>NC_060139.1:1084387144-1089187144 GCF_021461385.2 Schistocerca piceifrons | reverse complement strand
TTTAACCGCACGGCCACTTCGGCCGGCCGATACCGGCTCCTTGATCAGTGTTCAAGCTTTACGGCTGAGCTTCTTGCTCTCTATCAGGCTGTTCAGTGTATCCGCCGCCATCGTCATTCTCCCTACGCCATCTGCTCTGATTCTTTGAGCGCCATTCAGAGTCTCCATGACTCATATTCGGACCATCCTCTCGTGCAACGAATTCAACAGTCCCTTCAATCGCTAGCCGATACCGGCGCTCGTGTCCTATTTTTTTTTTTTTTTTTTTTTTTTTTTGTGGATTCCTGGCCACGTTGGGAACGAGGCTGCTGATGCTGCGGCCAAGGCTGCTGTCCTCCTCCCTCGGACAGCTTCCTTTTGTGTCCCATCAACTAATGTTAGTGGGGTTCTTTGTCAGTGCGTTTCATCATTGTGGCATGAGGCTCGGTCCTCTCTCCATGAAAATAAGCTTAGGGTCATCAAACAGATCCCGACGGCTCGAACGACCTCCTCACGCCCTTCCCGGCGAGAGGAAGTCATTTTGGCCAGGTTGCGGATTGGCCATTGCCGATTTAGCCACTGCTACCTATTGTCCGGTGACCCCGCCCCGCAGTGCCCCTGTGGTCATCCACTGACGGTGCTCCATGTTTTATTGTCCTGTCCGCGTTTTATTCACTCTCGTGTTGTCCTGTGTCTGCCGTCTACCTTACAGGAACTTTCAGCTGATGACGCTCGAGCAGCTGCTCGTGTCCATAGTTTTATTACATTGACAGACTTGTCCAAAGTGATCTAACTCTTTTATTTTGTTTATCTGCGTCTTTGTAAGTACTTTCTGGTGTTGCCCCCTCCCGTTTTTCTACGCTATTAGTGCACTAACGCTTGTGACTGGCCGCTAATGACCTTAGTAGTTGAGCGCCCTAAACACAAAAAAAAAAAAAAAAAAATCTTTGGCCATCATTGCTAGTTTTTCTTCAAAATTTAAGCTCTGGTGGGATTCGAACATGGGACAAAGGACGTTCCGATTACTAACCAAAGACGCTACCCCTACACCACTGGTAGATTCCTACTACCTGCAAATGTATTGTGAACAGATTTTCTTTTTTTCTTTTTTTTTCAGCCGTCAGTCTTCTGACAGGTTTGATGCGGCACGCCACGAATTCGTCCCCTTTGTCACTCATCATCTCAGAGTAGCACTTGCCACCAACATCCTCAGTTATTTGCTGGATGTATTCCAATCTCTGTGTTCGTCTACGGTTTACACCTTCTGCAGCTCCCTGTAGTACCATGGAAGTTATTGCCTGATGTCTTGATAGAGGCCCTACCACCCTCTCCCTTCTCTTTGTCAATGTTTCTACATATTCCTTTTCTCGCCAATTCTCCTCAGAACTTCCTCATTGCTATTGTTATCACTCCACCTACTTTTCAACATCATTCTGTAACACCACATCTGAAATGCTTGTACATTCTCAGAAATGTCTTTCCCAAACTAAGATACTAGTAGACTTCTCTTGGCCAGGAATGTCCTTTTTGCGAGTGCTAGTCTGTTTCTTATTTCCTTCCTGCTCCATTCGTTATGGATTTTTTCACTGCGTAGGTAGCAGAATTCCTTAAATTCTTCTACTTCGTTATTACCAGTTCTATTGTTACGTTTCTCGCTGTTCTCATTTCCGATAATTCTGATTACTTTGATCTCTTTTCGTTTTACACTCAGTCCATATTGTGTTCTCATTAGATTGTTCATTCATATCAGCAGTTGCTGTAACCCTTCCTCACTTTCACTGAGGCTAGCAATGTCATCAGCGGATCTTATCATTAATATCTTTTCTCGTTGAATTTTAATGCCACTCTTGACTCTCTCTTTTATTTACGTCTTTGCTTCCTCGATGTAGGGGAGAAAGATCATATCCCTGTCTTACACCCTTTTTAACGTGAGCGCATCTTTCCTGTTCCATCTTGTTTCTTGTACATCCTGTATATTACCCGTCTTTCAGTTCAGCTTACTCCTATTCTTCTCATAATTTCGAACATCTCGCACCGTGTGACGCTTCCCAACGCATTTTCCAGGTCGACAAATCCTCTGAATGTGCCTCGATATTTCTTTAGTCTTGCTTCCATTATCAACCGTACTGTCAGGACTGCCTCTGTGACGCCTTTACCTTTCCTAAAGACAAACTGACTGTCGTCTAACACATTATCAGTTTTGTTTTCCATTCTTCTCTATATTATTCTTGTGAGCAACTTGGACGCATGAGTTGTTAAGCTGATTGTGCGATAATTCTTGCACTTGCCGTCTCTGGCAGTCCTCGGAAATGTGTAGATGATGTTTTTTCGAAAGTCTGATGGTATATCATCAGACTTATACATTCCACCCACCAACGTGAATAGTCAATTTGTTGCCAGTTCCCCACAGGCCTTAGAACTCCTGATGGAATGTTATTGAACGTTTTGCCTTAGTTGATGTTAAGTCTTCCAAAGCTCTTTTAAATAATAATTTTAATTCTGGATCCTCTACCTCTTCCCTATCGACTCCTTTTTCTTCTATCACATCAGTAAAATAAGTTCTTCCCTCACATATAGGTCACCTATCCGCTTCTTCTCATTTCATTGAAGGCTGTATTGAATTTTCTATATGCTGAGTCAGTCCCGCCGAATATATTTTCTTTTTTGATATCTTCACGTTTTGCATGCAACCATTTTGTTTCAGCTTCCCTGCACTGTCTATTTGTTTCATTCCTAACAGTATTGTTTTAGGTATTCTTGAATTTCCCTGAACATATTGTGAGTTAGTACAAAGGAAATAATAACTTTAAACGTCATGCGTGATGCGGCAGTTTTTCACGCATCTCGGTGTTTATTACGTCATATCTCTTGAACTACGTGTCGTATAATGATATAATTTTGCTGGTACATTGTTTGCTGTATGTGAATATTGCTTGCTCTATTACTGTTGGTAATAAACAAATATTAAATTAAAATGTCATGCTTCATGTCGCAGTTTTACTGTATGACGAGCAGAAATGTAGTAAGCAATAGAATTTTGTCCTTTCATCATTTTCTGCGGGTTATCAGAGAGGAAAAGTTTCTTAAGGGCTTGAAATTATGTGTTGAAAATCGCTAAGTGCTCTCACTCTCACGTACTGGATGTCTAAAATCAGAGACGGGCTACTAGAGTTGTTACCTGTAGCTTCGAACAACACAAAGTATTACATACGTAGATGTTTCTCGAACTCAAATGGAAATCAGTGCAAAGAAGACGACGCTTTTTTGAAGGAGCACTACTGAGAAAATTTAGAGAACCTGCATTTGAGGCTGACTGCTAACGAATCTACAGCCGCCAACGTACATCTTCTGTATGGACCACGAAGATAAGATTAAAGAGATTAGGCCTCGAACGGAAGGTTAGAGACAGAAGTCATTCCCTCGCTCTACTTGCGAGTGGAAGAGGAGAGGTACTGACTAGCAGGTACAGGGTACCCTCCACCATGCACCACACGGTGACCTGTGGTGTATGTATGAAGCTGTAGATGTCGATATAAAGTATGGATATTAGCGCGTTGTGGGATACACTGCTTTTTCACTTCCATACTCACCTCTTTTATAGGTAGGTGATTCTTACCCTCACAGATATTCTTTTCAGACAGTAAACGATGTGAGTATTGAGATTGGTTGAAATCGGTCGAGTGGTTTAGGAGGAGATATGGAACATACACACATACATACATACATATATACCGTCAAGTACAACCATTTTATGATATGTTTGGGTAATAACTTTCCTATAAAAGTCAGGAGTATGTCTCATTTTCCTAACAGGCTGGGGATTTGTTTGGCAAAATCTTCTTCCAAACTTCCATCCGAGTCAAGCATATTGTCTTCAGGCACATACAGTTCCCTGTAAGTATGTGAGACACCAGAACTCTTGTCACTGACATTATTTCATTCTCCATAGAGATGATAAACTTGCAGTGATATATCGAGCACTTCCTTTTCGGAAAGACGACGAATCATGCAACAGACGCAGAACTAGTCTCCACAAGCATGCAGCGAACAACTAACAACGTCTAAAGTCCTGTCAACAGTCGCACTTACCAGAAATATTTACAAGAATGTAACAAAGCGAATACAGTAACAGTTAATATATTATAGAACTCAAGACCAGAGTGGGGTCACATGTAATAATTTTCTACAAAGCTAAATATATTCACATAGTTACGTTAATGTATTGTGAGACTAATATTTGTTCTAGGAAAGTCTGATTTTTTTCATAATTCTGAAGAACATAGAACAAGATTTATTTTACAGAAAATTACCCTCTGGGAACACTAGAGACACTACAGTATTAGCGAAGTTAAGTAAATTTGCCTATTTTGACAAATTTCATTATTTGGAACTTATATATGTTCATTTCAAGCATCTAAATTATTCAACCAGTATAAACATTTATTTCTACCAAAGAACGGAATCAATTCTAATCCTTTTATTTATTAATTACTCTATATCAAAAGCACTGTCGTAGTACTGTGGGTTAGTGCAATTCTCGGCAGTTAGCTGTGTACTTTGGCCATTCCGATCCGGTGGCATTTCCAACCAATGACCTTTCTTCCGGGAACCTTAGGCTCGACACCACATGGCCAAGAAGTTTAACCAATCTGTGTGCGAGGACGCTACATCGTGAACCACGTACTCTTGACTGATCAGGAAATGCATAAACCAAAATAAATGTCTGATACTGACAGATATCTTTGTAAGAATGTAGCTTTAATTATTCAATAACTACAAGACATTATTGTTATTCACATAAAAGAGATAATCTATATTAGTTAATAGCTTAAAGAATTATCCAACCACGTAATTTCGAGTTGCAGGTTGTCTGTCTAATGGCTTCAACGGGCAAAAAAAGATTGATTTTCGGTATTTCATTTAGTTATCGACCGATTTTAAAAATTTAAAATACTGACAATCTACTGATTAAGGGGATACTTACTTTAGACATTTAATACAACGAGTCATGTATCACAGTTACAATCTGTTTATATGTCTTGAGGCAGGGTAACTCATGGCTCGCAAATTCCCCAGGCTATATTCATGCAGTATTTGAGAATGAGAGCACTTAGCGACTGCCAACAATGTCTACACAAAACTTCAAATATTTTCGATACTTTTTCTTCATTACAGCCACACAAAATAATGAAAGGAAATGATTTTATCGCTTACTAAATGTTTTACCCATGGAAAGTCGATCCATTAAAAAACAAGGCACTTCTTAATAACTGTATTAAGTACGTGCTGCACATTTATCACTCTTAAAGGTCTGATTCTTATTCTATTCGCTCAATTTCACAGACTAACGAAGTGAAGAAATGAATATGTGACTGGAATTGTCTGTCAATCCTTGACATAAAATTATAACTGCAAGTGATAAATTAATGCCTTTAAATGCTGTTAGACTTTTCTTTTCTTCTGGAACTGGCCGGTTGGACCATCAAGAGAAACCTCCGTATCGTAAATGATGTAAGAGTATTCTAGTTACAGAGGGTAGTGAACAACGCGTATGAACAAGCCAATCTGGCAATGCTTCGCGGACGTAAGTCTTAATATCCTTCTCTCCCATCTGCTCACCTCCTCAACACACTTCTCTTTATCCACCTCCACCTCTTCGTCTCCCTCTCTCTGCATCCATCGTCCCCTCCTCATCTCCCTCTGTCTATCTCTCCATTTCCTGCCCTCCACACTCTGTCCATCTCCCATTCACCTCTCTGTCCTTGAGCCTTTTTTTATTGTTATTGCGAACAACAGCTTGAGTGGGAAATAAAGATGCTTAAAACGAGCTGGTAAATTGGATGGGATTATTGGTGTACAGGTATGAGAGAGACCAATCCAGTAGCTGGATCTGTACGGATAGTAGCTTCAGTGACAGTATTTCGCGTAGTTTCGGTCTGCAAACTGATATAATTACAAAGTTTAATTCCTGATTTCTATTAAAACCGAGTGCGAGGAAGAAAACGAAACAGCACATTTTTCTGTATACAATTTTTGTTTAAAATCATATTTAAGGAGAAATAATATACTGAACGAGGCAACAGTTTGATGATTTCAGTGCCCTGCTGTCGCAGTCAAAATTAACTGCGAGAAAGAAAATGAAATTCCACATTCTCCTTCATGCAGTCGCTATTAACGGAGAACCTTTACTTTGCTGTTGGAATATATCGTTTTAAATTTTGAAGTAAATCAATCAACTTCTAGAGATATTGGAAAGAGAGGTTAACATCGTTTGTCTTTATTACAACAATATAGATGAGTTTTACCTAATATTTCTGTCAATCATAAATGATTTTTATATGGAACATGTATGTCATTTTAGAATGCCTTCTATACATTCTTTTTCATTTTTAATCTTGAACAGATACCGATTAGTTTTAATTTCAGTAGCTGCTTGGATACCTACAAGAACACTGACCATCCGACGGTGCTTACTTCTATTCAAGTTTAACGTATTTTAATAGCAGTTACTCACTCCATAGCGATGAGAAACATGTAGAATTCGCTAACAACGCTAAGGAAATACAAGCCATCATACCAACGTCTTGTTTTTCATATACCAGTGGCGAACAACAGCAAAATATTATGCAGTTGGAAAGTTAAATATCTTAGCTCTCTTGTACAACATAATCAATTAAATTTGGTGACACTTTTGAAACAGGATTCCTCCTTTGACACAGTCGAAGCACTGCCAGAAACTAAAGTTTCTGCTAAGTTGGGAAAATATGGAACTCAGCAGAGAAGGCAAAACTGCTGAGCCGTTCCAGTATCAACATTTCCTCCCTCCCTAGTTATCCCTGCATTGATTGAAGCAGTTCAGGGCATGGTATGTGTGAAGCCTTACAAAGAACACAGCTTTTGTCAAGCAAGCTATATGGCGACGCGAAGCTGAACTAGCACCTCAGAGCCATACTTGTGCCCCTCAGTTACACTGTATCATATCGATTCCACACATCAACAAGCAGGAGAGACAGACATTCATTTCTCATTTCCTATACTCTGAATTTAATACTTGTATGTGCAAAGAAGAAGTTGCTAACTTTTGCTACAGACTGGGTGTACAGGTAAGTTTCAGATGCCACTGTTTTATTCTCCCTCTTTAATTTGAAATTTCATCTGAGACTAACACCACGATTATTCTTATTTATGAAACTGCTAACTTAACATTTGTTGTTGTGAGTGTATACTTCGGTTACCTGTGTTTGTTAAAACATACATTGATTTTCGACATTGGTTTTCATCAATTATCTCAATTTCACCACTCAGTTGGGTTTGTGGGGCGGTGGGTGGAATAATAGTTATTGTTCCTATTATTTATTTAATGCTTTTGTTTGTCATTCTCAACACTGGCTCTCTAACTACAATATTGGCAACCAGAAAGTGATTAGCAAAACGTGAAGCCTGTAGTTAGAATTCCTAGTGCCCATTTCATCTGAGAAATACATTTATAGCTACAGCTTATAGCTCTGAGGAATTAGGAGATTGTCTGGGATTCATAATCAAAAACCATTCTCTCTAAAATGTTCACTGTATTCTGAAAGTCACAGACCAAAAAGACTCCACAATATCCAACTACCAGAGCAGTTCAGAGTCTAATGCGCTGATGCAGCTGTAACTGTTCAAATTAAATGTTTAAGTGAATGCTCGCCATAATTTGATGATAATGTCCATCAAACGCCATGCTAATAATGGTAGAATGTCGGTCCCGTGGCGGCACGTGAAAATACGACATACGCAAACTAAAGATAGATCATTAACATCATCCTAAAATTAACACTTCACACGAAAACGATTTCATGGTTACACGTATCCAAAGTAACTTATTACTGCATCCGAGGCTGTTTATATCAGCGATACCGACGCGACGCGACTCCCGGCACAGGTGGTGCGCTTATCAGCGTCTGGAGAGAACTGGGGCCTTCCTTCTCGTGCAGCGTTCTTACGTATAAAGCCGCGGTGAGGATGGCTAAGGGAACGCCTGATCAAATCTGCTCTCCCGACTAGCTGCTGGGCTAGTAATGCACCACTTTAAGTTATCGAATAAATCATTGCTTCCTTTGCTGATGGCCGACGAAGCTTTTAATTTAATTGTGCAATCAGCACACAAGTAAGTAATCATAATAAAAGTCTGACGTAGCTAAGTCAAATATTTTGGGCGAGAGAATTAATTTAATTACACTACACGCAGTAGACGAGCTGTGAACTTGCTCTTTGGAGATACGCTATAGCTATAGTTTTATAGTTATTCTGTTGAAACGTCTCATATTTTTATGAATATAGCGGATCTCCCTTCTACTTAAATTTAAACATCCTAGCTTTATTTATTCGCCTACTTAATCTATCTTGTTTCCTTAATTTCTGAGACAAAAACCAGAAAATCATGACTTTCAACTAAAATTTTAATTTGTGAGATCCAGAATACTCCTTCTACTAAATTATTATGCAAAAGGCATCTAAATATAAATTTTTAAGTTTCTAGCTCTCTTCTGTTGCGCCAATGATTTTTACAGAAAAACATCCAAATTTCGAAAATGGTTTAAGTTATCGAACTGATGTCCAACACATATTGATTTAATGTTACTCCTGACATGCTAGAAACGTTTCAGGTTATTTACTTCATTTTAAAGTATTGCGCAATATTTGTGGCGTCAGGGCTAGTTACAGCGGACTAGGCTGGCACACAATGGAAAGACTGATGTGAATTTTATAAGGCATGAGTATGCTGCTTCCCTACAGGTTGTCTGTTGTGTGATCCTTTTTCCCTTTTTTTTTGTCATCAGTCTACTGACTGGTTTGATGCGGCCCGCCACGAATTCCTTTCCTGTGCTAACCTCTTTATCTCAGAGTAGCACTTGCAACCTACGTCCTCAATTATTTGCTTGACGTATTCCAATTTCTGTCTTCCTCTACAGTTTTTGCCCTCTACAGCTCCCTCTAGTACCATCGAAGTCATTCCCTCATGTCTTAGCAGATGTCCTGTCATCCTGTCCCTTTTCCTTATCAGTGTTTTCCACATATTCCTTTCCTCTCCGATTCTGCGTAGAACCTCCTCATGCTTTACCTTATCAGTCCACCTAATTTTCAACAATCGTCTATAGCACCACATTTCAAATGCTTCGATTTTCTTCTGTTCCGGTTTTCCCACAGTCCATGTTTCACTACCATACAATGCTGTACTCCAGACGTACATCCACAGAAATTTCTTCCTCAAATTAAGGCCGGTATTTGATATTAGTAGACTTCTTTTGGCCAGAAATGCCTTTTTTGCCATAGCGAGTCTGCTTTTGATGTCCTCCTTGTTCCGTCCGTCATTGGTTATTTTACTGCCTAGGTAGCAGAATTCCTTAACTTCATTGACTTCATGACCATCAATCCTGATGTTAAGTTCCTCGCTGTTCTCATTTCTACTACTTCTCATTACCTTCGTCTTTCTCCGATTTACTCTCAAACCATACTGTGTACTCATTAGACTGTTCATCCCGTTCAGCAGATCATTTAATTCTTCTTCAATTTCACTCAGGATAGCAATGTCATCAGCGATTCGTATCATTGATATCCTTTTACCTTGTATTTTCATTCCACTCCTGAACCTTTCTTTTATTTCCATCATTGCTTCCTCGATGTACAGATTGAAGAATAGGGGCGAAAGGCCTTGTCTTACACCCTTCTTAATACGAGCACTTCGTTGTTGATCGTCCACTCGTATTATTCCCTCTTGGTTGTTGTACATATTGTATATGACCCGTCTCTCCCCATATCTTACCCCTACTTTTTTTCAGAATCTCGAACAGCTTGCACCATTTTATACTGTCGAACGCTTTTTCCAGGTCGAAAAGTCCTATGAAAGTGCCTTGATTTTTCTTTACCCTTGCTTCCATTATTAGCCGTAACGTCAGAACTGCCTCTCTCGTCCCTTTACTTTTCCTAAAGCCAAACTGATCGTCACCTAGCGCATAATCAATTTTTCCCTATATCGCACTATGTTTTACACAGTGTTCGGTCAGAACGTGCTCATATCCGAAATTAAAACAATTTTGAAACTTTTATATCTCATAATACTCTTCGACGATGTTTCTTCCTCTCATATTTCGTTTATTAAGAGCCTGGTTGCAACATTTGAGACATGAGAGACTTTTTTATACACAGTAGAAGATGTCTCAAAGCGCAAGGAGACAGCAGATAATGGGCTTGAAGTCGGACACCTAAAGAAAATTTGCGCCTTGTAGTCGTGCCTTAGTGACGAGCGGAAACAAGAGGTCCTTGACTTTTAGGCTGTGGAATGACGCCACTGCGCAAAAAATGAGTTGATTTGCATTAATTCTAACTTGATAAGTGGGAATTTTTTATTGTTGCAGCAACAAGCGCTTTCTAGCTAGCATGGATGATGATGTCGGCACTAAATATATTACTATCTCGCGAGAGCTGAGATATGCTGAGACAGTGTGTGTTTCAAGCAGTAACGGCGCGGGTTCCGAAAAACAAATGAGCATGAGAGGGCTTGGTGGGCGCGGATGGAAGAGCTCAGCTGTAACTGTCGGCGTGGAATCAACTATACTTCAAAGTCACGGTGGAGTCAAAGCAGCAGTATCTGAAGAAAAATATCGTGCGGATGAGCGGAATCAACCACTTGGGTGAACACCTAGGGGCAAACCATAGTGATGAATTGCTCACATTCTTTTTCATAACACAAATACGCTAACTGTGACTGTAGGAATGCTATTTATGTTCTTCGTGCTAAACTCGAAGTGAAATAAGTCTTTTGATTTTACACTATTATAGGAAAGATCTGTACACTGTGCAAGCAATAAAGCAAACCAAGGAGAAGCTCTGAAACGGAATTAAAGTTGGCGGAAAGAGATAAATACTTTGTAACGTCATTCTGTAAGAGAAGTAATGCATAACGTCTTCCAAAGAGATGAAGAGAGATACATATTTGCGCAAGTGAAACAAAGGTACTAAGATTTAGTCGAACTGAATGAGGTAATGCTGATGGAATTGGTTTTGGAAATTAGACATTAAGCGTAGCAGAGTAGTTCTGCTCTTTGCAAAGCAAAGCATCCGTCACTGCCGGAGCAGAGTGGATTCAAAACGAAGGCTTGCAACAGCAAGCAAATCGTTTCTGAAAAAGAGGAATTTGTTAACATGTAAGTCTGAGGAATTTTTTCGGTTTCTGTACCTCCATATGTAAAAACGGGACACAAGTAGAACCACTTTGTGGTAGATCTGGCTGTCTGTCTGCCTGTCCGACTGTTCCTAACCCTTCTTCCTAGGAACAGGCAGATGTATTAAGGTCTATGGTCCTTTGCTGGATTTAAAAAATGAAGCTTCTAAGCAATGCAATCATAAGATACGGCTATTTATGTCACATATTTTGATAGGCGCAAACCCATTCATCAAAACTTAAAGGGTACTTCCCGTTAACCTTGAATCATGAAATTTGCAAGGAAGTAAGTTTTCGCACTAAAACCAAAATAAAAACTCCGAAAATTGTGATTTAGTGATTATATCACACGAAAAAACCTTTTGGCATTTGTTATCAGACTGCGTGCCTGTCCGCAACGCGAATTAAGCCCCCATTTTCTAAGGAACGTGTATACGTACCAAGTTGAAATTAATGTCACACAATAAGGTCTTTTGTCTCTTGCCCGTTTAAAAAACTTTAGCTTCTCAGTCAATGCAACCAAAAGAAACGGCCATTTATGTCGCGTATTTTGATACTCGCAAACTCACTCATCAAAACTATAGGGTACTTTACCTTAACGTAGACTTATCAAATTGGGCAAAAAGCAAGATTTCAGTGTACAAATAAATGAAACGAATCAGAAAATTGTTTAGTCATTTGTTATCTGAGTCAGACTTGAAATTATAACACTCTCGAAAATCTACAAATCCCCGGTACAAATACCTTGAATGTATCAATATTGATTAAGGGAAAAAAGCTGCCGAAATTCCAGATTCCTCGAATGGATGAACTGTCTATATACACAATTAAGTTTGTGCGGATACTCAGTGCACGAATACTACTCGCACCTGGGCAACATTTTCTGAAGATATTTGTCTGGAGTGTAGCCTTGTATGGAGGCTGTTCGGACCAGAAGAGAATAGTTTCACAAACGTTACAGTAGAAAGTTGAAAATTTCATTTTTTGATTGAATAACGAATGAGGAGGTAATGAACTGAATCGAGGGAAAAAGAAGTTGGTGGCCCTACTCGATTGAAAGAATGCACTGGTTGATAGGATACTACTTGAGGCATCATCCAATAGTCCATTTGGTGAACTGGGTGGGGATGCGTGTATAAAATAGTAGTGGCAGACCAAGGCTTGAATAGAGGAAGGAAATTCAAATTGAGGCAGGCTGCAGTAATTATTCAGAGATGAAAAATCTACACTGGATAGAGTGGTGCTGAGAACTGCATCAAACCAGTCATGGGACTGAATATCAGACCAGCAGGAAAGGTATGGGTAGGAAAGAGACTGTTCTCTCGGGTTTTAGTTTTTTGGTTTCTGTGCAAGTATGGAGTCTACTACAGTAAATTGCTTCTTGTTTCTATGAGAAACTAACGCATTTTTATTTGTCTAATAATCCGTCAAATTTATAGGAACATGAACGACAGCAAAGTATTACATCAGACCAATGAGACATGGTTGTGCTGTTAATGTGAATTTCGACTAGCCGTAAGGTTTCTTCTGATACGGGGATGATACGGTCATATGGACGACTCCATCTGAATTCGCTGCATCAGAACATCAGATTCACGACTTAGACTGAAGAATACAACATACTTCGATTCATGGACGTGCTCGTCAAACGGAGGCCGACGTTGTGTGGCGCAAACCTAACGCTCTCAAGTTCCGGTACTTTGATGGATATATTGGAACTGCCGTGGTTGATCACGCTGGTTTTGGCTTCCGAACGTTGCGGGTTTTGGAACTCTCGTTTTAAGTACCGTCGGACTTTGCGGTGGCCGCCTTTGAAACTTACGCAACGTCGTCCATTACGTGGCTGAAACGTGCAAGACGTTCGAAACAACCGTGTCCTCAATCGTGTCCGTCAGATAAAAAATGAATTACGGCAACGCGTGCGTTATTACTTGGCTATTGCCGGCTACAAGTCAGTCGTCATGTGCGATGGCCAGCCGCGCACCTTTTCAAATTGTGGCCTGGAAGGCAATGTCTGTTCTTTCTCCGACGTAGACTGGTTAGACGCCGATTGGAGATGCCCCTGCTACGGCGCCCACTGTGTTACCTCTGTCTTACGCGTCTGCGGCGGTGCTGCCTGCTACGCCTCCTCTGAATCAGTCGGTACCGGTGTCGGCTCCCCGCTATGACGCGATGGCCGTTTCGCCTGTCTCTCCTCCACCTCTGCCGGAGGCAATACAAATGAACGATGACCATTAGGAAGCACGAGCTGTCGGACCCGACCCCATGGTTAGGAAGCAACGGTCGTCAAGGTAACAGAAGAGACAACGGCGCACCTCTTCCGATGACTGCGTCCATTGCAAGTCTGTATAGGATGACGGCCCTACTACTAACGGCGCACTGCCTTCTGACGCCCTGACACCTGACCATGCGACGTCATTCCCCTTCACCAGTCAGTTTCCACCTCCGGATACCGATCCCGCGTTTGATGCGGTTGACTCCCTTTCTGTGTCTGGCGCTACCTCTTGGCGCACCTTTGATAGTGTTCCACTGAAATGGCCCGGTACCACATGTCTCCTGCGAAGACGATGTCGATGGTGATGATTGACATGCTAAAGATGAACAGAGCCCTGAACCCCCTTGGTGGGGTCTGCTCCCTCCCTGTCACGGTGATGTGCCCTTCTACGAGGCCCAGCAGCGAGCTCCTTGGGCTTCACCCGTGCTTGAATCCCCCGTCCTCTTGGCGATGGCAGCTTTTCCAGACTTATCACATATCCACGCTCAATGTGGACACCATTCGCGTACGCCATGAACAGTCTTTTCTCCTTTACATGCTATATGCCGCGGACGTGGACGTAGCTTTCTTTCAGCAACTGAACGTTGCAAATTTCTGTCCTCCACAAGGTTTTACAGCACATGTATCTCATGCTTTCCCCACTAGTAGTGGGGTGGCGATCCTCTTACGTGACGGTATCCTCGCTGATGCAGTTGCCTATCTCCCTGATGACAGAGATATGGCTGTAACGTTTAGCGGCGGCAGGATCGTCAGTGTCTATGCGCCATCTGGTTCGGATCGCCACCGCGAACATTCCACCTTCTTCTCAGGGACAGTCACACCTCTCTTCGCGAGTCGGCAGGATGCATTGATCATGGGAAGTTATTTCAACTGCACCCAAACACGAGTTATCGAGTCACTCTCTGTGGGCGGCGGTAGCACCTCTACTGGATACATGGGAGCGTGTTCATGACGATCGCCCGGGATTTACGCATTTCACAAGCCATTCATCCAGCCAACTCGATCGTGTTTACATTTCGAACGACGTTGTCAGTGGGGTGCAGGCTGCTGAAGTCTGACCTGTTGCGTTTTCTGACCTTGACACATATATCCGCGTCATCAATCTCTGCCGGAAAAGGGAACACGATCCACCTTACTTGACCGACTGCCGGCAGCTCATCGAGACCACGTGGGCAGTTTGTCGTTGACGACGAAATGCGTATCAGTCTGCCCTGACTTGCTGGGTGCTCTGTTTAGAGCCTACCCACACGAAGGCCCTGATTGCTTATAGAAGTGAAGTTGTGGTCTGGCGACGATGGACTCAGGACTTCTATTGCACCATTCTCTGGAAATGAACTATGACGCCTTATTTAGCGAAAGAATTCCACCGTCAGAGAAATTTGATTAATGTTCTTACTACCAGTGGTGGGCACCGTTTTGATACCCAATGGGATTTTGGGTCTGCCCTCCATACGCATTATATTATGCTGAATTCTGAATAAGTCACCGCCCTGCCAACAATACGGCTGTCTCCAGACTCTCCTTTGGCTCGGTTCCCGAGTGATGCGACTATGGATCTGATTGGTAACGTCACTGAGGACGAAGTCCATGACGCAATCCAGTCGGTTCTAGGAACACCTGGCCCTGACGGGCTCCTATTGGAATTTTATCGGACATTTCGTTTCCTTATAGCGCCAGTGTGGACGGAAATTTGTCCGGACCTTACGTTGCCTTTCGTGTCGATTCCAGACGGTTTCCTCGATGGTTTGCTCTTTCCCACCCACAAGCCTCGGGGTACCTCAGATATGCGATTACCGCCCAAAGATCTTTACCTAGCTGTTGCCCGCGTGGCTTAAACGGACAGCTCGGAACGTGGTTTCTCCCGATCAAACTTCTTAGGCAGGTACCAATAATATCCGTAGTGCCCTCTGCCACTATCACGACATAATCCATCCTGCTCACGCTGGTCGTATGCCTGGACTTTTGGCAGCTCTAGACTTCAGCCAGGCGTTCGATCTGGTCGCTCACGACTACCTGGAAGGTATGCTCCGCAATATGGGCCACCCTGATACTACCGTCGACGTCGTAATGCATCTCCTTCGTGGAGCTACGTCTCGCGCAGTCTACAATGGTCGTTTTACTCCTCTCATCTCTATCCGTCCATCAGTGTTCAAAATGGTTCAAATGGCTCTGAGCACTATGGGACTTAACATCTCTGGTCATCAGTCCCCTAGAACGTAGAACTACTTAAACCTAACTAACCTAAGGACATCACACACATCCATGCCCGAGGCAGGATTCGAACCTGCGACCGTAGCAGTCGCGCGGTTCCGGACTGAGCGCCTGAACCGCTAGACCACCGCGCGTCCATCAGTGTGTCAAGGATGCCCACTCTCTATTCTGTTGTATGCTTTCACTGTGGAACCGTTGCTCTGCGGCTTCCGTCAACGCTTCTCTGGGATGTCTCTAGGTGATCACGTATTCAACTACACGGCTTATGCAGACAATTTATTCTTCGTAGCGGTGCGAATCTTCTGGTAGCTCCATTAACGTCCACAAATCGAGCGGCATGGCTATGGGTGCGGGGTTTCCTGCGAACAGTGCTACTCCTTTGCGAAGATGATACTATGCGCTGCTTAGGAATCGATTTTGCAAGTGTTCTGCAGCGGTGAGTTTCCCTCAACTGCTTTCCAAACTAGGGCTCTTAGATCAGCGTCTACGAGCACTCGAACTTCTGCAACGGACAAAAATCGTAAAAGTATATTAGGCGTCATGTATCCTCCACATGACACAGGCAGTGCCTATTCTGCCATCCATGGGCCGCCTCATGCTACCGGCATTAGGTGTGTTTGTTTTCCACGGCTTGCTGTTGAAGATAAGGTGCGAGACCGACACCAATCCCGAGGTGTAGGGCCGGTTTAGGTCTGTATCATGTGCCTGACGGAGCGGTAGCCCTTTTCATTGACTCTCACATAACGTTGTGGCGCCGTAGTCCTACGTCGCTTATCAGCCTATTGCTGGAAGACCGTGCACCACACATTCTCTCAGCACCTATCAAGCTTTCGGACGTCCAGCCACCCTTTTTTTACTTCTACCAGTTTTTCCTTGAACTGAGCTACGTATGTACAGTGGTACTGCCAGCGAACTTGACATCTACGAAGGTGACCTAAGGGTCACTGAATGTGGTTAGGGGAAGCATCGCCATGTCGACTGGCATACCGTTTGGCGATCGGTGTGGGCTCCTTATCTTGACACTGGCGTCCAGTCTGCGTGGTTGCATACTGTCAATGGGAAGCATATATGTCGATCATGATTTCATGACATTCACCTCACAGACATCCCATAGCGTGTCGCCTGTGATGTTATGGACCAGACGAGCACCACCTAGTGTATAGATCGGCAAGAGGTGTCTGCTTCTTGTTGCGACTGATGTTGTCCCTAATTACCCATACGACTCCTCGTCACATTCGTACTCAACTGCTCCTCTTTCCGGACGCGGCATACTTCCCGCAAGTGAAGACGAAAACTATGAAGTGAATTTGTGGACACCCAGCATGCTCCTCGTTTGGTGATGGCGAGAAATGTGTCCTTGGTGTCTGGCAGTTCCTGAATGAAAGCCATTGTGCAGTTGTCCGCAATCCAAAATACAATTTTTCTCCAATTTCCCTTGCAGCAGCTTCCGCAACTCAACCCGGAGCAGGGATGTTCCTGTCATGAAGAGTTGATCCCCGACTCTTCCACACTTATAACCGATATGTTCTTCGGTCATCGGTATGTTCTCTGAAAAACTGTACGTTGATTGTCTCAATTGCCGGCCGCAGTGGCGGAGCGGTTCTAGGCGCTTCAGTACGGAACCGCACGATTGCTGCGGGCGCAGGTTCGAATCCTGCCTCGGGCATGGATGTGTGTGATGTCCTTTGGTTGGTTAGGTTTAAGTAGTTCTAAGTTATAGGGGACTGATGACCTCAGATGTTAAGTCCTATAGTGCTCAGAGCCATTTGATTGTCTCAGTTAGTCTGAAAACATGCTGCGCTCTCCTCCTCGCGACGCAGATTTCCTGCTATTCTCGATAGAATTAATGGTAAAAAAATAGAAAAGATGTAAAAGGAAAATAAATATGTAAACGATGTATATTATATCTCTAGTCCACGTTCCCTACGGTTTCCTTGGTTCCTGGAGGGTGGGAATGGGACATGGTGGCCAGGACTCAGGTTTCTAAAAAAAAAAAAAAATTAAAAAAAAAACGAAAAGTAAATCAGCATCGTCGATCGAAGACTTCGGGCGTAAGAAGTCCCCCTCACTCTGCCAGGGAAATAGTCATAAAGGAGGAAGAGTCAGCAATGATCAACGGCATGAGGATGCAGAAGGCAATTGAGACCACTGCATTGACAGCACATAACGTGTACCCACAGGACTTGTGGTCTGCAACTGAAAAAAAGATTGAATAACCAACGAAAGGATAATGTTCTAGGAGCTGGGGCGTGAAATATCAGAAGCTAGAAAATGTCAGGGAAGCTAGAAAATCTGAAAAGGGAAATACAGAGGCTCAATCTATATGCAGTACAGCTCAGTGAAGTGAAATAGAAAGAGGACAAGGATTTATGGTCAGATGAGTATAGAGTAACATCAACAGGAGCTGAAAATGGTATAACGGGAATACGATTCGTTAAGCATGGGAAGGTAGGGCAGAGAGTGAATTATTGCAAACAGTTCATTGATAGTGTTGTTATCAGAATCGACAGCAAACCTACACCGACAACAATGTTTCAGGTATAGATGCCGACATCGCAGACTGAAGATGTAGAGAAAGTATATGAGGACATTGAATTGTAATACACTATGTAAAGGGAGATAAAGTCTAATAGTCATGGGGGACTGGAACAGTTGTAGGGGAAAATATAAAAGTAAAGGTTACACGGGAATATGGGCTTGGAGGAAGAAATGAGAGAGAAGAAAGATTAATTGAGTTCTGTAATAAATTTCAGCACTTAATAGCGAATACACTGTTCAAGACTCACAAAAAATCGTTCGAATGTCTCTGAGCACTATGGGACTCAACTTCTAAGGTCATTAGTCCCCAGAACTTAGAACTATTTAAACCTAACTAACCTAAGGACATCACACACATCCATGCCCGAGGCAGGATTCGAACCTGCGACCGTAGCGGCCTCGCGGATCGAGACTGCAGCGCCTAGAACCGCACAGCCACTTCGGCCGGCCAAGACTCACAAGAAGAGGTGGTATACTTGGAAAAGGCCTGATGATAATGGGAAGATTTCTATTAGATTGCATCAGGGTCAGGCAGAGATTCCGAAATCAGTTACTGGATTGTAAGGGGTACCCAGAAGCAGATATAGACTTAGGTCACAATATAATAGTGGTGAAGAGCAGGTAAAAATTTGAGAGTGAGGGAAAATCAATAAGCAAAGGAGTGGTATACAGAACTACTATGAAACGACGGTAAACGCTTGAAGTTCTCTAAAGCTATAGAGACAGCAATAACGAACAGCTCAGTAGACAGTACAACTGAAGAGAAATGGACATCTCTAAACACGGCAATCAAAGAAGTTTGAAAATAAAACATAGGTACAAAGAAGGTAACTGCGTAGAAACCATGGGAATCAGATGAAATACTTCAGTTAATCGGTGTCGTTGTTGTTGTGGTTGTGGTTTTCAGTCCTGAGACTGGTTTGATGCAGCTCTCCATACCACTCTATCCTGTGCAAGCTTCTTCATCTCCCAGTACCTACTGCAGCCTACATCCTTCTGAATCTGCTTAGTGTATTCATCTCTTGGTCTCCCTCTACGATTTTTACCCTCCACGCTGCCCTCAAATACTAAATTGGTGATCCCTTGATGCCTCAGAACATGTCCTACCAACCGATCCCTTCTTCTAGTCAAGTTGACCCACAAACTCCTCTTCTCCCCAATTCGGTTCAATACCACCTCATTAGTTATGTGATCTACCCATCCAATCTTCAGCATTCTTCTGTAGCACCACATTTCGAAAGCTTCTATTATCTTCTTGTCTAAACTGTTTACCGCCCATGTTTCACTTCCATAGATGGCTACACTCCATATAAATATTTTCAGAAAAGACTTCCTGACACTTAAATCAATACTCGATGTTAACAAATGTCTCTTCTTCAGAAACGCTTTCCTTGCCATTGCCAGTCTACATTTTATATCCTCTCCGACCATCATTAGTTACTTTCCACCCCAAATAGCAAAACTCCTTTAGTACTTTAAGTGTCTTATTTCCTAATGCAATTCCCTCAGCATCACCCGACTTAATTCGACTACATTCCATTATCCTCGTTTTGCTTTTGTTGATGTTCATCTTATACCCTCCTTTCAAGACACTGTCCATTCCGTTCAGCTGCTCTTTCAAGTCCTTTGCTGTCTCTGACAGAATTACAATGTCATCGGCGAACCTCAAAGATTTTATTTCTTCTCCATGGATTTTAATACCTACTCCGAACTTTTCATTTGTTTTCTTTACTGCTTGCTCAATATACAGATTGAATAGCATCGGGGAGAGGCTACAACGCTGTCACACTCGCTTCCCAACCACTGCTTTCCTTTCATGTCCCTCGACTCTTATAACTGCCATCTGGTTTCAGTACAAATTGTAAATAGCCTTTCACTCCCTGTATTTTACCCCTGCCACCTTCAGAATTTGAAAGAGAGTAATTCAGTGAACACTGTCAAAAGCTTTGTCTAAGTCTACAAATGCTAGAAACGCAGGTTTTCCTTTCCTTAATCTTACTTCTAAGGTAAGTCGTAGGGTCAGTATTGCCTCACGTGTTCCAACATTTCTACGGAATTCAAACTGATCTTCCCCGAGGTCAGCTTCTACCAGTTTTTCCATTCGTCTGTAAAGAATTCGCGTTAGTATTTTGCAGCTGTGACTTATTAAACTGATAGTTCGCTAATTTTCACATCTGTCAACAACAGCTTGCTTTGGGATTGGAATTATTATATTCTTCTTGAAGTCTGAGGGAATTTCGCCTGTCCCATACATCTTGCTCACGAGATGGTAGAGTTTTGTTAGGATTGGCCCTCCCAAGGCTGACAGTAGTTCTATTGGAATGTTGTCTACTCCCGGGGCCTTGTTTCGACTCAGGTCATTCAGTGCTCTGTCACGCTCTTCACGCAGTATCATATCTCCCATTTCACCTTCATCAACCTCTGTATTTCTTTCCCCCATTCCTGTCAATTGCTGCCTTATGCTCTCGCTGAAACTTTGTACAACCTCTCGTTCTTTCAGGTTATCCAGGTCCCATCTCCTTAAATTCCCACCCTTTTGCAGTTTCTTCAGTTTTAATCTACAGTTCATAACCAATAGATTGTGGTCAGAGTCCACATCTGCCCCTGGAAATGTCTTACAATTTACAATCTGGTTCCTAAATCTCTGTCTTACCATTATATAATCTATCTGAAACGTTTTAGTATCTCCATGGTTCTTCCATATATACAACCTTCTTTCATGATTCTTGAACCAAGTGGTAGCTATGATTAAGTAGTGTTCTGTGCAAAATTCTACCAGGAAGCTTCCTCTTTCATTTCTTAGCCCCAATCCATATTCACCTACTACGTTTCCTTCTCCTGCTTTTCCTACTGTCGAATTCCAGTCACCCATGACTATTAAATTTTCGTCTCCCTTCACTATCTGAATAATTTCTTTAATCTCATCATACATTTCATAAATTTCTTCATCATCTGCACAGCTAGTTGGCATATAAACTTGTACTACTGTAGTAGGTGTGGGCTTCGTATCTATCTTGGCCACAATAGTGCGTTCACTATGCTGTTTGTAGTAGCTTACCCGCATTCCTATTTTTTTATTCATCATTAAACGTACTCCTGCATTACCCCTATTTAATTTTGTATTTATAACCCTGTATTCACCTGACCAAAAGTCTTGTTCCTCCTGCCACCGAACTTCACTAACTCCCACTATATCTAACCTATCCAATTCCCTTTTTAAAATTTCTAACCTACCTGCCCAATTAAGGGATCTGACATTCCACGCTCCGATCCGTAGAACGCCAGTTTTCTTTCTCCTGATAACGTTGTCCTCTTGAGTAGTCCCCGCCCGGAGATCCGAATGGGGGACTATATTACCTCTGGAATATTTTACCCAAGAGGACGCCATCATCATTTAATCATACAGTAAAGCTGCATGCCCTCGGGAAAAATTGCGGCCGTAGTTTCCCCTTGCTTTCAGCCGTTCGCAGTACCACAACAGCAAGGCCGTTTTGGTTATTGTTACAGGGCCAGATCAGTCAATCATCCAGACGGTTGCCCCTGCAACTACTGAAAAGGCTGCTGCCCCTCTTCAGAAACCACACGTTTGTCTGGCCTCTCAACAGATACCCCTCCGTTGTGGTTGCACCTACGATACGGCTATCTGTATCGTTGAGGCACACAAGCCTCCCCACCAACGGCAAGGTCCATGGTTCATGGGGGGTGGGGGTGGGGGGGCGAATTCAGGAATACAGAAATACATGATTCAATGATGCTATCCGCTGATGATATTTCTGTCGTGAGTGAAAGTGAAGAAGAATTACATGATCTGGTGAATGGAATGAACAATTTAATGAGTACAGAATATGGATAGAGAGAAAATGGAAGAAAAATGAAAGTAATGAGAAGTAGCAGAAATTAGAACAGCGTCAAACTTAAAATCGGGATTGATGATCATGAAGTAGATGAAGTTAAGGAATTCTGCTATCTAGGCAGCAAAATAATCGATAACAGACGGAGCAAGGAAGACATCGAATGCACACTAGCACTGCTAAAAACTGCATTCCTGGCCATGAGAAGTCTACTAGTATCAAACATATGTCTTAATTTGAGGAAGAAGTTTCAGAGAAAGTACATTTGCATACTGCGGCAGTAAAACATGGATAGTGAGAAAACTGGAACTGAAGAGAAACGAAACATTAGAGATGTGATGCTACAGGCGAATGTTGATCAGCAGGCGGACCGATGAGATAAGGAATGAGCAGCTTCAGCGCCGAATCGGAGAGGAAAGAATACGTGGTAAAGACTGAAAAGGAGAAGGCACTGGATGGCAGGATATTTGCTATCACGTCAGGGAATGACTTCCATGGTATTAGGGAGCTGTAGAGGGCAAAAACTGTAGAGGAAGACACAGACTGGAATACGTCCAACAAATAATTGAGGACGTAGGTTGCAAGTGTTACTCAGAGATTAAAGGTTGGCACAGGAATAGAAATTCGTGGGCCAGCGCATCAAACCAGTCGGAAGACAGAAGACTCAAAAAAAAAAGTTCAAAATTATCATATCCCTCGAGAATATAAAACCACCCCACTCTTCCTAACTGAACAGCATACATAATAAAAAATTAAACATTATACAAGGATGTGATATCGAGGAGTTACACTGATGTGTCACATGGACTTCAGTAAGACATACAGTTTGTACTTGCTACCACCGGTACGTATATGATACTCTCCCCTCCCCACCCCCCACAGTCTCCACTCCCAAGCCATATAGCCCTCTCCATGTTTGACCCATCCCATCTACAGCTAGTGCTTTCTTTTTTTCAGGGGGCTGCCTATGGGGATCATCTGTGATGTTGTAACTCTTGACCTGTCCCTAGTGGCACTAAATACAGAAACGTCCTGCGTTTTCCTGTTGACATTCTATGACTGCTCACTGTCTACACAGACGCTGAACAGGAGGGGAATTCGGCCAGCTAGCGGTTCCACGACAGCCTTTACTGAGCGGGAATTATTTGACAAACATAGGAAGTGCACGATCAGACAAGTTTCGCTCGAGGTTAACCGCATCGCACCCGTCCACTGTGGGCATAAAGCACACTGGGCCACAGCCTGTGATGTTTCGACAGCACTCAGCATGGAGCACCTAAATCCTGCTGGTTAAGGCCACATCCGGCTATCTTTCACCTATAGGTGTCAACGTTTGCCGCCTTTCCTCTGATTCTGCCAACAGTATTGACGTACTGCTTACAGAAAGCTCGGAACATAAAACATATTACTTGGATAATTACATCTCTCTCACATTTAACGAAATTATGTACATGATTTCCGAGAAAATTTGAGGGTCCGTCTATGACTCTGTCTCTCTCTCTCTAAAATACACACACACACACACACAAACACACAGACACACTCAAAATACTGCGTATATCTAAAGCATAAGCATGAAGCAAGCAGGAGTACAGGCTATGTTATTTAGATACACAGTATATTCCACATATTCTATAATCACGACATCCGTGTGGGTGTGGAACGTGTTACAAAAACAGCATTTATTTCACGCAACCATAGTCGTGCTCGGATTTCAGGTACATTTCACCGACACTGACAAATGTTTTCTCTACGATATGAAATACAAAATTTGATCTTGTTTCTCTTTGCTACTTAATATTGTAACAGTAATAGACATGTTAATGCGAAAATGGCTCTAAGCACAATGGGACTTAACATCTCAGGTCATCAGTCCCCCAGAACTACTTAAACCTAACTAACCTAAGCGCAACACACACATCCTTGCCCGCGGCAGGATCCGAACCTGTGACTTTAGCAGCAGCGCGGTTCCGGACTGAAGCGCCTAGAACCGCTCGGCCACATCTTCCGGCTGTTAATACGAAAAGGTCTTAAGGGTCAAGAATATCTTCTATCAATGAATAAAAAATGGATTATAATGTCTACTTACACGTCACATTAACTCACTTATGGTGTTCAGGTTTCATTAAATCCATATTATGCTACAAGCGATATATAAATCAGACAGCGGTTGTAAGGAAACTGTCACTGTAATAGAAAGTGCCAATAAATTTTTGTAGCCTCCTTTGAAATTGTATATTTTTAGTTGTTAAACTTTTTGTAGTTGCTGAGCATTGCTTGAAAATATGTGCAGCTGAAGAACGGCTGCCCTCTTCGGACCAACCTGAACGGTTGAAATATTTGTATACCTTGTACTCATTTCTCTTCGCACGTCAACAGGATTCAGGCAAACGGAAACAGGGAACAGAGATTCAGGATGACCGAGAATCAAATGGCTGAAGGGAAGAAAGTGGCAGAGAAACTACTTCATGAGGTGAAGGAGAAGAAGAAGAACAAACTTTAATCTCTGCTGTTAACTTTCATCTGATATCACTGTGAGACTTAGAATGATTAAGCATGTCTGTGAACGACGCAAAATTTCCAGTGCTATTCTGCTATTTAGCAATATTATATGTAGCAGTATTATCGTTCTAATATCTAACCACCCAACAGAAAGAAACAGAAGACTTCAGGATGATGTCTTGTCGGCGATGAGGTCATTAAACACACTTCATAGAATCATTAATGTTTCACTCTTAATAAAAAAAAACATCTCAGAACTACGGTTATGTGCAAAACGTAAGGACTGCCAAGCAACATACCTCGATGAAATTGGGACGGTACGTAGAAAGAACTTTTACAGTATAGTACTGAAACAAATACGCAATGAGACGAACAAAAATGACCACTTTATTGAAAGACAATGATTAAACTGAAGGCAATGCGATTTGCTATGGTCCTCTGCACATTACAAAAGGTTTGACATGGCTCTTAATAGTGTGTTTGATTACAACGAACGGCAGTGGATGGTCCGCAGCGCTCTTCCAAGCTGGCCGCAAGCCTGGGAGGGACTTCTTGACTTCTAGCGGGAGGGCGTTCCATTCCCCTGCCAGAGCGATTAACACCTGCTGGAAGGTCGTTGGCGCACGTGTGTGTCGGGGAAACGGGCAGGCCGGTCCACTCACCGAATGTCCTCTGTTTCCAAGAGCTTACCCACCTGAGAGTTCGATGCGATCCTACATTGTCATCCCTAAAAATCAAGTCAGAGTGGGACGCTCCCCTGAGAAGGTGACTGTTCTCCATAGTCATAATGTCGTAGCTCAGTGACTGACGTGTGTGGAGGCATAATGTTGCATTGGTGTACTGACCTCCAAATCTTAGAAAATGGTCATCGTTGTTGCGTCTTTTCACAGGTGCCTTCGGTCCAGATTTCATGTCTATACATGAAAATGGGAGACTGTATTGAACCGCGCAGTTGGAGTGGTTCTTAGAACTTAGCTCACAGTTGGTTCACCTATTATTTTAACAAGAGAAACCAAAAGGTTATTGTTAACAGTCTTGAGAATGGCGGTTATGTGATGTCTGAGTGTAGCACGGTCATATGGGGGTGGGGTCATGCCCCAGGGATCAGTGTTAGGTCCACTCCTGTTCCTTATTTATATAAATGATATGCGCCCTACTATTCTAAAATTCTAAAATGTTTCTGTTTGCTGATGACACTAGCTTGGTAGTAAAGGATGTTGTGTGAACATTGGCTCTGTTTCAAATGACATAAATTCAAGGCTGGTAGAAAATAAGCTAACGATAAATCACAGTAAGTCTCAGTTTCTACAGTTTATAACACACAATTCAACAAAACCTGACGTTTCAATTTCACAGAATGGGCATATGATTAATGAAAATGAACTGTTCAAATTTGTACATGTTCAGATAGATAGTAAGCTGTCGTGGAAAGACCACATTCAGGATCTTGCCCAAAAATTTAGTGCTTGCATTTATATTATTCGAACGGTATCTGAAGTAAGCGATCGCTCGATACGAAAATTAGCTTACTTAGGTTATTTTCATTCGCTTATGACGTATGGTATTATATTTTGGGCTAACTCTTCTCAAAGGATATTTTTCGCTTAGAAACGGGCAGTTCGGGCAATAAGTCGTGGAAGTGCGCACATCTCTTGTGGACCCTGTTCACTAGTCTGGGTGTTCTGACATTAGACACTCAAGATATATATTCTATACTGTCGTTTCTTGTTAACAATATCAGGTTATTCCCAAGAATAAGTACCTTTCATTCAGTTAATACTCCGCAGATATCCAGTATACATTTGGATCGCATTTCCTCAAACTTTGTGCAGACTGGTGTGCAGTAGACTCCTGCATCCACTTTCAATAAGCTACCACAAGAACTCAAAAATGTTAATAGTAATCCACGCGCTTTCAAATCGTAACTGAAGAGTTTCCTCGTGGGTCACTCCTATTTTGTCGAGGAGTTCCTTGAAAAATTAAGCTGATTCCTATGTTATATTCTTGATTGCGTGTATTTACACTTATGGCTTCACATTTTTGGGTTTATAAACATTTTATTTTATCTGATATTACTTCTATGCTGTAAATTTCATGTACTGACACGTTCCATGACCTTGGAGATTTGTTCCTCAATTTGTTCCTATGGAACTAGACTTGCAAATAAAAAGTAACGAGCAAAACGACAGGATTTTCGGCGAATGGGCTGGACTGTCCGTTTCCCCTACTTACATCCCATCGAGCACGTGTGGGATGCTTTGCGGAGACGTGTTTGCAGCATGTCCACAGGCACCAAGGACCGTACAGCAGCTGGAACCACGTGCCACGGAGCCTCCTTACTAACTTTGTGACCAGAATGGGAGCATGTTGCAGGGCATTCACTGCAGTACGTGGTGCGCCCACACTCTATTAAGAACGACGCCCCGCCATTTGTAATGTGCACATGACCAGTTTCATTTCTGTTAGTCTCATGGCGTAATTCTTTCACTTAGCTTGTGTTTTATACTGTAGCAGATTTTTTTATGTGGTCGAAGATCCATCGAACTATGTTGCTTCGTAATGACACATCATGCGAAAGGTACTTTCATACTTCTTCTGCACGCATGTGCAAATGAAATAATGTACATCGTGCATCAAATAGAATATTCCAATGTGACAAATCTGTTGTTCTTGTTGTGGTCTTCAGTCCTGAGACTGGTTGGATGCAGCTCTCCATGCTGCTCTATCCTGTGCAAGCTGCTTCATCATGGTGCCCTACATCCTTCTGAATCTGCTTAGTGTATTCATGTCTTGGTCTCCCTCTACGATGTTTACCCTCCACGCTGCCCTCCAATAGTAAATTGGTGATCCCTCGATGCCTCAGAACATGTCCTACCAACCGAGCCCCTCTCCTAGTCAAGTTGTGCCACAGATTCCTCTTCTCCCCAATTCTATTCAATACCTCCTCATTAGTTATGTGATCTACCCATCTAATCTTCAGCATTCTTCTGTAGCACCACATTTCGAAAACTTCTATTCTCTTCTTGTCCGAAGTATTTATCGTCCATGTTTCATTTCCATACATGGCTACACTCCATACAAATACTCTCAGAAACGGCTTCCTGACACTTAAATCTATACTCGATGTTAACAAATTTCTCTTCTTCAAGAACGCTTTCCTTGCTATTGCCAGTCTACATTTTATATCCTCTCTACTTCGACCATCATCAGTTATTTTGCTCCCCAAATAGCAAAACCCCTTTACTACTTCAAGTGTCTCATTCCCTACTCTAATTCCCTCAGCATCGCCCGAGTTAACTCGACTACATTCCATTATCCTCGTTTTGCTTTTGTTGATGTTCATCTTATATCCTCCTTTCAAGACACTGTCCATTCCGTTCAGCTGCTCTTCCCTTTGCTGTCTCTGACAGAATTACAATGTCATCGGCGAACCTTAAAGTTTTTATTTCTTCTCCATGAATTTTAATACCTACTCCGAATTTTAATTTTGTTTCCTTCATTGCTTGCTTAATATACAGATAGAATAACATCGGGGAGAGGATACAACCCTGTCTCACTCCCTTCCCAACCACTGCTTCCCTTTCATGTCCCTCGACTCTTATAACTGCCGTCTGGTTTCTGTACAAATTGTAAATAGCCTATCGCTCCCTGTATTTGACCTCTGCCACCTTCAGAATATTTCTGAAACTAATAAACATATATACATCTATATTTCTGAAACTAATAAACATCTACAAATAATTTTGTTTTTTGATGAACGAGAGAGTCAAAAAGTTATTTTTATACCATTTCATAGGTGTTCAATATACGTCCCCCCCCCCCCCCCCCTTGAGATGCACGGCTATTTCAGTGCGGTATTCGAATTGTGCCCACACTGCAGCGAGCATGTCTTCAGTTACAACTTCAACAGCTGCTGTTATACGATGTCTCACTTCATTCAATATTGTTGGCAACGGAGGTACATAAACAGAATATTTTGTAAACCCCCACAAGAAATAATCACATACAGTCAGGTCCGGCGAGCTTGGAGGCCCCTAATCTAAGGCTGAATCATTTGGTCCAGTAATCCTTTGATCTAAAAATTCCCGCACTTCCACATGCCAGTGTGGCGGTGCCACATTCTGTTGGTAAACGAAGTCGTTAGAATCAGTCTCTAACTGTTGGAAAATAAAGTTCTAAATCATATCGAGATATGTGCTTCCTCAAACAGTGTTCTAGAAAAATGGCGAACTTTTACCCTCAAAGTGCACAAAACATATTAAATTTTGGTGAGCGCCTCTCATGTTGTACAGTTTCGTGTGGTTGTCCCGTACCCCATGTTCTCACAATATGACAGTTCACATTTGCATTTAAATGTAATGTTCCCTCATCACTACACACTAAGCATGGAAGATAACTGTCATCCTCTACCACGTCAAGAACGAAATTGCAGAATTCCTCACGTTATGGTTTGTCACCTTCACGAAGAGCTTGCAGTAGCAGAATATTATTTAGTTTCATGTGTATATGTCGACGCAACTCACGCCAGACGGACATTGGGAGCATGTTGAGCAGTAGAGCTGCACGGAGAACAGATTTCTGCGGACTCCTCGTGAAACTACGGCGGATGCATTCGACGCCTATGTCAGAAACTCGGGGACGGCCCAGCGATTTCCCTTTACACAAACATCCTGTTTCGGAGGGTCAGCACGATACCTAGTACGGAAGTCGCGCCCAACAGTTATTACTGACCCACACTATGCAAAACGTAGAACACAAAACGTTCTCCGTTGTCCCGAAACCATTTTTACTAGAACTGAAGTGGGCGCACTCTGAGCTACCTAGCAGAAACCACGTAACACTCGGCCGGCCGGCGTGGCCAAGCGGTTCTAGGCGCTTCACTCTGGATCCGCGCGAGCACTACGGTCTCAGGTTCGAATCCTGCCTCGGGCATGGAAGTGTGTGATGTCCTTAGGTTAATTAGGTTTAAGTAGTTCTGGGGACTGATGACCTCAGATGTTAAGTCCCATAGTGCTCAGAGCCATTTGAACCATTTAAACCCATAATGCTCAGAGCCATTTGAAACAATTTTGAAAGATTCGAGAGTTTGCTCTTTCGATCAGTACGTTGTTCACGCATATATCTCAAATAACGTAATAGTTATGCTTCTTTTTGATACACTCTGTATAGTTTTCCCATTTACTCAAACAAAAGTAATAGTTTCGCGAATTCAAGTTGCCCTACATATAAATTGAAGACATTTAACAGAAAGTTGGCACGAGCAGAATGAGTCGGGACTGGCGGCATGGAAGCAAACAGTATGTTTCACCATGATTGCATCAAACTGCCCACATTAGGAGTGACTGTGCTTTCTCCACAGACCGACGCAGTCCTTGTGTTGCACATAAGAGCTGGTTTGATGCAGATTTCCATGCTACACTACCCTGTGGAAGCTCTTCATCCCTGAAAAGTCCGCCCCTGGTAGCTGAATGGTCAGGATCAGTTTGTAGGAAATTTAATGTAGCTAAATTTTGTACTGGGATACGGCTCCGCTGGAGGCCACGGTTTTCGAGCTATTCGAGAAAAACACATTTACAGGATACTATTGGACGTTTTTAAATGACTAATTCCAAAACTGCGCTTCTTTTGCAAACGTATCCCAGTACAAAATTTAACTACCTTAAATTTACGACATGACAGTCCTGTTCATTTTTTCTGCAGGCCAGATAGTTCGCGCATAGCGAGGAAGAAAATATGAAATTATTGTGCGTCGTATTTCAGGTGGCATAAAATATAAAGCTAACGGCATCTGAATATCCTTGTATTATAAGTTAAGAAATTCCTCTTCTTCAGAAATGCTTGTCGTTCTATAGCCAGACTGCATTTCGTATTCTCGCTACTTCGACCATCCTCTCCATTCGAGGCTTTCCCAAGTCCTTTAGTGTGTCTGATAGAATTACTATGAGGATGAAACCTTTCTCGTTCCAAATGACCGGGAAGTATTCAACACCAGGTTCACGATCACTCTGCAGATCTCAGTTATAATCTAGCCTGGGAAATATAAGGAGGATCGTCTCGACGCGGTGAACTAACTGGGCGACCGGGTTTTGGATAGTATGCCACGAGCATAAGGCCTTGGTGCACGACAACAGGCGCGGACCTGTGTTGACAAAATGTTGCTTATTCATGGCGACGTCTGCAGCGGGCACAATGAGACAAAGAGCGCCTTCCGCAGGCTGCAGGCCCGTCCACCATCTGCCTCTTCTTTGTCTGCCAGAGCAGCCGTCGGTTCGCCCAGGGCGGTCTCCGACTGCGACAACCAAGGCGGCCGGTCGCTAGCTGACTAGGGGACTGGCCAGCAAAAAAATTTACTAGCAGCCCGTTCGGCAGGAACTTATTAGGCTCCTTGATCTACAATCTGGCACCACGACACGTGTCATTCTTTTCGAAGTCTATTCTTAAACAATCCTCTGATAGACTTACAAAAATTAACATAGTGCTAGTAGCTTAATAGCTTTTTCCTGATTTGAAGAGAAAACTTTTAACGTCACTTTGCGTCAGTCCGACCGTTCTCAGTTTAGTTCGTCGGTATGTAAGCAGTAAGAGACTGAAATGGACATAATTTTCTTCACAGCAGCCTGAGGACAACCATCTTCAAAACGCATGAGACCAATGACGTAATCATAACATTACAATGAGACATTCTAATGTTAGACTTGCACACATGGCGAGCAAGGAATACTCGCCGAATAAGCCAAGTGCGACTCGTTCCTCCAAGCAGAAGGAGTTAACGCAGGCGAGAAGTGCAAGATGAAAGTGGTCTGGGAAGACATCACATCTGACCAATGAATTCGTGCAACATTTCCTCTAAATAATGAGTGTGAGAACTCAGTTCAGAATTCCTGAAATTTCGAAATATGTGCCTCAGTTCAGAATTTCTGAAATTTCGAAATATGTGCCTCAGGTTTGAAGGACAAACCCCTTCAACACTGTCACTGAGGCGTTAGCTGATAGCACATTTAGTGCAGGGTGCGTACCAAAATGAAAGACTACATGTGGCCCTCACATTTATTCAGCTCTGAATTTCTGAACATGATAGTGCCTGTGGATAAAACATGGGTGCAGTATGTGAACTCTGAAACTAAGGAACGGTTCAAATAGCAACTGCACGCTCAGCCTTCCAGTAAGGTTCAAATGGCTCTAAGAACTATGGGACTTAACATCTGATGTCCTGTCCCTAGACTTAGAACCACTTAAACCTAAGTAACCTAAAGACATCACACACATCAATGCCCGAGGCAGGATTCGAACCTGCGACCGTAGCAGCAGCGCAGTTCCGGATTGAATCGCCCAGAGCCGCTCGGCCACAGCGGCCGGCTCTTCCAATATGCCCTAAAAGTTCAAGCAGACACTGTCAGACCGCAGAATGGCATTTATAGGTTCTTGAGATGGAAAAGGGAATTTGACAACAGATTTCATGAGAGTAGCATGTTAAACTATCGTAATATTGCAGGTTTGTTACGTTGGAGTATATAGAGGGTCCATACTAGGGCGATGCACTTGAGGACAATAATATGGAAATGGAAGAGGATGAAGATGAAATGGGAGATACTTCTAGGGCTGAGATAGAAACCCAGTTCTAAGCAAAGAAGGGAAAGCAGAAAGGTCGAAGGAGTATATAGAGGGTCCATACTAGGGCGATGCACTTGAGGACAATAATATGGAAATGATTTTTACGAGACTACGGAGATCAATTCAAAACAAGCGCCGTGGGATGATAACTGACGAAGCGGTTCTCCTTTATAATAATGCGCGACCTCATACCGTGAATCGAACGAATATCTCAGACTTCTTGGCTGGGAGCTTGTTAAACATCTTCTCTATAAAGGTGTGACACAAAGTCATGCTAGCACCCTTTCTAGAAAGTACGCGTAGATCTGTAGTTAAGCAGGTTAGGTCCCATAAAAAGTCATATATTGGGCGAAGAGCAACTTTACTGATCAGAAAGTAGTCATGACGCGTTTCGGAATTATTTCAGTCTTCAGAAATCCAAGTGCAAAGGTACCACAAGGACAAAATCGTTACCAGTTTTACGCTCTGTGCCCATGCATCCTACTGACAACGAGTTATACCCACATTAACCAATTTCTGTTGCAGTTGACGTTACCCTATACTCGTACGACCAGAAATCCTTGTCTTATTTTGATTTCACTTCACTATCTATACTGAGCCTCTGCATTTCGACCGAGCGAGGTGGCGCAGTGGTTAGCACACTGGACTCGCATTCGGGAGGACGACGGTTCAATCCCGTCTCCGGCCATCCTGATTTAGGTTTTCCGTGATTTCCCTAAATCGCTTCCGGCAAATGCCGGGATGGTTCCTTTGAAAGGGCACGGCCGATTTCCTTCCCCATCCTTCCCTCACCCGAGCTTGCGCTCCGTCTCTAATGACCTCGTTGTCGACGGGACGTTAAACACTAATCTCCTCCTCCTCCTCCTCTGCATTTCGCTTTTCAGATTTTCTACCTTACCTGCAGCTTTCAAACTGCTGACATTCGACTCCCAGACTCGTAGAACGTTACTCTTTCGTTTTCGCATCCTACCTTCCCTTTATCTCCACCAGGAGATCCGGATGGGGACTAGTCTGGCATGTTTTGCCAATGATGAGGTCAACAAGACAATTCATCAGTTACAGACCACATGTTCCATCGTCTTGTGCATCATAACTGCTGATTCTTCTGCATTCAGGGGCTGTTTTCCACCCCAGTGTCATGAGAGCTATCTGAACCTCTGTTCGCTTCTCCCCCGTCTTCGACAAGGTCGTTGCAGATTGAGGGTGATTTCCTATGTCGAAAGTCTTCTGCCGCCATTACTGACGATCATTACTGACGATTTGTATTCAAAATTTAGGCCGTTGTGTGGTCCGAACCCGGGACCAAGGACATTTTGGTTACTGATCAAAGACGCTGCCCCTAGAGCTGTAATAATGAATCACGCATAATAATATTTCAAATTAATGGGTTGTCCCAATTGATATGCAGGCACTTTAGTAAGAAACTCTGCTTCATCATTTCTATAACCATACCATGACTTCCAAATGGAATCAAACTTTCGTTTATGATCTATGGCAGTTGTTTGCATAGGTGCATTTGCTGTAAATGCTGTAGGCTTTACATTAATACCTGTTATTTTCAAATTAATCCCTACACTTGTAATAATATTCTTATTTTGATTTAATGTTGCAAGTTCTGTATCACTTGAATTAGTCGGAAAAGCAATTCGAGGATTTTGTGCAATTACTTTTACAGACAATGAATAATTGTACTACCATCAGGTAATAAATCGAATTCAGAAGGTGCCATATACAAAAATGGCCTATCAACGGGAATTTCTGCCAAAGGAGTAACCATGAATGCTACACTTTCATGTTCAATCACTTTATATGCTAAACCATATGTGGAAAATCTATGTACTTTGCGATATCTTGTAATATTGCCCGTATCTAATATAGAAGGAGCAGGTAACGGATCAACACGAGTACTAGGAGAATCACCCAGTACGTTAGCACACGGTGCTGCAGTCCCTGTTAACGTTTTTTTTGCTTTCTTAGATCCACCAGATTGAGCTGCTGCAGCCTGACGTTTACCTGAATCTACCTTCATTGGCGAACTCATACCTTCGTCACTATCAGAATATGGTACTAAACGTTGTGGTTCAGAATGTTGTTGTGTTTCTTCTGATCCTTGTTCGTCTTCGCCTTCTTCGCTGTCTGATACTTCGTGGTCGACGTGATGTTCGTTTACAGAACTTGTTCCAGTGGCTGAACCAGATGTTGATGGGCGGTCGTGATCTATAGGCAAACCACGGCGAACACGAGATATTAGCCATTGTTCATAGGCATAGCGTTTCTGGCCTTCATGCATGTTTACATGTTATTTTTGGGAGTAACTCTACGGACAACGCTTGTACCAATCCCATAGCTTTTGGTATGGATGGAACAGTTCACAGTTACGATGACGAATGCTTTATACTCTATAAAGATACTGGCAGACGTTTCTCTAAGACAATTTTTCTGAACAGTCGTGTAAGTGCCACGGTACGGTAGGATACAAAACCATGTAAATGGTATTTACATTTGATGTGGTATTGATGGAAGAAGGGAAATATCCACTACTTATACACCAAAAATAAATGAAGAAATTTTGGCGTCAAGGAAAGAACGACGTTTTCGTGAGCAGTGGTGCATTACACGAAAGTTCTTCCAGATTATAACAAGGCTAAAAGTATAGACGTGATTCGATATGCTACATTAATGGTGGCACGAAAGAGATTTTGTGTCCTTAAAGGGACTGCTCTGTTATTAATACTACCTTAAGCTCTTGCTTTCAGAGTGTATTTAAGTTTACAGTTCACAGGATAGTTGCTGTGACGTAGCGCACTATCGACAGAAAGAGGTCGGAGTAGCTCCAGTGATTGCCCTGCCGGCCGGCCCGGAGATACCTGTACCTCTCCGGTGCAGACGCCAGCTGCGACCCCATCGAGCCGACGTACCAAGACGCCGTACTGAGGGCAGGCCAGTCTCGCAGCGCAGTTCAGTAGCATTCGGTGACTGCCGGTTAGCCTCACCACTCTGATGTTACTATCCCCGTCGAACCTGTTTTTGGAATACATTTGGACTTGCTGAACTGAAATCAAATGAATAATAGTGAAAACATATTAAGTTTGTTCGCATTATTTTTCTCTTCGCTTCAGCATCCATCTATTCCTCGGCATCCGCCGTGGATCAACCGAGTACTTACATAATAAGGTTGCAAGGTTGTCCATGAGAAGTAAGGTTTGATTTTTAATCGCCCTACATTCTCAACTGCTTTCCTCCGAAATGGTGACGATACGGAAACAATAAATATGATGCTCTAATACCGCAGTTTGTCTACAGGGAAATGCAGCTTGTTGGTCTGCTCGTAAAATCACATAATCGCCTGAGGTTTAATGCTCAGTATTTTGTCAGTTATTGAACGGAAACAGTATACCAAACGCAAAAACACCATATTGTCGTCTTTATGTAGAAAACTATATCCGTATGCCTGTATAATAGTTCTACTATGTGTTGTTCGCAGTGCGATCGACAGTAAAGTGCACAGTCATTGTTAATTAGCATTTGTATCTTTGGCACCTAACACATTTTGACAATAATCCAGAGTATTAACAAAAACCCACTAACGTATTTAAAACCAATCGTCGTTTAGAAAGCTTGTCTTGAATATAGCACCATTGGAGCCTGAGGATCTCGTAACTACTTTATTTAGCTATCAAGTACAATTCAGTATAGTGCCCATAAAATGGCAAGAAATTTTACACAAACTAAAAGAAGCCGATTACATAAAATAGGACAACGTGCTTCACTTTGAGAAATGAATGAAGCGAAAATACTGACAATAAGGAAAAAGTGAATACCTTTCCAGATTTTACGCTGTTCGAAGATGGCACGTCCTATATTAGACGAGACACAGAGCCGTTCTTTGATCAGAGAGAAACAAGAGGGACAGAAATAGCCTGAGTTTTTCTGATTAAATTGTGACGTAGGGTCAACAACGTAAACAGGGATACACATTCCCATCTCTGACGATGGAACGTTCCACCGAAGCGAACATCGAGCTCGTAAATCTGGTTACACCAGACCACTACTTCAAATTAATGCACAGCGCCCACCCAGATTTTTCTGGTGAAAAGAGTTTGTTATTCTGGAGAGACATTGTTCATTTACTTCCATCTTGCTTCCATTCACGTGCCGGTTTTGCTGAAATTGACTCTTTTGTTTGTTTAGCACCGTCGACACTTTCTCAGTGATCACATTTTGTAGCTACGCTAGAACTGAATAATCTACCGTCTAGAGTGTCAAAACCTGGGTAACCTATCACTCCAGGCTTCACACTTTACGTGCGTAATTGTTTCCGTCACCTCTTCATATTAATGGACTTGTAGGCAAACTTCTAATTCCACGTTACGTGGTGTGTAGCGAGTGAAAATTCCGGTTAATGAACATGGTTTTTAGGTACAGATGAAAACTACAATTTTCGTGTGTCTCATTGCAAGTACTGATAGTATGTATCATATTCCACTGCTATACCAGCGAAGAGCACTGGTCTGTTCACATTGTTAGAATAGTTAGAGGTAGACCGTAATTTCAAATTTTCTAATATTGTGGTAAATGAACTGTGAATCTTCCTGCGATTTATGAGTAAAATTATATCTTGGGTTGTTACCTATAATCCATCTAAATTCAAGATCTGTCCCATTACTAATTGCGGAGAGATTTACAATTTAACTAAAATACATATTGCCGGATTCTATCCCACAAAATTTGGGTAAAGCCTCACCGAGCAGATATTTGTCCCATTTGTGATAAACACGGAAAAAGTTAATGAATGTATAACAAAAACACTCGAAATGACCCTTTGTAACGCTGTTGTTATGCAGCCAAGTCACCCAACTCAATACTGAACTGAAATGTGTCGTAAACTTGAACATAGGACTTAAAAATACCTGCAAAAGAAAAATACTTTCTTCTCCACGAAAGGAGGGCTAGTAGCATAACCTAAAGAGTTCAGCTTTTCAGTCTAATCAATCTACGACCCAGTAAATGGTGTAAATTGTTAAGTACTCTCATTCTTCCCTGAAGCCCGTAACTTTATCTTGTTCGTCTTCTCTTTCTTCACCAGTTACTAAGACCCGATCTACATCTGAGCTTCTGGCATGGTGTGAAAAATCTGAATCTGACTCTGAAGAATAATCAGCAGACTATTAGATCTGTTTCAGTCCCTTTTTTGGCGTTGATGTAATGTAATCTAGCTTACTTCGTTTCGTTTATATAACAAGCACTTTTCTTTCTCTGGAACGACTTTGGTTCTCAGTAGCAAGTTTCCTTCTCATTAGCAAGCTTTCTTTTTCCCACTCATTCTTCTTCCATTCATTCTTCTTCCATTCATTCTTCTTCCATTCATTCTTCTTCCATTCATTCTTTATTGGGGTGTCGACGTGCGAAGCACAGATTTCAATCCATTGCCAAACATTTTCCCCTAAATCTTTATTTTAGACAGCGGAATTATGTTTTCAGCGCCACTTTCTAACAAATGGGCTTTTCTGGATACTGGTGAAAGCGAAGCTTAAACGCAGCAGCGTCGATTAGTTCATTAATTCTTCTTTATAAACCCTATCTTATACTGTGCTCAAGTAAAACATTAGACAAGTAAAAAACATTTCCACGTTTTGTCGCCTCCTTGGTGACCTGCCGGAACGAAATTTCATGGAACAGTAAGTTACAATAAGAGAAACCTGTCTTTACGTGGTCAACTCATAAATCGATGGCAGACAATTCAAAACTCGGTGTGGGATTTTCTCTCACGCGGAACTTTACTCATATTACCCAACCTATCCAGACTCCGCAACGCACAATAGGGCCATTTAAACTACCAAAACCACGTAACCGAGTGTAACACAATGCAGCCTCTGGAGCGACGAAAATTATCACCTCTCGTTCAAAACGCTTTCACTTTCTTGGCTTTTCAAATGAACTGCACTAGTGTTTGTGAAAATTGCAACAAATAGGAGAATGTGATTACAATGCAATTAATTCCACAGATCTGAGACATGACAACCCACAAATAATTTGAGTTACAGAACGGTACATGAACTATGATGTGGCAATTCAGTACGGCGTGAAGCAACCAGGTGTTGCAATCATAGGTCGTAGTCGCGGTGGCGTGGAATCAAAGAGGGCCTGGATATGCTGCCGGGAACACAGTGCCACGCAGTTTGTCGGGCGTCCACAACGACAGTGGCATGACGGCCAGGACGAACAAGTTTCTGACCGACCATATCCCAGACACGTCCGATGGGCGATACGTTAAACTGTGCAGCGCAGGTCAGGAAAAAGGCGGAACACAATCGCCCCTATCTCCTGTAATCCAGACCTCGAGCAGAATAGACGTCTTTTCAGAAAGCAGATCCTGTGGCTCTGCTTTTCACAACCGGCTACCAACATAAGTTAACATGAACCGCTTCCTCTTTCGTTGCCCATTTCAATTAATTGTTCGACCTCCTAATGTGGCCTAAACTTGGTAACTTCCGACCCTATGCGCGCCTCTTGAGCACCGTACATTGAAATATATCCTCTTTATTGTACCCAATTTCCTGTTTTGTCATTTAACGGCAGCCCTGGATGCCCACCCTCAAGTTCTGACCGCTAGACCTCCTGCACACTGTCTTTCTTGACCGTATACATTAACGTTGGTGAGAGAAGTGGGATAATATGGATTAACATTGGTGACATGTGTGGGATGTTAAACATTAACACTGTTTTTTTGTGCGCGGACAGGCCAGTGGTTCACCACGATCAGTCTGTGCAGAGCAGTTAAACCAAGTGGAAAGGTGCAAGCTAGTAGCAGTATGCCTCACCGACGTTACTGGGCGCATTCTGCTACAGCCGGATTCGTTCGGAAACATTAAATTTTGCCACTCTTGAAGCCAATGACGGCGTTCAAGTGCCAAATGCAATCTGAGGTGTTCGTCATTTCTGGTTAGTAAATGGTATCATATCGTCGACACAGACATGTCCACACTTGTTGTAGCCTCATGGCGCCAACACTTTGAACGAAGCTTCTATGCTGATTACGGTCATGTGGGCAGGATGGCATTTACTCCACACTGTGGCCAAATTGCGAGGTCCACTGGACGCTCGTTGGTGTCTAGCACGCTCCTATACCCATTGATTGCACACACATAGTAGGAGCGGACTCGTGTACGAACCATAATATCACAGCAGGACTACACGTGTTGTCTGGTGACCCTTAATTCTACATCGTTCGAATTCACGTACATGCTCTTAATTCGCCCATTGATGTCGGTGAAGCATCCTGCCACTTGCTTGCACTTTTGCACTTAGTTTGACTCCTCTGCACAGTGTGAATCACTGGCCTGTCCGCACACACCAAAAGAGGGAAAACTGGGCTGAAATGCGCGACATCTCTCTGCAACCTTAATCACTTGTTGAGCTCCACTCCGATTTTGGAGAGAGTGAGACTAAGCGTATTTCTTCAGTTTGTTGCATTTACCACAAACATTAATCATGTATTCAATATATAATACTACCTTTTTGGCGTGTTTAGTGGACATTGTATCCTCAATAAACACTCTTCTCTAAGCTGAAACACTGCAAGGGTCGCTTTGTAATATTTATGGCTACCGAGCCCTTGCAGTATATATAATCTGGTGCAATATGGTTCAAACCCAACAGAGTGCCAGATATTGCATCGTGATGTGTCATGATCACCGGCTGGTGCTTGGGTAACACGGGCAGTTCAGAGAAGGTAGATGAGCCCTCACATGAAAGAATAGAAATATACGGATTCTCACCTCCAATTGGCTTTCCCTTAAAAGGGAGCCTTGTCTCTCAAGACCTCTGATGGACCGAGTGGAGGACGGGTGCGCCAGAAGCTGGCTCGTACTGGTAATGTTAGCAACTCTTTCAACAAAATAATTCTTCTCCCCAGTTTAATCGATTTAAATTTGCATAATCGTAAAAACGAGACCTTGTAAGACTTTTGTAAAGAATGTAAAGATTTAGGTTTTCTGTGAGTTTCATGTTCTTCTGAAATATGAGTTTAAATTACAGAATTGTCATTATGATGAATGGATTAGTCTTTTCATTTCAAGCAAGAATATTTTTAGTATAATAAAATCATCCCAATCTTTCTCCCGTAATTAGTTTCACTTTAGCATTTTTAGTTGGCGTGATTTCTTCGCCGGCCAGTGTGGCCGAGCGGTTCTAGGCGCTTCCGTCTGGAACCGCGCGACCGCTACGGTCGCAGGTTCGAATCCTGCCTAGGGCATGGATGTGTGTGATGTCCTTAGGTTAGTTAGGTTTAAGTAGTTTTAAGTTCTAGAGGACTGATGACCTCAGATGTTAAGTCCCATAGTGCTCAGAGCCATTTGAACCATTTTTTTATTCCTTCATGCTTTGCTGTTGCTGCTAATTATGCTGTACTTTTGGAAGTGAGATTCATTTTATATTTTGTTTGTTCTTTAGTTTATTCCATTGTGCAAATTCTATACATTTTCTTTGTAAATCAGATTTTTAATGGGCCAGTGAACACTGTGTGTTTCATACTGCTGCTACGTAATTTTATTGATTTTATATATATATCTATATCTATATCTATATATATATATATTTTGGGCAGTGCTCAGTTTGATTTTGGTAGTGGTTTTTGAGTAACAGTTTTCATTTAATTTCCTGCACAGTGAACGCCAGTTACTTCTGTCTGCACCGAGACAAGCTTTTCGCAGTAGTAATTTCAGTTCAATCTTTTTATAACAGAGGATAGTACTATCACTTAGTTACCTGGTACGATGAAGACAAATAAATATTCTGTTTGTTTAAATAACAATTTGGTTGCTGTTAACAAATTTATGCTCATCCTCAACAATTTCATTTTCTTAGTAATTCGATGTGCCCCTCTAATTAGTATCTTTGTTATTATATCGACGGATAGAGAAGGAAGTAACATTCGGACGTGTGATGGATTTCTTAGAGCTACGAAAATAGTACCTCTATTCGAGGAAACTGCCATTAGCATTGTGAGTCGATACTGTTGTAGTCTACTGTTTATCATAACCATCCACCATGTAGGAGTTATTTATAACATAGAATGTGGCTTTTCCTCTTTGACGATCAATAACAAATTCTGAAACAGAGCTATTTTTCGAGTAAATAAAGCACATTTCGACGTCACTCGCTCGCTTATAGAACAAACAAGCGTTTCAATGTTTCACAGTATCACCCCGAAGTGGCCAATGGCGTTTTTATATTCTTGGTATTGGTAGAGATCAGTAACGTCTTTTCACAACATAGCCTGTTTTTCACTTGGCCTGTTACTGTGAAAATTTGTCTGTACACTGCCTTAAAAAGAAACATGTAAATACGTCATTCTCAACCCGAAGATGCTGTGAGCCACTGAAACGCATAGTACTAGAAAAAAAGATAAGTGTGAAACAGAGAACTGTTGTTAAGTATTTGTATTTAATCATCAGTCACTATTCTCATGATGCAGTTCTTTTAGACGAAATATTTGTTGTTGCTGTTGTTTCCTGTCAGTCAAATATGTTGGATAGGTATTCGACTTATCCTACTATATTACTCGTGTATTTATCTAATTTTCCTGTTGCTACTACAATATCCAGCGGAAGTGAAGGTAATCCTTTGTCTTTGATAACAGTTGATGGACACATTATGTCGAGGATAACTGATATCAATAAATATTCTCAATATGCGAAGCAGGAAACGACTATCGCTGCCTTAAGTGTCATGTACTTCAATCTCTGAATGGGAAGAAATACTAGCTTTAACATTATTACCGGTCCATTTTCTATCTTACTACATGGTATCTGTTGAAACTGTGATCGTCGGAAACGCGGAACGCACGTAGAAGCCCGTGTGAATGACCTGGGACTGTATTCCTTCACGAGGTCATTCGACTGAGGGCTGAATTACTGGTGACAGGAGCGGTAATCACCTCATCCATCAGCCAGCGGAAGCCGGTGCGGTATGCAGGCTATCATAGTGAGGTGGCAGCTGTGGTTTAGGGCGATTCACGACCCAGCTTATATAAGCGTATTACTCTGACTTTTGCTCTGATTGGCGCACACTGTAAGACCTCACCTACACTACACGACACTAAATCTGGTGTAGGGTATAGAGGGTCTACCACCAAACCCCACCACCACATATATTTCCGAAACGAAACAAAACATGTGAAATACGATTGTCCAGGGATGAACCTATATCAGGGGCTCACTAGTTGGTCAGTAACGCACAGTAAAAAAATTTGAACAAACATCACTTTCAACAAAAAACTACATATTTTTAAACTGCACAGGTATTGAAATATCTCATGCAGAGAAATCAGATGGAACGATCTGTTTTACTTGGTACGAATTTTCAAAACACAAGATCGCATACATATTGCTTTATTTACAACAACCGGTTTCGACAGACTTTGCTGTCACTTGAGGAGTCAAAAAAATTTTTTGTGTATGTTTCTATCGAAATAAAAACTAGAGGTACAGTTAGTGACGGCAGACCCTTTTCCACTGTTCTAAACGTCACACGTTCTGAAAATGGCCCCATAGTTTCTGCCATAATGCGCAGAGCGACAATTACTTTCATCAGGCATCAGAACAGTGTAGACAACCGGTATTACAGCATTACAACACTACGGCAGAAATTGTGGTGCCCCATCTACGTATTTCAAAAGGCATGACGTTTAGGACAATGAAAAGAAGCCGGCTATCACTAATTGTACTCCTAGTTTTCGTGTGAGTACATAAAATTGCATCCACTCACTTTTTTGAATAGTTATTTATCGTTCCACGAACCGATTTTCGAACCTTTTCAGGTTCATCTTCAGATGGTTTTCTGGAAGTTACATCGCTGTTTCTAGCATAATGCCGGCTGCTGGTACCGTGACAAGAAGATGGAACACGCTTTAACGTATATCAATGACTATTGTTTATCTGTCGATACGGATGCAAAATTTAGTTTTTTGTTTACTGCGACACTTTATTTACACAAGCAGTTTCAATCATCTGACCATGAATGAGTATACTAGCAGCACTGTTTTTAGACACCTACGACGTTATTTGTATTAGAATACGATGACAGTGTAGTATTCATGGTTTTATCACCTGCCGAAAACGACTTTATGTATCCGCTGATAACTTCGGCGTTGAGCGCCCGTAATCTATGACTTTATATTTTGCTTAAGTTTGCTATTGTGAATACTTTTATGAATGTGATGACGGTCGGACACCTGAAACAGGTTGTGTAAATAAAGTATATTACCAACAGCTCAGGTCTGTAATATGACATTTTTCAAAATTTTTAAGTATAGTTCCTAATTTTCTGCGCATTATGAGCCTCAGCATGCTTTAAATTCCAGACATGAAGATATAACCATAACGTATTAAATAGTAATAAATCTAGAGAACGAAAAAATAAATGTAGTTGATGTTTGGAGACACAACATCGTTGTTACAGTCAACGCAATCTTTATGGATGTTGGCCACTGAAGGCACGGTGTATACGATTGACGTTAACCGCATCAGAGTTGCTTAAGGCTTGTAGGTGGTGTACTGAATCACCGAAACTGGTAGCTATATAATGACATAACATCGGAAAGACGGCCGCAGATGTTCCATTTCATTATATAGGTAATAGATGAAAGTCACTCAAACCTTCAGTCAAAAGGGCGGAAATAAAGAATAAATGAAACTACAATGAAATCGGACCTTTAGTTGCCTACAGGCGTCAATAAATATCAACGGGGACAGTTCAACACGTGTGCCCCAACCGGGACTCGAACCCGGGATCTCCTGCTTACATTGCAGACGTTCTATCCGTCTTATGTTTTCATTTTGTTCGGTATTGTTCGCTGTGTTTGGTCTGGGCTAACGTCACAAGACATCCGTTCATGTACCGTTGATTCCTTTACTCAGTTTTTTATTACAGAGGGCGAGCAGCCCTCTGACCGAACACGCTGAGCTACCGCGCCGGCAGAGAAAGAACAGATACCATCTTCATCTAAAAAAATAAAAGTATATCCTTAAACATTAGGCAAGATATTATTAAATCGTATTTCTATAGTTCTAGATGTGAATTCTTATGGCGTGACTGTGAGGTCTTGAGTTCTGTACGTTACAAATTCCAAAGTATACCATACACGTGTTGCATACTTTGAGAGGTGCTAGTACTGCTCTGAAAAATAAGAAAAATTCCAGTAAACAAGAGTCCACAAATGCATACTTTCTCAGATCTCAACACTTGCTCATAGGAGAGCCTCTGGTCGGCTACTACGCATAACACTTGCTCATGGCAGGTATTCAGCGTAGCGTCCCAGCTATAGAAATGCTTCCATTTCCAATTCGGCTTAATAATTCTCGCATAATTTCAAGTACCGCTCGGACAACGGGGTGACTGACGCATTCCACTGCTGCCAGCTATTACCAACTGACTCCTCCACAAAATGTAGCACATTTTCCTTCATCGCAGACGTGAGGAACGAGAAAGACATTGCACTGTTCACCTTTTGTGGTTCTGGGAAAAAGATACCCATACGACGATGGTGAAATCGGCAGATAGACTTTACCTGGTGGTGCCGTGACAGGTGGATAGTTTTGAGAGTAAAGCGTAAAGATTATGTCCTCGGAGGTTGCTTCAGTTTTCTGAACCACGGCAGAAAATCTTATCTATCCTATCACTGGTATAGTAGTATTCTTCTATTACCACGGAGTGGCGGAAAAGGGAAAGGAAAATCTACTGAACCGTTCTTAAGTGCAAACAGCAGAATGTACTAAACACTAAATAGAAGCGTGTAAGTAATAAGAAACCACAACACATATCCAGGGTTGCAATTAATTCACTACACAGTAAAATACACAACCACGAATGAAATTATAGTGTAACCAAAAGGAACTGTTATACTGAATGCAGAATATCTAATGCTGAGAACAGTTTATAACTAGAGTACTTTGGTACAGGAAGATACCAAAACATACAGTTGACCATGCTATCGGAGAGCCAATGGGACGACTATGATTTCCAGCCGCTGGGAAGTCTTTCAGTGCGACCTTCGGTCAAGTGGTCAGATCTGTTGAGGTAGAAGTCTCTGAACCAATTTTAAATGGACTTCTTTCCTTGATTCAATAACAACTGTTGCTGATGTTGTAGTCTTCAGTCCTGAGACTGGTTTGATGCAGCACTCCATAACAAGTAACAGCCCTAAAAATACTCGACTCTTTTTCCAACACTTACATACACTTTTCCGTCAGTTCGTACTCTCTACCTTTATTGCAGTATGTCGATGATTAGTTCTCTGGGACCGTCTAATCTCAACGGAATAAGACACAGTTTTTATTCCATACGCATTTCCCCTTGGTTGTCTGCAAAGCATCTTCAATGGCCTGAAATATGTACATATTTTTGCTTTACGTTATTCAGTTTGCATTTAAGACGTGGTACATGCCGGTTACAACAGTTCTGGCACTTTTTGCTTTCCTATGTGGTAGTAATCATTTAAAATACCAGTTGCAGATTTCGTTCACACTGATCTCCCTGTCTTTTTGTTCCTTTATTGTTGCCGTTTATCAACTGCTTACTGCCATTTGAAATTTCCGTTTTACACTTCACAGTAATAGGAGATGAACACTCGTTTTGATGTTATGTTGCCAAACAAATACATAAAAAAGATGACGGGAGGCCTACAACAGGTTCAATTAAGAGATTTCATTACTGACTAAATGAGTGAATAGTCAACATCAACCTTTATGTACAGAGCCTTATTCTTGGCAGAAATTTATCCAATGGTTTGGAGACTGATTTAGTACAAGAGTGCGTACGTTTTCAATGCCACCTTAATTCGGAAAAAGATTTTAGTAAAACCATTTCTGGATCCCTCAAAAGTTGGGACCTATGAACTTTGTTTGGTCCTCTCCCCCAAATCAACCAAAAAGCCAATCAATCAACTAGCAAAACGTTTATCCATACGTGGGTATACCAGTTGGCATAGCTCTATGCACCCAGTGACAAACTGTTTGGGTTACAAAAGCTTTGCTTCCATGAAACGGATGAAAAATTTCGTAAGATCTATATTAATCCAAGAAAAGCTAAACACCAGAGCTCTTCGTGTATAGACACAGAACTAATGAATAAGATTTCATAAGACAATATAACTGATGCTTTTGAGAATAGAAATTTAAGAAAAAAGATGTTGTAAGACTTTCACAACGTAATTAATTTAATTTCATCGATATCACCAGCCGGATTATTACCAGATAATTGAATATATTGGTTTTAAATTGTAAATAAGCACAATGAAAACTATTTAATTACGTTTACCGAATGTACATTATTGTGTAAATAGTATTAAGCCATTCATTACCCCACCTTATTTGTGGTACACGATTGAGGTTTTATTAGCTCAGAAATATACCAGAAAACTATTTCTTGTGTAATCTGAACTGAAATGTTGGCTTGTTAAAATAATCTAGCAACTCACACATTGATCCGCTATTTCTCAGTCATGATAATTACGGGAAAAAGATTCTGTAATTAGGACGACACTGGAAGAATCGTAAAGTTACCATTTAATTTGCAAAAAAATTTAAGTTCGTGTGACTGTGAATTGTAGAGGTCGGTAGGGGCGACAAAGTTTAAATAACGTAGTGGCGTCAAATGTGTACATCCGCCACTAATTACTTCTGTGTTAACTTAATTTAGAGCCTAATAATTAGAACTACTACGAGTAGTAAATTTTCAGGTTGGTTAGTACCTCCAAGTACGGAAGGCTGATGTTAGCACCTAGGCGGCAGGTCAGGTACTGAAATATAGATACAAAATGCATAATCTGTACTGACAGGCACAGTCCACTTTGTGCTGCTTTGTGTGATACCACTTTGTTCTGTATGTGTTTTTTTTTTTTTTGTGTCCTGTGTTTATTTCTGTTCTGTTGTTTTCTATTTTACAGTCTTTAGTGATTATATTTTGGGGATGTTTGGACATGACAGTAATAATTGCCAACATGCCGTAATACGTATGCAATTGAGGACGAAATGCGCACAGACCTCGAAGAGTCTCTAACTTCATTATTATCATTTTTAATAGGCAGTAAACCCACAGAGGAAACACATGCATTAAAGAGTACTATCATGAAAAGCATAGTATACAATGTAATTTCCACGAGAGTGTCCAAAATAGGATATCCTGACAGACCAGCATACACAGTTGTATCCAGGAACGTATGTGATGAAAGAACCACACCGAATCTTAAGTGGAAGCCAATATTGTTTGACTATAGAGAAAATTGTGCGCCATCAAGTTGTTTTCCACATTGGTAGTCTAACGCTTAGTACTATGACATAAAACCGTGTTCTGTGACGCTTTTCATGTGCCACTATAACAATGTATGTTTTAGGAGGAATACTAAATTTATAGGACGTGGTCGTATAGCCTAACGATAGTAAAGTATTGCATAAAATATGTGTCCAATTTTCATTGTGTACTAGAATACAGCTGCTACGGGAATACAGTCTTTGCCTATCACCCAAGTGAAATCCACATGGCACTTTGCAGTTAACAAGAAAATAACCATCAACTAAAAACTGCATAGTGTACAGTCCGCCGATTCACCGATTCACATATAGACTGACACATATTAAAAGTGTGGATGGATTATGGAAGTGCGCTAGCCAAATTACGAGATGCTCAGACACTATGAAACCGTTGCCTGAGTGTAAAAAATGAATGTAATTAACTAGATTACAGGATATACAATTTAGTATGAAAGTGAGAAACAATACAAAAGGAAATTAGTGGACATATCTTATCAAACGCTGTATCTCACTAAAAAGTGCAAAGAAAACCACACCAAATTTTTAAATAAAGTAGCAAGTAGAAAAAAATGTATGGAAATAAACGGAGACTTGTTAGGCACGTTTGAGAACAAGGATGGAAATATATTTCGCGAATTAATTTATTTAAATATTCAAATATTAACTGTGCTTTATTCACATCTTTAAAAGTCGAGATGATGTTGAAGTTATTCGTCAAGAAAACATTTCTCGTCTTCCTCTTTCTAAGCTTTTGGCGAATGTACAAAAAAAAAAAAAAAAAAAAAAAAATCCTTAGTGCTATTGGGAGTCAGTAACATTTTGTTCAATCTTCCATCAACAAGTAATGTTTCGTTTTTATTGATAAAACTGTAACTGCAAAAATAAAACGGATTTATGTTTTAATCGTGAATCGAACTTCTAGTTTACCTCCTGATACCTAAAATCCAAAAGTCACGGGTTACGTTCCTGGTAATTCTTTTATCTGTCATGTATTATTTCTTTCATTTCTGTCATTGTTTTTCGACGTGAAAAATGACAAGTTGCTGCCCAGTTTTGCGTCGACGTTAAACTCTAGGAGCCAGCCGCGGTGGTCTCGCGGTTCTAGGCGCTCAGTCCGGAACCGCGCGACTGCTACGGTCGCAGGTTCGAATCCTGCCTCGGGATGTGTGTGATGTCCTTAGGTTAGTTAGGTTTAAGTAGTTCTAAGTTCTAGGGGACTGATGACCACAGATGTTAAGTCCCATAGTGCTCAGAGCCATTTGAACCATTTGAAACTCTAGGTCCCATTACGACTTATCACTTAATGAGTCAAAATCGCAAATAATCATTCATTTAATACTGATGGCCGTTGCTGCCTTTATGCTGGCTAACTTCAGATGCTGAAGTCGGAGGTGCAAAATACAGCTGTATGATGCTGTAATCATTTACTGCATTGAACTGTATTCGTATCGTTATGGTTCGTTTATTGGAAACTGATCTTGAGAAAATGTTGACGTTGCTTATAATGGACCACTATGTTTTCGGTATTGTACTTGGTACATTTTGAGAAAGCTGCTCGTTTAGTGAGCTTTAAAAATGTTTTCGCTTAATTAGTACAAAGTAACTCATGTGGTTAACTTTCTAATGTGTTCTTTATCCTAAGCTGATTAAGTAATTGTTTTGGATTAGAGTGTGGCAACAGAAACGTGTTATGAAAAGAGGAGCACAGATGAAATGCGTTTAGCTGTAATCGTATGTCTAAATGGGGATCATGGATTAATTGAATCGGCTTGCACATAAAATCATAAAACGTGTCCAACCCAACAATTAAGAGGCGTGCTGAAAATAAAATCCAAAATTCTAACTAGCATATAAATGTTTTGTCCACAGTGATGTAATTTCGAACGAAGTCGAAAACGTATTGGAAGCTTATATTCTTACATTTGAAGAGGTACGGTTTTGTTGAAGCACCTCGGATATAAGAAAGCTTGCATTCGACATTGCAGACGGAATTTAAACGCAGAAGAAAGCTTGACAGACAAATCGTTGGCTGAAGATATCCACTGAAGAAATATCGCCGTACCCGAGAGAAACGACGAAAGCTCCAGACCAAACTTCCGAGGCCTCGCCAAGGAGCCTGTGAGCCGAAGGGCAGTCCATGCCGAAATAAAAAGCTAACAGAAGCAAAACAGATCTATAACCATGACTCCACGTGTGAAAAGGAGGTGTAGAGACACTACGGGGAAGCCACCGCAGAAACGCAATCGTAAAACAGAGGGTTATACAGTATAAGGGTATATAGGCAGTTGTGAGACGAAGATCGAATGGAAGAAACGATCAGCTGCATGAAATGCAAAACGTGGATTCATGAACGTTGCGTAGGGGTAGGTAAGAAGGGGAAATGTATTGCAGTGCCTGACAACAGTGGATTAACTACTAGAATATACAGCCTTTCCTTAAAGTGTAAGATCAAGGACATAGCCTACAAGTGTGATAAGTGACACTGAGATAATCATGAAACATTCTTCCCATCCAAACGACAATGCATTGGCAGCGAGAATATTATTGTTGCTTACGAATTTGTTACAGCGCAGCCAGTCTAAATCTGAATAAGAAAAATTCCCATTCTAATCGTAACGGACTGAAAGGTAGCTTTGAATGTCAGGATTGGTAAGTCTGATGTCTGTTCACGTGCCATGTTTGTTCATGCAATTGATATTGCATGTGTAACTGCATGGACGGAGTACAAGAAAAACGCATCGGAATTAGATGTTCCTAAAAATAAGGCACTTGATTTGCTTCTCATTAGGGCAAGTGTGGTCAAAGTACTGACAAAAATAGACAATCCAGGTACCGGGAAAATGTGGTGGCCCGCTAATGAGTGTCTAATGCCATCTCCGAGTACTTCAAAACGAGTCAATGTGGAATTGCGTCCAGAAGCTGATGTTCGTTTGGACAGCGTTAGGCATCGAGTTGTTAGTGACTGAAAGTCATTTATCTTGCAGTAGTCATTGACAAAAATCATTCGACAGGTTCAAGAAACCGGATTGCAAAGGCAAAACCAAATTTTACTGTGTAAAATGTAACATTCACTTATATATGGATACACAAAAGTTCTTTCTTTGATTATCATTCTTCACAAGGGTAAAACTCATAGTTTATGTTTATAATCATTAGTAAGCTTTGTGTAATCTATGTATTTTGATGAAATAAGATCAAATACAATACTTGGAGTTTTCTACTTATACTGTGCCCACTTAAATACAATGTCATCATTTGGGAACGCATTGTATCCCCCCTTGAAGGGCATCTTGGAATATTTTATACATCTGAAAAATCATAATTTAATTCGAAGAACTGGACAGCAAAGAACTGTTCTTTTTTTTTCAGGGGAAAAGTAATTCGTGAACGAAAGGTTTAAATACACATTCATCTGGTATGTTCTTATCCTTAGATGTATTACACTTTGAATTTTATTTTATATACTGATGTTTATCTCTGCAAACTTGTTACACGTCAAGCATTCTTCGTGTCGTGTTGCGAGTAACTTTGTTAGTTTTGTTTTATCCTATGGTTGAAATATGAATATACCAATTTCTGTTTTTATGTATGGATTAAGCGACACGAATCTACGCATTTGTTGTAACATATTATTTATTGAACGACTAGATGTTAGTTTACTTTGATGACACTAGTATACATTGACGCCATCTTGCGGTAATAATGGTCGCCAGTCTCCTTACACCAGATGAATATGTGTTAGGTAAGGAAATGGCTGATGCAATAGGTGTAATACAACGTTATTTGTCATTTAGAATTAGATGCTATCAATTTATTGTATCCGTACTTCTGTATTACAAAACATAAAATTTTCGTTAACGCTGCATAGTACTGCCATTTGGGGAGATTGCTCAGCGAGTACTTCGATATATACAATGAGTAAGTTAGCACACAGATGTCTTCAAGTAATGTAGACGAGATACTTTATATCTACATTTGACAAATTCAGTTTAGTTTCACCTAAGAACGTGTTTTAGGTATTTTGGTGCGTTCTACCTCTCTTCTATCTTTTATGATGCGCATTCTGTGTATTTTATCAATGTTTATCATTGAATGATTCTTGCTTTCGTACCGAAGTACGTTTTACTGTACCAATGTATTTTCGTTGATACCCTTTCATGTGTCTCTCTTTAGAGTCTTTGGAAACGGGGTAAGGCCTAAACGCGTAAGGCAGTAGAAAATTAATTAATACTGTCGTCAAGACTAATACCAGTTTCTGAGTGCCTGAAGCACTAAAGAAAGTCTAGCGTTCCACCAAGCGTCACAACATTTGGTCTCTCAGAATAATTGTTCCTGTGACGTGGTTTATCGCCCTTAGTCCTTTGATGCAAAGACTATGAAACACTCTGCATTTTTCTCTGTGACACTTGAAAGTTCCATCTGAGAAAACATTAGCGACATAATATCTGGGGCAGTTGAACAATAGTAACTATGGAACAGTGCCGCAAATCACGGTCAGGAGGAGTGATTTCATATGCGTCTGCACATCTGTAGCGTACCAAACTGTAAGAAAATAGTTACTTCAGCTACATTTGGTATGTTTACCTGTGCGTTTAAAGCTCATGACAAAATTTGCTCAGTTAGTTATTCGAACTATCACGATTTATATGACAGTCAAAAAGGGATATGGTTCTCGTTCATGACGAATGTCGCCAAATGGAAAATTAGTGAAGCCGTATGCTGAAAAGCAACCTGATGGTGACAAGTCGCCTTGCTTTGTAAAAATTGCACAAAACGTTCGCGAAACTGGAAGTGAGAGGGGTTTTGTGTCTAGGCTAACCAGCTTACAGGATACCGTATGGTATAAAACATGTAAACCATTTCTTCCGTCATTGTCCTCTTTTTTAATGTTATCGCCAGGATCATCGGCTAGACCGTCAATTTCAGATGTATTAAGGAGCTTTATTACTTCTTCTTTCGTAACTGGCCTTCGTCTATCGTAGACTCGAGGGAATGTGAAATCACCGTAAGATGTCTATAAAGACATCGAAATAATGTCCTAGATTTCTATGCTATTACAACGTTTCAACCACAATGCCATCATTTGGAGACATGTATGATAGTTACCTTTCGGTCTCATAGACAACTTTAGTTTTCATCTTCAAGAATGCACCTTTCTATGCACAAATAAGTTTTTTTTTACCTAAACTCAGAAGATAGTAACGGGCTGATGGGAGATAAAAAGGTTACTGGGAAGCCTGCGCATTTCGTTTTGTTTCGTGGTACCACAGATCGACAGGAGATGTCGACACTGTCCTCAAATAAACTCTTTGTTTGTGGCAATATGAGGACAACAATCAAAAATGATAAAATTTAACGAATTTTGATATGCTAAGCATTTAGTATGTCCTTATATGAGGACGCCATGACCGAAGGAGTTAATATAAAGCCTAAGATAAATTCAAAAGAATTAATATCGGCCAAACCTTGGGAACATGTAAAATGTGCCTCATACTACTCAGTGTTTGTGCGCATTGTGATAGTAGCACTAAAAATCTAGTAGTCTTCTGTAACAATATCCCACTTTCGATAGAACCGGCAATACATAAAAACTGAGGTGACAGTGTGCAAGATCAAGATACAATTGATAAACCATAGGGACAATGTGCTGCGAGATATAAATCTGGGACGTGGCACAAAGAAGGATGAACTTTTTTCTAAAATATTGTCCATATCATCTAATAAATAATCTAGTCATTGTCTTATGATAAAATAACTCTGAAAATATAGTTGTACATCTTATCAGGTACAATAACAAAAACATGCTCGCTGCCTTATGCAAAGTGAACCATGAAAAATACATAAGTTAAACCACCGTAATGAACAAATACGTATTGGTGTTATATGATATAACTTTGCTATAAGTATATTGAGCATATATAGTGAATAAAGAAGATAAATAGCTACACGAAAATAAATTTTTTGGGTACGAATGAACCAAACAAACGCAAAATTACTGTAAATGAAACTTATGTGAGAATATCCCGTAGTGAGTCACCATCTGTCTGATTCCAGTATTTTCTGGTCGCAACGCCTGTAGATATTCCTAGTAGGAATAAAAGAAAACAACTTTACCAGAGCATAATAGAGTTATACGACGAAATGCATAGTTACTGCATTGAACACACGTATAGAGAAAAAAAAGAGAGGGAAAGCTACACAAAAGCACATTTTATTTTTATGACTTAAATAAGTGAAAGGAAACATTTCCCACATTTGAAAGTTGAATAAGGAAATATTGTACTGGGTTACCAATTATGAGACTCTAGCTATTTCCTGTAGTAACAGCCATAGGTATTCTGAGAACCACTTGAAGAACCAGTGTTTGAGAAATTTATTTGCTCATTTTATAGTTTTGAAGAATGTTTTTTCCCATTAACATAAATTTCTAACTCTTGCATCGTATCCAGAAATTACCCTTTTGGTGTAGTATGTTAAATACTTAAATTTTCGTGAACAATCACCAATAGTATGTTTATTGCGTAGTGAACGCTTTTTTATGCTACCTTCGTTTCTGTTTTGGATATATCCCATAAATGCTTCAAAAACCTATCCGTCTGTCCCATATAAAAGCTTTCACAGTCATTAGAGTTTATTCTGCACACAACTGAGTTTTCATAATTGTTGCGTTTCGCTTCTATTGAATTACGTGAACATTTCCCAATGTTATTACTGGTTTGTAGCCGTATGTCTACGTTTAGTTCTTTAAGACAGTTCATTAGTCCATCGGTAGGACCACCATTATATCTTATGCATACTCAAACTTTCTTTTAGTGTTTAAGATTCTGAGCTACTTTATTTTTTAATCTGTTATTCAAAATTCTAATTCCTTTGCTGTTATAACCATTAGATTTTGCAGCTTGCTCCAACAGCTGAAACAGCTTAAACTACTAACCAGGTACAGTAAATTGATAGAATTATTTTCAACAAGGAAACCATAAGAATGAGTCTCCCTAACGGAGAAGGACATTTCAGAAGCTTATCAGGAGCTTTACATATGATCGGCCTTGCCTTTCTCACGTGGAGCAGATGACTGGATCGTGGGAAACACCCGTTACACACCACCGCAACGGAGAGCCTAAGCCCGACACCTCACAGGGGCATAACCAATACAGAAGGATGCTCTGCGTCGCCGGAAACGGTCAGTGAAAATTTTGTCCCTGACTAGAGTTTTTCCCCTGACGTGGTCTATCACCCACAGACATTTAATGCAAAGACGCTGCAATACCTCGAATAGGGCGCAGAGAAGTGGTTATTACTTACAGAGAATGGCTGCCCTCAAGTGCGCTAGCTCACTGTTTCCGATGTGTGTTGCTTTGCCCTGAATGTTCCACCCATTTAGTGTTGGAAATATTACTGTCATCAGTGAGCGATGGGAGTCGATCCATCTCCTGTCTGGAGTGCCGGAAGGAGAATTCAGCTACGGAAATTTATTGGTGATTCGTTACTGCCAACGAACGCATCAATCACTGAAGTATTCCGATACCGGCACTCTTGAGTGAACTCATAAATAATTTGGTTATGGGTTTTCGTAACGCTATTAAATTATATGCGGGTGATTAAATCGATTGCAAATAAATGAAATATAATGTGAGTTGTTGAAATTCTTTTGTCTCATCGTAGCGATTGACAATTCGTCCGAAATACAAAACACACTATCAAACGAAAATCTCCTTTTACGTCAACTAGAATCGTCATTTATGACCTTTCATAAGAGGATGCGATTCCAGTCGTTTCGTACAAGGAACGGTTGTGGCAAAATTGTGTCGTGGCTTCTGGGCTCTCTGGCTACTTGAAAAGGTGTCAAATTTTAATTATTCATTTTCATCAAATGTCTCGTGCGAAATAATGCATTTCGAAATGTTAGTCCTCCCAACAAAACCATTCAGTTATTGTACAGTATTACCAGTTTGGGGTGTTGTAACAAGCACTGCAATACACATTACCGCCATTGGAGTATACTAACAAATTATCACCTGTTTAAGCAAATGCTACACTAAATCGAATAAAGAGTTAGAAAAATACGGTACATACCTCCATTACGGCATAACGTTTCGGTTTACAATGTATTTTGGTCTCGAAATGTATTTTCGGGCAGAAGTATTCAGTCTTAATTAAGGATTGTCTCTCACTGATTATGTATTTATATTCCATTAAACAGATACTTCCTACAATAAAATTGAAAGCGTAATATATCTACGAATAAGAATACACGAGATGAATGAGTAATTAACATATAGCTCACGATAAATAGTAAACGATTAGTAGGCATTGTCACAGAACCATCGACCATTCAGGATCTAATAGAGTTGTGCGTGTGGTCACACCGCCAGACACCACAATTGCTAGGTGGTAGCCTTTAAATCGGCCGCGGTCCGTTAGTATACGTCGGACCCGCGTGTCGCCACTATCAGTGATTGCAGACCGAGCGCCGCCACACGGCAAGTCTAGAGAGACTTCCTAGCACTCGCCCCAGTTGTACAGCCGACTTTGCTAGCGATGGTTCACTGACAAAATACGCTCTCATTTGCCGAGACGATAGTTAACATAGCCTTCAGCTACGTCATTTACTACGACCTAGCAAGGCGCCATTAACAGTTACTATTGATCCTGTGAAACATGTACCGTCAAGAGCGATGTTCACCATTTATGGATTAAAGTTAAGTATTCCACAGCTACGTCCTTTTTTGCTAGTCTAACTTCCTTGTCCTGTTCCAGACCTCACGCCAGCCGGCGTGAGCTAAAACGCGTGCCTTTCGGCTTCCTCTCATAGTGGGTTGACTCTCTTACCAATCCACAGCAGTGCGCTACAGTATTAGAGTGCTTATCAGATTTATTGTTACTTTGTAAAACAGAGTAGACCGTTATTAAGAATATCGTTTGATATGATTATCTCTGATGTGCTTCTCTGGAATGCCTACCTCGGCGAGAGATTTATTTTCTCCGTTGGGGTTAATGTGAGGCTTCAGTGTCACGTTTCTTCCGCCGAAGGTTACGTTCGGATTTCCCCGCCGAATTTATCTCAATTTACTGCGTTTCTTGTCTTCTTTTTAGAATTATTTTCTGGAAATGAAGCCATGCCTAAGGCTCCCAGCTGACTTTCAGGTGGCTATTACCGGCTTCCTTTTAGCTGGTAATCGCTGTTACCCTTGAACCAAAATTCAGTACCCAAAATCATTATAATTTTTCCCTAAATTATGTATTACTTCTCCCTAATTGCAGTTATTTCCCTACGTACGATACTGTTGATAGAGTGTTACAGCAGCAAACATAAATTTAAACAGTGGAATCAAAGCACGGGCTATAACGGTTCCTCAACTGCAATACAATGCGTTCTTGCTTTAACGTTGAGTTTTACATCGACAAATAATTATTTACTATTTTCATAAGTCTGGTTTCACCTTTTGGAGCTCGAGATATTTTTTATAATTTATTGAATAAAAATTATTTCTTCGCTTAGCACTTTAAAAGAGCTGTGACGTTCGTCTTTACTTGCCGCATACTGTCGTGCTACGAACTACTGTTTCTGTTGGTCGCCGCACTGGTATTAGAGCTGAGAACGTAACGCTGAACAAAATGTCAGGCATCAACCGCCCCTTACGTAATCAGAACAACATATGAAGGGCTTATTTCAATAGTGGTACAAGTCCATTTTTGTTCATATTGAGATACAGAGTCCTAAAGATAAATGAGTGCTGAAAAATCTGCAGTTGAGAAATCAGAAATATTCAAGCATATGGCTTCTGTTTGTTTTGCTCATTAATTTCAGAAGCATTATAGACAGAAAAGTGCAGGTAATGGACTTGTATCACTATTGAAATAAGCCATTCATATCTTTGTCTCACGCAGGTCGTAGTAGGCACTATCGATAGTCGAACGCCCAGTGCGTCAGAAGATAGTGTTGAGACTCTGAGCGAGTAAGTTGTTGGCTGCTAACAGACAATTGTTTAACGACTGTGTGTGTCGCCCAAAGCCGTGGGCCTGACCTCCATCAAATACGTAAATAGCCTTAACTGAGTGATTTGTTTGATGTGTTTAGGTGTACATTTGTGCACTGTGATTAATCGACAATCGTACCGGAGCCCCCACGATTTGGATTGCAGTGAGGATTGTGTACCAGTGCATCATGAAGAATTTTGGTGTGTGATGACAGTAATAGGCCACCTGTGATGAGCTAATTTACATTGTCAAACGAAGACAGTAATTGCCTTATTCGTGCTGTTTAGGCGAAAGATATAGAACATTAACAACAAAGTATGTACCCATTATTGCCGCCTGTATCCTAATTAGCTTTCTTGGACTTGATACGAAACATCTCCTGTGCAAATATTAACCGATCAGTTGCACACGGTCAAACTATTTTAACTTGTTAGGCTACAATGCACAAGCCAATTACGTTGAGTTTAATATGGATAATTTCAAAGAGATAATACATGAAGACTGATGATTTTCAATCTTGTCTTATTTATTATGGAACAGACATACCAAAGCAGTGGCAGTAGGCAATGGTTGGAAAATATAACAAGCGATTGAAAAGGTTCTGTTCTAAGTCCGCACAGTTCAGAATCGGTAAGTCAAAATCACCGTGAGCATTGAGACAATATCTCCACTGACAGACCAGGTTGAAGATACCAGTCTGGTAAACACCCAGTCCTGCTGCGTAACTGCCTGCAACACATCCTCGTTCGTCGGGAATCCTGAATGCTTCAAGGCCTATTTGAAGGGCCTGAAGGAGTGATGATTGGATGGGGAGGCCTCACGACTGCAGGAAGGGTGTTGAGTGTCTCCCACTCGAGCTGGCGTAGCTTCTGCTGGCCTCCCACATTTATTTATTTATTTATTTAATCGTGTCTGAGCTACATCTGTAATTAATTAATACGCTATATATATATATATATATATATATATATATATATATATATATATATATACTAGATTACAAATACAAGTAAATGATAGTTATTCATTCAGATATACATTCATGATCTTCACATATTGTAAGTCGTCATTATTGTCTAAAGCAAGGCTCATATCTCTCTCCAGTGTTCGGCACACTTCACTGCAGCGTCGTTGGCCAACCACAGGTCTTGGAAAGTGCATGGGGCCAGCAAAGATGGACAGGTCAGCAGGTGTGCCACGGTTTGTTTTCCTCCACATTGGCAAGGCTGTTCTTCGGCGTATCCCCACTTGATCAGGTTACCCTGTGATCTTCCCATTTGACATCTAAGTCTATTTAGGCTCTTCCAGACTCTCCATTCCAATTGTGATCCAGCAGGAACTTTTTCTTTAATGTTCCAACTTTTCAGACTGCCTTTATCCAATTTCTGTTTCCACATTGATTCTCTAGTTGTAGACTGACTTTCGGTTAGTGGACGTTCAACTTTTATGAAGTCTTTCCTAGGTTTAAGTCTTGCCTCCGCTGGCTGATGTGCGTACAGGGGATGTCTTCTATCTTCGCACTGCCTGCTTCGTTCGGCCATCGCCAACGTTTGCCGTCTGATCTGTGTGTGTGGGGGGGGGGGGGGGGGGGCTATTCCAGAACACATATAAAGGAGATCAAGGTTTGTAGGCTTCAGGCATCCCGTGATCAATCGACATGAGGCATTCAGTGCTGCGTCTAGCTTCTGAGCATGTATCGATCTTCTCCAGACGGGGCATGCATATTCAACTGGAGCAAAGCACAATGCCAGGGATGATGCACGTTGAATTTCAGGGTTTGCTACCCAGTGTGAGTAGGTAAGTTTACGGATGATGCCGTTCCGTGTGTTGACTTTCGCTCTAGTTTTCTCTACGTGTTTCCTGTAAGAGAATGTTCGATCTAACGTGATTCCAAGATAAACTGGGTTTGGGCAGTGTTGAAGTTTAACTGAGTTCCATTCCAATTGTAATTCCCTGTTTGCTTCCATGTTGTTTAGATGAAATAAACAAGTCTGCGTCTTTGCTGGATTAGGTCGAAGCCTCCCACATTGAGAGGTGTCCTGTGTCGAGTCCCGACCAGAACAGAACTCGTCGCACTCTTCCACAACGGTGATTTCTGACAGACATGCCACTGCACACACATTCTCCGATGGATGTCTACCAGTGTTTGTCCTTCGGCAGCCGAGAAAAGAACAGCAGCAAGTTGGTCCTGATGGACGCATTTTGTAATAACATCGCCACACTTCATGTTTGCGCATTTGCGGCACGCACATCGGAAAGGAGCTAAAACCCCATGTCGGTACTTACACATTCGCATCGGAATCGCGCCAAGTTGCATATACGCTGCAGAAAATTCCTTAAACAGAAACTCCTTTAATCTCCGCTTACACACAAGTAAGATTTTGGCAAGACACGATATCATCTGTTCTCGCTGATGTCTCACCATAAATATCAGACCAGTGTTCACACAGGAGTAAACCTGTCACTGGAACCCAGACACGCCAGTTCACACTTGGACACTATACTATTAGGTTTACAATTATGATGCTATGTTTTACGTTAATGTCCCGTCTCTTACATGTCAAAAACAGGATCTAAATTAATATTTTCTTTGATGTAAACGACTATTCTTTTTTACAAAAATTACGTAGCAATCAGTCACACCAATGACACGCTAATAGCAAAATAGGCTGATTAAAGTGAAATGTGTTAAACAATGAAGCACGTATCGTATATTTGTCAAACACTGCAAGGGTTTTCACCACCTCACGAGTATCAGGCGATTATAGTTTTGTTCCATTCTGAACTAATGTTCTGTCTACTCACCTACATCAGTACGAGATATGGCCCGAAAAGCACCAATACATTATTATAAATAACATTCAAATGTAATCCTGTGTAATTCCTTGTTATAGCTGAAACATACACTGTATCACTTTGAAGATTGCTGGCAATAGGTTTGTATGAAAAGTACTGGTCTCCGCATCACATCCAAAACCCGATATATAGGTAACAGATCAGGGGACCGATTGTGATCTAATTCTATTGGACCGCCACTCTAAATGTGAGATTGATGGCGATCACACTTTTCTAAATCGATTGCTTCTGATACTAAATCGTCTGAAAACTTTAACTGAAATTAAAACGGTAACTCAAACTGCCACTCCGAGAAGGCGTGGGCCTGACAGCTTGCAGTGGACTTACAAAATGGTCCTATTTATTCAACCGAAAAGTTGTATGGAGCCGTAGATTATAAACGCCGCCTTATCAAACTGCACGTAACCTATTTTTAGAGGTTGGCAGCAAAACAAGATTATCGCAGAGACTGGAATGGATTTAAATCAGAAATTACTCTCGAATCAGAGGCCAAGAGGGAGATTTCAGCGAAAACTGCAGAGGCAAAGGAGGAAACAGATCTTTCTCATGGACGGAAGGGAACAGGTTTAGGAATGGAAAATTTAAAGCAAATGATTTGGCAGTACAATACACAACTGGTGTGGCAAGCTGATGAGTGAAGTCACATTGCTGGTGCAACAGGTGCAAGTAATTCAGGGGTCCAGGGATGTTGGTAAATGAACGGGATACAGTCTCAGTACCAATTGGGGTTTCAACGCTCAACAGGAAACTTATTGCATATTCCCGACATACTGTTGTTTGGAACAGCAACGAACAAAGCCATTCCTTATTTGCTTCGATCTAACGTTTCGTTTTCGTAGCTCTTGTTTACTGATACTGGATGAAATATGATGTGAGATAGTCTCCTAGTGATTCCGGATTAGGTGGAAATTTTACTTCACCTGCCAGTCTCCTGTTCCCTCGATCGTGGTGGCATCCGGTTACTTATCATCTACAATGGGTTTCAATTGCCAATTATGAACTTATAGGGCAACAGAGGACTGCTACAAACCAGTAGAAAGACAGTTGTGGTACATGAGCTCGCCGTAAGACCCTAGAAATGTAAGTTAGGCTGTTACAGTCTACAAGCACTAATCTTCTCACAATAAAGGATATCGGCTGTGCCGACAATTTCTTTCTTGCAGGTCAAGACGAAACAGTAAAGCTAAGCTTAACACAAAAGATGGAATATGAATATCTTGTCCCGTCCTTTTGATCAGCGTGCTACAGAATATCGGTTAGATACTTTAGAACTTGTAATGAAAAGGGTAATAGTTGCGTACCATGAGATATGCATTTGACCTAAAGCGCAGACAGGGGCAGCACGAACTAGCTTATCTTGTCAACATTTAAAAAGTCTTCATGTCCGTCCCTCGAAATGCGAATGGTATCATCGCTTGAATCTCGCAACGGAAATTAATACGAGCGTTCTATTGAGAAACTGTGATACTAAAACAAGCAACTCTGCCCATGCATGGTACCTAGTGACAGAAACACGCACACGAACAGTGAAAATGGTTGCCACGCCCATGCTACTGTTAACACGATGTGGCTCCGACTACGAACTGCTACGAAATGGGATGGTGAAATCATCTCTAGGCACTCGAAGACCTCACCACAGTAGACGACATCCGCAGGAAGCATAGACGGCCTACCAGCTATGGAGTTGGGCAGACAGAAGCGGCGCCACTTCTGTGAAGACGGGAAATCCTGATATCCTCACGCTCCGAGGCAGTCGTAGCTTGAAATTCAAAGTAACTGCTCGAAACCTCTACAGGATTCCGCCGTCACCCAAGTTAGTAGCACTAATTAACCCGCGGTCCAGAAAATTTCTCCGCCTCGACCAGTCAATAGTTCTCTAGTCACCAAGCTATCGCTGATCTCAGGTTTCCGGGAAAAATTATTTAATTTCATTTCCTCTTCAATTAATTTTTATCGATGTTTGTATTAATAACTTGATCAAACTGTGACTGATATCATTAGATTCGTAGTTTTGCAAGAAATCCGAAACTGTGATCGGAAGTATAAATAATAATATTGAGAGGTGAATATCGAGACCTGATGTACCGATTTCCAATATTAATTATGCAACGACGACATTGAAACTTACTTTGTGGCAGATAAGCACAAACAATGATGTGTGTACGTAGTCGTTAATGGTAGTAGACACACTTTCGTCTTTCTGTCACATTGCCGCTAACTTCTACCCCTGTGCTGATCAGGAGATAGAGTCGACATGACACATGGAAGTAACACCGTTGCGTTAAATCGCATTCTGGGTACGTTCATGTATCAGTGCTGCAGATGGTTCATTTGCAGTATTACATGTATACCAGGGAGCTACAATGCCACAATTGGTAGGTCCTTGACGTTGTCAGCAGCAGGATAAACATCGTAGTATCGAAGCTTTCGGGGTGAACACAGACTGTACTTAACGTTGTTTATTGACGTCGTTTTTTCTCATACTTTTGTTCAACAGTAAACAGAACTAACTCTGTATTCATTTCCCGCCGTTATTATATAATTTGAAGCAAATTCCTAAAATTTTTCATACTGAACAGCTATAAATTACCTTGTTACAAGGAAACTTGATATGTTTCAGGCTATGGCTCTAAGAAAAACACAGAAAGACAAAGAGCAAGGGAGATAATTTTTGTGTAGATGAACTAATAGCAATACCGTAGACACTTATGGTGATAATTCATTCTGGTCTTGAAAGATGTGTTTAAATGTGGACTGAACGTCATTCCTAGTAATTTTGAGAGTAATAACTGCAGTCTGATGAACTTACAATGCAGATTCTGAATGCAAAAAGCTTTGCTTCTGAAGTGAAGTTACGTGATACATCGGGATTCACATTGCGTCGTGATAAGGCAAAAGCTAATTTGCTGTCCTTAACACAAAATTTATTTTTCAATGGCTCTCTTCGAATTATCTAACAGTTTAAGTCAAATCAAACAATTATTTCAATAATATTCGTAATTACGATGGAACTTTTGCCACTCTCATTCTTTTCCCAATTTTTTGTCTTTTGGGCGGTGCCCAATCAGCCATTTCCATAGTACAATGTCAATTACGACGATAAGAGCGTAACTGCAGCACAACAATCAATCCCCACCCGGAGTAAACCTCCGACACAGTTTGGAATCGAACCCAGGCCCGGCCCTTTTCGCTCAACAGTCTGCCGCTCTGACCGTGCAACTACTTTTTTTTATCATACATCAGGTCCACTGACTTCCAGGTACGGTCCTTCGTCATCCTATGCGCAGTTATATTTTTATGGAATCGACGCAACCGGTATATTGTCGGCCTTAGGCGATACTAGTTAAATTTGATTAGCAACTCTCTGTTTTTTATGGGACTGGACATAATTGTAGTCGTGGTTACTCCATGTCTCTTGTATCTCAGAGAAAAAGTCTCTGCGCGCCATTTTTATTTCGGCTGCTGTCTCCCAGTTTAGAATAAGTCACTCAATGACCAAACAGAGCTTAAGGAAACGAAATTCCTAGAACTATTTACAAAATGGATACAGGAATCCTTCCTCAAGTAGATCACTTATACGCTTTTATGGACACATTACCAATATTATTAATAATTTCCTCACACCTTCGCAACTTTTCATACATGACTTTACTCATTCAGGTGTATATGTTTTTCTTTCGCCTGCTCTTCTTATTCTGTACATCCGTTTCGTCCACTTCCCTCCTCATCTCTCTTCACCTCTTTTTTTTTAAATTTGAGACACCAGTATTCTAACTGGTTTGACACGGCCTCCCACAAATTCCTCTTCTGTGCCAAAGTCTTTATCTCAGAGTAATACTTGAAAACTACGTCTTCAGTTATTTGCAGGATGTATTCCAATCTCTGTCTTCCTCTACAGCTTTTGTTCCTACAGCTCCCTCTAGTATCATGGAAGTCATTACCTGATGTCTTAGCAGATCTCCCATCATCCTGCCCCATCTTCTAGCCAGTGTTTTCCACAAATTCCTTTCCTCTTCTATTCTGAAGCGAACCTCTTCATTCCATACCTTACCAGTCCACCCAGTTTTCAATATTCGTCTCTAGCATCACATCTCGAATGCTTCCATGCTCTTCTATTCCAGTTTCCCCAAAAACCATTTTTCACTACACACAGTGCTGTTCTTGAATTGTACATTCTCACAAATTTCTTCCTCAAATTAATACCTATTTTTGATGCTAACACACTTCTCTTGCTCAGGAATGCCCTTTTTTCCAGGCCTTGTCCTATGACGTCCTTCTTACTCTATTCGTCATTGGTTATTTTGCTTCCTAGGTAGTAGAATTCCGTATCTACTTCGTGACCATCAATCCTGATGTTAAGTTTTTCACTGTTCTCTTTTCTGCTACTTCTCTGTACGTACTTCTTTCTTTAATTTACTCTCAGACCATATTCAGTACTCTTTACTCATTCCATTCAACAGATCATGAAATTCTTCTTCAAATTCCCTCAGGGTAGCAATGTCATCAGCGTTTCGTATCACTGATGTCCTTTTACCTTGAATTTTAATTACACTATTGAACCGTTAGTGTATTCCCATCACTGCTTCTTCGATGTAAAGATTGCTGAGTATGGGCAAAGACTACATCCCTGTCTTACACCCTTTCTAATCCGACCACTTAGTTCTTGGTTGTCCACTCTATTATTCCCTCTTGTGTCTTGAATATATTCCATATTACCCGCCTCTCCTGTTTGTTTCTCTGTTTTGCCCAGCATTTCGAATATCTTGGAACATTTTACACTGTCGAACGCTTTTTCCAGGCGACAAATCCAAGGCAGTGGTCTTTATTTTTCTTTAGTCTTGCTTCTACTACCAGATGCAACCTCAAAATTGCCTCTCTAATGACTTTACCTCTCCTAAGGCTAATCTAATCGTCATCTAACACATTCTCAATATTCTTTCCCATTATTCTGTATATTATTCTTGCCAGCAACTTGGATGCCTGAGCTGTTAAGCTGACTGTGCGATAATTCTCGCACTTGTAAGCTCTTGCAGTCTTCGAAATTGTTTGGATGATATTCGGTGAGGTCGGGGAATTGTAGCGGGTTGATGCTGACATCTTGCCACAATATTTCGGCTGACAACCATCCAACCATCTTCAGGTGACTGTCGACCACTGAACACTGCAAATTCCCGGCGTCGGTTTATAGCAACAATTGGCGCGAAATTAGATGATATTGTTTCGGAAGTCAGATCGTATGTCGCCAGACTCATACAGTCTACAGATCAACTGGAATAGTCGTTTTGTTGCCACTTCCCCCAATGATTTTAGAACTTTAACTAGAATGTTATCTATTCCTTCTGCTTTGTTTGATCTTAAGTCCTCCACGCCTCTATTAAATTCGGATTCTAATACTGGATCCCCTTTCTCCTCCCGTTTCTTCTTCTATCACATCAGACAAATCTTTCCCCTCATAGAGGCCTTCAGGGTACTCTTTCTCCCTATGCGCTCTCTGTTCTGCATTTAACTGCGGAATTCTCGTTGTAGTTTTCTAAATGTTATCAGATTTTTAATTTCACCCAAGGCTGTTTTGACTTTCCTCTATGCTTAGTCAGCACAATCATTCCTTTTTTGATTTATCCACATATTTCATGCAGCTATTTCTTCTTAGCTTCCCTGCACTTCCTATTTATTTCATTCCTCAGCAACTTATATTTCTGTATTCGAGAATTTCCTGAACGTTTTTGTACTTCCTTCTCTCATCGGTGAACTGAAGTATTTCTTCTGTTACCCATTCTTTCTGCGCAGTTAGCGTCCCTACGTTTTCTTCCCAAAATTCCGTGATTGCCCTTTTTAAATTTGTCTACTCCTTTTCAACTGTACCGCCTAGTGAGTTATTCCTTACTGCTGTATCTATAACCTTAGAGAACTTCAAGAGTATCTCGTCATTCCTTAGTAATTTCGTATCCCACTTTTTAGCGAATTGATTCCTCCTGCTTATTTTCATAAACTTCAGCCTCCTCTTCATCACTATTAAATTGTGATCTGTGTCTATGTCTGCTCCTGGGTACGCCTTACAATCCAGTATCTATTTTCGGAATCTCTGGCTGACCGCGACGTAATCTAATCGAAATCCCACTGTTAACTTTGTTTTAAATTATTTAGGTAAAGACTAACTTTAAACATTAGGGATTCATTTATTAAGAACCATATTGTTTTAAATGGGCTCGACTTAGAGTTTTAAGTTGCATATTCCCACAAAAATTATGGATGCGAGAGCACTTAAAGGCATCGAGAACCACCAAGATTAGGACAGAAGTACTGCATTCAAATGTAAGGAGAGGATGACATTTACAATGTGACACGGTTGTATGAACTAATATTGAGGTCTTTTCTTGTCTTCTCCTAATGCCAAGGCAAACTGATGTATCCTTTCACGACTGAACATTGTACGAGAACTGGTTATTACAGCCATATCAGGATTGTGAAGTATGACACTGTGTGGTGGAAACGCTATGTGGCACCACTGAGAGCTTCTGTCGCACTCATGGACGCTGATGAAATAAATGCGAAACTGGAGACGCACCCAGATTTCGCCATCTGACAGTTGAGGACTGATAAATAACAACATTGCCCCACTATTGCCACTGCTAGCAGGACATCTTGCAATGTAAACCATTCTGGTTTTAGGTATACATTTCTATTATTATGGGTAACACGTACTTGATCAGAGGAGTCGTATCAGATCAATGTGTTGTAGTGGCATGTAGCGTATAAAAATGTTGTATGGAATAATAACAACTTAGATATGTCATTCTGTCTTTAATGTCTTTCTACAGTGAGGTTTGTTTCTTACTTCTTGTTGTATTATTTGTCTCTTTACACTCCGTATTTATGCCATTTTATTTTTAGATGTGTTCTACGTTGTGCATCTGTTTTTAAGAAAAGAGAAGACTGCGTACTTAGAGACCACTATTATCATTTCTGGGCGCATTTAGCGTCCATTTAAAGCACAGCACTGGCTTTTACTTTTAGTGTGTGACACATGTTCTTGGGTAAGCGACCTTGATGGCTTTGCACTACGAGTAAGGAGCTGCCTACAATTTAAAGTAGCATTTTATACACATTTTAAATGTTTCTTAAAGAATATTTTAAGTGTGTACTGTGAATTTTTGATCTTAGAATGGCCTGATGATGGTATTTGGTACTGAAACTGATGATCAGTAGAGAAATCTAAAGCTTCTAATGTCTAATACATTGCACATGTTTATTATGTAACTACTCTGTTAAATGATACAGTGTTCTGGAAATGCGTTTGTGACAGTAGTGCAGAAAATTTACACAGGCAGCACACGATGGATGACTTTCATTCGGCCGAAGAGAATATTTCTAAATCCTTTAGTCGGGCAACTATTGAGAAGGAGGATTCTATGCAGCTTCAGACCTCTGAAGAATGTGGTGCTGTGGTGTCGGAGTAGCATGGTGACACGCTCAGAGTAACCAAGTGTTGAAATATAAAGTGAAACTAGTAGTGATGAGAGATTTGGATGAGAGTATAAGAGAGGAGTTGATGAGTTTCCAAAATTAGTGCGCAAGTAAGTTGAAAGATGAAAGTGAGGAACCGAAAATAAAGTTTATCTATGAAAGGATGAGGGAAAGGAGGGCGGTAAGTCAAGTTAGGGCAGTTTAAAAAAGTAGTGAGGGGAAATTTTACAAAACATGTATACATTTTACGTGAAGTTTTTGAACGTAAGTTTTGGAAATGTGTCTACGTGATGTATATGATTTCACTGGAAGCCATAGGAAATGCCGAAAGTCGGCTTATGTACATAAGTAAGTACGTACGTAAGTATAAACGGGAAGATTGCAAGAATTTTGCCACTTTTCTGATTTTGCGTCCTCCTTCACTCTAGCCTGCCAAAGATGAACACTGCAGCTTCAGTAAATCTCAGAATAACGACGTGAAATGTAGAGAACAACAAACGCACATCTGCATGGGGCAGACAGTTCATCATTATGACGCACCGTCTTCAACTACTTTTCCTAAGTCATCATTAATCAGGACTTACTTTAGTGCTCCTTCTTACGTGTCACTATTGTCTGAAATCATTCCAGTTTCACAGAAAAAGTTAAATAACGCAAGGAATATGGAGGAACGACTCGAGAACGTCTGTTGACTTCATGAAGACTTGGCTATATTACACGTCAATCTGACAGGAAGAAGATAACCTCAAATGCCAATGAAGAGAACGCTCCTTGTAATTTTTGCTGTATTTTATATCATTCAGACCGAAGGGTTTACATTGCGGCTGGAAAAGATACCAAAAATTGATCCACGAACCATGTTTAGGTACTGTTGGCAATAGAGATTTCACTTATGGGAAATGTAACTCAAGCATGTTTTCGAGAACAGTAACAATTCTGTTTTTGCTGTGTAAGATGAAACGTTCCTCACGTCTTAGCAAATACTGTTGTTATAAAATAATAATTCGTGTAATATGAAAAAGCTAGGAATAGTAAAATTCCAGTGTTTATTTACTACTACGTCTTAAAAGATAAATGAAATAAGTTGTTTGTAGCTTTGTTCAAAATGTTCAAATGTGTGTGAAATCTTATGGAACTTTACTGCTAATTTCATCTGTCCCTGAGCTTACACACTACTTAACCTAAATTATCCTAAGGACAAACACACAAACCCATGCCCGAGGAAGGACTCGAACCTACGCCGCGATCAGCCGCACGGTCCATGACTGCAGCGCCTTAGACCGCTCGGCTAACCCCGCGCGGCTCTAACTTTGTGTCTTACTTTTTCCCTATCTCCTATTATAAAGCTTCTCTCTCTTTATAAATTCCTTCTCATACTCATCAGAATAACCTTGTGGTCAGAATCCGTTCATAAGGCAGGTACTAAATTGTATGTAGCGTTTATAGTAGGAAGGTTAACAAATATGTTTCATGCCGGTACTTTTCTACACTGAAACGTATACCCTCCGCCACTAAATAACATTCGGTTTTATGTGAAACTGAATATGAAATAGTCAAATTAAATACTCCGGGGCTACTCCAATTGTCTCTGTACCTACTGGAATCACGCTCAGATCACTGAATTGTCACCCTGTGGTGTTCGCGATTCTGAACAAAAGAATCGAATTACAATGGAAAACGTCTGCGGCAGAAGCTAGAGTGGACTCAATTTCGAATAGCGACACAGCGCACTGTATTGCAGTCGGGTATGAACGGGAATAATTCATGTGGAGAACATAACGAAGTGGGACGATTTATGCATTGTCCTCATTAATACAACACGTATGACTGCGATTAAATGAGATGCAATGTGTTCACAAAAGAAAACTAAAGTTTCCCCATTGGTTATTAATAACTATGCGATACGAATTTCCTCTGATCAAAAACATGCAACTCTGCGGACAGGCTTAAAGAATTCATGCCCTTTTGAATATTGCATGAAATGGAAAAAGAAGCAACCGAAATAGTGATGCGTATCACTGTTCAGCAAGTTTTGCTTTGTGTAATTGATCTTAATGCTCAGATTCTTATTGTATTAATTCGCGGGCGGATTAGTTAAATGTTTCTTACTCTTTCAGTTCAACAGAATCTATAAGGTTCCACGGATACTTCGAGTAGGTGAACAGATACCACGGACGTACATGATCATGAGAAATTTACATTTACGATGCAGTAGACATCGCACAGAATAAAACAAACCTTCAGAGTATGAATAAATCGGGAATCTGACTTCATTAAAACTTGAAACCGTAAGTAATGTTGCCAAAATTAAAATAATAGGAAGAAACTAGAAAAGAGCTACCTTCCAGAATACGTGAACATTATATTAAAATTTATTTAGCGATAGCGAAGTTGGAAACTTAAGCATCTCGTTTACTACTGAGTAGTTGCAGAAGGAATAGAAGAATAGACAGAACTGAAAATTATTGATAGTACGGATGAAACGAACCTTTGTAAAGCAGATGTAAATATTATCTCTATTTTCTTGTACCTTATCTTCGTGGCCCTTATGTTCGTAGCCGGTGATAGGATCATCCATTTCACTTTCATTATGTGTCGCATTTCAATCTACTTCCCTGACCATTTTTTCACGGGTTCTTCCACCTAGTTCCGAACAGGCTGAGTGTTCATTATTCACTGAGCAACCAACAATCAGCAGATTGCTTGTCGCAATTGAAACTCTCGAAATTTTTCTTTTTTTGCGTATTCTGCATCGCAAGCATATTCCAGAGACGTTATGTACTAAGTGATGATTAGTGAACGATCACAGTCTTTGAGTAATCGAGGACGGATGTCTGAAGTGAGGTACTTGAGCGACTGGAAGCGGTAGTCTGGATATCCGTGTGGACAACATAAAACAATTCCAGCCTCTACATGCTGGCGTTTCTGGGTGGTCAACTGCTGCGAGCGGGCCTTTGAATTTCACATTTCTGCTGTGGGCCGGAAATGTAACAAACTGCTCTGAAGTTTCTTTCTGAAGGTCTTTCTCATGAAGAGAGTTGTAGAAAGTACAGTGGGAGTGCGGCTTGCATCATGTAGCTGGGCGTGACATTGTGTCCAGCATTTTCAAATCTTTAACATGCGGCTGCCTTCGTTCAAACTTATCATACGTTGTTCAGCGAAGTGGTTAGCTGTCGATAAATGTGGTACAGAATCGAGTTTCTATTAATCCATTCACAAGATAGTTGTGTTGAACACATCATAAATAGGACGGTAATGGGCGTTCTGGGACACTTTTGATGTCAAATTGACATGGAAATTAATTAAATTGATCAATTAATCCGCCTCCTGACCACACCCACCTCCACCCCAGATGACATCATTCATTAGCCCCCACTTGGGTTCTGTCGCACTCGATTAGCCGAGCGGTCTAAGGTGCTGCAGTCATAGACTGTGCGGCTGTTCCCGGCGGAGGTTCGAGTCCTCCCTCGGGCATGGGTGTGTGTGTTTGTCCCTAGGTTAATTTAGGTTAAGCAGTGTGTAAACTTAGGGACTGATGGCCTTAGCAGTTAAGTCCCATAAGATTTCACACACATTTGGTCGCAGCCCCCCCCCCCCCCAACCTTCCCAACCCTCCCTGTCCCCCACATTTCTCCAATTGGCAGGAATTTTGAATTTTGGCAGGAATTTAGAATTTTGGAGAGAATTTCGAATTTTCTGGCAATTTCTGTTCCCCTGGGCTATGGCGACATCCAGCCCTCCAATCCCTCCCACATAAATTGACCGGAGACATAAAATTGCAGTACACATTCCAGGACTCGAACCCTGGTCCTCCTGGAAGGAAAACTGAAGTACACCCCATAATACAATTACACCAGCAGAGGGACTTGGAACTGCAGCAAAAATAAAAATGGTGGTGCCCTTTCCAGGATTCGGACACTGGTCCTTCTAGACCCATAGCCCAAGTGCCGCCCCAACACATGGAAACTGCACAGATGCAGGAGAGGATGGGCAGGTCAGTATGCTTTATTGACGATGCCATACAACTGGTTTTATCCTGCTGCGAAAAAACTTCACAATGTGATTCAAAACTAGTGACAGACGCTCTCAAACTCTGCCCTTCACCTGCAAGCTGGTGGAGAAAAGACTGGGGTGTAAAATATTACCTTTATTCTTTTTGGGGGAAATATGTTCAACTAATGAGATGCTGGTATTGAACACACAGGAGTTAATTAAGTGTATTACCTGCAAACACACTGCTGAGGACTGTGTCTATCGCCGACGTCAGGGTTCACTACAGGTGCTTACTCGACAATCACCATACAGCCCAGGTAATTGAGGCCAATACACACTAACACAAATAATGGAAAATGTATCGTTATTCTAATTACACATTGAAATTATTGTGAAAAAAAAGCACTCGCAATGGACAGGTCATAATGCAACACATCTACTGGTGATTAGGAGACAATCGTCATAATAACACAACTACCACATAAACTTACTGCTGTGTCCTGCTCGATGAGCACTCATAAACTAACCTATTTGGTGGCCGTCTTACGACCCCCCCCCCCCCCCTTCGCCGCTCACCCATCCGTCCCTTCCTCCATCCCTCACCCCACACTAAGTAGGGATAGAAGCATGTTCTCTCTTGCTGTTGGCAGTGCACAAAGAGATCCTTCTGGTAGTAATAGTATACCGTCTCCAGTCTGCAGAAATCAGTCGTAGATAGACAAAAGGGAAGAAGAAGAGAATACTTCCTGCAATATGTAAAAAAAAAAAAACATTTCTTGAGAGACTGGACCTCTCAGGAACAACGAAATTCTGCACAACACTCCTTATAGCAATTTAAAAAGTTGGCTGCTTGCAAAACAGAAAGTCTTCCACCTAAAGCGACCACAGACCCTAAAACAGCATTATACCACAGTGTCTTCAGTACAAAGTCCCTGCATGACACGTGATTGGGCGGTCAGCGTTATCGACACCAACAAACGCTACACGTACAGTAGAGTGTGATGCCAGTCTCCCTCAGAACAAAACCGTGATAAATGACGGCTGTCCTAACAGTGAGTTGTTCATCTAATAGCACAGCCGTGATTACTATGGAACTTGGAACTTGGCCACCGTGCCTCTAGTAGCCCAGCCGTTCTGAACACTGCACTGTAACATTTGTATATAGCCTCAACGCTTCTAAAATAATGAAGCAGCTTTTAAAAAGGGAAACACAATCGTGATAATAAATATGTCCTCTTTCCACAAAAAATGATGCAGTCTGTTTTCTATTCCGAGCAAAATCGATGCAGTTTTTAAGTTTGACTACAGGATACAATTAGCGTCTCATTACTTTGCGACATCCAACGAACTGCACCACCGCTGATTGCAGATGATCAGCAGAGACATGTCCACCCTGGTTAAAATCTGGAAAAATCGTCCACTATTTTGATGCGAAAATTAGCGATAATTGCAGAATATCCTCGGTATTTCGAAACATTCATTGGAATAATGATAGAGCGAAGACTTAGACTCTTAAGAGAAAACATCTATGTTAAGAAATTTCTTTCAGCTTGATGGACCAATTACACGACCTGGGAGGTCTATCCCGTTCAAATCAGTGACTGTAAATTAATCGTCACGCACGTGTGTATTATAAACATTTCAGTACGTGGAATAACATTAGAGAATAAATCTTTCAGCCCAGTAGCTCACATGTCGGAAGAAAATATTCTAGCATAACCACAAGCACTGGAATGAAGATGATGAAGGCAAGAGAAGGCAGTTAAATGATGTCGGCCAGTGGTGCTCTGATTAGGACCACACCACGACAGGAGAGGCCTGTACAAGACGAGAATATAAGCGCCGCTCCTGCCAGCGTTGGCCACAAAGTATCGGGACAGTATTCCCACAGGACTAGACGAGGCCTAGCAGAGAACGCTACGATACCAGTTATGAGTGATCCACTAACTGTGTGACAAACGTGCGTGAACATTGTATGTAGCAAAAGCCACTTATTTGCATCTCGCCTATCGCTTGCGATCACTTGTTGTTAGTACAAGTTAAGTATTGTCATTCTTCTTATTTTTAACAGAAACTATTAATGTGATTTTGCTTGAATTGTTGTATAGCATTCTGAGAATGCTGAATCCTTTAGGCACCCTTTAAGCCATGAGTGAGCAGGACCCCACATAAAAAACAATCATTTTTACATTCGACAACAACATGCTATAATTCAGAAGCACGTTGCTGTTTTGTACACTATGACAAGACCCATTTTACCAATGGGCTGCTATATCACACTAGCTTTTACGAAATAAATCATGAGAGCCTGTCTTATAATGGAACCTCCTACAAGATTTCACCGTATATCTCTCTCGGTCTATTCTGTTACATGAAAAGCAGTCACCATTTATATGCTTATATTTGACAATTTTGCACCATAACTCCAATTTGCCGGCCGCGGTGGTCTAGCGGTTCTAGGCGCTCAGTCCGGAACCGCGCGACTGCTACGGTCGCAGGTTCGAATCCTGCCTCGGGCATGGATGTGTGTGATGTCCTTGGGTTAGTTAGGTTTAAGTAGTTCTAAGTTCTAGGGGACTGATGACCACAGGTGTTAAGTCTCATAGTGCTCAGAGCCATTTGAACCATTTTTTGAACTCCAATTTACCATAATGTCTGTAAACATTATTATACACTAGATTCTTGTGTTCCAGTTCTTTAAGCAGTTTGATCATCCCAGTCTGTTTCACACAATCTACTCACATGTTGGGGGGGGGGGGGGGGGGGAGATCACTATCATATCTAGGTTCCACAATGAGCTATAATTCAAGTATGTATTAAATTACACAGGACTTGCCGTATCACCTATTTTTTGAACACACGATCATGACAATAATAATAAAAACACCCACATTTCCACGAGAATAGATACACTCGATTTCTATTAGTTTTATGAGCAAAATCGGTGCAGTTTTGAGAGAACTACATCCATCCAAAATTTAACCAATTATTCTACTCCTTAATAGAAACTTTTGTATGACTTTCCACGTCTCTCTCTTCCAATATATCGAAAAAATCAAATACCGTCCGCATGTTGACATCGAGTGTATATACATATCGGCCCACTGGAGCACAAGGCCAATACTCAATGTCACCTGCACAGATTGGTGTAAAGTTTTGTCAACAGGAAGAAGACCATATCCAGCAGACTATTAATCACAAGAGAGGGTCCCTGAATTGGTCCTTCATAAGCAGTGTAATACATTGTTTTTTTTTTTTTTCATCTCTGACACATTCAAGCAGGGTACGACTACGGTTTTGTGCACCGCCATACACTTTGTTTATCTACCATGACTTCGACGTCTATGTCAGGCGCTAAAACGATGTTAACACATGATGATCCTTTGGCTCTCACAACATGCACGGTGTATACTATGCAGCTCCCACAACACACAGGTCAGTAGAAGTAAAACACATAGGCAATGTTTGTCATTGACAAAATGTGGAAAACACCGCAACATATGGAATCTGGAAGATATTGCGGCATTGTAGGGCGTTTCCACCAGCTATCTGCAGATGATGACGTATACAGTTAATCTCATCTTCCACAGCAACAGTGGACAACTCAGTATTCCGTTTCGATGAGCGTGTTGTCAACGGCACCTTCTGGCGATGGTCAACAAAGTAGCAACAGTCATGTACATGACTGCAATATGATAAAACAGTGCTCGTTGTTACAGAACACCGAGGCATCTGCTACCCCGAAAATGGCTCTGAGCACTATGGAAATTAACATCTGAGGTCATCAGTCTCCTAGAACTTAGAACTACTTAAAGCTAACTAACATAGGGACATCACACACATATATGCCCGAGGCAGAATTCGAACGTGCTACCGTAGCGGTCGCACGTTTCCAGACTGAAGCACCTAGAACTGCTCGGCCCCACCAGCCGATTCCATCTGCTACCCCGTCGCTGTGGCAGATGAGATTAACTGTATAGTTCGTCAGCTTTGGTTAATCGCTGTAAACGCCCTACAATGCTGCAAACTCTTCCAGTTTCCATATGCTGCACTGTCTTCCATATTTTTGCGATGGAAAACATCTCCTCTGTATTATATTTCTACTGAGCTCTGTGTAGTGCGAGCTGACTAGTATACACCATGCAATATTCAGCTTTCTGTGGGAGCCAAAGGATCGAAACGGGTTAATATCGTTTTAGCACCGGATATAGACTTGGAAGTCATGGTAGAGAAAGAAAGTGTACGGCGTTCTAAGAAACTGTAGTCGTACCCTACTTTGATGTGTTGTAGCTGATATAAACAATGTATTAAACTGCTTATGAAGGACCAGTTCAGGAGCTCTCTTTTTTTGATTAACAGCCTGCTGTTCAAATTACTACCTTTTAGTACAGCTTAATATGAACTGGTTCAAAATATCACTTCCAAAGTCGTAATTTCTACTCGTAGTTCAGTACCATAATATTGTTTGCGACTCGAAAGAGGGTCTTTGTGCAACGTCATCTTCTAAAACCATGTTGCTTTATTAAAATCAAGTATCTTCATTTGCGGCTGGTGACAACTTCAGTAAAAACCATTTATTTTTGGAAGAGAGATTTAGTAGCCTGTAGCTTTCTTTGCCTTTTTATCGTCATCCTTGTGAAGCAGGACAGTTTTACTATTACTTCAGTTTTGAGAACTTTTATTAGAATGAAAATGTTCACTGAAGAATTTGCCACTTCCTTTTAAATCGCATTGCCTCCAGTTTTAACGATTCTATCGAAACATAAGTGCCCGTCATTTCTTCATGCGTCGTTGGCGGTATACACATCAATTAGCACTGCATTCTAAGAGACAGGATAACATTATCAACTATTTGTTTTCTGATTTATCTGTTAACCTATAAAAACTTGTACACAGATCTTGGAATGCTTACACAATTTTCCCCGTTGTTAGTGACCGTGCCACTGCCATCTTCACTGCTGACACTTGTGTACTCAACACAGGAGTACATCTCTGTTTTGTTTCTTTGTTCAATATTATCTTTGCATTTACATATTTTGCCATTTGAATTGATGAATCGCGTCTACTCACATTCCATCATAATCTTATAGACTTCCGTTTCTTTCCTCTCGCTTTCAGCTTCTCATATCCACTCATAGTAACTACGATATGGTTTACTTAATTAACCATATTCTGATACGTTGATATCCTGCTGAAGAAGTAGTGCACTTGGAAAGTTGACGTCGATTTTAATTCGATGACGACATATGCCACCCAGGAAGTAATAGATATACTGATAATTGTTTCAAGGTAGATGAGGTTCTAGACATTCGTGCCGCGTAGACGCCATCGCTTGCAAATATTTGCTATAGGACATATGTCAAACACCTAGGCCTCCACATAAAACGTTTATTAGTCAATCCGTTATTCAGGTGCATAACTCGTCGTCATTGACACGTTATGTTTGTCTATATCTATGATATGCGTGCAGGTATAACTTCTTTATGATGAACTTGAAGTGACCAAGAATAGTCACTGTGTAAGAGCTGACACCAATAACAAGCTGCTCTAGGCGCTACAGTCTGGAGCTGCGTGACCGCTCTGATCGCAGGTTCGAATCCTGCCTCGGGCATGGATGTGTGTGATGTACTTAGTTTAGTTAGGTTTAAGTAGTTCTAAGTTCTATGGGACTGATGACCTCAGATGTTAAGTCCCATAGTGCTCAAAGCCATTTGAACCATTTGAGCCCAATAACAAGCTGACACTAGTACACGACAATCTGTGAGTTGTGATTTGAACTGCAAAATTAATATCACAAAGACCTTATAACCAACACGCATGTTATTGATGTAGAGATACTAGCTATAGATTGCACCACCGAATATCGCTTGGCTTTACGAAATTAATGTGTTTAAAAAATTCTGAAAGAAAAAATAACTTATGACTAGCACAAACACGAGCTAATCATTAAGAACGTCTTCCGACGAGTTCTATAACAAAGCACGTTTGCGCGAGGTGAATTTATTTCAGACTTCTAATCCAGGATCTGGCCTCACAAACTAAGAATCCTTACGTACGTCTTTGGCGAGTGAAAACATGCTGTACATACGGGAAGCAAATTTATCCAATGATTCGGCAGTTGGAACACTTGCACACTGAATATTAATGTTACTACATCGTTGACGTATCTTACTTCGGTGCTCTTTACTCTGCAAGAGGTTCCATAAAAAAGGGATCAAAATTCAGTCATAAAAGTAAACAAGTACTTTATATTGAAACAAGCCGCGTATATTCAAGGCATTTAGGAAGAATCTCTGGTCTTGACAGTGCAGTGTATTTTGCTCTCCTGTGTCAGTGATATCAATTACAAATTAATTTTGTGTAATGCTCTCCACACTATACCAAGAGCATAAATATTATTTGGAATATGTTTTTGTATATAATTTTTGCTTAGATAATATACGAAATAACATGTGTGTGTCATAAAATAGGGGTACGAAACACAGGAAATATCATGCTTTTGGTGAGGTTTGGGAGTGCTCCTACAAATTGCCCTTACCTTTTGGGATGTTTCATGAAACAATAAGTGTATTTATCCATAAAAAGAGAATGAGAGGTCTTGTCATCCTCCAGAACAGCTGCACGTGGTAGTCCAGCCTGTTTTGTCGACTATGATCGCTCTGCCAGCGATTCTGTGAAACAGCGAAATCAACAGATATTTTGCTCTACATCTAACATCAGTGGTAAAAAAAACTTGATGCAGACATAATGAAAAGTCACTGTCTCGTTCCCTGCTAAGTTTCATCATATTAGTAAAGGATTTCGATTTTCTTCTTTCAAGATATGGAAGAAAACTTAAAAGCGGACCGGAGATAATACAAAAATTAAATTTGAATGTTATTTCCGCCATTTGATTGTAATAACTTCTTTAATTTATATTACTACAACGATTTCGACCTTAAGTACAGCAATACTGGGTATAATTAGATTTTGTTGAGTGAAGTCGTCGTCAAGATCTATCGATACGGTTGTCCCATCGTGCAGATACGGACAAAATCAGAAAAACATATGGCAGACAAGTAGCAAACATGTTTTCCAACCTTATAATAAATGAACTATAGAATGAACATCAAAAATGGTTCTAATGGCTCTGAGCACTACGGGACTTAACTTCTGTGGTCATCAGTCCCCTAGAACTTAGAACTACTTAAACCTAACTAACCTAAGGACATCACACACATCCATGCCCGGGGCAGGATTCGAACCTGCGACCGTAGTGGTCACGCGGTTCCAGACTGTAGCGTCTAGAGCCGTTCGGTCACCCCGGCCGGCGAATGAACATCAATGCAATAATGCATTAATGCACACGTAATGACTGAATTGATGTTCACTCTGTGACTCAATTCTTCTATGGTTGGAAAAGACGTCTGCTACCTGTCTGCCACACGTTTTTTTGTGATTTTGTACTTCTTGACAATGACTTCATTTAACAAAGTCAAATTATACCTAACACTGTTGTACTCTATTATTGCTTAACGCCGAAATTATGATAGTACTATGAAGTAAAGATTGTAGTACAATGAAATGGCGGAAATATCATTCAAATGTTATTACATGACTGTGGCCCATAAACGTGAGGTTATCAAAAAAATCATAGTATTGTCAAAGTAACCCGAGTACAAAAATTGATGCTAAAAGATGTAGTATCATTAATTTGGTCGAACATAGTGTTATAAAATGCAGTTTTTCCAAATCTAAACAACAGAAAGACTTGCAGTGAAATCACCACCTGTCGTATTACGTACGCACTTCTGAGCGCAATTCGTAATAGACGTTAGTGTACCACGAGTTTCCCATAAACTTAGGAAACTGCGCGCCGTTCCGTTCTCTCTCCACCAGTTGCGTCAGTCATTTGTTTCGTAAACGAACAATCGTTTCTGACCGAACAGAAAAAATTTCGCATTCAACAGTCTGCAAATTTCCTGTGTTACCGTATTTGTTTGTCAGCAGTGAGAAAGAAAGGCTTTTCGCGAAGCAGCGATTCACATGATTTTGTCGCTGAAAAAGTTTCTGCTGCTGTTTGCGTTGCTCTCCGACGAAAACAAATTTCTATTGTACCTTAACAGCCCGTAAGAGTTATTCGGTAACAAAGGTTATTGTTTTTTAGGTTGCGGCGTAGAATGTCGCTCAATTCGGCTCTATTTCAGTTTCGGGTCGAGCCTGCTATAAAGCAGTTTACAGCTGGCATTTCAAATTACGTTTGCATCGTTGAAACTTTAATTCCGTTTACCAACTTCGCTTTTCTCTTTCCATCTACAATATGAGAAAAAAAGTCACTGCAATACTTCGTTGCCCCTTTGCACAAAGTTTAATGAATATTATGCCATTAATTTGTCAGTGGTAGTAATAGTATTAGTAGTAGTATTAATCTGTGAACCATTATTGCAACAATTTTTGGGATGCCATGGTATTACAGTTTGTGAACAACGAAAATAACCTACACTGTCAGATTAAAAACATCCTTAGCACCCATGCAATGGGTAATTGACCGCTAGATGTCACGGTATGTGGAAACGCCATTTTAAATGGAGGCGGGAAGTACTACGTTCTCAGTAGAGGGGCAGTAAGAGCAGACAGAGCGTGTCGGTCAGGAGAACTCAGCGATATCGAAAGTGGACCAATCAGTAGAAGTAAACTGAGTAACAAGACCATCAGGGACATTTCAATCCTCCTTATTCTACACAAGTCAAATGTTGGTGGCGCCAATGTGAAGTGGAATAGCGAGTGAAGGAACTCATATCAATCAAGCACCGTGGACGTATAGAAGGAGGGAGGGGGGGGGGGGGTCAGGGGGCCGCTCCTCCACCCCTCCGCCGAAATAATATAAAGAAAAAAAAGTACGGTATCTGAATTATGTTAATGAATGATGCCTGAAGGCAACGCGGTGGTAAACAGTCATACTACCGCGTATTGCTGATGGGAGCGGGGTGTTAGTGCTGTGAAATTCAGAAAGTGGTGTAGCAGTCATGCTAGGTTCGGTCAACCTTCCGTAAGTTGAGGTGATAGACCCCTGATTCTCATAGTCCAACTGTTTTTGTACGTAGTGTGAATGTATAATGGATTTAAAAAAATAATTTCGTAACGTGAGCGCAAGGGAATATACCAAAATACTCGTTAAATAGCGTCGATTCCGTTTTGTTCTAATTCAAAAACAAACTTGATTTTTTTTATCAATATACATAGTTCGAAACACGTTATTTGTCTTTCGCGGGCAAGTGTTCTACCATCTTAGCTACCCAAGCACGACTCACACTCCGTCCCAACAGATTTACTTCTGACAGTATTTCGTCTCCTACCTTCCAAACTTTACAGCTTCTCTCCTGCGAACCTTGCTGAACAAGCACTCCTGAAAGAAAGGTCCGGCACACAGTTTTAATCTGCCAGGAAGTTTCATATCAGTGCACACTCCCTCAGAATGAAAATCTCATTCCGGGATGTTATTTGTCTGTAGGTAATTGTAAAAATTTAAGTTGATTTCTCCACAAGGAATTTCTGCAAGAGGTTTTAAGAGATCATGTTCAAATGTTACATATGTTTAGCGTCGTCTGAGCTGAAGCTATGTTTGAGAAAAAAGTTTTGTAATTAAGTTCTGTTAGATGAAACATGTCCACACCAGCAGCTTCAGGTTACAAAAACTTGTGATGTGTGATGTTTTAGTTTATTTTTAAGTACATAGTACATGTACCATACACTCGTTCACTATTGATACATATCATATAAGCTTTGATAGATAAGTTAATAAAGGAACAGAAATCTTTATTGTAACAGCATACACTAAGTATGCGCAGTGCTTGCGAACTTCTCGCGTCATACCGATTATTTGCTCACGTAGGAATGCCGCGGAAGTAACACTGTTTCATAAAAGCGCATTATAAACACGCTCATGTTCAAATGTAGTGATTGTCATGGTGTGAACAAACGTATTGCTATAATAGCCACTTTCTATGGAGCACTAACCACTGTCATTATACACTCCTGGAAATTGAAATAAGAACACCGTGAATTCATTGTCCCAGGAAGGGGAAACTTTATTGACACATTCCTGGGGTCAGATACATCACATGATCACACTGACAGAACCACAGGCACATAGACACAGGCAACAGAGCATGCACAATGTCGGCACTAGTACAGTGTATATCCACCTTTCGCAGCAATGCAGGCTGCTATTCTCCCATGGAGACGATCGTAGAGATGCTGGATGTAGTCCTGTGGAACGGCTTGCCATGCCATTTCCACCTGGCGCCTCAGTTGGACCAGCGTTCGTGCTGGACGTGCAGACCGCGTGAGACGACGCTTCATCCAGTCCCAAACATGCTCAATGGAGGACAGATCCGGAGATCCTGCTGGCCAGGGTAGTTGACTTACACCTTCTAGAGCACGTTGGGTGGCACGGGATACATGCGGACGTGCATTGTCCTGTTGGAACAGCAAGTTCCCTTGCCGGTCTAGGAATGGTAGAACGATGGGTTCGATGACGGTTTGGATGTACCGTGCACTATTCAGTGTCCCCTCGACGATCACCAGTGGTGTACGGCCAGTGTAGGAGATCGCTCCCCACACCATGATGCCGGGAGTTGGCCCTGTGTGCCTCGGTCGTATGCAGTCCTGATTGTGGCGCTCACCTGCACGGCGCCAAACACGCATACGACCATCATTGGCACCAAGGCAGAAGCGACTCTCATCGCTGAAGACGACACGTCTCCATTCGTCCCTCCATTCACGCCTGTCGCGACACCACTGGAGGCGGGCTGCACGATGTTGGGGCGTGAGCGGTAGACGGCCTAACGGTGTGCGGGACCGTAGCCCAGCTTCATGGAGACGGTTGCGAATGGTCCTCGCCGATACCCCAGGAGCAACAGTGTCCCTAATTAGCTGGGAAGTGGCGGTGCGGTCCCCTACGGCACTGCGTAGGATCCTACGGTCTTGGCGTGCATCCGTGCGTCGCTGCGGTCCGGTCCCAGGTCGACGGGCACGTGCACCTTCCGCCGACCACTGGCGACAACATCGATGTACTGTGGAGACCTCACGCCCCACGTGTTGAGCAATTCGGCGGTACGTCCACCCGGCCTCCCGCATGCCCACTATACGCCCTCGCTCAAAGTCCGTCAACTGCACATACGTTTCACGTCCACGCTGTCGCGGCATGCTACCAGTGTTAAAGACTGCGATGGAGCTCCGTATGACACGGCAAACTGGCTGACACTGACGGCGGCGGTGCACAAATGCTGCGCAGCTAGCGCCATTCGACGGCCAACACCGCGGTTCCTGGTGTGTCCGCTGTGCCGTGCGTGTGATCATTGCTTGTACAGCCCTCTCGCAGTGTCCGGAGCAAATATGGTGGGTCTGACACACCGGTGTCAATGTGTTCTTTTTTCCATTTCCAGGAGTGTACATTTGTTGGCGTTTGTCTCAACGGCGACGGTTACCGAAATAAATTATTCAAATGGCTCATAGCACTATTGGGACTTAACTTCTGAGGTCATCAGACCCCTAGAACTTAGAACTACTTAAACCTACGTAACCTAAGGAAATCACAAACATCCATGCCCGAGGCAGGATTGGAACCTGGACCATAGTGGTCGCACGGTTCCAGACTATAGCGCCTAGAACCGCTCGGCCAGCCCGCCCGGCACGGTTACCAACAATTACCGAACGGCGGCAGGACCAAAGTTGTCCCAACCGGACGCCGACAATACAATGTGTTTTTCAGTGTTGTAGGCTATTGTTTGTTCAACATCCCTTGCATTTTTACTGAAGCATGGTGGTGTTTTAAGTGCCAATATTTACGAACTTCTCAGCGTATTGAAGTTGGCCTTAAGTGAAGAGGCAAGCTTCCATTCAAAACTTTTTCGCCAATAAACCAAGTGTCTATAAGCTTGTTGGAGACACTCCTGGAAGTGGTAATGTTACGTAAGGACAAAGTCCAAATGTGATTGACGGTACCAATTCTGAAGTCAGCTACGTTGGTAGAATCGCTTCCTTGCTACTTCGAGCTCAATTAGTGTGGTACCAGTTACGGAGGATAGTGGACCTGATTAAGTAAGGAAAAATAAGTATGTTATTGGAAACTATTGTCAAAACACTTTCGTTCAGTCTTTCACAAACAATAAAAGAATTTTTTTGTTAGAAAATATATATGTAAACCTGAGCCTGCGTACAAATTTCCCTCCATTACTTATTTAAACCATACTAGATCTTCCAAACGAAGAAGAATTTACGTGGTTAGCTTATTCAGCGGAAAAATCTGGACGTTTTAGCAAGTACTGCGTGTTATTTCCCCACACCGAAAAGGTAGGGAAAGGAGACCAGCTAGTAGCACAAGCGCCGGCCGGAGTGGCCGTGCGGTTCTAGGTGCTACAGTCCGGAATCGAGAGATCGCTACGGTCGCAGGTTCGAATCCTGCCTCTGGCATGGATGTGTGTGATGTCTTTAGGTTAGTTAGGTTTACTTAGTTCTAAGTTCTAGGGGACTGATGACCTCAGACGTTATGTCCCATAGTGCTCAGAGCCGTTTGAACCATTTTAGTAGCACAAGCATTGGTTATCCAGGCTTTAACCAATGAAAAAAAAAACAGGGAAATCCTTAACAGACATGAGAACTTATCAAATCATAACAAACATGTTTTGACTGCTGCAAAAAAAGAAAAGCGATAGTAAAGAAAAAATCTGAAAGTGTTATCAGTCAAGTAAATGCCCAAAGAAGACTGGATGTTTAGAATTACAGAAAATCGATAATCCCCATAATACAAACAATTCGATTTTACGAGAGGCAGCAAATAGCTCTATGGGGTCATCGTGACTCTAGATGAATAAACCTTCAAGAACCGGGCGGAAATGATGGGACTTTTCGGTCGTTGTTAAGATACAGATCCAACAGTGGAGATAATATTTTTTACAGACCAGTTAACGACCAGTGGTGGTAAGACGATGTATGCGAGTTCTTTTCATTTAATGAACATATTAACACATTTGCTCACTTAATACAAATACAAATTGTAGAAAACGTCAGAAATTCTGTTGGTTTTTTCGTTTTAACAGATAAAACCACGGAAATTTATCAAATCGAACAATTTTCTCTCTGTGTACGTTACGTAGAAAAGCAAACTTTGAAAATCAGGAAGATTTTCTGTCATTCTTCTCGATTGATGACATCCCTGGAGCAACGTTAGGGCTTGACCCAAGCAAAATGAGACGCCCAGGGTAAGATGGCGCTGCAACCGCAGAGCGAGCTTTCTCCAACCTGAGAAGACGATGAGATGACAATTCATAGGTGTACAAGCTTCCATCAGAGGAAAGCTACCGCGGGCTCTGTGTATATTTTGTTCTTCAGACACTCTAAATCTGTGTTTGTCAGATGCGGGGAAAATACCTTCTGCAAGAAATTGTATGGGTGGATTCTTTCATTTGTCAGCCAAATGAACAGAAGTACTGAAATCAATTATTTCTGAACGTTGTCCAGAACAAAAGAAAAAAAAAAGAAACTTATTTCACTTTGCGAAACGCGATGGGTAGAAAGGCATGACTCTCTTCCTTTACAAAATGGAAGAGGACAGGGCATCTAAGGCTCACACCCTAAGCCGTGCTATTCGTCAATTTGCACTTTTTGCTAATCTTTTTGTTTTGAGCCGGATGCTATCAAACCACCCATAACTTACTTAAACAGCTTCAAAACAGAAATACTGCTCTTCCACAGGCCTTGTCTAATGTTACGAGTATCTTACACCATCTGTCAAAGGAGAGAGCGAATGAAGCTGACTCATTTAAAGCCTTGTCTTATGAGGTGAGGACATTCGCTACCAAGCTTAACATTGAGGAAAATGTTCCAAGAATTTACCGCCTTCAGTCAGGGACGTTGCTTCCCTTACACCACGGAGGAAGAATATTATCAACGGGGTGTTTATGTGAGATACCTGGTCGATTTCTACAACTTACTCAAACAACGCTTCGAATCTCACAAGAAAACGCTTGCATCCTTACAAAACATCCATCCACAGTTGTGTATCACAACAGATTTCGGCTCATTGGACGCTGCTTTTAATTTCTGTGAAGAAGATTCGTCAAATAAAGAGATTGTGCATAATGAGTTTATGTTGTGGAAAAAGAAAACTGGAACCAGGGAAATCCTTCAAATCTTCCAAGAACAGATATGAGTTCTCTTGAAAAATTGACAAGACCTTTCTGAAATTACTCGCAGCTCTGCCGATTTCTGTCGCAACCGCAGAGCGAGCTTTCTCCAACCTGAGAAGACTGAAGACTTATCTAATGAACAGTATATCTGAAAGCAGGCTTAACAGGCTTGCTTTACTTTCTATCCACAGAGAAATTATAGTTAATGACGATGAGATTCTTGATAAGTTTGCAAGTGCACCAAGAAACCTAAACTATGTTTTGTACACATTGTTTTGTATAAAAAGGGAAGTTCCTTTTCACTTTTATGCATTCTTCTTATTTTAATTTCGGTAAACGATCAACAAAACAATTATTTTTGCATTATCATTTGTCAAACAGTCAATTTAATAAATATTCTTGTAAGGTCCCTCCAAAACAATACCTACTCAAAACAGTCGTTTGAATTATAATTGGTAAAACACATATACGTTTGTACACAAAAAGGGAAAAAGTAGGTGTGTAGGCAATTTATACATACATGACGGAACAAACTAATATTTATAGACAGAATCACTCCAAACACGATAATCAAAATCGCGTTTCCACTCTTTCAATTTGGATAAATGTTTGCAGATGAGACATTCTTAAAATCTTGACTATTGTCTGGAATTTAGTATTATTGCCTCGCTATGTTAAAAGTGAAGAGGAATCAAAAGTATCCAGACACCCCCAAAAAACATACGTTTCTCATATTACGTGCACTGTGCTGCCACCTACTTCCAGGTGCCCCATATCAGCTACCTCAGTAGTCATTAGACATCGTGAGGCAGTAGAATGGAGCGCTCCGCGGAACTCACCGACTTCGAACGTGGTCAGGTGATAGGGTGTTTTGTCATACTTTTGTACGCGAGATTTCCACGCTCCTAAGCATCCGTAAGACCACTGCTTGAGATGTGATAGTGAAGTGGGGACGTGAAGGGACACGTACAGCACCAAAGCGTACAGGCCAACCTAGTCTGTTGACTGACAGAGACCGCCGACAGTTGAAAACGGTTGTAATGTGTAATGCGCAGACTCTATTCAGACCATCACACAGGAATTCCAAACAGCATCAGGATTCCCCTGCAATTGACGCATGGTGCAGGGAATGGCAATTGAATCTCAATGTAGACAAGTATAATGTGCTGCGAATACACAGAAAGATAGATCCCTTATCATTTAGCTAGAAAATAGCAGGTCAGCAACTGGAAGCAGTTAATTCCATAAATTATCTGGGAGTACGTATTAGGAGTGATTTAAAATGGAATGATCGTATAAAGTTGATCGTCTGTAAAGCAGACGCCAGACTGAGATTCATTGGAAGAATCCTAAGAAAATGCAATCCGAAAACAAAGGAAGTAGGTTACAGTACGCTTGTTCGCCCACTGCTTGAATACTGCTCAGCAGTGTGGGATCCGTACCAGATAGGGTTGATAGAAGAGATAGAGAAGATCCAACGGAGAGCAGCGCGCTTCGTTACAGGATCATTTAGTAATCGCGAAAGCGTCACAGAGATGATAGATAAACTTCAGTGGAAGACTCTGCAGGAGAGACGCTCAATAGCTCGGTACGGGCTTTTGTTAAAGTTTCGAGAACATACCTTCACCGAGGAGTCAAGCATTATATTGCTCCCTCCTACGTATATCTCGCGAAGAGACCATGAGGATAAAATCAGAGAGATTAGAGCCCACACAGAAGCATACTGACAATCCGTCTTTCCACGAACAATACGAGACTGGAATAGAAGGGAGAACCGATAGAGGTACTCAGGGTACCCTCCACCACACACCGTCAGGTGGCTTGCGGAGTGTGGATGTAGATGTAGATGTAGATGTAGACATTGCGGTGGCACCCGTCTCACCGCTTCCTTCAAGCTCTGCGTCTGAGGACGAGGTGGTGATTGTGGCGTCCGCTGAAGACCTCGATCTCGCCGGTCCCTCAGACACCATGGATAGCACTAGCACAGGTGCTCCATCGGAGGCAGCAGGTGACCCAGCGGCATAATCTGCCTTCCGAGTCCCTTCACGCCTTTCTCAGCCATGGACAATATCATTCTCCAGTGGAACTGCAGCGGTTCCTTCCACCATCTAGCTGAGCTCCGACAACTTATCAGCCTTCACCCTTTCTTCTGCATTGGTCTTCAGGAAACTTGGTTTCCAGAAATGCGAACCCCCGCCCTCCGTGGCTATCGGGGTTATTATAAGAACCGGGCGGCTTATGAAAGGGTGTCTGGTGGCGTCTGCATCTATGTCCTTAACTCTCTTCACAGCGAGTCTGTCCCTCTACAAACACATTTAGAGGCTGTCGCTGTTCGGGTGTGGACGCCACAGGCTGTTACTGTCAGCAGTCTTTACCTTCCACTGGATGGTGATGTCAGCATGTCCTGGCTGCGCTGATAGCCCAATTGCCGCCACCTTTCTCGTTACTGGGCGACTTCAACGCCCATAACCCTCTGTGGGGTGGGTCAGTGGCAACAGGTCGAGGTGCCACCGTTGAGCATTTATTGGCACAGATTGATCTTTCGATTTTAAGTGATGGTGCCTTCACACACTTCAGTGTGGCGCATGGCATGTACTCCGCCATCGACCTTTCGATCTGCTGTCCTAGCCTCTTACCTTCTGCCCAATGGAGTGTGCATGACGACCTGTGTGGTAGTGACCACTTTCCGATCTTTCTGTCACTGCCACGGCCTCACTCATCTGGGCGCACTAGCAGATGGGCTATGAATAAGGCTGACTGGGACTCGTTCTCCTCCATTGCCGCTATTGAGACTCTCCCTAATGATGACATTGATGTGGTAGTTCACTCAGTCACCACCGGCATCGTTACTGCCGCAGAATCTGCCATTCCCCGTTCTCCTGGGTCCCCTCGGCGGAGGACTGTGCCTTGGTGATCGCCTGAGATTGCTGAAGCGATTAAAGATTGACGGCGGTCGCTCCAGCGTCACAAGCGACATCTCTCCATAGAACACCTCATCGGCTTCAAACGGCTATGTGCGCGGGCCCACCGCCTTATGCGCCAACGCAAGCAGGAGCGCTGGGAGCGGTATGTTTCCACCATTGGCCTCCATGTCACTCCATCGTAGGTCTGGGCCAAGATTCGACGCCTCTATGGCTATCGGACCCCAGTCAGCATCCCTGTGCTCTCACTGAATGGAGCAGTTTGTACAGACTCCGACGTAATTGCCAACCGGTTGGCAGAGCATTTTGAGTTCCGCTTCGGCGAATTACCCACTGGCCTTCCGCTCCATTAAAGAGCGGATGGGACGTCGGAGACTTTCATTTCGCTCCCAACATCTTGAATCCTACAATGTCCATTCAGTGCGTGGGAATTTCGCAGTGCCCTAGCCGCTTGCCCTGTTACGGCTCCTGGGCCAGATCGCATCCACTGTCAGATGGTGAAACACCTTTCAGTGGACTGCCAGCGACGCCTCCTCGACCTTTACAACCGTATTTGAGTCGAAGTGAGTTTCCGTCGCAATGGCTGGAAAGTATTGTTATCCCCGTTTTGAAACCTGGCTAGAACCCTTTGGAGGTGGACAGCTACCGTCCCATTAGCCTCACCAACGTTCTTTGCAAGTTGCTTGAACGGATGGTGAGCCGGCGGTTGAATTAGGTAGTAGAGTCTCGGGGCCTTCTATCTCCATCTCAGGGTGGGTTCCGTAAAGGCCCCTCCGCCGCCGACAATCTGGTGAGCCTGGAGTCAGCCGTCCGTACCGCCTTTTCCCGCCGTCAGCACCTGGTCGCTGTCTTTTTCGACATGCGGAAGGCGTACGATACGACATGGCGCCATAACGTCCTCTCTACGCTTCAAGATTGGGGTCTTCGGGGTCCGCTGCCGATTTTCATTCGCAATTTTCTGGCGCATCGTACCTTCCGCGTGCAAGTCGCGGCGTCTTATAGTTCCTCTCGAGTTCAGGAGAACGGGGTGCCACAGGGATCTGTTTTAAGTGTGTGCCTGTTTTTAAGAGCAATTAACGGGCTCGCTGCGGTGGTGGGAACGTCTGTCTCAGCGTCCTTGTACGCTTACGACTTCTGCCCTTACTATCGCTCTAATGGCATTGCAGCAGCTGAACGTCAGCTGCAGGGCGCTATCCGTAAGGCGCAGTCTTGGGCTGTAGCGCATGGCTTTCAATTTTCGGCTGCCAAGACCTGCGTTATGCATTTCTGCCGGTGACGCACTGTTCATCCGGAGCCGCAGCTTTACCTTAATGGCAAACTTCTTGCTGTAGTGGAGTCACATAGGTTTTTGGGTGTGGTTTTCGATGCCCGGTTGACTTGGCTGCCTCATATTCGGCAGCTTAAACAGATGTGTTGGCGGCATCTAAATGCTCTGCGATGATTGAGCCACACCCGCTGGGGCGCCGACCGATCTACCCTCTTACGGTTCTACCAGGCGTTAATCCAGTCCCGTCTGGATTATGGGAGCCTGGCTTATGGCTCAGCATCCCCATCAGCGTTGCGGGTGCTGGACCCAATCCTCCACAGCGGGATACGTCTTGCTACTGGTGCTTTCCAGACAAGCCCTGTGGACAGCATACTTGTGGAGGCGGGTGTCCCTCCACTGTGGTTAAGGCGCCAACGTTTGCTGTCCGCTGATGCTACGCATGTTTGTAGCTTGCCCGGGCATCCTAACTATCGTCTACTATTCCCACAGAAGCACGTCCATCTCCCAGAACGTCGGATCCGGGCCGGTTGTACGATCGCGGTTCGCGTCAGAGAGCTTCCCTCCGGGCTTGGGGCTTTACGTCTTCCGCCTCCTTTCCGGGCACCTCTGCGTACACTCCCGTGGTGTGTGCCGTGATTCGTCACTCCACACAAGGTTTTTCCACTGCTCAGTAGTCAAATGTATACGCTTCTTACACCAAGGAAGGCGTGGTTTGGTACTTACTGGCGTGATATATGGCTTATGAGCAGTCTCTCAACCATGAAATGCAAGCTTTCTCTCTTCCCTCCTAACTGACATAGTACTTGCATTGAATCCTGATGCAGTTTGGAATTCCTGTGTGATGGTCTGGGTAGATGTCTGCCTATTAAACATTACGCCCCTCTTCAACTGCCGGCGATCTCAACAGACGAGGTCGGCCTGTACGCTTTTGTGGTGTACGTGTCCCTCCACGTTTCCACTTCACTCTCATGTCGGATACAGTGGACCTAGTGATGCTTAGGAGCTTCGTAACCTCCCGTACAAACGTATGGCACAAGTGACACCCAATCATCTGAACACGTTCGAAGTCCGTCAGTTTTGCGGAGCGCCCCATTCTGCTCTCTCGAGATGCCTAATGACTACTGAGGTCTCTGATGTGGAGTACCTGGCAGTAGCTGGCATCTCATATGAAAAACGTATGCTTTTGAGGGTATTCGGATACTTTTGATCACACAGTGTACGTCCCATTGTACCAGTTATTAGGTTTTTCCCCATGTTCCATTCACGCACAGAACACGGGAAGAATCGCTTTAAGTGCAGCAGCTCATGGCGTAATTAATTTAACATCCTCACAATCTGTATGGCAGCGACATGTATGGGTTTGTAGTATATTTTCCTAGAGTCATCATTTAAATCCGGCACTTGAAACTTTTTATGTAGATTTCTCGTGATATTTTCCCTCTATCTTCAAAAGTCTGCCAGATCAGTTTCTTCGCGTTCTATGTGACTCCCATGAATCCATCAACCATGCGACTATTCATGTTCCCCTTCTCTGTGTAAATTCAATCTTCCTTGATGCTGCTATTTGGTACGGGTCTCACGCATCTGAGTAATTTTGTAGGATGGTTGCGCCGAACAGGTGTTTTGCACGCAGTCTCCTTTTTCAACTGACTGAATTTCTCCACTATTATAAAATTTCTTATCTATTCTAACAATAAACCGAAGTCTGCCACCCGCTGTATGCACGTTTGTGCGTATCTGATCCATTTCCTATCCATGCAAATTATGACATCTAGGTATTTGTATGAGTTGATCAATTCCGACTGACTCACTGACATTATCCTATATTCATAGGACACTACGATTTTTCGTTTTGTGAAGTGCACAATTTCACAATTTCTGAACTTTTATAGCAACTTGCCATTCTTTGCATCACTTTGAAATATTACCAAGATCTGACTGAATATTTATACAGCTTATTGCAGATTGTATTTCAATGTAAACAAGTACATCACCTGCGATGCTGCGTTCTCGGAATGCTATACAATAGTTCAAACAAATAACACTGATAATTTTATTTCAATAAAGCAGATTGACAATACTTAACTTTGGATTCAGAACAAGTCTCTCAAACATAGGGCAACATGCAGTATAAAACAGAGTCCTGGCTATACACAATGTTCAAACAAGCAATGGATAGGGTTCACTACAATCTGATATCTCTGCGCTAATACTGTCCACTAATGTCCATATTCTTAGCCAATCTTAGTGGCCAATATGGCAGGTGTCGCTCCTGTCGTGGCGCGGTCCAAATCAGCGCCCCATTGGCCGACAGCGCTTCAACGCCTCCTCTGGTCTTGCGTTCTTCGTCTTTGTTCCAGCGCTTGTGGTTACACCAGAACATTCTTCCCTGTCCCCCTCCCCCCTCCTAAAAAAGCGACGGACCGGCGTCGTGTAGTGAGTGCGAACGTGGCAGGGGATGCACGAGTGTGGGCGCGACGTCGAGCCGGAAGTTGTGACTGCCGGGGACGTCCAGCTTCCGGCCGTACCCCGCCATCCGGTTCTCTGGCAGAAACGTCCTCTGGGAAACGAGCGGAAGGGTTTGCGTCCACCTTCTGCTTCAGTTAACCAGATGAAGAAGGCAGCGACTGATGCGGTGTGGGCGGGTCCAGTTCCATTTTGAAGGACGAGAGGAGGCAGAGGACGCGAAGGTTTCGTCTCCATGGGGTCATTCCGCGGTGTCGTGATGACACCCTCTGGTGTTTGCTGTGGTCGCGCTGTCCTCTAGACCCGTGAATCTGGGAGAAAAGAGACTGATAGATCATCGTGTACACGACAGGGGCGAAGTTGATTATGACAGAGGCGCTGCAAGCCATCTGGACCTGAAAGAAGACACATGCAAGCGCCAAGTCGGCGGACGATCTCAATTCGCGCTCACTGTCTGCTGCCGATAAAAACCCTGTAGAAGACAATATGCGGTGCGAAGTGATACTTGCGGCCTTCCTTCTGTGTCGGATGCTGAGGAGGGTGGACCAGTGTCCGATGGCGGCGGCCACAAAAGCAATTCCGCCGGCGGTGGACCGTCTCGTTGGTGCAAACGATATGAGGCGAGAGGCAGTTGCAATGCTTGATCCCTGATGTGTGTGGAGCGACGTTTGCCCATCTGCTTCTTGAAGGTTCTGGCAAAACGTTCCACTTCTCCGTTTGACTGTGGATGGAACGGTGCACTACGTAGATGCTGTATGCCATTGCGTTCACAGAATGTTTCAAATTCATTTGATGTGAAATGGCAAAAAATTAGTGACAACAACTGAATTGTGCTACTTGACATTGTCGAGTTCAGTGGCACAGCAAAAGGAAAATTGCTGTACGAGTCAAGCACAATCAACCAACGGGTGTTTGAAAAAAAAAAAAAAAAAAAAAACCGTACAGCCTATGTGCACACGCTGCCATGGCGATTGCGACTTCGGCCAAACAGATAATATTTGTGGCGGAACCGACTGACTTTCCGCTCATGCGTGACACTGTGACGTCATATGTTCTATTTGGGCGTCCATAGCCTGCCGGGTACAGTGCCGACGCTCTAACTGTTTCACTCGAACAATCCCCCGGTGTCCTTCGTGAAGTAACTGCTTTATGCAAAGCTTTAGGGATCAACGCAAGTGACTGTCCCCTGTCATTTTGAACAAGAATTACACCTTTCTGTACACCGAGTCTATGCCGACTTGCAAAGTGTAGCAGCACTACAGAGTTCTTTATGCTATGCAAGGAACGAGAACAAGATGTGAAAATGTACTGGAGCAAATTCTGGATCAGCGTCTGCGTCTGTGAGCTGTGAAATTTTCTTATAGTTCAACCGGAATCAATGAAGCAATTCAGATTCCTGAGCATCGATGTGACAACAAGAGGCAGTAGAAGCGTCAATCTGTATCAGGGCTAATCTCAAGACGTGAAAGTGCGTCCGCATTACCATGCTAAGCTGTCGGACGATACACTATTTCGTACTGGTATTGAGACAACATAGCCCACGTTTACAATTTTTTGACAGTTCGTACGGGAACCGGTTTCGTCGGATGAAACAAGGACTGCAAAGGCTTGTGATCCGTTACTAAGTAAAATTTTCTGCCATACAAATAGTGATTGAATTTGGCAACACCATGCACAATAGCCAACGCCTCTTTTTCAGTTTGTGAATAGCAACACTGAGCTCTGTACAACACTTTTGATGCGAAGGCAATAGATCCGTCTTTTTTATTAATTTTCTGCGAAAGCACTGCACCGATTTCGTAAGTGGAAGTGTCAACTTGCAGTTCAACTGGTTTTTCTGGATCAAAGAGAATTAAACATCTTTCTTCTTTTTTTTCTTTTTTTTTATGGGACTCAACATCTTAGGTCGTAAGTCCCCTAGAACTTAGAACTACTTAAACCTAACTAACCTAAGGACATCACACACACCCATGCCCGAGGCAGGATTCGAACCTGCGACCGCAGCAGTCCCGCGGTTCCGGACTGCAGCGCCAGAACCGCTAGACCACCGCGGCCGGCAATTAAACATCGATCACTGAGCAATGTATCATTAAGTTTTTGAAAAGCTACTAGGCACTCATCTGTCCAAACAAAGAGGACATTCTTGCGATGCAAACGATGGAATGGAGCTGCGATTTGTGCAGCTAACTAATATAATAGTTCATTTTTCTTAAAACTTACTGCAATTCTGAGATATTGCGAGGAACTGGCAAATCGCGTATGGATAACAAATGCGATTGAAGAGGATGTACACCTTGACTGCTTACGGCATGAACAAGATACTGCAATTCAGATTTTAAAAAAATCACACTTGTCAAGTCTACACTGCAGTGCTGCATCAGATGACACACGAAACAAAGCACGTAAATTCGCAATATGTTCTTCAGATGTTCGACCTAATGTTACAGTATCGTCCAAGTAGTTTGAACAGTTTGTTTGGCAATTGTGCAGTCAGCTGTTCCAAATACCGTTGAAAAATGGCGGGTGCGGAAGCAGTGCCAGAAGCTTCAAATGGCTCTGAGCACTATGGGACTTAACATCTGAGGTCATCAGTTCCCTAGTATTTGCACTACCTGCTGAAATGATGGATAAGACTGCTTAAAAATTTGTTCTCTAATTTTGACATCTGGTATTTCGTAAAAGAAGGCATCACGCAACATGACATCAGAATATAGAGCACCGCAAGCACATTTGAATTTGCATTTCCTTGTCATACCCTGCAAATCTGTTACCCACTCGCTATATATTTGATCTGACCGTTTTTTGCAATTAATGAATTTATGCCTAGCTTCTACCACATTCATTTGCTGGTCATAATAGTTAGTTAGTGAGGCGATAACACTTTCATACTCAAGTTCACTCGGAGTGGCTATAGGAAAGAGTTTTTGAATTAATCTGAACACTGCACTTCCTACAGTGGATAATAGACAGGGAAGTTTCAAAATACCTGGTATATTGTGAGCTAGTAAATGTGCCTCAAATTGCTGCAGCCACTCGAGTCTTTCCTCATCTTGTTCATTAAACTGTCGAAAAGATGGTATAGCAGCAGCAGTTTCGTCGAGCGCGCAGCACTGGCCAGTAGCTGCTCCACCGTGTTGAGCAGGATAGAAATTTACTACATCTGGGGTGGGGTGGCAATGTTGGAAGACACACACACTCACAAAAAAAAAAAAAAAAATACGAACAAAGAGAATTTCTGCAACACAAACCTGAAAACACTGATTAGCAAAAACGACAAGAAACTGTTAAAGCAGTATGAGCCCCTGCAAAGTAAAGACAGAGAATTAAGGCGCCAGCAACAAAAAAAGAAAATCATAGCGTGTAGGCTTTCACGGCCGGCGTCTTCAGTAATTAAAACTTCCGGGCTAAGAGGCCGTGGTCCAATAGTAGAAATACTTCTCCCTGACGTTTCGTTGCCAGCTGCGGTCAACATCATCTGAGGAGAGTCTACGACTGGCTGCTAGGCCGTGAAGGTCCTGTTTATATAGAGCGTGTAGAGGGCGCCACCACTCGTTACGTGTTGTCAACAATAAAACAATCTCTGGCTGGCGTCATTACTCTCGATCGAAGGTAATCGATTGTCACATCTTTGGTACAAAGTCGATTGCCATATCTTATCTTACTTCAAGCCTTCTTCTTTCCTGTTAAAATTATTGTGGTGTTTAAAAATCTCTACAGCCTCTCTATACATACGTGCATAATAATGCGATGTCTTAGCTAGCACGCTCGTCTCACTAAATTTTATTTCATGGTCACCCGTTTCAAAAACATGCACGACACCCCTTAGCTACTCCTGGTGTGTATAAGATTCCGTGTAGTTGTGGGAAGGTTTACATTGGAACCACAAAAAGAAGTATCAATACTCACCTAACTGAACATAAAAGGAACTGTCGACTGGGACACACTGAAAAATCGGCTGTAGCGGAACATGTTTTTGAAATGGGTGACCATGAAATAAAATTTAGTGAGACGAGCATGCTAGCTAAGATATCGCATTATTATGCACGTATGTATAGAGAGGCTGTAGAGATTTTTAAACACCACAATAATTTTAACAGGAAAGAAGACGGCTTGAAGTTAGGTAAGATATTGCGATCGACTTTGTACCAAAGATGTGACAATCGATTACCTTCGATCGAGAGTAATGACGCCAGCCAGAGATTGTTTTATTGTTGACAACACGTGACGAGTGGTGGCGCCCTCTACACGCTCTATATAAACAGGACCTCCACGGCCTAGCAGCCAGTCGTAGACTCACCTCAGATGATGCTGCCCGCAGCTGGCAACGAAACGTCAGGGAGAAGTATTTCTACTATTGGACCACGGCCTCTTAGCCCGGAAGTTTTAATTACTGAAAAAAAGAAAATGTTCATGTCTGTCGGGCACTGTGTTCAGAGGATTCTCGTCGCCAGTAGTTGAATTTTGCCTACTCGTCGCTTATTGGGTGCCTAAAGGATGCTCCGTTCTCGGAATGCTATACAACAATTCAAACAAATAACATTAATAGTTTTATTTCAATAAAGCAGATTGACAATACATAACTTCGGATTTAGAACAAGTGTAGCAAACGATGTGCGACATGCAATATCCATCAGAGTCCTGGCTATACACAATGTTCAAACACGCAGTGGATATGAATTACTACAATCTGATATTGCCGCGCTAATACTGTCCACTAACGGCGGTATACTGATCCGATACTGAGCGGCCGAGGCTGGCAGGAACGGCGCTTAGTTTCTCCTCTTGTAGAGGCCGCTGCTGTCGTGGTGCAGTGCCAATCAGTGCACCATTGGCCGACGTCGTCTCACGGCGTTCTCTTCTCTTGCGTTCTTCATCTTCGTTCCGGCGCTTGTGGTTACGCCAAAACACCAATATCCTTCCTTTGCTCATACTCGAAGTAACTTCTACATGTGGCGATGATCCATGATAACTTGCTGCATCCTTTCTACCCAAATATTCTCAACCCATTCATAAATTTTGTTTGATATTCCACATGATCGTACTTTTCGGAAATCTAAAAATTCTTTTTCTACCAATCTGTCTTGATCAAAAATATTTCAGTATGTCCTGTGAGAAAAGCGCGAGTAGGGTTTCACATGATCGACGTTTTCGGAATCCCTGCTGGTTGGCGTGGAGGAGGTCATTCTGTTCGAGATATCTCATCTTGTTTGAGTTCAGAAAACCTGGCATTGTACAACAGATCGGTGCCAAGGATATTGGACGGTAGTTTTGTGGATCACTTCCACTACCCTCGTTATAGACGAGTATACCATGTGATTTCTTCCAACCACTGGGCATGGAATATTTTTCGAGGGATAGTTCAAAGAAGGGTGCTAAATCAGCTGCAAGTTCAGTATAGAATCTCGTAGCGATTCATTGGACCATGAAGCTTTGTTCAGTCTTAATAATTTCTGATTTTTCTCAACGCCACTTTTCAATGATACGAGGATTAAATTGGGACAATTTACCTTGGTTTTTCTTTGTAAAAAAATTTGTCAAGCTGATTGAAGCATTTATGCTGTTATTTTGCTACCCTTAGTTTCAGTTCCTGTTTCATTCGCGAGTGACTGGACGCTACCCTTTGGTGCCACAGATAGCCTTTACATACAACTTCATTGAGTTTGGTGAAATATCATTTGACAAAATTTTGCTACAGTAGTCACTGAATGATTGACAGTCAAACGCCTTTTTTGTCAGTATTACTCTGTTTATAGCTCCATGCTTTCTTCTTCACCTATTATTCACTGTTGTTTCTTTAGAAGTTTGTTGGGATAGCTGTATTCTAATCGGGTCACTTCCATCACGAGCTGTTCTATTGGGCACATATCTATCCACTGCATAGTCAATTATTCTTTTCGGCTATAGTTCCTCTACATGCTCCTGAGCTGGCCTAGATATGACACTACAGTATTTAGTCTAATTTACTGAACACATAAATGCTTGTACTTCTTTCAGTTTCCCTTTGTGCTTGGATAATCATTGTTGCTACAGATGCCTCGTGGTCACTGATACCTGTTTCAATGTAGACGTCCTTAAAGAGGTCAGATCTGTTTGTAGCATTAGACCTAATATACGAGTGCTTCTATCATGAGTGGGGTTCCGAGCTATCTGTTCGAAGCAGTTTCCAGAAAAAGCATTTAGTTATGTTTCACAATATGTTTTGTCACGCCTACCACTAACAAAACTGTAATCCTCCGCATTACTTGTTGGGTGATTAAAGTCTCCACCAATGACTATTGAACTATAGGGGAAATTACGTAGCCGGCAGCGGCGGTCTAGCGGTTCTAGGTGCTCAGTCCGGAACCGCGCGACTGCTACGGTCGCAGGTTCGAATCCTGCCTCGGGCATGGATGTGTGTGATGTCCTTAGGTTTAAGTAGTTCTAAGTTCTAGGGGACTGATGACCACAGATGTTAAGTCCCATAGTGCTCAGAGCCATTTGAACAATTTTTTTTAAAATAATGTACAAGTGAACTGAGGTTTTCTCTAATGTTTTCGCTTACATCAGGAGTTGTGCCTGGTGATCGACAGTAGGATCCAGTTACAGTTTCATTTCCACCCCTGATACTAATTTTTGCCCAAACAATCTCGCATGCAGCTTCAATTACCTTCCTGTTGCGAATAGTAGGCGAACTTCATTTCCATTAGCCTATCCTTCTGATATACGCTTAAATTTTCCCCGCTGCTGCTGTCGACATCAGGTTTTGAACAGCTTTCTATGGCGTATTATGTGAGCTTCATTGCTTTTCAGAAGCGCTTCAAACTCGGGCGATTGTTTCAGCGGTTTACTACTAGGGTTTTAATACTATAACTTGTGGGGGGGGGGGCATTCCTTTGGAAAGTACACCTGCACTTACGGGTCTCCTACAGCTGTCGTTATTTGGGCTGTATGGAGGGTCGCCTTGTATAAAAACCCCTTGGGTTCTGCCCACAGATATGGATATAATCTAGTATGTAGGGAATGTAGTCTGGTGAAAGCGGATGAAGATTTTTGAAATAAACTGTTTGGCGCAACAGTGTTATTGGAGTTTTGACTCCTTAAGAAGGAGCTAAGGTACGCTCGCATCACTGTAGTGCACCCCAAACACCTAAGTTAATGTTGATGCTCGCGACGTCACACGTCCTTCTTGTTCAACACTCACAAATCCCCTGACTTAGCTCAGTACCACAGCATTTCTTTTGTGGACGGAATAATTCCACTTTCCATTGGAGCTGATATCAGAAATTGTCTGAGGGTAAAATCAAGTGTGAAAGCCACAATCTAAAATAAGAGTCGCAGTAAATTTTTGCCTTTGCTCTCTTTCGCCTGGATAGTCACAGCTGCTCAGCAGCTCGACATAATTCTCTCCCCCAAAACATGAATAGTAAATGAACTCGTCCCCACCGTGACACAGGAGCGCACCAGATGACAGAACTACTTACCGCCTCTTTGATATGCAAAGTGGCCATGAATATGAATCGGGCAGCGGCTCGTGTTAAAGCTACTGAGCAAGATGACGCGCCGCATTGCTTGCCTTGTAACGAGACGGAAGTTAACGCCACTTCCTCTACCATAACCACGTCTCAGTTAATCACCTATTGCCTGTCCCCACTACTTCTTCCAGGAGACTTGAGGACTAATCGAAATAAGTGCTCCTGAATTGGTAGCCGGTGACAGAAATATTAAGGCTCAACATGTCTGTTCCTGTCAGCGTCTTTCCTCTTCAACTAGGAAGCTAATTATTTTAGTTTTTGTAATTTGCATTATTTTATTTGAGCGGTGTCGTTTCACTGGGAACGTTGTAGAGAAGATAACAGATGCGTCGTTGCTATGTGTATTACATATTTCTGTAATATGATGGAGATATCTAAAAAAGATGTGAGAGGGGAGAGGCAAGGTTTCCGATAATACGTTTCACATTTCTGGAGTCTGGTTTAAATTACATTCAGATTTCATTTTGGTTTTGCTTGTTCCCCTGACTACGAGGGCTGATTAACAAAGAGGCTGATTTTTTAACAAATGTTTATTACTATATTTCAGTGTTTACATTATCTTTTTCAAAGTCCTCGCTCCTACTTGAATCCATTTTTTATACCGTCTTTGGCAGAACTCGAGCACATGCTGCAAGCCGTACTTTGTCAGGTCCTTGGAAATCCCCTCATTTTCCTTGAGGGCTGGTTCAGAGTTCTCAAACTGAATGCCCCAAAGGTTTTCAAGTGGTTCAAATGGCTCTGAGCATTATGGGACTTAACATCTGAGGTCATCAGTCCCCTAGACTTAGAAATACTTAAACCTAACTAACCTAAGGATATCACACACATCCATGCCCGAGGCTGGATTCGATCCTGCGACCGTTGCGGTCGCGCAGTTCCAGACTGAAGCGCCTAGAACCGCTCGGCCACGCTGGCCGGCTGAAGGTTTTCCTTTACATATGGGAGTGAACAAAGAACACATTAATGCAAGATCGAGGCTACAAGTCGGAGGCGGTAGACAGGTAACATTGGATTGAGTCAGAAAGCGCAGACTTGATTTTCGACTTGACGCTGAGCATTGTCATGATGAAGTCGTCACCAAGACCAAGAAACTTCTGGCAGTTTGCTTGCAGTCTGCTTTCTCAGTTTAGCCAATGCTGTTGCAACAGTAGTGTGAGGTGGACTGCATGCTGGTAAATCATTCCATGACAGTGAAAAATTCGATCGGAACCACTTTAGCTGCAATCGAACAACTTTCTCTATTTTGGTGTTCGAGAACCTGGTGATTTCCTCACGTTCTGGCTCGTTTTCCTTGAGGATCATAATGATGCAGCCATTGCTCATCATCAGTGATACTCGATTGCTGAAACGCATCCCCTCCATTAGCAAGGAGAAGCAGCGCCTCACAGCTTGTCCCCATTCGCACAGTCTTTTGTTCAGTAGTCAACAGACATGTCACCCAACTGGCATAAAGACTGATCGTATGGAGATGGTCATCCATAATCGGAAAGACACTGCCATATGAAATTCTCAACACTTCACTGAGGTTGCATGATATTATCCGGCGATCCTCACCGACGAACACAGTAGCTCTGTTGATGCTGACTTCACTCACAGCAGAACGCGAAACAGCACGCCCACCTTGCCTAACACAGACAATTTTGCCTTCTTTGAATTCCTTGAACCGCCTGAACAGTATCACACGAGGTAGTGCATCTTCACCTTAAGTTTTTTGCAGCCTTTCGTAAGTTTCAACGCCTTTATCGATTAAACTAACGCAATTTTTGTGCCATCGCAAGACGTCACGCAGCCGCCACAGTTTAAAACCAGCGCCGTTACGTGACATACATAGTTGATCAGCTCCGTGGCAGCGTTGCGCCGCGTTCATCGTGGCGCCGTCTAGAGATTATCAAAAATGGTTGAAATGGCTCTGAGCACCATGCGACTTAACTTCTGAGGTGATCAGTCGCCTAGAACTTAGAACCAATTAAACCTAACTAACGTAAGGACATCACACACATCCATGCCCGAGGCAGGATTCGAACCTGCGACCGTAGCGGTCGCTCGGTTTCAGACTGTAGCGCCTAGAACCGCACGGCCACTCCAGCCGGCTGAGCGATTATCTACAGGGACCAGAGGTCAGCAGTGGAAGCGGCCGTTGGATTTAACTGCACGTCGTGGCTGCCTTGGTGTTACTAGACAGGGCTGTTCTCTTGTGTTGGAAGTCTGCATATGTCTTTAAGTGGTGTGGGCTGCTGTGTGTACTGAATAAATTTAGCGCTATAAGCACACATTATACAGCAGTACCAGTACCTGTTTTCATATCTGTCAATTCTCGATTCCCTAAGTTTCTCAGAAACTTATTCTTTTCGCCGCTGGAATTTATTTCATTTGATTTTTCAATATTTCTAAGCAAGCAACCCACCCCTTATTTAACTGTCCCGTTGCAGGTAATGCTTATTTGGATTGCATTTTTGTTATAAAAATTCTCTTAAAGACCTAAAGTAGAATTTGTTCCTTGCGTAATGGTTTTGTGTGTAACTTTCAATACGTACCGAAATGTATTTTAAATCAGTTTTTTGATTAGGAAGCAGCATTGATACTTCATATGTTTCCACCGTAATGGAATTTCATACTGTTATGCGAGCGTTTTTGTGTTGAATAAATTCTTCTTGTTGAGTAGCTACAAAGCAGATTTGTTTGCCCATACTGTAACAGCTTTGGTCTGGAAAAAGTAATTATTATTTAAAGTTCTAAATTGTACAATATTTATGAGAAAATAAATATTCAGAAATAGTTTAAATAAAATAAAAATTATTTTAGCAAGGAGTAAGAACCACTCACAGCTCAACCCAGTCCTACCACTGCCTCTAGTGGCATAATTGTATTGGAGTGCACTGCTTCAGTCGTGTCACATCCATTGTTTCGTATCCAAAATGGCAAAAACATCTACAGAATAGGACATTACTATCCACTTATTGATACAAGAGTGTGTGGTATCGTGTTTCCTTCAGACGCCTGTTGCTGTTGTGCACAGTCCGGCGGATCCAATGGAGCAAGCCGCCTCAGCCACCCCTCCAGCGGCTCCGTACCACGAGTGCCCTCTGCCGCCATGATAAAGGGTAGCCAGCAGGGGATACACATGACATTCACACTTGGAGCCTCTCCGTTACGAGACGCTACGAAAACGCCACCCAGTCGCTACTCAGACTCCATCGTTGGTGCTTTAGTACAGGGAGCCTCCTTTTTGTTGCTATTGTACTAGCTGGACTTATATCTCTTGTTGTATTATTTGTAATGAGTCTTCATGCGCTTGGAAAAATACGGGTTATATAAACGCTCTGTGTACTGTGTTAAACTGTTCGCAAATCATTTCTGCTCCTGTTCGTTGTTAATCAGAGCTCCTAGTTGTAAATGTTTCGTACCTGTCTTCTTCCACCATTATTGCTCTACTGAGTCACTGCACAGTCTCTAAGTGAGCTCGGAATCTGCGGCATGTTAGCTTTAATCGCAAATAAAAGAAACGAGAGATATCCAAGCGAGTTAGCGCGCTGCTCCCGCGATTCCCGTAGGCATGCCAGACCGGGACAAAAATCTACCTGGCGGATTAACGATGGGTGTCGGTTTGGCGCCCATTATGTAGTTGGCTTTTAGGTGGTTTCCCAGAACTACACATCAGGTTGCTATCCACGTCTCACCTCAGTTACTTGATCTACAAACGTTTTCAACACTTTCTCTTACTTTACCTTTAAATATACAAATTCCGTCACAGGGCAGAAGAGATCTTGGTGGTAAAGGTGTGGCGTCAGAACGAGCATCCGGGTAATCTCTACCAACAGCGGCGCTTATTTTCTCATTTTACACGTTAACACATATTTGTGTGTTTAAGTACACATATATTAGCCCGCCCGGCTAGCCGCGAGGTCTATCCCGCTGCTTCCCGAGCGGGAAGGCGTGCCGGTCTCCGGCACGAATCAGCCCGGTGGATTAGTTTCGCGGTCCGGTGTGCAGACCAGCCTGTGGATGGTTTATAAGGTGGTTTTCCATGTACCTCGGCTAATGCGGGCTGGTTACTCTCATTCTGACTCAGTTACACTATGTCGGCGATTATTACGCAAACACTGTCTCCACGTACGCGTACACCATCATTACTCTACCACGCAATCATTTGGGATTACACTCGTGTGGTATGAGACGTTCCCGGGAGGGGCGGGGGGGGGGCTGTATATATATATATATATATATATATATATATATATATATATATATATATATATATATATATATAATGGAACTGTAAATGTCCCTGATCGCAAGTATCAGAAAGTTTTTCACCAAATGCTTTGAAACGTTAACACAACGTTCCTCTGGAATATGCGTGCTTTTTTATCTAACTATATGTAACGTATGTAATATACACATTTTTACATTTTATAAATTTAAAAATAGGGAAACTTTGACTCAAATCTCAAAAAAATGGTTCAATGGCTCTGAGCACTATGGGACTTAACATCTGAGGTCATCAGTCCCCTAGAACTACTTAAACCTAACTAACCTAAGGACATCACACACATCCATGCTCGAGGCGGGATTCGAACCTGCGACCGTAGCGGTCGCGCGGTCCAGACTGAAGCGCCTAGAACCGCTTAGCTCCAAATCTCAAAAAGTTACTACTGTGACAGTAGTATTTGTGTCCATTCCAAAAGCACATCGTGGATTGTTCTGCGTTCGGCTCACACCGCGTTAATTTTTGTAAGCATGGTCGTATTTTGTACTACTATGACTGTGTCAGCTGGTGTGTTCAAGGTTCACCTCGCATTTTATGTGCTTTTATGACGGACGGATTACATACCAAGTTTCTCCTGCGTCCTTTATCCATTTCATATAGCTATATGGCGGTTCGATTTCCAACATTTATACAATCTGATGATGCCCTAAAAGTGTGAAACGTGTCACTGCGATTAAATAATTATTATTTTTTAAGCTTACATTCACGTTATTTTTTCAGTGTAAATTTATCACGAACTGCAGAAATTATGTACTGACCAATCAAAACTCCCGTGACGGTTTCTAATCTCGGGGGTGTGTAGTTTTATCGGTCAGGACAATGATGCAGTCATCAGCTAAGAGATTTTCCCATGTCTGATGTGGAAAGTCACCGATATGTATTAAAGGCAGAACTGGTTTTAATACAGTGTACTGATGAATATCTATGCCAATATATTTCGCCTCTTGTAATTCTTTCGTAAACGAGCCACCATAATTTTCACTGGAGGCCACCTCTACGTATTACACTCTACTTTCCAGGAATAGTTGGCACCGCTGATCAGCGACAAGTAAAATCGCCGATAAAAACCTTTCAGCCGTCTAAATTTCCAGTTGTTTTACTTAAGCAACCAGTTTCAGCGCTATATTATGCCATCTTACGGTCCCTTCCTGACATCAGTCACATCAGTCTATTTTGTAAATAAAAATCACTTAGGAAATGTCAAGAGATACATTTTACAGCGTTTGATGCAGTCGACTGAGTTGCTAGACGCACGCATTGTCGAATATGGTGTCATGCCTGTAACGGCGGATTGGCACCTTTCTCCCTCTTTTCCACCACCCTACCAATAAACTACCATTTCTTTTACTACGGTCCGCATACTTTTTCGTGGTTACAACCATTGCACGCTACTGCTGTTTACAGTCACTGCCAGCCACTGACTTCATGCCCTCTCACTCAAAAACACACCAAGTCTTTATCGTATCTCGTGTGACTTCTGGCCAATATTAACAGAATGTTTGAAATAAATATTTTCTTTCACACTGTACGTTCTAAAATTTATATACCATTTAAATCTATCACGTAACAACTAAAACCACTCATTAATAGAAACATAAATACACGGGCGCATTTACTGACATGTTTAGAAATAAATTATGTAATAAAATGACAAAGAACCGAAAGAAAAATTATTTGTGTGTCAATGTCTCGAATTCACTGCGTCATTACGACTACCATCCCGTACATAAAATTATATATTAATGGGCAATAAATATGGAATATCAGTGTGCGAAAGTGATTTGCAAAGCGGATATAAGCTTCGTGGTCCAAAGAAGAAACCATATGTACGTTTTTAAGAGACTCGCCGGTGTTATGGAAGCGCGAACATGCAAAATTGCGCGCATGACAGGGTTCTTTTGAACTTTCGTCGCCGCAGCAAACACTGGCAGGAACAAAAGAAGAGCACTCACGTCGGCACAATGAGAGGATTAAATGCCTGCGCCACGCTTTACGCTGTTACATCAGGAGCGAGGCAGGGCTGCGCCCGCAGAATCACGAACCGGAACTGCAGGTGTGTCATCACGAAATTACTTTCGTGTCCTCTGTTACACGAGGCTTTTGCCTAGGTTTTATTTAGTCGTGTATAAACTGCACAAGAGACAAAGCCAAAACTATGATACAGAAATCTTATTATCTTTGAAGAGCGACTTGAATTACCTAAGACAATGTTTCTCCGGAAATTGTACGCAAGTCATTCTCCCAACTGAATTCTCGCAAAGGATTACACAAAACGGTCCCCTTGACGCAGTTCTCTAATTTAATGAGGCCTGCTCCATGAAGCACCAAAGTCTTGACAACATTTCTAATCTATTGCATTATGTTTTCAGAGTCCGGAAGGGAATCTTACGTGCAAGATGAAAGATTCACGTTCAGCAGCAAGGGTGCGAGAAGACTACCAGTAACTACCTTATTCTTACTCTCTTAAAAACCCAGACATTAATAAAGTATTAAGCAATAAATCACTGTAAGAGATTATTTGTGACATGAATATCTTTAAATGTGTTCGAGCTGTAGAACATAATTTACAAAAAGTGCTTTGAACCTCACCAACTCAGGCGCAACGTACTTATTCCAGAGAAAGAAGCTAAAACTCATCAAATGTGCAGAAACCATAAGGCTTTTATGACGTTTTTTATTTATTTATTTATTTATTGTTCCGTGGGACCAAATTAAGGAGAAGTCTCCATGGTCATGGAACGAGTCAATACATGAAATTATAACACGATATTAGAAACAGATAAAATGAAATATAAAAAAAACATATTCAGGTGACGAGTCGTAAATTTAAATAAAGAAAATCAACAATGTAACACTGGATTTTGCTTAATTTTTTAGCTCTTCCAGGAGCTCCTCGACAGAATAGAAGGAGAGAGCCATGAGGAAACTCTTCAGTTTGGACTTAAAACAGTTTGGGCTACTGCTAAGATTTTTGAGTTCTTGTGGTAGCTTATTGAAAATGGATGCAGCAGAATACTGCACTCCTTTATGCACAAGAGTCAAGGAAGTGCATTCCACACGCAGATTGGATTTCTGCCTAGTATTAACTGAGTGAAAGCTGCTAACTCTTGGGAATAGGCTAATATTGCTAACAACAAACGACATTAAAGAAAATATATACTGTGAGGGCATGTCAGAATTCCCAGACTACTGAATCCGTACGTTTTGTCCATTAATCTGTGCTATCTATATGTTTCTATTATAACGTATCTTTACGTCGACTGGAAATTCGTAATCCCTACCGAAGCTCAAAAATGGTTCAAACGGCTCTAAGCACTATGGGACTTAACAGCTGAGGTCATCAGTCCCCTAGACTTAGAACTACTTACACCTAACTACCTAAGGAGATTGTAGTGTTGGCAGAAGAGCCAACACCGTGTTACTAGTGGAGGCCGAAATGCACGCGTTTTAGCTCACGCAGGCTGGCGTGAGGAGGGAAGAACTATACTGACGTGAGGTCTGGAACATGACAAGGAATTAGAATTCAGAAAGCGGACGTAATTACTTTCATACTTAACTTTAATCCATTAATGATGGGCGTCGATCTTGACGGTATATGATTCACAATATTATCTGTTCTGGATACAAAGTAACTGAATATGGAGCCTTGCTTGGTCGTAGCAAATGACGTAGCTGAAGGCTATGCTAAACTGTCGTCTCTGCAAATGAGAGCGGATGCAGGCAGTGAACCATCACTAGCAAAGTCGGCTGTACAACTGGGCGAGTGCTTGGGAGTCTCTCTAGACTAGACCTGCCGTGTGGCGGTGCTCGGTTTGCAATCACTGTTAGTGGCGACACGCGGGTCCGATGTATACTAACGGACCGCGGCCGATTTAAAGGCTACCACCTAGCACGTGTGGTGTCTGGCGGTGACACCACAGACATCACACACATCCATACCCGAGGCAGGATTCAAACGTGCGACCGTAGCAAGAGCGCGGTTCCGGACTGAAGCGCATAGAACCGCTCTGTCACAGCGGCCGGCTCCTACCGAAGCCTGTCATCAATAGAGCGTTATTCACTTCAGATCATACTAACATGAACGTATTCAAATACTTTATAGCTTGGCGCACGTTTATAAAAAAATTCATTGATCTTAAATTACTTTGTTTGTCTCTTCAAAACTGTCGTACCTGAACAGCAACTAGTTTCCGTCCACTTGAATAGCATACTTCATTACTTCATGCTGGCTCGTCAAAGTTGGTTTTATAATTCCAAATGCCGCTATCTCGAGAAGCTCTTTGATCCTGACAAAGACTGGAAAGTTTGGTCCCATAGAACTTACTGCAAATTTCCTAAATTTTAAGACTGGGAATAAATACAGCTTGTTGAATGGCTAAGGTAGTGGCCTGGGACGGAGTGAGCAAATCTCTTAAGTAATCAGTATTTCCATTCCGGTTCCGGTTATCCCCTAGCCCGGAACCGCAAGAGAAGTACTGACTGCTTAAGAGATGAGCCTCACCGTCCTTCCCGCCCCATCACATGCAAAACCTTAGCCAATCAATATCCTGTATTCAGTTCCAGTCTTACTAAGAATCAGACAGTTCCTCGACAAAGACGCAAAAGAAGAGAACCGAAGCGTTTGGGACGTGGTGCCACAGAATAATGTTGAAAATCAAGTGGACTGATAAGATAACGAATGAGTAGGTTTTCTGCAGAATGAACGGAAAAGGAATATATGGAACACAATAACAAGAGAAGGGACAAGATGACAGGACGTGTGTTACATAAACGCATCAGGAATTAAATTCCAGTGTTTTACAGGGAACTGTTGAGCGTGAAAACTGGAGAGGTAGGCAGAGATTGTAATACATCAAGCAGATAATTGAGGATACAGGGTGCAAGTGCTATTCTGATGAGGGTGGTACAGGTGAGGAATTCGTAGCGGCGTGCATCAAACCCGTCAGAGGACTGATGAAAAAGTCAGTATTTACGGAACAAAATAAACGACATTTGTCCAACAATCTAACACACAGAGTCATAGCTGTTGAGGCCAAATGCCACTTCGGCTGCAAGATTAATCGTCTGACAACGGTGATCAGAAGTAACAGCAGTTCGTCATATTACTCCATTTCAGTCGAAGGCGCAATGGCATTGAACCAAATGAGGACGACCAACACACAGCACGGCTTCCATTTTGTGGTGTAACAACGAGTAAGGTCAGGTGCAGTGATAAAAGGTCTTCCAGTCATCCTACACAATGACAGAAATGTTGTGGCCTATTAAAGATTGGTATTGGGGATTTACGACATGCTTTTCGGTTGTGGTAGCACTTACGGAGAGCACTCCACACTGATCATTGTTGATCGCTGTGTTTGACATCAACTACACTTTAAAAATAAATAAATAAATAAAAATATTAAAAAATTTAAAGAAATTAAAATATCAGCGGTGGTGAAGCACAATACGAGCATAATGAATAATCACAACGTTATGTTTTGTATTTGAACTTGCAAGAGTTCTGACTCACGCTTCGAATTATTGCGGTTCTGTGATTTGAGAAGGAGTAGGAATTAGACAAAGTTATAACAGCATCAACAGAGACTCCGGTTCTTCTCGTAGCTACTCGTGGACTCCACAAAGAAAGAGCAAAGACGAACGCTTCACATAAATTACTGCTCGGTATGAATGGTTATTCAGAGATGATTTCCCTTAGAATTGTGGTCGGCCACACTATCGGCTCAGTGTCATGTTATGTTTGTCTGACACTTTATCGCGACAACAGAGATGCCATTCAGGATATAATACAGTTTGCTCCATATTGCTTACACCTATGGGGCTCCGAGAATATCTAACAGCCGTGTACGGCGCACATCCGCAGTTCGCTCAGCATTTCGCCAGCATCGACCTTGTCTAGCCCGGTGATTACGAAATTGACTAAAGATACTTAACACTATTCAGCAGGATTCTGACATTGCTAATTATCAAATAATATGTTGAATTTTTCATTACACCCAATCCCCTGTCGCATTCTGTGGGAATTTATGTGCCACTTGTAATTTTTTCTGTGAGTTTTTGTTACGAAGTAAAACAATGGACGAGAGCACTTTTAATGACACACGCAGGCCAGTTATCTGCAAACAGTTAATTTCTGTCCTGTGTCATGTGTTAGAGGCTAATAAAAGCTTGATGGGAAATTGTTAGATGAAGAAGAATATCTTATTCGATATTACATTCATTTACAAGAAGTCTCACTTGTGGCACACTGAACAAAAAGAGCTAATTACCATCTCAATTCTGGAAATTCTATAACCAAAAAGGAAAATATACATACTTCCGAGTCGTCTTACGCATTTCTTAACCGCTGACAGCTATCTAAATAGTTTACTGAACATTAGACTTAAGACCATTTATTTCTTTGGCTTCGACACATTCTGAGCGCTCCAGTTTCGAGTATTGGCGGCTAAACTCTCTTCGAAACTTCTAAGCGCACTACGACCGCTACAAAATGAGAACCTGGTGATGAGGGTTCCAATTTTCTCATTCGTGAAATACTAATCCTTCTTGTAAGTTGGTTACAGCTGCTACAGCAATGTTGTGTTGGTTCTGGAAGTGGCTACAAAGCCGGAAATGACGGTTGCGGACACAGCGAAACTCGAACACGTCACTACAGATGAATGGATAAATTTTTGGGAGGTCAACGCAATGTCAAAAAGAACTTCGTAGGAATATGAATAAACCAGGAAGGAAACAGATAGAGTTTTCCGGTTTAGAAAGAAGAAACATAAAGTAAAACATAACACTCTGATCGGAGGATGAGACAGAATTTTTCTATACATGTATTATTTCTGTAATTTTGTGTGCATCGACTAGACTAATTATGTAAATGTAAAATCAGAGTGACAAGAAGATGAAGATAGTCGAAGTACAGAGGTATGGGCCGGGGAGTAATATTTGTTTTGTTTTAGTTGGTAACACGATACGCAAGAGGCACGAAAAGTTACAGTAGACGCCACTAAGAATTAATGATCGGCGAGGAAGGTGTTATACAGTGAGACAGGCCGCTGGAGGTCGAGCGGCAATATTTAAAAGCAGCTGCTAGAGAGCGAGTGTATCGTAGAGTGTGTGTGTCGTGTGATACACTTAGAGACAGAAAGCTGTGATTGGGAAGCTCTCCTCTACGAATAATGCTTTGGAAAGATTAAGATATAAGTACTCAATGAATGATCGTTTATCACCTATGAACTGTGTGTGCAATCTTATATGAACATAATTAGTGTCTGACTATGCTTAATATCCAGAGGGTAATTTCGTTCTGTTGTTGCAACTACAAGAAAATGGACTTTGTTTTACCAGACGAGTTTGGCTTTATTCAGGTAAAGCGTCATCAATGGTATGTTATTAAAGATATTTATCATAAGATTTGTTTTTAAGATCAAAAAACAATTCGTTAAGAATATTTTCTTTTTACTTACGGTGATTTCCGCTAGGTTTCTAGCCTACATCGGGAAGTGCCGTCTGGTAGCACATCTTTGCAGTTTTTCTTCGTTAGATATTAATACTTGTAGTCCAACTGTTAGTTGCTTGTAGAACTATGGATTTCTCACGTTTTACACAGCACACTTTTTCGCACGCCACTGTTTTCTGATTATTTTTATACTTTTAAGTAGGTATTCTGGTTTGTGTTTTGTAGTGTTGCCAATATAACTTCGACACTAGTTCGTCTTTGACCTACACTCTTTTCTTGTATTTTAGTTAATTATATGTGTGTAATTCTATTTGATTATGTTGCTGTGTATTCATACACTGTGTAAGAGTTATAGAAAAAGAGTAGTGATATTTTTTTGTGGAGGAGGGAGAAGATGTGATGGAGTGTCAGCCGGAGGAGTGAAATGACATTTGGAGGAAAGGTGAGGGGAGGGTGGGGAGGTTGGATGGGAGAAGGTGAAACTTGGAAAAGACTCTTCCCTTTTCCGTGTAATTTTTTTAAATTATTTTATGTTGTGTCTGGTTTCCAATATTTATTTGGCCACTGAGCAACTGTTTATTTTTCGTTAATGCTCTGTGCGTGTGGATATTTTCTTGGAAAGGGAGGAGATGTCTGTCTTTACAAATTCTTCTGATGTTCATATCACTTTCAGTATTGGTTGGCCTATGGTATTCTTGTTTTAGATGATCTGAAATATGTTGAATTGTTTGTGCCGAAATGCAACTATGGACAATATGGTCACACCAATGAAGAACAAATTTAATATCGATCCCGTCTGAACAGTCCCTATAATCTGTTGTAATTATATCTGAATTCTAGAAACTGCTATCTTGCAAGCGCTCCTCACTGACTTAGAATCATTAATACTTTCAACGACAAATTTCGTGATATTAACGATGACGGAGATGCTGTATTGGATCGAGGAAGGTAGGTCACCCCAACATACATCTTTGGTCACAAAAAAATAAATAGTAACTTGCGATATCCATCAGTGCAGAGTTCAGTGACCAGGTAGATCTCCATTTGACGTTTCAGTCAAAGACTTTTTTCCTTTTAACTGGAGAGACAAGTCTTTACTGAGATGCAGTATCAAAGGCGAAATAAAACGAATACTTCTGATATTATTTTTGCCATCCTAGAGCGTGTATGTGAAGACTGGAATATTCATGACTTTTGAGCAATACTGTATTTCGTGACTGGTCATGAGATAACGACAAATACTCTATGCCTAACTGCAGGTTCATTAAGGAGAGGACATTTACTCAGTGATGAGAGTAGCATTGAAGACTTTACTAAGGAAACTTCGTTGCCACGGAACCAAAGATTAAACAGCACGTCAACACACTTCTTAACGCAATACTCAACCGCTTAAACGATCACTCAATTTCAGTTCCAGGTTGCCTATCTAATGGCTTTCAGCGTAAGGAAATTTGATTTTCCGAATTTCATATAATTACTGAACGAACTTAAAAATTTTAAATACGGTTATGACCTACTCATTAAGAGGCACAGTCTAACATTAAAGGCTGAACACAATAAGTCAAGTATTAAAGTTAGAAGCTGTATCTCTGCGTCCTGGAACACAATGTACAAGACTATATTCATGGAGCACTTGAGATTAGCACATAGCAACTTCCTGCAATTATTACACATCAGTCGCAACGCTTTACAAATATTTTCTCGTTGACACCTCCCTCAAAAAGGAAAGTAAGATAGCTAATCCCTTATTACATTTTCATTGTTCATGCTGAAAAGCTTCTGCATCAGGCATGATTTAATTTATTTCTTCTTTAGCATTATCTCTATTCGCTACAGATTTTGCAGATAGTATCCACATATACCATATACCCACATATACCAGTACCTACATAATTAGATCATTAAACAGAAGGCAGCTCAGGGAAATACCTGCAAGGTACGAGGTGGAGGATAGCGAAACGATCCTTCTCCTAGCCCTCTTCCCACCCGCGACTGCCCATGTACTATGATATTAGCAATATTGCCTTACAAAGAGACTTTATCCTCAGACTTGTTGTGTGCTATTGTTTAGAACAATCAAGGTTTTCACTCCAGTGCCAAAGCTGAAAATTGTAGTGAAACATGAATGTGGATATTAAATCCACGTAAAACCCAAGAAATGACGAGAAAATCCTACCATTGTCTATGTTTCAACTGAATAAAATGAAACATAGTGCAAAATTTAAATAGTTACACACGCACACACTGTCAATATTTATATACTGTCGAGCAGTTACGGGTACCGTCACAGAAATGGAGAATTTCACCGACAATATTTCGGAAGTGTCAACGCACTGAAGATGTGAGACATTTCATTATACGAGTATTTTCGCCGATTACGCCCTTTCAAGTTAACCGTGGTTACAATTATTTTTACGTAGGTGCATTCATGAGAATGGCTTTAGAACAGCGCACAACATTGGCTTCTGTTACGTGGATTCTTCTCAGCTGCATCCAGTGAAATATGACGACATAAACACTGACATGCGTAAGAAACTATCTTTCCTTAAAATGGAACGCCAGGTATGCAGACTATGATCAGCCATAGGAGTTTAGTTATTCAAGGAATGGGGATTTCAGGTGGGGCTACTGATTGTACAACTAATTCACGTAATTTAAGTCCCGTATTTTTGTTGTGTGCTGTTCAGTAGGTACACAACAAATAACACTAGTGGCCGCCGCCATATACTCACAACCAGTAGCCTGGTGTGTCTCTGTCCCGTGCAGCAGCCTCCAGGTGACGGTCACATACCTGCACTTCTTCCTGCTCCCGTGCCATCCCCTGCAGCACATTGTATATGTCCACGAATGATGAGTTGTTGTTGTTGTGGTCTTCAGTCCTAAGACTGGTTTGATGCAGCTGTCCATGCTACTCCATCCTGTGCAAGCTGCTTCATCTTCCAGTACGTACTGCAGCCTACATCCTTCTGAATATGCTTAGTGTATTCTTCTCTTGGGCTCCCTCTACGATTTTTACCCTCCACGCTGCCCTCCAGTACTAAATTGGTGATCCATTGATGCGTCAGAACATGTCCTTCCAACCGGTCCCTTCTTCTAGTCAAGCTGTGCCACAAACTCCTCTTCTCCACAATTCAATTCAATATATCCTCATTAGTTATGTGACCTACCCATCTAATCTTCAGCATTCTTCTGTAGCACCACATTTCAAAAGCTTCTATTCTCTTGTTGTCCAAACTATTTATCGTCCATGTTTCACTTCCATACATGGCTACACTCCATACAAATACTTTCAGAAACGACTTCCTGACACTTAAATCTATACTCGATGTTAACAAATTTCTCTTCTTCAGAAACGCTTTCCTTGCCATTGCCAGTCTACATTTTATATCCTCTCTACTTCGTCCATCATCAGTTATTTTGCTCCCCAAATAGCAAAACTCCTTTACTACTTTAACTGTATCATTTCCTAATCTAATTTCCTCAGCATCACCCGAGTTAACTGGACTACATTCCATTATCCTCGTTTTGTTTTTGTTGATGTTCATCTTATAACCTCCTTTCAAGGCACTGTCCATTCCGTTCAACTGCTCTTCCAAATCCAGTGTCATCGACGAACATTAAATTGTTTATTTCTTCCCCATGGATTTTAATACCTACTCCGAATTTTTCTTTGTTTCCTTCACTGCTTGCTCAATATGCAGATTGAATAACATCGGGGAGAGGCTACACCCCTGTCTCACTCCCTTTCCAACCACTGCTTCTCTTTCATGTCCCTCGACTCTTATGACTGCCATATGGTTTCTGTACAAATTGTAAACAGCCATTCGCTCCCTGTATTTCACCCCTGCCACTTTCAGAGTTTGGAAGCAAATACGGAGCTCTGTCAACCATAGACAACGTTGCTTTCTGTCTTGTAATGGCGGACACGGAAATCCTTCCTCTGACAGGCACCGAAACATCACACACTGCAGACACTCATGCAGTTACGAAGGAACCGTTCGCCAGCACCTGAGGGAAACCTTTCGACTCATTAATCGCTCCTCATCGAGTAACTGGAGTATCGTAACATCCAGTTGTCACAGACAAAATCATGGACTGGCAAGAGAAAGTAAAATTATTTAGATGTCGTTGTATTAGAATGAGGACGCAGTGGGCGAGTGGTTCTAGCCGCTTCAGTCTGGAACTTCACGACCGCTACTGTCGCAGGTTCGAATCCTTTCTCGGGCATGGATGTGTGTGATGTCCTTAGGTTAGTTAGGTTTAAGTAGTTCTAAGTTCCAGTGGACTGATGGCCTTAGAGCCATTTGAACCATTTGAACCATTACAATCAGGACATCAAGTGCCATGTATGAAACTGTGCCTGAATTAAGTACTATTTTGTAATATACTCATAATACATGTTACTAATTATTTCTTACCGTGTTATCACATCTCTAAAAGACAAGTGTTTAACAGTCACAGTGTGCAATAGCTACCACTAAGATACCCAAGCGGGGTAACTCTCTCCTGGATGTTTAGACTGAGTCAAAAGTTGCATACAGTTGCTGAATTTTCAGTAATTACACACCTCAGTGCTGTGTAACTGTGTGAGTGCCTCGGTGTGGATGAGTTTTGAGTTCACTTCCGCCACGAAATAAGAGATTAGCAGCCTGAAGACAGTAAGGAAAGGGAAAAACGTACAGCAACACATATTTTTGTTGTTTCCATGCTGAGAGTATAGGGCATATGTGACAGACTTTCAGCGTTCTCTGTTCTACGGCAACTGCAGGAAATGTAGCCACAAGAAGGCTGCTGCGATGTAAAAAGCAGCTATTCTGCAGCTTACGGGGCCTTCTCCTTATTAGAGCCGCTAAACGCAATGGTTACCACATCATGTTGCATTCAGTGAGGAGTAGTACTTGAAGCGTCACAGACAACACGCTGTATTTGTAGCGTCCAGAATTATTTTATTGTCCAAAAATAACTGGCATTTGAGTACTTGGTCAATCTGTGAGGGGTGTTGCAGTACATTCTTTGTTCTCTAAGGATTCTGTTGCCAAGTACTTCGCCCCGCATCTTCAGTAGGTACTGTATACTTCCTCTGTGGTGTTTTATAGTTGAAGGTGTAGAAGGCGGATCAGCAACGATGTAAAAGAGAGACACACTGTTATGTCAGAGGAGATCAGAGAAAAAAACCTAAAAGCAACACGCCGGTAGGTATTTAAAGAGTATGGAAGGAGTCTGAGAGCTGAAGAGTGGCGGTTAGAATCTTTAAGACCTGTTGGCAGCTCAGAGGAGAAAGCGTACAATATTTTTCAAAACGTTTGTACAAAGAATGCGTTGCGATTTTAGTAGCGTTGTTGGTTCCAGTACGCGCAAAAATACTGTGCACAAAAATGATGATTTGTATGTGTGGCATTATTGTCCGCGAGAACGCAACTGGGAGGTTAAGCTGTAGGGTATTTGAATGCGCTTCGGCTACTTGCGCATCAGGAATCTACCTGAGAGCCTCCTGGTCGAAAGTCAGCACCGCTAACCACAGGGCCACAAGCTGTTGACGTGCACATTAAAGAGAAAGCAGCTAAAACAGAATTAACGTTTCGATTATAACTCTATTAGGCGAAATTACAGAGCCTTGAACAGCTAAGGAGGACGGATGCCAATGATATGTAAGAGATGAAGGAATGACAATTTTTGTCGGACCAAAAAATTTCTATTTTCACCTTGTCTCAAATACACAATATTTGATCACATGAACGTCGACAACTGAGAAACATATTTATAGAATAAAAGCCCAGGTCAGTTGCCAGGAATTTTCAATAATTTATTCCACGATCAGTGTCGAATCTTAAATCTTCATCTTCAGATGCAACCAAATAATTATGGGATCGTAAATTAAATGTGTGGTTGTGGGGCCAGTCAGTCATAGGGTATCACACCCACGTCCAATAAACGCATGGGAGAGAAGGACCAGCAACCACTGCACAACCACAGGGCCCTCCGTTTGTTTCATATGGGTGTGATCCTTTAAGACTGATTGGGCCACCGCCACATATTTATGATCCCATAATTATTTGGTTGCATCTGAATATGAAGCTTCGAAACCGATCGTGGAATAATTTATTGAAAATTACTAGCAACTATGGCGGTTTTTATTCTATAAAAGAACTGAACCGTTGCACGATCTCCTGGAACATAAACTTTGGCGTGAAGGGGGCGTAGCACGTTTGCCGCGAGTGCCTATGAGGCCGTCTTTTGGGAGAGGCAGTCAGTGAAGCACCGTGAACAGTACAGGTCGGTGGGCAACCGACCGGATGTTTGTTCTATTTCCGCTGAGACTTCTAAGTTCGTTTGGCTGAGCGTCTTCGGGTTACCAGGGACGTGAACCAGAAACGGAAGTACACAAATTATTCCTTTGGCCGACCAGATCTGGAGGAGAGCAGTGGGTCGGTGGCATCCACTCATCTCCTGGACTTTCCAAGTTTTCCCGCAGTTCATCATCGCACAGCGCCTATCTACGCTCGGTGAGCTACCTGTAGTCCATTGCTTAGACGCTGACACCATGTGGCATTCGTGGAGACTGATCTTGCTCACAGCTGTGAGTGTGATAATTGTGACTGGTTCGCTTCCTGCACGTGTTTCCGCCGTGCTGTCTCTCTATCGGACTCAGATGTGTTTCTGCCCTGCTGTTTCTATATCGGACTCAGCTGCTGTTGTTCACTACTCTTGTGTCTCGCCAGCAGCCCAGCTGAGGACTGTGTCACCCGTATCAAAACATAATAGCTTCCATTTGGTAATTGTCATAGAGTTGTGATTTCATTGCGTGTTTTAAAGTGTTGGAGTTTGTAAAGAAGTTTTATCTTCAATGCGTCATTCACGACGTCAAAAATATTTCTTTTCTTGTGTTGCCTGGTACGTTGGGCACTAAATCGCCAAGTCGTTTTTTTTTTCGTTATTTTGCTACCGGGGAAGCGTACTGTACCCGCAACCCAGAGGTTGATGGATCGAAACCAGGCTCAGCTACCAGAATGGCACTCACTACTGGTGTAAGGTTGCCTGACAGTGGAAGGACCGGGCAAAATAAATACTGACGGTTATTCGTATCAAAATTTTTGCGAACATTTCTCAGGGAAAATAACTTTACCGACCAGTAGGTCCTTGAAATACAGATAGATAAAAATTTAAGAGCAATAACTTTTAATCGATCAACAGTATTATAAATATTTCAGTGGGATAATAACAAAAAGGCTGCAGTTTTAATTCAGATACTTACTCTCTACTCATTCATGTGTTCGTGAAGCGTGAAAGCTTAAATTTACAACAAACGTTATTCTCTTTCCAAAAATTTAGAATTTTGTGCAAGGCTGGTTAGTATTGGTGACATGTTTACAGCTAATTTCAATAAGAGAAGCAAGGTCATATTTCACCAACTTAAGTGAGGTAATAACGTCTTTAAGGGTTCTAAGAAAACTTCTTCAAAACTGGCTGGCCACAAACATCTTCAGAATGTGACTGAAATACAACAAATACTTCGAGTTCGCCTAAAAAAAGTTCCTTAAAGGGAAAGAAAATCAATTAAAGCTGCTTGAGATGTAACCACCAAAGCAACCATAGGGGACACGCCCCAAGGCACAAAAATCCAATGACAGTCCGATGAAGAGAGAAGTAATTTTCAAGTAAAGGGAGTAAAAACTTGTCATCAAATTACCCAATGGTAGCATAGACAGAACGACTGTGAAACGTCTCTATAAAGTATTAAGGTACCTGGCGAAGGCATCAACTCCCCACTTACACCTGGCAGTAAAGAAGATCAGCATCCATCCGAGCTTTAGATTCAAACACGCCACGGGGTGGAAACGGTAAATACTTGACTGTCGCGCAGTACGGAAAACAGAGGTGGAAGGAAGATGAACGTCATCTTTGTAAACACAAGCTCGGCTTGTAAATAAAACGCACTAAAATACATGCAACATGAACTTATCTGAAATGATTATCATTCACAATTGTCTTCCATACAAAGCTACACTGCTGACAAATACTTTAGATAATGCTTCCTAACACTTTAATTTAAATTCTAACTAAAACCAAAATTTTTTTCAGAAATATTTTTCTTGCTGGTGCCTCTGCGCAACTTTTCCGCTTACAACATCGTCAGCTGATTTTTGCCCATAGAATAAAACTCATTTATTAGTTTTTGGTAGTTAATTCGACTACTTTCCGTTAAGAATTAGTAGCGAATATTCAACAAGACAATCTACATGTACAGGTGAGACTGAAAGACTTCGACAGAAGTTTTAAAGTGGAACAAACAATGCCAAAGTCTACGATTCACACTCATAATAATGAATTTTGTATCAAATGCGAAAGGATTTGAAATTTTCTAAGACAGGACGAAACTTGTGAAGTCAGGTCAGACCAGCGTCGACGATATCACTTCTGAAGGACTGAAGATTTTTTTAACAGCGCCGTTTCGAGATTAGGAATACACGAAGGATGGACAAGTGATCGGTGGATAATGGTGAAGACGGACGACGGAGATAATATCAGTTCGCAATTAAAATTTCTACAATTTCTAAAATCTTTGGGGAAGTGGCAACAAAACGAGTATACATGTTGGTGTGCAGAAGGTATGAGTGTGGCGACATACCGTCTGACTTTCGGAAAAATATCATCCACACAATTCCAGAGGCTGCAAGCGCTGACAAGTGCGAGAGTTACTGCACAATCAGCTTAACAGATCAGGAATAATATACAGAAGAATGGAAAAGAAAATTGAGGAGGTGTTGGATGACGATAAGTTTTGCGTTTGAAACGGTAAGGGCACCAGAGAGGCAGTTATGACATTAAAATTCATTGCAATTTATAATAGAAGCAAGACTGAAGAAAAATCAGGACACGTTCATAGGATTTGTCAACTTGAAAAAAGCATTCGGCAATGTAAACTGTTGTAATATGTTCGAAATTCTGAAAAAAATAGGGGTTAGCTATAGGGAGAGACGGGTAATACACAGTATGTACAAGAGCCGCGATGTAGTAACAAGAATGGACAACCAAGAATGAAGTGCCCTGATTAAGAAGGATGTGAGACAGGGATGTAGTCTTTCCCTTCTATTGTTCAATCTGTACGTCGAAGAAGCAATGCTGGAAATAACAGAGAGGTTCAGGACTGGGATTAAAATTCAAGGGGAAAGGATATCAATGAGACGATTCACTGATGACACAGCTATCCTCAGTCAAAGTGAAGAAGAATTATATGATCTGCTGAATGGAATAAAAAATCTAATGATGCAGAATATGGAATGCGAGTAAATCGAAGACAGACCAAAGTAATGAGGAGTAACAGAAATAAGAAGAGCGACAAACTTAACATTAGCGTTGGTAGTCACGAAATAGATAAAGTTAAAGAATGCTGCTACCCAGGCACCAAAATAACCAATGACGGACAATCCGAAGAGAACATCAAAAGCAGACTAGCAATGGGAAAAAGGGCATTCCTGGCCAAGAGAAGTCTACTAGCATCAAACATAGGCCTTAATTTGTGGAAGAAATTTTTGAGAATGCACGGCTGGAGTACGGCATTATATGGCAGTGAGACATGGATTGTGGGTAAACCGGAATAGAGGAGACTGGAAGGATTTGAGATGTCGTGCTGAAGACGAATGTTGAAAATTAGGTACACTGATAAGACAAGTAATGAGGAGATACTTCGCAGAATCGTAGAGGAAAGGCATATGTGGAAACCACTGAGAAGGAGAAGGGACAGAACGATAGGACATCTGCCAAGACATCAGGCAATGACTTCCATGTTATTAGAGTGAGATGTAGAGGGTAAAACCTGTAGAGGAAGACAGAGACTGGAATACATACAGCAAATAATTCACGACGTAGGTTGCAGGTGCTACTCTGAGCTGAATTGTTTGGCACAGAAGAGGAATTCATGGCGTGCCGCATAAACCAATCAGAAGACTGATGACTCGAAAAAAATTTCATATTAACTCAAAAACGTGTGCTGCAGAAGAACATGTTAGTTCGAGTAGCCACTGCTCCTGTCGGTTTGTTATATGGTTACCATGTTATATTGTTGCTGTATTATATTGTTACTGTGGAATAAATAATACACTAACGAGTTAACTGATTTACTTTACATTATTACAATTTTTTTTGGTCTCCTAATAAATGGGCCTCTAACGCCTCAAATCGATATGAGGGCATACCATTATTGCTGATGACATTAACATAAACGTTATGTACAACAATATATCTGCTGTGAAATTCAAGCGTATGCTTCTTTCTTCAGTGCTGTAGTCTGCAACCAGACAACCAACTACTTAACTTCAAAAAACCTACAAGAAGGGCACCAATCATTCTGCCACAATAAGGGAGCACGACACTACTTTTCAACAATGTTCGCCTCGCCCAAAAAGACGAAATGCAAACAGGTGATATCTGGCAACCCCCAATCTTCAATATTAGATCCTACAGTCTACATTCGTTTAACGGTAATGTCGTGTTATGGGTTTCATCCTACTGTAAATACTACATTAATGATGATGATGACCTCCAGTCATATTTTGGTGGAGAACCAATGAAGGTGAATATAACTATCGATAATTTCACTGCTGGCGTGCGTACACTATCAAAATGGGCAAAGAATGTAGGATTAAATCCGGTCGGTGTGGCCGGGCGGTTCTAGGCGCTTCAGTCTGGAACCGCGCGACCGCTACGGTCGCAGGTTCGAATCCTGCCTCGGGCATGGACGTGTGTGATGTCCTTAGGTTAGTTAGGTTCAAGTAGTTCTAAGTTCTAGGGGACTGATGACCTCAGATGTTAAGTCCCATAGTGCTCAGAGACATTTGAACCTTTTGTAGGATTAAAGCTGAACTTAAGCCTGAATCTGTGCATTATCAGAGCAGTCATAACTGGTCCAGGAAGTCTCATTGCCCCAAAATATCAATAATCCTCCTCATCTTTCAACATAATCATAGAAACATCAGTTTATCTACCTTAGAGAAGATTCTCAGACGAATAATAGATGAAAACCTGTATTAGTCTTAGCAATGTGCAAGAAAGCGTCAGTGTCTCTCCACGTCTTGCAAAAATATTAAAATCCTTTCCCTTTTAATCACAAAAAGAAAGCAGTACAAACACTTGCACCTCCAATTGTCGATTACAGCGGTGTTATCCAGAAACGTTCGTCATCTCCAGGTGCCGTGAGCTTGCCCTAAGAACGTGTTTCTCAGGTAAGCTCACGGCATCTGGAAATGGCGAACGCCTGCATATATGTGACGTTCGAATTTCTGATCGTATTTCACCACCTTATGTACAGCTATCCTTGCTATGTGCAACCTAGCGCATGAACCTCAATGTCCTTTTCTCGAAAACACAGTAGAAACACTTCAGAGAAAACTCATTTCTGTCATGTCCCATCACTGAAATGGTTCTCTACATCATTTTCAGTGGCACTAATCCGACTTTATTCCTATTTTTTGTCTTCATATGGAGCAACTGGAAACTTGTAACAACGTTAATTCCTCTTCTCTCGTACTTCTTGATTCCTTTTTCCAAATTTCTGTAAATGCTCGTAGTTGTCACGCCAGTATTGGAAGATAATTTTTATATTTACATTCAAGAATTATTAATTTTAAACGTTTCCTGTGTGTCCTTACATGACGAGTAAGAGAGGGAGAATTCTTTCTGTCACATTTCGAGTTGCAGTTGTGTGGTGTGGTAAACAAAATCATTCTACTATGAGTGCGTCAATACAGCCATTATCTGAGTCCCTGCAGCGTGACCGCCGATCGTAGGTGTCATTGTGACTAGGAGCCAATAAACGTCATTCCGCGTCGAACCCCTGCAGAAGCGCTGCATTCCACCCGGCAGATGAAGCTAACGGCACGCTCGCCGGCTCATCAATAATGCCCTGACGTTGCTTCCTCAACCCGCCAATTACGGGATGACAGGACTGCAGAACACGACGCAGTGGTTTCGGGTCTCCTGCACAGATCCCGGCTGTTTGCTGGCTGATGTCGCACCAGCCATTCCATCTACGGGCGGATAAGCTCTCAGTGGAATTGCCACTACATTTAACCGTTTCAAATGTTTTACAGCCTCTCTGCAACACAGAAAAAGAACATGAGTGGTTAGTTTAAGAACTGCAATAATAGCCATTTCTCCATACATTGTCCAATGTGCCCACGAATGTAGGAAATGCCAATAGCAATATCCACGCTGATTGAAAACAAAAAATTAATGTGGTGCTGGCACGGTTGTCAATCTTCTGGCCTGCTCTGCTTATTTCATTCGTCTCTGCGTCTATTACTAGCTTTTAGGTTCATTCGGTAGACAGAATTGCTGAAAGACGACCAACTCGTCTTACTCCTCTTCCGTTTTCAGACCCATTTGTCATAGCATTTCTCAGCTTCGTGGTACTTTCTGTCTTACGTATAACTCATTAATTAATCCCCTGTCCTTCGCGTTCATCTTCTTCAATCTTATAATTCCCATCATCTTGTCATAATTCACTCGGTCAGAGACATTTTGCAGATCTATGAAGCCACCAGGTCTCTTGTTTTCGTCTTCCTATATACCTTTCATCAGTCATCCTAATTCGTCAAGTAGTACCGCCCGTACCACTCCCTTTACTGAAACCAAATTACCATCCCCCTACGTTCTCACCCATTATATATACCAATCAAAGAACACTGTACCGTCTTGAAATATTGTAAGAGTACGGAACGAAAATAAACACGAAGAAAAATAAGGCGATAACATTACCTGTCAGAGAAGATACCAAAGTGAAAACTGTAGATCGTCAAGCTGACCAGGTTACATTGTGAAGGTATTTACTGAGCATGCTGACTGATAGCAAAACGAGCGAGAAAGAAATAATACCAAGAACTGTATTGTCAGAGCTAGCTTTACAGAAGAAGAAACGCTTATTGTGCATCAAATTGAGGTTTGATTGAATGCTTTATCGGAGTGTTTTCTAGACGGCTGTGAAAGCTAAGCGTTGAAGAAAAGAGGAAGAGACAAAACTGAATCATTGGAGACACGGATTTGGAGAAAAATCAAGAAAATGAAGTGGGTATATAAAGGGCAAAAAGTGAAGAATTGGAAAGCATAAAGGAGTAACTGAACAAGAAACTCTCCTGAAGGAAAGCAAACTGGGAAAAACATAGAGTTTGAGGAAAACCAATTCTGATAACAGCTGTTGAAGGCATGGTGGAAGGACAGATAAAAATAGGGAGTACAAGAATAACGTGCTCGTTGAAGTGAAAAAAAGGAAGATACAACAAAGCGGATGGCCTGGAACAGGGTCGGTTGGAGATATCAGTGGTATCAGCAAATTACCAACAGGCAGAACACCTTGTGATAATGATGATAATGGTTATTACTAAAGTTTGTTGGAATTGCTAATTACTATTGGTGTAGATGAGCTGCTTCGTATGTAGTTTCGAGAGAATCACTGCTACGTTCTGCCACATGATCACAGTCATGGTGTTTGTAACGACACAGTACGTGGTAACTGAATCCTACTGGGCACGGATCAAAAAGAAAACTTCATGTAAATAAATGTGTTATAAAGTAATTATTTTCGTCACTCTAGTTTGTGCACATAACACCTTTATTTAATATTAATTTGCAAATGCCACACTGAAGTGTAATTATATTATTACTAAGATATAAAACCACGATTCATTAATTAGCTGTTATAGAAATGTGGGGCGCAAATACACGTTTATCAGATATAATTAAAGCCCATCACTACAATATATTTTTCCTTTGTGAATATGGTTACTCCACTCAGTGGAAAAAATATACTAAATGAATTAATATAAATAATAAGAATGCCTAGTTAAATGTAGTTGGGTCCCCAGTGCTGTAATAGGATTAATACAGACAGCAATAAAAAAATAAAAGAACAAGAAATGATAAGTTTGACTTTCACATTGGTGTAGGTACGAGCTCCAAATTTATTTCAACTTTATCAATGACTAAGTGCTGCCCTCGCTACTACATCTTCAAAATGTAGAAAATTTTAAATGCTCTGTTCCATTCTTAACGGATAAAATCGATTTAGTAAGTAATCTGAGAAGCCCTTTCGGATTTTTTGCTGACGTTGTCCGCATAATAAAGTCACTAGAAGGTAAAAAACTAACTGCAAACTTATTTATACAAGATATCTGCATGCGGTAGAAAGTGGCAGTTGAACCTGAACAATAATAAATGTGGAGACCTTCACATGAGAACTAAACAAAATCCGTTAAATTCCGCTTAAACGATAGTTTACACTATCTAGAGTTAGTCGATTCAACTAAATGCACAGGTGTAACTACTGTGAACTACCACACGGAGTATATTGCAAAGAAGGTGAACCAGTCACTTCACTGCATTTGAGGAACAGAAGATGCAACAAATCTACTACAGAGACTGCACTGTTACATCCCATTGAGCGCAGGGGTTCTAATATACCAGAACGTCTGAGAGGTATGGGTTGGGAACGAGGGGTGACTTAGACCGAAGCATGTAGAGAAACACCGGCAAATGTGTCACTGACTTTATTGCATCGAAGATACACAGCCTGCCTTCCATTGATCCTGGTGATAGTACCGTGCGGCGAGCGTGCGTTGGTCAGCGGCCAATGCTAGTGCCGGAATCTGCTGTGTCGGCGTCCAACTGCTCGGACTTGCAGATGTACCTCTGCTATGCGCGCCACGGCCGCCCCGCCTGTCGGCTGTGCTGGTAGCCCGGGACACGGCTAGCTGCTTCCTGAAGCGCAACTAGATGACCCTATGTAGAGCGCTGATGGGAAACAGCCGACTGCCGTCGTTGTAGTGAGCCTTAGCGGCTCCGGTCGTCCGCCCAGGGCAACTCGGACTGTGACCACAAACAGCTCTGCACCTGCGAGACCGCGAGTTCGCACTCCGGCTCCGCTCCTGCAGACGGCAGCTTGCAGTCCACCAGACGAGGCTAGCCATCGTCTCGCTCCTCGCGCTGATGCAGTTCCAAGGTGCGGCTCAACCCGACACAATTATAATGCGTCCGTACAGCGGAGCTTAGTGGTCGTTTCATCGGGCCGGTTTGCCACTGATATCGATCATAAGAAGGTCGTCGTGGTTGTCCTGCAACTTAAACAAACGTCATGCTCTCCACTTTTCCACGAAGGCAGAAATGCGACATGACTCCCCCGTTTTTATGCAGCTTTTCCCTACGCCTCGGACATAGTTTCTCTGGAGGGGACAAGTGGAGTTTTCTTTAATAATTACATCAGTTTTCCTCAGCTAGTTTTTGGTTCAAATGGCTCTGAGCACTATGGGACTCAACTGCTGTGGTCATCAGTCCCCTAGAACTTAGAACTAATTAAACCTTAACTAACCTAAGGACATCACACACATCCATGCCCGAGGCAGGATTGCTAACTCTACAGGAAATAACAAGTGAGCTGCTCCAGTTGTATATGGTACCCCAGAACAAAATGAGGAGCGACATCCACATCACAGTGGCGTCACTATTAAGGCTAGAGTCGGTGTTATAGGACAGAAGAGAGATGTCTTAAACTTTTTAAAGCAGAGTGGGTACAATAAACTGACCGAAAGCGCTACATATCAATGTGATGTGTGTGGTCTGTGTTAAAAATGAAAGAATAATGTTGAACGTAGTTTTTTCTCACGACTCTCAGAATGAAAGTCGTATGCATGGTCTGTTTAAGGCCCAAGCGTCACAAGCAGTGACTTGGGATCCACTCTAAGTGAGGCGCCAGCGTCGATCACATGGAAAAATACTATGCAGGGTGCATCAAAACTGATAGTAGCGAACTGTGACCATAAACGTTCTAATAAGCATGGATCCGCAGAGAAGCCGCTTGCGTCATAATTGCGAATGGATTGTTATGAGTAGATATGGATCTCGTTATCAAAGATTATCCTCGTTAATGAATTTGAAGGGTAATTTTTTTCTGTGTGTCATTGGGCGCAAATTTCAACCAAAGCATTTCCTTAACAAGAAATACAATATTATCTCAGCACCTTACATATTACAATTTGATTCTGAGTTTCCTTTACATGTAACATACGCAGTTAAATTGCGTATTGTGTTTAACACTTCAATATAATATTAGAAGCACTTTTTTATTTATATCCCACAGTTCCCGATGGAAAGTAGCATAGTATGTAAATTATAAAATGAAAAATTTCCATTATTAAACTAAATATATACAGAAATTCTGTGTTTTCATTTTTTTTCAGTCAGATCACAAGGTAGCACACTTGTATTTTGGCTGGAATAATTCGATCGGTGCACTTCTTTTCGATTTCACCACGAGCTCTTAAGGATCTCAAGAATTACTTCTAATGGAGGTGAATCGTTTTTCCTTTCAATTACTAGTGGGATAAAATTCAGAAATTTATTTGTATACATTGATTCTAAAAGGTCTTACGAAGGCACGAAGGAGACGTAACTTAAGTATGACTTGGGCTAGGTAGGTCGATGCGTCAAACAATATCTTGCTTTTGCGGAAAAATGTTTTCCATTCTGCACTAATCGTAGCGTATTCCAATCCAGAAAATAATCCTCTGAAGGAAGTGAGGGTTAAATCACCATTAAAAGATACCAGTAACCCAGCTTTCAAGCCCGAATTCTTTAAAAATCGAAGTCCCTTGTGAAACCCAACGTAAAACGACTGACTGCCTTGCAGATGAGTTAATGCGTTAAATATTTTAAAGAAAAATTTGAGAAATGCTATTTTATCACTCTTTTTAATGTTTCTTTCATTATATCTCATGAACTACGTGTTGTATAATGATATAATTTTGCAGGTAGATTCAGTGATGTATTTACGTACTGTGTGCAAAATATGTTGCGAATTACGTTATTCCAGAAGAAATAATAACTTAAAACTTCATGTGTAATGCTTAAGTTTTACTTCATGAACAAGGGAAATGAAATTTATAAACGTTTTTCATTTCATCATTTGTAGGGGGTTGTCACAAAGAAAAAATTTGTAAAAGATTTGTGCTTACATATAGCGTTTGTTTAAAGTCACTAACTGCTTTCACTCTCAAATACAGGATGCACAAAATCCTCGTAATTTGTGTGACATGATTATGGCAGCCTCGTGAACTATACACAGGTTCTTGTCTTACTGTGATAAACTTTCAGCATCAGATTATGTCTGTTAATGAGTAGTTAAGGTAGCTTTAATTTTTTTAAATTCTTTCAGTAGTGATGTGAAATACTGAAAATGGAATTTTCGTTGTTTCAGCGTGGAGTTAGACAGGAAACTTGCAAATGAATCTTGTGGCCCTTTCAGCCGTTATACGAGGGCGTGCTGAAATGTAATGCCTCAGAATGTTTTAAGCGGAAACTCTTAAATTTTCTTAGATGGAACATTAACGTCTTGCATATTAATATTCTACAGATTCATTCTTCGCACCTACATAATTATTTATCAACATAGGCACGCTTGTGACGAATACATGCCTCCCAACGAGAGGCCGGTTTGTTGATACCGTCACTGTAGAACGTTTGACACTGCTGACAGAGACATAAACTCACCTCTACTTGCACCGCTCCATCGCTATCGATGTGAAGTCCTCGAAGGTGATCTGTAAGTCTAGCGAACAAAAGAAAATCTGATGGAGCGAAGTCGTGACTGTATGAGGGATGATATTTGACTGTGAATCCAAGACGTCGGATGGTTGCAGATGTGACAGCGCTCGTGAGTTGTCTGACATTGCCATGCTGAACGGCAAGTACTCCATGTGTGGATGAGGTCTTCATGTTTGACACTCGATTACAGCTCTCTGTCTCTCACGCACCGACATAGTTACGTTACACACCGCCATGTTACACGCTACAACTCGGAGCCCTCTAGTGGCAGAGAGCTGCATATACGTGTATGTGGACATAATAAATGCAGATGTAGAATGATAAAACCGTCTCTTTTGTTTAAAAAGCTTTAATAGTTTCAGTATAAAAATATGGAAAATTTACTTTTCAGAATGCTCTCGTACATAGCTGCCGCATATAGTATAGAGAATTTAAAGTTCTCCGCTGTAGTGTGTTCGGCTGTAGTTGGAAGAAACGTAATATTCCGTTCCACTGAACTGATATCAATTTCTTCATAGCTCTAAGTAATGAAAGGTCTACTCGTACAAATGCGTTACAAATCGTGCAACATAATCCGGCAAGTTAATTACATTCCATACGCAGCGGCATTTCTAAGGACAAATGTGAAAAATGAAGACTCCAGTCACGGCCATTGTGTGCCGGCGAGTATTATTCGCCGCCTCGTTCCGGCTACGGCAGGCAGCAGACCGTCCATCCCTGGCCGCTTGGGGTCTCCACCAGACAGCCAGGCAGCCAGCCAGGCCCACTGGCTGAATACGGCGGCACAGAACGTAGCCGGCAGTCGGGAGCCGGGAGCCGGGAGCCAGCCATTCATCCTCCATCCGTCCGGTCGACCGGCCGGCGCTTCCCGAAGCCGCTTCTGATGAGGGAGGGATATTTCCAGGGCCGGTCGGCCGCTCAATATGCTCTACGCTGCACACAGCCGCCAAAATCCCCGGTAGAGGGCGCGCTGCGAGCCTGCTGCTGGAATGGGGTGAGGAGGCTCGCAGCAGCGGCTCAGGGACACACGGCGACACGCAAAAAAGTATCCATAGTTGTTGGCATCGAGTACTTTCATCCAGGTAACGGTACTTTTTCACATTTTTAGTTTTACCTCAAGAAGTGAATTTGGAGCACCTTTTTTACACTACATCACAATAAGTGAAATACCAGGAAGATGTGGAGGAAACGAAATCAAACTTCTTGGTTTGAGATGACATGTGATGTTACTTTCAGTGATTACAAGTTGAAATCACATTTATAAATAACAGATAAAGTTCTCAGTATTGCCAGGGTATATACTTATGACAGTCTTCCATTAGTCCATCACCTGCTTCCCCCTTTCTATCCATTTCCTCTCTCCAACCCCAATTCCCTGTCCATCTGCTCCTGTCCCTTTCTCTGTTCTTCACTTTCTGCTCCCCCACTCTATCTCCTCCTCCATTACACCTCCTGCTTCCCTCTCTGCTTGTCCATCTCCTTCTTCCCGTTCTTCCCTTCTCTCTCTCCATCTCTCATTTCAATTCTCTCCATCTCTTCTACCTCCTCCACTAGAACTCTTGCTCCACTCTCTGCTTGTCCATATCCTCCTTCCATTCTTTCTGCCCATCTCTTCCTTTTACTGTCTCCATCCCTTCCTCCCACCTTTCACTGCCCATCTTCTTCTCTTCCCATTCCCTGTGCATCTCCTTCTCTTCCTTTTCTCTACGTCTTTCCTCCTCTCTCTGTCCATACTCTCTCCCTCAATCTGTGTCCACCTGGTCCTATTCTTTTCCTGTCCATCTCTTCCACAACCTATTCTCTCCTAGTCATCGCCTGCACCTCAGTAAGAAGTTGTTTGATGTTATCCCCACAGTATTTCTTTCCATATAGTACTACGTGTACCAAATTTGATCGAAATTGATCCAGGGTTTTAGGAGAAGGTTTCTGCTAGTGGCTTTGCCAGATAACGCACGTCATATAGGTTTCACATAAATTAAACATATATCACACATATTTGTACACGTATCTCACCTGTATCTGTATTGACATTCGCCGTGCAGTTTCGTTGCTTATGACGTCGTACCTCATGAACCACATGTCAAACAATAATATGTCACACGTACATCCACTGATATATCTGGATACTGTCTTCGAACTCTCTTGTGCATACAACATGTAGTAAAGCAACAAAAAAAATTCACACATCTCAGGGTTTATGAGGTATATCTCGTTACGTGTCTCTCGTACAACGATATATTTTTGTAGGTAAATTTAGCGTTTTCCGAACAGAGTTCGCAATAAAAAAGTAATAACTTAAAACGTTGCGAGTGGTGTGACAGTTTATTGTGCATCTCAATGTTTAGGACGTCATATCTCCTGAAATGTGTGTCGTAAAATGATGCAATTTTATTAGTTCATTTACCGGTATGCGTGAATGCTTTCTGCCAACCACGTCGCGAATACTGTTAGTGGTAGGGATGTTTCACTGCATGAAAGGCGAAACTCCAGTAAGAGAGAAACTTTTTTTCTTTCATCATTGTGTTTAAGAAAAGTTTAGTAAAGGTTCTAAATTACGTGCGAAGTTTGTTACAGGTCACTAAGTGCTCTAATTTCCAAATACTGGGTGAATATATTTTGGCTATTTCTGTGTCTCAAGACACGCTACCTTTTCACCCCCAACTCTTTTGGTAGGTAGCTCGCTCTTACCCCCACAGTGATGCTTTCCAGACAGTAAGTGAAATGATTGCAAGGTTTGGTTGAAATCGTACGAGTGCTTCAGGAAGAGATGTGGAACATACATACACGCGTACACACACACACACACACACACACACACACACACACACACACACTCTTAGATACGTGCACCTACTTTTATAATATTTTAGGATTTGGCAACATGAGCCCACTCATGAGATTGTTTGGAGCTGGTTGTGGAGAGGAAAGGCTCTGGGATCACCAAATAAAGTATACCTCAACAGAAGTATACTATCAGAAAAAATGAGCTCTGTACAGTGAGAAAATACGCAATTAAATACGATCCTTTAACTCCCTTTGAGTACGATGACAATAAGAAAACAACAAAAGTCGCCCCACATTGACAGGCCACAGCGAAATTATTAGAATAATTCAAGTACTAAGCCATTGCAATAAACGTGGTTAGTAGAGGATTACTGGCTTCAACAAAAAAGGTGAACAGAGAATTACAGATCAACATCAACCCAATAATTATTTTTACCAACTGCAAATACGTCTTAAGCCACAGTGATATATGCCCAATTCAAGTAATACAATCTTACAAACAGTTTTCATTTAAAAACACCTGCCTCGGCAATAATGACAATTTACAGCAACACTGGCCAATCTTAAGTGGACAGAAGGAATTTTAACAGCATTTACATCATATACTGGCTAACTGGATCAGCAGCCGGTGGCCATGTAACAACTTTACCGTTGCCGAAGGGGCTTCGGGATTTTCATGAATTACCTTAAACAACAAACTATTCTGTGGGATCATAAACTTAAACACTGACCGGCTTACGCCGCAATGACCGACCAAAACATGAAGATAAACGTTTACTACAGGCCGCCACTAGACGCTGGTGCTTAGATTTACTTAAACACGATTCATAAGAAATCGCTTGCATTAAATAATCTACAATTCACACACGCCTGCGTGTGTGCCGCAGTACACGCCTCTAGCAACCACTACGTGTGAGCGCCTCTGTCAGATTCTACGGGGCAAGAGCTGGCGCCAGACTCAACTGCACTGTGCGCGTCCGCGTCCAGCGACAATGTTCCCTGCTTTAAATACACTCTTTCATTGTGCATAATAGTAAATCACCCTGACGAGATCAGCGCTTTTACTACGTGTTATTACATAATTCTTTTTTAGCTATTGCATTTAAATTACATAATCATACTTATTCACAAGAAAATATTTACAAAATAGTGACAAAATATATCACATAACTATCACTCCGTTACTTAAAATTACAACATTTATGCTGCGAAAATTAGACTCTATGTTGTTGTGCTACAAATTGATGCAAACCTCGATGTTGTGGACCCAGTTTTCCACCCATCTACATCTACATATATATTGGATGAGTATGCTGAGCACTGGTCATTGTTCTTATTCCGTGACTTCTAAGAAAAGAAAGCACCTTAAGCTGCTACTATTCCCAAAAATATTACTGTGCAGGTCTTAAGAAAATGATGCAGTGTATCGAAGAAACTTAGTTAGATCCCCGTTAAAGAATTTACGTCTCAGTTCCTGCAATAGATGGATATACATTACAGTACCCTAAATGTAATATCAGAGTTGGTTATTAGCTGAATTGTTGCCCGTCTTCTGTGACACTGATGCAGATGGGACGCTAACATACGAGGAGGTAACCAAAAGAAAAAAATTATTAATTTTTAAAGGCTATATATTTGTCCCTTTTAAAATACTCTCCATTCCAACTAATACATTTGCCTCTTAAATGTTTTCTCAGTTCGAAACTTTTTTAGAAATGGCTGACGGTGGCTCCCGCATTTTTTTCCTGACTTCAACATTGTCAAATCTTTGTTCTTTCATGCCCCCTTTGCATGCGTGGAAATAAGGAAATGTCGGTCTGAGGCAGGTTAGGCGATAAAGGTGCATGGGGCAGGGGAACCATGCAACTTTCGCCAAACATTGTCTAACAGAGGTATCTGTGTGTGCAGGTGCATTGTCATGATGGCAGAACCAGTCTCCTGTCTGCCAGAAATCGGGTCTTTTTTGACCAACACTGTTTCACAAGCTTCTTAAAACGCACAAATAAAAGGTCTAATTGACGGCCTGACCATGGGGAACAAAGCCGAAAGTCTGAAAGAATTTTAGTCGATTTAGGCAATTGATAGACGTCTAGGACGAGGTTTGTCATCAGTCTATACGTCGCCATTTTTAAATAGAGCAAACCAGACGTACACTTGCGTTTTACCCATAGCGTCGCCTTGGTAAATTAAAACAGTTGAAGCAGCATTTTTACCGAGTGGAAAACAAAATTTCACAGCTGCATTTTCTTCGCTTAAACTAGCCATACAGAAAACGAAACAACAATAAAACAGCACTAACAAAAACAGCCACTGCAGGTGAACAGAACAAGCCAGGTGGACAACACCGGCGGCACTGAAGTGGCAATGACTTGCGCTGTACATGCCTAGCCGCAGAAACGCGTACTACACAAATTCTACCCACGCCAATGTTATTCTGTTTTTTCCAGGGTACCCGTTTGTACAATCTTCCTTACCTTTTTGTTTTTTTCTTTACCCCTACGTCAAAATAGTGCCCAGTGTCGGGCTCCGGATAATGAATGTATTACTTTCTCTACCCAAGCTCGAGCGAAACTATCGCCGTGAATCGGCCGAATTTTACGAAATAGAAGGTCACCTCTTATAGTTTTCATCGAAGCCTGAGCTCAGACTTTGTTATATAATACACCTGCTCCATTCGCTTGCCACAAAAAGCACTATACAAATACGTTGTAGCTTTAATAAGATATCCTTCGTATCCATGTCTAACTTTCGGCGTAATTTTAGTTTCTTGACCACTGCAGGAAATTTCCTTAATGTCCCAAAATCTCAATATGGATTCTGGACTTACTTCGTCACCTGTTGTTCCTAACTGTAATATGGAAATAGTCATTGTAATCCATAGGGGTCAAAACGTATAAAGAAATATGTTACCACGCCACTTAGGTGCGAAACTCACTTTTTTACACTGCTCAATTTAAGAATGTATGAAAATTAAGTGCATTGAGAATCATTGTTAAATAATACAACACATCTGAATCTGTCAGCTTATCACTACTTACAATAATACGTATGCATCAGATTCTTTTTTGGCTCCGGATTGTGAACCGCCTTAATCAACTTCGATGTCATCAGGAACCGTTCTGCACAGCGACCGTAGACTATAAGGAAGAAGAGGCACACAACAATCAGTTCTAAACCCATTTGCTTGCAAGAACAATAAAAGCTAATGGGATGGCGACTGACTACGTGCCTCTCCTTTAATTTCCATTACAAAGAACTGTCTGTAACGAATGAGTTTCACAAAAGTTCAACCACTCAACGTGCATAGGAAATGATAGTAGGAAAAAAGTTGCGTACATGGAACCAATATGATGATGGGTCTTGTACAACGACATGTGGTACACGACGACATCATCATTAGGAAGTTCATTAGATACAGTCACATAGTTTACCACTGCGTAAAATGCAAAAATTACAGATTGAATCACAGTTGTTTACTTGTGGTCAAGCTGTCACAATGAAACGACTGATTGTACAGTTTCCACTGCCAGTGTCCCATAAAGTCTTTAGTACAGTCGACTTCAAAAAATTGTTATTGTGTAGGAGAACTTTGATAGTATTTGAAATGTTAATAACGGCTCATAACTGGAAATATTATCAAGAAATTAGAGAGACACGGAAGAAAAATATATTAGATGGTTTTAACGAAGACTACATGGTGTGTCCTCATATCAGTGCAGATCTGTGGTCACAGTCTCCTTGCTGTTTTCTATAATGTGTGAGGGACGTTTGCTGCAGTTGGCGGCAGTGCGACGGAGAGCACCCATTGAGGCTCTTTCCAGTAGAGCTCTCCATCGGAAGTGTGGCAAGCTTATGATCATTACACATCTCAGACGAATTTGCCTGTGGAACAAACAGACCATTCTCCATCGCTCTCCCTGTCCAGTAGCATTATCTGTCAACTGTGTGGGCGCTGGCCTACCATTGGGAAGAGTCGTCGTCATCTCACATCTGAAGCACAGAGGCGCTGACTTCATATTCTCTGTCGTAGGTAGCATCTCAACACGACTCTCTCTCTCTCACTCTCTCTCTCTCTCTCTTTCTCTCCCTCTCTCTCTCCCTCTCTCTCTCTCTCTCTCTAGTGAGGATAAACTACCGCAGATTGCTTCCCCTCCGTGGGGTACTCTTGATGATACCCTTGTCTCTGATGATCCCATTCCTGATCTTGTTACAATGATGATGTGATGATGGTGGGTTGGGGAAATGGTTTATAGTGTAAATTTAGTAATGTCTTGTTCATTTTTTAATGATATATTAGTCTTGACAACTCAGATTTTTTCTACCGTTACGAAGTCTAGTGATGTAGTGTTGAAAAACTGCGAGGCATCCTATAAGCAACATCATCGTCATTTTTATGTCAGCGTTGATGGTGAGCAGCAAAGGCGGCATGGGGGTGATTGTTTACCATTTTATTATACTCACCACGTAAGTACGTATGCAAGTGTGTGTGCATGTATGTCCATATTTGGATTTGCCACGGTGAGTTACAGGTATAATTCTATAGTGTCAGATTCGTCTTAGGCAATCTTATACTGACGGCAACGTTTTTTTAACACACTACTTTTCGCTCATTGATAATGGAGTGACCACTTCCTTAGAGTGTAACGTGGATTTGGTATGTAGCCACAGTTTATTTATTTAAAAAATGGGCTATGCTATTTGTTAATTTGTATTTATTTTGGTAATTTTTGTTTATATGCATCTTCGATTGAAGGTCTTGAAAAGTGGGAAAAATTCGGTCAAAAAATGTAACAGAGAACACCAAAATTATAAAAACAGCAATTTAGAGTGCATACGGGAAAAACGGCATTTTAACGCACTTTGACGTAACGCATTAGTAATGCAGCTCTGTATTCCTTAGATTGAAATGTAGACTTGGCATACAGCAAGAGTTAATTTATTCGAGTAATGCAGTGCAGATTGGAGACATTAATTTATTTTTCTTTTTGTAATTTCAGGTATCATTGTCGATGACTTGTCGCTGATGGCCGCACAAAAAATTATATGTGAGAGGAGAACAGAACGTCTACTCCTGTGGTGTCTAAAAGGCTCACGAAAATCCAAACGAAGCCTGCAGCAAAGGTTTGAAGGGTCTGGCAAAGGGAAGAAATTGCTTGGAGGGATGGGCTGCTTGCTCTGCCTGGTCGTGCAAAAGGATACCATCTGAGTTATAGCAGTGTCCATGCCACACCAGTATGGTGGGGAGGCCAGGCGTTTAGTAAACACTATGCCTGTGTCCTCAACATGGAGAGCATCAAAATTCGTTGCTGGAGAGATATAGGTGCTGCGGTTTTCTTCTTGCAGCAGCACACCATTCTGTTTTGGGAGCAGATTCATGGTGCCATTAGATATGGGCCTCAGGCTGACAGCTCTGTTTGGGGTCTAGCAGCAAACCAAGGCATTATCTGGTGAAGAATCTTGCTGAGGTTTTGGTCCTCCATAGTGTGGAGTGCATCCAGTGAGATTTTGGCCACAACATCTTCCACAGCCATTTCCAGGTGGAAATACAGTTTGGGATTCTTGTCCAACACTTGGTCCTAACCAAGAGGTAGGCAGGAAAGAAGATCAGAATTTTTATGCTTACGATAGAGCGGAACTGAATATCATAATTTAGATTGACAGGGTCCACTGTTGAAGGTGATGTGCAGAACTGGTATCAGTGCTGGCTGCAGCCTGGAAAAGAGGAAGTAAATGTTTATAGCCAGTGAAAATGTGAAATTCTTGCATATACGTAGTCATAGAATTTTTTTAAGTCCAGAAATGATGACCAATGCTTCTTTCCCTATCTGGATGAAGAGTGACTTGGCTTTCCACTGCAGCAGCCATGTGGGACAGGAGTACTCCACACCTGTTGTCTGGTGCATCTGCTGCCAGGATAAGAGGTCTGACATGGTCGCATGCTATGAAGCACAAGGTCAGAGATGGGCCTGTTTGAAGCATCTGATTGTTTTGTCCCATGCTGGAGTGCAATGCCGATAGATGTTTCTCCATGGTACGTGGTTAGTGGTTTGTCAATTGCAGGTACATGGGGAAAAAACTTTCAGTTGACCTTTGTTTCAACAATGACTTCAACTGGCTGGTACTGGTAGGAGCCAGAAATTTTCGTACAGCCATGATGCATTTGTTAGAAGCATTTAAAATTTGTATGGGATAGTTAGCTTGATGAACAAAAAACTCTTCTCATTGTTACATTATATGCTAGAGGACTGTTAACTGAGTGTACAAGTTGTTGGAAAGGTCCTGTCGTCTTTGTCTCTAATGAGAATATCATCTAAGTAATTGGTGTTCGAGGTGTATACTCCAGATACCACTAAAATATCTCTGGGGCACTGGCTGTACGAAAGGCAAGTCTATTGTGCTGGAAAACCTGCAGGGGATGTTGATAACTAGGTTACATCAGGCTTTTTCTCTAATGGCAGTTAGTCGTTTAGGTCATTTTTTGCAAGCACTTCTCTGCCAGGTAAATGGGTAATGATGCCCTGTATCTTAAGTATTGGGTATGCATTAATGACTGATTGGGCATTGATGATCATCATGAAATCTCCACAAATGTGAGAGGCACTATTTGGAATTTCACCGATCATAATGGTGCATTGGCTGTTGCATTCTAGAGTCAGGATGCTCTCATCCTATTGGCGCTGCAATTCCCCCTGAAGCTTACCACTGAGTGCAAATAGAATACTTTAAACAACGTGTCTGTTGATGGTGGAAGGGGGCCAAATGGGGTTCAAAATAACAAACGGAGAGGGCAGTGAAAACACAGAGTTGAATTTGGGAAAAAGACAGCCTGCTTTGTATGAATTTGTATACCGGGAGTTGAAGTTGGGGCGTTGTTGTGAGTTTTGACCTTGGGGCAGAGTCTTGAATTTCTAGCCCCAGCGCTTTAAAAAATGTCCATGTATGAGAGACTGACAGCACACTGGGCATCGACGTTTTGACCTATAGTGTGCTTGGGCAATAAGCTTTCTCTTAACTTTTATAAGGTCGTTGTTATAACTTTGTATTGGAGTGTTATTGGGATGGAGGGGAGGGAGCCGTTGCTAATAATTGGATACCCAATTGATAATGGTCACAGTGGACCCCATTTCTCTTTGAAAGGAAATGATTACACTATTAATTCCGACCGTTGATGAGAGATTTTCTGCAGAGTATGGAACGCTTTAATACACATCAAACCAAATTTTGCATCACCTCCGTTAGGAGAGTTCCGGAACTTACATAGAAAACTGGAATAGAGATCAATATAAGCATCATTTCCTACCTTTTCATTGCTCAAGGAAAGCACACATTGCATGTTGTTGCACCATACAGCGAAATCTTAGAACGTGTACACACCAGTACGTCTAATACCCACTAGCAAGTCCTCTTTCATTAATGCGTAAATTTATTCGTCGTGGCATACTATTCACAAGTTCATCGAGGCACAGTTGGTCCAGATTGTCCCACTCCTCAACGGCGATTCAGCTTAAATCCCTCAGAGTGGTTGGTGGGTCACGTCGTCCATAAATCTATCCTAGGCATGTTCTACAGGGTTCATCTCTGGAGAATATGCTGGCCACTCTAGTCGAGTGATGACGTTATCCTAAAGGAAGTGATTCACAAGATGTGCACGATGAGGGCGCAAATTGTCGTCCATGAAGACGAACGCCTCGCCAATATGTTGCTGATATGTTGCACTATCGTTCGGAGGATGGCATTCACGTATCGTGCAGCCGTTACGCAGCCTTAGATGACCACAACAAAACAACAGTAAACCTCTAGCTTTCTGCACTCACTGCAGAGCCCGACCGGTTTGCCTCCAAACACATCTCCGACGATTGCCTGATTAAAGCCATATGCAACACTCATCGGTGAAGAGAACTTGATGCCAATCCTGCGCGGTCCAGTCTGCATGTTGTTGGTCCCATCTGTACTGCCCTGCATGGTGTAGTGGTTGTAAAGATGGAGCTCGCCATGGACGTCGGGAGTGAAGTTCCGCATCTAGCAGCCTATTGTGCACAGTTTGAGCCGTAACACGACGTCTTGTGGCTGCACGAAAAACATTATTCAACATGGTGGCGTTGCTGTCAGTGTTCCTCCGAGCTATAATCCGTAGGTAGCGGTCATCCACGGCAGCATTAGCCCTTGGGCGGCCTAAGCGAGGCATGTGATCGACAGTTCCTGTCTCTCTGTATCTCCTCCATGTCCGAACAACATCGCTTTGGTTCACACCGACATGCCTGGACACTTTCCTTCTTGAGAGCGTTTCCTGGCACAAAGTAACAATGTCGACGCAATCGAACCGCGGTACTGACCGTCGAGGCATGATTGAACTACAGACAACACGAGCCGTGTACCTCCTTCTTGAAGGAATGACTGGAACTGATCAGCTGTCGGCCCCCCACAGTCTAATAGGCGCGCCGGCCTCTGGTGGCCGAGCGGTTCTAGGCGCTTAAGTCTGGAACCACGTGACCTCTACGGTCGCAGGTTCGAATCCTGCCTCGGGGATTGATGTGTGTGATGTCCTTAGGTTAGTAAGGTTTAAGTAGTTCTAAATTCTAGGGGATGATGACCTCAGATGTTAAGTCCCATAGTGCTCATAGCCATTTGAACCATCTAATAGTCGCTGTTCACACATAGTAGTTTACTTCTTTAGGCGGGTTTAGTTACATCTCTTGACAGTCAAAGGGACTGTGTCTGTAATTCAATATCTTCAGTCAACGTCTATCTTCAGGAGTTCTGAGAACCATGGCGATTCAAAACTTTTTTGGCGTGTGTATATGTTATTTTTGGGTATAGTTCATCCATGGTGTCTGTCCCCATGTCTGTGAGGTCAGTGTGGGCAAAAATCACTGATATCTTCAGACCTGATGGACACATTTTAGTCCTGAGTCTACATTTTTCCAAAAGAGATCCACTTTGCTTACCGGTAGCGCCATTGGAGTCACTGATGACTGATACAACTCTGATGACAGGAAGGAAGCTAATGGAGATACTGCCGCCTCAATGTGTATTATCCTGAGGTCTCGAAGTCCATTAGGGCAGGTGTCCAAATTGGGTTTGAGGATTAAGTGCTGTCTAAGTTGCGAACACTTGCGATGGGTCCTATAGGGTAACTGAGGACAACACACACTGTTCGAATGCCTGATGATAGAAAGACAAGTTTCTAGAGTTCGGTCCTTTAGTTCCAAGAGATTGATTTGAAGATCTGAGGCATGCACTAAAATCATATCCCTAACCAATGAAGCTGCATATGATTTGGTGCACTCAGGTTTACTGCATTTGACATGGCAGTCACAATATAAACCCTGTGTATGGACAATACATTCTCTGTACGACTATCCTTGGAGTTTGCGACAGCTAAAAAATTTGTAATGGGCTTCAGTTACGTGAAATGAATAAAATGGTTCTAGTAAACTGGTCCTCAACTTGTCAGATGCAAGGAAATTTGGCACCACTTCCGTATTCAGTTTTTGTAAGAGGTGGTAAATGCACAGGCCTACGTATGTCAAAAAAAAAAAAAAAGCACGCTGCTGGTAATCACCTAAGATTCTGTGATCCAGGGAACGCTGCTCCATGGGCGCAACATAGTTTGCCCATGGTTTGACCTTCCTGTCTAATGGTTGGAAGACTGCTGGCACCCACCAGAAACCATTCAGTGTGGTCTCGGAAAAGCCAACGGAGATTTCTGGAGGTGACTTGGATATGACCGCTAACCACTTAATTAGACATCTGTTGGTGCATTGCATCAGCTGGACTAGTATCAACAGCTGGTCAGAGAGATACACCAGAGCTGTCATGCTGAAAACTGGGCTGTAATGAGCATACTGTCAAATGAAAAATACATGTTAGCATTGAATGCCTGGGAAGTAGTACGTCAATGAGCCTGATGTGAACACAAAACCTCAACGCCAACTAATACATCTCTTGATGGTGGCACAAAACATGTTTATGAACTGACTGAACTGAAACAGGATATAAAATAATTCACTTCATGAAATAGAACAATAATCCTCTGAGTCCATTCGGGCAGGTGTCCAAATTGGGTTTGAGGATTAAGTGCTGTCTAAGTTAGAACACTTACGATGGGTCCTATAGGGTAACTGAGGACAACAGAGACTGTTCTCCTGTTGTCCCAAAGGGAGCAAATTTTTTCTGTATCCGGCCTGTAGCAATTATAAAGTGAAACAGAAATAAATTTACAAGTGCTCAAGTCCGCCATGACGACACAGCCCTCGTCCTCTTCAACAAAGAGGCCGCAAACGCTCTAATTATATGGCTGTCAGCTTCTGGGGCTGCCAAGTCAAACACTAGCGCCAGTGTGGAGCCAGCTGTCGCCAAGGAAAACTCATTCGGAGTGAACTGGTCTGGTCTGGCACTACCCCAAATACCACTCAGCGTTAGTAAGCAGCCAGACATATTTTCGGTTGTGTGTCTTGCGGAAAACAATAGGTCTGTGCATTGCAGGCCTCTCGTAGTGAGTGATCGGGTTGCTTCATGGTGGACGGTTGGAGCCCAGCAATCTGTCCTTTGGAAAATTGCCCCCTGCATGTTAGACATCTTCAAAACACTTACGTGATGTTGGTTGTTGACACTGCATCCATTAAGCCTCGGCGCAGCAGCTGGGTACATATATATGTATAAATATTCACATAATTCTTATCTGGGTAAGGTAGTGACTATGCTGCATGATTGGAGATTATTTGCAAAAACGTACTTTGAAGTATTCTGATGGGTTAGCCTTGTAAGCACAGCCCGCAAATTTCCTAAAAATTGATACACATACTCCCCCACCCAAGATGTACATTCATGGCACACTGAGTGGTTTACCTTCATTTTTCCGCCATTTTTATGTTACACAACTCTCGCAGAGGCATGGGAGTCGGAAAGAAGGGCCTAATATTCACACGTGAAAAGTATCTGGTTACGTAGTGAACTTGAATACTCGTATGCAATTGCACTAGATGTTTCAGTGCTGACCTTGCGGTTAGAAAGTTATCTTGGAATTCTCAAATTAATTTATTTGACGATTTACAGATTATCTTTCTCAAGCTCGGATAGCGGCGCACGCGGAACCCTTTCGGTGTGTAGGTAGGACAAAACTCACAATCACGCACAGGCGAATATCGTGGCGTCCGGCCGCACCACGACTATGGCAAGCGTATATGCACCAGGAACTACCCAGCATAACATTTCGGAAAATAGGACGTTTTCCTAGAAATTGGTCGCCACTCAAGTGACTGCCATTCCCAGGATTTTAGATACGGTGGATGACTTCTGCGGAATAATTACTGAACTGCGGATCACTCAGCTCCACTCCCTTCCAGCGAAAAAAAAATAAAAATTGAAAAATTTTCCACTCCCAGCAAAAGTACCATGTCTGAGACTAGAGCTGAGCGCTAAGCATACTTGTGTGATATTGACAAGATCTGAATCCGTTCATCCGCACGGTGAACAGTCACTCTTCATACTATCATGGAAAATATTATGACATACAGAAAGAATTTTTAACACCCGAATTTAAACAGGTGGGGCCCTATTAAGCGTGATATATTGGTACTTGGTACCATTGCTCACATAGACGTAATAAAATAGGGTTTCGTTAACCTATGGAATGAAACCGAACGTCACAATAAGACGCAGCTTACTATTAAGACGCATTAACACGATTCAGCTCATTGAACAGACAGTGTAAATAATTATAAAGTGCACAATGGTTCAAGTGAATCATTAAACACACACAATAATACCTTACCACGAGTTGGCGGAACTGGAAATAAAACGGCAGAGTTAGCTATGTTCACTTAAATTGCCAATGAGTGCTGAAGTAATCAACAGATTTAAGAAAATATAGAGTAAAATATACATGAGTACCTCTTCCCTAGCTTAAGTGTATGGTGAGTTCAACTATCTGACTGCATGAGTTAACTCAGAATACGAAAACTCTAACTGGAAACATATGGCTTCGTCGTCCCTTGTTAAGCCATTTCAAAAAAGTCCATACTTTTCATTATCCTAACACTCAGGTGCAGAGGAAGGCTGCAGTGGTAGCCAAGGGTTACAAATTCAGCCCTGGCATCTATGACCAGCTCTAGGACGAAATCTGCCCTACTCTGCCGTTCTAAGGCGAAGACATTTCTCTCTCTGACAGTCCAAGGCAAGGTGTGTAAATGTTGTCCTCCTAAAATCTTCCTCGTGATTCTCATTAGCCAATTGTTAATGACCTGCCGAGTTCCGAACAATGAGAAAGTTACAAACATAGCAACGGTCTTCCTTCACCTGAAAGATCCGCTGTAATTAACGAGTGACACACATTTCTCTTTTAGAATGGGACAGACAGCACATATTATCTCTCACTGTGATAGTGAATTCATCTTGTGGCCAATGATAGCAGCTACATTCGCAAGTCTTCATCCCCACTACAAAAAAAAAAAATTAAAAAAATTGTGAACTCGGAGCTTCCTTTCGAAATTTAAATATCAGTTACTTCTGGCCTCCTTTGGGTTAAACAGAGTGTTGTCGCTTTGGGTGCCTTCTGTTTTCCAATCCCCTAGAACTGCTTCTCACGACTGCAGTTTACCTGCGGAACGAAGCCTTCTGCACTCTGGCAAGCTCCTACCGGAACACGCGACACCATCTCTGACAGCACCCATCTTTTCAGTAAGCGCGTGGCCCCAACTCTTTCAACGAGGAACTGTTTTAAGAGGCGCTTGCCGTTGTACGTTGCTGCCACCGTCAGACAATGTGTCCAGCTTACAGGAAAGCAGCAGCGCGGAGGGGCCGCGCGGTTAAAGGCGTCACGTGACGGACTGCGCGGCCCCTCCCACCGGAGGTTCGAGTCCTCCCTCGGGCATGTGTGTGTGTGTGTGTGTGTGTGTGTGTGTGTGTGTGTGTGTTGTTCTTAGCATAGGTTAGGATAGGATCGAATTGGATTGTTTGGGGGAAGAGACCCAACAGGTCATCGGTCTCATCGGATTAGGGAAGGACGGAGAAGGAAGTCGACCGCGCCCTTTCAAAGCAGTCATCCCGGCATTTGCCTGGAGCGATTTAGGGAAATCACGGAAAATCTAAATCAGGCTGGCTGTACGCGGGATGGAACCGTCGTCCTCCCGAATGCGAGTCCAGTGTGCTAACCACTAGCATAGGTTACTTTGAGATAGTTTAAGTAATGTGTAAGTCTGGGGACCGCTGATATTAGCAGTTTGGTCCCTTATTAATTTACACACATTTGAACATTTTGAACTGAAAAAAGTTGCAAATACCCTTCACCGTATAGAAATGAAATGAAGAAGTACCTACTAGTCTCCCAGTCACTGGTGTTTCTTTCAGTTGCTATTAATTTGAACTGATCTGGAAGTCTAATTTGAATATTGGGTTAATCATTATGTTATGGAGCGATTTTGGGAAAAAACTATCCCGACACACAAGTTCACACAGTAATTTATTGGGAAACCGTACCAGAGGTGAAACCAAATTTGAAGGGGTATGTGACGGTCATGTTACACTGTGAATCAGTTTCTCGGTTTCCTGGACATAGACTATGTCAATGGCCTTTCTTTGCCATCATCATCGCCCACGTCTCTGCGGCTTGATCAAATTATTGTCAGGATATCATTTCGGCTCGGCGCTACAGTGCAGTCTGTCCATATACTGTCAGAATCACTATGAAACTGCGTGCAGTTTAAACGTCTTGCCCACGTGAACAATATTGTCTCTGGTACTTTGTAGTACGTTGTTTACTGTTGGGGCATTTCACTCGCGCACTCTGGTGCACAAGTTATGCATACCACAGCAAAACTGTGTTTGTAGGAAGCATGGAACACGTATTCCGTTCTGACCAAGCGCCACTCTTGTTGTACTATGGTCTAAGCGTGATTCAACAAGTTTGTGTTACTTTCTGACGTCCAGTCGTAATGTACAACATTTAAAACAAACCTTCAGCAATTGCTGTAGTGCCGTGTGTGTAAGGATGTAACAAGTGTATGAGACTCGTTTATGAAAAAATGTTGTTCTATAGTGAATAGATGTAAGCTGCAACCATAAGATGTATTGAATGTGGTTCGTTCACATATTTTACAATCGTTTCGTTCATATTTCTACATCCACATCTACATCCATACCCCGCAAGCCACCTGACGGTGCGTGGCGGAGGGTACCCTGAGTACCTCTATCGGTTCTCCCTTCTATTCCAGTCTCATATTGTTCGTGGAAAGACGGATTGTCGGTATGCTTCTGTGTGGGCTCTGATCTCTCTAATTTTATCGTCATGGTCTCTTCGCAAGATATACGTAGGAGGGAGCAATGTACTCTTGACTCTTCGGTGAAGGTATGTTCTCGAAACTTTAACAAACGCCCGTACCGAGCTACTGAGCGTCTCTCCTACAGAGTCTTCCACTGGAGTTTATCTATAATCTCCGTAATGATTTCGCGATTACTAAATGATCCTGTAACTAAGCGCGCTGCTCTCCGTTGGATCTTCTCTCTCTCTTCTATCAACCCTATCTGGTACGGATCCCACACTGCTGAGCAGTATTCAAGCAGTAGGCGAACAAGCGTACTGTCACCTACTTCCTTTGTTTTCGGATTGCATTTCCTTAGGATTCTTCCAATGAATTTCAGTCTGGTATCTGCTTTACCGACGATCAACTTTACATGATCAATCCATTTTAAATCACTCCTAATGCGTACTCCCGGATAATTTATGGAATTAACTGCTTCCAGTTGCTGACCTGCTATTTTGTAGCTAAATGATAAGGGAGCTATCTTTCTATGTATTCGCAGCACATTACACTTGTCTAAATTGAGATTCAATTGCCATACCCTGCACCATGCGTCAATTCGCTGCAGATCCCCCTGCATTTCAGTACAATTTTCCATTGTTACAACCTCTCGATACACCACAGCATTATCTGCAAAAAGCCTCGGTGAACTTCCGATGTCATCCACCAGGTCATTTATGTGTATTGTGAACAGCAACGGTCCTACGACACTCCCCTGCGGCACACCTGAAATCACTCTTAGTTCGGAAGACTTCTCTCCATTGAGAATGACGTGCTGCGTTCTGTGATCTACGAACTCATCAAACCAATCACACAATTTGTCTGATAGTCCATATGCTCTTACATTGTTTATTAAACGACTGTGGGGAACTGTATCGAACGCCTTGCGGAAGTCAAGATACACGGCATCTACCTGGAAACCCGTGTCTATGGCCCTCTGAGTCTCGTGGACGAACAGCGCGAGCTGGGTTTCACATGACCGTCTTTTTCGAAACCCATGCTGATTCCTACAGACGTAACTGATCGACGTTAGAGATATACGTCTATAGTTCTGCACATCTGTTCGACGTCCCTTCTTGAAAACGGGGATGACCTGTGCCCTTTTCCAATCATTTGGAACGCTACGCTCTTCTAGAGACCTACGGTACACCGCTACATGAAGGGGGGCAAGTTCCTTCGCGTACTCCATGTAAAATCGAACTGGTATCCCATCAGGTCCAGCGGCCTTTCCTCTTATGAGCGATTTTAATTGTTTCCCTATCCCTCTGTCGTCTATTTCGATATCTACCATTTTGTCATCTGTGCGACAATTTAGAGAAGGAACTTCAGTGCAGACTTCCTTTGTGAAACAGCTTTGGAAAAAGACATTTAGGATTTCGGCTTTTAGTCTGTCATCCTCTGTTTCAGTACCATTTTGGTCACAGAGTGTCTGGACATTTTGTTTTGATCCACCTACCGCTTTGACATAAGACCAAAATTTCTTATGATTTTCTGCCAAGTCAGTACATAGAACTTTACTTTCCAATTCATTGAACGCCTCTCGCATAGCCCTCCTCACACTACATTTCGCTTCGCGTAATTTTTGTTTGTCTGCAAGGCTTTGGCTATGTTTATATTTGCTGTGAAGTTCCCTTTGCTTCCGCAGCATTTTTCTGACTCGGTTGTTGTACCACGGTGGCTCTTTTCCATCTCTTACGATCTTGCTTGGCACATACTCATCTAAAGCATATTGTACGATGGTTTTGAACTTTGTCCACTGATCCTCAACACTTTCTGTACTTGAGACAAAACTTTTGTGTTGAGCCGTCAGGTACTCTGTAATCTGCTTTTTGTCACTTTTGCTAAACAGAAAAATCTTCCTACCTTTTTTAATATTTCTATTCACGGCTGAAATCATCGATGCCGTATCCGCTTTATGATCGCTGATTCCCTGTTCTGCGTTAACTGTTTCAAATAGTTCGGGTCTGTTTGTCACCAGAAGGTCTAATATGTTATCGCCACGAGTCGGTTCTCTGTTTAACTGCTCAAGGTAGTTTTCAGATAAAGCACTTAAAAAAATTTCACTGGATTTTTTGTCCATGCCGCCCGTTATGAACGTTTGAGTCTCCCAGTCTATATCCGGCAAATTAAAATCTCCACCCAGAACTATAACATGGTGGGGAAATCTACTCGAAATATTTTCCAAATTGTCCTTCAGGTGCTCAGCCACAACAGCTGCTGAGCCAGGGGGCCTATAGAGACATCCAATTACCACGTCTGAGCCTGCTTTAACCGTGACCTTCACCCAAATCATTTCCCATGTCGGATCTCCGTCAATTTCCTTCGATACTATTGCAGTTCTTATCGCTATAAACACGCCTCCCCCTTCACTGTCCAGCCTGTCTCTGCGGTATACATTCCAATCTGAGTTTAGGATTTCATTACTGTTTACGTCTGGTTTCAGCCAACTTTCTGTCCCTAGTACTATATGGGCGTTGTGACCGTTTATTAATGAGAGCAGTTCTGGGACCTTTCTATAGACGCTCCTGCAGTTTACTATTAGCACATTAATATTGTTATTCCCTGTTGCATTTTGCCTACTCCTACCTTGCCGCGTCTCAGGAGGCGTCTTGTCGGGCCTAGGGAGGGAATTCTCTAACCTAAAAAAAACCCCTGTGCACTCCACACGTACTTCGCTACCCTTGTAGCCGCTTCCGGCGTGTAGTGCACGTCTGGCCTATTCAGGGGGACCCTACATTTCTCCACCCGATAGCGGAGGTCGAGAAATTTTCACCCCAGATCTCCGCAGAATCGTCTCAGCCTCTGGTTTAAGCCTTCCACTCGGCTCCAAACCAGAGGACCGCGATCGGTACTGGGAACGATACTACAAATAGTTAGCTCTGATTCCATCCCACGAGCGAGGCTTTCCGCCTTCACCAATTCCGCCAACCGCCTGTACGAACTGAGGATGACCTCTGAACCCAGCCGGCAGGAGTCATTGGTGCCGACACGAGCAACAATTTGCAGTCGGGTGCACCCAGTGCTCTCTATCGTCGCCGACAGGGCCTCCACATCTCGGATTAGACCCCCGGCAAGCAGACAGAGTGAACACTGGCCTTCTTCCCCGACCTTTCCGCTATTTCGCTAAGGGGCTCCATCACCCGCCTAACGTTGGAGCTCCCAATCACTAATAAACCCTCCCCCCCGTGTGCCTGCTCGGACCTTGCTGAAGGAGCGGCCACATGTCCACTCACAGGCAGAGCGGGCGATGCCACATGATCAGCTTCCACATTTACCCTTCGCCTCGAGCGCAGCGAACGCCGCTTAATCCGCCACTCCCCTTGGGGAGAGGGTGGCCCTACCGCGTCCGGTACCCGCGAAGATGTCTCGACAGCAGGGACAGTGGGTGAAGCATGTAACACCTGGGGTGTACCATGCGACGCACCAGACTCCCCACTGCCGCTACACTCCGAGGCAGCAGCCTGAAGACGGCTGACCGCGGCCATCAACACGTTCAGCTGTTCGCCAACAGTGGCCAGCTCCTCCTGCGTCCGTACACAGCAGTCACACATACTATCCATCCCAAGGAATCAATTTACTGGAGAGAGTTAATCAACTTTTAACTAGACATAATTCACTAAAGGCGGCTGATTATTGACTAAACTGCGATTGCTAGCCACTTCTTGTAGAAAACAATGAAAATAACACTACCTGTCTCTGGACTGTATTGAAAACAAACACCAGCACCACTGGCACTATGGTTGACTAAAGGGACTCTCTATTACTGTATTCAAAACAAACACGAAATCTATGGAACACTATTAATAGCACTCGACAATTAACGCTTCCTGAAAGCAAAAACACGGAAGAAGAAGTGAAGTAACAAAAATACAGTTAATACTTAAATTAAGGTAAGTATTTCATACGGATCATGCAAATGGTGATGTGTAGTTACAAATGTGGAATGACAGATTAATTTACATGGCACATCTCCAACGGCTTACTGCCGGCATACTGCTTCATAATGACTTCACAGAGAAGGAGTCATCGAATGGACGTGGCGAAAAAACAAGGATGGGTCGTGCGAGATAAACCAAAGTTGGTAGACGTCTTTCTACATCTGAAAGACGGTGTCTATTCATATTTAGCGCCAGTCACGTAAGATGGCACTTGTATCGCCACTGTGAGTATGCAAATCAGGTTTGCCTTAAATACGCGGTGTATTGGACGTGAGCGTTAGTCTTCTTTGAGACTGGTCGTAGTTAGGTGATGTCGATCAAGAATACCTTGAAGACAATGAAGACGCTATTATCAACAGGTCACTGAGTTTAAACGAGGTCGTGTAGTAGCGCTTCAAGAAGCTGGATATATGCCTTCCATTATATTGCAGAAAGACTTGGCAGGAATATAGCCACCGTACACAATTGCTGGCACCGGTCGTTACGGGAAGGTTGGACTGCTAGAAGAACAGGTTCAGGGCAACCACGTGGCAGTAACGAAAGCGAAGACCGTCGTGTTCGGCGTATGGTTCTGCCGCATCGTACTGCATCTGCTGTACCAACTCGACCAGCAGTCGGAACCACAGAGACACCACGAACATTTACAAATCGGGTACTTCAGGGACAGCTCCGAGCAGACGCTCTGTAACCTACATTCCACTCAACACCAAACCACCGCCATTTGCGGCTTCAGTGGTGTCGAGGAAGAGCTTACTGGAGCGCGGAGTGGAGGTATATTGTGTTTTCTGATGGAAGCTGGTTGTGCCTCGGTGCCAACGAATGCCACGTGTCGGTTATAATGAGGTGATTTGAGCTGCTGTATCCTAGATCTCTGTAGCCTGGACACACTGGACCTAAATCTCGAGTTATGGTCTGGGGTGTGATTTCGTATGACAACAGGAGCACTCGCGTGGTTACCCCACACACACCGACTGCATCTATGTGTCAGTCTGCTTATTCGACCTGTTGTACTGCCACTAGTGAACAGATTACGGTGGGTGTTTTCCAGGAGGATAACGCTCACCCACATACCACAGTTGTAACCCAAAATGCTCAACAGAGTGTCGACATGTTACCTTGGCCTGCTAGATCATCAGATCTGTCTCCTATCTGGAACGAATGGGATGTCATCAGACGACAATTCCATCGTCATCCACAACCAGCACTGACCGTCTATGTATCGATCGATCTAGTGCAGCATGCATGGACCTCATTTCACAGACTGACTGCTTGCAGTCACCTTTGATCTTGCAATGTTGATAACATAAACATATTTCCTACACAAATGTATTCTTGAAATATCATTACGCTACATTAATTATTTTTAGGTACTGTAATCTTTTCTCATCGCTGTATTTGTGTTTTAAGAAGCGCACAGATAGTATACTAGATAGGTTTGTTTAGATTATGTAAGGTGAAAGTTACATGACTAATGGAATTACTGGGGATTTCTGTTCTAACGAACAAATGAAGGAAACATAACTCTGATAACTTCAACTTTTGTAGTCCTGTCTTCTCAGTTGCGTGTAATATCATGGTATATTGATAATTTAGTTATGGACCGTCTCACAGCAACTGAATAAAAGACAATTTTAGTGCCATACGCGTTTCGCCTCTATTTTCAGCAAGGAATCATCAGTGGCAATGTTTCAATGCCATGCGTTCAGTTCATAGTGCTGTGGAATGTGGGGAAAAAAAACGCAAATAGGCATTCATAAGAAGAAGAACAACACCAAAAATGCAACAGGAGCGTAATATATAAGAAATTGTCCACGCAACCGGCCACTGATGATGCCTTGCAGAAAATAAAGGCGAAACGCGTATGGCACTAAAATGGTGTTTCATTCAGTTGCTGTAAGACGGTTCATATGTCAAAATTATCAATACATCGTGATAACGCTGATAAACTTGTCTGGGCGCTAGCAGTGTAACTTGTCTTAGGAAGCACTGATGTGGCAGAACAGACGCACATTGCAGACGAAATGCACAGAAACAAAGACGGTTACCCTTAACTGTCTAGTGTTAGGTGTGTTCCAACAATACCGAAGTGAACTGGAATGACCAATACTCATATGGAAACATGTCAGTAGGCCGCCATTCGAGGCTTTCACACTGCACAATCTGCCCTCAAAGACCATCCGTGAGGGCATCTGCAGTTCCTGTAAGTGACCTTGGAAGCTGTGGAAGTCGTTTGGCCGTCTCGGGGATGGCGTGCGGTAGCTTGTAGCCGCCTCTTTGTGTAGGAGCACGTAAATGCGGTTAATTACTGCTCTGCGGAAGCCGCCTCCGTCTGGGGGTGGGATACAACCGGCGCAGGGTGGCAGGCGGTCTTTAAGTCTGGCTGCGGTTGGCGGGGGTGGGGGTGGGGGTGGAGGGTGCGCAGCTTTCTTGCGCGCCCCACTAGACCAGCCATTTCAGCGCTGCTCCTGCTGCCGCAGTTTCTTCTCCGTCTGTTTTGTGTTTTCCATGGCTGTCGTTTATTAATGCCGGACGGAATAAGCCTTTTTGACTCCAACTTGCGGTAAACGGCGTTAATTACGTCTGACGGATTGTCTGCAGGAAGATTTTCGCCTAACAGGTAACAAAACGGCTTATCCACAAAGGTGGCTCTCAGGCATCAAAGAAGGTCACGACTTTTATTAAAGCAAATAATATCTTTAGACGAAATAATTCCATGGAGGGCCCAACCTTTCGCAGACGAACGATATCAGATAATATGCAGTGCCCTTGTCGATTTTGAACCTTACTAAACTTCACTTCGAAAAAACATTACTTTTCTTAAAAAAATAGATGACTGTGTGATAAGACACCAATGGTCTCCTTAAATATCCCCAAGTCTAACTTTTTCAATAATTCCTTTTTTGAAAGTAAGTAAGAAAATTTGTGCAAATCTGAAGAGAAAGAAAGAAACAGTACTCCAAGAAGAAATACAGACAACATTTAGTGAATAAGAAATTCATTTCTCATATCCGTTTGAAGTAAGAAAGATAATCATGTCACTAAAAGGTGAACATTTAGACAATGGATAGTAACTCCAAAAAGATAATAGAGTGATGTGATCCATTAACATGTAATATTCTTAGTCATTTATGTAATGCATCATTAACTCAGGGAGTTTTCCTAGAAAGACTGATACATGCCATTGACAGGCCTCTCTGAAAAAAAGGGTGACCTCAAAGACGTTAGTAACTGCCTCCCAGGGTTACTACTTACACTGCTTTCCAAAATGTTCGGCCGGCCAGTGTGGCCGAGCGGTTCTAGGCGCTTCAGTCTGGAACCGAGTGACCGCTACGGTCGCAGGTTCGAATTCTGCCTCGGGCATGGATGTGTGTGATGTCCTTAGGTTAGTTAGGTTTAAGTAGTTCTAACTCCTAGGGGACAGATGACCTCAGATGTTAAGTCCCATAGTGCTCAGAGCTATTTGAACCAAAATGTTCGACAACTTGAACTTCTGGGTTGTCACTCACCAGTGTAGATTTTATACGTCCATCCTTGAGCGTGAAGGTTTCAGGGACTTTGGCCGTCCACTTACGTAATAAAATAGAACACCTACAGCCGTCCTTTCATTGTTAATTATTGTAAAGCTACCAGTTTCGGTGGTTTAGTACATCTTCTTCAGCGTCAGTTAAGGACTGAAGATGGTGTACTAAAACACCGAAACTGGTAGCCATATAGTAGATAACATCTAAAGCATGGCTGTAGCTGTCCGATTTTATTACATCTGTGTAGGAGTGAGACACTTAGCCAATCACAGTTTGCATTTCGGAAGGGCCATTCTACGGAGTTACCTATTCATATATTTACTGAGCACATTCTAAAATCTCTTGAAAAAAAATTTCACGAAATGGAATATTCTATGGCTGATTTAAGGGATTTGGTTGTGTCTGTCATAATATTCTGCAACAGAAGTCAAATTTTTATCGAATACATAGTTCAGGAAATATCTGGTTTGGTTCAAATGATTCAAATGGCTCTGAGCACTATGGGACTTAACATCTATGGTCATCAGTCCCCTAGAACTTAGAACTACTTAAACCTAACTAACCTAAGGACATCACACAACACCCAGTCATCACGAGGCAGATCAAATCCCTGACCCCGCCGGGAATCGAACCCGGGAACCCGGGCGTGGGAACCGAGAACGCTGCCGCACGACCACGAGCTGCGGACTATCTGGTTTGGTTCTTATTTAAGAGACAGTATGCAGAAAGTTATCCAGGCCTGCTCATGTAATAGAAAGCGGAACGACACACCATCTATATTGAAGAAGTTACAGGGTTCTGTCATTGCTCCACAACTATCCATGTATTATGTTAATAATCTGCCACGTAATTTGAAACAGGAGGCAAAATTAGTCCTATTTGCAGGTGATACCAGCAATAAATAATAAAGAGCGAGTAAGTGATGAAAAATAAACAGGCAAAGGCATATATTATAGCTGCTAGTTTCAGCTACATTTGCCATAAGAATAATTTCCAACTTTGAGGATATGAGAGTCTAAGTAAACTTACACTGTAGCAAATAAGAAGCTGGTATAGGCATGCATTCAAATACAGAGATATGTGAACCGGCAGAATACGGCTGTTGATGACTGGAAACATGTTTCAAGTTGTATAGAGCGGATGACCATGTACGGGTATGGAGGGAATCTCATATATCCACGGACCCTGCATGTCAGTAGAGGACTGTTCAATCTGGTGAAGGCTGTGTAGTGGTGTGGGGCGCTTGCAGTTGGAGCGATATGGGATCCCTGATACGTCATGATACGACTTTGACATGTGACACACACGCAAGCATCGTGTCTGATCACCTGCACCCTTTTATGTCCATTGTGCACTCCGACGGATTTAGGCAATTCCAGCAGGACAATGGATCACTACACACATCCATAACTGCTACAGTTGCGCCAGGAACACTCTTTTGAATTAAAACACTTCCGCTGGCAAGCAAACTCACCAGACATCAACATTTTTGAGCATATCTGGGATGCCTTGCAACGTTCTGTTCAGAAGAGATCTCCATCCCCTCGTACTGTTACGGAAGTATGGATTGCCCTGCAGAATTCATGGTGTCAGTTCCCTCCAGCATTACTTCAGACATTAGTCGAGTCCATGCCAGATCGTTTTGCGGCACTTCTCCGTGCTCGCGGGGGCTCTACATCATATTACGCAGGTGTACCAGCTTCTCTGGCTCTTCAGTGCATTTCGCAATTTTACATTCACGGAACAGCAAGTATTCATATAAATATTTTTTTAAATTTTTTTATTGTATTTAAATGTTCTTTCTTTGTTCTGTTTCCACACAGCGGAACATAACGTTTATTGTTAATTTGATCTGTGGAACAAGTAACTCCCAGGACGTGCTGAAAGCTCCGAGTTTTTGGTGTGAAAACTACTTTTTAAATAAAACATTACTAGAATGCTACATCTTTACTCATCATGTCTACATATTCATTTTTCAACGTAGTGAACCTGGTGACTAAAACATTTCTTCCAACGGAAGATCAGTTCGTTGGCAGCGTCACCGTAGAATTTTTGACTTTGTTGACGGAGCGGCTGCCTCGCCACTGCTTGCACCACTTCACCTCTAGTTCCCGAACGTGTTCTTTATATTTTAGAAAGTGAAAAAAATGGAATGAGACCATGTCGGGATCGATGATAGTGAAACCGAGGCGTGGGATTGTTGCAGATGTCGTGGTGGTCATGCGTAGTCTGGTGTGGTCATGTTTATGGAGAGGGTGTTCCATGTGTGGATGAACTCTTCGAATTGGAAACTCGATTACGGTACTCTGATTTTCACACACCGACATGGTCACGTTACACATCACCTTGTTACGCGCCACAGTTGGGAGCTCTCTAGCGGCAGAGGCCTGCAAGCATGCAAACGTGAAGGAAAAAGATGTACAGTTTTAATAACATTTGTTTTACTTGAAAAAGTTCGAGTTTTCACATAAAAAATTCGGAGACATTAGTTTTCCCCACTCCCTCGTAACTAACTAACTAATCGATTAACCAGCTACACATTTTCAATGAGTAATTTATTCCATCATTACTGGTTTTGGGCTGAGCAGTCATTCGCAGGGTAATGTGGGTCTCTCGCACAAATCTCAGATGAAGTAGCTCATAGTTTAACGTGCATAATATTGATGACATAGACGCAAATGATTTAATGTATGTAGGAAAGTGTTTTCGTTAGCATAAAAAGAAATGCTCGGAATAATCTGTCGATGGACCTGTAAGATTCCAATTTAATAATTTACGCTAATCATAGATTTGAATCTAAAATGTAAGGCTACTGAATCATAATACAATAAACATATTCGCAGTTGCTAATAGGGATTGCCATCAGTTGTATAATGGAATGACGACAGCCGGATCGCGACTCGAACACGGATTTCCTACCTATTGTGTGTGGTCGCCATACCATTTTGTTACCTGAGCGCGACTCACGGCCTGACACAAACATTTTTATATCGTCAACCATGTGCCATGGTCCTAGCCGTAGGTCGTGCTCGAGTAGTCAAATAGTAAGGTGACCGCTAGCGGTAAGCGGGAAAACAGGGTTGGAATCGTGTTCCGGCACAAATTTTCACTGTCGTCATTCCGTTATACAGCTAGTTGTAATCAATATTCGCAAGTTCGAGTACACTTAATATGTGTTTCACAACGGTTTTAGTGGCCGTAGTGCCTGTACCTTCGGACATACGTGAGTGTCCGAAAAAATTTGCATCTTAATAAGATGTAACACAGGCATTGCACTATCGACTCTCTCATAATGTTGACGATGGACAAACTGAAATAGTCAGGAGCATGGAGCTGGGAGTGGTAAGGTGGAAAGTGAAGAATTTAAAAAAAAAGAAAGAATCTGAACAGCATTTATTTGTATCAGCTGCACTCTAATGTTGGCAAATGAACGACAAAAGCCACCATAAAGCGCTTAATAGTTGCCACAATGAGAACAATAGTTCATGTTTTAACACTTAACGGAATTTTTAAAGGGTAAACACACAGATCTTTAATTACAATAAATAATAAGAAAATCATTTCTCACAAAATTTAAACACTGAAAATCTGAGAATATTATTTACATTCCAAGGATATTAAATAAATACATTTGGTTGTTACCTAGGAGTTTACGTAAGAGGACCAACTTTGGCTTAGTACAGACATCACTCGGACCCATTGTTTAACTGATTAGGTAACCTAGAACACACATAGGATAACATTTAACCACATGTCTACCAGGTGACAGCAGAAATAACTATAAGACCCTTTCAGATTTTAACTGTCAGTAGTGTATTAAAAAGATGGAAATTTAGGACACGAATGTTCAAAAGAGACTAACAAACCTGCATATGAAAGGAAACATAGAGAGTAAAACATGAATTTTTCTTCATTAAATGGACAAAGAAATAACCCTGGCATATACTGGTAACTCTAAATGTTGATCCACATGGGGATGGAGACCAAAATAACCATATTTACTCAAAGCTAGACTGCATAGCACGCCATGGGAACCAAAATTGAATCTCTATACCGAGAGCCCACACAAGACACAACAGTTATAAGCATCACTTCAGCCTCACTCAACACAAGGTGCTCGCTGTTTGTCTCTCTATACCAGTCCTTGGCTGTATAGTAAACACTGGCACCTCAGTACCCTCAAACCAAGGCAGCAGAAATAAGAAATTTGCCAACCCTGAAGACGGACACCCTGAACCATTAAGTCAGAGGGAAGTAATAATTCTTCAAAAATGTTAAGCACACTTTCCATAGCCATCCATTACTCGACGAACCGGACCTCCATCCTTCTGCAACAACCCTAATTACTATGCCGACCAGCGAGCGAACACTGGCAAGAGGGAGTACGTGTGCAGTTAAACCAGCTCGGTGTGCGAGCCCTCGTGGGACACAAGAAAACCCGTCACTAGGATACGAAGAGCAGAAAGGTTTAATGAACATCAGTTATTGATTCCCACAGATGCACGGCAATGGCTGCCAATAATTGTGTTCTGACTGTGCCTGTGTTACTAATTCTGAGAGATTAAGCCCTCTGGAGAGTTATGTATGAGTCCTACTACTCCTCGTATTAAGTTCTAGTAAAGAAAACCAAAGACGACACCTCTATAGCCATATCTCACCATGGCCGTAAAACTAGCAAATTTGTCATGGTAGGATAACAGCTGATTTCGCATCAGTACAAAAACTGACTGCGGTAAGAACGCTGCAGTTAATGAGAGCACTGTGGCCATACAAATTATGTCCTTTTGTATTAGGTCATTTATATCTTAGTTTAATCGCCACTGCAGAGCACCAAACCACAATGTGTAGATCAGGCTTTCCCTTATGGCATGAACTTGTGCAATACAAATGTTGGTGCTATCTGTAATTATTAAGCTCCCATGACTAACCCTACTAGAAGCTACAACATCGCACTACATTGTGAGAGACATAAAATTATGTATTGCATACGGCTATCTACTGGACGCAGGATCACCGTCTTGCTTTATTGTGTTAAAATAAAAGGCAATTTCTCTGCAATGATAAGACGCTCTCACGTGAAAAAAGGAGTAAGGCTAAGACGAAACTATAGACATCCACACTCGTCTGGACCACTCTCCGGCACGTTTTAGTTTCAGAGGATGTGGAGGAATGGGGTCATTGTTTCTAACAAAAATTGTTGCAGAAACGAAGCAGTTTCGCAGTTGTTTATTGTTATCAAGAGGAAAAACTTAGATCCTTTGTGGACCGAATGTGCTCTCGAGGTAATACAGAGATCCACCCGATGCACAAAAGAGCCATCGCATCGTGTGGATGTAAATTACAAAGCAAACTATTGTCTGCCTTATCCTGGATCTCAATAGAAGCATAGTAGTACGTTATTTAACTTTAAACTTGGAAAAGTACTGAAAGCAAGAGACCCGGCCCCATGAATGAAACGCCCGCTGCAAGCAGGAAGCACATTCAGATCTCACCATCGTGAACTGCTATCACGCCAATGAAACTGACCGACTCCCTCCGTTATCCGACGAACAGAGTAAAGGTTGAATGTCATAAAAATCGCGGTACTGCTGCATAGTTTTTTATTATATACTCCCGACCTGTCTGATTGCTAATGCAATACTTTACATGGAAAATGCCTTTAATTGATTTTTATTATGATTATTTATTTTATTATGATTATTATGTTTACGTTCATCGTATAGATATAGTCGTTAATTAGGATGCCTCATCAATACTTCTTCTCATGTAGTCTATCACCTCTTTGTTCTTTTGCATAGCTCCAAGAGTTTCGTTTATGTTTGAAAGGTCATCATTTTTTCTGAGGCCCCATATCTACAATAGTATTTTCCCGTCCGTTCCGTCATCTTTATTTCTGTTCTCTGTTGTGAGCTAGAGATTCGATATCATATAACGCTTCTGGTCTTAGTGTGTAACAACTCAGGTATTGCTGGAACTGTATTGTGTCACATAGTGAGCCAGTTGTATTCTCGTTTAGATATAGTCTTCGCCTTCCACTCTTTGTTCGGCCCTTGTAAGGGTACACTCTACCTCATGTACTTCATTCAATCCGTCATCATATACCTTATTTGCGTCCTTTCACACGAACTTTGTAGTAGCATACATGTCTTATAGGCTTTGTACATCATATTTGTCTGGTGCTTCTTTTCACATCGCTTAAGTATATTACAGGTGATTTTTCTAGTTTCTCCAGAAAGCAATTAGATAGTGCCTGTAAAAGGTTCGTTAACTCTTGTGTTGATCCCAGAAGAATCTATTATTCACCTCGGAACTGTATTTTGGACTTCACATTTCTAAGCGCTATTGTTATCAATGCTATCATATTGTGTTCTGAGTCGAACACATCACATATTTAAAATAAAACTTTTCTATCAGTTACGTCACATATCCTTTTAAAATCCATGAGCGATCGTCTGCTTATTTCTCAGTTTCCTAGTTTGTATGGCAAGCATATGCTTATATAACTTGTAGTATGACTTTCACACAGCGCTTTGCGATATTGTTTCAATTACGTCATGATTACGCGATAATCGATAGCGTGAGCTCCGCACATTTTGTTGGGAGTGGAAGGTATTCCATTTCCCTTCAGAAGAAGCAGGTTCTGGATGCTCGTCAGTCCCATACAGTCGGCGGAATGTTTTAATAGTGTCTCAGTAGCAGGGGACGAGTGACTCCTGGGTGGCAGCAAATTTTCTAGGAAAACATCCTTTTGCCAGAAATGGTTATTGTAGACCTTCCCTGGCACTAATCAGCTTCCCACACGAGCAATATCTATCCACTGATGGTATCTGAATGTGAAATTTGCCTTTCTGTCCGCACATCAAAAAGAAACTGGCGTTAGAAAGTTCGTTGTTCCTCCAAAACTGCAAACTGTCCAAATACAATCTAGAGTAATGCTGCCGTCGCCAGAGGTGGTGTATAGGGTAGACAGAGAATGTTCAAAACTAGTACCAAACTCACGAATCGTAATGACGGTTTCCGCAATTGTGGGTGGGAAATTTCTGCCGCTTTCCCCTGTTTTTACGTAGAAAAGGGAACATACACATTCGTCATACAGGTAGCAGCAATCACTCGCCCGTCAAAGTCGTGCATGGAAATTGTGAGAGTTTCGGTGAGAACCTTGCCTGGAGAGGATTTTCTTCCCTGCTCTCAACTGGTGCTGACTGGAACCCTCTCACCCTGCTCGAAGAGTGTAAGTTTCGCTCAGACAGTAATATAATCCGGCTTCTGAGCAGCTCACATTTAACTCATTCAATTATTCATCTTAATTGCTCAGTTATCTGTAACAAACATTTCTCTCAATTATCTCGCTGTTGCAAGGCACCCAGGTGTTACAATCTTATTCATTTTTAGTTTCTATATTATTAAAGTTAAACAACGATCTCAAAAAGTGTAGAGTAATTTTATTTTAGCTCAGAATATTACTGTATATTATTCATTGTCAACTGTTCACTTCATTAGATTAAATAATTGTATTCTTGATCTGAGGTACGTTTTAAGATCCCTAATGCCCTAAAACTTCCCAATGGTTAGGTGGACCATAGACATTTAATATAACCACCAGCAGTTCTATGATGTTTGTTTCGCTGTAAAGAGTTTCATTTTTGTCCAGCAACCAAGGATTATTTATAAAGATGTAAGGTAGGCAGAGATAGTAACATCCTTTTATAACAAGAGTAGTTGGTTCATTACCTCTTAGACCTCTTTTGCAACTCCTTACAGAACTGTTAATTGTAACATTATTCGCGTTAATTGTGTCATGCGCCTCATGTATGAAGAATCTGCATACTTCGCCTTTAATTTCTGCAGACACTAAACAGCTAACCACACCGCTTCTTCACAACACGAGACATGCAATTTTCATCCTGTTCGAATTCGCCTTCTTTTTAAAATATTTCTTGGTACTCACGGACCTGTCTGTTAGCCTGCTTTATTGCCCTTTTTACGAAGTATTTTGAAAGAATTTTGTCAGCCACTAACAGGGATATTACTCGCAGTTATTCAGCTCTTTGGGGTCTCAGTTCTTTTGCAGCTAATGTATTTCGATACTCCGGTGATGTATCTTATAACCTGGATGTTTTACCATTTCAAGCAATACATACAATTCCCAGTCGTCTTATTGTTCTTGAACACGTTAGTCACATACATTTCTGGTTTTATTTTGCCTTTAAAGGTGTACTAGCGCTTACCAATGTTATTTACTGCTACTCTGCGTTTTGTTCTCTTAAGGTGACTTCTCTTGTAGCATATTTTTTCGTACTACTTTTGCACTCTCTCTGCGACTCAGTTGTGTTATTTTATCTGATATTTTATCCGACTTATCAACTTTCGTTTCATTTACTTGACTTGTGGCCCATACTGCCCATTTTCTTTCTTCTCATTTCTTCTTTCTCGGTCTTCCTCTCTTTCGAAGTCTTGGTTCCACCAAAGGTGCTTTCTGACGTTCGTGGTGCAGCCCTTTGTGTACCCCTTTTCTAACAAACTTTTTGCTTGATAAATTCTAATGACACATAGCTATCTTTGTTTTACCTAATATATTTTCATCTTTTGATCTTTTCTGTTTGCCTTTACATGCATTGGGCAACGGCCTTGCCACAGTTGATACACCGGTTCCCGTGAGATCACCGAAGTTAAGCGCTGTCGGGTGTGGCCGGCACTTGGATGGGTGACAATCCAGCAGCCATGCGCTGTTCCCTTTTTTCGGGGTGCACTCAGCCTCGTGATGCCAATTGAGGAGCTACTCGACCGAATAGTAGCGACTCCGGTCAAAGAAAACCATCATAACGACCGGGAGTGCGGTGCGCTGACCACACGCCTCTCCTATCCGCATCCTCACCTGAGGATGATACGGTGGTTGGACGGTCCCGATGGGCCGCTTGCGGCCTGAAGACGGAGTGCTTTTTTTTTTTTTTTTTTTTTTTTTTTGGCATGTATTCCATTCATTCTTGCTTCTTGCCGTTAGCCAGAAATTTCGCCTTGACCTTGTAACATCATATCAACATGATAACAACACTGATTGCTACAAAATGTGACTTAAATTTTGTCACATAATTTAACTTACTTATATACTGGTTCCTTAACGCATGACGAAGCCATTTGCCCATAATACTGACGCGATTATGTAATTATATCACAATTTGAATCAGTGTACTAATTAGGATGTTGTGTATTGTCAATGTGTTTGGGAATGTATTTTTCATCCAAAGACAATGCCTGCCTTCTTTTTCTAGTAGATCACGTAACTTAATTTCTAAACTGTATTATCTGTGTTAAACGCATAATTAAGTAAAATGCGTCAACACTGAACCTGGGCTTACTTTCCAACAAGATAACGGCGAGCGTTTCTACTGGTTGTCTTCGTACTTGCCAAACCATACAGTGAACAGCAGGGTAGCCGGACATCTCCCCAGTTGAGAGCGTTTGGAGTATTATGAGTGTGGTGTCACCGCCAGACACCACACTTGCTAGGTGGTAGCTTAAATCGGCCGCGGTCCATTTAGTACATGTCGGACCCGCGTGTCGCCACTGTGTAATCGCAGACCTAGCGCCACCACCAAGGCAGGTCTCGTGATACGAGAGAGCACTCGCCCCAGTTGTACGAGAACCTAGCTACCGCCCAGTTGTACGAGAACCTAGCTACCGCCCAGTTGTACGAGAACCTAGCTACCGACCAGATGTACGAAGCCTTTTCTCTCTCATTAGCCGAGAGAGAGAATAGCCATCAGCTAAGTTAATGGCTACGAACTAGCAAGGCGCCATTAGCCATACAGTGATTGTAATTAAAGTCTCCTGTGTATCGTCAAGATCGATGTACTACAATGGTATTAAAGATAAGTATTAATACAGCTACGTACTTTTCTTAATAACATTAATTACGTAGCCTGTTCCAGTACTTCACGCCCGTCTGCGTTAGTCTAGCGTGCATTTTCAGCCATCTCAACTTCACGGTGTCGGCCCAGCTACCGACACAACATTGGCGACGAGGATGGGATGAGTTCTTTCTGATTGCTTACATTTAATTGTGTCATGGCTTCGCCACATTCTCCAGATGTACTGTCCGAATTTTATCGCTTGCAGAATCAGCAGACGCAGGCGTTACTGGATGCCCTTGGACAGCTCGTCCAGGGTCAACGTACCATTCAAACCGATGCGGCCGCCGCCGCTTCTTCGCTACCGCTGCCACTAAACGCTGTTGCACCTCCCTTTCGACCATACGTGGCAGCCGATGAGACCTGGCACGAGTGGTCTCGCCAGTTCAACTTTCATCTAGCAGCCTACAGAATTCAAGGTAAAGAGCGGCAGCCGTTTTTGCTTTCTTGTGTCGGTGTGTCCACATACCGTGTGATAGTGAAATTGTTTCCCCGACGAGACGTAGCAACTCTGTCCTACGAGGAAATTTTGTCTGCATTAGATGCCTATTTCAAAGAAACAGTTAATGTGGTTGCAAAACGGTATACGTTCTTTCGTACAAAACGTACGGCCGGTCAAACTAATAAGGAGTGGGTAGCAACATTGCAAGGACTTACTAGGGACTGTGCCTTTGAATGTGACTGTGGTCTTTCTTATTCAGATACAATGGTGCGTGATGCAATTGCACAGAACGTTTCTGATGTTCGCATACGGGAGCAAATTTTGAAACTAGTTAATCCCTCCCTTCAACAAGTGATAGACATATTGGATAGACAGGACACACTTGACTGTGCTCAGGAATCTTTTGAAACTTCGCCAGCCGTGTGTAACATTAACCGGCCCGCTGGACGCGCTGCGCGGCCCGGTAACCGGGCCTTGCGCACGTCGACACAGCGGCCGCCGCGTGCTAAGCCAGGTGTGCCGCGCCAGCCCACAAATGCAGTGAAATCGTGCCCGCGGTGTGCTACTAGACATTCGCGTGAACGTTGCCCGTCACGCCGAGCTATTTGCTTTTTCTGCAATAAGAAAGGACATGTTCAAAGTGTTTGCCAGAAAAAGCTCAGATCAGACAATCACAATCATTCCAGGCCCTTTGCTTCGCGCCGGAATCGAACCAAGGACACTCAGGCTCGTGGACCTTCGCCTATGGACATTCATGTCGTTAATTCCGCTTCGTCCAGTGACACTTTCTCTAACAGTGACTGTGATCGTCCCACAAAAACTGTGCGTCGCCGGAAATCACGTCAATTAGCAAGTGATTCTGTACCAGTGTCTGTTCCAATTGCACAAAACAGTCGCTCTTGTCGTCAGCAGAACAATAAACTTTTTGTCGACTTAGACTTTGAAGGCAAAGTGATACCATTCCAGCTCGATACCGGAGCTGCAGTTTCCTTGCTCACTCACGACACGTACAAACAACTGGGCAAACCTCCGTTGCGTTCCGCAAATGTTAAGCTAACTACATATTCCGGACAGAAAATTCCTGTGTTAGGACAGTGCAGCCTTCTTGCAACATACAAGGGACAAACAAAACTTGTGTCATTTTACGTTCTTCGTTCTTCTACGCCAGTGAACTTGTTTGGTCTAGATTTGTTTCAGTTGTTTAACATGTCTATTGTAAATCAGGTCCTATCAGTGAATCAGACTGTGCCTACGGACAGTGTTTCTCGGCTGTGTGACGAATTTGCAGACATTTTTGCACCGGGCTTAGGTTGCGCTAAAAACTATGAAGCACATTTAGAACTGAAGGTAAACGCGCAACCGAAATTTTTCAGGGCGCGCAATGTTCCCCACGCATTGCGTGATGAGGTCGCAAGAACGTTACACGATCTCGAATCACAGGGTGTAATTGAACGTGTGCAAGCTTCTCTCTGGGCCTCACCCTTAGTAATTTTGCCAAAACCTTCCGGAAAATTGAGACTTTGCGTGGACTTCAAGGCCACAGTGAATCCACAGCTAGTGACTGCTACTTTTCCTTTGCCCCGCCCGGAAGATCTTTTTGCTAAACTGTGCCCGGGAAAATATTTTTCAAAGTTGGACCTAGCCGATGCGTACTCGCAAATACCGGTGGACGACGAATCCCAGCGCGTATTGGTGGTTAACACGCATCTTGGATTGTACCGCTTCAAAAGACTGCCATTCGGGTGTGCATCCGCCCCTGCCTTGTTTCAGCAATATTTACAAACTATTTGTGCGTCGGTCCCTACTGCAGCAAACTATCTGGACGATATAGTGATATCCGGACAGACAGAAGAAGATCATCTTGCGAACTTACGAACATTATTTCAGGTCTTGCGGCAAAATGGTCTTCGCTTGAGGAAGGACAAATGTGTGTTTTTTGCTCGTGACTTACCATACCTGGGACATGTCATTAATGCCCAAGGCATACATCCGAGTCCAGAGCACCTCCGTGCCATACAAGAATTGCCTTCCCCTCAAAATGTGAAACAGCTACAGAGTGTGTTGGGTAAAATTAATTATTACCATAAATATGTGCGCAATGCCTCTTCCATTTCAGCTCCGCTTCATCGCTTACGCCGTAAAGGTGTTCCGTTCGTCTGGACGACGGAATGTGAACGCGCCTTTCGCCAGTTGAAATCGGCGTTGCTTTCTAATACTTGCCTTACGCCATTCGATCCCCAGAAACCCCTTTTGTTGATGGTAGATGCATCGGATTTCGGGATCGGTGCTGTGCTTGCGCACAAAGTTGGCTCCCATGATCACACAACAATGAGCAGGGCGCTCCTACCATCTCGGGATTTTAACGACCTAACGCCGAAATTTATGGAACCTGGCACGTTATCCCTCAGAAGGACAGCCAAAAACTCTACGAATAAATGCTTCATAAGAGAGCGGAGGTAGACCAACGCTTTATTGACTTGCTCATTTCTGAGGCTCTTTCTCTTGAATAATCATCCAGTTTTCCCGCAATGGTTATCATCTGTTTGTAAATGTATATCACTTCTGCAGATTTCTGCCCCACCCGGATAATTCCTTCGTGGTGTGCCACCCTTTTTTAGTCATTTAGTCCATGAACCATGGATCTTGACGCTGGTGGGGAGGCTTGCGTGCCTCAGCGATACAGATAGCCGTACCGTAGGTGCAGCCACAACGGAGGGGTATCTGTTGAGAGGCCAGACAAACGTGTGGTTCCTGAAGAGGGGCAGCAGCCCTTTCAGTAGTTGCAGGGGCAACAGTCTGGATGATTGACTGACCTGGCCTTGTAACACTAACCAGAATGACCTTGCTGTGCTGGTACTGCGAACGGCTGAAAGCAAGGGGAAACTACAGGCGTAATTTTTCCCGAGGGCATGCACCTTTACTGTATGGTTAAATGATGATGGCGTGCTCTTGGGTAAAATATTCCGGAAGTGAAATAGTCAAAAAATGGTTCAAATGGCTCTGAGCACTATGGGACTCAACTGCTGTGGTCATAAGTCCCCTAGAACTTAGAACAACTTAAACGTAACTAACCTAAGGACATCACACACATCCATGCCCGAGGCAGGATTCGAACCTGCGACCGTAGCAGTCGTCTGGTTCCAGACTGTAGCGCCTTTAACCGCTCGGCCACTCCGGCCGGCAAGTAAAGTAGTCCCCAATTCGGATCTCAGAGCGGTGACTACTCAGGAGGACGTCGTTATCAATAGAAAGAAAACTTGCGTTACACGGATCGGAGCGTGGAATGTCAGATCTCTTAATCGGGCAGGTAGGTTAGAAAATTTAAAAAGGGAAATTGGCAGAAAACACAGGCGGCTACCTTCTGCGACGAGGGTATTAGGAAGTTGGTGCAATGCTACGACAAATATCTCCATCTGAGCCGCGTCTATGTAGAGAAGTAGCTGGAAGTCGTAGCAAACTGTTGCAAATAAAACATCTCTGATTTTCACTGGTATTTCGCGATCGAACGGACCTTACTTTACGAATAGCCTCATATATTTAATTTCTGTCTGTTCATGTATAAATGACAGTCCAAAGTTTTGCTGTTATAGTTATAGCCAAGAAAACTCAGTTTTCATAACAATGACATGTTGCCTGGCAGCGTTATATCAAAATACTTGTCGAATGATGTCATTTTGCAAAATTTATTCACGGTGTAGTGTGTATCAAATATGTATAAACCACTGGCTGGTTTAATTCTGATGTTTCCTATTTTAGCAAAATTCTTATGAACGTTGCTCTTTTAGCAAACATGTTATCCCATTATCATACAATGTCCTGTTAATTCAGGCACAGTCTAGAATCAGATCCCACAGACATAAATGGAACAGTTTTTTCCACAACCTGCAAGTCCAGTTCTGTGTGACAAAAGGTGTCAGTTTTTTCAAAAATGGTATTTCCTTGTTTTGTTAACACTATCGCAGACTAATTGCTGATTAATAATGTGGTGTCACCGCCGGACACCACACTTGCTAGGTGGTAGCCTTTAAATCGGCCGCGGTCCGGTAGTATACGTCGGACCCGCGTGTCGCCACTGTCAGTGATTGCAGATCACACGGCAGGTCTAGAGAGACTTCCTAGCACTCGCCCCAGTTGTACAGCCGACTTTGCTAGCGATGGTTCACTGACAAATTACGCTCTCATTTGCCGAGACGATAGTTAGCATAGCCTTCAGCTACGTCATTTGCTACGACCTAGCAAGGCGCCATTATCAATTGCTATTTATCTTGTGACGCATGTACCGTCAGACCGATGTTCACCAATTATGGATTAAAGTTAAGTATTCCAACAGCTACGTACTCTATTTGCTAGACTCAAATCCTTTAACTGTTCCAGACCTCACGCCAGCCTGCGTGAGCTTAACGCGTGCATTTCGGCGTCACCTCCTAGTGGCTTGGCTGTCTTGCCAAGTCACAACAAATAACACATACAGGATCAGGCAGCTAAGAGGGGCCACCCTAAATATTTTCAGGAGTAAGTACATCGAGGTGAGGCGACCCCAAGTTGTATCGGACAATATGACAAATATCTTAACGTTCGCAAGTAATTTTTATCGTTTGTAATCCCCGAATTACGACTCAGACCTTGATTTTATTTTCTCTTGCTATTGGAACTTCAATCTTTTTCCTGTGGCATTGGAATGAATTTTCTAAGAGGACTTCAGCAAATTAAGATATGTGGGACTATCAAATTGTATCAAGATAGCGCAGCCGTCTGCAGAAGGGGTGCAACAAACCTCTGCCCTGTTGTATCAAATGTAAGCAATCGCATAACTCAGATATGATTCTTGCGTTTACTTGTGCGCTTGAAGCCTATCAGTCTGTGTTCTCCTGTTGTATCATTCAGATAACTTGCTCGCAAAACTACGGACACAGTTGGAAAAGTGAATAATGTTTGCGGCTAATGCCACCAATGCATTAGAGCAACGGTAAGATTGCATACTGAAGAGCATCCAGGTGAACAAAGTAAGAGCGTATGGACTATCAGACCAATTGTGTGATTCGATTGAAGAGTTCCTAGATAACAGAACGCAGCATGTCATTCTCAATGGAGAGAAGTCTTCCGAAGTAAGAGTGATTTCAGGTGTGCCGCAGGTGAGTGTCATAGGACCGTTGCTATTCACAATATACATAAATGACCTTGTGGATGACACCGGAAGTTCACTGAGCCTTTTTGCAGATGATGCTGTGCTGTATTGAGAGGTTGCAACAATGGAAAATTGTACTGAAATGCGGGAGGATCTGCAGCGAATTGACGCATGGTGCAGGGTATGGCAATTGAATCTCTATGTAGACAAGTGTAATGTGCTGCGAATACGTAGATAGATCCCTTATCATTTAGCTACAAAATAGCCGGTCAGCAGCTGGAAGCAGTTAATTACATAAATTATCTGGGAGTGCGCATTAGGAGTGATTTAAAATGGATTGATCATATAAAGTTGATCGTTGGTAAGGCAGATGCCAGACTGAGATTCATTGTAAGAATCTTAAGGAAATGCAATCCGAAAACAAAGGAAGTAGGTTGCAGTACGCTTGTTCGCCCACTGCTTGAATACTGCTCAGCAGTGTGGGATCCGTACCAGATAGGGTTGATAGAAGAGATAGAGAAGATCCAACGGAGAGCAGCGCGCTTCGTTACAGGATCATTTAGTAATCGCGAAAGCGTTACGGAGATTATAGATAAACTCCAGTGGAAGACTCTGTAGGAGAGACGCTCAGTAGCTCGGTACGGGCTTTTGTTAAAGTTTCGAGAACATACCTTCACCGAAGAGTCAAGCAGCATATTGCTCCCTCCTACGTATATCTCGCGAAGAGACCATGAGGATAAAATCAGAGAGATTAGAGCCCACACAGAAGCATACCGACCATCCTTATTTCCACGAACAATACGAGACTGGAACAGAAGGGAGAACCGATAGAGGTACTCAAGGTACCCCCCGCCACAGACCGTCAGGTGACTTGCGGAGTATGGATGTAGATATAGATGTAGATATGTACAGTCACTAATCATTTCAAATTGTGATGGATTATTAATGACGCATTTCGTTAGCGAATATAAGTATTGTGACGGTGCATTTAAACTGCCTACCTCCTTGAAGAGGTATCTACATGACTTCCGTAGTTGAACACCACACATTACTCTTACCGTTCGCTTTTGTGTGATCAGTACTTTCTTTCTATGTGATGAGCTACCCCAGAAAATTGATCCATATTATTGAGTGGGAATATGTATAATGTGCCAGGAGAATGATACGATTGTTTCCAAGATTAGCAGTGATACGAAGAGCAAACTTAAGTGACCTTAATTGTTTGAGAAGCTCAGTAGTATGCTGCTTCTTGTTCAACTTTTGATGAGTATGTACACCCGAAAATTTGGAGCATTCTACCATACTTACTGACTGCTGCTGATATGCTACGTCAGTTGGCTATTTGTTGTACAGATCTGAATGTAATGTGTTTTTTTCAAAATTGAGATAGAGTCCATTTTCAAAGAATCACTTAATAATCCTTTGGAAAATGCCATTTACCAACTCTTCTGTTGCTTTCTGTCTAGTAGGATATATTGTAACACAAGCACCGCCTGCTTGTTGAATGTTAAGTGGAAGTTCCTTCACGCACGTAAGGAATAGGAATGAACTCAAAGTAGAACTCTGTGGGACTCCCTTTGCGATTTTTCCCCCTAATCAATAAAATTTTCTACCTTTCCGACATTATCTGAATTGCTCAGTGCCCCCTTTTTTCTTTCTATTTGTCAAATAGAATTCAAACTAACTGTGTGTAAAGCAGTGAATTTCATAAAACTTGAGTTTTTCTGAGAGAAGATCGTGATGTACATAATCAAACACCTTGGGAAGATCACGAAAAATACGAACTGGAGATATTTATACTATTTTATGGGTAAATGTGTAACAAGCGTTCTCTGTCGAGCAATCTTTCTGGAATCCGTTATGTGATATGGTAAGTAAATTGTTTTCACTTAAGTGTGCGACTACTCTTCTATACATTACTTTTGTGAATATTTTGGAAAAAGATTTCTGAAAAGAAATTGGACGACAAGTCTTTAAATGTGTCTTGTCACCTTTGTTATGAATTGGTTTAATAATTGCGTATTGATCGCGTCTGGAAAAATTCTCTGAGCCAGTGAAGCCTTGAATCTATATCACTAAGATCAATATTTACTAAGTTGGAACACTTTTTTAGAATTCTGTTTGTAATTTCATCAGTCCCACAACAGCTCTTTCTTTTAATTTTTTATAGTTTTATCAGTTTCAGTGAAGGATGCTGTTACTGCTCCTAGTTGCTTAAAGTTTTGTGGAATGACATTTTTAATATACTCTCTTGCTTGTTCAATTGAGTCATTTAATCCTACATTTGCTACTACGTTTAGAAAGTGATTGTTAACAGTGCTATCAACTTGTGAATTATCAGTCACAGCGTAGTCATTAGGTTTAATTGTTATAGAAACATATACATTAAGTGACTGTCCCGTCTCCCGTTTGAAATATTCTATATACTCTTATTCTTATTAGGTGTATTGTTTATTTCTGTCAGGACATGCATACTTCCGGACATTTTAATAACTTTACTTAAAATACTACAGTATTTCTTGTAATATGCAAGTAATGTCGGATCTTGACATACTCTAGCCTATTCGTAAATTTCCCTCTTCTTCTTACGTGAGTTTTTTATTCTATTAGTTATCCACGGCTTACATGCTTTTTAAAATACACTTTGTGGATGACATTTTTAGGAAAGCGACTTTCAAATAACGACACTAATTTACTGTGGAATAAATTGAATTTGACATTACCATCTGCTTCTACATATACCTCATCTCATACAATCCTTTTAGCTTACTCTTGATACACTGCATCACATAAGATTCACAGCATTGTATGAACCTGCCATACAGTTTGATTCCATTAACTGTGCATCATGTTAACGAATATAACGCTGAATATGTAGACATGGAAAAGCCTTTTTTGAAATGACTGGACTATCTGTCTATACCAAGATCAACGTACATAAGCAGCATTGCAAGTCGGCGAGTTGGAACAGGTGGAGAAGTCGTTCGTGGCAAAACACGCGCTGTGAGAGACCGACTATAGAGTAAAACTCCCCACACACAAGTTCTTGCTGTAGAGATCTGTCACACTATCTTGCCCAGGGAAGCTGTGGAAACACACAAACTTCACCATAGCCTCAACAAGAAAGAAGAAAGTCTGAGGGTGAACGGATCCTGGATCCCCATGTTGCGCCGAAGGCCGTTGCAGATGGAGAACCGCAGCGATGATGACCACTGGACATCCATTGGCCTTTGGCGCCCATGGTACATGCAATTTGCAGCCGCGAGCTCGACTCCTGTCCACAACCAGAGAGACAGGGTGAAGGTTTGACAATGCCAGCCACTCGTGCTGATGAAACGTCGGAACAATCACCAGACAAATGTTGGCCGAAGAAACCGAGACGCAGCCTAACAGACAATTTGGCTGCAGTTCTCGGAATGTTATTTACGAACAGTGCAAATCACATATCTACGGAAAATTTTGTTTAAGGAAGAAGCAGCGTTTTCAAACCATGGGTAAGTCTTCAGTTTAAAAATCCACGCTGGCACAAAGAAACGTATAAAAACAACGCTCTTAGTGTGTCAACGTTTGGGGCGTGTTTTTAAGGGTTACTGATTTGTTGATGAGAATCTAAACAGTCTCAAGTTCCACGAGCTCCTAAGATATGTTGCTGCCTCAGTAACAGGAAACATCCCACTGGACTGGTAATCAACGTGGTGTCATCATGACAAAAGTTCCTCCCATTCGGCACTAACAGTGATAGACCCTCTTTAGAGAACATTTGGAGAGGATTGGAATGGTCTGCACACACACTAAATTTAATGCTTCTACAGTTTCATCTGTGGCAGAAATTAAATCAAGCAATTAATTGCGACACCCTAACAAGTCCCGATAGCATGAAATGCCTTGTAACACGGACCTATGCCGCCATTAACTCTAGATGAAATGCAGTGTCCAGTATTGTTTCTCCAGAATCACTTTATAGCGTGTAGCAATGTTGAAGACCAACATTCTGAGCACCTGGTACGACAGCCCTGATAATAAACACACGAACTGTACCTTAGATACGAGCTTGTTCACATTGGTAATATGGGACAGGCGTTTGTGACACCTCTTCTGACGGTGCGGCAGTGATCTGTGATGCTGTTACCTTGATACTATTTGATCAAGTCCCATTTATGTTACGTCATTGAAGTTCTTTTAGAAGATCCTCACAGAAAAACGAACAATATTACCTCGGAAGGAAACAAAGCTGGTGTCATTATTCTACGACTATCGACGAAGAAATTTACTTGAGAACGTCAGGAAACTTGCCATGTTGTCTGCTGTAACTCGGCGGAAAACGCACAGCGATTTACTTACTTATTCTGGATGTGTTTAAGTAGGCCTGCCTTAGCTGCCTCACTCTGTATCTTTAAATCATCAATAAAATATTTATTGCCTGCGTTTTACCTGCTTTGGTTTGAGGCAGATTCTTGAATCCTGCTGCAATGGGAATTCCGTAATTGGCACATCATTGATGTGTTTAATTATTGCTTGTCTGCATTTGCCTGCAGTTTACGTCAAGTTGTCTGTCAACAGCATCACATTTCTCTCCTTCTTATTGTCCCTAAAACTAATGATGTTAAAACAAGTTGCGGTGGTTCCCCGTGATGATATATTTTGTGATTACTTATCGTGATCAGTTCTCACTAAAGCTGCGCTCTGCTAAAACTAGAGTTCAGTACTCTTGGTACTCTAGATACATAACGGAATTGTAGGATTACCTGTAGTGTTGGTAGAATTTGTCGTGAAAGAAATATAAACCAATGTATAAGAGACAAAATGTGAATCGAAGAAAGTCATTTCTCGTTTGTTTGTTTGCTTGTTTTGTACGTAATCAGAGCCTTCATTCAGTGTTAGTCCATTGAGTATTTAATTCCTCACAAAACATAAATTGCATTTTATCTGTAACAAAATTAATCGACCGCGTAACTACTCCACTTTTATGTAACCAAAGCATTTACATACATGCCCATACGTAAGACATGCATACAGTTATAGTTGTTATTTTTTTGTCAATAGAATGTTCTTCGACACGATCAATGTAAAGAGTTTCCTGTTATTATTAATAAATGCGATAGCTGTTTATGAGTAATAGAGACATGTTTTATATGAGTTCGTCGAAATGTTAAATAAATGTTTGATATATGCTTTTTACTGTTGTTTTGATTTTACTTTTTGTTGTGGAAATTGCGTTTTCTAGAGCTATATGACAGATCTTTATTATTTCCTTTATTTTAACCACAACAACCCTCTATTTCACATTACAAATCAACAATTTTCTAATGAAACCTGAACTGAACAATGACATTGTCAGTTTTGGTATAAATACTATCTACTCTTAAGTAAAAGACCGAAACTACTTAGAACAAAAATGTTTCGTAGGTTATTGGACCGTATAAATCCTCACTCAGTTTACAGACGTCTTACTGCTTCTGGTTTTTGGGGTAGTTTAGTAAGACACATAAGGAAAGCGATCATTATGAAGTAACGCCTAAAGGGTATGCCACACACCCAACGTTAAGGTAACGTGGTCACGACCTTAAATGACCAAAGTTACTAGGAAAAGTACCGTAGTCATGCTTATTTATGGTAGTCAGTAGAAACCTCTGAAAGTCTTTAAACTCGGTTTCTCGCACTCACACTGACAGGTAACAACATGCACTGCTTTGTATTGGGGTGGGACTGTATTTAGTCACTTTTCAAACTTAAGTTTCTACTGTGGCAAGATTACAATTTCACCTTGACGGCAGTAGTCGACTCCATGTTTATTGCTGCTGGCTGTACCCCTGCCTTGTCGATGCCCCGTCTTTTATTGTGGTCTGCCTCTGGAAGTAACTCCACATGTATGTCTTGTTTCTGCCTGGGGTACAAGACTTTTTCTGATGTAGCAACCCATTTAAGAAGTAACCAATAACTTTGAGAATCTCGCAGGTCAAATGTATCTCCAGTTTAATAAAAATAACCTACAACCAATCGAACACTTAAAATTATTGTAGCTCATTAGGCTTATTTGCAGTCAGGTGCAAGTGCGCCAGTACATCCATACGATATTTTATTCGAAAGTTCACTTTCAGCACAACTGTAATCACATAAGTCAGCAGTAATCTTCACTTTTCATTTTCTCTCACTTCCTTCACAGGAAACAAGGGTTTAAAGTCCCGTCGGTGGCCGCATAATTAGATGTAGATCTCCTTTTAATGGTATCTTTATTCTTGCTTTACAATATTTCCAACGAATGGAAGGAATGTTAGGGACTTCACTGGCGCGTTCTCTTCTTTGCCCACCTCCTGGTTCTCGCTTTTAGCTGACAACGCCCTGTTAATTTGCCGTGTCGAGTATCTATTGTCTCTGAACACTGTCCTTAAGTGTGCAAGCTCTTTACGTAAACTATCTGCATCCGACACTGTATGGGCCCTTTGTACAAGGTTTTCATCACACCAATAGTTTTGAATGGTTGATGGCAACTTGAAGAGTGCAAGCAAAAATCAGTGTGACTGGGCTTACCGTGATCAGAGTGACCCAGAGAGCCAAAACTCTTACGTCTAGCCGAAACATCTAGAAATGGGAGACTATCAACTTCGCTAATTGCACACTAAGTCGAATGTTCTCATGAGTGGAGTTAAGATGATGTAAAAATTCCATTAAGGTATCTTCTCCGTGGGGCCAACCACTTACTTAGAAGTACAAAAACGAACAGAATATGGCGGTGTGCATAAAATTGTGTTGTAAATAACATAAGAAATGCACGGTGCTGCAGAAAAACTAAAAATTAGACCAAAATTATATGTGTCTAACGCAGAAACGTAACGATGTGCTAGCAGACGGCATTTCCCGGTGAAAGCGATAAATCAACCGAAAATCACCAGCACTGATGATGCTTTACTTCAATAAAGCGAAATGCACCTGGTGAAAAAATTACGCGTTTTTGTAGCTGGAACGACAGAACAAGAATACCCTCAAGAATAGGAAAGTATCATACATGTACCTTCAAAAAACAAATGGTTTAAGACTCGCTGATTCAGGTGCTACTTTCTCAGAGTCCTCCATAAAAATGTGAGGCACAGGGGGAGACAAGGGGCTGCCCATGGCGACAGCATCAGTCTGTTCAAAATATTTTTTTGTTAAACTTAAAATAATTGGTAAACAGTTTCATCCAGACTTCACTGCTTTGCTTCGGCACGCTCTTTCCTCAACCTATTTTATGCGATAAAGGATAATTTGTTGCTGCAGAAGGAGGGAATTTACAAAATACATTACCAGTGTGGTATGGCCTGTGTAGGACAAAAAACACGCGCACTGGAAGAATGTTGCACAGAACATAAACGTTGCACTCGCCTTCTGCAACCCAACCAATCTGCAGTTGCGGAACATTGTATCTTCAACGGACATTCAATGGAGTATGACAAAACATTAATTCTGGCCACAACTACATCTTTTTGGGACTCCATTACAAAAGAATCCGTCGAAAAACGCATCGCGGAAAACTGATGAACCTTGACAGCGGCTACCTGTTGGATAATGCGCGAAAACGAGTCATCTCCGAGATTTGCTGCAAACAAAGACGCCAGAATACTCCGATGACTGTGACGAGCGGGAACACCGAAGACAGCTGATTCTTGCAGTTTCACCAGCGAGGGTGCTGCAGCCTTCTGTCACCCTGACTCCAACGCGTGCGCGGCAATACTGTCAGCGTGCTTCATAAGGTGGAGCGGAGAACGTCTTCGACAGTGTTAGATGGCTCACCTGAAGGTGACTGGCAGGTATCCGGTAGTAATATCAAGGAGCGAAGTTTTACGACTACCGGCTGCCTTCCAGAAATGTCTTCGACAATTTAATTCGCCGGGAAAATTTTAAATTTCGCATTTCATTAATTTTTTTCTTCAACAGCTGATTCTTTCTATTTATGTATTTGTTTTTGTATCTAAGAGGAAGTTAATAACATAAATATATGTGCTATCCTCACAAATGTATAATCTACGTCTTGAAAGCACCTTAAGTGCATATCTGTATTTCCGTGGTGATTTATTTTGCTCGTCAACTTCTTTTATTGTGGCTTAATAGTCCTTATTGTCAGTCATAAGATAGCCTGCTTATTTTAAAAAGCATCGATGTTTATTCTCTTTTTATGAACGGTGCACATGTATAGCGGTTTTAGTTACCTTGACAAAAGCAAATCTTCTTGCATCTAATAGTCAAGTGCAAGGGCAGGAGGGATGTCCCGGAAACCGCTGAAATTGGCAGGAGCTTCAATTAACGTGAGTAGCAATCAGCGGGATCTCTTCGTGAGGGAAACTCGACCTGAATCACGCGAGCGAAGCTAGGGTACAATTACTGTCTTGATAGAAGTGGCGTATTTCAGTAGCACAGTCTAAACGCAACTATTCTTACGCTTAGAGTGATCTTGCAGAGATCACAGTAGTCAGTACGATTTTCCTCCTATTAAATGACGTTTCTTTCCTTAATTAGCGTGTGCTTACTAGAATAACACTATCATTTTACTAAGGTTTGAAGCTCCTCTTGATGTTGTTCTGTGTTTGCGATTTAAAAAGCGAATTGTTTTTGAGGTCAGCCTTATGCAAACACAGTTAATTTTTATATCTACCCAGACATGTTTCGATACCAATGTGTCGTCTTCTGTGGGTCCAGTTTTCACAAAGAGTAAACCTGATGTTGAGAATAGTTTTGTGCAGCTGTACTGTTGTATTCTTGAATTTGTTGTAGAGCTTCGTGGGAAATACTTGGCTTGGTTTTGAGATACCCATTTTACTAAAGAATGAAATTCCTCTTGTTCTTCCGTGTTTGCGATTTAAAAATTGTTTTGGAAATGAGCCTTAAGAAAACGCAGTTCGTTTATTTTCGTATTTACCCAGACATGTTTTGCAAACACGGAAGAACATCAAGAGGAGCTTCAAACATCACTAAAATGAGTATCTCAGTGCGAAGCCAAGCATTTCCCACGAAGCTCTACAGCAAATTCAAGAATACAACAGTACAGCTGCACTAAACTATCCACAACATCAGGTTTACTCTTTGTGAAAATTGGACCCACAGAAGGCGACACATTGGTGTCGAAACATGTCTGGGTTAATATGAAAATAAACTAACTGTGTTCGCATAAGGCTGATTTAAAAAACAACCCGATTTCTAGCACTGTCAGCTTATTTCTGTTTATACAGCCATTATCAAGTGATCAGTATACATACGTAACCAGTACAGTTACCTGTAGTACCAAAAATGTTTATGTATGTACAGTAACAAAAATGTTTGACTCTTTGTGGATTGTTTCATCACTCGCAGGTACACTGCCTGACCAAAAACGTAAAGAGTCCGGAAGGGAGGAGGAAACGAAATCAAACTATGTGAGACGGTATTTCTTGTTATTTCAGTGATCACAAAATTGAGTCAAAGTCACAAACACTTTTGGCGATCTGAGTGACTTTGTCTGTTACAGCTGCGCCCCACCAAAGTATTGGAAGAAACTGATCTCTCCCCAGGTCGTCGCCATACCATCCGACGAAAGTCATGCGGGGTACTGCAGAACCTCGATCCATAGCTGAATACAATGCGACGTCATTCATCAGAAACCCATGTTTCTGGTCATGACACCACTCCATGTGCATCCGTTAGTCGTTAGTGGCAGCCTACGGTTGGTTATTTGGAGATCAAAGGGACTAAACTACAAGGTTGTCAGTCCCAGCAGCCTTTGCATAGGACGGTAAATACTTGGTCAGACTGCTGATAATACTGGATGTGGGATGGTGTGGGACGACACTGCCTGCAGCTGGGAGTGCATAACCTGGTATGAGACGGCAGGCGCATGTGTCAATAGGGTTCGATGTGCTTGGTGCTCAGCACGGTGATCATCCATTGTGGTGTTGAAATATGGTTCACCAGATGGTAGACGACGAGTACACCATTTCCACACATCAGCATGCGTCCAATATCGGGCCATTGTCACAATCGAATGCCGCACAAATCTGGATACAGCCCGATTCTACCAGTCTGCCAACTGGAGACCGATAGTGAGAACCATTTAAACTCCGTCAGGTACTAATAACCAACACTCATGCACTCTGCTAATTGTTCAATCTGTCGTGAAGAACGACAACTTTGATAGTCATTTACATAGATATCTGACCACATCATCTGGGTGCTTCACTTTTATTGCTACAGTCATTTCAAAATTATTTCAGTATTGACAGCTGCGACAGAAGTGGTAAGGGTAAGGCCGCACTGGAGACACGGCTCGGATTCAGCCAATCCCGTTATGGCTGTAGCCGCAGCCTAGCGGGCTCGTGCTCCCTGAGTTGCCAAATCTCAGTACACAATACTTCCACTTGTGCCGCGCTTTTGTTGCAGTGGGTGAGTCTGTGCGAAAGCTGCTCGCTGTGTTTCTTTCGTCGCAGTTTAGAAGTTACCGTATTGTTTCTGTGACAGTTATTTGTTGTATCTTATTTAACATGTCAGAAGAAAGTACATCGAAAGTTAGAAGTGGGAAAGTTCGACGTCGTACTCGTGGACGGGGGATTGCCTTACGAGGACAGTGTAGAGAAATGGTTTTTTCGTTAAGAGCTTACTTTGAGAGTGAAAATGTTGGCCCACTACCCTCCGTTAGCAAGGTAGTAGATAGAACGGCAGCAGCCATGAATATCAACAAAAACACTGTCATAAAAACTGGGAGGGAACTGTTTGAGATAGCACAGGAAGTTGGAGAACCATCGAAACTTGAGAGTCTCGGGAAGAAACTTTCTATGGATAAGTGTGTTACGAATATAGATTCATTTGCAGAGGATGCTATTCGTCGACATGTTTACGATTATCATCGCAGAAAGGAACATCCCACACTCTCAATATTATTGGTGACACTTAAAGAATCAGGATTTTTTCAGGGTAGTCGAACATCGGTATTCACAGTTTTGCACAACGTAGGCTTTCACTACGGACAATTTTGCAGTCGTAAGCTATCCTCACCCCATGAACCATGGACCTTGCCGTTGGTGGGGAAGCTTGCGTGCCTCAACGATGCAGATAGGCGTACCGTAGGTACAACCACAACGGAGAGGTATCTGTTGAGAGGCCAGACAAACGTGTGGTTCCTGAAGAGGGGCAGCAGCCTTTTCAGTAGTTGCAAGGGCAACAGTCTGGATGATAGACTGATCTGGCCTTGTAACATTAACCAAAACAGCCTTGCTGTTGTGGTACTGCGAACGGCTGAAAGCAAGAGGAAACTACAGCCGTAATTTTTCCCGAGGGCATGCTGCTTTACTGGCATGGAGAGCTGCATCAAACCAGTCTCAGGACTGAAGACCACAACAACAACAACAACAAGCTATTGATGTCAAGGGAGGATATTGCTGTACGGCGATGCCGATTTTTACGACAAATATTTAGCATCAATGTTAATGAAGTGGTTTTGCTCGATGAAACGTGGGTTAATTCGGGTCACGGAGTTAATCAGGGGTGGACAGACAACAAGATTAAAGGAGCAGTGCAGATGCCGTCTGGAAAGGGGGGGGGGGAGCAGATTGATGCTACGGCATGCAGGTACCCTCAAGGTTTCGTACCAAACTGCCTCCTTCTCTTTAAATCGAAGAAGACAGGAGATTAAGGTATGAACCGCATTACATTCACAAAGTGGTTCGTAGAAACTCTAATACCCAATATAAATAAACCGTCAACAATTGTTTTAGACAATGCTCAACATCATTCATTTGTTGTTGATAAAGCACCTACCATAGCAAAGCGAAAGGAGGAAATGATTAATTGGCTTGAGCGCCGTAACGTAAATGTGTCTCATGACTTTTCATAAACCACAATTTCCCAAATATGAAGTCAACGAACTGGCGAAAACATATTGGCATACAATCGTCATGCTGCCACCGTGTCACTGCCACTTCAACCCTCTAGGGTCGATATGGTCCCAAATTATAGGCTACGATGCCAGGAACAGACAAAAATTTACGCTCTCCGCAGTAGAAGCACGCACTAAAGAAGCTTATTACTCACGTTACCTCTGAAGATTGGAAGAAATTCGTCAAATAGACACTCAACATTATGGAAAGAGCATGGCAGGATGAAGGTGCTTTGGAGACTTCAGTGGAAGAGATGTTTATCTCTTTAAATGACAATAGTGAAAGCGAAACTTCAAGTGTCTGTAAAAGTGACGAGAGTGATGTCAGTGGAATTTTACCATTATCCACATAGGGAGAGATATAGCACAAACGGATTCAGCTACACGTGTGGAGTAAGCAGTTTGCACTTGTAAGTAATGGCATAACAAAACTAATTCACACTAAGTTTTGAAATTTTTATATGGCGGCATTATTATTAATTTCAAAGAAAGCACATTTCTAGAATTCAATCTGTGCATACATATTACAGTATACAAAATAATATCTGCATTACATTGGCCGTTTTTGTATCGTTTTTGTTTCTCAGAATAATGTTTCCCAATTTAAGATACCAATAAGCATTATTTAATTTTTTGTTGTGTTGGAAATGAGGATGCATATCAGAAACATATCGAGTCTTTACAAATATAGAGATCTGTTGCCTATCGCTACTGTACGCAAGCAGACGATTGCGCGTCATATTATTTGCAGTCCTGTATCTCGCGTTAGAGATGTAACGTTTGAAAAAGTTCATTAAATCGTTATTTCACCACGAACAGCCCAAAACACCGCTGAAAACTAATAAATTTAATAACTTTATAAGAGTCCCCCAAATAAATTTGTCAGTACTTAGCTTTATACCCTTTACAGCCGCAACTGCACGCCGCAAAATGTAAGCACTCTACTGAAACCTGAGGCTTGGACGAACAACGTAAACGCACTCACAAATAACATACCACTCGAGTCAATAACACAGGAAGAGAGACTGAGATTAATGACAGTCCACTAATATCTTAATTTTACAGAAAACATTAACACAAATCAACTTTAAAATAAGTAACTAAATACTAAAACTTTATAAAATATTGATGTGCAGCTTCAACAGCAGTCCATCATACGTGACGTCATACTTTGAGGAAACCTGTATCATATCACAGCACTGTGCTAAGCTTCGGCTCGACGATAAGAACTTTTCTCTGAGAGACCACCCTCTGCTATCACATGTGACAAACGGTAGTGATCAGCTAACCATCTTTGAGGTACCCCTGAGATAGCAACAACGTCCATTTGTGTCCAAAAGTAGTCTGGTTCGCTCCTTTTAAGCCCCTAGCAACTCACTGCTAAAGTACAGTTGGATGATTTACCATTCAAAGGCGACGCGTAACATTATCTCCTGAGGGAATATGGGCATTAGATGACCCTGCAACCCACAAGCGCATGCTGTCAGTGAGTGTAAGAGAAGGAGTGCAACCGCTTAGTCACTGAATGTCGTGCCACAAAACTCGATGAACTTTCAGACACATTGTTCTGTACGAGCCTGTTCAAAGAAGAAGTTGATCCAAAGTCACCCTACTATAGGAGGAGGCCTTTTTGCCAACAGCTCAGATGTATAGCAGTCTTTTTGTTGTGCCTCTCTGAAGTCAGCATAGTGAGTAGCAATTTATCTTTTTCATAATAATGTCAGGATTTTTAGTAACTTGTCTGAGAGGTGTTCATTGCGAACTCAATACCGTGAGCACACATGGACGGTTCATGTAAACGATGTGTATGAAACCAATCTAATTGATCCATGTGGGCGTTAAACGGTTGTAGTGTGCTGTCTCCTCAGAGGGATCGGCTCATTTTCGTCCGGGGTGCTGCTAGCAGGCTTTTGCAGATTCCACGTTAAACCATTGTAGTCTGCGGGTTCCATACACAATGCTGTATGAATGCTGCAACGAAATGTTACATGCTATTTCTTAATTTGGACGAATTCAGGAACTGAGGTTTCTGAAATGCTGGGAATCATCGTTCCTATAGCTGCTTGTTGAAAATTCGATACTTTCAGCATTCTATGTAAAACCATCAGAGAGCAGCTACATGTATAATAATTTTACGTATGGTACGACTATGTGTTTAACATTTACTATTGAAACATGAAACCTAAAACACAAGAACACAACTAAATCCATGTTCCAGAAAAGCGATTTTGTAACTCAGTATTAGATGTCAAAAGACCTAAAGCTCACATTACTTCACTAAACCGCTACAAGGAATGCTGCGAGACTGTCTTCAGTGACAACATGATTTATACAGTACCCAAGAGTGCCCAACACTGTAATAACGATATACCCAATGACATCGACTATCACGTCTCTTTGAGTACTAAATTTTATTCCGTCCTAAGAAATTTCAGTTTTCTTTGAGTGTGAACTCACATTTACATCAGACAAGGCATCTTCCTCTGAGGCTTACGCTTGAAAAATAGATTCTAATTAACAGGTTAAATAACACTGAAAATATTTGCTACTCTTTTCTCTTCGGCCAAATTAAGATGTTGTCAGTAATTGTATGTATTCGATTTCAACTACGTATGTTGTAACCAGAAAGATATATGTGAAATAAATCTAGCGTTCTCTTACATGATTGTTACTTGGAATGTAGACTATTGTCTGATGTGCATTATTACTACGAACAGTTTTGTCTTCTGTTGCTTCGTTACATTTGTTCGTGAAAGAAGAAATTAAAGTTCCATATTTCGTTGTCATATGAATGTAGAATTTAAAACACGAAATATTTACAGAAAAATACTTCATTCACTTCCCCTTTAATTATTCATGAAGCAATTCCAGTTTCCAATTTACGTGTAAATTAATTATTGAAAATGAAATTGTGAGGAATTTTTTTTTTCGCAAACACCAGACGTAAAAATATTGTTAGTCATATTCGTTAATCTGTAATTTTTTCCGGCGGAACGCATTGTTCTTGCTGCACGTCTCAATCAACGCGCTCTTCATGAAACTGCTCTTCGCGCACATTTTGCAACTTTAAAAGCTGATTGTCAATCATTTCCAAATATCTAACGCTTAGGCGTGCAGCAGAGTCATGAAGAATGAGGGTCCTATCCGTTATGAATATTTTTGTCTACCGATGAAGGTAAATGGCACTTGTTGCTCAGTACTGTGCTACAGAGTTTTAATTCCTGTAATGGAACAAAGATTCACTTGCATAACGTGATCTAGGAAAGGATTGTAGCATCTCATCACTTCAACGTGCAAAATATTTCGCATAACATTTTCAAATGATTGAGAGGTAGCGACTCCGATCTCGTAAACTGACGTACGGCCGGGAGAGCGGTGTGCTGATGTAGATGTGGACATCCGCATCCAGTGACGCCCGTGGTCTTAGGATGACACGGCGGCCGGTCGGTACCGTTGGGTCTTCATGGCCTGTTCCGGAGGAGATGTTGCTGAAGGTGATTCGTCGAGCAGATCAGGGCATTAAGAGTGAAACGAGAAGTAGTGTAGGAGATAGAATAAGTAATTTTCTAGCGCCATAGCTAGCTGTAACGGTAATACTAACACAATCAAAACATTTTAGAACAGATGGAAAATAGAATTAACTACAGTTAATCGAGACCATGAGTAACAGTTTACTAGAGATGGAGAGCAAATCAATACTAGTCTGCAAGAAGCAATTCAGGCTTTAGCCATTATTAATGCTAGCTGTGAAAAATTTGGCCACAAATTACTGGAAATAAATGATAAGGCAGAAACTCATATCAGTACGTCGCGGTTAGAGACGGGACTGCAGCTCAGTTAGAAAAGTTTAAAAGAGAACCATCTGAGAAGATAGATATTAACTCTGCAAAGTGAGACGTACACATTTATGACTTTGAAGTAGAAAAGTAATTCATGAACAAAAAATCGATAACTTAGCAGAAGAACTTGGTAGTTTTGACCTGTCTTCTGAAGGTAATCTAAAAAAAAGAAAAAACTGAAAGAAGTACAAGATCTGATGAAGGAATCCAGGTGAAATGTGAAAACTAATGGTACCCAGTTACAAGAATCCAACATGGAGAAAATAGGGGATACTTTTGATCAGTTACAGTGACAAGTAGAAAATATGAAGTCTCAAAGCCAAATGGACAGGCTTGATTTTGAAGCTACGCGAAATCAAGTGGAGAATAAGAATTTTTCGCAGGAACAAGGAGAAAGACGTGTGTATGAAGAAGAATGGGAGATGTTGCACTGTGTTCTCTAAGTTAGATTTTTCATCCATAACAAAGAAACTAGGTGCTGAATTTCGGAGCCACAAAGTATACATGTCGGAAGAAGGTAATGTATCAATTGCCACGATCCTACATATTCATCACGCATTATCTCTGATAGCAGTGAATTTATTCACTCTTTGTTACGTAAAGAAAAACAGCTACCTCCACGAGAATCAACAATGACTGATTGATAGCTGTGTTTTCCTCTCACTGTAAATGTTTACTGTTTGTTACATTCATATGCAATCACTCTTACACCCTCCCATTCATAAATATCTTAGATTTATTTGTTGGTTTCGTTCTGACACTGCGTAAACCAGACGGGAGAATCGTGTAGCTTTCCACATCTACGGAAGAGAAAACCCGTTTACTGACACCTTCGCATCCTCACATTGACGATGCAACACAGAAATTGCTTCGCGACTGTATTCTACAGGCTCCATGCCGACTTCTCTCTGAGGGACTAACGTAGTTACAGTCACCGCATGGAACCTCTCCTGGGAGTCCAGTAGATTGTTTCCCATGCTCCACAACCAGTTTACTGTAACCCTCCCATCCTCACATTGACGATGCGAAACAGAAACTGCGTCACGATTGAATGCTACAGGCTCCATGCTGTCTTCTCTCCGAGGGACTAACGTGACTTTGGTCACCTCATGGAACCTCTCTCTGTTCGAAACAAGGCAGACAGCATTCCATTAGAACTCCTGATAGCCTTGGGAAAACCAGCCCTGACAAAACTCTACCATCTGGCTAGCAAGACGTACGAGACAGACGAAATACACTCAAACTTCAAGAAGAATATAATTATGCCAATCCCAAACAAAGCATAAGTCACGGCTGTAAAATACTAGCACGAATTATTTACCGACGAACGGAAAAACTGGTAGCACCTGACCTCGAGAAGGATCAGTTTGGATTCTGCAGAAATGTTGGAACACATGAGGCAATACTGACCCTACGACCTGTCGTAGAAGATACATTAAGGAAAGGCAAACATACGTTTATAGCAATTGTAGACATAGAAAAGGCTTTTGACAAAGTTGACTGAAACATTCTCTTTCAAATTCTGAAGGTGGCAGGGGTCAAATACAGGAAGCGAAAGGCTATTTACAGTTTGTACAGAAACCAGATGGCAATTATGTCTAGGGGCATGAAAGGGAAGCAGTGGTTTCGAAGGGAGTGAGACAGGGTTGTAGCGTATCCCCGATATTATTCAACCTGTATATTGAGCAAGCAGTAAAGGAAACAAAAGAAAAAATTTGGAATAGGAATGAAATCACATGGAGAAGAAATAAAAACTTCAGGGTTTGCCGACGGCATTGTAATTCTGTCAGAGGCAGCGAAGGACCTGGAAGAGCAGGACAGTGTCTTGAAAGGAGGATTTAAGATGAACATCAACAAAAGCAAAATGAGGATAATGGAATGTAGTTGATTTAAATCAGGTGATGCTGAGGGACTTAGATTAGAAAATGGGACACCTAAAGCAGAAGAGGGGTTTTGCTATTTGGGGAGCAAAATAACTGATGATAGTCGAATTAGATTGGATATAAAATGTAGACTGTGCAATGGCAAGGAAAGCGTTTCTGAACAAGAGAAATTTGTTGACATCAGTTAAATGTTGACATCATTTAAATGTCAGGAAGAGTTTTCTGAAAGTATTCGTAAAATTGGAGTGTAGCCATGTATGGAAGTGAAACATGGACGATAAGTAGTTTAGACAGAAGCTTTCGAAATGTGGTGCTACAGAATAGTACTGAACATTAGATTGGTACATCGCGAAACTAATGAGGAGGTACTGAATAGAATTGGAGAGAAGAGGAATTTGTGGCACAACTTGACTAAAAGAAGGGATCGGTAGGTAGGACATAATCCGAGGCATCAAGGGATCACCAATTTAGTTTTGGAGGGCAGCGTGGAGGGCTAAAATCGTAGAGGGAGACCAAGAGATGAATACACTAAGTAGATTTAGAAGGATGTAGCTTGCAGTAGGTACTGGGAGATGAAGAAGCTTGCTCAGGATGGAGTAGCATGGAAGGCTGCATCAAACCAGTCTCTAGACTGAAGATGGCAACAACAGCGAATGACGCATATAATTTATAAAAGCCACAATGTGTTGAGCAGCAACTCAAAATAAGTAACAAATGGGATTACAGAAATAGTCCATTCTTTCGGTTAACTTTAACAACAAGAAAGATAATAATTTACAATCAATTTATCTTCAGGAAATGCGAAATGTCTGCCTGACGCCTCCAAAGAGTACTTTACCACTAAGACTGACATACCTAAGTTTATGTACTTTTTATTAATTATTATCAAAATAGTGAACTGGAATGAAGTAAAATTTGTGCTCATAAGTTTTATGTTGAATGTACAGAACGATGCACCTTCATTCTAGAACTGGTTTCTTTGGTACAATTGAACGTGCCAGGTGACTGGAAAATAAGCAGATCGTTCCTGTCTAAAAGAGGGATCATAAGACGGATGCTTAGGATTATAGACGTAAACAGTGAAATCGTCAATTGTGTGGGACTCACCCTCCTATTGTAGTTCACGAGAACCAGCAAGCAACCGACAGTGAAGGTTGATGCTCTCTTTTCCGACTATCATCAAACCCTGAATACGGATCCACAATGTAGCTTAGTAAACAAAATAAGAGCGTACGAAATATCGGAAAACATATGCGACTGCTTGAAGATTTGCTAGCAGGCAGGACTCAGTTTGTGGTCCATAACTGGGAGACATTGCCAGAAGCAAAGGCACTGTCGCGTACCTCGCAGTAGAGAATCGCTCTGCTCTCTTCGATACCTATTTGATACAATGAAATCGACAAACTTCGTCGACTTGTAGATGCCACCATGAGGAACCAGTTGAGGATTTTGTCTGTAAACGCCACAGAATGCTATGGAGGGACACACGTGCCATTGGGTCGACCTTTCACAGGACAAGTGAGTTTGTACAGCGACAAAGTGCGGTCGGATCAGTCAGTGTATTCTGTGATGTCGAATGCGCACACGCCTGTCTCACTAACACTGCGAAGTGCATTATATAGTCATGGCATTAAACTTAGAGAAATCCAGGTGCATACGGAAGATTAGGTTTACATTTTAGAGAATCGTCAGGAAAAATCAAAGTCTAGACGTACAAGGGTTATTCGGAAAGTAAGGAACAATTGGTCGCGAAATGGAAAGTACAATGAAAATCTGATGAAGCTTTGGACAGATGGGATGGCCACTGTGTCTAGTACGCTCATCGATCGCATCATGTCGCTCTTTTCAGTTCTGAGCTCACAGTGAGAACGTAAAGAGGGCTAGAAATTAGCATCTCCTGCCAAGTAAGAGGGCCTGGCAAAAGATTTCGCCTGAAGCTATGCAATCCACATAACATAACAGTCATGCAGTTCGTTCTACACGACAATTCTCGGCCGCACTCTGCAGGGGCAATGAAGAAGCTCATGCAGCGTTTTCGATGGGAAGTGTTTCATCACCCACAATACAACCCATAATTGGCTACCCCAGAGGTTCATCTCTGCTCAAATGAAACGCTGGCTACGAAGACAATATTTTGACACACAATGAGCTGCAGTCCAGAGTTGCTAATTGTCGAAAAGCACTGGCGGCTGTCTTCCATAACGAGGGAATTGAAAAGTTGGTACAACGCTACGACAGATGTCCGGGTGTGAACTGTGACTGTGTAGAGAAGTAACTGGAAAGAGTAGCTAACCGTAGGATAGTAATATTGTAAGAAATGGTTATGTGTCTGAAGAGCACTTTGGCCGTATACACTGCATTAGTGACTACCACAGTATTCTATTCACCTGCAGCGGAAAGGACATCCCCCATAGCTATCACATTATTGAACAGGTAAAAGATTTAATCAGTTGATCGATGAAAGCAGGAAAGACTCTCATGGAAAAAGTCGCAACACCAAGAAGGAGTTGTGTGACATAAACTAAAGTTGGCAGGCGTTTTCTGCATGTGAAAGATCACGTCAGTTCAGAGTTCTTGCCAGGCGCGCAAGAGTGGTGCTAGTAGTGCCACTGTGAGGATGCAAATCAGGTTTGCTTTAAATATATACGGTAACTGTCGTGAGTATATTTACCTTCGAGATTGGAGATGGTGAGTCGATGTTAGTCAAGAATGCTTTCGAGGCGGCAAAGACACCGTTATCAACTGCTCACTGAGTTTGAACGTGGTCGTATTATAGGTTTACGAGAAACTGGGTTTTCCTTCTGTGACACTACAGAAAAACTTGGCAGGAATGTAGCCAGTGAACCTGATTGCTGGCAGCGCTGGTCACAAAAATGTACGATTGCAAGAAGACCGGACTCCCGTAGCACCAAAGAAGGGAAGGTCATCGTGTTCCGGGTGTGGCTCCGGCGCATCATACTGCACCTGCAGCAGCAATATAAGCGGCTGTTGGCGTCACAGTGAAACAACGAACTGTTAGAAATCGGTTAGTTCAAGGACAGCTCCGAGACAGAAGTCCTGTAGCGTGCACTGCATTGACCCAAAACCGCCACTGCCTCACTTCAGTGGTGGCAAGTACGAGCAGATCGTGGTCAGGGTGGAGGTCTGTTGTGTTTTCTGACGAAAGCTGTTTCTGCCTCGTGCCAGTGACGGTGGCGTGTTTATTAGGAGGCCAGGTGAGAGTGTGCAACCAGCCTGTCTGCGAGCGAAGCACACTGGACCTACACCTCAAGCTATGCTCTGCGATGCGAATCCATATGACAGCAGGACCACTCTCTTGGTTATACCACGCCTACTGACTGCAAAACTGTACGTCAGTCTGGTGCTTCGACCTGTTATCTTGTCATTCACGGACAGAATTCCAGAACGTGTTTTCGAGCAGGATAACGCTCGCCCACATACCGCTGATGTAATCAGACATGCCGTGCAAAATGTCGGCATGTTGTCTTGGCATGCTCGATCACCAAAGCTGCCTCCTATCGGGCACATATGGGACAATATCGGTCGTAACCCCTGCATCACCCATAAAGAGCATTAAGCCTTCCTTTATTAACCTACCAAGTGCAACAGGCATGGAACTCCATCCCACAAATGGCAAATGGAACGCGTGCAACACAATGCTTTCATGTTTGCATGCCTGCAATTCAACATTGCAGCGGCTATACCAGAAATTTATGTACCTGCACTTCCCATTTGCAACGACTTATCTCGTGCTTACATTTTTGATCTTGCAATGTTAAGAGCTTAAATATTTTACCTAGACACACGTAGTCTCAAATTTTCATCACTATACATTAATTACATCTTGGTGTTGTGATTTTTGTCAGACAATGTATGAAAACTTGCAAAAAGGGAAGGGTACACAGCCATATAAAACATTTATGAATTAGACACATAGGAAGTGCAGAAAAGTTAAAATGAAATGGACGAAGGTAAAACGCGAGTAAATCGAAAAGAAACATTTTTCAAAGGGTTTTATTTCCCCTTCGCTTTGTACGCAATGTACCACGTACTAAAATTTACATTATTTAAGAAAAGTCTGCAAGCAAAGGTAGCTGATCATCATCTGATAAAAAATAGCGATATTATTTTTATTTTTCTTCATCTGCAACAATTCAAGTAGTTATCAAAACGGCCTTGACACAGTTAAACGCATCTACTTGCGAGGAATAGTTGACCGGTCGCCAATAAGTCGGTCCCCACCTCGAAGATAGCAAACTGCGCCAGAAAATCCAATTACTGGTGTCAAATATCCTGCTGAAAGTGAATCAAGTGGAAAGGAGACAAACATTCTGTTTTCTTTTGTCAACAGAATCTAATATAACCCAGTCATTCGCCATACACTGAAATAAATTGTGTACCCTACTTAACCACGTATGGTGACGGCAGTATTAGCCTTAGTGGTACAGCGTCAGACATTGAAATAGATCAAGGAGTTGTCTGCTTACGTGGTAGAACAAGAAATGGGCGTAGATCTGGAACACGTAGATGACCCAGTGTTATTGAAAGATTAATACACGTTTGCAAGACATTCTACTAGACAACGTTGGAGGGAGGTAATGCATTCTTTCGGAATTTCTAAAATGTTTGGGGGAAGTGCAGTCAAACAATTTGAAATGTGTTTGTGGAACGTATGAGTCTGTATCCGTACCATCGAGCGTTCGGAAGAATACCGTCCACTCAATAGCAAAGGCAGATAAATGGAAGCACAGTTGGCATTCAGCTTAACACATCACGTATCCAAGTTGTTGACAACAACGATATGAAGAAGACGTAAGCTCTAAAAGAAAATTGAGACCTGTTAGACGACAGTGGGTTTAGCTCTAGGAAATCCAGCAAATAACTGCAAGTGTTACTGTGAGGTGAAGATTTTAGCGCAGAAGAGGAATGTCGGGCGGTATCACTACTGTGGCAACTCGAATTACTCCTAAGCCGTCTGCCGATACCAACCATAAACACTGAACCCTCGGTAAACACTGCTCATTTCGTCTTCCTTGCTCGACTTACCTCTTCAAGTCTCGTGCGTCGCTATGACGCACGCTGTCTGCCACCGCTGTACAGCAGTGCAACTCAGTCACTGCTGGAGTAAACATTATTCTTCTTGTTTTACGGTCCTTGTTAATACATATCGATAAAAAGATTAACCCACTAGACTAATTTGGAATCGCTCTAACGACTCTTTAAATTCCTCTTGAAAAATCATTTTATTTGTTAGGGGTAACAAACGGACGTTTTTCATTCGCACTGGATGTCGTAGGAAAGTGGTGATGGGTAGTTTTCGTTTGAGCTGACTCTAAATACACATCGCAAAAACGAAATTGTGAATATCTGCGGGAAAACCAGAGAAAATGCGCCTGACAACTTTGAGGCGAGATACCCCTATACTCGTATAAGAAAACTGTTTTCAACTTACCACAGTGTTCTAGGGGGAGATCAAAAAGAAGAATTCGATATGAAACACACGTGGTCTATCAATCCGGGAAACAAGCCCAAACTAAACTACAAAAATCACTCAAGCTTCAGCGCATGCGCACTGCGCGACATGTTGAAGATCCTCCCACCTTCTTATGTCATCAGCTTTTGTTAACATTAGTGTGTTAACCTTTCCTATGAGGGTAATGAAAAACAAGTACCTTTGGGGCAGTTACGTAAAAACAGTTAAGTTTAAAAATCGATGTAAACTTACCCCACTACAAACGTAGTAATAGGACATTCAGTAAGTCATGCAACACATTTTTCTCTCGGCCAGTTTCGGTTGAAAAATGTGGAATTTGTCGTGCGACACAATGCAATATTTCCGTTTCGGCCGCTACAGTATCATGAGGTTTCGATAGGTGGTGGTGTTGCACGTAACCCTCAAAACAGAGTCAGTAACGGAGATGCTTGCTAAGTAGAGAGCTATTATAGCGTTTATTGGAAGGAAAACTAGAGCGTCGCATGTATTCATAGGTGCTTGCAGAATGGGTACAGAGACCTGGCAGTGAAGAAAAGCATGCTGAATCGTTGGGCAAGGCGTCTGCCATCACTGTAACAAGGTCGTGCAAACCAGTACCATTTGCCGCTGGCCGGCCGCCCGCACGCAGCTATTACCCCTGCAATGTTAGGACGTTCAGACACTCTACATCTACAAGGATACTCTGCAAACCACATTTTTAAGTGCCTCATTCGAGGAGATCGACGGAACACAAACAAACACTCAGTGTCCACCTGGACGCCTTTATTGGTACTGACGAGACACTCATCCACCTGTTGAGGTATTCATGGGTGTGTGTGCGTTGGGCTACTCGTCCCTTAACAGGAAACTATAAAGAGCAACAAAGGACCCTCTGTGCGGAATTGCGCGTTACGAGGCTGATACCTGACAATTTTTTGTCTAACATCGTCACAGGAAATGAAACATGGATTTATCACTTCAAACCGGAAACAAAACGGAAGTCAATGGACTGGCGCCACACTACCTCTCCTCCGAAGAAAATGTTCAAATTTGTGTGAAATCTTATGGGACTTAACTGCTAAGGTCATAAGTCCCTAAGCTTAAACACTAGTTAACCAAAATTATCCTAAGGCCAAACACACACACCCACGCGCGAGGGAGGACTTGAACCTCCGTCGGGACCGAAGAAAGTGTTCGAAGCCGCACACTCAGCCGATAAAGTGATGATGGTCTTCTGGGAATCTGGAGGGGTTATTCGATTTGACGTCCTCCCTCATGGTGCAGCGATCAGCTCTGAAGTGTATGACTGAGGGAAACTGAAGAATCGACTTCGGCGTTTTCACCACTAGAAAGTCCGTGGCTCGTGGTCTTGCGGTAGCGTTCTCGCTACCCGCCCATGGGGTCCCAGGTTTGATTCCCGGCGGAGTCATGGATTTTCTCTGCCTCGAGATGACTGGGTGTTGTGTGTCTTTCATCATCATTTCATCCTCAGTCACTCGCAAGTCGCCGCAGTGGCGTTAAAGAACTTGTGGAGCGGCAGCCGAACCGCCCCGCGAGGGGTCTCCCGGCCTCCAATGCCAAACGCTCATTATTGTCACTAAAACAATACGAAACGAACTTCTCCTTCTCCACGACAATGCAAAGCTGCACACGAGGATAGAAGCTCAAGATACTTCATTGGACTTTTCTTCTTCATCCATCCTACAGCCTGGATCCCGCACCTTCCGACTTCCGTCTGTTTGGCCCAATGAAGGATGCACTCTGCGGGAAGCAGTGCCTGGATGATGGGGCGGTTACTAGTGCAGCAAGACGTTGGCAGTTACGTCGAACACTAGAGCAATACTACGGAGGCGCACAGGCCGTCCCAGGAATGTGACTTGAGGCGGTCGCATTGAACGGTGGTTCTCTTCAAAAATAGGGGTATGTAGTCAAACGAGCGAGGAATAACATGGTGTACTGGAATCCAGAATAAAACCAACCTGCTTTCAGAAAAAATGTGTAGTGTTAGTTATTGATCGCTCCTCGTTCTGTCGTTGTAGTAAGGGCAGAGAAATAAATGAGATTAACTGTGAATTTTTCGCTGTTATAACTGACGAAATTGTGAGTTAAAATTAATTCAAGCGTCAATTTTACCATTTGTAAGTACACGACTAAACTGTTGGCGTAAAGGGAGAGAGAATATTTCACAACCATTCACCGAGTGCATGCGCTGTAGCTTACGTGGATTTCGTATGCCAATGTGAGATTGTTAATAGACGACAAATAATTTAGATAATGTTTATCTCCAGTTCTCCTACAGCACTGTGACGAGTCTCAAAGACCTATGGTAAACATTCAATGCATGCTACGCACACGCTAGCTATGCAGAACACACATTTAATGACAAATGAATATATAGATAGCACAATCCCATCTGAGGTCAGCAGGTTTTTAACGAAGTATTGCTGGATTTCCGAAAAAAATCATCCCGATTTGCTAACTTTCTGTCCCCTAACCAGATTACAACACTTAAGACTTTTGGAAGAATCGCATTTAATAGTTGCATATATGTTACTAGTAGTAGTAAAGCATTTTTTCGGTATCCTCAAAAGAAGGGGTAATTGATCTATTTAAAGAATAGATCCCACAAATGCTATAACGCTGTGTAACATTTTACAGATTTAATATACCAGTTTGATAGACGTATTTGGCGATTAATCTACTGATTTTATTTACTGGCCAGTTACAATATACTCCGAACTGGCAGCCGGAAACCGCTGATTGGGCAGCTCCGGAGCCAGATTACGCTCAGCAGTCTGTCAAATTAATTCCGCACAGCTTACGTAATCTGCGGCGTCAGCGCTGCCGATTATGTAACGAGGGCTGCCAACCGCGGGAGGGCGCTGTCTCCCTAAAACAGAGGGCCGGGGGTTGTTATGCAATGGCCAGCGCTCCTGTCTGGAAGGCTGCCCGCAGCAGGGCTGCCAACGCCAGGTGTCTGCCCCCCGACCCACAGAGGCCCAGCACTAAGAGCTAGTGGGAGGCTTATGTAAGCTAGAAAGTCCCCGGCATTCTTTACCTCTACAAATTAGTACCCCGAAAGCAACATCGCGGCGTGTAGTGGAGGGCGCAGAATGTTCCAAACCCAGTTCCCCACTATCCCACATTTCTTTTCCTTTTACGACATTTGTTTCATCACTCTTCTGAACGGTTCCACACGCATCGCCAAGACTTTCTCTCCTATGCCTACCTCTTCATCTCAGATAAGCGCATACGTTTACATCTATACTCTGCATGTAACGTTACGGTGTCTTGCTGAAGATACTTTTTGTATTGCTGTCATTACACCGTGTGTTCTATTCCAGACCCACAAATTCAGCTGGGAAGAATGTTGCTAGAAGCCATTGTGTGAGCATTAATCTGCCTAATTTTACCTTCATGGTGTTTTCTTGAGGTATACCGAACCCGAAAAAAGTAGGTAGTGACAGATGTATCAGTTTCTTAAGAATTGCTGCATACTAGTGATACGAATTATTTACGAAAGAAATCGGAAATTACTAGAAGCTGAAATCGGGAAAGATCATTTAGGGTTCTACTGAAAAGCAGGACACCCGATGCAATACTGACCTTACTGTCTATCTTAAAAGAGAAGCTGGACAAAGGGAAACCTACGTTTCAAACATTTGCCGACTTACAGAAACCTTTTGACGATGTTTCTGGACTAAACTTCTTTGAAATTTTTAAGGTATCAGTGACAGAATACGACAACCAATACGTTATTTACAACTTGCACAGAAACCAGACTGCCATAACAACAGTCGAAAAACATGATGGAGAAGCTTCTGTATGTCAATCCTTGTGGACGGAGAGGGACTTTGGCCGTTCAATCATGTAAGAGAATGAAACACCTATAACCGTCCTTACGATGTCATTTATTGTACGGCTATCAGTTTAGGTGCTTCAGTGCACCATTTACAGGCAGTAGGTGATTGTAGAGGGGTTAACACCATCCCTAACACGATATATCAGTGGCCAACATAGCTGTTTATAGTTGACGTTTGGAGAGAAAACATCACAGTTGCAGGTAGTCTGCGTTATGCTGGACACCGATGCATCCTCTTAGGAACGATGTTAATCCATTCACCACCAGTTATGGCCTGAAGATGATGCACTGAAGCACTGAATTTGGTAGCCATACAATAAATCACATAATAAGGACGACTGCAAGTGTTTCATTTTCGTGCATGCATGAGAGAGCAGTGGTGGTTGAGAATGGAATGAGATTAAAATTCAGGAAGAACTAATAATAACCTCAAGCTTTGTTGAAGAAATTTTAATTCTGTCGAGGCAGCAAAGGACTTTGTGGGGTAAATGAATTGCACTGCTAATGTCTTCGTAAGAGATTAGAAGGCTAACATCGAGGAAAGTGGTCGAAATAAATTAGGCGATGCGGAGGGAAATAGATAAATTTAAATAGGAGTTTACCTGGTTGGGCCAAGAATTAACTGTTAGTGGGCAAAGTAGAAAAAAATGGCTCTGAGCACTATGGGACTCAACTGCTGAGGTCATAAGTCCCCTAGAACTTAGAACTACTTAAACCTAACTAACCTAAGGACAACACACACATCCATGCCCGAGGCAGGATTCGAACCTGCGACCGTAGCGGTCGCGCGGTTCCATTCTGTAGCGCCAGAACCGCTCGGCCACCAGCGGCCGGCGGCAAAGTAGAGAAGATATATAGGGCGTTAGGCGCAAAAGCGCAGATACTCCTGTTGGTGACTGAGAACAGTGTACTGAACATTGTTACTTCGGTATTTACTTCAATGCAGAGTAATAATTGTGGCTATTACACATAGTATGTTTTTAGGTTGGTTAGTACTTCCAAGTACACATGGCACGAGCTAGCCATTAGTGTTATTTTCCGCTGGGCATTAAGTCAGGTATTGAAGTGTGGACATATGTATGCAGAACGGAAAGCCCTTACTGACAGGCACAGTCCGCTTCGTGGCGCAGTTAAGGCCATGTAGAAATCATCATATCGTAAATTACGTGGGAAGACGGTTAGACAAAGAGAATAAACAACTAACACACTAAAGTGTGTTCATATTTAGGTACAAATTATCACAATATCTGTACCTATACCTCTAACACCATATATAATGCAGACTAACTACAGCAAAAAAGCATATTTGATAAAGGGAAGTGTTAGGATCTATTTTTTAGACGTATTTGTCTATAATATGGCCTTGTAGGGAACTGAAACGAGGTCGACGAGCAGCTCAAACAAAAAAATAATAGAATGTTCTGAAATCTGGTGCTGCTGAAGAGTACTGAAGATCAAATGAGTAGAATGAAAAAAATACTGAATTGCAGTGGGGAAACAATAACTTTACGGCACTACTTGACGAGAAGAACGCATTGTTTGATAACACACATCCTGTTGCATCAATAAATTGTCATCCTGATAACCGAGGGGCGCATATAGGATAAAAACTGTAGAGGGAAGCGTTAATATAGTAAGCAAGTTGGAATAGATATAGGCTGCAGTTGTTGTTCATGAATGAGGAGACCTGTTCTTGATATACTAGCATGGAGAGCTGGATCAAACCACTCTGTGGACTGAATACCACAGCAACAACAACAACAACAACAACACACAAGCTGAGGCATTACATTGGGGGCTGAAACTTCTAGGGAGATACGCTCTCGGACTTTAACCCTCTACCACTAGAACTGAATGAGGGTTCCCATGTGCATACTAAGTTGCAAAGAAACGTGTTTTGCATTTCCACTGTCAGTCCTACCAGGTGCGGATCGCTATACGACGAACAATATTCAAGCAAAAGGTCGAACGAGAGTTTTGCAAAATACCCCCTTCCTGGTGAGTGCATTACACTTCCTTACGATTCTTTTCAACACTTTGTCTGGGATCGGATTCACCTGCGATTATTTTTATGTGGTCGTTTCATTTCAAATCGTTCCGTACGCGCACACCCAGATACTTGACGTACAGCTGCTTCCAGTGATTGTTCTGCAATCTATGGTCAAACAGTTACATAACATGTTGGGTATTTGTACGTAGTAAGTTGCATTTGGTTGTGCTGAGGATAATAAGCAGCCCCTGCATCAACAGTTGATCCTCCACATGTCTTCCTGCATTCTATTGTAATTTTATAGCGTTGCAACTTCTCTGTATATTTTATTTTATTTTTAGTTATTTATTTAAATTTACAAGTTTGCTTTGAAGTTCAGAAGTTCGATTATTTGTGAAAGTAAATCCGAATATGACCTGATTCTTCAGAAAGCCCTTTCTCTCTGGGACGGATAAAAGTATCAAGTTAAATTGTGTGTCATATAGAAAGATATATGGTTCTATGGTCCCTTGGTTCTGTAGAAAATTAAAGCTTCTGAGTCAATGTACTAAAAAATACGGCTATTTATGTCATATATTTTAATACTCGCAAAACTCATTCATCAAACTTATAGGATTCCTTGCCTCAACCAAGATTTACGAAATTTGGCTGGAAGCGAGGTCTCACAGTACAAGTACAGACAGAAACATTAGAAAATTTTTGATTTGTAATTATGTCACACCAAAAAATTTCTTTTGCCATTTGTTATCCGATTTCAGAATTAAAGCTGAAACATTCGGAGAAGTCTGGGAATTCCTGGGACATCTTGACAGTATCAGTGTCGATAACAGGCAAAACTCTTCGAGATTCTCGATTCCCGTGGAGGATGAACTGTCTGTATACGTAAATAATTCTGTAAGGAACCTTCAGGATGCGAGTCCTACTCGAACCTGTCCAGTTTTCCAATATGATTACCTCTTCGAAGGCATCCGATAGAGTCTCACCACGCACAGTTTAGTATTGATTTGTACACTGATGTACAAAACGTAAGGACGAAAGTACCTTTTGCAATATGTGTGACTGAAGGGTGTCATAGCTCGACGAAACGTGGACTGTACATACAAATAACTGCTACAGTGCACTGCTGAAGTTGGCTGAAAGAAATACTTAGCGAGACGAACTGAAATGACTTTTATTTGAGGACAATAACGTCTCTGTCATCGCGATTTTTGATGGTCTCCTAGACATTACGAATGGCGGGACACGGTTCTTAATACTGGTCTGGTCACAGCGGACAGTGATGCATGCTTTAGAGCGTGCTCCCCTGCATATCACTCGTCCACCAGGGCGCTTGATAGCTGTTGCACGGTCGTTGGTGCATGTGGGAGCGCAGCAAAACGTCTACCCAGCAAATCGCACACTTGCTCGATGAGATGGGCGAACGGGCAGGCCAATCCATTCGCCGAATATCCGTTCATATAAAGAGTTCGTCCTCCTCTGCTGTTAGATACGGTCAAGCGTCGTCATCCAAGAAAACGAAGTCAGAGCCAATGGAGAAGGGGAAAACGCACATGGCGACGGAATACAGTGTCACAATAACGATGTTCTGGGTACGTACCGTTTTCAAAGATGGAGGGACAGTACGCCCATACAACGTTATGCCTCCCCACACCATTACGCCTGCACCACAAAAATGTTCATGTCTGACAATGTTCCTGGGTGCATTATGTCTTGCCACCTCCCCTCTCATGAGAGTACGTCCAGAATCACAACACATAGTGAGTCCGGTCACATCCGAGAAGAGCACGCGTCCCATCTCCTCGTTGGTCCAGACTCTACGCTTTTGGCACCATCGACATCGTTGCCGCCGATGTACGAGTGACAACGGGGAACAACATACTGGTCGCCGGTTAAAGTGACCGCCGCTAAGCACTTACTGTCCTACTGTGGGGAATGAGATGGCGTGCTTTGCAGTGCTGTTAAATGTTGCTGAAATAACACCAGCTGTTTGGCTAGTGTTGAGCAATGTAGCGGACACCCTCTGCTGACCGTAGTGGACAGTATCTTCTCCTTCAGGCAGCGGTGCTCATGTACGAGAAACGATGCCGTGGGCGGTACCAAACACCTGGACTACACTCTTCAGCCTCTTCCAGTTTCTCGTTGTTTTTCCCCCCTGCGTGAACTCATCCGAGTCTCCGGGTCATGTTGTAAGGAAGAACACCAATATAGGACACCGTTAATGCCCGCTGATTGACACACACACTACAACTTCCTGTTCCTTCAAATGCCTCGTGTTGCGTGGCCAAGCACATTTGGCGCTACAGTTACGTGCAGCTTTCTGTGTTCGACTGGAAAACCTCTGGCAACAAGATGCTGCACTTTTATACGTTCCCACCGAGTTCTTAATACGTGATAGTACTTTAACACGTCCTTAAGTTCTCCAGATCATTGTATTTTATACAACACATAAACACCAACATATGTATATGCAACTGCCAACATATGTATATGTAACTGCCTCCCACTGCGTCGTATATGTTTCACATTTGTCTCAAATCTAAATACAATGGTCATCTGTAATGGAGCAAAAGCTGTGCGAACTGCAACTTCACCCTAGGGGTCGGCGACGCGTCAAACAGAAACGTATCGGCACTTGCGAAAAAGATGGCCACGGCTTAGAAGTTTATGTGACGTGTGACGTGCGTTCATGGTATCACATTGGCACCAAATTTCGCCACAGTTGTGTTCATTCCCACCGTGGATGAACCTGATGATTGGAAGATCAGTAAACCCCCTCTTGCGGACTTTTAACCCTTCGTTTTGGCGCCTCAACGATGGAGGTTAGAACCCCGGCGCCCAATGCTGAAATAACTCGTTTTTCTTATGAGTGGCCGATGGAAACGATACAGACACACCGTCGATCAGAATCGCCACGGAAATGCCTCAGGTCGTCAATGAAAGCACCCCTATTCGTTGTGCGTTGGTGTTCCACATTTCATGTTAGAAAACCATAGCTACGACAGCGATACGCAACATGAGGAAGTTCCTTATAATCTTTCACACGGCTGATACCAATCTTTCTCTAAGAACGTCTCAGGGCTGCAACGACATCGAAAGTGGTCAGTAGTGTTCGGAGTGCAGTTAGCTGGAAATTTTTGCTCTCGGGTACAGGCTGGAACCAGTAGGGAACGTTTCAAATCATTCGACGATGTTTGAATAGTATTCAAAGAAGTATCAAAGGGTGCTGATGGTTTTTCGGACCTCATGTTGTGCACCTTGTTGTGGTCATGGAATGATGCAAACTGATGTATGCGTGAATGCAATCGCAAACGGTCCTTCTAAAGGTCTCCATTTTGGGAAAACCCTTGGTGACATCAATCCACATTCATTGACAATTTTAAAGAAGTACCTTCACAGAGAAAACGGGCGAAATAGCCCTATGCGTTTGCAGGTAGGCAATCTCTTGACAACCATGCGATTCCTGTTGCCTGCCTGCAAGCATGTCTGGACACTTTACAAGTTGTCTCTGTACAAGTACATTTTTAAGATTCTCAACGAAAATTGGCGGATGCCACCAATGGCTTTGCCGAACCGGTGAGTGTTACAAGGATTCTTTGCTGTTTTGATCACTCTTGTTTCAATGTCGCGCACTTCTGTGATCACGCCACAGGATGACACAAAACAGGAAGGCTGGAAAAGCAAAAGCGACTCTTTGCTGCTTTCGATCACGTTCTATTTTCGACGAATGATTTGAAACGGTCTCTAGTGGTTCCGACCTGGACACGAGAGCAAAAAATTGCGGTCACGCTGCGCTCCAAAGGGGTACTATCACATTCAATGGGAATGCAGCACCACAATGTCCTTATTGAACGGTTGAAACATCAGAGGGTGCCATTAGATTGTCAAGGTCGTCTTCCTGTTGCTCGTGTCAGTATAAACTGTCGTTTTCGGCCGCGCAGTAGGAGGGATTCAACGCCCCAGCAAAGGGGTAGTTTCATTGACGCCCTTCACGTCACCCCCTCAGGTCTTTTTGTGCCTGATAGGAGCAGCGGTGTTCAGCGTGGCAGAATGCCACGCCAAGGGGCCCGGGTTCGATTCCCAGCTTGGGCAAGAGATTTTCTCCGCTCAGTGACCGAGTGTTGTGTTGTCTTCATCATCATTTCATCACCATTTCCGACGCCCAAGTCATCCAGTTCGGTGGCCGAACTTCTCCAAATGGGGACTCCTGGCCCACCATGCCGTACGCTCATTTCATTTCATAAGAAAAGCGGGTGATGTCGAAGCTGGGTGTCGCGGGTCTCATCTCCATGTCACAGACATCAAAAGAAGGGGTGAAATGTGGGTACAAGGGACTGTGACGATCTTCCAACTTGTGACACGTCGACGGTGGCACTGGCCAAAATTGTGATGAAATTTGGTACCTGTGTGACATCATTAACTCACTTCACAGGTAACATGAACTTCTGAGCTGTAGTCTTCCTTTTTACATGTGTCGACACCTTACTATTTGCAGCGTTGCCGAGGTCGAAGGGTTTTGTGCACCTTTGAGCCAAATTTCAAAACTTACGGTTCGTAACAGGAGGCAATTAACTGGTTTCGAAAAAGTGACCCTTTAATTATTTTGTGCAGTGTAGCTTATGTGCAGCCTGTGAGTTACTACTGTAGGCTATAACCACCTATGTATGTGTTATTGTGGAGTAGTATTGAGTATATCCTCTGCCAGTTGGAATGGACGAAATGTTGGTCGCACTGGTGCCTACCAACAGGTGCACAACCGATCTCGCTAAACCTCGTCGGATGCTGTGCAGGGACGCACAGCGGGTGGCTGCTGGCAGAAGCGAGTCTCAGCGGAGACGCTCTCCGGAAGAAACGTGGAGAGGCTGCTCGGCGACTGCGACAGCTCGGCTGGAGAGACGAGAGTGGAGGACGGCGGTAATTTCTGCGTCGTCAGCGCCGCCGCCGCCGCCGCTCTGCCCGCAAAGAGCCCAGACACACTTGTGCCCGCAGCCGGGGAGCCGTCTTGTCGCAGGGAAACAGCCGGCGCGCCTCTTAAAACTGTGGCCCGAGGAGCAGCGGCTTTTCCCCTGCAAGGGCGGGTCACTTGATGGAGTGTTTCGTCCATAACTGGCTACCGCAGAGAGCGTGATCTCAAGAATTGGAACAAACGGCGACTCTAAATTTTCACAACAGTTTGTGATTCAGTTCTTCTTGATTAATAGCTTACCATGAAGCGTGTGCTGGATATCTATTTTTGCATCCATTCTATATGTCATTTGAATATGAAAACGCTGCCCTGTGATATGATTACAGTCATCGGGCAGCTGACGTTTAGGTGTTCTAATGTGTCTCTCCGTGGGGACAGGTAAAAGTGAGAAATATTAAATTTAATGAAAAATTTGGTGCGATATGAGATTGTCCCCAAAAAGGCACATTATAAAAACAATGGAACGATGTATTCAGCACTTTGTCATACATTAGTATATTTAAACAGATTAAAGTTGTAGTTTCAAAACTCTGCAGGAAGAGAACCACTGCTCAGAACGACGTCAAAGTTTAACAGCATATTACTGACGCAGGAGGAAACAGCATGGAAAAAAAAACAACTTAACGAAGATTGTGCTAATAGATGGGGCTGTTAGCATCTTAACACGAATGAGGTCGGCTAAAAATGATAGATGAATCGCAGTACGACGGCTATTATTGTGAGTTGCACATTACACTGTCCGAACTGTTCAGTGTGGCGCTGTTAATTAGATTAACCCATCCATTAACCCATCCACCACGACTACATCGTGCCAAATCGTACGAGCAAAATCCGTTTTTAACTGTCCTGGGGCCAAAATCGACAAAAGAAGCTAAATGGCGTGGGTTTTAACTGTCCATGGGACGAAAACCACGTAAAAAGCAAAAGTTCATCGAACTGTCATGAGACTGGCGCAAGACATGCTCAGTACACTGTTCATGGTTTTCTGCCTCTGCAGTATGTTCCCTAACAGTTGAGAGTATCTCGGATGTCATGTACAGAACATGTTGTGCAATGTGTGCCTTCAGTTCACCCACTTTCGTAAATCGCGCACAGAACACAAGACCCTTCGCATACACAGCCAGAAGTCACGAGGATTAAGAACAGGAGATACGGACGTCCAGCCTGTCGGGAAACGAGGGCTGATAGTCCTAACATTCAGGAAATGTCTCTGCAGCAGCCGCTTCACTGGCTGTGCTATCTATGGAGCTGCGTCATCTTGCGTAGAAATGATCCAACCCACATATCAACACTGTTGGAGGGTTGGAATGAAATTCGTACACAGAAAACTCCCGTAGCGTTTACTAATGACAGTACTGCTAACAGGACCCGCAGGAGAAAATACGGCCGCACGATAAACAATGTCGTCAACCTGCACCACACAGCCACCCTTGCAGAAAGAAATGGTATCGATTGATGTGCGTGTGGATTTTTCGTTACCCAATTCTGCAATGTCCACAGAATGTTTCATAGCCATTTATTGTCCACTCACATGCAAGAAAGAAATTCCAGATACAACGTTTCTCTTGCTGGCAGGTCAGCTTGAGGACCTCCCTGAATATGGGTGATAGCGATGCAGGATGTTTCCTTCCGACAGACGTCGGGTCAACTGCTTTCCTCCCTCTGGCACATTACACTTCAAAAGAACCTGTCTTTTCAAATTTTGTAGTTATTTTATCGAGACTTAGCAGGCATCGTACCAATAGCTTTTTCATACTCTTGAGTGTCCAGAACATCTGCAGCGCTACTGGCCCATATTCACAGTTCTCGTAAAAGAGCTTTACCAGCAGTGAGTGAACCTTCATTCATGGAGAAAAATTGTGTAGGTCGTCTCAGAGGGTGGTCCTTATTGTGGCGCATACAGCCCCATCTACTGGACCTATTTTTTTCATGGCGTTTGCTCCTGTGTCAGTAATATGCTCTTCAAATGTGACGTCAGTTTCAGTAGTGACTCTCTTGCCACAGCGCTTTGAAACTCTAATTATGGCCCTCCTGTAAATATTTAATCGTTTTGAAACACTGAGTCACTTTTATTTTAGATTTCTGTGTCATCTATGACTGTACTCCTTCGATGAATCAGGCTCTCGTGGCTATAGGGCGTCATAACTATTTGAAGATTGCATTTTTGGCCAACTGTCAGTCTGTCAAATCTGACGATAAATGGCAAATTATAGAAAATTACGAGAAAGGACGATTAACAGCAGCAGGAAATCAAAAAACAGCTTATACCATAAGAGTCCTAAATCTACTACACGCCTTAATAGAACACAGAGTGACAACGACGTCTGATGATGTATGGACGTGTCTGAAGACGACAGTCTGACCGAAATGGATCCATCACAACAAAACACTAAATTCCTAGAGCATCAATTTGGACTTCATTACATAATGTCTGCTAGAGATATCTTCAATGCTGCGAACCGATCGGATACTTGTTTTTATTTTACTTTTTTGTAACCCAAGATTTTTAATTAGACCGCATACATTTATTCCCCTGAGACAATTGAAAAACGATAACTAGTTTCGGTTCCTTTCTACAACCATCTTCAGGTCGCCCAAACTGCAAAAAAGTGATGAATTGTAACTATATAATGCTATAATCTTCGTGTAGTACAATAAGAATGCATGTAACTGCCTGATTATAGCTAATGATAGTTTTACTGCATGCTCCTTGCTTTTTTTTTTACGGTTTGGTCGATCTGAAGATAGCTGTAGAAAGCAATTGCAACTAGTTATTGTAGTTTAATTGTTTCAGGGAAAAAAGATACGTAGTCTAGGCATTAAAGAAGCATTAAAAACTTAATACAAAGAAGAATTTATTTCATAATTATATCAAGGCCGCCGCCTCCTCCCTCAAAATGTCAGGCTTTGTTAATCGGTGGTTTTTTGGTATTTACTGGTATGACATAATTTCCTGATTTCACGTTCTTTCTAAATGGGTAATTTTGTCTTGGAAGAAAAGTAATTGGAAATACATACTGTGGCTTTAAAGAAGAAATTGTAATAGTTCACTGTACTAATGGCACCGATAGATAGCATGAAATTTACTTTAAGGCCTCCATGAAGTTTTCGGTTGCAATATTTTCCCTTTAATTTTCCGTTTGTATTTGGTTTTATACTCGGGTTTCTTCATGAAAACCTCATCGTAAGCTATATAGGTATTGCCTCGTCATCGAGATATGTTTATTTATGTTCAAGAAAAGTTCAAAAATGCGTAAGTATTCAGTACCGTCATCATCAGCAGTCTTGTTCCAATATCATGAAACTATGTAAATAATTTTAGGGATCAAATGTAATACCGAATATTAAACTGGAACTTTTAAAGGAAGGCAAGCTCGAACAGGTGCAATAACAGGTGCAATAACAGCGCCAGTTGCGCTGACCATTCCGGTGGATATGTTAACAGCACTGGCGAAAGCAAAGGAAGTCGCTAGACGAGGCCGGCGGCGCGGGTAAATGAGAGTGCGACGAATGTAACTGCGCGCCCGTGTACTGGGCGTCATGGGCAGCGCCACGTTCTAGTGGATACAGCCGTGCTGTTGGCCCTCCGTCAAAACATGTACCGGTACAGTGTCGCATGTCATCGCAACCACGTACATTGCAGCAGAAAATTTAAAATTGCAGACGAGTCTTTCACAGTCAACTAGTTATCTACAAGCATCACGTTCTGTTTTCGTGTAGAGTGAAGCATTCTCCATGGCTTTTTCGCTGTGGACAGAACCACTAGTGTAATTTGAGTCTATATCTTCTCAATTATGGGTGTGTTACATTTGAGATCCAAGGGAATTTTGTCTATATTAGGGGCTATGTATTTATACGGTCCTGTCACATTAATGTGAGTGCCACCTGTGTTCGACGTCTCCTTGCAGTAACAATATACAGAGGGCAGGTGGCAGCACTGGCATTGGAGGCAGATAAAGCGCGTCGGAAAGTGGATGGACCGGGGGGGGGGGGGGGGGGGGGGGGGAAGGGCGCAAACAGTACAGTTGTTGATGCATTGTGGAAATGGAGCGATTTATCAGACGTCCAAAAGAGGAATCATTTGCTTTCGAGCAATGGTGAGAGCATTACCGAAACGCCTAAGTTTTAAACCGTTCGCGTGGCGCCATGGTTGATGAATACCGCGCACGAGAAAATGGAGCTATCCAAAACCGCCTCCGAGGTAACTGTGGTGCTCGACGGGCAATAGATGGCAGGGTGTACGGGCGAGCAGACGTGTAGCTGTTGCGCGTATAACCGCCCAGGCGAACTTAGACGCTACCAGTAGCGCCTCCTCAGCGACCGTCCAGCGAACTTTGCTGCGTAAGGGCATCATCAGTAAGTGTGTGGCTCATGCACTCAACATGTTGAGTGCTGTTCATTGGTGAGGAGGCTGTACTATGCACGCGAGTACCGCAACAGGACATCCATCGGCACGTGGTCTGTTCAGACAAATCACGTTTTATGCTCCACAGTCGTGAAATGTCTAAAGAAGACAACCTGTAACAATCTTAGGAAGGGCCCAGACAGAAAGAGGAAACGTTATGGTCTGGGGAATGTTTTCATGGCATTCCCTCTGTGATCTCGTCATTCTGTAAGCCACAACAGATAAACCCTCGGGGATCACGTCCACCCCTATACGCGGTTCGTTTTTCCTCAACAACCAGGACAATGCAACGTGTTACCTAGCTCGCAGTGTACGTGAGTGATTCGACGAGCAACAGGACGTTCGCGCCGCGGATGCCCAATCGAAAAACCTAGCGTAGTTGGCCAGGGCACTGGAGTCGGTAAGACTCCACATACCTTCCAGAACCTCACTGACACACTTCCTGCACGTCTCGTAGCCGTCCGCGCACCGGAAGCTGCTTATTCTGCTTGTTGATAGGTGGTCACTTTAATGCGAATGGATAGTGTATTACGTAATATTCTGTAGTGTTAGAGATAATCGAGATCTTAGGGCATGAAACCTCATCCAATATTCCAATCATAGGAGCGAACTGGCATTTTATACTATGACTAAAAAAGGTAAAAAATGAAATACAAAGACGAACCCTACTTGGATGTAACATTGCGCTCTCAATGCTCTTGAGAATACAAATTTTTATTGATGGAAAGAAACTATAAAGCTGCAGATTTAATTTAAAAACAACGTGTAAACAGATAACTGATAAAGTAATACGTAATTGCTGCAACATCTCTACGCACAAGTTAATTTCATATCCTTCATATGGATGGTATATCTTGCATCGTTAAGTAAGTCTATATCACATTCTTGAAGTTAGACTTCAGAAACGATATCGTCAAGGAAATGGTAGCAATTAAAGTGTGCTTAAAAACTGAGTAGAGGTTGTCCTTTATTGATTGCATTAATAATCTGTGATCATAAATCTACTCAACGATTTCTATTCTACTTTATATAAACGTAATGAAAATAACGGAATTTAGATTACTTATTTGTACTTCTTACAAAAACGGATAATGCTGATAGTTGTCAAAGTACAAACTTATCTAAATAGACTACTAGAAATGTATATTGTTTCTTATAGAATGATAATTCATAGACTCTTTAACTTATAGGATTAATTTGTACGACTACTAAAATAGTCACTTGATCTGCACTAGTTAGGTCAGTTTTCAATAAATTCAGTTTGCTCTCTCTGGGATTTTCAGTCCAAGTTTCAGTTTATTAACCTTCAGTTTCCACATTCCTAAACGGAAAACCATGGAAAGAAATACGTGTCAGTGGAAGGTATAATCATTTTTAATTCGTTCATGGAATTTTAGGGTTTTGTTCCTGTGTACATACACTTTACGACAAAAGAAAGGACATAATAGAAAAACTTTGTTAAAATGTATTACAAATAGATTAAGAGAATGTGTAATCAATACAACGAAAAGAAAATAGTACAAATTCACAACAAGGTCACAGTTATGGAATTTGTCAACGACAATGCGTCAAGAAGAATGGTGAACGATTTATACAGAAGTGGATATCAATGATTGATGATTGTACTGTCTAAGAAATCTGCATACTCGAATCACTAGTGAAACAATCAAACCAGTCGTATTAATGAGTTTTGTTACAGAAAGAAAATTACAATACTTAACTTTGGCAATTACATAGATGTGTCGCAAGCGAAGGGCGACATGCAAAATAAAACAAACTAAAAGCTCTCTTAAGTTTGGTACAGTTAATTCCCTTTCAACATAACATACATCATAAGTCTAGCCCTAGGACGGCACCGACACCCCGCAATTTAGCACTCGAAAAACTACACCGATGCACTCATCACGTATCCTTACAAAATCCAAGAACAGAGAGCCAGCTACCCAATAGCGGAACATTTAACCACGCGCAGCGTGCGGGTTTGCGGGATGCTGATCTCACCCTTAACCTCAACACCAGTTCAAATACTAGTCAGCCTACAATCTTGAACCACCATACACATTCCTTCAGTTACTGCATAGAAAGCCAATGTGATAGGCAAACACACCAGCATATGATAAAAGCTTAAACAATTTCCTTACTAGACAACCCTTATCAATAGTAGCCGTAATTTTTTTAAAAACGTGAGCACACCCACAATCAAAAGACAAACAACGCCAATCATAAGGACAGTAGCACGTAATCAAGTAACAATGGTAACTTCTGCTTAGATTGGCTACAAATCAGCGCGTGATTTAGCACACCAGAGAACAGTCTTTACAACATAACCATCAATACAATAGCAAATTACTCACACGTGTACTCCCCCACGATTTCGATTCGCAAAGCCATAGACAAAACGTGGAGAACGTGTCACTTAGACCAACATAATGGTGCTCCCACAGTTACCCCAAATAACTGACTCTCTTAGTTGCACAGCAAAGAACCAGACGTAATGAAACCACCACAGTTTTCACCTCTAAATTGTCACAGTACAAGTAAGACTCAATCACAAATGAAATTTTACATCACCAGTTCCCGTATAGTCAATACAAGCGCCTGATTTTCACCCGTTTATAACGGAGGCAGCAACATCGTACGGAAAAGAGCGTAGACACACGCTCTTACCAATTCTCTTCTCCGAAAGCAGCCACCGCAACTCTCGGGAACCACTGGGACATCCAATGCAAGAATCGTTACTCCTTCACACAAATTACAGGACGCCCGCTTCCCGCTGCTTGCTACGGCGCCTTCCGTTCAGAGCCAACTTGTATATCTCCATGCGATAGGTCCGGTCCCACACTCGCTGCGTCAACCCGACAACCGTCTTCCACCACGTCCCGGAGCACACCACCCCACAGGACCTCGGCTCGTTGCTTCTCGCGTAGGCCAGAGGGCGCTGTTTACCGCCCTGATAGTGGCAGGAAAGATAAACCACCAGAGTGGCACTATCGATAGAGTCGCCACGGCTCAGAGTGCAAGCAATGTGATTAGCGTTGACGCTGCTATCTAAGTCGCTAATCTTAAAAGAACTAAGCCGTCACCAGTCGGTCGCGGCGCTAATGTCCTCTTCACATAGGGGGCGCTGCCGTCGCGTTGTCGTGCTGGAGGGAGGTCCGGTCAGTGTGCGATTGGCAGACTTTTTCTCACAGCCTTCTCCTCCCTGTCGTTCCCGACTGGAGTGCTGGCGCTTGCCTTTACGCCGTAACAATAACGATGATGATATCCGTAATTAGTGATACATTCTTTTCCGCTGAAGGAGCTAGTTAATGCCAACTCGCTGGTATTATGAAAACTTCCTTCTCCGTAACAGTGTGTCAGTAAGGACCAATATGATCTAAATTATCTCACGCTTAAAACCAAATACGAGGGCATTGCCTGAAAAAAAAAAAAGAAACATCCAGGAAGGGAGAAAGAAATGAAAAGAAACTTCATGGGTTGAGAGCGTATGTCTGCTTCAGTGATTACAAAATTGAGTCTAATTTACAAAGAGCTTGGCGGTACGAGACCATTTGCAGGTATGACGTCGCATCCATCTCGCCTGTGCATGCACTTATTTGGGTGGAAATAATGTTATAAATCCGTCATACCCTCTCTAAGGAAGTTGACCCTGTATCGTTGTACTGCATTTTGGTAACCTGGATGATGGCAATGGAAAGGATGCCCAAGTTGTTGTATTGTGGATAGGTTTCGAGATCTTTCTGATCATGGGAGTACCTCAGCATCACGTGAACAATTCGTAGACACACATGCCGCGTGTCATCGATTGTTATCCTCTTGAAGAATGGCTCCACGTTATTGGCGTCTAAGAGGTAAAGCATGAGGACGCTGGAAGTGCGTGACCTACCGTTGTGCCGCTCGGTTCCCTCAGTCACCACCAGCCGTTATCGAGTGTTACAGCCGATGGCTATCCACACCATGACGTCAACATTAATCCTGCTGCATCTCTTGGAAGACTGAGACCTCTCCCCATGTTGCCTCCATACTCGCCGACATTGGCTATATGCGGCAGTGCAGAACCACCCTTCACCGACGAACACAATGGGACATCATTCCATGCTTCACAGCGCCACTCCAAAGATAGTCGTTCATTCTGTGGTATTAACGGCAGCCTATATATGGGGAGATAATTTGCAGGTCGGGCTACTGTAACCTCCGGCTAATGGTGCGGGATGATACAGAATGAAGCAGGGTGTCCATTACATGTTCTCGGATAGCAGGCGCAGGTGTGGGAAGGACGCAATGTGCGTGGTGCACAGTACAGCGATTCTTCCTTGCTGTGGTCGGATGTGCTCGACCGGAGCCTTGACCAGTGTGTTACCCACACAGTCCAGCATACAGTCCAGCATCGTGACACTACCATTTCCGAATGTTTGACATATCTAGGGATATATATGAAAATACACTATGAGGTCCCTTTTAAACTCCACCAGTAGCTGATAGTGTCGTGCCAGAGTAGTATGTGACATCTCGTTGTCCTTGCAGTTCAAAATGGTTCAAATGGCTCTGAGCACTATGGGACTTAACTTCTCCGGTCTTCGGTCCCCTAGAACTTAGACCTACTTAAACCTAACTAACCTAAGGACATCACACACATCCATGCCCGGGGCAGGATTGGAACCTATGACCGTAGCGGTCGCGCGGTTCCAGACTGTAGCGCCTAGAACCGCTCGGCTACACTGGCCGGCGTCCTTCCAGTGGTCACTTAATATCTGGCACTGTTCACGACACTTACATTCGGCACCAGGCCTCGTGACAAGAGTAAATCGGAAGAAAACTAAGATGGCTATTAATGAAAGTCAAAAGGCGTCTGGGTAAAACATACCTACACTCTGCACTAAAATAAGTGAGACATAATTTAAACATCTGCTTCGGAAAACGGTCACTCTAAGAAACATGTACTGTTATTAAATACAAAAAACGCAGCGTGTAAGTTTCAAGAATCTGATGTAAATGATATTACAAGCAAACGTGCTTCTACAAATGATACCCATGCTACCGCATGCGACTTATCAAATGCAGAATGAGATCCCAGTTTGTCTTCGGACAGAAAGTTTACACATTGGACAGAAGAAGAAACATCGAAACAGTTAGAAAGCGAAGTTCATTGGTGTTTATTTATGCAGTGTTCGGGATAGGTCTTGCAGCGCCTACAGCAGCCGACAGCGTCTATCTTTCGGAGTGCTCAGTGCCAGATCAGCTGGAGGTATTGCCGCTTTCAGTGCGTGCCCTGACCGCCTGCATAGGTCTATCTTTGCCCAACGCGATTATTTTCAATTGATCCTCTGCATCTTCTGACACACTTGCGATCAGTATATATCTTCTACGTATTCCGTTCTTCAAAACAGCACTAACAATACTGCACTAGAAATAACTAGATATTAAAATTATTTTTACCTGTAGCTAATTAAAAACATCCCAAGAAACTGAAAAGATGTTCCAGACTAGACAGACAATGACAGCTACTTCCATCTGCAGTGGACAGTGATAGAACATATTTCAGTCTATCGCCAGTAGCCCGTTCTGTAACAGAAATTTAATACAGTTTCTTATTCCATTTTTAAATACAAGCATTCTTTTTGTAAGGACTGCAGTCTTTTTCTTAAATTACAAAAATTATTCCGGAAAAGTAAGGAACTACCAAATGTGAAAAAGTGATACAAGATAAGAACACGGTCATGTTACTTGGATTCTGTTCCAATTCGAGAGTGTTGCTATTGAGAAAACTTTGACAGTACTGTGTTTAATAAGCTATATCCTACATTATTACTGTACAACACACCAGAAAGAAGTAAGTGAAATCAAATTAATAAGTCATGTTGTCAAAAACTAGTTACAGCTTCAAACCTATTTGCTGCTAATGCTATTTTCATTTTTTCAGGGCAGGGGAAATTATTAATACATTAATTGAGCTGAGCGAAAATATCACACGTTCGATGGCGGAAGATCTCACATTTCAAGATATGACTTAACCGTCCGTATGTTAAGTAGTTATTTCTCGGTACGTTTGATTGTTCTACGGAGTTGTTATTTCCATTTTACGGCCGGAGTCGAGGCTCAGAGCATATGTAACATCATAACTCGCTGCATCTGAAAAAGACACCGAGTCGACCCTCGAAATTTTGTGCGTAAAATTGCAACAACTCGACAGATCACATGGGATCTCACTATTACTTATGTAAGTCTCCAAGTAGGTCTAAAATATTAAATACGGATAGCTCGTAATATCTATAGGCACTGCACAAAACAAAGCCTAACTTCTGACAACAGAAAACAGTAGAAAATACAGAAAACTCCTTACGGTGGTTTCTGGTGTGCGTTTCCTCTTGTGATTATAAAGTCGGTCATAAGATGAAAACATCGACCAGGAATCATCATATGTTCCTACAGACACTATCCTATAGATACATTAAGTTCCGTTAAATCACGTGCTGGTGGCCTCTGTAGCTGCGGTTTTGGAGAAAGACACTGAATTCAATTTACATCTGCTGAAAATTTACGACAGCTATAATTTCAATAATTTACATTTCAAAAATGGCAAACATAGAGAGAACTGTACACCAAACGTATCCGGCTTACAGCACCGTGAAAGCACAGTGTACTTACGCAAGGGGTTTACTCCGTGTGGTCATACTACTTCGGAACGAGGAGTATCGAGATGTGAAATGCAACACATTGCTACAAGATCATCTTTCGACGAGGCTGCTGTTATAATATGTGAGTGAACCTATAACTCATAATTGAAAATATTGCATAATCTATACTACTACGTATAGACAAGTTGTTTAATGTTGTTACCAAAAATCTCGACAAGTATATGACCGATTTACTTTTAATTTTTTCACACTGCTCTACCCTGAAGTGGCAAAAGTCATGGGGTAACTCCTAATATTGTGTCGGATCTTCTTATTGCCCGTGTGGTGCAGCAACTCGACGTGACATGGACTCAACGAGCCATTGGACGTCCTCTCAGAAATAACGAGGCATGCTGATTCATGATCGCGGAAGTGATACCGGAGTAGGATTTCATGCACGGAACTAACTTCTTGGTTATGTCCCATAAACGTTCAATGGGGCTTTTGTCGGGCGATTTGGGTGCCAAAATCAGTCGCTCGAACTGTCCGGACTGTCCCTCAAACTAATTGCGAACAGCTGTGGCCGGGTGAGATGGTGTATCTCATCTATAAAAATTTCTCACTGTTTCGGAATAAGATATTCATGAATGGCTGAAAATAGTCCCCAGGAATCCGAACATAACCATTTCCAGTCAATGATCGGTACAGTTGGACCAAAGGACCCAGTCCATTCCTTGTTAACACAGCACACACCAGCCACTACCAGCTTGCACAATGCCTTGTTGGCAAACTGTGTCCACGCCCCTCGTAGGGTCTGTGCCACACTCGAACCCGACCATCAGCTCTTACCAACGGACGCCGGCACTCATGTGACCATCCCACGGTTTCCAGTCTTCTAGGATCCAATCGATATGGTTACGAGACCAGGAGACGCGTGGCACGCATGACGTGCTGTTAGCAAACGCACCCGCGTCGCTAGCCCATTAACGCCAACTTTCGCCGCACTACGGTAACGGATACGTTCGTAGTAAGTCCCACATTGATGTCTTCCGTTACTTTACGCAGTATTGCTTGTCTGATAGCACTGACAACACTGCGCAAACGCCGCTGCCCTCGGTCGATAAGTGGAGGTCCTTCGGCCACTGCAATGCCCTTGGTGAGAGGTGATGTCTGAAATTTGGTATTCTCGGCACACTCTTGACACTGTCGATCTCGGAATATCGAACTCCAGACGATTTACGAAATGAAATGTCCTATGCGTCTAGCGGCAACTACCATTCGGCGTTCAGAGTCTTAATTCTCATCGTGCGGCCAGAATCTCGTCGGAAACCTGTTCACATAAATCATCTGACAGATTCGCCAATGCACTATGCTATTATACCTTATGTACGCGATACTGCTGCTCTACGTGGAGATGTCCCAACCAATAACATTTGTCACTTCTGCACAATGAACATTTGTACAGATACAGGCTTCATACTTTTAATGCATATAATATATAAAAATATATGTAAATAGGAAACGGTGCTACCAAACTGTCGAAAGGTTGCCCGATTTATTTCTAATATCTTCAGCTCTGCCAGATCTGCTTTTCTCGTTAAGAAGAACAAGGGAATTGTTCTCCAGGAACAATTCTATTTAGAGCAAGGTTTGAAATATGGTCCTGGAATTATAGACCAAATGTAAGTAGAGAAAACACTCGATTTTGGTCAAATTTTGTACAAATTTTGGTCAAAACTAATCAAAACGTAATGTTTGGTTCACCATATTGGATTAGACTTTTGAAATTTGAAAATCTAACTTCAGGTTTATGTTCAACGACATCAAAAACATACAGTAACATGTAGTTTTTATGCATACTGAACTAATGATACATGTAAAACTGTTCCCAAAACTTTAAACAACCTATTCTCGAGGAACGATTTTTAAAAACTCCGTGTGACATAAAATAAAACCGTTCAACCAATTAAATTCTACATTTAACCCCTGAAGAATAATAATTTTTCTTGGGAGCTTATATCTACAATATATTAAATTTGTTGATACTTACTATTTTTTGTATAGCCATAATGAGTGGAAGAAACCCCCTATATTGAACATTAAGTTCGCCTTAGTACCATGTCGTTAAATTTAAGGTTATTTCATTGTGGTTAGGTATAAGCTACCATAAATTTAGTGTAGTATCGACAGACACTGCACGTAATCTGCCTACTTTAAACTCTCAAGCCCTTGATTAAACCGTAATTATGGACCCATTTTTGCTTCTTCTATATTTCATGTATTGCAAATGTAAAATAAAGTATGACCAGTCATAATAATCGAAACACATTCTTTGTATATCTTTCAATTGTCCCAAAAAATAATTGTTGCAAACTTTGCGTATTTTTTGCTCATTTTGATGAGAACCTGGCCTTAAACCATTACACATATTGTTTCTCCTATAGATATATTGTGGGAAGAGACCAAACGAAACAGCGAGGTCATCGGTCTTATCGGATTAGGGAAAAACGGAGAAGGAAGTCGACCGTGTCCTTTCAAGCGAACCATCCCGACATTCGCCTGGAGAGATTTACGGAAATCGCGGGAAACCTATATTAGGGTGGCCGGACGCGGGCTTGAACCGTCGTCCTCCGAAATGCGAGTGCAGTGTGATAACTGCTGCACCACCTCGCTTGGTACAGGAAACAGAAATGTGTATTTGTGGCTTATCGGCTTATGATTAGGAAACTACTACAGAAACTGAATAGTCCGAAACTTCGTAACCTTACCCGTTCGGGGATTAAACTATGCGAAATATACTGAAGCTATTATTCTCACAGATACAGCAGCTGGAGAGGGCTCTCTCATAACCCATATTCCATGGTCCCAACAGATTTACACATTCATTTTAAGCGACATCAGTTTCACATCGCGATTTTCAGTCCTTAAGTATATTTTCTTTTACTCTAATAGTAAAAGTGGTACACATAATCGCAATCTTCCGACACTACCTTAATGGGATACTTTGAACAGAGAATTTCTGGAAGCGTTCTGGATCCTATGGCATAGTCCAACGAAATTTACTTATTTTCATCAACATCGCAATTTATGTGGCTACATGTTACTGACCGGCTTGTTATTGCTGTGAAGTGTCACCTTCTGATGTTGAGCGACTAGTGCTGCCCATACACTGTAATGTGATGATGAATCATTTCAAAAGATGGTAAAGTGACTGGTCACAGTTTTCACACGAATCAAGCACTATAAAACGATGGACCCTGACTACAGCTTCAAGAACGGGTAAGGCAAATAAATGGTACAATGTGTGTTGGGTAATATGCTGAAAATTAAAATATGAGAGTGTACAGAACTTACGTCCCATCCATTACTTAACGCGTGAAATCCTAACTTGGCTTAGTAATTTTTTCGGAAAGAAGAAACAAGTAATAACAGCAGAATCACCTATCCCATTTCTTTTGGGAGTGATTGCATAAGAACGGATATACCAAAATTATAGATTCCTGTAAAATAATTTTAAGCCAATGCAGTAACACAATAGTGAATATATGGGAAAATGTTAAGACGACATTACGGGAATCTGAGCCAGCAGTAAGATATCAGACAACGCTGGCCACCACGGGGAGGCTTCTTGGAGCAAAACAGGAGTCACGACTAACACATTGGAGTGAAGAGAATGATAATGATGGCCAGGTTGCTGTCATTGAATGTTCCCTTAGACCACCCTGCAAAAGCAGGCTTGAACTCCTCTTTCCTCTCTGAACAACTCTTCGTTGTAGATGAGTTATCATAACCGGCGACTAACAATTTTGATAACACAGACGTTATTTACCCGGCTGTAGCTCGATGTCTTTTTTTTTCTACGTTTTACCTTAATGACACCTTCAATTGTAGGTTTTTTTCCAAATTCTTTCTTGTTTCATGCCAATCAGCCTAACAGTACCGGTAATGGCGAATAAAATAAATGAGAAAACAGGAGTGTCTTGAACTCTACATGAGAGTAGTCTAAGTTTGAATTTCTAAAAGAGAGTTCGAAGCAATGAATATATATATATATATATATATATATATATATATATATAATGAGATCCCTAACACCTGTCTAAGGAATTAGTTATGAATTCACACAGTAAGGATGTTTTCACGAAAGTGCACGGGGCGTCGTACGTAAAATAGTAGTAAGCAGTTAGCTAGACAATGAAGTTAGATCTCACCGGAAGAGACGTTATTATAAGTAAGCTGTTATTATCTGTTACTCTCAGTAATAGGAGTGGAAAATAATGTGGAAGCCTGGTTACACACGAAAGGGGTTCAGAAATTAACGCACAATAATTTTATTCTCCCCTGGTATTGCAGATGGAATGTTGAAATTCCACGACGATATAGTTTGAAGTTTGCCGTACAGTGGATATTTTGTTTTCATGTGGAGCTCTTCCGAGGGATGATTGAATCAGGAAAAAAATATGACACGCATGTTACTGTCGTCAGCTCATCAAGAAGAGCGAAGTGTAATTCGATATTTATGGGACAAAGGGCATTAACTGAGTGAAACTCACTGGGACATGCGGGGCTTGTATGGAGACGATTGTATGGATCGTAACAACGTCTCCAGGTGGTGTGCGCTCTTCCAAGAGGGCCTCCACGGCGAACCTTATGGCTAAAATTTCGTATAGATACTGCTCGCTGGGTGCCAAACAATCTCGCAGACAACCACAAAGGCCAGCAAATGATGACAAGCTTAGATCACTTAACGCGTTACGCCACAGAAGGGCGTGACTTTATGCAAGGGATCGTCTCTGGTGATGAGTCTTGGTCTTACCACTACTTGCCCCAAACCAACCATGAATATGTGAAGTGTAAACATGTTGATTCCCCAGTACGAAAAGTGACTCAGTCTGCTAAGAAAGTAACTTGTGACAGTGTTCTGGTGGACTTTGTGGCACACGGGATCACTGTGAATACTGCAGCCTACATTCAAACTTTGGTTAAGTTACGTCCTGCACTTCATGAGAAACGCCACAACATTAATGCTGATCGTGTCAAACTTCTTAAGGACAATGGTCGCCCACATGGTGCTATTCGCGAGAAAATCACGAAATTTGAGTCGGAGATGCTCCAGCATCCATCACACAGCCAGGATCCTGCGCCGTCGGACTTCCATTTGTTCGGTCCCATGAAGAAATTCCTGTCCGGCCAACGCTTTGCGACAAATGCAGAAGTGAAATCAGCTGTATGCAGATGGATATATTCCAACCAAAAGGAATTCTATGAACAGGGCGTACAGAAAATGGTACCACGATGAGAGAAATGTTTTGGCAACGTTGCTGACAATGATTTTTATGTTTTGATACCTATTAAACTTTTTGGTAACAAAATGATTGTGCATAGTTTTCCGACATTTCCTCCTACACAAATATTCACAGCCTAACTTAGTCTCAACCTGAAAATTCGATCCACATACAGTTGACATTGTCTTCTCCATTGTCTTTCATGCTTAGAGTATTAGTTAGACCCTATACAGGGAAAGATTATGCTTGATCCGTCCGTCGATAAACGTTTTAGGCAATAAGTAAATGGAATGGGGCAGAAATGTGATCGTCGGCTTTAAGTTTCATCGATTTTTGAAGCAGTTCATTTACTCGGTATGGTGACATTCACGGAATGGGAGTGGACGGAATGAAGTAAAACATTGTTATAATGGATGCTCCGAAAGAATAACACGTGTGTTTACCTTTAATTATTCTTTAGTCCACGTTTCTGTTTAATAATGCAGAGGTTAATCACCTCTTTTTTGTATTGGGCAGCAATATGGAGCTCCTGTACTTGCAATGGTCATTAAATGGAAATCGTTTGATTATCCCACATCCCGAGGGAAGAATGAAAACGTTTGCTGCTGAGTATCCTACGTCGGTTTCCTAGAAACGACAGATTGCTTCAGTTCACATTTATAGAAATTTCTAAAATATTTTTGCAGTGGTAACATTAGCCAAACGTCTCACTCTACATCGATTTCATAATTAGCTCTTGAATCTACACAGACCATAATTTTGTAAAATATTATATTTTCAACGCAATAACATGAATACGATTTTAATCTTCTGAATAATTAAAAAGAGGCAACTCTGGCTGCAATTTTGGAAAGAATCAGCAATTTAAACTTTGATTACTATCTGTCTGAAATGTAGAATGAAGAAACAAAATGAAAAGAAATCTTTACTGTTAAAAAGTTTATATTAAACTTTTGGTATAAGATTTAGATAAATGAACTCCTGGTATAAGATTTAGATAAATGTACCAATAACGTTAGTAATGGTTGCTACAGCAGTCACATGAATGAATGTGACAAATGCCTCCCTTGATTCTATTTCCAACGCATTCAACCAATCTTAGGTGGTCTCATCCATATGTCTACACTTCAATGCTTTCGCCAGGAGCTGCTGCACGAATCTGAAGCTCCTGTCTCCCAGGTACATTCATACAAATGAGCAACATTGGTTATTGCTACAGGAGATGAAAGGAATTTGGGTATTAGGATCAGTCAGTGCTAAAGGGTGAAAGCTGATGTTGAATAACTGTTTCTCCCGTTAAGTTGTTCGTTTAAAAGAGATGCAAGCAGATAAAGGCATATTATGTAGACATAGGCAGCTGAGCTACTTTCTATTTTTATTGAATACCTTAAATGAACTGTTGTTAAGGTTTTAATTTACTACTGTTACCATAGTTTCCTTCCTTTTCTATTATTTCGTAGAAATGGCAGACCAGTCTTTAAACTTAAAGAGCAAATGAAACATTGTAGTTCATTGCTATGTCACCTAGTAAAAATGTTTCCAGGCTAGGATTCGTGCCATTCTGAAATACAACGTGTCAGGCGACAACAGCGAGGAACTGCTGTGGGTGATAGTCTTCCACACTGCACCTACTCTTGTGCCTTTAAGCCATGACACACGGCAGCATGGACATTATTATCTCAGCAATGCTGTACCAATTATTACGCTATGTGTGTTTTGATCGTTTCTTTCGCTTTTTGCTTTTTATATAAAAATGTAGTATTTCAAACCACAGAAAATTTTACTTTTTACGTTTACTGGAAACCCAAAAATTTTAGCACTCCTCCTATGGCTAGCTGATATTTCGGTTTCTTTACTCGGCAATTACTAAAAAATAGAAAAAATACACCTGTTATAACCGAGACCAAACAAATACCGAAAAATACCTGTTATTCAGAATTGAGATACTGGTATCGATTTTATCCAGCCGATTTGTCAGATTCCTATGAAAGACGACTCACCAAATACTTCAGTGAACTTTTGTTCACTGTCAGGTATCCGTAGACATTCTGAAACCGCCTGCAAAAATTTTTGCTGCTCTGATTTACCTCCAAAAGAAACTCAATAATGTCTCTCTGTTTGGAACGCACCTCGACTGCAGACACCATTCTGAGGCTACGTATAGCACCTCCGCCTATTGTAACTTCATGAAACTGCAAAGGCTGAAGCGACGATGTTCCACAACAAATTCCGCGTTTTTTAAACCGCCCGAAAAAGAGAAATGTGTTTCATTGGCTACTGAACGCCCTTCGCACGTTTGGAGCAAACCACTGTATGTTAGCACATCATGGACCACGGGGAGAAAGAAGAAGAAAATCGAATGATACGAAGTGTGATGCTACTGAAGGTTGTTGAAAATTGTGTGTACTCACAAGCCAGGAAATGAAGTTCCCCACAGAATCTGCAGGAGACAAGCATATGGAAAACTTTGACAAGAAGAAGGTGAGGGATTCCAGGACACATTTTAAGACTTCAAGGAAAGACTTCCATGGTACTTGAAGGAGCTGTAGAGGGTAGATACTTTAGGGGAAGACAGAGATTGGAATGCGCCCAACAAATTATCAAGTACATTGGGTAATGTGCTACTCTGAGATGAAGAGGTGGACACAGGAGAGAGACAGCCGCAGAGAGACGGTGAATGGTCTGCAGAAACCAGTGAGGCAGTGGCGGCTGTTGTGTAAGAGCACAGGAGCAGGTGAACTTCCTAACTTTTGACTTGCACTTGTGCTCGTTCTAAGGAGCTTCAGAGCATGCGCAACTGGCTCGACGTATTTTCTTACGAGCCAAATAAATACGGATTCGATAAACAATGTGCACGGTTCACGGCGCGCACAGCTAGTACTTACCACTCAGCTACAAGTTTACAAGTGGTTCTAGGTGCTTCAGTCTGGAACCGGGCGACCGCTACGGTCGCAGATTCGAATCCTGTCTCGAGCATGGATGTAGTAGCTCTAAGTTCTAGCTGACTGATGACCTCAGATGTTAAATCCCATAGAACTCAGAGCCATTTGAACCATTTTTACAAGTTTACGTCAGTGCCACCAGATGGTAGCACAGTGCAGCAGACTTTTATCCACGTCCGCTTTCCTTAGATACCGCTAGGTGGTAACACACTTCACAGAAATCCCAATTCACTCACTATACAGTAAAATTAGTTCGCACATCAATATCTGTTATAGCTTTAGTGAGAGAAAACTATGTTTTGTGGGATTCTGAATGAGATATAGCGCATCAAGTTTTGTGTTTTATCGTCCAGTAACCTATTCAAGGCGCTGAGAACCATAAAGCACATCGTTGGTTGTGATACTGTAGCATTTATTCATGCTTCTGACATCTGTTGATCTTACGTTGGGTCACGTTTACCTGTTAGGGTAGGCCCACATTTTACGTATATCTGAACAGTCAAGAAAAGCTGCCTCACTGATTTCTCTGACATTCACTTAAATACGGGGGGTCGCAGATGGTGTGCTTTTGGCCCTTATGGCTCTCAGGGCCTAATTTCTATGCTAGTGAAGTGACCTTGTAGGTAGATAGCACTAATTTCCGCAAACGGGAAATTATATTTGGAGTTAGTTGTTTACTATGCAGGACTCGTTTTTCTGGTGTAGCGTCAACATGAAGTCTTTTGAGCTTGTATTAAGCGCTAGCAGAAAAGAAAATTACCAGTAAAATTCGCCGCGAAGGAAATAGGGCCTCCCAGATCAGATCCGTGGTCTGAGAAAGTGACGAAATCAAATAAACGTGACTACAAACGAACATTTAACAAATAAGAGTATGATAAGTTGTTGTGAACGTGCAATATAATAATTCAAGTTTTTTAGACCGAAAGTTAATTTGTTAACTAATACATACATAAGGGATCTTGTACATTTGTCAAAAGAAAAAAAAATAAACACGAAAACTTCCACTTATACAAAAATGTAGCGAAACGAATAGTAATAAAAGCTTATACATTATTTCGATCTTGCCATAAACTGTACCTGATTATGTACAAAACTACAAAATTCTACAAAACCAGTTCCTACTTTTTTTTCAGACAAGCTTTGCTTATTATTATTATTATTGTTATTATTAATGACAGCTGTTGAAGTTGTATAAATATGTTGATAAGCATAAATGTTACACAGCAGATGCTATTAATTTCGTACTCTCAGTTTTATCTCATGTTAAAAATTTGGGATCACCCAGAACGTATGGCCGGCCGCAGTGGCCGAACGGTTGTAGGCGCTTCAGTCCGGAACCGCGCGACTGCTACGGTCGCAGGTTCGAATCCTGCCTCGGGCATGGATGTGTGTGTGTCCTTAGGTTAGTTAGGTTTAAGTAGTTCTAAGTTCTAGGGGACTGCTGACCTCAGATGTTAAGTCCCATAGTGCTCAGAGCCATTTGAACCATTTTGAACCAGAACGTATTCCTACAAGACACCACTGAGTCCGAGGCTGCTCTCTCATAACAAAGAAAAGGGGGACGGAGGGTGGGTGGGGGGGGACTACACACGTGCACACATGACGCTACGCACATGTACTTCTCGCATTTTCGGACGCCTGTAGAGAACAGTGGCCTCGTGGCCGGCCGGCCTTTCTGCGCAGTGCGCGGCCGCCCTCCGGCCTTCGCCTGCTGCTGTAGCGGCTGTCCCCAGCAGAGTCACGTGGCGCCCTAGTCCTGTGTCGACCACAGACGCCAGCGAGCCCACGTGTCGGCCGCAACTGCGTACCGACCGCTACCTGCGCACGTGGCCACGCCACGACCCCCGAGTTTCTCTTATTGTAGAACAAACTCCCCAAGTCCGCAGCAGTGGTACACAGAAACTCGTAAGACGGGACAAAATTTCCTCTGCGTCGACGTCAACTACATCTACCGTTTCTGATCAATTCACTGCCGCTCGTTCGGTGAAAGTCGCTATCGCTTCGTATTAATGCTGTACTTGGTACGTAAACACATCTAGGTAACATTTACCGCGTTATACAGGTCGTAAAGGAGAGTACAATAAGCCTAAATCTTCACAATAGCCATTAAAATTAATGGATCTCCGTAGTTGTTTTGATACTCCAGCTGAAACTACGTTTAGCACTAGAACTGAATCGAGGTGAGACTATACCCATAGCAGAGAAACCACCCCTCCCCTGTTCCCCCCCCCCCCTCCCCCTACAAAACTACGTCTCTACGATATTTTTGTAAGTAGGCTGTTTATGTTTTCTTATTGGCAATGTTACGCAGCGCTCTGTATGAAAATCACTGGCTGTGCTGTGTGCAGTCTGTGGCTAGTTTGCACTGGTGTCTGCCATTGTAGTGTTGGGCAGCGGCAGCTGGATGTGAACAGCGCGTAGCGTTGCGCAGTTGGAGGTGAGCCGCCAGCAGTGGTGGATGTGGGGAGAGAGATGGCGGAGTTTGGAAATTTGTAAGACTGGATGTCATGATCTGTTATGTATATTATGATTTTTCAACACTATTAAGGTAAATACATTGTTTGTTCTCTATTAAAATCTTTCATTTGCTAACAATGCCTATCAGTAGTTACTGCCTTCCTTAGTTTGAATCTTTTATTTAGCTGGCAGTGGTGGCGCTCGCTGTATTGCAGTAGTTCGAGTAACGAAGATTTTTGTGAGGTAAGTGATTTGTGAAACGCATAGGTTAATATTAGACAGGGCCATTCTTTTGTAGGGATTATTGGAAGTCAGATTGCGTTGCGCTAAAAAATATTGTGTGTCAGTTAAAGCACAGTCTTGTATAATTCTTCAAAAATGGGACGTTTCATTTTTTACACAGGGTTCGAATTTTCATACTTTCGCAATTGAACCATTTATGAAAAATATTATTTAAATGAACTCTTTAGCTGGAAACTATTCCACAGGACAAGTAAAATAAATCGTTGTAGTAAAATAAATTACCAGTTTAAACCTACATAAATTGAAGGTGCAGGAAGATGTGGTCTGGCAGCTACAGTATATTGTTTGCAGTATTATGTATATTGAAGATGGATTGAGTGGAATGAGAGGTCTGATGTCTACAGAATATAGATCGAGAGTAAACCGAAAAATATTAATGAGGAGTAGTAGAAATGATATTAACAACGCCGTTCGTTGTGGCCGAGCGGTTCTAGGGGCTTCAGTCTGGAACCGCGCTACCACTATGGTCGCAGGTTCGAATCCTGCCTTGGGCATGGATGTGTGTGATATCCTTAGGTTCGTTAGGTTTAAGTAGTTGTGCATTCTAGGGGGCCGATGACCTCAGATGTTAGGTCCTGTAGTGCTAAGAGCCATTTGAACCATGTTTAGATATTAACGACAAACTTAACACCAGAACTGATAACCACGAGGAATTCGAATATCTTGGAAGTAAAATAACACATGACGACCAAAGCAAGCAGGACATGAAAAGCAGACGACTGCAGTCAAAGTGGGCAGTCTGAGAATGTACGTTTGGATCACAGCGCTGTACATGGTATAGTGATAATGGGCTATGGGAGTATTGGAAAAGAAGAAAATGGAAGTGCCTGAGATATGGTACCAAAGAAGGATGTTGAAAATTGGGTGGAGTGATAAGGTAAGCGATTGAGTGGTTCTTCAAACAATCTGTGGAGAAAGGAACATAAGAAAAACACGAGAAGAAGTGAGAGGATGACAGGTCTTTTTCCAACTGTAAGACATATTGAAATGACTTACAAGGTGCATTCAAGTTCTAAGGCCTCCGATTCTTTTTCTAATTAACTACTCACCCTAAATCGATGAAACTGGCGTTACTTCTCGACGTAATCGCACTGCAGACGTACAAATTTTTCACAACGCTGACGCCATGATTTCATAGCAGCGGCGAAGGCTTCTTTAGGAGTCTGTTTTGACCACTGGAAAATCGCTGAGGCAATAGCAGCACGGCTGGTGAATATGCGGCCACGGAGAGTGTCTTTCATTGTTGGAAAAAGCCAAAAGTCACTAGGAGGCAGGCCAGGTGAGATGGGAGCATGAGGAATCACTTCAAAGTTGTTATCACGAAGAAACTGTTGCGTAACATTGGCTCGGTGTGCGGGTGCGTTGTCTTGGTGAAACAGCACACGCGCAGCCCTTCCCAGACGTTTTTGTTGCAGTGCAGGAAGGAATTTGTTCTTCAAAACATTTTTGTAGGATGCACCTGTTACCGTAGTGCCCTTTGGAGCGCAATGGGTAAGGATTACGTCCTCGCTGTCCTAGAACATGGACACCATCATTTTTACAGCACTGGCGGTTACCTGAAATTTTTTTGGTGGCGGTGAATCTGTCTGCTTCCATTGAGCTGACTGGCGCTTTGTTTCTGGATTGAAACGTCCACGTCTCATCCATTGTCACAACAGATGAAAAGAAAGTCCCATTCATGCTGTCGTTGTGCGTCAACATTGCTTGGCAACATGCCACACGGGCAGCCATGTGGTCATCCGTCAGCATTCATGGCACCCACCTGGATGACACTTATCGCATTTTCAGGTCGCCATGCAGGATTGTGTGCACAGAACCCACAGAAATGTCAACTCTGGAGGCGATCTGTTCAACAGTCATTCGGCGATCCCCCAAAACAATTCTCTCCACTTTCTCGATCATGTCGTCAGACCGGCTTGTGCAAGCCCGAGGTTGTTTCAGTTTGTTGTCACACGATGTTCTGCCTTCATTAAACTGTCGCACCCATGAATGCACTTTCGACACATCCATAACTCCATCACCACATGTCTCCTTCAACTGTTGATGAATTTCAATTGGTTTCACACCACGCAAATTCAGAAAACAAATGATTGCACGCTGTTCAAGTAAGGAAAACGTCGCCATTTTAATTATTTAAAACAGTTCTCATTCTCGCCACTGGGGGTAAAATTCCATCTGCCGTACGGTGCTGCCATCTCTGGGACGTATTGACAATTAACGCGGCCTCATTTTAAAACAATGCGCATGTTTCTATCTCTTTCCAGTCCGGAGAAAAAAAATCAGAGGCCTTAGAACTTGAATGCACCTCTTACATATACTAGAGGGAACTGCAGAGAGTACAAACTTTATGGAACGGCAGAAATTTGAATACATCCAACGAAGAGTTGAGGGCATAGGGTGCAAGTGCTACTTTGAGATGACAAGTTGGCACAAGAAAGAAATTGTTGGTGGGCCGCCTTAAACCATTCGAAATTATTAATCGCCAATACTTTATAAGTAAGGAAGTAGCTTTGAATGTTACATTTTCACAACTAAAAGACTTTACAGATTTCGGAGAAATTTAGCAGAGAGACAGCATGAACTTTGAGGAAAAACATAGTCTACTTTATAATGTGTGTAATAGCAAATATGTATTGATTCAAAGAATATTAAGTCAATTAGGAAAAATATTTTCTGTTCTAAAGAGCTATTTCTCCTTGGTTTTTGAACTTATTTAAGAAAGTGCCTTTATTGATTGGTATGTTCAACGGAATAACAACCAATGTAATGAATACAATCCTTATACGATTGTCAAAGTGGCTAATACTGCCATAAGATTATTATTAAATGGGTAAGTAACTATGTTATGGTTTCACGACTACACAGCTGAACTTATCTGAATGACATCTGGGATGTAGATGGCTTCAACCCTGACGAAAAACATTTCAAAAAGAAGAAAAAATGCAGCTCTGGGAGGGTGAAGTAAGGAATGGAACATACGTTTGCACATCGGTAAACATAAACTATGTTAAAAAATAATTAAATTTGATGCGTGATGTGCACGTTGTAGGATGTACAGCTACTTCAAAAACCTGATTCAGTGATGCGTTATCCTGCACACATTCGCCGTGTGTTACTTAACTCACCGACACTCGTCATAGCGTGGCATGCGACTGCAGCCGCTGGTAACACGTAACTAAAAACGAAAGAAAAGGGTTTTAATTAATAGTTGGGGAAGTATTCCTTTCAAGGAGTTACGCTTTTATTGTAACCTATCTTTATATTTCCTTCCTTGAAGCGAAGGAAAGTAATTGATTGTGTCATTAAAGTCAAGTTCCACGGCTGCGTAGTACTGAATCAAAAAGACAGCTAAGTTCATCGTGCTAGAATAACAAGAAAGTAGCTAATGTGAGTACATAAGTATGGTATATTTCACCTGATCTCAGGTCACGAGGTGCTCAAGCGATGCAGTCCAAGACCAATGTTTCATGGCAAACGAAATTGTGGAATAGGAAGATTACTGCTGGAGAGGCAAGATATTTCCAAACTCATCCCATCTTTTTTATTGTTCCATCTCGCCCCATATATCTGCAAAAATCGGAAGTCTTCCGTCAAATAGCGTATTAGCTCCATCATCCTCTTAAAGCCCTTTACTTCCACTTAAAGCATGTCAGCGATAGATGTCTGTTCGATAACTGTCGTTTCCTTAGGATATAATTTGTTTGAAATTACACTGCGGCGTGCATTTACAGTCTCCAGCCGAGGGAAAAGGGTTGCTTCTCGTGTTTACTTATTTGTTGGTTTGAGTCATCAGTCGTCTGATTGATTTGGTGCCGCCCACGGCGAATTTCTCATCTATGCCACCCTTTCCATATCATAGTAGCAACTGCAACCAACGCTCGCAATTATTTACTGGATGTATTCCAATCTCTATCTTCCTCTGCAGTTTTTGTCCTCTACAGCTCCCTCTAGCACCATGGAAGTCATTCCCTGATATCTTAACACGTGTCCTATCAGCTTGTCCCACCTTCTTGTCAGTGTTTCCCACATATTCCTCTCCTCACCGATTCTGCGTAAAACCTTTGCTGCCTAATCACCAGTATTCCTTAACTTCATCTACTTCTTGATCACCAGTCCTGATGTAAAGTTTCTCATACTTCTCTTTACTTTCTTCGATTATGTCTGAACCCGTATTCATTATTCATGATACTTTCCATTCCTTTGAACAGATTCTGTAATTCTTCACATTCACTAAGGAGAGAAGTGTCATCAGCGAATCTTATCACTGATATCTTTTCACCCTGAATTTTAATTCCATTCTAGAAACTTTCTCTTATTTCCTTCATTACTTCTTCCATGTGTAAACTGAACAGTTGAGGCGAAAGAGTATAATCCTCCCTTTCACCCTTTTTGATGCGAGAAATTTACTCTTGGTGTCACACTCTTACTCCTCCCTTTTCGCTCTTGCACATTCCTTTACCTTATCCCTATTTTTCTCAGAAGTTACAACATCTTGCACCATTTCACACAGTCGAGAGCTTTTACCAGGTCGACAAATCGAACGAAGAGGTCTTGCATTATCTGCACTCTTGCTTCCATTATCAACCGCAACCTTAGAAATGTCTCCCTTGTAGCTTTACATTTCCTAAAGCCAAAGTGATAGTCATCTAACAGATCCTCAATTGTTTTCTCGTATAGGCCACTAAAATTAGCTGCAAAAAGATGAGTGCCTTACAAACATTAGTGGAATTCTTGAAACCGTTTTCATCACTCAGGTAGGCCTCTGGTATGAATAATCTCAGTTTTCCTCTATTTCTGAGCGGAACTTAAGCTGTGAAATTTTTTCAAATTCCTCAGATACGAAGCCTTTACTCGAAAAAGCCAAAGTTAAAAGTAAGTACCGCTACTACCTAGGGAGTTGTAGTGTGTGGTAGACCTGTAGCCCCTCCCGTGAAGAAGGTTCCCATCTTTTACTTGAAGGGTATGCTGTTGAAGGTAAAAGGGCTGTGACGTTTCGCCCTCTACAAACTGCAGAACTTTCAAAAAGGTTCTAGAGTTATTCGAGAACATTCCAGAATATTCGAGAGTATTCGAGAGCATTTCACAACATAACATAGTGTTTCGAAATGATCCACAATGTTGCTCTATAATGTCTGGGAATAGTCTGGACCATTCGGGAAGATTTCAGAATGTTTGGGAACATCCCAGAACACTCTAGAATGTTATGGAATGTTCTGGAACACTAAGGACCATACAAAGCCCTTTTGGTATGTTCTTGAACTATCCACTGGTGGGGCTTCCCATTGGTAGCGATATATAAAACAAGACCCGTCGTGGGTTGGAACGTCACTTTCTTATCAGTGACTAAGGGAGAAAGCGATAGAGCAGAGCAGTGAGTGAAAACAAACAATGAAGTGTGAGTCGTCAGAGTGATACACTGACTGGATATAAATCAGAAATAAGGTGTACTTAGTTTATTTGATAATTAAAAGTTGGTTCAAATTATATTTTACCAGTAGGCTATACCCATATGTAAAAGGGGAGAAGATCTTGCCAGTTCTGAAGCGAAACAACGAAAAGAAGAAGATCAGCGAATAAACGAAAGAGATGAAGTGCTCGAAGCACGTTTAACTTCCCAACGAACGACAATGAGCATCGTGAGAAGAAGAAAAACCGAAGAACAACGAAATGAACGGACTGAAGAATCAGGAGTTGCGACACAATCTTAGAATAACAGATTGTGAACTCAAGCCAGCAATGGAATATCACCCTACGATAAGCGCGGACAAGTGAACTAGGATTAGATACTCTTCCTACTTGGTCAGTACAGCCTAAGAAATGAAGCATTCCAATATGACCCGACAAAAGAATATAAAAAAACACAAACACATCGTAATCAGAAAAACTGAGAACATACGCCAATTTTGCAACGTGAAGAAATTCATTAAAGAAGGGCCAGGATTCCATTTCATGGACGGAAAAATTCCATTACCACCACCGGAAACACCTCCGCAGATAATATTTACATTATATGTCCGGGAAACTCCAGAATCCAAACACTTCTTTCAAAATTCAAAAGCGCTCAACGCCTACTTCCAAACGACTTCTTCCGCTGTCACTTCGATCAACACCAACAGAAACGAAATCGGTTTTGCATTTACCGTCCAAAATCAACTCTATCACAACATGGGATCGTTACTACCACTACCCCACAAAGGCAATAAATTTATGCGATTATATTTCACCCCAAATGAAGAAACAGAAACTGATCAATGATGCACAAATATCAGTGGATGCTCCGCCACGCACCGTATGGTGAATTGCGGAGTATGTATGTAGAAGGAGATGTAGAATATAAGTGGATTGTGACGAGAAGTAGTTCAAGATGTACAGAGGGTGTTACACGAGTACTATCAACTGATTTATATTCAAAACAGCACTAGATCCAATGATTTCTGATGACTAAAAAAGTTTTAATTCAAGCCGACAAAAGACCACATGAGGAACACGAACGTCGATTTAATGAACCTCAAACGGATGAAGTCACCATCGTAATTGTGCACAATGAAAACACAAGCCGTGACATAATTGTGCAACGAAGAAGAGGACTAGAACGCATAGCAGAGACACATCGTCGAGGCCAGAAATCAAAGAACAACTAAAATACGGACAAGTTCCATATATCGACACTACCAGTGCTTTCCGACAAAATCAAATGAGATTTATTGAAGTCATCGTAAAACACTACATCTTTGTAACCGTTAGATACTGGATGTACACAACTAATGGGCAAAAGCGAGGACTGCCTCATTCAATCTCATATGGCTACACGATATAATTCATCTCACAGGTATCGACAAAATCACACAAGCTCAATTGCCCAGTCCACAAGGAGATCTTCAACTGTGCGGCCTAGTAGTGAAAAACATGGTTCACGGACCGTGGGGGCCATTAAAATCCAGTTCCACATGTATGAGTGAAGGAAAATGTACAAAAAAAAAACAAAGCCATGATGATGGCATCAGAAATACAAGACACGAACACCCAAAAACGATGGCTTCACAGCAGAAATACAAATCCGAGGCAGCGACAGACTGGAAATGGAAATCAGTGGGTAGTACCATGTAACACACTACTTTTCTGTTTTTCCGAGCACACATAAAATTAGAATACTGCAATTCAGTGAAATATATCTAATATGCCCTGAAGTATAAGAACAAAGGCAGTAACACAGCAGTATTTCAAAAGCCAAAGATGGCGAACACCAAAACAGAAACGACGAGATCGTCATATACTAAATGGGAAGATACATCGACAGTTACGAAACAACGTGACGGGTTTTCGGCTTTCCAATGCACGAACAGAACCTACTGTGCAACATCTGGCTGTACATTTGGAGAACGTACAGAGAGTTTAGTTCATAAAACAGATTGTTACAAAAATTGTAAGCAAACCACCTCAGAATGCAACATTAAGATTTTGTTACCAACTGTGCGAAACGGATCCACTCGCGAAAACATTACTGTATGTCGACGTCTCTACCTATTATGCGTGGAACACAACAAGTAAAATCTTTCAACGAAGAAAACAAGGAATTCCAGTAAAAGATCATCCAGCAATCATAAAAACTGGCGCACTAGACCGCCAAATATTTCTATCTCTGGATGTTGCTATGCGAAATAAGGGGAAGAACGAGTTTCACAGATGTCAAGACTGTTGACCGTTAACTATGCGAGACGTACCGAGAAACACGCCGACTAGTGGAAAGAGACAGCCACTGGGAGGTAGCACTACAAGGAGCCTCACCGACAGCCTAAGCTGTACAAATAAGAGACTTAGTCACCATAATTCTAACAACGTGTAACCCATCGAATACAGAACAGCTATGGGACTCCTTCAAAGAGAGTATGAGTGATGACATACTGTACCAAATCCGAGAAGCTCATTCTGAACGACCATCGATTTCAACGACGACATCTTCAGTGAAACACTAATTCGCCTAAAAGGTAAATGCTTAGGAATAAATTGCCAAACCTTAGTACAACTTGGAATGCAAGCACCACGAAAAGGTGCTTTCACTTCGAAATTACAAAGGAAGAAAGCTACAACATCAACTAACTACTTTGGTACACTGCACACAACAAACCACTGCTCAGTGACAATCAAAAGGAAATTCACATCATTATCATGGACCTGATCATCAACTACACTGGAGGAATTATTTACTCGGAGGCAGCAGTCGGCACCGGGAAAACGTTTCCAATAAATCTACTTTTGACAGTACCCAACAGTGTTCATACAAAATTATAAATACGATTTATGCCGTGAAATACACGAACAGGCAGTGAATGTGAGCCACTGATAAAGCTCTCGGACTTTTTGAATAGTAAGAGCAGATAGCGAAACTGAGGTAAAACGCAAACTGAAAGGGTGGACTATACTCGGGAATAAAACAATTGAATACTGAACATATAAACTCACCGTTAGTCTCGCATTACACGGCCTCAAACTGTAGAAAATTGCAGGCTATAGTTCCTATTTATATAAGTACAAAAGCGTTTTTCGTTTGTTACCTACATTGTAATTATTTGAAACAACGGAGTCTCAGCTGCACGTTATCTCGGAGAACTGCACTGGCAGCAGCTTACATGGATTGCTGAAAATGCCTCCGGAAAAGGTATACTGGGGGAGGGCGTATGTACATTGTAACTCTTATCAAATACAACACAAGAGAAAAAAATGCGCGTCAACGAAAACAAAGTGTGAGGTTGAGACATGGAGACAAGAACACGTTTTAAAATTGGTAGTGACAGAAAGAAAGATGTAACATAATGAATTGTGGAAATCTAAAAGTATCACGAACATATATAATTTAAATGGTAAGTAGATGTACACCTTGGCCATGGTGGAGATAAGCAGTTATCGAATCCCTCCGAACAACGTATATGTGAATTACAGAAGAAATAACCTTAGAAATCGCTTGAAAGCAAAACCGCAAGTGAGAAAAGTTGTAAGTCAGCAGAAATTACAGATACCTAGCTTGGAGACCGATTCAAATCATCATGTTTTCTGAAGCAACTGCAAATGACTACAATGACCCAGTTAATTTCGCATGTAAAAGGCTGGCTTTTACCTAACCCGAATGTTAGCATACATTAAAATACGACGGAAATGCTCGCAGCTTGGGTGATGTCCCCGTTTGACAGATATTAAACGTAAACCCTGTTTGACCGATATTAAACATAGGACAAATATCTGGAATACTACTTGCTACAACTTGCTGGCCAGGGTGGTGGACGAGACGTGGGTGCCTTTGTGTTTCAACGCCTTTTGGAATTCTAACCCTGTGACCTAGCAATCTCATTGGGCGGCAGAGGTCAAAGCTTTAGCCTCGCCATAAAATAAACCAACACTTCCTTGTTTCTGACAAAGGTGAGGCTCACTGGCCGTCAGAAGTTCCTCGTGACAGGCTGTGAACCAACAAGGGATACGGAGAGTGCGTTGCATTTTTTATGGAAGGCGCTCATAATGAAACGGCTGCCTTTCAACGCATTTAGGAGGGAAACACAGCTTGATTCGCTCGTGAAGCACACGTCTCCTAACTACTTTTTCTTTCAAAAGAAGTATGCTAAACTGACATTTGAATAAACGCTGCCTGATCCCTAATATTTGACAAATCATTCACTTAAAGTAAGTGGAAAGATCAAATAAATAAAATCCGGAAGTCAAATAGTATTCGTTCATTCAGGTGTCCAAGTCGGGAAGCAAAAACGAGAGTGCACTATTGTGCAGTACATCCCTGTAGTGGACAACACACTTGTAAATTTGCTAGATGAACGTGGACTTTCCCACTTGGGCTGTGTTTATTTAGACCTTTTATGTTCCATAACTCCATTATCGATTAGTTAGCTGGATTAAAAGAAAGAAAAAGAAGACGACATTTCACTGCAGTCAAACGCTGCCTGGCTGCCTCCTTCGATGGAGGCTCATTTAAAAAAAAAAACTCTTTCCTCAGGAGCGAAAAAAGCATTCACAATTTTTATTAATGAAAATAATTATATGCAGAACAAAGTTATAATACAATATACCGTCTAGTACAAAATACCCAACAGCACCTCAATGTGACTGATTTCGCAGAACAGATTTATCGATGTAATCTACAGTGACACATTAACACAGCCGTGACAGAAAAGCTAAATGTAGTGATGTTCTGCTACATGGTGCACACAGTGTCACACCCATTTTTGTACATTCTTAATTTATTCAATGTTTCTCTTCAATTGGTGCAGTATCTTACAACGATTTATAAGTATTCCCCGCGCTGAAGACTATTTCGAAGTTCTTATTTTTAAAAGTTTAGGACGTTTTGTTACAAATGTCATTGTTACAGGGGAGAACTGATAATTTCTTTGTTTTGTGGTTCATCTGTGAAGAGTAACCTTACTGGCAACTTACTTTTTTTCATTAATAGCTTCTGTTCTGCCATTTACAATCACCAATGATTCAAAATGGTTTACACTAGCTAAATTTTCGAGTACTGTTATTTCTCTTTTAATCTCGTTTACATCAAGTTGGCGGCTTATCGTTCTCTCCTCATCATCGTGTGAGACTAATATTTAACATGTCTCTGACTGTCGATCACTAAAATTATCCCGAATTTGTGCACTAATTCCGTTTTCTGTATTGTTTGATCATATTACGCGGACCACTAAGGTGTTAACGCAAATTATTGACGTCTCCCTCAGTACTATCACCTCGGTCTAGATCATCGATGTAATTTTTAGCGAATGACATCGACTGTCTGTTTAAATTAACCAACAATTTTTTTTCAATATGGCTACTGAATATGTTCACCAAGAGCCCCACCATGCAATTATCCAAGTCTAAACTGATGGGTACGGGTAGGGACACGGAAAACGTATCGATACTTTAGAGTATCGAGTACATTTCTACCTGATAGTTTGCAATCGATTCTTTTACTCAATGAGCACTTCATGGTAGGTATCGAGTACTTTTTAGAGCTCAGACTGTTGACACTGACACAATGTGACTACGGTGCCACAAAGATTACGCTGGCAACACTGTCGCGACACAACCGGCTACCAGCTAACGCAAACGAAATACTCTATTTCCGAACGTGGTACTTTGAGCTAAAACGTTAAACAAACAATTTGGCTTTCTTGAAAATAAAAATTGGTTTGTCAGTTGTCAGTAAGTGGTTTCTATGCACACCTAGGATGGCGCCAGTGAAAAGTGAGCTGTGGAAGTACGACACTCGATTAAACACTAATGAAGTGAAATGCAAAATTTCCTTCAAAACCTTAAAATCATCGGCGAATAAGTCGAATATGAAGAAACATTGGCAAAAGCATCACACAAGCACAATATCAAGGTAAATTTACTAATATTATTAGAATATTATACGTTTTAGTTTTTTCTTACTTTTTCTGAAACCTGTTCATTTTTATTTAGAAAAAAAACTAAATCATGATCTACATGAAACTACATAAAAAAACACAGTCTGAGGTGCTCTACACTGGAAGTTTTTATTTTTTGTTTCATAAAAAAATCACTTATTCTGTATTTTTCAGGAGAAAGGAAATCTTGCACAGGGACAAATGACAATCGAGTTACCACCAAAATGGCCGAAGATAAAAGAGCAACAACCATCATCGACATCGCCCAGTGATCCTATCGACATCGACGTCACTTCTGCAGATAAGGTCTTCAACCCTGTGCAATCATCAGAGAATTCAACGGACGCAGAAAGCAGACCGTCTAAACAAAAAGAAGCAACTTTCCATCGGAGAAACACTACAGAGAAAGCTATCGTATGCGGAGGGAGGGAGAGTCAACACTCTGTTATGCAAATTGTTGCTTTATTTTTCTTGTGTGGACAGACGACCATTCGACATTGTTAAAGGTCGTGTATTTCGGAAATTGATGCGTCAGGATTCTCCATCTTTAAAATTCGAGCGTAGACACTCTTAAAGAAAATCTAGATAGTTTCTACAGCGTTATGCGATCAAAAATTGAACGGCAATTCGAAAATCGAAATCATATCTGGCTAACCTGTGCTGTATCGACCGATATAATGACTACCACTAGTTATTTAGATGTCACTGCCCACAATTCCGACAACACTAAATCCACTTCACGAAGCAATGTTACTGTTGCGCTGGATCAACGGCATACTGCTGACTACATTTCTGAACAGAAGCAATAAATTTGTCGAGGACTGAATATCAAACCTACTAGCGGGCGTGAGTCGTGCTTCGGTAGCTCAGATGGTAGAGCACTTGCCCGCGAAAGGCAAAGGTCCCGAGTTCGAGTCTCGGTCGGGCACACAGTTTTAATCTGCCAGGAAGTTTCATATCAGCGCACACACCGCTGCAGAGTGAAAATCTCATTCTGGAAACATCCCCCAGGCTGTGGCTAAGCCATGTCTCCGCAGTATCCTTTCTTTCAGGAGTGCTAGTTCTGCAAGGTTCGCAGAAGAGCTTCTGTAAAGTTTGGAAGGTAGGAGACGAGATACTGGCAGAAGTAAAGCTGTGAGTACCGGGCGTGAGTTGTGCTTCGGTAGCTCAGATGGTAGAGCACTTGCCCGCGAAAGGCAAAGGCCCCGAGTTCGAGTCTCGGTCGGGCACACAGTTTTAATCTGCCCGGAAGTTTCATATCAGCGCACACTCCGCTGCAGAGTGAAAATCTCATTCTGGAAACATCCCCCAGGCTGTGGCTAAGCCATGTCTCCGCAGTATCCTTTCTTTCAGGAGTGCTAGTTCTGCAAGGTTCACAGAAGAGCTTCTGTAAAGTTTGGAAGGTAGGAGGCGAGATACTGGCAGAAGTAAAGCTGTGAGTACCGGGCGTGAGTCGTGCTTCGGTAGCTCAGTAGGTAGAGCACTTGCCCGCGAAAGGCGAAGGTCCCGAGTTCGAGTCTCGGTCGGGCACACAGTTTTAATCTGCCAGGAAGTTTCATATCAGCGCACACTCCGCTGCAGAGTGAAAATCTCATTCTGGAAAGTAAGAGATGTTGTTAATGATTTCAAGTCAAGAGTGATTCAAAGTGACTTATTAAGGCAAAAACAAACTGGAACTACTTCGAAGTTGATCTTAGATGTAAAGACTCGTTGGAATTCTGTATATTATATGCTTCAGAGGTATATCGTACTGGCTCTTTCGTACATCACATTTTGATGCTGAATGCGAATGCACCACCATAGAAATACAGAATATTCACGTTTTGAAGGCACTGGAATACGTTTCTCCGGCCGGTTCTAGTCGCTTCAGTTTGGAACCGCTACGGTCGCACGTTCGAATGTTATGTCCCATAGTGTTCAGAGCCATTCGAACCCATTTTTTTAAATAATTTTCTATAGAAATACATGGAGAGCAGTATGTGACCATCAGTAAAATTAAACCGATGATAAACTGTTTAAAAGCACAAATAAATAGTTTGAATCTGTCTAGTGAAAGTGCGGCAGGAGCCCTTGGAAGCGAAGTCATGAAACACATTCAGCGCAGGTTTGGGCAAGTGGAAGATATCATTTGGTAGCCGTGTCTTGCTTATTCGATCCCAGATTCAAAAACATCCATTTTCAAGATGCCAGAGCTTGTGCCCGAACAATATCTTTGATAAGGCGATTGCAACAACTCCTGTCACCACCAACAGTAGTAGCGAGATGGATAGTGATTCGTCGGCTGACACATCTTATGACTTTTGGAGCCATTAGAAAATGTTAGCCGTGAAAAAACCGGTAATCTTCGGTAAATCTGAAGGAAGAAATGACGCTATATTTAGCAACATCCGTGTCGCCACTATCTACGAACAATGGGAAGATATGAAAGGTGTATCTCCACAATTATACACTCCTGGAAATTGAAATAAGAACACCGTGAATTCATTGTCCCAGGAAGGAGAAACTTTATTGACACATTCCTGGGGTCAGATACATCACATGATCACACTGACAGAACCACAGGCACATAGACACAGGCAACAGAGCATGCACAATGTCGGCACTAGTACAGTGTATATCTACCTTTCGCAGCAATGCAGGCTGCTATTCTCCCATGGAGACGATCGTAGAGATGCTGTATGTAGTCCTGTGGAACGGCTTGCCATGCCATTTCCACCTGGCGCCTCAGTTGGACCAGCGTTCGTGCTAGACGTGCAGACCGCGTGAGACGACGCTTCATCCAGTCCCAAACATGCTCAATGGGGGACAGATCCGGAGATCTTGCTGGCCAGGGTAGCTGACTTACACCTTCTAGAGCACGTTGGGTGGCACGGGATACATGCGGACGTGCATTGTCCTGTTGGAACAGCAAGTTCCCTTGCCGGTCTAGGAATGGTAGAACGATGGGTTCGATGACGCTTTGGTTGTACCGTGCACTATTCAGTGTCCCCTCGACGATCACCAGTGGTGTACGGCCAGTGTAGGAGATCGCTCCCCACACCATGATGCCGGGTGTTGGCCCTGTATGCCTCGGTCGTATGTAGTCCTGATTGTGGCGCTCACCTGCACGGCGCCAAACACGCATACGACCATCATTGGCACCAAGGCAGAAGCGACTCTCATCGCTGAAGACGACACGTCTCCATTCGTCCCTCCATTCACGCCTGTCGCGACACCACTGGAGGCGGGCTGCACGATGTTGGGGCGTGAGCGGAAGACGGCCTAACGCTGTGCGGGACCGTAGCCCAGCTTCATGGAGACGGTTGCGAATGGTCCTCGCCGATACCCCGGGAGCAACAGTGTCCCTAATTTGCTGGGAAGTGGCGGTGCGGTCCCCTACGACACTGCGTAGGATCCTATGGTCTTGGCGTGCATCCGTGCGTCGCTGCGGTCCGGTCCCAGGTCGACGGGCACGTGCACCTTCCGCCGACCACTGGCGACAACATCGATGTACTGTGGAGACCTCACGCCCCACGTGTTGAGCAATTCGGCGGTACGTCAACTCGGCCTCCCGCATGCCCACTATACGCCCTCGCTCAAAGTCCGGCAACTGCACATACGGTTCACGTCCACGCTGTCGCGGCATGCTACCAGTGTTAAAGACTGCGATGGAGCTCCGTATGCCACGGCAAACTGGCTGACACTGACGGCGGCGGTGCACAAATGCTGCGCAGCTAGCGCCATTCGACGGCCAACACCGCGGTTCCTGGTGTGTCCGCTGTGCCGTGCGTGTGATCATTGCTTGTACAGCCCTCTCGCAGTGTCCGGAGCAAGTATGGTGAGTCTGACACACCGGTGTCAATGTGTTCTTTTTTCCATTTCCAGGAGTGTAGAAGCTGGCTGAAGATAACCTGGCAATCCCAGCTACGTCTATGCTTTCAGATACATTGTTTTCGAAGGCAGGCAGTACTATGTCTAAAACACGAAATAGGCTATCATCAAAACGGTTGGACTAACTTCTACTTTTAAGTGATACTACAGAGGACGAATGGGAGATTTGAAATGTATTGCCATAATTTGGATTTAATATTGTGAAATATTTATGCTAAATAAAGTGTTTGATTACATGAAATATTGATTATTATTTTCCATGTTAAAACATTCATAGGGCTTGCAGTGTATCTTCTACGTAGTTATGTATTATGCTGTACTGAGCAGACTGTACTGTGTCTTGTGCATTAGATTATTGCTTACCTATTGTATCTTATGACTAGACTGGAAGTTGTAAAGTTCATTTAAATTTTCAAGTCTAAAAATATGGATAGATGTTGATTTTGTATGAGATGAACTACAAATTACACAAAAAACTTATAGGAAATATGAAAACATTCCCCGAAGTATTGATAATTTCAATTTTTCTACGATTATATTTTGTAAACATTCGTATTTTGTTCGAAAAATCGATCGACACTAAAAGCATCGATCCTTGGGGTATCGAAACTTTTTCACCGATGCTGCTCATGAGAACAGTATCGATACTTTTCATTCTATACCATGTCTTTACATGCGAGTATTTACCATCACGAAAGCTAAAGCAGTTGTAAGAACACGTAAGTTAAATGAACTCACATGTTTCGGCCGGACATAGTTTCTCGTGCTTAGCTAAATTACTACGAGTCTTATCTATGGTTTCTTAGTGAGTATCTGCATCTACATCTACACGGTTACTCTGCTATTCACAATAAAGTGCCTGGCAAGGGGTTCAATGAACCATCTTCAACTTGTCCCTCTACCGCTCCACTCTAGTAGGGCCCGCAGGGAAAACGAGCTCTTAAATTTTTCTGTGCGAATCCTTATTACTCTTATTTTATCGTCATAATCATTTCTCCTTATGTAGGTGGGTGCCAACAGAATGTTTTCGCCATCGGAGGATAAAAGTGGTATTGAAATTTCATGAGAAGATCCCGTCGCAACGAAAAAACGCGTTTGTTTTAATGATTGACACTCCAATTCGTGCATCATGTCTGTGACACTATCTTCCCTATTGCACGGTAATACAAAACGATACCCCCTCCTTTGCACTTTTTAATGTCATCCGTTAGTCCCATCTGACGTGGATCTCACACCGCACAGCAATACTTTATGTGGTATATATCTGTCAATTGCTGTCGATACTATTTCTTTGAAATCATTCCACAACTTTTATTTTCTACACATACATGAACAGATCAAGGAGTGAAAACTCTCTATAAAAACGGCGTTAAGATCATTTTTATCAGCTTTTTTTAAATAGATATGCTTTTCTTTTCTTTTCTATGGTTGTAGGTGTTACGGCATTCAGCCTATCAGCAACTGCTTTGCGGTCGCTGATCGCTGTATTCGTCACGATACTCGCTAATTGTCCAGGATTATTTGCTGCTAAGAGGTCAAGTATGCTTTCGCAACCATTTGCGCTTCGAGAGGGCTCATGAAGTAATTGTTCAAAACAATTTTCTGAGAAAGCATTCAGTACAATTTCGGATGCCTTTTTATGCCTGTCGCCGGCTTTAAACGTATATCGAGGGTAGATTGAAGTCACAATCGACTATAACTGTATGAGTGGGGTACCTATTTGAAATGAGACTCAAGTTTTCTTTGAACTGTTCAGCATCTATATCTTCTTAGTCGTGGGGGGAGGGGGGGGGGCGCTAAAACGATCCTATTTATAGTTTAGTCCGATTGTCAAGTATAACCTCTACCCATACTATTTCGCAGCATCTATCTACTTTAGTTTCACTACAGGGCAAACTACTTCTGACAGCAATAAATACTCCACCACCAACTGTATTTAATCTATCCTTTCTGAACACTGTTAGATCGTTTGATAAAATTCCGGCTGAACTTATTTCCGGTTAGCCAGCTTTCTGTACCCGTAACTATTTGAGCTTCAGGGCTTTGTATTAGAGCTTGGAGCTCTAGTTCTTTCCCAACACAGCTACGACAATTAACAACTACAGTACCGATCGTTTCTACAAGTAACTTACTAGGTTTTACCTGCCCCGGTTTAGACGGACGCCCTTTCTATGGTTCCCTGAGCCCTCTAAGCTAATATACCGCCCAGTCCCTTCCACACAGCCCCCGCTACCCGTGTAGCCGCTTCCTGTGTGTAGTGGACTCCTAACCTATTAAGCGGAACCCGGAAACCCACCACCCGATGGCTCAAGTCAAGCAATCTGCTGTCTACAGGGTCACAAAGCCGCCTGCGCCTCTGATTCAGACCCTCCACTCGGCTCTGCACCAAAGGACCACACTCGGTTCAATCGTCGATGCTACAAATTGTGAACTCCGCCTTAATCTCGCAAGCACGACAGGCAGTCTTTACCATTTCCGCTAACCACCCGAAACCAGAGAGAATCTCCTTCGATCCACAGCGCCACATGTCATTGGTACCGACATGAGCCACCACCTGCAGTTGGCTGCACCCTGTATTCTTCATGGCATCTGGAAGCACTCTTTTCAAATCCAGAATGACTCCCTATCCTTGGCAGCCATGTTACTAAGGAGCCCCATAATGCACCTAACGTTGGAGCTCCTAACTACCAGCAAACCCACCCTCTGTGAATCCCCAGATCTTGTGGGCCAAGAAGCTTCCTCTGGAACAGCATGGGCGACTGCATCCTGATCAGAGACATCGTCAGCCACAGATAACGCCCAAAACCTGATCGTCAAACGAACTGGGGAGGCCCTACGATCGGTCCCCCTTGGAAAGTTTTTTGTGGCCTGCCATACTTTGGAATGATCTTTCACTTGAGCATGGGTGAGGGTTCAACCTCAGTGCTGGCAGTACCTGGGGCAGTGGACCATTTGATTGGCACATGGGACTTGCTCGACATACCTCTCATCCCCACGTCTGACCTCCAACAGTGATGTCCCTAGGCAGCAGCCTCAAGCTGTGTGATGGAAGCCAACACAGCCTGGAGCTGTGAGCGAAAGGTCGCCAACTCAGCTCGCATCTGTACAGAGCATCTCAGCTCCTATCCATTACTGCCGTCCTATCTGATGCTCGTAAGGATATGAAACAAACGATCAGTGTACTCGGATTATTAGCAGCAGGAATTCGAAGTGCTCTATCACTTTCGGTCTAAATGACGCTGAGCTACACTAACCAAAACAAAAAAAGCCTATACGATACAAGGGTCGATAGCAACGGTGGTACTGTACGCTACGCTGTTGTTAAAATAAAAGCTTTTGGCTAGTAAGCACTCAAACACTCAAGAAATTACAAAAATAATCTAGTAACTACACAGGTAGCAGAAAAGAAGTCACTCCTGCTTCAAATGGCTCTAAGCACTATGGGACTTAACATGTGAGGTCATCAGTCCCCTAGACTTAGAACTACTTAAGCCTAAGTAACCTAAGGACATCACACACATCGATGCCCGAATCAGGAGTCGAACCTACAACCGCAGCAGCAGCACAGTTCCGGACTGAAGTGCCTAGAACCGATGGGTCACAACGGCCGGGTAAGTCACTCCTGTTGGAATCTCCTAAAAATATATAACAAACGAATGGCGTACTCGCCTTATTAGCATCAGGAACATGGGGTTATCTATCTCTGACAGTTTCTATAAAGATAAGTATATACAAGGAAACTAGTTTAATGATGTCAAAGATATTCGTTTTTCATTTAGTCAATGAATTATTGTGTATAATTTGTTCTTTATTTCTTCCCATACATACCGAAGTTGTTGAGTGAAGGGCTGAGAATTTCGCATATGGGGGTAGCTGTTAGTACGATTAGCGATAGGTCAGACAGGCACACAATTTTTAAGATTTTTTTGTGCTTAATGTTGTGAGGCACGTTTGTATCTGGGATTCGCATACGCGGTAACTACACAATCTGATTGCTTCCATCTCGTGGTCGTGCGGTAGCGTTCTCGCTTCCCACGCCCGGGTTCCCGGGTTCGATTCCCGGTGGGGTCTGGGATTTTCTCTGCCTCGTGATGGCTGGGTGTTGTGTGCTGTCCTTAGGTTGGTTGGGTTTAAGTAGTTCTAAGTTCTAGGGGACTGATGACCATAGATGTTAAATCCCATAGTGCTCAGAGCCATTTGAACCATTTGATTGCTTCCTTTGCATGGAGAATCTCCAAAAGGTACCACAGTGAAAGTGTTAGCAGGACATTTCATGGACATGTGTATCTGTCGTACATACACTCGGACATTGCCATGTGATGAATTAACACTGCCGTTGTTCCTATATAGCTAACGGCTTTGCGGCAGTCGTAACACTGATTCTCATTGGATCACCGAAGTTACGCACTGTTGGGATTGACGAGTACTTGGGTGGGTAAACGTCCAGGTCTGCCGAGCGGCAAGCGGGGAGGACTCAGCTCTTGCGAGGCCAATTGAGGAACTACTCGGCTGGTCCCGGCGGAGGTTCGAGCCCTCCCTCGGGCATGGGTGTGTGTGTTTGTCCTTAGGACAATTTAGGTTAAGTAATGTGTAAGCTTAGGGACTGATGATCTTAGCAGTTAGGACTCATAAGATTTCACACACATTTGAACATTTTTTGAGGAGCTACCTGACTGAGAAGAGCTACTCCGGTCGTGAAAGCTCACAACGGCCGTGAGAGCGGTGTGCTGACCACACGCCTCGCCACATACGCACCCAGTGACGCCTATCGGGTGAGGATGATACGGCGGACGGTCGTACCATTGGGTCTTCCTAGGCTTGTTCAGACCGAGAGGAGAGTTTTGTTTCCATGTGGCATAAGCCGATGAACTGAAAACCGAAACATGCTAGGAGGTCTGTAACTGCATCCTGAGCTTTAGACCCGGGATTACACGGCAACTGAAGCGTAAAAATATGGCTCTATGCGCATACAGTTCCACGCCATCCACAACAAACCGGACTCAGGCGCTCACATTATGAAAACATTATAGATTTAGGGAATTGTAGCTATCACGATGAGGTGCTACTTATAGTGGCGCAATGGGAAATGATAATACTGCTGCTTACCTATTTTGTCGTTACAGATCATGAATTCACAAATTAAGCTAAAACCCGCGACAAAGTGCACATCTGATAGTTTTAAATCATGGGATGCTTATTTAAAAGTCTAAATGAAATAACGTCACTATAAATTTAAAGCCAGATCCATATAGCTTAATCTTTACTATGTCAGAGATCTTGGATTTACCGTACCACTTGGGGAGACACAGGTTTGGAAACTGGAGCACTCGGTATCAGGTGATAACAATAAAAAAGAAAATAAAAGAGAAAAGCAAATGTCGTCCTTTTGCGGTCGAACAAATGGGACAGAGTACCTAGTGCCATAATAGCAAAACTATTCAACTGGGCATTCAATTTTGGATGTTGATGCAATGAGACGCCAACCAAAATATGGCACCCTGGATGTGATTCTTCTCACTAAAACGAACCTTAAATGGAAATATTAGTTTTCCGAGCAGTTCGAATGCTGTATTCATGGAGAGCACGTAAAGCCCAGTTGCAACAAATTTTTGTGTATGCAAACTGCCTCGACAACCTTCTGTGTTCTGGAGAAACGGCAAGGTTGAACTTTATCGTTTTCACGAATAAAATTAATCCGATAAACACGTTGTAGGAGGAGGTGGATGGCAGATTGCATTTTGCTTCTGTACGAAACTTCCAAATGAAGAATGATTTTGTTTTATTTCATTTAACCGTCTACATCCGTAGGCTCAAACTGAGGAGCCAGACTCCAAGGTAATGTAACGTGTCAGTACACAAGATTACAACATAAAAGTAATAACATATAAAATGAAATGGTTATGAAGCCAAAAAAGAGACAAGCCATAAGTTTTAGTAAACGCAATCAACAATACAACACAGGAATCAGCTTAATTTTTCAAAGAATTGCTTGACAGAATAGAGGGATTAATCCTTGAGGAAACTCTTCAGTATGGATTTGAAAGCTCAGTTCATGACTGCTAAGGTCTTTTAATTCTTGTGGTATTTTACTGGAAATGGATACAACAGTATACTGCACGTCTTTCAGCAAAAGTCACGGAAGTGCGATCCAAATGCATATTGGATTTCTGCCTAGAATTAACAGAGTGAAAGCTACTAATTCTCGGGAACAAACATATTTGTGAACAAGAAACGACAATAAAGAATAATATATATAGATATATAGATAGAGAGAGAGAGAGAGAGAGAGAGAGAGAGGGGCCAATATCAGAATACACATACTAGTAAAAAGGGGCCGAACTTAGACCACTCATTGCCGGAACCGCCCTTTTCTGAGCAAAAAATATCCCTCGAGAATGAGAAAAGATACCTCGAAACATAACACCATACATCATAAACGAATGAAAAGAAGCAGAGTAGACTACTTTTCGTATCGAACTATCACTTGCTTCAGATACCATTCGAAAAGTAAAAATGGCAGCATTACGCCTTTGAAGAAGATCCTTAATGTGGGGTTTCCACGACAGTTTACTGTCTGTCGGAACACCTAGAAATTAGAACTGTTCCGCTTCACTAATCATACTCCCATTCTGTGAAATTAAAACGTCGGGTTTTGCTGAATTGTCTGTTAGAAACTGTTGTGATTTGGCAAGACAGCCAGGCCACTACGAGATAGCCGAAAGGCACGCGTTTAAGCTCACGCAGGCTGGCGTGAGGTCTGGAACAGTTAAAGAAGTTGAGTCTAGTAGTAAAAGTACGTAGCTTCTGGAATACTTAACTTTAATCCACAATTGGTGAACATCGGTATGACGGTACATGCATCACAAGATAAATAGCAAATGATAATGGCGCCTTGCTAGGTCGTAGCAAATGACGTAGCTGAAGGCTATGCTAACTATCGTCTCGGCAAGTAAGAACGTAATTTGTCAGTGAACCATCGCTAGCAAAGTCGGCTGTACAACTGGGGCGAGTGCTAGGAAGTCTCTCTAGACCTGCCGTGTGGCGGCGCTCGGTCTGCGATCACTGACAGTGGCGACACGCGGGTCCGACGTATACTAACGGACCGCGGCCGATTTAAAGGCTACCACCTAGCAAGTGTGGTGTCTGGCGGTGACGCCACAGAAACTGTAAATACTGAATCTTCCTGTGATTTAGTGCTAGTTTATTTTCACAAGCCATGAACCTTTGTCTTTAAGTGCACTATTTGAAACAACGCCAACGTTGCACAGAAAATCTTTTACTACCAAGCTAGTTTCATCAACAAACAGAAATATTTTAGAATCCCCTCAATACTAGAGGGCATATCATTTATATAAATACGGAACAAAAGTTCCTCCAGCACTGATCCCTGGAGCAGTCCCCATTTAACCGTGCTCCACTGAGACCGCACATCACAGCTGTTCTCAACGCTATGGAGAATAATCTTTAGCTGTCTGTTATTAAAGTAAGAGGTGAACCAATTGTGAGCCACTCCCCATATTTTTCAATTGCCCAACATCTGGAACAATACTTTGTGATCATCACAACCAACACCTTAGTTAATTTAAAAAAGATGCCTAGCTATCGAAACTTTTTGTTTAATCCATCCTGCACCTCACACAGAAAAGGGAATATAGTATTTTAAGTTGTTAAACCGCGTCTAAAACCGACTGTACATTTTACAGCAAATTATGTGAAATAAAACGATCTACTATCCTTACACACACAGCCTTTTCAAAAACCTTAGCAAACACTGATGGCATAGGGATAGGTCTAAAATTGTCTACATTATCCCTTTCTCCATTTTTACAATGCGGATTTACTACTGAGTACTTTAATTGTTCAGGAAACTGACCATTGCCGGCCGGTGTGGCCGAGCGGTTCTAGGCGCTACAGTCTGTAACCGCGCGACCGCTACGGTCGCAGGTTCGAATCCTGCCTCGGACATGGATGTGTGTGGTGTCCTTAGGTTAGTTAGGTTTAAGTAGTTCTAAGTTCTAGGGGACTGATGCCCACAGCCGTTAAGTCCCATAGTGCTCAGAACCATTTGAACCAAACTGACTATTCTTGAAGGAAAAACTACAAATATTGCTAATCACAGGGCTAACATATGCAGCACAGTACTTAAATGTTGTGCTAGGTTCTCCATCTTACCCATGAGAGTCCTCCGTCATCAGTGAATTAATTATTCACTCATTCTCCGCTTCTCAGTAGCACAGAGGAGTATTTCAGACGTCAGTTTCGGAAAGACATTTTCTAAGAGATTTATGTGATTTCCTGAAGAAACTAAGTTTTTATTTCATTCACCAGCAATGTTCAGAAAACGATTGTTGAACACGTGGGCCTTACGTCACACCGAAAAACTAAACGCACGGACCGTTACCTACACCTGCATTCAAATCGGCATCTGGATCAAAAGTTCACTATTAGAAATAAGTTTACTAATAAATCGAGGGACATCTGTCGACAATTCATTGCTGAATAATGGATACTCATCCGCTGAAATTAAAAAAAAAAAGCATCAAGATGGTCACGACTGGCTTTTAGCGACACACAGCCATCCGTGAAATGCGATGTGTTCTTGCCATTCATTAAAGATTTCAGTGGTCACGTAGAGTAGGTTTTGACGAAACGGAGTACTGCCGTAGTCTGCAAACACCACCCGAAACGTAAAGCAACATCTTACGTCGGCCACTGTCTTGGCTGCCGTATTCCAGTGTTGAAATAGTGTTGTGTTTCTGACTTCAAAACAGTAATATTTCAGTGAATGAATATTTGGTATAATACCTGGAAATTAAAAAAAATATATTTTTTCTTACACTGGAATTTATGGCGGTAACAGTTACAGTACGTTCACACAGTTACATTATTACCTACTTGCGTACAGCTGTCACAAATGTTTTAATCTGTTAACCACTATGCTAAATAATTCTAAATTTAATATTTCTGAAATTTGACCTAACTGTATACTACCCCCTAACAATTCTGCTGTGCCTGATGTCATCAGAGCGAGCACAGACGATTATTACGTGCACACAATTTTAATAATAGCTAATTTGTTCAAAAGCAGGTTATTACCCTTGAGCGTGGATCACGTTAGCCTTGTTATATAATTAGAATTTCAGTAAAATACGAAAATTAATCAGAGTATCGCAGTGAAAATTAGGAAGTTGCATTATACCATGTAGTTATGGATACTTGTGTGTTGGCACTACAAAAAGGACAGTAGAAAAACGAGTGGGAGAAAATAGAGAAGGGAATAATAGGAAAGACGAGTTACTGTGAAATTCTCTTTGTAGCTGGGGTACAGTGGGATTCGATTTGATAATAAATTCAGGATTTCGTGAGAGGGTGTTACAATAGGCGTGTCGGAAAGCGTGAATTATTCAGGACAAAAATACGATTTTTTTAGATAAGAATACAGAAACTGTAGAACAACAATACAAATTGGTAGGCCAATGTCTAATTTCCGAAAAGATATATTTAGTTGTATTTAAAACACTTATGATTTTGGGAATGGAACCCGGAATCTCCTAGGTGTAAATCCGAGTACAGATCGCTCAAGTGGTCTGTGTCGGATGCCCTGTTGTGATAAGGTGACATGGGGAGAGCAAGGGTAGGTGATAGTGTGTGATATCACAAGTAAAAATTGACGTTGGTAATATTAGTTTACTTACGATCACTTCGGCGCTCCCATACTATGTGTACATGTCAAATGTCCTGCTCTGCCTATGAACATACATGCCGATGAGAGGCGACACTTTGAGTCAATGCTACGTGTTTAGCAGAATGGCGTGAGGCCACTATGCAAAGCAACTTCACAGCAGTCGTTACCGACGCGTGCTACCTGGCGAACGCTGTGGGTATGTACGCCGTGGCCGAGGAACGTTAAGATCTGTTACGGTCCATGGCGAGCAGGAGCGGTGTCGAGAGCTGCCGTCAACCTGCCGACCGTGCACTTCGCTCCCGACCCAAGTTGGTGTTTGCTCTCCGAGCATGAATTATTAGCCGCCGCGCTGCGCAGCGCCGCTGTCGTGTTTGGCGAGGTGAATAGCACCTCTTTCCCCATGCTGGCGCTCCTATAGAGCGGAGTTCTTGCTGAAACCGGCATCGGCGGTGCCGGATGGCCATCCATCTTTCATGACTGCCAGCGGGTCAAGGAGACACCAGCCGCGACCGCAGCTCGTGGGTGCCGATATCACACTCCTTGCTCTATGAGGTGGTGCGGAAAATTCTTCACCACGTGGCCGTCACATCCCAGTAATATGTCCAGGCCATCTAATTTTTTTTCTATTCGTCTCTCTGGCGTTTAGGGAACAGTAAGCGCTTTCACCTTACCTTCCCCACCGGCAGTACTTGTCAAATGCAGTGACAGAATAATTTGTATTATCACAAAATCCTGTTGTGGCCACGTGCGATTAAAATTCTTCATCGATTTTTACACAGACAGTAAAAAGTCTTCTATTTATCTACATGACGTTTCCGTAAGAGCGTGCAAAAATTTACCACGGCATAGAGGATGCTCCACTGAACCGGTAGGGAACCTGAGGTCGGAGAAGCCAGCTTAAGGAGATAATAGGAATAAAATTACATTAATGTGTACTTTTTTATTTACGTTAGTTAGAGTTAACTGCAAATACCAACACTGAGACCATAAACGTACCATTTGTACTATATCTTATAAAATGTGCAGACAGTCGAGGGACACTGGACTCGCATTCGGGAGGACGACGGTTCAATCCCGCGTCCGGTCATCCTGATTTAGGTTTTCCGTGATTTCCCTAAATCACTCCAGGCAAATGCCGGGATGGTTCCTCTGAAAGGGCACGGCCGACTTCCTTCCCAATCCTTCCCCAATCCGATGAGACCGATAACCACGCTGTCTGGTCTCCTTCCCCAAACCAACCAACCAACCAACCATGTTCCATTACCACGCATAATGTAGCTGTAGACAATCGAGGTGATTCAGTTCACGCGACCTCGCAGGCCATGGAATTGGACCTCCCTTCCCAACCCAGTGACCAGGACATACTGTACCGGCACTGCTCCATCGTACTGTAGTGTACGTATCTGAATAGCACTGAGCAATGAACGGGTCTGTTGTTGATTCATATCACATTCTGTCATGGAACGACGTAAATACGATACAACAGAGCCACCTTATATACAAGTAAACAGAACCTGCATCATGACTTCCTGGTAATCAGGCTCGTCCTTTTTTCCTCGCAGGAAACAAGGGATGTACATGTAAATAAACAGCACAATCTTTTTAAATTTGGTGGAAAGCAGTAATGCTAGACAAAGCAGTAGACGAGCTTACGTCCGTACCTGCTTCAACTACGTTCTAATAACCCAGGTTCTCTACCACTGATTGTTCAGTGGAGCATTCTCTGTGCCCTGTTATATTTTTGCATGGTCTTAGCGAAACACCCTATATAAAATCTGGTTCTTCATTCAGCCATCAATCTTCTCACTGTTTCTGTGATCTAGGGAAAGGATTCTCAGACATTTTTCAGTCTCGCCCTCTTCTGAAAGATAAATTATTTTAACCTCCACCCACTAATTTGCTTTCCTTCCTCAGCACTTGTCATACTTGCCAGTTTCTGTCTAATTCTGCAACTATCAGCTACAATAATAATAATAATAATAATAGTTATAATAACGGAAGGATTCGTGATTGCGATGCAGGGTCGGACAATGGACACCGGATTTTACAGCAAGCATATTATTAAAGATCCCAATACCACAACAGAAAAATGCAGACTTCGCAAACAACAAATAGGAACAGTAGACCACACCACAAGCGGATGTACAATACTAGCAAATACAGAATACCCCAGAAGACATGACAATGTAGCAAAAATAATACATCAACAACTTGCCATACAACATAAACTAATAAAACAACACGTTCCCACATACAAGTATGCACCACAAAATGTACTGGAGAACGATGAATACAAATTATACTGGAACAGAACCATTATAACAGATAAAACAACACCACATAACAAACCTGAGATCATACTCACCAATAAAAAGAAGCAATTAACACAACTAATCGAAATATCCATACCCAATACAACAAATATACATAGGAAAACAGGAGAAAAAATTGAAAAGTACATCCAACTGGCTGAGGAAGTCAAGGATATGTGGCATCAGCGTAAAGTTGACATTATACCAATTAAACTATCAACTAGAGGTGTCATACCACACAGTATCCACCAGTACATCAACGCAATACAGCTACATCCAAACTTATATATACAACTACAGAAATCTGTAATTATTGATACATGTTCAATTACCTGAAAGTTCCTAAATGCAATGTAACATATACCGAACAGTTAAAAGGAAGTCACGCTTGATCAATGTCCGCGTAACTTTCCAGTTTTAACCAGACATAACGTCTGAGAAAGGTAAGAAGAGTAATAATAATTAGCGTCATTCTAAAACATCAGATCATACTTTTTTTAAATTATCATACATTTGTGTTATTCAGACTTGGACAAGATTATAAATACAACTGGTTTTAAGTAACTGCAGCTGTAAATGTAGTTATTGGAACTAAACAAATTCGTGTATGTCAATACTAACTTTTTTAAAGATTAGTTCACAATTCGTTGTTTAGTTAAAATTTTACTATTTTCATCTGTAATGGTTTTAATTCATTCAGAAGTTTTAGTGTTTGAAAGATCACAACGTACAAATAACGGCAGAACAATATTCAACATTTAAATGTCACCAAAGTAGCACAATTTTAGAAGAAAATTTTCATCCTCAAACTGAGCCGCAAGTGTGGAACTGCAGATCAGGTGAGAAAGACGAAGTTCATCCTTCAGCTCCACAACGCGACGAAGGCCTTCATCACGAGACAACCAAAGTAGCTCTAACTGCAAATAGAAGCGAATCATGAGTATAACCCATCTCTTCGCAAAGAACGGAAAATAGCCTACCGATTAATGTTCATACTTTCACCAAATTGTCTACACTATTTTAGAAGACAATATCTCCCTGTGTATTGTAAGGTGCGAATTTTCAAGAAGGAGGAAGAGCATTTTTGTCATGAATCCCCTTTTAGAAACGGTAAGTGTTGCCACCCCATCGGTACATACATCAATACGCTATGTCCGTGGCAATTTGTTGTGTACAAAACAGGAACTTACAAGAAATAGTACATCTTCGTCTGTAGCCCTCCCTTTCAATGATTTACAATACAGGAAGTCCTTGTGCATATCATTTTCATAATAGAAGTGTTCAAAACAAAGAATCTGCGAAAGATTACCGATATCAGTACAGTCTTCAACTGGCACAGGAAATTTTGTGCTCATAAAGATGTGGTAGCAATTTATTTTTCATATTAGGGAATACTGCATCAATACAATGAGTCAAAATGTCGTGAGAGGCTGGTACTGATTTCAGACAATCGCCAAACCTTTCTCCATGTACAATTTTGCTATTTATGACGGCTGCGGAAGGACGTATTTTCACACCAATAGTGGGCAGTTATTTGAATGTTGCTATTATGTAGACTGATGACCTCAGATGTTAAGTCCCATAGTGCTCAGAGCCATTTGCTATTATGTAGGATATCTCTAGGGATTTCTTAGGACCTGATACTTGTTTCTTGAGGTATCTGACACTTCATTTTATTTGTTGCTCATGGCGCTCAAAAATTTCTTATGTTTACCTACATGGTCTGGACTTGTTTTGTGCAGTTTAATTTTATAGCCTTCAAGCTATTGTTAGCTTAAACTTCCCAACAAAGAACATCCTGTAGCCTTTCCTCATTATTCAAAAGGATGGTGGTAAAGCCTAATATCCGATAATAAACTTGATATTTACACGCTCTGGAAGATGCGAAACAGGAATGCACTTTGATTTAATTCCCGTCTTCTTTCTTATTAGAACTACATACTTTCTAAGAAGAAGAGACACTCGGTGGATCAGTTCCATGGGCTCTCTTGTTACCGCTGCGAATCAGCCACTTATCCGAGGGAAGGGCGTAACTTGGATCACTTTATGTGAAATCCAGTTAACTACTTCCACTGAGAATGTACTACAATTCAACTTTTAGTTATCTCACTAGCTTTGAGCTGACTCAAGAATCCTTGCTGAAATCGGGTGGACAAACGAGCGGTTCTAGGCCCTTCAGTCCGGAACCGCGCTGCTGCTACGGTCGCAGGTTCGAATCCTGCCTCGGGCATGGATGTGTGTGATGTCCTTAGGTTTAAGTAGTTCTAAGTCTAGGGGACTGATGACCTCAGATGTTAAGTCCCATAGTCTAAGCAAATCGGCTGGACAGTCAGAATTGTTGTCGATAACAATATATTCTTGTAGACAGTGTTGCAAACAAGTGTCGGCCATATTATCAAGTGGCTTACTACCATTAGTGGTTATTAAATATTTGGTAAATAGCTAACTCCACAGGTGATCGTGACAGGGGCTGTGTAATGAAATACGACTCGTGACCTTTCTCACAATTCCTGCTGACAGGAACTACTGATGAGTTCTTGTGAAACAAGAAAGCAAATTAACGATGGGTCTGATTATTGATTTGGTTCATGGAATGAGAGTCATAGTCTAGTAGTATCTATTCACTGGAAGTCTTTGTCTTAAGTATTATGAAATATAAATAATTCAATGAAACCCGACACCCCCTTTATTACTCCCTTTGCTCCCCGGAGTGGGGAAGTGGGGGCGAGGGTGCCCCAACTATGAAACGGCTGGTCTAGTGAATTATTCCTGGTTGCAAACGGTTTACTGTATTCTCTCATCGTAACGTCTTGAATTAAAGGAAAAGATCAAATGATTGCTTTATAACTCCGTTAAATGCGATCTGAGCAGAGGATGAATTACTGGAAATCTTTCGAATTAAATGATATGCAAAGACGGAATGATTTGTTAACGAATCAGGATTCAGACAGACCACATTAAACGCGCGTCCCATCGGTAAAAGAAAAGACTACACGTGAAGTTGAACATTACAGATGTCTTAGGACAAAATACCTTTTTCTTACGCTGTAAATTATTAACTTGAACACGAAGTATTACCTTCTGAATTGACAGGCTTGATTAATCAAAAATGAGTGACCGTGTAATCAAAAATTATATTTTTACCAGTTCCTGTTTCCACCAGAAAATTGCACTTCTTAAATATAAAACAAGCAAGTTCTGCATAATGTATTAAGTAATAATTTTCTCGTGAGACACATGAGATAAGAATTAAATTAGAGTAACTAGGATTGAAGTCGAAATAGTATACGAGTCCATTACTCATGATAACTGTTACGGCGTAAAGTGAGCGCCGGCACGCCAGTCGGAACGACAGGGAAGTGAAGGCTATGAGAAGGGATCAGCCAATCGTACACTGACCGACCTCGCTCCAGGACGACAACACGAGAGCAGTGGCCCCTACGTGAAGAGGACGTAAGGGCCGCGCCCGACTGTCGGCAGAACTTCGACAGCAGCGTCAACGGTAGGCACTTCGTTAGGAATCTCTATATAGCACAGACTTGTGTTTGTCTGTGGTGAAGAAAACTGATTGTTTTGTAAATCGCCCTTGGCTTGCGGCACATTTATCACAGTTAAGTATTGTAACTGTCTGTTTGTAATAGAACTCATTAATACGAGTTCTTTGATCGTTTTTCTAGAGAACGGAGTAAGCAGGATTCTTAGACATAACAATAGTAGTATTATTTCCTATTCAATGAAATATCACCGTCTGGAGTTAGGCAAGCTAAGAAAGCAAAGAAAAATATCATTGAGGCCTTTCACTGCCCCATTCATTGGTGCAAACACTTTCTACTAAACTACAATTTTCCTGAGTCACGAAGATTCGGTGGGATAGGTAAATTACAAAATATCTTTTACTAAAAATGCCGTATTTTTCCCACCAAATGTTCCGCATCGGTGTAAAACATTTGGGGACCAACTTAATTTTTGTACCCCCGGTCAGACGAAGCCAGCAGCAAACGCCTGAGAACAAAAACTGCGGCGGAACCTGCAAGTGTTTTCTTTGGTTTATTCAACAGATTAGTAATGACTTGAGAACAAGTTCTTCTTCATGTCCTTTCTTAATCACATATATTGTTATTATTGTTATTATACGCATGTACAGGAGCAAGCTTTTCATCACACAAAGTTTTCAACTTGCACTACAAGTTCTTATTTTTACCCATTTAGATTGGTCATGTCACCATTGTAGGTACAAGCTTTCCTATATGGTAATTTCTTTTGTTCATTTAATATTGTACGACAAGTTCATGAATTACTTAATTTCTATGACAGTACATTTTTAAAAGAGTTTTAGATAGAAATGTGCTCCTTCATTTATTATAATTTCAAAGGAAAATTTCGACTACGGTGGTAGCGTTGCCGACGGCGAAGGATTGCAGATATGGTTCCGTGGCCACGCAGGAACCATCATCCGAAACCAGTACTATCCAGGAAAGGTTGTTTGAATCTGTGGACAGGATAGCTCAAGGCCACCGAGGATAGAATGCTAGTAGGTCGTGAGGATGCTCACTTCTGTTGATGACATGAAAAGAACTACATAAAAAGATACACTCGATTCAGGACGGACGAAACGCAGGTGTGCGCAGAAAGGAAAACTCAGGTTTGTTTACGATTGATATGCCTTTCGAATTGATGCTAATGATTATTATTTTACATTCGTATTAATTAGGAACTCTCGTTAGCGTAATATGAGACCGAATTTTAACCCACAGCGATGACAAATTTGATTTTAACGCAAATTATTTGTAGGGGATCTATGGATTATTTTTTAAATCGTCTTTATCAGTTTATGAACAATTGGAAATACATTCAAGTTCATAAATTACGGATAATGCTAGTACATGATAAAACAACGCTCTGGTAGATGGTTTGCGGTTTTAAATCAACCCCCGTCGCATGGTGGCGCTGGCAGCAGTCCACATACGCAGAGGTGTGTTGGTGCATGTCAGAGTGCGGTGCAGCGAGTAACTGTACAGATGTTTTCAACGTGCTAATGGTTACTGTGTGTTTAAAATGGCTCAAACAACAGATATTGATGACGTTATGAGGGGTAGAATACTAGGGCGACTGGAGGCTGATCAAACATAGCAGGTCGTAACACGGGCCCTCCGTGTGCCACAAAGTGTGATCACAAGGCTATGGCAACGATTCCAGCAGGAAGGAAACGTATCCAGGCGCTTCAGTACGGGACGTCCACAGTGTATACCACCATAATAAGACCGATATCTCACCATCATTGCCCGCAGACGCCCACGGAGTACTAAAGGTAGCCTTACTCGCGACCTAACCGCAGCCACTGGAACAGGTGTCTCCACACACATAGTCTACAGACGACTGAACAGACATGATTTATTCGCCCCGAGACCTGCAAGGTGCATTCCACTGACCCCTGGTCACAGGAGAGCCGGTAGAGAGTAGTTTCAAGAACACAGTACATGGTCATTGGAACAGTGGTCCCGGGTCCTGTTCACGGACGAGTCCAGGTATAGATTGAACGGTGATTCTCGCCGGAATTTAATCTGGCGTGAACCGGGAACCAGATAACAACCCCTTAATGTCTTTGAAAGGGGCCTGTATGGAGGTCGTGGTCTGATGGTGTGTGGTGGGATTGTAATTGGCGCACGTACACCCCTGCATGTCTTTGACAGTGGAACTCTAACAGGTCAGGGGTATCGAGACGTCATTTTGCACCAGCGTTTCCGCCTTTTCAGGGGTGCAGTGGGTCCCATATTTCTCCTGGTGGATGGTAACGCACGGCCCCACCGAGCTGACATCGTGAAGGAGTACCTTGAAACAGAAGATAACAGACCTAAACCCCATCGAGCACGTCTGAGATGCTCTCGGTCGACGTATCGCTGCACGTCTCCAAACTCCTACGACACTTCCGAAGCTCCGACAGGGACTGGTGCAAGAATGGGAAGCTTTACCCAAGCATCTGCTCGACCACCTGATCCAGAGTATGCCAACCCGAAGTGCGACCTGCGTACGTGTGTGTGGTGATCATATCCCAACCTGATGTCGGGGTACATGCGCAGGAAACAGTGGCGCTTTGTGGCACATGTGTTTCGGGACTGTTTTCTCAACTTATCACCAATACCGTGGACGTACAGATCTGTTTCGCGTGTGTTCCCTATATCCTTATCCTACTAACGCCAGTTTTGTGTAATGCCACGTTGTGCTGCACCACATTCTGCAATTATCCTTAATTTGTGAGGATGAGTGTAGTTTGTTACAGGCAAAGTATTCATTGACTCTGCCTGTCATTCTCCAGGTGGTAGAACCCTTTCCATACTCTCACGCCGAACAGTACGTAAGTAGTCTGTGTTGAACTGCGTAACATTCCGGACTCTGGGTGCAGTCAGCAGAAAGAAACGGACATCTTTTCTGAACTCACTCACTGTCCGTCTCCGCAACATTCCAGTGGTGGTAAATAAAACGTGTTTTCATTGTCAGTTAACTTTTTCAGTAGTCAACACAGTTTTTATTCAAATTACGTGTTGTCACTGTTGCACATTATTTTCGCTTTCATTAACTGTTCTGAATTCTCTCTACACAGCTAATTAATACGAGCACCTCAATTAAATTTATTTTTCCGCTTTCTCTTTTTATAGAGTATTTTATACAGAGTCTGATGTCACGAGTGTTTTATATACAAACTAATCAGAAATTCACTTAGCACATTTAAATCAGGTTACAGTCACTTAGATATTTATATTTTCTTTTTTTGTGCAGTGAGTACGTGCAATTATTCACGAAGAAATTTTTTGTGTTCGACGACACCAAGGCGAGAGTACATAAAAACATATTTTGTATCCTCGTTAGCCATACGTACGTCAAGGCAGCGCCACTCGTTAACTTTCTGAGGTTTAATTCAATAGCTTTCGGTTACACGAAATGATATGTTAGAAGCACCAATTCGTTAACATTCTATTCTCAACCAATGGAGACGCATCATTGACTTTATCGGGAAATAACTGGGGAAAATCTATTTCTTCGAGACGCACACTTGTAACTCTACAGTATTCCTTGACCAAGTATTTATATACTAAACATAACTAGGAAACATTAATTGCCATAATTTTAGCTGGCTACAACCTGCTCAGTTTACGAATTCATAATCATTCCTCCTTTGCTTTTTTTTTATTCACTAGGATATTAAGTGATGAACATGTACCATTATCATTCAGGTGCTGTATTGTTCACATAACAAACTTACGAATATTAATTAATACTCATATGCACAGATAAAAAAAGAGAACATCATGTGCCTCACTGTTTGGTGTTCGCTTCCTCACATCATTTACATTAATACTTCCCTTCCTGTGTAATTTTCAAATTATTGCACCTATTGGAATACCCTCAATACATTAGAGAAGATGCTACTTTCTGCTAAATAACACTAACGACCTAAAAAATGCTTACTACATAATGTTTACAACCTTCTATGTTAAGTGAATCGTTCAGTTAAGTTATTTTACCACATCATTACAAAATTAAAATTTTAATTAATATATTTCCTTTTGCATGAATTCGTGGTATCTTTTCTTTCGGTAAGAACAGACACCACGCAGGATCCGCAGCTGCCAACTGTGATCCCTCTTTACTACAAATGCTTGTACTTTTCTCGTTTCTGTTCGTCTTTGATAGTTTCGCTTTGTGCAGGAGGTACATTAAATGCATTCGCAGTTGCGAATATGGACAAGCATCAGCTGTAGACAGATTACGACAGTGAAAATTTGTGTCGAGCCGGGACCCGAACCCGGATATCCCACTTATCGCGAGAGGTCGCCTTACCGATTGGCTGTGGCTAGACCCAAACTTCCATATGTCGTCAACCATGCGTCTACGACATGTATTCGTACATCCATTATGTTTATTCCCATACACGCCAGACACTGTACTTGCAGGTCGCTCTTCCTGCATCAGCAGATAAATACGGTACTGCAGCGCCTGTGTTATTCTGATTACCAAGCAAAATTATTTTGAACATGCTTGCATGTCGAAAGGAACTTTCCACCATAATCAGAATAACACAGGCACTGCAATATCTTATATAGTAGGGGATAATTTGTTAGGAGTGACTACAAAAATCCGATTCGTTGCCACGTTTTCCTTATACTGCTTCCTTCATACACAGTCATTTAAAAACAACACAGTTAGTATGCTCTTACCTGTTTAATTTGTAAGTAGTACTAATTACAAGTACATTCACATCTTTCTTATTCTTGTATTAGGCGGTCACGTCAACATTAAAAGGAAATTACCATGTGATTCATCCAATGAACATAGTTTATAGTTTATTATTTTTGTATCACGAGTGGGAAGATCACTTTGCTTCGCATCGTATTAGAGGATCATTTATTTTATCACGACGAGATAGTAATCTGTGCCTTCCTTCCACTTCCATTTATAATTTTTATATACTAATGAAAGTTTTTTTAAAAATATCTCTGTTCGAATACAGTCCTTTGACCTTCTTGCATGTTGGATGTGGTGTCACCGCCAGACACCACACTTGCTAGGTGGTAGCTTTAAATCGGCCGCGGTCCATTAGTACATGTCGGACCCGCGTGTCGCCACAGTCTGTGATCGCAGACCGAGCGCCACCACACGGCAAGTCTCGAGAGACTTACTAGCACTCGCCCCAGTTGTACGGACGACTTTGCTAGCGACTACACGGACGGAGACTCTCTCATTTGCCGAGAATATAGATAGCATAGCCTTCAGCTAAGTCAATGGCTACGACCTAGCAAGGCGCCATTTATCCTTTGCTATGTATCTACTGAAGCATGTACAGTAACAAGACCAATGTTCACCAATTGTGGATTAAAGTTAAGTATTCCAGAAGCTACGTACTTTTCTTTATAGCATTCATTACGTATCCTGTTTCAGACCTCACGCCGGCCTGCGTGAGTTTAAGCGCGTGCCTTTCGGTTACCCGTCACTGTGGACTGGCTGTCTTGTCAGTCCAAAACATTGGATATACCAGAAGTTAATTTTTTCATGCTACTTGTTGAATCGAAAGTGCCACCACTCCATTTCATGGCCGTCATCAGGAAGCTTAATGAGGCTAGATTTAGTCTGATGGATTAACATTAACCGGTCATGCCCCCTCTGTGATACCAACAATGATCACTGTGGGACTTTCATTTCCCGACTGGGGTTCAACATCAGGATCCGATTATGAATTTGGTTGCTGGTAAGTGTTGTCCACATTAAAATGTCACTGATTTCGTTTCTAAGAGTGCCACTGATTACCAAATGATCATGATATATATTAAAATGTGGCTTTATTATGATTGCTTCACGGACAGGCTCCATTATTTTGTTATCTGGGATGATATCATAGATTCTACTCCTTTTGTTATAGTTCAGGAAATTACCATTTGAGGTGCCACCACCTGACATCTGGGGAACTGTAGGCAGAGCAACAAAACCAGCGCTAGTTGCTGTCAGTGTTAACTCTTGCATACTCGATTATTAAATCCATAGACCCTAAAATGGGTACAAAATATTGCAAATTAGGTGTAGGAACGTGTACCAGATTTTTTCTGATAACGACAAGTAGTTTGCCTTTAAGGATGCATGTTTCATCTCTGTGGGTTTCGTCGCAGAATCGATTCAATCTGAATATATCTCAAAGTATTTTCCTAAGCTGTTTTGTTTGACCTTATACAGCTCGGGCTTAAAAAGTTCATTACACAATCTCCCCTTTATACACTTGGACCAATGCTAGAAAAAGAAAAAGAAACCGCTCTCAAACCGTTCACATGTTTGACAATATTCCGCAATTTCAATTGCAGAAAGGACGGTCTTGCATGTGCAAATACTGTGATATATAATATCTTTTGTTGATCAAATCCTCTTTCTGGTAACACACCTTTGAAATATTTAATAAAACTGACTGCGTGTACATTTTTATTTTCTGGAATAAACAAGTGGAATGTCCGTGTTTTAAGAGACTCTCATAGAGAAAAACAGGAGAAAGGGAGGACTCTGCCCCCATAGTCCTAGATATAACATTTTATAGTACTCGATTATTGCTATATCCTTCGTCAGTATAGATACCTCTAGGAGGCTCTTGACTTGGACAGACATTATTAGTCCTAATTATGTTGGCTGGCCGATTTCTTAGTCGTTTCTTAACAACATTTCATTCCTTTTCGATATTATCGGTCTGAGGACTTAGGTGAGATTATACAGTCACTGAGGAAACTCTTGTTCGTCGTAAGTCTCACTTTGATATCTCCGGTTAATTCACGCTGTGTTGATTGTCTGTTAGCACTGACAACTCTACGAAAACATCACTGCTCTTGGTCGTTAAGTGAACGCCGACGGCCACTGTGTTGTCCTTGGCGGGAGGTAACGCGTAAACCATGGTATTCTCGGCATATTCTTGATACCCTGGATGTCGGAACACTGAATTCCCATACGATTTCCAAATTGAATGTCCCATGGATCTGTGATGTCAGAGCCAAACTTTAAAAATTTTGCCCTTCAATTTTATTTGTGTAAATATGTGGAAACAGAAATTGTAAAGTGCAAAAACCAAAAGTACCCTAGAGATATATGAAATATATCAGAGACACCAGACCTGAAATCGTAAATGTAATCTCTAAATGGACAAAGATCGTCGACATAAGACATTATATGAACCATTGTACAAGGGTCCTCGATCTCACTTTTGGATCTCACTGTCTGCAAGTATTGCTTACTCGCCTTGTAAGCTCGCTCGATTCTAAACTGAACTAGGTTAATATAGCTTAATGTTCAGCTTTAATTCTCATTTTGAGAATAAATGTTTAATCAGATTCAGGGAATAATTAAATATATAGGAATTGTATAAGACTATTATGTTCACAGGCATTATTTGTATGCTCTTCCGTCATAACTATCGATTAGTCGCTCTGATGACCAAATGTAAGTATGTGCGTCAATTACTTTGAAATTATGCTGTTAAATTAATTTTTAAAATACCACTCATTTTCGTTACAAGATTAGTAATTGTTGTATAATGAAATACGAAGCTTTTCTTTCGGTACGCGTAACTTTCAAGGGCCATTTTATGCGCAGATATCTTTTACCTTTAAATTCCGATCGAACCTGCAATAGTTTTTACATTACAAAGTCCAGTTATAAATTACATATACTTTACTGACAGCAGACAACATTACACTTCACGATCAGTTTGTAGATTACCAAAAGAACTGCCTTCCAAGCTAAGTGTAGGCCGTAGCTATTTTCATGTTGCTACTGAAATTGTTTCATAATTTACGTAAAAGCATTAACAGCAGAATTAATTAAAGACACTATATATCATGAAAAGAGTGTCAGTTTTTTTGACAATGCCGTCATTGCTATTTATATCAAATTAGAATTCACAGAAAGTTAATATTTTCAATTCTCAGTATTTTACGTACTTTCAATTGAATTAAAGAGACATATTGACGTAAAAGCTCCAACTACCATTCCGCGTTCAAAGTCTGTTAAGTCACGTCATGTGGCAAAAATCACGTCAGACACCGATTCACACAAGTCACCTAAGTACAAATGATAGCCTCGCCAATGCACTGCCCTTAGATACCTTGCGCACGCGATACTACCACCCGTCCGCATATGTGCATATCGCTAACCCATGACCTCTGTCACCTGAATGTACATACTCTGTAGGTCGTACATGAGAGAAATTGTTGTCTTAAATTATGTAAATTAGTGGCGAGATACAAATATATATGTCACTTATATCTTATTGTAATAATTTCGTATTATAAATTTTCTCCAACTGCCTAAATCTGTATTACACATTTCTGCAAGCAGGGAAGGTTTTTTGTATGATCGTTGCAACTTTAATATTGGCAGCTATTTATTTGAACCCAATAAAAACATATGCACGTTTCAAAGCTTTACCACTAGTCAGTGTAGTCACCAGTAATGTGTACAATCCGTTTCCGACGACGTGGAATTCGTAGGTTACCTGTAGGAACACCAACTATGTTGATAGTTCGAATGGAACCGTCTACTGCGCAATGAATTTCTGTACCAGTTCTGAAGTGAGCGCCAGGAAGTGCTACCTTGATCTTAGTAATCAGCTCAAACTCTCAAGGACTTAAATCCAGGAAGCGTGGTGGATGGTACAGCAGCCCCAGCCCCCTCGACCTAACAAATGTCACCGTACGGCATCCGTTCAAGCATTGTCTTGCAGAATGTTGTGTGGATACTGCAGAAAGTGTCTCCACTTCTTTTTCGTAGCTGGCCGCAGGTTGCGTTCCAAGAATAAACAGTAATGCAGTACAGTGACGGCCTGTCGTTGGAGACCATCACTGTCATACCCTAAAATCACCATAACTTTCACACTGTCACGGTTCTGACAAATTTTCGATCGTCGTGGTGACACGTGACGACGCCATTCATTCGGCTGGCTTTTTAAGTGTGGCTCGTACGACTCGGTCCATGTCTCATCCCGCGTAATGATAGAAAACCTCAACTTCCTGTTCATAGTGTTCCAAGCGTCTAAGAACAGCGTCGTGTCGTAGCTATTTCTGCACACCCGTCAAACTGTGCGATTCATCGCGATGCAACTTTCCACGTGCCCACGCATTTCTTCAGAATGTGAAGAGCAGTCGTATGTGATAATCCTAGTCGTACGTGTCAGCTCACGAGTATTTGGTGTCGATCATCTTTAATTATCGATGTAAGAGCAGACACTTCTTTTTCACTGATACGGGGATGACGTGGCCGACGAATGCCTCCCCCAGTGTTAGGTCCATCGTTGTAAAGGTTCACCTTGCTTCTGTATACTAAGGCAATGTGGATTCTCCGTAAGCCCTACAGAGTCCCTTAAGAGATTGTCGCGCTCTACACCTGCTGTACATTCACAACTCTGATCTTCTTGTTTCGACAACATCCTGAACGTTCTCCTTAATACTGTCAGCAATAAAAGGATCTGTTCTTCCCGTAATTAAGTATGCGATTGACATTGAAGGGAAAATCCATTTTCGCCGAGGTAAGGCAGCTGTATTTAACTAACGTGGTGCAGTTCACATTATTTGTTAACACATTGCACTTGCATTCGGAAGAAAAACGGTTCAGGTTCACGTCTGGCAATCCAGGTCTAAATTGTCTGTTAATACCCTACATCGCTCCAGGCAAACACCAGAATGGTTCCTATGAAAAAGGGACAGCCGATTTCTTTCTCCATCTTTTCTTAAACGAAGCTTATACTGCGTTTCTAATGATGACGTTCTCAACCCAACGTTAAACTCCTATCTTCCTCCTTCCCTTCGTCCTTCCTACAGCAGTGTCGAGATTTTAAATTTCAGCCCTTGCGCATCTTCTAATCTCTTGTCGGCACGGAAATTGGAAGGGGAAACTTAAAAACTACCAGCAACCGATTGAGTTTTGAGAATTTTATTCTTGGTCGTGGCGTCCAAAGACAAGGTACTTCGTTTCATTCGCAATTCCGCGTACTCAAAATAGCGACCCAAAGGCATGAATGTGGATTAGAAGCTGTCGGAAACACGCATGACTGAAGGTAAGTCGCGCTATGATCGATGCAAACCTCATGCCACAACGCCGGCCGTTGTGGTCGAGCGGTTCTAGGCGCTTCAGTCTGGAACCGCGCGACCAGTATGAGCGCAGGTTCGAATCCAGCCTCGGGCATGCATGTGTGTGAGGTGCTTAGGTTAGTTAGGTTTTTCTAAGTTCTAGGGGACTGATGACCTGAGATGTTACGTCCGATAGTGCTCAGAGCCATTTGAACCTCATGCCGTAACAGCTCTTTGCGTACCTAGGTCTGCTTGGAATTGCTGGTGATACACTGGCATATTGTCCCTCTCTTGTTCCCGAGGATTCAGGCAAATCTTTCTTCGATTCATTTCTCGTTGGTCGTCTATATTTTTGTAATAATACGTTGGACATAAAGATCCTTTTCTTCATAGTCGTACTTTTTTTCTCACGTGCGTTTGATCGAATTCATTTTGAATTAACGTTCTTTGTTTTAGATTTATGACAGTTTGACGACACTCTGTGTGCCGTGAAGTGACTAATTTTTTGGATGTTATTCTTCTTGACCATTGCAAGAGCTAGTGATGAATCTGACTGAATGATGATATTCCTATCGTTACTATACTTAATAATTAATTAGAAGAGCTCTCAAAACTGCGATTAGTTGCACTGTCATAATCGTGTTTTCTTTGGTAGTTACATTTACTGCCATCTTCCATTTTACCGTCTCGGTATGCCATATTAATTGTGGGATTCATGTGTATGATTGTCCTTCTGCGTGTGCGTGCGTGCGTGTGTGTGTGTGTGTGTGTGTGTGTGTGTGTGTGTGTGTGTGTGTGTGTGTGCGTGTGTGTGTTTGTGTGTGTGTGTGTGTATATGCGTGTGTGTTTGTGTCTGCGTGCATACGCGTGTGTGCGAGTGTGAGTGTGTATGATCATTCTATGGAGACCAGATACTGATGTGTACGTAATATTCGTGTTCCCATTTATTGAGGCCTGGTCCATTGCCATGTCTGTTTTGAGACTGAATTGTTGTCCTGATGTTCAAAATTAAGAAGTTTAGCTGAGGCCATGGGTTTCCATGCATCACTCATAGTCTCCAAGGATGTGGATGCAATGGGGGAGTTCATAGGATAAAACTGCTAGACTCGTCTTCTCTTTCAAATAATCCAACTTACAAAGGAAATACGTGAACACGGCTAAATGAGAGCGATGTGTACTGTCGTTTTTTATTTGCAGTTCACTGTTGTTATTTGAGTTAACATATTGTTATTTGGTCATCTGGAGATAGTGATTGAAGCTGTGGACGCTAGAAAATGGAGTTCCAAGTCGAGTAATTGGAACATTTCCGACATTTCCTTGTTATTGAGTTCAATAGACGGATGGCAGCAGAGAGGCAGCCAAAAACATTTGCGCCGTATACGGGGATAATGCTTTTGGACAGAGAACGGCAAGAAAATGGTTTCTATTTTTAAGGAGATTCCTTTTTACATTAATGACTCTGCACGTTCAGGACGACCTTATGGGTTGACGAAGGTCGTTTAAAAGCAGTAACCCACAATGATCCATGTCATTGTGCTCGAGAACTGACAGATGAGATGAAGTGTGATCATTACACCGTTGCGCACGACGGTGTAATGCATGCAATGGAGAAGATTCAAAACTCGGGTGTATGGCTACCGCAAGCTGTAAGTCAAAACCACAAAAATTAGCGGCTGGACATAAGTGCAATTCTGCTTGTTCGTCATCAATTGGCTCGTGAAAAACACTGGCCGTTCTTATTTTACGTCGTTAGGGGTAACGATGTCTTTATGCTAACGTTAGGAAAAGAAATGGAAGGTTGAATAAAGAAAAAAAAAGCATCATTTCCCCGTGCAAAGACCTGAGCGCATTGAGAGAAGATAATTTTATGGATTGGTGTAGCAGCGAAGGTGTTGTGTACGACGAATTGGGACGTCTTGCAGACGCAGTCCATGAACAAAAGACCAGGAAGGCTGCGTGGAGTGACGCTACTCCACGATAACGCTTGCACGCATTCAGCTCGACTGACAATACACACCGTACAGGAGTTGAGTCGGGAAGTCATGCCGCACGCACGGAGTTACGTTTTACATCACTCAATAAATATCATGTGCCGAAAACGAGATTTAAGATGAGCCATTCATAAAGTTGACAAATGAAGGTTTCTCGTATAATTGAAAGCAAATACAAATACTGTCTAAGCAAAAGGTTGTCGGAATAACGTCTTATGAAATAGACTGAAGCGTTGAACAGTCATGTGTAAAAATAATCTTTTAGTTTTTTGTGGACTGGCAAGACAGCCAATCCACTATGCGAGGAAGCCGAAAGGCACGCGTTTAAGTTCACGCAGGCTGGCGTGAGGTCTGGAAAATGACAAGGAATTGATACTAGCAAAAAAGGTACGTAGCTTCTGGAATACTTAACTTTAATCCATAATTGGTGAACATCGGTCTGACGGTACATGCATCACAAGATAAATAGCAAATGATAATGGCGCCTTGCTAGATCGTAGCAAATGACGTAGCTGAAGGCTATGCTAACTATCGTCTCGGCAAATGAGAGCGTAATTTGTCAGTGAACCATCGCTAGCAAAGTCGGCTTTACAACTGAGGCGAGTGCTAGGAAGTCTCTCTAGACCTGCCGTGTGGCGGCGCTCGGTCAGCAATCACTGATAGTGGCGACACGCGGGTCCAACGTATACTAACGGACCGCGGCCGATTTAAAGGCTACCACCTAGCAAGTGTGGTGTCTGGCGGTGACACCACATAGTTAAAGCATAAATTTACACGCCATTGATTACATATATAGATTAACGAAACAAATTTATACGCTTGCAATGAAAATTTGGAGAAGCTATGTTAACTGTTATTTGGTTGGTTCACAGACGAATTTCGTTTTGGTTTCCACCTGCTCGTGGGAAAAAGAGTCGAGTGCAGTGGATTTAGAGCGATTATATTACAATAACGAAGTTTAGAGACCAAGAACCACGTTGTAATTACGAGGAAAATATTTTCTGTCGTACGTGAATGTTTCTCGTGTACTCTGCAAAGAGCAGTTATCCTAGTGTTCTTGTCATAGATCATCTATGAATCGGAAAGTTTTGATCATGGCTGCATGGTTCAGTAACAGTTTATGAATTAAAACTGAAACAAGTGATCCGTCGGTCACAATTTTTTAGTCTTATTAACAATGTTTCAACACTTCTGAGAGTGCCTTCATCAGAAGTTAGACATTGAAAGTGGTCTATAACATAATTACAAATTTATGGGAAGGAAAATTTTTTTATGCAATAAAGTGTAAGTACTAACTTAAAGTACAAGACAGAGACAGAACTCACATGTCGCGTATAAAATAAATAATAGGCCAGCAGGCCTTTAGTCACAAAATATTAAAAAGGAATGTTTGAAGACGAGCCTCTAAGGGCAGCTCATACCAGTACAGCCAGAGGTTGACATGAACGTCGGGAGTGAGGTTGCGGATCATGCAGACTAATGCATACAGTTTGAGTGGTCTAGGGGTTCGTCTGCTTTCGGCCGGTGAGCGGCGAGGACGTTTTGTTTACGTCCCGTCCGCAGAGTCGCGAGCGCGCGTTGTTTGTTTACTTCCTCGCCGCAGCTAATACTCGCGTCCGTTAACACTGAGTCGCCATGGCTCATTCGTACAGAAAAGCTACAATCAAGATCAGCTTCCAGCCCGATTACGCACGACCACGAGCCTTTGAAGTCGAACGATTCATCCGTGACGAAGTTCAAATACCAACACAGCACATCATCGGTATCCACCTATCCATCACAAGCAGCATCGTTTACGTCAAGATGGTCGATGACGGGTTATGTCACGCAGTTGTGAACAGATGCACGAACACTCTCAAGTTCAAACACTCCGATGGTCACATCGGAGAGGTTACTGTTGACCATGCTGGACTAGGATTACGCACACTAAGAGTCTTCGAACTCCCTTTCGAAGTACCACCGGACGTCGTTACCTCAGCTTTCCGCCCTTATGGGACGATAATTAGCCACGTGACCGAAAAATGGAACACCTTCGAGACGTACTAAGTCCTCAACGGCGTCCGACAAGTGAAAATTGAATTAAAGAAACATGTGCCGTCCTACTTAGTCATAGGTGGCTGTCGAGCAATAATAATGTACGACGGCCAACCTCGTACTTGTTCTGGTTGCGGCCAGGAGGGTCATGTGCGCTCGGCGTGTATTCAACGTCGGGTTACACAACTTCCATTGCATGACACGACACCACCTCCTACGCTCACGGCCCTCCCCCTCAATTACGCAAGGTGACACGATCGACCGTCATGACAGACGACAACCCCCCGGAAGACAGGAAGCGGTAGAATGCGCACCAGTCGCCGGTCCTGGATTGACCAACACCATTACGGTGTCTGCAGGGGTTGAAGAACGCCGCCCATCGACTCCACATGAAGATTCGGACGAGAGAATGGAACTCGACGCTATGGTTGTACCGACCTCTGCCTTTCTTCCTGAGGGGGATGCTATACGGGAACCACAAACTCTTTCGGACACAGAAACCCACGTCCGCAAACAAAGGTCACCGAGAAAACATAAAAAGCGACGTCGCACACCCTCAGACGATTGCCTCCAGCGGACGTCTTCTCCAGTTGACGACCGGACGGCCGACGAAACGACGAGGAAAATGGATGACACGAGATCGCCCTCACCTGTCACTTTGTCTGATTTTGACAAAACCGATTCCGCTCTCTCGGACAAACGTATGGCCAGCACAGCGCCCGCCGTTGGTGCACAACCGGAAACAACTGCGGATTCACCCTTAGTCACTCAGCCCTCAAGTGTTCTACCTCAGCCACCGTTAACTTACGGACCTTGGGCGGATGACTTTGAAGACGATTCTACGGCCGCTGTGGTGGATGAGGAGAGGAGTCTCTCCTCCCACACCTCGGCCCCTCCCGAGTAGCAACAGGTGACGGCGCGGACGCGGCCAGCAGAACACAGGCCCCACCTTTTACGGCGACACTGACGGCAGCCCCCACCGCAGGAGACGATCTACAGACCTAACGCTTAACGACCATCAACATTAACACCATTCGGACACGTACGAAGTTGTCGCTGCCCCAAGACATGCTCAATGCAGCAGACGTTGACATTGTCTTTCTCCAAGAAGCCTTCGTCGGCGATTTCCCGGGTATGTATGGTTATACGGCTTATGTGTCCCACGCCTCGCCAACTAACAGTGGAGTCGCCATTCTCATCGGAGAGGGCCTCGAGGCGGACGAAGTCCGATATCTCCACGACGCTAGAGAAATGGCCGTAACGGTGCAAGGCGTCCGGTTTATCAATGTGTACGCCCCTTCCGGAACGAGTCGCCGTCGTGACCGATCGCTCTTCTTCGCAGAAGGAATAGCACCGCTTTTTCAGGGCAGGCACGATGACTTGATATTAGGGGACGATTTCAATTGGACCCAAACACCTAAAGATCAGCTGCCACGCCATTCACCGTGCCCCGAACTTGGGACACTCATCGGCGATCTCCAGCTGGTAGATACATGGGAACATGTCCGAGGAAATAGACCGGTATACACCCATTTCACGAGTCATTCGTCTAGTCGCATCGATAGGATTTACGTCTCCCGTTCTCTCGCGGCAACGGTGAGTGAGGCAGAGGTGTCGCCAGTAGCCTTTTCTGATCACGAGGCCTATATATGTGCCGTCACCCTTCGTCGCCAACGGGTGTGGTGCAGCCGACATCCCTGGAAATTAAACCCTGCTCATCTCGCTTCTCCGGATTGTCGACGCGCCATCGAAGACACGTGGAGTTGGTGCGTCCGCCGCCTCCCAACGTATCCTACGTCGATTACTTGGTGGTTAACCTGCGCCAAGCCGGCCCTACGGCGAACCTTTATTACGTATGGTCGTGAGACTGCCTCTTGGAGGCGGCAGACCCTTGATTTTTATTTCACCGTTCTTCGCGAATGCGCCTCCTTGCCACCCACATCGGAATGACAGTTGACAGTTCAGCTTGCGAAAGCACAGATCGTAGCCCATATGCGCCGACACCTCCAAGGGACGATCGTCCGAGCGCGGACACATGACAGACTCGCAACGGAACGACCCACCATGTACCTCGTCATCCGAGAACGTACACTGCGAAGACGGGCGCTGATACATGCCATCACCACTGAGGACGGCCATCATCACACCACACAACGCGATATTGCTGCAGCCTTCTTCGACCATTACGCACGACTTTATTCTGCTCAATGTTCCGACCCGACGACGGTGACAGCAGTCTCACAACTGGTTTACGGCATTGTCCCACAGGATTTCCAAACTGAATTATTGAACGACATTACGGAAGACGAAGTTATCGACGCCATCGGTAAAGGAGCGGCGAATAAGTCTCCTGGCCCCGACGGGCTCCCTGGGGAGTTTTATAGAACTTTCCAGTATTTAGTGGCTGCCAAGTTAACAGACATCTGTCGGCAGCTTATGTCCCTCGCGGTGCCGCTCCCTGCGACCCTCGTAGAAGGAATAATTATACCGGTTCACAAGCCTAAATGTGGGGCTCGAATACAAGATTACCGCCCCCTAACACTCGTCAACTGGGACATGAAGATATTCAACAGACTATTAGCAAACCGTCTACGACCGACCCTACCGTACGTCATCTCACCAGATCAGACTTCCCTAGGGGGTATCAACAACATCCACACAGCACTGTGTCGATACCGTGACTTAACAGCCCTAGCCAGGGCACGCCGCATCCCGGGAGCGCTGGCATCACTAGATTTTAGCCAAGCTTTTGATCGAGTGGCTCACGCGTACCTAACGTCCGTTCTCCAGCACATGCAGTACCCACAGCAATTCACAGACGTCGTGATGCGCCGACTCCGAGGGGCGACTTCCAAAGTGCTCGTTAACGGGCGTCTCTCGCAGTCCCTCCCGATTTTCCGCTCCGTGCGTCAAGGCTGCCCCTTGTCGACGTTACTATATGCTCTGGCACTGGAACCGCTCCTCTGTGGTCTCCGTCAACGCCTCACCGGTCTTACCCTACGTGACGTCACATTTCGCTGTTCAGCATATGCAGACGACCTGGTTCTCGTGTTCCGCAATCGCGACGATGTCAACAGGGTACTAGAATGGATTACCACGTACGGTGTGGCTTCCGGCAGCTGTGTCAACATCGCCAAATCGGTCGCCATGGCCATAGGAGACGGGTTGACCCCAGCGTGTGTCTAACCCCTACAGCTTCGTGGCACTATCAAATGTCTCGGAATAGAGTTTCACGACGACATACGGCGCACTGCGGCTCTTAACTACCGCCGCTTATTACAACAAATTCGGGTCCAGATCTTCAACCTTCGTCCTCGGACCCTCGACATTCTCCAAACGACACACTTCGTCAATGTTTACCTCGCATCGCGCCTTCCACTAATAGCTCGTGTTCTCCCAATACCGTTACTGATGGCTCGACGTCTATTAGCAGCATTCGGAGCCTACGTCAGTACCGGCATGCTCTTCAAAGTCAGCTATGAGTCACTGACCCTTCCCCCAGAAAGGGGAGGTCTTGGTCTAATCCATGTCTACGACAGAGCTGTGGCCCTGTATCTCAGCTCACACATCAAGCTGTGGCGCCACCATTCGGAAAGTTTGACAGGTTTGCTGTTGGAGTCCTTAGCTCCGCCCTTCCTTATGCCCCCACTGACGACGCAAGACATAGCCTCACCCTTCTACTAATTCGGGAACTTTTACATTGAACACAGCTATGTCCGTATCGCAGTACCACCGACGAAACAGGCGTCGGCGCGGGATATATACCATGTCCTACAGCAGAGGCGCCCACCAAACATCGTGGAGACCAAAAGCCCTCAGGTTAATTGGAAGGTGGTGTGGAAGACGATTCACGCGGTTCCACTGGACACAGCCGTCCGATCCACATAGTACATCGCAGTCAATGGTAAACAGATCACCCGATCACGCCTCCACAAGATAAACATGGCGGAATCGCCTCTCTGCGTAGACTGCGGGATACCAGACACGGACGAACACCGTCTCACATGTGGCGCGGCAGAAGACGTATGGCGCTTGGTGCGACAAATTTTGTCGTATTTTCTACGAGTGACTCCGGAACACATTACACCTCGGTTTCTACTATTTCCGGATCAACAGTATTTCCCGCGTGCCAAGACCAACGCTGTCACGTGGATCCGTGCGCATGCGGTGCACTACTTATTTCACGATGGACCTAAAGATGTATTAGAATTTTGGAACTAACTACAAGAACGTCATTGCAAGATCGTACGGAACCCAAAATGCAGACAGTATTTTTCTAATTACTTAGGTAGTGCCTTACGCGACCCTCCATGCAGCTGGATCATCAACAGGTAGGAGAAGATACCCACTGAGTGAGCTGACATGACTAAGTTCGATTCTCGGTGGAACAACATGATATACGTAAAGACGTACCTGGATGAAGAAGCGTAAGGAGAGTAGCGACACACCCTTCTGCATCCTGTATGAAGCACATTTTTTTTCGTTTTCCCCATATACATTACCTCGGTGTAGGAACGTACCGAGATATTGTTTTCTTTTTCTCAGAGCACGATGCGGTGCTAGATACATTTATTTTTGTTGTGGTAAAGTAAAACCACATTAAGAATGTATTAAAAACAGCAAATAAAAATAAATAAATAAATAAATAATAATTCCCACAAAAGATTTCCCCTTCCCATCCCTGATTCCTTCACGGACTAGGGGGACACTGCGACCAGGCCTCGGGTTACGACCCCTGATCGCTCTGCCTTCCCCGCCCTCCACCACCTACTTTAAAAAAAAAAAAAAAAAAAAAAAAAAGGTTTGCGTCTTTGATTCATAACCAAAACGTCTTCGGTCCCGGGTTAGATCCCCGCCACTGCCAAAATTTTTATAAATGATCAGCATTGGCGGCCGAAGACTTCCGGCATAAGAAGTCAGCCTCATTCTGCCAACGGCCTTGTTAAAGAGGGCGGAGGAGCGGAACGAGGTTCAGGGCACTCTCTTGTCCTAGTGGTGGGAAATTGTCCCTAAAGGCGGAAGAATCAGCAATGATCAACGACATGAGGATGCAGAAGGCAATGGAAACCACTGCATTAAAGACACGTAACGTGTATCCACAGGACATGTGACCGAGCGAGGTGGCGCAGTGGTTAGACACTGGACTCGCATTCGGGAGGACGACGGTTCAATCCCGCGTCCGGCCATCCTGATTTGGGTTTTCCGTGATTTCCCTAAATCAGTCCAGGCAAATGCCGGGATGGTTCCTCTGAAAGGGCACGGCCGACTTCCTTCCCCATCCTTCCCTAATCCGATGAGACCGATGACCACGCAGTCTGGTCCCCTTCCCCAAACCAACCACCACCACCAGGACATGTGGCCTGTAATTGAAGAAGTGTCATGATGATCTCTCCATTGGCAAAAGATTCCAGAATAGTCCCCCATTCGGATCTCCGGGAGGGGACTGCCAAGGGAGAGGTTACCATGAGAAAAAGATTGAATAATCAACGAAAGGATAACGTTCTACGAGTCGGGGCGTGGAATGTCAGAAGCTTGAACGTGGTAGGGAAACTAGAAAATCTGAAAATGGAAATGCAGAGGCTCAATCTAGATATAGTAGGGGTCAGTGAAGTGAAGTGGAAGGAAGATAAGGATTATTGGTCAGATGAGTATCGGGTAATATCAACAGCAGCAGAAAATGGTATAACAGGTGTAGGATTCGTTATGAATAGGAAGGTAGGGCAGAGGGTGTGTTACTGTGAACAGTTCAGTGACCGGGTTGTTCTAATCAGAATCGACAGCAGACCAACACCGACAACGATAGTTGAGGTATACATGCCGACGTCGTAAGCTGAAGATGAACAGATAGAGAAGGTGTATGAGGATATTGAATGGGTAATGCAGTATGTAGAGGGGGACGGAAATCTAATAGTCATGGGTGACTGGAATGCAGTTGTAGGGGAAGGAGTAGAAGAAAAGTTTACACGAGAATATGGGCTTGGGACAAGGAATGAAAGAGGAGAAAGACTAATTGAGTTCTGTAACAAGTTTCAGCTAGTAATAGCGAATACCCTGATCAAGAATCACAAGAGGAGGAGGTATACTTGGAAAAGGCCGGGAGATACGGGAAGATTTCAATTAGATTACATCATGGTCAGACAGAGATTCCCAAATCAGATACTGGATTGTAAGGCGTACCCAGGAGCAGATATAGACTCAGATCACAATATAGTAGTGATGAAGAGTAGGCTGAAGTTCAAGACATTAGTCAGGAAGAATCCATACACAAAGAAGTGGGATACGGAAGTACTAAGGAATGACGAGATACGTTTGAAGTTCTCTAACGCTATAGATACAGCAATAAGGAATAGCGCAGTAGGCAGTACAGTTGAAGAGGAATGGACATCTCTAAAGCGAGCCATCGCAGAAGTTGGGAAGGAAAACATAGGTAGAAAGAAGGTAGCAGCGAACAAAACCATGGGTAACAGAAGAAATACTTCAGTTGATTGATGAAAGGAGGAAGTACAAACATGTTCCGGGAAAATCAGGAATACAGAAATACAAGTCGCTGAGGAATGAAATAAATAGGAAATGCAGGGAAGCTAAGACGAAATGGCTGCAGGAAAAATGTGAAGACATCGAAAAAGATATGATTGTCGGAAGGACAGACTCAGCATACAGGAAAGTCAAAACAACCTTTGGTGACATTAAAAGCAACGGTGGTAACATTAAGAGTGCAACGGGAATTCCACTGTTAAATGCAGAGGAGAGAGCAGATAGGTGGAAAGAATACACTGAAAGTCTCTATGAGGGTGAAGATTTGTCTGATGTGATAGAAGAAGAAACAGGAGTCGATTTAGAAGAGATAGGGGATCCAGTATTAGAATCGGAATTTAAAAGAGCTTTGGAGGACTTACGATCAAGTAAGGCAGAAGGATAGATAACATTCCATCAGAATTTGTAAAATCTTTGGGCTAAGTGGCCACAAAACGACTATTCACGTTGGTGTGTAGAATATATGAGTCTGGCGATATACCATGTGACTTTCGGAAAAGCATCATCCACACAATTCCGAAGAGGCGAGAGCTGACAAGTGCGAGAATTATCGCACAGTCAGCTTAACAGCTCATGCATCAAAGCTGCTTAGAAGAATAATATACAGAAGAATGGAAAAGAAAATTGAGAATGCGCTAGGTGACGATCAGTTTGGCTTTAGGAAAAGTAAAGGGACGAGAGAGCCAATTCTGACGTTACGGCTACTAATGGAAGCAAGGCTAAAGAAAAATCAAGACACTTTCTTAGGATTTGTCGACCTGGAAAAAGCGTTCGACAATATAAAATGGTGCAAGCTGTTCGAGATTCTGAAAAAAGTAGGGGTAAGCGATAGGGAGAGACGGGTCATATACAATATGTGCAACAACCAAGAGGGAATAATAAGAGTGGACGATCAAGAACGAAGTGCTCGTATTAAGAAGAGTGTAAGACAAGGCTGTAGCCTTTCGCCCCTACTCTTCAATCTGTACATCGAGGAAGCAATGTTGGAAATAAAAGAAAGGTTCAGGAGTAGAATAAAAATACAAGGTGAAAGGATATCAATGATACGATTCGCTGATGACATTGCTATCCTGAGTGAAAGTGAAGAAGAATTAAATGATTTGCTGAACGGAATGAACAGTCTAATGCGTACACAGTATGGTTTGAGAGTAAATCGGAGAAAGACGAAGGTAATGAGAAGTAGTAGAAATGAGAACAGTGAGAAACTTAACATCAGGATTGATGGTCACGAAGTCAATGAAGTTAAGGAATTCTGCTACCTAGGCAGTAAAATAACCAATGACGGACGGAGCAAGGAGGACATGAAAAGCAGACTCGCTATGGCAAAAAAGGCATTTCTGGCCAAGAGAAGTCTACTAATATCAAATACCGGCCTTAATTTGAGGAAGAAATTTCTGAGGATGTACGTCTGGAGTACAGCATGGTAGTGAAACATGGACTGTGGGAAAACCGGAACAGAAGAGAATCGAAGCATTTGAGATGTGGTGCTATAGACGAATGTTGAAAATTAGGTGGACTGATAAGGTAAGGAATGAGGAGGTTCTACGCAGAATCGGAGAGGAAAGGAATATGTGGAAAACACTGATGAGGAGAAGGGACAGGATGATAGGACATCTGCTAAGACATGAGGGAATGACTTCCATGGTACTAGAGGGAGCTGTAGAGGGCAAAACCTGTAGAGGAAGACAGAGATTGGAATACGTCAAGCAAATAATTGAGGACGTAGGTTGCAAGAGCTACTCTGAGATAAAGAGGTTAGCACAGGAAAGGAATTCAAGGCGGGCCACATCAATCCAGTCAGTAGACTGATGACAAAAAAAAAAAATAAAATAAAATAAAAACACGTCCTGTGGCTGCACGAAAAGCATTATGCAACATGGTGGCGTTGCTGTCATGGTTCCTCCGGGCCATAATCCGTAAGTAGCGGTAATCCACTGCAGTAGTAGTCCTTGGGCGGCCAGAGCGAGGAATGTCATCAGCAGTTCCTGTCTTTCTGTATCTCCTTCATGTCCGAACAACATCGCTTTGGTTTACACCGAGATGCCTGGACACTTCCCTTGTCGAGAGCCCCCCCTGGCACAAAGTAACAAAGCGGACGTGATCGAACCGCGGTGTTGAATGTCTAGGTGTGGTTGACCTACAGACAACACGAGACGTATACCTCCATCCTGGTGGAATGACTGGAACTGATCGGCCCCTCCCACCAAAAGGCGCTGCTCATGCATGGTTGTTTTCATCTTTGGGCGGGCTTAGTTGCCTCTCTGAACAGTCAAATGGACTGTGTCTGTGATACAGTATCCACACTCAAAGACTATCTTCATGAGTTCTGGAAGCCGGGGTGAGGCAAAATGTTTTTTAATGTGTGTATATGATTTTATAGAAGATCACCGGTAAAAATCGGCACACGAAACTTTCTGTTAACCAATTCTTACGTTAATACAATTGCATTTGCAGTTTTTTCTGATATCAGAAATATAAAACGAACAATCATAACCTTTGCTCATATCCACCGATTCCACAGTGCATTTTGGTACAACTACAGCTTACGCATTTTTATGTAGGAATGGAAGAGGACTATTTATATTTTGCTATTTATGGTTTGCGAGTAGCTTTCTCTTATCTCCTTCGTAGCGATTGTTCGGTATTTCTTATCTTCGGTTTCTGCCATACACTTGTTTCCTTGGAGTCCTAGAATCTAAATGCTGATCGCGAAGGCGATCATGATAAATAATTAGTACCTAATTAAATTAGTATTTAAGAGGCACATATCAAATTCCGTACATTTTCTTTAAACACTGTATTAATAATAGAATGTTAGGTAAAAAAATTAAAACTGCAATTGCTTCCTGTATTGTTTAATGAAAAAGTGACAAGAAACAATTAAAATCCATTCCAATTCAAAAATTAAAACCTAACTTTATTCTAGCCTGCTACGTATGTTGGGCAAAATTTATAGCTAGGCTTCATTTGGAAAACATGGTTAATGAAATGAGATGGAAACATGGTTCTGTTGTCAATGGGCCGCTGTTTCACGAAGGCCTTCATCCGAGTCCTAGTAGAACTTCTTGTAAGTAAAAAAAGAAATGTTTCTTTTGGTGTTGTAAACCTTTGCGTACGCACATGTACAAACACCTACTTAAATAAATTCGTCTCTTAGTTTATAAAATTTTCGATGTCCTGAATTTTCAATTTATGTAGCACCAGTTTTTTTTCTGTTTAGATATTTTCTGCAATTGGTTCAAATGGCTCTGAGCACTATGGGACTTAACATCTGTGGTCATTAGTCCCCTAGAACTTAGAACTACTTAAACCTAACTCACCTAAGGACATCACACACATCCATGCCCGAGGCAGGATTCGAACCTGCGACGATAGCGGTCACGCGGTTCCAAACTGAAGCGCCTAGAACCGCACGGCCACTTTCTGCAATTGTTTCTAAAATCAGGTATCACATTTGCCCTTTTTAAAGGTTATATACTTCGTTTACCATGAGCTCATACATCTAACCTATGTAGCTATGAAGTAAAAAGTAGATGGTAGGTACTTCTTAGTCCAAACGGTCTGCTTTTCCTTATTTCGTGACTACATTTGTAAGTCACGAGAAACAAATCTCGCAGCATAACACATTAAAAAAGCATCCGTGTGATGAAAAATTCCCAGGACTGTCTTGTGCTGCCATCTGCGGTTGTCCTTGTGAACTTGCCACCAGCCGCTCGCCTTCTGCCGTCTGTACTTCTGATTGTTAGAACTTTGTGTCGTGTAGAATGTGTTGTAACGACTGTGTTGCCATTTTGCCTGGAAAGCCAGTCTTTTATTTGTAGTTTTTGTTATAGCTATATTTTGGTACAAAATTAATTATGGGAACATTTTAATGTAGATAGTGTTTCAAAAAAAAAAAAAAAAAAGATTAGTCGTATTTCATAGGGCAATATGTTCTGCATGACTGAAGATAGACACTTACCATACTTTAGCGTAAATTTTAAGTCACACCTACGACTACAAGATTTTAAAAATGTAAGTAATTTACACGCATCTCCTTACACCCTTAGGTTATTTATTACGGTACATTTACTTTTAGGATCCACGTTTTCATTTAATTTCACAAGTTTCCAATACGGCCGTCAGCGGACACACGACAAGCAGCAGACGATTGCTATCATGTCTGGAATTACGGCATTCACTGCTTTCGCTATGCGGACTCGCAATTCACCAAAGCTGTTTCAAAGAGACACAAATAAACGGAGTCTTACACAGATTCCCATAATAAATGAAACCCACATACTGTGGTATCAGGCGAACCTGGAGGCACATCGTGCAGTTTGAAAGTCTTACTTCCCTTATGGCGACCGGCATCATTGAGCAGCTCAAAGTTAAGAAATTCGTTTACAATTACGGTTTTAGCTCGAACATTACAACTTCCGGTGATCACCTAATCTTTAAAAGTTCTCCATACAGTTTCGAAGGGATGTTGCTCTGCTCATCGTTGATAAACGACAGGAGACATCCTCTGCTGCTCTCTCCCAGTTGCCAGCCAGATTTCACAGATGACAGTGTGTCGAACTGAGAAAGAGGAGACCCAATTGAATTGATGAAAATCAAATCAGATATGTGATCCGCTAAAACGGCATTTCTTGAACGAGTTACAGCCTCATTATTGGAGGTAACTGAGCGTTCACATTCAGCTGTCGATATAGCACGAAGAAATGACAGCAGATCACGAGGTTTTCTTTCAATATTTATGTGTCCTTTGTACTCCCTGACAGCTCTTATAACTTTTCTGTTATCTGAGATTCTAAACTGCATTGCAGAGCTTTCATGTGTTCTTATTGCTCTTTCCATGCCACTGGATTTTTTTTTCACTACACTTTTGGTACGTATGCAATTTTTGTTCGAAATTTTTACAGAATTACTTTCACCTTTACTCCTCTAGAACTACCACCTTAACGCTGGTGGGGAGGTTTGTGTGTATCAATGATCCACTGAGCTGTGCTGGCGGAAGCTATGCTCCAACTAGAGTCACCCATGCCTGACAGGTCAGTTGAGATTCCAGACAAAGAGTAGTCCCCTACGGGGCTCCTGTCTTGTGCGTACGTGGGTGGCAACCACATGGGTCCTTAGTTACGTCTGACATTACTTCCAGTTACTTGTGTCAGGCTTCTTCTGTTTCCTCTCCTATCGCCCTCCCTTGGGCAGGTCTTACTCTTTCGACCCCAATGGTATTAGGTTTCGAGGCCTGAGGATGCCTTTCATTTCTCTTTTATATTCTCCAACAGTCAAAGGTTGGCAAGGACTCCGGAGTCTGCTCAGGCTGCCGATAAATGTTTGCAGAAACAAAGCAATAGGAAATATTCACTGAAATTTGAGAAATCAATCAGACCTCAAGGATTTCATTGCAGCTCTGCCAACAAACCCTACTCGCTTATCCTATAAGGTATGAGTCGTGAGACCTGTAGACAATGTGTGACACACAGTGGATATATGGCACAAAGTCAATGGGAGAGGATGAAAGCGAACTTATTTCCGACGCCTTTAAATAACCGGAACATATCGGCTAAGGGAGATTACCTCGAAAGAAAATCCTGGTCCTCCTAGAAGGGGGTTGATCAAATGGCTGGTAACCAACTCTCAGAAACCACAAAATACTCCCATTACCCAAACGAACCTCGGAAACAAGACGGTCTCAAAGGTAAATGACAAGGCTATGGGAAAGGACAAACGAAAATGGATAAAAGGCCACATCAAAGTAGCAACAGGGAATGTGAGAGGAATTTCCCAAAACGAGGTAGAACTAGCAAATATACTAAGCGACATAAATATCGATGCTGTAGCATGTACAGAAATCAAAAAAAATTTACAGGAAATGAATATGTAGAGGATTACACTATATTCTGTAGTGGTGTTGAACAACATAAAAGAGCAAGCAAAGGTGTAGCACTGCTCCTGCATAAAAAATGAGAAAAAGACATTCAAGACTGCCCACACGTAAGTGAAAGAATACTTAACAGTCAAGCTTAAACTGATAAGGGGTAACGCCACCTTTGTATGTGTGTATGCACCGGAAGAAGGGAAAGAAGAGGAATCTGAAAGCTTCTATGACTGCTTACAGAAGACGCTGAGTAAATACAGTGCTACCGACCAGATTATTATGATGGGTGATTTCAATGGCAGAATAGGAAATATCCTAGTAACAAACGTTATAGGTCCGTTTGGAGAACCGAACCAATCTGTAATGAAAATGGAAAATTACTAAGAGATTTTGCCACTTGCAACAATTTAAAAATCACGAACTTACGTTTTAAGAAAAAGGAGGTACACAAGTATACTAAGGTCAGCAAAGGTCTTAGATCAATAATTGACTACTTCTTAGTAAATGATAAGTAAGCGGGCCAAGTAAGGGATACAAGAGTTTATAGAGGACAAGATATAGGATAAGATCATTTCTTACTAATCTCCAGAATAGATCCTTTCACTAAATGGAAGAAAATAACCAAACAAACAACAAACCAACAAGATCAAAACGTTTATAAGGTATACTTGCTTGAAGAGCACAATATCAGACACCTGTACCAAAGGAGATTAAATGAAGAACTAGTAAACTTACACACTAAAGACAATACAGAAGAAGAATAACAACCTCTGAAGAATATTGTATGCAGAGTAGCAGGAGAAGCTCTCGGTAAAAAGAAAAGAATATGGAAAACAAAAGGCCCAAAAAATATGGAATGAGGATATAATGAAAGCTGTCAAAGAAAACAGGATACATATATAACATACGTGAACAACCCCACTATTGAGAACAAACAATTCTAGAATGAGAAAAGAAATAACGGTAAAAGCGTCGTAAGGAAAGCACATCAGGAACATTGGGACAGGTTTATTTCTGATATCGAACGTGGTATCCACGGAAGACAACAAACGGCATATTAGGTTTTAAAAACCTCAAACACAACAGAAAGAGAGAAGATACAGATAAAAGTATTGAAGAAGAACACTGGATAAATCATTACAGCGAATTGTGGTGTGATCATGCAGCACAAGATACGGAAACTGAACAACTAGACGATAAAGGATGAATTAACACCTGCACTAAGATCACTTAAGAAGAGAAAAGCAACAGGAAAAGATATCAATAATGTTGAATTATTAAAATATGGAGGAATGATGCTACACCAACGACTGCTACATCTCTTCATCGAATGTTGGAAGAAGAAGAATATTCCCAAAGACTAGAAAACAGCTAGAGTGATACCAATTTAAAAAAAAAAAAAAGCAGGAAAGACACTCAAGTTTTACAACAGTGTGTCATTTGCCACACTGCTCTATGGGAGTGAGACGTGGGTGATTACCAAGAAGCAAGAAAGCTGGATTCAGGCACAAGAAATGATATTCCTTATACGTGTTAAAGGCTGCACAAGGGAAGACAGGCTAAGAAGATATTAGATAAGATATTAGTGAAGAACTGCAAATCTTTAGCCTCAGCGATAAAATTTGAGATTATAGAAGAAAATGGAACATCTACAAAGAATGGAGAGTGGGAGAGTTCCCTTAAAGGCAAGAATTTATAAGTGCCACGGGAGAAGAGACAGAGGAAGACCCTGACAGAGATGGGTACCGTAACAGGCAATTCCTGCCTAATACCTGAAGAGAAGATGAAGATGATGATGAAGACTTTTGCCTTCACCTGTTTCACGACATTTATTTTGTTACAGCCATTTTATTATATTCACATTGCTTCTTATTTCATGACTTAGTACATAACATCTGATCGCTAACTCGTCACAGTACCTCAGAACCTGCTGCTACTGCAATCGAGTTTCTGTTTCAATACTGAAAGGGAACCTCGTGACATGCTGCCATTGCTTCGTGTTTCAGGCACTATTACTGTATCAATAGCCAAGTTGAACACACATTTAGCTCTATCAGTGAGATTGTAACCCCTTTAAGAAACACCCGTTTGGTGGTTCATGTGTCCGATTTATGTAATCTTTATGTATTCCTGTTAAAACATAGATGAAATCTTTGTTGCACTGCTAAGCATTAAGGTATTGTATTGACTATTAGTGATTAACGTTTAACTTGGTTTGGTGCAAGCGGGCGATAATGGTTATCATCAGAAGAACCAACTCGCTGTCGAAGCTCATTTTTCTTTGTAGTCCTTTTTAACGTGAGGAAAAAGAAATAATTTTTTAATATTATCGTCTACACATTATTAGGAGTATCGTATCAGATTATTTTCTATAGCTTGACAGGTGAGAAAAGTTACAGAATGTTTTCACAGTTGCAGGATTGGTGTTTTAAGAGCCGCCCCATACCGCCATTCATTTGTAGTTCTTAGAAATTACGGTTCTTTATTTGGGCAGTTCTATAACTACTGATGCTGAGTTCCGACGAGTGCAGGCTCATCTAAAGTCTTTCTTGCTGTGGCGGCGCTTCGTCCTGCTACTAAATAAGATTTTCGAAATGTTCTCGCAACTATTTAAGTAGCGGCCTAGCTAGCTGCAGCGTAAAATTTTAGGTCAGCTCATCCGTGGTTTCCATAAACCGCTCCAGGCAAATGCCTGGAAGGTTCGTCTGAAAGGCCACGCTCGATACACGACAGGTATGCATGACATGTAATACCTGAACCGATACTACGAACAGAATAAAAAATTCAAAATCATTACTTCCAAGCATGCCCTGGCAATTAACACTCTTTGGTCTGCTTTGCCTTTTTTGTGTACGAGGGATATCCAAAGAAAACCAGAATAGCTGTGCCGTGGGCGGAGATTGTGTAGTACGCATTTCTGCCGCTAGGCGTGTATAGAGCAACTCATTGCCAGTTCAGTGCGTCGACCTGGTTTGTTCTGTCCATCTGCAGTGATTGTTTTGATAGCGCCGTTTTGTTCTTGTTTTGTTTTAACTAAAGAATGAGCAACTGTGAAATTTTGTTTTCTACTCGGCAAAAATGCTTATGAAACTGTTTCAACATTGAAAACAGCTTATGGGAAAAATCAAGCATACGAGTAGGTCGCTCGATTTTAAAATGGCTTGATGACAAACTTCGTTCTGGACGTCTATCAGCTGCCTGAATCGACAAAAATATTGAAAAATTAGACAACTTGTGCTCGCAGACCGTCGACAGAAAACTTATCAACTGTCAGAAATAAGTACCTTACCTTGAAGTTCGGTCAGCGAATGTTAACTGAAGATTTGAGAATGAAAATGGTTGCTGCCAAATTTGTTCCTCGTGTTCTGATTGACGGTAAAAAGGAATGCTGAGTTGAAACACGTCCTGCTTTGAAACCACAGCTTGGAACTGATCCAGATTTTCTGTCAAAGGTTTTCCTGAAGATGTGTCATGGTGCTATGATTACGACGTAGAAACAACAGAACAGTCAAGCAATAGAAAACGTCATCGTCATCAAGTCCAAAAAAACGTCGTCAAGTCAAATCAAACATCAAAACAATGCTGATTTGCTTTTTTGAAGTCTAGGGCGTAGTACATTCAGAGCGTGCTGGCTCAGGTCAGACCAAGCCTTTTAACCTTTTATTTGGATGTTTTGAGAAGATTGTGCAACAGTATTCGCCCAAAAAAAAAAGAGCAGATTCGTTGCAGGCAGGAGACTCGTTCTTCCACCACGACGATGGACGTGCGCCCACTGCCATCTCTGTTAGACAGTTTATGGTTAAACATGGCACAGTTTCGCTGTCCCACGCACCTTATTCGCCTGACCTGTCTCCGGGTGACTGTTTCTTATTCCCACGAATGAAAAGGGGCATGAAATAACACCGACTTGACAACATTGAAGAACACAAGAAACAATTGAGGGAGGAGCTGTCAGCCATCTCTAAAGATAACTAGAAAAATGTTTAGAACGTTAGAAGCACAGATGGGACAAATGAATTACTTGTAATGGAGCATATTTTGGAGAGGTAACGTTTTTTTGTAAACAGTTTTAAAATATATAGCTTTTAAAAACTAATTCCCTTTTTTTGAGCACCCCCTCGTACGAGCCAGTCCAGTTACAGCGCTTATGTATTTCTGGGTTAGATTAAGTTATTACAGCAGTAGTGATTTAATGGTTTCGAGAGCTAAAGTTGACCGAAAACTTACATTTCCATTTAGTTTTTCCGCGAGGTGTTGCTTTCAGATGATTGTTTACTCATGTTGTTGTTATTGTCGTCGTCGCTTTCGTTGTTGTGTGACTGATACGACACATGTATCTACGATAGTCAGTGCTGTCCTTGCCACTTCATCTCTGCATCAACACTGCAATCTACATCCATCTGAGTATGCTCGTTGCAGTCAAGCCTTCTTCACCCCTGCAATGCTATCCACGCCCGCTCCCTTCATTATGAAACTGACGGTTCCTCGATGCAATAGGATAATTCATAGCAGCCAAACTCTTCTCTCAGTCAAGGTGTGCAATAATTTTAGTTGTACCCCGATTCGATTCATTAACTTTTGGTTAGTTATCCGATCCTCTATTCCAGTCTTCAGTAGTCCCCAGTGACATGACATTTAAAAATCAAGTGCCTCCTCCAAGTGTCAACCGTTTACCGTTTTTGTTTTACTTACATACAAGGCTACATTTCAAACAGCTTCAGAAAGGACTAACAAACACTGAAGTTTATTTTAGACCTTAAAATATATCTCTATTTCGGAAATGCTTTTTTTGCTATTGGATGTCAGCGTTTCATATAGTCTCTACATCCGTCATCGCCAGATACGTTACTTTTCCAATTTGCAAAAGTCGTCAGTCAATTTCAGAGTCTCATTTGCGAATCTGATGCCTTCAACATTACTTGATTTAGTTTGAGTACATTCTATTACCTTTGTTTTCTGACGTTCATCGTACAATCTCTTTTCATGAAACAATCCGTTCCATTCAACTGATGACCCTTAACCTCAACTTTCCCTCACAAAATTATAACGTCATTGGCAACCATCAAAGCCTTTATTTCTTGTCCTGAAACTACACGAAAGCCCACGAGGAGTAGCAAACCTTCATTTGATTATTAGGAGGTTTAGCATATATTCACAACAATATAACTTACAGGTAACTGTTCAACACACATTACAACTACTGACAAGCCAAACAGAGGTTTGTTTCTTCAAAAAGTACGTCACACAAATGGCTTTCTCTATTGACAATGTACCGATGAAAATGTTCGCGGAACCTTCTCATTACGATATCAGTCATTTCTTGAGGAATGGCTTCTATGTCTTCCTGGACTGCAGATTTCAAGTCTTCAGTACTGAGAAGTCACCATGAAAAAGTTTGTTCTTCAAATGGCCCCACAGAAAGAAATCAAAGGCTAAAAGACCAGGTGATTCCTCCAGCCGTGGTATATCACAGAATCGTGAGAGTAATCGATGCGGAAAGCGGCGCCTTAGTGTAAGTATTGAATTACGGACCGTATGGGTTGTAGCACCGTCTTACTGCGATAAAATCTCTGCAACTCTGGACTGAAGAAATTGTTATCGTGGCCGCATTCCTCTCGGGATGGAGACTCACTGGCTAGCAACTGTCTTTTAAAAAAAGTTGGTCATCAATTCCAATGGACTGTCCAGTATCACACCAAATGATGACCTTTGAGCCACTCTGCACCTTTACATGAATGAGCTATGGTTTTGTATCTGAGTAATATTGGAAATTTTGTTTATGACGCCGTCTGTTGTATCACGTAAGATCATCCCTCTCCCCCCGCCCCCCACCCCCCCCTCCCCACCCCTCGCCCCGCCTCTTCCTACACGGGCGTCACAGAAACGAAACTGCAAGTTTCCATATGACACCGATAACGGTCACGCGGGATATGGCGGATCCAGTCGTGTGTGCCCGCTGAAACACACCTCCAGCGGCTTCATGCTTCTAGCGCCCTCTGTCGCCTCAACACGGCGACTCAGCCACTCCTCCAGCCACTTTTCCATGTGACACCACGCAGACGCCGCCTGGTCACGGTTCCGTATCCATCGTTCGTGCTTTACTACAGGGGGTAGATTAATAAGTTTAGATTCAAATTATTACCGTCGGCTAGCAGTGTTGTTTAGCTGTTTTTCCCAAAGTTGCTCATTAACAGTTACTAGGTGACCGATTCACTTTTCAGAATGAACTGATGTCTTTGATTTGCGTAGCAGACTTAAAGCAAATTCATTCATTCAAAGGTCACACAGTTTATTTAACACAGCAAGACGTTTTGTCCGTTGAAAGTTATTCCCTTAATATTAATATGGAATAGACAATTATTATTATTATTATTGTTATTGTTGTCCAGAGATTTCTTTGATGCTAATATGCAACAAACTGTTATAATTAGTATTGTTGTTATTATTGTCCAGAGATAATCCGAACACGTTTCACTTCTGGTGTTACTCTGATCGAAATCGTTGGACACTACCGTTTTTCCTTAAGCCGGTTTTTATTAACATAGTGTCTTGATATGATTCACTACTAAGAGTCGTCATGCTTAAGTCCGATTGTAAAAGTCCAAACAGTGTCTATAATCGAAAGTCAAGTTGCGACGCGACATTTGATTACTAAATGCGGCAAGTGAAGTTCTAATATTAGAATTAATGACATCAATCTTGTATCGGTTGAGATGTTCGCTGAATGTTAACGGTATTATGGTTTTGTCAGTTTTCGTATGTTTTACAATAAATTAAACGAACCGAAATTTAGTTTTATTTAGCCCGGCTTCCAATGAAGTTGGCTATTTCACGCAGTGGAGCAAGAACGTAAGAGACGCGAATGTTCAGCACTCGGACACTAAATGTTCGAACACTAAAATCCCAGATGTTAAGGTCTTCCAGACGCTAAAGATGTTAACAGTAACCAAGTTGGGTTTATATAGTTGTGAAACAAAATGGACGGTCGTTATAAACTCTTTGAATAAGGCCCCTTTGCTATTTTGCATGTAATACTTTGTTCCATTGGCTGCTACTATTATTTTATTTATTTTTGTTATTTAAAACGGGAATTCATGATTCTATATGAATTATGGGAACTGTTTATGGCCAGTTCGAATAAATTTATTTTCAAGAAGGAAAAGACATGGAACGAGGAGTTACACTGCCACGACAGTTTCGCATCACTCTGTAACCCAGCTCTCCTTGCCGTTGTGTACGAAGCCATACGCAGCAACATCCATTCACAGGAAAGTTTGTGTCATCAGACATCACAAGATGTGTCAGTTTGGCGCCATCCTGTGAAATTCTGTCCAGTAATTTTATGCAGAAATTGCAACTGCTCACCTTATTTCCCTGTCGTAGCTACTGAGCCACAGTTACAAGGACGAAAATTTGAATCATGTTTTACCGTCCTCTACAAAAATCTCCAAGGCATTTGTAATTCTCTGGAAGGAGACGGACCGGTCGATGTCCGTTTCGTTGCAGAACTGAACGCACTTTTCGCACATTTCCCGTTGTTCGAATTGTCATTTCAGATCCCTTAAGCCTCACATCGGTTGCAGAACCCGTCGCGCGCCGTTGTTGTATCTAGCTGGATATTGTCCTTCGGTCAGGAACAAGAAACTGACGTATTTACACACTGCATAATCAAAAGCCCTGCACAAGACTCACTCCTCAATTGACTCAGTTGGCATCTACACTGGCCAGTGTCCCCTGTTGAACTGAATCGCATGCTGTTTGGGTCAAATCTGATGTGGTACCTAGAGCGAGCTCGTTCACATCTTAGCAGGGTAGGCTATAGTAATTTCCGAAATTCGCTTTGTTTTCTCTTTCTGTTTGGTTAAGAATAGATTTCACAATACAGGGGACAGGCTGCACTGCTGCCTCACTCCTTGCCCATCTACCGCGTGTCTTTCCACACTCATAACTAGCGTCCGGATCTGTACAGGTTCCAGATAAGTTTTGACTCCGTGTGTTTGGTCCCTGCTACACAGAGAACGTCAGAGACAGTATTCCAGTCATAAGCTGTCTCTAAATCTACAAATACTGCATATCTTTGTTCATGTTTGATCAATCTATGTTGGAAGACAAGTGGTGTAGTTAGAAATAACTCTCGTATTCCTACAACCTGGCATTAGTTTCTCTGCGAGAGATGTCTTGCACATTAATACCTTTGTTGTGGTTGGTTATCTGAAACCTCATAAAATGTCGTTTACTGCATGTGCGTTGACATTCGTCTTTCCATGCGGTGTCAAATTCTCCTCGCAGTACCACATCTCACATTTTATCGTCATCTACATCGTCTTCCATATCCACAGTGCTGTCTTCAAATATGTTTCGTGTAGTCCCAGCACAAGTCTCTTTCACCTTATAGCTTGCGCTTCTTTGCTCGATACTGGAATGCCATTGAGCTTATAATGTTGGTGAAACAGCTTATCCTTGTTCTGCAACATTTACTCTCCATGTACTATATTAATTTTCAGGAAGACACTATTATCAGTAACCTCAGTCTTTTTAGGCATAATGTAATCAAGTACCATACGAAAAATATCTACACAAATATCTAGTCAGATCTTGATAACATTTCAAATAAATAAAAACGTGGCAGCCCATATCTAGAGACCAAGAGAGTCACAACTGCAATCACACAATTCGTATAAAACCAAGCTTTAAGAGACTGCACGGATATGAAATGGAAGAAACGCTAAGAGTAATCCGTAATTAAAGCCGGTGGTTGAGTTTAGTAGGATTCTGGAAAAGTGTAATTAGGCTACAAAGGAAATTGCTTAGAAATCACTTATGTGACCCATCCGTAAGTACTGCTTGAGTATTTAGGACCTAATCCAGATATGACTGACAGGGAGCTGTGAACGTGTGAACGCAAGGCCAGCTCAAATGTTCACAGATTTGTAGGACTAAGTGATATATATACTTGTGATGATTGTCAACAACCTTAAGTGGAAATCTACTTTGCAAAACTTCAGGAGTCAATAATAATTGAGAAATCAGAAAAAATACAACCACGCCCTACACATCCTGTAGCGGGCGCCAAATTCACACAAATAACAAGTCCTGCACATGCTTTTAACGGGACATTCTTCCCACTCTCCAAACGTGGGGGGAAAACGAAGAAAACCTGCTATTAGTACGGTACCGTGGCAAGTATTCTCTGACATACACTTCTGAGTTCTTTTTATACTTGGATGATGTTGCAGATGATTCCTCTTGCGTGCTCTATTTGAGTTGCCAAAAGTTGATATTATTATAAAAATTATGAATACGCCATAAGAGGATAAGCAGAGTGATACGTTGGATCAGCTGTTGTTCTACATGTTATCGATAATAAAAATAAAAAGACGAGATTCAGCACGAGGAGAATTAATGTTAGGTTTGATACAGACACACTCGTAATAGCAACTGATCACGTATGCATTACGTGAGTTTAGAGAAACGATTCGTTTCTAAATTTTAGTTGAAACGTTTTCGAACAGAATGACAATTATGAATAGTAAAAATCACTCCATTATTTGGTGAATTTGTGTTTTTAATTATAGTTGTGTCAACCTGATAAGTCAGAATTGTTGGAGCGCCGGACCACAGCAAGTAAGAGGTAACTTTGGTTTCTGGCGACTTGCTCACAACCCAATTTTTCCCTTGCACTCATAGAATTAATACTGTACAGCAGTGAATAACCAAGTCTCTTGCATCATAACGTTTCCATCTCATTAGTACTGGCTGCCTGTCTTAAACTTTAATGTGCTCCACGTTTACGTAGCTGTATCATTAAGTAGCTCTGCATTTAGGTTAAGTGAGTTGGGAAACGACTGGAGAAATAATTTACTCAGCAAAATATTTCGCATTGAGACCTGTATTCGCGGTTGCGTGTACGAGTGACTGTCTGTGGGATATATCGGCTTCGTTGGTTGTAAGCAAAATATACACATCTCTGATTAGTCCAAACGCAAGTTGGAACGCACAGGTAAAACCTACAGGCTCTCTCTCTCTCTCTCTCTCTTAAATAGCCACCAAGCGCATTTTCTCTGCTGTTTCAGCAGATACTTGCACTTTTGTTCGTGCAGTGTGTAGCTGAAGTTAACTATAACAAACAGTGCTCATTACGTCTTTCATGCGATGCCGAGCGTTGACAGAAAACGTCCGTTTAATTCTCGTTACAAGCAATGAGATTTTTAAATCGGAATTTTACGCACCCATTCTATAGACAGGTTCCAGAATAGCGTAGTGCCCTTTCTGTTTTACCACTATGTATTAACAGGGACAGCAAAACTCGAGGAATAACCACTACTCGTGCAGCGATAAAACTGCTCTGGCCCACGCCGACTGCCACCGCCATGCAAAAAGTGCCGCTCAGTCCCTGCTGGTGTACTGGCTATTCTTTGCCATGTTAATATGTAGTAATTAATTATACGAATATCGGTCTAGACTAATTTCGCAGCAATCTATCTAGTGGACTGCTAACGTCCCGTCTCTTTCTGGTGACGCAGGGTGTCGCATGAAAGACGTGACGAGCAGTAACTGTTTGGGCTGACTCCATCTACACATTGCAAAAACAAAATTTCAAATATCTGACGAAACACGACAGCATCTACATCTACATGGTTACTCTGCTAATAACACTTAAGTACCTGGCAGAGTATTCATCGAATCACCATCACAATAATCCTCTATTACTCTACTCTTGAACAGCGCGCCTAAAAACATCAGTAACTTTCCGTGAGGTCTCTGATTTCCGTTAATTTATTATAAATATCGTTTCTCCCTACGCACGTCGGTGTCAGCAAGATATTTTCGCATTCCGAGGAGAAAGCTGGTGACTACAATTTCGTGAGAAGATCCCGCCCGCAACGATAAACGCCTTTGTCTTCATAATGTCCACCCCTATTTCATGATAATTCTGAACGTGTTACTCTTCTTTGAACTTTCTCGATGTACTCCGTTAATCCTATCAGGTAAGGGCGACTCACCGTTCAGCTGTACTTTTAAAGAGTGCTGGGTAGGCAGTTCCTTTAGTAGATCTGTTGCTTTTTCAAGTGTTCTTTCAATAGAGTAAATATCTCTGGAGTGAGCATCCACATGCGCAGAACAGATTTTGTGTTGTCTACATACATTGCCATCCTGGTCACGTGTTCTCGGGACGTCGTGCCTTTGTCCGCATAGCGCCCTGTATACTGTCACTAGATCCCTAGTACAGACGGATTCTTTTCGTACGTGTCGTGGATTATTTACATATGTTGCGCAGAAATTTTAACAGTATCCATTTGATATTGGGAATAAACCAGCTACGTAACTTTTAAGGGCAAGTGATATTACATTCTGCTTCTTTGCGATAGGTATCACAGTTCAGATGCACTCGATTTTTAGTTGTTTTCGGTATGATACGGCACTTTATAGTATTACAGAGCCAGACGTACGATTTTGTAGTGATAGTCTGACAAAACGACAGTATGCTAGTACTTTTGCAAGTGTCCGAAAAACACCGAATTTGCCACACATTAGCGGTTATATCCCTGCTAATTTGTCCTTTTTTCTGCTGTTTCTGCATATTTATTTTCTCGTTTTTGCGCTCTAAAGCACAATTTTTCTTACTGGTGATACTTTGAAGTATTTATTTAACTCATTTTACGTACTTTCTCCCAGTTTACTAAATAAATTGCAGACTGAGTCATCTATATACATAATCGACAAGTCACTGATAAATGCGTGGAGGACAGTAGTTGCTGAAACAACTAACCATTCCCTTTTCTATTACACTAGCAAATTTACGAGAGAAAGCGCTTGTTTGTAAGCTTTTGTACGAGCCGTAATATAGCCATAAAATCGTAGAAAAATAGGTCTACAGAATCAAGCCTTAATTATAATGCGTCCCGAAATTTTTAAAAATATACAGTGTCTCTTACTAATATAACTATAATTAGAGCTACATGGTACGTACCCATGAAAAGTTACTATCCCTCCGTTGACATATTTTTCTTTGCATCCGTAGCAACAACAGTAATTCAGTATCGCTATTACACTAGCAACAAACGGTGAAATACAAAACAATTCTTGATATTATAAACTTCAAACGCTGCGGAAAGAACACACGCACAGCGAAGTCCGGAAAACACGTGACAATCCTGGTTTAAAGTTGACAATATGCGCAGAACGCAATGCTCACTCCAGAGATATTTACTCTATGGTTCTTTCAATAAAACGCAGCCTTTGATTCGCATTCCACACAACATTTTCTATGTGTTCTTCACAATTTATGTCGTTCCTAATTGTAATTCCTAGGTATTTAGTTGAATTTACGGCCTTCAGATTTGACTGATTTATCGTGTAACCGAAGTTTGATAACTCCTTTTAGCATTTATATCGATGACCTCATACATTCCATTATTTATAATCAATTGCAAATTTTCGTACCATACACATAACTATTCTAAATGTTTTTGCAATTTGTTTTGATTTTCTGATGACTTTACTAGACGATAAACGACATCATCCTCTGCCAACAACCTAAGACGACTGCTCAAGGTTGCATCCTAAATAAGGGGCAGCAGAATGCCTGTATTTTAGGAACGCCAGAACTCACTACTGAGCGCACCTGGCGACTCTTGGGAGAGACGCCTAGAGTGTGTTATTGTGGGTATTGAAATCAGCTGAAAATAAATCCTGTTGCTATCAAAGGGCACACTTTGGAAGACAGCAGAAACAAGATTTTAAACATGTCTGTCATCCTCTATCGTGAACAGCAGAAACAGTGAAAAAATCATTTCATAGTACATTTGGGGACAATAGGCTTAACTGAAACTAGGTGAGATATGTCCTGTGCTAATTTCGGAACATACAGCAGGTAACACTGACTCTAGTTCAGTACACCATGTTTCTTCAAGTTTAGGTTTTTGTAATGTGAGCAATTTCCCTTTATTTTGTCCATAATGGACGCTGTTGTTTGTCCTTTGAAGGGTGGTGTAAAAGAAACCAATCAAATGCGCTGTAGTTAAAAAACGACTTATTTCCTGCATGTCTACAGGCGATTATATTAATTTTTTCTTTACGAAGGCAACGATGGAGTTCAATACATTCCAGTCGTAAGTGCATATTTGACTCAAAAGTTTTTGAAGCACCATACTGTTATATTTATACGCTAATTCTATTTAAAATATTATAAACTCTGAAAGAATCTGAACTCACAGCGTTTCCTCTATAGATCTTCATGATGCAAACATTTACGAAATTATTTACTCTTCCCTGGTCAAAATTCTCGTGTACATTTTATCTCAAAATCATTGACTAGGAACTGGATGAAGCCGCAAAAAGTAACTACACATTTCAATTTCACTACGTACTAGAATCGCCTTAAGTGTCTTCCTTAACATATTTACATTACGAATTATGTTTGATCAACATTGAAATTTCAGACTTATGTTATACTAGGTAAATGGAATGTCTCACCTTCTTCGTTGTTAGTCCTGTTTAGAAACGTAAATTCTTAAGGTGTGTGACGCAATTTCAACGTGCACTGACAACTGAACAACTGTTGTTGTTGTCTTCAGTCCTGAGACTGGTTCGATGCAGCTCTCCATGCTACACTATCTTGTGCAAGCTTCTTCATCTCCCAACCTACATCCCTCCGAATCTGCTCAGTGTATTCATTTCATGGTCTCCCTCTACGATTTTTACCCTCCACGCTGCCCTCCAATGCTAAATTTGTGATCCCTTGATGCCTCATAACATGTCCTACCACCCGTTCCCTTCTTCTTGTCAAGTTGTGCCACCAACTCCTCTTCTCGCCAATTCTAGACAATACCTCTTCATTAGTTATGTGATCTACCCATCTAATCTTGAGCATTCTTCTGTAGCACCACATTTCGAAAGCTTCTATTCTCTTCTTGTCCAAACTATTTTCCGTCCATTTTTCACTTCCATACATGGCTACACTCCATAGAAATACTTTCAGAAACGACTTACTGACACTTAAATCTATACTCGATGTTAACAAATTTCTCTTCTTCAGAAACGCATTCCGTACCATTGCCAGTCTACATTTTATATCCTCTCTACTTCGACCATCATCAGTTATTTTGTTCCCGAAATAGCAAAACTCCTTTGCTACTTTAAGTGTCTCATTTCCTAATCTAATTCCCTCAGCATCACCCGACTTAATTCCACTACATTCCATTCTCCTCGTTTTGCTTTTGTTGATGTTCATCTTATATCCTCCTTTCAAGACACAGTTAATTCCGTTCAACTGCTCTTCCAAGTCCTTTGCTGTCTCTGACAGAATTACAATGTCATCGGCGAGCCTCAACGATTTTATTTCTTCTCCATGGACTTCAATACCTACTTAGAGGCCGAGCGGTTCTAGGCGCTTCATTCTGGAACCGCGCGACCGCTACGGTCGCAGGTTCGAATCCTGTCTCGGGTATGGATGTGTGTGATGTCCTTAGGTTAGTTAGGTTTAAGTAGTTCTAAGTTCTAGGGGACTGATGACCTCAGATGTTAAGTCACATAGTGCTCAGAGCCATTTAAATTATTTTTGAACCTACTCCAAATTTTTCTTTTCTTTCCTTTACTGCTTGCTCAATATACAGATTGAATAACATCGAGGACAGGCTGCAACCCTGTCTCACTCCCTTCCCAACTGCTGCTCCCCTTTCATGCCCCTCAACTCTTATAACTGCCATCTGGTTTCTGTACAAATTGTAAATAGCCTTTCGCTCCCTGTATTTTACCCCCGCCACCTTTAGAATTTGAAAGAGAGAATTCCAGTCAACATTGTCAATAGCTTTCTCTAAGTCCACAAATGCTAGAAATGTAGGTTTGCCTTTCCTTAATCTATTTTCTAAGATAAGTCGTAGGGTCAGTATTGCCTCACGTGTTCCAACATTTCTGCCGAATCCATACTAATCTTCGCCGAGGTCGGCTTCTACCAGTTTTTCCATTCGTCTGTAAAGAATTCGCGTTAGTATATTGCAGTTGTAACTTATTAAACTGATAGTTCCGTAATTTTCACATCTGTCAACAGCTGCTTTCTTTGGGATTGGAATTATTAAATTCTTCTTGAAGTCTGAGGCTATTTGGCCTGTCTCATACATCGTGCTCACCAGATGGTAGAGTTTTGTCATGACTGGCTCTCCCAAGGCCGTCAGTATTTCCAATGGAATGTTGTCTACTCCCGGGGCCTTATTTGGACTCAGGTCTTTCAGTACTCTGTCAAACTCTTCACGCAGTATCGTATCTCCCATATCATCTTTATCTACATCCTCTTCCATTTCCATAATATTGTCAAATACATCGCCCTTGTATATACCCTCTATATACTACTTCCATCTTTCTGATTTCCCTTCTTTGCTTAGTAACTGGGTTTCCATCTGAGCTCTTGATATTCATACAAGTGGCTCTCTTTTCTCCAAAGGTCTCTTTAATTTTCCTGTAGGCAGTGAGATAAGCCTCTACATACTTACATTGGTCCTCTAGCCATCCCTGCTTCGCCATTTTGCCCTTCCTGTCGATCTCATTTTTGAGAGATTGGTATTTCTTTTTGCCTGCTTCATTTACTGCGTTTTCATATTTTCTCCTTTCATCAATTAAATTCAATATTACTTCTTTTATCCACGGATTTCTACTAGCCCTCGACTTTTTACCTACTTGATCCTTTGCTGCCTTCACTACTTCATCCCTCAGAGCTACCCATTCTTCTTCTACTGTATTTCTATCCCCCATTCCTGTCAATTGTTCCCTTATGCTCTCCCTGAAACTCTGTAGAACCTCTGGTTTAGTCAGTTTATCCAGGTACCATCTCCTTAAATTCCAACCTTTTTGCAGTTTCTTCAGTTTTAATCTACAGTTCATAACCAATAGATTGTGGTCACAGTCCACATTTGGCCCTGGAAATGTGTTACAATTTAAAACCTGGTTCCTAAAGCTCTGTCTCACCATTATATAATCTATCTAATACCTTTTAGTATCTCCAGGGTTCTTCCATGTATACAACCTTCTTTCATGATTCTTGAACCAAGTGTTAGCTATGATTAAGTTATGCTCTGCGAAAAATTCTACCAGACGTCTTCCTCTTTCATTTTTTAGCCCCAATCCATATTCACCTACTATGTTTCCTTCTCTCCCTTTTCCTACTCTCGGATTCCAGTCACCCAACCGAGGGAGGTGGTGCAGTGGTTAGACACTGGACTCGCATTCGGGAGGACGACGGTTCAATCCCGTGTCCAGCCATCCTGATTTAGGTTTTCCGTGATTTCCCTAAATCGCTCCAGGCAAATGCCGGGATGGTTCCTTTCAAAGGGCACGGCCGACTTCCTTCCCCGTCCTTCACTAATCCGATGAGACCGATGACCTCGCTGTCTGGTCTCCTTCCCCAAACCAACCAACCAGTCACCCATGACTGTTAAATTTTCGTCTCCCTTCACTACCTTGATAATATCTTTTATCTCATCATACATTTCATCAATTTCTTCATCATCTGCACAGCTTGTTGGCATATGAACTTTTACTGCTGTAGTAGGCATGGGCTTCGTGTCTATCTTGGCCACAATAATGCGTTCACAATGCTGTTGGTAGTAGCTTACCCGCACTCCTATTTTTTTATTTATTATTAAACCTACTCCTGCATTACCCCTATTTGATTTTGTATTTATAACCCTGTATTCACCTCACCAAAAGTCTTGTTCCACCTGCCAGCGAACTTCACTAATTCCCACTATATCTAACTTCAACCTATCCATTTTCCTTTTTAAATTTTCTAACCTACCTGCCCGATTAAGGGGTCTGACGTTCCACGCTCCGATCCGTAGAACGCCAGTTTTCTTTCTCCAGATAACGACGTCCTCTTGAGTAGTCCCTGCCCGGAGATCCGAATGGGGGACTATTTTACCTCTGGAATACTTTACCCAAGAGGACGCCATCATCATTTAACGATACAGTAAGGCTGCATGCCCCCGGAAAAATTATGGCTGTAGCTTTCAGCAATTCGCAGTACCAGCACAGCAAGGCCGTTTCGGTTAGTGTTGCAGGGCCAGATCAGTCAATCATCCAGACTGTTGCCCCTGCAACTACTGAAAAGGCTGCTACCCCTGTTCAGGAACCACACGTTTGTCTGGCCTCTCAACAGATACCACTTGGTTTTGGTTGCACCTGCGGTACGGCCATCTGTATCGCTGAGGCACGCAATGCTCCCCACCAACGGCAAGGTCCATGGTTCATGGGGGTAGGACTGAACAACTAAATATGTTTCATTTAATGATATCTTTGTTGTTCTACAACGTATTAATAGTTCACAATAGTGACAAGAACTGTACGTACGGAAATCACGTTTCTCATCTACTTAATAACCAGTCTGCATGTAGAGAGAGACGTTTTGTGGTGTTATTTACTGGATGTATTACCTCAGCACATTACCTTCGCTTCATTTATGCCTTAAAAACACAGAATTAATTTCTTGCTTATCGCACTCGATTGAAAATACCTGACGTTTTTCTTTAATTTTTTTCTGGCACAAAAATTAATTTTCTCGTCATTCATCTAAGCTATATGTGTATTATGTTATGTCAGCTAGATTCAGTGTGAGCGGAGGAAGTAGTTTCATAGGTAAATGTATTAATTTTCATATCGTAATTATGAAAGAATTTTGTATCTATGTTGTTTCTCAAAGATATCTTTTATATATTGCTGATATAAAATATCCTATGAGAAATAAATAATTATTGTTACCTGTGTTATGTTCCTTTACCTCTGCCATTTACTGCTTTTTGTTATTTTAGTACCTTTGTTAGATGTAGTTAGCGAACTTGGATGTTCAACTTCAGGACAATATCGTGCTCAAAAAATTTACTAAATCAGTGTAAAGTAGTAAAAACCTGTCATATTAAGAAAGGACATCACTAAACAGAAAAATATGAAAATCCCATATCTCGTCCGTAAGAATATTTACTCCGTTACTTATTATAACAAAGTAATCCGTTACGCTAACGTGCTATATTGCTAAATTGACCTGAAATTCCATACACTGAGTTTCATTATCAAAAGAATAAAATAAGAAATTCTATTATCGTCCCGTATACAATTAAAAGAGGATGTGCATGGCAGCTAAAAGCCTAATTTAACTAACAATATGTTTTCATAATTTGAAGCTATCACTTATTTTATTGCTCCACATATTATTTATGATGTAGGTAAGGCGAATGCAAATGGATTCTTGGGGGACGGGGACGGAGTTTTAGAAAGGTTGTAGGACACTATAAGCACAGACAGAACAAGGACCATCCACTACTCAGTGTCAGTCCCCCTATTTTCCTCAGCGGTGTAAACGTCCCATCTGCTATGCACATACTGTTTCTCCTACTGTCTGTCTTAAAACTAATAGGGTCTCTCATGCAAACTGCAGTCTTTTTGTTGTGCAACCAGATGATAAACAAAAAGAACCGATAATCTGAATAACGGAAAAAAAACAATTTAATGGCGAATTCTAGCTCAGTTTGAAAAATGGCGATGTGTTTACAATCCAACTTCACTCTTAAAAATTCGCGTTGACAAAGTTACGGAGCCAACGTGACGTTTCTCACTTTTAATTCGTTATTAATTACCTTTTCTATAGCCTATTAGGCGTATAAATGATAACATGCAGAATTTCAATGACTCAGTAACATCTAATTCAAAAATGGTTCAAATGGCTCTGAGCACTATGGGACTTAACATCTGTGGTCATCAGTCCCCTAGAACTCAGAACTACTTAAACCTAACTAACCTAAGGACATCGCACACATCCATGCCGAGGCACGATTCGAACCTGCGACCGTAGCGGTCACGCGGTTCCAGACTGAAGCGCCTAGAACCGCACTGCCACACCGGCCGGCAATATCTAATTAACAATCGTGCATGTACACTGGTGTCCAAAACGAAAGCAACATACGGAAATTTTGCAAGGTTGCGATTTTTTGCCACAAAGCAGTATAGAAGGTGATGGTAAAGTACGAACAATGTAAAATGTACAGAACTTAATCAACTGCAACATGCATGTACGACATTCTGACATGTGGTTAATGTTGCTCAGTATGATGTGGGACCACCTCTGGCAACAACACAGGCCTGTCAACGACGGGACACGCTGTGAATGATGTCATCAGTCTCATGTTGAGGCAATAACGCCCATTATTCCTGCAGGGCTGCTCACAAGTCTTTGAGAGTGGTTGGTGGATGCTGATGTGATGCAGCGCGTCTCCCTAGTGCTCTACGGGATTCAAATCTGGAGAGCGAGCAGGCCACGCCATATTTCCAGTATCTTCCGTTGCCAAGAAAACTTTAAGCACCCGTGCTCTGTGTTCGAGTGGTCAGCATAATCCCTGCCCACACCATTAGGTATCCTCCTCGATATCGGTCTATTTCCACAATGTGCGGCTCACGAATTCCTGTTCCACGTGCCCTCGAGGTGCGAATCCGTTGAGGATCACTCTCCAGACCAAATCGGAACTCATCTGTGAAAAATACATTGACCCACCATTCGACCGTCCAGGTGGCATGCTGACGGCTCCATTCCAAACGTTCCGTTCTGTGAAGACACGCCAAAGACAAGCAGACAGCAATTCTCCGACAATAAAGGCCACTTCGCTGAAGGCATCTGCTCTCAGTTTGCCTTGATGCAAGTTGTGGGGCAAGGCCGGTGTCACCCCACGTTCCATTGTTGCCAAATTTATTCAAGATGACGTATGTCTCTGTGTATACAGAAAGCAGAGCAAACGCTCTCCGAATGTGGAGGTGACTGGATACAGTGGAGTGCACTGCCATATTACACGTCCCGATTAATGCATTTGGGCTACGTGGTGGCATCTGTGCTACATTTACAATCAATTTTAGAACACAGAACGAGATGTTATGTCAAGATCGCATATATAGATCTCACCTCAAACAGACAGAATTGCGAAAAGTGACCAGGGAATAGGTATATATCGACCGCATATAGAGCGTAATGCGGTGAATTTGAGGAAGTACTTTGCTATCTTCTGGTTCGCACTGAACAATTTGTATATCAGACCAAGTATGCTGCAACATGAGAAATCCCGGAAAAACGTGGACATAGTAATGAGGGGAATAAGGGGGCAGTCAAGTTTTTTCCCCATTCAGGGTCATTATACTGTATGTCTATTGAGGTACTAGTGATTCCCGATGCATCAGTCACGTGACACAGCCTGCATTCTACTCATATACAGCTACGTGTTCCGTGTGTTTTAAAGCACTATCTACTTGCGATCGTTAAACCTGTCCTTCATCAGAGGACTTTGATCTTATGTGTGAAGAAACTTGACCCACTCCTCTAAAGGAGCTTTCTTATATGTGATCACCCCTGTCGCATCTTGGGTGTAAAATCGAGACTTCCGGTCACAACTAACTTAGCGATAGGAGCTTGTGACGCACTGTAATCGCAGTGTACGCATTGCCCGACTCATGCGCTGTTTACAGAGTTAGTGACGGAATTTTCACATGTCGCACGCTGCTGCTTTGCGTTTATCTGTCTCCTTGTAGGATGTATCCCCCACTAGTAACTATCATTTTATGTAGGCCTTATGCAGGCATCGTATAATTTCTGAACCGTGATCGGATGTGAACAGTGGACACTGTACGTCTCCGCAAAGCTATATTGCGCTCGTATCATGAACAGGAAATGATTTACGAATCGATAAGATAGTTCAGCGTAGAGAAACTGTGAAGAAGGATGTATGTATGATAGTGGTGAAAGATTTTCGATCTAATATTATAACCAGTTCTGAAGTGCAGAACGTCATAGTCTTAGGAGTGTGTGTGTTTATGTTCTCTATCTTACGAATACCTTCCTAGTACCGATACTAGACTCTAGAACAATAATTTACTGTTGATAGCTTCGTTGATTTTGGTAAAAATGTATCCAACTCAATTCATCTCGAACTTCATCGCGTATAAAAATACGAGTAAGTCTTGTCTTGTTCTTCTTAACTGTATCCTATTACATTACGGCGCTTTGAAATCTGTTAGTATACATAGATAGGGAGTGCTATGCTCCTCGACATGGTAACATCTCGAGAAATCTAGTGCAGTTAAATGGGTTGGGGACTTGGAGAGCTATATTCATTCACGAGACGTGGAGTGTAGCGCTCTTCTTCTGATCGCTTGGAGATTAATTCTCTAGCGGTGCTGCAGGGTGTGTTGGTCAATGACTGTATGTGGTTGGTCTTTTACCCTAAGACGGGGAGAATGCTCTGTGACTCCCATACGCTGAGAGATATATCGTATATTAAACACTATTCTCGAAGTGTTAAAAATCTGTATAGCGTTGTCTGATGTACTTCGATCATGTATGTGTTCGAAAACTAACAATGAATGCTCGTACTGCACAGTAATCCAGCCACATTCGCAATCACACTCGCAAAGTGATGTAAAAGTGGCTGTTTAGCTGTGACACTGAAATTGAGGGCCATGCAGTCACATCAATGGCCTGTGCTGAACTTAGTGTAAAATTTTTCGCACTATGAAGTCTTTTGCTTACTATTACAATACATCGAAGGTGTCTTTTCCATCACATCCACGCATCGATTACTTCATAATAATTTAGTGACATAGCTTGTTTCAGTTGGGGGAGAAGTTTTGTGGGTGGAGACAACTTCTGGAGGTTGCCAGCAGCTAAACAGCGATCGAGTATATGAGTGCAAAAGTACCAATAACTCGAAATGGAACGCCGAGTCATCATCTGTTCCGTCACGGCGACATATGAACTTAAATGTAGAGGTCATGAAAGACTTTCGCACGGTAGTTTGGAAACCCTCCACAACGCTGCCAAACTCTTCTACTTTCCTTATGTTGTAAGTGTGTTTTATTTAAAAAATAATTCAGTTTTATGCTATCCGCGGTAAGAATATGTTTTACATAGTGTGATGTCTAGCTTTCTGTGAGAGTTCGTGGATCAGAGCGTTTTAATACGTTTAGAATGTGAAATAGAGGTCGAAGTCGTGGCAGAAAAAAGAAATGTTTGGCAGTGTACAAAGTGCGTTAGAAATCAGTGTTTCAAACAAGTAAACAGGGCCACAGTGGGCGTTTCTTGCGATTTACAATATAGTACGTGGGATTCGGTCATTCTCCTAGAGTAGAGGTGATGAAACTTTAAACTACCCTCTGTAGTGTATCAATAAGTGTGTATTTAACTTGTTCGACCCAGGGAGCAGTAGCAGCAGCAGTTTGAGGGGTAAATTCAGTGAGGGGGCGAAGTATGCCGTTAGGGCTGTACGCTGTGCTATTCTGGGAAGCACTGCGAAATCTCTCTCTCTCTCTCTCTCTATCTCCCTCTCTCTGTCTCTGTCTCTCTCTCCGCTCGCAGTCCGGAACCGCGCGACTGCTACGGTCGCAGGTTCGAATCCTGCCTCGGGCATGGATGTGTGTGATGTCCTTAGGTTAGTTAGGTTTAAGTAGTTCTAAGTTCTAGGGGACTGATGACCACAGATGTTTAGTCCCATAGTGCTCAGAGCCATTTGAACAATTTTTTTTCTCTCTCCGCACTGGACCCCCAACGCAGCTTTGCGTCAACGCGCGAGTAATGGCGTCTATGTGAGTTCTATATCGGATGAAGTTATTTGAGTTTCTATAGTTGTAAATTTTTGTCTGCTGGGGGGGGGGGGAGGGGGTAGAGAATAACAATGACAGGATGTTGGGCTTATAGATTTGAATGGATGTGATCTGTAGTACTTGTAAGTAGTTTGGGGACGCACTACAATGCGCGCATTTCCGCCGAATGGTCAAAACACGGTACTGTCGCAGTAACTCAGCTCGCTTTGTTTATAGACGGGATGCAGAAGGTGGTGGATATGGCTTTGTCCGACTTCTGCTGTCCCGACTCAAAATGGTATGACCACTTGTGCAAAGCTGTATAAATGAGAGCAGGTGCAGGATGTGTAGGGAATGACTAAGACCATGTTGGATTTTTACTGTAGCAGATAGGTTGTGAAAGGAGACTCGTTTCGAGATATGATTCACTTGTGGCTGTGATCTTTCCCAATGGGTCATGGCCTTTAACTCAGTGGATATATAACGAAAAATCTGACATGGTATTGAGACAGAATACGTTACACATACTGGATAAATATCTAGCGGAGTGAGGGAGTGGAAAATACCGGTCACATACTGCGTTCCTTAGCCGACTGTCTTTCAAAATTCATCGGGCGGGTGTGTGATATCTCCACATTTGAGGATCAGGTTTATAAATTATATCTGTTTGTGTAAAGGAAATATCTATGTGCTGTTGTAGGGGGGGGGGGGGGGGATTTTACTTGTTTGACTTGGAATACTGTGATAGAGAAGGGAAGAGTATGTCTAGTGAAAAGGTATTTCCAGAGCCACAGCATTCAACAGAGTTTATTTCCAATACTTCGCTCATTGCTGAATACCGTTCAGTTGAGACCTAGATCGTAAGATTTAATTGTAAGTGTAAGTATAGAATAAATATGTGAGGCGTTTTCTTGAATGTGTTCGTGTATGCAAAGTCTGTGGTGGTTTTGATTAGCGTTCCCACGTTAATAGTAGCGGCCTTCCGAATGCAGAGACCTGTTGGAGTGTAGGATTGTATGATAGTTAACTGTATTATGTTCTAGACGGCCGAATAGTGAACTAAGTATGTCCTGGGCTGCTTTCGGGATCAAGTGTAACTTTGAGAAGATGGCGCATTTGCAGTGGAGTTTTATTCCCTGCCATGTAAATTGTTCGGTCCACTGCTTCTGCAAATTTGATGTCTGTATTTAGCTGAGCGAAAAACGATTGTGGTGTGTTGGACACACGTTTTCCTGATCTCTAGACGTGGAAACGACCATAGTTGGTTTATGGAGAATATTAATCATCTCGGATCTGTTAGATGACCGACTTCGGTATCCGAAAGTGCGAATATCAGTTTACTATACTTGTTTCTAGTCAGTCAGTGGTTTACAGCACGCTGCACATCGCTAAAGTTGGGTGTTTGCGGAGAAATAATTTATATTGTATATGTTATGCATTATGCTAGGTTAGCGATCGGGAGGCTAGTGCGATGTTCCTCATATGGACAAGTACAGCAAAAACTGAAGGTAGTCGGTGATATATTCCCTGGTTGGAGAGCGGTTTGACGGTCCAATACTCTTGCGAGTATGGTTTGTATTTGATGACCTGTACACAACTTCGCGATGTTTAGTTGTCTGTGAAAAATGGTGATCAGTGTAAAATAGTTAATGCCATTGAGTGTAGCGTCTGTAGAAAGAAACAACAGGTTGGTGGTATATACACTCCTGGAAATTGAAATAAGAACACCGTGAATTCATTGTCCCAGGAAGGGGAAACTTTATTGACACATTCCTGGGGTCAGGTACATCACATGATCACACTGACAGAACCACAGGCACATGGACACAGGCAACAGAGCATGCACAATGTCGACACTAGTACAGTGTATATACACCTTTCGCAGCAATGCAGGCTGCTATTCTCCCATGGAGACGATCGTAGAGATGCTGGATGTAGTCCTGTGGAACGGCTTGCCATGCCATTTCCACCTGGCGCCTCAGTTGGACCAGCGTTCGTGCTGGACGTGCAGACCGCGTGAGACGACGCTTCATCCAATCCCAAACATGCTCAATGGGGGACAGATCCGGAGATCTTGCTGGCCAGGGTAGTTGACTTACACCTTCTAGAGCACGTTGGGTGGCACGGGATACATGCGGACGTGCATTGTCCTGTTGGAACAGCAAGTTCCCTTGCCGGTCTAGGAATGGTAGAACGATGGGTTCGATGACGGTTTGGATGTACCGTGCACTATTCAGTGTCCCCTCGACGATCACCAGTGGTGTACGGCCAGTGTAGGAGATCGCTCCCCACACCATGATGCCGGGTGTTGGCCCTGTGTGCCTCGGTCGTATGCAGTCCTGATTGTGGCGCTCACCTGCACGGCGCCAAACACGCATACGACCATCATTGGCACCAAGGCAGAAGCGACTCTCATCGCTGAAGACGACACGTCTCCATTCGTCCCTCCATTCACGCCTGTCGCGACACCACTGGAGGCGGGCTGCACGATGTTGGGGCGTGAGCGGAAGACGGCCTAACGGTGTGGGGGACCGTAGCCCAGCTTCATGGAGACGGTTGCGAATGGTCCTCGCCGATACCCCAGGAGCAACAGTGTTCCTAATTTGCTGGGAAGTGGCGGTGCGGTCCCCTACGGCACTGCGTAGGATCCTACGGTCTTGGCGTGCATCAGTGCGTCGCTGCGGTCCGGTCACAGGTCGACGGGCACGTGCACCTTCCGCCGACCACTGGCGACAACATCGATGTACTGTGGAGACCTCACGCCCCACGTGTTGAGCAATTCGGCGGTACGTCCACCCGGCCTCCCGCATGCCCACTATACGCCCTCGCTCAAAGTCCGTCAACTGCACATACGGTTCACGTCCACGCTGTCGCGGCATGCTACCAGCGTTAAAGACTGCGATGGAGCTCCGTATGCCACGGCAAACTGGCTGACACTGACGGCAGCTAGCGCCATTCGACGGCCAACACCGCGGTTCCTGGTGTGTCCGCTGTGCCGTGCGTGTGATCATTGCTTGTACAGCCCTCTCGCAGTGTCCGGAGCAAGTATGGTGGGTCTGACACACCGGTGTCAATGTGTTCTTTTTTCCATTTCCAGGAGTGTAGATTGAGGGAAATGTCCGTGCAAATTAGCAATCTTTGCAAAATAATGAGAGAGAGCGCCAGAAAGAGAAGGTGGATGGTGCTTCGATAGCGACAGCGTCAGTAATTGGACTGATAAATTCGGTAAGAGCTAATGAGAGTGCTCGATTGATACGTGACATAGGAGCGGTGAGAACATTTGCGTATGTTGCGAGCAGGAAAGCTATCACGTTATGTCCGGATGGAAGACTTAATTAGGCGATATTTTAGTAAACAGGTTCTGTTATGGGAGGAATTTCCGTGCATACAAGCTGAGGCATGAAGAAAGCAAGCGTTAACGATTTCTGGGACAGTATACAGTCCCCGAGAGGTCGACTTGGCTCTTATTTTTTTGCAAAGAGATGTGATGTAAGAATAATGTTGATAACGTTTCAGATGGCGAGTCGTCACGCAGACGTTTCGCTGCGAGGCGAGAGCCGTGCTGGGTAGTTACGTATGGTTAAACGTGTGTGTGTGTGTGTGTTTGTGTGTGTGTGTGTGTGTGTGTGTGTGTGTGTGTCAACACGCCTTGCATTCAACAGCAGAGACAAGCGGCGCCTGGAGATGCCTCGAATATGAGGCTAGCGTGAACGCACTTTAGTGTGCTATGACAGTATAACGGTGACTGTATAGAGGGATGCAGCTTCCACCGGTTATCGGTGGCGGCGGCTGGCGGGTGCACTGGAGCGTGCGTCCCTGGCCGGTCGCGCCAGGAGCTGTGTCTGGGTGAACACGTATTTGGATAGGGATTTCAAGGGCGTGGAGTGTGAACGCGGCTGTCAACAACTCATGTTTGCTGAAGCCGAGCAGGAACCAGTGCGCGGGTTGAGGGCCGTCAGGTGTGTGACTTCGCGGGGGAGAGGTTGTGGTGGTGGGTGCTTGTGCGCGTCTGTTGCGTTACTTTGCGAGCGGCTCTGTAGACTGTGCCATGCGTTATTTGGACAGTTTACGAGTACTGAGCGTGTTTGCAAATACATGTACTGCATTATTTAGGAGCAGTTTGCTATTGTGTACTGAAATTAGGAGTTGTTTGCATGTCTACAGACTGCGTATTGTGACGCCACGCACATTTACGTGGATGTTATTTATCAGTGTGATGGACACATTCGATAGCTAATGAAAATGTTTGAAACTAACTAGAGTGAACTCGTGCTTTACTCCCCCCAGCAGCCCAGAGCAGGTGAGTCGTATTCCCTCACGATCTTGATTTACATCAAGAAACGGATGACAGCATCATAGACCTCGTGGAGAATACACTGTTTGCCGCCATCATGGATAAATGTACTTTCGTCATCAGCTGGTGTCACTGTGGCGTCCTCTGACGGCGAGGAAATGTACTAAGACAGTTGGGGTCTGGAGCTCGTGGTGAACACACTAGGTGGCGCCATCTTAGATTATGGTACTTGCGTCACTACAGCATCCTCTAGTGGCATCGGTATGAACTAAGTTGGGTTATAAATTCAGTGGCGAATACACTTTGTGGTGGAGTTGCCTCTAATTGTTTAAATAAAGGCTGGTAGGAGTTGTTTGACTATATGGACGCAAATTCTGTGCATTGTTTATGAGTGGTTCGCCTGTCTGTAGGCTGTGCAATGTGTTATATTTGACAGTTTACAATTAGGAAGAGTGTGTGTAGAGCTTTATACATGAGTTATGTGGGAGTGGCTTGAAGGAAGGTCTGTTTGCTGTGGGGCATGTCAGAGCGTGTGTTCTGTGATACTTATACTCCATCACTAAATAAATTGCTCTCAAATAATTAAACTACACTCCTTCCTCCCTCCATGAAGCTAGTGCAGGCTGAGTCCTTTTACCACACGCCCCTAGGAAGTGGTGGTGGTGGTACGCCTCGTTTACAGCAATTTTCTTACGTTGGTAGCGAAAACGCAAGTGAGATTTGTTTACTGGCAGATTTCACACTTGGTGCCTGATCCTAGGAGGATGTGGCGGTCGGGTGCATGAGGTTAGTACAAGTGTCCTTTCTTTATGCACAATTTTCTTAGGTTGGTAGCGAAAGTACAAGTGACCTTTCTTTACTGATAGAATTCAAACTCGGCGAGGGTTCCCAGAAAGAGGTGGCGGTCTGGTCCTTGAAAAGTAGTTGAAAGTAGGTAGTTGAACACATTTTCGTACGTATATGTGATTGTAAAATGAATTATTTAATATGATTAAAATTGAAATGGAATTAAGTACTTAGGTAATTGATAGGTTATATGCGCTATGTGAGTGTTAGCATATTTACAGAAGACTATGTCCGTCGCATGTATGGAGGGGGCAATGAGTGTGTGATGTAAGTGGTCGGACGTCGGCAGGGTGGCGATGCGGCGCGTGTCCGGTTATAACGTGCACGCGTGGGAGGTAGAGAGAGAGAGAGAGAGAGAGAGAGAGAGAGAGAGAGAGACAGCAGACTATCTTGAGTCAGTTAACTTAGCGAGAGCGTTCATTGTCGAGCACGCCACGTGCTGGACCGGCGGTTGTGTGACGTCAGGGAAGATTCCATTCTCTGGGAAAATAACTTACGCGCCAAAAGTGTGGCAGGGCTTCTTTGCCCACCGTGTGCTGGACCGAACGGCTGACCGTTGTGTGATGTGGGGGAAGATTGCGTTCCCAGGCAAACAATTTTGGCGCGAAACGTGTGGAGACGACGAATACACGTGGTGAACAGACAACAGACAGTTGTGACGTCAGCATCGGCAAGTTCCAGCTTGTCCAGTGAAAACATGTTTACAACATGGGAGTGATCACTGGTTCACCGGCTAGCGTGGGCCGCCCCCAGCGGACTGGCCATTGGAGCGTGCCGCCAGTCTAGCACGCGAGCAGCCTGCTCACGTGACAGGCATTGACAGTGGTCCGCACGCTGGTCAGCGTGGCCAGGGGGGGGGGGGGGGGCGAAGATGTGAACTAATTTAGACGGGTCGTAGCCGTCATGGCGACTCGGCTGCGATCTCGAAGATGTGCACTGATTGTGTTGGAGAACAAGTGATGACCATACTGCAAAATCAAAGGATGTGACAGGTTACTATAAGAGCAATTTATTATTTGACGCAATTTTGATAGGTTAGCAGTGGAAGAAGATAAGTGACCGCAAAAGTTCTTAGGATTAATTCGCACATGTGATCGATTATGGTATTGGGATTTGAAGTGATAGATTTTTGTTATGAATGTAACGCAAATGGCTTTCTCGCCACGTAAATCGGACACCTTGAATAAATAATAATAAATGATAATAAATAATAAAAAGTAGAAGTACAGTTTTCGAGACATTATCGTGTTGGAATTTGAACATGGCGCAATTTTCTAGTGGAGGTAGATGAATAATAATAATAAATAATAATAATTGATGAATGATAATAAATAATAATGAATAATAATAAAGACAAGTATGGTTTTGCACCCATAATCACATTGGAATTTAAATTTGGCATGAATTTTTTAGTGTAGGTAGGCCAATAATAATAAATAATTACAATTATAAATAATAATGAATGATAATGAATAATAACGAATAATAATAAACACAAGTACGGTTTTGTAGGCATTATCCTGTTGGAATTTCAATTTTCCGTCATATTTTCTTGAGTGTTAGGTTTCTGGACGTAGCCTAATTGGGCTATTTTTCCGCTAAACTTCAAATTTCCCACCATTTTTTAAGGAGATTGGGTTAGTGGACAAAGCCCAATTGGCCTATTTTCCAGTCAAAATCCGCCTTCTTGGATGACCTCATGCGCTGTTGCCAAGTCACATGCCACCATATTTGATGACGTCATCGCTGCCATCTTGAATAAATTTAGGAACAATGGAATGTGGGGTGACTCGCCTTGCTCCACTACTGATACAACATGTACAGGGGATGTTGTGAGGTCAGCTCCTAGTGGTACCATCTTGACCTAACAGCCAAATAACAGTCCACTCTTTGTGATGTCACACGTCGTCAGCCCTGTCCTGACCTCTGGGATGCAGTTTTGGTATCTGTAATCTCATTCGAGAAACAACAGAACGATTCACATTAATCTTGGGTATTAATAACCGTTTCAGCTTTGATTTGGTCCTTTATTACTGTATTACTACTCGTTTCGTGGCGTTAAGGCACATCTTCAGGTGACATATGATTAAAACATTAGAGCGGGAAAGCTCGAAATCTTTTTTGTAATATTCTTCGTCTGTCAAATATAAAACACCGCTAAAAGACGGTATGCCATGGATTAAAAACTGCCAAATTGCACTGTGGTTACTCCACCTACAAGATTTTCTGCAGATTCATTTTAAGCCATTGGATCCTATCGGTGAGATTCTCCATCTTCCATTCTACCTCCACAGCAGAGAGACCATAGGCGTCTTCTCTGTGTTATACTGAACCGTCTGTGACTGAGTACACAGGTACTGTGGATGTAGGACTACCCTGCAGACACTACCCCGCTTGATAGGTGCCCTGACGCCATTATTGACGTGGTTGTCCATTAATCGGGATGCCATGTTCAGTGCAGAACACAATCGTAACGACATCTGTTGACAGTTTGTATGATTACATCGTGAGTTCGACACAGGTTGGGGAAATAGCAGTATGTTGCCTTAATTTTGGACACCACTGTAAATTTCCTTCTTTTTATATCAGTAACTTCCTTTTTAATTGTTATTACAACTGTAGCTTGTCATCACGCAGTACTTGGGTTTAGCTTAGAGCCTTCTCAGAGCTGAGCACTAAAGGCACAAGGCACCCAGTCTTGACAATGGACAGTGCAGACGTGGGATGCTGGTCCGACGGCTCCAGAATAGCGAGGTAACATCAGCCGAGGCCCCGTTTTGGTCGTGCTGGTCGTTTTAGTTCCAAGTCTAAGCATGGAAATACTTTAGTATTCAGAGAGTACAATTTATTTTGGTGAAGACATTGCGACATCAGCGGGGCGACTGGTGTTTACCCTCACACACACTGAACTACAAATTCGTAAAAGTTCAACTGGATATGAATCTCTTTCTTTTTGTAAGAGAGATGCGCTCATGGTGCTCAGGCTTGTGGTTGGAAGGGGCAAGTTAAAAGACAGAAATATTGTGGAGGTATGAGGTTTATAATTTCCACCAGGAGTCGTACACTTTGCTGTGTACTCTGACACAAGAATATTCTTGACCCTCTGTTTCCAGACTCACCAGGTCATACATCTATGCGACTGCAGGAAAATGTCTGCCTCGGTGTGTGGTCATGGAAAAATTCTTCTTGGTACTATGCAGTGGTAGTATGACCTTCTGCTTAGCATTCAGCCGAGTAGACAGATTCGTGTCTGACCTCCTGCTTTGTCGGATTAAAATTCATAACTAGCTGTTGTATTTGACGGACTTCTGTTTCAGATCTCGGAGGTTAGAGGATTTAGCATTTTTCTATCCAAGTAAGAGAGTTTCACTTTAAGTGCGGGATCGATATGAGCGTCACTGAGGATCACGTATTTATTGAAATTACTACTTTTGACTTAATTCACAAAGACAGAATATTTACTGTCATTTTCGATTGGTTGTTTGAAAGTTAGAGGTTTTGCACTGTTATGGATGCATACTATCAACCTCATTAACGTAAATTTGAACGGGAATTTTCAGTATTTATTTCAGTTGAGGGCAGAATTTGTCGCATTTTCGGCACCAGCCACCAGGCGTGTCTGTACAACCAGACATGTCATTCAGCACATGATTCGTACATAACACAAAAGCAGACACAACCACAACGATGTAGCACGCGTGCCCGGTACAGTGGAGCACAGCTCAGCTCTCTAAGTTTAGGGAAAAACGATGTCAACTCACTGCTCAGTTCTGGTCATAGTTTAGTTCATTTTTGGGATTTAAATAGCAATTTTCATTTTATAGTGCACATTTATTGTTGGCTAGGAACGGCATATTTTTCTCTTGGCTAGGAATGGCATATTTTTTTATGAATGAGCAGTTTGTTAGCTCACTCCATTCCCTTTCCCTTACTTTGAATAACACTCGTCAACCAATTAATTAAGTTAAATTTTGTTAATAATTCTTCCTTATGTTCGCCATTAAGTTCGCTGTGCCCCTTGCTTCTATTTTGTTCAAAATAAATGAAATTCTTTGAACATAATACTTGTTTTTCTGGTACGAGGGGCATTCAGTAAGTAACGCAGCACATTTTTTATCTCGGCCAATTGCCCATGAAAAATTGCGGACTTTGTTGTGCGGCATCGTGCAATATTCTCGCTTCAGCCGCTTGAGTTTCATGACGTTCCGACAGGTGGCAGCGCTATCAGAGCCTTCAAAATGGCGTCTGTAACGGAGATGCGTTACAAGCAGAGAGCTGTCATTGAGTCTCATTTGGTAGAAAAGCAGAGCGTCATAAATATTCATAGGCGCATGACAAATAGACGTGCCCCTGGCAGTGAACAAAAGCACGCTGAGTCGTTTGGCGAGGTGTCTGTCCACAAGGCAACAAGGTTGTGCAAACGTGTCCGGTCACCCTCGTGCTGGCTGGCCGCACGCAGCTTCAATGCAGGAACGAGCGAAAACACAGACACGAGGTGACAGATCACAATGGAACACCTCGTTGCTCAACTGGGTGGCTCTGCTGGTAGTGGTGACTCACTCGTCCACCAGTTGGGGTACTCAAAGGTATGTTAGCTTGGTTCGTCACCGCCTGGAACAAGGCCCTAAAGAACAACAAAGGACCATCTGTGCTGAATTGGTTGCACGTTGCGATCGTGACAGTTTTATGTCGAGCATCGTAGCAGGCGATGAAATTGGGGCTCATCACTTCGAACCGAAAATGAAACGGCAATCGACTGAGTGGCACCACACCATCTCTCGTCCGAATTCAAAGTTCAAAGTGGCACCATAAACAGGTAAAGTCATAGCGACGTATTTTGGGGCTCTGAGGTTGCCATTCTATTTGATATGGTCCTCATGGTGCAACGATCAAGTCTGAAGAGTATTCTGCTACTCCCAAGAAAGTGAAGAAAGGACTTCAGAGTGTTAATCGCCACAAAAATGCAAACAAACTTCTCCACGACAGTACAAGGGCTCGCACAAGTCTGCACACGAGTGAAACACCTGTAAAGTGTAATGAGAAGATAGCTAGATCAACTGAGGTTCCTCCGTTGGCAATAGAACATGCTAGGGGGGGTTTGGAAGGAGGTAGCGAAATGGCCTAGTGTTCTAGGGGGTTCGGACCCTACCCGCCTCTCCCACCACTGAAATGAAATTATAGACGATCTAGATTCGACAAAAAGGTGTTACGCACTATCTATTGTCCGAACGGCCAACGATACATTGAAACTATATATACATCCCAAGATGTATCAGCTATCGCTGATGCCTGTTTCAGTCGAGGCCAACTATTAGCCCTGCATGAGCTCAGCTGTTTTATTTATTGGTTCAATTGTTACTTGCACTTCAGCCTAATGTAAGTGCTACCGTTTACTGTTTTTGTGCTGTGTACTGTTGTGATTGTTTCTAGTTATGTATAAATTTATAACAAGAGATAACAGGAACACCAATTCTCATTCGTCAAATAGCGTCACCGTAGGTTAAAAATATGGAACCTCTTCTGCAATTCAGAAAGACTTGAAAATTTTCATCTTAGTGTAAACTCTGAGATCAGTGCCGAACAAAATGTTTTATCATTCTTTATGGAAATTTTCAGACTAAGTGAAGAAGGCCCGCTGTAACAATTCGGACACCACCTTTGTCAAAATCCTGACTGCATCCTTGAGTTGGGGTTAAACTGTACAACCTGTATCAGAGACGTTGTGTGCTATAGAGATGTAAGAAGAAGGGTTAATGATGGTAGCCATAGAAATTTATATTATTTAGTTGGGGGCGAGAGGAGCTCACACAGCTTCGTTGGACCATTCTTCCTAATCCAGCCTGCAGCCAGCCGGCCGTTGTGGCCGAGCGGTTCTAGGAGCTTCAGACTGAAACCGCACTGCTGTTACGGTCGTAGGTTCGAATCCTGCCTCGGGCATGGATCTATGTGATGTCCTTAGTTAGGCTTAAGGAGTTCTAAGTCTAGGCGACTGATTACCTCAGATGGTAAGTCCCATAGTGCTCAGAGCCATTTGATCAATTTCAATCAGCCTGCAGCCCGCACCTTTCGACTTCCAATTTGGCTCAATAAAGGATGCACTCCGCAAGATACAGTACTTGGATGATGGGGAGTTTTATTTTTGGAGCAAGATGTAGCCTCTAAAGTCGTCCAGTAGAGTGCTACCATGCGAGTATACACGGCGTTACAGTGAGGTGCTGTAAAGTCGGCGCACTGAAAGGAGATTATGTTGTACAATAGTGTTTTGTAGTCAAGGGTATTGGGAATAATATAGTGTACTGGCTTTCTGAATAAAACGAACCTGCTTCCTGAAAAAACTGTTGCTTTACTTATTGTAATAAGCCGTTAGCTGTCATCGGTTACATCTGCAAATAATTCTTAAGGGCGAGAGAGTCACTGATATAATTTCACCCAGATATTTTGTTCAAACGTGTAATTTAGAGTAAGTTTGTAGAAAACGTTTATTCATATTTCAAGACTGCTAACGTTGGATTGAATTTCACAGGTCTAATTTACTTCTATCGTTATCCAATATACGTTGAGTAATGTTCTTAGGCATTTAACGTATAGGGAATAGTGTGTGTTTCACACACAGGCACACAGTTCAAAAACTTTAGTAAAGAAGACTCTGGAGTAGGGATGAAACAGATGTAATCTTCTTCTGCAATGAAGATGGTAAGGACACGTTCATTAATATTGCCCAATTTGCCAAAGGCGTCCAGCGATTTTGTTTTTTTCTCATACCACGAGCGGTAAATTATTGCGTTTGCTTGCGCTGTGGACTGACAACTACAAAGGGTTTACTTTAACCACTTCCTAGCGAGCTCTTGGCTATATGTTGAGAAGAAGTTTCCAAGGTCCGGAATTTTCCATAATTGTTTCTACCCTTCCTGCCTACCCTTCCTGGATCGTAATAAGTTGGTGGTCGTCGACCCTTGCATGTTTTATAGAACTCTTTCCGAACAGTCTCTACCGACCGACAGCCGTGTCATCCTCAGCCGAACAGGCGTCAGTGAATGCGGATATCGAACGTAATGTGCTCTGCAGACAGCTCTCCCGGCCGTTGTCATTTTTCGTGAACGGAGCCGCTACTCCTCTAACAGGTAGCTCATCAACTGGCCTCACAAGAGCTGAGTGCACCGCCCCTGCCAACAGCGCGCGGCATATCCGTACGGTTACCCGTCCAAGTGCTAACCAAGCCCGACAGCCACTAACTTCGATGATCTGACGGGAACCGATGTTACCACCGCGACGAGGCCGTTGGTATGCACTTTTTGTTGGCCATCTGATAGTTTAACGTGTGGCTTGGTGCAAGCTGACATCCTTGTTCCCGTTCTTTTTATAATGTCTTTATACTTTTTACCTTGTTTCCTAGGTACCTATAAGAATACAAATCAACAGAGAACTTTAGATAGATCCTACATCAGCAACATTTGTTTACACATTTGTGAGGTTTCAGCTATTGTCTAGCAATGATATTATCGTCTGTAAATGTAAGCCAGTTAATTTTACTATTTTTCACTTTATATAATTACATAGACTGCATAATGTTCCCTTCCTCCTTCATTATTGTTCCCAAGGTTCAAGTCACGTACATTGCACGTAGACCTGCAGATGAATCCATTTCCTTTCAGCGAATAAACCAAGTTCGTCTCTGTAAGAGTTCACGAGATGCAGGGCAGACACACATCTTTATTTATTTATTTCTTTGTAATTATTTTTGATTCTTCTTTGTTTTTTGTGTAACTGTTGATGGTTGGTTCATTATGTGATGTTCCTGTCAAGATTTATTTTTATAATTTGTGTTTACTCTTATGCTAATTTAAATATAATGAGTTATTATTTTGGTAATTATTATTTTTATTTTAGTTTCATTTTGTTAGGCTTTTGAGTTCGTTCTTTAATAGCTACTGCCAGATGTTTACATTATTTATCTTCGTACAGTGATTCTGTAGTGCACAATATTACAGGTCAAACTAAGCAAACAGTCACATTTCAAGACATACTTCAAAGTTATTAACAATAGTTTCATTCCTTTCAGATGATAACATTAATTTATTATAATTCATGGTTTCATTCGTAACGATAATAGATTCGACTAATTTCATATGGCACTTAAGAGCACAACCTATCGTATATACACTGCATTACCTTCATTGTTTTAGTTTTTGAAACATGATTATCATTAGATTACTTATTTGCGAATTCGTTTTTAAGATCTCGAATTGACCAGCTATTTATGGCCCATATAGAAACAATATAATACAAAAATGATTAACAGAGTTCGAGGTGCATGTTGTTGGTAGGAAACACGTGACATTCAAAGAAACAAAATTTACTTATACTTATGCTCCATTCAGTTCCGCTTTCAACTTCGTATCAATTTTGTTACAATAGAGGGTCACTTGGTACATAAGACGTTTAAAAAGACTTCCCAAACTTTCAGTGAAAGCATACAGTCATCATATTATAGAATCACGAATCATTTTTTAACAAGTGTCTATAAATGTCTTGCATGCTATTATTAGTTTCCTGCTCATTAACATTAATTTTGAAGTACAAAAATTTAAAGGAATATGGTTTATTTTGTATGCCTACAAGCCATTGAAATACTCAATAATTTGAAGAGGAGTACTATAAAATGGCTTAACACTTTGTAGTCGTATACCATTTTCGCCAGCAAGGTACATTCCACACTGGATAATGTGTAAATTGTTTAGTTATTAAATGGCTTCTTTATAAAAAAGCGATCTGCATCATTTAACAATGTTAGTATATAAAACACATGAAACCTAGTTCTTACACCATTACTGAAGAGTACTTAGAGATAATCACTTGTTCATTAATATCTGCAAAAAGAAATTCAGCTTTATGTAGTATAGATATGTGTCTTGGTTAGTATATATATATATATATATATATATATATATATATATATATATATATATATATATATATATGTGTGTGTGTGTGTGTGTGTGTGTGTGTGTGTGTGTGTGTATAGTTTCCAAATGTAGAAGCTAACAAAGATCTATAGGCAAATTTTTAATATTCCAAACCACTTCTAGCTTCTAGCTCACACATCTCCGTATTTTACAGATTTCAACGAACCTATTATAAATGTATTGAAGATTTTCCTATAACACTTGAAAAGTTATTTTAGTAGTAATTAGAGTGCTATCTGACACTTGTAGCCAATGCAAGAATTGGTGAACAATGTACACCTACTCCTTACAAGCACTCAAGAGTGTCTTGTAACATGTGAGCATAACATTTGTAGTTTTACTGGTTAACAAAAATACTTTCGTAATGTGCAGATTTTTATTTCCATGTACAAAGGAATAGATGTAATTAATCACTGTACCCATTACTATGTACGATAGTTTTAAGTGTTATCTGTGATGTTAGTAGTAATAATAATAAACATGCAAACAAATATGAAACTGTCGCTTCTCATTCAGCTGTTGATATTTAATTGGCTGGCTCTCAGCACTACGGGACTTAACATCTGAGGTCATCAGTCCCCTAGAACGTAGAACTACTTAAACCTAACTAACCTAAGGACATCACACACACCCATGGATATTTAATTATATGTAACTGTTGTTAATGTGCAGATTGACTGTTTATAATTGATGAGGTTCTGTAAACAGTTGGGATCATTCTTCTTAAACCTGCAAAGTCATTATTGTGAGTAGTGACAATAACCAAAGGAAAGCTGCTTATAATCTCGTTGTGTAACAAAAAAATAGCTCTTTCACGTCTGTCTGTGTGTATTAACAAGCCCATTCACATAATATGGAAACTATTTTTTACGTCCTGTTTATGTGAAACACTCACCTCAAGATTTCACATTTTATTTAAGCAATGGTTGGCTACTACTTATTGTAATTTTCATATTTTCAGATTCAGTTATCAGAAATAATTTAGAATAGAAACTTTTGCAGGAGCTTGAGACATGTATTGTAATAGACACTGGCGTCTCTCTATGTTTTTTTTTAATACAATCGTTAATACAACGAGAAAAGTTTCAGCACGAACTGTTCGCCAATGGCATTTCGACCACTGATGTGCTACAATCTTTCGGGACGCATTCTCTTTATGAAAGATGCCATTCACCTTTCTCGTATATTGGAGCCACAATCGATTTCACCCGTATCTTCCACATTTTAATAATCAGGACGGATATTGGAAAGAAAGTGCGCCTATCATTCCCGAAGGAAGTTGATGTAATATTCTCAAAAATTGCGGTGCGTAGTCACTCCTACAACGACGTAAAGGTCAAACACGAATAACACTCAACGTGCCACGGATATAGAGATTGGTTGCTTATACCATAAAGTGGAAATAACTTTTGCTGTGTATCAAGTGGTTTTCATACACAGACACACACACACACACACACACACACACACACACACAGGCGCGCAAATAGTATGTTACTATTTCTGATACGATTTAATTTTTAGTGGGCAACGATGACAAGATATGCTCTCAACAGTAAAAACCATAAAAGACGTATTTTACAACTGCTAAAATTATGTTCGTCTTGGAGTGTTCCTGTTTTATTTCTAGTGAGTTATTATAAGATTTACTCTGTCCTTATTAAATATCAGTTTCTTATCTTTTTGGTCTAGGTTTAAAGAACGTACAGAAAGAAAAACTTTGAGGAAAACGCTTCGTGTAACAGAAATAAGCTTATGAAAAATACTTTGCTGGTCACTTTCTAGAAGACTGACATGTTTAATTTATCTAGTGCCTCAAGCTAAATTTTCGTTCATAATGGGAAACAGTGGTAGACGGGAAGTTGTCTGCATGAACTTAGCCAACGAGATTAAAGCTGAGCTTAGTAATTTAAATTGAAAATGTATTTCCTCTATGTGATCAAACGTATCCGGACACGCCAAGAAACATACTTTTTCATATTAGGTGCATTTTGCTGCCACCTACTGCCAGGTACTCCATATCAGCGACCTCAGCAATCAATAGACATCGTAAGAGAGCAGAATGGGGCGCTCCGCAGAACTCACGAACTTCCACCGTGGTCAGGTCATTGGGTGTCACTTGTGTCATAGTGTGAACGCCAGATTTCCACACTCCTAGACATCCCTAGGTTCACTGTTTCCAATGTGTTAGTGAAGTGGAAACGTGAGGGACAGGTACAGCACAAAAGCGTACGACCCGACCTCGTCTGTTGATTGACAGAGCCCGCCGACTGTCGAAGTGGGTCATAATGTGTAAAAGACAGACATCTATCAAGACCATTACACAGGAATTCCAAACAGCATCATGATCCACTACAAGTACTATGATAGTTAGGCGAGACGTGAGAAAACTAGGATTTAATGGTCGAGCAGCTGTTCATTAGTCACACATCACGCAGGTAAATGCCAGACGACGCCTCGCTTAGTGTAAGGAGCGTAAGCATTGGACGATTGAACAGTGGGAAAACGTTGTGTGGAGTGTCGAATCACGGTACACAATGTAGCGATCCGATGGCAGGGTTGGGTATGGCGAATGCCCGATGAGCATGATCTGCCAATGTGTTTAGTGCCAACAGATAAATTCGGAGACGGTGGTGTTATGGTGTGGTCGAGTTTTTCATGGAGGGGTCTTGCAGACCTTGTTGTTTTGGTGGCACTCTCACAGTACAGGTCTACATTGATGTTTTAAGCGTCTACTTGTCTTCTACTGTTGAAGAGAAATTCGGGGATGGCGATTGCATCTTTCAATACGAGCGAGCACCAGTTAATAATGCGTGGCCTGTGGCGGGATGGTTACACGACAGTAACGTCCCTGTAATAGTCTGGCCAGCACAGAGTCCTGACCTGAATCCTACAGAACCTTTGGGATATTTTGGAACCCCAACTTAGTGCCAGTACTCGCAGACCGACATCGATACTCAGTGCAGCACTCCGTGAAGAAGGGGCCGCCGTTCCCCAAGAAACCTTCCAGCACCTGATTGTGAGAGTAGAAGCTGCCATCAAGCCTAAGGATGGACTATCACCATATTCAATTCCAGCATTACCGATAGAGGGCGCCAAGAACTTGGAAGTCATTTTCAGCCAGGTGTACGGATACTTTTGATCACAGAGCTTATGTCTGCATAATTTGAAACAAATCCCTGCAGTACGAAGACAGTTCAAGCCGGTTCTTCATAACGCTGTTTTTATGTATAATTTTGCTTACATTTTCCGTTGTAAATATGTGTACTCTGTAGCATAAATTAGTATATCTGAAGCGTTGGTACTGGAAGCAACAACGAACCACCCAGTGCACAGTAACTGTGCAGACTTGAGGGTGTTTAAATGAATTTTGTTCATGCCGTTGGGTATATGAAAGTTCATAAAGTACTGATGTATTCATCAAATTGAATGTAGTAAAAAGCAGAACAACATATTAATAATTTTGTGTTCAAAAGTGAATAGAGGACGCAACCTGGCTTACATCGATCATACGGAACGCAGATGTTAAAAAAGAAAGTCTGCTTTATAATTTATCTATTTACACGTTAAAGAATACAATCAACCATAGTCACGATGAGAGTGTTGATCCATAATTAAAAAAGCAAAGCATCATTCCACAGCTAGTCACCACAATGACAAAGTGGAAAAAATTTTACAAGCTTGTATCGTTCCCGGATAAATCCTTCACAAAGCAAAAAGGCCACCACTGAAGAGGCAAAGAAACTTGCACAGCTGCCTAATATCGTGTACGGCCCCCGCGAGCACGCAGAAGTGCTGCAACACGACGTGGTGTGGACTCGACTAATGTCTGAAGTAGTACTGAGGGGAACTGACACCATGAGTCCTGCACAGCTGTCCACAAATCCGTAGGAGTGCGACGGGCCGGAGATCTCTTCTGAACAGCACGTTGCAAGGAATCCCAGATATGCTCAATAGTGTTCGTGTCTCGGGAGGTTGGTAGCCAGCGGAAGTGTTTACTCTCAGGAGAATGTTCCTGCAGCCACTCTGTAGCAATTCTGGACGTGTGGGGTGTCGCATTTTCCAGCTGGATTTGCCCAAGTCCGTCGAATACACAATGAACAGGAATGTATCAAAGTGACCAGACAGCGTACTTACGTGTCACCTTTCAGAGTCGTATCTAAACGTATCGAGAGTCTCATATCACTTCAACTGCACACGTCCCATACCAGTACAGAGCTCCACCAGCCTCAACAATCTCTAGCTGACATGCAAGGTCAATGAATTCATGACGTTGTGTCCATACCCGTACACGTCCAACCGCTCGATACAATTTGAAACGAGACTCGTCCGAAACATGTTTCCGGTCATCAATAGACCAATGTCGGTGTTGGTGGACCCAGGAGAAGCGTAAAGGTTTATGTTTTTCAGTCATCAAGGGTTCTCGAGTTGACCTTCGGCTCCGAAAGCCCATATCGATGACGTTTCTTTGAATGCTTCGCACGCTGACACTTGTTCATGACCCAGCACTGAAATCTGCAGCAATCTGCAGAAGTGTTGCACTTCTGTCACGTTGAACGGCTCTCTTCAGTCGTCGTTGGTCCCATTCTTGTAGGATCTTTCTCCGGCCTTAGCGATGTTGGAGATTTGATGTTTTAACGGATTTCCAATATTCGCGGTACACTTGTGTAATAGTCGTACGGGAAAATCCCCACTTCAACGCTACCTCGTAGATGCTACAATATATCTCATTAATGTATGTCCCATGGCTCGTACGCTGACTATAACAGCTCGTTGAGACTCACTTACGTCTTGGTAACCTGGCATTGTACCAGTAGTAACCGCCTAACAACTACGCCAGACACTTGTACATGTGTTGCGACCGCAGCGCCGTATTCTGCTTGTTTACATATCTCTGTATCTGAATACGCATTGCTGCTGTCAAAGGAAATACACTCCTGGAAATGGAAAAAAGAACACATTGACACCGGTGTGTCAGGCCCACCATACTTGCTCCGGACACTGCGAGAGGGCTGTACAAGCAATGATCACACGCACGGCACAGCGGACACACCAGGAACCGCGGTGTTGGCCGTCGAATGGCGCTAGCTGCGCAGCATCTGTGCACCGCCGCCGTCAGTGTCAGCCAGTTTGCCGTGGCATACGGAGCTCCATCGCAGTCTTTAACACTGGTAGCATGCCGCGACAGCGTGGACGTGAACCGTATGTGCAGTTGACGGACTTTGAGCGAGGGCGTATAGTGGGCATGCGGGAGGCCGGGTGGACGTACCGCCGAATTGCTCAACACGTGGGGCGTGAGGTCTCCACAGTACATCGATGTTGTCGCCAGTGGTCGGCGGAAGGTGCACATGCCCGTCGACCTGGGACCGGACCGCAGCGACGCACGGATGCACGCCAAGACCGTAGGGTCCTACGCAGTGCCGTAGGGGACCGCACCGCCACTTCCCAGCAAATTAGGGACACTGTTGCTCCTGGGGTATCGGCGAGGACCATTCGCAACCGTCTCCATGAAGCTGGGCTACGGTCCCGCACACCGTTAGGCCGTCTTCCGCTCACGCCCCAACATCGTGCAGCCCGCCTCCAGTGGTGTCGCGACGGGCGTGAATGGAGGGACGAATGGAGACGTGTCGTCTTCAGCGATGAGAGTCGCTTCTGCCTTGGTGCCAATGATGGTCGTATGTGTGTTTGGCGCCGTGCAGGTGAGCGCCACAATCAGGACTGCATACGACCGAGGCACACAGGGCCAACACCCGGCATCATGGTGTGGGGAGCGATCTCCGACACTGGTCGTACACCACTGGTGATCGTCGAGGGGACACTGAATAGTGCACGGTACATCCAAACCGTCATCGAACCCATCGTTCTACCATTCCTAGACCGGCAAGGGAACTTGCTGTTCCAACAGGACAATGCACGTCCGCATGTATCCCGTGCCACCCAACGTGCTCTAGAAGGTGTAAGTCAACTACCCTGACCAGCAAGATCTCCGGATCTGTCCCCCATTGAGCATGTTTGGGACTGGATGAAGCGTCGTCTCACGCGGTCTGCACGTCCAGCACGAACGCTGGTCCAACTGAGGTGCCAGGTGGAAATGGCATGGCAAGCCGTTCCACAGGACTACATCCAGCATCTCTACGATCGTCTCCATGGGAGAATAGCAGCCTGCATTGCTGCGAAAGGTGGATATACACTGTACTAGTGCCGACATTGTGCATGCTCTGTTGCCTGTGTCTATGTCCCTGTGGTTCTGTCAGTGTGATCATGTGATGTATCTGACCCCAGGAATGTGTCAATAAAGTTTCCGCTTCCTGGGACAATGAATTCACGGTGTTCTTATTTCAATTTCCAGGAGTGTATTTCTGTTATCACTGCATACGCGTCTTTGTGTTATTCCTTTCTGAACGTCACTATTTTTATGAGTGAAATCTATTTTGGGGTGAGATGCTCATGTTCACGAGCATCTGATGGTCACGAACGTACCAGCGCATGGAATAAGTTCACAGATATGTGTGTGGCTCGAAGACATCTTAAATAATAAAACTCATTATGTTGTCCTCGACGGCAAGTATTCATCAGGTACAAGAAGTGACCCAGGGAAGTGTGATAGAACCGCTGTTGTTCTGTATGTACATAAGTGGTTTGGCTGACAGCGTGGGCAGCAGTCTGTGCTTGTTTGCTGATAGTGCCGGGGTGTACACTAATATCTGAAGTTTAGTGACTGTAGGAAGATACAAGACAACTTTGACAAAATATGCAGTTGGTGAGATGAACTGCAGGTAGCCCCAGTGTGGATAAATGTAAGTTAATGCGGATGAGTAGGAAGATCAAATCTGTAATGATCGGGTACAGAATTAATAGTGTCCTGCTTGACCCAGAGAAGTCGTTTAAATATCTGGGCGTAACGCTGCAAAGCGACATGAGGTAGAACGAGCATATGAGAACTGTGGTAGGGAAGGCGAATGGTCGACTCGGGTTCATTGGGGGAATTTTAGGAAAGAATGGTTCACCTGTAAAGGAGGCCGCACGTAGGATGCTGGTGCAAGGTACCAGATCGGATTGAAAGAAGACAAGGAAGCAGTTCAGTGTCGGGCTGCTAGATTTCTTACCGGTATGTTCGAACAACACGTGTTACCGAGATGCTTCGGCAACTCAAATGGGAATCCCTGGGTGGTAGGGGACGTTGTTATCGAGAAACACTATTGAGAAAATTTAGAGAACCGCCATCTGAAGCTGACTACGGAACGATTCCACTACCCTCTACATACATTTCGGGTAAGGACCACTAAGATAATATACGAGAACGTAGGGTTCATACGGGGACATATATGTGTAGCCGTTTTTCCCTCTTTCTATTCGCGAGCGGGACAGGAAAGAAACTGACAAGTATTGGTGCAGGGCACCCTCCTCCTGGCACCATACGGTGGCTTGCTGAGTATCTGTATGGATGTAGATGTATGGTCCCTTTAACACATTAAGCATACGACTATGGAACGTGGCGTTCCCAAAGATGGCGAGGTCTCACTCTCTTATCTAAAACAAATCCCGATGGCTCCGCTCACTCGTCGCCAGGGTGAGCACTATGGCCACCTTAGGATCCTCAGCACATAACAGATGTTATGGGGACGGACGTATTGACTAACGTGCGGCCGTATTCATCCGGAATAAGTACAACACGGTACCCACTCGTGCACCAGTCTCTCGTCCATTCACACTCTCACACAGAAGATACCCCAGTGCTGAACGAACACTTCTGACCAAGCACAAGACAGTTCTTTTACCTACACTCCACCCCACGGGAATCGGAAAGCTGACGACCCCTACGGACCAGACAGATGATGAATACGTCGAGACCCAAAGCAGAAAACTATGACTTTCGTAACCCACCTTGAGATATGTACGAATATTTTTATGGATGGTGTCTGCCACACAACTGTCATTCACACATAACAAACAAAATGACAGCTAGAGAAACACACGAAACATCGAAAAACAGATATTCTAGAGACTAATATGCACGCTATTCTACACCTCTGACACATAAAGAATATTTCTCAAAAATGAGGGGATAAAACTTAATATCAACAAAAATAAATGAGAACAACAAATGACAAAGTTCCCATTCTAAGAAATTGTTTGACATGACTCACATGGTTGCGTTCAAATAGACTTCTTCGTCGTAACGTTTGCATGAACAGGAAATCAAGAAAACTATGACTTTCGTAACCCACCTTGAGATATGTACGAATATTTTTATGGATGGTGTCTGCCACACAACTGTCATTCACACATAACAAACAAAATTTGACAGACGAAAGGACATGACAAGTACCTTGTCACTAATACGAAATACCCGTTTACTCGCAGTTCTATCAGCACGATCCCTTCCAGTGCGTGCTACCGCCTCAATCGGTATAAGTGCGAATTAAGCAACACTTTTAGACATCACACGAGACCTGGGCGGGAAGCCCACAGTTTTTCTGATGAGGTCCTCATGATGCCTGTCCCGCAGAACTGTCACTGGTGCCATTTGCGCGAATCGGTGCTGTGCCTCGTTGAACGGTTCCTGGTAATCTTTCAAGAAGATATCGCAGATGGTGTGTTTCATTCTGCAGTGTATTGTGCAGAGGTTCCCCAACTCTTACAATACCCTCTCCAGTACGTTGGAGCCTGGGAGGTGTAAGGATCTAAAAATCGTCGATATTTTTACGTCTCCATATCGTCTTTTTCGACAATGATGCCCCGAATTGTGGACCGTTGTTGGAGACATTTTATCGGTACGTTCCACTTGTGCAAGGAAACCTTATCGGCATGACCTTGAAACGACCAGAGCTGTCACCTTCTTTAGTGGCGTTAAAGTGCCGAATTTTGGCGTTAGTTCAGCGAATACTAAGATAAAGCAATACCTTCTCATGATCCAAGGGTAATGGTCCCATAAGGTCTCTTGCCGCACTTTTCTTCAATTTGTGGGGAACAGTGCAGTAAAAGGGCGCCTTAATTGTAGTGGTGTCCTTTGTGGTAGTCCATGCAAACTGACAGAACACAGGGGATTCTTCGTTTCATATTGTTCAAATTGCCAAGCGTTCTTAGTTTCAGAGAGCACTTGCTCCCCCCAAAGTGAATATGACTGAAGTGATTGTTCCAGGTGATATTCTCTTTCGGGTATTCTGGCACACACAGACGCAGAGGCAATCATTCACGCTGCCCTTATGTAATAAAATCCCTTTCCAAAGAAGACAGAATTGTCTGATCGCGGCATCTCTCCTATCTTTGCGCTTCTCCTTTATTTTGAATATTCTTGGGTTGCTGTCCTGCACCTTTAATATGTCCCTCATCGTAACTGTTACGTCTTCTTCTAACGCAACCTTTCTCATATAGCACAAAGAGAAATGGTCTTCTTTGAGTCCCTTATCGATGCTTCCAACGAGGCTAATCGACGACCCCGACAATATGTCACAATCAGTTCGTACTGCCCTTTATATGGATGAGCTGAAAATCGACCTCCTTAAGGAAGATCACCCATCAGGTGAGCCACTTAATTGTCAATTTCAACGTGAGCAGGGATTCCAGAGCTTTGTGGTCTGTATAGACCCTAGTCCTCTGACCACATAAAAAATCTGAATTTCTGGAATCCTCGCACCATGGCGAATGCTTCTAGGCCTATTACGTAGTGGTGTTTCTCACTTTTCGTGATTATACCATCCCCAGACGCGATTGTTTTCCATTCCGAACTTCCAGCATCCAAATCTTGTTATAATCACACCAAGCCCAGAGTAGGCGCTATCTGTCACCATACAGAAATAGACCGCTAGATTTAAGTGTGACAGAGTGAATGCCTCCTGTAATGCCAATTGGGCGCCTATATTACAGTATCACCTGTTCTTATATTCTGATAATGGTACACATGTGAAGGGGCTTTTGCTGTGTAAGAAGCTAACGAATGTCCTGTCTCGCGGAGCCACGTATAACACTAGACGTCACCTGAATAAACAGTCGTGCAAAAGGAAAAGCCACAAATACACTCCTGGAAATTGAAATAAGAACACCGTGAATTCATTGTCCCAGGAAGGGGAAACTTTATTGACACATTCCTGGGGTCAGATACATCACATGATCACACTGACAGAACCACAGGCACATAGACACAGGCAACAGAGCATGCACAATGTCGGCACTAGTACAGTGTATATCCACCTTTCGCAGCAATGCAGGCTGCTATTCTCCCATGGAGACGATCGTAGAGATGCTGGATGTAGTCCTGTGGAACGGCTTGCCATGCCATTTCCACCTGGCGCCTCAGTTGGACCAGCGTTCGTGCTGGACGTGCAGACCGCGTGAGACGACGCTTCATCCAGTCCCAAACATGCTCAATGGGGGACAGATCCGGAGATCTTGCTGGCCAGGGTAGTTGACTTACACCTTCTACAGCACGTTGGGTGGCACGGGATACATGCGGACGTGCATTGTCCCGTTGGAACAGCAAGTTCCCTTGCCGGTCTAGGAATGGTAGAACGATGGGTTCGATGACGGTTTGGATGTACCGTGAACTATTCAGTGGTCCCTCGACGATCACCAGTGGTGTAAGACAAGTGTAGGAGATCGCTCCCCACACCATGATGCCGGGTGTTGGCCCTGTGTGCCTCGGTCGTATGCAGTCCTGATTGTGGCGCTCACCTGCACGGCGCCAAACACGCATACGACCATCATTGGCACCAAAGCAGAAGCGACTCTCATCGCTGAAGACGACACGTCTCCATTCGTCCCTCCATTCACGCCTGTCGCGACACCACTGGAGGCGGGCTGCACGATGTTGGGGCGTGAGCGGAAGACGGCCTAACGGTGTGCGGGACCGAAGCCCAGCTTCATGGAGACGGTTGCGAATGGTCCTCGCCGATACCCCAGGAGCAACAGTGTTCCTGATTTGCTGGGAAGTGGCGGTGCGGTCCCCTACGGCACTGCGTAGGATCCTACGGTCTTGGCGTGCATCCGTGCGTCGCTGCGGTTCGGTCCCAGGTCGACGGGCACGTGCACCTTCCGCCGACCACTGGCGACAACATCGATGTACTGTGGAGACCTCACGCCCCACGTGTTGAGCAATTCGGCGGTACGTCCACCCGGCCTCCTGCATGCCCACTATACGCCCTCGCTCAAAGTCCGTCAACTACACATACGGTTCACGTCCACGCTGTCGCGGCATGCTACCAGTGTTAAAGACTGCGATGGAGCTCCGTATGCCACGGCAAAATGGCTGACACTGACGGCGGCGGTGCACAAATGCTGCGCAGCTAGCGCCATTCGACGGCCAACACCGCGGTTCCTGGTGTGTCCGCTGTGCCGTGCGTGTGATCATTGCTTGTACAGCCCTCTCGCAGTGTCCGGAGCAAGTATGGTGGGTCTGACACACCGGTGTCAATGTGTTCTTTTTTCCATTTCCAGGAGTGTAACACTATTCTACGGGGAAATGCGCACATCCCTCGATCTACGATATTTCCTAACCGGGGCAGGAACTTGATAGTGCTTCCCTCTCCCCCCTTTTCGACAATTAGAGATAGAACGTAAAAAATTTAAAAGAAAATCGGTTTTTCAAAATTATGTTGATAGTGAACAGCGTATCTTTCTGAAGAGTCTGATGTAAAGGCATATATGTCCGGGGAAATGTAAGACTGTTATTTGGTCTTAATTATGTCAAAGAGCGTGTATTTTGCTCTGTAGAATCCAAACGAATATATGTTGTAATGGAAGCCATCAAACGTATGTTCAAGAAAGTGGAAATTAAAATATCCTGTGGTGACTTTCCTGCTCCCAGTCGGCCTGTGTGATATTCCGCCTCTCACAATTAATACTGGGTGAAATTATTTCTGACCAGAAGAATAAGAGCTCTTCAGAAAATTTGCCCTCTTAATTGCCTATTAGCTAATAACATTCTCATTTGTATGACATATAATTAAATATAGTAAACATAAAACCAGGAAAGACAACGGACAATCAAGTTAGTGCGGTACACATATCTTTAGTCCTTAGGTCCCAACATTTTTTCTCTCTCTAATCTTTATACAGCTTCACATGGCGCCCTTTTGCTTTCTGCGAAAGAATCTATTATCTCATTAGACGTTTTGCTACATGAAAAATCAAAATGTCGTTGTCTAATACTGAAATATTTTGTAGCAAGTATAATACACAAGCCTGAGGCAGTTTCTCGATTTGATTACGTCTGTTTTGTCACTGTCTGCCTTTCTAATGTTGCAGCAATTGTAACACACACCAAATAAGCGAGACTGTTTTGGCACAAACGGTCATTTTTATGTACCTTATTTACAGAAAATAATTCACGACGTATCAATATGAAATACCTATTAGGCCTACTACAAGCAGAAAGTTTTCTCTTAAGAAGTAGTTTTATATTTCATTCATATGCTCCAGTTTCTGAAGCATGAGATCGAAAAGTAATAGTACGAAATTTTTGTATACGTTTAGAGGCCGGCCGATGTGTCCGAGCGGTTCTAGGCGCTTCAGTCTGGAACCGTGCGACCACTACGGTCGCAGGCTCGAATCCTGCCTCGGGCATGGATGTGTGTGCTGTCCTTAGGTTAGTTAGGTTTAAATAGTTCAATGTTCTAGGGGACTGATGACCTCAGATGTTAAGTCCCTTAGTGCTCAGAGCCATTGGAACCATTTAGAATCGTCATCTTCTATCAGATAATTTGTGTGATGTCCCCGTTTCTTCTCCTTCGTCGTTCTAACACTGACATTGTCAAACCTAATTCTCCAGTAATCTACAATAACCCTGCTACAATCAATGGTTCAGCTATCCGGTGTTCATTCTCCGGTTTGGCGTTACGTGTTCGTACAATGCGTTTTCCTCGCTGCTCTCAGGACAGAACTTAAGCAGCTGCTAACAGGAGACTGCACAACTGGTCATTAATATTGTAGCGATCGGGCAAACAATTTTCTGTCAACATTTCACTTTCTTGGATACACCGAGAAGATAATGTATAATGTTCCTTACCTGTCATTGCTGTTAGCCGTTTATTCCGACTATACGTAGTCTGAATCTATGAATTTCGCTAATAATTATAACAGCACTGATTATTCAGATACCCAATCAACCACATAAACAAACAGCGATTGGTACTCATACTTTAATGTTTATTCGGCTCAGCTCATACAGCCTCGTCCCCTTTTGCTTCGGGAAAGTCTTCTTATTTCCAGATGGGAGGGGGATTCCCCTGGCAGAGACATAACGGGAACTGTGCAGACATTCAAGAATAAATTTATGATTCGTTCAGAAATCAACTTAAAATTGGTTCAGAAGTGTTGAAACACTAACAGGGATGCGTTCCAAAATCATATGAATAGGCGATAGATCAACGTGCTGTGGGCAATAGGAGCTTTGTAAACAGGATCTTTTTCTTAAAGATGTGAATTTGGCGTCCTCTGAAATTGCCGCCCCGGGCAGATACTCCGGTTTTCCGCCCTTAGGTCCTGGCCTGATCGTGCATACGGTATAATGTTACCCATCGTACAACGATTTGACTCTGATGTATGACTAATTGATATGGAAATCATACTAACAGTTCCTTTTCCTAAGAGTTATCTAGCTGTTAGAAACACAGTAAAAATGGAATAATATTGAATCTAGAACCTTTCTGTAGCAAGTTCATTAAGTGGTTTGTCTAACGGATTTATGGGGACCAGCCTATCTAGGCGAAGAAATGGTTAACGTCCAGAAAGGCAGACTAAGAAAATTTGGCCTACTTTCATGCTGTTCGCTAATGTAATTTCGCAAATAAATATAGCTTCGAAGATATAGTTCCGTGAAAGACACGAGGCTCTTTTTGCTACTAAACCCACAAATTTTTAATCATTACTACGTGCAAGAAAAATTTGATCAGAGCGAACTTCTACGTTTGCCTTTTGTATAACCAACAAATTAAATACTGAGCCGGAGTGATTTCATTTATAATTCAAAGAATTTTATCAGTACTTTACTTAAAACTCTTCTCACTTTCACATTAAAAAAATTGGTTCACTACAACTATTTTGAGACATCTATTCAAAGACAAAAACTGATAATCCAGCAGTCGTCATCCGAGGTAACTGGGCAACGGTTTCCAGGCGCAGCATCGCTTACTCCGCATGACTGCTCTCTCTTTCACTACTGCTTATAGACTGCTTCTCCTCGTTCCCACCATAGATCCGAACCACCTTTTACGTCCACCACAGTAACGTCTGTACAACACAAAAGCACTCCACCTTTTACATAACACATATCCTACATGCTATCCGTAAGCGTGTACCGTTTTCTACACACATCAAAACGAGTTTTGCATCACATCGGTTCCGAGAGTTCCGGGACCTGTACAGAAAATTGGAATAGAGTTCAACATAAACATCGTTTCTGCCCTTTTTATTGCTCGTGAAAACCACACATTGCATGTTGTACCAGCATACAGCGAGACCTTCAGAGGTGGTGGTCCAGATTTCTATACACAGCGGTACTACTTATACCCAGTAGCATGTCCTCTTGCTTTGATGCATGCCTGTGCTCGTGGTGGCATCCTGTCCACAAGTTCATCACGGCAGTGTTGGTCCAGATTTTCCCACTCCTCAATGGCGATTCGGGGTAGATCCCTCAGAGTGGTAGGTGGGTCACGTCATCCGAAAACAGCCCTTCTCAGTGAATTCGAGGCATGTTCGATAGGGTTCATGTCTGAAGAACATGTTGGCCACTCTAGTTGAGTGATGCCGTTATCCTGAAGGAAGTCATTCACAAGACGTGCAAGATGGGGGTGTGAATTGAAGGCCATGAAGACGAATGCCTGGCCAATATGCTGCCGATATACTTGTACTATCGGTAGGAGGGTGGCATTCACGTGTCGTACAGCCGTTATGGCTCTTTGCATGACCACCAGCGGCGTACGTCGGCCCCACATAATCACACCCAAAAAACACGAAGGAACCTCCACTTTGCTGCACTCGCTGGACAGTGTGTCTAAGGCGTTCAGTCTGACCGGGTTGCCTCCAAACAGGTCTCCGACGATTGTCTGGTTGAAGGCATACGCGACACTCATCGATGAAGAGGACGTGATGCCAATCCTGAGCGGTCCATTTGATATGTTGCTGGGCCCATCTGTACTGCTCTGCATGTTGTCGTGGATGGAAAGATGGATCTCGCCTTGAACGTCTGGAGTGAAGTTGCGCAATCATGCAGTCTATTGCGCACAGTTTGAGTGGTAACACGACGTCCTGTGGCAGTACGAAAAGCATTATTCAACGTGGCGGCGTTGCTGTCAGGGTTACGCCGAGCCATATTCCGCAGGTAGCTGTCATCCACTGCAACAATAGCCCTGCGGCCTGAGCGAGGCATGTCATCGACAGTCCCTGTCTCTCTGTATCTCCTCCATGTCCGAACAACATAGCTTTGGTTCACTCCGAGACACTTGAACACTTCCCTTGTTGAGAGCCCTTCCTGGCACAAAGTAACAATGCGGACGTGATCGTTCCGCGGTATTGACCATCTAGGCATGGTTGAACTACAGACAATAGGAGCCGTGTACCTTCTTCCTGCTGGAATGACTGGAATTGATCGGTTGTCGGACCCCTTCGTCTAATTGGCGCTGCTCATGCATGGTTGTTTACATCTTTGGGCGGGCTGAGTGACATCTCCGAACAGTCAAAGGGACTGTTTCTGGGATACAATATCCACAGTCAACGTCTATCTTCAGGAGTTACGGGAACCGGGGTGATGCAAAACTTTTTTTCATGTGTGTGCTAATGACGACTTGTACAAATATATAAAACTACACGCACATATATTTTCATATCATTAATCCATGACAAAATATTATTTAGTAAATTGTACTTTTCACATATTTCTTTACATAAATTACCAATATACATTAGCAAAGCACTTCAACATCTCATAACCTTATTTTACAACTTGTCTTTGGGTGTCATAGTTATGTTGCCATAAAATGGCTGATTGAATAATACTTTATACCGGGAACTGCAGTTCTGCCTTCACGTCACATTCCCAGACCGTTTAAGTTCTGGAGCAGTTCCTCCAGCCTCTCTGATCTATTGTGTTAATTTATCGGGAGTCTAAATCAAGACGAATCGTCCCGTCAGTTCTTGAAGGGGTTGTTGTAAGCAGATCTAGAGAATTCTATCACCCCGTCTTGCAACATTCTTGACATTTCAGACGGAACCTTTCCCTGGTGCACATGCGGAATGGCATAAGGCGTCACGAAGAACTTTGTGTACGGTTTGACCTGGAACTCATGCACAAAATTTTTGATCGTGCCTTGTTTTGGTATAAGCGCTTCAGTGTTTGACGTGAGCACACTTTCGAATTCCGACAACTTCTGACTGAAAGACGCTGATATCCTAGTGAGTTTCGACGTGGTTTCACTATTAACCAGGGTGCCTCTACGAGAGTCAGTCGAGCGTATTGGGCAGAAATTTGACGAGAAGACCACCGAACTCTTTAGGCATGTCTTGACCTCAACGTATTTTCTGTTTAATGGGGAATACAATGAGCAAACGGATGGTGTCGCAATGGGCAGCCCACTCTCGCTGGTGGTAGCCAATTTGTATATGGAGTACTTCGAGGAGTAAGCCATGGCGTCATCCAATTGTTTCTTCCGTTATGTCGATGGCACGTTCGTCATCTGGCCCCATGGTAGGGACAAGCTCTTGGATTTCCTTACGCATCTAAACTCCATACATCCAAATATCAAATTCACTATGGAGACCGAAGCAGAAGGAAGATTACCATTCTTGGACGTCATGGTCAAGAGAAGAGCTGATGGTACGCTGAGCCACAATGTGTACAGGAAGAAAACGCACACTGACCTGTACCTGCATGCAGACAGCTGCCACCACCCTTCTCAGAGGAATGGAGTACTAAAAACACCAGTACACAGGGCGCGCAGCATCTCAGACGCAGAGAATCTGCCCCAGGAATTGGAACACCTCAGAACCGTGTCCCGAATAAGCGGGTTCTGGGAATGGCAGATTAGACGCGCTCTCCGTCCCAGCACCACAGCACAACCTGTGGAGACGGATGAAGTCACGGAAGAAGAGGTAGCCACTGCCTTTATTCCATACAATGGCGCACTATCGGGAAAATAGGCCGTATATTAAAGAAACACCGAGTTAAAACTGTCTTTTGCCCGCCCAATAAAACACGGGCAATACTGGGAAGTTTGAAAGATGACCTCGGTTTGAGGAAGACCGGCATATACCAAATTCCCTGTGAGTATGGGAAGACTTATGTCGAACAAACAGTACGCACCATCGAAGATCGTTGCTGAGAACATCAAAGGCACACTCGACTGAAATATCCAAATAAGTCGGTGGTAGCAGACCATTGTCTGTCCGAGAAACACGAGATGGATTATGAGCGTACCAAGAGCCTGGCTCAGACCTCTACATATTGGGACAGCGTTATAAGCGAGGCTATCGAAATTCGCCCCAGGGAAGATCTTATCAACCGAGATAGCGGCTACAATCTCAGCAAGGCTTGGGAACCGGCATTGAATGTAATTAAGAGGACTCTCAGCAAGAAGTACGAACTGGCAACCAGGGCGGACGTAGCAAGCACATCGACGCTACGACAGATTCCGACGCCCACGTCTTAGCGATCGCCGGCGCTCTGGCGCCGACGGCGAAGAGAGCGGCCCGCGCGGGGAGGGGATTGAAATCGGCCGCCTGCCCTCAGGAGCTCAGTTCCTCAGAGTACCTGACGATGGCTACATGTCTGATCGCCGAAATGTTGTGCCCGTTGCACACTATGAACCGGCAGTATACCCGTGGACTGTTCGAGCCACTATGAAATTAATGTACAGGCGGTGTCCTTGACACTTCAGTTCGTATCTGATCTTCAGGTTCACGTTATTCCCTCTTAGTTCCATTGCACTTTTGATATTAGTTGTTCTCATTGTGAGAGTCGGCCACTTTCTGTCTGCAGTACATCGACGGAACGTCTGTTCTGAGAAGGCGGTAATATTCCTCCTACTATCAACAATGCTGCACATCTCAACATTTCGTATTACAACCTTAAGTGCTGGTTGAACGTCATCCCTGCTAACCAAATCTTTTTTCCCTGATAAACGATTACATTTATGCGTTCCTGACCGAATAACGATACGGAGTTATTCTGAACCGCCTCTGCACGTTTTTTGTGTCAGCTACGATTGTCATTTCGCCGCTGTAGGCCAGTGGGTGGTTCAGACCCCTAATTTCGATTATATCGCTGTGCTACTCTTTCCTGTCGCACATCGTGTAGTTCTTTAAGGTCATTGCTGATATCTGAATCTCGTGGGGTCGCTGATTATTCCCATAGATCGTCTTTTTTCTTCCCTTTGCATTTATCCTGTGAAACACAAGTGCCAGTTCAGACAGCAAACATTTAAACGATTCAGTGTTGTCACCGCTTCTACGAAATAACGCTCGCTGGTAGTGGATTGAGAGTTTCCTCTCAGATGTTCTATATGAAAAATCTGAGAACTGAGATTTTCTAAGTAATGCGTCAACTTTTTAGAGAGCTTTCATATCTCGGCGCTTCTAGATCTGACCACATCATTATTTGTTACTCAATACCATCTTACATTTTTCGCGACTTGTATGTAGCGAGAAACTCGTCTGTAACATTGTTGAAGGAACTACGGAGTGCTGAAACGTCTCCCATTCTTTCCGCAGCTTCAGCCTCCATGTCAGCACAAGTAAATTCTATCTTCACATTCAGTGGTCACGTAGAGAGGAGTGACGTGCTAAATTGTCCAAGCCAGAATTTAAAGTACTCCCTATCCCTTCGAAGTTCTGAAATTTCAAGATGGACAGGAAGTGTTTTTGATCGAACGCGGATGTTTCTGCCACACTTGACCAACTCATCGGCACTGATACCAGAATATGTTTGACATTATGTGATAAATCATGTGTGCAGCGTCCATCGCATGGACCCGAATTAGCGCTAAGGGTGTCGGGTGCTGCTTTTCACGTCCGTCCGTAATGGATATCCATGGGCACATTGACCGCATCACTGTTCGAATTGTACTGGCAACTGCTTGAAACGGAATCCTTCGACTGCGGTGACCTACATAACCACACGAGCTCCTGTAAACATTTCCTTGCGGGTTCTGTTTTGAACGCTTGCCCAAGATGAGCCTCTCCGTCGTCTGTTTTTGTGATTTTATTCGAGATGCGCTCGCCGGCGAACTCACCATCTCGTACTCGACCGGCAAAAGTCTCTGAATTCTGATTCGCGTTCTTAGCTCTCCCGGGTGCGCTGATTGCTACCTTGTTGCCCGCTGCCGCTTCTGTTTCATCCAAACGCGCGTCTCTCTTTGCGCCAATTGAAGTTTGTTTCGCTTCCACATGCGATTTTGTGAATTTTAACATTTATTCCCAAGTTCATTAACCTCTGTGGAATTTCGCTTCGTAAGATTTTCAAAAATTGCGTCTCGTGTCTTTTCAGCCTCCTCCTTCGTCTCCACGGCCTCTAGAATTCTTCGGCCATCTCTTTCATCTTTGCTTCTGCTTTATCATTCCTTCACCTGTTTCCTCTCTTTTCCTTTCCATCTCTCTCAGGAAAGGTAAAATTGGATCCTCTGGTATTTCATATGCGATTCCGGTAACAGGCGATGCTACCATGAATTCTCTCTCACTGATATGCTGGTACCGACTGCTGGCTTGTTGCCTGTTTGGAACAAGTTCTCGATTGTTGCGATTGTTTCAACAGGTTCCCTACTGTGTGACTCAAACGAATCCCCATTCTCCTGAATGGAGCGTGCTCTCCAGTCATGCTTAATCTCAGAACGGTGAAAGACACTGGCATCTGGATCTGTCTGCTCCATGTACTCGCGAAAGGTGGCCGTCCCTGCTGTCAAATTGCTCCATCATATAATTAGATTTTATACAATTCGCGTCCATTAAGAACCCCACCTTAGTTCTTGTCGACATTCAGAACTGAATGACATTATAAAACGGCACTAATTAGATCGAGAACGTATCTAATAACTACAATATTTTTGTGGAGACAATATCAAAGAAACTTTACGCCTCCTAAAAAGGCATTTACTCAAAACGAAATCTTATACAAGTTAACGACGCTGTTCATAGCGATGATTTAGAAAACCATCATAAATGTGAGACCCCAGTTTCTCCTGGCGTATACAGTTTTCAAACGACTAACGGCAATACAGCCAGGTAATATTTACAGTGACCGCCAATATTTCGGTGGGAGCACACCCCGCCATTTTCAAGGCACAAACGGCTACAGACAGGCGATGTACAGCAAATTTAAAACAGCGGTTCTTGGAGTAATTTGAGAAAGGTAACTCACACAAACTTAATACTAGTGCCACCAACGATTACCAAGGTCAGAGGTACCCATAGTGAAAGACTACGAACTAGCAAGTGATTTTAAATTACCTCTGACCCTCTGTTTTTTGCCAAGAGAGAGAATAGGATTCCAAGCACGGTTTAAACAAACTCCTCCTTCCCTGTTCATAAGTTTGTCGCTAATTTACTCTCAACAGCCTCCTTAATAACACTGCTCCAATAGCTGGACGTGGATGCCAGTATCTCGGTATTGTTATATAACATAGGGTGACCACTATCCAAATCATGTGTTACGTTTATGCTTAGGACATCTGTCTTTCACGTTCCTGATAGTATGCGATATACACGCGCCTTAGCAAACCAAGATCATTCTTAACAAAACCCAAAAGCACTCAAATTTTAGATTGAGGTCGGAAAACACATTTCACATCGTATTTCCGTAAAATACGACCGGTCTTGTAGGAAGTGCTTCCTGCGTAAGGCAAAAAGTTAGTAGACTTAGCCGCACGATCCCCCGTTGGACGTTCGAGTCATCCCTCGGGAAGGGGTGTGTGTGTTGTCCTTAGCGAATGTTACTTTCAGTTAGATTCAGTAGTGTGTAAACTTAGGGACCGATGGCCTCAGCAGTTTGGCCCCAAAAGACCTTACCACATGCTTCCATATTTTTGCAGTAGACTCATGTGTCGACTCAGTATTATCATCAATCACCCGATGCACAGTTGGTCGATAGCGCAACGCACGTTCAGTCTTTCACTATAACCGTTTTGACGAAATGTAGCTCCAAGATGGGCCAGCCCAGCTGGCAAAGTCTCAGTGTCCGAAATGACATGTGTCCTGTATACCAAGGTACGAAGTACCCCTTCACGCTCAGACGGATGATGACAGCTATCCACCTGTAAATACAAGTCAGTGTGAGTACGTTTCCGGTAAACTGCGTGTCCCAATGATCCATCAACCTTCCTCCTAACCAAAACGATCTGTCTGCTCGTAATACTGGCCACTGAATAAAATGTAAGTGGATGTCAACACACTCCGAAAGAGATTAGTTAATTCAACACCAAACCTAACCTCAATTAACCGCAACGAATCAGACAGAGGAACACGAGTGAAGAGAGAGACCACATCAAAACTTATTAAAATATTAGAGTCACTAAACCGCATGCCCTCCAAACGACACAAGAAATCAGATGAGTTCCTGGTAAGATGTTCACACCGACCACTCAATACGTCGGAGCGCCGATATTGCTCACTATAGGACGGAAACCCCTTCCTTCTGTACCTTCGGAAATACATATAACCTAGGGCGACCACACTGTAGGTGTTAAGACTCCTGATAATGTCCTCGACAAACCACTTTTCTTCAGGAGGCTGTTGGTTTTCTCTCGAAACTTTTCGTGGGGTCAGCATCGATTCTGCGATACGCTGAGTCAGACAGTAAACGTTGTATCTTTTGTGCATAATCCTATTTGTTTAAAACAACGGTGACTTTGCCCTTGTCTGCAGGTAAAAAAACAATATCAGGATCAACTTTGAGAGAGCGTAAAGCAGATCTCTCTGCTCCTGTTACATCACGGCATGCATCCCTCCTTACCTCCTCTGCTGCGTCAAGGGGCAGTTTTCAAACTGTCTGTTCAACTGAACTAAAAAAATCAACTACCGGAAAACTCTTCGGTGTGGGAGAAAAATTTAAACCCTTCGCTAGCACGGATAATGTTGCGTTCTCAAAAGATTTCTTTGTGAGATTTCTCACAGAGCGTCGAGATATAAAGACAGACTCCGAGCGATGAGAACATTGAAACTTTGCCAAATGCCAAATGCAGTTGTATTCCCAAAATAGGCTTCAGTCCGTGAGGCACCGTCCAATCAATCCCAAGTGAAATCAGACAATTATCAAGCAACTATTAAATGGAAACGAAACAATTCTTTGGAAACAGAATCCAAACGTTGACGAATAAAACGAATCCTTTCACGCACAAGAGCCAAGATAGCACATTGCTTGATGCGACTGGCGGCAGGAGAATTAATATAGCGCCAAACCTTGGCAAGTGTTGGGACACAATTTTCATCACGACACCTCAATAGAAACGATAAAGCACATTGGAGTCTAACTTGACAGCTACGAAATTTATCAAACTTTCATAAACGTCGGTCGCTGTAAATATTACATGACTGACTTCCCGTAAGTTGTTTGAAGATTGCATGCGCTAGGCAAAGCTCAGGTCTCACACTGCTTATCTCTACAGGGAGGAAATGTACCCTATGTATGAAGTTGGAAGAGGACGGTTGCCTTCCCTTTCTCGACATTTTTGTTACGAGGAAGATTGATGGATCATTGGGACAGGCAGTTTACCGGAAACGTACTCACACTGACTTGTATATACAGGCGGATAGTTGTCATCATCCGGCTCAGCGTGAAGGGATACTTCGTACCTTGGTATACAGACACGTGTCATTTCCGACACAGACTTTGACAGGTGAGTTGGCCATCTTGATCTACATTTCGTCAAAATATTTATAGTAAAAGACAGACCGAACGTGCGTTGCGCTATCGACCAGTTGTGCATCGGTTAATTGATGGTTCAAATGGCTCTGAGCACTATGGGACTTAACATCTGTGGTCATCATTCCCCTAGAACTTAGAACTACTTAAACCTAACTAACCTAAGGACATCACACACATCCATGTCCGAGGCAGGATTCGAACCTGCGACCGTAGCAGTCGCGCGGTTCAGGACTGAGCGCCTAGAACCGCTAGACCACCGCGGCCGGCTCGGTTAATTGAGTCTACACCTAAGTCTACTGCCTTTTTGTCTTACGTAGGAAGCACTTCTACAACACCGATCGTATTTTACGGAAACACGATGTGAAATGTGTTTTCCGACCTTCAGCTTAAATTAGAATGCTTTTGGGTTCTGTTAAGGATGATCTTGGTTTGTGTAAGTCGAGTGTATATCGCATTCCTTGTAGTTGTGGCATAGCATATATTGGTCAGACTATCAGCACCGTGGAGAACCGATGTAATAAGTATAAACGGCACACACGACTACAGTAGCCAAGTAGATCTTTGATTGCCGAACATTGTTTGGATAGTGGTCACCCTATGTTATATAACAGTACCGAGATATTGGCATGCACGTCCAGCTCATGGGGCACTGTTACTAAGGAGGCTGCTGAGATTCAGTTGGCGAGCAATCTTGTGAACACGGATGGAGTTTTTTTGTTTAAACTGTGCTTGGAATCCTGTTCTCTCCCATGTCAAAAGACAGAGATATTACCGACAGTACGATGCAAGGCGGCGTGCTGACGGCGGCTGCTACTAGTGGGTCGACTCTGCTGCATAGAGGTGGGGCTCTGCGTTGCAGACCGATCGAAGAGCAAACGTAAGGAAAACGAAGGATTTCTCCGGGTGGCCGAAAAAGTGAAACTTTGAATGAAATTTCTTCGCAGCAAGGGCGACAAAGTACGTGACCTTCTTCTGAAGGGTCCAGGGGCCAGCTCCGCTGAATTCTCTTCCGCCCAGCGGCCAGGGAGCGACCATTCCATTTGTGCCAGAACTAGGCCAATATTCGTCAATAAACTAAGGGAGGTGGTTTAGTTGTTTGGGGCACGAGACCAAACAGCGACGTCATCGGTCTCATCGGATTAGGGAAGGATGGGAAAGGAAGTCGGCCGTGACCTTTTGAAGAAAAAAATGGTTCAAATGGCTCTGAGCATTACGGGACTTAACTACTGAGGTCATCAGACCCCTAGAACTTAGAACTACTTAAACCTAAATAACCTAAGGACATCACAAACATCCATGCCCGAGGCAGAATTCGAACCTGCGAGCGTAGCCGGTGCGCGGTTCCAGACTTTAACGCCTAGAGCCGATCGGCCACTCCGGCTGGCCTTTCGAAGGAACCATCGCGGTATTTGCTTGGAGCGATTTGGGGATATCAAGGAAAACCTAAATCAGGATGGCCGGACGCGGGATTGAACCGTCGTCCTCCCAAATGCGAGTCAGTGTAATAAACTAAGCTTTTGCTAATTAGGGCCTTGCAACAATTCGTCTAGACTACCACTACCGCACTTCATCAACCTATGCGCTCATACGGTTGCTTCCCGTTGAACCCCGTCAGCGACTGCAAAGTGTGCTGAAGTAACACAGCAAGCGAAGTGGTGCAGTGATTAGCACATTTGATTCGCATTCGGAAGGACGACGATTCAAACCTGTGTCCGGCCGTCCATAGTTGTGCTTCCCGTGATTTCCCTAAATTGCTCCATGCAAATAACGGGATGGTTCCTTTCAAAGTCGACGACCGATTTCTTACCGCATCCTTTACACAATCAGAGATTGTGTTCCAAAGACCTCGGTGTCGACGGTACGTTACGTTATACCCAATCTTCCTTCCATCTTTCCTGGAGTGTCAGTCGAACAGCCTATCATAGCCTCTGCGAGGACTAGGCACGGGAAGTTTTAGGGCCAGTGGAATGTGGTAACTGGGGTGTTACGTGTGGCATCGTGTTGGTGGCTAATCCTTAGAATTCAGATGGCACCGAGTAAGTTCGTTCTTGCTCAAAACATGAGGTTTCGCTACAAAACTGCCCCCAGCCATTGTAAAAACAGCGAGAGTCCATCGCTCTGGCTCCTGAGATCTGACATGAAAAGAAACAGCCGCCAGCCACAGGCGGATCTGGCTAAGTCTGCCGTTACCAGTGACGAGCTGTTTCCTCCCGCCTCCTGACCGTGGGCGGCTGTAGTGTCCTCGTCGCACCTGTACAGTCTTGTACCGTAAGGAGCAAGGGAGAGGACGTGGTGATTGTAAGCGGTCCGTAGGCCCTTACTATAAATTTGCACTCGGCACAGGTCGATAGGGCGAACAATCGATTGTGTCGTGTTGCGAGAGCGAGTGTGGAGTTGAGCGAGTGCCATGTTGCGGGTAGAGGTGTGTGGAGGATAGTTGTTGAAATGCAAGGCTTTAACGGAGAAGGGAGTCGCCATCGCCGTGGTTAGACACCTTTGTACTAGAATAATACCGGGAAGGTGAAGAAGTATTATTACGAAAGTGATCTGTGACATTTCTAGGGCCGATATTTGGTTTCGCGTCTACCGCGCCGGCATCACCTTGGATTGCAGTGTTGGATTGCAGTGTTGGATGCAGTGATGGATTAGCGTGTGACGATAATGGAAAATGAAGAAGCCTGTGCTGAGATTAGCCGTAATTAGATATGTATGAAGAAGGCAGTGGCTGTCTCCTTTTTGTGTTTTTGAGACGAATATAGGTTCGTAATTAGTGAAACTGTGTTGGTGTTTCTCTTGTTACCAGACATTTCATTATTACAGTATTGAGAAGGACGAACTGGAAAGTAACTACTTCCGTAGCAGTCAAAATGGTTCAAATGGATCTGAGCACTATGGGACTCAAATGTTGTGGTCATAAGTCCCCTAGAACTTAGAACTACTTAAACCTAACTAACCTAAGGATATCACACACATCCATGCCCGAGGCAGGATTCGAACCTGCGACCGTAGCGGTCGTGCGGTTCCAGACTGAAGCGCCTTTAACCGCGCGGCCACTCCGGCCGGCCCCGTAGCAGTCAATTCCGATTGCCAGCCCCATTAGGTACACGGTCACATTAATAATAATTATTGGCCTGCTATTCGATCTGATCAGGTCTGGGTAAATAAACGGAGGTGTTACAAGATGAGTGGCCGGTATCCTCTTTTACAAACAAAAGTGGTCCTTTATTTACAAGAACTGGCAGTCGTACGTGTCTTTAATAGAGTCCATGTTCTGCTGTACAAGCTTATCAGCAGTAGTCCTATTGCTCACACTGTCGGAAATCTATTACAAACTTGTCTCGTTGCTAGTCCCAATGATGTCGCTACGTACTGTCGTAGACTCAGTGAACCAGTGAGTCAGCGACTGAGTTAGTGAAGCCCTGCCGTCTCGTGATAGGCGCGCTTGATCGAGTGCCTACTGCCGATCTTCGCGCTACATCTTTGCCGACCGATGTGCTGGCGACAGGTTACGCCAGCACAGCGGCTAATGTGAGCAGCTGGCCTGGCCGAGGCGTTTTGTTCCAAATCGTACAGAACAGAATTATGATACGCATGCATCTTACACTCATGTACACGCCAGTAAAAGCGTATGATTATCTACTTTACTTGATAGTGTACTGACGTAGCTAAATAACATTAATTTGCATGTATGCAAATTCAGTTTTTAGAAATATAAGATAGGCTGATTTGATCGCACTTAATAAGTGTGTGAAGAGGCAAGAGAGCCGGCCGTCTTGCATTCTTATGCATCGAAGTTGCTGCCAAGAGTAACATACAGAAGAATGGAGAAGAAAATTGACAATTTGTTATATGAGGAAAGCTAAATGCACTAGAGAAGCACTAGTGACGTTTCGCTTCATAATGGACACAAGAGTGAAGAAAGACGAAGAAAGACACGATCATAGGATTTGTGGACCTGGAAAAAGCGCTTGACAATGTAAAATGGTGCAGGATGTTCTACATTTTAGAAAAATAGTGTGAGGTATAGAAAAATACGGGTTACTATACAATAAGTTCAAAAAGCAAGACGGAACAATAATAATGGAAACCCGAATAACGAAGTGCTCGTGTTACGAAGGGTGTAAGACAGGTATGTAATCTTACGCCCCTTCTGATCAGTCTTTACATCGAACAAACGATGACAGAAACGAAAGAAAGGTTCAAGAGTGGGATTAAAATTGAGTGTGAAGGGACATCGATGACAAGATCCGTTGATGATACTGCTGTTCGTGGTGAAAGTGAAGAAAAATAGCAGGATGTGTTGAATGGAGCGGTCTAATTAGTACAGAATACGGACTGAGAGTTAAAAAAAAGAGTAAATGAAAGAAAGACGTAAGTAATGAGAAGCAGTAGGAATGAGAACAGCAAGAAACTTCCTTTAAAATTTTTGGTGGTTGGGGGTAGAGGGGAGTTACGAAGTAGACGACCTTAAGGAATTCTGCTATGTAGGCAGCAGAACAACTAATAATGAATGGAGGAACGACGAAAAATCGGACTAGTACCGGCAAAAACAGCATTCCTGACAGGAGAGGTCTACTAGTATCAGAGATACGCTGATCAGCTAGAACTGTATGACCACCGACCTACTACGGTATATACCCGACCAGGTAATAGCAGCGTCACCTGCCGACGGACAGGTATACAGACATACGCACGGTGCATGTAGTAACTGCGAGTGTGCTGTCCGTGCTAGAATGGGGAAGTTTGACCGAGGGCAGACTGTGATGGGCCACAGGCTCAGCACGAGCGTTTCGGAAACTGCAAAATTTGTCGGGAGTTCGAGGAGGGCTGTGGTGATTGTCTTCAATACGTGGCGAGATAAAGATTGATACTAAGTCCAGACGTCGTGGGTTTGGGCGGCCACCCGTCGTTACAGATGTCGGACGCCGTAGGCTGGGCGGACTGGTAAAACAAGCGGTGAACTGTGGTGGAAATAACATCAGACTTTAATGTTGGGCAGACTGTCTGAACACACAGTGCACCGAACACTCCTAACGGTGGACCTCCGCAGTCGACGACCCACGCATGTTTCAATGTTAACAACACGTTGTCGACTATGACTGAAATGGGCACTGGACGTTGGCGCAGCGGCAGAGCGTTGCACTGTCTGATGAATCCCGATACCTTCTTCATCAATCTGACGGAAGGGCGCGAATCTGTCGTCTTCTACGGGAACAGCTCCTCGACGCCAGTACTGCGTAAAGGAGAGACGCTCTCAATGGCTCCATTATGCTTTGGGGAACTTTCACATGGGCAACCATGGGTCCAGCGGAGCTCATGAAAGACAGCATTACGGCCAAGGAGTATCGTACACTGGTTGCAGACCACGTACACCCCTTTGTGATGATCCTGTTTCCCGACGGCAGTGACATTTCTCAGCAAGATAGTGCGCCATGTCACGAGGCCAGGAGTGTGATAAAATGGTTCGAGTGGTGAGTTTCAATTGATATGCTGGCTCCCTAACTCTCTAGATCCAAACTCAAACATGTGGGATGACGCCGAACGTGGCGTCAGAGCGCCGCACCCCTCTTAGGAATTTACAGGAATTAGGTGATTTATGTGTGCAAAGGTGGTGCCAACTGCCTGCATCCACCTACCAAGGCCTCACCGCCTCCATTCCACGATTCATCGCCGCTATTAATCCATGCCAAAGGTGGACATACCGGCTATTGGAAGAATTCTAAGGAAATGCAATCCGAAAACAAAGGATGTAGGTTACAGGACACTTGTTCGCTCACTACTTGAATATTGTTCACCAGTGTGGGATCCGTACCATTTGGGGTTGATAGAGGAGGTAAAGAAGATCCAACGGAGAGCAGCGCGCTTCGTTACAGGATCATTTGGTAATCGCAAAAGCGTTACGGAGATGACAGATAAACTCCAGTGGAAGACTCTGCAGGAGAGACGCTCAGTAGCTCGGTACGCGCTTTTGTTGAAGTTTCGAGAACATTCCTTCACCGAGGAGTCAAGCAGTATATTACTCCCTCCTACGTACATCTCGCGAAGAGACCATGAGGATAAAATCAGAGAGATTAGAGCCCACACAGAGGCATACCCACAATCTTTCTTTCCAAGAACAATAGGAGACTGGAATAGAATGGAGAACCGATAGAGGTACTCAAAGTAACCCCCGCCACACACCGTCTGGTGGCTTGCGGAGTATGGATGTAGATGTAGATGTATATATTAGGTAGATGGACATAATGTTCTGGCTAATCAGTGTTGGTCATAACCTGAGGGAGAAATTTCTGAGAATGTACATTTGGAGCACAGCGCTCTATGCTAGTGGAGAAGGGACTATAGGGAATTCGGAACAGAGAAGAATCTAAGTATTTTGTATGTGGTGCTACAGAAGAATGTTGAAAATTAGGTGGACTGAGGTTCTCCACAGAAACTGCGAGGAAATAAATACACTCCTGGAAATGGAAAAAAGAACACATTGACCGGTGTGTCAGACCCACCATACTTGCTCCGGACACTGCGAGAGGGCTGTACAAGCAATGATCACACGCACGGCACAGCGGACACACCAGGAACCGCGGTGTTGGCCGTCGAATGGCGCTAGCTGCGCAGCATTTGTGCACCGCCGCCGTCAGTGTCAGCCAGTTTGCCGTGGCATACGGAGCTCCATCGCAGTCTTTAACACTGGTAGCATGCCGCGACAGCGTGGACGTGAACCGTATGTGCAGTTGACGGACTTTGGGCGAGGGCGTATAGTGGGCATGCGGGAGGCCGGGTGGACGTACCGTCGAATTGCTCAACACGTGGGGCGTGAGGTCTCCACAGTACATCGATGTTGTCGCCAGTGGTCGGCGGAAGGTGCACGTGCCCGTCGACCTGGGACCGGACCGCAGCGACGCACGGATGCACGCCAAGACCGTAGGATCCTACGCAGTGCCGTAGGGGACCGCACCGCCACTTCCCAGCAAATTAGGGACACTGTTGCTCCTGGGGTATCGGCGAGGACCATTCGCAACCGTCTCCATGAAGCTGGGCTACGGTCCCGCACACCGTTAGGCCGTCTTCCGCTCACGCCCCAACATCATGCAGCCCGCCTCCAGTGGTGTCGCGACAGGCGTGAATGGAGGGACGAATGGAGACGTGTCGTCATCAGCGATGAGAGTCGCTTCTGCCTTGGTGCCAATGATGGTCGTTTGCGTGTTTGGCGCCGTGCAGGTGAGCGCCACAATCAGGACTGCATACGACCGAGGCACACAGGGCCAACACCCGGCATCATGGTGTGGGGAGCGATCTCCTACACTGGCCGTACACCACTGGTGATCGTCGAGGGGACACTGAATACTGCACGGTACATCCAAACCATCATCGAACCCATCGTTCTACCATTCCTAGACCGGCAAGGGAACTTGCTGTTCCAACAGGACAATGCACGTCCGCATGTATCCCGTGCCACCTAACGTGCTCTAGAAGGTGTAAGTCAACTACCCTGGCCAGCAAGATCTCCGGATCTGTCCCCCATTGAGTATGTTTGGGACTGGATGAAGCGTCGTCTCGCGCGGTCTGCACGTCCAGCACGAATGCTGGTCCAACTGAGGCGCCAGGTGGAAATGGCATGGCAAGCCGTTCCACAGGACTACATACAGCATCTCTACAATCGTCTCCATGGGAGAATAGCAGCCTGCATTGCTGCGAAAGGTGGATGTACACTGTACTAGTGCCGACATTGTGCATGCTCTGTTGCCTGTGTCTATGTGCCTGTGGTTCTGTCAGTGTGATCATGTGTTGTATCTGACCCCAGGAATGTGTCAATAAAGTTTCCCCTTCCTGGGACAATGAATTCACGGTGTTCTTATTTCAATTTCCAGGAGTGTACATTGAAAACTCTCACAAAAAGAAGGGACAAAATGATGGGACGTGTTTTAAGACATGAGGGTATAACTTCAGTGGTACTAGAGGGGGCTGTAGGCGGTAAAGACTGCAGAAGACAGAGTGGAATGTATCCAGCCTCTGTGATAAAAGAAGGCCACAGGATAGGATTTCGTGGACTGCCGCATAAAGTTAGGGAGGAGGCTGATCTTCCAAAAAAGAATTAAACCGAACTGCGAGAGACGGTGACAGATACAATGCTGGCCACCGTAAATGCAACATGCTGAAGGAAGCATCCGAATCGAGTGAAATTTACACCATGAGTTTGCAGCGATGAGATATGCAACTGATTAGAATTTCAGCGCAGACGCACATCACGCGCGTCTGTGACGCCACCTCATAGCGCCATTTAAGGCTTGGCGATGTCGACGAGTGTACCTTCGGCACGTGTGTTTACCTTGTGGTTGTTTCACAAGACGATCAGTTATGCCTCGTAGACAACAGCGAACATCTTTTGATCAAGTATCCAAGTTCGACAGAGGAAGGATAGTGGCTTACCGAGATTGTGGATTATCATACAGAGAAATCGCTAGTCGTGTTGGACGAAACCAAACAACTGTAATGCGGATATGTGACCGTTGGATGCAGGAGGGTACGACGGACCGACGTGGTCGATCGCATTCACCTCGGTGCACCACTGCACGTGCTGATAGGCAAATTGTGCGCATGGCAGTGACGGATCGCTCAGTGACATCCCGAACCATAGCACAGCACATTGCGTCTGTAACGCATCATCCAGTGTCTGCGCGTACCATCCGACGCCGTTTACAGCAGAGTGGTCTGTCCGCAAGACGTCCATTGCTTCGTCTACCATTGACGCGGAACCACAGACGTCTCCGTCGCCAATGGTGTGATGACAGACGGATGTGGACTGCAGAATGGAATGACGTTATCTTTACTGACGAGGCACGCTTCTGTCTGCAGCACCACGATGGTCAGATTCGAGTGTGGAGACACCGTGGAGAGAGGATGTTGGACAGCTGCATTATGCACCGCCACACTGGTCTTGCACCGGGTATTATGGTATGGGGCGGTATTGGATATTACTGTCGCACGCCTCTAGTACGCATTGCCGGTACTTTAAATAGCCGGCGCTACATATCCGAGGTGCTGGAGCCAGTTGTTCTTCCTTACCTTCAGGGCTCGTCCACAGCCATGTTTCAACAGGATAATGCGCGACCACACGTGGCACGCATTGTCCAAAGGTTCTTCGCCAATAACCAGATTGAATTGCTTCGCTGGCCGGCTCCCTCTCCGGATCTTTCGCCGACAGAAAACGTGTGGTCCATGGTTGCTCAACAAGTGACCCAGATTACATCCCCAGCTGCCACACCAGATGATCTTTGGCAACGTGTGGAAGCTGCTTGGGCTGCTGTACCCCAGGAACACATCCAACGTCTCTTAGACTCAATGCCGAGACGTGTGGCAGCGGTGATCTCCAACAATGGCGGCTACTCTGGCTACTGATTCTGGCAGGAACCACATGTCACAGACGTCTGTAAACGTAATCATTTGATACTTGGTCAACATGTTATCTACAAAATAAATTTTGTTGTGCTACCTCTTGTCTTTCTTGGTGTTGCATTTACGGTGGCCAGCAGTGTAGTTGCGCAACCTCCTGCTACTTGGAGCAGTATCGTTCCACTTTCTGTGCTGTTAGTACGCTGCACTACCACAGTGACTAGGCAGATCGGTAGCTGTTTTATAGCTATACAAAGCAAGAAAATATATTGATTGTCAGGAGGAAACATACCCGGATGAGCCACAACGCTGTCGCCGCTCAGCGGAACAGAGAAGTGAGTCCCGCATCCGCGGTGACGTGGGCAGGCGCCGGGCTCCGGCAGCGTGATAGCCGGGAGTGGCCTACGTGCTACATTCCTGCCTTCCGTGGTTACAGTTTCACCACACACACACACACACACACACACACACACACACACACACGCACAAACACACACTCTGCCACGTGCGTGCCATACACAATTAATGGTGAGTTAAAAATAACATACAGCTTCAACATACTGAAAGGTTACCTCCTGAATTTAAATTAAGTACTAATATCAAGGGAGTTTGGGTAACAGTTATGGAAATCAGCAGAGGCAGCCCATGTTGACCAGATGTTAATGTAACTGACTTATGGTACAGTTTACAAAATAAATTTATTAATCTTTTTTTCGTGGGTCGACGTAAGCTGCAGCTACTTGGTCATCGAATGAGTTAGTACGTGGTCTACCGAATGTTAATTAGTACTATTACAAGAAAACCATTGACGAAGTGATGAAGCAAAAAAATAGTGAGCGAGTATACGATTAAACAGGACATTACAGATAAAAGTGCCGAACTACTGTGTGGAACTCCTCTATAGAACAGTAATATACAACAGTGAAACCTGTCAATCCAGATTTGAGTACGTGAGGCTTCTCACTCAATTTCTTCACTCCCGCAGCCGGCCGGAGTGACCGTGCGGTTCTAGGCGCTAGAGTCTGGAGCCGAGCAACCGCTCCGGTCGCAGGTTCGAATCCTGCCTCGGGCATGGATGTTTGTGATGTCCTTAGGTTAGTTAGGTTTAATTAGTTCTAAGTTCTAGGCGAATGATGACCTCAGAAGTTAAGTCGCATAGTGCTCAGAGCCATTTGAACCATTTCTTCACTCCTGCTGGAAGGCTACTGAAAATGAAACTTCTTGAACAGTGCGCATCATAATGTTCAGCGCTTAAGTAAGTGTTAACCAAGTACGTATCACTTTTCCATTCAGTATTCACTGGCTGAATGTTTCAGTGACTTCTGAATGAGTCTGTATCGCCAACAACAAATTCCATGAATGAACGTACATACAGAGAAAACAGAATTGGAACTACGAGGTGGCTCGTCTACTTTTCAATGCAAATAAAAGGCCAGAGCTCAGAAATTCATTTGAACTATAGTGTGAGTACATTGGTACCAACGTTCTCCACAATTCTGTCGAAAGCCGCAGTCGACGTGTCACGTAATGGGAAGGTCATAACAGCCTCTCTTACTAACATTTCACCCCATTGTTTGACGCCTCTCCGAGATCAGAATCGCGACACCTAGCGTTGACATAACGCGGGATTCTTATCTGAGACTGGGGAAGCAATTTAGAATATATCGCCAAATAGAATCGACGCAAAAACTCCTTAGGAGGTGGTATAGGGCGTCGTCCATGGAACCACCACTTCCCAGGGTGTACATTTAGCCCTCGAAATTTGCAGTGCGATGTATAACAGTACGAAGTTATTAACAAATTTTACCACAGCTTACAACCACGGGGACGATTTAGCACTTTACTAAGGACATCAACGGGTTGTAATCCCATTGAATGTTACCTCACCCATTTAGAATGTAGCATGACCACAAGTTTTGCTTTGCTATACACGTTGCAATCATTATGGACTGTTCAACACCATTCGACAAGATCTAATTGCGATCGAAAGCTGCTTTTGCTATTTCATTCTCCCTTTATCTAGCTCACCTTTCACGTCAATGAAACGACAAATGTTCCCCCTAACTCCCCCAGATCGCCAACGCACTTGGTGCAACTCTATGACGTCTGTTGTGCACTTTAAAAGTGACTCAGTATGGAGATAATTATTCACCGATCCCTACCTGCAGGTGGGACAAGCTACCCACTCCACTGTGGTACCTGCTGGCCACACATGAAATGAGAGGGGTGTCAAAAGAGTTGCCTATTTGGCCAGCGTGTAGAAATCGGTAGATGGAGGTCTCTATACAGAGACATTTTTAAAATGCCCACCGTAGTTGTGTTGGTGTTACCAGTGAGTTGCCAAACTGGGCGTTTTAGACGGACTCTTTTCCTTTTTACTCGAGTGCGTTCCAATGTCGCATCCCCCCATATACATACTACAATAGAACATGAAGAAGGAGAGATGAAAACCCATAAGAACTCTCTACTGCTTATAGTCGATTTCAATGGTTCTGAAAGGCCCTAGGGATCATCCTGTATACTAAAGTGAAACGCGCCGTCACGCTACACCCAAAAAATTTGGTCCGTTTCAGTGGGGTTACAGCCGTACAGTGTCTGCATCATCTGAGGGGGCTCGGCAGTGCAAAATTTGTTGGAAACCTCTTCCTACTGTACAACGCACTGAAAACTATCGACTTCGAGCGCGAAATGTGTGTAAATGATCGCTCCTAGGGAAGTGGAGGTTTCATTGACGCCCTTTATGCCATCTCCTGAGCCCTTTTCAAGTCGATTGTGAGTGGCGATGTTTTTCGTGAGCCTACAATAAGAAACCTGCCTAATTTCAACTCTAGGTGTCGGGGTCTGACCTCCATCTCTGAGGTGTCAAAAGAAGGGGTGAAATGTGGGTGAGAGACAGAGTGACAATGGGCAGAGAGAGCTGGCTAGGAGGAGATGAACAGGAGAGGAGGGTGGAGCGGATGGTCAGGAAGAGAAGGTGAAGCTTTGGTCGAAAACCTGCCTCATGACAAATTAAATTTGTCTGGGTGCACGAATAAAGAAAACTTGTGATATTGGAGGGCACGAACCCCCGATAACTTGACCAGCAGACCCTGCATACAGGAAATGCCACTGTGTGACGTGCATTATCCATAATTGGCATTACTGGACCACAATTTTCCGAAGAGAACGCTAATGCAACTACGGTCACTTGTGAGTGTGATGTCCAGATGATTCAGGGATTCTTTCTTCCAGAACTTAAAGAAATGGTTGGGAGGGATATCTGGTTCCAACATGATAGCTCCACAGTTCACACGTCACGAAGGTCTTCCGTGGTGAGCATGATCTGCAGATTTATCCCGCTGCTGCTTTTTCTTAAATCCTTGAGGTACATACCAGTCCTCTACGGTCCCTGGATGAGCTATTGAACAATATTCTTTCCGCTATTGCCAACATAGAGACATGCTGAGAAAAGTGGACTAAATCCTCCGATTTGGCCCAATACTTTTTCTGCATTGATTCTACACTCCTGGAAATTGAAATAAGAACACCGTGAATTCATTGTCCCAGGAAGGGGAAACTTTATTGACACATTCCTGGGGTCAGATACATCACATGATCACACTGACAGAACCACAGGCACATAGACACAGGCAACAGAGCATGCACAATGTCGGCACTAGTACAGTGTATATCCACCTTTCCGCAGCAATGCAGGCTGCTATTCTCCCATGGAGACGATCGTAGAGATGCTGGATGTAGTCCTGTGGAACGGCTTGTCATGCCATTTCCACCTGGCGCCTCAGTTGGACCAGCGTTGGTGCTGGACGTGCAGACCGCGTGAGACGACGCTTCATCCAGTCCCAAACATGCTCAATGGGGGACAGATCCGGAGATCTTGCTGGCCAGGGTAGTTGACTTACACCTTCTAGAGCACGTTAGGTGGCACGGGATACATGCGGACGTGCATTGTCCTGTTGGAACAGCAAGTTCCCTTGCCGGTCTAGGAATGGTAGAACGATGGGTTCGATGACGGTTTGGATGTACCGTGCACTATTCAGTGTCCCCTCGACGATCACCAGTGGTGTACGGCCAGTGTAGGAGATCGCTCCCCACACCATGATGCCGGGTGTTGGCCCTGTGTGCCTCGGTCGTATGCAGTCCTGATTGTGGCGCTCACCTGCACGGCGCCAAACACGCATACGACCATCATTGGCACCAAGGCAGAAGCGACTCTCATCGCTGATGACGACACGTCTCCATTCGTCCCTCCATTCACGCCTGTCGCGACACCACTGGAGGCGGGCTGCACGATGTTGGGGCGTGAGCGGAAGACGGCCTAACGGTGTGCGGGACCGTAGCCCAGCTTCATGGAGACGGTTGCGAATGGTCCTCGCCGATACCCCAGGAGCTACAGTGTCCCTAATTTGCTGGGAAGTGGCGGTGCGGTCCCCTACGGCACTGCGTAGGATCCTACGGTCTTGGCGTGCATCCGTGCGTCGCTGCGGTCCGGTCCCAGGTCGACGGGCACGTGCACCTTCCGCCGACCACTGGCGACAACATCGATGTACTGTGGAGACCTCACGCCCCACGTGTTGAGCAAATCGGCGGTACGTCCACCCGGCCTCCCGCATGCCCACTATACGCCCTCGCTCAAACTCCGTCAACTGCACATACGGTTCACGTCCACGCTGTCGCGGCATGCTACCAGTGTTAAAGACTGCGATGGAGCTCCGTATGCCACGGCAAACTGGCTGACACTGACGGCGGCGGTGCACAAATGCTGCGCAGCTAGCGCCATTCGACGGCCAACACCGCGGTTCCTGGTGTGTCCGCTGTGCCGTGCATGTGATCATTGCTTGTACAGCCCTCTCGCAGTGTCCGGAGCAAGTATGGTGGGTCTGACACACCGGTGTCAATGTGTTCTTTTTTCCATTTCCAGGAGTGTATTACCGGAGATGTGGTCTCCTGCCGTTATGTATCGGGCGTATGGGGGCGACAACCAGTGATACATCGCTGTGTTCCTGGTGGCTAGAAAGTAGGCCACAGTGTATAACTTTTGGGAATGCAGTGTATCATGTTTTGGAATGGAGCGTTATCATATTTAACGATTATATTGTCTGATCAATAGTTACCATTCGTGACAGTAATGAATAATTCAGCAGACAGAGCCCTTTTTCCTCTGTACTTAAAAAAAATTGTTGGGTATATGGTCAGTATTTGTGTAACAATGACAAATCTGCTAAATCTGTGTGCACATTTATTTTCAGTCTGAAGGTGCTGTTTGTAGAATAATTTTTCACCTTCAACGAATTATGATTTGTAATTCCTAAACAATGGCAGCATAACTAAAATCAAGAACATTTGCAATAGGTACGATTCTATTATGAATATACTAGGTGTATCCTTTTTTGGAAAGTTTACAAAACTTTACGTTATATTCTTCCAGAAACCTATTTGTTCAATATTTGCTAAGATTTTTTATTATTTTAAAACTGGTCCTCCATTATCAGATTCTCACACATTTCAAAGCAGCATATTTCGCTGATACAACATGAGATAAAATTATTAGTATAAGTTCTATACATGCTGGAAAGTATTACGACTAGTTAATGCCTTGCAGTTAAGAAAATTTATCAGGAAAACGGTGGAAATGAAGGCCACTGAAGGCAAAATATCAGAACTTATATTTTTGCCATTTATATTAAAATCACACGAAAAAGAATATTTCACTATTTATTGAAACGCAACACGTCAGAAATTTGTTTGAAAAATTAAAATGTTTTAGCTTGAAAGTAATAGAGAGCAGCATCGCGTAAGCTCATACTACGTGTAATTTGTTGAGTCCGTTGGGTTTTGGAACCACGACAAATGGGACGTTCACCTGCGAAGTCAAATACATTCTACCTTGTTGCGAAATGGCAAAATTTCACAACACAGTTTTCTTCCTACAGCAACACGTCAGAAATTTGTTTGAAAAATTAAAATGTTTTAGCTTGAAAGTAATAGAGAGCAGCATCGCGTAAGCTCATACTACGTGTAATTTGTTGAGTCCGTTGGGTTTTGGAACCACGACAAATGGGACGTTCACCTGCGAAGTCAAATACATTCTACCTTGTTGCGAAATGGCACAATTTCACAACACAGTTTTCTTCCTACAGCACGGGCGAGGTCCCGAACAGTGTGGGGATACCGCTGCGATGCATCCGGCCAGTGGCAGGACGGCTGCACTTGAATGGTGTCTATAGTGTACAGGCTGCAGGTGCGTCCGACGGGGAAGCGGTCGAGGCACGCAGGGGCGCAATCGATGTGGATTCCGTCTCGAACAAAAGAGAACCACTTAGGGGCGGACAATGGCGACATTAATAGCGGAACCGTCAGCCTCGGCCCTGCCGCGACGGACTTTTCCAGGGGCACGCGAAGTGGACGGCCGAATCACGCCGGAAAGCCTATTAACGGAACCGTGCTGGTGGGGGCACCGCCCAAGACTGTAGTGGGCCAGATGCTTCTGACACCGAGCTAGACAAACACGTGCTGCCAAAGTGAAATTCTATCTAACAACCTGGCAGAGAGATCTAAAATCTTGTCTTAAATCAGTACACGAATCAGATGCATCCGTCCATACTGTCAGAAAGATAAAGGCATCGAAAGTGTTGATGACACGGGAAAGGTCGAAATAGTAAATTCCTGTTGAAAAGCTCTCGTGTTTCTAGCTGGGTGGTTGTTGTTGTCTTTGTCTTCAGTCCTGAGACTGGTTTGATGCAGCTCTCCATGCTACTCTATCCTGTGCAAGCTTCATCTCCCAGTACTTACTGCAACCTACATCCTTCTGAATCTGCTTAGTGTATTCATCTCTTGGTCTCCCTCTACGATTTTTACCCTCCACGCTGCACTCCAATACTAAATTTGTGACCGCTCGATGCCTCAGGATGGTAGGGTTAACGTTTCGCGATGTTTTAACAAGTTTCATACCCATTATCTTCTCGTTTAAGCGGCGAAATTTTGCGGAAGTCCCAATATTTTTACCAGTTATGGTGGCGACGGCGAGGCGGGGGGGGGGGGGGGGGGGGGAGGGGGGGGTGCTGAAGGATGCACTCTCTATTGGGGCATCCAGATACGTTCTGCACGCTGGTCAGTGCTGGGCGTGCTATCGTTGTATTGACGTTAACGCAGGATCTAACGCCAGACTAAACTGATAACATTCGTCCCTGCTGATAAAATTCTCGTGGTCTTAACGCAGGATTCCATGCCGAACTAAACTGATAACATTCGTCCCTGTTGATAAAACTCTCGTTGAGCCTTATTTCTATGGGTTCTTTTGGGGCTCATTTGGACGCGAAATTGATAACATAATTTTTTCGCTCCGTCAGAGACATGACATGAAGCGCTATCGATAAACAATACGTAGTTGCGGTGAAAAAACAGCAGATGTTTTAATGTGGAACTTCAGCTCTGACTCCTCTCGCGGTACTTACAGTGGTGACATAATCTGTGTCTGTAGTGTCACATTTTGCCATTGCTCCGTAACTCCAGACCTTTTGTTACACACTGAACATAGGCATACTTAAGAGGCGCATCGACGCACTCATTTATATTAATATACTGAGAAGCAACAATTATTATTTATATGTAAGTGTCTATTCATAATTTATGTAAATATGTGAGTTCTTGAAAGCATATTTCATTAATATGTATGTCTTTTTTTTTCTTTTAGTAGTTTTAACAATAATGTAAGTGTCTGCGACATTGCAGAAGTTTGTGTCCAATCTGATGGAAAATTATTAAGTCCTAGCATAAAAGAACCACAAGTAATCTTCACAGCAGTTCTACTACAGATTTCCAATATTTTGCTTTGGGAACTTGCAACGCACACGGTAATGCAAAAATACTTAGCAAACGCACGACCTCAGCCACCAATGCCACTGTTCGCACGCCAGGCTGTATGTGAGGAAATAGTATTGTTTAATCTTAATACTTGGAAATATTTTTAATTATCTGATCTGTATTCTCATCCTCACACGCGACTGCGTGTTATGACTTTGTTACATGCATTATACCATTTGTTCTCATTTCCATGACAATCAACAACAAACAGAGGAACGATTGCCAACCATTATTTGGAAAAAATCAAGAAATTCCGGATATGACCTGGCCAAAATAGCAATCTGGGGATCAAAATTCCTGATTTCTGTAAGACGGAGCATATGCGCATTTGCATTCAGTTTGCACAATCAATCTTTAGATTCAATGTTAAATTCATTCGAAATTCATATCATTTCATTTTATTTCATTTTCTTACGATTCGCGAGTGCATTGAAACTACGACAATAGTTATTAGCTTAAACAATAGGTTCTCCCAATACACAAAATGGTCGTATCCAAGATCATTACATATAACATGGCGATAAGCGAGCAAGATTGAAATTTTTCGTGTGAAGATTCGGTTTCATTTATTCATATTAACAGAATCAGTTACTTTATTATAGGGCTTACACACACATTTCACACACTTACAAATTTAATTACATTCCTTTCGCATTTTTCATTTTTATCAAAACCAGAAAACAATCCAACATGGAACAACAATTAGATAACGTGAATACTGATGCACACACTAACACCGACACATACGACAACACCATGAATAAAGAAATATAAAATCAGATTGCGACAGAAAATAATTTTATTTCTTTGCCCTCAACTTCCTAAAGATCAAATTCTGAACCAAACTTGCGCTAGCACTTGTCAACTAACAACGTGGTGGAGACAGCGCAATTGTGTACCACAAATTTTATTGCAATATTGAACACTATCGTGAAAGCTATTTCCAACCTAAATGAAAAACAGACAAAGAATGACGAAAGTGTTTCGCAGTTTGTGAAAGACAATGCAAACCATCTAACAAAGAGCGAAGAAAGACTGATGCGATTACTTGTCAACATTAACACTTGTTCGACAGAGACAGAGACTTCTCAGAGACATTCCTAAATCTTACTTTGCAGCACGGTTAGATAGTATGAGGTATCAATGCCGTCAAACATCAGATAAAAGAGCTAGCCACAGTGTATGAAAATATGGTTACTCAGATTTAGACCAATTCTCGTACAAACGAAGGAATACACACCAGAGTAAGGAGTTTGAATGAAAACTCAATAAGACACACTCACATATACACGACACTGTGCCGAAATAAACTGACACACGTTACAAACTTCAGTGAACAATTTCGGACTTGGACAGCACGGAAGATGAAAGATGTCGATAAATGTATAGAGCAAGACACAGTGATAGATTAGATGTCGAAAGAGAAACAGGACTATATACAAACAAACAGGACAATATACCACATCTGAAAAAAGACATACATACTATCCTTCACCAACACAACATCCTGACACACGAAAACACAACACAAGATTTGGTAACAAACAGTTTTATCGTCATGAATCGCAGCACACAGGAACACCGGACATGAACAGTGACACGAAGCCACACATGATAGTATGAGACAGATTAACATTACAGTTACTGCTTAGAAGACATACATTCACAACACACACAAGAACACTACACATTTTCAGATCGCAGTAGACGCAATGCCTATAAGGAAGCAGAAAATCTGTTTAAACACTGGAAGCTTCAACCCTTTATTCCAGGAAAGAATACCATACACCCTGTGATATTCCTCAAAGCATTCAGAAACACCTTTCCTTGCTCTTTGAACGATAGGAACAAAATTTCCCACATCGTTGATTACATTCAGGGCGAAGCTGCCATCTAAGCATACAAATGTAACACATACGCGCAATTCGAAAATGTATTCCTGAATAGATACTGGTCAGAGATTATTAAGAAACGCATTAGGAAACAAGTAATGGAATCTGACCACTTCAACCCAAGAAACAGAAACCTGAGACGACACTTTGAGATATATCTCAGTATGATGCACTTTCTCGACGAACATGTCGCACCTCGTGGCATAATCCGTTCACTCAAATCCAAGTTGCCATTTCACATAACAGAAAAAATTAGTCCGTCTCCGTGACTACGACGCAGAATACTTTTTAGGAACTCTGTTGATTTACTCTACGAAGAGAACCAACTACACCAGTCCCGTAACAGAAATCATAATATTTACATAGCGCCTATGCAGAACTTGCAGGCTAGCCAACCCAACTCACGCGCGCAGTCAAATGTTTCTATCGTGCAGACATAAAATACACAGAACAATTTCCAAAACTCACCACCAAAATACAATATAAACAACTACAGGAACAACTACACACGAGGGGGGCAATCTCTACAAAAGAAGAAAATTCAGCAAGTTCAATCCGAGAACAAATCATAACCAATACTGACAGATCTCTAACAACTTCCGTAATAAACAATTTCAAACAGAAAACGGTGGGAAATACATAATACGAGTTACTCATCACCGCAAAACCACATTTAAAACAAAAACTTCTATGCACATAATCAAATTCATTACAATCAACACTGGCAGCCACCGCCTTAGCCGATACAACAGAACAATTGTGCAAATCGAAACAACATGCCGACACCATCTCATACACAACAGCAACACAAAAATCAACCCGGAGAATGGCGACGTCAATACCCACAGTAAATATAACGGAGATGTAAAGCGAAACGCCACCTTAAGCTAACATTGACGCAAAGAATTTAACTAGCCACGAGTGAACCTAGAAGCAATCATTACCATGCCCCAGGACGTGACAGGAATATTTGGGGGCAGCTTCGACACACAATTACTATCTGACACACAAAACGCTAACACACCGCACAGTAATACGATCAGATTCACACCACATGAGTCACATGAACTATTCTTGAGATACAACGAACAAAGAAACTTGGCTTATAACCTCGCAAGAGATAACACACAGTGTCAGTCCAAGAAGATAAAAACTATGCTGTCATCTACAGTCGGAGGAGTACCCACTGCTATTGTCATTCACACAGAACCTTTATGTAAAGATGAAAGAATTGAGCAATGTTGCAGTTTCCTGTTCAGAACTGTCAGATACTCACTGCGTTAAGTAATACATCTAGGGTAAGTAAACAAGTGCTTGTGAAGTTGGCGATACGAAGTGGGACTACACAATGGCTATTTCTAGTCGGTTCTAGGCGCTTCAGTCTGGAACAGCGCGACCGCTATGGTCGCAGGTTCGAATGCTGCCTCGGGCATGAATGTGTGTGATGTCATTAGGTTAGATAGGTTTAAGTAGTTCTAAGTTCTAGTGGACTGATGACCTCAGATGTTGAGTCCCATAGTGCTCACAGCCATTTGAACCATTTATTCCTCGTCGTTCCACACTTACCTACGAATTGTGGTTTAGTATTGATTTTTTGTGTGAGGACTCCACAATAGACTTCTCCAAAGGCGTATGCTATTTTTTAAGTGACGACAGTGAGATTTGCTTGGAATTATACACGAGAACAGTTGAACGTGACAAACACTGCACTGAATATAAACTACAGATGATTCACGAGACTGATCGACACTGGACACCTACACCTGCGTTACAGATGGAGTATGAATGCTAAGCCATGTTAACACAAATTAGTTCGAAGCTTTCAGAATGCACAGCGATCGGTGTAGAGGGAAAGTGATAGCTGGAGGATATTCTAGTGAAAAATATGAATATACACTCCTGGAAATGGCAAAAAGAACACATTGACACCGGTGTGTCAGACCCACCATACTTGCTCCGGACACTGCGAGAGGGCTGTACAAGCAATGATCTCACGCACGGCACAGCGGACACACCAGGAACCGCGGAGTTGGCCGTCGAATGGCGCTAGCTGCGCAGCATTTGTGCACCGCCGCCGTCAATGTCAGCCAGTTTGCCGTGGCATACGGAGCTCCATCGCAGTCTTTAACACTGGTAGCATGCCGCGACAGCGTGGACGTGAACCGTATGTGCAGTTGACGGACTTTGAGCGAGAGCGTATAGTGGGCATGCGGGAGGCCGGGTGGACGTACCGCCGAATTGCTCAACACGTGGGGCGTGAGGTCTCCACAGTACATCGATGTTGTCGCCAGTGGTCGGCGGAAGGTGCACGTGCCCGTCGACCTGGGACCGGACCGCAGCGACGCACGGATGCACGCCAAGACCGTAGGATCCTACGCAGTGCCGTAGGGGACCGCACCGCCACTTCCCAGCAAATTAGGGACACTGTTGCTCCTGGGGTATCGGCGAGGACCATTCGCAACCGTCTCCGTGAAGCTGGGCTACGGTCCCGCACACCGTTAGGTCGTCTTCCGCTCACGCCCCAACATCGTGCAGCCCGCCTCCAATGGTGTCGCGACAGGCGTGAATGGAGGGACGAATGGAGACGTGTCGTCTTCAGCGATGAGAGTCGCTTCTGCCTTGGTGCCAATGATGGTCGTATGCGTGTTTGGCGCCGTGCAGGTGAGCGCCACAATCAGGACTGCATACGACCGAGGCACACAGGGCCTACACCCGGCATCATGGTGTGGGGAGCGATCTCCTACACTGGCCGTACACCACTGGTGGTCGTCGAGGGGACACTGAATAGTGCACAGTACATCCAAACCGTCATCGAACCCATCGTTCTACCATTCCTAGACCGGCAAGGGAACTTGCTGTTCCAACAGGACAATGCACGTCCGCATGTATCCCGTGCCACCCAACGTGCTCTAGAAGGTGTAAGTCAACTACCCTGGCCAGCAAGATCTCCGGATCTGTCCCCCATTGAGCATGTTTGGGACTGGATGAAGCGTCGTCTGACGCGGTCTGCGCGTCCAGCACGAACGCTGGTCCAACTGAGGCGCCAGGTGGAAATGGCTTGGCAAGTCGTTCCACAGGACTTCATCCAGCATCTCTACGATCGTCTCCATGGGAGAATAGCAGCCTGCATTGCTGCGAAAGGTGGATATACACTGTACTAGTGCCGACATTGTGCATGCTCTGTTGCCTGTGTCTATGTGCCTGTGGTTCTGTCAGTGTGATCATGTGATGTATCTGACCCCAGGAATGTGTCAATAAAGTTTCCCCTTCCTGGGACAATGAATTCACGGTGTTCTTATTTAAATTTCCAGGAGTGTATTTACAAACAGACCCGGTGTGATCAAGTCTTACACATACACCATCCAAGTGAAGCTTCACCAGATATATTTCCAAAAGTCTTATAACGTACCTATAACCCTACGACCTACAGTTTGGCATTACTTATAGTAAATTTTAGCATGAAGAATTATAGAGCCATCCACTTCACCCTATTCCGTTCAACGTAGTGAGAAAACCTAATGGAAACATACGCCTTACACCTGATGTCTGATGCTAGAGCTATTAACCAGATAATATTACCAGTCAGAACACAACCTGACAATTTAGAGGAACAGCTACATAGGTTTTTGGGTGCAAAGTAATTTTCTTCACTCGAGAAATTCATTTGGCAGGTAGATCTCACACATAAGTCCAGGAAGTATACTGCTTTTATGTTTGCTGGTCGTACCTATCAATTTTGTGTGTTACCTTTCGGTTTGAATGTAATTTAATGAGTATAAATGGCTTTGAGCACTATGGGACTTAACATCTATGGTCATCAGTCCCCTAGAACTAAGAACTACTTAAACCTAACGAACCTAAGATCATCACACAACACCCAGTCATCACGAGGCAGAGAAAATCCTTGACCCCGCCGGGAATCGAACCCGGGAACCCGGGCGCTCATGAGTATATATAACCGCTCTGAGTACTGTTTCAGGTGACGATTTGATGGGACCTGTTACACACTATGTTGATGATAAACTCATAGTCACGAAAACGTGCACAGAACATGCTGAAACACCAAATACATTACTACACAGATTTACACAAGCAGCAGTAACAATAAATGTTAGTAAGTCAAAATTTGCCTGTTCAGCGATCAAATACCTAGCACACATGATCAATACACAAGGCGTTAGGCCAGATCCAACAAAACTTGATGCAATCAGATACTTCCCAAGTCCTACCACTAAGAGAGAAAATCATTGCTTGGATTATGTTCTTTCTTCCGTCGTTTTCTTCCTAAACAACGTCTCAACAGCAGACATCTGTTAAGTTTGTTGAAAGAAAACCAGAAGAAACATTGGTAAACTTATAAATTCTTGATTACCCAGATTTTAGCTAGACGCCTGTTAAATTTGTTGAAGAAAAACCAGATACGGAATTAGGATCAAAACTGTCAGAACGACTTTAACAGAATCAAAGAAGCATTGATAAACTTACAAATTCTTGATCACCCAAATTTTAGCTTAGATTTCTGCATGACTTGCGATACTCCATGTAGTGGACTAGGTTGTTGCCTTTTCCAGATTGTCAAATTTTGGAGATTGGAGTAAGGTCTTATGGGACTAAAGCTGAGGTCATAGGTCCCTAACCTTACGCGCTACTTAATATAACTTAAACTAATTTACGCTAAGGACAACACATACACCCATTCCCGAGGGAGGATTCGAACCTCCGATGGCGGGAGCCGAGCGGACCATGATAGGACACGTTAGACCGCACGGCTACCCCGCGCGGCAGAGATTGTCGAGACTGATGGACTCTGAGCAGATCCAAATCATTGATTTTGCCAGCAGAGCTCTTGAAGAATGTGAAAGAGCCTATTCTACAATGGAATTAGAGACCTTATCCATAGTCTGGGTCTTTAAGAAATTTAACCACTACCTTTATGGCAAACCCACCAAGATATATACAGGTCACCAAGCACACAATTTTCTCCTTACATGCAAATTTATACACCCCAGACTGACACATTGTGCACTATCTTTACAAAATTACTTATTTGAAATAATACACATCAAAGAGAAAGATAACATCATTCTTGATGCCCTTTCTAGGCTTTCTAGGTTACCACAAAGGCTAAACAGTAACAACACAGACCTTACTATAGAACCTTAATCAAGAAAGTAAACATTACACACAATACTGCAAAAACATATCTACATTACAAGATGAAGATACACATTGGAGAAAGGCCAAAGACATTTTAACACAACCACAAGATCACCCACTGAAAGCAAGACACATGATACACAACAATGTACTCTTTTACAGAAGACACCAACATGCTACAAACTGGTGCGTTTGTATTCCTGCCGACTCAATTAAAAAACTCAGTGAACACACACATACAGTATGGGGACACTATGGAACAAGAAAATGCTTCACAAAACTGCACACACACTGTTACTTCACCAACATGAGACGCAAAATACACCACATAATCAGCAAATGTTTACTATGCCATGAGACTTAACCACAGAATCAATTCACAAAAAATATATTGCACTTCATTTTACCCACAAAACCAAGAGAGATAATTTGTACCGACATCAGTGGACCTCATCCCTCAACTTCAGGCAGCGTTACATACATTTTAGTCTTTTATAATATCTTTTCAAAACTTGTTAAACTTTCTGCACTCAAATCACCCACAGCCACTGCAATCATCAGGAGATTTGATAAAGATTATATTCCACATGTAGGGAAATCTGCAGGTATGCTATCTGACAATGCTTCATATTACACATGATAAAATGGAAACAGTTTTTGAAAGACAACATTAAGTGCATTTTCATCTCAAGATTTCCACCTTCTGCCAACCCTTGTGAAAGGATTGAAAGGATATACACAGAACTAAATCGTTTCATTACAACCTACATCTCTGTAAATCATTTACGTTGGGTACACTATGTTGCCTCGTTTGAGGAGGTTCACAATAACTGAAAAATATACAACATACCCTTACACACGATTATAGATCACGTTTAACACAGCAGAAAACAATGAATGGAGTAACCCTTAACCAAAAGTACACAATACAGAAACCAGTTATGACGAGCAAATTGGAGAGGTATTCACAGCCATCACAAAACAAGCAGAAAGCAGAAACAAGTATCATTCATGCACCATCAAGAGAAGACAATGTTTTTCCATTGGCATGCAAGTATTATTAATAACACGCTTGAAATCTTCAGTACTTTGAAGAAGAAATGCCATGTGGCACTCTATGTTTGAAGGTCCATACACAATATTTATATACCTCATCCACGAGTTATTTGTTACACAATCCCAGAACCAAGAGAACATTTGTCTTACACGCTCATAAAGATCTGAAAGTATTTTATGCCAAGCACTAAAGTAACTACCAGTAAGCACGTAAGAGCTTGAAGACTACCAAAACAAGAAGAGAAACATACTGACAACCTTAGTTTTAAGTATTTTTAACATTTCACTAACAACTGAGGACATCTTCAGCAGAAGAAAGAGGAGTATACATCTTCCAAAGTGCTCAGTACATCATACACCACGCTTAGCATAATTCGCGGATGATGAGGTTGAGAGAAGATAGATACAAAAGCAGATTTTGACTTAGAGAGAGACTGACACTGACCTGCACAACCTACCAAATTTACACAAATTACGTTAGAAACTGGCTACAGTAAACAAACAACACAGTCCAAGTAGACAAACATTTTCACAATACTATTCACAACAGTGTCATTGCTGCCTGTGAGTTCTTATTTTTATCTTGTAAATGTGCACTTGGAACTGAATGTAGATGTTGCATTTGATGTTGTGTCTAACCAGTGACTGTATTTTTCAGGCCAGTGCATCTCCGTCATTTAATCCATTCAAATGTTGCAAATTGCTTTATTTCCAGAGAGCAAAATAATAGATGGAACACAGAATGAGACAAAGATTCCGGTATGTAACTATTTTGTTAATGAAAACTGTATCCTTATGGAAGGAAACATTTAAAAGAAACAATGCCTGTGGCAGTAATGAAAACATTTATATCTATGTGATATTCTGTACTTTTGTATCATTTTATAACATTGCATGCTCTACTATTTCTTGTTGTCTTATTTCTTTGTATTTATGTTTTGTATGTATAGTTATATATGTATTTATGTATAATCCTGTAACTGCTATGCAAAAGCAAGTCTATGACATGAACTATGCATCAGAGTATAACCAGCAATCAGAATTTGACTAATGCAGCTAATACAGCTGAAGTATATTTTCTGTTTATGAACGATTTGCTATCTATGAAGAAGGGACCATTTTTCTCTGCCAATGCAAAAGAGACTTAATATTTGTAATGAAAACACAGAAAGTGCTGTCTGTCTTTGAACATTTTGCCTATTCCCCCATCATTCCCAGTGTATCAAATCTATGAACTATTCTGCACAAAACTATTGTAAAACGACGACGCATACAGCAAAGTAACTTGAAGAATCCTACGACAGAGGAAGAAGTAGCGGGACAAAAGGAACACTATTTCAGACCTTTACTTAGATGCCATGGTTATCACTAATGCTGCCATGGAGATTCCATTATACGTCCACACCTCCCACGTCAGAAAATGTGTGGAAATTCCCATCAACTCACTTCAGTGCCAATCTTACTCCCAAAAATCATTATAAAAAGTGCAAGTGATTTTAAGTGATGTGTGCTAACAGACATGTGAAACTAAGCTCTAGTAGTGCAAATCCACGACAGAAGAAGCCATGAATACATTACTGAGTCTTTTCTTTTAACAAAACTGAGGATATGGAGGCCAACAGGAAAAGGAAACAACTCTTGGATTTCTGTGCCAGTATGGGCTTAGTAATCACAAACTCCTTTTTTAAACATAAGAACATTCCCCAGTATACTTGGGAAGAGAGGGGAACCAGATCTGTCATTGACTATATAATAACAGATCAGGAATTCAGGAAGGCTGTGAGGGACACACGTGTATTCAAGGGATTCTTTGATGACACCGATCACTATTTAATCTGCAGTGAAATTGGTATTGTGAGGTCGAAAGTGCAGAAGATCAGGTCCATATGTAGGAGGATAAGAATGGAGAAACTTCAGGATAAGGAAATCAGACACAAGTACATAACAGTGATCTCAGAAAGGTACCAGTTAGTTGAATGTAGTCAATTACAGTCATTGGGAAAGGAGTGGACAAGGTGCAGGGACACAGTAGTATAAGTGGCTAAAGAATGTCTTAGAACAGTAGTGTGTAAAGGTAGAACGAAGCAAACAGCTTGGTGGAATGACACACTCAAGGCAGCCTGTAAAAGGAAAAAGAAGGCGTATCAAAAACGGCTACATACTAGAACTAAGGTAGACCGAGAAAGTTATGTTGAAGAAAGAAACAAAGCCAAACAGATAATTGCAGCATCTAAGAAGAAATCTTGGGAAGACTTTGGAAACAGGTTGGAGACTTTGGGTCAAGCTGCTGGAAAACCATTCTGGAGTGTAATTAGAAGTCTTCGAAAGGGAGGTAAGAAGGAAATGACAACTATTTTGGACAGGTCAGGAAAACTGCTGGTGAATCCTGTTGATGCCTTAGGCAGATGGAGGGAATATTTTGAAGAGTTGCTCAATGCTGGTGAAAATACGATCAGTAATGTTTCAGATTTCGAAGTACAATGGGATAGGAATGATGATGGAAATAGGATCACATTTGAGGAAGTGGAGAAAATGGTCAATAGATTGCAGTGCAATAAATCGGCTGGGGTGGATGAAATTAAGTCGGAACTCATCAAATACAGTGGAATATCGGGTCTTAAATGGCTACACAGGATAACTGAAACGGCGTGGGAGTCGGTACAGGTTCCATCAGACTGGACGAAAGCAGTAATCACACCAATCTTTAAACATGGAAACAGAAAAGACTGTAACAACTACATAGGTATCTCTTTAATCAGTGTTGTGGGTAAAATCTTCTCAGGTATTGTTGAAAGGAAACTGCGAGTATTAGCTGAGGAAAAACTGGATGAAAATCAGTGTGGGTTTAGGGCTCTTAGAGGATGTCATGACCAGATCTTTAGCTTACGGCAAATAATGGAGAAGTGTTACGAGTGGAACAGGGAATTGTATCTATGGTTTATAGATCTAGAAAAGGCGTATGACGGGGCTCCTAGGAGGAAGTTATTGTCTGTTCTACGAAATTATGGATTAGGAGGCCAACTTTTGCAAGCAATTAAAGGTCTTTACATAGATAGTCAAGCAGCAGTTAGAGTTGACGGTAAATTGAGTTCATTGTTCAGAGTAGTTTCAGGTGTAAGACAAGGCTGCAACCTGGCTCCACTATTGTTCATATTATTTATGGATCATATGTTGAAAACAATAGACTGGCTGGGTGAGATTAAGATATGTGAATACAAAATAAGCAGTCTCACATATGCGGATGACTTAGTAGTGATGGCATATTCGATTGAAAGTTTGCAAAGTAATATTTCAGAGCTAGATCAGAAATGTAAGGACTATGGTATGAAGATTAGCATCTCCAAAACGAAAGTGAAGTCAGTGGGAAAGAGATATAAACGGATTGAGTGCCAAATAGGAGGAACAAAGTTCGAACAGGTGGACGGTTTCAAGTACTTAGGATGCATACTCTCACAGGATGGCAACATAGTGAAAGAACTGGAAGCGAGGTGTAGCAAAGCTAATGCAGTGAGCGCTCAGCTACGATCTACTCTCTTCTGCAAGAAGAAAGTCAGTACCAAGACTAAGTTATCTGTGCGCCGTTCAATCTTGTATGAGACCGATTTTTCGTCCTCCAAAGAAAATTAAGGAGATAATGCGCACTGTTAAGGACAGTCGCGGCCTCAGGATCCCTTCTATTTATAATATCCCCTGTGAGTGTGGAAGCAGTTGTATAGGTCAGACCATTCGTACCGTTTCCGACCGCTGCGCGGAACACAAATGCCATATTGAAAATAGAGAACGGGAGAAATCGGCAATTGCGGAGCACGTCCTGGAGAACAAACATAAAATACTGTTCGCTGAAACAAAAATTCTGTTCCATGTCTCCACATACTGGGATTGTGTTATTAAGGAAGCTCTTGAAATAAGAATGAGCGAGAAGAACTTTAACCGTGATAGCGGATACTATCTGAGTGTTGCAGGGAAACGACCGCTCGATGCAGAGAAGCAGCAGAGACATTCCTTCCAAGGTTTACGTTCCAACGGAAGCGGTGGCGCCAGCAGCGCACACATCGACACCGTCTGCTACAGCAGTACGTAATCGCCGACCGATCACAAGCCGACCAATCAGAAGCCGTCCACGGGTTATAAAAGGCCACCACAGCGGCAATGCAGACAGTCAGATGCTCCTGACGATGGCGATGGAGGCTAACGTCGAAAGCTTGAGATTTTATCCCGATTAGACGCGGCGAGAAAACCGAGAATGTTTTACACAGCGTAAGCTTTTGTCAGGGGTAGCAAGCTGAAAGGGTTCCATGAAGCTTGCCAGGTTGACGGAAACCCAAGTCTGCTTTAACCACAGTGCTTCAGTGCATACGTAATCTTGTATCTCCATTGCGGCAGGTTGAGCTGTTGTAATGGATGCTGCCGAGACGGACAGGCAAGCTGGAAGGAGAATTTGTACACATCTTGATAGCAATAACTGACAATACCGGCCAATTGGGTTCGAGTTTCTTACGCACAAACGGAATTTACTTTAGTCAGTAGCGAGCCGGGGTGTGTATCGGACCTTCAAAGACGCTATAACATCATTTGAAGACTTTCTCGGCCGTGGGGGCCGAAACGTCGGGTTTCAGTAAGAAATTCATCCAATTCTGGCATAGCATGTCGGAATATTTTATTAAGTTTGTGATGATAGAATTGTCTAAAGCACTGTTGTAGCTTACCGTAAGTACCGTTCAACTTGTACGTCAAAGAAGCAACAACGGAAGTGAAAGAAAAGTATGGAACAGGAATAAAAGTCCAAGATGATCAGATGTCAAGGCTGAGGTTCACAGAAGACGAAGTCCATGTAGACTCACTTATGGAAGACATAAGTCGTAATAAAGAAAATGGATGACATTGTTAGTTACTTTACTCAAAATCTATTCCGTTTTACGAGCACGTAAACTTTCGTCGCCTATATCCACGAAATCTCATTCTGGAAAACGCTTGGGCTCTGTACGCTACTAACTTCGTTGCGAAAAATAACTCCCACTGGCATTGTCACTTGATACACATATGCAGGGCGTCGCATTTTTCTTTTCCAGAAAGAAAATTAAAAAATGTGTCAAGAAAACGTTGTTTAGCTATCATGGGTCATAAGCCAGTGTGGCCGCTTTTCTTATGTCTTTGTGCGTTACGCACGTATGAATAGAAGAACGTCTTGCTGAAATCTTACCCTATATTTCTTATTTGGTAATCCCCTTCCTATCTTTAAGCGACACTCAAAAATGTGTATCTAAAAATATAAATCTTTCTTAAAATGCAATTTCACGCCTTTAGCGCCGGTTTACTACCCCTTTTGAGCTTTTCAGGGCAATGGGAGCTTTTATCTTAAGATGAAAGCAAGATAATCTGAGAGATGGCGTTCATGAGGCTCTCAGGAATCTGAGATGTGGGAGGAGAGATAAAAAGACTCGACAGCAGGCGGAAAAACGTTTCCGGATATCCTTGTGACAGCGTCGGTGGTTCAGTGAGTCCTCAGGCAGCAGCCGAAGGATGCGGCACGGCGCAGGGATGCTAATGTTTATTCAGTAGTGTTATTCCCGAAACAAGGAGAGCTCTACTAAATATACAAACGCCACTTCCGTCCCGTAATCTAAAGGCGCTTTCCTCTGTGCAGTAGCTTCCATCCAGTGCGACATCTGTTTTGTTATTGCATCTGTTTGTGCAGGAGAACAAATGTGTAATACGTAACTCATAAGCACGTCTTTTCCACTACCAGTGGTGGAATTTCTGTAAACCCACATACTGAGGGGTATTGCGACGGCAGCTTTTTGTTTATGTGCAATACCGATTATACCTTCATCTGTATGTATTAGTTCTCATTTCTTTGTGACTAGTTTCAGTGATACAATCCACTATCCTCTGGCCCCTAGATACAGCAAACATATCATTTATCATATTATACAGCCGACGCCATCGTCTTATCAATATTGGCTTTTTTAAATAATGTAATGTTAACTATATAAGACTGAATTAGTTTTCATTTAATGTGTGTATGCGCCCAGTATATTATTTTCAATGCTGTAAGAAAATCAACTATACAGTAGACAATGGTTCCTCTCTAACAGTTTTTGTGATATTTGTTGGAAAACCAAACAGCCTATACCAAAGGTGGAGGGGTTGGACAAGAGTATGGAAACGCTGAGTGAAATGCATGCTTCAATACAAATACAGAGATCAGCCAAGCCTGCAGGTTGCGCTGTTGTTTTTGACAACAAACGGCACCTGTGAACTACCGTCAATACGTCGCACGTGTCAGTCACGGTCCTGCGAGGTTGTGACTGCATTGTAGCGGATCTAATTAATTCGAGTACGGTCAAGTTGTTAGTGCTCGAACGGTAGGTACGTCCGTAAATAAGGTAGCAGAAGAGTTTGGTGCTTCAAGGGACACTGTATCGAAGATTTATACCGCATGCAGGATCGCAACGCAGATAAAAGTTTGTTACCGTGATGGATCTCATTGCAGAGAATTGCGACGAAACATAAGAGGACAACAGCTACAAAAGTCACGGCAGAACTGAATGTCGCACTCACGAACTCTGGCAGCACCAAAACAAGACGAAGGAAGCTCATAATATTGGAAATACAGGGCAATCTCGAATTCTAGGACAATAGTTCAGCTCTAAAAATGCACGTAGTAGGAAAAAGAGATGTCGAAGCCCTAAAACCGAGACTAGTGAGCACTGGAAGAGCGTAATTTGGTCGAATGACTCTTATTTCTCAGTTTTTCCAAGATCTGACCGAAGAGTGTAACTTGGCTTGGATTCGCTGATGATTCTGGCAGTTATATCGTGGTATTGAATGAGAACCGTCATTACTCTGCATTGTCAGATACCTGAAAGAGGATTATATAACCAACTTCACTTATCAGATCCATTCCATGGTAGAATGTTTGTTCTCGAACGATGATATTATGTTCAATGTCGTCAGCTTTCCTTTTCACACCACATTACCCAGGACTGGTTTGTGAGCACAAGCATGAATTGTCGCATATCCCCTGGCTACCATGTTAGCAGAGATCAATGCTATTGATCTCTTGTCGTCTACCTTGGAAAGAAGGCTGCGTGATCGTTATTGTCTACATCATCTTTAACTAAACTTGCCATTAACTTGCCGGAAGAATAGCGTAAGATTCTCTACGAAACATTACCTGAATTTATCAATTCTGAGACGACTCGAAGGTGTTTTGAATGCCAAACACCCCATACACCTGATTATGCATGGTAATGTGTTGTATCCTAGGTTCTTCTATATTTTTGTCCACCGCCTGTACATCGGTTTTTTTCAGTATTATCTGCAACATTTTAGGCTATAATAGCCTTAGGAGAACGACTGTATTCCTCTTGTGTATATCACACAGAACTCTCAAACGCCATGGTGTACAATGTGCTGCTCGCATCGTTTAGTATACAAAAATTATGCAAAGTAGTTATGTTGAATAAAACATGGGGTCGGAGAAGCAAGCTTAAGGAGACAATGGGAATAAAATCACATTACTGTGTACTTTTTGATTGATATTAACTGCACTTAACTGCAAATACCACACAATGAACGTACCATTAGTACTGTATCTTACAAAATGTGCTGAAACTGACGGCGATCAACTTCAATGACATTGGCGAACAAGACTGTGACGCACTCTGACAGATATCCCTGGTGCGTTTCGAATCACACCAAAGGGAGCTACAATTCCGGCAACTAATTCCATCTCCGTATCCACCGAGGTCTCTTACACAAGTAGCTCAAAGTATATAATGAAGGGGACTCAGGTCACGTGGCCTCACAGGCCACCTATTCAAAATCGGGTATGCAAGTGGTCCTCGTGTTGCCAGATCCCTCGTTTCTTCTTTCCAATGAACCAGTCTCCCACATGCGTCGATCGAGAGAAATAGAAACCCGTCGTGACGGATGGTGTCTGTTAGGAAATCGTTCCCTGTACAGCCTTTCAGCAGCGAGAGCGTTGCACACAGGGTGCAAGTCAGTGATTGTAGAATGAAGGCTTTCACAACCGGGTGACATGGCTGTTGATATACTTTCCGGGATGTGAGGTCGTGGTCCAAGAACTTTTCTGCTTCTTACGTTTCGTCCAGGACTGCGCTGGACTTCCTCAGAGGCGCTGCTCCGCTGAGTCTTGCCGAATGACTGGTCGGGTGTCTGAGAGCGACTTATATATTGTGAGAAAGGGGGGCGTGGTTCAGGTGACACGTGATGAGCAGTGATAATCCATAGCAAAGATAAGGTTGACTATCGATTACCACCTTGGTGTATAAAATTCCATGTACCTGTATTAAAGTTTACATTGGTACTACCAAAACAAGCGTAAACATGCGACTGAAAGAGCATAAAAGTCTTTGTCGATTTGGAAAAATAGAAAAGTCAACTATAGCAGAACATGCTCTTCAACCAGGCAACCACCAAGTGAAGTTTTCGGATACCGAAGTTTTATCTACAACGTTAAATTACTATCCACGGCTATATAGAGAAGCTATCGAAATTTATAAACATCACGATAATATTAATAGGAAAGAGGAGGCTATGAAACTTAGCGATATATGGACAGTGGCTCTACAAAATTGCTAACAATTTTTATCTTTGACTGTTGTTTTTGGGATTTTTAAATAAATCTTACCCTCCTCTTTTCTCCTATCCTTTTTAGGTGTCCATAGAATATAATATTCCTCTTCCTCATTGTGTCTGATATTGGCCCTATTTTTTAACAAACTTCTTTATTACTTCTTAATTTGCATTTTTCATCCTTATATTCCGGTCCCAAGACTTCCCTGATTACTTTTTTTGTTTCTTTTCTATTCCACATAATTATCTAGCTGTAGTTAATGAAAGGCATTCTGAAGCACAAAGACATTATTCTTTAATGATAATGTTGTAGTGCCGGAGGTTTGACTTTTTTGAAATAGGTTCCTTGTTACACAGATTTTTTGTAATCAAGGTAATCCCAAAAGTAAGTACAGAACTCTGTTTGTGTGGCAGTTGGTCACACTGTTATGAAGAGTGCTTCACCTGCTGTGTGTCAAGATGCGCACGCCGCGCTGAGGCGCTCAGTCTTGCCTTGGCAGCCGTTGAGAATGGAGCTTTCGTTGGATGTTGCCGCCAAGTGCGAACTGCGCGCAGTTATTCGGTTTCTGGAAGCAAAGGACACTGCGCCCACTGAAATCCATCGCCAATTGAAGGAAGTGTATGGTGAGTCGTGCATAGATGTGAAAAATGTTCGTAAGTGGTGTAGAGACTTTGCAGCTGGTCGGACCAAAATTCACCACGAACAAAGGAGCAGGAGACCGTCAATTTCTGGGTGGACTGTGCTGAAGCATGCGTGAAGATCGTTGGATCACCCTGGATGATCTCTACACGTTGGTTTCTGATGTTTCATGAAGCACCGCTCACAGATTTTTAACGGACACATTGAACTACCGGAACTTAGTGAGCAAGATGGGTGCCACGTATGCTGACTGAGGACCACATGCGGCAACGAGTTGATGCTTCCGCGCACTTCTTCACCGCCTTGCACCCAAACAGGGCAACTTTCTAGAGTCAGTTGTCACGGGTGACGAAACCTGAGCATACCACTTTACAACTGAGACCAAGCAACAATCACGCCATTGGCGGCATCCATCTTCGCTAAAGCCGCCGAAATTCAGACAAACACAGTATGCAGGCAAAGCCATGACAACCGTTTTTTGGGATCGGAAATGGGTATTGTTGGTCGACGTTATGCCCACTGGGACCACAATAATCGATGACAGCTACTAAGAGACTTTGAAAAAACTCAAACGGTCAATTCAGAACCGGAGAAGGGGAATGTTGAGCAAGTGCGTACAGATTCTCCGTGACAACGCTCGCCCACACATCGCTCGGCAAACCGTTGCACTCCTGCAGCAGTTTCAGTGGAGCATAATCTCCCTCCCACCCTGCAGTCCTGAGTTGGCGCCCAGTGACTATCACCTGTTCCCTAGGTTAAAAGAACATTTGGCCGGAAAGCGATTCGCCTGCGACGACGAGGTGAAAGAAGAGGTTCATAACTTTCCGAACAGCATGGCGGCGAGCTGGTATGACATGGGCGTACAAAAACTGCCACAGCGTCAATAAAAATGCATCTACAGAAATTGTGATTATGTCGATAAATAACTACATCTACATCTACACTCACATCCATACTCCACAAGCCATCTGACTGTGTGTGGCGGAGGGTACTTTGAGTACCTCTATCGGTTCTCCCTTCTATTCCAGTCTCGTATTTCTCGTGGAAAGAAAGATTGTCGGTATGCCTCTGTGTGGTCTCTAATCTCTCTGATTTTATCCTCATGGACTCTTCGCGATACGTAGGAGGGAGCAATATACTGCTTGACTCCACGGTGAAGGTGTGTCCTCGAAACTTCAACAAAAGCTAAATGTTCAAGCTGTAAACTAATGTAAACCATTGTAGAAATAAGCAGGTCTGTGTACTTGTAAAAATATAGGTGACCTTACTTTCGGCAATACCCTCGTAATTGAAAACTCACATTCATTTTGCTCGTCCTTGATAAAGTACCTTCTTTGTCCAAAGAATCTGGCGGTATTATTTCAAATAGACAGTCGTATTGTAGTCTTTTTCTTCTTCTGTAATCAGTTAAAATGTATTTTATTGCCACATTCATGTCTATAATATACTCTGTGTTGTCTGTAAACATTCAAAACATGTTATTCGCTATTCTACCATTTGCGATTTTTAAATAAATAAAGAATAGAATAACTCCGCCATAGCCGGTCCCAGGCCCGGTTGAAAAAGGAGGAGGGGGAGGAGTAACACCTCATAAAAAAACCTTGGTTCACCTGGCCCGGGTGACAGTACCTCGTGAGGGCCCCTTGCCAGGGATATGGTGAAGACCTCAACGGCAGCGAAGACGAAGATCATCGGCAAGGCGGAACTGGTGGAAGAGGCAACCTTTCCTTTTGGGATACTATAAAAGCTATCGTCCAAGGTTATTTGGACAAAGGGCACGACGGTTCCACAGGTTAGTGGCGGTAACCCTACAGCGTCTGTTCCACATGTTAGTGGCGGCTGATCTATAAAACTCAGAAGTGGAACTCTGAGCTTAATCAGACTGAAATCTCAATTTCAGTCACAAACCCAGTCCAATTAAATCAACATGGATACAGCACCTTCAAAGACAAATTTCCCCAGTGGGTCAAATCCCACGGTTGAAAAACCGCAAGTGGTCTATTCGGATTCTGGGGAGACCACAGAAGTGTGCATGGAGGTAAATCGGAGTACCTCAAAACCCCGTAATAACAAAATCAAACGAAAATCTAGAATTTGGCTAATGACATTTAATGTAAATTCTCTCTTAAAAATGGGAAAACTAAAAAACATCCTGGACAAATCCAGAGAACGTAAAATCAAAATTATTGCATTTCAGGAATCACGATATACAGATGAAAATCCTTTTGATTCAGAAGGATACAGGATATACCAAGGAAAACCTGGAAAACGAGCCATGGCAAGTTGTCCACAATTTGGAACTGGATTTATAGTAGATACATCAATAATTGATTCAGTTGCAACTTTCAAATCTTACTCGGGTCGGCTCTCCACGACGACAATAAAATCAGCTAATAAGATATACACCCTAATCAATGGACATGCACCAACTAACATCATTAACAAAAACAAAATAGAAGAAGTAGAAGAATTCTGGAACCAATTAGTTAATATTCTCCAAAAAATCCCAAATAACCATGTCAACATCCTTATGGGCGATTTCAATGCACAAATCGGTAAAGAAAAGAAATATCGATATTGGGTAGGTAAATGGTCAGGGCATACACAGACCAACCGGAATGGCATGCGACTCATTGAAATCTGCAAAAACCATGACCTATTTTTCAAATCAACATTTTTCAAGAAAAGAGCCTCGAAAACGAAAACTTGGATCTCACCTAATCCATTACTAGGTGAATATCAGTTGGATCATGTAATGATCTCCCGCGTAAATACAGTAGAAATCATGAAGCTTAAAGTCCTTAACGGACTAGACCTAGATTCCGACCATTACCCAACAAAATTCTCCCTAGATATCATTCCGGAAAAAAGAAAATTCTCTAAGAAATCTCCACAACGTAAATATGATGTACAAAAGATAAATGGCAATGAACAATTTACAAAAGAAACGCAAAATTTAAAACCACAAAATTGGCAACAACTGCAAGCAGGACTTTTAAATGCAGCTGAAACTGTAGCACCGCAAACAAGAACACGTAAACACCCATGGTGGACAGATGAGTGTGATCAACTGATAAATCTCAGACAACAGGCGTGGCAAAATTGGTTGTGCAACAAAAATCAAAAGACCCTGGAAGGTCTCAAAGATACCAGGAAAACAGTCACAAAAGCAATACGAACAGTCCGTAAACAACATGAAGACAAAAAATTGCAAGACATAGAAAATGATTTCAAGAAAAACAATTCCCGAAATTTCTACAGAGTATTCAAACAAAAATTAACAAAGTACTCTCCTCCATCACTCCAGTTCAAAAATGACCATGGGGAAATTGCTCATACCAACACCGAAAACGGTGAAATTCTTGCAAAATACTTTTCTAAATTACTGAATTGTGAAAAGCCTGCAGAAAAATTTGAGTTCCATCGTACACAACGAAACCCAGACTCAAAGCCACCAAGTTTACAAGAGATTAAAGAGATAATTCAGTCACTGAAAAATAACAAAGCACCAGGAGAAGACCAAATCATCTCAGAACTATGGAAAAATGCAGGAGGAAATCTTATTGCAAAACTCAAACAAATTATACATGAAATCTGGAAAACTGAAAAAATCCCCACAGATTGGAAGACTGCAATCATACATCCTCTGTACAAAAAAGGAAGTAAAACAGACCCCAACAACTATCGTGGAATCTCTTTATTGTCAATAACATACAAAATTCTGTCTAGAGCCCTACTAAACCGCGCAGAACCTCAGCTGGATTCAAAACTAGGCGAATACCAAGGTGGGTTCAGAAAAGGTCGATCTTGCGTAGAACAAATCCTTAACTTGAGAAACTCAGTGAAATATTTACATAGTACTTCAAACAAAAGTTATGTCATCACGTTTGTCGACTTTAAAAAAGCATATGACAGTATAGACCGAGAATCCCTTTTTGAAGTATTAGCAGAATTTTGACTAGATCAAAAGACAACAAACATCGTAAAAGAAACACTCACGGAGACCAAATCCAAAGTAAAATTTGTGGGAGAATTGAGCACAGAATTTGAAATAGACACAGGAGTACGACAAGGGGATGTACTGCCCCCAGTGCTCTTCAATTGTGCTCTTGAAAAAGTTGTTAGAGAATGGAAAAAAGCAGGTGCACCATCACACAGACTGGGACCAAGACATAAGGGCATAGAATTACACTGTTTAGCATTTGCTGATGACATGGCACTGATCGAACAAGACATTACTGATGCACAGAAACAGCTAGAATTATTACAAGAACAGGCAGCTAAAATAGGATTACAAATTTCATTTGAAAAAACAAAATTTATGACTGACGTCAAAGATGCACCTTCTGATCTCAAAATTGGTAATAACTACATCTCTCGAGTGAAAGAATTTAAATATTTAGGTGATTGGATTGCAGAAAAGAAATCTGTCAGATCAAGAGTCCAGAAAATGGAGACGGCGTTTCAGTTAACAAAAAACATTTACAACAAAAAGTGTCTCTCGTGGAACTGCAAAATACGACACTACACAACAGTAATTAGACCCGAATATCTCTACGCATCTGAGACACTAAACCTTCAACACAGAACACTAAAAGAGGAATTAGAAGTGAAAGAACGTAAGATAATAAGGAAAAGCCTACGACCAAAAACTAAAGATGGGGTACATTATCCAAAACCCAATTCAGAAATATATAAAAATATCTCCAAAATAACAGACACAATGCGCATGAGAAGAATCCAATTCATGGGGCACTTAGAAAGAATGGACTCAAACATGTTAACGCACAAAATCCATACTTTTTAAAGAACAAAACTACAAGACCGAACTGGTACAAACAGACGGAAAAAGACCTGAGAGAATTAGGGTCTCCAAATCTACATGATAGAAATGGAATCAGAAAAATCACAAACACACAGGGTTTTGAGGAAGAAGAGAGAAAAACTAACCGACATACATGGTCTACGCAACGAAAGCTAGCCCATTCGTTGTTTATGAAGGAATACTGGGCGAAAAGGAAGGCCAACAAATGTTGATTACGCGTGGTCCTAAGTGATCCATCCGCGAAGAAGAAGAAGAAAGAATAGAATAAATAAAGAATAGAATAGAATAAATTCTTTAATTCCTTTCCCTGATTACCTTTTCTATTACACAATCAAACAACAGTGTGGACAATCCATCTTCCTGTCTTACAAAAGTTTGGATCTCAACAGCCTTGGAAGTTTTGCTTATAAATTTAATTTCGTATTTTGTTTGTCAGTGTATCTTTTATAATTGCCACTGATTTATTGTCACCTCTAAATTCATTTAAGATGTGGAAAAATGTTTCCCTGTCATTTGAATCACACGCTTCTTTTAACTCGAAAAGTACTATACACTGAAGCCCAAAGAAATTGTCACACGCGTACGTATTCAAATACTGAGATATGTAAACACGCAGAATACCGCGCTGCGGTTGTCAACGCATATATAAGCCAACAAGTGTCTGGCACAGTTGTTAGATCAGTTACTGTTGCTACAATGGCATGATATCAACATTTAAATGTGTTTGAATGTGGCGTTACAGTCGGTGAACGACGATGGGACACAGCATCTCTGAGGTAGCGATGAAGTGGCGCTTTTCCAGTACGACTGTTTCACGAGTGTACCGTCAAGATTAGGAATCTGGTAAAACATCAAATCTTCGAAATCGATGCAGTGGGAAAAAGATCCTGCAAGAACGGGACCAACGATGACTGAAGAGAATCGTTCAACGTGACAGAAGTGCAGTCCGTCCGTAAATTGCAGCAGGTTTCAATACTGCGCCATAAACAAGTGCCAGCGTGCATATCATTCAACGAAACAAACACCATCGATATGCGCTTTCGGAGCCGAACGCCCACTCGTGTACACTTTATGCCTGAACGACACAAAGCTTTATGCCTCGCCAGGCCCGTCAACACCGATAATGAACTGTTGATGACTGGAAAATTGTTGCCTGGTCGGACGAGTCTCGTTTCAAATTGTATCGAACGGATGGACGTGTACGGGTATGGAGACAACCGCATAAATCCATTGACCCTACATGTCAGGAGGGGACTGTTCGAGGTGGTGGAAGATCTGTAATAGTGTGGGGCGTGTGCATTTGGAGTGATATGGGACCCCTGACACGTGTAGATACGATTATGACAGGTGACACGCACGGAAGCATCCTGTCTGATCACCTGCAGCCATTCATGTCCATAGTGCGTTCCGGCGGACCTCGGCGATTACAGCACGGCAATGTGACACCCCACACGTCCAGAATTGCTACAGAGTGACTCCAGGAACAATCTTCTGAGTTCAAACACTTTCATTAGATACCAAATTCCACAGACATGAACATTATTCAGCATATCTGGGAAACCTTGCAACGTGCTGTTCAGAAGTGGTCTCCATCACCTCGTACTCTTACGGATTTATGGACAGCCCTTCAGGATTCATTGAGTCAGTTCCCTCCAGCGCTACTTGAGGCATTAGTTGAGTCCATCGCACTTCGAGTTGCGTCACTTCTGCCTGCTCGCGGGAGCCCTACACTACATTAGACACGTGTACCAGTTTCTTTGGCTCTTCAGCGCAAATATGCGTACACATCTCGTAATTATACATTTGATTATTAAGGTTCTTTTTTATTTTTCATATTTCTGGCACTATTTTTTTTTTTCACTGGCAGTTTTAAAAGCGATCCAAATCTAACAAAGAAGATAATGAATACATTGTCCGAAAATTAAAAATTAACGTTGCTTATATAATAAACCGTAGCAATTCCTGCACGTGGTTTTGATTTTCTACCCCATTTTCTAGGGATGGGCCTCACATCTCCCAGAAAACGATGTAGCATTCATCTGTGTTGGCTCCCCCACTCATGTAATGGACTTCACAACAGATCTGATAAATGAGGCCAAGTGTTTCTTGGCAGTGAAGATTTTTGCCACACATCCTTTCCTTTACAGCTTCATTGAGTTATTGATGCCACATCCTCTAACTCGTCTTCCAAGATCCTACTCCAGGCGGGTGTAAAATGCAAGTGAGGAACGGAAAATACTGAACGCGATAATGAATATTTGGCCCTGTCTGGATATCCCCTGAAGCAGATCTCTTAATGGTGATTAAAATCCTTCTTGCTATTTAAGATATAAATTACAACATAAACATAAATGAATGACTAAGGGAACTAGAAAATAACAAATGATAAATGCTGTTTCCGCTTATACATCTATTGTAGATATACCCCTGTATATTGCCAGTGTTTATACAGGGTGTTTCAAAAATGACCGGTATACTGGAAATGGCAATAAAAACTAAACGAGCAGCGATAGAAATACACCGTTTGTTGCAATATGCTTGGGACAGCAGTACATTTTCAGGCAGACAAACTTTCGAAATTACAGTAGTTACAATTTTCAACAACAGATGGCGCTGCAAGTGATGTGAAAGATATAGAAGACAACGCAGTCTGTGGGTGCGCCATTCTGTACGTCGTCTTTCTGCTGTAGGCGTGTGCTGTTCACAACGTGCAAGTGTGCTGTAGACAACATGATTTATTCTTTAGAACAGAGGATTTTTCTGGTGTTGGAATTCCACCGCCTAGAACACAGTGTTGTTGCAACAAGACGAAGTTTTCAACGGAGGTTTAACGTAACCAAAGGACCGAAAAGCGATACAATAAAGGATCTGTTTGAAAAATTTCAACGGACTGGGAACGTGACGGATGAACGTGCTGGAAAGGTAGGGCGACCGCGTACGGCAACCACAGAGGGCAACGCGCAGCTAGTGCAGCAGGTGATCCAAAGGCAGACTCGGGTTTCCGTTCGCCGTGTTGCAGCTGCGGTCCAAATGACGCCAACGTCCACGTATCGTCTCATGCGCCAGAGTTTACACCTCTATCCATACAAAATTCAAACACGGCAACCCCTCAGCGCCGCTACCATTGCTGCACGAGAGACATTCGCTAACGATATAGTGCATAGGATTGATGACGGCGATATGCTTGTGGGCAGCATTTGGTTTACTGACGAAGCTTATTTTTACCTGGACGGCTTCGTCAATAAACAGAACTGGCGCATATGGGGAACCGAAAAGCCCCACGTTGCAGTCCCATCGTCCCTGCATCCTCAAAAAGTACTGGTCTGGGCCCCCATTTCTTCCAAAGGAATCATTGGCCCATTTTTCAGATCCGAAACGATTACTGCATCACGCTATCTGGTCATTCTTCGTGAATTTATGGCGGTACAAACTGCCTTAGACGACACTGCGAACACCTCGTGGTTTATGCAAGATGGTGCCCGGCCACATCGCACGGCCGACGTCTTTAATTTCCTGAATGAATATTTCGATGATCGTGTGATTGCTTTGGGCTCTCCGAAACATACAGGAGGCGGCGTGGATTGGCCTCTCTATTCGCCAGACATGAACCCCTGTGACTTCTTTCTGTGGGGACACTTGAAAGACCAGGTGTACCGCCAGAATCCAGAAACAATTGAACAGCTGAAGCAGTACATCTCATCTGCATGTGAAGCCATTCCGCCAGACACGTTGTCAAAGGTTTCGGGTAATTTCATTCAGAGACTACGCCATATTATTGCTACGCATGGTGGAATGTGGAAAATATCGTACTATAGAGTTTCCCAGACCGCAGCGCCATCTGTTGTTGAAAATTGTAACTACTGTAATTTCGAAAGTTTGTCTGCCTGAAAATGTACTGTTGTCCCAAGCAAATTGCAACAAACGGTGCATTTCTATCGCTGTTCGTTTAGTTTTTATTGCCGTTTCAAATATACCGGTCATTTTTGAAACACCCTGTATATCAATGTCCAATGGACATAAAGAGATACAAGTGAATTTCCTAATTAACATGATTGATCAACTGCCCAAATCTGCCCCTTTTTTTGGCCACGCGATCTAATATAAATAACGCGAGACTACTGACATCATCTACGCACGAAACACTAGAAGACACTACTTTCAGTCTACAGTGTCGTGCAACCTCAGTGGAAATGAAAATTACGTGATCACAGCTGTTTAGCGTTATAGCCCTAATAAGCTGAAGCAATTAGCAATATCACCGTATGTACTGCGTCCAACGCGTCGGAGGGATGGTTCTTGTACACGTCTGCGACGACGGAAGAACTCCAGCCACAAGATATTAAAAACAACTCATTCAGACACTAGGACAGAACATGGCGATTCTCTGATTAGTGTAATCTACTGCTGTCTTCCCCTGTCTGTGTTCTACAGACGAGAAACGTGAACTCCCAGACACGAGGACGGAGTTCAGATAACGTCTCAACGTGAGTATAGGCAGAAGAAGTGCTCTCAGTCACTGAACACTGCATACTCAGCGACGACTCCCTAGCCGGAGCAAAGACCAGAATCGTATAAGTTCGCAACAGTACAGTGCCTAACCGTTTTCACTATGAAATATCCTGAGAGCAAAGACAGCAAGTCCGTCTGTAGCAACAAAAGCCGATACTGAGCGACTGTCAAACCCGGGCGATCAAAACGGAAGACCTCCTCTCTCCACCGCTGGCTTCCCAGCAAAGCTCGGGTCCTCTCCCTCATAACTCAGAAGACGAATCATATTCTCCAAACTACGGGATATTTTCCCGATCTACGGATTCTTCCGAACGCCGGCCAACCATATTTTAGTCTTTTGTCGTCCAGCGCGGAATGTTTGCGAGGCAATACCTATACTCATACAATGGTACGCTTCTCAGAGTAAAAATCCTCGGAAATAACCGAGCCTGCGATTTCCGAGGTAACACTTCCTCGTTCCTCTCTGCAGCGTCCAAGATTTTCAGTTTCCGAAGTACAGAGTGATTCAAAAAGAATACCACAACTTTAAAAATGTGTATTTAATGAAAGAAACATAATATAACCTTCTGTTATACATCATTACAAAGATTATTTAAAAAGGTTTTTTTTCACTCAAAAACAAGTTCAGAGATGTTCAATATGGCCCCCTCCAGACACTCGAGCAATATCAACCTGATACTCCAACTCGTTCCACACTCTCTGTAGCATATCAGGCGTAACAGTTTGGATAGCTGCTGTTATTTCTCGTTTCAAATCATCAATGGTGGCTGGGAGAGGTGGCCGAAACACCATATCCTTAACATACCCCCATAAGAAAAAATCGCAGGGGGTAAGATCAGGGCTTCTTGGAGGCCAGTGATGAAGTGCTCTGTCACGGGCAGCCTGGCGGCCGATCCATCGCCTCGGGTAGTTGACGTTCAGGTAGTTACGGACAGATTGGTGCCTATGTGGACTCTCCATACAGTTGACTGTGGAATTTGCAGCTCTCTGCTAGCTCTGCGAGTCGATTTTCCTGGGCTGTGAACAAATGCTTGCTGGATGCGTGCTACATTTTCATCACTCGTTCTCGGCCGTCCAGAACTTTTCCCTTTGCACAAACACCCATTCTCTGTAAACTGTTTATACCAGCGTTTAATACACCACCTATCAGGAGGTTTAACACCATACTTCGTTCGAAATGCACGCTGAACAACTGTCGTCGATTCACTTCTGCCGTACTCAATAACACAAAAAGCTTTCTGTTGAGCGGTCGCCATCTTAGCATCAACTGACGCTGACGCCTAGTCAACAGCGCCTCAAGCGTACAAATGTACAACTAAATGAAACTTTATAGCTCCCTTAATTCGCCGACAGATAGTGCTTAGCTCTGCCTTTTGTCGTTGCAGACTTTTAAATTCCTAAAGTTGTGGTATTCTTTTTGAATCACCCTGTATTATCCGGTTATCCTTCCAGCCCCACTATAACAGCCGGCGACCGCCCCTGAATTACGCTTCCGCACTTAGGTGCCCAGACTGTCAATCTTGGCACTCCCTGAGTGAAGTAGGACCAGCACAACTCTGCGGGCGTTTCCACCTAGGGCTTGAGTTACGCCTGCCATTTCATTTCCACTGGCGTTCCAGCCTCTACTAGTATAGACAATCATTCATTACGCCTTTGATAGTAAAGACACTCCGCCACCTTTCATGCAACAAGGGTTAACAATTATTTAAAAGGTGTACGTGACAATGTCAGTCATCTTCAAATATTTGTATATACGATATACAACCTACCAAATGATACCTAATTCCGGTTGTAAATCATGGAAAAGTATGAGATGAGTGCTTGTAAGGTGCTAAATTATAGGCATCTTACAATCTTCCTATGTACGTCTTGCTCAGAGCCCATACTACGAAAACATTCTTTTTTTTCAGACGTGTTGTCCATCCCATGCTCGTTCCCACAATGCTCTACGTCGGTGATACCACGTCTTCATCATATTCGAATATGCAATCTACACACATCAAAAAGTTTTGCATCATCTCGGTCTTAGAGTTTCGGAACCTGTATAGTAAATAGGAATAGAGATCAACATAAACATTATTTCCGCTCTTTTTGTTGCTCATGAAAACCACACATTTCATGTTGTACCACCATAGAGCGAGACCTACAGAGGTGGTGGTCCAGATTGCTGTACACACTGGTATCTCTAATACCCAGTAGCACGTCCATTTGCATTGATGCATGCCTGTATTCGTCGTGGCATACTATCCACAAGTTCATCAAGGCACTGTTGGTCCAGATAGTCCCAGTACTCAACGGCGACTCAGCATAGATCCCTCAGAGTGGTTGGTGGGTCACGTCGTCCATAAACTGCCATTTCAATCTACCCCAGGCATGTTTGATCGGGTTCATGTCTGAAGAACATGCCGGCCACTCTAGGCGAGTTACCCTGAAGCAAGTCATTCTAAAGATGTGCACGATGGGGGCGCGATTTTTCGCCAATATGCTGCCGATATGGCTGCACTATCGGTCGGAGGATGGCATTCACATATCGTACAGCCGTTACGGCGCCTTCCGTGAACACTAGCGGAGTACGTTGGTCCCACATAATGCCACCCCAAAACATCACGGAACCTCCACCTACCTGCACCCTCTGTCAGTGTGTCTAAGGATTTCAGAATGATCGGGTTGCCTCCAGACACGTCTCCGACAATTATCTGGTTGAAGGCATATGCGAACCTGAGTGGTCCATTCGGCATGTTGTTGGGCCCATTTGTGCCGCGCTGCATGGTGTCGTGGTTGTAAAAATTGACCTCGCCGTAGACGTCGGGAGTGAAGTTGCGCATCATGTAGCATATCGTGCACAGTTTGAGTTGTAACACCATGTCCTGATGCTGCACGTAAACACAGTTCAACAGGATTCCTCCGAGTCATAATCCGTAGGTAGCGGTCATCCACTGCAGTAGTAGCCCTTAGGCGGCTTGAGCGAGGCATGTCATCGACCCTGTCTCTCTGTATCTCCTCCATATCCGAACAGCTTCACTTTGGTTCACTCCGAGACGGCTGGACTCTTCCCTTGTTGAGAGGCCTTCCTGCCACAAAGTAACAATACAGACGCGATCGAACCGGGGTATTCACTGTCTAGGCACGATTGAACTAAAGACAACACGAGCCTTGTACCTCCTTCCTGGTGGAATGACTGGATCTCATCGGCTGTTGGACGCCCTCCGACTAGTAGGCGTTGCTCATGCATGGTTGTTTACGTCTCTGGGCGGGTTTAGTGACATTTCTGAGCAGTCAAAGGAATACAATATCCACAGTCGACGTCGATCTTCAGGAGTTCTGGGAATCGCGGTGATGCAAAAATTTTTTATGTTTATATTAACGAAAATGTATATTTTCTTAAAACAGAGGACTGACTTCTTCTTGTCTTTGATGTAGTTCAGAGCTCACCCATATTACGTCTTTCTTTACACGTACACATTACGGTTTTCACAGAAATAACAGTAAACATGGATATCATTGCTGTAAGTTCCTTTCCAAGTAGCGACGCATGTTTCTATTCCGATAACTTCCAAAAACTGTTGTGGACCATCAGTTTTTCACCGCTTGATGATGGTGCTCTTCTCTATACATCACAAAAGAACACGACACAGCCTCACCCGTTTTGTCTGTACTCGTGTGAAACATGAACGAGTGAACCACCACAGGAACTGCTTTCATGATCGTTGAGAAATATCCTTGTGTGTGTGTGTGTGTGTGTGTGTGTGTGTGTGTGCGCGCGGGGGGGTTACTTTCCGTCATTTTCCTTCGTACTCACAATGGAAGAGGTTCTTTCAACTCTCCTACCCTCCCCCGTGACATTAGAGTGACGTGTGTACCTGAACGCTCCTGTACAGAAAGATCACCACTTACTAACTGACGAATGGTGAGCATTCCTTTATCACCTACAAGGGTTGATTTTCCTACAAACTCTATTCATTACTGAGAGAGGTGGCGCAATGTGGACTCGCATTCGGGAGGACGACGTTCAAGCTCGCGTCCGGCCATCCAGATCTAGGTTTTCCGAGATTTCCCTAAATCGCTTTAGGCAAATGCCGGGATGGTTCCTTTGAAAGGGCACGGCCGACTCCTTTCCCCCTTCCCTAATCCGATAGGACCGATGAACTCGCTGTTTGGGCCTCTCCTGTCGAAAATTTACTTACTCGCAATTGTACACCACAAGGTGTCATTTCGAAAGACATTAATAATATATTAATTTAGACTGGGAATCGAACCGGGAACCTTGTCTATGCAAATCACATACTAGATCGACCACAACTGAGGAGGTTGGGTGTTTTTTTAATAATGATCTTATACGATTTTCCTCAAACTTATTAAAAAGAAGGTGAAAACGTCGGCGTTCGGAAGATAAACTGAGAGAACATTATATGAATGCGGAGTGTCTGTTCTTTTGGATATGTCCGGAAGAACGAACAGGATGCGGAATCCTAAGCTGTGTTACATATTATTTAATGGAGATGGAGAGGGGAGAATGTATAGGGAAAGAACGATTGACATCAGCTGCATTGGGACTTCAAGCGGAATTAGCAGCGACAAGTATTTGCTGGACCGGGATCCGAACCCCATATCTTCTTCTTAAGAGGTATTACGTAAACAACTACGCCATCCGAAACGCAGTACCTAAATTACGTCTCGGCACCCCTCTCGGCCGACCAACATTCCCACTTAGCGCCGTCTGTCCACCGTCTCCGTCCATGCTAGTTACTTTGAGATTCCCACAATGGGTCCAACATAATTGTGCATCCACACTGAAAATGGTTGACCCGGCGAGCGTGGAAAACATGGGTGGGGACGGCGGGTAGGCGGTTCTGAATGGAAATGTTGGTTGGTCGAGAGGCGTGCCAAGGTAGCCCTCGCGACTGCGACAAACACTGCGCCTGGATGGAGCAGTGGTTAACGCAACGGCCTGGTAAACAGGTGACTGCGAGCTGCAATCCAGGTCTGGGGAAAATTTTCGCTCCTCGACACTGATCCCGCCTGAAGTCCCGATGCAGCTGACATCAATAGTTCCTTCCCTTCCCTTACCTCCCCCCAACCCCCACCACCTTCAGTTATATAATATGAGAGAGTATTTACAGTCCAAGCCGACATGTACCGATCAAGAACTAACGATATCGTCGAGCACATTCAGAGAAAGCGACTTATGCTGAGATCCGAAATAAGAAATACACTACTGGTCATTAAAATTGCTACACCAAGAAGATATGCAGATGATACACGGGTATTCATTGGACAAATATATTGTACTACAACTGACATGTGACTACATTTTCACGCAATGTCACCTGAGAAATCAGTACCCAGAACAACCACTTCTGGCATTAATAACGGCCTTGATACGCCTGGACATTGAGGCAAACAGAGCTTGGATGGCGTGTACAGGTACGGCTGCCCATGCAGCTTCAACACGATACCACAGTTCATCAAGAGTGGTGACTGGCGTATTGTGACGAGCCAGTTGCTCGGCCACCATTGACCAGACGTTTTCAATTGGTGAGAGACCTTGTGAATGTTCGGGCCAGGGCAGCAGTCGAACATTTTCTGTATCCAGAAAGGCCCGTACAGGACCTGCAACATGCGGTCGTGTATTATCCTGCTGAAGTGTCGGGTTTGGCAAGGATCGAATGAAGGGTAGAGCCACGGGTCGTAACACATCACAAATGTAACGTCCACTCTTCAAAGTGCCGTCAATGCGAATAAGAGGTGACCGAGACGTGTATGTAACCAATGGCACCGGATACAGTCACGCCGGGTGATACACCAGTATGGCGATGACGAATACATGCTTCCAATGTACGTTCACCACGATGTCACCAAACACGGATGCGATCATCAAGATGCTGTAAACAGAACCTGGATTCATCCGAAAAAATTACGTTTTGCCTTTCGTGCACCCAGGTTCGTCGTCGAGTACACCGTTGCAGGCGCTCCTGCCTGTGATGCAGCGTCAAGGGTAACCGCAGCGATGGTCTCCGAGCTAATAGTCCATGCTGCTGCAAACGTCGTCGAACTGTTCGTGCACATGGTTATTGTCCTGTAAACGTCCCCATCTGTTGACTCAGGGATCGAGACGTGGCTGCACGATACGCTACAGCCATGCGGATAAGATGCCTGTCATCTCGACTGCTAGTGATACGAGACCGTTGGGATCCAGCACGCCGTATTAGCCACCTGAACCCACCGATTCCATATTCTGCTAACACTCATTGGATCTCGACCAACGCGAGCAACAATACGATAAACAGCAATCGTGATAGGCTACAATTTGACCTTTATCAAAGTCGGAACGGGATGGTACGCATTTCTCCTCCTTACACGAGGTATCACAACAACGTTTCACCAGGCAACGCCGATCAACTGCTGTTTGTGTATGAGAAATCGGTTGAAAACGTTCCTCATGTCAGCACGTTGTAGGTGTCGGCACCGGCGGCAACCTTGTGTGAATGCTCTGCAAAGCTAATCTTTTGCATATCACTGCATCTTGTTCCTGTCGGTTAAATTCCGCGACTGTAGCACGTCATCATCGTGGTGTAGCAATTTTAATGGCCAGTAGTGTACATAGTGTAAGCATTTAACATACTGATCGGCAAAACGGTGTGTGTGTTAATTCTTTAGAACATCTTAAAATTCCGTTAGGGTTAGAATAACGCAAAATATCAAACAGATAGTAAGGGTCTACCTCCAATGGAGTTACAACACCCGGAAATCTATGCTACAACAGCTGGTCGAACCTGCACATGTGTTTTTTTACGGCAGCACCGTTCCTACGATGCACATATTGTGGTAACGCCAGACCGGCGGTGACGCGGCCGGTGTGTGAGGTGGTGCTGTTGCGTGAAATGAGCGGCTGGCGGCCCTCGGTGCTATGGCAGTGGTGGCCGGCCGCCTCGTGGGTGGGTGGGGCAGTGTCCCGTCCGGCAGCGTGCAGTGGCACGCCGTGGCCGAGGGCAATGCCGGGAAACAAAGGGGCGCGGGATGACGGCGGGGCCCCAAAGATGAGTGCGCTGGAAATAGCACGGCGTCCAGCCGCCCGGCGGCCGCGGGCGCTCGCCGCCGTCTTAATAAAGGCCCGGCCCGGTCACGGCGAGGCGAGTCGAGGCGACAGCTCCCAAACACGGCCCGCGTCCCCCACCACCCTGTGGCCCCAGACTGCGTACATGCTGCTAATCTCTGTGCACCAAATGCAATGTCCCGACTGACTGATTCACCCACTCACACACTGAGTCTTCATCGCCCAAACCACTGACGACAGAAGCTTGACATCTGCAGAGAGTGTTGATCTTATACTGCAAGTGTCGTTTAAGAAATTGTTGGTGGACGTTCCATCCCTATGGAGGTGAAACAGAGGATGATTTTTTTTTAAATGCAGCTATTAAGGCAATTTTGAATCAGGACCTAAAAAAATTGGTATTTCGTCTCGCAATCAGAAACAGAGAATTACATGTTTCTACATTTTTGGAAATTCAACCACTACGGACGTAATTTAGGGGATGAAAGGTGCTTTGAAGATAAATCATTATTGAAGAACTTTAAAGTATTTTTAAAATCACATCTATGATAATTTGTGTCTCACTTCTCGGCTACAAACCAAAAAATAAGTGTTTTAGTCATCATCATCATCATTGAGGACGGATTATGCCTTTCAGCGTTCAGTCTGGACCATAGTCTCCCGTATAAAATTCCTCCATGATCCCCTATTCAGTGTAACATTGGTGCCTCTTCTGATGTTAAGCCTATTACTTCAAAATCATTCTCAACCGAATCCAGGTACCTTCTCCTTGGTCTACCCCGACACCTCCTACCCTCTACTGCTGGACCCATGAGTCTCTTGGGTAACCTTGCTTCTCCCATGCATGTAACATGACCCCACCATCTAAGCCTGTTCGCCCTGACTGCTACATCTATAGAGTTCATTCCCAGTTTTTCTTTGATTTCTTCACTGTGGACACCCTCCTGCCATTGTTTCCATCTACTAGTACCTGCAATCATCCTAGCTACTTTCATATCCGCAACCTCAACTTTATTGATAAGGTAAACTGAATCCACCCATCAACTTCATCCTAACAGATGAGACTAGATCGTGGCTGAGCGCTCACTGCATTAGCTTTGCTACACCTCGCATCCACGTCTTTCACTATGTTGCTATCCTGTGAGAATATGCATCCTAAGTACTTGAAACCGTCCACCTGTTCTAACTTTGTTCCTCCTACTTGGCACTCAATCCGTTTATATCTCTTTCCCACTGACTTCACTTTCGTTTTGGAGATGCTAATCTTCATACCATAGTCCTTACATTTCTGATCTAGCTCTGAAATATTACTTTGTAAACTTTCAATCGAATCTGCCATCACAACTAAGTCATCCGCATATGCGAGACTGCTTACTTTGTGTTCATATATCTTAATCTCACCCAGCCAGTCTATTGTTTTCAGTATATGATCCATAAATAATATGAACAACAGTGGAGACAGGTTGCAGCCTCGTCTTACCACTGAAACTACTCTGAACCATGAACTCAGTTTACCGTCAACTCTAACTGCTGCCTGACTATCTATGTAAAGACCTTTAATTGCTTGCAAAAGTTTGCCTCCTATTCCATAATCTCGTAGAACAGATAATAACTTCCTCCTAGGAAGTCGGTCATATACTTTTCTAGATCTATAAAGCATAGATACAATTCCCTGTTCCACTCGTAACACTTCTCCATTATTTGTCGTAAGCTGAAGATCTGGTCCTGACATCCTCTAAGAGTCCTAAACCCACACTGATTTTCATCCAGTTTGTCCTCAGCTAATACTCGCACTTTCCTTTCAACAATACCTGAGATGATTTTATCCACAACGCTGATTAAAGAGATACCTCTGTAGTTGTTACAATCTTTTCTGTTTCCATGTTTAAAGATTGGTGTGATTACTGCTTTCGTCCAGTCTGATGGGATCTGTCCAGACTCCCACGCCATTTCAGTTATACTGTGTAGCTATTTAACACCTGACTTTCCACTGCATTTGGTGAGTTCCGACTTAATTTCATCCACCCCAGCCGCTTTATTGCACTACAATCTATTGACCATTTTCTCCACTTCCTCAAATGTGATCCTATTTCCATCATCATTCCTATCCCATTGTACATCGAAATCTGAAACATTTCTGATCTTATTTTCACCTACATTGAAAATACGATCAGTAATGTTTCATATTTCGGTGTGCAATGGGATAGGAGTGATGATGGAAATAGTGTTTCAGGAAATTTCGATTCTTTGTTAGAAATAAATAAATGCGTGTTTCATTGCTTTTGGAAATTCTGCCCCCAGTGTACTGAAGTAGAGATTTTATGAAAATACTTCATTGTGAAAGCATTTTTAAAGCTAAATTTTTGAAAATTGGTGTTCGGCTTCTCGGTTACAAATGAAAAAATGCGTGTTCCACTCAACACCTCAGTGTGTGAAATGGCCAGACGGATGCTGTGACTCAACTCTGCCGATCTCAAACTTCTAAGAATTGGAACTTGGAATTCGAAGAGGGTGTGGGTCTTATACTGTAGGCATCGTTTAAGAAAAGTTTCTTCTAAATTCCACTCCAAAGGGGGTGAAATAGGGGATGAAAAGCTTTTTGAGAATGTGTCCCTGTTGATGCAATTTGGTTTATCAATCAGAAATTTAAAAAAAAAAAACGTGTTTCAGTGTTTTTTAAAATCCAACCACTAAGGTGGTAAAATATTGAGTGAAAGATTTTTTGAAAATAAATCATTATTGAAGAATTACTGCAGCTAATTTAAAGCTACATCTACGAAAATTAATTTTAGACTTCTCGGAGAGAATTAAAAAAAAAATACTTGTTTCAGTATTTTAGGAAATTCAACTCCAGGTGTGAAAGACATGGGGAATGAAAAGTGTTACGAAATTATTTCACTATGAAGGCGTGTACAAAGCTAAATCCTTGAATATTTGTTTCTGGCTTTTCTGTTTGAAAAAGGAAATACTTGTTTCAGTTTTTCTGGAAATTCCCAAGCTAAGTGGGTGAAATAGGGTATCAATATTTTTAAGCAGATATCTCATTACATTTTAAAAACTAAAAATCTAAATCTGTGCAAATTGATATTTCACTTCTCGGTCAAATGAAAAGAAATGTGTATTAGGGGATGAGGGTGTATATGAAAATATTACCACGAGAACGCAAAAGGCATGATAAAAAGAAACCCTATGACTCCAGCTACCAGAATGGCATTTAGTTCAGATGTACATTCGGAAAAGACAATGCCTCTGTGCCCTTAATGAACATGACAAGTTGAAAGTTTTGAAATTTGTGAAAAAAGATGTCTGTGTAGACGATACAATCTGTGTGCGCGGAGCAGCGGGTGCTGAGCCAGTGCAGCTACACAGCGTGGCGCTGGCCTGAAGAAGACTGCTGTGGACTGCTGTGGCGATGGCGGCTATCGCTAGAACTCCCGTTATTCAGTTACATCGTATTTCTTTTCATCCCAGTTCAACCTGACTGTCTCAGACGCTTCGATTCTCTTCCTTTCCACTTTTCCCACTGACTATGATGCATGTTAACGCTGTAGTGGAATACAGTTTCAGGATCTGAGAAATATGTTGTCTCAAATTAAAGCCTATGTTTCACAGAGGCAAATTTTCTTTGCGGAGGTAATCTCAATATTTTCTGGTGGTCTCAGTGTTGTGGCCTACGTCCTCCTCCCACCACATGTTATTTAGTTTCAATTATAGCAGAATTTCTTTAATTTCTCTTCAAAGTGGTATTTAAATTTAATGTCATATATTCTGATTTCTGGTGGTCCTCCCTACTTACTTAACAAAATACCCTGCGCTCAGTAGAATACTCATACCATTTAAAGGATCCTGTGATCCTTCCTCCCTGTCTGTGAGGTTTATCATTTATAGTTTTGCAACAAGTGTTACAATGTAACTCCTGAAATCAAGTTATGTTTCCTTCATTACGTCTTCGATATGCGGGTCACAAAATAGAGAACAAAAACAGCATTCCTGTCGTAGACTGTTCTTAGTCCAAGGGTTTGGATCTTTTGATACGCATTCTATATTGCCTGACATCTTTGTAGTGTATTCTGACTGTCCCGAGAATCTCAAACTTCGCACTACATGTCATATTTCTGAAAGATTTTTCTATCTTTAAAGCTGACCGCAAATAAAGTTGCATAAAAATATACGTGTTAGAGTAATAGTACTCCTTAACATCAAGACAAGTCATGACTGGAAAAGAAAGAAAATGTTCGTTTTGACATCGTGTCATCGATGAAGGTATTAGAGATCATATGGAATCTGTGTCCCTCCTTCTTGTCAGTGTTCTCTACAACTCCCTTTCTTTACTGATTGTGCCGTGTATATGCACTCCTCGTTAGACCAATAAAGAAAGAAAGTACTCCAATCTGTGAAGGACAAACGACCTCCTCCGTCGACATGTGGTGTATAGAAAATTCCGTGTACTTGTGGTAAAGTTTATATTGCAACTACCAAGAGGAGAGTAAATACACGGCTAAAAGAGCACAAAAAGACTAGGAAAAATAGAGAAATCAGCTGTAGCACGGCATGCTATTCATTCAGGACACCGCGAAGTGAAGTTTTCTGAAACAGAAATTTTACCTACAACGCCAAATTAATATCCACGACTATGTAGAGAAGCAATTGAAATTTATAAGCGTCAGGATAATTTTAATAGGAAAGAGGAGGTAATGGAACTAAGCGACATATGGACAGCAGCTCTCCAGAATCGTTAGACAATTTTATCTTTGACAAGACGACAATCGATTGTTATGTTTTAGCTTTGACAACGATTATCTCTGCTCATCACGTGTTACTTCGACCACGAGCCCTTTCTTATAGTATGAATGTCGCTTTCGGACGTTCGACCTGTCAGTCGGCAAGACTCGGTTTAGGAGCGCCTCTGAGGATGTCCAGCGCAGTCCGCGACGAAAAGTCGGGAACAGAAGAGTTTCTTTGACCACGACCTCACACCCCGAAGGGTATACCAGCAACAGTTACTTTACTTCGTCCGCAGCGTGGTCCGCACTTTTGTCGTTAAGCTTATTACTGATCTCATCACTTTGGTCCCTGTTTGATCGTCTTTGAGACAATAGTGTTTTTTCTGTAGTTTGTTTGTTCCATTCAGCAGGTCTTGCAGTACTTATTCACTTTCACCGAAGATACCAAAGCCGTCAACGAATCTCATCACTATTATCCTTTTACCTTGAGTGAAGCCCCATTCATGAACCTTTCTTTTATATCTGCGATTCATTGTTTATGTACGGACGGAATGATGGGAGCGGAAAATGCACCCCTGTCCTGCACCGTATCTGATTCGGGTACTTCGTTATTGGTATTTCATTCTCACATCTCCATGTTGACTGTTGTATGCATTGTGTATCACACATCTTTCCCTATAGCTTACGCATATTTTCTTGAGGATTTCAAATATCTTGGACCTTTCTACATTGTCGAATACTTTTTTATATACCGATAAATCTTATGATTATATCTTGATTTGTCAGATGCCTTGCTTCCATTATTAAAACGTATAACAAGTGATTGTCAGGTGCCTTTATCTTTGCTATAGCCAAACAGACATCCATCTTACACAACCTCGGTTTTCTTTTTCATCACTCCGTATGTGTGTAGTATCTGCCATGTCTAACATGTCCGGGGGAACAGACAGCACTATTTTAGTTATGGCAGCTGTATATATCAATAGAAGATACGAGTGCTGTCTGTTCTGTCGTAAATGTTCAGCAGAGCAGACACTATCCATATCTATAATTCTATGACCGCAACGTGTGCTTGATGAAAAAAAGTCAGTGCGGATGCACAGCCCAAGTCGGAATTTTTACAGGGGTCATAAATCTGAGAGTAGGGGCTTAATAGGCGAGCGTCATTGCGATGCGGCGGGGGCTAAGTTAAGAATTTGGGTGTAACGGTAAACATGTACGCAGGGCAGGGACGGTTAAGGCAACCGGTTTATATAAACGGAGCATCCGGGTTCGGGTCCAGGTCCGACACATATTTTCAACTCTTGGCATTGCATTGGCGCAACGCACTGTGCGGCTAGAAGGCATTATTTCCTTCCTACCTCTTTTCCATGCCGATTCCGTTCCATTCTTTCACCCCAATTATTCAAGTAAATGCAGCAAACGGGCATTGAAATAATTCAATTTGTTCTTGAATTATTTCAGTGCGCAATTTCGGTTGACGTCGGTACCTCCCTCGAAATACTCAACAGGGGGAGGTGCGTTGAACTGGCAACTCTAAGTGAAACTGAATATTCATGAAACCTTGGCTATTGACAGAAGATTGGGGCATATACACCTCGAACCTACATACTGTAAGGTATCATACGAAAAATTTACAACTAAGGTAAAAAATATATCGTAGGATATATAAACGTTTTCTGATCACTTACATAGTGGTCCCTTTCCCCTTTCATAGTTTGGTAAAGTGCCCAGTCCTTTTGAAACCATTACCAAATAGACTGTTTATTTTAAAAGAAATGATTAGGCTTATTGTTCGTGTTTCACCATTGATTATTATTAGGAGAACAATGGCACAAATATGAGAGAAACTGGTTAGAATACATCGTTGGTACGGAAAGGTCAACCAATGGAATTATTTTTAATGATGTAAATACAGGAAACAACGACTAACTATGGGTCACTATTTCTGTGTAATTCATTCGCATTTTATCTACTCAGAAACAAAATCAAGTCATGTAAAAAATTGTCTTTGATTCACACTCGGTTCCTCACACAAAAATTTTACATCCTTTGGGCTTTTGTGGAACCCACCTGGTGGATGCTCAGATGGACGTTCTTCAGTGGTCGTATGCTGAGGGAAACCTTCTCTTAGAGAAGGCATATTACCTATAATGTGAGGGCAGCCTGCACTTGAACACAACTCGCAATTGGACTCCTGAAATGAACCAGTAGGCCTAGTTGATGAAGACACTGCACTTTGGCGTCCACAGGGATCAGCATTTGCAGAAGACTCAGCAGTTTCGCAATGAGAAGAACCAATATTTGAACAAAGCACAATATTAGCGTCCCTATCCAAAGTAATATCATTAACCTCAGCTGCAGTACAGTCTTCATTGGTAACATATTAGGGTCTAGACGAATAATTCTACGCCGGCCGGTGTGGCCTAGCGGTTCTAGGCGCTACAGTCTGGAACCGCTCGACCGCTACGGTGCAGGTTAGAATCCTGCCTCGAGCATGGATGTGTGTGATGTCCTTAGGGTAGTTAGGTTTAAGTAGTTCTACGTTGTAGGGGACTGATGACCTCAGAAGTCAAGTTCCACAGTGCTCAGAACCATTTGAACAATTCTACACTTTCCAAAGCCATTGACTGCTTTCACTGGAACGGCTGCACGAAGAAATGTTTCACCTAAGAGTGCACTTTTTCGAAACTGTGTCATAGTTCGTCCTGGGTTACTGCGAAGAAATTTTTCACAAGCTTGTGTGTGGAGGGTTACTGCGAAGAAATTTTTCACAAGCTTGTGTGTGGAGGGTTTTAAAAGGAGACATGAATGTCATATAAAGGCGCTGGTTTTTGTGCCTACAGTATCGAGGCAAGCACAAAACATTTGTATGACTTTTTGTGGCTGTACCACTGATATCTATCTTATTAGTGTAGATAGAGCGACCATCTAAGATTAGTAGAACTGGATTTGAGCAGCTGGTTTTGCATGTTATAAAAAAATGTTCAAACCGATCCAAAAGACACCCCTCTAGGGTGTCACGCAAATTTGGATCCTGGCGAAGCCGCAGTTTTATGTTCGACCTTCGTTCTTTGCCGAGGGAAGATTAAGAAAGAGGAAATAAAATTTACTCGTAAGGACATGTACACTAGAAAAGTTGACACCAAAGCTCTATCAACTGAAGTAAGGACTCAGACTTGTAGTCTTCCCTTCAGTGCGAACACTTTGCTGGTCTTGGACTGAACAGTCAGAAGAGGTAGATTCTGTACCCCGAAAAGTAATATTGGGAAGCCGTTTTCTAAAGCACACCACACTATCTTTGCCCGCCATTTCAGACGCCTTGTTCGAACGATGTGGTATTTTATTACGCTCTGTCAACTGGAATGATAATCACCGCAGGTCATTCTCCGTAATTCCATAAAATCACTTTCCCATTTCAAAACTGTAATTGTGGATTTCCTGAACTTGCTCTTCACTGGAAACTGCCCTTAAGCTGACCATAACCTTTTTACTTCCAACTGGATCTCTGTTTTCCGCTAGAGCCCTTCGTTTCAGTTTATCACGTGGAATATTGAATTGTTTTGCTGTAGCTGGAAAAGGAATGTTATCATTGTTTACTGCTTTAATTGTCTTTTGCATCGCAACAGGGTCCCATATTTGCTGCACTGTTTTCCGGATGTATTTATTTATTTTTGTATCTTGATGCTCTTGCAAACCCTTGCAGAAGAGCAGAATAATGCATATTAGTTTTTTTAATGTTTTAATTTTAATTGATATACTATGCATAAAATAGAGAATTAGCTAGTTCTCATGCCACGTGGGGTAGCCGCACGGTCTGGGCATGTGTGTGTGTGTGTGTTGTCCTTAGCATAAGTTGGAGTAAGTTAGATTAAGTAGTGTGTAAGCGTAGGGACCGATGACCTCAGCAGTTTGGTCCCAGAAGATCTTACCACACATTTCCTAGTTTCTAGTTCTCATTGGGATAAAATACTGAAAATGAAATGAGGGGAAAAGTGGCCATCTATTGGGAAACGTAGCCACCTGAGCCACTTTCCCCGATGTGCACGTATAGCGTGCCCAGTTTTCCCGACTGGACATCATGTCTGCATCAGAGGTTCACACGCGAAGCAATGGAACCGAAGGAAACGACAGTGACTTCTTATAGCTATTTGTAAGCCAAAAGGCATTGCCTAAACCAGGATATCTCAAAAACCTGTTGCTCTTCATAAAAGTGAAGAAACTAAAGTAATATGAGTGACATACCTTGCACAAACTATCCTTAAACCTAAACGTGTTCACAGAAAGATAATGGATCAGCCTTCCTTTGTCAACGTCAATGACAACACTAATCGTGTCGATTACACATAGTTTGACCACTTCTCGGTAGGAAGCAGCTCTATTGAAGACATCGGATAAGCAGTCGCCATTTTACCCAACCTCTCCGCTTTACCCTTATTTCCCTTATAACATTGGTATCAGCGTCATGGCTGGATGGGCAGTTAAGCTACTTGTGCCACAGTTCCCACACTTACCTGCATTTGCTATCTTCGGGATTGTGTAGATGATATTTTTACGACAAGTTGGTGAAATTTTTCCAGACTTCCTGAATTCTAGAAGCCAACTTGAATCGGTTACTGCTGTCCATTGATTTTATAAATTTCTGTATATAATAATAAGTCTACGCTTTCAATCATTCGCCTGGACAAATAAGACAAAAATGAAGGGGGTGTTACACAGAGTCGGCGAGAACAGGATTTTATGAAAAAATAATAAGTTTTCCGCTGCTGTGGGAGTGTTTATACGTTCTGCTATGCCGTTTCCCAGGCGCTATGGACGCGCATATGCGCGCTGCTTAGGTTTTCCTACAGTGCTACAGATGTGTGTACGAGTGCTAAGCCGCCGATCTGCCACTGCAGCGGGTAAGTTACTTCTATATCTCTGTGACTAAAAGCCGGTCGCTGTGGCCGAGCCGTTCTAGGCGCTTCAATCCGGAACCACTCTGCTCCAACGGTCGGAGGTTCGAATCCTGCATCGGGCATGGATGTGTGTGATGTCCTTAGGTTAGTTAGGTTTACGTAGTTCTAAGTCTAGGGCACTGATGACATCAGATGTTAAGTTCCATGGTGCTTACAGGCATCTGAATAATTTTTTGTGAATAAAAAAAGTTTCGATTATTGATCATACAACGCTTGTGTCGCATTGCGTATTATCATATGCAAAAAGAAATAAAAAACCTCGTGCGATATCTTGAAACGTTTATGAGATTTGACGATTGTTATGACAACATGATTTGCGATGCGCAAAGTCGTGAATGGGAAGATCGTGTTCAACTGTTCATTGGATATAAAACAAAATATCTCGAGAGCGACATAAGATATGGTTCTGCTCTCAATTCTAAACAAAATTTCTGTATCTTACCTACTTTTCATTCACTGCACTGTATGAGTTAAAGTCGACCATACGCCAAGTTTACAATGCGTTCTTCTCTCTAGAAACTACTTAAAATTTCGTGAAATGTTTTACAGAATTTGGTGCTGCGCATTGATTAAGGCATACAAAGAAAAGAAATTCAGTCCTTTATTGAGCGAACATAACAGACATTTAAAGCGTAAAACAATCAATTATTTTTCACCTGAAAGTTTTAGAAAATTCGGATGATGATATTTCACATCGACCGGAAGGCCGTCTGTGAACACGGGTACCAGCATTTGCCGAGAAATACAGCTATAAATAAAAGCCGCCCCCAGCACGGGATGTGCGAGAGCACATCTGTAGCAACGAAGGGGCTAACTAGATCCAGGGGAAAGGTGATAGCGTCGGTGTGGAAGTGTCAAGGAATAAAAACTAAGGTACCGTGACGAGTCGTGGAGAGGAGAGGTGTGCAGTTGGAAGACAAACATCTCACAGAGCCGATGTTTCAGGAAATCGCGGGCTCTGCAGAGTGTCCCACTCCAGCGGAACCGCAGACCGTTCTAAGGAGGCACCTGCTCTTCCCATGAGGCGCTCTATTCTTGGCGCGGCCTGGCGGCGTGTTTATTGTGAAAACACTGACACTGGCGAAGCCGTGCTCCCTGCCGTAACAGCCGACGGCGATGTGATCTGCGGAAACAGCGGCTCGCACCGCGTAATGTACACACACCGTGTCAGGGACCCACACGTGGCGCTGTCGACTCGCGGGAGAAATATTTTCCAACAGTTCTACTGTATTCGAAAACCTCACATTTACTCAACGTGACTGTAATAGGAGGGAGAGATAGTACGTATTGTGCAGGGAATAATACCTCAGCGCTAATCTTATTTTTTCCATGATTACTCTGTTTGACAAAGAAAAACGAATGTAGCCAGAAGACACGCAATCACCATCAATAGGTATGTACACGATTATACACTCCTGGAAATGGAAAAAAGAACACATTGACACCGGTGTGTCAGACCCACCATACTTGCTCCGGACACTGCGAGAGGGCTGAACAAGCAATGATCACACGCACGGCACAGCAGACACACCAGGAACCGCGGTGTTGGCCGTCGAATGGCGCTAGCTGCGCAGCATTTGTGCACCGCCGCCGTCGGTGTCAGCCAGTTTGCCGTGGCATACGGAGCTCCATCGCAGTCTTTAACACTGGTAGCATGTCGCGACAGCGTGGACGTGAACCGTATATGCAGTTGACGGACTTCGAGCGAGGGCGTATAGTGGGCATGCGTGAGGCCGGGTGGACGTACCGCCGAATTGCTCAACACGTGGGGCGTGAGGTCTCCACAGTACATCGATGTTGTCGCCAGTGGTCAGCGGAAGGTGCACGTGCCCGTCGACCTGGGACCGGACCGCAGCGACGCACGGATGCACGCCAAGACCGTAGGATCCTACGCAGTGCCGTAGGGGACCGCACCGCCACTTCCCAGCAAATTAGGGACACTGTTGCTCCTGGGGTATCGGCGAGGACCATTCGCAACCGTCTCCATGAAGCTGGGCTACGGTCCCGCACACCGTTAGGCTGTCTTCCGCTAACGCCCCAACATCGTGCAGCCCGCCTCCAGTGGTGTCGCGACAGGCGTGAATGGAGGGACGAATGGAGACGTGTCGTCTTCAGCGATGAGAGTCGCTTCTGCCTTGGTGCCAATGATGGTCGTATGCGTGTTTGGCGCCGTGCAGGTGAGCGCCACAATCAGGACTGCATACGACCGAGGCACACAGGGCCAACACCCGGCATCATGGTGTGGGGAGCGATCTCCTACACTGGCCGTACACCACTGGTGGTCGTCGAGGGGACACTGAATAGTGCACGGTACATCCAAACCGTCATCGAACCCATCGTTCTACCATTCCTAGACTGGCAAGGGAACTTGCTGTTCCAACAGGACAATGCACGTCCGCATGTATCCCGTGCCACCCAACGTGCTCTAGAAGGTGTAAGTCAACTACCCTGGCCAGCAAGATCTCCGGATCTGTCCCCCATTGAGCATGTTTGGGACTGGATGAAGCGTCGTCTCACGCGGTCTGCACGTCCAGCACGAACGCTGGTCCAACTGAGGCGCCAGGTGGAAATGGCATGGCAAGCCGTTCCACAGGACTACATCCAGCATCTCTACGATCGTCTCCATGGAAGAATAGCAGCCTGCAATGCTGCGAAAGGTGGATATACACTGTACTAGTGCCAACATTGTGCATGCTCTGTTGCCTGTGTCTATGTGCCTGTGGTTCTGTCAGTGTGATCATGTGATGTATCTGACCCCAGGAATGTGTCAATAAAGTTTCCCCTTCCTGGGACAATGAATTCACGGTGTTCTTATTTCAATTTCCAGGAGTGTAGTTGCAAATCTAGGTGACATATAGAACAGCCACTAGATTGCATAAGACTTAATCGGCTTACTGTTCTTACCAGGAATGGTAAGATTTACAATGGGCGTGAATGGTGTCACTAGGTAAGTGATTGCTGGGAAGCACATGGGGTACTCGTGTGAGATAGCGCAGTCAGCATCTGATAAAAATTGAAACGGGCTCCACTCCGGCTTTCCATTGGGTCGGCTAGTCGAACCGTCCACTAAGCTCATCTGTAGGCCATTTGGATGTGAAAGTGGTCCGATCCATGCTATGGCAAGCATACCTGTCCTCAAGGTTCCGGTCGTACACTCATGAATATAACAAAGCAAGTTCGCGGTATTGTGGAGCAAACGTATAGTAACCCCTTCGCATTTGCGACTGTTATCTGAGAACGAGTAATGGACTCCTCGCGACATACTGCGACATCCGAACAGGACTAGGGAATTACCGTTCCATGCGTCGGCTGCCGTTAATACCACACCACAAACGCCTGCATTTTCAGATGTGCAGCAACCGACAACAATGGATTGTTGATAAATGACGTAGCAAGGTGTTCAGTGATAAATCGCGGTTCTGCATTACCCCGGAACGACCACTGTGGGCTTGTATGGCCCAGGCCTGGGAAGAGGTTACATTGTTCCAACGTTTTCCAGAGGCACACTGATATCACTCGTGGCATCTTGGTGTTGGGAGCCAAAGGATATGAATACAGGTCACAGCTGCTAGTGAAACACCAGCTCTGGGGACACAACGGTACGTCACTCACATGCAGCGTAAGTACAGTGGAGCCGGTTTTCAACAGGCTAATGCTCGTCCGCACATGGCACGTATCTTCATGAAACGCCAGCCTCAAGTTCAGGTACGCTCGTGGACAACAAGTTCTCCCCACCTGTCTTAGTGGCAGTAGCCACAGCAACAAGTACCAGCTACAAAAGAAGCTGGACAGCTTTCCTCAAGAGAGGATACAAAGATTTTATGACACGTCTCCCCACCCAATCTGTACACGTATCCAGGCAGCGAGTGCAGCGCATACTGATAAGTGAGCTCATACTGCCAAGTTCTGTGTAAATTTGACTCGATTCTGTAATCACTGAAGCAACGTCAGATACTCTCTTATTTCGTAAAATTTCACTTCGTTTCCTCTTCCCCTTCTGCTTGCTTAACATTTTTGGCCGGCAGTGTATTTCCATTGAAGAGTTGAAATTTTAGGGATCAGATTTCACGTTTCCGGGAACAAGGAATGACCACAAAACATCCGTAATGAAGCTTTCACTCTGCAGTGCAGTGTGCACTGTTGCGAAACTTCCTGGGAGATTAACACTGTCTGATGCAGACAGAGAACTTCGTCATGGGTAATGCTGTTCAACAACTGCTCACAACGCGCTCTCGCCTATTTTCCAAACTTCACAGAAGCAATATTGCATACCTCGCTGGACAGTTTGGAAACCAGGAAGGAGATAGTGGCAGAACTGAAGCTGTGAGGGCGGGTGGCGAGGCCAATTCCTCAGTGATTAAGAGGACGAACCGTGAACGACAGAGTTCTGTGTTGAAGTCCCTGTCCAGCATACAGTGTTCACCTGTTAGGAACGTCCACTTTACAAAGTTTCTCGCAAAATTACAGATACTAGTTCTGAAGCTGTTCAGCATAGTACTAGGATACAATGTTTGGGATATGTAAGGCTCTAACTGATTTTCTTTCTCTTCTAAACACCACGTCTGAATTTTAGTTCCTTATTCGTTGTTCATTTCTTTCGTTCCAGTAATCTTTCATTATTTCATTATGTTTTTATTCCAGTTTTCTGAGCACTTATAACTAGTTTCTTCACTCTCCTAACTTGTAATCGTTCTGTAAGCGATTGGGGGAGGGTGGGGTTATAGTTTCGTCTGTGTTTGCTAATTGTACCAGCTCACCACGCAAATCCAATCGTCATTCACTTCTTCCCTTGCAGTGTAGGAGCAGCTGCTTGAGTATTGCTGTAATAAATGATAACTAACATGAGGAATAAAGGAGTGCCAATTACCGAAATTTAAATTCAGCCAAGTATAATGGCTTGGTTCAAATGGCTCTGAGCACTATGGGACTTAACATCTATGGTCATCAGTCCCCTAGAACTTAGAACTACTTAAACCTAACTAACCTAAGGACATCACACAACGCCCAGTCATCACGAGGCGGACAAAATCCCTGACCCCGCCGGGAATCGAACCCGGGAACCCGGGCGTGGGAAGCGAGAACGCTACCGCACGACCACGGGCTGCGGACCCAAGTATAATCCATTGATGTATTTTTTAACAATTGCACTACACAGGGCTGCACTGTTACACGTTTCACAAAGTAAAAAATATGTTGATACACTGATACATACAGTAACACTATACCAAAATACATAATCCCACACTACAAACCAGATGCGACGTTCTTGACAATATAGGTGACCCAAGTTTCATTTACCGGCGCGGATGAGATGCTCACGGGCATCTAATCATGTTCTCGCGAGTGTTCTCGTGGTTTTTGACTTCGCGAACCACGGATTACGTCTCGTGAGGTAGACTAATGATTACACAGCATCAAACACTTTTATAGTCACTACATTTACTTGTTCTCTTAGCCTGATTCCTTACAATCTTCACACCAAGCACATGGTTAAACACCTCCACGTGACTCCCTCGCTCGTTCTGAAGCGAAAAAACAAAGGAGCGATCATAGCGCTGTCGTCATAATCGATATCAGCGCTACTCGATATATGCTTACAGTTCCACAATCAATACTTTTTACCTACACATTTTGTGACGGATCAATTCCGGCGCCAGCGGCCGCCACTTTGAATTCCCGCCCATTGTCGCTTCTGGATGCCGCAATGACTGAGGGGGCGCTCCGGAGGGGGACGACAAAAACTTCTCGCTGCGTCAGACACCCTGGTGAAGAGTGTCTGCAGTCTTTGTCTTGGTGGTCCATTGGACTGGTCGGGGCACAGAGGCGGCCAGCCGGAGGTTCCAAGCCGTTGTCGGATCGAGGGGGCACGAAGAATTTTATGAAGTGGCCCCTCTGGGACTGCTACATACCGCAATTCGCCGAATTATGGACTCCGAGCGACGTTAAACAGCCACATAAAAAAGCAGATGATGTTGGTGGAGGTGGCTGTTTGCAACTGTTTAGCCTATGTGGATTCGTGTGGCCGTTACAACTTGTGGGCGCTTCTACTGCTCATACGACTGAGTGTCTTAGTTGTTTCTGGTCAAGTATTACTGGTGCGCATCGTGGTTATTATACTGACTCCACGTGGTTTTGGATGCATGTTTGTCTTGACAAGAACCATATTTATTACGTTGTGTTGATAACAGTGTAGCCTGTTATTCATCTGATTATTGTTGAAAAAGGTGTCGCTTACAGTTTGGAAGGAGGGCTGTATATAGGTAGTGTTAACGTTTGAGCTATCAGTTCACTGTAGTAATGAGCTTGTCGATTGTATAAGGGTTTCTTGTGAAATGAAGGACGGCGAACACAGTGCGTAAATTTAAATTTTTCTCCTTAATTGCTGGTGAGAACTGCGCGATTTCGGTCTCCCATGTTAGTTAATGGGATTTGTTCATTATGAAAGGATTATCTGTGGGTTCTTTAAAATTGTTTACTCTAAACGCTGGAAGGTGAGCTCAGAACATAATTTGAAAATTGTTTTGTTTGAATTCAAGTACGCCTATGTCGTGCTGATTTCTTGTTGATTGGTAGTGAGATTCGCACTATTTCTTTCTTCAGTGTTAGTTGATTGGAATAGTATTTTATATAAAGATAAACTGTGGGCACTTAGAAAATTTTTTACTCTAAATGCAAGTATGTGAGCCAGGTACATAATTTGAAAGATGCTTTGGTTGATACGAAGTACGTTTATGTCATGCTATTTCATTAGGTGCTGGGTTAATACTAGTTGTTTCTTAAAGGTAAAAGGGGAAGGAAAGTTTAAATTCAAAACATTGTCTAATAAAACTGTTTCATCGATTGTCATGTAAGGCATACTGGGGGATCATCTCTTAAATTTTCTGTTTAAATATTTGAATGTAGTAAAACTATGTAACACTGTTCACTGGACTGTCATTACGTATGCTTGTAAACACCACTCAATTGCTACGTCACATATTCACCTACCAGTTGCTACTTCAACATTTATTTATTATAAATTCTTCTTTACTTCGTGGATCAAACGTAATGTTGGTTATCACATAAATATTTGAAGATCCTTTTAGGTGATGTGCTGTCTTTCTTTCGATATAAATATAAAAAAATATCAGTTTTATTTTGGTCATTCATCTGATGCGTTTTCTATGTTTCGATAAATTTCATCTATACGTCGAAATTTCCAACCTTCCTCAGTTGTTCATGGGTTTAATATTTCCCTAATGTGTCGTCTTTCTAGTATTTCCAAATTATCTGAATTATAGTTTTACGCTAGTTTAACAGAAACTGAGGTATAGTGGGGTGTATCTCTTGTCAGAGATCTGGGTAAAGTTATAATTTCTATCGTTTTAACGCAACAAATATGAACGATGGTTAAAAGAAAAATAATTCAGTATACAATATTAACCTGTTATCAAAATCGGCGATGAATGGTTATTTAGTCGTTATTAGAACTTTCCAATTTTTGTGTAATTTTAGTAAACATATCTGAAATGGAAATCAAAAGTGAGAAACCCACTGTAGTATGTGAAAACAGATTTAGAAACAAAACGATGGTGTTGTAACAACCTATAACGTACCTTAATCTAATTCAAAATACCCGCACTGGGATACACAAAAAGAAGCGACCCAATACACGAAAAAAATAGCACCCACTCCCAGTAATACCCACCTCTAAAAGCTGGCGATATATCTCTTCTGAGTATGTGAGAATCTCGTAAATTTCTACCAGCAAGCTATCACTGAGAGAACGTTTATGATGCTATGTTATTTTAAAGGTTGTTGGAGAAGTAGTAACTGCAGACAATTTGTAACCACATAGAGAGATACCCGCTGCGAAGCCACGTAATGACATGCATAGCTCCTACGCAAAATGAGACTTTCAAATGCGACGCAATATGTAGTTAGGAAGACTTGAAAAAACGGTCTACGCTAATTTATCAGCCAGTAAAAGGACTCTCGTTGTCAGTCTTTCGCCAGGCAGGGTTGCGGTCATTCTTCTTCTAGCAAGTGTTACGATAAGCATCTTGCTGTGCATCGGCTGGCCGCAGTGGTCTAGCGGTTCTAGGCGCGCAGTCCGGAACCGCGCGACTGCTACGGTCGCAGGTTCCAATCCTGCCTCGGGCATGGATGTGTGTGATGTCCTTAGGTATGTTAGGTTTAAGTAGTTCTTCGTTCTAGGGGACTGATGACCACAGTAGTTAAGTCCCATATTGCTCAGAGCCATTTGAACCATTTTTTGCATCGGCTGTGCGGTATGTGTAAGGGAGACGTGTTTGGAGGTGAACTGTGCAACTGCTGTGCTATTGTACTGCGAGAAATTCTGTTATGGTGTAGTACTTATGAATATTCCAGATGAGGCTGGACAGAAAGTTTCCAACAATCACTGGAGTTACAATCATTTGAAGTCCTGCGCATCTTGATTTTATGCAGACTGCAGGACTCTGAAATTATTTGGTAGAGTTCGGACTCTTCGTGGGACGAAGGACAATAGTAGTGGATTAAAGAATTTTATATTGATTAATAGCTATCGAGATCCCATTTTCGAGCCACGATGTGGTTAGCTATCTTTTCTAGACCTCCATAAACGTTAGAGTCACATTCATAGCGATATAAAGTTCCTCTAAGAAGACATGAGATGGTACCAGGTATCTTCTATTTCTCCAACAGAACTACAACCGCATTCACTGTCTTCTACACATTAAACTCGGTGGCGTCCTAGGTGCTGTTCGAAGGGAACAGCCGATGTGCCGGCAGCGGGTTTGACCCCCATCCTTCTCCCATCATCTAACATGATCATGACATTACCCTAAACACACGTCAATTAGAGTCACCAACATTTAACAGATAGTCTTACGCACAGAGGTCTCTTACACCGCGAAGGAAAAATGTCTGCAGGCGCGAAGCAGAGAGAAAAGTTTGCAATTAGGCGGCTGAACATGCCCTTCAGGTCTCTCAGCTATTCATGCAACACTTTCGGCTTTCTATACGTATTAGGCATATGCCTGTTGCCGTCTTTTGATTGAAATTATTGATCTTTCCACTTTTTCCTCAGTCTTGCTACAGACCTAACTGCTGTGTAATAATTCATCATTAATTTTAGTATTTGGTCGTACTACATTCTTGTGACATGGTCGTTTCAGTTGTCCCTGTATTCCCCAATCTGTTTATTAAAGCTATTCACTCCCAGTTCCTCTCTGATATCACCATTCCTTGTCTTGTCGGAAGGTCTGTAACCAGTTCCCCGTTTTTATTTAAGACATTCAATGTCTCTAATAGAAGTTCTCTGAATGCTCCTTCTTCCGCCCTCACCTCATAACTAAATTCTTAGTAACATTCCATTCTCCCCTGAATGTACTTTTTTTTCCGTTTCTTGTTTATGAAATTATTACTCCTGCTGATGCTCTTGTTTCTGTGTGTTCTCCTAAATCTTCCGAGCCCTCCAGTTTCTTCTTTATCGCTGTTATTAAAGCTATCAACGTATTCCATCCAATACGAGACAGTTGTAACTCATCCTTACACGACACTTATAAAATTTTTTTCCTGTTGTCATCGATTGAATTTTAATATCTCCATCCACATTACTTTGCAGTGTTTTCTCTTGAGATTTGGTTTGTCAAGTAGTGTACAATGTAATGATGTTCAACCAACGTCTGAGGTGTGTTTGAATTGGCAAACATTGAAGTAGATACTCCAGTATCGTTTTGCTGTCTGCTTTGTGTTGTTATGCTGATGCGGAAAATAACTTTTTAGAACACTTTTCTGCATCTAGGCGTATCTTTCCCATTGTTACGTAATTACGCTCTTTAGTGTCGAGTGCTTCCAGAATGAAAGCCCAACAGTACAGCCATAACGTACATAAATAATTTTTCAGCTTCCTCTAGGCAGCTCAGATGCATAACATATGAGCTGTAATCACGATTCCTTAATTCCATTTGATTTGAGATACAATGTAGTTTGTAGGTGCTCCTTGCAAGAAGTTCAACAACTTCATCCTTTCTCACTAGCTACCACTTCGCGATGCCTCTATTGATGCCTCTAACAATATCCAAACTTTTAAAAGATATCGAGAAACATCGCTCAAAATATTTATCAGATACAGTTATTTCAACTAATAACACTAACATACAAAAACCCACTAGTCAATCTAAAGAAGAACGTTATTACTGTACAGTCGAAGAGGATACTAACCGATAGATACGAAATCTGTAACAACAGGAATGGGAGATACTAACATAACCATTCGGTGCATGTATTAATATACAGAAGATTAAAAATGTGAACAGGTAATGTTGCGCAATAGAATTAGATTAGCTGCAGGACAGGCAAAGGCAGCAGATAACGTATTCTCACCTAATGAAACGAAGAATTAAGAAGTAGCGCGACGTCTAGGTTCGTAGGGATAAATCTAGACTAGGATTTCTGAAATGTTGAAAATAAAGGGAGGAGGAAGTGGTCGTCTTAGGTATCGAACAATGTATGTAAAGGAATATGATTAGAGATACAAAAGAAAAGTCCGAGAAACCAAAGCAGAAGAACAAGAAAGTATGTCTATGTTAATAATACTGGGACATCTTGGTGGGCTAGAGGAATTGATATTTAACTGATATTTCTCTGAAGCAATAACAAAAGCGAAAGAAAGTTAGAAAAGATAACAGAAAATTTTCCCTTCAATAGACAATAGTTATAAGATTTTAAGATGGTTTAACTGTTTTTAAAGTATTTGTTGCAACAGTTTTGGCTGGAATTAGTCACACTTGATAACGAGTTTGATGACATTTAATAATCTTTTCAGACCTCAAAATAAAATGGAATGAAATATTAATACATAACTCTTTTACTAAATAGCAAAGACTGAAAGTCTTTAAAATTCTTAAAATTGCCTTTTAGATGATGTCTTTGATACATTTTAATACCGCACAGTATCTTTGCTTTCATTCTCCTCCTCCTACCTTTCTCAGTGCACCACCTCTCAAGTACGACTGATGCATTTGTATGATCCAAAGTGACACTGAACGTTGCCACAAGTTTACCACAATGTTATTACTTTTATTTAACAATTTATGACTATGTTTTTTAAAAGAAATTAGACTTTTTACAAATAATCATTAATCAAGTGCAATTTTATGCGTTCTTAAGGTTAAATCTTGCGATTGTATGTTATCTGTTTTTTAATTTACAGCTTTTAGAATTATAAATTTTAAATATTTTCAGTCTGTATTATGTAGTAATATAGTTATTTATGAATGTCTTATTTCATTGTTAGTAACGAAGATTATCGTTAAATGTGATGGAACACAATTATCAAGCTTGCAATTGAGGCTCTAGCAATAAATATTTGCAGATCTCTTTTGGCAATACATCATCCAATATTACAAAATGGTCCAGCCATTGTTTGGTATTAAGACTTGGTGAACTGTTGAAGAGAATGAGCCGCCACTTAAAGAACTAGGGATTGTGAAAGGACTTCTTAACTATTACCCTCAGAGTGCGTAACGGAGTATTCTTCTCGTGGAACAATAACGTAGTGGCTGTGGATATGAACAGTGCTCTTAAGCGTTACGTTCTGAGTACCGCTCACCATCTTAAAGCCACAGACTAAGACGACGCACTTCAACGTACTTGAGTGTCCAGTCAGTATATGAGATCTAAATCCTAACGAGCACATCGGGAAGTCATATGGTGGCACGTTGCCTGCTTGGTTCTAGCTGTGAACAGTTACTGTTGCTTGAGGCGCCTCGTCGAATCCACCTCATGACGCATTTTCGCTTTCACCAGGTCAACTGAGGATCGACACCCTTCACAACTACTCAAATCATGGTTAGCAAAACCGAAAGCGATTTAGTAATTTGATCGCTACCTAAGCAAATATCTTACTTACTCTGAAGCAGTGCTCATCACTGAGCCTGCGTGACCACCACTAATTACTGTAGTCAGCTACTATAGTAAAATAAAACCGTTCCAACACTTTGCACAGTAGCTCTACCAAGTCTCTATTCACTTCATTTTGCCTTTATATCTTGAAGTTCCCAGAAGAGTGTGAATTACAGAGGAAACGTCAACATGACTTACGACTCTAGTAGCGACTATTGAAAATACATCGAATGGTAACTATGTTGCAACATTTTTATTGCTTTCTAGTCCAGTCTGCATAGACACAAATATCGTGATTACACTAAAGCAAATGTGGATCATTTTGTGAATGTTAGAGATAAATTACAACCTTTTATTGCTTTTCAGTAATACAGCCACATTACACTTCATCTTATACATTCGAATTCTGCAGTATAAACAACGTCTATTTAAATTTTATTCATCTTCATCATTTTCATTTGTGGCGTGATTCACTATTTATGTTATCAAAAATGAGTGACGTACAGTAATTATTGATAATTCAACAACAAATATGAAAGATAACATTATCGAGTGTGTGCATGAAAGTAATAATTACTGTATGCTTCATAGATAATTTACTGCGCTTGACTAAAATACCAATGGACTCCTCATGGGCGAATTTGCTTTGGGATAGGTATGTTACGCTCATTGTTCAGTGCACCAGTTCAAAAGAGACGGCTGGTTAATGAGTCATGACATCATATGATTTATTGCATTTGACAAAAACCAGGGTTTATCTTTAAATGAAGACACAATGAAGTGGTACAGGAGGTAAACAATTGCGAGAATATCATCAAATGAAGATAGCAAAGGCTGAAGGAGGAATTTAGATCCATAGGGTAAAATGCATATAGTTTTCTCTTCTAATAACTTATGATTCCTTAGATATTTGTGATTTGTTGCCATAATAACAAATAGTGAGAAGGGGCGTTTTCGCTGCTTTCTTAATCTGCACTGTTTGCATGGTGTGCCGCTTGTAAGTGTAGGACACTCACGACGGAGAGAGGAGTTAGGTCCACGGTAGAAGGCCAATAAATCGTCTGCAACAACTGAATAAAAATATCCAGTTTCAGTGTCTTTTTATTCGTAAATTTTTGTCACATCTAGAACAGTGACAACACGGAATTTGACTCAAAGAGATTCGTTATTCTTGAATGGTCTATACTAAATATTATTAGAAATTCTTATAGAGCTCGACAGTAGCACTTACATAAGTAATTTATGTGCTTTCACAATGTGTTTCAGCCATAATCACCGTCAGCTCAAAATGAAAACAAGTATCCAGACAGAACACTCCTTTAAAGTTATTTCATAGTATGGTACTTATCAATTTAGAGTTTAATAGAGTTGTTCACATGCTACAATATACCTGCCTTTGTTGTTGTTTGACCTAATGATGGCTGTAGCTAAAACACTCATGAGCCTGTGGTTACTACTCGCCTAGGTGAAAATATAACAAATTTCTTTTAAGAAGTTAAATTTCGCATGAGAAATGTTCCTCGAACTTGATGTGGCAAAATAAAATTGTTTTATCGGATAAATGTTATGAAAAAAAAATTGATTTCAGAAATGGATATGATGTACAGGGCCACTATATATGATACATTCGTTTCCAAAGTTCCATATTATCAAAAGTATTACATGTAGAATTATGACTGATGCGTGAATAGAACCGTACAGTTAATTAGTTTGCATTGCGCCCACCAGTTGGCTTTACGAGTGCAGTGCCTTGACAAAATGGTGAGAAGGTGAAGGATGAACATACATAGAAATTGATATTCAGCGATGAAACACCCTTCCATCATCTGGAAAGGTTAATCGCCACAATGTGAGAGTGTGGGGCACTGATGGTCCTCATGAAACTGTGGCGCATGAACGATATTCCCCGAAGGTTAATTTATACTGTGCAATGTCGCAAATGAAGCAGTATGGGCCGTTACTCCTATGCGAGAAGACTGTGTCGCATATGTCTCACCTCAATATCTTGCGGCTGTGATTGTTTCCACAGCAGACTGCTGGTGCCCTCATTGGAGCATCGCTGTGAATCGCTTCCTAAATGACGAAGTTCCGCATCGCTTGATTGAGCGTTGTGGTGATGTGGATGTTGGTCTTTTCCTTTCTCCCCCCAGGTCGCCAGATTTAACGCCTTGTGACTTTCTTCCTTTGCGTGTAACCGCACCAGCAAAACACAGGAACAACTCAGAGAAAGCTTCAGTTTTGCTGCAATGACGACTGACAGAATATTTCTACATAAGGTGTGGAACTAACTTGACGACCGCTTCGAATTGTGTTGTGTGACAAGACCAGCAAACACAGAACATTTGTAAAGTGCTAAATGTAAACTCGGAATGATTAGAGTTCTGTTCTCGTACGAATCGTATTTGTTCATGTAACACTTATGAAAATACGCGGTGATTCCGCAGTACCTACCGCTAGGTTTTATGCATCATACAACACCTTCATATACCAAGAAAAAGATTTTCAAATTCTCTTTCCCGCTAAATACAAACTGTTAGTCCTACAGAAAAAAATGAACAAGACCTCTCCCTAGGAAATTTAATGTAGTTAAATTTTGTACTGGGATACGTTTTCTCTAGAAGCCATTGTTTTCGGCTTATTGAATAAAAACGCATTTGAAGGTCACTCATAAATGTATTGTTTCACTAATTAAAAAACCACGGCCTCCAGCGACAACGTATCCCAGTATAAAATTTAACTATGTAAATTTATTACAAAAGGTCCCATTCATTTTTTATGTAGGAGTCATAGTTTGTGCGTATAGGGCGGAAGACTATGAAAATCTTGGACGCTGTATTTCGAGATGAATGGATTGCGTACATTCCAGTGCAGGGGCAGATGAAACACCTTCGTAGAGCTTTGAAAACAAAGGAATCATTTATTGTAGCCCAGTATGAGCAATCGAAATCTGTAGTTAAGAAGTACTCATCCTGACATTAGTGCCATTATGTGACGATGCAAGGAAACAAGGAAACTTTAAAACTGAACTCATTCAAATGCAGAAAATTAGGAAATTTTACGACGAGGAGCTCATTTCGATTCTACATTTAGAAGGCACTACGGTAGCGGTGAATTTGTAGGGTATGCGACAGTAGAGAACGATATAAACGTTTACAGCTCGACACTGGTAAGCCAAAATGTAGGCTGCAAAGCACGGACACAGACTCCACTTGCGTGTGACAGTGAGAGTCCGATGAAGGCAGCGACGTTTTGCACCGGACATTTGGCCGCAGAGGTAACGTCCGTGACGGGAGCCCTGCAGAGGCTCTGCTACCCGCAGAGCGTGGGCAGATATCCCCTGAGAGCAGCCGCCCGCCGAACGCCGGAGACAGCTGACAATCGCAGCACGCCACGTCACACGGCGTAGGAGCTCCTGTAAACAGACAGGACACACCGGGCGTCAGGAGCGAGGGAACTGACATGTGGAGGACATTTCCCTCTCACCAGAAGTACCACCAGCATCCTTCATGGAGGTTAACACAATTATAAAAACTCCCAAGAACGAAATATGAGTTGACGGAATTAGAAACAGAATTCGGAAGAGTTGTAACTTGGTACAACAATGTCATTAGTGAGATGTAATGTATCACTGACGCAGGCAATCTTACAGAATCTTAAAAAGGCCATGGTTAATGTTCTCTATAAGATAGGTGACAAAAAAGACTTAAATCATTTGCGTCTAATATTTTTACAGACATCTTTTTCCCAAAATATAAGAATACGTATGGCAATCGACTGTAGCTTCACATTTAAATAAAAACAGTTTACTTAGAACATCTAAGATCCGATACCCGAACGGTTCCCAAAATTATACATCCCTCACGAAATTTTAGGAGCCTTAAGTAACAAAATATCGTCAGGTGGAATTTTTTGTTGTCCCAGAAAACTGTTTGATTGTGTACGTCTTGTAAACACCTTAGAAGAACGTAACTTTCATCGAATTTAAGGCTTTACAAGTAAATAGCATCAGCAATACTCAACAAACAGAATGTGAAAGTTATGCTGAGTAATTCTAACTACACTCCTGGAAATTGAAATAAGAACACCGTGAATTCATTGTCCCAGGAAGGGGAAACTTTATTGACACATTCCTGGGGTCAGATACATCACATGATCACGGTAACAGAACCACAGGCACATAGACACAGGCAACAGAGCATGCACAATGTCGGCACTTGTACAGTGTATATCCACCTTTCGCAGCAATGCAGGCTGCTATTCTCCCATGGAGACGATCGTAGAGATGCTGGATGTAGTCCTGTGGAATGGCTTGCCATGCCATTTCCACCTGGCGCCTCAGTTGGACCAGCGTTCGTGCTGGACGTGCAGACCGCGTGAGACGACGCTTCATCCAGTCCCAAACATGCTCAATGGGGGACAGATCCGGAGATCTTGCTGGCCAGGGTAGTTGACTTACACCTTCTAGAGCACGTTGGGTGGCACGGGATACATGCGGACGTGCATTGTCCTGTTGGAACAGCAGGTTCCCTTGCCGGTCTAGGAACGGTAGAACGATGGGTTCGATGACGGTTTGGATGTACCGTGCACTATTCAGTGTCCCCTCGACGATCAACAGTGGTGTACGGCCAGTGTAGGAGATCGCTCCCCACACCATGATGCCGGGTGTTGGCCCTGTGTGCCTCGGTCGTATGCAGTCCTGATTGTGGGGCTCACCTGCACGGCGCCAAACACGCATACGACCATCATTGGCACTAAGGCAGAAGCGACTGTCATCGCTGAAGACGACACGTCTCCATTCGTCCCTCCATTCACGCCTGTCGCGACACCACTGGAGGCGGGCTGCACGATGTTGGGGCGTGAGCGGAAGACGGCCTAACGGTGTGCGGGACCGTAGCCCAGCTTCATGGAGACGGTTGCGAATGGTCCTCGCCGATACCCCAGGAGCAACAGTGTCCCTAATTTGCTGGGAAGTGGCGGTGCGGTCCCCTACGGCACTGCGTAGGATCCTACGGTCTTGGCGTGCATCCGTGCGTCGCTGGGGTCCGGTCCCAGGTCGACGGGCACGTGCACCTTCCGCCGACCACTGGCGACAACATCGATGTACTGTGGAGACCTCACGCCCCATTTGTTGAGCAATTCGGCCGTACGTCCACCCGGCCTCCCGCATGCCCACTACACGCCCTCGCTCAAAGTCCGTCAACTGCACATACGGTTCACGTCCACGCTGTCGCGGCATGCTACCAGTGTTAAAGACTGCGATGGAGCTCCGTATGCCACGGCAAACTGGCTGATACTGACGGCGGCGGTGCACAAATGCTGCGCAGCTAGCGCCATTCGACAGCCAACAACCGCGGTTCCTGGTGTGTCCGCTGTGCCGTGCGTGTGATTATTGCTTGTACAGCCCTCTCGCAGTGTCCGGAGCAAGTATGGTGGGTCTGACACACCGGTGTCAATATGTTCTTTTTTCCATTTCCAGGAGTGTATTTTGGAATGAGAGAGAATTTTAGTGACTATGGAAAAACCACGTATGGTGCCCCACAGCATGCAATTTTGATTCCGCTCCTATTCAACATAACAGAGCGTGCTGAAAAACAATGCCTCATAACTTTTTATGTGAAAATGCTTAAAGATTTTTACATGAAGCAAGGGTTTGACACAGTCACCCAGACAGCGGACACATTTCTCTCAGAGAGACACCAGGCTGTTGATACCGTCACTGTAGAGTGATAGACTTTGTTGACCAGACCACAACCTCAACTCTTTTTGCAGCGCTTATCACTATCCAAGTGAAGTATTCGGAGGAGTTCATTAACTTTTGGTAACAGTGGAAAATCAGATGAGGCCAAGTTGGGTCTGCATGGAGGATGATCGGTGACAGTGGACCCATGGTGTCAGATTGGGCGAGGTGTCACAGCATTCACGAATCATGCCGAAAGAGAGGGTTCAAAAATGGCTCTGAGCACTATAGGATTGAACTTCTGAGCTCATCAATCCCCTAGAACTTAGAACTACTTAAACCTAACTAACCTAAGGATATCACACACATCCATGCCCGATGCAGGATTCAAACCTGCGACCGTAGCGGGCGCACGGTTCCAGACTGTAGCGCCTAGAACCGCTCGGCCACCGCGGCCGGCGAAAGAGAGGGTGCTCCACGTGTAATGGTAGAGAAATAGGTTGATGGTAGTTCAATGAACACCTTACCAGGCCCTTAATTGTGGTTTGCAAAGTAATGATGTAGACAAAACAAACACCGGCCGAACAGGCCTTGAAGGCTAAACGGTACCGAACGAGCGCCATGTCATCCTCACCCTTCGGCTTCATCGGATTCGGATACGGAGGGGCTTGTGCTCAGCACTGAGCTGTCTGGGCCGTTGTCAGATTTCGCGACCAGTGGCGCTACATCTCAGTCTAGTAGCTCACCAGTTGGCCTCGCAACGACTGAGTGCAACACAATTGCCTACAGCACTCAGGAGATCTGGACGGTGACCCATCCAAATGGTAGCTGAGCATGACAGCGCTTAACGTCGGTGACCTCACGGAAACCTGCGGCAAGTCCAATGGCATGTAGGTGTAGAAGTGATGGAAAAATTCAACTAGACAATCCTGCGAGTTAGAAAAAACAAATGTGCCGGACTCTCTCTACCTACGTCGCACCTGTGGAGAATTCGGTAATTTAATGGTACGACCTAGGAGTCGATGTGAATTACATACTAACAAAGAAATTTTTGTTGCTGCTGATCAGTATGACGAAGAGTTTACGATAAGTGGAAGAAGAAGGATATCGACGAAGTTTTACTAAAACATCATAATGGTGAAACTGGATATAAAGAAGCATGTGCGTCGTCATTGGAAGGGTTTAAATGGAACATAAGAATTTGGAAGACTTCATGGTATGACAGCAGAGATGGAAGATGAATTAGCACAGCATATAATTAATTTATAATCCCGTTTCTTCTGAGTAGCTCTTACTAAATTGAGGAAACTAGTCTACCAGTTTGGTGATAAATGTAATCTACCACTTCGGTTCAATAAAGAATAAAAGATACTCGGCAAGAAATAGTATTACAGGCTTATGAAAGAAAGTCCCATTTTGTCCTTGCGAGTTCCCGAATCAATATCGATGATGTGGTGGAAGGGCTTTCGTAAAGAGCCTGATAATTAGATCTTTGATAAACGTGAGGAAATACCAGATGAAAGTAAGGCTGGCCAAGCCCATAACGTGGATAAAAGCTCATTATCCACAGTTCACAAACCTCCTAAAGCAAGCGACTGGAAAGGCAAATGCCAATTGGGTGCTATCACAATGGCGAAAGAGATTCGTGCAACGACATATGTACGTGTAATGAATGCAGTAAGTGAATTCATAGCTCATATGGTATTATTTAAGCATAAGCAGAATGAATAATTTCGAAATATGAGTTAAAAAACACTTCAGTCACAATTTTTTGTGTTTTATTCAGTACACGATGCATTTCGGACGCCGTGGATCGATCTTCAGGTGTAATTCGTCTTAATACATGCATTATTTGTTCTCTTGAATGAGATGAAATGCATATTCCCGTCACTAAAAGGTTTGATGTTAGGTTAAGAGTTTCGTAAGTCAGACGCGGAAAAAATGTACGAAATGGTGGAAAAGTATAAACTTACCAAATAATACCAAGAAAAGTGTTTTCAACGTTTTAGCAACTGCATAACTTGTTTCCTGCATCGTTTTCAAGCATATCACTTCATCCAAGAGGTACATTCGCAAACACATGTTTGTAAACACTTCACAGATGTTTTTGTACATGATGTGGTCAATAATGAATTTCTCATAGTGTTAAAGATATAATTATTAAACAGTTGACATACGCAGTTAACAATTGTTATATGCCCGAAACAACTTTAGAACAGATCTTTAAAACTACTGAACTAGCTGTGAATTGAGAAATCTGTTTGTACATTTAACATCGATTCTGGCTTTTTGATTTTGTGGAGGTGTATCTCCAGTTGTTCGAACAGATTTAGGGCCTTACCGTTGGCTTCATTATGTAATACTACCAAATTGTTCTCTGAATTGTTGATGACATGTATCGTTTCCAACATATGTTGTCCAATGACTAATTTTTCAAAGTGCTTTAGCCTGATAGCATTTACATGTTCTTGAAAACGGGTTTTGAAGTTTCTGCCTGTTTTCCCTACATAGTAGGCAGGACAACTGCGGCATGATACTTTGTACACTCCATTGTTGTTGTATGTGTTTGATTTTATGTTATGGATGAGTAAGTTTCCTAATTTATTATTAGTTGAGAATGAAACTGTTATATATGTTTTTTTGAAAAGGTTAGCTACTTTTGTGATATGGGGCCAAGGTATGGGATACTGGCGAAAATTTTCTCTTCTTTCATAATGGTGTCATTCGTTGTCTTGCTTTTGTGTATTTTTCTGTGTAAATTGTCATTAGTTTTGGCTGTGGAGCCATTGGCTATGCTAATGTTCTTTATTGTATCTGTCGCATTCTTGAGGATATTTCCTTCTAGATCAAGAGAGTGTACTCTGTGTAGCATGGACCTAAATGCAGCATGTTTCTGTGTGATGGTATGACATGATGAGTTGTCCAGTGTTATGCCCGTGTATGCGTGTTCTCTGTGTATGCTGAACTTAGTTTTGGTTGATGGTTCGTGAATTTAAGAGCCAGGAAATTTATACTTTTATAGTCCTCATGTTCTATTGTGAATTTTATGCTTTTGTGGACAGGAGTGAATACTGATAGTAGTTCTTCGATCTCGTCTTTTCTTCTATTAAACAGAAGCAAGGTATCATCAATATATCTCCAGTAATATACGAGTATTATTTCACTTTTGAATCTATTGTTTTCTTTAAAGAACTTACTTTCCAGATGATTGAGAAATATGTGTGCCATAATACTTAATATGCTACTGCCCATGGCAAGACCCGCATTCTGTTGGTAAACTTTCCCATTGAATGTAAAGTAATTGGGAGGTAATATTAGCTGCAACATATCCTTGACTTCCGATGTTTCTGCAATTGTGACTGAAGGCGTCTTTTAATTCATATCTCAGGTGTATTGAGTACAGACACGTTTGAAGCTGCAAAATATGGATAAAATTACATAGAATGAATAACATCTTAAAAAGTGGATCTCCACCAAACACAGCACCAGGATGCTCCACGAATGGAGCATATTAAGTCTGGCATACGACACTGAATACTATGACTCCGTTAAACAAAGACGATTGCAGAAATATAATTATTTGTTGTGATTTTTATGTTGAACTTCTTTCGGATCTCACCCTAAAATTGACAATGGTTATTCAGGTTCTATGTTGGTCGTTGTTAAAATTATTCTTGTGTGTTCATTTTTGTGTGTATTAGCTGGTAACTGTTCAGAACAATGATCAGTGGTTTAATTTACCACACAGTTTAGAGATATTTTATAACTTATCTCCTGTTATCTTTGGAGACAAAACTTACGTGTCATATAAACTGGTGTTATAAAGAAGTAATTAATTTTTGAATTTGTGTGCCTCTCTCTATCACAGTTCTGCATCTTCTGTTTTCCTGACTCGTTGTTATTATTTCGGGTTTCCTGTCGTCTTTTTATATCAAAGCCTCAGAATTATGCTGTAGTTACTTTGTCATTTGAGGCTTTTGTTGATTATTAAAGATTGTTCCTTTATTACATGTTGAGACATCTTTTTTAAGACAAGCTGTTTTCTGAAATTTAATTTCTACAGAAGGTTAAGATAACAAGTACAGTTCTCACCATCATGTAGTAAAGTGGTTTTAAATCTAACATGTAAATCGTATCCTCTGGGGAACACTTCGATTAAAAATTTTATGGTTCTCCAGTTTAAGGGGATGCAGTTGGGTTGCTATGCAATTCGTGTAATAAAACATCATCACTTATTCTGAAAGAACACGCTTGGACACATTCAGTGAATACAACATCATCAAGGACAAGGACCAAAGATTTGGAAAAGCGGCTATGCTTAATATTGCAAAATGGAATGTCAGACGTCTTAGAGAAAAAGAAAATTTACTTCAGATAGAATTAAAGAAGAAAAGGATTAATAATGCAGTACTGACAGACACAAACAATATACTGAGGGGAAGAAAAATTGAAGGATCATACATTGTTGTACAGTGCAATTGAGGAGTGTATTAGTACACTGGCTTTCTTAGCCATGATGATATATCAAGAATGGGAGCAAAGAACTACATTTACCTTTCACAGTTAGAAATTAATAACTGTAGGATCAAAATATATAGGGGCCACGTAACTGGAGGTAAATGTTCACTACCCTGAAGCAGGATGAACACAGGACTCAGATCACAATAGGAAAATCTCTCGCTTGTATTTAATGGATAAAGTAAGACGACTTTACTTATATAAGCGGAAACTGGAATTCCATAGTAGGTGATGACCCTATTAACAAAATCTTAGGAAGATATTAATAATGTACTATAAATAAAATTGTATATGAAATGAGAAGTTTCTGTACTTATAATGACCTCAAAGTAACAAATATTCTCTTCTGAAAGAAGGATGTTCATAAATATATGTGGACTAGCAGAGGAACTAGATCAATTATATATCATATTTTAGTTAATAGGAAGTTTACTTCCATAGTGCAAAACATCACAATTTTCCATTTATATTTTCAGCCACCAATTCTTGACTATGCTCCAAACAGAACTACTAACCAGAAGGAAGAGGTTCATGGTCTCATCTGCAGACGATGAAAAATGGACCCACTTTAAAGTAAGACTGTTCAGAGATTCTACAAAATCATTCTCCCAATGAACAAACAAGAGACAAATACAAAAGATTAGAAATAATCCTGATTCATTCATAAAATAAGCTAATCATGGTAGCTGGGATAAATATGTAATAGAGAGAGAACATGACGCATATTGTAGTCAAGACTTAGCTTGTAAACTGTTAAGACACTCAAGTAAATCTGAAAAAAAAATACCATTAATAAACGCAAGAACTCAGGAATAAATAATATAATATTACAAAAATTCGTGGTATGACCTAAATACTAGTAGTCGTTACAAAAATATAATTCATTGTATTACTACAGATTTAACTGCCTTACAAGAAGTGAAAGATTAGATAAAAATAAAAATGCAAGAAATGTCTAATACCTGACGGCATTAATATATAATTGATTAAATATGGTGAATTATTGGTCAAGTATGTCAAAAACTAAAATTCCAGAATGTTGGTTTACATCAAAAAGTTGTTGCCACTGTTTAAGTATGAAGGTTGCAGCAAAATTCAAAATTATAGGGGCTACAGTATGTCAAACACTGCCTACAAAATACTCGTATATGTATGTGTATGATATGACAGATTAAACACTACTATAAAAGTGTTATGTCTAGAAGAACAAAACGAATTTATAAGAGGAAGGTTATTTAGGGATGATATATTCACTATGCAACAAATAATAAAAGAAGAGCTTTTAAATTACCAACCTACTTGGTTTATATACACTTTAGAAAAGCATTTAACAGTGTAGATAGAGAGAGTCTCTAAAATTTAGGAATACACAAATCTTTTAATGAACTGCATCAAAAGTCTGTCACGACGGGCCACATTTCGCAGGGATAGAGATTGAAAAAAGGAATAAGAAATTTAAAAAAGCAAAAACAAAGTGTGAGGCCAGGGTGTATTTTATCGCCTGCACTTTCACTGTTGAACATTTACACAGACAGTGCTTTCCAAAAATGGAAAGAAGAAGCCCCATAATGGGTCCATATGGAGAAAAATTGATCCATTATGTTGATGGCGTTGTGTTGTGATAAATTATGAAGACGACATTCAAGAAAAACTCTATCTTTTAAACCGAGCTGTAAAGGATTATAATTTTTGGGTAGAAATAAATAAAATTAGGGAATCGACATCCCGAGGGAAATGCCCAGTACGAAACAAGATCGAAATGAAAAATCAGATTTTGAAACAAGTCCACCACTTTATTTAGCTGGGGAACTATGTTAATTATAACGAAGAAAAAGATGTAGATATTAATGTACCGAGATATCAGAGTATATGTTGCACGAGAAGCAGGGAAGCATAAAAATAAGCGAAGAGACACAAGAATTAAAATTCTATTTGGAAACGGCTGTACCTGTTTTCATGTATGCGTAGAAGCTTTCCCCTTCATTATCCCGGATTGGGTTATGAAAAGGAAGGATTGCAGTCCTATTCAGGCCTATGAAATAAATTTTTTCACAGCAGTTAAGGGTAGTAGTAAGTTGGACAGGTTTCCTAACGAAAGCGTTAGACAGGAGCCGAATATTTTTGCAGCAAATGAGAAAATAAAATAGCATAAATAAAACTATAAGGAACATATGGAGTAAATGAAAGAAACAAGGACACCAAAGATGACCTTAAAATACAAATCCAAAGGAATGAAGGACATAGGACTGCCAGTTAAAACATGGAACAGAAGTCAGAGCAGATTGAGAGCCCTAATCCCTGAATGGTAGAACAGGAAGAAGGAGAGCTCCATCAATTTCACAGACGAATATTTGCTTGAAAGTTGGTAGTCTGTAAACAAACTTACATTCTTTATGAACAGTTTCATGAGTAGGACTGAAAAATAATATGTTCGTTAACGTCAACCTGTAGTTAGTGCACCATTCAAGAACCCGGCCAGCATACAGCCATCAAATAAAATTATCCTATATAGATATCCATTAAACATACCTGTTCCATATCATTTCGATAAACAAAACTTCCGAAAAATCATTGAAACATTAAGCTAACGAAGTAAATAACACGGCAACATGTGTCTTCACAGGAGACGATTGTAGGTACATAAAAGAACTAATCGGTCATGGAGTGGGCGGTACCCAGTGCTGGTTGTGTCAAAAAAATTTTTTCTTCATCTACATGCGGGGCAAGGCATCCCGATATACATCCACAACGAGTAAATGTTTCGGGGTGCCATTTTCATTAAGTTCTAACGGACAATTTGCAAGATTTTTTGACACTGATAGCTGTCAGCTATGACCGACTTCCTTTTTTATGTGGAAATACATTTTTCTGTAGCGTTTCCACATAGCCGTCGAAGAGTACATCAATGACACACTTGTTTTGTTTTGAGGGTTATCAGTCTTATGAACGGTTTTATGTGGCTTCCATGAACTCCTCTCTTCTGCTGCCATCTTCATCTCCGAGTAGCACTTGCACACTACTTCCTAAATTACTCGCTGAATTTATTCCAATACTTGCCTTCCCCTGTACTTTTTACCACTCACAGTTCCTTTAGCACAACCGATGTTTCTTCTCCATGTCTGAAAGCTCACTCTGTCAACCTGCCCCTTTTTAGTGTCAGTATTTTCCGTGAGTTTGTCTCTTCACCAATTCCACAGAGGGCTTCCGTCTCCCTTATCACTCCATCAAATTTCCGACATCCTTCTGTACCACCACAGCTCAAACACTCCGATTCTCTACTTTAACAGTTTTCCCTCAGTACATGGTTTACTAGTTTACAATTCTGCCCTCCAAAAGTACATTCTCAGAAAACAGTTGCTCAATTTAAGTCCTGTTTATTATTGCCATTCCTTTCTAAAAGTTTACCTCGCTTCATGCGTCATACGTTAATTTGATTCCTACGTAGCAGAAGTCCTTCGCTTTTTGTACATTCTGGTCCTCAGCTTTAAAGGTCACTTCTTCACTATTCTCTTTAGTGGTACTACTCATTATTTCTTCGGATTATTCTCACTTTACATTCTGTGTTCAGTAGACTGTTCATTCCATTCAGTATGTCTCTCAATTCTTCCTCAAAAAGGATAGCAATGCCATCAGAAAATCGTATCAACGTCATTGTTTCACCCTGAATTTTAATACCGTTCCTTAACTTATGCTTTCTACCCGACATTGCTTCTTCGATGTATAGATTGAGCAACAAAGGAGAAATACCGTATTTCCGTCACACCGTCTTTTTAATGCGGGGACTTAGTTCCTTCTTTTCTTTTCTTATTGTTCCATTATGTTTCTCGTACAAATCGCTATTACTCGTCTTTTCCTACAGATTACTCGTCGCAGAATTGTGAAAGAATTTTATGGGGATAGCTTGGTCAAGTACTAAAAAGTTAACAGAGCAGCGAACCACTGTCTTACACTCAGAACGAGAAGCATCATAAACGTCGGCCCCGTTGTACCAAATGTAAGCAGGTAACAAGTGATGAGAATAATTATATTCAGCTCTATGGGCCGGCCTCTGTGACCGAGCGGTTCTAGGCGCTTCAGTCCAGAACCGCGCTGCTGCTACGGTTGCAAGTTCGAATCCTGCCTCGGGCATGGATGTGTGTGATGTCCTTAGGTTAGTTAGGTTTAGGTAGTTGTAGGTCTAAGGGACTGATGACCTCAGATGTTGTCCCACAGTGCTTAGAGCCATTTGAAACATTCTACTTTATGCTGAATTTCATCAGGTTTCTTCCTTTTTCATTCATTTCCCAAAGTCCGTTTTCTACGCATGCTTCCAGTCTCTTCTTTCAGTGCCATCGAATTCCTGTCCTCATAACAAATTTTCATCCTCTTTAACATACTGCATAATTTATTTTAGCTCATGTCCGTTGCTGTAGAGGGCCTTGGCTATTAATGGTATGTTGTCGATGATATTGCCATCACTATTGTGTAAGTGGCAGATCACTCAGAGTTCTATTTTCCTCTTCGTTGTTAGTCCTACTGATGCCTTCCGATACCTCGATTTTTGTGTTAGTAATCCTGTAGGATTTTTAGTACAAATCCTGTTCACTCTGCGCCATATTTCAACAGTTTGCACTACGTTATACTGCAATCTTTTCATTCTCTACCTACCTAGCCAACTGAAGCATGTAACATTCTACAATCGGACCCGCAGAGCACTAAATTTGTTTTTTTCGGATAGTATCCTACAAAGAGATTCGAATGTGGACTATTTTACCTCCGAAACATTTTACCCCGCAGGGCGCCACATTTGGTCGGAAAATGTCACAGCTGCATCATCCCTTTGCTTTCAGTCGCCCATGGTACCAAAATAGCCCCTCCATGTTGGCTATTCTTACTGGGCTATGTCAGTAAATGGTTGGCTGATTCGGGGCGGAGGACCAAACAGCGAGGTCATCGGTCCCATCGGCTTAGGGAAGGAAGGAGAAGAAAGCCTACGGCGCCGTTTCAAAGGACCCATCCCGTCATTTGCCTGAAGTGGTTCAGGGAAATCTCGCAAAACCTAAATCAGGATGACCGGACGCGCTTTTGAACCGTCGTTCGCCCGAATGCGAGCCGAGTGTGCTCAGCACTGCACCACCTTGCTCGTTGCCGGGTCAGTAGAGCAACCGGACTGTTCCCGCTGCAACTACAGACGAGAGTATTGTCCCTCCTCAGCAACTGTACGTTTGTGAGGCATATATATAGATACCCCTTCCATTTGGATACATCTAGGGCATGGATATCTGTATCAGTTGGACAGAGAAGCCAACACACCGTGGGAAGATCCATTGTTCGTGAGGAAGGAGTTAATATTCACAGAAAAAACACTGGAATTTCTCCTGAGAAGCGATACTGATCCCAGACCACACCCGTTACGTTGATGCATATCTGGAAAAATCTCGTCTGTTTTCGCTAGAGAACCAGCGTGGTTGCGATCTTATTCGTATCACGGGTAGTAGTGTTGTGCCGAATAATAAGGAACAAAAGCTGTCTTTATACAAGTCGTGAGTCACGTACACAGCCGACAACTTGTTGACATAATGGTTGAGAACACTGTATGTTATGCGACCCCTTTTGCGAACCGTTAAGTATTAGGCCCTATTCATTATTCTATTTGTCCGAAAGTGCTCTCAATGTTTTGTGAGATTCTTTGCGTCGTTGGTTTTGTGACGGAATGCGCTGCAATTTAAATGTCAGTTTTGGAAACTCAGAGTTGATCGACATAATTCCCTATGTAACCAAGCTTTCAAAAACTACTTGTAAAAGGATTAATTTACGTCAGAGCCTACGGTCCACTTACTCGTATGAAATGCTAACAATCGAGTTCTCATTGACTGGGAATGTGAAAGAACCGGTAACGCGCTACCATCCAGCTCTTGTAGCTGTGGATGTGGCTTTGCTACAAAGGGGTCAGAGAAGTACAGTCCGTAGAGTTGCTAAATGTTTGAAGGCGCAGGGAGGTCACTTGGAGAGTCTATTCTGAACTGTATGTTTTATAAGAGACATGTTGTAACTCACAGGGCACAAAAGATTTCACAACTACAAACAATGTCACAGCCTGCTACGCGTGCCAAATGCAGTAAGTATTTTTAACATCACTTTCATTAACAGTTTGTTATTTCAGTGCTAATAGAGGAAATTAATTTTTAAATGAGTATTACATTTCGTAATCGTATCCGAAACTTCTAATCAATAATTGATATGTTCGGCAGAAAAGAAATAACTGCAGGATACGTATCGTTTAAGAAATGGTGTATGACACAATGAAAATAAGACCAAAATTATACAATTAGACAAGGTATCAAGATTGAGAAACGGGTGTCTTATGCACAACTCCAACGATTGCACCAACTGGGGCCGGCCGGAGTGGCCGAGCGGATCTAGGCGCTGCAGTCTGGAACCGCGTGACCGCTACGGTCACAGGTTCGAATCCTGCCTCTGGCATGGATGTGTGTGATGTCCTTAGGTTTGTTAGGTTTAAGTAGTTCTAAGTTCTAGGCGACTGACAACCATAGATGTTGAGACCCATAGTGCTCAGAGCCATTTGAACCATTTGAATCAACTGGGCGGTACAGACGTACAGCAGTCAGCTCATAGCATTCGCATTCGCGAGGATAACGATTGAAATCTACGCTCAACGATTCAGATTTAGTTTTTCCGTGATTCCCTTTTCCGTGTTTCCCCTAAATTGCTCCCGAAAAATTGCGAGATGGTTCCTTTGAAAGGGTACGACCGATTTTCTTCCCCATCCTTTCGTAACCCGAGCTTGATGACGACGGGAGGTTCAATCATAATCTTCCTTGCTTTACCATTTTCACAGCTATACAGTATTCAGTACAGATACTTACAGCACTTATGATTACAGCGTTGCCAAAGCTGTCTTTCTTTGATGTCCATTTTGCACCAGACCTATGCACAGAAAGAAACGGTGTTTCGGACATTTTTGTATTGTTGAAACACATTGGTACTAAGCGCTCCATGCTGCTTCATTTCGTATCTTTCACACATGTGTGCTCTGTGAGACTCACTTGTTTATGAACATAACGCGTTTAAAGGTCGATAAGCAATCTGCAAAGACTTCTGCACAACCTACAGTTTCGTATGTCGGTGAACTCTGATACCTGGACTGGAGCAAGCCAAAGACAAGGCAAGCCGCCAAAATTAATTATTCCTCTTGCTGTGCACAAAGAACAAGTGCTGTTGGGATCTGGTTTGGTACAGTTGTAGTCACACATCGGTGGTTCTTCATCCTGTTTAGCTAAGACAGTTGATTGCCGGAAGTGCTAATCACATACTTCTTTCGCGACCCTATTTCAGGCATTTATTTTGGCTAATGTTCCATCAAAGTAAAATCTCAAAGTGCCTGTCTGATTTTTTGCTACGGGTCTTACAGATTGCTTTGCGAACACTGTCCAATCACACCCATGGCGCCAACGGCCTGATCGAAGTAGACCCACAGATTCTAGACTGGGTTTAAATCCGGCGAGTTTAGTGGTCAGTGTAGTACAGTAGACTCGTCCTAGTCTTCTCGAACTACGCTTGTACCCTGCGAGCCGTGTGACATACTGCATTGTCTTGCTGGAAGATGCCAACGCTTCAAAAAAAAAAATAGCTGAATGTGGGAGTAGACCCGGTCCCCAAGGATAGATGCATACTTTTTTGATTCACGGCGCCTTCCAGAGTTAGATCACGCAGGGAATGCCACGAAAACATTCCTCAGACCATAATGCTCCGATGATTGTTGCAAGGTTTTTGCCTTTGCACGGTCCACGCTCTACAGGGTAACGGCAACTTGTTCGATGGAGCACAAAATTATATTTAATCTGGAAAAGCCACTTGTCGCCACACAGTGGAGACGTCAATTTGCTGTACTGGCATGCAAATTCCAGCCTTCGCTGCCAATGAACAGCAGTCAGCGTGAGTGCATGAACCAACCGCCAGCTGCGAAGACCCTGAACGGTAGCTGTGGAGACACTGCTGATAACCCAGTGGTTCCTCTTGGCTGTGAGCTGCTCAACAGTTACATGCCTGTTGGCGAACCCTGACGCTGTCAGGGCGGATATGGTCTGTCTTAATGTGGTATATTAAATAAGAATTTTTAAGTAAAAACCTTTTAATGCCTAGACCGCAATTTTCTTATCACATTTAAAGTTCGATAACCAATTTCAGTTGCCACTATCTGAAGATTGTTGCAGATATCAATCGAAACATGTTATTGTACTTTACCTGTAACAGTAAAATTGCGGTCTAGGCATTAAAAAGTTTTCTTACTGTAACAAAAAATGTTATTTAATCAAACACTTCTATCCACCCGTACACATCTCCGCAGCAGTCATTAACTCCTGATACCCATGGCTCGTGGTGCACCACAGTTGCTACGGCGCCGGTTTTGGATAGCGTCCTTTTTCGATGCACGGTATATTTTAACCACGGCAGTAGGCGAACATTTTACAAACTTAGCAGTTATGGAAATAGTTCCATTTTTGGCCCTATAATCAATGACCGTACTCTTCTGAACGTCTGATAAATCACACCGTTTCCACATTACGAAAACGTCTGCACTATTTTCCGCGTACCAACGACACACTTTATATATCTTTCACTGCTAGTGCTGCCTATGAGTGGTTACTACATGTTGTCATCGAACATAGGCGTGCTAGCATTAATGTGATTTGACCGTGTAGCATCGACATGCACTTTTTGTTGCCGAATTCCAGTTATTACTTTTCCATCTGCGAGTACATCTGGCTGTAGATTTTCCTCTGTCTGTCATAAAAAGCATTAAAAGCATTTTTTAGGTTTTATTTTAGACATTATCGGGCAATTAAGAGGTTCATGAATTTGTGCATTAGTTGTATTGGTGAATTATACTGTTCATGTAGGGCTACAAATTAAGCTTAATTTTATCTCAAAAATTGTAGCATCCATCTTCTCTGATTTTTTGTTTGCGTGTTTACTAAAGTAGATAACTTTTCTTTGTCCTCCCGAATAGCCACATGGCGTTATTATCACAATATACTAACGTTGTTCATTAATGCCCCACATTTTTTTCTCACAACATTTATGTTGTTAACAGTGAGAATTCGGTGACATTATGCATTAACATACCTTGTCCACGTACTATTTTTCAGTGTAGTCTCCATCAGATTATATGGCTGTATACCAACGTTGTGGAAGAACATGTGTTACCTGCTGGTAAAGGCTCCTATCCTGTAGGCGTAGCCATGTTTTCACTACATGACCGACACACTCCTCATCTTCGGAGTGTGTTCCCCGTAAATAAACTTTAAGCTCCAATAATTCAGATGAAATGGCCTTTCTTTCAATCTTGTGGTCCGCTGTGAGTATTCGTGGAACCCATCGTGAGCGCCTCTTAGTATATCCGAGAGTCTCGATCATCGCAGACGCACTTCCGATGCTGACGGACAACTGTAGAACCAGTTGTCGAGTTCACGAATAATGGCATCAGCACGATTCAGCATTCCTGGAGCAGTGGCTGTGACAGGACATCCCGAGAATCGCTGATTATGGAGCTCTGTTTCTACATTTCGTTTCTTTTTCTGCACAAAAGAATTAAATAACACCACGCTGCTTGAAATGTGAGTCTATGTAGACGCCATTTTGACACTGTACTGCATCTCTGTCATCTGCCAGAACGGTTCGAAACTTAACCTGCGCACAGAGCAAACATCACATGTGAAGTACACACAAGGAGATCTGTGGGGCATTACCTATTGAACGACCCTCGTATATAACGTGAGCTCATGGCATTTAACCTCATTTTCGTGGGATTTTTTTTTTTAATGAACTACAGAAACTACCTATATGCTTTGCAATGCAACGCCTGTTAACTTTCGCAAAATGTTTCAGCTATCGGGCAGGGACACCGTGATGGAGATCCCGAGACGTGGGACTGCGTTGCCACTTCATAATTTTCAGGACTACAGCTCCTTGCTCGGAACTTCGAAGCGATATGTATAACGAAAGGAAAGCACATTTTCCCTGCCCTTTGGAGCCAATAAGGCAAGATTCATTAAACTTGTAGTCTTCATTTAAGCAACAAGTATGTGTAAATCAAACCTGTTACGACTAAAAGGGCTCTGTCGCGTCTTTATAGAGGTTGAACGAGTCAGATAAGCGCTCTCCACGCTTACAAACAATTAAACTGATATAAAGTTCAGTGTCAAACTTATTCAAAATTTATTTCAACATTCATTAAGATCGTTACTGCTAGAAGGTAGGCTTTTGAGTATTAGTGTGCAAGGAAGCGGACTGTGTCGTCCGAGGTGCGAGAAGTTGTTTTAACAGATTCCATATTTGTTTCAAATATTCCAGCTAAACTCAACCGAAAAATTTAAAACTGAGTGACGGATGTCCCTTCCCCAGTGAACGTCAAGTTCGGTATTTCGAGGGTCATGCCCTTACTTACAAATCAAAATCTCTTTAAACATATGTTGGGAGTAAAGGTCACAAAACGAATGAAATTTATATTATTAACTTTTTTCGGTGGTCATGATGTACATGTTATTGAATGTGCGTTGATATTGCTAAGAGCATGCTGAAAGATATTTTAAGGTTCTGAATCCTACACTACTGGGCATTAAAATTGCTACACCACGAAGATGGCGTGCTACAGACGCGAAATTTAACCGACAGGAAGAAGATGCTATGATATGCAAATGATTAGCTTTTCGGAGCATTCACACAAGGTTGGTGCCGTTGGCGACACATACAATGTGCTGACACGAGGAAAGTTTCCAACCGATTTCTCATACACAAACAGCAGTTGACCGGCGTTGCCTGGTGAAACGTTGTTGTCACACCTCGTGTAAGGAGGAGAAATGCGTACCATCACGTTTCCGACTTTGATAAAGGTCGGATTGTAGCCTATCACTATTGCGGTTTATCGTATCGCGATATTGCTGCTCGCGTTGGTCGAGATTCAATAACTGTTAGCAGAATATGGTATCTGTGTGTTCTGGAGGGTAATACGGAATGCCGTGCTGGATCCCAACGGCCTCGTATCACTAGAAGTCGAGATCACAGGCATCTTATCCGCATGGCTGTAACGGATTGTACAACCACGTCGATCCCTGAGTCAACAGATGGGGACGTTTGCAAGACAACAACCATCTGCACGAACAATTCGACGACGTTTAAAGCAGCACGGACTATTAGCTCGTAGACCATGGCTGCGGATATTCTTGACGCTGCATCACAGACCGGAGCGCATACGATGGAGTACTGGGTGCACGAATGGCATAACGTAATTTTTTCGGATCAATCCAGGTTCTGTTTACAGCATCATGATGGCCGCATCCGTGTTTGGCGACATCGCGGTGAACGCATATTGGAAGCATGTATTCGTCAATGCCCAGGCGTATTACCCGGCGTGATGGTATGGCCTGACATTGGTTACACGTCTCGGTCACCTCTTGTTCGCATTGGCGGCACTTTGTACAGTGGACGTTTCATTTCAGATGTGTTACGACCCGTGGCTCTACCCTTCATTCGATCCCTGCGAAACCCTACATTGCAGCAGGATAATGTACCACTCCATGTCGCAGGTCCTGTACGGGCCTTTCTGGATACAGGAAATGTTCGACTGCTGCCCTGGCCAGCACATTCTCAACATCTCTCACCAATTGAAAACGTCTGGTCAATGGTGGCCGAGCAACCGGCTCGGCACAATACGGCAGTCACTACTGTTGATGAACTGTGGTATCGTGTTGAAGCTGCATGGGCAGCTGTACCTGTACACGCCATCCAAGCTCTGTTTCACTTAATGCCCAGGCTTATCAAGGCCGCTATTACGGCCAGAGGTGGTTGTCTGGGTACTAATTTCTCAGGATTTATGCACCCAAATTACTTGAAGATGTAATCACATGTCAGCACTAGTATATTTGTCCAGTGAATACCCGTTTATCATCTGCATTTCTTCTTGGTGTAGTAATTTTGTTGGCCAATAGTGTATTTACGTGTCAGAACCTGTTTAAAAAGTGTGTTGTTAACGTAATTCAACAAAAACTAATGAATAATTATGTAATTTTTATTTCTGGTGGGCATAAACTAACCCCTCCCGCTAGGTAATGTGCATTATGGAATAATGCTTTGGTGTTGCTAGGGGTAAAGGAGCCTACATACTGGAGTCTACAGATTATACTTCTTCAGAGAAAAGGAGATGAGCACAGCAATGGAATTTGAAAGGAAATAGACTGAAAGCTATTGCAAGAAAGAGAATACTACGTTATGGCCATTTAGAACGAATGAACGTTAATGGGGGACCTAAGAGATTGAGCAGTTGGATCCCTGAGTTGTAAAGGGTACGAGGACGAGCTCTTAGAAAATGGGTGACAACGAAGCTGTGGATTCCAGGAATCTCGGACTGTGCGAGATGAGAAGCGAGAAACAGATAACTAGCTTAGAGAGGGTGCATTGCGTAACTTTACCCCCTCATATTACTTTTCACGTACTAATGAGAGCTGTTTGAGCAGCAGACAGTGATGAACGAAACGTTTATGGCCACGAACTACCGTGAAAATGAATACCGTCTGGTGGCACTGTGAGCATTTAAAGGATCAAGGAAAACATATAAGTGGAGCAGGGACGAATGGGAAATCTGACAGACTGTTACAAAGTGCTGTTTGTTATGACCCAACGCCTGGAAATGAGTAACTCGGAAACGGCGAACCTAGTCGGTAGTTATGCTACTTTCGTGACCATCTATTGAAAGAGGTTGAAGGATGGTGAAGTCCCGAGTGGGTGGCAGGACGTTTGACGAGCAAGCTTCATCATAGGCGTGTCCACTCTGTAAACCAGCATAGCGGCGACATGTAACAGATCTGATGACACAGTTCGGTGCTGAAACAACCACGTGTGTTTCGGAGCACACCGTTCAGCGCACATTGTGAAATATTGAGCTCCGCTGCCGACTACCGATACATCCGCCCACGCTGACATCCTCAATTAAGACAGCAATGGCCCTTGGGATCATCGAAACTGAATCGTGGACCAAGGAAACGAATTTTCTGGTTAGATCTGCCACGGTTCTTATTTCAGCTTGGCAGCGGTGTGTGCAGATACCCGTCACCCGTGTGAATTGCTGTTTGATACATTCACTGCACCACAGTCAATGGCTGGTCAGGTAGTCGGGCAGTATTACGGTATGGGGGCATTCACCTCGACTTCCACGTTTTCTGTGGTAGTAAGGCGTTGTAACAGCCGAATACTTGGACATTATTGTGGATCACCTGCATTTCATCATTCGTAATCTCCACCCCTAAGGCAAAAGCATGACCATAAAGGAAAACAGTTCGTGTCAAGAAGTCAGAATCGTGCTACAGTGGCTTCAGGAGTGTGACAATGAACCCAACGTTGATGTCTTTGCCACCAATTTCGCCTGATCTGAACCCATTGGAGCACATCGTGGACCTGGCGCGCGTCGCTTGTGCACCCACAAAACCCTGCGCCGTTATTTGCGGGAACAGCGTGTGATGTACGTAGACATACCTCCAGAAGCTATGAGGCATTTGTTGAACCTATGCCACTCAGAATCGGGCCTTTATTATTATCTAACACAGATGGTCACGTTGTTTTGGCCCGTCATTAGTGTATAATTTGAAATGGGTGACAGACTGGGTGAGGTACCTGGGGGCTTCGGGTGACCTGCCCGCTGCTGAGAGGGGGCAGACGGCGGTGGCCCCCGCGGCCGCAGCCGCCGCCTCCAGCGTGGCGCCGCCCCCGGTGAAGAGCGCGGCGGGCAGCGTGGAGCAGGCGCCGCTGGACCGCCTCCGCTGCGCCGCGCACTGCCACCACCGCCGCAACCAGCCGCCCCCGCCGCCTCCACGCTCCACGTCGCTGCCCCAGTCTGCGAACCGAGGCCAGCCATGAAGCTCACCGGTAACAAAGGTTATCGTTATAGACTTGTAGACAAAAATAATTCACCCACCAGTTGCAATTTTCCCTTTACTTCTATTTACAAACCTGTTTCAGAAAGTTTATTCCCGTTTTCAGCGCTGTATTATACATTACTGAATTTTCCAGACCAATTAACGCTCAAGTTCGTGAGACCAAGTCAGCCATTACATCCAGTTCATACAATGAAAGAGCAAGAGAACGAAGTTCCTCGCAACTAACACTTTTGGACAGAACTTTGTTGTACTTGTCTCCGCGTTAATTCTGAATATCAATCTCTGCCGCGAAATTTCTAGCTTGAAGCTATCCTTTGAAGCTTGAGGGTTTGCTCAGAACTGATGCGGCAAGGACGACAAAAATGCTTTATATGAGAAGAGAGTGTTTTATAAACCATTACAACTACAATCAAATAATAAACCACATTGGTTGAAAACAGTTATCACGGCTGGTTTCAGACGATTATAAGTCCATCTTCAGACGAATAAGAACTACGACGCCCGTGGCTGCCGCACTCTCAACACCAGGCTGGGGGCAAGTGATAGCCGCAAGGAAAGCCGAGATAGCAGTTCTTGTTCACCTGATGATGGATCGTGATTGATGCAATATTCTATTTAAAACTGAAGCAGTTTATTGTCTGATTGTACGATAAAGCTCAGCTGCGGATGTCCTTTTAACAGAATCTTATGCATTACAAATAGATTCTGATCACAGATCCTATCAACTGATGAAATTACGAATCGATTGTCTGCAATCACGAGTTGATTACATGTATATTAAGCAAGTACTTTGAACTTAGTATGTGAATGTATCCAAGAAAACATGAAACTATGAAGGTTCTTTGGAAGGACAGGACAATGTGGCACTGATGTTAGAATAATTATTTGATTAACCAAAATCACTTTCATCACCACCATCATCATCATTATCATCATCGTCATCATCTATACTCATGGTTTAGCTTCGAGGAACCTGTTCCGGCCTTATCATCTTAGCCCTATCGCTTACTGGGGAGGACCTAAGTCCCTTATCTCTTTGGGTATTATAAAGCTCTTTTAGGATATCTGCCTTGTTGCATTCGTTTACAGTCCCTTCCATTTCTACACAGATTTTGATTTTTTCTGCTTCTCAATCTGTCTTCTAGTTTAGATCCTTTATCTCAAAAATTTTAATTCTAACGTTGAAACGACTCAATGGAGTCGCTCCATAAAGCTGTTGTCTGTGACGGTGTGTCACGGGCACCTTCCATGTCTTATTTCACTGAATGTTTTTCGCACTCCCTCGAAAAGGCTGAGTAGGACGCATTAGATGAGACTGTATACGTTCGACGCCAGTGTAGGTTGCCGTTTGCGAACGTTACCCAATGATCAAGTTAAGAGTTCACGTCATAATTAAATTCTGTAGATATTCAGTATTATCCCTCCTCTCTGAGTGTTAGTGACTATGTGTGGCTTGAGAATGAATGATTTGTTTATTACGTATTTTGAAGTTATGGGTATCGCTAATTCGTAGTGGTTGTGGATAAAGAGTCGTCTGCCCAGAGCAGACGAGAAGCTGCTTGTCTTCTGCTCTGGTGCAGGAGGGCCAACTTTCAGTCTGTCAGTCTCTCGGTTCTGAACAGAGGTCTGCCCTTTCGAACTTCAGGTACGTTACAAAGCATCCCAGATATGCTCAATAACGTCCATGTCTGGGGAGTTTGGTGTTGAAACTCATAAAAGTGATTCTGTGGCCACTCTGTAGCAATTCTGTACGTGTGGGGTGTCGCATTGTCCTGCTGGAATTGGCCAATTCCGTCGGAATGCACAATGGACATGAATGGATGCAGGTTATCAGACAGGATGCTTACGCACGTGTCAGAGTTGTATCTAGACGAATCAGGGATTCCATATCGCTCCAGCTGCGCACCATTGTACAGCCTTCACCAGCTTGAACAGTCCCTTGCTCACATGCAGAGTAATTGGATTCATGAAGTTGTCTCAGTACCAGTACACGTCCATCCCCTCGAATACCATTTGACTCGTCCGGCCAGGGAACATGTTGCCAGTGATAAATAGTACAATGTAGGTGTTGACGGGCCCAGGCGAGACGTAAAGCTTTGTGTAGTGCAGTCACCAAGGGTACACGAGTGGACCTTCGGCTCCGAAATCGCATATCGATTATGCTTCGTTGAGTGGTTCACACGGTAACACTTGTTGATGGCCCAGCATTGAAATCTGCACCGATTTGCGGAAGGGCTGCACCTCTGTCACGTTGAACGATTCTCTTCAGTCGTCATTGGTTCCGTTCTTGCAGGATCTTTTTCCGGCCTCAGCGATGTCAGAGATTTAATGTTTTACAGGATTCCCGATATTCACGGTACAATCGTGAAATGGTAGTACGGGAAAATTCCCACTTCATCGCTACCTCGGAGATGCTGTGTCCCATTGCTCGTGCACCGAATAAAACACCACGATCAGGCTTACTTAAATCCTGATAACCTGCCATTGTAGCAGCAGTAACCGATCTAACAACTGCGCCAGACATTTGTCTTATATAGGCGTTGCTGACCGCAGTGCCGTATTCCGCCTCTTTACATATCGCTGTATTTCAATACACATGCCTATATCAGTTTCTTTGGCGTCCAGGTTTGACTTAGGCAGGGAACGTAATTTTGTGAACTCTTAGAAGTGAAGGGACTGTTCTTGTAAATTGCTAATGCTATGTACTGTGAAGTCTACCTAAGATTATTTGCAGTTAGCCATTGAGGGACTTTTTGTGTTGCAGACTTCCCTATTAAAATAGTCACATAGATAAGTAAGCCTTTTTAAGTCGTTTATGTGAATTTGTAACTAATTTTTTGGGATGTTGTAGAATCTTGGTTCTCCTATCCTGTTACCTGACCCTGGGGCATAGCTGTGTAGTGGTTAGAGGGAGAAATTGTCACATCGGTGTATTGCACCAGAAACCGTTTCACGAACCCACAAACTTGGCCTACCGTAATAACAGTAGCAACTCGGCCACCACAGCAGTAGCGACGAGACCTTTACAAAACTGTCGACACCATCTCCACTGAGGGAAGATTATGTCATAAATTACACTGTGCAGGTACTTAACAAATTGATGGTTACAGTAAGGAGTTTCTTCAAATGCAGTGTGAGCACCTGAAACGTGGTACCAAAAATCGAGATCGGACTGTTTTCCGTCACTAAACAGGTATGCAGTCGTCAGGTCCTTGAACCATGTTATAGCTTGATGCTAGTTAAATGGAAAAATCGTGTCCTCACGAAGGAGAAGCAATTGCAGGGTGGCAGTCTGTCGGGGCACGGAGGTAGCAAGCCAGTATCACTTGCACGAGTGGCCGTACATCGTACATCGACGGATATGTGAGGCGATACTCATCAGTATCATCGCTGTGGCAGCGAGTACATAACAGTGATTCAGGCAACCTAATACAGAAAGTCACTGATTTCTCGGGTATTTACCATTAAAGACACCGTACCACGGGACTCGTGGATTCACTGTAAGGAAGGACACATTGACATTCTTCCACACTGCTGTCCAACCGATATCGTCGTGGAGATCGTCCTACATAATGCAGGCGGTGTGCAGCGTAAACAACTTGTAAAATTCTTTCGCTCATAATGCAAGCTTCATTGGATGGGCATCACTTATGTAGCTGAGTTCGACAAAATAGATCGATACATGGCAAAGTTTTGACAGGGGACGCTGGCATCAACACAAACAAAGGCAAGTGTAGACCCACATACAGAACATAGGCACGAGTCCGCACTGTAGCCTTGCCGAAGGCAGACTGCTGTTGATGTTATCCTCGACGCAACTGAGCAGAAATCCTTATGTTCTTTGCATATCCGTCTCTGACTCCCACTAAATTTAGATAGAGCCTTTGCGTTTCCCTTTTCATATTTTCTAGCTTCCATACCACTTTAAAACGCCCCGATTCGTAGAACGTTATTCTTTTATTCGTTATTCTCATGGACTCCGGTTCGTTATTATCATGGTCACCTTCCCCTTGACATGTCTTCTCAGATATCGGAATGGGGGCTATTCCGGAATCCATTGCCGATGATCATCATGATACTTTTTCGATTACAGGTCATGTGTCCTGTGGATACACATTACGTGTTTTTAATGGAGTGGTATCCATTACCTTTTGCGCCCTCATGCCGACGATCATTGCTGATTCATCCGCTTTCAGGGGCAGTTTCCCACCCCAAGTGCAAGAGAATGCCCTGAACCTCTGTCCTCTCCTCTACCCTCTTTGACAATGTCGTTGGCAGAATGAGTGTGACATCTTATGCCAGAAGTCTTCAGCTGCCAATGCTGATGGTTTGTATTCCAAATTTAAGCGGTGATAGGGTCTGAACCCGGGATGGAGCACGTTTTGATTGTCAATCAAGGACGCCACCACTTTTCCATCCCTTGACAGGAAAAGGAACTACAAAATATGTCTGCTTACCAGAGCCACTTGTGTCCTACGAAAAAAAGAACTGCACCTCTTCATGCGTTGGAGCCTATCTAAACTGTTACGGTGAATTAGGAAAAGAGGAAAGTACCGGAAGAGAGCACATAGGAAAGCGATGAAAATGACAGGAGCAGTGCCAGGGCTTTCCATTTTTAATTAATTTTCTTATTTTTGTTCCCTTTACCACGCCTTTGGATGGTGAACATCCCAACGTGTCTTCTCTAAATTGTAACGAAGATTCGGTTTGTGGGTCACTGAGATCCTCATGACAGAAAAAATAAGGATCAACATCTCATGGCGTGGACGTTCGAGCTGGAAGGCTGGCCGTGAAGGGTGGGTGCACCATGGAAAATTTGGAAAGATCTGCTTGTATCTGGGGTTGCAAACAAGTGCACCCCGTTGGTCATTAAGGTATATTCAGTAACCCAGTTCTGATTACTCATTGGGGCCAAAAAGGTAGCGGACCATATGGCCACAAATCCTGTTCACAGCGACAGTTCTCGAAACAGGGGAACGAATCACGTCTGGGAATAAAAGCGCCTGGAACGTGGTCTGAGCAGGTGTCCGTCTGGTAAAGAAAGCAAAGAAACGCTGTGGGAGCCTCCACACGTCAGACGAGAGACCTCATGGGAATCAGTGCGAGTCTGAGTCATCCGCACCATAGTGAACACATACGAGAGAGTCAGCGAGGCAGATGGGATGCAAACAGATCGCGTTGAACAATTTGCCATTGACGCTGATACACAAGGCGGACTGGACGCTAGCGTCGAAAGAGCCTGCATGCACACCTTTCCATAGACGACACTGTATGACGTGGGAAAGCCGTGGTCGATGAAACTGAGGGGGGGGGGGAGGGGGTTGATGCATTTGTTATACATAGTGTACTGTCTTTGTCCGGAGTATTCATGGAAGTGGTAAACAGTGAAGAGTGTAGGATAGTTCTAGAAAGAAATACTGAAATAGTCAGAGGGGAATAACATGGCCGAGGCTGACGTGGAGACTGGCACATATCCATTTGAAAGGGATCTGATGAGACTCATTGAGCAATGGCGCTGGACTTTCGGATGGCAGGTAACAAAGGTGCAATCACTCTACCTGGCACGTGCAAAAAGCCAACTCCAACACACTCCTGTGGGAATGCAAGGGAAGCATATTGAACTTGTAATAACATCCCAGTGTAGGCAAAGTATTCCATAGCCACCAGCATACGACCTACGACAGTAATCTTGGTAGGGGACACCTGTGCCACGTGAGAGATGCGTGAGGCGTGGTAGACATTCCTGTATTATGCACGCTGTACAGTGTCGAGGGATCTAAGCCGGTTATTAACAAGGCCAACGCTGATCGTCTGGAAGAGATGTTTGCTGTTTGTTGCCGCCAAATGATGGAGATCATTCGTAAAATCAGTGTCCAATAAATGGGCTGCGGTTACCACTGTTCGAGTAGCAACACCGCCCTCAGGCACATCCTCACCAATCAACAGAACATGCGATTTGGAAACCTTAAGAGAACTGACCGATGACTCCCCCCCATACATTGCCACCCATGTCAGATACAGGCAGGTGTAATCTTCACTGCATAGGTAGAGGACGAGATAGTCAACATAGGCCGCAGAAAACAAGCAATGTCCGTGCAATGTGAATTACCACTGTTACTATATGTATTGGAAAACCCATAAGCTGGAGTACCATATTCAGAAATGTATGATCGACACAGTTGAATGCTGGACTGAAGTCAAGCAATGCCAATGCACCAGGTAGATGTGACGACGAAGCAAGTACGATCATGTATTCTAATGGCACAGGGCCATATGAATATTGTTGTCACCACCTAGGAAAAGTGGCATTACCTCGTCAGCAAAGAAACTGTGACGTTTGCAATGTCGACTGGAACCGGACGGTTAATATACGTGGCTTGGAGGCTTAATAGTGCCAACTATTTATTTACAGCTCGTAAAAAACAGATATGTGTTACAAAGTTTTAGTGACCTTCAAAGTAGTCACCAGCATTGTGTATAACCCGTTGCCAGCGATGTCGAAGTCATAGGATACTCTTAACAGTTCGAGTTGTGTTGAAAGTTCGAGCAGGGCGGTCTATTGCCCGACGAATTTGTAGCACTTCTGAGGCGAATGGCGTGAAGTGTTTCCTTCAGTTTAGAAATCGAGTTGAACTCACGAGGGCTTAAGCCAGGGGAGTGCAAGAGGTTGTATAGGACTTAGCAGCCCCATAAATCATACAAATCAGTAACAGCTTGCATTGTACGTACTTGAGCACTGCTCTGCAAAATGATGGTCCTGCCGAAAGTGTCATCACTTCTTTCTCTATGCTGTTCATTTCTGAACACAACCTACGGCCAGCTTAGAGACAAAAGTGATGACACTTTCTACAGGACCTGACCATCATTTTGCAGGACAATGCTCAACACGTATAGTGCAAGCTGTTACTGATTTGTTTTACTGATGGCGCTGCTAAGTGCTATAAAACACTGCACGGTATTCGCTTCAGAACTGCTACAAATTCGTCGTGCAATAGACCGCGCCGCTCGAACTGTGAACACAACTGGCACTGCTAAGAGTACCCTATGACTTCGCTGGCAACGGGTTATACACAATGCTGGTGACTACTTTGAAGCTCAGTAAAACTTTGAAACACGTATCTATTTGGTACGAGCTGTAAATAATTAGTTGCCACTATTAAAGTTCCAACCTTCGTACATTTAGGACTCCGACGCCAAACAGCGTAAGAGCCATACCCCTACCATTAGGAAAGTACACCATACATTCAACGGGGAGCTCTGTGCAGAGGAGGATGGCCACTGTGCTTCTTTTGTCTGAGGCATGGGAGACGTACGCCACGAAGACAGTGTGAGCATATAAATCGGGGATGATCACATCTTGGAGGAGGGCAAATGGCTCTGAGCACTATGGGACTCAACTTCTGAGGTCATTAGTCCCCTAGAACTGAGAACTAGTTAAACCTAACTAACCTAAGGACATCACACACATCCAGGCCCGAGGCAGGATTCGAACCTGCGACCGTAGCAGTCGCACGGTTCCAGACTGAGCGCCTAGAACCGCTAGACCACCGCGGCCGGCTTGGAGGAGGGCAATGTCGACATCAGCATCGGAAGTGGTGTATCTGCAAACTGGCAGTTTATGTGGTGCGCGAATGAAGGCCGAATTCGTCATCATAATGGATTAGTGTCCTGAACGTGCTTCTCCTATCGACACAGAGGGTCCTGCGGAGATGTCCAGCTGGCGTGAAACATCCGGTGCAGCCACTGTGGACACAATCACTGGGTGGAAGCTGGGTCAGGCACCACCGTGGGCAATCGCCGATGGATTGACCAGCATCCTGATTTGCTACGTCATCGACATCGTCAGCCCAGGAAATCGAAACCGCTATCAAGCCACTGTCACACCCACCGAGGTGGTGACGCTGCCACGGTGGGATCCGAGGAACCTCTATGGGATCCGTCATTGCCGGGTGGGATCGCAGGTGGTGGCAACGCTCCTCCCCAGATGGGACATTGGGAGCGGTCACTGCAGCGTCGGGGCGCTCGAAGGGAGATGACTGATGTCTGGTCTACTGCCCGTGATGCCACATGAAGGAGTGTGTCGTCGGAGGACGTTCGATTGCACTTCTTCCGTTTCCCGGGCGATCGCTTCTTTTGGAGGTACTGATCCGTATCAGAATGTGGCCGTTCGTCGTCCGAAGTCGTACCCGTTTGAAATGCCCGTGAAGTGATACAAAAGTTAATACTGTTGTTTCTTATGGGTCCAGGCGTAGCTCTAGGTGAATGAATTGTTCGGTTTCATGAGCGCGTGGTCGTTCTTGTTCGGCTTGGAATGTAAGTGTTGCACGGCGGTAAGACGAGCCGTGTGGTACAACACTGATGGACATTATACAACACAAATACCGCGACGCGGAAGTAAACAACTCCATTAGTGCAGCGCTGCCCGGCGCGCGGAGCTGGTCCGCTAGCGACCACGGCCGAAAGCCTACAGCTGCAGACCACAGGGTGCTCTCGCGTTACTGATGTGTATCGTTCCATCTGGCACGGTTATGTTCATAAAAAATGGTTCAAATGGCTCTGAGCACTATGGGACTTAACATCCATCGTCATCAGTCCCCTAGAACTTAGAACTACTTAAACCAAACTAACCTAAGGACAGCACACAACACCCAGCCATCACGAGGCAGAGAAAATCCCTGACCCCGCCGGGAATCGAACCTGGGAACCCGGGCGTGGGAAGCGAGAACGCTACCGCACGGTTATGTTCATATTTCGGCAGAAACATCTGCAGTGCAACAAGAAGTATAACGTTGGAACAGTCATGGTGACAGGAGCATTTCTATAGAGGCAAGAAACAGCTAATTTTGGAGTGGCGAAGAAAGCGACTGGTAGGAAAAACTAACCCCCACTTATACTGTATGAAGCGCCAGCATTACAGCAATCTATGTACATCGCATACTGTGCCTTCATACAGCATCGGCAATGCAAATAAACGTTTCAAAATCTGCCTCAAATAGTGTTAAAGGAAAAATTCTAACTTTCCAATGGAATCATTTCCCTTACAAAAATGATAATTTTCCGCCATATGGAAAACAATCAGAACGTACCAATAAAAGCGGATACGGATATACTGCATGGAAAACGCAAGGAAATTTGAAACTGAAAATGTATGAGAGCGAATGAAGAGGCAAAAATAGTCTTTTTCTGCTCAGTAGGTTGAGAGCTCAGACTTGACAAAGACACGCCTGTATTTTCATTTAGCATTAAAGTAGGAATTCAGCTTAAAGAAGAGTTACAGCTCCAAAAAATACCAGCTCCTCTACATTCACATCATTAAGTAATAGGTCTCTATTTAAGGGAACCAGGAAGTGTTGAGTTGCATTCCAGTCCTTCATGAAGCAGAATATGTATAGTTTTTGTATGTTTGGTGCATATTAATAGGAAATAAAGAGCATTTCCAAACAATGACACGCCTCCTTCTGCCTGCCAATAATTAACCTGTGTTTATCATGGCTGCAGTAGACTTCCTTTGTCTTTACTCTGTTTATTCTTTGACCCCCTAAATTGACTGGCAGTGTGCTAAGTGAGTGTCGGTAACAGCTGTAAATCAGTTCAGTGTTCTGTTTTCGTTTTATTCGTAGTGATTTGAAACATTACTTGATTTATATATATATATATATATATATATATATATATATATATATATATATATATATTATCCGTAACGTTCATAAATATGGACACAATACGGAAGTTTGACAGTGCCAATAACTTAAAGGATAATAGAGGAACCCTTTCCTACCCCCTGTGCAAAGGTCCCCCAGTCATGGTGTAAGTATCAGAAAGTAGTGTGGCTCGTGAGAAAAATAGACATAATAATCCGCTAAACATGTCTGTACTAACTAATGAAAACGTTCTTGCTGATCACATCCATAACAGAACTCAAAACTCGAAGGAAACATTCAATAACTGTGTGGGAACGCTTGCCTACAACAGTATTTATGGGTCTCAAATCCCTATAAACTGATATCATGGATGTAGTGTTGCGTTTCGATGAGCCGTCAACCAACAGTTTGAAAGTTCCCAGTTATATGGGCAGATAACTTAGAATAAACATGTAGAAAGCTCTTCTGCCAGTTGACCAGCTGAGGGAGCAGGAGGTTCAGAAAAGTGCCCTACAAATGACAAAAAAAGGTCAGAATTCAAAATAGGCCTCCAAGCGTAAACCAGAGGATAGAAAATTCGCAGTGATGACAGCTGTGGACATGGCGAGTTTTAACTATGAATGTAGATTGAAGAGATTGTATCAAAAACTTAAAACGGATTTTCCCGAAGTATGAAACTATTAGCTTATGTAAAAATTTTCTCTGAAATTAATACATCTGTGACAATGAAACGAAGTAGAGAGATTAATAACATCACCGTCATTAAATTTCCTAGAATTATCGAAATCAGATAAAAAATTTAGATTTCCTAAATGCCACATTTTGGTCACATGCCATTTTTTGAATTTCTCCTATGATAACAATGTTCCAGTCTTATATGTAATACAGTTTGAAGAAGATGTGACAACTTATGTATATGTCAAATTTGATTTGATTTACGCAAATAGAGAAAAGTGTATCAAAGTTTCTATGGTCAACCACATGGAATTCACTCAGACCAGGTCTCCTTCAGTTTTCAAAAAATATATTTGTGTCCACCTTTTAAACAATTCAGAACACCTCTCTAGATTCTTGAGAACAAGTTTTATCAGTCAAAAAACATTTAAAAATATCTTATTTCGCAGCGAACAGAGCTGCATGTTTTCATTTCTATTGAATAGAGTAGTACATATTTCCTATCATTCAGTATTGAAAATAATATTATTTTACGGAAGTATTTAAGCTCAAAAGAGACTTCAATACAATGATCACAATACATAAGCAAGAGGACTGAAATTACGCTGTCAAAGAGTACAATGCTTTATTTACGGATATCAGCTCTCTTGGAAAGGTTTAAGTTCCTTCAGAAAAATTTTAATTTCTGAACAAACATTTTACAGGATAAAGAATTTCACATCACAGATTAATTCCAAATCTCATAAGACCGAGGTCGAGAAGTTGTCCAATGCAAAATAAAGAGAACGGCTGAATGGTAAGAAGAAGATCCTAATCATAAAGAAGCACCACTGTTCTTGTGCTGTAGATTCAGCGAATGGTTCTTTTACTACGGATTTGAATATGAATGCCCCGTTGTCCTCCCGCAACAATGAAGAAATCGAGGGATTGATCCGCCCTCTTTACTCCGAAGGAAGGAAATAACACTGTGGAGATTCCTCGAAAAGTGGAGCCGCAATACTGCGATATCTGCCGTAGTCAACGAAAAATATGTGAGCGGATAACTCACTTTAAAAAAATCGACGTATATCTGCAAAACCCTACATCAGCAGGCCAAGGGGAGACATATTTTTATATTCTTGATCGCAATACAATCTACCTGTAAGCAGATCAGTCTATGACGACGATGATACAGTGCAGGAGCTGAATATTAGACACCTCAGCATTTGCAGTCGTTCGTGAACTGCCAACTGACAAACACAATTAGGAACAACTGTATATATTGGTATCACATTTAAGATGGATTGAAGGGGAAGAGAATGTCTCAGTCGCACAGTAAGAGACATTAATCCATTACTACGAGCCACAGACTGAGGGGCTTAGAATGGTGTAGAACACAACCATCACTTACCGTAAAAGAAGAAAAAAGTCTAAGCTTCTGCAGAAAAGGTGATAATGACGGTGTTGGTCGTGTTAAAGGTCATTTGTTGATTCACTACTCTCCTAAAGGTGTAATATTCAATGTGGACTGATAGTGTGAGCCGCGAGATATGAAATGCAAAATTAAAACGAAGATGCGAAGGAAGATTGGAAATGGTGTGATTTTTCTTCAGGACAATACGCGCCTTCCTACAGCACACCGTTGGCAATCCTGGATTCCAGTTACTAGAGCAACCACCATAAAGTTCTCATACAGCTCCAAGTGATTTTCACCCTTTTGGACAGATAAAGCGGCTATTACAAGAATCCAGTTTTTCACTCGGTGGCGAGACTGCGAAAACGGTGGAAGAGTACTTGTGTACGATTCCACAAAGCTTATTTCAAGACGAAATCAGAAAACTGGTCATTTTATGAAGCAAGTGTGAAGATTTTCCGAGTATTATGTACGGAAATAATATTACTCCCTATGTTGTTTACCGAATAAAGGAGTTTAGTTTCAAAAGTTCATTTATCTTTGGGATTTGCACTCATGCAACAGTAACGGTTAATATTTGACGCGTATTTCAGTTTATTATCTATTTCACAAGCTTACGAAGACTAGCGAAAATAAAGCAAAACTTTATCACCCCATGAATCCAAAATGATTCGAGTGTCGGTTAATATAAAAATTTGGAACAATTAAGAAGATGGTTTTGATGCTTCAGGTATGTTACAGTTCCCCCTTATTCATTATAAAGAAAAAATGTTCGTACAATCATATGAAAAGTCATAAAAGACCTTCTTTGGGCTGCTGCTCAATTATTGCGTCACCTTGTCCTTCTTCGCTCTTATCGAACCATCAGAGATCCATACTGTACTAAGTCGTTTTGTGGTAGGTTCGTATTGATAACTCAAAGTCTTGTCACCCGTGATAACTTTTTCTACCAAAGAACAGGCAGTGTTTCTCATTTCAATCATGTCGCAGCAGGCGTTTACGCATCGTTGTTTTTGCTCTCGAATCAGGGCGTGTGGAACAAGCTTTGCACACATTCTTCTCTTCTTCAAAACGCTCGGGAGAATGTCTTGAGCATTTGGTTTATAATTTGTGACTCAACAGCGTTGACACACTACGGCCGCACGTCCACCAATAAACACTGCCTGTTTGCAACTGACTACAGTGATAGGGGGAGCGAATCAGAGACAACTGCCTCATATCTCTGGGAAAGAGAACACGCACGCCGCTCTAATACGACCTGATTCTATGTTAGCAGTTATTTCAAAGAGGGTCTCACAGCCCAGGTTGTTGGATTCCAGGAAAAGGCTACCAGCTACCGGCATCTCGCTATAGCTGCTATGGCAGCCATGGCTTCATAAAAACACATTTATTTACATGATGAGTTTAGGCAAGTACAATGCTATCACGTGGTCAACTATTTATCTATTTCAGGCATCAGAATCTCTTTGAGACTCAAGTACGCTTGCTAATATTGGCGTTGAAACGCTTCAGCAAAATGGACAAGTTACCAGGGAAAAGAAAGGCAGGAACAGAAACTGTCGTTGTACCGAGTGGCATTCAATAAGTAACGCAACACATTTCTTTTCTTGGCCAGTTTTGGTTGAAAAATTGGTGTAAGATATCGTGAAATATTTCCCACTGCAGCCCTTACAGTTTCAAGAATTTCCGAGAGGCGGCGCTGTTATACGTAGCCTTCAAAATGGCGTCTATAACGCGTTCCCAGCACAGAGCTATCCTTGAGTTTCTTTTGGCGAATAACCAGGACATCGCAGACATTGAAAAAAGCTTGCAGAATGTTTGTGGAGACCTGAAAGTGAACAAAAGCACGGTGTGTCGTTAGGCGAAGCGTCTGTCATAAGCGCAACACTGCCACGCACTCCTCGTCCACCTCTCGCGTGCAGGCCGGCCACACACAGTTGTGACTCCTGCGATGTACGTACGTTATGGGACTCCTATTCAAAGTGACCGACAGATCAGAAACAAACAAATCACTGCACTACTGGACGTCTCTATTAGTAGTGCTGAAACTCGTTCACCGGTTGGCTTACACAAAGATGTGAGTCCGCTGGCTTTCACACCGCCTAATAGAAGACCATAAAGGGGGACGAAGGACCGTCTGTGCGGAACTGTTTGCGCGTTGCGAGGCTGATCGCGGCGAAATTTTTCGAACATTGTCAAGGCTATGACACATGGGCTCATCATCTCGAACTGGAAACAAAACAGTACTCCATGGAGGGGTGCCACACGACATATCCTCCAAAGGAAATGTTCAAAGCTGCGCCCTTAGACGGGAAACTAACGGCGATGGTCTTCTGGAACTCTGAAGGGGTCACGGTGCCTGATGTTCTCCCTCATGGCGCAATGATCAACTGTGACGTATATTGTGCTGCCCTCAGGAAATTGAAGGAACCACTTCAGCGTGTTCATCGCCAAATGCTGCAAACGAACTTCTCCTTCCCCGTGACTAGGCAAGGCCTCATCCAAGTTTGCGCACACGAGACGACCTCACAAACCTTACTGAACTCTTCTTTCTCATCCACCCTATGTCTCCGGTCTCGTACTTTTCGACTTCCATCTTTTTGGCCCAATGTACAATACCCTCCGCGGGAAGCAGTACCTGGATGATGCTTTGGCTATTGATGCAGCAAGACGTTGGTTCCGATATCTACCAGTAGAGCGCTACCATGTGAGCATACAGGCCTTCCTAGTAAGGTGACGTAAGGTGGTCTCATTGAACGGAGATCATGTTGAATAATAGGGTTTTGTAGCCAAAAGCATAAGGAATAATGTGATTTATTGGGATGCTGAATAAAACCAAACTGCTTTCAGATAAAAAGCGTTGCATAACTTGTTGAACACCCATCGTATCAACCCTGTCGACTGTTTACTCGTTTGCTCGAAACTCGTTGATTTTACACGAATACGTGCACAAATCTGAAAGAGCTTTCTTCGGCCTCTTCTGATACGTTACAAGTTTTCATACTGTTCTACTTGCAACACTCGTATCTTAAGCTGTATTTATGGATATAAAGGAAGTATCTTTTATTTTATTAGCTTTGTACTGCACACTTGATGCATATTACGCCGCCTTGCCTCACAGTTTTATCACATTTCTGAGATGGCTGGTTCAAATGGCTCTGAGCACTATGCGATTTGACTTCTGAGGTCATCAGTCGCCTAGAACTAAGAACTAATTAAACCTAAATAACCTAAGGACATCACACACATCCATGCCCGAGGCAGGATTCGCACCTGCGGCCGTAGCGGTCGCTCGGTTAGAGACTGTAGCGCCTAGAACCGCACGGCCACTGCGGCCGGCATTTTTGAGATTCTCTTGAGAAAAATAGAACTCCAAAAATTAACAAGAGCGATGTGGCTGTACCAGTAATTTCAGGAGCTTTCGAGTACAGTAAAATAAAGTATACCGTTCCACTAAAAATGAAACATGCACACTTGATTCAATACCTTGATTGTTACAAAATTTTAAGAGGATTAAACATATGACATAGATACCGACGCCTACACGTCCTGAAACCGTGTTTCGGTATCCTTAACAGTTCACGGAATGGAACTGGTGTTCCCTCTTCTACAGTTCGCTCAGGGTAACTAACTTCAGGCACCAAAAACTTCGTAAGTATTGGAGGAAACAAGGAAGACTGTAATAGGTTTGTTTATAAATAAATAAATCTTCTGCTACCAGTCACGATTTTCTTTATTTTACTATTTGCACGACGCGTTTCGAGAAATAATTCCCATTTTCAAGTGCGTTTTTATGATGTGTGTTAAGCCATTTCTTTTGATGTTGTCAGTGTGTGTGAGTCTGCTTCGTTTTGTTGACTTTTACTGTAATACATAAGAAACGCGATTTTTAGTTGGGTATCAATGTTTTCTGTGAGGTTAGTGGCTAAGGTTTGAGAACAATTTGTACTTACAATTTTCTAATGGTCCATTTGTGTAGAGAGTCACACACACTTAACATCACACACAACTTGTACATTTTACACATCGAAAATATCTTATATAAACAAAACAGTTACAAAGATCTTCTTATAGGTAGTTCATAGAGATAACACTATAGGTCTTCCACAGATTATGATATGCTTTTGTACAGCGGTTAATTAACCTCTGTACAAAAGCATATCATAATCTGTGGAAGACCTATAGTGTTATCTCTATGAACTACCTATAAGAAGATCTTTGTAACTGTTTTGTTTATATAAGATATTTTCGATGTGTAAAATGTACAAGTTGTGTGTGATGTTAAGTGTGTGTGACTCTCTACACAAATGGACCATTAGAAAATTGTAAGTACAAATTGTTCTCAAACCTTAGCCACTAACCTCACAGAAAATATTGATACCCAACTAAAAATCGCGTTTCTTATGTATTACAGTAAAAGTCAACAAAACGAAGCAGACTCACACACACTGACAACATCAAAAGAAATGGCTTAACACACATCATAAAAACGCACTTGAAAATGGGAATTATTTCTCGAAACGCGTCGTGCAAATAGTAAAATAAAGAAAATCGTGACTGGTAGCAGAAGATTTATTTATTTATAAACAAACCTATTATATCTACAGTCGCAGGCTTTCAAAAACCATTTATAATGGATCAAATCAGAAGGAAGACTGTGTTTAACGTTTCGTCGACGTCGACGTCACTTGAGACGGAACACAAGCCCGAATTATTTCTAGGATGGGGAAGGAAATCGTCCGTGTACTTTCAGAGGAAACATTCCGGCATAGCTGGAACTGTTTAGGGAAATCAACGAAAACCTAAATCCGGATGGCCGGACGCAGAATTGAACAGTCGTCCTCGAGAATGTGTCCGGTGTGCTAACCACCTGGCTTCATAACTGTTGAAGCGCATCAGATATCGTACATCTAGATGCATATCCATATCCTTCAAACCAGAGTATATTGTATGGGAGAGCCTGCTTTCCATTTTATCAATTATTAGTTCTTCTTCCCGTACCATTCAGGGACGTAGCTCGACGAGAATGATTGCTTAAGCGCCTCTACGCGCTGTATAATTAGTCTAACATTGTTCTCGCTATTCCGTCTGGAGTGATACCTCGTGGGTTGTACTATACTGATCACCGAAAACTGGTTCTTGAAACTTTGTAAACAGGCTTTCACGGGATAGGTCGCCAGTTCAATTTGTTCAGTATCTCCGAGACTTTCTCCCATGGATCAAACGAATCTGTTCGTATTGCCCGTCTCCGTATGCGTTCATCATATTTGGCACTGATTACACGAACTTCAGCAACTGTTCTAGGAGCGTCACACGAATGTTTCTTAAGCAACCTGTTTTGCAGGCTGATTGCCTGTCACCAGTATGTTACCAACGAACCGAAGTCTGGTACCTACTCTACCTATGACTCAGCCTACGAGATCGTTTCCTTTCATGTCACTACGCTAGAGCAAGGTATTTGTCCGAGTTGATTGACTTCAATTTTGTCTCGTCGATATTGTAATCGCAGGTTACCAGGTTTTATTTCATTTTTAAAGGTGCACATCTTTACATTTCTGAACATTTAAAGCAAGTTGGCAATGTTTCAACCACTTTTATATCTTATCACGGTTCGAGTGAATATTTGTGCCTTTTTCACAAGCAGTAGCAGTGGGGGTTCACGCAAAATTCTACTAATGTACTGCTGTGTGATGGCTTGCAGTCTTTTGACTTACTGGCTAGTGCTCATAATTAAACTCAATACATTAATTTTCCGTATATAAATTGAGTTGTTAAAATAAATTTAAACTTTATAACTATTCGTTTAAATTGTGAGGAATGAAATAAAACGTTTTTGACAGCGGGAATCGAACCCGAGCCAGCAAACTAGTTGAGAGTATGCTTAAACTGTCGGCTAGAAAACCATTACGAGTAGTGGTGCCATAAAATCATTCATACTCCATGATTGCATAATACGTCACATGCAATTTCAAAGAAAAATACTGCCCCTACAGTCAGAAACGTATCAATCATAGTTCCAGAAGGGATGTCATCACATCAGAGCATACACAGCCGAAAAGAGAAAATGCGCCCTTTCACTGAGTTGATAATAATGTGGCTGACCGTCATTTCAGCCGTATACGCTGGTTTCTAGTTATCACAGATACAGTGCTAGAAAACATACCAGCACGCATTCGAACAGAAATGGCATAATTCTAACGCTATTTGTAGCTTGCGTTCGAACAGAAACGACATTATCTCAGTGAATTTCGAGCTCGCTTTTAAAGAGAAATGGCATAACATTATTGCAATATTTACGAGTGTTATAGGACATTAGCATACAATAACAGACCGCCACTGGGTAGTACTTCTTTACAGATAACAGCATCGTCTGAGAAGATTTTGAGAGTGCTACTGATATTCTCTGCCAAAATCACTAATAAACAACACAAACAGAAAGATTTGCAACACACTTCCCTATGGCACATTTCAATGAACTTCTGTATCTGGTGATGAGTCTCCATCTGAGATGACACGCTGCGTCCCTCCTGCCAAAAAATTCTCACCCCCGTCACTAATTTTGCTTGCTACTCCATGTGGCCGTACTTTTGATAATAAAGGTATGTACGGTACTGACGCAAATGCTTTTCGTAAGTCGAGAAATGTAAAAACTACCTCATTGCTTTGACCCATGGCCTTCAGCGTGTCTTGTGAGACAAGTGCGAGTTGGATTTTCCAGGATCGATGTTTTCGGAACCTACGCTCGTTACCACGGAGGACATCACTGTGGTCACGTCACTGCTTTTGGTCTCAGAATACGTTTTAAATTTCTACTACTATTGGATGTCGAGGCCATTCATCGATAATTTTGTCGATTCCTTCCACTACACTTATTGCTCACCGGGATGAACTGTTCTTCCTTCCAACTAGTGAGTAGCAATTTTAGTTCGAGGCATCTACGGTATAATACGATTAGAAGCCGGGAAGCTCTATCCACTACATACTCCACAGTCTGTTTAACTGTTGGGACAGAGTACATAGTAGCACGAAGTAGAAGATTCATTCTACAGACCCCGCGCCGCCTTATTCCCCCCCCCCCCCCCCCGATGCGGTACTCACAGGCCTGGGGCAGGCCGGGCGCCACGGAGCCGTGCGACAGGCGCTGGTCGCGCGCCTCCAGCTCGCTGCCCGCCGCCTCCACGGCGTCGACGTCGGAGGCGTCGCCGCCGCCGGCAGGGCTGGCGCACACCCTGACGCCGCCCACCGAGTTCTGCTCCTCCTCGCACTCCTCCACATCGTCCGCGTCCTGCTCGCCCGTCTTCCTCCTCCTGCAACATGACGCATCCCTTCTATTAGGCAAACGTCCATTGATCTGCGAAAGCTGCTGCTGTACTTCACTGTTTCATAGTTATATCGGACAGTTTGTTTATTCCTGCATCTATGTAGTCTGGAAATATTAAGGCTTTATCCTCTCTCTTACAACTAGCCAGTTATCCTCAGTGAGTAAACGTTGCCATTTGTATAGTAGATTCGCAATGCTCAGGGTGGGCAAGATAAAAATTATCAAAGGAATAATGACATTCGCTGCTAATCGACACTGAATTAAATCAATGAGACAAGCTGAAAATTTCTGCCACGCCAGGATTCGAACTCGGATATTTCCGTTTCTCGCGAATGGTCACCTTCGTTTCTTTTAATACACAGACTTCTTTGTATAATTGCTACATCCACTTTTTCCCCCTTCTTACTTATCTAACCAAGTTTAATCTCCCAAGAAACAAAAATACCTATCCCTACTAGGCACCGCCGCTTTTACCCTACCGTAAAAAAATGAATTATGCTTCTTCAGGCGTTGCTCCTAATTATTACCAAAACTTCTCCCGAGGCGATAGTACACAAGGTGCTAAAATTTCTTATTGTCTTTGTGGCGTCACCGCCAGACACCACACTTGCTAGGTGGTAGCCTTTAAATCGGCCGCGGTCCGTTAGTATACGTCGGACCCGCGTGTCGCCACTATCAGTGATTGCAGACCGAGCGCCGACACACGGCAGGTCTAGAGAGACTTCCTAGCACTCGCCCAGTTGTACAACCGACTTTGCCAGCGATGGTTCACTGACAAAATACGCTCTAATTTGCCGAGACGATAGTTAGCATAGCCTTCAGCTACGTAATTTGCTACGACCTAGCAAGGCGCCAGTACCAGTTACTATTGATACTGTAATCATGTACCGTCAAGAGCGACGCTCATCATTAATGGATTAAAGTTAAGTATTCCACCAGCTACGTCAGTTTTTCTAAAGTCTTAAATCCTTGTCCTGTTCCAGACCTCACGCTAGCCTGCGTGGGCTAAAATGCGTGCCTTTCGGCTTCCTGGCGGGGTCAGGGATTTTCTCTGCCTCTTGATGGCTGGGTGTTGTGTGATGTCCTTAGATTAGTTAGGTTTAAGTAGTTCTAAGTTCTAGGGGACTGATGATCATAGATGTTAAGTCCCATAGTGCTCAGAGCCATTCGACTTCCTCTTGTAACCCAGTGTTCGCTCTCCTGCCAACCGACAACATTTGGCGACGAGGCAATACCGTGTTCTTAACTATACTGCCCTGATTTACTTGTGTAATGGCTTCGCCACAATCTCCAGATACACTGTCCGAATTTTATCGCTTACAGAATCAGCAGACGCAGGCCTTAGTGGATGCCCTTGGACAGCTCGTCCTGGGTCAACGTGCTATGCAAAACGATGCGGCAGCCGCACCAACTTTTCGACCTTTTGATGCTGCACTAGAAAGCTGGACAGAGCGGTCACGCCAGTTTGGATTCCATCTCGCCGCCTACAGACTTCAAGGTAACGAGCGGCAGCCGTTTTTGTTGTCCTCAGTAGGGGTGACCACGTACCGTGTGATAGTCAAATTATTTCCCCGACGCGATGTAGCAACTCTGTCCTACGACGAAATTTTGTCTGCATTAGATACTTATTTCAAACAATCAGTCAATGTAGTTGCAAAAAGGTATACCTTCTTTCGTACAAAACGTATGGCAGGGGAGTGTGTTGCAAACTTGCAAGGCCTTACTAGGGATTGTGCTTTTGAGTGTCAATGTGGACTCCCTTATTCAGATACTATGGTACGTGATGCAATTGCACAGAACGTTTCTGATGTTCGTATAACGGAACAGATTTTGAAACTAGTCAATCCCTCCCTTCAGAAAGTGATGGACATATTGGATCGGCAGGACACACTTGACTTTGCTCAGGAATCATTTGAAACTTCGCCACCCGTGTGTCAGGTTAACCGGCCCGCCAGGCGAGCTGCACGGAGCAGTAAACAGCCTTCGCGCCCGGCCGCGCCACGTGAGCTGTGCAGGCAAGCAAATGCAGTGCTAAAATTATGCCCGCAGTGGGCTACTAGACATTTGCGTGAGAATTGCCCTTCCCGCCAGGCTATTTGCTTTTTCTGTAATAAAAAAGGACATGTCCAGAATGTTTGCCAGAAAAAGCTCAGATCGGAAACTCAAAATCATTTCAGGCCCTTTGCTTCACGCCGGAATCGGAATCGAACCAAGGATACTCAGGCTCACGAAACTTTGCCCATGGAAATTCATGTAGTTCATTCCACTCCACCCAGTGCCACTCTCTCTAGCAGTGACTGTGTTCGACCCACAAATAGTGTGCGTCGACATCGCAAGTGATTATGTGCCAGCGTCAGTTCACGTTGCACGAGACAGTCGCTCTTGTCGTCAGCAGGACAATAAACTTTTTGTAGACTTGGACATTAATGGCAAAGTGATACCATTCCAGCTTGATACCAGGGCTGCAGTTTCACTGATCAATCAAGACACTTACAAATTGCTGGGCACACCTCCGTTGCGTGCCGCAACTGTTAAATTATCTACCTATTCAGGTCAGCAGCTCCCTGTGTTAGGACTTTTGTGCACTGGCAAGACAGCCAATCCACTGTGACGGGTAGCCGTAAGGCACGTGTTTAAATTTACGCAGGCTGGCGTGAGGTCTGGAACAGTTAAAGGAGTTGAGACTAGTAAAATAAGTACGTAGCTTCTGGAATGCTTAACATTTATCCATAATTGGTGAACATCAGTCTGACGGTACATGCATCACAAGATTAATAGCAAATAATAATGGCGCCTTGCTAGGTCGTAGCAAATGATGTAGGTGAAGGCTATGCTAACTATCGTCTTGGCAAATGAGAGCGTAATTTGTCAGTGAACCATAGCTAGCAAAGTCGGCTGTACAACTGGGGCGAGTGCTAGGAAGTCTCTCTAGATCTGCCCTGTGGCGGCGCTCGGTCTGCAATCACTGATAGTGGCGACACGCGGGTCTGACGTATACTAGCAGACCACGGCCGATTTAAAGGCTACCACCTAGCAAGTGTGGTGTCTGGCAGTGACACCACAAGGACAGTGCAGCCTTCTTGCAACATACAAAGGACAAACAAAACTTGTGTCATTTTACGTCCTTCGTTCTTCTTCTGCAGTGAACTTGTTTGGTTTCGATTTGTTTCAGTTGTTTAACTTGAGTATAATAATTCAGGTCCTGTCAGTGAACCACACTGTGCCTTCATACAGTTTTTCTCGTCTATGTGAAGAATTTGCAGACATTTTTGCACCGGGCCTTGGTTGCGCTACGAACTATAAAGCACATTTGGAACTGAAAGTAAACGCACAACCGAAATTTTTCAGAGCGCACAATGTTCCACACGCATTGCGTGATGAGGTCGCAAAAACATTACACGATTTGGAAATACAACGTGTAATTGAACGTGTCCAGGCTTCTCTCAGGGCATCACCCTTAGTAATTTTGCCAAAACCTTCGGGAAAATTGAGACTTTTTGTGGACTTTAAGGCAACAGTGAATCCACAACTAGTGATTGCAAATTTTCGTTTCCCCAGCCCGGAAGATCTTTTTTACAAACTGTGCCTGGGTCAATATTTTTCGAATTTGGACCTAGCAGATACGTACTTGCAAATACCGGTGGACAAAGAATCCCAGCGCGTCTTGGTGTTTAACACGCATCTTGTTTCGTATCGCTTCAAAGAACTGTCATTCGGGTGTGCATCTGCCCCAGCATTGTATCAGCAATATCTACAAACTGTTTGTGTGTCGGTCCCCACTGCAGCAAACTATCTGGACGATATTGTGATCTCCAGAAAGACGGAAGTAGAACATTTAGTCAATCTCAGAACATTATTTCAGGTCTTGCAACAAAATGGTCTTCGCTTGCGGAAGGACAAATGTGTGTTTCTTGCTCATGACTTACCCTATCTGGGACATGTCCTCAATGCCCAAGGCATACATCCCAGTCCCGAGCATCTCCGTGCCATACAAGACTTGCCTTCGCCGCAGACTTTGAAGCTGCTACAGAGTGTGCTGGAAAAAATCAACTATTATCATCGCTATGTTCCCCACGCCTCTTCCATTTCAGCTCCGCTTACGCCGTAAAGGTGTTCCGTTCGTCTGGACGACGGAATGCAAACGCGCCTTTCGCCAGTTGAAATCGGCGTTGCTATCCACTACTTGCCTTACGCCATTCGATCCCCGAAAGCCCCTTTTGTTGATGGTGGATGCATCGGATTTCGGGATCGGTGCTGTGCTTGCGCACAAAGATGGTTCGCACGATCGCCCTATTGCCTTTGCGTCCAAATTGCTCTCGTCTGCGCAACGAAATTATTCACAGATCGAGAAAGAAGAATTCGCTCTCGTCTTTGGTGTTACAAAGTTTCATGATTTCTTGTATAGTCGTCACTTTACCATCATCACAGACCACAAACCTTTGACATCGCTTTTTCATCCGACCAAGCCTGTACCTCCATGTAAAGCGCAGAAATTCATTCGCTGGTCTATTTTCCTCTCGCAGTACCGCTACGATATCTTGTATCGGTCCACTGATAAGCACGGAAACGCCGATGCGTTGTCTCGTTTGCCTGTTGCTGAGGATAGGGCATTCGATTCCTCCGAACTTGCTTGCATGTTCATTGATTCGGAAACGTTGACGTGGTGGAATCGTTTCCGATTGATTTTCGTTGTGTAGCTACAGCCACAGCTGCAGACCCTGTCCTTGCTACCGTTCTGCGTTTTGTTGCTACGCGACGGCCCTTGTCAAAGTCACGGATCGGGGATCCGTTGGTTCGCCGATTTTTTGCTCACAAGGAGAGACTTTTTATTCGACGTGGTGTTTTGCTGTTGCGTTCTGATAATGATCAGTCCATGGACGTGGTAGCACGTTCGTTTCAGTCCTCTGTCTTACAGCTTCCTTACCAAGGACATTGGGGGATAGCGAGAACGAAACAACTTGCTCGTCAGCACTGTACTTGGTTCGGAATCGATGCTGCGATTACGAATATGTGCTCTTCTTGCATGGTGTGTGCCGAACAACAATCAGCCCCGCTGCGGAAATTCTTTGCATGGCCCAAAGCCACTTCCCCTTCGCAACGCTTACACACCGATTTTGCTGGTCCATTCTGGAATGCTCGATGGTGTTGTGGTAGATTAATTCAGTAAATTTCCTTTTGTTATCCGGATGTCTTCCACAATGTCATCTGCCACAATCCAAGCGTTATCTGCTATCTTTTGCATCGAAGGTCTTCCACTGACTATTGTTTCTGACAATGGCCCACAATTCATGTCCGCAGAATTTCAGTCGTTCTGCAAGGCCAATGGTATTGAACATCTGGCGTCCTCGCCGTTTTCGCCACAGTCAAACGGTGCCGCAGAACGATTGGTCAGGACTTTCAAGTCACAGATGTTGAAGTTAAAAGAGTCGCATTCTCGGGAGGACGCGTTATTGCTCTTTTTGTCCTCGTATCGCTTTCAGCCCCGAGATGGTCGGTCGCCGGCTGAGTTGCTCCACGGTCGTCATCATCGAACCTTGATGTCTTTGCTACATCCGCCGCATCAGGTTACCGTGCAGACACCTGATTTTGCCCCAGGTGACGTTATCTACTATCGTCACTACCGAGGCTCACGGCGTTGGCTCGAAGGGCGCATTCTTCGCTGCCTCGGCCGCGCTATGTATCTGGTTTTGGGGGCTTCTGGTGAGGTGCGTCGGCATCTCAATCAGCTGCGCCTCTGTCGTCGCACGGGAACTGCCTCTCTCCGTCTGCTTTCAGCGACGGTGCCGTCCGGCCAGTGCCCTGGGGACCCATCTACTGGCTCGCCTCAGCCCCAAGTGTTACCGACGCAGCCTTCCATTTTGCCCCATGGCGTCGCGCCGCCGCCACCGCCGCCGCCACCTGTTCTCCCGCCGGCGACGCCCGCAGTGGACGCGCCGCTGCAGCCGCCGGGCGCCTCCCTGGGTCACGCGCTGCCGATCGCTTCCCGTGACCGGATGTTCTCCGACATGGAACTCTTGCCGGCTCCGGACCACAAGTCGTCTTCGCCCGTCGGGTGCCCCGACCCGATGGGAGTCGACCCTTCAGCCCCTCCTGTCTCTCTGCGGGCGCATACAACGCATGTTGGCGTGCACCCTGGAGCAGGTTTTCAGGCGTTTCCTAGCTCCCCGCGGTCCGAATGGCAGGGTGCAGGTGGCACAGCCTCGCCTGTTGTTAGGCTCCCCACCTCGTCGCATACGTCAACATGGGGTCCTCCCCACGGCGGGCGGAAGCCTAATGCCACAACCGTCCACCGATTTGCGGGGGAGGAATGTGGTGTCACCGCCAGACACCACACTTGCTAGGTGGTAGCCTTTAAATCGGCCGCGGTCTGTTAGTATACGTCGGACCCGCGTGTCGCCACTATCAGTGGTTGCAGAACAAGCGCCGCCACACGGCAGGTCTAGAGAGACTTCCTAGCACTCACCCAGTTGTACAACCAACTTTGCTAGCGATGGTTCACTGACAAAATACGCTCTCATTTGCCGAGACGATAGTTAGCATAGCCTTCAGCTACGTCATTTGCTACGACTTAGCAAGGCGCCAGTACCAGTTACTATTGATACTGTAATCATCTACCGTCAAGAGCGACGCTCATCTTTATTGGATTAAAGTTAAGTATTCCACCAGCTACGTCCGTTTTTCTAAAGTCTAAATTCCTTGTCCTGTTCCAGACTTCACGCCAGCCAGCGTGAGCTAAAACGCGTCACTTTCGGCTTCCTCTTGTAACCCAGTGTTGGCTCTCCTGAGAACCCACAACAATCTTTATTTTTATTTATTTATTTTAATTGCGTGATAATAATTAGTAAATCTTTACAATGAAAAGCGTGTAAAAGACAATGCTACAAAAAATATTCTTAAAAGGTTAAACTAAGATAACTTTGTATTGTACATGTGCGACTTCACATAAAGAAGCCTTCTTCAAGCACAGGTGCTACTGAGATTTTTTGTTCGCTGCCATTGGCGATTTCTACCTCCAATAATGCAGTCTAAAATATCTAGCACATGCCACTTTGGTAATGCCTCAATGAATACAACTTTCCATGAATCAGCCCTTATCTTTCTCCCTCACTGCGTGAAATTCAGATCATTGTGTCTCCTATGTGATGCTGCGCTGAACGTCGAACTGACCCTGGCACTTCCTAGCTGAAAAGGGGAGGGGGTAGGGCTAACGTAAACACTACACGAATAATTTACGAAGAGTGTACAGTACCTCGGTGCACATTCAAAGGTATTGTGAGCGTTTCGCAGGTACCACCAGTAATCAGTCTCAATTTTTTCCTTTTTACCGAAGGCGTAATTAATGATCATTATCTTGAACCATGTCAACGCATGATATTTTGCGAGAGGAAGTAATAGTCATCCGGACACAAGAGGGTCCGAGGTTCAGTTACGTCACTTGTTAGACGGAGGTAATGCACATGAAGTGATGTTAATCGATATCCAAGTGGCGACAGTAGAGCAAAAGGGGGATTCTGTTAATCTGATTGCGTGGAGTCGGTGTCTGGTCGCATCTTTTGTGTTGGTGATGTGATATCACGTCGTGCGTACGGTGGTTGGCAGAAAGTGGTACTGTATCGTTTCCCACACTGGTCACTGATGGATGTCTGGCTACTTGGTCTCTACAACTTTACGCGGAACATGCCGCACTAGGTTGGTGTAAAAATCTGTTGCTATTCGCAGGCGCATTGCGTGGACATCAAAGATCACATAGCTGTATTCGAGAATTAACGATTTGATTTGATTTATTGCTCATTTAGAGATTTATTATCTTACACATTAAAACAGGTCGTTCGTTTTGCGGCTTTTCATGTAGATTACAAAACGTTTTCTATATTTGAAACAGCAATTATTGTTTTCAGCCATTACAATGGAAATAAAAATAAATTAGAAATAGATTATAAATTGACAGAGAAAACACAAAAAATAATCAAATTTTAAGAAGATAGGATGGCAGATGATAGGAAAGACTTCGAGAGGCAGAGAGAGATATGTTACCGTACCTGAGCCAGCCTGGTCTGAAAGCCTCGCAACTACTTCGAGCTTTCGAGCCTTTCAGTCTCGGTTCACTGCAGTTTAATTTACTGATTAACATTTCTAAACACTATTTACGAAAACACTATAACTATTATGTACATTGGGGAAGTTGCATTGGTGTATGAGTGTGAAGAATGTTATGTCTTCGGGTTATTAATTAACCTTCAGTTCCTATATAATGTATCTTGAATTTGTCCTGTTATGTTGCTTATACCAGTTCCAAGGGTGACGGCCCAACAGCCGTCTAATGACTGCGGGATGTCACGATCCGTGAGGCTCTCTCCGTCAGAGGTTCGAGTCCTCCCTCGCTCATGGGTGTCTGTGCCGTCCTTAGGGTAAGTTAGATTAGGCATACAAACTGACCTCCCTCTCATGGCCGTAACTCTCTCCTCTGAAAGCCGGGGAACAAAGCCGAAATTACACCAACAACGGCAAGGGCATCCTGTGGCTGTGGCAACTACTAAAGTCGAACACACGAACAAACAACCAATTCAAGAAAACGCAGTGACAAGCTCAAGCACGAGCTCTACTACACAAGGCACACCAATAGTGAGACTACCACCAGTCGATCCGGTAAGGGTGTACCTCAACTTGGAGTACACCATGCAACTATCTAGATTGGAGGAGCCGGCTACCCTGACCACTACCTTACGACATGTGGTCCGTGTAGGACATGAAGACGGCAGGAAGATAACCTTCTCGGTTATGGAGGCTGTTGACAGAATCCAGTTAAAATCAGTGAATCTCCCCACCGACTTCGGAGCCTTGAGAGACCTGCTCAAGAAAGTGTTCGAAAGACGAGGTAAGAAATTCGATCTTGACGACATTCACCAACAATCAGTAATAGCACATGGACGAATTGCGTTCCACTGGGGTAAGACCTGGCCGAATGACCGAATACATACGTACTTCCCCTAATGACAAAAATAAACATTGGACAACTTAACACTCATAACAGCAGACTCGTGATGCAGGAGCTCCGAAGGGAGGTGGAGGAGAGGAGACTAGATGTACTCTGTCTACAGGAGCCATACTCCATGGCTGGGAAAATCGCATTTGCTGCCGCTAGCTGGCAAATAGTCAGCAGAGGGGATGACCCGAAGGCGGCGATTATAATTACAAACAAACTTTTGAGAGTCACCACACTCTCACAGTTCACAACTAGCCACTGTAACGTCGTGGAGCTGCAATCCCCTATGGGAATCAATACTCTCATAAACATGTATTTCCAGTGTGGTGATAACAGAGAACAACACATAGACCATTTAGCGAGAGTTACCACGGCGTTACGGGGAAGAATAGTCGTAATAAGAGCTGACATTAATGCTAAATCCCCCCTGTGGTACAGTGGCACGAGAGATGCCAATGGTGAAAAGTAGAGGAACTCATTATGGCGTCACAACTTGTGGTAGCCAACAGGCCTGGCAATCCTCCTACCTTCGCTGCAGGAGGAGGACAGGGCACAAATATTGATGTCACTCTTGTAACACCAAACACAACCAACATTATTCAAAGCTGGAGAGTTACAGAAAACGCCACCACAAGCGACCACAACTTGATAACTTTCACCTTAGGAGAAAGAGAGTGCCGCTGGGCCATGTTGTGGGAGATACAACTAAATTACAGAAGAGCCGATTGGGAACGCTTAGCAAGGGAGTGTGACATTCCTCCATTACCAGAAGGTGACATGCACCGGGACATGGACGTAGACCAGAGAGCGGAGGAACTGGTGAATGCAGTGACAAGAGCGGTGAGGGCAGCTGTACCAACTAGGAGGAGGGCCATGGTGGCTTCTCCGCAACCATGGTCTACTGAGCTAGGAGAACTGCGTCAATCTGTCAGAAGGCTGAGGAGGCACTACCAGCCCAGTGTCGTCTGGCAGGAAGGACAAAGGTGGCAGTTGCTATATAGGGAGGAAAAGCGGAAGTTCCAAAAGGAACTGCGTGAAGTTAGGATGAGAAGCTGGGAAAACTTAGTGCTCAACCAGCTAGTCATGGAGCCATGGAGGCTTCCCTATAAGTTGGGAAGAGAAAAAATCCGCTCTCCTCTGCAGCTATCAACAGTCAGGCACGGGGACAGGATGACGGAGTCCTGGCAGGAAACTGCAGAGGTCCTCTTCGGGTCCCTGCTGCCTGACGACAAAGCGGATGGGGAGACAGAGGGGCAGAAGCAACTGAGAAATGAAGATAAAGAAGAATACATTGATGAGACGGCTGTCTACCCCTTCTCAGAGGAGGAGGTAGCAGCCCATATAAGATCGATGCGAAGAGGAAAAGCACCTGGGCCAGACGGCATTGTGGCGGAGGTAGTGCAGTTCCTGGCGCCTCAGCTGACTGCACCACTTACGCATCTTTACGATGAATGCCTTAGGCAAAGAAAGTTCTCAAAGAAATGGAAAACAGCAAACGTAGTCATTATAAAGAAAGAACCAGACCGATCTGCTTGCTGGATCTATTCGGTAAAATACTGGAGAAACTGCTAGCTGACAGATTGGCGGCACACTGAGTGTTGTGCGGGATGAGCAAAAGGCGGTTCGGCTTCAGGCCGGGGCGGTCGGCATCTGATGCAATCGCCCTGCGGTTCGACCCCGCACAAATACGTGGTTGGCATCATGGTTGACATCAGTGTCGCCTTCGACAACCTGTGGTGGCCTTCGCTCTTCTCCTGCTTGCGGAAGAAAGAGTGTCCAGAGCCGCTATACGGTTGCCTGAGGAGCTATTGTAAGGATCGGGACGTCTGGCTATCATCCCCTAGCGAAAGAGTTGGATAAACAATTACCAAAGGATGTCTCCAAGGTTCCGTTTTAGGACCCCTCTTCTGGGACATCCATGTGGAGCCTCTATTAGATAGATTACAACAAAGTGATGAGGTACTAGAGGTGATAGCCTACGCGGATGACCTCCTCCTGTTGGTTGGCGGCCGTAGCAGCGAAGACATGGAACCAAATATAGAGACAGCTATAGACAAACTCCAACAGTGGTGCCATACGACTAAAATGACGATATCGGCCAACAAATCCACTTACCTGTTGCTAAAAGGACATCTCATCAGAAATCTGACTGTCAGAATTGACGGTTCACCAGTTCTCCGACGACGTGAGACACGCTATCTAGGAGTTATCATTGATGAGAGGTGGAGCTTCGGGAAATACATTGATATCGTTACCGAGAGAGCTCTCCAGATATTAAATAACCTCATCTCAATAGGCTTTTGAATCCATCTCCCTTCATACCTAATTAGACTCTACCACAATAGCATGCTAACCTCAGTTGTGGGTTACGGCTCGGGAGTCTGGGCGCACAGGCTCACGAGGGTTTTCCCCGGCATGGCAGTGAGAAGGGTCCAGAGAAGCATGATACTAAGAGCTGTGGGAGCCTACTGAACATCTCCAGGGGGGGTGGGGCCCTATTAGTCATAATGGGGCTCTGCCCTCTGGACATAAAAATAAGAGATCAGGCGGCTTGGTATTGGGCCAAAAACGGAAATTATGAGAAGATTGCAGACATCATGGGTATTAGGGTGAGGGATAAAAGGGAAATAAGGAAAAGAGGGGAGGAACTCTGCAGGGATCTTGGCAGGTAGAAGAAGCTGGACTCAGAACTTCCCAGTTCATACCTGATGTAAGGGAACGCTTGGAATTGAAATACTTTGAACCCACACGAAGACTGATCCATTCTCTCACTGGTCATGGACCCTACCGGACATACTTACGTCGATTTGGGAAGAGGGCTACACTAGCGTGTGACTGTGGCGATCCGGAGGGTACACCCGATCATGTAGTTTACGAATGTCCCCTCTTCGATGATGTCGCGAACACACTACAAGACAGACTACCCAACTATGACACATATCAACTACTTAGACGAGAGGAAACTTTTCAGACCTTAAACACGTTGGCTAACGAGGTATCGCGAAAAGTTCTAACTGAATACTTAAGAGATATACACTAAATAACTAAGACAACAACCACTGAATGCGTCCAAGAGCCCTATTCCCATGCCGACTGTGCGTGGACCGGCCGACTTTCATCTCAGTTGGAATCCGCCACGTGCAGGATTAGGGGGAGTGGGGATCAACACCACCGATTGTGACATACACCCGATATGACGTAGGATAAGTTAGTTTGTAGGATTTAGTTTTTAGGAAACTACGTTAGGAACTGCAGCGAATTTAACATCGAGGCCTGCCCAGTGCCAGGGGCATGCTCTTCGGGATTAGCTCGAAGAGCAAGGCAGTTTAAAAGTAGGTTTGTATCTTTCACTGGCACACATGTGACGCTACAGAATATATTAATTAGTTATAGGAATTAGATATAAACTGTAGATACTAGATCCCCACTGATTGTTAGATAACAACTGTAGCTCACTTATTAAAACTGAAACTAGCTGCAAACTAAGAATAAATGTACAAGTGTTATGACCCACTAATGAAGTAAGCAAGTGGGTAAACTTTGTATAATTATAATGGTTTGTTAATAATTTTTTTTTAAAAAAAAGAAAAAGCTGTGTGTAAGCTTAGGGACCGATGCCCTCAGCAGTTTGGTCCCGTAAGACCTTACCACAAATTTCCACGTTTACAGTGTTGATGGTATTACACTCTTTATTTTAATTCAATATAATTAAACTAGTTGTTGTCAGGTTGCCTGCAGTAAGTGCTGATGAAAGTGTTCTCTGTTTGAGTGAGTGTATGTTTCGGTACTGCTGTCTGTGTTGGTTTACGAATTATAATTGCTATCTTACTGGCTTTGTGTGTGTCACAGTGTTCTGCTATACGGCCGTGCCTTTCCGTATTCGCCACGCAATGTCCTTCAGACATCATCAGCGAGTTTACTGACTATTTTCTACTATTCTTCGTCTCTTATTGCCCGTATCGTGTCATTGCCGTACTGAGTTGGTGTCCGGTGTGCTGCTTTGTATCGGTGACACTGAAAAACCACACGGTGACGATTACTGAATTATATGAAATAAAATCGTCATAACTTCTGAACGGTTTGCGTTAGGACTTTCAACCTGCACTGTTGGCCCCGGGACATGATGGGAATTAGTATGCGCATAATGTTCTGATTTAGCGAAAACGTTTAGATCTCACTTCATTGCAATTGAAGTATACTCGTCCGTGGCACCTCGCAAGGTCTTTGTATACATTTTCTGGAATGAGTTGCTAATGCAGGATGTGTGTAGTACACAGTCAGTTCATTAATGTCTGTCGGTATATTAGCTGATTTCAGCAAAAGTCCGACTGTCTGCTCGAACGTTGGATAGTAGATTGTTGCATCTTTGGAGTTGCCAGTTCTAGTCTCATGTCGCAACGCTGTTTCGAAGGTGGCTCTGTTTTCTAACATCGAAGGGAGTATATTTTTTTCTAGCTTTAAAATGGCGTCTGTTCCCGAAAATGACCATGCCCGGACATTAACCAGTCCCAGCTCTTCATTACGCAAAGGAGGGGAGACAGAATTATAAAATAAATAACAGAAAATAACCAAAGGTCTCCTGAAGTTGGGGACCGTTCACCACCGGAAAATGGGAGGGTCCATGTCTTTCGATTGAGTTTTAACGCCATGTAGAGGTTCAGGTATTCCATACATTGCAGCTGGTTCAAGTCCGGCAGCAAGTTCTGGCACACCATCACGCCTACAACCTATAGGAACCGTCGATAGTTTGACGTGATGATTCTGCGCACATCGTTCGTAAACGTGTGTCCCTAATATTTCCGTTGATCAACTGGTGGGAGGGACCCGACAGCACCAAGCCCGGCACCGCGCTCGATACCAACTGCCGCGGAAGTATTGATGTTCAGAAGACTGCCCGCAGCCTTGCATATCGCTCGATCCAGTCCGCCGCATCTTCGGCAGTGAGCAAACCAGCAGTAGCAGGTCGTTTGCGCACGCACTACAGTGGAAACGGACGTCCCGCAGGGTGATGCCAGATAGCCTGCAGTTGAGACCTGGTGAGGGGCTCGAGCAGGATTGCATAAAGACAGGAAAAAATGGGCAACCTTGTTGTAGAAATCCTCTAATCGGTGTTCGGCCCACCGTCCGTCTGATGATCTGGACCTGAGTGCTTGCTGCTGCCAGAAGGCGCCACAGGCTGTCGGTGAGCTTTGGGGGGGGGGGGAGGGGGGGGGGAAATCCCATGTATTCCGTCACCTGTAGGACTACATCGACACTGTGTCGAAGGCACGACTGAAATCGATGGAGCCGATCGCTGCTCTCGGCACACCGAGGCAATCGTCAGTCTTAGGCAGCACTCCGAAGTGATACCTCTTAAGTCCCTGCAGTCGCCGGAGGCCATTTGTACGTTGGCACCTCCGGCATGCGATGTGTGTTCTGGGACGAGGACCTTCGTAAAGTATTCTTAATGTGGCCTTCAGGAAGCCTAGCGAATGTCTTGCAATCGGCGGTCAACTCTGTAAGTGGCCGATAATAGCTGACTGTCTCCCTTCCGCTGGTTTGTGTACCAGTATGAGAAGTTCTTCGGCTAAAGTGGGCAATACAGTGCAAATCGGGGGACCCGAGTTCCCAGAACACTGTAACTAATCTTGGCAACGTGATGTCACGAAATATCAGTAAACCTCCGCTGGTAATCCATCGGAACCTTGAGGCTTATTGACCACACCTTGGTCCAATGCGTCCCCCACCACCTCAAGTGAGATTCCTCCATTAATGCCGTCGCTGTTGCCGTGTCGATGGTGTGTGTCACCTGTCGCAGCGCTTCCGCAGTGGCCTCACCATCTACGGTTGTTTCATAGTAAAGATGACGTTAATTATCCTCAATGGCTTTCACTGTTATTGCTTTGGCCACGTTGCAGGCGGAAACGCACAACACATGCGCTCATTCCGGCTGCTAAAGCCTGACTTCGTCCGGAGACGGCCGAGAACGACACAAATTTTCAACTTCTCCTCACACTACAGACGTAATACACCTGCTATAACCATATATGTAAAACAAGGGTGAGACGGTAAATGATCCTTTCAGGGCACATGCTCAGACAAGTTCGTACTCCTAAGGGAAACAGCCATCGCAGCGAGTAGTGAGGGTAAAGAGCAGGGGCACTACGTCGCATGTGTAGTCACTCACGAATCCATGGACCTTGCACGTCAACAGGGGACTGTTCAAGTTGGTGACTCTCAGTAATGGTGTGGGGATGTGCAGTTGGAGTGATGTAGGACCTCTGAAACGTCTAGATACGACTCTGACCAACACCGACTGAATTGAAGGCCTCGGTGCTTGTTGGTGACGTCACGTCAGCTAGGCGCGGCGAACGCCAGGTCTGTTGCAAGCAGAAACGCCTGGGCGTGCTTATCACTATCAATCTCTTATTTTTGGACAAAATGTTTGGTATTGTTTTGGATTCTGCAGTTTTACTTGGATGAAAGGTTTTCTTACTATCGTAAAGCTACAAATGAAGATCATAGTTCTGTATTACTGAATCCTGTCGAAACAAACGTAGATCAATATGAGAAAACGCTTTGCCCCATTGCAAGCCAGGGCTCAATGCCAAACAGAAATCATGGTAGAGTGGGCACAGTACAACAAAATAGCAGTCAAGCCCACGAAGACTGCAGCAGTGCCCTTTACTAAGAATAGGCTACCGGTACTACGTTATCCACTAAGGATGCTACGACAACCTATCCCTTTTTGACAATCGCCAATGTACCTGGGGATCGTTCTGGATAATTCCCTGACCTCCTCTAAGGCTATGCAGCGTGTGGAGTCACATGTGACACCAGTATACATATACTCCAACCAATACAGAGCCGCTGCCTATGGTGGGCGCTGCGGGTTCCCGATGGACGAGAATCAAGGAGCTGCATGAAGCCCTAAAGAAGAAATACCTCCACAAAATAATAACGGACCGTGCCACGTCGCTCTTTATCAAAGTGAATAACTTAAAATATGAAATATCCCAGCTCCGGCTAATAGACACCATTCAAACCAGCACTGACTAAGTACACTATGCCACAGGCCTTGGTCTGCTGGCACTCGCCATAAGCTTGTGCACCGATCATCGAAAAGCTGCGAGTACAAAGGCTCGTGGAACGAATTAAAGAAAGGTCCCCTACTGCACCAAGCACCCATATTGTAAAGAAAAATGTTGCCTAATTAGAGGAACGAAGAATCCAATGAACACCCAGTTACCTCACAAACTGTATAGTAAATTGTTAATTGGAAAGACATACAATTTCTGTACCAATCACCCACCAAGGATAAACTCCAAAAGAGAGTCAGTCCTGTGGTCCCACTATCCACAAGAAAACCTATTTGCGTCGTGTCACAGTAGCAAAGAATCAATAGAAATAAAATATAGTATAACCTTTGCTTAGTTTCAGATAGAAGTATTTTTCTAAATTATTTTGTTGAACGTAGGCCGGAGAGAGATTTCCGTCATGTTGCGACAGTGTGTTGTTCCCAATTTACACACTCATCCAACATCATATCAAGGTCTTTTATTCTTTTTTGTTTTTTAAATGGTATGTAAATACCACTGAGCACTATTGGAGGAACTGTTTCACGAAAATGTCCCTTGATCAACTTTGGTGTGATTTGAAAACTGGTAAAGAAGAGAGTCGAGGCGTTTGAGACGTTGTGTTACTGTAGGGTGCCGCAATTGAGAGGTATCATAAAATATGAGGTGAGGATGTCCACCTCAGAATCAGTGTGAGAAGACATATGTTGACTACAATGACTAGAAGGTAGCAAATGCATTAAGTCGTTATGGAATAACTTTTATACTTCTAAATGGGTCTGTTGAGGACGCAAACTGTAGAGGAAGACACGGAGTGGTAATAACTCAGGACGTACGGTGTAAGAGATCCTCTGAAATGAAGAGGTTGGTTCAGAAGAAGAGGTGGTAGAAACATTACGTCTAACTAGTCAGACGACTGATATAAATAAAAGAAAAGAACTGTTTTCCGCTGGAATGTATCCAACAGACGAAAGACTCAGCTTAGCACACCACCCAGATACAACAGCCACCTGAGACCAAGGCCAGCAAACACCTGTTGAGGTTAAGAGTCACACACCAAAGAACACACACATACACATGCACGCAATGTTATTTCCACATCCAAGCAAAACAGTTAAGGGCTGTCAAAGTATCTCCAAAATGTCTGTAAAAGTACACATGATACTACACCACACCTATCTTACAGGTTAAGCTGAACTGAACAGCGAGCCAGCTTTGATCGTTTTACCGCATTTGGTGGCAGACACAGTGGAGCTTTCAAATTACATATTTCCACATCGAACGTGTTTGTTTCGTTGTTGTACAAAACGTATGTTAAGTAAATAATATTCTACACAGGGAAGGCACAGATATTTAACTATTCCAAACCAATAACTCTCTGTGTTACTATTGTATAACTATGCAAAACACATGTTTGCTAAAATTATGTGCTTAACAGACAAGCAGTGATAGCTGACACAAATCAGTAGGCAATAGTAGTGCGATAAAGCCGCCACCACCCCACTCTGCAGTGGTGTCAAATTTATTCAAGATGGTGGATCCAAGATTGCAGTGGTAGATATGGCAATGCTGCAATGACATCCAGGCGGGAATTTCAAATTTTTGTGGCAAAATAGGTCAGCTGGACTACTTCCACTAACCCAACCCCCCTCTTGCCCCCATCACCCCTCGCCACCCTCCCTAAGAAAATGGCAGTAAGTTAAAATTTTGGCAGGAAAATAGGTCAGTTGGGATACGTCCACTAACCTAAGTAATCTGACCACTACGTCTTCCTTGGAATTAGTGGGCGAAGGACTCACCCTACGCTGGGCTGCTGTATAGGATTGATGTAAGTCTTTAGTTTGCATGCAGTCTTTATCTAAGCAGTTTGAGCTGTCATTGGCAGTAGCCCCATCCACTGTGCTCACCATGAGATCGAAAGTCCAAATGACCCCGTACACAGTACTGCCACCAGAAGGTGCTGTCATCCTATGACAGTATGGGGAAAAATGGAGGGTAAAGGACTAAGTCTGTGTACAGATGCTGGAGAGAGGAAGGAATGCACTTTATTTATTTTTAAACAATTTATTTAGGGACGGATTGAATGTAGTTAATGGATTACCCTGGTACAAAATACTCTCTCTGACGTGCTTGGTGTCACAATACACAACCTACAGACCTACAAACTACTCTTAAATCACCGAAATACTGCAATACGCTGATGTACAGACATGACAAGCAAACGACTCGTAAATAGTGAAAATAATGCACGTATAACACTCTGAAAACACGCTCACTCATTGTAAAGTGTTGCAATGATGCTTTGCATAGACCACAGACAAGTCACAAAATAATGCAACAGACACGCAAACAGCGTGTATATGGTCAAAAAATAATATGTGTGTAATGCTATGCAAACACACTCACAACGCTTAAACAGCCAAAAACAGTGCAATGCACAAACACTCATTCCACCTAAAAATACTTTCGGTAATAAATTCGACCACAACGTATCAATGAACTGTTCCCTGCAGAGCTGCAACGTTTGCACGCCAGCCTGCTCACTTACACTAGTCCCATGCGTGAGACGTCTCTGGGCCACACACGAGTGTTTACCATTGCTGATGCAATGCCTTTCTACCTGTGGTTGAAGGAAGACCTAATTGCCGAGTGACTCACCATCGTAGGCACAGATAAAAGGTTTTCAGTGTCATACTGACATCACAGGACTATGTGAATAACAGCCAAGTCTGCCTCTGGATGTGCTTTAGAAATATTTTGCAATGCTTCCCAGAATAGCACAAGATGTATTGTTCTTAGTGATCCTAGGGTACATGCGAGTTGCGTCTAGCCATTTACGTGTTTATCATGGCTGACGCAAAGCTTTTCTACCTGTGGTCCTGCATCAAGTGAGACATGTCTGTCTAGCTACTCATCTACTCACGACTGCAGGTGCAGCTAAAAGGTTCACAATGTTATACTGACATCAAATGCCCACGTATATAAGAGCTAAGTCTACCTCTTGGAAATAGCAAAGTGCCACAGAAATAGTTAATGGTCTCTTTTGTAAGAACTTCTGGGATGTCTCACTTTGTCTGCATGGGAATTCTTGCCCTAGCAGGACCTGTTCACGACAATAGCCCAGAAAAACGCCAATGCATTCCTCGTCATGGTCCAAACGAGCCACCCTGTCCATCACGTGTTACCCTTCGTCGAAATCATTAAGTTCTGCTTTCAACAAACATTTCCAAAACAGCAACTGTTCTCACCGCTATGTAGAGGCTCCTGTGTCCCATTGCAAAGGATGTCATGTGAATAAATGAAGCATTCTGACTGGCTCCTACTGAATTTACCCACCAAATTACTGATGCTGCCAGTGTGGAAGCACTGTCTGCCTTTTTTCACTGCAGACAAAACTTTCAGTGGCCAAACTAATTTGTACAGATAGCCATATCGCACTTTCAGTTAAACTCTGCCGAAGTGACCTACAGATCGTCAAATATGGAAAGGCATTTCCTCAGTTACACTGCTCTGCCACTGAAGACGGAAGCTTGAATACTTCAGCGTGAAACAGATCTCCACGTACCATACCGTATCCTGAGCCATACAATATCACCACTTCGGCGTCCTGTATATAGCTATCGACCATCAGACACCAAGAAAACTGTTGTACAAAAGCTAGGTCGGTACCCCTGGACATAACAACGTTACTGCTTCTGGCCCCTACCTGCTTGCTTGCTACACAAATCTCCAGACTCTGGGATTACAAGAACATTTGTATTTTCACATGGTTTACCTGACCTGCACACCTTGCAGCACTGTAGGGAACAGTTCATTGATATGTCGCAGTGGAATTCCTTACTGATGGTTCGAAAGTATTTTTAAGTGGAGTGAGTGTTTGTGCATTGCATTATTTTCGGCTTTTTAAGCATTGTGACGTGTTTGCATAGCACTACACAAATGCATTATTTTTTGGCCATTTACAGGTTGTTTGCATGTCTGTTGCATTATTTTGTGAACTTGCCTGTGGGCGGTGCAATGCAGTACTTCGACAGTTTATAATTAGTGAACATGTTTACATAGCTTCTTACATGCGTTATTTCGACAATTTACGTGTCTGTACATCGGTATAATGCATTATCTCCATGATTTTCGATAGTTTGCAGATCTGTAGGCTGTGCAATAGATTATTTCAACAGTTTGAAATTAGTGAACGCGTTTTCAGTGCGTTATACATGCATTATTCTCACTATTTACCATTTGTTTGCGTGTCTGTAGATAAGTGTACTGCATTATTTTGGTGATATACGAGTAGTTTGCAGGTCTGTAGGCTGTGTATTGTGACCCCAAGCATGTCAGAGCATCTGTTTTGTACCATTTTAATAAATAAACTACGTGATATCCGTCACTCAATAAATTCTTCCGAAGTAAATAAAGTGCATTGTCTCCTCTCTCCAGCAGCTGCACGCAGACTGAGTCGACTTCCCACCATTTTCCCCAGACCGCCATGGGATGTCATAGCCCTTTAGTGGCAGTACTGTGTACTAGGTCAGTTGGACTCTGGATCTCATGGTGAACACACTGGATGGAGCTACTGCCTATGAGAACTCAAATTGCATACAAAATAAAGACTTATGTCCATTCTATCCAGCAACCCAGCACAGGCTGAGTCCTCTTGCTGCCAATTTCAAGGAAGAGATGGTGGTCATATGACTTAGTTTAGTGGAGGTAACCCAAGTGCTTTATTTTCGCGCCAGTTTCTTAATTGAGTGGAGGTGGCCAAAGTGACCTTTTTTTCCCGTCAAAATTTGAACATCCCGCTGATTTCTTGGGGAGGGGGTTGGCGGTGAGGGGTGTGAGATGAAGGGGTTAGGTTAGTGGAGGTAGCCCAATTGACCTACTTTGTTGCCGAAATGTGAAATTCCAACCATGACGTCATTGTGATGTTGCCATATCTATCGCCCTCATCTTGGATCCGTCATCTTGACAGTTATGAATCAGCTGCTGGAACAGTGCAATTAATGGTTATGATACTGGTAAAGAGACACTTAACACCTAGAAATTGAATATGGACACTCAGCGCACAATGCTACTTCCACATCTATGACTGTTGGTGTAATTGTTCTTTAATATTAAAAACAAATATGACTAAAATAACATGCTAGTGAGTCAATCCAGTGATAGCTGACTCTTCATAATAGGCCTGAATGTGGCTGTATTACAAAAAACGAACTGACTTGCCACCATTTTATGTGGGAAATAGATAATGCATGAAATAAGATGTAACTAACGTCATTGACTCGCTAATAGCTTTATTTTAAAAACTGTAGCCTTAAAACTACCTGTGATTAATTTCCACTCACAGGCTTCTCATTTTCTGACCCATTAACACAACAAATCATACAGAAAATTTTGCATTTTGACTAGAATTTTAATGTGTTGAATCACCTGTGGTCTAGGGGTAGCGTCTTTGATTCATACTCAAAACGTCTTCGGTCCCGGGTTCGATCCCCGCCACTGCCTAAATTTTGATAAATAATCAGCATTGGCGTCCGAAGACTTCCGGCATAAGAAGTCAGCCTCATTCTGCCAAAGGCCTTGTCAAAGAGGGCGGTGGAGCGGATAGAGGTTCAGGGCACTCTCTTGTCCTAGGGGTGGGGAATTGCCCCTAAAGGCGGAAGAATCAGCAATGATCAACGACATGAGGATGCAGAAGGCAATGGAAACCACTGCACTAAAGACACGTAACGTGTATCCACAGGACATGTGGCCTGTAATTGAAGAAGTGTCATGATGATCTCTCCATTGGCAAAAGAATCCGGATTAGTCCCCCATTCGGATCTCTGGGAGGGGACTGCCAAGGGGGACGTTGCCATGAGAAAAAGATTGAATAATCAACGAAAGGATAACGTTCTACGAGTCGGGGCGTGGAATGTCAGAAGCTTGAACGTGGTAGGGAAACTAGAAAATCTGAAAAGGGAAATGCAAAGGCTCAATCCAGATATAGTAGGGGTCAGTGAAGTGAAGTGGAAGGAAGACAAGGATTTCTGGTCAGATGAGTATCGGGTAATATCAACAGCAGCAGAAAATGGTATAACAGGTGTAGGATTCGTTATGAATAGGAAGGTGGGGCAGAGGGTGTGTTACTGTGAACAGTTCAGTGACCGGGTTGTTCTAATCAGAATCGACAGCAGACCAACACCGACAACGATTGTTCAGGTATACATGCCGATGTCACAAGCTGAAGATGAACGGATGGAGAAAGTGTATGAGGATATTGAAAGGGTAATGCAGTATGTATAGGGGGACGAAAATCTAATAGTCATGGGCGACTGGAATGCAGTTGTAGGGGAAGGAGTACGAGAAAAGGTTACAGGAGAATATGGGCTTGGGACTAGGAATGAAAGAGGAGAAAGACAAATTGAGTTCTGTAACAAGTTTCAGCTAGTAATAGCGAATACCCTGTTCAAGAATCACAAGAGGAGGAGGTATACTTGGAAAAGGCCGGGAGATACGGGAAGATTTCAATTAGATTACATCATGGTCAGACAAAGAATCCGAAATCAGATACTGGAATGTAAGGCGTACCCAGGAGCAGATATAGACCCAGATCACAATAGAGTAGTGATGAAGAGTAGGCTGAAATTCAAGACATTATTCAGGAAGAATCAATACGCAAACAAGTACTAAGGAATGACGAGATACATTTGAAGTTCTCTAACGCTATAGATACAGCAATAAGGAATAACGCAGTAGGCAGTACAGTTGAAGAGGAATGGACATCTCTAAAAAGGGCCGTCACGGAAGTTTGGAAGGAAAACATAGGTACAAAAAAGGTAGTTGCGAAGAAACCATGGGTAACAGAAGAAATACTTCAGTTGATTGATGAAAGAAGGAAGTACAAACATGTTCCGGGAAAATCAGGAATACAGAAATACAAGTCGCTGAGGTATGAAATAAATAGGAAGTGCAGGGAAGCTAAGACGAAATGGCTGCAGGAAAAATGTGAAGACATCGAAAAAGATATGATTGTCGGAAGGACAGACTCAGCATACAGGAAAGTCAAAACAACCTTTGGTGACATTAAAAGCAACGGTGGTAACATTAAGAGTGCAACGGGAATTCCACTGTTAGATGCAGAGGAGAGGGCAGATAGATGGAAAGAATACATTGAAAGCCTCTATGAGGGTGAAGATTTGTCTGATGTGATAGAAGAAGAAACAGGAGTCGATTTAGAAGAGATAGGGGATCCAGTATTAGAATCGGAATTTAAAAGAGCTTTGGAGGACTTACGGTCAAATAAGGCAGAAGGGATAGATAACATTCCATCAGAATTTCTAAAATAATTGGGGGAAGTGGCAACAAAACGACTATTCACGTTGGTGTGTAGAATATATGAGTCTGGCGATATACCACCTGACTTTCGGAAAAGCATCATCCACACAATTCCGAAGACGGCACGAGCTGACAAGTGCGAGAATTATCGCAGAATCAGCTTAACAGCTCATGCGTCGAAGCTGCTTACAAGAATAATATACAGAAGAATGGAAAAGAAAATTGAGAATGCGCTAGGTGACGATCAATTTGGCTTTAGGAAAAGTAAACGGACGAGAGAGGCAATTCTGACGTTACGGCTAATAATGGAAGCAAGGCTAAAGAAAAATCAAGACACTTTCATAGGATTTGTCGACCTGCAAAAAGCGTTCGACAGTATAAAATGGTGCAAGCTGTTCGAGATTCTGAAAAAAGTAGGGGTAAGCTATAGGGAGAGACGGGTCATATACAATACGTACAACAACCAAGTGGGAATAATAAGAGTGGACGATCTAGAACGAAGTGCTCGTATTAAGAAGGGTGTAAGACAAGGCTGTAGGCTTTCGCCCCTACTCTTCAATCTGTACATCGAGGAAGCAATGATGGAAATAAAAGAAAGGTTCAGGAGTGGAATTAAAATACAAGGTGAAAGGATATCAATGATACGATTCGCTGATGACATTGCTATCCTGAGTGAAAGTGGAGAAGAATTAAATGATCTGGTGAACGGAATGAGCAGTCTAATGAATACACAGTATGGTTTGAGAGTAAATCCGAGAAAGACGAAGGTAATGACAAGTAGTAGAAATGAGAACAGCGGGAAACTTAACATCAGGATTGATGGTCACGAAGTCAATGAAGTTAAGGAATTCCGCTACCTAGGCAGTAAAATAACCAATGACGGACGGAGCAAGGAGGACATCAAAAGCAGACTCGCTATGGCAAAAAAGGCAATTCTGGCCGAGAGAAGTCTACTAACATCAAATACCGGCCTTAATTTGAGGAAGAAATTTCTGAGGATGTACGTCTGGAGTACAGCATTGTGTGGCAATGAAACATGGACTGTGGGAAAACCGGAACAGAAGAGAATCGAAACATTTGAGATGTGGTGCTATAGACGAATGTTGAAAATTAGGTGGACTGATAAGGTAAGGAATGAGGAAGTTCTACGCAGAATCGGAGAGGAAAGGAATACGTGGAAAACACTGATAAGGAGAAGGGACAGGATGATAGGACATCTGCTAAGACTTGAGGGAATGACTTACATGGTACTAGAGGGAGCTGTAGAGGGCAAAAACTGTAGAGGAAGACAGAGATTGGAATACGTCAAGCAAATAATTGAGGACGTAGGTTGCAAGTGCTACTCTGAGATGAAGAGGTTAGCACAGGAAAGGAATTAGTGGCGGGCCGCATCAAACCAGTCAGCAGACTGATGACCAAAAAAAAAAAAATCACTCAGTCTGTATATTTTCGTAAAACACAAGTGTAGGTCTGAAATACAGCCATAGACAGTGATGAGCAACGACCCACAGAAAGGAAAATTCGATCCCTCAAAAATTCGATCTTTGTACCAAATTCATTTCTCTTCGTTATTTATCGAAATGTATAAAGATGTCAGGTAAAACAGTATACAACACATATGGCACTACTGCCATAAATTACTTGTTCTTTAACATTTAAAAAAAAATGCAGTTGGCATACTGGCACTACTGAGATAACTTACGGGCTAATCTGCAATTACCAATCAAAAAGTTCCTTTACTGTTGACATTTTAAAGGAACCAAAATTTGTCCATGTTATTTACAAAACACATATGTCTCACGTATTGGTACAGCTTACCTAACTTATAACTTTAAGTGTTCTTGTCAAGGACTGACTTTTGGCATCGCACAATGAAAACTGTTCGACACTTCGATGATATTGCATACAGAACAGCAGTAATGAACATTCGTACCAATACGAAACGAGGGTTGCTATGCTTGAAACTTTTTAAAACCAGCCAAACATTATAGCAACTCTTTGGTTACCTAATGTACTTAATATTGTAGTGCCGAACGTTGGCATTTTCTGCTGATAATACATACTAACTTACTGTGTTGCACAGTGATACCTGTATGACACTTCCAAGAAATAGCTCAATGAACAGTAGTTTTAATGTTTCAATTTACTAGATACTCGGTGACACCGTTCACGTTGGTACACTGTAACAACTTAGCCCAACAAAATTGCAGCAAACTACCCAACATATAGTCTACTACAAATAGGTATCATACTATTGCCGTTTTACATTCAAATCGTTTATCCTGCAATTTCAGGCGCAATTTTTCTTAACTTTGTTGCAGTGATACTATATACAGTCTTTGATTATAGAAATGGATACTACAGGACTAATGATGGTCATTTGAAATCCTCCCATATCCTGATGGAGGAGGAAATACCATTAATACTGCCTTATCTCATTGGAAATCTAAGAGGTAATTATAACAATGTAGGGTTTTCGACTGTAATGGGCACAAATGTAAAAGGACAGTAGGGTGGTTAAACAAGCGAATATTTTTAACATACATAGGTCCGCAGACCAGTGGTTTCCCTCACAGAACATATGCACAAGGGCAGCCATGCCAATGTCATAACTGTCTTAATGTCTAAGGCTACATTCATTTCGAAAGACTGAAGATTTGGTGTATATTACAAAGTGATCAACTGCCCGCATTTGAGGGCACTACTTCGCTAAGTTGAGCCATAATCTCCCAAATATTTGTGAATAGCATTCAGCAACAAGTGTCTCTCTTACGATTAACCTAGGTCCACTGACTAGAACCGGGATTTTTTTTGTGAGGATATTTAAAAGCTCTGGCTTATCGCAGGTCATTTGGTAGTGTCGCTGAACTCATGGATTGAGGTGTGGATGGTTGTCAAAGCATTCAGCGTACACCTCGGATTTTTGACCACGTATGGGCACTGATGAGCGTAAGTGCTGAAGCTTGCCCTCACATGAACGGTGACCACGTTGAACATGTGTGTGTAACGTCTTCGTCCTCAATTTTGATCTCGGGGAATCTGTTGTAAGGTGTCCATTTGCTCATTCATATTATGTCGTACTCCCCCCTTTGGTTTGTACTCATAATAGTCAAACACTGTGTATATTAAGTCTGGATAGCGAGAGGGGCATACTGTCCTTTCTGCCCTCATAACTTATAACTTCCTTCCACTCGGCCGTCTTCATGTAACTGGACCGACAAAACCAAGCACAGTGGAACAGCGTTACGGAAAAGATTATGCCTACTTGAAGATGTGCGGTTTGTGACGCCTGATTATTGATCAATGACGTACTAATTGTATGGCGCGAGTTCAGTATTGATATCTGAACTGTCTGTTACTGATAGGTGTGTAGTCATCAAGACAACACGTCGCGAGTTAACTGACGTGGGATGATAATCGATACAAGAGACATAGATCATAGCATATCGCTGAATGTACAAGATTTCTAGTTGGTGAGCTCCAAAGGAAGATCTTCTGTTCTACAGAGGCTATGGTTACATACATCAGCAAACAGGAGGACCACAAATGTTCCACGAACGGACGTCACATCGCCTCCGATCAGTAGATAGTCTGCTGCGAGTAGGACTGTATGGAGAGAAATTCACCGCGTAGAATTCGGCAGCCGACTACGGAATATTGTTTGTATACTTTCTAGATAATTTGATAAATCAGTGAAAATCAGTGAAGTATTTTCGTTGAACATGGGTCCACAGTTTATGCTAATTTTTGAAACGCTTCAGTAAGTGCCAGCAGTTTTCAACTCCTAGTTCAGATATAAGACGGGCAAGAGGCTAGTATGAAACCACTGAAAAAAAACGGATGATCCTGAGTACAGAATTTACATTTTGTATAGTCAGGAACAGTTTAAGGCTGAACCTGTAATATGGTAATGAGAATAAACCAATTGTTGAAAGTTGAATGCGTATCTTTTTTTTCTGCCGTAGTTATGTAGCTTAGTGGCAGCCTTACCCTATCAGTTATTCCGTATCAAGCGTTATTAATAGAAAATCAAGTAATGTAAACAATTATACAAAGAAATGTTTTTGTTTGAATTGCAAAACCCAGTGACCCTCTCATTCTTATTTGCTATATAATGTTGTTAATATAGACATCAGCATGTACATCTGCACTAATACATTCACTACATAAAGAAGGGAAGAAAACAGACCCTAGCAATTATAGGGGAATCTCCCTCTTATCTGTGACTTATAAGATCTTGTCTAAAGTGCTTTTAAAAAGAGCAGAAGAAATACTTGACAAGCAGCTAGGGGAGTATCAGACTGGATTTAACAAGGGAAGGTCATGTGCAGAACAAATATTAAACTTAAAGAACATAATAGAAATGAGGAACTTAAAATATGTAATTACGTTTGTGGATTTTAAAAAAGCCTATGATGCAATTGACAGAAATACACTGCCTTATGTCTTAAAAGAATTGGTCTCGATACAAAAACAACTGAAATAATTAAAGCAAATTCGATAAATACAAAATCAAAAGTAAAATTTAGAGGAGAGCTCTCAATATCGTTTGAAATAAAGTCAGATGTCCGACATGATGATGGTTTGCTTTTCAATTGTGTCTTAGAGAAGGTAGTTCGAGAATGGAGGAAGGCTATCAATACAAAAGGGATTCAACTAGGAATGATTGCAAACAAGATCACTGTCGACTACTTAGCCTTCGCAGATGACATGGCATTGATTACAAATTCGGTAGATAATGCCCAAGAAGAAATAAGAGAACTGCAAAAATAACCAGCTAAAGTAGGACTAGAAATATCCCTTGAAAACACAAAGTTCATGACAAACATCTGTGGTGCTCCTCAAAATATTGCAGTTCACAAGAATACACAAAACAGATTTCTTTAAATACCTAAAAGAGTGGATTACGTACAATGCAAAAGAAAAAGCAGCTGTAGATACTATAGTACACAAAAAGGAAATAGTGTTACATATGACCAAAAACGTTTATTACAAAAAATCCTTGTCCTGGAACACGAAATTAAGACACTACCAAATACGGCCAGACCTGAAGTTCTGTATGTGGCAGAAACACATAATCTAACATAAAATGGAGATCTTGAGAAACTAGAGAAGGTCGAAGAAGAATTTCAAGAAAAATACTGGGAGCTAAAAGAAAAGGTAATGCTGAATACAGGTCAAGACCAAACAGAGAGCTATGTGATGAAATGAGGAAGAGAAGACTACAGTTTGTTGAGCATATATTCAGAACGGAGAACAACAGACTAACCAAGCAGATATTCACATCACTCAGTAGCTACAAAACCAAGCCCGTATGGTTCATAGAGACTGAAAAGGACATGGAGAACGCTGGAATTACAAGAGACACAATAGAAAACAGAACTCATTTCAGAAAGACAGTTCAAAAGGCAGATATCAGGAGAGAAAGAAAACAACTAGGCGGAAGTGGACACAAGAACAAAGGGAACAACAGTCTAAAAGGATGAAGGATATGTGGAAACTAAGGAAATCTAATACAATGAAGAGTAGCTAAATATGATTCATCTTACCCTCCAAATGGGTTATTCGAAAGGAGACGAAGTTGTTGTTGTATTTTTAGCCACTCCAACTTCTGTGAGGCATATACTAGTAACACTAGCCAAATATGAGGTGCAAGGTAGCTGAAGTCCATCACCAGTATAAAGTGACACCGGTTTTCCTCTCAGATGTTTCTTCAATCTGTGGTGACCTATTACTAATACGAAAGAAGACGGAGTTGTTGTTATAGTTTTAGCCACTCCAACTTCTGTGAGGCATATGCTGGTAACATTATCCAAATATGAGGTGGAAGGTAGCTGAAGTACATCACCAGTATAAAGCGACACAGGTTTTCCTCTCAGATATTTCTTCAATCTGTGGTGATCTACTGATAACAACGAGAACACCACATATTAGACAAATCCCTACAAATATGATAAAATACTTATTACGTTTGTCTGTCCCTTACTCAGAACTTCGAGATGGTGTCATCTTCTGAGGGTTAACCACATGGTGATATAAAATTGACTAACGGAATGGTTTCGTAGTCACACAAACTTCAGATTTTTCAACAAAGCTTGCAGGAACATACATTAAACGCATGATCGTAGATATATAAGATTGTGAAGTCTTCGTCGTGTCTTAATTGTAAATACCACCTGTTATCACAATGTCAGCTTTCATACAGGTCGGAAGTGGCACATATAAATTGTACCATGGTTTGATATTATTATATTTCCTGCTTTCCATGAGCGGTCACCTAAAATATACCTTTGAATTTCTTACAGGACTACCTCCTTCCCTGTGTCTCACATTCCGCTCACGAAAAATACTTTGTTCTGCTACCAATAACTCTGTACGTGACAATAATCTTTTTGTGCGAAATACCTAAGTGTCATTACCTATAAGTTGACCGTTTTACCTGTAGGCATGAGCTGAAGTATGTTCCATATTCAAGAAAATGGTTCAAATGGGTCTGAAACTATGGGACTCAACATCTGAGGTCAGCAGTCCCCTAGAACGTCGAACTACTTAAACCTGAAGACATCACACACATTCATGCCCGAAGCAGGATTTGAACCTGCGATCGTAGCGGTCGTGAAGTTTCAGACCGAAGCGCCTAGAACCGCTCGGCCACAGCGGCCAGCCATATTCAAGAGAAAATTACATTAATATCAAGTTCACAATCGTATCTGCAAAATTTGTGGTGTCACCGCCAGACACCACACTTGCTAGGTGGTAGCCTTTATATCGGCCGCGGTCCGTTAATATACGTCGGACCCGCGTGTCGCCACTATCAGTGATTGCAGACCGAGCGCCGCCATACGGCAGGTCTAGAGAGACGTCCTAGCACTCGCCCCAGTTGTTCAGCCGACTTTCCTAGCGATGGTTCACTGACAAATAACGCTCTCATTTGCCGAGACGATAGTTAGCATAGCCTTCAGCTACGTCATTTGCTACGACCTAGCAAGCCGCTATTACCAGTTACTATTGATGCTGTAAAACATGTACCGTCACGAGCGATGTTCACCTGTTATGGATTAAAGTTAAGTATTCTACCAGATTCCTCCTTTTTTCTGAAGTCTAAAGTCTGTATCCTGTTCCAGACCTCACGCCAGCCTGCGTGAGCTTAAACGCGAGCCTTTCGGCTTCCTCCTAGTCGATTGGCTGTCTTGCCAGTCCACAACAGTTTGGCGACGAGCCAAATCGCGTTCGTAACTATACTGCCCTGATTTATTTGTGTAATGGCTTCACCACAATCTCCAGATGTACTGTCCGAATTTTATCGCTTACAGAACCAGCAGACGCAGGCCTTACTGGATAGCCCTTGGACAGCTCATCCAGGGTCAACGTGCAATGCAAAACGATGCGGCCGCCGCCGCTCCACCGCTACCGCAGCCACAACACGCAGTTGCACCAACTTTTCGTCCATTGGATGCGGCACTGGAGAGCTGGACGGAGTGGTCATGCCAATTTGGATTCCATCTCGCCGCCTACAGAATTCAAGATAACGAGCGGCAGCCTTTCCTGTTATCGTGCGTCGGAGTGTCCACGTACCGTGTGATAGTCAAATTGTTTCCCCGATGCGATGTAGCAACTCTGTCCTAAGACGAAATTTTGTCTGCATTAGATGCTTGTTTCAAAGAATCAGTCAATGTCGTTGCAAAAAGGTATACCTTCTTTCGTACAAGACGTACGGCAGGACAGACTACTAGGGAGTGGGTTGCAACCTTGCAAGGCCTTACTAGGGATTGTGCTTTTGAGTGTCAATGTGGACTCCCTTATTCAGATACTATGGTACGTGATGCAATTGCACAGAACGTTTCAGATGTTCGTATACGGGAACAGACTTTGAAACTAGTCAGTCCCTCCCTTCAACAAGTGATGGACATACTGGATCGGCAGGACACACTTGACTTTGCTCAGGTATCATTTGCAAATTCGTTACCCGTGTGTCAGGTTAACCGGCCCGCCTGGGGAGCTGCACAGAACAGTAAACAGTCCTAGCGCCCGGCCGCGCCAAAGCCGCCTGCTCTCAGCCACGTGTTCCGCATCGGCAAGCAAATGCAGTGAAATCATGCCCGCGGTGTGCTAATAGACATTCGCGTGCGAATTGCTCGTCACGCCAGGCTATTTGCTTTTTCTGTAATAAAAATGGACATGTTCAAAGTGTTTGCCAGAAAAAGCTCCGATCAGACCCTCAAAACCATTCCAGGCCCTTTGCTTTGCGCCGGAATCGGAATCGAACCAAGGATATTCAGGCTCCTGAAACTTCGCCCATGGAAATTCAAATAGTTTATTCCACTCCGCCCAGTGCTACTCTCTCTAACAGTGACTGTGTTCATCCCACAAATCGTGTGCGTCGACGTGACCGGAAATCACGTCAAGTTGCAAGTGATTTTGTACCAGTGTCAGTTCACGCTGCACGAGACAGTCACTCTTGTCGTCAGCAGGACAATAAACTGTTTGTAGACTTGGACATTAACGGCAAAGTGATACCGTTCCAGCTCAATACTGGAGCTGCAGTTTCACTGATCAATCAAGACACGTACAAACAGCTGGGCACACCTCAGTTGCGTGCCGCAAAAGTTAAGCTAACTACATATTCAGGTCACGGGCTCCCTGTGTTAGGACAGTGCAGCCTTCTTGCAACATGTAAGGGACAAACAAAACTTGTGTCATTGTACATCCTTCGTTCTTCTTCTGCAGTGAACTTGTTTGGTTTCGATTTGTTTCAATAGTTGAACTTGTCTATAGTCAATCAGGACCTATCAGTGAACCAGACTGTGCCTTCAGACACTGTTTCTCGTCTATGTGAAGAATATGCAGACATTTTTGCACCGGGCCTCGGTTGCACTAAGAACTATAAAGCACATTTGAAACTGAAAGTAAACACGTGACCCAAATTTTTCAGAGCGCGCAATGTTCCCCACGCATTGCGTGATGAGCTCACAAGAACATTACACGATTTGGAATCACAAGGTGTAATTGACCATGTGCAGGCTTCTCTCTGGGCATCACCCTTAGTAATTTTGCAAAAGCCTTCCGGAAAATTGACACTTTGCGTGGACTTCAAGACAACAGTGAATCCCCAACTAGTGACTGCAACTTTTCCTGTACCCCGCCCGGAAGGTCTTTTTGATTAACTGTGCCCGGGAAAATATTTTTCGAAGTTGGACCTAGCCGATGAGTACTTGCAAATACCGGTGGACGAAGAATCCCAGCGCGTTTTAGTGGTTAACACACATCTTGGTTTGTATCGATTCAAACGACTGCCATTCGGGTGTGCATCTGCCCCTGCATTGTTTCAGCAATATCTACAAACTGTTTGTGCGTCGGTCCCTACTGCAGCAAACTATCTGGACGATATCGTGATCTCCGGAAAGACGGAAGAAGAACATGTAGCCAATCTCAGAACATTATTTCAGGTCTTGCGACAAAATGGTCTTCGCTTGCGGAAGGACTAATGTGTGTTTCTTGCTCGTGACTTACCCTATCTGGGACATGTCCTCAATGCCCAAGGCATACATCCCAGTCCAGAGCACCTCGGTGCCATACAAGACTTGCCTTCGCCGCAGAATTTGAAGCAGCTACAGAGTGTGCTTGGAAAAATCAATTATTACCACAAATATGTGCGCCACGCCTCCTCCATTTCAGCTCCGCTTCATCGCTTACGCCGTAAAGGTGTTCCGTTCGTCTGGACGACGGAATGCGAATGCGCCTTTCGCCAGTTGAAATCGGCGTTGCTTTCCACTACTTGCCTTACGCCATTCGATCCCCGGACGCCCGTTTTGTTGATGGTGTATGGATCGGATTTCGGGATCGGTGCTGTGCTTGCGCACAAAGATGGATCGCACGATCGCCCTATTGCCTTTGCGTCCAAATTGCTCTCGTCTGCACAAAGAAATTATTCACAGATCAAAAAATGGTTCAAATGGTTGTGAGCACTATGCGACTTAACTTCTGAGGTCATCAGTCGCCTAGAACTTAGAACTAATTAAACCTAACTAACCTAAGGACATCACACACATCCATGCCCGAGGCAGGATTCGAACCTGCGACCGTAGCGGTCACGCGGTTCCAGACTGAAGCGTCTAAACCGCACGGCCACACCGGCCGGTATTCACAGATCGAGGAAGAAGCTTTGGCTCTCGTATTTGGTGTTACAAAGTTTCATGATTTCTTGTATGGTCGCCAATTTACCATCATCACAGACCACAAACCTTTGACACCGCTTTTTCATCCGACCAAGCCTGTACCTCCACGTACAGCGCAGAAATTCATTCGCTGGTCTATTTTCCTCTTGCAGTACCGCCACGATATCTTGTATCGGTCCACTGCTAAGCACGGAAACGCCGATGCGTTGTCCCGTTTGCCTGTGGCTGAGGATAGAGCATTCGATTCCTCCGAACTTGCTTGCATGTTCATTGATTCGGTAACCGATGACGTGGTCGAATCGTTTCCGATTGATTTTCGTCGTGTAGCTACAGCCACAGCTGCGGACCCTGTCCTTGCTACCGTTCTGCGTTTTGTTGCTACGCAATGGCCCTTGTCAAAGTCACGGATCGGAGATCCGTTGGTTCGCCGATTTTTTGCTCACAAGGAGAGACTTTTTGTACGACGTGGTGTTTCGCTGTTGCGTTCTGATAATGATCAGTCCAGGGTCGTGGTCCCACCTTCGTTACAGTCCTCGGTCTTACGGCATCACCACCGCGGACATTGGGGTATAGTGAGAACGAAACAACTTGCTCGTCTGGACTATACTTGGTTCGGAATCGATGCTGCGATTACACAAATGTGCTCTTCTTGCATGGTGTGTGCCGAACAACAATCCGCACCACCGCGGAAATTATTTGCGTGGCCAAAAGCCACTTCCCCTTGGCAACGCTTACACATCGATTTTGCTGGTCCATTCTGGAATGCTCGATGGTGGATTCTGGTCGATTCGTTCAGTAATTTTCCTTTTGTTGTCTTCCACGACGTCATCTGCAACCATCCAAGCGTTATACGCTATCCTTAGCTTTGAAGGTATTCCACAGACTATTGATTCCGACAATGGCCCACAATTAATGTCCACAGACTTTCAGTCATTCAGCAAGGCCAATGGTATTCAACATCTGACGTCCGCGCCGTTTTCGCCACAGTCAAACGGTGCCGCTGAACGTTTGTTCAGGACTTTCAAGTCACAGATGTTGAAGCTGAAAGAGTCGCATTCTCGGGAGGACGCGTTATTACTCTTTTTGTCCTCGTATCGCTCTCAGCCCCGCGATGGTCGCTGGCCGGCTGATTTGCTCCACGGTCGTCCTCATCTAACCTTGATGTCTTTGCTACATCCGCCGCATTGGGTTCCTGTGCAGCGGCAGACACATGCTTTTGCCCCAGGCGATCTTGTCTACTTCCGCAACTATCGAGGTTCACGGCGTTGGCTCGAAGGGCGCATTCTTCGCTGCCTCGGCCGAGCTATGTACACTCCTGGAAATGGAAAAAAGAACACATTGCCACCGGTGTGTCAGACCCACCATACTTGCTCCGGACACTGCGAGAGGGCTGTACAAGCAATGATCACACGCACGGCACAGCGGACACACCAGGAACCGCGGTGTTGGCCGTCGAATGGCGCAAGCTGCGCAGCATTTGTGCATCGCCGCCGTCAGTGTCAGCCAGTTTGCCGTAGCATACGGAGCTCCATCGCAGTCTTTAACACTGGTAGCATGTCGCGACAGCGTGGACGTGAACCGTATGTGCAGTTGACGGACTTTGAGCGACGGCGTATAGTGGGCATAGGGAGGCCGGGTGGACGTACCGCCGAATTGCTCAACACGTGGGGCGTGAGGTCTCCACAGTACATCGATGTTGTCGCCAGTGGTCGGCGGAAGGTGCACGTGCCCGTCGACCTGGGACCGGACCGCAGCGACGCACGGATGCACGCCAAGACCGTAGGGTCCTACGCAGTGCCGTAGGGGACCGCACCGCCACTTCCCAGCAAATTAGGGACACTGTTGCTCCTGGGGTATCGGCGAGGACCATTCGCAAGCGTCTCCATGAAGCTGGGCTACGGTCCCGCACACCGTTAGGCCGTCTTCCGCTCACGCCCCAACATCGTGCAGCCCGCCTCCAGTGGTGTCGCGACAGGCGTGAATGGAGGGACGAATGGAGACGTGTCGTCTTCAGCGATGAGAGTCGCTTCTGCCTTGGTGCCAATGATGGTCGTATACGTGTTTGGCGCCGTGCAGGTGAGCGCCACAATCAGGACTGCATACGACCGAGGCACACAGGGCCAACACCCGGCATCATGGTGGGGGGGGGGGGGGGGCGATCTCCTACACTGGCCGTACACCACTGGTGATCGTCGAGGGGACACTGAATAGTGCACGGTACATCCAAACCGTCATCGAACCCATCGTTCTACCATTCCTAGACCGGCAAGGGAACTTGCTGTTCCAACAGGACAATGCACGTCCGCATGTATCCCGTGCCACCCAACGTGCTCTAGAAGGTGTAAGTCAACTACCCTGGCCAGCAAGATCTCCGGATCTGTTCCCCATTGAGCATGTTTGGGACTGGATGAAGCGTCGTCTCACGCGGTCTGCACGTCCAGCACGAACGCTGGTCCAACTGAGGCGCCAGGTGGAAATGGCATGGCAAGCCGTTCCACAGGACTACATCCAGCATCTCTACGATCGTCTCCATGGGAGAATAGCAGCCTGCATTGCTACGAAAAGTGGATATACACTGTACTAGTGCCGACATTGTGCATGCTCTGTTGCCTGTGTCTATGTGTCTGTGGTTCTGTCAGTGTGATCATGTGATGTATCTGACCCCAGGAATGTGTCAATAAAGTTTCCCCTTCCTGGGACAATGAATTCACGGTGTTCTTATTTCAATTTCCAGGAGTGTATACGGTTTTGGGGGCCTCTGGTGAGGTGCGTCGGCATCTTAATCAGCTGCGCCTCTGTCGTCGCGTGGCATCTGCTGCTCCCCGTCAGCTTTCAGCTACGGTGCCGTCCGGTCAGCGCCCTGGGGACCCATCTACTGGCTCGCCTCAGCCCCAGGTGTTACCGACGCAGCCTTCCATTTTGCCCCATGGCGACGCGCCGCCGACGCCGCCGGTTCTCCCGCCGGCGACGCCCGCAGTGGACGCGTCGCTGCACCCGCCGGGCGCCACCATGGGTCACGCGCCGCCGATCGCTTCCCGTGACCAGTTGTCCTCCGCCATGGAATTCTTGCCAGCTCCGGATCATATGTCGTCTTCGCCCGTCGGCTGCCCCGGCTCGATGGAGGTCGACCCTTCGGCCCCTCCTGTCTCTCTAAGGGCGCATACACAGCATGTTGGCGTGCACCCTGAAGTAGGTTTTCAGGCGTTTCCTAGCTCCCCTCGGGCCGAATGGCAGGGTGCGGGTGGCACAGCCTCGCCTGCTTTTAGGCTCCCCACCTCGTCGCATACGTCAACATGGGGTCCTTCCCACGGCGGGCGGAAGCCTTATGCCACAACCGTCCGCCGATTTGCGGGGGAGGAATGTGGTGTCACCGCCACACTTGCTAGGTGGTAGCCTTTAAATCGGCCGCGGTGCGTTAGTATACGTCGGACCCGCGTGTCGCCACTATCAGTGATTGCAGACCGAGCACCGCCACACGGCAGGTCTAGAGAGACTTCCTAGCACTCGTCCCAGTTGTACAACCGACTTTTCTAGCGATGGTTCACTGACAAATTACGCTCTCATTTGCCGAGACGACAGTTAGCATAGCCTTCAACTTCGTCATTTGCTACGACCTAGCAAGGCGCTGTTCCCAGTAACTATTGATGCTGTAAAACATGTACCGTCACGAGCGATGTTCACCTATTATGGATTAAAGTTAAGTATTCTGTCAGATTCCTCCTTCTTTCTGAAGTCTATAATCCGTATCCTGTTCCAGACCTCACGCCAGCCTGCGTGAGCTTAAACGCGAGCCTTTCGGCTTCCTCCAAGTGGATTGGCTGTCTTGCCAGTCCACAACAAAATCTAAGAATAAAATATAAACGTGGAAGACCTCTTCCATTTCCCGAGATTGCCTCAGTGCTGTCTTTGGAATAACAAAGTCTTCGAAAAATTCAAACAATATAGTAATTTAACATTGAGTTAATTCTCGTTTTGTTATTGTACGTCCACCAAAAAGACGGAACACTCTTAAGTTCGGTGCTTTCGTCGTAGTATGAGGGGCGCTCAATAAATAACGGAATGGAGTTTTCTCTGAAAGCAGGTTGGTTTTATTTGCGATTCGATTACACCGTACTATTACGTAATCTTTTGGTTACAAAAGACTGTTTCTCAACATAATATATGTTCAGTGTGATTTCCGTACGCCAGCCTAACGGGAAGGCCTGTACGCTCAGACGGCAACACTGTACTGGTAGACGTCGGAGCCAACGTTGTGTTGGGTCAATAACCTCCCCATCGTCCGTCCCTAATAGCTGAGTGGTCGGCGCCACAGAATGTCGATCCTAAGGGCCCAGCTTCGATTCCCGTCTGTGTCGGAGTTTTTCTTCGCTCAGGAGCTGGCTGTTGTGTTGTCGTAATCACCATCATTTCATCCCTATCAACGCGCAAGTCACCGAAGTGGCGTCAAATCGAAAGACTTTCACCCAGCGAACGGTCTTCTCGACGGGAGGCCCTAGTCACACGACACGTTTTACCTCTCCATCGTACACATACTGCTTGCCGCGGAGTGGGTCGTTCATTTGGTCAAAAAGGTGGAAGTCGGAAGGTGCGAGTTGCAGACTGTAGGAGGAAGAACAGTCTACTAAAGTTTCGTGGGTTCCTCTCGGGTGTGCAGACTTGTGTGACGCCTTGCATTGTCATGGAGAAAGAGAAGTTCGTTTGCATTTTTGCAGCGACGAATACGCACAAGTTTCTTCATTTTCCTGAAGGTAACACAATACACTTCAGAGTTGATCGTCACACCATGAGGGAGGACATCAAACACGACAGCGCCTCCTGAGCCCCAGAAGACCATCGTCGTGACTTTCCAAGCTGGGATTGCGGCTTTCAACTTATTCTTCGGAGGCGAATTGGTGTGGTGACACTCTATGGATTGCCGTCTTGTTTCCGCTTCGAAGCGATGAACTGTTTTACCGCCTGAGACGATGTTCGACAAAAAGTTGTCACCATCAGTCACGTAACTCGCAAGCAATTCCGCACAAATGGTCTGTGTTGTTAAGTGTGATCTTCTGTTAGATGGCGAGGAACCTGCTGAATACACGCCGTTGAGTACTTCAACTGGTGGTCGAGTGTCAGCACTACCAAGCGTGAAGTCCAGTTCTGCAGTGATTGTGTTTGATTGTGATTCGTCGACCACCTCGAATGAGAGTGTCCGCACGTTCCAACATCGCAGCTGCCTGAGTCCTACCTGCAAGTGAGAGATCGGACGAGTTTGTGTGACCTTGATCCAATGGTGTCAGACGCGTCGCCCAACGACTCACCTTGCTTTTGTTCCAGTATAGGTCTCCGTACACATTCTGCAGGTGCCTATCAATATCTCCGATGTCCTGGTTTTCAGCAAAAAAAAAAATTAAGAAAAAGCACACCTAGCGTTGCTGAAGCAGGAATATTCCACGATGTTCCACTATGAAGTCCGCCTTTTTTCAACTGAAATGAGCGGAGAAAAAAATGTAAAGCATTACTCGTTGAATGCCCCCGTACCAACAGTACTAGTGGTAATAGTAGTATAATGTATGCGTTGTTCAGCAAGATAGGTGTACCTATTGTTTCCTATGGGTGAGAATATCTGGCTAGAACGTTCCTGTCATGCTTATTAGACTCGAAATAATTTTACTGATAGTAGTGTGTTTCTTTGTTGTTCAGTTCCTTATTGCCGTTTGATTTCTTCAAACGATACAATAAACGAGTGAGAGGACTAACGTTTCCTGTTGTTTGATTAGGACTGTTCTTTGCTTACGTTTATACAGACTCTGTTACTGGCATCGACTGGTCTACAGCATCATAGCACGCTATCACACCTCTTTAAGGTATGACACGATTATGTGCGTTTGCTCCTATTTTGGTAATCGTCGTGAATGCATATTTTGTTGCAGTATTCGTGTGGAGATAGTCATACTTACATTCAGAACGAAGCGTACGAAACTGTTCGATGCAGTAAAAGGTGCCATACAAACCAGTGAAGTCCTTCGCCTTATAACAGACATTCGCCTATGTTGACCAGGTTCCTTGTAAAATCTTGAGGGCGTGGCTCTACAAAGTGAACAGAGATGGTACGTTGTTTCACGTCACTATCTTGTGGTGTCTGTTTCGTAGTTCTGTGACCTTTTGCGAGTTTTTAAATCATAAACTGGAAAATCATCACACAGGCAGTCCGAGCACGACTGCTGCCCCTGGTCATTCGGACAGACCTCCCGCGACTGCGCTTTTGCAACGGCGCTCTGTGTTAGCAAAACCTCTGCAAGAGTCTGCAATTAGGAGAGGACCATCGGTCGAGAATGAGATTTTAACTCCAGGTGGCATACGTGGAATGCATAATAGGTGAAACGACTGCTCAGTAGAGCCCGCGAATAAAGACTGGAGTTTTGGCACTGACAACGGCTTTCATGTGTCACTTTAGTATCCTTCACATCCCTGATTTCAAGAACATCACCAGCAACTCATCGGCCGCAGGTGTACTCGTATTACCTATGTTTCACGAAGAAGTAACGAGAATTGGTTAATGTTGTAGCGAAAACACAGAAAGATATTCAATTCCTAAGGTGAAAGAACTCAATTATATCTTTATTGACGTGTATGACATGATCAGCTAATCCTGAAGGTTTTTAGAACTCCACTCGTCTCTAGTAAGAAGTCATCAATTTCGTCAATTTCCGTTTGTTCAGCTCAGTGAATTTTGTCTGTAGGACCCCACGTGATCAGATTTATGCAGCATAGTGTTTGCTGTATTTTACTAGTATAACTGATAGACACGCATTTAAATAACTGGTTGAGACCCATTTCATTTCTGAAAATCATTTATTTTGGTTAGCCTCGTTACTGAGAAGCTTCTCTTAAACCCAGTGTAGAGATATTAACATATACTGACATATATGCACTAGTATAACTGATAGACACGCATTTTAATTACTGGTTGAGACCCATTTCATTTCTGAAAATCATTTATTTTGTTTAGCCTCGTTACTGAGAAGCTTTTCGTAAGCCCAGTGTAGAGATATTAACATTTACTGGCATATATGCTTGATCCCATCGTCTTTTCATTTGATTTTACGTAAGTTTCAGTCATGTAGGGGCAATGAGGTGTTGCATATGAAAGCTGAAAATTATGTGGACTGATAAGGTAATGAATGAGAAGCCTTTCCGTAGAATTACTGTGGAGAGGAACATGTGAGCAACAGTGACAAGAAGAAGTAAGACGAGGATAGGGCATATGTTGATGCATCAGGTGATAACATCGAAGATACTGTAGGGATCTGCAGACGCTGAAGCGACAGGGAAAGACAGAGATTGGAATATATCGAACAATTAATTGAGAGTGCTGTGTGGAAACGTTTCTTTGAAATAGTGGGCTTGGCTCATATCACGAATTCGAAGCGGACCGCATCAGACCAGTCAGAAGACTGATGACTTAATAAACGCATAACTAAATATGTAAATAAAAATAGAAATCTCTGTTCTCCCATTTACTGTACATACCGCTAGACAACAATTACATACATTAATGTTATATCTTAGTCTTCCGAACAGGGTGAGGTAAAATATGAGGCAGTGGACTACTGCTCATCCAAATTCGCCACCAAACTTCCTCATTTTAATCTGTCTTAGATTTCCTCTGCCACCGATCATAAAGACACGAAGTAATCTTTTAAAAAGTAATTGATTCTTAGATCCCAACGTATAGGGTTCAATACCCGGTCACACCTAGAATTTTAGCCTGTCACTTCTCAGTAAGCAAGCTTCTCGTAATATTTATTAATGTTGAAAATTCCGAATTGCGCTGTGTGATGGAGTCTACATTCAACCGCAAATCCTGCTGTAATCGGGTTGGAACACCCAGTTTCCGAGGAAGGTAGGAGCATACCAACTGCAGTAAGACCATACCTTAGAAACCACTGTGGTGTCCAAACCAGTCTTCGAGTTGATGACAAAAATAAAAGAGCAGAATAGGATTCATCACACTGTGACTGTCCACGATTGATCATACGTTCAGTATTCATGCCGAACCGGTCATAGACCTCCGTGAGATGACAACAGGCATCCACAGTAATGGCTTGTAATGTTATCGGTGATATTCTCTCCCTGTTTACGGAATGCCATACCTAAAATCCCTATTACCTAGCACTATTACACTCTTCTACCATCGTTCGTCAATACATCGTCCACCGGTGGCACAAATTTACGTATTTTCCGTGGAGCAAATATTTAACAATAAGACACACTATATTATTTCACATGCCTGCCATGCTGTTTCCGTTGATGATGCAACGTTGTACCGTTTCGTGCCTCCTGCAGCTCGGTGTTTCGTGGTCCCGTGACCAGTTGCTACTTTTTAAATCATACACGAGATGACTTAGGTTTGGCAAATCGGATATTCTACCATACTTGGTAGACAGTACTTTGTTTCGCGTACCAAACTTTTATTCATCCTTGCAATTAATGCTGAACGCCGTTCAGTATGAATGCACAATCACAAGATACAATCGGCACCATTAGTTTACCAAACTGACATACAGTTTTCTTCGTCTGACGTTACTAGCACATATATCACAGACCAAACTGCCTAGAACTGAACACTTCAGTAAACAATTTCGCTAATTGCGGAGCCGAAATTCGATCACTTTGCGTCCTGCGTCCGATTAGGGTTGTCAGGTGTCCGGATTTAGCTGGACACGTCCGGCGTTTTAATATCGTCTCTGCCAAAATGTATACAACAAGCATGGTCTGTCCAGCTTTTGTTGGACTTTTTAACAGTGAAGTACAGAACGCTCGAGAAATCCCACTCCTAGTTAATGACTTAAGGACGAGAAATAACCATGAGGAGGGAAAAGGAGATCTACCAGAAGGATATTTAAACACACCCACCAGTTCTATTCTTATACGTATGTCAACCTTTCCCTTCGTACGCCGGAGGTGATGCTATGCGCAGAGTGAGCGAGGCAAAGTAGAGAATGCCAATCAGCCGATGCGAAACCGCACCGCGCCGCCGGGTCGCAAGGGTAGCAGTAAACTTTTTGATCAGTCGCAAATTTTCCGGAAATTTACACGACAAAAAAGGTGACTGTGCCTTTAAATACATATTGGAACATGAAAGCAGGCAGCTTATTTCAGATCACAGCATAATGAATCATTTTCGGAATTACTGAAATTAGCAGAAAATTACTTTGCAGTTTCAGACCATAATGCCTACATCGAAAGAGTGTTCTCTTCCATAAACTTGAAGTGGACAAAAGAACGTAATGAGCTGCAAACTGACGCAATCACAAAGCTGCATTTTCTTGTGAAGATACCCACGACATGATTTCCAAGAATAATAACATTCTTGATACAGTGGGTTCAAATGAGAAATAGTAATTCTTAACTACAGATTACTGTTATTTCGTTATAATTCTATTGAAATAATCGAAATTACTGAATCTCTTTTAATTTTCCGTCTCAGAAGACTAGATTAATATTAATTTTGTTGAATGGAGAATGTTTATTTTGATATTAAAATCCTTTAGAAGCCAGAGTCATCACTTAAGAACTCTGAGCACTTTAGTTGCTATCGTATTTGTCAAATTAGAAGGCTGTTACTAATTTTCTTTTTTAATTTAAGCACGTTCAAAGTTTATATCACAAAAACTGAGTGTAACTGATTTTTAATAAGGGCTGAAAGCTCCCAAATTTTATTGAAAAAAGGCCAGACGGTAAAATGTCCAGCTATATAAAACTCCGAGTTAGGGTTTAACGTACCGTCGACGACGGGGTCATTTGGGATGGAGCTGAAGCCCAGGTTCCGCAAGGATGGAAAGTTAAATCGGCCTCGTCCTGTTTAACAGGAACAACCTCGACAGAAGCCTTAAACGATGTAAGGGAATCTGGGGGAACCTAAAATTAAACGAACAGAAAAGGATATGAACCGCCATGCATATGTCTTTATGCTGCGACACCTAGCTCTGTCACGTTCCTTGCCTGTATTCATATGATTTCAAATCTGGTTGTAAGCGAATCTAAAGGTGCATTTTTTAAGAACAACACTGTGTGTAATAATCCCTTGATGAGAGCTGTTGAAAAGTGGCAAAATAAAAGGAAGAATATTGAAAGTTCCTGGCAGATTAAAACTGTGTGTCGAACAGAGACTCGAACTCTGGACCTTTTCCTTTCACGGGCAAGTGCCCTACCACATGAGCTACCCAAGCTCGACTCACGAACCCGTCCTCATTGCTTTACTTCCGCCGGTACCCCGTTCCGTACCTTCCAAAATTACAGAATCTCTCCTGCTAACCTTGCAAAACTAGCACTCCTGGAAGAAAGAATAATGCGGAGACATGGCTTAGCCAGAGCCTGGGGGGATGTTTCCAGAATGACACCTGAGTTCGTGTCTCGGTCCTGCACACAGTTTTAATATGCCAGGAACTTTCATATCAGAGCACACTCCGTTGCAGAGTGAAAATTTCATTTAGGAAGATTATAGCGTAATGAGGTCGTGGGTGAGGGCACCAATTACTTGCTAGAATGGTCGTCTGCGGTTCGACGGGTTGCGTAACACCAGCAGCACGGCGGCTGTGCAATCAGAAGAGCTCAAGTGGCAAATACATCCTTTATTCAATAAGACGCCCATACTGTGGTACAATACTGGCCATTAAAATTGCTACATCATGAGTATGACGAGTATGACGTGTTACGGATGCAAAATTTAACCGACAGGAAGAAGATGTTGTGATATGCAAATGATTAACTTTTCAGAGCATTCACACTAGGTTGGCGCCGGTATCGACATCTACTACGTCCTGACATGAGGAAAGTTTCCAACCGATTTCTCATACACAAACAGCAGTTGACCGGCGTTGCCTGGTGAAACGTTGTTGTGATGCCTCGTGTAAGGAGGAGAAATGCGTACCATCACGTTTCCGACTTTGATAAAGGTCGGATTGTAGCCTACCGCGATTGCGGTTTCTCGTATCGCGACATTGCTGCTCGCATTGGTCGGGATCCAATGACTGTTATCAGAATATGGAATCAGTGGGTTCAGGAGGGTAATACGGAACGCCGTGCTGGATCCCAACGGCCTCGTATCACCAGCAGACGAGATGACAGGCATCTTATCCGCATGGCTGTAACGGATCGTGCAGACAAGTCTCGATCCCTGAGTCAACAGATGGGGACGTTTGCAAGACAACGACCATCTGCACAAACAGTTCGACGACGTTTGAGCAGCATGGACTGTGAAGTTGGAGACCATGGCTGCGGTAACCTTTGACGCTGAATCACAGACAGGAGCGCCTGAGGTGGTGTACTCAACGACGAACCTGGGTGCACGAATGGCAAAACGTCTTTTTTTCGAATGAATCCGGGTTCTGTTTACATTATCATGATGGTCGCATACGGGTTTGGCGACATCGCGGTGAACGCATATTGGAAGCACGTAATCGTCATCGCCATACAGGAGTATCGCCCGGCGTGATGGTATGGGGTGCCATTGGTTACACGTCCTGGTCACCTCTTGTTCGCATTGACGGCACTTTGAACAGCGGACGTTACATTTCAGATGTGTTACGACCCGTGGCTCTACCCTTCTTTCGATCCCTGCGAAACTCTAGATTTCAGCAGGATAATGCACGCCCGTATGTTGTAGGTCCTGTACGGGCCTTTCTGGATACAGGAAATTGTCGCCTAATACCCTGGCCATCACATTCTCCAGATCTCTCATCAAATGAAAACGTCTGGTCAATGGTGGCCGAACAAGTGGCTCGTCCCAATATGCCAGTCACTACTCTTGATGAACTGTGGTATCGTGTTGAAGCTGCATGGGCAGCTGTACCTGTACACGCCATCCAAGCTCTGTTTGACTCAATGCCCAGACGTATCAAGGCCGTTATTACGGCCTGGGATGCTTGTTCTGGGTACCGATTTCTCAGAATCTATGCACGCAAGTTGCGTGAAAATGTATTCACATGTCAGTTCTAGTGTATTTGTCGAATGAATACCCGTTTATCATTTGCATTTGCTCTTGGTGTAGTAATTTTAATGGCAAGTAGTGTTTGTGGTGGAGACTCTGGATCTCGTGCGTTCAGCTCGAGCAGTGGTTGCCTCCGCACAGGACAGGGCTCGGCTTTTGGCTGAGGCGGTGCGTGGACGCATGCATCGGTGACGTTGCTGCGCCAGTGGTGTGGTTGCGGGTGCGAGACTGGCGTGCGGCGTTTCTGTGGCTGCTGGCACGTGTGCGCTGGACAGTTGGCTACTCTGGCAGCGGCTCAGGTGTGTGGCGTGCTGACGCACAGGGTCCGAACCCGAGACCCTTCGGAGAAGCCCATACACGGGACAGTACGTGAGCGGGTCAAAGGCTTCTTCAATCGAGTCATTCGTCGACCAGTGTGCTGTGGTAGTTGAAGGTAGCAAAATAAAAGCTGAAGTATTAAATTTCACAGATAAAAAATTCTCCAGACAGGAGAATAGCACAAGTAAAGCGTCGTTTTGCTGTCGTACAGTCTCCCATATGGAGGACGTAGGAACTGGCATCTATGGCGCAGAAAAGGAACTGAAAGAGTTGAAAACAAGTATGTCGCCAGGTCTGGATGGAACCCGTGTTCGGTTTTACAGAGAGTACTCCACGGCAACGCCCACTATTTAGTTTGCATTTAGCGCAAATCTCTCACTCAGCTAAATTACTCTTGGATATTTATTTGACGCAAAGACAAATGAGCACGAATTTAGGAAGTATCGCTCATGCGAAACTCAATAGAATTATAACGAAATAACAGTAATCTGTAGTTAAGAATTACTATTTCTCATTTGAACCCACTGTATCAAGAATGTTATTATTCTTGGAAATCATGTCGTCGGTATCTTCACAGGAAAATGCAGCTTTGTGATTGCGTCAGTTTGCAGCTCATTACGTTCTTTTGTCCACTTCAAGTTTATGGAAGAGAACACTCTTTCGATGTAGGCATTATGGTCTGAAACTGCAAAGTAATTTTCTGCTAATTTCAGTAATTCCGGAAATTATTCATCCATGCACGAAGCACAAGAGGCAGATTCCATAATCCTAAATTTCCGGAAAGCATTTGACACGGTGCCTCACTGCAGACTATTAGCGATGGTGCGAGCAATAGTTTAGAATCCCAGATAAGTGAGAAGCTCGAAGACTTCGTAACTAACAGAATCCAGTTTGTTGTTCTCGGCGTTCGTCAGAGACAAGGTTATTTTGTGTAGTGCTCCAGGTAAGTGCGATTCTACTGCTCTTACTGTCTGTACACATAAATGGTCAGGCGGACATGGCGGACAGCAGGCTGCGGCTGTTTGCTGACGGCGCTACGGTGTTCGGGAAAGTGTCGTCGTTGAGTGACAGTAGGAGGATACAAAATGGTGTTATGAATGGGTAGTTAGCTAAAAATGTAGAAAATTGTAAGTTAATCCGAATGAGTAGGGAAAACTTTCCCGTAATGTTGGAATACAGAATAAGTGACGTGTCCCTCGACGTAGGTTAAATATCTACGCGTAAAGTTGCAGAACAATATGAAATGGAACTAGTATTGGTTAAAAACAGTCTTGGTTGCAGTTTTTTTTAATTTTTCAACGACGCGTTTCGCCTTATTTAGGCATCTTCGGGTTAACTTAATTTGGCATTCACTGAACGGGAACGCATTATGCAGATCTTGGAGTCACTCGCGCCCATATAGAAAAGTTTTTACTGAGTTTAAGGAAGGTGATGTTGGCCTGATACATTCGACGATGCCCTTTGGCTACACTGACTAAAGGATTCTTCTAAGAAATACCAAATTAAGTTAACCCTAAGATGCCTAAATAAGGCGAAACGCGTCGTTGAAAAATAAAAAAACTAAAATTGCAACCAAGACTGTTTTTAACCAATACTGTTAAGCACTGGTTCCTGTATGGCACATATGGATTGGAAGAATATCTGAAATAAAACTATCACTTAGCGACAGTAGTTTTTTCGGAACGTTTAAGGACAGTGTAGCTCATCTATGAAAAGAGACGGCCATTCCTGGGAGTTCCAAGGTGTTTGCTATCCTCAGCAGGTCGGATTACCTGAACCACATTCGAAGAATACGAGCACAGAGAATACGAGTATTTTAGGGCTGCACATAATACGTCGTACACCAACAATAATAGCGAAAAAGAAAGAGAACACTCGATGAAACAATGACAGAACACGATTGTGTGGAACAATGAGAGAATTGCATCGTTTGACTTGACTTTCATACAAAAAATATTTAATCTACCACAACTTTACACAAACGAAATTTTGGGGATTTTTCTTTTTTTGAAATCAGCTCTTGGGACGCTTTGATTCTTGCATTTGACCGTATGGGGCCCCCGGTTCGTGGGTTTGACGCCCCTAGATTAAAGGCATGGAGGCTATTCATAGGTGGGCTGCTGGACCTGTTACCAGTAGGTTCGAACAACACGTAAGTGTTACAGAGATTCGGGAACTCAAATGGAAATTCCTGGAGGGTAAGCGACGTTGTTTTCGAGGTACACTATTGAGAAAATTTAGAGAACTGGCATTCGAAGATGACTGACGAATGATTCTACTGCCACCGACGTACATTTCGCACAAGGACCACGAACATCATGTAGGAGAAATTAGAAATTAGGACTCGTATGGAGGTATTCAGAGCACCGTTTTCGCCTCGGTGTGTTTGCTTGTGGAACAGAAAATACGACCGAGGCACACAGGGCCAACACCCGGCATCATGGTGTGGGGAGCGATCTCCTACACTGGACGTACACCACTGGTGATCGTCGAGGGGACACTGAATAGTGCACGGTACATCCAAACCGTCATCGAACCCATAGTTCAACCATTCCTAGACCAGCAAGGGCACTTGCTGTTCCAACAGGACAATGCACGTCCGCATGTATCCCGTGCCACCCAACGTGCTCTAGAGGGTGTAAGTCAACTACCCTGGCCAGCAAGATCTCCGGATCTGTCCCCAATTGAGCATGTTTGGGACTGGATGAAGCGTCGTCTCACGCGGTCTGCACGTCCAGCACGAACGCTGGTCCAACTGAGGCGCCAAGTGGAAATGGCATGGCAAGCCGTTCCACAGGACTACATCCAGCATCTCTACGATCGTCTCCATGGGAGAATAGCAGCCTGCATTGCTGCGAAAGGTGGATATACACTGTACTAGTGCCGACATTGTGCATGCTCTGTTGCCTGTGTCTATGTGCCTGTGGTTCTGTCAGGGTGATCATGTGATGTATCTGACCCCAGGAATGTGTCAATAAAGTTTCCCCTTCCTGGGACAATGAATTCACGGTGTTCTTATTTCAATTTCCAGGAGTGTATTAATACGTAGTTTTGTTGCTGTAGTTACAGCGTTCGTTGTCAAAAGTAACTTTGAATGCGGAAGTATGTATGGATACAAAAGATTTACAATTCTGTCGCCGGCCACGATGGCCTTGCAGTTCTCGGCGCTTCAGTCCGGAACCGCGCGACTGCTACGGTCGCAGGTTCGAATTCTGCCTCGGGCTAGGATATGTGTGATGTCCTTAGGTTAGTTACGTTTAAGTAGTTCTAAGTTCTAGGGGACTGATGACAACAGATGTTAAGTCCCATAGTGCTCAGAGTCATTTGAACCATTTAAACCATTATAGCTCTCTGTCACTCTTCAGTACATTGTCTATTCAGAAGTTCTGGAGCCCTGGGCACTTTGAAAATCTGTAAACGTTATTCAACAGGCAACGACACAAAAAAGGCCTTAGTGCAATGTGCATGAATGTTCGAAGTAATGTACACCCGCTGCTGGTGCTCCGAAGAAGGGATGCTTTCATCTCATCGGCAGCGGCGTAATCGTTCGTGGCAGGCAGCGCCTGGTGGCGCAGTGGCAGTTGCAGGAAACACGGCGGCGTAACTGGCGGCGCGCGTATTTGAAAGTAGCTGACACCGCCATTACTTTCGGACATGTCCGAAAGCACAGACGGCAATGATAGACACTGGCTGCGACTGGACATTGATTTAATCAGTGGAGAAAGTTCAAAACTTCGGCCGGAATCGGATTCGATCCCAGGTGTCCTGCTTACTGGGCAGATGCTCTGACCATTAAACCATCCGCACACAGTGGTCATCGCATCTCGACGGACTACCCCAGCATGCTTTCGATCAGACCCAAATTCTGTCTATCCATTATTCTCATTACTTGGTGCAGTTGCATTTCGTCAATTCCAATAATAGTTTGAACCTAATGTGCATCCACACTGAAGAGATTGCTGTCTGTCTTCGACTTAATTATAAATATACACACATCAAAAAATATGCATCACCTCGGTTCCAAGAGATCCGGAACCTGTACAGAAAATTGGAATTGAGATCGACATAAACATCATTTCCGCCCTTTTATTGCTCATGTTGTACCACCCTACAGTGAGACCTTGAGTGGTGGTGGTCCAGATTGCTGTACACAGCAGTACCTCTAATACCCAGTAGCACGTCCTCTTGCATTGATGCATACCTGTATTCCTCGTGGCATACTATCCACAAGTTCATGAAGGCACTGTAGGTCCAGATTGTCCTACTCCTCAACGGCGATCCGGCGTAGATCCCTAAGAGTGGTTTTTGGGTGACGCCGTCCATTAACAGCCTTTTTCGAGCTATCCCTGATATATTCGAAAGGGTTCATGTCTGGAGAATATGCTGGACACTCCAGGCGTGCGATGTCGTTATCCTAAAGGAAGTCATTGAAAAGACGTACACGTTGGGGGCGCAAATTGTGGTCCATCAAGACGAATGCCTCGCTAATATGCAGCCGATATGTTTGCACTATCGGTCGGAGGAAGGTATTCAAATATCGTGCTGCCATTACGGCGCCTTCTATGACCACCAGCGGCGTACGTCGGCCAAACATGAAGCCAACGCCAGATAGCAGGGAACCTCCACTTTGCTGCACTCGCTGTAGAGTGTGTCTAAGGCGTTCAGCCTGACCGAGTTGCCTCCAAACACATCTTCAATGATTGTCTGATTGAAGGCATACGCGACGCTCGTCGGTGAAGAGAACGTGATGCCAACGCTGAGCGGTCCAATCGGCATGTTGTTGGGCCCATCTGTTCCGCGCAGCATGGTGTCGTGTTTGTAAAAATTGATCTCGCCGTGGACGTCGGGAGTAAAGTTTCAATTCATGCATGCGCACAGGTGAGTCGTAACACGAAGTCCTGGGGCTGCACGAAAAGCATTATTCAACATGATGGCGTTGCTGTCAATGTTTCTCCGAGCCATAATCCATAGGCAGCGGTCAATCACTGCTGTAGCCGGCCGCGGTGGTCTAGCGGTTCTAGGCGCTCAGGCCGGAACCGCGCGACTGCTACGGTCGCAGGTTCGATTCCTGCCTCGGGCATGGATGTGTGTGATGTCCTTAGGTTAGTCAGTTTTCAGTAGTTCTAAGTTCTAGGGGACTGATGACCACAGATGTTAAGTCCCATTGTCCTCAGAGCCATTTGAACCATTTTTTCACTGCTGTAGTAGGCCTTCGGCGGCCTGAGCGAGGCATGTCGTCGAAAGTTCCTGTCTTTGTGTATCTCCTCCATGTCCGAACAAAATCGCTTTGGTTCACTCCGCGACGCCTGGACACTTTGCTTGTTGAGAGCCCTTCCTGGCACCACGGTGCCGACCATCTAGGCATAGTTGATCTCCAGTCAACACATGCCGTGTACCTCCTTCCTGTTGGAATAACTGGAACTGATCGGCTATCGGACCCCCTCCGTCTAACAGGCGCTGCTCATACATGGTTGTTTACATCTTTGGGCGGGTTTAGTGACATGTCTGGTCAAAAGGACTGTGTGATACAATATCCACAGTCAACGTATGTCTTCACAAGTTCTGGGAACCAGGGTGATGCAAACCTTTTTTTGATATTATATGTGGTGTCACCGCCAGACACCACACTTGCTAGGTGGTAGCCTTTAAATCGGCCGCGGTCCGCTGGTATACGTCGGACCCGCGTGTCGCCACTGTCAGTGATTGCAGACCGAGCGCCGCCACACGGCAGTTCTAGAGAGACGTCCTATCACTCGACCCAGTTGTACAGCCGACTTTGCTAGCGATGGTTCACTGACAAATTACGCTCTCATTTGCCGAGGCGATAGTTAGCATAGCCTTCAGCTACGTCATTTGCTACGACCTAACAAGGCGCCATTATCATTTGCTATTTATCTTGTGATGCATGTACCGTCAGACCGATGTTCACCAATTATGGGTTAAAGTATTCCCGCAGCTACGTACGTTCTTTGCTACTATAACTTCCTTTACCTGTTCCAGACCTCACGCCAGCCCGCGTGAGCTTGCAGAATGGCCAGCGGCGCGACATCAGTATTTTGTGGATAAGTTGAGAATTTGGGGCTGACAGAAGGGATGCCAGTGTAGTCCGTGCTGGCGCGATAACCACTATAGCTGGATGCCTTGGAGCTCAGAGCAGCTGCCTCGTACGTAGAAAACCCAGCTTCGAATCCTGTTCCGGAAAGATTTTCAACTTTCCCTACTGATGTAAATCAATGCCAACTCGCAGCCAATGCCTGTAATTCCATTGGGTATTAGGACAAACTTACTCATTATAAAGAGTGTCGAAAATTACGGAATATACTTTTATCAAACTAATAAGAAAATATTGGAACTTATTAGAAAACGCGATGACTAGTAAAAAAATCTTTCGGGTGCAATGAGAGGTGAACCAGCCACACATCATTCGATGTTTTACATCTTTGCGACTTTGCTCATTGCGCTACATCGTCCATGACCGTTATACGTTATTATCACCTGAAAGCTTTAATCATTCGTGTGATATTAACTGACATTTAATTATGTCAAGTTGTATCAATAACATAGGATTTTTTATGGGTTCTGACTGTTCCGCTGCCTTGAAACGGCATAATTTCATAATATACAAGTTACAATAATTCTTTAACCACAAAATTACCGGTATCCGTCATTTTATTACAACAAATCATAAATTCAACGAATGTTTTTCGAGAAATACTTAATTTACTGATCCTTAGAAACGGTACGTGTATATATGTGCTTCAAATGAAATGCAATATGGCGTCTCGCCACTGTTTTATGAAGAGAGACTGATTGTGGGGCTCGGGAGGCGTACATATGACAGAGGTGGCGTTCTGCCATCTCATTGGTCTACGTTGAAACGTACGTTCAGAATATCTGTTATGCTAAATACTGCTCTCCACGTCTTGAAAGACTCCGCAACGTGTGTGTTCACGTAAAGACGTCAGGACTTCGGCGCACTAAGCGATCAACGTCCGAATACACGGTCTGTGTTATGACTGCTTTATTATGGAGAGACATCCATAATAACAAGTGTGAGGAAAGCAGCTCTCAGTGCCCCCCTTTCGCTGCAGCTGTGGGTTTGAGTCACTTCGTGATGAGCGTAGAGCGCATGTAGCCACCGTTTTCTCTATCCTGAGCTTATTTGCGCTACTTGGTGGTAGACAAGAACCGAGCAGTTTGCTTCAGACCAGCAGCTTTTGCATACGAAGCTTGCGGTACTTTTGGTCGCGACATTACAAACGATTCAGTCGGTTACATCTCAGTCCACGGGCGTATCGACTTTTCGCATGCTGACGCAGTACGTTAATCGCGCTACCCTGTCTTGACATCTTTTCAAAATCAGATGTCGTAGCTATTGAATATTTCCCTTTTGATTTCTAATTCTCAAGATCCTTTGTGTTTTTCTGCTAGCATAGTGTCTCAAAAAGGGCTCGACGAGCTGTTTATGATGTCCTGCCCACTCGTCTCTTATAGGATGCTGCTTTCTCGGATAGCTGTACAACAATTCAAGCAGATCACATTAAGGTTTTCTATTACAATAAAGTAGACTGACAGTACTTTGGTTTACAATGTCGTGTAGCAATCTGTTGGTGACATGCAGATACTCAATGTCTTTGCGATATAGAATGTCCATGTAAGTAAGGGATACGGCTCTCAAGTAGGTCTCCTAGTGTCCGTTTTCTACTGTACAGCCAAGGCTGGCAGGAGCGGCGCTTATATCCTCTTCGGCTAGAGGCCTCTCCTGTCGTGGTGCGGTCCTTGTCGGCAGGCTATTGTCTGACGTCGTCTCACTGCCTTCTTTGCTCTTGCTTTCTACTTCTTCGTGACAGCGTTGTCGTTACGCCGGAACCCTGTTTGGGTTTCATTTCTGTGTTCAATGATAATTTAATTTTTGTCGTTACCTGCAGCAAGACTTTTTTGCCAGATTATTAAGTTAATTGTGAGTTGATCGGTCTGAGTAACATATAACACGCTGCCTCTCCTTTAGTTTTATCTTGGTGTATACAGGGTGTTACAAAAATGTACGGCCAAACTATCTGGAAACATTCCTCACACACAAATAAAGAAAAGATGTTATGTGTCAGGAAACGCTTAATTTCCATGTTAGAGCTCATTTTAGTGTCGTCAGTATGCACTGTACTTCCTCGATTCACCGCCAGTTGGCCCAATTGAAGGAAGGTAATGTTGACTTCGGAGCTTGTGTTGACATGCGACTCATTGTTCTACAGTACTAGCATCAAGCACATCAGTACGTAGCATCAACAGGTTAGTGTTCATCACGAACGTGGTTTTGCAGTCAGTGCAATGTTTGCAAATGCGGAGTTGGCAGGTGCCCATTTGATGCATGGATTAGCACGGGGCAATAGCCGTGGCGCGGTACGTTTGTATCGAGACAGAATTCCAGAACGAAGGTGTCGCGACAGGAAGACATTCGAAGCAATTGATCGGCGTCTTAGGGAGCACGCAACATTCCAGCCTATGACTCGCGACTGGGGAAGACCTAGAACGACGAGGACACCTGCAATGGACGAGGCAATTCTTCGTGCAGTTGACAATAACCCTAATGTCAGAGTCAGAGAAGTTGCTGCTGTACAAGGTAACGTTGATCACGTCACTGTATGGAGAGTGCTACGGAAGAACCAGTTGTTTCCGTACCATGTACAGCGTGTGCAGGCACTATCAGCAGCTGATTGGCCTCCACGGGTACACTTCTGCGAATGGTTCATCCAACAATGTGTCAATCCTCGTTTCAGTGCAAATGTACCCTTTACGGATGAGGCTTCATTCCAACGTGATCAAATTGTAAATTTTCACAGTCAACATGTGTAGGCTGACGAGAATCCGCACGCAATTGTGCAATCACGTCATCAACACAGATTTTCTGTGAACGTTTGGGCAGGCATTGTTGGTGATGTCTTGGCTGGGCCCGATGTTCTTCCACCTGCACTCAATGGAGCACGTTATCATGATTTCATACGGGATACTATACCTGTGCTGTTAGAACATGTGCTTTTACAAGTACGACACAACATGTGGTTCACGCACGATGGAGCTCCTGCACAATTCAGTCTAAGTGTTCGTACGCTTCTCAACAACAGATTCGGTGATCGATGGATTGGTAGAGGCGGACCAATTCCATGGCCTCCACGCTCTCCTCACCTCAACCCTCTTGACTATCATTTATGGGGGCATTTGAAAGCTCTTGTCTACGCAGCCCCGGTACCAAATGTAGAGACTCTTCGTGCTCGTGTTGTCGACGGCTGTGATACAATACGCCATTCTCCAGGGCTGCATCGGCGCATCAGGGATCACATGCGACGCAGGGTGCATGCAGGTATCCTCGCTAACGGAGGACATTTTGAACATTTCCTGTAACAAAGTGTTTGAAGTCACGCTGGTACGTTCTGTTGCTGTGTGTTTCCATTCCATGATTAATGCGATTTGAAGAGAAGTAATAAAATGAGCTCTAACATGGAAAGTAAGCGTTTCCGGACACATGTCCACATAACATATTTTCTTTCTTTGTGTGTGAGGAATGTTTCCTGAGCCGGCCGCGGTGGTCTCGCGGTTGAGGCGCTCAGTCAGGAACCGCGCGCCTGCTACGGTCGCAGGTTCGAATCCTGCCTCGGGCATGGATGTGTGCGATGTCCTTATGTTACTTAGGTTTCAGTAGTTCTAAGTTCTAGGGGACTGTTGACCACAGAAGTTAAGTCCCATAGTGCTCAGAGCCATTTGAACCATTTTTTTAATGTTTCCTGAAAGTTTGGCCGTACCTTTTTGTAACACCCTGTATGTCTAATTTATACTGCAGATCTGTCTGCCTACAGGTCTGCAGCATGCCCTACAGCAATAATTTTTTCCCTTTAGCCATCGAAACCTCTGGTAGACGTGAAGAATCCCGATGTCACCACTATCAGGGGAACAACAGACTGGCAACTGAAGTTAATGAAGCAGTTCATAGGGAATCAGCAACAGCCACTTCATCCAATTCTTGTTGAATGACACCAGGTCCAATGAAGTTCGAGGGCTACAACTCCAACAGAAACATGCTAGCATCGATATCAGTGCGACTACAGAGGGCACGATGAACAGCAGGGACAACTATTAAGATTAAGAAGGTGAAAACTGCTGTTACAGTGATGAGGTAATGCGTTACCACTGACCTGCCCTTCCTCCTGGGGCCGGGTCCGGCAGCAGCCGCGCCCAGAGGACTGCAGGCGGCGGGCAGCGGCTGGCGCAGCTCCGCCGTGACGTAGACGCCCGAGAAGGCGGACACGCGGCGTCCCGGCGTGGCCGTGGCCAGCTGGTGCTGGCGCAACGACAGGTACACCCACAGGCTCTTCAGGATCGCCAGCCGCACCTGCAGGCCGAAACGGCTCGTGGAGCACTTACCATAAACGTATGTTAAGGTTAGCCATAGGGCAACAGCTACTCTGTTTGCAGAGGATGCACCACACCCCATCACACACAGGAACACACGCACTGCACCATGCAACACACAATACCACGCCACACATCACACCACAGATGACACACCACACCACAGAACATCTCAAACCATACCACACATCAAACTACACCCCACACGTGCCATACTACACGCACCAAAACCAGATCGCACACACCACACACTGCACACCACCTCCACATACACCTCCTCATACGCAAATGCATGTGTATGCATGCATGCAGTACTGCACACCACAGCCCCACACACCACACACAGCATACCGCATTCAACACACCAGTGCACCACACACAGCCCACCACATGCCACACTCTCCATCCACCACACCACATGCCACACTACAAACACCACACAGCAGCCATACGAAACTCCACACCATGCTGGAGGAATCACTTTGATTAAGTGGATGGTAACTGAAGATGATGCTGTAGTCCAGTTGAACGTTATGCAACCCACTAGACTGGAAGAGCCGACGGCGCTTACTACAGCGTTAAGACATCTACTAAGGTACAAGCATCTCTTCCTGTACCTGATTTCGTGTACAGAATCAACCTCAGAGTGAACAATCTGCCAACAGACGTGGAAAAACTGGAGAAGTTATTGAAGCAGGTTTATGGCAGAAGAAGTAAATAGCAGGCCCCTGTGGCCGAGCGGTTCTAGGCACTTCAGTCCGGAACCACACTAATGCTACGGCCGCAGGTTAGAATTCTGCCTCGGGCATGGAAGTATGTGATATCCTTAGGCTAGTTTGGCTTAAGTAATTCTAAGTGTAGAGGACTGATGAACTCAGATGTCAAATCTCATAGTGCTTAGAGCCATTTAAACCATTTGAAGAAATAAATAATAGTCTATAGATACTTTGTACAAGCACATTGTGATGACACATGGAAGTATAGCATTTGATTACAGGCGAGGAGGCCAAGACTGTTGAATATATACCTATCCTCCCTAACGGAGATAAAGATAGGACAGCTTAACGCCATGAGAAGTGTCAGCACATTGCATGAGGCTAGAAGAGCGGCTGAGGAGTTGCAGTTAGTATTGTGCCTCCAAGAACCATATACAAAGGCAGTAAAGATCCCCAGAATGCCAATAATCGCCCAGATAATCACACAGGGGCAGTGTCCTATGGCAGCACTAATAGTACTTAACAAGTCCATAACAGTGACAAAAATATCACAAACTCTTCAGAACACATAGTCTATGTGGCAATGTTAAACTTAAGGGAGAGCTGAACCTTGGTTTCCATGTATTTTCAGTTTAGTGATGATCTGGACGAATATTTGCTAAGACTAAACGATATTAGTCACCTAGGACGCACTAAGCCTCTTCTGTACTCTATGACGCAAATGCGAAATCACTACTATGGCGTAACTGCCTGACTGATGACCGCGACAGACAACTAGACGAAGCCACTATGGAACTCAACCTACTGGTATTCAGTGCACCTCACAATCGAAAAACACCATCACTGGGAGGGAAATACAAAACGACACACAAAACGTCTTAAATATAATATCAAGAACGCTAAATGGGAAGAACTAAGAAGAATGTTACGGTGATCAGAAACTCCATTGCTGGGGGATAATGTACATGCTGAAGTGCAAGGATTGACAGTGGCTATACATAGAGCGATGGAGGCATCGATAACTATCAGTAGATGTCATTCTAAAGGAGTATCTCGCATTTGGACCGAGGCGGAGCAGAAATTAAGATGCGAAACAAGAAGAGCCAGGAAGCTGTACATAACTCAAGAAGAAACAGTCTGAAGGTTGCATAGATAAAGATATTTTAAACGACGTTTTAAGGAAGAGTTGTAGAAATCAAAAATGGAACGATGGAGGCAATCTGTGGAGGCGAACTTTAGAAACCGATCGCTAGGATACACCATATGAAACAATCAGCGAGAAAACACGATCACCAACAGTCTTGCCGGCCGCTGTGGCCGAGCGGTTCTAGGCGCTGCTGTCCGGATCCGCGCTGCTGCTACGGTCGCAGTTTCGAATCCTGCCTTGGGCATGGATGTTTGTGATGTCCTTAGGTTGGTTAGGTTTAAATAGTTCTAAGGCTAGGGGACTCATTACCTCCGATGTTAAGTCCGATAGTGCTTGGAGCCATTTTTTGAACCTACAGTCTTATCCACTCTCAGAAGAAATGATTGGATTCTAAAAAAAAGTTGAGAACATTCAGCTGCCTTGCTAATGGGAACACTACTTCCTGACGATGGAGATAAAGCGAGAGAGATGATCAGCGTAGGTTGCAGGACATGTTTTGGGAAGAATAGAGGTACAATATACTTGTGTACCCCTTCGTACAAGAAGAAATTAGGAATATAATTTTAGACTGAAATAGAAAACATGTCCGGGACCGGACTGGATCCCTGCCGAAATAATACATGCCTTATGTGATCAGTAGATAGTTGAAACTTCCTGGCAGATTAAAACTGTGTGCCCGATCGAGACTCGAACTCGAGACCTTTGCCTTTCGCGAGCAAGTGCTCTACCATCTGAGCTACCGAAGCACGATTCACGCCCGGTACTCACAGCTTTACTTCTGCCAGTATCTCGTCTCCTACCTTCCAAACTTTACAGAAGCTCTCCTGCGAACCTTGATTTTCACTCTGCAGCGGAGTGTGCGCTGATATGAAACTTCCTGGCTGTGAGTACCGAGCGTGAGTCGTGCTTCGGTAGCTAAGATGGTAGAGCACTTGCCCGCGAAAGGCAAAGGTCCCGAGTTCGAGTCTCGGTCGGGCACACAGTTTTAATCTGCCAGGAAGTTTCATATCAGCGCACACTCCGCTGCAGAGTGAAAATCTCATTCTGGAAACATGCCTCAGGCTGTGGCTAAGCCAAGTCTCCGCTATATCCTTTCTTTCAGGAGTGCTAGTTCTGCAAGGTTCGCAGGAGAGCTTCTGTAAAAGTTTGGAAGGTAGGAGACGAGATACTGACAGAAGTAAAGCTGTGAGTACCGGGCGTGAGTCGTGCTTCGGTGGCTCAGATGGTAGAGCACTTGCCCGCGAAAGGCAAAGGTCCCGAGTTCGAGTCTAGGTCGGGCACACAGTTTTAATCTGCCAGGAAGTTTCATATCAGCGCACACTCCGCTGCAGAGTGAAAATCTCATTCTGGCAGTAGATAGTTACTTGTGCCGTCTGTACAATGAGTCTCTCTTGCAAGGAATGGTCTCTCTAGCAAGGAAGGGTCTCTGCACGGTGGGAGAACGCTGTTCTGGTAATATTTAGTACATTGCAAGATAAAGATCCAATGATACCCAGATCCTACAGACCAATTTGTCCTTTGAATGTTCTCGTTAAGATATTTGAAAAACTGTTTTGCAAAATATTAGAAGATCACAAACTGGTACACGGGATGAGCCCTCACCACTACGGACTTAGAAGAGGAAAGGCAACTGAAGACGCAATTAACAAGGCGATTTAGCTAGCGAAGAAGCTCACTGTACGTACGCTCTACAAATACCACGGTTCGATAATCGCTAAATTATGGAGAAAATGCGTATATTTTTCTGACGTAAGTAAACTACTAAAGTATGCAAGTGATATTTAATGGTTGTAGCTGCTATGCAGAGACCGAACTTTTGTAATGGAAATATTTACATTTTTCGGACGAACTGGAAAGTTGTAGAACACTGGCGGGAAATACCGATAAGAAGTTCCACAAACGTTTGCCCTGTGTACCAAGAGTAAGAAAATATGAAACTAGATATGGATTGCGTGTTTTCTGTGCATCTGGTCCGTCGGCATACAGTAAACCAAGAAACTGTAGGACGTTGCTGCTACTGTTGTTTTTCTATCGCGAAGTTATTAGCGCCTCGAATACTTCGTGTATCAGGTGTCAAGCTGCGCTCCTGTTGTTGTTGTAGCCGGCAGACACCATGCTCATGATGCACTTCCTATATTCACAGTGTAGGCAGCAGACCAAGAAGTGGACATGATTACGTTTACTGAGCAGCTCGCCAAAATGCTGGATAAGTGTTCAAATTGTATGCTGGAAGGTATCGAGAAACTAGAATTGTTAAGAGCAAAACACGTCAACAATTTGTAACAGCATTTGATGAGGACAATACAAGTAATATTTTAGTACCTGTAACACACAGTCCTGCCGCTATGAAACGAATGTGCGATTGGGATCAGCTAAACGAGTGTCTTGCAGATTTTATATTTCAATGCGTTTCATCCGTTCAGCGGTTCACTCCATGCTGCTTCGCGACAGTGACTTTGAGAACGGTTTAGTTCTCTGAATGGTGTGTAGGAAAGCTGCCAAGTGACGAGACGCTTGTAGGCAAGGATTTGTTTCCAGATGAAGAGTCGTTTACGAACCATCGCCAAAGCACTTTCAGCAATCTAAAAAACTACTAGCCACTTGAAAATTAATGCTGGCTGAGGGCGGACCACGGTCTATCAATATATGGTGAGGTCTTTTCAGGAATCACATCATACGTCCCCACTTTATTCACGAGAGTATAAATAAATACAAGTATCTACAGTACCTAACAGATTCGATACCCCTGTTATTTGACAATATCCCACTGACTACAAGGGAATCCTTGTCGTAGCAACATACTGGATGCGTCTCGTCAATTCCACAGCGGTAACTACAAACCTCCTTAAAAAATGGGTTTCGATTGATCGTACGCTCGGGAAGCACAAAATTGCCTTCACTTTCATGACACTTAACCACTTTATCCGTGGGAATAAATAAAGAGCTCCATAAGAAAATATCGACTCCTCCTGCAAACATAAAACGCCACGTAACAACCGTCTGTGTAGCGATAAGTCCAGATGAAATTCAATGTGCAGTATTGTCAGTCTGAAATGATTTCATAGCATGTATTAGTATTAAAGCCAATGTCATGTGAAAGGAAGGTTTTTCAAAGGCTCTCTCCAATAACACTAACAGTTTTAAGCTTTTTTTCTTCGCAAAGAGTTGTGCTACTATGCTATTAAATAATTCTAACGATTTTATTAATTGTAAGGATCAAACAAGTCTCCGTAAAACTAGCATTTTTGTTGGGCGTGTTTTTAACCAACTATCTTAATTTTTATTTTATGAAAATAACTGTTAAGGAAACAAATTGTTGGCATTTTTCACGAACTTGAAAAAAAGAAATCAGGGTTGTTTCAGCATCTTGTTGGCCCAAATAGCTCATTAAAAAGTGTCTAATGGACGCAGTTAACATTTTACAGCGACGAGCGTGATCGAAGTTGAGATTCAATACCTATATTTCCGAGATTCAAGAAACAAATACCAGGATACGTTATACTGACATTTAGTACTAGTGGTTTGGCAATAAAGTGAAGCGTGCAAGCTCGGGATGCGTTAGCCGGAGCGGGCGCCTGAGTGGGGGGACGAGCTTGAGCTCACTCTGAAATCTGATTCTAAACGGACTGCACTCGCTTAATCTTTCATATCTCGGCTTCTGGAGCAAGTAAAACATTCTTTTTGTACTTCCACTAGGGCAGCTTGACGAGATAACCATGAAAGTCATAGTAGTTTTCGCCTTAGAAGCAAAGGAGCCCCGGAAAAATTTAACTTTTATCTAAATTTTCTTACGTTTATTGTCATTTTAATAATCTAGTATAGTTGTAGAAATGTTTTTCATTTAATACATTAACTGCTTTGCTTAGTTACTGACACTTAAGTTACAATTTTCGATGGTTTCTTTTACACTAATTCTAATATTTAAATAGTTAATTATTTTGATACCAAATTAAATAAATGTAACATGCCAATTACTGACACTGAAAATCAATGAGACGTATCATAGTACTTGTTTCTTGCAAATATAAGTGTTCAATATTGACCTCCGTAAAGCGCATCATTGCAAAATGAACAAATAAACAGATAAAATGAAGCCTCGGGTCGAGGAGGTCGTAGAAACAATTTTTTTTTTAAACGTAAAAGTATGTCAGCTGTCTCTTTCTTTAAAAAAATAATTTAATCAAATAAAACCTGAGATAGTTGGATAAAAACACGCTCAAGAAATGTGCAAGTTTTCTGAAGTCTTCATTTTATCCTGACAATTAAAAAAATCGTTAAATTTATTTAACATCATGGTAGAATAACGCAATGCGAAGAAAATAAGCCCTAAACCGTTACTGTACTACCGTCCGCTTACAAGACCAAGCCAGTTATTGAGAGTATTTTTTTAAATCGATATGTCTTATTATTTTTTAATTTTTTGAATGAGTACTTTTTTTTCTTATCGCAGACTATACTCAAAGTGTATAGCATGTACGGGGACGTGAATATTAACGAGTTGCAGAGATCCCGATTTTCTTTTGCGTAATATCCCTAAACGTAACTAACCAATCATGAAAAAGAAAGTATTTAAAACTTTTTATTTCCTGTATGCTTGTATTTTTTTCTTTGTAATAAGTTTTGCAATAACACCATAATGCTTTCAGTACAATGACCTATAAACAGGAAAGCAATGAAGAAAATAAACGAAGTTAAAGAGTGCAATGCAAGCTCCATTCCAGTTTCTTACAACTTGAAAGGACAAGCAGTTTTGATCAGAATGGGGACTAAGGAGCACAGAACGCTGACAGTGAAGTCTCAAATTTATCATCCCTAAGAAATACTGTCATTCCGTTTATAAGAATGAAACAACGAAAGGTATCACCTACTCTTAAGTGCTGGTGAAATTGTTCCTATAAACGTGAAAAGCACCTGATGGATGACGTTTACAAGTATTAGACAGCTTAAGACAGACAGCAGCCAAAGTAGCAGGATGAGATTCACCTATTTGAGTGTGCGACCGATCTTCCATTGAACTCCTCACGGTTGACGAATTTTCCTCGTAGTTTATTTCACGGTTGTTTCACGCTAACGGCGCCTGTATGTTGTCAGAACATTCATATGACAATTATCGAAGTGTAATTGGTAGAACAGAACGTACATTAAATTCTATGGCAGTTGCGGCCAAATCTGAGTCAGTGGACAAGGCTACCTGTAATTGTGTTTCGTCGTGGAGACTATTGGGAAGACTTTATAACTCTTTCAACATAGCCCCTGCACACACATACGTGTCGGCTGATGCTACGGTTCTTCTTTTCTGGCTTCACTAAATAAATTGGAAGTCACATAAATAACACAAAACCAAAACAACAAACAGACTTAGAAATTAGGGACCTCACTCGTCGTGGAATAACATGAAAGAGTCAAAAACTGTTAAAGCAATGGATTCACGTGCCATGATGTTGATGAAACACATTAAAAATGTCAAGGTCAAACTAAATTCATTGCTTCCGTGACCATTCCCTTGTTGAAACGGGTTCTACATGGCAAAGGAATGTCACGCGACACCTTAGTTCATTACAGGAAGCATTTATCGGCGGACACCAATCAGTCAACTACCTTCGCTTTGGTGCTGACAAAATAGTTACGTAAGGCTCACCAGTCTGGTCTTGCCCCGTGTGGCCGAGCGGTTCTAGGCACTTCAGTTTGGAACCGCGTGACCGCTACGGTCGCAGGTTCGAATCCTGCCTCGGGCATGGATGTGTGTGATGTCCTTAGGTTAGTTAGGTTCAAGTCCCATAGTGCTCAGAGCCATTTGAACCATTTGAACTTGCCCCGCGAAACGAGGATAAACAAGTCAACACATCAGTACCACCGCCATCTTTATAACATTCCGAATATCTTAAAATAAGTTTCAATTTCGTATTACTACGCCTATATTTACATCTACCTAGATACTCCGCAAGCCACCGTACGGTGCGTAGCGAAGGGTAGCCTGAACCATTACTAGTCATTTCCTTTCCTGTTCCATCCACAAACAGAGGTAGGGAGAAACGACTGTCTATATGTCTCCGTATGAGCCCTCATTTCTCGAATCGTATCTTCGTGGCCCTTGCGGGGAATATATGTCGGTGGCAGTAGAGTCGATCGGCAATCAGTCTGAAATTGCCAGTTCTCTAAAAATTTTCAATAGCGTTCCTCGAAAACTATTTCGCCTTCCTATTTGAGTTCCTGATGCATCTCCGTAACACGTAAGTGTCGTTCGAATCTACCAGTAACAAATCTAGCAGCTCGGCTCTCAATTGCTTCGATGTCTTCCTTCAATTCGACCTGGTACCGATTCCAAACACACGAACAGTACTCAAGAATAGGTCGCACCAGCATCGTATATGCGGTAGGAAAATTAACTAGCACCTTGCAGTTGCATTCGATGGCACAGTAAAAACGTATTTTTCAGGAAATAGCGGATATAAGTGCACACCCGGAACATGATGTTATTGCAGTATTTCTGCTACAGCAGTATAGCTCAGTCAACTTCTATGGATCTCAGATGTCTCTCTTGGGAAACTAATACATCATCGACATTAATCACTGCGTCTTGTGTGCTTCAAAACTGCGATGACAATATTAGGTTCTTGTAAAATGCCTTCGGTATCCATACTTCCCTGTCACGCAGCAGAATCTGAATCTCCATTGATGTACAGGATGTCATTTGGGTCTCTGTGCAGAGGATTTTCCACAGATGTTGGGGTTGTGCGACAAACTAGTTAATTTTTATCGATATCTCGGATACATTCTTGTATGATATTTCAGGACGCGTAATTAAAATATTGTAGCCAGCGACACAGATTGCAACGCTATCTACCCACCCCCACAACCAGAGGCGACACATACGCGCAGCAGGCAGCGAGCTCACCGAAACAGGCCGCATACTCGAGCTACTGCACCACGTCACGTGGCGGGATCCTGTGGTGTCCGGCGTGGGGTAAAGCTGAGCACACAGCGACAGCAAGCCAGTGTAGTACTGAGTCCTCACGTTTATAATTGGCTGCTTGTTGTTGCCGACCTAGGCTGCGGTTTTAGATTATGTATGACTCTCCCTGTGTTGTCAAGATTGTGCACGAATTCCTAAGGGAGCAAGCTGCTTAGGTCATCGGTCGCTAGACTTAGACACTACTTAAACTGTCTTACGCTAAGGAAAACACACACATCCATGGCCGAGGAAGGACTCGAATCTCCGGCGGGACGGCGCTTGGTTGTCATAGCTGTACGATTCAAGGTGTCACAGTACTGTTCATTATTTGCCAGCCAGCAAAAAGTTTGTGTCGTATTCCGAAATCACAGTCTGTACCGAACATGTAACTTGTGCCTATGTTCAAATACAAGGGAGTGGAAGCAATGTTCCAACATTATGTTTGGTATTTCTTAGACACAGGTACCATGAAAGAGTATTTTTTTTCTTTTACCTTATTCCCAAACCTGTACCGAAATTTTAACCAATGATTTTATTCAAATAAAGCGAGTGGAAGCAATGTTCCAAAATAGAATTTGATGTTTCTTGGAGGCAGGTGCCATCTAAGCAAAGTTTAGGTTTTTTTAGTTTCTTTTTCCATAAAGACCTTAAACTTGGTATGAGTTTTTAAGATTTCATGGTCGTACGATTAGGCTGTATTATACACCAGAGCCTCTCGGAGTAGCCGTGCGGTCTAGGGCGCCATGTCACGGATTGCGCGGCCCGTCCTGCCGGAGGTTCGCTTCCTCCCTCGGGCATGGGTGTGTGTGTATTGTTGTTAGCATAAGTTATTTTAAGTAGTGTGTAAGTATAGGGACCGATGACCACAGCAGTTTGGTCCCTTAGGAATTCACACACATTTGAACACATACACTAGAAGGATTATTTCCTTTAAGTTACGGTGGCTGGTGGCAGTAACACACAGATCGATACCGAACAGTAAGGTAATAATAGCTTTATGTTGATGGATGTGAATAACTGCTGGTCGTATTGTTCTCCATTGCTTCTCAGTGTGATATAAGTGTTTTGTTTCATCGGTCTTCTGAGATGTAGCCTGCCAGAAGTTCCTCTCCATTGCTAAATTCTTCAACTCAGAGTAGCTCTTACACATCACGTCCTCGATTCTAAGTTGGATACATACTATCTTCTCAAAAGGTACCCACTTACCTATCAGTGGACATTAATGAGGAGTGTGTCCACCCTTAATTTTTATGACAGCTTGAAATGTACTGGGGACATTTTCAGTGAGGCATATTATTGTTCAAAAACCATTACCTAAGAGATGCTGCTTTACGACAGAGTGCATTGTCATGATGATACAAAGATTCATCGTGTCCGAATCATTCCTCTAATGTGCGCAACGTATAGCTCTGTAAAATGTGTTCGTAATATTCTGCATTTAGCGTTCTCGTAAGCGCTATAAGGAGACCATGCCCTAACCATCTCGTACATGGGATCTGCGTTATCTCGGGTTAACTGTGGTTTCTCTTTCGTGTTTCGACTTCACAATCACATCACCAAGAGTCGACTCGGCCAGGCTTTGAAGAGATGAGGTGTTCCTCATAGATTTGTTACTCAGGTGCAGTCCAATGATTAGTCCACACTCGAACTCACTGAGCTCTGCTTTCCGACCCATTCCGTTGTTAATGCATCCACACTTACAACTGTCGGATGAGGCTCTTGTGACCTCCACTCTTCAGTTTCGGATTACTTAGAGGTGTGCAGATACTTTTGATGTACTGGGTGGTTATAGTTAAATTTTCCCTGTTTATTGCATTATTATTCCTCTAATGTGCGCAATGTATAACCCTGTAAACTGTGTTCATATTATTCTGCATATAGCGTTCTCTTAAGCTCTATAGGGAGACCACACCCTAACCATCTAAAACACCTGACTAGTGTCGCACCACCTACTCCGTACTTCACTGTCTGCACTAAGGATGATGGCAGATATCGTTCTCCAGCCATTCGCCAAACCCAATCCCTACCGTTGGATTTTCACGGGTTACGCCCTGTTTCATCTCTCCAGATCACTCATCTCGTCATTCACTGTTCATTGGCGCCCTTCTTCACACCACCTATAGTATCACTTAACAGTGACTACAGAAATGTTTGGCATATGGGGATCTGCCCGACCAATGAATCCTATTCACGTGACCTTCCTACACAGACAGAGCTAGATGAACTGATGATACAACTTCAGAACTCACGAGCCATTCCTTTAACCTATTTCATGCGTTTTTATGACAATTTTCCGTAATACTCGTCGGTTCCTGTCCATCAGTACATGGGATCTGCGTTATCTCGGTTTAACTATGGTTGTTCTTTCGCGTTTTGACTTCACAAACACATCACCAAGAGTCGACTTGGGTGGGCTTACAAGAGTTGAGTTGTTCCTGATAGATATGTTACCCAGGTGCCGTCCAATGATTAGTCCACACTCGAACTTACTGAGCTCTGCTTCCCGACCCATTCCGTTGTTAATGCTTCCACACTTAACAACTGTCGGATCCAGCTCTTGTGATCTCCACTCGTCAGCTTCGCATTACTTAGAGTTGTGGGGATACTTCTGATGTACAGGGTGGCTATAATTAAACTTTCCCTATTTAACACATTATAACACGCAAACTAACCACTGTACGAGTACCAAACTAAGCAGCATTAATGTCAAGGACGCGGAAAAGAGAAATAATGCAGAATAAATTCAGTTGAAACACTATTAATGTGCTGTTACGGTACATCATACCATTACATACGGGTAGCATTTTTGCTACAAAAGGGGCTCAATATGGCGCCTATCGGCGTCCAAAAGAGTCAGAAACTGCACTATTTCGTTCTGAACAGCAGAACGAAGCATGTCCTTAGGCATGCTGACTACCTCTCTTGATATGCTGTGCTTCAGATCAGCACACGTGTGCGTGTTCCCCTAGTAAATGCTGCCCTTCGTGTAGTCCTACAGCCAGAAACCATAGGGAGCCAGATCAGGTGATCGTGCCGACCAAGCACTTGGAAACGATCGGCTTATAGTTCGAACGTTTTCGAATGTCTTTCTGAGAAGCAGGTAAACTTCACGAGCGATGTGCAGTGGGGTTCCATCTTGCATGAAAACTTTCCAGATCAGTGCGTGTCTTTCCTGTAGGGCGGGTACTCGTATGGCATGATGGCGAAGCACATCGCACTAACGCAGGCCAGTCTCATTGCATGTGTTTGAGCGCCAAGCTCTTCAGGAAAGAATCGGCCAATGATGATCGTAACCGTGAAGCCACACCATATAGCAACACCTTCACCATACAGAGGAACTCAATGCACAATGACTGGAGGTGAAGATCCCCACACAGATATTCTGTGTGTTCACCTCACCCATCATAGTAAGATTAGCTTCGTCTGTCCTTTGGATCGTCCAGGGCCAGCACACGTCCAATCCTTGCGAAAAAGTGGAGAGTGAAGCCAACACGTCGTGTGTTCTTTGGTGAAAGCTGCTATACGATATGGATCTTGTGAGGGTACTATTCCAGAATGATACTGTGGTGTCACCGCCAGACACCACACTTCCTAGGTGGTAGCCTTTAAGTCGGCCGCGGTCCGTTAGTATACGTCGGACCCGCGTGTCGCCACTGTCAGTGATCGCAGACCGAGCGCCGCCACACGGCAGCTCTAGAGAGACGTCCTAGCACTCGCCCCAGTTGTACAGCCGACTTTGCTAGCGATGGTTCACTGACCAATTACGCTCTCAATTGCCGAGACGATAGTTAGCATAGCCTTCAGCTACGTCAATTGTCAATTGCTACGACCTAGCAAGGCGCCATTATCATTGCTAGTCTTCATTACTTGTCCTGTTCCAGACCTCATGCCATCCTGCGTGAGCTTAAACAAGTGCCTTTCGGCTTCACCTCGTAGTGGCTTGGCTGTCTTGCCAAGTCACAACAGATACAAAGCACCTTCTGTATACTGGACCACGGGATGTTTAACTGTCGTGACATAGCGCACGCACTGCCTGACGATCAGGTAATCCACGCTGCGTTGTCTGCCATAGCAACAGCGATCTCATCAATCACTTGTGATGCCACCAGACATCAGCATCCTCCCAGAGCGGCGTCCAGTTCTCCAGCTGATTCGATCGTCTTCATCATACTCTTCACAGCAGGTGCAAACGAGGACCCTTCCGTACTCCTTTCAGCCAGCGATATACTCGAAGTTCAGCTGTAGCATTACTGTTGTTTTGATAATAGAAAAATGGTTCAAATGGCTCTGACCACTATGGGACTTAACATCTATGGTCATCACTCCCCTAGAACTTAGAACTACTTAAACCTAACTAACCTAAGGACACAACACCCAGTCATCACGAGGCAGAGAAAATCCCACACCCCGCCGGGATTCGAACCCGGGACCCCGGGCGTGGGAAGCGAGAACGCTACCGCACGACCACGAGCCGCGGATTGATAATAGAGCTTCACCAGTAGTACCCTGCTACTTTTGTCCAAGCCCATGTTGACACAAGTGCACTGCGACTCGTCAGTTGCGTGACACTATGAGTCACGATGACTGATCACGGCGCCTGGTGGCCGTAGTTTGAACTGGGCGGTGGCGCTGTGACAGATGGAAATCATGCTCCCCATACTCTGGACATCAAACCTACCAAGTTTAGTACTCGTATGGTAATTAGTTTCCGTTCAAAAATGGTTCAAACGGCTCTGAGCACTATGGAACTTAACATCAGAGGTCACCAGTCCCCTAGATTTTAGAACTACTTAGACCTAACTTACCTAAGGACATCACACACATCCATTGAATAAGTTAGGGCACACGCAGATATCTTATCTGACATGTTAACTGGTTACTATAAGTCTTACCGTCTTACTGTTGGAACTGCATAAGGGAATGTATATTCTGTATATTTTGATTGTAGAACGAAGTGCATCAAGTAGACTACATAAGAGAACCAGGGTGGGACACGCACCTCGCCGTTGAGGAAGCAGTAGAGGCAGGCTATGAAGAAGCCCTGGAAGGAGACGAGGAAGTGCGTGGCGTAGGACCAGAGCGCGAACTCCCAGGCGGCCCTGTCCAGGGGGGCGTCCGCCATGTTGACCAGGTTGGTGATCCCCAGCAGCGGCAGCAGCACCACCGCCGCCCGCACCGCTTTCCTGTGAACAAGGCGGCACCAGCATCAGAACCACAATTTCTCGACGCTAGAGATCAAATCGATTCTCAAAAGCTGTGGTTGATTAACTATGGATCAAGTTACTTTCTTAACGAAATCAGTGGATTGGCTGATAACAAAATTAGTTGAAATGGCTCTGAGCGCTATGGGACTTAACAGCTGAGGTCATCAGTCCCCTAGAACTTATAACTACTTAAACTTAACTAACCCAAGAACATCACATACATCCATGCCCGAGGAAGGATTCGAATCTGCGACCGTAGCCGTCGCGCGGTTCTAAACTGAAGCGCCTAGAACCGCTCGGCCACTCCGGCCGGCAGCTGATAACAATTGAGCAATGAGAAAGGATCTCTTGTGGTTGTTCCTCATTGTGCACTCTGGTGGTATCGGCAGCAAATTCCTCTTTCAAGGCAACAATTTGTCTGGGAAACGAGGCACAGCAAATTGGCATGGAGTTAATGAACTATGATTCAAATCCACGATCTTGCATTTCCTGGGCAATGCCCTTACTGGTTTCGCAATTCAGGCACGATTCATGAACAGAGTCATGCACGAAACAAAGCCCGCCAAGGCCATGTTTCACGTTTACGGCTGGCACGTATGTATTACAGGCGAGCCCAACTCGCTCGTGAGACAGCTGTGCGCAGTTGAGCACAGCCCGCCAGGCCGAAGTGACTTGAGCTTTCGATGCCACCTTTCGCCTTCGAACCCTGACATATAGGTGTTGCGGAGGGTGACGTCATACGTGAGTTTGTTTCATTTACTTGGCAGAGTTAGTAGTGTCAGTAACGCAGTGTTTGTAGATTGTATTGGATTTATGCGGGACTTCGTGAATTTCGATGATGTGGACACGTTACTACATCTTCGATCAACTTCACTGCCGGGTTGTAACAACGGTTCCCGTCCGATCACCTAAGCTAAGCAAAGATTAACCTGGCTGGTGCTTGGATGGGTAACCGGGCGCCATTGGTTTTCAGGACACTAAAGTCGCCGAAGTGACGTCCAATTGAAAGACTTTCACCAGGCAGTGGTTGCAGACGAAATTTATTTATTTACTTTTCTTAAATCCATAGCTCCAACTTCTTGAACAAGCTTATACCTCAAATCAGCGAGAGCTTAATCGTTGATTTTGCAGGTAATTGGCTTAAACACTGATTATAATTTACGTGAATATAGAATTTTTCATGAGTACATCTCCTTTTCGATTATAAAATTCTTGCTCCGTGTGCTACTTTGTTTGAGAGACCAGGGATCAGTTTATGTGTTACAGTGATGTGAACCAACTACTTCTCTGTTTTATGCGTTTTGGATATCGCGTTTCATTCATTTCCACGATCTCTTGCTTTTTGTATTGCTGTTGGTATTTGGCTCTCTGTACTGGTATCGCTTTGTGCTGTTCTATGTCGGCATTTGGCTCTGTATATTCGAACAGACTTTCGGCCTTCTCTCGTAGTATTGGTACTGGGCTTTCTGTATGGCTATCGCGTTCTGGCTTCCTATATTTCAATTGGGCTGTTTAGCTGAGCTACACAGGTCATGTGTTGTTCTCGATAATAGTTCTGTAGCTGGGCACTTTCCCGCCTGTATCTCCAAGCATTGTGGCCAGCTGTATTTATAGCATTCGAGATGGATTGTGGCCCTATATCTAACGGTTTACTGGTTATGTTCGGCCAATTGTCATCCGTTCAGTTCAGAATTCATTGTAGGTGTTTCTTATTTCTAGCTTCTGACTGAGTGTTGTGGCCCATTGTTGGTCTCTCGTCTCACTAGTTTGGAAGGATATTTGATGACAGTTATTACAAGTTTCTTTAAAAAAAGCTTTGGGCACCCTTGAGGAAAATTGGACCCATATGTCCGCTTAGCTGGCCATCCGCTAACTGCATCATTTATTCGTTGACAGTGAATTTTTTGTCCCATGCAAGTTTCAGTTTTAATATCATGATCCACCATGTAAGGCATTTGCCCTGTTGCTCATTGTTGATTGTATCTATAATTCTATCACAATTGTAGGGAATGCTTTTTCAAGTTCAAAACCTCCTGATGTGGCTTCTAGGCTACAAAACATGTCGTTAAATAATTTATTTATAAGACCAGCCAAGTACTTATTGTTCTTGACGTTATGTCGTGTTTTTCTGCAATATGTTTGAGATGGTCCAGATGGCTCTGAGCACTATGGGACTTAACATCTGAGGTCATCAGTCCCCTAGAACTACATAAACCTAACTAACCTAAGAACATCACACACATCCATGCCTGTGGCAGGATTCGAGCCTGCGACCGTAGGGGTCGCACGGTTTCAGACTGAAGCACCTAGAACCGCTCGGCCACCACGGCCGGTAAATATATATTTAAGATGTCCGTGGTTGTTATTTTCGCTTTTACTTTCAACCATGCTCAGAATTGACAACAACCCGCTGTTTTCCCGTTAGGCTTTACCAATAACTCCCCCCCCCCCCCTCCACCACCACTAACTCTCTGAAGTTTCCAACTATCATGTATAAGACATCTTCAACTTATTATTACTTTGCAAATGTATCAATGTGTATAGCGAAAAAAGCTATCTCTAAAGTTTGTTGGAAGACGCCAAGCGCTCTCATTATGAAACAATGGATGAATATATGAATATTATGTTCCATTTTAAGTTACAGATAGTTTTTCAGGTATCTCAATGATTATGACGGCGTATCTCCTAAACCATGTGTCAAACTATGATACAATGTTGAAGGTACATTCAGTGTTGTCCGTGAACATTGCATGCGAAGTATGTTACCAATACACTTAGTAGTAAAGAAGAAATAAATTAAAAAAGCATGCCTCATGTTGCTGCTTTACTGCATGAACTTCGAAAATGTAGTTAGTGATAAACATTTTTACTTTCGCCATTTTGTGGATTGTGTAGTCGAGAAAAAATTTCCTAAAAGTTTGAAGTTATGTGTAAACCTTGTTACGAGTCAGTAGGTATTCTTACACTCAAACACTGAGTGGATATAATCTGGGTATTTGCCTCAAGACGTATGCACAATCTTAACCGTAATACTTGTCTTACTGTTTTGATCCCCCCCATATAAGATTATACCTTTTAATAAGTAGATTATCCAGCATTTGATATTTTTAAATTCAGTCACTATATATATGAGACACTGAAAATCAAATTTATCTTGCCCCTGGAGGCTGTTAGAAAGGGAAGCTGCCATTGGAAAGGGTTCCGTTCTCACAGATGGTAGCTTAGTATTACTCAACCACGATATTACTGCACTTGACTGTTGTATAACAGGCTGTGACGACACAGTAAACAATTACAGTGGTGCCTAAGGAGAACGCATCGCACTTCCAGTACTTTCAAGTCAATCTGCATTTACTATAAACCCTGATTACGTCCTGAGTCACAATATGACGACCGAAGATCCCCATTTCCTAATCTAATTCCCTCAGCTCTAAGTCCCTCAGCATCAGCTGATTTAATTCGATTACATTCCATTATCCTACTTTTGCGTTTGTTGATGTTCACCTTATATCCTCCTTTCAAGGCTTTGTCCATTCCGTCGACCTACAATACACACGGAAATTCCGTGCTGATGTTGCAAACCTTCATGGGTGATGAAGAAGGGAAAATGCATCTACTCGATGGAAGGGGCCCTAGTCCAGGAACGACCGAGTTGAAAGTTATAGGCACCAGCACCTGCGCCAAGTCCCAAACGACTGGAAAGAAGCGCATGTAACTCCAGTATACAAGAAGGGCAAAACAACGGACTCTCTAAATTACAGAACATTATCCCGATCCTCGGTTTTCTGCTGATTCCTTGAACATATTCTCAATTAGAAGATTCACTAATCTGTTTGGTTTTGGAAAGCATAGCTCGTGCGAAATTCAACTTTCCTTTTTCTGTTCAGATATACTGCGAACTATAGATAAGGGCTAAAGGCAGCTGTCATATTTCTAGATTTCCAGAAGGCGTTTGACACGGTGCCCAACTGCAGGCTGTTAACGAAGGTACGAGGGTGCGTAATAGACTCCCAGGTGTGTGAGTGGCTCGAAGACTTCTGAAGTAATAGAACGCAGTCTGTTGTCCTCGACTGTGAGTGTTCATCAGAGACGTATATCTTCAGGAGTGCTCCGGCGAAGTATGATAGGACCGCTGCTGTTCTCTATGTGCATAAATAATTTGGCGGAGAGGGCGGACAGATATCTGCGGTTATTGCTGATGATACTGTGGTTACTTCAAAGTGTCGAAGTTGAGTTACTGTAGGAAGACATAAGACGAAGTAGACAAAATTTCCGGCATGTTTGATGAATAGCATTTAGCTCTAAATATCGATTAATGTAAGTTAGCGAACAGGAAGAACACTCATTAATGTTCGAATACAGTATAAGAAGTGTCCTGCTTGACACAGTGGAGTCGTTTAAATATCAAAAAGAGCATGTGAGAACTGTGGTACGTGAAGCGAATGGCCAACTTCTTGTTTATTAGGAGAATTTTAGGAAAGGGTGGTTCAACTGTAAAGATGACAGCATATAACACGCTGGTGAGACCTGTTCGCCGGCCGCGGTGGTCTAGCGGTTCTAGGCGAGCAGTCCGGAACCGCGCGACTGCTCCGGTCGCAGGTTCGAATCCTGCCTCGGGCATGGATGTGTGTGATGTCCTTAGGTTAGTTAGGTTTAAGTAGTTCTAAGTTCCAGGGGACTGATGACCACAGTAGTTAAGTCCCATAGTGCTCAGAGCCATTTGAACCATTTGAGATCTGTTCTTGAGTATTGCTCGGGAGTTTGGGATCCGAATCCGATAAACTGAAGGAAGACATCGAAGCAATTCAAATGCGGGCCGCTAAATTTGTTATCGGTAGGTTATAACAATATATAAGTGCAACGGAGGCTGCTTCGGAAGCTCAACTGGAAAGACCTGGAGGGAAGCCGACATTCTTTCCTATAAACACTACTGAGAATTTAGACAACTGGTATTTGAATCCGACTGTCAAATCAGAATGAGATTTTCACTCTGCAGCGAAGTCTGCGCTGGTATGAAACTTCCTGGCTGATTAAAACTGTGTGCCGGGCCGAGACTCGAACTCAGGACCTTTGCTTTTCACGGGCAAGTGCTCTACCAACTGTCAAATGATTCTACTGGCGCCAAGGACTACGACGATGCGATACGAGAAATCAGGGCTCATATGGAGGCATATAGATAGTAATTCTTCGCTCGATCTATTTATGAATGAAACAGGGAAGTAAATGACAATTGTGGTGCAGGGAACCCTCCACGTACCGTACGGTGACTTGCGTTTATCCTTGCTGATGTACATGTAGATTCTGCGGAGACTTCTGTATTCTCGCTTTTAACTTGCGAGCCAGTCCTATGAAGTCTTCTCCGAACTCGCTGTCTACTTGTGCGTGGAGATTTGACACGAGAGCCTCCGCCATTGCCCGTGCAACCGAAAACTCGTCACTGAGTCTTTTCGATTCCTAGTCCCATGTAGAAAAGAGAGTGAGTATACGAAAGTATAGCCGTGGACTGGCGGTATTACCACTACATAACCACCCGCTGGCACGGTGTTATTATGTACCAATACAATAACTGATCGATTAGTAGTAAATATTTATTTGTTTATACACATACATACGTATATATATATATATATATATATATATCTATATATATATGCTTAAATATATATATCTATATGCGTATAAATATAAACGCTTAAATATATGTATACACAAATAAATATTTACTACTAATGGATGTCATTGTATTGGGTGCAGGTGGTTATCTAGTGGCTATACCGCCAGTCCGCGGCTATACTTTCGTATACTCACTGTCTTTCCTACGCGGGACGAGGAATCGGAAAAGACTTAGTAACGAGTTTTCGGTTACTCGGGCAGTGGAAAAACACACACACACACAAACACATACACTATGTGATCAAAAGTATCCGGAGAGGTGGCTGAAAATGACTTACAAGTTCTTGGCGCCCTCCATCGGCAATGCTGTAATTTAGTTGGCCCACACGTAGCCTTCATGACAGCTTTCACTCTTCCAGGCATAAGTTCTTTCAGGTGGTGCAAGGTTTCTCGGGGAATGGCACTTCATTCTTCACGGAGTGCTACACTGAGGAGAGGTAAAGATGTCGGTCGGTGAGGCCTGGCACGAAGTCGGCGTTCCAAAACATGCCAGAGGTGTTCTATAGCACTCAGGTCCGGACTCTGTGCAGGCCAGACCATTACAAGGATGATACTGTAGATTAAAACTGAAGAAACTGCAAAAAGGTGGGAATTTAGGGAGAAGGGACCAGGTTAAACTGATAGAACCAGAGGATGCACAGAGTTTCAGGGAGAGCATTAGGGAACGACTGACAAGAATGGGGGAAAGAAATACAGTAGAAGAAGAATGGGTAGCTTTGAGAGATGAAATAGTGAAGGCAGCAAAGAGTCAAGTTGGTACAAAGACGAGGGCTAGTAGAAATCCTTGGATAACAAAAGATATACTGAATTTAAATGATGAAAAGGGAAAATATAAAAATGCAGTAAATGAACCTGGCAAAATGGAATACAAACGTCTCAAAAATGAGATCTACAGGAAGTGCAAAATGGCTAACCAGGGATGGGTAGAGGACAAATGTAAGGATGTAGATGTAAGACAGATACTGCCCACAGGAAAATTAAAGAGACCTTCGGAGAACAGAGAACCACTTGTATGAGTATGAAGAGCTCAGATGGAAACCCAAGTTTAACTAAAGAAGGGAACCCAGAAAGGTCGAAGGAGTATATGGAAGGTCTGTACAAGGGCGATTGTACTTGAGGACAATATTATGGAAATGAAAGAGGATGTAGATGAAAATGAAATGGGAGATGTGACACTGTGTGAAGAATTTGACAGAGCACTGAGAGACCTAATTCGAAACAAGTGCCCACGAGTAGACCACATTCCATTACAACTACTGATAGCCTTGGGAGAGCCAGCCCTGACAAAACTCTACCATCTGTTGAGCAAGATGTATTAGACAGGCGAAATACCCACAGACATCAAGAAGAATATAATAATTCATTCCTATCCCAAAGAAAGCTGGTGTTGACACATGTCAGAATTACTGAACTATCAGTTTAATAAGTCACAGCTGCAAAATACTAACACGAATTCTTTACAGACGAATGGAAAAACTGGTAGAAGCAGACCTCGGGGAAGATCAGTTTGGATTCCGTAGAAATGCTGGATCACGTGAGGCAATACTGACACTACGACTTCTCTTAGAACATAGATTAAGAAAAGGCAAATCTACTTTTCTAGCATTTGTCGACTTAGACACAGCTTTTGACAATGTTGACTGGAATATTCTCTTTCAAATTCTGAAGGTGGCAAGGGTAAAATACAGGGAGCGAAAGGCTTTTTACGATTTGTACAGAAACCAGATGGCAGTTATAAGAGTCGGGGGGCATGAAAGGGAAGCAGTGGTTGGGAAGGAAGTGAGACAGGGTTCTAGCCGATCCACAGTGTTATTCAATCTGTATGTTGAGCAAGCAGTGAAGGAAACAAAAGAAAAATTCGGAGTAGGAATTAAAATCCACGGAGAAGAAATAAAAACTTTTAGGTTCGCCGACGACATTGTAATTCTATGAGAGACAGCAAACGACCTGGAAGAGCAGTTGACCGAAATGGACAGTGTCATGAAAGCAGGATATATGATGAACATCAACAATCGCTAAAAGAAGAGAATGGAATGTAGTCGAATTAAAACGGGTGATGTTGAGGGAATTAGATCAGGAAATGAGACTTCAAGTAGTAAATGAGATTTGCTATTTGGAGAGACAAAGTAACTGATTATTTTCGAAGTAGAGAGGATATGAAATGTTGACTGGCAATGGTAATGAAAGCGTTTCTGAAGAAGAGGAATTTGTTAATATCGAGTATAGATTTAAGTGTAAGGAAGTCGCTCCTGAAAGTATTTGAATGGAGTGTAGTCATGTATGGAACTGAAACGTGGACGATAAGTATTTTAGACAAGAAGTGATAGAAGCTTTCGAAATGTGGTGCTACAGGAGAATGCTGAAGATTAGATGGGTAGATCACATAACTACTGACGAGGTACTGAATAGAATTTGGGAGCAGAGAAATGTTTTGCACAACTCGTCTGGAAGAAGGGATCGGTTGGTAGGACACGTTCTGAGGCATCAAGGGATCACCCATTTAGTATTGGAGGGCAGCTTGGAGGGTAAAAATCATGGGGGGAGACCAAGAGATGCATACAATAAGCAGATTCAGAAGAATGTAGGTTCAGTAGGTACTAGGCGGTGAAGAAGCTTGCACAGGATAAAGTAGCATGGAGAGCTGCATCAACCAATCTCTGGACTGAAGACCGCAACAACAACAACATTGTCGTGTAACCACTAAGCCATAGGCCGTGGATTATGAACAGGTGCTCGATCGCTTTGAAAGATGCAATTACCATCCCAGAATAGCTCTACAACAGTCGGAAGCAGGAGGGTGCTTAAAACATCATTGTAGGCCTGTGCTGTTACAGTGCCTCGAAAAACAACAAGGGGTGCCAGCCCCCTCCATGAAAAACGCGACCACACCACAACACAAGCGCCTCCTAATTTTAGTGTTGACCCTACTCATGCTGCAGTTGAAGTTCACCCGCCATACGCTATACCCACACCCTGCCATCGGATGGCCACATTGTGTACCGTGATTCGTCACCCCACACAACGTTTTGACACTGTTCAGCTGTTTAATGTTTACGCTCCTTACACCAAGCAAGGCGTCGTTTAGCATTTAGTAGCGTGATGTGTGGCTTATAGGCAGCCGCTCGACCATGAAATCCAAGTTTTCCCCCCTCCCACCTAACTGTCATAGTACTTGCCGTGGATCCTGATGCTGTTTGGAATTCCTGTGTGACAGTCTGGATAGATGTCAGCCTATGACACATTACGACCCTCTTCAACTGTCGGCGGTCTCTGTCAGTCAACAGACGAGGTCGGCCTGTAAGCTTTTGTGCTGTAAGTGTCTCTTCACTTTTCCACTTCACTATCACATCGGAAACCGTGGACCTAGGGATGTTTAGGAGAGTAGAAATCTCGTGTACAGACGTAGGGCACAAGTGGCACACAGTCACCTGACCTCGTTCGGAGTCTGTGAGTTCCGCGAAGAGCCCCATTCTTCTCTCTCACGATGTCTGATGACTACTGAGGTCGCTGGCATGGAGTACCAGGCAGTAGGTGGCAGCACAATGCATAAAAACGTTTGAAAAATGCATGCATACTTTTGATCACGTCGTGTATGTATACATGGTGAGTCACATCACGCGTAACATCCATTTTCTTTCCTGAACGGCTGCACGTATTAAAACGTGGTTTTCGGTAAATGTTAGAGCACCGAGGAGAACGTGTGTTTTTGTTTGGTAAATGTTTTTAGGGGCGGTTTCAACTGAGATATTGAAGTAAGTAGGTGTTTTTTTCTTTTTTTAAACTCATTGTGTCCTTTTATAACTGCATTCGACAGGTCTTGATGAGACAATTACAGTGGTATAGCTTATGTTAAATGCGTCATTTGCGCCTGCCAAGCAGGCGTCTCGGACCAGGCAGCGTGGTTGTTTAACGCAAGGTAGGTCGGCGTTACGAGATTAAAACTTTACTTCTCCTTGAACCAACTTACAATCCTAAATGCAGATTCACCTACGAATGTCGTACGTGGAAGTACGACATAGGCTACAATCTTATGTATCATAAAGAGCTTAGGATAACTATGTCACTTTTAATCAAAATATCCACGGGTGTACTGCCGGTCTACAGTGTCCAACGGGCACAATATTTCGGTGATCATACATGTCGCCATCGTCACGTGAACTGACGGACTGAGCTCCTGTGAACGTGCCGACACGGAGATCCGTACGCTATGGCTGCTGAGGCGGAACTGTGTTCGGTCGCGGCGGCGGCGATTTAAATACCCTCCGCCCGCGGCGTTCTCACTCCGTCGTCTGCGCCACGCGCCACGGTCGCGCGGTGGAACAGATTGCGACGGCGTCTGAGATGACGTCGGTGTGATGGCTCTGTCTGCCGTGGTCGTCACAACTATACGTTTGCTCGATTTATTCTTGATTAACCCAATCGCAGGTTCCCAAGCCTTGCTAAGATTATAGCCACAGTCACGGTTTATGAGGTCGTCATTGGTGCGAATTTCGATGGCCTCTCTGACAACGCTGTCCCAGTAACTCGACGTCTGTACCAGAATCCTCGTGCGTTCATACTCCATAGCGTGATTTTCCGACAAACAATGTTCAGCGACCGCCGACTAGCTCGGATACATCAGTCGAGTGTGCCTCTGGTGTTCACGGCATCGATCCTCGACGGTACGCATCGTCTGACCAATATACGACTTGCCACATTGACACGGAATCTGGTACAAGCCGGCCTTCCGCAAACCGAGGTTATCTTTGGCACTCCCCACCAGTGCACGAGTTTTATTTGGAGGACAAAACACAGTTCCGACCCGGTGTTTCTTCAAAATGCGGGCGATTTTCCCCGAGAGTGCGCCTGTATATGGAATAAACGCAGTGCCTACCTCCTCCGTCGTGATTTCATCCATCTCCGCAGGTTGTGATGTAGTGGTTCGGCGGAGATCACGTTCAATCTGCCACTCTGAATACCCATTTTTCCGAAATACGGTTCTCAGATGTTCCAATTCCTGGGGTACACTCTCTGCGTCAGAGATAGTGCGCGCCCTGTGTACTAGAGTTTTAAGTACCCCATTCATCTGTGAAGGGTGGTGGCAGCTGTCTGCGTGCAAATACAGGTCAGTGTGGGTTGTCTTCCGATACACCCCATGACGTAAGGTGCCGTCAGCCCTTCTCTTGACCAAGACGTCAAGGAAAGGTAATTTACCCTCCGTTTCTGTCTGCATAGTGAATTTGATGTTGGGGTGTATGGAGTTTAGATGTGTAATGAAGTCAAGGAGGTTATCCATACCATGTGGCCAGATGACGAACGTGTCGTCTACGGAACGGAAAAAACAAGTAGGTTTCCATTCGGATGACGACAGGGCTTCCTCCTCGAAGTTCTCCATGTACAAATTCGCTACCACCGGTGAGAGTGGGCTACCCATGGCGACTCCCTCCGTTTGTTCGTAGTATTCTCCATTAAAAATGAAATACGTGGAAGTCAAGACATGCCTAAAAATTTCAGACAGATGCCACCACCCTTCACAGAGGGAGGAGGTAGGCACTGCCTTTATTCCATATACAGGCGCACTCTCTGGGAAAATCGCCCGCATTTTCAAGAAACACCGGGTCGGAACTGTGTTTTGTCCTCCGAATAAAACTCGTGCACTGATGGGGAGCGCCAAAGATGACCTCGGTTTGAGGAAGGCCGGCGTGTACCAGATTCCGTGTCAATGTGGCAAGTCGTATATTGGTCAGACGATGCGTACTGTCGAGGATCGATGCCGTGAACACCAGATGCACACTCGACTGATGTATCCGAGCTAGTCGGCGGTCGCTGAACATTGTTTGTCGGAAAATCACGCTATGGAGTATGAACGCACGAGGATTCTGGTACAGACGTCGAGATACTGGGACAGCGTTGTCAGAGAGGCCATCGAAATTCGCACCAATGACGACCTCATAAACCGTGACTGTGGCTATAATCTTAGCAAGGCTTTGGAACCAGCGACTGGGTTAATCAAGAATAAATCGAGCAAACGTATAGTTGTGACGACCACGGCAGACAGAGCCATCGCACCGACGTCATCTCAGACGCCGTCGCAATCTGTTCCACCGCGCGACCGTGGCGCGTGGCGCGGACGGCGGAGTGAGCACGCCGCGGGCGGAGGGTATTTAAAACGCCGCCGCCGCCCCCTGAGCAGCCATAGCGTACGGATCTCCGTGTCGGCACGTTCACAGGAGCTCAGATCATCAGTTGACATGATGATGGCGACATGTATGATCGCCGCAATATTGTGCCCGTTGGACACTGTAGACCGGCAGTACACCCGTGGATATTTTTGTTATCAAATACGCCGGGAGAAACTCAAGATTATTTCACTTTTGTGTATCCTGCCACATTTATGTGACCTGAAACAGAGAAATGAACCCGATCATCTTTAAAAAATTAAGAGGTATAAAGGGGTATTATACGCTGCAAAAGCAACTATTGTATTACATTTCTAAATATTAGAAGGAAGATTTGACTTATCCATTTCCGTACGTGGCTGTGCGCTTCTTAAAGGTGAACTACATGCTACCTACATTGCTCTAAATTATATCATATGAGTTGCACTCATTCAACTAAGTATGTTATAAAAAATACTTGTTTGACCACATGTACACAGCAAAATGTTGTAGGCGTTTCAGTCTGGAACCGCGCGACCGCTACGGTCGCAGGTTCGAATCCCGCCTCGGGCATTGATGTGTGTTACGTCGTTAGGTTAGTAAGGATTAAGTAGTTCTACGTTTTAGGGGACTGATGACCACATATGTTAAGTCCCATAGTACTCAGAGCCATTTGAACCATTTTTGAACACCGCAAGATAAATATTCTTCTTAACGACACGTCATTTCATGCTGAACGTAATCGCTTAATGAGAGTGTTCCCAGCTATGTGCAGTACACGCTATCGACTTATTTGACAACAGAATTGAGTCCTATCCAACATCCAGGAAACTTCTCATTCTGTGTTTGCGTTGCCAAACGGGACGAGTGAGCTGGACAACCGTCGTGTTCCAGACATATACCCTGTCGAATAAGCAGTAGTACCTCTTGTAGAAGAACGGGCAGTACGGTCGTCAGAAAGTCCATTTAGAGCGCCTGAGATGCAGCAAGGTCCCACAGTGTAATTTCCTATGATGCCGCACCGCATGTTTACGCTCAACGGCCGTTGATATTGCACCTGACGAGGCCAGTGTGGATTTTCGGCGGCCCGATATTACATCTTATGCAAATTTAGATTAGCTTGGTTAGTAAATGTTGCTTTATGAGTAAAGAGCACACGTTGTAACTACGTAGGGTCGTCTTTCAATTTTCTGAAGGGCAAATCGACGTCCGAAATCGCGGTCGTAGAGTGCCTGATGTAGTGACAGATGATAGAGATGGAAATTCTGTCGATGCAGGAAGCGAATGACTCTCGTTTTTCTGGCTCCATGTTCCTTGGCAGAGTCTTGTACCAGCGTGCTAATTGGTTCAAATGGATCTAAGCACTGTGGGACTTAACATCTGAAGTCATCAGCCCCCTAGACTTAGAACGACGTAAACCTAACTAACCTAAGGACATCACACACATCAATGCCCGAGGCAGGATTCGAACCTGCCACCATAGCAGCAGCGTAGTTCCGCACTGAAGCGCCTAGAACCGCTCGGTCATCGCGGCCGGCCAATGTGAGAATTCATCAGCGTCGTAACCACAACAGTTTCTTTGTGCTGTCTGTGATTCGCAGTCTTCTTTCTTTTCCTCTTTTGGCTGTCGAGCAGTCTGTCCGCACTAGCGTCTTAGGAATTCGTGCAATTGCATGTCGTGTCCGACACTGGCGATCCATATAGATAGATCTATACCACAGTACTGTGTTTACGCCATTTCTTTTACATTCACCATATAAAAGTAGTGTGTTCAAATTCTTCTCATTGGTGTACATGTCTGTACACAACGAATGTTGAAAGAGAAATGAACGGCCTGCAGACAAATGTGTTGATATTATGACACAGCACTGCACGGGGTTTCTGGTTGGCGGCTTCTGCACCAGCTAATGCCCATTTCGCAACTGTGCTCTCAAATTCTGTGACATTTCTTTTACGACAAGTTTCGAAGTCAATGTTAACAAACGCTACATCACTGTAACTGTATTAGCAAGAGTTACCGAATGCAGTTATAAAAAGTACATGGTTCCATTTAAAAAAAAAACATACTTGCTTCCATAGATCAGTGCCAGAAACATTAACCAAACAAAACAAAACGTGTCCCTCGGTGCTCTAACATTTGTCGAAAACCGCGTTTCGATATCTGTAACCAAAATGTTCAGATGTGTGTGAAATCTTATGGGACTTAATTGCTAAGGTCATCAGTGCCTAAGATTACACACTACTTAACCTAAATTATCCTAAGGACAAACACTAACACCTCCGCCGGGACCAGCCGCACAGTCCATGACTGCAGCGCCCTAGACCGCTCGGCTAATCCCACGCGGTGATTCTGTAACCGTTAACAAAATAAAAGAAGTGTTGCACGTTTCGTGACTCACCCTGCGTGTAGAGCACGACTGACGTTAAACGTATACCGCAAGAACTGCGGGAATGAAAAGTGCTACGGATGTGTGGTTTTCACAGAATAGACTGGCAGTCAGGGGGTCGTATTGTTAACCGATAAACAGATTGTAATAATGCTTACAAAGTGTATTTTTGCACATAGATATATTTTTAATGGAACAAGGCCTATTGACAATAACAAACTAAAAGTAGGGTAAAAAGAATATCAGTGGTGTTTGTCGCAGCATTCGAGGTCGAGTTGTTTATTCTATAGGACGTCCGAAATCACGGTCGTCGAGTGCCTGATGTAGTGACAGATGACACAGATGGAAATTCCTATATCATATTTAGAAAAGTCCTCACGCCGATACTTGTCTATGTCATTCAGTCTGCATAGTTGCTAGTTACGTTATTGTCAAGTTTACTTACAGTGTGTTTGTGTGTTCCTTGACTGCGTTGCGGCTTGCTAGTCAGTTAGTGTGTGACAGCCGAAGCAGTAGCTCGTGAGTGGACGATGGGATTTACCAATGCAGAAAAAGTCTACGTGCTCATGGTGTGTGGAGAGTGTAGGAAGAATGCAGTTCGTTCTTGTACCGTGTGTGCGGCAAGACATTCTAATAGACGTCAACCATCTCGGCATTTATTTATCAACCGCTTCAACCAGTTACGTGAAAGTGGTAGCGTAACACCTAGACAACGTAACAGAAAAGAAAAAAGTCATGTCAAAACAGGGCTAAATTAATGTTCTTGCTGCTGTTCCAGTTGATCCGCACGTTAGCTACCTGACAATGACGCGAGGAAGTGGCATTAGCAGGCAAGTGTCCTGTGCATTCTCTACCGACGTAGTTTCCATCTCTGTCCCATCTCTCTCCATCAAGAGCTGCATGGAAACGATTGTGAGAATCATGTTAACTTTTGTACGTGGGCATTAATTACATGATATTGCAGATGGACTGTGTACCCTGTTGAGTGATGAAGCAATATTTACCAACCACGTCCAGGTTAACCGCCAAAATATGCACTGTTGATCTATCGACAATCCCTGTTGGCTTCGTCAGATGGAACGTAAGTGTCCATGGGGGTAGCGATGGTGAACCAAGTAGCCTATTTATCACAGGCAGGACATTGAATGTGCACAAGTATCACAGCCTCCTAATAGACCATCTTCCACGGATTATAGAAGAGGTTCCCCTGCAGAATAGGAAGAACCTTGTCTACCAACATGATGGCTGTACAGCCCATAGTGGACGAAGTAGTACAGCACGTCTTCACGAGTTTTTTTCCAATTCGCTGTGCTGGACGTAGAGGTCCTATACCTTGGCTGACCCACTCCCCGGATTTGACGCCTGTCGACTTTTTTTCAGTGAAGAAAGTCGAAAGATTCTTTCTGCAAGAACATACCAACTGCACCTTATGTTATGCAACGATTTATTACTAAAGCCTGCTTGGACATCTCTGCTGAAATGCAAGCACTTGTGTACCTGTCGTTCCATACTAGACTGGAAACTTGAATTCCCGCTGCCGATGGTCGATTTGAATACAACCTGTGGTGGTCAGTCGTTTCGTTACTGGTCAGAATCCACATAACTAGTGTATGGAATTGTTCTTTACTTTGTGCTACCACAGATATTTTGCAAGTGTCAGTGAGGAAACTTTTCAAAATACGGTATCTCGTAAGCGACAGTCCTACAACAAACACCACTGACATTATAATTTAGTCTACCTTTAGTTTGTTAATGTCAATAGTAATTGTTACATGTAAAAGTGTATATATATATATCCAAAAAACACTTTCTAACTGTGAATACTATTGCAATCTGTTTATCGGCTGACGATGCGAGCCCCTGGCTACCGATCCATTCTGTGAAAACCGGACTTCAACAGCACTTCCTATTCCCGTAAAATTTGCGGTGTAAGCTTTAGGTGATTCACCATGTGTACAAATACGTGTATGTATGCATGTGTAGGAATATGCAGGGGAGATTTGCCTATATTGTGCTGTCTCCAAATTTCTTGTGCTACTATGAATATTGGGAGACCAGCGTCAGTTACACGCCTCTTGGGGCCAATTTTTCAGCTATGAGTTGCTTATGTTGAGGACTTGATCGTCTGAAAATACCGTTGATTTTGTTAAGGTTTTTACCTAACCTTTTGTGTACATAGCGAAGAAAATTACCATTATAAGGGACGTGGTAAAATAATATTTTATTTATGTGTGAACATATATGAAATAATCTTTGTTTTGAGTGATGATCCTGTCTTAATAGTGGTTCATTTGTAGGAAGATAACAAAGAAGAAATGATGACGCCTATGCTGTACCGCTCTAAGTTTCCGATATTGTACTGGCACAGTTTAAGGAACTTTCCCATGTAGCGTACCATAATGTTTCTAAACGATGGGATGAATTTTCAATGCATTCTTTGTCGTAAGTTATTAACTAAATAACTTTTTTGTATTTCCTAAAGGCCTAACGGAAAGAGGAGAACAGAAGATGTAAATTAGCTTTAACAGTATACTGGGTGCACGGATATAAGTGCAGATGTTTCTATTGGCGACTGAGGATAGTGTACTAAACGACGTAACATCACTGTTTACGTCATCTGTGGACTGCTAATTTTAGGTATTAGGAATCGTGTGCTTTAGGCTGGGTAGCATCTCCAAGCACACATGGCAAGGATTAATGCCTATTTTGGCCTCGTGAGCAGGTTTGGTGTTAAAGTGTCGATGGATGGACGCAAAACGTTTATCTATACTTAAAGCGGTAGTGCTCTTCCTAATGGTGGAGTTACGACGGTGCAGAAGCAGAACACATCAGGTTGTATATTACTTGTCTTGTTTGGGGAAAGACCGTTCGACACAGAGGAAAAACAACCAACTGACTTATCCGTGTACATTTCAAGATATCACACATAAAATACACCCCCTGTGCATAAATGGGTCTCATGGATTAAATAAATGTGGACACATGTAAAATGTGCCTAAGTCAATATTTAAGAGGTATACTGAAAATAAAAACATAAACGCGAAACGAGATATAAAAGACATAGGGCGCAGTAAAATGTTTTCGAACGGAGTTGCAAACGTATTGTAAGACCATATTCTTACATTTGAAAAGATGATGTTTAGTTTAAGCATTCCGGAAACTTTTATTCAAGTTCGCAGAACGAAGTGACCTGCCAAGAATGATCTAAAAGTATCCACGCAAGAAATATAGCTGAAATTAGAAAATCAGATTCCTATTTCGTACCAGTTGCGCATGTTTAGAGAATTAAGTGTAGTGTTTTTTTTTTCTTCATAATTTCCGTTTTATGAATCAGATACCGAAAACAACAACCTGCAGCTGAGGAAGACAATGTTTAAGTAATTTTCTAACTTACTGGTATACGGTATAACAAAGTGTTAAAAGTGGTACAATTAAGCAACCCTCCCCTATATTTGCACGTCATTTCAGAAGGCTGCTGAAATTTAATATTTGATCTCTGTTCAGGGAATGTCTATGTTGAAACACATGCTTTCGACACGTTAGCGAGTCTGTGACGATAGTGCAAGACACCGTGACATGAGGATAAAGTGCTTTGTCTAAATGGTCATTAATGACCGCAAAATATTAACAACAGTCTAGGAATAACGTGCATCAATGAATGACTGGCACCACAACTCGGTTTTGGCCCACAAACGCAAGCTGTCAAGACCAAAAGAATGTAGAAATAGTACGCTTTTTCGTTGCAGTGATTTAATAATGACGTTGCTCTGTGTCCGGCTTTTATTTGGCGTAATACATTTGTTATCTCGTGGTGGAAGTGGAATAAACGAGAACACAACCATTATATTTTCATTGGACGTACTTATTGTACGAGGGCTATTCGAAAAGTAAGAAACGATAGGTCGCGAAATGGAAACCACAGTGGAAATCAAAACTGAATTATTTGGAACAGTTAGCTACAACTTCCATAGTCGCCGATCGGACTTAGACGTTTGTCGTAGCGTTGTACCCTCGTTAGAGAAGGCAGCCACCAGTGCTTTCCGCCAATTCTCCGCGCTGACCTACAGTTCGTTGTCTGTGCCAAAATCTTGTCTTCATAGCCAGCGGTTCATGTGAGCAGAGATGAAACTCAAGAGGGAGACAATTACTGGCTGTATTGTGGGTAATCAAACATCTCCAACAAAACGATGCAGGAGCATCTTCACTGCACCTGCAGAATGCGGCTGAGAATTGTCTTGAAGAAGAAAGCGCACGACAGTTATGTAATGTTGGCTGCATAGCTTCAGGCTAAATTTCTCACTAGGGCCTCATACTTGGCGGGAGACACTATTTTTCTAGCTATCTTTATGTGTTCCCTGTGTGCTCAGAACTAAAAAGGACGACGTAACGCGATCGATGGGAATACTAGAGACACAGCCCAACAGACATGTGAAAAACTTTATCGGATTTTCACTGCGGTTTCCATTTCACAACTGATCGTTCCTTATTCTCCGAATAACCCTCGTATGTTTTTCGTTTGGAGCGTGGACTATAGCATCGAAATTTTTCCTCTAAAGGAGCATATTTGCAGTTCTACACACTCCATCACTTAATTTTCGCCTTACAACCTCCACAGTTCCATAAGACATAGATTAGTTAGAAGCCACCTGATCCTAAAAACGGAGCATTTCGCCCTGTCGTTGGTACTTTACAGCGGGAAGGTTGTACAGGCAGATTCGGTTCGAAGTCACCAGTAGCCTCACGCAAAAGGGCTTAAGTAAAAGAGAACGAGAAGACAGGTATGATGTGACCATGACACAACAACCCTCAGACTCATCACAGCCGCGCACCTATAGCGGCAAAGAAGGAAACCATTAATACTTACAACTGATACTCCGTTTCTGATTTCTTCCCTGCTTGTCCTTGGTGACGACCAATCTTAGCAGCTTCGAATATTTCTGTATTCTCTCCAATTTCCGAACTTCACAAAATTTCCCCTGCTTAAATTGCTTGTTGTTGTTGTGGTCTTCAGTCCTGAGACTGGTTTGATGCAGCTCTCCATGAGACAGTAAAGCTGCATGCCCTCGGGAAAAATTACGGCTGTAGTTTCCCCTTGCTTTCAGCGGTTCGCAGTACCAGCACAGCAAGGCCGTTTTGGTTAGTGTTACAAGGCCAGGTCAGTCAATCATCCAGACTGTTGCCCCTGCAACTACTGAAGAGGCTGCTGCCCCTCTTCAGGAACCACACGTGTGTCTGGCCTGTCAACAGATACCCCTCCGTTGTGGTTGCACCTACGGTACGGTTATCTGTATCGTTGAGGCACGCAATTGCTTAGCCAATGCTTCTAGGGAAGTTGATATTGTCGATAACGGTTTAGCACCATGATTTGCAAGGTATGCCACACGTATACTAGTAAGAGACACATACTGCACCAACGGCAGATATAGAGGGTAGCAATGGGAATCCATTGTCTTTGGGATGATCTCATACACAAGACACAAGAAAAATTTAAGTAATACACAGTAGTTACGTTTGGCGCATATTACAAACACAAACTAAAGGAAGAGAGTAGTATTCAAGTAGGAAATGGGTAAAAGCACACTAGATTGAGTTTTGCACACACGCATTAACCATAGACCCGTCAATGACGTCCAGCTATGGTAGGAAGAATTCCAACTAGCCACCTGGGTAGCGACACGTTAAGATGCTGGTCACACTATGTGACGAATGGCTTCTGGGTGAACCTGTGCCCGCATCTCGTGGTCGTGCGGTAGCGTTCTTGCTTCCCACTCCCGGGTTCGATTCCCGGCGGGGTCAGGGATTTTCTCTGCCTCGTGATGGCTGGGTGTTGTGTGCTGTCCTTAGGTTAGTTAGGTTTAAGTAGTTCTAAGTTCTAGGGGACTGATGACGATGGATGTTAAGTCCCATAGTGCTCAGAGCCATTTGAACCATTTTTGGTGAACCTGTGAGACGGGCACTGGCTATTGGGCATTGACCAAGGTAGAATCGGGTAATGCCAACTGGCAATGGGAGACATGAGTCATCTCAGCACTTGTTCGTGGACTGCTGAGTATTTGAGTTCGCCTCGGTGAATGCAGAATCATTGCTGTTTTGGTGAGATCGCTTCAGTGCAGCATAGATTTCGTTGTGGGCGTGTTTAAATTCTACTAGCTTTACCTTTTGAATTCGGGAATTTTCTTTGCTGTGGTTTGTTGTTTTTAATTTACCATTTCGAAGGAAATGGTTGTGCAAATTGCAAATGTAATTTCCCTCACTGGAACAACGGTCCCTTCACCTAAAAGAGCAATTGTTGTAGATGTATACAGGGTGATCCATTGATCGTAACCCGGCCAAATATTTCACGAAATGAACGTCAAACGAAAAAACTACAAAGAACAAAACTTGTCTAGCTCCAAGGCGGAAACCAGATGGCGCTATGGTTGGCCCGCTAGATGGCGCTGCCATAGGTCAAACGGATATCAACTGCGTTTTTTTAAATAGGAACCCCCATTTTTTATTACATATTCGTGTAGAACGTAATGAAATATGAATGTTTTAGTTGGACTACTTTTTTCGCTTTGTGATAGATGGCGCTGTGATAGACACAAACATATGGCTCACAATTTTAGACGAACAGTGGGTAACAGGTAGGTTTTTTAAAATACAGAACGTAGGTACGTTTGAACATTTTATTTAGATTTTTTCAATGTGATACATGTACCTTTGTGACTAATCATTTCTGAGAATGCATGCTGTTCCAGCGCGGTTACCTGTAAATACCAAATTAATGCAATAAACGCTCAAAATGATGTCCGTCAACCTCAGTGCATTTGGCAATACATGTAACGACATTTCTCTCAACAGCGAGTAGTTCGCCTTCCGTAATGTTCGCACATGCGTTGACAATGCGCTGACGCATGTTGTCAGGCGTTGTCGGTGGATCACGATAGCAAATATACTTCAACTTCAACCACAGAAAGAAATCCGGAGACGTCAGATCCGGTGAACGTGCGGGTCATGGTATAGTGCTTCGACGACCAATCCACCTGTCACGAAATATGCTATTCAGTACCACTTCAAAAGCACGCGAGCTATGTGCCGGACATCCATCATGTTGAAAGTACATCGCCATTCTGTCATGCCGTGAAACATCTTTTAGCAACATCGGTAGAACATTACGTAGGAAATCAGCATACATTGCACCATTTAGATTGCAATCGATAAAATGGGGGCCAATTATCCTTGCTCCCATAATGCCGCACCATACATTAACCCGCCAAGTTCGTTGATATTCCAATTGCCGCAGCCTTCGTGGATTTTCCGTTGCCCAATAGTGCATATTATGCCGGTTTACGTTACCGCTGTTGGTGAATGACGCTTCGTCACTAAATAGAACGCCTGCAAAAAAAAATCTGTTATCGTCCCGTAATCTCTCTTGTGCCCAGTGGCAGACCCCCTCAGGAGACACCGCCTTAACGAAACACTGTCAGTGTGGGCGAGGGGGTTTGTGGGATCCAATGAAGTGGAGGGCTATGCCGGCGGTGGTGTAACCACCAGCAGGGCCTCCCAAGCTGGACAGGTCTCTATAGAGAATCCAGACAAAGTGTGTCTCACAACGTCCCGTCTAGTGTCCTATCCTGTCCTGTCCTTTCCTATTCTGTTCTGTCCCATTCTGTACACTCCCTTCCTTTCCATTTCCTCCTTGTGATTGTGTGGCAGCAGGATGCCCTGTCCCCTGTGAACAGTGGAAGATCCTTGGAAACCAGGACAACGTTGATGCACATAGACCTTACTGCGAAGGGATGGATAGTGTTCAGTAGTCATGGTGAAGACAAGCTATCTAAGGGGTAAGGCCCTGAAATAAAACCTTGGCAGGTGTGCAGGCCGTGAGGTGGCAGCCCTACCAGGACACTCGGGGGCTGTGGGCTGATAACCCGCACCACCAAAAAAGACATATCACAGAAACTAAGAGGAGAAGCAGCCGGATGGATCTTAAGGATATGACCTTTGGCCTGAAAAGGAAAACCCATATCGGTTTTTGGAGTGTAAGGACGTTGAGAGAGGCAGGGAGACTAAGACAGGTTGAAAAAGAGATGGAGAACTACCAACTAGATGTATTGGGACTAAGTGAAGTAAGGTGTCCAGAATCTGGGGAATTCCAAACACAAAATGGTGGAGTGTTGCTTTATGCGGGTCAGACAGGTGAGGACGCAATGCATAGGAATGGTGTAGGGCTCCTACTATCTAAAAGCAGCAAGAAGAGCTTACTGGAGTGGAAACCAGTCTCAGAACGGATAATAACCGCACGCTTTAAAACAAATGTGCGATATGTCACTGTAATTCAATGCTATGCACCTACTGAAATAGCTAAAGGAGAATTAAAAAATGCATTTTATACAGAGCTTAACGGAGTCCTTAGACAAACAAATTCTAGGGACATAAAAATTTTGATGGGTGACTTGAACGCAAAAGTTGGTCCAGAAATTGAAGGGCTAGAACATATCATGGGCGTGCATGGAATGGGGATCAGGAATGAAAATGGTGAAATGTTGGTAGATAAATGCGCTGAACATGACCTAGTCATTGGAGGCACATTGTTTCCACATCGTAACTGCCATAAGATAACGTGGGCTTCTCCAGACCACGTTACCGAAAATAAAATAGGCCACATAGTCATAAGCCGCAAGTTCCGACACTCTCTGTTAGATGTCAGAAATAAAAGAGGGGCAGACGTCGGAAGTGACCACCACCTAGTTTTGGCGGAATTCAGACTGAAGATAGTGGCAAATAGAACCAAGTTCAATCACAAGTGCAAGAAAATAGATGTGGCAAAATTAAAAGACCAACATATCAAAGAAACATTTGCCCTTGAAGTACAAAACAGATTCCAGGTCCTCTCTGAAGAAAACTTTATGGAAGAGGGAATTGAAACATGCTGGCAAAAAATCAAAGACAGTTATTTAGATGTGGAAGAAAATATCTTAGGATTTAAGGCACATCAATGGAAGGAATGGATCTCTGATGCTACCTGGAATGAAATCAGCCACAGGAAAGAACTAAAACTTAAGTTAAATTTTTGTAAGACACGAGCGCAGAAGAGCGAAGCGCATAAAGAATACATGGAGGCGAACAAAAAAGTGAAAACACTGCTACGTCGAGATAAAACGAAATGGATAGATGAGCAAGAAAAATTAGCAGAAGAGGCAGCAAGACAAGGAAATATGAAAGAGCTCTACAATATTACCAAACGGTTGTCAATGAATTCTTCAGACATGAAGGACCAGTTAAGAACAAGGATGGGGTGATGCTCACAACTCGACAGGTACTGCTACAGAGATGGGAGGAGCACTTCAAGGAACTGTTAAATTGTGAAGACAACCAAGAGGAACAAGTAAGAGATGTTCCAGAGGAAGTCGAAGAAGATCAAGTTATAAATTTGCAGTGCCCCACAATGGACGAAAGTAGGATTGCCTTGAAAACACTAAAAAATACAAAGGCTCCAGGCCTAGACAACATAGCATCGGAGCTCTTAAAAGCTGATATTGCAAATACTGTTAAAATGCTCCATCCTTTGCTGAAGCATATTTGGCTCGAAGAGAGAGCTCTAAAGGAGTGGAAAAATGGTTTGGTGGTAAAGCTCCCAAAAAAGGGCAATTTGTCGGACTGTAACAACTGGCGTGGTATTACATTGTTGTCAGTGCCCAGGAAGGTCCTCACCAGAATTATTTTAAACAGAATTACAGAGTCCCTTGAAAAGCGACTGCGTAAAGAACAGGCCGGTTTTAGGGCTCAACACAGTGGTGTCGATCTTATTAACACTCTTAGGATTATTTTAGAGCGAAGCAAAGAATTCCAAGCAACCATGTACCTGGCATTCATTGATTTTCAAAAGGCCTTCGATTCCGTGAAACATAAAGTGCCCTGGCAGGTATTGCGGAAGTATGGCATACCACAGAAGATCTTAAACATCATAAAAGATCTATATGATGGTTACAAATGCTGCGTACTCCACAAGGGAAATATGACAGAGCCCATAAAAGTAACAACTGGAGTCCGTCAGGGTTGCATTTTATCACCAACACTTTTTCTACTCGTTCTAGTCTCTGTTATGAGAAGAGTCACTGCTGGCAGCAGGCGAAGAATCCAGTGGGGGATCCACGAATGTCTGGAGGATTTGGATTTTGCAGACGACATAGTTTTATTAGCTCCAAGGCTGACTGATATGCAAGCTAAATTAAACTTGCTGAAAGAAGAAGCAGAGACTGCTGGCCTCAAGATAAGTATAGGCAGAACAAAGGAAATGAGGGTAAATTCAGGGAACATGGAGGTGCCATTGTTAATAAGTGAGCAGCGGGTGGAGACTGTCAGCTCATTCCTGTATCTGGGTAGTATAGTGGCGGAAGATGGTGGAGCTGGAGATGATGTGAAAAACGGCATTAAAAAGGCAAATGCTGCCTTCATTCAATTGTATCCAACATGGAAAAATAGAAATATCACGTATAAAACAAAAATCCGTAGTTTTAATACAGATGTGAAGGCTGTCCTTCTGTACGCCAGTGAAAGCTGGAAAATGGATAAAAAGATAACATCCCAGTTACAAAGCTTCATAAATAGATGTCTTCGAAGCATCATGAATATCTGGTGGCCAGAAAAAATATGTAATGAGGAGCTCTGGCGAATAACAAACCAGGTACCTATAGAAGACCAGATACGAGAGAGAAAGTGGGGATGGTTGGGGCACAACTTAAGAAAACCAGATGGAGCCATCGAGAAAAAAGCATTGGAATGGAATCCCCAGGGAACAAGAAAGAGAGGAAGACCAAGGGGCACATGGAAGAGGACAGTGGAAGGGGAAGCAACAGGAGTTGGCAAGACCTGGGCAGAATTGAGGCAAATGGCCAAAGACAGAGACGGATGGTGAGTTCTCTTGGATGCCCTACGCCCCCATAGAGGCCAAAGGAATTATGTTAAGTAAGTCCAGTGGCAGAACTGTACATGACGTTTAAAGTCGTCGCCATGCAATTCCCGGTGCATATAAATATGGTACGGGTACAATCGATGTTGATGTAGTATCCTCAACACCGACGTTTCTGAGATTCCCGATTCTCGTGCAATTTGTCTGCTACTGATGTGCGGATTAGCCGCGACAGCAGCTAAAATACCTACTTTGACATCATCGTTTGTTGCAGGTCGTGGTTGACGTTTCACATGTGGCTGAACGCTTCCTGTTTCCTTAAATAACGTAACTATCCGGCGAACGGTACGGAAACTTGGATGATGTCTTCCAGGATACCGAGCAGCATACAAAGCACACGACCGTTGGGAATTTTGATCGCAATAACCATATATCAACACGATATCGACATTTTCCGAGATTGGTAAAGGGTCCATTTTAACACATGTAATGTATCACGAAACAAATACCGTCCGCACTGGAGGAATGTTACGTGATACCACGTACTTATACGTTTGTGACTATTACAGAGCTATCTATCACAAAGCGAAAAAAGTGGTCCAACTGAAACATTTGATATTTCTTTATATATTACACGAATGTGTAATAAAAATGGGGGTTCCTGTTTAAAAAACGCAGTTGATATCCGTTTAACCTACGGCAGTGCCATCTACCGGACCAACCATAGCGCCATATGGTTTACCCTTCAAGCTAGACGAGTTTCCTTCTTCGTAGTTTTATCGTTTGATGCTTATTTCGCGAGATATTTGGCCGGGTCACCTGTCACTAACAATGGGCCACCCTGTATATACCATGAACAGGTATTTTTGAACAATATAGTTAGGCTACTAGTTTCACCGGCTCAGTAGCGTCTTCTTCAGACCTCGCGACATCGAAGGTCTGCAATATTTCCGTATATGTGTACATAGTACAGAACCTTTGTAAAAAAGGGATTCCGTAAAAGTGTATCAAACAGAGTGAGCTCTCGTGCATATAAAAGCAGCTGTTCTCATATCAATTTGAGACTGCCAGAATAACCTCCATTTTACTTACTTTAGTTTACTTTGTCTTCAGTCAATTAGCAAGAATGACTTATCCTATAAACATTATTGACCAACACTGTTAACTTATTGAGGCTGCATTATTAATTATTTTCAACTATCTTTTGGCGAACAAACAAAACTGGCAATGATTTTAATATCTTTCTTCTAGTTATCTAGACCACAATATTAGGGGCTTCAATAATGGAAAGGAATCGGACCCTAAGTAGGTGTCAATAACCGAGGATAATGACAAGACCGGATATCTACAATTTTTACATGCAACACTTAGTACCGCAATAAATTTCGCTGGGGATGTCACTGTGTAATGACTCACGAAGTTGCTAACGTGAATGAAAATACAGTTCGTTGCAAATATTAAGTCGTCGTCTTCGTTGTCGTCGTCTTCGTTGTCGTCTACAATACTCCCACTGCTCCATGTAATACTACGAGGACAGTTACAGGATCTTGATGTTATTGCAACCACTTACTTATTTTAAGGCTCGTCATTCTCTTAATGCCTCGCTAGTAACAATTGCGCCTCACATGGGCTCGACAGTGCACTCCGCTTGGGTGTGTTCACTCTGGCGCCTCACAACCACGGAAGTTTCCCGCTCGCTCTGCCCTGACGGCGCACTTGCATCCAGAGTCAGCGCTCCCGCACAAGTCTTTACTCTCTGCCAACGATATTACTTTTCATAAGGTTCCCTAACGGCATCAACCCAGTATAAAAACATCATAGACTGGTTGGTTGATTCGGTTTAAGGGACCAAACAACGAGATCATGGGTCTCATCGGATTAGGGAAGGATGGAGGAGGTTGGGCGTGCCCTTTCAAAGGGATCATCCCGGCATCTTCCTGAAGCAATTTAGGGAAATCAAACAAAAACTTTAATCAGCATGGCCGGACGAGCATTTGAACTGTCGTCCTCCCGAATGCGACTACAGTGTGCTAACCATCGCACTAATTCGTTAGGTAAATGCATCATACTACAAAATAATTTATACGAGTTACTCTACATATTACATTTCTAAACAACACATAGCACCTACATCTTATTTACAGTAAACAAAGTGGACACAAATTTTAATGAGCCTATCTCTTTTATAGTGTCACAAATGGTATGCCACCTCACTGCACATGCCCATGTCAGATTTAATGAGATTGAAATAATGATGGATAGAAAGAATCAGGTGGAAGTATATGTAGGGGGGTGCGAAGTTTGTAAATACAGATTGGTGGAAACCACATCGTGATCGTAACTAGGAAACACGAGATAAGTGAATTTTAGTTGAGCTTGAGGATCTCAGTTCATGATTGATGGCGGTGAGCAGCCATTGGCATGGAGGAGGACTCAGGCATCCACAAAAGACGCAAGTCGACATGGCGGCAATTAAGACTAGGGCGTCTGGAAGTCGGAAAGGCTGGTTCGAGAATACTAACAACGAACAAAAATTAAATTTAGATGTAGTTTTCTTCGCCGAACGCCAGTCAGTAACGACCCAGTAGAGCAGTCCGAAAGAAGATTGAAAGTGAAAGCAAATGTAATTCTACCATGAAATTTCTGACCGTCAGAGTTAAGCGGTAGGATAAATTATGGCATGTCGACTTCAGAGTGTCTCTCCACTGGGGAACTCAGTTTAATGTAATACGCTTTCATATTTCTGTAGTGGAAAGTCGGACGTCATTGCAGCCTAGAACGGGCAGCAATGGGGGCGACAGGCCATTATTCAGAGTTAGCGCCATTAGTATTGCAAGAGTCCAGCCGCGCGGCCGTCAGCCCTATCACTGTGGCACAATGAGCTTTGTTTTTGCTCATGTTAACAGTGTGTAATCAAGTACAGCGGTGGAGACACTGTGTTTGATTGGTGTTGATAAAATGTGTTTTGGTTTGTGATAATCTACAATGATAGGTTGTGTTGAGTTCAATGAATAATGGGTACAGAATAGGGATTGAGAGTAAATCGAAGAAAGACGGAAGGAATAAGAAGTAGCTGAAATGAGAATAGCAGAAAACTCAACACCAGAAACAGGTATCCCGAAGCAGACGAAATCAAGGAATTCTGCCATCTAAGCAGCAAAATGACCATGCCTGACGGAGTAAAGAGGACATAAAAAGCAGACTAACAGTGGCAAAATGGGCATACCTGGCGGAGAGAAGTCTACTAGTGTCAAACATAGGCCTTAATTTGAGGAGGAAATGTCTGATAATTTACGATAAAGGTACATTAAAGTATGAGGATGTTCTCCGCAGAATCGGCAAGAAAATGTAAAAACGGAAAACACTGAAAAGTAGGATGACAGGACTACAGGACTACAGGACACCTCTTAAGATATCAGCGTATGACTTGAAACTTCCTGGCAGATTAAAACTGTGTGCCGGCCGAGACTCGAACTCGGGACCTTTGCCTTTCGCGGGCAAGTGCTCTACCAACTATTTTTTTTCTTTTTTGGTTCGCTTTTGTTCGTTGGATCTGCTCGGGACGGACGTCGTAAGACGTCCGTCTAAGTTCGTTGTTGATCGATTAACTCAGATTTTTTTATTACAGAGGGCAGCTAACCCTCTGACCGAACACGTTGAGCTACCGTGCCGGCAGACCAACTGAGCTACCCAACCACGACTCACGCCCCGTCCTCACAGCTTTACTTCTGCCAGTACCTCGTCTCCTACCTTCCAAACTTTACAGCAGCTCTCCTGCGAACCTTGCAGAACTAGCACTCCTGAAAGAAAGGATATTGCGGAGACGTGGCTTAGCCACAGCCTGGGGGATGTTTCCAGAATGAGATTTTCACTCTGCAGCGGAGTGTGCGCTGATATGAAACTTCCTGGCAGATTAAAGCTGTGTGCCGGACCGAGACTCGAACTCGGGATCTTTGCCATTCGTGGGCAAGTGCAAGTGGTAGAGCACTTGCCCGCGAAATGCAAAGGTCCCGAGTTCGAGTCTCGGTTCGACACACAGTTTTAATCTGCCAGGAAGTTTCATATCAGCGCACACTCCGCTGCAGAGTGAAAATCTCATTCTGGAGCGTGTGACTTATTTTGTACTAGAGGGACGTATAGAGGGTAGGAACTGTAGCGGAAGACAGATTGAAATACATCCAGCAAATAATGGAGGACGTAGGTTGCAAGTGCTACTCTGAGATGAAGCGTCTGGCATAGGAGTTGAATTCGTGGCGGGTCGAGTCAAACCAGTCAAAAGACGATTTAAAAAATCGTATAGAATAACTTTCTGAGGTAGCTCAAGGTTGTGAAACTTTTTATAGCTCAAAAACGTGATGCAAGAATAATACGTGAAATATATTTACGGGAGTTATGCAGATTGACTACTGTTTCACAGTATATTTACTCCTTCTGCCTCTGACAGAACTGCCGGCCGCGGTGGTCTAGCGGTTCTAGGCGCTCAGTCCGGAACCGCGCGACTGCTTCTGTCGCAGGTTCGAATCTTGCCTTGGGCATGGATGTGTGTGATGTCCTTAGGTTAGTTAGGTTTAAGTAGTTCTAAGTTCTAGGGGACTGATGACCACAGATGTTAAGTCCCACAGTGCTCAGAGCCATTTGAATCTGACAGAATTACAACGTCATCGGCAAACCTCAAACTTTTTATTTCTTCTCCATGGATTTTAATTCCTACTCCAAATTTTTCTTTGGTTTCCTTTACTGCATGCTCAATATACATATTGAATAACATAGGGATAGGCTAAAACCCTGTCTCACTCCTTCGCAGCCGCTGCTTTCTTTTCATGCCCCTCGATTCTCATAATTACCATCTGGTTCTTGTACAAATTGTAAATAGCCTTTCGCTCCCTGTATTTGACCACTGCCGCCTTCACAATTCGAAAGATAGTATTCCAGTCAACCTTGTCAAAAGCTTTTTCCAAGTCTACAAATGCTATAAATATTGGTTAGCCCCACTGCAGTGGGGCGTGCTGTTTCTCTTCAGCCCAACTATTGTAGATTTATGACTGGATACTACAGTGGTACGGACTTATACTTGGCATGGCCAAACTTTGGCATGCAGTAGTTTAGTGTCACTGGCTTCTCAAAAAGGCCAAATTATTTTGGCTGAAACTTTGGTAAAGATTGGTTTCTATTTGCAACTGAGGCTGACGTGTTATACGTTCAGTTATCACAGTTGCTAACAGGGCTGCACAATGTTAAAAATTCTTGCGTACGGTCTTCTCTTGATTTTTGATCCAGATTTTGGCAAACTGAACTGATCCTGCTTGTTGAAACTAAACAGCTATCTTCTTGTTTTGGGACATGATATAAATTCTGTAAGTTACCATTTGGGCTTAATATGTCGTCAGCTGCTTTCATTCGAGAATTAAATACTATTCTTTCTAACACATTGAAGGAAAAGATTACATCTTTTGCAGATGACAAATAAATTGCAGCAGAGTCTTGGTCTAAACCGAGCCATGTACTAAATTCACTGTTAGACGTATTTTCGGATTTTGTCATTACATTTAATCTTGAAAATTTAGAATCTGTAAAATCCAAAATTAAGTTCTTGGTCACATTATTTTGGCAGGCGACATTCAATTGGACCGAGAGAAGTTAAAAGCTCTTGAGGAAATGCCAGCATCAAGTTAGAGAACTTTTAGACCTCTTAGATTTTTATCGTTTTTTCATTAATTCGATGAATTTGTCTACATCTAGATTATATGAACACACAGGGAAGCAAACAGCGTGACGCTGGGACTATTAGACTCGGACCAAATTCCGAAGTTTCAAAGCTACTCTCCCTGCTACTACTACATTATTTCACTCTGATTTATCATGTGTTTTTTGTATTTCTAGAGACAGTTCGAAAACATGTCATAGGGTACATTTATTTGAAGAAACTGAGGAAGGTAGTGTTATTACTCAGAGTAGGTGGGCATTTGTCAATCGTATCCTCTCATAATCTGAATGTCATTACTTAGTTACAAAATTAGAAGCGTTGTCTGTGGTCTGGGCCTTCACTACATTCCGTTTCTCTGTGTATGTTAAACACACTAAACCATATACTGCCCCCTGGGCATGCAAATTTTTAATCACTGCTAAACTAAAACATTATCAATAAGCATACTGGGATTTGTATTTGCTAAAATTTCATTGTACTCTTGTTTGTATTTGCAGGGCACAAAACATCACTGGTATGCTCCGTCACATGCACATGTTGGATAAATTACAGGAATTGTGGTGACTACCAAGAAAAGAATTAGGTAGGATCTGAAAATTATATTTCTTTATCACTAGGAAACACTGGCAAGGATCAAAATAAAGACCGTATTATGAAGGAGGTGAAGGAGAAGTGGTATGCTAAAACGAATACTCCATTGAGAGAATATCATTTTGCACAAAACAACATTCCATTCAGAATTCAAAATCCTAACGGTTCTCTTTGCCTTCTGAGCATACCCAACAATTTAGTTTATAAGTACATTTGGTACACGTACCTTAGTTATGCCTACTTTGGTCCTTGCAAATGTTTCAATAATTTACGTAAAAATCTTATTTCAACAACCTAGAGAAGAGAATTTGTCATGTTTTAGCGAAGTGCAAACTCTGTCAGAAAGCAAAAAGTCCTACTATTCCACACAATACTCCAATGCTTCGTATGGTGTCAGCCAAACTGAAAGAAACAGCAACTGTAGACTTGTGTGGCAAAGTTCCGAAAACAAACCATGGCTTTTCGTTTGTTTTGTAGCAGCGAAACACACTTCTAAGTTTGTATCATTCACCCCATTGTGCAAAGCAATTGTTAAGTCGGTGTCTGCAACTTTAGTTCATAATTTCCTCAAGGCAGTTGACCTTGTTGATAAATCTCAATTTTGTTCACATCACTGAGTGTCCAGTTTATGATGTACGACGGTTACATTATTTTTTATATCGCATACCATACCACCCCAAATCCTTGATGACAGAACTGGGAAATCTTGTAAATTATATTGTTATCGCCAATATAAAACTGAGGATAAAAATTTAAACATTTTTCAGAGTGAACGACGTTTGTGCAGAAAGTAATGAAATATATTTTTTTTTCTGAAAGCATGTTCGTTTTATATAGAATTCCAAGATAGCTTATTTTACCCCACTGTTTTGGCTATAAAACTCTATTTTTCATTATAATCCCCGATCAATGCGACGGCCTCACATCACCTAACTGGCAGAGCCTATACGCCCTCATGGTACCAATCTACTAGTCGACGTTGGAGCCAACGTCTTGCTGCATCAGTAACATCCCCATCATCCAGATATGGCTTCCAATGGAGTGCATCCCTCATGGAAGTCCGGAGGTACGGTATCCAGACCACAGGGTGGATGAGGAAGAACAGTCCAATGGACTTTTGTGAGCTATTGTTAGGTGCATAAATTTGTGTGAGGCCTTGCGTCCATGGAGAAGGAAAGGTTTTCTACATTTTTGTAGTGATGAACATTCCAAGAGTCACAACCATATTCAAGCGGCTGGAACACAGGAATTGGATACATTTCCATGATGTTGTTGTGATGATTGTGAACACCTCATCCATGAGTCACTGTGCTTGTTTCATTGCCATGTCTCCATAGAGATTGTGCTGAACCTAGTAATATCATCACTTATCTGGTTATTCACCAAAACAAACTTAATTATAGATCTCTGGCCGAAAGATACATTATTTGTAGACGCCACTTTGAGGTTTCATATAGCGTTATTAGCTACCGGAAATTCATGAAACTACAGGGGTTGCTGCAAGAATATTCCACGATATTTAACAACAAATTCTGCATTTTTCAACCAATTGGCTGAGTAAAAAATTGTGGCATTAGTTATTGAATACACCTCATACTTATTTCATCTGTTCATCTTCACTTCTGTTGTTGAAAAAGAAGGAAGCAGCAATAATGGATGTAATACCCTTACTACCACGATGATGGCTACGTCATCATGATATGGTTGGCTTGGAAATCTCTAAGACAAAAATAGTGGTCAAACTTCACCAATTGACACATTAAGGAAACCACTTAAGCACAATTTTTTTTTCCATAGCCCTTTCCACATTCAAATGATTTCACAAGCAAATGCTATAGAAGTGGAAATGTTAAGGATTCGTAAGACATGAGGTCTCCACATGTGTTAAATATAAAATTATTTTTTCAATGGTTTAACGTGTGATGGAAAATAACTTTGAAAAACAATAGCTCAGGTTTACCATAAGTAGGAGGGACTTCTAAAGAAACATCATGTTGTGTAGCAGTATGTACTCATACATAAGGTAGAGCATGACAACTATTCATATCTGTACAGATATAAGATATGTTTGGTGGAGAATGGTACCATGATGTTGAGTGTCTTTACTGTTGGGTAATTTTGCCTTATCTTTTGTCAGTGTCGTTATAATATATTGAATTGGAATATTGCTTTTACCACATTATTTTCTATGTTTATAGATTTTCTTTAGTTACTACTTCCTGAAACAATCTTCGTTGTATATGACAGTAACAAATATTCTGACCTGTTAAGGATTGGAGATTGAAGTCAAGCATTAATGAAAAACGGTTCTGTTAGAAAAGGTATTAAAAACAATGTGTTTCATTGTTTAATTTCTAATGTTTATCAAAGAAAGAATGGAACTACATATTGAAGAGCTTTTTGAGCTGAGAAAGGACTCAACTGCTTAATTAAGTACTTTCATTACATATACATCATGAACTGTAGAAGAGAAATGAAAGAACAGGTTAATTAGTTGTAAGAAACGATTACTATCTTTTGTGTGCAAAAGTACTGAGAAAGGTTTAGTGAACAGATACCTCAATCACGTTATTGAATACCTTCATAATATAATATGTACACAGATTAGAATTTCACTGTGTAATATACTTATATGTATCATAAACCTATATAATTTGTTTCATGATATATAATATTCGTTGTATATCAAACAATGTATATATGTTCACTAAATATTCTGATCCATAATGGAGTACTTATATATTACAGATAGTGTCTAATTTCCTTTGACTTGTACTTCATGCATTCTGGACAGGTAAAGATGTACATACGCAAATTAACTTCAGAGGAGCCTTATATTGGATGGTGGAAACACTGAATCTTGACTTGTAGCTCTGCTTCATTTAATGGATGACCAGAGAAAATTAGGTGGAGCACCGTGTCAAGTAGCTCATTATGTAAACATTTCCACGCTGTTGGTTCGCCACCTTGTCACATTGCCTCTTCTTTCTTCAAAAACGATTGAGATGAAGTGAAAGTGACAATGTACGAGGAAAAAGCTGACAAAATTGTTATTTCATCAATACTGAACTTCTGGGCTGTCAGTCGAATAACTGATTCAACTTTCTGCCCTCTCTGAATCAGCCCTTTTCAACACTACTGTTATTTCGTTAGGATCTTTTGGTTGTCTGTGGAGAAACTCATCACTTTGATGCACTCACCGAGTCTGCATGTAACCCACAAATACGTGACTCTCTGTTCAATTGAGACTACATGTGTCAGCTAATAGGGTATCCTCAATAAAGGAATGTGTGCTTTGTGTGACATTTACTTCTGTTACTTTCGCCTCCCAAAGCATGGCATTGTCCCATGTGTGTTTCCTCCTTCAGTTTAGCACAGCAGTCCACATGTTTTTAAGACACCACTTTACTGTCAACATGTTATTAATCACTGCAAGTCATTTGGTTTACTTATTTGCTCAAAATATACAGTTTTTGTTGATCCTCTTATTTCCGTATTTTGCACTTATGATTATATCTATACTATATAATTTTCTGTAGGTTATTTACTTGTGGAATCTGTCTCTTCAACTTCCTCATAAACGTTAGAATCTTAGTTGTCTTTCCCATTTCTAGTGACATTACAAATATTTAGATACGGATATTAGATTATCAATGGCCAGGTTTATTAGTTATGTTTTGTTTATTTACTATTTTCAATATACAATTGCATTTTTCCTGTTTTGGAAACACTGGATGCTCAGCCTTACATACTTCCGCCCATTTTCCCATATATTCATGTGTTAATACTCCCAATTTTTGTTGGTGAAAGAATTTCTGGAACATTTCTCCTATATTTTTTAGCGAGAAACATTCTGTGAATTTCCTCTTTGGGTGGGGTGATTAAGGGTTGTTATGATTAAAAATTGTTGCATTACGAGAAGCAGAAGTTTTGTTTGCGATATTTGCCATTAGAAAACACTTTTCCTGAGTACATGTTTAAACGAGAGTCTCTGGATTTCAAAGTTTATATTATTGTGAAACAGTCAATTCATATGGGCAAGACTATTGCATCAAGCATTGGCTGAAGTAGATCAGATCGCAGAATTCAGATGGAGCAGCTTAGTAGACGTTAAAGAAGGCAATTTATGGCGTATGCTAGCATTGTAAAAGTGGGGCGTCACGTTTAGAAAACAATTTTAGTTTTTATCTGTAAATGTCGTAACTCAAAAAATGTTCAAATGTGTGTGAAATCGTATGGGACATAACTGCTAAGGTCATCAGTCCCTAAGCTTACACACTACTTAACCTAAATTATCCTAAGGACAAACACACACACCCATGCCCGAGGGAGGACTCGAACCTCCGCCGGGACCAGCCGCACAGTCCATGACTGCAGCGCCCTAAACCGCTCGGCTAATCCGCGCGGCGTCCTAACTCATTTTGTTTGACTAGTTGGTACTGCAGAATGCACGTATGAAAAGAATTACACCACCCTCTATCCTTTTTCTTTTCAAAGAACTGAAAAATTAAATTTTGTATATAGAGTTAACTTTTCAAACTATTAAAATTTGCTAATGATTGTGACCAGTCAAATATGTAAATTCATATCCTCTAATTTCTATTAATGAATATGATCTTGAAATACCATTATTTTTCAGATTACTTGCCATTTAACCTCCACGTCCTACTCGCTACTTAAAACGATTTAAAGCATAGCAATTCTGACTAGCATTGCAGCTGGGGGGATCCGATTATTAACTGATAATCTGCTGGTGCTTAGCACACTTGTATTGCACTCCGCTAGCTGTTTGTAGTAATGGTAAAAGATGTGCGACTTGTTTCAGAATTTTCCATAGAAATGCAATTGCACTGCAATTGGTGGATTGTCTGTTGCCACACAGGTAATCCAAGACATTATCAGGACGAAAATATATCATTGCTTTGTGCACTTAGGGAAAAGATTATATTCAATGTGACAGTTATTGGTTTGACATACATTCATACCTTATTTCGGTAGCTGTGTAACTGTTTTTAGTTGAATATCCAAGTACTGAGGTACCATATAAAGTTTACACAGCAATATAGTTATCTCATGCAGTAAGTGACATGTGTATTGTTCATAAGAACCGTACATAACGCAAGTAATTGCGCATGTAGGTAATTTAAACATAAAAGCTTCTCATGCAGTACAATTAATGGTTACAAACAACCACTAGCAAGCATGAAGTTAATCGCGTGCACAGTGAGATTAAAATCTGAAGGTGTCCTGAAACACAAATGTAAAAACCTTCTTTCGAAAAGTTAGCAGAGCATAAAAGTTACAACTGTCACTTCTATAGTTTACTATGTTTCTGGTTCAAATGGCTCTGAGCACTATGGAACTTAAGTTCTGAGGACATCAGTCCCTTAGAACTTTGAACTACTTAAACCTAACTAACCTAATGACATCACACACATCAATGTCCGAGGCAGGATTTGAACCTGCGACCGTACTGGTTGCGCGGTTCCCGACTGTAGCGCCTAGAACCGCTCTACCACCCCGGCCGGCACTATGTTTCTGTGTTGCCTTCCATATGTAATATCTGTGCAGGCTATACATCACTACTCTCTTCACATATTAGTCATATTTTATTGTGATTGTTATTTTAACTAATTTGTTATTTAGGCACTGTTTCCCAGGTTGTTCCTTTTCCACTCATCTGCTCTTTAACAGTTTTAAATTAGTCTCTACTGCACTGTCAAAGAGGACATTTTCGCTGTGTTTGTATCTCAGTCTTGATGTGTATCATGATGTGTATCATGTTGTTCATGAATATTGTATCATCATGGAAAACGACAGTCAATTAAGATCTGATGATGGCACTGTAAGCCGAAAATTGGTTAGCAAAAAGTAAATTCTGTAGATTATGGACTATACTGTGATTTTCATTTATAATTAAGAAGTTTTTATACGAGGAAGCAACAGAGGAATCAGTTAAGACAAGCCTGGTCACTTGAAAATTCAGCTCTCTCAGAGGAGTCAGTAAAGTACGACCTATCTCTGTCAGTGTGTGGTGCGATATTTCCAAAAACCACATCCCTCTCTACTTATGATACTTTCAACAGCAAGAGGTACTTACTATTCCAGACAGATATGCTGAGGTATTTATTGAAGGACATCTCGAAAAAGTAAGTCATATCTTCTGGTTCAGTATCACGGATTGCATAGTTTGCAATAAAATATCATTGGGTGCTAATAGAAACTGCTTTACGTTATTTATTACCTAAACGAAACATTTCGAGAAATATTCAAATTAACCTCAAATGTGCTCTGTACACTTGGTGTGGGAATCAAGGGTTACTTTCTCTAGGCATAAAACGTTTAAGGGTATCATATGTTCCTTTTACAAACACATGGCACATAACCGAATGAACAGAACATTTATGTCACTCACCTGAGTTGTTGGATCTCACTTGTGCGACTCTGGCGCAGTTTGACCACGAGGACACGTATGATGTTTAGCAGGAACAAGAAATTCAACTGTATGCAGAAAGAAGTGAGTTAACGATGGATATTTGAAAATAACGCAATATTTGTAACAATTATACTACACTTAAAATAGCTTTAGATAAAGTCCTTTGTGAAACTACGTCTACATTTTTCATATTGTAATTGAAAAGTGAACAGAACAGTCTGACGGTGATTTGATCTCAATTCATGCAGGTCATGTCAACTCGTGGTCATGAATTTTTTCAGGAAAAGATACATGTTACACATCTATATCATAAGTGCTAAGAAATAAAGTATTTTCGTTTTATCTTAATTTTTGCAAATGGTAAGGTCCGTTGAAATATGCATATTTTGTAGGTATGGAAGGATTGGGCCTTCTGAAAGGAACCATCAGGCAAATGCCGCGATGACCTCGCGACTCTTAAAAAGAGACAAGAGTGGTCTGTTATGAAGCCTGTAGTAGTAATTCAATCAAGTCACTACTGAGTTGCATCCCAGAGTGGCCCATACATTACATCAACGGTACTCCACCAAATTCAGCCTGTTACTGCATGTGAAATCCAGAAACCACAGTGCACATTAGCAGACTTTGTAGTAAGTCACTAAATTTCTTGCGTGCATGACAGTCAGTGCTAGATGGGAGAGATAGTAAGTGTCTCTCATGATCTGCACGATATAACCGTCTCCTTTGTGACGCCTCATGGTCCTGCTAATGCTTTCAAATCGCCATCATCAAAATATCAGTGTGCAGTTCCCATTTACCAAGTTCACTCTTGTGGGATCATCCGTTGTCTGTGTGAAAAGTAAGCTCGGCTCTACAGAATGAGAAGCAGATGAAAAAAACAAATGAGCTCTTCTCAACAGTGCAGTGTTGACTGTTACATTGTAGGCAATATTAGTTCATAGAAATTCGTGAAGGATTAAAGTCATGACAGAAGACAATAATAGTTTGTGAATAATGTCATAATAAGAAAATGGATATAAATACTCCATACCTCTCGGTCACAAATATTAAGTCAAAATTGACCAGGTTTCGACGCTACTATGAGCGTCGTCTTCAGAATTAAACTAACTGTTCTAAAACATATTAGGTATATAATACATTAATAAAATTACAGTTTGTACTGACTGGAAAGAGATGCAGTACTTACAAGTCACAGTTTAAAAAATCTAAACCGGAACGGCGACGTCATGAATAGTTGTAAATATGATGGCGAGCCGCTAATGGCTGCTCGTACTTGAGTGAACAAGGGTTGCAACAAGACTGAGGTGCCCACGTTAGAAAGTGTGGGCAAGTAAACATGGTGTTGCTACGAGCGCCATCTAGTAGCCGCAGAAACAACTAGGCTACAGTACATTCAAAATTAGACAATAAAATTGTCATGAAGCTGATTCAGGCATAATGTAAGCACTAATAATAATAATAGGATGAAGTTACATATTTATCTGCTTTAAACAGAGATACATTTTGTAACGTAAAGAAACGTCAGTTCTGACATACAAGAAAACAGCAAAGATGTAACAGGAAAACAACATTTCGGCAAACTGCATGAGGAAATCTGAATCAAAGATCAAGCAATGGCTTTATACATTATAAATTTTTTTTATTTAGCAGCTGCAGCTGTTCGTTGAGAATGAGGCCATTATGACGAGAGAGATGTTAGAAAATCTCCAATTTCTCTAAAACATCTAACCTACGCCCCTTTTTTTCGGTATGCAGAATATTGCTATCGCCTATGGCTTTAGGCACGTGTCCAGTAATTAAGAGATGATCGGCAAAGGATGAATTTAGGGGACTGGTGCCGTTCTTTCTCAAAAGACATTCGTTATATCTGAAGGTGAAAGCACGTCCAGTTTGCCCTATATAATAGGAGGAGCAGGTATCACAGATGATCTTATAAACGCCAGAACTTTCTGTAGGGGAGCGAATGGATTTCAAATTATGAATGAAGTTTCTCTTCAGATTATTATTAGTAGAGAAGGCAACACAGCAGTTGTATTTGTTGCGAAGCATGCGCTGGATCTAATAGGAAATGGGTCCTACGATAGGAATAGAAGGTCCAGTCCCAAAACTTGGATTTCGTTAATAATGGGTGTTTTTCTCGTTTCTGGGAGAAAATATACGGCCTGCAACATACCTTCAAGCTTATCGTTAAATCTCTCTCTCTTTCTCTTTCTCTTTCTCTCTCTCTCTCTCTCTCTCTCTCTCTCTCTCTCTCTTCTCTCCCCTTCTCTCCCTCCCTCTCTTTCTTTTTTTGGACTTGGTGGGCAGGGTGCTCGGCATTCTTCTGCCTGGACTGATAAGGTCCGCCACGAATTCCTCTCCTGCGGCAAACTTTTCGTCTCACAGCAGCACATGTAACCTACATCCTTAATTATTTGCTGGATGTATTCCAACGTCTCTCTTCCCCTATCGTTTTTACCCTTTACAGCTACTCTAGTACTAATGAAGTCATTCCCTAATGTCTTAACAGATGTCTTATGATTCTGTCCTTTCTTCTTGTCAGCGTTTTCCGTATGTTTCTTTCTCCTCCAATTCTGTAGACAACCTTCTCATTTTTATCAGTTGACCATATTTTCAACATCCTTCTACAACAGCACATCTCAAATGCTTCAATTCCCTTTCTTCCGTTTTTTTTTTCACACTCCATGTTTCACTACCACATAATGCTTTGCTCTCAACGTACATTCTCATCGATTTCATCTTCACATTGAGATGTACACTACTGGCCATTAAAAGTGCTACACCATGAAGATGATGTGCTACAGACGCGGAATTTAACCGACAGGAAGAAGATGCTGTGATATGCAATTGATTAGCTTTTCAGAGCATTCACACTAGGTTGGCGCCGGTGGCGACACCTACAACGTGCTCACATGGGGAAAGTTTCCAACCGATTTCTCATACACAAACAGCAGTTGACCGGCGTTGCCTGGTGAAACGTTGCTGTGATGCTTCGTGTAAGGAGGAGAAATGCGTACTTTCACGTGTCTGTCTTTCATAAAGGTCGGATTCTAGCTTATCGCGATTGCGGTTTATCGTATCGAGACATTGCGCCTCGCGTTGGTCGAGATCCAATGACTGTTAGCAGAATATGGAATCGGTGAGTTCAGGAGGGTAATACGGAACGCCGTGCTGGATCCCAACAGCCTCGTATCACTAGCACTCGAGTTGACAGGCATATTATCCGCATGGATCGTGCAGCCACGTCTCGATCCCTGAGTCAACATATTGGGACGTTTGCAAGACAACAACCATCTGCACGAACAGTTCGACGACTTTTGCAGCAGCATGGATTATCAGCTCGAAGACCATGGCTGCGGTTACCCTTGACGCTGCATCACAGACAGGAGCACCTTCGATGGTGTACTCAACGACGGACCTGGGTACACGAATTGCTAAACGTCATTTTTTCGGATCAATCCAGGTTCTGTTTACAGCATCATGAAGGTTGCATCCGTGTTTGGCGACATTGCGGTGAACGCACATTGGAAGCGTGTATTCGTCATCGCCATACTGGCGTATCACCCGGCGTGATGGTATGGGGTGCCATTGACTACACGTCTCGATCACCTCTTGTTCGCATTGGCAGCAGTTTGAACAGTGAACGTTACATTTCAGATGTGTTACGACCAGTGGCTCTACCCTTCATTCGACCTGTGGCTCTACCCTTCATTCGAACCGTGCGAAACCCTACATTTCAGCAGGACAATGCACGACCGCATGTTGCAAGTTCTGCACGGTCCTTTCTGGATACAGAAAATGTTCGACTGCTGCCCTGGCCAGCACATTCTCCAGATCTCTCACCAATTGGAAACGTCTGGTCAATGGTGGCCGAGCAACTGGCTCGTCGCAATACGCCAGTCGCTATTCTTGAAGAAATGTGGTGTCGAGTTGAAGCTGCATGGGCAGCTGTACGTGTACACGCCATCCAAGCTCTATTTGACTCAATGCCCAGGCGTATTAAGGCCGTTATTACGGCTAGAGGTGGTTGTTCCGGGTACTGATTGCGTGAAAATGTAATGACATGTTAGTTCTAGTATAACATATTTGTCCAATGAATACCCGTTTATCATCTGCATTTCTTCTTGGTGTACCAATTATAATGGCCAGTAGTGTTTATTTGAAAGTACGAGACTTCTATTAGCCATGAATGCCATGTTTCGCTCTAATTTGTTGCATTTTATGTCCTCATTGCTTCATCTGTCTCGTGCTATTTTGCTTCCAATAAAACAGAATTTCTTAACTTTGTCTACTTGATGACAATTAGTTTTGAAAATTTTCTCGCTATTCTGATATCTATCACGTCGCATCACTTTGGGCTTAATCGCAATCCATATTCTGCAGTCATTAGAGTGTTCATTCCACTCAACAATACTTTTAATTCTTCTTGACCTTCGCTAGTACCGCAACGTCGTCAACGAATCTTATCGTTGATATCCTTTCACACAGAATTTTGATCCTACTCTTCAAACTCTATTTTAATATCAACATTGCTTCTTCGGTGTATAAACTGACCAATAGGGATTTAAGACTGAATTACTGTCTTACACCATTTTTATACGCGTTCTTTGTTCTTGGTCTTTCATTCTTTTTGGATCTTCTACATATAGCCTACTACCCATCTCTCCCTATAGCTTACTCCTGTTTCCCACAGATTTTCGTACATATTTCACCATTTCACATCGTCGACGCTTTGTCTAGGTCGACCAACCATGCAATATTGTCATTATTTTTCTTAAACCTTTTCGTTCTTCCCCTCCTTATAAGACTCATACGACTGCCGCAGCATTCTGCCCATTGTCTTACATCTCTTTTCTTCCATCTTGCTTCCGCTATCAAAAAGCGCAACATCAGACCTGCCACTCAGCCGTCTTTACTGCTCCGGAAGGTAGACTGACCATCATGTTGTCTAACCGAACATCAATTTTATTTTCGATTCTTCGCAGTATTCTTTTTTTTTCTCAGGATTGTGTGGATAATATTTTTCCAGAAGTCTGATGATATGTCTCCAGTTTCTTAGACGCTACATGTGAGCTTGGATTGTTGTTTGACTGCAACATTAACTAATGAATTTAGAAATTCCATAGCGATGGCATCTGTTCCTACTGCCTATTTTGATAGCATGTCTTCTCATGCTGTTTTAGGCTCTGAGTTTAAAAGTGGACCCCGTATGTCTTTCATACTAAATCCCATTTCTAATTATATCACATGAGTCAGTTCTTCTATCTCCTAGAGTCCTTAATTGTATTCATTCTACTAGACCAGTCTTTCCTCCTTCGTTTAACAGCGGAACTCCTATTGCGCTCTTAGTTTTGACGTCCTTGTCGCGAGAGGGGGAACGTATGTGGTAATTCCACTAGTGGTACAAGTTTACGATTCAGTTCTCCGTCTTAATACTTCCTAATCCGAGTTAGGTAGAAATTTTATGGAAATAGGAATTAGCATTACAGAATATTTTCAATAAACAGATATCCAAGTAAACGACACAGAGGCGGTGATGAAATGCTACTCACCACTATAACACCAAGGCGAGGTCCCTCGAGTATCCAGAAGTATGGCGTCAGGTTGTAGCCCCACCAGCACCTGTCCAACGTAATAAACAGAGAAAGTGTAAGAGTAAATGGTGCTCAATCCGGTACATACAGTGAATTTTTAATCGACTTCCTTTGAGGAATATCTTAACTTATGTATTATGTCGATAAAATTTTTGGAAGGGATCTAAGGTGTCATAAGACATTATTGAATCTATGAGATGATATTACGAATTAATCTTAGTACGTAGGAGCATAAGTCTTTATCAGTTGACCACACAGAAGCAATGCTTCAAAGTGACATACACGGAACTTCCTTATTACATCGATGAAATTTTTGCGTTGAAAGAAAGCAAGGAAGCAGGCGTGCACAAACTGGTGGTCCAATGTTTCTTTTTATTTGGAACGAACACTAGTAAATTTGAATTTAAAAACGTGCGATCGTGCTGTGTTTTTCAAATCTCGAAAATAATATATATACTACTACAAATGTCCAATTTTATTACCAGAAAAGAACGTTAGGCAGCTGACTGCAGAAAGGTACTGGATAAGTAGAAGATAGTCATTGATACATGCACCTCTGATAGACTGGAACAGCGGGAAGACGGAAACTGGATTTACAGTAAATAGAAAATGCCATCAACTGATTAGGTACTAAATGCGTAGCTCTGAACGAAAGGCGAGGTTCTAGAAGAAATGTGGGACTGTTATTAACTTCGTAACCTAGAGTAAATATTACACGTTTGTACTGCGTATTCCTTTTCTCCCCATTTAGTGCCAGTACTTCATTGGTTATCCTATTTATCCACCCAGTGTTCAGCACTACTCTCTAGCAACCTATTTTAAAAGTGTCTATTCATCCCTCGTTTATCGTTCACGTTTCGCTACCGTAAGAGGCTTCGGTGAGGATAAATATCGGACAGTTATAATTAAAATGCAGCTACTCACAGAAGTACAGTGTAATAATCCTGTGGCAGCGAAACTTGGTATATGCCCTAATGCGGAACCAGTTTTTCTGGAAAAAATTAGATCCACCATGTGCTAACCTCGCACTGTACTGCGTCTCGTCGACGTCGCCAATGCTCATATTGCACAAATTGTGTAAGCGCTGATTAATAAGAACATCAGCATGTTGCCTTTCTGACTTGTTTGGTCTTTTCTGTCCAAGTTCAAAAGTGGCTCTGACCACTATGGGACTCAACTGCTGTTGTCATCAGTCCCCTAGAACTTAGAACTACTTAAACCTAACTAACATCCATGCCCGAGGCAGGATTCGAACGTGCGACCGTAGCAGTCACACGGTTCCGGACTGCGCGCCTAGAACCGCGAGACCACCGCGGCCGGCTGCCCAAGTTCCATCCCTAATCTGTTACATGCGAAAATATTTCTATACGTCTTTCCCGCATTCACAGCGCCAGATTTGCACCTGGAGGTCAAAATTGGAATTACTTTTGTACATCGTAAATCGGTTCCGCATTAACACATTTGCCAAGTTCCGCTGCCACACCATAATTAAAGCGCACAATGGGCTTCTGTGAGTAGCTGCTCTTAAATTACGACCAACCACCACCCTTTTATAAAAGACTTTCTAATACATAAATTAACTTTCAATTACACCTAATTTCTCGTTTTCAAAAACTCTTTTCTTGGGGTTGACTGTCTTATATGCTTTTTAATTCGGGCAACGTCAGTTTCTTCTTACCCAAATAGGAAATATTATCTATCTCTAATCCTAATCTAATTCTCTCAGCACCGCCCGATTTAATTCGATCCCATTCAATGGCCGTAACTGACCTTTTTCTTTTGTAGATGTTCATTTGAAAATCCTGTTTAGAGACCTTTTTAGTTTTGTTAATATCCATTTGAAAACGTCTTTTCAACAAACCATCCATTCCGACCAACAGATTTAGCAAGTCCACTGTATACGCGACAGAATTACGATCTATTTGCCTAATATTAATGTTTTTATTTCTTCTGCTGATTTAGCTTAACCAGAGCGATACCGAAGACGACGAGCGGTCAACGAACAAAGAATGTTACGTTAGAAGAAAGAATTTTACGATCTAACGACCCGATGACAAACTCTTATTGGGGAATCATGTGGAATAAATATGATCGTTTCCTTTCCATAGGATCGCCATTGGCCTTAAGTGATTTAAAGAAGCCAAAGGAAACCCAAATGTTCAAGCCTGGAAGGAGATTTAACCTCCTTCCGTCCTTCCACATAAGCTTCGAATGCCTTAACCATTGGATCATTTCATTTGATATGAAACAGAAGAAAGAAAAAAAAAACGAATAATCTGGAATCTTTACATATTATGAAAGAGGTAAAATTGTGGATAACAGAATTGGACAGAGGTGGTGCTACTACCGAAGGATAACGCAGCCCCTTGCTTACGTATATGCAGACTGCGCTGCAAACACCTAACAACGTGTCACTGGGCGAGCAAGTTTGCGGCGAGCCCAGCGTAAGTTAGGCAGTGCTCCGGAATGTCTAATGAGTTCGCAGACGGCTTAGTTAGGGCGGGAGGCGTGAGGCTGGAGGTATTGACAGCTGCCGCCCAATGGCGTGAGCTAAAGTCTCTTGTGCCGCGCCCTAACCCTTGCAGAAGTAAAAGTCACGATCCGGGTGATGTATTGCAGTGGCTAATTTCTGGATAAAAAAAAATTGCCTTCGTTTCCATTAAACTCAGCCACCTTTACTAAGAGATTCGAGTTCCTCATAACTACGAGGGGCGTTTATAAACAATATGTACCATTTTAAAAATAAAATGAGAAACGAACCGAATATCACAAGAGATAGAAAGAGAAAGAACATACTTTTCAGCATAATTTACACCTACATGAAGGCACTAACCGCATCGTGTGTCTAGTACCAATTATGATCTTAATGTACGAATATGTAATGGTCTCTTTATTACGGAAGAGTTGGATACAACAGTGTACGGGGCTCAACCTGACATTCGAGGTTTGTGTAATTAATGGGGATCTTAGTGTGATAACAGCAAACACTCGCCACTTCGGGGAGCTGTTGGTAATCGTGATCAGCGGATTCCTGTTCCTTTTCCTTCTCGCCCCCCCCCCCCTTTTTTGTGGATACTTTTTCCGATGTTTGCGCTTCTTGGAACAGTGTTTTGAAGAGAAAAATTATCTGAAATGAAAAGGCAAGTAATTTGAATAAGCAGATTTTTCAGTGCATTTTACCGTTCTATGATGAACATAACGTGAATGATAACGTTCCAGCTCCGTACGCTGTGTGGGAAAAACTCGGGCGCACCAAGTGGAATAAAAATGGCCACATTTAAAAAAATAACAAGAGAGAACCACATGGCAAAGCGCCACCAGAGCAAGAGTAGCAGAGACATTCAAGAAGACGTCCCTCAAGACATTGTGCTCCAAGACAAAATTTCTCTATCAATAACAACCGAAAAATATCCAGAGCTGCAAAATGATATTCTAACCTCTGAAATGACATCAAAGAAATTGATTATGGTTGCGGGAACTTCTGGTAGGTCATCGTCGTTCCTTATGTCACCAAAGCTTCTAATGGTTCCACCAAAGAAAGACCAAGTTGATGAAGGATAAAACAGCAATATTGACCTACTCCCCATAGAAAAATTATTTGCAAAGTGAAGAAAGAGCAGGAAAAAGAAACAAAAAAGGAAAACTGAAAACGAAACCATTTTATGGCGAAAAACCAAAAGGCCCTAGCAGCAAATAAGGCAAAGAAACAGAATACGGCATTTGTAATATCAAGATCTGCTCAAAAAATCGGAAAAGCAAGTTTTATCGACTTCATTTGGCGAAGTACACACAGATGAAGCTTGCATACCATTGAAACTTCCTGGCAGATTAAGACTGTGTGCCCGACCGAGACTCGAACTCGGGACCTTTGCCTTTCGCGGGCAAGTGCAAATCTCATTCTGGAAACATCCCCCAGGCTGTGGCTAAGCCATGTCTCCGCAGTATCAATTCTTTCAGGAATGCTGGATCTGCAAGGTTCGCAGGAGACCTTCTGTAAAGTCTGGAAGGTAGGAGACGAGATACTGGCAGAAGTAAAGCTGTGAGGACCGGGCGTGAGTCGTGCTTCGGTAGCTCAGATGGTAGAGCACTTGCCCGCGATAGGGAAAGGTCCCGAGTTCGAGTCTCGGTCGGATGCATAGCATGCATTATCGAGTGGTGGTTGGGTCCAACATCTACAATGATCAACCAAAACACTATGAACATCTACCTAACAGTCGGTATCTCCACCATTGGCACGGGTAACAACGGGGCCGAGTCGTGGCATAGAAGCAGTGAGGCCTTGGTAGGCTGCTGGAGGGAGTTGGCACCACATCTGCACACACGAGTCACCTAATTTCCGTAAATTCCGATCAATGGAGCGATGAGCTCCGACGCCAAGTTCAATCATGTCCCAGATGTGTTCGATCGGGTTCAGATCTGGCGAGTTGGTGAGCGGAGTGGTTGAAGGGGGAGGGGGGGGGGGGGCAGCACATCAACTGGAACTTGCCATTGCGCTGGGCCTTGTGACATGGGACACTGATGAAACATAATCGGGAAACATAATCGTCATGAAGGAGTGTACACAGTCTGTAACCAGTGCACGACATTCCTTGGCAGCCATGGTGCCTTACACGATGTCCACGGGATCCATGGATGCTCACGTGAATGTTCCCCAGAGCGTAATGGAGCCGCCGCCAGCTTGTCACCGTCCCACAGTACAGGTGTCAAGGACTTGTTCCCCTGAAAGGTGACGGATTCGCGCCTTTCCACCGGCATGACGAAGAAGGCACTGGAATTCATCACACCATGCGACACTCCGCCACAGTCCAGTGCCAATGGTCACTTTCCCAATCTTTGTCGTAGTTGCTGATGTGGTGTTAACATTGATACATACACAGGCCGTTGGCTGTGGAAGGTTATCATTAGCAATTTTCGGTGCACTGTGTGTTCAGACACACTTGTACTCCGCCTAGCATTAAAGTCTGAGGTTAGTTCCGCCACAGTGCTGCGTTTCTTAGTTTTCAAGACTGCCAAACATACGTCGTCAGACATCTGTAACAAAGGGTGGTCGCCTAATCCCACGACATCTCTGCGTTGTTTTACCTTTTTTTCCGTCACGTGTTGAAGGCACTCACCACAGCACTCCTCGAGCACCCGAAGAGTCGTGCAGTGTCAGAAACGCTCCTGCCGAGCCTGTGGACGGTCACAATCATCACTCGGTCAAACTCAGGTAGATCTGGTGCCTTCCCCGTTCTACGCACGGACAGCAAGCTCACTGATACTACATGCACCGTGCACCGTGCATCTATCTGACTAGCAGTCATTCCTCGACACATGACGATGCTGTCGCCTGGTCTGTTTTATATCGACAGTAGGTCGGTGGTCATAATGCTCTGGCTGATCAGTGTATTTTGTGATGTTTGGGCTCATGAACAATGTTTCAAAGCAGAAGCAGAAGACAACCACTTCGCCTGCAGCTTTTTTATAGCTTTTTTTGTTTATTTCTGTGCACCAAGTATTGAGAACTTTGTCTCTATTAGTGGAATATTGCGAAAATTTCTACTTCTTGCCGAAAACCTCTTTTGTTACTTAACATATATTTGTGGTATCGCTTGGTACTATTTTTAAGCGTTTCAATATGTTTTCACATATTTTTACAGCAGAATAAAGTTGTCTTTACAAGTTTTCCCCATTTACTTAAATGTGTACCCTATTTTAATCGAAGGCTGGGATAAGACCCAGTATACTGCTTCTAACGAGGTTAGTATCTTTTATGCTGAGATGTTTTATTTTAAGCTGTAACCTGACTAGTTTCACATCGTTGAGTATATAACAGACCAGAACTACCTTAATTGCCAACTTAGTAATCGCTGGAAATCATTTCTGTGAATTTATGACAAAGCACGCCGTTTTGACCACGTTTCCCCTACTTCATCTTTGATATAATGGATATAATCCTTGTTGACGAAGTTATTAAACCGCAAATTTTTGTCAGTGAAAACTGTATCTTCTCTCGACGAGTTGGTGAACAGTACATGGTTTTGGCTGCTCTAATAACTGTATATTTTTTCTTGATTGGTGGTTGGACTACTGCGATTACGATTTGTAGCCACCGCACCGTGATGAATAATTACTAACAAACTAACAGATAAGATACATTAACCAGTCGCCACTTATTTACACCACGTCTGTTGATGATCCGTTTTCCGTTTAAGTGCTTTATCGCAGACATTTCGTGATAGCGTCCAGTATCACAGATGGCCTATGCTGCTGCGAGAGAGGTGTACAGTAGATATCATCGCAAGCCATCGAAACTAAGCAAGTTATTTATTTAAGCTAAAACAATTGAAATAAGACGCCAACTTCAGAAATCAATTCTCAAATAAATCTGTCACCTGATTCCTTAACGAGCACTGTACTGAGGTTTTCATATCGACATCTTTTTGGCAGATGGGCAAGACGCTTTCTGTAACTGCAAGAACAAACGATAGTCACAACGCACTGCGTCAGGGCTATGAGCAGGGTGATAAAATTGTGCCGCTCGTACGATACTATCAGATCTTCAGTGTGAAGAGGCGCATGGGGTCGGGCATTGTCATGCTGAAAAACGAAGTCTCTAATGGGCATGCGACGCATTTTGTTTTGGAATGCTCGTACAGTTCATCTCACAATAAATGTCTGCACAGTCCTTGCTACCCACACCATAGACAAATAAAATACCTAACCTGTTCCAAAATACAATGCAAATGCTTTTCCAGATTAGAACTGTTTGCTGGATTTCAGTTTCTTGGAGGATGGAGAATGCCTCCATTCCAAGAACTGTGTAATACGAACAACCCATGTTTCGTCAGCCATTGACATTTTTGCAAAAAAAGTTCAGTTCGGCACATGGTCTCTGGAGGAAAGTCATTCCACTGGCTGAAATTACATTAAAGAAACTAATAATAGTGTGTATTCCAGAAAATTTGTAGTAGGAATTAAAGTTCAGTGAGAATAAACAACAACCTTGAGGTTTAATGATGACATTGTAATTCTGTCAGAGGCAGGAAAGGACATGGAAATGCAACTGAACGGAATGGACAGTGTCTTGAAAGGAGGATATCCGATGAAAATCAACAAAAGCTAAATAAGGATAATGGAATGTGGTCGAATGAAATCAGGTGGTGCTGAGGGAATTAGATTAGCTAATGAGAAACCCCCACCCCCCATGAACCATGGACCTTGCCGTTGGTGGGGAGGCTTGCGTGCCTCAGCGGTACAGATAGCCGTACCGTATGTGCAACCACAACGGAAGGGTATCTGTTGAGAGGCCAGACAAACGTATTGTTCCTGAAGAGGGGCAGCAGCCTTTTCAGTAGTTGCAGAGGCAACAGTCTAGATGATTGACTGATCTGGCCTTGTAACACTAATCAAAACGGCCCTGCTGTGCTGGTACTGCGAACGGCTGAAAACAAGGGGAAACTACAGCCGTAATTTTTCTCGAGGGCATGCAGCTTTACTGTATGATTACATGATGATGGCGTCCTCTTGGGTACAATATTCCGGAAGTAAAATAGTCCCCCATTCGGTTCTCCGAGTGGGGACTACTCAGGAGGACGTCGTTATCACGAGAAAGATAACTGGCATTCTACGGATCGGAGCATGGAATGTCAGATCCCTTAATCGAGTAGGTAGGTTAGAAAATTTAAAAAGGGAAATGGATAGGTTAAAGTTAGATATTGTAGGAATTAGTTAAGTTCGGTGGCGGGAGGATCAAGACTTTTGGTCAGGCGAATACAGGGTTATAAATACAAAATCAAATAGGCGTAATGCAGGAGTCGGTTTAATAATGAATAAAAAAAGTAGGAGTGCGGGTAAGCTACTACAAACAGCATAGTGAACGCATTATTGTGGCTAAGATGGACACGAAGCCCACGCCTACTGCAGTAGTACAAGTTTAAATGCCAACTACCTCTGCAGATGACGAAGAAATTGAAGAAATGTATGATGAAATAAAAGAAATTATTCAGATAGTGAAGGGAGACGAAAATTTAGTAGTCATGGGTGACTGGAATTCGGTAATAGGAAAAGGGAGAGAAGGAAACGTAGTAGGTGAATATGGACTGGGGCTAAGAAATGAAAGAGGAAACCGCCTGGTAGTATTTTGTACAGAGCACAACTCAATCATAGCTAAAACTTGGTTCAAGAATCATAAGAGAAGGTTGTATACATGGAATATGCCTGGAGATACTGACAGGTTTCAGATAGACTATATAATGGTAATACAGAGATTTAGGAACCAGGTTTTAAATTGTAAGACATTTCCAGGGTCAGATGTGGACTCTGACCACAATCTATTGGTTATGAACTGTAGATTAAAACTGAAGAAACTGCAAAAAGGTGGGAATTTAAGGAGATGGGAACTGGACAAACTAAAAGAACCAGAGGTTGTACGGAGTTTCAGGGAGAGCATACGGGAACGATTGACAGGGATGGGGGAAAGAAATACAGTAGAAGAAGAAGGAGTAGCTTTCAGAGATGAAGTAGTGAAGGGAGCAGAGGATCAAGTAGGTAAAAAGACGAGAGCTAGTAGAAATCCTTGGGTAACAGAAGAAATATTGAATTTAATTGATGCAAGGAGAAAATATAAAAAAAGCAGTAAATGAAGCAGGCAAAAAGGAATACAAACGTCTCAAAAATGAGATCGACAGGAAGTGCAAAATGGCTAAGCAGGGATGACTAGAGAACAAGTGTAAGTGTGTAGAAGCTTATCTCACTAGGGGTAAGGTAGATACTGCCTACAGGAAAATTAAAGAGACCTTTGGAGAAAAGAGAACCATTTGTGTGAATATCAAGAGCTCAGATGGAAAACCAGTTCCAAGCAAAGAAGGGAAAGCAGAAAGGTGGAAGGAGTATATAGAGGGTCCATACAAGGGCGATGTACTTGAGGACAATATTATGGAAATGGAAGAGGATGTAGATGAAGATGAAATGGGAGATCCGATACTGCGTGAAGAGTTTGACAGAGCACTGAAAGACCTGAGTCGAAACAAGACCTTAGGAGTAGACAACATTCCATTAGAACTACTGACGGCCTTGGGAGAGCCAGTCCAGACACTACTCTACCATCTGGTGAGCAAGACGTATGAGACACGCAAATTACTCTCAGACTTCAAGAAGAATATAATAATTCCAATCCCACAGAAAGCAGGTGCTGACAGATGTGAAAATTACCGAACAATCAGTTTAACAAGTCACGGATGCAAAGTACTAACGCGAATTCTTTACAGACGAATGGAAAAACTGGTAGTAGCCGACCTCCGGGAAGGTCAGTTTGGATTTCGTAGAAATGTTGGAACACTTGAGGCAGTACTGACCCTACGACTTATCTTAGAAGAACGATTAAGGAAAGACCAACCTACGTTTCTAGCATTTGTAGTTATAGAGAAAGCTTTTGACAATGTTGACTGGAATACTCTCTTTCAAATTCTAAAGGTGGCAGGGGTGAAATACAGGGAGCGAAAGGCTATTTACAATTTGTACAGAAAGCAGATGGCAGTAATGAGTCGATGGACATGAAAGGGAAGCAGTGTTGAGAAGGGAGTGAGAAAGGGTTGTAGCCTCTCCCCGATGTTATTCAGTCTGTATATTGAGCAAGCAGTGAAGGAAACAAAAGAAAAACTCGTAGGTATTAAAATCCATGGAGAAGAAATAAAAATTTTGAGGTTCGCCGATGACATTGTAATTCTGTCAGCGACAGCAAAGGACTTGGAAGAGCAGTTGAATGGAATGGATAGTGTCTTGAAAGGAGGGTATACGATGAACATCAACAAAAGGAAAACAAGGATAATGGAATGTAGTCGAATTAAGTCGGGTGATGCTAAGGGAATTAGATTAGGAAATGAGACACTTCAAGTAGTAAAGGAGTTTTGCTATTTGGGGAGCAAAATAACTGATGATGGTCGAAGTAGAGAAGATATAAAATGTAGATTGCCAATGGCAAGGAAAGTGGTTGTGAAGAAGAGAAATTTGTCAACATCGAGTACAGATTTAAGTGTCAGGAAGTTGTTTCTGAAAGTATTTGTATGGAGTGTAGCCATGTATGGAAGTGAAACATGGACGATAAATAGTTTGGACAAGAAGAGAACAGAAGCTTTCGAAATGTGGTGCTACAGAAGAATGCTGAAGATTAGATAGGTAGATCATATAACTAATGAGGAGGTATTAAATACAATTTGGGAGAAGAGGAGTTTGTGGCACAACTTGACTAGAAGAAGGGATCGGTTGGTAGGACACGCTCTGAGGCATCAAGGGATCACCAATTTAGTATTGGAGGGCAGCGTTGAGGATAAAAATCGTAGAGGGAGACCAAGAGATGAATACACTAAACAGATGCAGAAGGATGTAGGTTGCAGTAGGTACTGGGAGATGAAGAAGCTTGCTCAGGGTAGAGTAGCATGGAAAGCCGCATCAAACCAGTCTCAGGACTGAAGACTACAACAACAATAATGAGACACTTAAAGTAGTAAATGATTTTTGCTATTTGTGGAGCAAAATAACTGATGATGGTCGAAATAAAGAGGATATAAAATGTAGACTGGCTATGGCAAGGATAGCGTTTCTGAAGAAGAAGAGTTTGTTATCATCGAGTATAGATGTAAGTGTCAGGATGTCTTTTCTAAAAGTATTTGTATGGAGTTTAGCCACGTATGGAAGTGAAACATGGACGATAAATAGTTTAGACGGGAAGAGAACAGAAGCTTTCGAAATGTGGTGCTACAGAAGAATGCCGAAGATTAGATGGGTAGATCACATAACTAATTAGGAGGTATTAAATACAATTTGGGAGAAGAGGAGTTTGTGGCACAACTTGACTAGAAGAAGGGATCGGTTGGTAGGACACGCTCTGAGGCATCAAGGGATCACCAATTTAGTACTGGATGGACGCGTGGAGGTTAAAAACCGTTGAGGGAGACCAAGATGAATACAGTAAGCAGATTCAGAATGATTTAAGTTGCAGTAGTTACTCGGATATGAGGAAACTTGCACAGCATGGAGTAGCATGGAGAGCGACATCAAAGCAGTCTCTGGACTGAAGACTACAACAGCAACAACGACATTCCAGACTCGGGGGCATTTTCCATCGGATCAGGCATTTTACTCTAGGTTAGAAAACTTTTGTAAAAATTACTTTTGCAGTAAGATACAAAACAGGACGTTTCGGAATTTGTTTGGTAGGGAGTATACCCCACTACAGATGTAATGATTGGTATTAATTAAAGCGTAACGTATAAATTATGACTTCCTTTGAATAAATTTGGAGTAGTTCTCTTCACGGTGGTTTAGTAACAATGTAATGTTTTCCTCCCTCTAGTGTTCTAGGGTTAAGCTCGCGCACGTAAACATTGACGCTAGCGGAAACTGCCGTAATGGCGTCTGTGGAAGGCCACCATTAGATGATACTTCACATGCATCTGCAAAGCTCCAGTGCCTATATTTCGAAATGGGTCTTTCTTTAGAAACAATCCTCATATTTAACTGGCACTCTCATTATTCATATTGATGTGACTTGTATGTACTAACTTCAAGCTCAGTTATTAAAGGAGGTTGCAACAAACATCTGTACCAATAGACAGGTGGTTACCAGCACATATCGTCTCTTTGGTAAATGACGAATGAACCGTTTGGTTTGAATTTTATATGTAAATTATAAACCATCTCCCGAGAGTGGGCTTGTCACCGAGCCTGTCAGAAATGATGGTTGGTGGAACACTGCTGGAACTAGTTCTAATAATGGTCAAGTAACATTGGAAAACTATTCTATAGAGTTGTTTGCATCAGCGTAGCGACTGTGTGGACGTGCTCCTTGTAACGGAAAGATACTGATATAAAAAATCAAATAAAAGGTAAATTTATCCTACGAAATATATATTATGCAGATGCTGCCACGATCTACATCGTTATAAAATAAGAGAACAGCACGCAGCTTTCAATTCTAGAAAATGTAAAAGTTTCAAGAACGTCATTGATGGTCCGGAATATGCACATCCCAAAATTTTACTTTTTCTCTATAATTTGTGTACAGGGTTTCTCGTAACATTTTAGTTTTTCTCAGTAATTACCTCAGTCATTCCATTTGTTTGCTGGAACATTCACGGTAGGCGGTCTTGCCTTTATCTCTCGTAACTTTTAGGCTATCTTTGCACCAAGTTCTTTTTCATTTCGCATCTTAATTATGAGCAGTAGAGTTATGTTTTCATCAAAATGAAATGAATATTTTTATTTCTCGCGAAATGAAACATTATTCTTGTACATATTATGAAATGTTTGTTCTCAGAAAGAGAATTTTTCTCTTTTAAAAAATTTTACATTCTTAGACAGAATCTTTGTGACTCAGAAGGCTACACGAGAATGTAGCTCCTATTCTGGAAATGGAAGTAAGTTAAGAAACCCGCCCGGATAGCCGCTTCCGAGACGGCGAGGTGCGAATCCGTTAGGCGGATTTACGACGAGGGTCCGAGTGCCGTACGGACTAGATGTAGGTTTTAGGCGGTTTCCCAGATCCCAACGGCTGAATACTGGGCTCTTACACGAGTCATTACGAGATTCGCAATAATTTATCAACCATTTTTTAAACATTCATAAGAATAACACTAAACGCAGACAGTTGAGGTAACACATTCCGTCCTCGTGGGTAATGAGGACGCGACATGAAGGGCATCCGGCTGCCTCTTAAACTAACCATGCCAAACGTGTCAACAAACATGGTGACCTAGCGCCGAAGCTGCACAAAGGCACGAGAAGGGGAAAGGGAATACTAAGAAGAGGGAGTCAGTTAAAAAGGTCTTTCTCTCTTAGGAAAAAAAACCCTCCCGTTTCAGAATCATTCTTACCATCAATTGGGAATGAGCTGAAACAACCAAATCGCAAGAGTTCTACATTACCCAGCAATAGTGCTGTTCTTAATTTTAAGCATATACTAGGGGACACGTCATTGAGTGTTTTATAAATATATTTAGCAAATTAATTTGCGTACCTGTATAGCACTGAGGTGATGAAAGCCGTGGCACACCTCCTAATACGGCCTGAGACCTCCTTTTGCCGGGTATAGTGCAGCGGTTCGGCGTGGCATGGACTCATCAAGTCGCTGGAAATCTGCTGCAGAAATATTGAGCCACGCTGCCTATGTAGGCATACATAATTACGAAAGTCTTCCCGGTGCAGGATTTTGTGCACTATCTAACCTCTCGATTATCTACCATAAATGATGGAGTTTATTACGGGTGATCTTGGTGGTCTCATCATTCGCTCGAATTGTCCAGAACGTTCTTCAAACGAGTTGCGAATAACTGTCGTCCTGTGAAATGGCGCCATGTCATTCATAAAAATTCCACAGTTGTTGGGGACATGATGTCCTTGAATTGCTGCAAATTGTCTCCAAATAACAAAAAAAAAAAATGCCATTGCCCGTCAATGAACGGTTCAGTTGGACCAGAAGACAGACTCCACACTCCACCACCTGGCGCAGTGCCTTGCTGACCACGGAGTTCCATGGGTTTGTGGGGTCTGTGCCACACTCTAAACCTATCATCAGGTCTTATCAACTGAAATCAGGACTCATCTAACCTGGCCACGGTTTTCCAGTTGTCTAGGGTCCAACCGATATACTCTCTTATGAAATTTGTTATTAACAACCAAACCCAATTCAAAAGTAATAGCAGTGTGCATAACTACTAGGAGAAAGGATGATCTTCACTATTCAAGATTAAATCTAACTTTGGCGCAGAAAGGGGTGAATTATACTGGCACTAAAGTCTTTGGTCACTTACCAAATAGTATCAAAAGTCTGACAGACAACCAACAAGTATTTAAGAAGAAATGAAAAGAATTTCTGAATGACAACTCCTTCTACTCCATAGAGGAATTTTTAGATATAAATTAAGAAAAAAAAAAGAAAAAAATATTTAAAAAATAAAAATAAAAAATAAATAAAAACAAAAAACACAAAAAAATAAAGTTGTTACATTAACTTAAGTATGTTGTTAAATTAACCTAATTATGTCATGTATTAGAAAATTCGACTCGTTCCACATCATTACAAAATATCGTATTCATGATCCATGGAACTAGTATTAATCTAATCTAATCTAATATAATCTAATCTAATCTATGGCCACGAGCCCAGAAGAGGTGCTGCAGGTGGTGTCGTGCTGTTAGCAAGGGAACACGTGTCAGCAAATGTGTAAATGTGTGTGAATTCCTGAGGGACCAAACTGCTGAAGTCATCTGTCCGTAGACTTACACACTACTTTAACTAACTTATGGTAATAACAAGACTTACACCCACTTCCGAGGGAGGACCTTGAACCTCCGGCGGGAGGGGCTGCGCAATCCGTGACATGGCGCCTCAAAACGCGCGATCACTCCGCGCGGCCGAATACGCGTCAGGCTTCTGTTGTCATAGCCCATTAATGCTAAATTACACCTCACCGTTGTAATGGATACATTCGAACTACGTTCCACATTAATTTCTGCGGTTGTTTCAAGCTGTGTTGCTTGTCTTTTAGCACTGACAACTCTACACAAACGCAGTTGCTCTCGGTCGTTACGTGAAGGCCGTCAGACCCTGCTTTGTGTGTGGTGTGAGGTACTGCCTGACATTTGATACTCTTGACACTTTGGGTCTCCGAATATTGAATCCCCTAACGATTTGCGAAAGGGAGTGTCTTATGCGTCTATCTCCAGCTACCATTTCGCGTTAGAAGTCTGTTAACGGTACTTCCCGCCGTGCGGCCATAATCACGCCGGAAAACTTTTCACATGAATCACGTGACGACAAAAGACAGCTTCCGCCAACGTACTGCCCTCTTTACCTTGCATAAGTGATACTACCGCCACTGTGTATTTGCGTATCGCTATACAATAAGTTCAGTAACCGCAATGTATTTACTTTAGCGACAACAATTGCTTAACAGACTTAACGATTTGGTGAAGCGGCAGATGTGGATGATCCTGTGCTGGTACACGCAGATACAAGACACAGCACTCTAAAATTTTCCTACCGTTACTTAATATCTTACCAGTTTCGCAACATTGAAATCTTCAGAACATATCCAAGAAAAGTGTTCGCTGAATCCTTCCCATGATATTACATATCTTCGTTCTTTTCTTTATTGCATTCTCTGTTTTCTTTTAAATAATAATAGCGTACTTCGATGACTTTAACTTACTTTCTTATGAATATCTCCAGGTTTCACTGTAACATTCCTGCGTAAATATTCATATTAATTCTGAGTATGTAAAGTAACGAATGTGACTGTTACAACCAGTCCACAGAAACAAACCAAAAGCAACATTTTTATGAACGCTTCATTCAATAATCCTGAAATGTGAAATAAACTGAACATGATAGGTTAAGACAAGTGAAAAGTCCAGCAAAGTCTACAGAATAAATAAAGACAGTAAAGCCTCTACAACCAACAAGTGACAGCTAAGATGGGAACAACGGAGATATCACGCAGGGGACGTTACAGCCAACTTCGACAGAACTATGAACGTCTCAAAACAGATACTAGAGGGCAGGTCTGGTCCCGAACGTGGCACACGTCAAAGGTCTCAACAGAGATAGAGGCAAACGCCACCCACTAGTCGAGAATGAAAAATTAATCCAATAGTACAGATTATGAAGACTAACAATGTGAATGTCTATGCTACTGGCTATAACCATGTCAAAACACAACTCTCGAAAAGTGAGGCAGCAAAGGAAAAGTTAGAAAAGGAAAAAGTATTTAAAGAAAAATATTTGAGTTGTGTATATTTCCACTTATTGTGATCAAACAATGCATAATCACGGATGCTGAAATCTCATTAGGAGACGAGGACATATTGATAGTTACTGGATATTGCATTATAAAGACAGGGAACTTTTCGAATGGAGTTTAGCAAACTGGAATTTAAATGTTCTGCCAACATAAAACTTGTCTGTTAGCCTTCGACACACCAACGTTACCAGCATTTATGTATATTGTTAAAATGGGCTGTTCTGCGGAATAGTTTATAGCTACTGTGATAAGTGTTTCAAACGCCAATGCTACAGCCGCATAAGCAACAATGTAGCGGATAGATAAGAGGCCAAAGATGCCTTGGATGACACACATAACAGACGTGCCAGTGTCCGTCCTCTGTACGTATTTACTACCAATAAAATAATGTATTCACCGACAGAATATGCCGTATCAGTACCAGAAGGAAATTGTTACAAGAAATGTTTTAATTGCCTTTAGTCTGAAGAATGGTTTGATCCAGCTCTCCATGGTACTATATCTTGTGCGAGCCTCTTCATCTGCCGGCCAGTGTGCCCGAGCGGTTGTAGGCTCTTCAGTCAGGAACCACGCGACTGCTACGGTCGCAGGTTCGAATCCTGCCTCTGGCATGGATGAGTGTGATGTCGTTAGGTTAGTTAGGTTTAAGTAGTTCTAAGTTCTAGGGGACTGATGACCTCAGATGTTAAGTCCCATAGGGCTCAGAGCCATTTGAGCCTCTTCATCTCCGAGTAACTACTGCAACCTGTATTCTTCTGAATGTGTTGACCATATACCTCTATTGATCTCCCTCTACGATTTTTACACTCCACGGTTCCCTCCAATACCAACCTGGTACTCCCTTGATGCCTAACAACGTGTCCTAAAAAACCGATCTCTTCTCCTAGGTAAGTTGTGCCACAAATTCCTCTTCTCCCCAATTCTATTCGGTACCTCCTCATTAGTTATGTGATCTACCCGTCTAATTCTCAGCATTCGTCTGTAGCACCACATTTCCAAAGCTTCTATTCTCTTCGTGTCTAAACTGTTTATCGTCCATGTATCACTTCCTTACATGGCTACACTCCAGGAAAATATTTTCAGGAGACTTCCTAACTCTTAAATCTAATTTCGGTGTTAACAAATTTCTCTTTTCCGGAATTGCTTTCTTGCCACTGCCAGTCTACATTTTATATCCTTTCTGATTTGGTCATCATCACTTATTTTGCTACCCACAGAGCAAAATTCATCTACTACTTTAAGTTTCTCGTTGCTTAAGCTAATGCCCTCGGAGTCGCCAGATTTAATTCGACTACGTTTCATTAACTTGTTTTTTTCTTGTTGATGTTCCTCTTATATCCTCCTTTCAAGATCATTTCCATTCCGTTCAACTGCTCTTGAGAGCCCTTTGCTATCTCTGACAGAATTAGAGTGTCAACGGCAAACCACTAACTTTTTATTTCTTTTCCCTGAACTTTAATTCCTACTCCAAATCTCTCTATGTTTTCTTTTACTTCTCAATCACCGTACAGATATAATAACATCGGGGATAGGCCAAAGCCCTTTGTAACCCTCTTCTCAACCACTGTTCCCTTTCATGCCCCTCTCCTATTTTTATTACCGTCTCGTGTCTTCGTTTCTGTACAGGCCGTAAACAGCCTTTTGCTTCCTGTATTTCACTTGTTGCACCTTCAGAATTTGAAAAAGAGTATTCCAGTCAACACTTGTTCAAATAGTTCTGAGCACTATGGGACTTCACATCTGAGGTCATCAGTCCCCTAGAACTTAGAACTACTTAAACCTAACTAACCTAACGACATCACACACATCCATGCCCGAGGCACGATTCGAACCTGCGGTCGCGCGGTTCCACACTGTAGCGCCCAGTCAACATTGCCAAAAGCTATAAACGTAGGTTTGCCTTTCCTCAACCTATCTTCTAAGATAAGTCATATGGTCAGTATTGCGTCACGTGTTCCTACCATTCTACGGAATCCAAACTGATTATCCCCGAGGTCGACTCCCATCAGTTTTCCATTCTTCTCTATAGAATTCGTGTTAATGTTTTGCAACCATGACTTATTAAACAGATAGTTTGGTAATTTTCGCACCTGTCGCAAGCGCTTTCTTTGGAACTGGAATATTACATTTTTCTTGAAGTATGAGGCTATTTCGCCGTCTCATATATCTTGCACACCAGACGGTAGACTTTTGTCATGGCGGCCCCACCTAAGACAATCAGTAGTTCCGATGGAATAGCATCTTCTCCCGAGACCTTGTTTCGACTTAGATCTTTCAGAGCTCTGTCAAACTCTTTTCGCTGTATCAAATCTACCATCTCTTCTTCATCTACTTCCTCTTCCCTTTCTATAAACTGCCTTGAAGTTTATTTCCATGCAGAGACCCTCTATATACTCCTTCAACCTTTCAGTTTCCCATTCTTTGCTTACAAAAAAGAGCTACCTACAATAACACGTCCTGTAATTAATCAAGCAACAAGTTAAGTTCAAACAACTACGCCACCATTCATTACGGCATAATGTTCCGAACAATACGGCTCTGATGCACTGGTGAATAAATAACATGAAAGACTTTACTCTACTGAAGAGAGTGGGCGACGCGGACCAGGAATTGAAGGTAAGACAATAACCATGGCCCAGAGGAACCAAACCATTTCACTCCGCGGCAGAAAAGAACAATAAACATGTGCCCTCTGCAATTGGAATATACGTCGCTCAGATCACGTACTTCTTCAGGGATCAGTAACACAGTCAATAACTTGAAACCGTATACTGCTTCAGCTAACAGGGTAAATGTCTTTAAGACACCACCCACAGACAATCACATATTAGTGGACGTGACTTCAGTTTAAAATTGGCGGCAATGAAGCAAACATAATCTACAGCAGGGTGTACGGAAGTTCCTGTTACAAATTTCTAGAACTTGTAGAGGAAAATGCGTACATAATATTCTGAAAATGAACCCATGTCCGGAGCCGGCCGCTGTGTCAGAGCGGTTCTAGGCGCTTCAGTCCGCAACCGCGCAGCTGCTACGTTTGCAGGTTCGAATCCTACCTCGGGCATGGATGTGTGTGGTGTCCTTAGGTTAGTTAGGTTTAAGTAGTTGTAAGTCTAGGTGACTGACGACGCCAGATGTTAAGTCCCGTAGTGCTTAGAGCCATTTGAATCATTTTGGAACCCATGTCCGGAAACGTACATTTCTGTTCTACAACAGTTTCAATTCAGATGTTTAAGTGATCCAGTCCTGCTTGTAGAACGGAATTAGACGTGACGAAGTACAGTTATTAGTTAATAATTTGAAATGAAACGTAACGAAACCCACATATATCGCTTAAGCACAATTACTTGTATTAAAACTTACACATTACTTTCTGGACGTACTATTCCCTGGATTGTTTTTTGTTTTGGAATAATGCAAACACTTGATGTGGAAATGACTATTCTGTACGAAGAATCTCAATTTGCATCTCGATTATGATTCCCCATAAATATGGGTGTCTCTCTATAACTGGTTGAGTCCCCTCAAATGTCGGTGGAAGGTAAGGGCACACAGTCTCCATAAGAACCATATCTCGCAAAGAATTCCGGCATTAGATCCTACCTATGTGTTGTTGAACAGGATTACATATTTCGAAAACCAATGAAATACATCATCACTGTCAGATAAATGGAGCAATACACACTCCAAACAAATCATCTATGCAATGATAAAATGGATTTTCCCTGCTATTCAGATATTACGCTTCAATGGTTAGACTGATGATGTGGCACACTAAGGCGAGTCAGGGAATATACTACAGCCGTGCACTGCACAGTCACCCACCTGTTGGTGCCGCCATACTTGATGGCTGTGGTCGCAGCCCAGGCAGCGGTCATCAACACAGGGACGCCCCAGCCCAGCAGCGAGTACACGAGGAGGTACGAGCCCTCTTGGAACATCGTAACTGCAACATACACAACCCAATCCGTTAGTCTGGATGAGTACACTCATACACGACGTATCGCCTGCGACCCCATCACATGCTTTTTCTCCACGGTAAATGAGGCGACCTGTCCTAGCATGGACTGAATGTGACAGTAGGGTGTTTAGGGAACCATCCAGACTCACGACATATCAACGCCCGCTGATCACTCAAGACTTTTGGGTCTAGGCTTACACATTTTGTCCTATTTCGTCCGATATACATTCAACGGGATATAGGCTGATTCTGCTCTTCTTGCACATCCTAAGTTCGACTTTAGCAAAACGGCCAGTAAATGGTCTAACGACACCCCTCTAACCGGACCATAAGCCACTGCTATATGGTAGACCTGAGTCGTAACATTATGACCGCCTGTGGGTTGGTCCTTTTTTGGAGCGCACTACAGCATTGAGTCGACAAGCCTTGGCAGGTTTCCAAACGAATGTGGCACCATATCTCCACCTAGAGATGGCCATATTCCCGTCAATTACAGGTCTGTCGCATGATAACGTCTCAGGTTCGTTCGTGAGATGTCCAAATCTGGAGAGCAACACATCTAGGTGAACAAGACACCAACTGCAACACAAATTTTGGCCTTCTAATAGCGGCGTATAAGCACCTAAAACTACTGTCATCGAGCTTATGTACCACGAAACGTGCTTCAACCGATCAGGGGACAAATTTACATCGATTTGCGGCCCGATCTTAAGGAACCTAACTTCACCGCAACCTTACTTGATACTGTCGTTTGGTCAACACAGAATACGTAGTGGTCACCAGATGTGTAGCCCCAAGCTGAACAATGTGTGCTGAACTGTGTGTTCCTAAAGATTTGTGCCTCCACCAGAACCGTACTCTGCTGCCATATCTGCCACAGGTAGCCATCTATTCTGCTTTATACATCCAAGGAGCCTCCGACCTCCATGATACTCGTATGTAATGTCGACTACTAATGGTTTCAAAGTCCTTGAACCAGTTTTCGTAGATGTCAGGTTATAATTTGTTGAGTGGTACTTAAGTAAATAAATTAGTGAAATCAAAGTGAACTAGAAATTAGAATATAAATGAAAAACTTGGTTTAGTTTAGAGAGTTACATACTGGCAAACAGCGGGCAAAACAGCAGAACAGAAGAGACAATGACCGTGAAGTCAGCAAGTTCCACATAAGCGGGCGCTGCCGATTCAGCCGTCAGGGCATCGGCCGACCGGCTCACGTGTTTCTCAGTTGTCACATGTGAGCAAAGGCCCTCGCCTACATTCCAAGAGCCAATGACCGACGTTAAGAAGATTCTTCGAGAAGCTTTTCAACGTGACAGAAGAGGCTATGACCGGCTCACGTGTTTCTCAGTCATCACATGTGGTCAAAGACCCTCGCTTACATTCCAAGAGCCAATGACCGACGTTAAGAAGATTCTTCGAGATGCTTTTCAACGTGACAGAAGAGGCAATGACCGTGAAGTCGCTTACCTCCAGTAAACTGAAGTGAATAAATACGCGAGACAGACGAAGACGAAGACGGAGACGGGGACGGAGACGAAGACGCGAGACGAAGGAAGAAAAGAAGAGTAACAGTAGTTTTCAGTCAGTTTCGGTGCTGAAGACCGTCATGCAAGAAGAGTCTGCATCATGCACAGACGAACCAAGTCCGCCGCTGTAATGGAATAGCAAGCAGCAGCCGCAGCGCCAGAAGACAGAAGTTAAAAGGTTTTTTACGTACCCGGGTGACTCGTGAGGACGGGAAGGAGACGGCCTCACCTCAGCAGTCACCTGTGAGCTGGGATGAAGACCTGACAGCCGAAGACTGGCAAGCGTGAGTCCGTGGTTCGAGTCCGGGACACTGGCCTTGCCCCGCCGCGCTGCTCCGCTGGTCGACGCACAACACACGCGGCCGCTTAGAGAAGAGAAACACTGGGACGCCACATCCAAGGTGTCATCATCCGATGTACGACTTCGCTCGCAATAATTAAAAGGGGCACCTCGCGCTGCGCGTCTCCTTTCAACTGGGGGAGACGGCGACACGAGATACACACCGCTACGCGTAATCAGACGCCGCCGCCGCCGCCGCCGCCGCAGCAGAAGACTTCACAAACGACACAGCTGCCGTTCTCCGAACCAGAACATTCAGTACGATACAGTTGTACAAATCTTCAATAAAAGTTATCTTATGTAAAAATGATGTTTCATTCTACCTCATACCCGAGCCAAGGAAGAACCCACCCTGCCCAATTGTTGTTAAGAGAGAAAAGTTAATTTATTTAATATTTTCACCCGGACAGAATGCTTTAGAATGCTCATCCTGACAATTGACAGCATCAAAAGAGAAAACCCAGTTACATTTAGTGACAGAAGTGTTACATTAAGTGTCACAACTGTTACAAATTAAAGTACAGCTGGTCACAGACGTCTAGTGTGACTGTAATTATTGTATGACAGGGAAACCTATCAGAGATGTTAATCAGTTAACGTAGAACTGATTTACGCTTGGAAATAATTAGTTCCAATTTTTTCTGCAGTGTGCAAATCTGGCACTGTAAACTGTTTGTATATTGGTATGACATCCATGCTTTCATTTGACAAGCAATAAGGTGAGTGAACAATGTAGCTACAGAGAAACTGTTACCTCAATATAGCATACAGATGATTCAGCAACGAAAACATCATGATCTATAGCAAAGTTCTGAATTTGCTCATCGGTTTCCGGCATAGATCAAAGTTGATGACGTGCCCTGGCAATATTCATTGGAGTGGCCAGGCCCATTTTACAGTACAGGGTGCGGCGAATACACAGAACTGCCGAATTAGGGTTATTGTTAATCCCCATGGTGTGAACGAAGAGCCTTTGCGCTCGCCTTATTTGACTGGTGTGGATTCGCGAGCACCTTTATTCTCCGTCCAGCCTTCTTCGAAGGGAATACACCAAGAAAGCCTGTCAGGTGTACCGTGTCGTCATCGCGTTATCGAGAACTCCTTGTACAACGTGTGATACCTGCTTTGGAAAAGCGCAACTGAGTGGAAGCCAATGTTTTCATGCAGAATGCGGCAACATCTCATGTCTTTTGCCCAGTGAAATATCTACTTAATGGAACCTTCCACGAAAGTGGTATATCCAGAGATATTCCAGATGCATGGCCTGCGAGATCACCTGATCTGAATCCATGTTACTTTTGGCTTGGTGATATCCAAAATAACGCGTTTACCAGGAACATGTTCGGTCTCTGCTATATACGAAGGCGACTGTATAGGAACTTGTTGCTTCTATCCTACAGGAACTTCTGCGAGCAGCTGTTGATCTGGTCGTTATATGGATGTAGCATCTCGTCCATGTCTCCAGTGCTTTAATAATAAAATCAACATTATGCATTTCTCACCTGTTTGACCTTTCCTTCCCATGTCCCGTCCCTAATCCATTACATGTGGAAACATTTATATGCCTCTTTCTTATGTTCACAGCGCCAGATCTGCACCTGATGGCCAAAACTGGTACTAATTATGTTCCAGCGTAAATCGGTTCCGCATTAACGCACTAGAATATCCACCAAGTTTCGATGCTGTAAGATGATTACAGACTGGACATCTGAGTTGTTGCACTTTAATTACAACCACCCGGTACTTACGACAACAGCAGGTGAACTGCCGACTGATAACCCTACAAAATATTATAAACAGTTTTATTAATCAAAGCATCGTATGTGACTGTGGAGAAGAACCGACAATGATTTACACACAGCACATGTAATCTGATTGAGACGGACCTGTGACGGCGTTGTGCAGGTAGAGCCCCTCGACGAACATCCACATGAACATGGACGTCCTGGCGTACTCCAGAAGCACGTACGACGCCTCGCACAGCACTGGCTGCAAGAAAGAAATACATATAATATAAATTATTGTAATTTCGAAAGGAGAATATAGATCTACATCTACATTTACTCTACATAGATACTCCGTAAGCCACCGTTCCACAGTTGTGAGCAGAGCTACATAATAGACAAAGACCCAAGCTCTCGTTTTCTTAAAAAATTCTTATCAGTAGCCTCAAGTAGATCCGAGGAGTCCCGCGAGGTAGCTGCGAGGTCTTAGGCGCCTTGCACGGTTCATGCGGCTCCCTCCGTCGGAGGTTCGAATCCTCCCTCGGGCATGGGTGTGTGTGTTGTCCTTAGTGTACGTTAGTTTAAATTAGATTAAGCAGTGTGTAAGCCTAGGGACCGATGACCTCAGTAGTTTGGTCCAATACGAACTTACCACAAATTTCCAATATTTAAGTGGGAGCACAGGATTTAAATCTGGATTATGGGGTAGGGTTCTGAAACGCGCTGCTTGAAACAATAAACTCAGGACACCGAGCCTTATGCCTTGCCTTATTTTCAGATTACGATTGTATGTGACTAGTTGTAACATAAATCTGCTATGTAATTATTATACGGTCCAAATTTTAAAACTGTCGAAAGTAGTGGGAGGAGCAATAGTAGAAGCGGTCTTCTGGCAACTACGACGTGGTGACATGTTAAAGATTCCACATTAAAACCAGGAGGTGCTTCGGCCTGATTCACATTGTGTCAAAGTGCGCTATGCGCTACTCTTCTGATTCAGAATCCTTCCAGAACCACAGAAAACAATCAGTCCAACCAGTGCCCTCCACAGTATCCATGAACAGTGATGCATGTAAAAGAACTATGAGAGAGCAAGCGCCCTCAGTCCTAGACAGGAGACTGCAAAGAAACTGTACGATGGTTTCAGACGCAACCTTGTCAAGAATACCGTAGAGTAAGAATTAGTCGTCCGCAGCTCGTGGTCGTGCGGTAGCGTTCTCGCTTCCCGCGCCCGGGTTCGATTCCCGGCGGGGTCAGGGATTTTCTCTGCCTCGTGATGACTGGGTGTTGTGTGATGTCCTTACGTTAGTTAGGTTTAAGTAGTTCTAAGTTCTAGGGGACTTATGACCATAGACGTTAAGTCCAATAGTGTTCAGAGCCATTTGAACCATTTTTAAAGAATTAGTCGGTACCGGTGAAACATTGTGTGGGAAATAGTTGCGGAGCAATTCTTGCTTCATGAAGTCTGCAGCATAGGGTACAGGTTTGCATACAGGCAGATTCCAGTCAATGAGAAACTAGCAGGCATACACCTCATGCAGATAAACTTCTGCGGCAGATGCGGTGAATTGGAAACTCTGGAGCGCAGTATTTCGTGTAGAGTGTCAGAGTTGTAAATAGTAAGCCTGATCAACAGAACCGCGCCGAATCATTTTGTATCAATAGTAACCACTGAACCAGTCCTTAAGCCATTTTCTTCTTGCAGGACATCAGCCAACACACAGAAAGTCGCCCGTACAGCGTACTCCATCCTCCACCTGTACATTGCCCATTTACAATTTTTGACTTACCTATGGGGGATCATGACCAGTTGGGGTAATGTATCATTCAATGGCCTCGAGTTGACTGTTTTTCCTTACGACAGCACAAGACATTACACAAAAAGAAGCTGACATTATTGTATGGGAACAGCGTGTGACAGACAGCGTGAAATGCATGCTGACAAACTACGTGTGCTCACGTGTTGCGCCAGTACTTTTGTTTTTACTAAATTTAGGAAGGTGAAATGTCAGCCATCTTGGTACGTTAACTGATATGAGGTCCTTTTTCTGAGATGGAAGTACAAAGTAAAGTATCATTAATATTATTCCTTTCGTTAAGAGAGGTATAAATCACTATTTTGATGAGTAATTATAATTTTTTAAGGAGATACATTATTTGCAATTTACTGACTGATTTATAATACAAGTAATTAAATTTAGTTGAATGGAGGTATATTTAATTTGTTTCTTAGGTCAGTTTTTAGAAATTCATTAACCATTGATCAGGTAAATGTTAATAAATCAAGAACCATAAGGTATGATTTTGAATCTCGTGCAAACCTTGCTACATAAGTTTTTAGGACAGGCATAACAAATCTGATTCTTGTTTACCTTGTGAGTGCGATATTGTCGTATAACAGAGGAAGCAAGAGCTTTTGAAGACACCACAGACTGATCGCCGGGCTGTTGGGAGGCGACTGCTAGACAATTCCATCTATCAACTATTAAAATACTACGGTCAGTCTATTAGAAGCAACGAAACCAATCTAGATGGGATAACAACGGCTGTCTGGACGTTTTTCTTGCATGTAATATCAACAGATAAGAAGCTGGTGCGCAACCTTCTTTCGGGCGAGTGATGTGAATATAATAATGTCGTGTGACGAGGGCCTCCCGTGGGGTAGACCGTTCGCCTGGTGCAAGTCTTTCGATGTGACGCCACTTCGGCGACTTGCGCGTCGATGGGGATAAAATGATGATGGTTAGGTCAACACAACACACAGTCCCTGAGCGGAGAAAATCTCTGACCCAGCCGGGAATCGAACCCAGGCCCTTAGGAATGACGGTCTGTCGCGCTGACCACTTTTTTTTTTTTTTACTCACCAAAAACAGTAACAAAAATGGCTACAATGAAATGACATAAATAAGGTGACAGATAATTGCAGTCATAAATTACAGCATTCAAAAGATGAGTCTTTAGCAGTAGCACAATTTAGCACCTTCACTGTCACCTTCGACTGGTGGCAGTTCAGCATGCACATTTTCTTCTTCTGCAGCCGGTTCCTCATCATCATTTCCCAGACCAAAATTAATCATTCAGTAAATCCTTGATGTGTGTTCCTCCCAGGGTAAATTACATGGACAGAAGAGAAGTCCCGAATAGCGACATCGCAAAATATTTCACTGCCTTGTTATTTTTGTCAGTTACAGCCTTCTAAACGCATCTATAGGGAGTTCATGATCTTCCTTTATATCAGACACCAGATGTTTCTCGCCATATTCTTGTATCTGCTGTACTGCTGATTTATTTTTCATGTGTGACTTGCAGGTGAGGTTAGGGTCGGGAACGTGACCCAATCCATTCCCTCTCTACTAGGAATCCAGTTCCTAACCTATACCCATTCGGTTGAAGACAATTCGGAGCATGCTACCATATTTCTTATTGTGATTCTGATATTTGAGTATTTTCTCGAATTCATTTTCCATATACATCTTGTATTCAATATGTTCATCGCTCCCAATATTGTTAAAAACATAGCTTGTATATTTGCCCATTAACCAAATCACTGCGTTATTTTTCGCCTGAGGGTAGTAACTTTCCTCTGGTCTGAAGAAAATGTTAGTCGGTACACCGTTTGCTGAAGTTCTTGTTATTTGAGCAATTTTCTCCCTGGTCCACCTCCAGTTGATAATCCGATCTTCACAAGTGTAACGATGAGGCACACTATCAACGAGGTTGCATTTGCTGCAGAGGTTTGTGTCACTTAAACCGATGGCAAAGAGACGCTCATTAGTGCTGATGATGTTATTGACTACCTTGTACCACGCTGTTCTCACGTCAGACGAAAGAACATCACTACTGATGTTTTTTCAGACCATATTCCATGCTATTCCAGCATATTTGGTTTCTATGTTATTTTTCCTTTCATGTTTCCGTCTTTCAGCTAAAATCGCCTTTGCTGTAACGTTTTTGGAGTTTAAAATCTTTTTGCTGAAATAACTTAGTTCAAGATAATACTCCCTAATGTGTTTCAGCTTAAATCTTATTTTTTGTATATTAATAGGTGGCTCCACACTTTCTGGCCTGTCAATATCGTATAGTTTTGCTGTAATTTACCTTGGATCATTACACATTATGCTCCATGTTCGTTTGACATACAATGCCATCGCTTTACACTTGATGTCGGTTAGACCCATTCCTCCATTGCTTGGACCCAAAACTGCTGTCTCCACCGGCACTCGAAACAATTCCCCTTTCCACAAGAACTTTTCTAAGGTGGACATGATCGTCTTCGCCACCATTGATGGAATGGGGAGAACCTGTGCCATGTAGTAGGCCTCGGATAAAATATACGTGTTGATAAACAGTACTCACCGGAACTGGTCTATGCTACGTTGACAGTTTTCAATCAAAGCTCCTTTGATTTTTCTTGCCACCTCCCGCCTATTTATTGCTATCATTTTTAAAAGGGATTTTGTCAATGTCATTCCAAGAGCTTTGTGTTCATTAACATGGTTCGCCCACTCAATGCGTAAGTTAGCAAGCCGCTTTATATTTAGAAATTTACTTTTATTTTCATTTACCCTCGCACCTGATGCGGAACAGTATTTTGCAAGTATCATCTCCAGTTGTGTCACATCTGTTTGGTCTCTGATGATTACGCCTACATCGTCCGCGTAAGCACCAACCACGGTCTTTGTTCCTTGAATGGTAATGCCTGTCAGCCTGTGCTGTAGCTGTCTCAAGAAAGGTTCCAGCGATATAACGAACAGGAGCATGGATAAGGGACTTCCTTGGGTAACACCCCTTTTTATTTCAATTTTTTTTGGCAGTTGACAGTTAACGCAGATTTGTGCAGTAACACCCATAGCCATGTTCTTGATGATGTCGATGTTTTTGGCAGGAAATCCATTCGGCGCAATATCTCTATCAGGTATTTGTGATTAATTTGAACAAATGCCTTATGGAAGTCTATGAAAAGCAGTCCACATTTTATGTTACTAGCCTGTGCTAGCGCAATGACATCGCGATACAAAGCCGCAGTTTGTAAAATCGTTCTTCTAAAAGCACAAGTCTGCTGTTGGCCTATGATGTCAGCAGTGCATGGTGTAAAGCGCTTGTTAATTACTCGAGCTATAATTTTATAATCTGAATTTAAAAGCGAAATCGGCCGTAGGTTGTTTATTTTTTTGCAGCCTCTATTCTTCGGGATCAACACGATTTTGCATTGTTTGAACTCTGCAGGCACTGGCTTTCCTTGTAAGACTTCATTGACAATTTCGGAGAACTTTTCTCCTATTAGGGTCCAAAATCGTTTATAGAATTCAATGAGCAATCCGTCAGGTCCTGGAGATCTTCTAGCAGGGGAGCTGCACACGATTTCTAATACATCTTCCTTGGTGATGCCCGAAGAAATGTTCTCATCATCATCTCGCGATATTCGTGGAAGATATGTACCAAAGAGCTCATCGTATTCTTCTTCGTTTGTTTCCCCTGACGCATACATACTTTCATAGTACGCTGAGATCTCTTTAATTATTTCCTTCTGGGTGGTGATTATGGTACCATCATCTATTTGAAGTTCATCCATGAAACTTCTTCTTCTATTTTTGGCGTGTCTGACGAGGTGGTACAATGCAGCAGTCTCATCTTCAGTGACTGTCTTTGCTTTGGATTTTATTTTAAGTCCCTCCAGTTCCTTACGTTTCAGACTTATTAACTTTGCTTTTATTTTCTTGATGTCTTTTAATCTTGTAAGAATTGCATCTGTCTGATCGTAGAGGTCCCTGAGCACGCTGTAGTAGAATTCTACAGTCTGTTTCCTTTCTCTGGCCATATCTATACTAAAAGATATTAAAACTTTCCTTAGCTTCGGTTTCGCTCGTTGTGTCCACCATTCTATCACACTTGGAAAGTTGTTCAGTGAACGGAGACACATTTCCCAAACTCTGGTTAGGGCATCTTGTAAGTCTTCTTCTGATAATAACGATATATTTAGATTCCACTGGCTTCTTACTCTTCGGGTGGGTTGTGGTGATAAATTTACGCAGGTCAACAACGCACTGTGATCGGAAAAACTAACGGGAACAGTTTCTGTTTTCAGTACTTTATCTGCAAAATTTTCCGATACGTAAATTCTGTCAATTCTACTACAGGAATTCGCAACAATATGAGTGAAGTTCACCATTGTTGAGTATTTTATTTCCCAGGCATCTTTTAATTTTAAATCAACAACAAGACGTCTCAAGTCAGTTGAGTAATTGAAGTTGGGGATTTGATCCTTTCGACTCAATACACAATTAAAATCTCCCCCTATTATAAGTTGGAGGGGGTTTTTCCTCAGTAAATAAATTACACTTTCATTAAAGAATGTGGCTCTTACAGCTCTATTACTGCTGCCAGAAGGAGCATATAAATTGACTATAGTATCTCCTGCTACATTTATTCCAATACCTCGCCCCGATTCTAATTTATCAACATCATGTACGGGGATGCCTTCTCTAACTAAAATGGCCGGGCCAACATTCCTTCCAGTGGAAATATTGTAGAAATCAACGTAATTGGAAAAGTTTAATTGTGGGAATACCACATCCTGTAGGAGAGCAATATCCGTCGCTGACTCATACAGAAACTGTTTCAGAGCAGCTATTTTAACATCCGACTGTATCCTATTAATGTTTAACGTGGTAATCGTATATGTCTGTAACATAGGGGAGTGACCTTTTTCCCGCTAGTCTATCATTTCATGCCACTCCATGCCGGATACTTCCTGAGAATCTGACTGGAGACCACCGTCACGGTTTGCATTAGAACCTTTCCTTTTACTTCTCTTGCGGTTTGCATTGACACTAACCTTCACCGAATGTCTGCTCCGCCCACCCTCTGAGCAGTTTTCCACCGAGAGCGGTGTCGGTGGATCTGAGGGGCAGTCGTGTGCCACCATCTCGTCTGCCAAAGGCGGCGCAGAAGCAGTTTGCAAACATTCTTCCAATGCCCCATCACTTCTATGTACACTTTCGTTTACTGTTTGTGTATTATTGCTGTAAAACTCCGCTTCTTCGTCTTGGGATTTGGGCTGTGACGTCGCGTGTTGTTGACAATCTTTCGTTACCTCGTCATGTTTGCTTTCAGTTGCATCCGCGAGTGAATCTGTCTGCATTGATTGACGTACGGGTACTGCAGCGCGGGGTTGTGGCGTCACCAAGAGCAGCGCATTGCCATCTACTGGCGCGTCCAGCGCTACAGAATGGGACTCTGATGTCACTTCGACCTGTTCGGGTGATGGTAGCGTATTCGATTTGTCTACTGATGTACTTGACTCAGAGTTCGAATCTATCCTGACAATATTGTCTGAAACAGTTTCCAGTACTGTTTTCTGAATGTCACCTACAGCTTTCAGCGACAGGTTGATATCTTCTTCATCTGTGCTACTGCCGTCACAAGTTCGACGTCTCTTGTTAATGGCTATACTACTTTTTCCAGCCGGATTGTCTACAGTGTCTTTCCTGAGTAATGGTGGAAATGCTTCAAGAGTATTTTGTGGCCTGTCGTATACATTCCCCGAAATGCTGGAAACTTCACCACCCGTCATCTGATTTTCAGTCACAAGATCAGCCAATGTTAACCTTTTACGCTGCTGTAAATTATTCTGCACTATAAACAATTATTTTGGACAGTTTTTCCGGAGATGCCCACTTTCATTACATATATGACAAGTCAAAGTCTGTCCATTGTATATAACGTGCGCTTTGTAGCCACAAACCAAAATATGAGATGGAATGTTTTGTTTGACTAGCATATCGACAGAACGAACACCACTAAAGCATTGCAATCTATGCTAGCTTGACAATCGTTCGTTACGAATTTGCCTGATGTCACCGTATTTAGATAATGCGTCTTTTAAGTAGCAGTTTTCTACCTCAGGGGGCAAATTAAATACTCTGACTTGTTTAAAATCAACATCAGCATTTGAAATGGTAACTGTACTCACCGAATTATCGCGATGGCGGAATTCAGCTTTTTCTTCAAATTTCTGCAAAATTCGTTCCAGCACCAACGGCGAAAGCAGCTACACAAAAAATCAGTATTGCTCCAAGTCATAATAAGCAGCGTGCGTCTGATCCGAAGTAATGCCAATAACGTCAACGATCCAGTCATGAATTTCCAGTGAACTTGGCTGAACATTACGGGTTCCTTTGTCAAATCCAAATCTTAGGGTAAGCTTTCTGGGAAACATTGTTGCCATATCAGCAGTTAACAGCTCGCGAAAACAAGGAAACTAAAATGCTGCATTACCACAATCACAATTTTACACAACACTATTACGCAGAGTCATGAAATCCAAACAGAAGCGCCACAGCGCGTCCGCTCAGGACGGCCGGAAAAGCCGATATTCTGGTCCCAGATAAACGAAACTTTTGTGTAATTGCTTGTCAGAAGGGTATGAACGATAATGGACACCGCTCAAAGTATAACTGTCTGTAACACAACTATATTTTTAAATTATTTCACAATGCGAACCAAACTGCGATCTCTGTTTACGTTACTAAGCAGAGATATATCGCTCTCAGCTACCGGGGGCGGACGATTTAAATATAGAAAAGCTGAATCAACTGGACTTTAAATACGTTTACCAACAAGCGCTCTTAACCTGAGGCTGTTATGTTGGTTAAAAAGGCAGTTTATAGAGTTTTGGCATATGAAGATGTACTGAAGAACTGTCTGGCAGGGGAAACACAAAATATGAATGAGTCATTCATCAATGTAACATGGGGAGGATCACCTACAAATCTATTTGTGGAATACCACTACACTGAGGATTAGTATGTACGATGCTGTCATCAACTGCATTGAAGGTAATACCGATAGACTGAAAGCGAGTGAAGACTGCTTGGAGTACGTCAGTCATACTGGTGGAACTGGATAAGGAGAAAGTCGACATGCCAAAAGTGCCCAAGGAAGATAGATCTTTGAATAGAAGGAAGAGGATGCAGTCAGAAAATGTAGAAGATGATAAAGTCCACAGTGCTGCCGCATTTCAGTTGTTTTTCCATTAAAATATAAGTTTTTATTTAAATTAACTCGTAATTGCACTTTCTTGTTTTCTCAGGAATTATAGAAGATAGACTCTTGATTTTTTTTCACAGTTTAATTTATGATACCCATATGATATTTCAACTCTAGAATGGCACTGATAGCTTGTATATTTTCACTAAAATTCACAAAAATTTAAGGAAGAAACGTAATAGAAATTCAACAACCAAAACTTTCTGTGCTAACCCCTAGAATATATACTACAAATAAACTAGAGGAGAAAGTACTTCAGTTTTGTATAATAACCTGCAACAGTTTCATTAAAGTGCATGATGCAGTTCTTGAGAAAATGAGTCACGATATTAGCAAATTAGAGGGATAGACCACTCATACTCCTCGTAATAATTGGCAATGCAACATTAAAATAACTTGAGACGTCAAGAGGAGCCGTAGACGCAATGTTGGCCAAACATGACGCCAAAAATGTTAAAACATCCTCAGACTTTGCGTGTTTGGGGTCTCGTTTACTTGCCAAAAATTAACCTTATGCTGATTTCGAGTCTACAGCACGAATTAATCCGAAGGCGCCGCCTGGCTAATTCACTTGCTGACGTAATAGCATTTGCGTACGTGAGTCGGAGAGGAGATAGTGGTGTTATCCGTGACTTGGCGCAGCTCGTGGTGACACGTCACTCGCATTAGCACGTCGCCTCTACACGGCGAAGGGAGCGCCCACTTAACGCACTGCGGCCGTAATACAGTCCCGCCCCGCCAGGGGGCTGAGTGAGGGCTGCTCGGCGGTGGTTGTAGCGTGGAGGGTGGAGGGCGGTGGGGGGCGGTGGCGGTAATAATCCGCTAACAGCGTCTCGCGTATCGCAGTCAGGCGTCTGCGTCTGCGTCCGCGCGGTTTATTAAGTCGGCGAGCGAAGGCGGTTCGCACGGCCGAGCACTTACCCCAATTATAATTTGTGAACACGGCGCCTTAGGCTGCTGACACCAGCAAGTTGTAATGCAGTCCCTCCCAGGAGCGGAAAACTATTATCACTCCATCAGAATTAGGTTAATTGGAGATTAATGTGCTTTTGATATTACTATATCAGTTAATGTTGAGTAGGCCTATAATTTGATTTGTGATGTTATGTGTTCAGCAACAGCAAACGAGAGATACGAAGTAATGACACCCTGCTATCCACGAAGAAAAGAGGATTAGCGTTAAACGTCCCATTGATAACGAAGTCAACAGAGACGGATCTCAATCTCGAATTGTTTCAAGGACGGTCAAGGAAATGGTTCAAATGGCTCTAAGCACTATGGTACTTAACATCTGAGGTCATCAGTCCCCTAGACTTAGAACTACTTAAACCTAACTAACCTAAGGAGATCACACACATCCATGCCCGAGGCAGGAATCGAATCTGTGACCGTAACGGTCCCTCGGTTCTAGACTGTAGCGCCAAGAACCGCTCAGTCACAACGGCCGGCTGCTGAAGGAAATCAACCATGCCATTCCCCAGGCATCAGTCCCGGCGTTTGCCTGCAGCGATTTAAGGAAATTACTGAAAAACTAAATATGGATAGTCAGAGGCTGATTTGAACCACCTCCCTCCAGAATGCGTGTCCACTGATGACAGTGCCACTAAAGCAGAGTTATTAAAGACGGTTGTCCGAAACTCCTTCACCAAAGAAGACGAATTAAATATTCCTGAACTAGAACCAACAACAACTACGAAGAGGAGAAACATAGAATTAGATATCTTCGGTGTAGCAAAGCAACTTAAGGCCTTCGGACTAGATTATATACCAGTCATGTTCCTTTCATAGTATGTTGATACAATAGCTCCATATTTAGCAATTATAGACAACCGCTCGCTCACAGAAAGATCCGTACCTAATGACTGGAAAACTGCTCAAGTCCCACCAATACCCAAAAAGGGAAATAGGAGTAATCCGCTAAATTACATGCCCATATCACTAACGTCGATTTGCAGTACGTTTTGGAACATATACTGTGTTCTAACATTATGAATTACCTCGCAGAAAACGATTTATTGACACATAGTCAGCTCGGATTCAGAAAAGATCGTTCTTGTGAAACACAACTAACTCTTTGTACTCACGAAGTAATCAGTACTATCGACAGAGGATGTCAAATTGATTTCATATTTAGAGATTTTCAGAACGCTTTCGACACTGTTCCTCACAAGCGTCCTCTAACTAAACTGCGTCCGACTGTCAGAAAGATCACAGTTTACAGTAATAGACGCAAAGACATCAAGTTAAAACAGAATTGCAAAACGAATTGCAATGTCATTTCGATAAGATATCTGAATGGTACGAAAAGTGGCAACTGACCATGAACAAAGAAAAGTGTGAAGTTATTCACATGAGTACTAAAGAAATCCGCTAAATTTCGATTACATGATAAGTCACATAAATCGGTAGGCTGTAAATTCAACTAAATACTTAGGGATTATAATTACAAGTAACTTAAACTGGAACTATCACACAGATAATGTTGTGGGTAGAGCAGACCAAAGACTGCTATTCATTGGCAGAACACTTAGAAGGTGCAACAGATGTACTACAGAGATTACTTACACCACGCTTGTCCACTCTAATCTGGAGTATAGCTGTGCAGTGCGGGATCCGTATCAAATGGGACTGACAGATGACATCGAAAACGTTCAGAGGAGGGTAGGTCGTTTTGTATTATCGCGAAATAAGGGCGGTAATGCCACAGACACGATATGTGAATCGTAGTGGCAATCATTAAAACAAAGGCAGTTTTCTTGCGACGGGAAGAGATTTGAATCACCAGCTTTCTCCTCCGAATCCTAAAACATCCTGTTGGCATCCATCTACCTAGATAGAAATAATCATCACGATAAAATAAAATAAATCAGGGCTGTTACAAAAAAAAAAAATTATGTGCTCGTTTTTCTCGCATGCTGTTCGTGAGCGGAACGGTAGAGAGACTGCTTGAAGGCGGTTCATTGAACCCTCTGCCAGACACTTTATTCTGAATAGCAGAGTAATCATATAGACGTAGACGAAACCCTGCACCACCTTCAGCGCTATGGTATAGAGTGTTTCCATCTATGTAAGTGGCTTGAAGAACTGTTGAGTAATAGAACCTTCCCGCTGTCAGGGATGTCATGTATTGACCAGAGACAAGGGTAGCGTCAGAAATGCTCCACGGAAGTGTGGCAAGATTGCTCATGTTCTTTACATACAACATTCCGGTGGACATGATGAGCAGCAATCTCCGACTGTTCGCTGAGGACACTGTGCTGTACAGAGCAGTGTCTTCACAGCAGTGTGATGAACTGTGGGTGGCTCTAAATGCAGAAAAATGTAACATGATCGGATGAGTGGGGAAAAATCGTATAATGTTCTAAAACAGCATTAGACGTGGGCTGTTTCCCACTGTGGTATCGTCCAACGACTACAGCGCTGCATCAAACACATATCGATACCACAGACATTAGCGATATCTCGCTGTAATCTGCTACGACAAATGGGAAGCGCTCCGCAAGACCACACCTCTATCTGAGCACTGCAGCGCCCTCGCACGGAGGTCACCGTAGAGCCAAGCATAGAAATACTCTGCCCCGTTCGTGACGTCAGCTGAAGCAGTCAACATCATCGAGTACGATCAGTGTCAGTCAAGTCTCGGATGGACAAGTGCTTTTGTAAATGTCGAACATTGTGCCTCAAGGAAAGTTTGTTATTTGGTGCATCAAGTGACACTCTAATAGTCAGTGACAGCTGTAAGTTGTCAGACGCTCCTATGGCAATGTACTCGATCAAGTTAAGTAAATGTCTTATATGTGATAAAGTGAACTAATGTTTCATATATCGTAATTCCTATGAGCTATCTCCCCGAGCAATCAGAGAACCAGGAGTTATGTCTCGATAACTGTAGTTTCGTCTGGTTATAACACGCACAGCTATAACTATCTAGGCGTCATGTTGCAAAACGACATGGAACGTAACAATCACATAGGATCGATAGTACAGGCGTCAAAGGCCAAACTTCCTTTTATTGGGTGAAGTCTAGAAACGTGTAGCCATCTATAGAGGAGACTGCATATAAAACTCTATTGCGACTTACGTGTGAGTACTGCTCGAGTGCTCGGATCCCTACCAAGTCGAATTAAAGGAAAACATCGAAGTAGTTCAGAGATATGCTTCCAGATTTGTTATGGATTAGCTCGATCTACATGCGTGTATTATTGAATTGCTTGATGAACTCAAATAGGAATCCTTGGAGGGAAGAGGACCTTCTTTTCGCGCAACAGAGAAGACTCAGAAAACTGGCAGTTTCATCTGGCTGAAAAAAAGATTCTACTTCCACCAATTCTCATTTTTCGTGAGACCCACGTACACAAGACTACAGAAATTAGGGCACGTATGGAAGCATATAGAGACTCGTATTTCCCTTGTTCCATCTGAGAGTAGAACAGGAAAGTGGAACAATATAGTGCGATTAAAAGTAGTTGACAGTCGACGTCTTTTACTTGCTGCTGCAGTGTTGCCCCATCGGCTGCCAGCTACTGCTTGGCTACAGGCGACATATAAACACGATGGGTCACTTCATAAATGCTGTTAAGTTGTGATTCGTAGCGACATTGGAAGGGGCTGCCTCGAGGTATGACACAAATGCGACGTGCTCTGTTGACAGCAGATTTTAAGTGACCAGTGACTAAATTGGGGCAGGTGATGCCTTTTGTAGCCCTGAATCTAAGCTCATGTCCTAACCGAACCTCAACGTAGTGACGTGAGACCTGTCCGAGAAAACTGTGGCCAACATTCAAAGGCCGAACAAGAATGGCGATCGTTTTGTTCACGGCAATTAAAGCTAACCTCTGGGAGCAAATTCGAGACTGAAACATTTCAGTTTAAGCGCTAAAAGCAAACTGTTAGTTCTCGCTGTCACTGGTTACCTGAAACTATCCTCACATTGGCTACACGAGATGCCGCTTTACCAAACGACGAGCAGACCTGGCTGGCATTTCATTGCAGACTACAGGCGACGCAGGCAGATTCCAAACGAGAACAGAATGGCAGGAAGAAAAATACTTGCAAAAAAAAGACAGTATGATTATTACAGTGACACGGCAGAATATAAGAAATAAAAAATGTAGTTAAACCAATTAATTAAATATAAATAATAATGAAATATTTTTTCAAAATGGAAGTGGAAATGTGAGTGCCTTTGACGAGATCCGGACCTACGACCTTCCAACGTCAGGCTTGTAAGCTTATACCTGCGCTACGCCACTGACACGGTATTTTAACTTACGCGTCTCGTGAACCAGTGGCCACGATGAATTGCAACCACGCAATGTTGTACCACATTTTTTAGTGTAAGCCGATCTCTGTTATTACAGTTGAAATGTGTATTTTCCCGAAGATCCAGTAGTGTTCAGTTAGTGCTGTATATGAAACACGCGTGTTCCGTTAGCACGCTTTGTTGTGTGTGCGTGTGTGTGTGTGTGTGTGTGTGTGCGTGTAAGAGAGAGAGAGAGAAGATGCGAAAGAAAATGTCGAACCGAGGATTCGAACATATGAAGAAAGCCAGAGAAAAAACGGGAAATGAAGTGACCAACTGTTGTGGCGATTTGGCAGAGGCGAACTATTTTAATCGGGCAAAAGCAGTGGTACAAGATACTATCCACCAGCCTTACATGGTCTCTTCCGTGCTACATACCGTATGTATGTAGGTGTCTGTGCAGCTGTAGATAATTTCCTCTGATTGTAGTTGTAAGTACTTCAGTAGTCAGTAATTGTCGCCAAGATGGCGTTCTCCGTTGTAAGTTAAATCGGAACAGTCCTTCGAGCTCGAACACAATCGGGATGCGGCAGAGTAGCTGTTCTGCCGTTACAGTGAATCAATATGCGACAAACTAACGTAACCGACCAGCCTTCCGTAAACTAAAAAAAATTAGGATAGTCTGATTTACTATACAAAGAAAAGCCCGAGTTCTGTCTGCCATTATCATCGGACAGCCGGTTTTAAACCACCTCCACAGTTAAAGCTGCAACTCACCCGGACACAAGTTATTCCGTCTGCGTCACCTATTTCGATGTCTGGTGCAGTCCGTCTCCAGACCACGTAGTTGTACATTTTAAGAGTCACGTTGACATAGTTTAACAGAGTGCAGTAGGTACAGAAGGTCCAATAAAAATTGCCATGTAGATGGAGCAACAGTTGACGGTCTTGTGATCTCTCAGGTTTCTTCAGTGCGACTGATTAAAAGTGTTGTGGTTCCAGGCGTTATGTCAATTTGTTGTTTCCATGATGCCGGCCGCTGTGTCCGAGCGCTTCTAGGCGTTCAGTCTGGAACCGCGTTACTGCTACGGTCGCAGGTTCGAATCCTGCCTCGGGCATGGATGTGTGTGATGTCGTTAGGTTAGTTAGGTTGAAGTAGTTCTAAGTCTAGGGGACTGATGACCTCAGATGTTAAGTCTATAGTGCTTAGAGCCATTTGAATCATTTTGTCTCCATGTTGTCCATAAAATTGCAAGAACAACTCAGGAGAACACCCGGAAGCACACTATTAGCTAACTACCTTATTCATGGCTACTTGCTACAATCAGACCATCCGGAATTACAACAGCAGTTCGCAGTTACGATGCACCCCGAACACAGACGCATCCATGGCACCACTGTGGTAGGCTGCAACGTTCTAGAACAATGTGTCGACGTTAGACAATATTTATCTTGTCCGCCCTCAAGTGTGTGTTTTATTTCCTAATTGTGTAATTGACCTTTGATTAAGTGTGTTGTTCTTCTTGACTGCCTGACGTTTGTCTCCCTGTTCAACGATTACTGTGTTGTATCCAAGTATTTTCTCCACATGTATCAGTGCCTCTTAACTTTTTCGATCATGTGAGCTACATTGTTAATATGTCCGTGGGCCTTTTTCAAAATACATTTTAAGACAGAAAAAGCGGCACACCAAGATGGAATTATCCGATTACGGCGGAAATGGATAGCAGTGGTGTAGGGTTTCGCAGGTACTGAGATATATACATTTATATCTGCGTCTACATGGCTAATCTGCAAATTACACTTAAGTGCCAGGCAGAGGATTCATCGAACCACCTCCACAATAATTCAATGTTATTCGACTCTCGAAGAGCGCGTGGAAGAAACGAACACCTGTATCTTCCTTGCGAGCTCTCATTTCCCTTATTTTATTATGTTTATCGTTTCTCCTTACGTAGGTCGCTGTGAAAAAAAATATTTTTTCACTCTGAGTGGAAATTTGGTTATTGAAATGTCGTCAGAAGTTAGTGCCACAACGTGAAACACCTTTGTTTTAATGATGTCCACCCCAAATCCTGTATCACGTCCATGACAATCTCTCCGCTATTTCTCAATAATGCAAAACGTGTTGCTCTCCTTTGAACTGTCTCAATGTTCTCCGTTAATGCTATCTTGTAAGGATCACTCAGTGCAGCAGTAATCCAAACAAGGACGGATGAGCGTAGTGTCTCTTTAGTAGATCTGTTGCATCTTCTAAGTGTTCTGCCAATAAAACGTGCTCTTGCTGAGCAGTAAGCCAAGGTTGGCTTGCCATGAACGACCACAGAGTGTGACGTACAATATCGTCGACCATTGCGTTCTAAGAGTGCAGGGGTTGTCAACAAAAGGGGTCCTGCTGTGAAAAGAAATGGCACCCCAGAACATCACCGCCGGTCGTCGGACCATATGGTGGGAGACAATCAGGTTGGTATCCCACCGTCTTCGGCCTGGGAGAGAGCCATAATGACCAGTGAAGACGTGCCTTGAGGCGCCCCAGCGGGGGCTATTCCACCTGAAGTAAGACATATTGCAACAGCGCACTAGTTACTCACAGAGTCAAGGTCGTTGTGCCATCAGTGCGTGCCAATATCTTCTATTCGCCACATGTGGCTTTAGTAAGAGTGTTTTCTGTCCTACTATTGACAGGACACAAGAACAAACACCAGATGTAAGTGAATTGTGATAGCTTTTGCCATAATTAAAGAATACAATAAAACAAATGAACGTGTACCGTGCACAATAACGTGAAATTTTAAAATTTTATTTTCACGTGTATACGAACACATGTTATACAGTTTGTGAATCAACAATTATTGCTCGCTTTTTGGACAAAGGTTAGATTTGCCACGTCTTTCGAAATATCTGCGCATTTCGCCCCGTACACGTGGAGCTACAGTACTTGTGCTCACTCAAATTATTAGTGTAACTGATGCTTTACTTCAAAATTCTACAGAACACCTTGTCTTGTTTTTTTTTTTTTCATTTTTTCAGATGGCCCATACGTACAAAAGGAAAAAGCAAAGTGCTTCATAGTCCAAGGAAGATATGAAACATTAAGTAACAACTGTTATAGGCAGCTCTTCTGGATAAATTGCCAGCAATGTGCTACACGGTTTCACGAAATATGCGTGGGTGCAAAAGGACGAAAAATGATTACATGTGGAAAATGCTTGTGATTTACACACTGAAATACCCTGGGTGGAATAGCATCTTGAGTGTGTGGAATTGGCTCACCATTTTCATATACTTCAGATTTCTGACTCATTTATTATGTTTCTTTAATACTTCGTTCGTGTAAAGGAATTTCGACGTATTATGCACTGGTATGTATTCGCAGTTAAAATACCATAATAGTATCACAATGACAAATTTCTTTAAAAAGTTTCGTTTCATATTACATAGGAATTACAGCTGAAATGAGCTGAATAGCCCCACTGAACCCTACAACCTGACAACCAGAAGGTTGACATCGGTAAGTCGACGATAGTCTACGGTCCGATTTGTTGCCCTTCATGGCAAGCCATTCTGGGTTTACATTTCAGCAATGGAAGGCCTGCCTGCAAACAGCGAGAGTTTCTACTGCTCTATGCTTGCCAAGCCCTACCTTGGAGAGCATCATCGATGGATCTCACCCCAAGTGACAAACATTTGGAGCATTATGCTCAGCGTCCTCTAACCAGCTCGGAATTTTGACCATTTAACACCCCAGTCGGACGGGATTTCGCAATATGTCTGTCATCAAGATACCTAGCCTCTCTGTCAGTCAATGGCCAGCCAGATAACTTGTATATTGGCAAGAGGTGGACGAATACGTTTTTGACTTGCGCAATTTGTGTATACCTTCCTCTTAAAAAAATTATCCAGTTTTTCTGTTAGTGTAATCAGTTGTTTGTCTGTACATGCACATCACATCTACCGATTTCCGTCTCATTCGGACAATTCCTCCATGGTGCAATGTCTTTTTTGTCTTGAAATGTATACATATTTAAATCGGTGGAGTTGTGCTATCTCTTTTCGTCCCTAATCTTTCATCTCCTCTGGTCTGCTTCATTGCAATTTTGAAGACATGGTAGAAAGACACAAGTAGTTGGAGATCGTATAGTATCAGACAATGGGCCAATCCTGATAATGATGTGTTTGATACTGAGGACTGAAGTAAAAATCTAATGCATATTGAGCTTTGTATTATGTCATACATTTAGTCACATAATGTAAACATTTTATTTTAAAATTGGCAATAATTATCATAAGGGTTTCTATTGCTTGTATCTGCATATGAGTAAGTATTATATTTTCAGAAATAGGAGAGCCATTCTACCATAGCTTTTGGAACACAGAAAGTCAGTTAACGACATGTAAAGGAAACATTCATAGAATTAATACAGGGAACGTGAGTTAAAGGTAAATGCAGGAAACAATCAGTTAATTAATAAATTTGTTTCCTTTTATATGTTCTGCTAAATATGATGTTAGGGCCAAGTAGATTTCCAGAAATGTGAAAGGTTTATTTAGACGATTACGAACTAAATTTCACTGCCTGGTATGAAATTACATATCTTCTGAATCTAAGTACTAAATTAGTTTTCTGAACACAGCTTATTTAAAGAAACATAATTAAAGTCATAATATGAACAACTATTTAATTATTCGAAATTTCGAGTGTGAATGAGAAATTAATTTAACGAGCAGTGGCTACACTTTTCTTTTTATGTAATTATAAATCCTAAATAAGTTTACATTTACTGAAATTCACTTGGGATTGGAAAAAACTATTATGCTTCTTGGAGTTCTTGTTCTCGTAGTTTCCGGTGTCAAACCATTAGCTATAAACAGACGTAAAATCACAACAATACCGTTTCCCGTACCCAGTTATTTATATAGTAGCAATGTGCTTGGTTTGTATTTTGAGTTTCTGTTCTTTGTGTGCAGTGTCTCATTTGTTCTTATTGTGTAGACATTATCCCAGATTGTTCCAGTGTTTCTTAAATGTTCTTATGCAGAAATGAATTTGTAAATCTTGTGAGAGAAATCAAGCAGAAAGAAGGAAGAAAAGAACAAGAACAATAAATGTGAAGACAGGTGTTTCAATTGCTCACATCAAAACATCTAGCTAATGATGCGAACATTCCTCGCTAGACACATGGAAAGCTAAGCAGAAGTAATTATAATCTTTCCTTGCTAAGTTCTAGCAAAAGAGTTTAGTATTAGTGTACATAACACTAGAAAGAGACTCATATTAATAGTTGACAGTACTAAAAGCGAAATGTGCTTCGTTAACTTACATGATTGTCATCTGCTTATATTGGAAATGAATTTGGCGTTAGTAAGCCATGGCAGCAGACGGGCAACACGAGTTACTTCGCTAATAGCACGACACCGCCTACAGCACCCCTCCTGGGCTCGTGACTATATCGGTTGGACCCTAGACGACTGAAAATCGTAACCAGGTCAGATGAGTCCATATTTCAGTTGTTAAGAGCTGTTTGTAGCATTGGAGTGTGGCGCAGATCCCGCGAAGCCATCTACCCAAGTTGTTAATAATGCAGTGTGCGAGCAGGTGGTGGCTGTGCTTACATGGTCCAACTGCACCGATCATTGACTGAAAATGGTTATGCCTGGCTACTTGGAGAGCATTTGCAACCATTCATGAAGTTCATGTTCCCAAACAACGATTGAATTTTCACTTGACAATGTACCGTGTAACTGGGTCGCAAGTGTTCCCGATTGGTTTGAAGAAGAATCTTGACAACTTGGGAAAACGATTTGGCCACCTGACATGAATCCCACCGAGCATCTATGGGACATAATCGAGAGACGAGTTCGTGCAATAGTCCAGCAACTGCAATACTTTCGAAATTATGGACGGCTATAGAGGCAGCATGGCTAAATATTTCTGAAGGGGTTTTTCAGCGACTTGTCGACTCCACGCCACGTGCAGTTGCTACACTACGCCGGGAAGAACGGGGTCCGATACGATATTAGGAGGTATGCTATGATTTTTGTCCATCACCCTAAGTTTCCCCAGATAGGCTCATAATATAACCTGAAAGTGTCTGTAGATAATATGGATGCATACAGCAAGTAAGATCAAAAGTAATGGTTAATAATAAAATCTTAGTGCAACTTAAACATTTTATCTGGGAACGATTCACATACGAATCTAAACACAAAGTGGACCAAAAATTAGAGAAATGATCATAGAAAATTGCAGGATAATGCCACAAAAGCAAAACCTGCGGAAGTCTCACAGGAAGATGGTAGTGCCAACCCTTACTGATGGAAATGACGCATCGGTGACAACAAGAAATCAAGGTAATGGAATACAAGTTCAAGAATTGTAGTTTCTAACGGAAGTGGCAGGATGCGCAAGAGAGGATCTTATACGCAATCGGGATCTAAGGAAGATGTACGACATCATGAGTTGGTGATGTGGCTTGCCGGGCACGTGCTGAGAACACGTTCGCACCGTGTTGTCGATGCCCTGGCGGTGGTGCGGGCCGGAGACGAGGGCGTGCGGCCTCGCGACCGGGGTGCCCACCCTGGGTCTGGTAGTTCTGCTGACGGCCGGGGGCGGCGCTGCTGCCACCGCGTCGCCCACGGAGGCGGCCAGCACGGGGTCGGCGACGGCTCCGCCGCGCACCACCGCCTGGTCGGCGTACAGCGTCAACCGGATCACCACCTGCACCACCATCGCGACGAACAGGTTCCGGTGGATGCGCGTCCGGTTGTTTCGAAGGCTCCTGCAACCATGCCAAGAACGTGAGGTAGGAATGGAGCTCGGCGTTCAGGACAGCAACAGTGAAGACCGTGAGAAGAACTCATTAAATGCTTTTCTATTTTAAACTAGAAATATGCACACTCTAAAGGAAAGTTGATGTGAAATGTGGCATAACTTTTATCTTATTAGGAGCAAACATACTTTCTTACTGCACTTCGATGAGGAGAGAATACTGCTCATGAAATTAATAGAAAGTAAAAGAGTTACCACACCTAAGAAAACGCCACTGATTCTTGAACACTAGAGAAATTCAGCATTACTACACCACGCTCCGAAGATTCATCTTACAATTGTTAATCAAACAGTAAAAACATTTAGAAGAACGCCAGTTTAGATTTAGGTAAGGAAAAGGAACCAGGGAAGCGATAATGGCACTATCAATGGTCTTAGATGGACAGGGAAACGTATGCCACATCCATTGATCTAGAAAGGATGTGTGATGGAATAGACTGAAAGAAATCTAATGTCTGGAAAACGGAATGAAATCGGAATGGACTAATGACTCAAAGATCGATTCTCAGTCCATACGGGAACAGAAGTATAGAAATAGACATCAAGCAAGAGGCTTCGTTATAAAGAGCTGTCCGACAATGCTGTACTCACGCACCTCGATCTGTTACTTAATTTACGGAAAGAGCAACGCAAACAATATAAAGCAGCACCAAAGCGATCAATATTAATGGTAAATAGACAAGTTGTATTCGGTTTGCTGATTCTGTTACGAAATGTTTAATATGACGCCTTGGATAAGCTCAGACTTAAAACAAAAGCCAACACGGCTAAAATGAAATGAAATGTCGTGTGGCGAGGGCCTCCAGGCGGATGGACCTGATCGCCTGGTGCAAGTCTTTTGAGGTGACGCCACTTGAACTTCGATGAGGACAGAAGGATGACGATGAAGACGACACAAATACCCAAAACCTGAGCGGACAAAATCTCCAACCCCGCCGGGAATCGAACCCAGACCCTCGGCCACAAGGCTAAAGTTATGGTAACACATAAATCAGACAGTCAGACAGATAAGGGCAAATATTGACAGGAAATATAACAGTAATACAATCAACGAAGATTGCTACTTGGGAAGTTCAGTTACAGATGACAAAAGAAGTGTAATGGATTTTAAAAGAAGAATTGAAATGACTAAGCAAACATTTAGAAATAAAGGCAATTCGTTAACAAACAACCATCGTAATATTGAAACAAGAAAGAAAGTTATAAAAATATGTATATATTTGGAACATTTTCAACTCAGGTTCTGGAAGGTGGACTTTGGAAAACAAGAACAGAAAAACATTAGAAGAAATAGAAATTTGGGTAAAGAGAAAACCCACAAACACATTATGGAGCGAAAGACCATCTAATGAAGACATACCAATATAAATTAAAGAGAAAGGACACTGAATATCCGAATGCAGAGAAGAAAAAAGTAATTTGATATGTAAGTTGATGTAACAGTGGCGTAAAAATCATCTTGAAAAGAAAAATCGTAAAGCAGCCACAGAGCATCCTTGCTACAAGGTGCTGTCCATGGACTGAACGGCAGCAACTGCAACCAATGATGCAGATGATCCTGGCAACTATGCACTCATTGGATGGATTTATAGCAGTGCACCGGTCTCGAAACTTATCAGTCATCATCATGATGAAAAATAGAGAAATGACAATACGCAAAATTACTATAAAATAAAATGTGCGAGATAAAGAGAAACAAAAGTACACACTCAAAAAGCCCCAAACACCCATCTTCATCATTTGACACCATCTGCCATTCCTGCTTACGCGTCTCCGTCAGTACTACACAAATCTCCTTACGTTGTCTGGTGGAGGGTACATCTCGTATCACTAATCGATCCCCATTTTCTGTTCCACTTGCAAATAGTATTATGTGAAGAACGCCTGCCGTATTATCTGAAATCTGTGGAAGTAAGTAATATATTTCAAGCGTAACCGTGTGAGGGATGCTCAATGCCTCTCCTGTAGAGTCTGCCACACGATTTTATTGAGCTTATCCGTAATACTCTCGCGCTTATTAAACAGTCCCGTGACGGAAAGTGCCATTCTTCGTAGGATCTCCTCTATCTCTTCTGTAAATCCTGCTTGGAGAGGTTCCCAGACTGATAATCAGTACTCGAGAATAGGTTCAACAAGCATTGTGTAAGCCATATATTTTGTTGCTTGCTTATATTTCCTTAATATTCCACAATTAATGACATCTACGTTTCCCAGAGTTAACTTTATGTGGTCGTTCAACTTTATGTCTTTTAGGATGGTTACTCCTTCAGTCCCGTGTGTTTTACGGTAGTTAATGTTGCCAGTGACCGGTTGTCAATTTCGTAGTTACACAGCAGTGGTTCGCAATGCGCTTCACTCAACTGCGATGAGCGTCATCTTCCGAACCCCGAAATACTCATTAATCTTCCGCAGTTCTTCCTGCTTTTTGTTGACGTCTTCTGACGTTACCTTCTTCATGTAGACAACAGCATCATCTTTCGAAGGATTCCTACTTGTGAAATGGGGACAGTCATGTTTGTAGATGGCGCATGAACATGCTTGCCTTATATGCGTGCAACGTTACTATTATTTTTTAACTTTTTAAATATAATGAACAACAGTTTAGAATATTTTAGAACGAAGTATAAGCATACATGGTAGCCGATGTCAGGCTAACAATATGGATGTTATGTGACTGCTCGACATATTGCTTTCGTTACGAGGTACAGAGCATCATTTTAACTTGTCTGTAACTTGCATTTTTTGCCATCTGTTGTTTTAGAACTCATTATGGCTCATTAGGGATGCGACTGGTACACTGCCCTAAATCCACGCATTTCGATCAAGGTGACTGTGAATAATTATAAAATATTTTGAATAAAATATTACATGCTCGATTTGACGACTGATACAAAATCCATTCATTCCTTAACTACTTTCATACATTTACTCTGTAACGTGTCATTGATTTCATTTTAGCGTTTGCATATACCACGTTAGATATGATGTATAAAACCTTTCAAAGCCAGTCTCTCACATAAGTATGTTTGATTCAGTAATATTTAACACATTATAGTTTTCACTTCCATGTACAAAACTACAGAAATTTTTTGTAATGTAACTACTCATAGCTCTTCTGGAAGGTATCTAGCAAAGCGTACTTGATGACTCCGGATGGACAATTTTGGCAACCTCGTAGAAGGATTAACTGAGGAGTTGAATCCCCGTCTTCCTCACGAGTCTCATTCTGCTACCGTTGCTTGTAACACGAGAGACATCAGGATTATTTATATATTTAGGAACTTCATTTGATAATGTTGTCAAGGTTTCAAGGTTCGAGATTTTGTTCGGGTATTCTCTGAAGTCTTCTGTTTCATCAGTGTCGAATTCAAGGCAAGCAATCACAGTTCAGTTTTTTAAATTCCTGACATTTTGTGTGGGCTATTGATTTATTGTGCAGGATGTGCTGGCCTAACTCGTTGATGTACTATAGTACTGGTGACCAAAGGAATTAGAATATTGTTGTTATCGATTGGGTTTGGCGTTGTATATAGGAGTGGTCCTATACAAGTTTCGACTGGATATTTTGGTTTTAATATCTTGCAGAGCTACATGAAAATGAGAAATAGCAGTGCCTCTGATTTTCATTACAGAAGTGGCCTTCGGGTCAGCAATACTGCATGAAGACAAAGACAAAATTATGAGTTATTAGACATCGCATGTTTCCTAAAATCTATAAGGTGTTGAGGAATTCAAGATATTTTAATCAGAACGCCTACCTATAAGATAGGAAAGAATGATAAAAGAACGAAAATAATTATGACTAACCATATCCTTGATCAAATTGAGATAGTGTTGAGATCAAAAACGGGATTTCTCATGGCAACTGGCAAATAATGTTTTTTTTTTCTATTTTACATTTGAGGCATTGATATCATAAATGGGACTTCACATAATTTTTTGGGGTATGTGACTTATTACTGTAGTAAATTTCACACAATTTCGAGTCTGTTTGGTCTGAAATGGCACTTTTGAGTGATTTCTTTTCCCTTGTTGAACCCAGTCCAGAAATTTAGTTTCGAGCACTAAAGAAATTGAAGTGTGATGCAGCACTGTAGCAGGATGCAGTAAACACCTGTGAGATTTCAAAATGGTTTCTACGATAGAATTGTCGGACGAGTCCAGAGATGTTATATATGAACTTAGAAGGAAGAAGCGACACCTCGAATAGTGAAAGAAAAGTGTGACTAAAGAAAAGATTATGGATTTGGAGCACACAAACTGGAAAGGAAACACTGTTCCTAAAAGCGAAACAGGTGCCGATTGCAAGAAAGTAGTCATACAATGTTCATTCTTTCTATTCTCTGTACATAATATACTGGTAGAAAAAATCGCACCACCAAAAAATAATGTAGCGTAATGAAATTTCGGGAATACATTTGTCAAGGTAAGCAGTTAACATTGTAAGATCACAGGTGAAAGTAACTGCGAGATAAGTCACGGCAAATTTGAAAAGCTGGTACAATAATAACTGGTGTAACCGTTACATTTTTAATGCTCGGTCTGCAAGAGATGATCGAAGGAACTGCTGTGTAAAAAGAAGTCAACAGATACGAATGACTGCACGCTGGGCCCTATTTCATTGTGCAAGATGATATTCTTCCTATTCGCCGGTCAGAGGCATGAACCTGGAATAATGGAAACTGAAAGTGGTAGCAGAAGTAAAAAAAAACTAGAAAGTTAAACGGCTGAAGGTGCTGTAATTTGACATTTACTTTTCTCATGTTACAAGCCTGAACCCCAAAAAGGGCAAGAATATTGGCCTCCATTATATTATCTAGTTTGACATATATTGTTTAATTATAAATGTTTAAACAACTAAAAAATAATAGGAACGTGTATGAAGAAGTCTAAATAATTAAAAATAGTATTGTGCTTGAAAATATACTATTTTTGTAGTTGCTCGATATTTATCGTAACATATATGTTGTTTAAATCAAAAAAGGGATGTGCCAGTCATTTTATGTTACCATTTTCTAATATTAGCCTTTATTCTATGATTAACGATTTCCTGATCAGCATGTGGGAGTAACAATAGGATTTGGGAACAATACTATTCAAAACTATACAGTTTTTTCAATATGTCTCAAAACTAATATTGTGTGACATTCCCACTTTTGATCTCAACAACTCAGTTAAGGGAGTGATCATTTCATTTCATATATTCAACGTCTCATTACAATATTTGTAATACTACACGTTTGTATAACAAGATACATAAAGAAGAAGTCTAACTGTAATAGTATGGATGAAATGTGTTCATAATAGAAAACCTCTCTATGATTGATATAAGGTTTCACGGTAGAATATGATAAAAAGTATACTAATAGCTATATTCATAACAGTAAACTTCTGTATGACCGATATAAGTTTTCCAAGAATAACATCACTGTTTTCAAACTTTTGGCAACATAAATGTTCATGTGCTGGCAAACGTTGCTAAACTGCAAAATTTGTGAAATTCGTTCATGTATTGTTTCACTAAAACGGGTTTATCGACGAGCTAGCTAACTCCCTTTTCTGTAATAGACTTCCTTAGGGCATCTCTTTCTGTATTAAGTTCGCGACACACCCATAGCAGATGATCCACTGCTTGATCACCCTCTACGCACCTACAAGCAGCACTTGGGGTTAGCCTGAACGGTCGTAGTAAGACATTAATTTTCCATGCCCAGTTAATATTGTTGTAAGATTAGGTGACCGTAGTAACTTTATGGTAAGACAATACTGAACAGTCGGAAAAAATCTTTTGCGTTCGCCTGTTTTGTAGTTTCAGACCACTGTGTTTCTTAATTTTCTTTCGGAGAGCATGTTAACATTCTTCTAATCATAGACGAAGGGATTCTGTTGTAGTTTTCTGTTGCGTTTTCTCAAGTTGCTTGTTTGACAAGCTTGTCTTCCAGTTCATTCGCAGGAGTTATTACCTATGCTTTCGTTCATTCGAACTTAATATGCCGTTTCCTCTGACGCTATTCCCTAATTTTGTTTCTGATCTTTTCTATGAACTATTTATGCTTCCTCGAATTTTTAACTTGCACAGTACGTACTGCGGAGCAACGCCGGACGGAACACGAGATGTGCTTACGCCTACGCTATCCAGAAAAATCAGCCGTGGCAGAACACGCCTTAGAAAATGGACACAGAATTCTATACGACGAACCATCTGTCGTTATGAGGACGAAGGCATTTTGGGATAGCGTCATAAAGGAAGCTATTGAAATAAAAACCTCTGAAAACGCTATCAACAAGGACAGCGGTTTGCACCTCAGCACAACCTGGGACCCGGCCATGGCGAGGTTGAAACGGGCGCGATAGACGCGGGATGAAAACATTACCATATATGGCGAGGAAGAGAGCACTAGTGACGTCACAGCCAGCAGTGCGGCTATATAACGACGCGGCCACTGCGACACAGCAGTCAGTCTTACCACTTGACAATGACTGAGGAAAGCTCGGTCGAAAGCTCGTGGGATTTTAACCACCTGACTCGGCTGGAAGCCCGAAAAAATTTCATTAATTCATATCGCCGCGAAACCATGCTTTCATACACACATGTTTAAGTTCGTTGCTAGTCTATGATTCTTCTAAAGCAGTCATCAAGCATGCAATTGAGAATAACATTCCTTTTCAATACACGACTAATAGTGCATGAGAAGGAAAAATCAGTTCAGGTCGGAAATTTGTGTGGGAAAAATTTTCTATTCTCATCCCTTGCACAATACGCTTAATTTGCATCCTTTTGGTGTGAGAATAAACGAACAACGCAAACAAAAAGTCGGTTTCGGCTAGAATACCTGTTGTGGACTGGCAAGAGGGCCAACCCACTAATGTAAGAGGAAGCCGAAAGGCACGCGCTTTAGCTCACGCAGGCTGGCGTGAGGTCTGGAACAGAACAAGGAATTTAGACTAGAAAAAAAGGATGCAGCTGGTGGAATACTTAACTTTAATCTATTAATGTTGAAAGTAGCTCTTGTCTGTACATTCTTTACAATATCAATAGCAACAGATAATGGCGCCTTGCTAGGTCGTAGCAAATGACGTAGCTGAAGGCTATGCTAACTATCGTCTCGGCAGATGAGAACGTATTTTGTCAGTGAACCATCGCTAGCAAAGTCGGCTGTACAACTGGGGCGAGTGCTAGGAAGTCTCTCTAGACCTGCCGTGTGGCGGCGCTCGGTCTGCAATCACTGATAGTGGCGACACGCGGGTCCGACGTATACTAACGGACCGCGGCCGATTAAAAGGCTACCACCTAGCAAGTCAGTTCAGAGACTGAAGACAGTGCTGGTAATGCCCTGGCCATTCGTCAGGAATGGTTCTTATGCAGAACTTCTCCAGGCCTGGCCTTCAGAATCTTTCCCTGATCATTAAATGTATATGAGAGTCCAGCTTGTGAAAATCCTTAAGGTACAGTCAGCTGGAATTTTTTCACGAGCTATCTGCGTATAACTAGGGTGAAGTCTGAGTGAGCGTATTTTCGACACATAGTGGTAGGGGACTGTATATAATTTCAAGGGCATTTCTGTATTATCTAGAGTCATGTGCGCGTAAGCGCCATTGTACTGTTTGAAATTATAAGCCAGCACTGTCGTCAGAGGTTCTGCGTGAGCTGGAGGCTTGCTTGGAAAATCTCTGCTTTGCAAGATGCATGGGAGATTTTGCGCTCTGTTAATATGGAGATGAGGAGAGACAGTCGTCGGCAGTGATGTGTCGTGAGTGGCATTACGGCATAGGCCGAGTGGTATGGTTGCAGTTATCTTCTCGGGCAGTGAAACATGTCTATTTACTGATTAATTATTTGAGATGAGTAAAGATATTTAAGCATTTTGAGAACAATATTTTACTATGGCTATATTAACGAATAATAGAAAAGGATTTAATTAATTTTGAAATGAACCCACCACCCACCATTTGTTTGTCTTCTTGTTTAATTAATTACGACCCAAGTTTCGGCCTTTTACGCCATTTTCAAGTGATTGAGTTAATGTCATTAACAAATACTGTAGAACATCAAGCTAAAAACTGGCCATAAAAACTGGCCACACGAAACGCAAGATGTGAAATCACCATCTAGAAAAAGATCTTCTTTTACGAGATGGTGATATTACAACTGGCATTTCGTGGGGAGCCAATACTTTTCTTAATTTATGGCCATTTTTGAGCTTGATCTCCTGCAATATATGTTAATGTGTTCATTTAAATTCATTGCATGAGTCTTGCTCAGCAACATCAAAAATTGTTCACGGATTTCATTACGGTAAGTAATTTTAGAGTTTGTCCTCTATGGCGGCGGCTTGTAATTACGCATTCTTGGTTCAGACATCCAGAGAATTGAGTATATGGAAAGATAAAAAGCCATGTATGAATTTCTATCTGAATTTGAGGATACGAATAACTGCTCAATATTAAATTTCATTTTTTTTGAGTTACATTTTTGAAAATGTCTCATTTGATTTCAGGAATACTTACGTTTTTCCACTCAAGAACAATAACATTTGTGTATTAGTTCTTTTTTTCACCAGGGGTGTGTCAGTAGTTAGTTGTAGGTCAGCAAGTAGGACGCCCTATCGAGACAAGAGCAGTGAAACAGGTAACCGAAAATTAAATTGTGAAAACAGGGGAACATTGAATTTTTCCAGGGCCAGTTTATCACTTTCAAAATTTAATGATTCAGAGTGTTGGTTTCAGACAGTATTCTTGCCATTACGAATGCTTAAATAGATAGGCTATATCAAGTTACCATCTCGCAGTCACATTTTGCAACACATTCTCGCAGTCGAATTTTTGTATTTAGAGTTTACGAATTCATATGTTGAAACTACATGTAAGCTTATAGTAACTTTCAATTTACAACAGTCATTTTCTGCCAGCAAAGAAAACATTTAATAAATAACTACAATAATATTAATTTTATTATGATAACTTTCAATATACAGGAATCTTATTCCTTGAAGGTTATGTACCTCTAATGCAAGAGACGTCTAAAACGCGCAGGCTCATAGTTCCAGATGCTCCCAAGAACTTGGATGCTGAGTGTTATAACGCCCCCCCCCCCCCTTTTCAAAACACACAAACATACACACATGCACGACTGCATGCGCGAGACCCAATACATGCAATGATCGTTACGTCCAGCAGTTAATGCAATAGTTAGTGGTTAAACGCTGTCCACATTTGCTCAGGACTCACCTGAAACGACAAAAGATGGCTAGGGAGAGGAGGAGTGCCGCCAGAGAGACGCTGAAGCCGACGATCTCCAGCGTGCGCGTCCGCTCCGCGATCTCCAGTTTCACCTGTCGACACAGTGGCGTCACACTGGATTACTGCTGACAGTTTGGAGTACACAGTCCTCATGAAAGATCTGTAAACGTGACGGAAAACCATTACGGCATGGACTGTAGTCCGTGGAAGTAATCAAGAATTAAATGTCTGCCTTTTTCGTATAGCACAATTAATTTGTATCTAATCTGATTACTAAAGCTTCCCGGTTCCATTTCCAATGTCTTGAACATCTTTGATAATGCGAGCACATTGCTAGCTTTACAAACGTGGATATGCAATACAGAACATGCAATGTACACAGGGAGATGTCGTACGAAATTTAAAGACTCAGACTATTTACTTTTATCGCTGGTTGTATGAAGATGGCATGTCTGTGAAACCCCTAAAATGAAGAAAAATGTTCACGGGCAGGTCTTAACTGAAAATCTATCAAAACGTTTACTCTGGAGGTTCAGAATGCAACATTATTAATCTAGCAAATGTCAAAATTTCAATGGAGTGTACATAGCGCTTGGATATGCACCTAATTAGAATGTCAGCCTGACTGAAAACAGGAAGTTGAGATATTTCCATATATATTGCGCAAATAAAGTAATACTGTACAGAGAGTCTTATATTGAGAAATCTCAAACATAATAGTTTGAGAGGCTATTGTGTTGCGCCTCGTCCAAACAGAACAGGGGTCTACCACCATTTTTCAGAGTTCCACAGCAGCACAATCTTGGCCTACTGGCAGTGTGGTTCATCATTCAGTGATACTGTTGCTAGGACCCTACCGCTGCCACTGAGGCACAGAAGTGACGAGTTCAGATTGGCCATACTGATAGAGTCTGAACAATTACACGTGACTAGCCGCTTAGAAACACATAGCCACATCACGTACGAAAAAGGTTCAAATGGCTCTGAGCACTATGCGACTTAATTTCTGAGGTCATCAGTCGCCTAAAACTTAGAGCTAATTAAACCTAACTAACCTAAGGACATCACACACATGCCCGAGGCAGGATTCGAACCTGCGTCTGTAGCGGTCGTTCGGTTCCAGACTGTAGCGCCTAGAACCGCACGGCCACTCCGGCCGGCCACATCACGCACATTCAGTTAGGAAATAGGCTCTTTTGCAGCAAGACCTGTATGCACACCGGCGTATATCGGAAAGACAGATTATACGCCATGTGAGGGAGAGTTTTCATTGCAAGTGGCGACAATATTTTCTCTGAAACTTCCTGGCAGATTAAAACTGTGTGCCCGACCGAGACTCGAACTCGGGACCTTTGCATTTCGCGGGCAACTACTCTACGATCTGAGCTACCGAAGCACGACTCACGCCTGGTACTCACAGCTTTACTTCTGCCAGTACCTCGCCTCCTACCTTCCAAACTTTACAGAAGCTCTCCTGCGAACCTTGTAGAACTAGCACTCCTGAAAGAAAAGATATAGCGTGGACATGGCTTAGCCACAGCCTGGGGGATGTTTCCAGAATGAGATTTTCACTCTGCAGCGGAGTGTGCGCTGATATGAAACTTTCTGGCAGATTAAAACTGTGTGCCCGACCGAGACTCGAATTCGGGACCTTTGCCTTTCGCGGGCAAGTGCTCTACCATTTTTTAAATTTTTTTTGCCTAATTAGAAAATTAAGTAATTAAGTAAATGAATAAAACTGAAAATGCCCAAATGAAAGACATGAAGACATTGCGGATAGTACAAATGCAAAAGAAACATGCTCCTGTAGCAATGAAATGAAATTCGTGTCGAGGGCGACACCTGCTCACGACCCGACGTTCGATAGAGCAAGACAGCCATCTATCGACTCGTTCTCCAGACGTTACTGTAAGACTGGGTCGTCTTCTCGAAATTAACTAAGGGTCCGTAAGTGTGATCGATGTCTATCTCGGCTTCTTCGTCTATCTCATCTCTCACCCGTCACACTCCACCTGGCCGGCGGCTCGGTAAATGTAATTCGCAAGTAATTAGCGTCTTCCACATATTTCTTACGCTGTTGCAGCTTCGTGTGTCCATCCCGGAGAAAATGTCCAAAATCAATTTTGTCCTTTTCCGATTCGTTATACACGTAGCCCACCACCATTCCCCCCACTCCATTGGTTTTTTGGACCGGAAAATAAGATTCTTGGGGGAACAAAAGTGTGTCTGATAAAATTGTGTGAGGGGCGGAGAGTAACAGGAACGCCAATATCTGTTGTGCCAAGTGCCACACTGGAGCTGTCCCACTACATGCTAAACGATGTTCATCAGTGTCCACTGTTGCGCAGCCTAAACATAGTGGAGTGTCTGCCAAATGAATCGCGTGCTGCCGTTGATTCGTTGCGAACTTCCTATTTACCACCACATACCATTTTGAGCGTACCGACGTTGGGAGGTAAACGTTCCGTATAACGCGCCATATCTGTCGCCAGTTCTTGTCTGGGTACTTCTTTTCCAGGGTATTCCTGGGAAACCGGCGCAGTAAGAGTTAGTATACATCTCGCGTCGTCGGTAGTCGTGTTGTTGGGAAGGAATCTCTGACATAGCTTAGCTCCAAAAACAAAAAGACTTGAAATCTGACAGCTTCGGTGAAATATGGCCCACATTGACTGGGGGCAGCATTGAAGTGGGCGCTAGTACATCGACCAACGCACCCGAGATATTGCGAAATTGACCGTGCCTCTGTCGGAAAATCGTACTGACGAATAACGCCCGTGCCTTTTCATATACGTTCACTAGACCAAGTCCACCCTCTCCAGGTGGTAGCGTAAGCGTTGTGTATTGGATCTTAAACAGGTGTCCCACACTCACGGAGGTTCCGAAAGTTGCTTGTATCCGTGATGCCATAGTGCGCGTTAAAGGCAGGACATGCGCTACGTGAGTGAGTCTCGGTGCTAGGTATACGTTAACATAGGTAACCCTCTGAATCATATCCAGCGCTCTTAATTTCTGTAACAGCACCATTGTCCGCATCAGCTTCAATTTGCGTCGGTAGTTATCCGCTGCTGTCCGCTGCACATCCGTGTGGAACGTAATACCTAGACATTTTATGGTCTTAACTAACATGAGCGGGCCTTCCTCCCCCGGTTGTAATCCTCGATCGACATACATGCAGCGTGATTTCTGTAGATTAAGCACGCTTCCTGCCGCCATCCCGTATCGCTGTATCCATGCCAACGCCGTACGTACTTTTTCGCCTGTCCGTGCCACCAGCATCACATCGTCAGCATAAGCGAGGCAATGAAAGGTCAGTTGTGGCAACGGCACTCCCTCCAACCGTCTTCGGAGACCATATAGACAGGGTTCTAAAGCCATTGCATACAAAAATATCGAAAGGGGGCAACCTTGACGAACTGACCTTGAAATAACAATGTAGTCAGTACTCCGTCCATTCACCGAGACCTTTGTCGCACGCCGTGTAACAGTCGCATGATCACTACAATGAAGGCCTGTGGGATTCCCAATCTTCCCATCACCGCACGCAAAAAGGTGTGATCCACTCTGTCGAACGCATGATTGTCCGCAGCTCGTCGTCGTACGGTAGCGTTCTCGCTTCCCACGCCCGGGTTCCCAGGTTCCACTCCCGGCGGGGTCAGGGATTTTCTCTGCCTCGTGATGACTGGGTGTTGCGTGATGTCCTTAGGTTAGTTAGGTTTAAGTAGTTCTAAGTTCTAGGGGACTGATGACCATAGATGTTAAGTCCCATAGTGCTCAGAGCCATTTTTAACGCATGATCGAAGTCAATAGCGACGAGTGCTCCACGCATTCGGCATGCCGCTGCCAATGCGATGATATCTCGGTAGTCCCCGAGCGCCGTATGTACGTTACTCTTACCGTCGAGGCAAGTTTGATCTATGAGGAGTCTATCAGAAATTGAAGATCGCAGGCGAGCCCCAAGGATGCGCGCGAAAATCTTATAGTCGCAGTTCAAGAGAGTGAGTGGTCTATAATCTCCTAGCCTTCTGCCACCTCCGTGAATTCGGCAGGTATCTCAGTCTGTGGTAACAGAAGTTCGTTGTACATCTGAATCCAGGTCCGTCCCATGAGGTATGCAAAGGCGCGGTAAAATTCAATTGGGAAGCCGTCCTGTCCTGGGGACTTGTTCGGAGCCCCCCTGGCAATTGCATCTGTCAGCTCGTCCTCTGTTATCGCTGTGATGAAAGTCTCTGCATCCAGTGGTGGTCCTCTACCTGGCATTTCCGAGATGACATCATATAGTGTCTCGTGGTTCACTTGTACAGGTCCATATAACTGGCGGAAATAGTCAGTAAACACATGCGCAATATCACGCTGGTGCACAACTTGCTGGCCAGTTTCAGAGATTAGTTACCTGATCAATGTCCTGCGTCGTCGTTGGCGTTCACGTACTATTTGGTGCATGGAGGGGGTTTCGGCAGCAACTGTGTCCGCCAATCTCGCCCGGACCATTATACCTTCCATTCTTAGTCTCGTCAGCTGTAATAGCTTGGCTTTTATCCTGCGCATGGCCGTGTGTCTTTCCGGCGATGGTTGTTGGGTCATCAGCTCCCTCAGGGCTGTAAAAAAAAAAAAATCAGCCGTCGTGCGGTTCCACTGCGATTTGTCCTGCCCGTATTGTATCAACGTTCCGTAACGTTGGTTTTGCGCATTTAATCCACCACTGGAGAATCGAGGTGTATGCTCGTTGGCGGCGAACGCAGGGCTCCCAGGCCGCCTCTATCGTCCGGCGACATTCAGTGTCACGTAAAACTGCACAATTCATTTTCCAGTGACCCTTACTCCGCCATATCTTCTGACGCGTTAGTGGAATCGTACAGACGTACGCCATATGATCCGTAAAAGCCGCCGGCCAGATTTCAGCATCCAGTATCGCCGTCCGTAGAGCTCGTGTCACATACACTCTATCAAGTCTACTCGCCGAATGTCCCGTTACAAACGTATAACCCGGTCTGTCGCCATGCTGCAGTTCCCAGGTATCCAGAAGCGCCATTTCGGTAATCAACGCACGCAGTTCCATGCATGGCACATAATGAGGTACTTGGTCCTTTTTGTCGACGACACAATTAAGGTCGCCGCCCACTATATAGTTATCATAGCTTCCAGCGAACAACGGTGCTATCTCTTCGGTGTAAAAGGTCGCCCTTTCTCTGCGTTTTGTGGAGCCAGATGGTGCGTATAAATTGATGAAACGAACGCCGTCGACAGTGATCGCTATGCCACGTGCCGAAGGGAGGGACATGACGTCCTCCAGTCCTATTCCTTCCCTGGTGAGAATCGCCACACCGCATCCACTTTCATCGTGCACTGAATAATGTGCCTCGTAGCCGTACAACTCTGGCGGCGATGTGAAACGCACTTCTTGTAGGAGTACAATATCCACGTCCGCAGCGCGTAACATATCTTTCAGCATTTGAATTTTAAGCGATGTCCGAATGCCATTAATGTTTATCGTGGCAATGCGGTACGCCTGGCGCGTGTTCATCAGTTGTAGGGCTGTGTCATTAAGCGTCTATCTGCACCCCCGGCGCTCCTCACCACACTAAGTTGTTCAACATTTCCCGACCCCTCCCGGCCTATGGCCAGGACTAGCCTCAATCGTCGCGTTCGTATTTTCATTCTGTTCCTGTTGGTCCATGTCTTGCGCCCAGTCCCCCAGCATATTTCCGGAACTGGTCGAAGGATGGGAGGTAACGTTGTCATCGTTCTGATGTTGGACAGTTGTCATCTCCACTTCCGCCTTCCGGTCACCAGAAGGAGAGTTCAAGTTATCGTCGCTGTGTAGTTCGTGCATCGTCATCTCGGTATCTGTTGAATCCACTGGTCTCAGGTCGATACTGTCGTTGTCGTCCACTGCACCCTCGGGACTATGGCTACCGTCAGCAGAAGTCAGTCGACGCTTCTTTCTTCTCTTCGGTGAACGCTGTTTCCGTTGCCTAGCTTCCGCATCGGCTGTTTTGGTTGTGTATCCTCCTTCTTGGTCTGGTCTATCACGCTCTCGGTGGAAGCACTGGCAGTCGCCACGGATGAGCCTGGAGCGGCCGTCAGCTGCATCTCTTGTGTGGTGTCCTGTGTCTGCTGTGGTAGAACCGGTGGTCGGAGTTCCAGTCCGTTGGTGTCCATGTTCGCTATAGGGGGCAGCTGCTGGTGACCATCGGAAATCTCCCTCACATCGCCTCACAGGGTTTCCATTAAGGTCAACGGTAAGACAGTCATCTGTTGTGGCGCCTGAACGTCATCCCGTGGAGTTTGCACTAAACGTCGCTGGAGGCATTCCGAGCGGACGTGACCTTCTTTCCCGCACCCCGAGCAAGTGCGAGGTTGCCCATCATAGATTATAATCGCTCGAGAACCTCCTATGTACAAGTAAGAGGGGACGTGCTTTCGCTGTTCTATCCGTATTTGTCTCACCCCATTTAAAACGGGGTACGTGGTAAAACTCATCCATTTTTCGACCACATGGGATAGAATTGTACCGTATGGTCGACAGGCGTCGGCAACAAGTTCAGACGGGACCTCAAACGGAAGTTCGAAGACTCGTATAGTGCGGATCCTCATTGCCCGCGAAAGGCAAAGGTCCCGAGTTCGAGTCTCGGTCGGGCACACAGTTTTAATCTGCCAGGAAGTTTCATATCAGCGCACACTCCGCTGCAGAGTGAAAATCTCATTCTGGAATATTTTCTCTGTTGATGTCGAAATTGAGTGTGCCAGTGAAGTTATGCGGTCGTGCATAGCAGGTCTAGACGAAACCGGTTTTATTGTTGTATGTTTCAACCGGCCACCCGTTTCCACTGTAACAGTTCTAGAGTCATTAAAAGAAAGTACACCATCAGTATCGCGCAAATACCCGTATCATGCAATACTAGCTGGAGCCGACTTTTACCTACAGAGTACAGACTGGGACGTCTATGGATTCATTGCAGGGGTACAGGCAGATGGTCCTGCAAAGTAGTTTTGAACACGATTTCCGAAAACTGTCTAGAGCAGCTACTTCGGCAGCCCACACGTATCGCAAATATCAGATAAGCAGGTGTTAGCATTTCACCTAGACAACGAATCGACATCATGAAGTTTCTATGGTGATGGGCGTGGAGGAACTGTGGGCAAGGTTTAAGCAGGCTGTAAATCGTTCACTGGAGAAGTATGTCGATTAAGGACTGAAAAGACCAACGGTCGTTTAACAAGTAAATTCGGATAAAACTGAGGGAGCAGAGGCTGTTGCACTCTCAGTTCAAAAGAGAGCGCACAAATGGCTACAAGCAAATGTTAGTAGAGGGTCGTGGGTCTGGAAAATGTCTACGCACGGAGAACACCCCTACTACAGCTCTCATATCTTAGCAAGATATCTGGCCGACAACCTGAGAAAATTCTGGTGCTACGTAAAATCGTTAAACAGGTCTAAGGTTTGCATTCAGCCACTCGTTTACCATTCTGACGTGGCAGTAGAAGATAGCAAAACGGAAAGTTGTAAATTTCACTTTTAAGAAACACAGGAGAATCGTTCAAACATACCATTGTTTGACAATCGCGCAGAGTCCCGTATGGATGACATGATGATACGCATCCAAGGAGTAGAGAAAGACGTGAAAGAGTTGCAAAAACGGAAGTCGCCAGGTCCGGATGGAATCCCAATTCCCTTTTACAGAGAATACTCCACGGCATTGGTCCCTTAGTTAACTTTAACTTATAGCGAATCTCTCGCTTACTGTAAAGCCGCAAGCGACTGGAAGAAAAGGGCAGATTGGTCCTGTATGTAAGAAAGGTAAAAGAAGGGACTCGCAAAATTACTGTCCATTATCCTTAATATCGGTTTCTTATACAATTCTTGAACATATTCTGAGTCTAATTAGACTCTTTGGGACCGAAAAGCTTATCTACACGGATCAGCAATGTTTTAAATGCATCTCTCATGAGAAACTCAGCTTGCCGTTTTATCACATGATATACTGCAAACCATGGATGAAGGACAACAGGCACATTCCATATTTCTAGATTTACGAAAAGCCTTTGACATGGTGCCCCACTGCAGACTTCAACGAAGTTACGAGCATATGAAATGGTTTCCCAGGTATGAACACCTCTTAAGGAACAGAACCCAGTATTTTCTCCTCGACGGCGGGTGTTCATCAGAGAGAAGAGTATCATCACGTGTGGCCCAGGGAAGTGTGATACGACCATTGTTGTTTCCTGTAGACATACATGGTGTGACGGACAGGGTAGGCAACAGTTTGGGATTGTTTGCTGGTGATGCTGTGGCATATGGGAAGGTGTCGAATGTGAGAGACGGTAGGAGCACACAAGATGACAAAAATCAATTTGGTGTGATGAATGGCAGCTAGCTTTAAATTTAATAAAAATGCGGATGAGTGGAAAAAGCAACCCGTAATGTTCAGATGCAGTAAGATTAGTGCCCTTCTTGACACAGTCACGTCGTTTAAATATCGAGTTGTAACATTAGAAACCGATACGTAATGGAACGAGAATGTGAGGTTTGTGATAGGGAAGGCGAATGGTCGTCATCGGTTTACTGCGATAATTTTAGGAAAGTGTGATTCATCTGTACGGAGACCACATACGGGAGGCTAGTCCGATTTGTTCTTAAGTACTGCTGGAGTGTTTGGGATACGCACAAGGTCGAATTAACGGAAGACATCGAAGCAATGCAGATGTGGTTTGCTGGATTTGTTACCGTTAGGTTCGAACAACACACAAATCCTTGCAGAGATGCTTCGAGAACTCGAATGGGAATTCTAGGAGGGAAGGCGACTTTCTTAACAGGGAACACTGTTGAGAAAACTTAGAGAAGCGAGATTTGAAGCTGACTGCATAACGACTCTCCTGCCGCCAACATACACTTCGAGTAAGGACTACGAAGATAAGATACGAGAAATTAGAGCTCGAACGTAGTCGTTTTCCCTCGCTCTATTTGCGAGTGTAACGGGACAGGAAACGACTAGAAGTGGTACAGCGTACCCTCCGCCACGCACCGTACGGTGGCTTATGCAGTACGAATATAGATGTAGACACAGATGTAGATGTATACAGTACGCCGACTTCTGGGGAACCACGGACTGTCAGAAGGCTACCACTGCTGCGACTTCTTTGGACGTGGAGGCAGTGGTGGGCGCTGCGACAGGAAGGCGCCAAACAGCACTGGACACACATAGTTTCACGACGTCGTCTCTTCAGGTGAGCTCTGGTTCTGCGTACTGCACTAGTACGGACGTAAACAAACGTGGGGGCTTTTAGGGGAACGAAGGTTGCCAGTATGTAAAATAACTCAGAATACAATTGTTACCAGGCGTTAAAAATGGCAAGTAGCATCATGTACATAGAAAACAAAAACTACTGTAGATAACTGTCTTAAGAAGTCCAGAGAAACTGATGGTGAGAAATGTAATCTTCCTGGCGCATATAAGGTGGCTTGAATACCTCTTGAGAGTATTTCTTTTTTTGCTTAAATTTGCTCTAAGTGGTATATTAGCAATCGTACAAGGAAATGTCAGAACAAATAAAGACAGGTAACAAGGTTTCAGAACTAAATAAAGCTTAAATTAAAAAATTTAAAAAAATACCCCAAAAAATCTAAAAAGTAAAAAAATTATACGTATTGCCAATTTAAGTTTAATATAAGTAGTAATATTTTGATCCCAGCGTCGACGCGTCGGGGGAGCGCTAAGTGAATAATAGAAAATAAGTCAAGAACAGCTGTCCTTTCTAGAACGGTGTACTTTCATTATTGCTGAGTATAAGCCTCTTCTGTTTAGTGTCACCTCTTCCAGTCCTGTGTGTCCCATATTCACATCTCAAAAGTCTAGTGATGTCATAATTACTTATTACATAAAATATGAAAACCAATCTGTCTTTAATTAGCCTAATATTGTTAAAGACTATAATTACCGATTCATTTTTTTCATATTTTCTCATAATTACGAAATTGGCTCGATGGATTAATCTATTTTACAAGGCCCACGTCCTGCAATGTTTTGACGATAGCGTTCTAACTCACACTTCATTAAACAAAGCTCGGTGTGCGGTATGCGGTGAATGGTGTGTGATCAACTGCGGTGACCCGAACGGGCACAGGCGTGAGGGAAGGCGTCGTTGACGGTTGTGTGTACATCAATAATTTTTGATGGAAATGAATTCCCATGCTCCTTGACAGAGCGTATGGGAACGATGCGGGAGGCCCGCACCGTCGTACTAGGGAAGGTCCTAATGTAGGTGGTTTGCCGTTGCCTTCCTACGACCGTAATGGGGATGCATGATGATGATGAAGACACCACAACAACACCCAGTCATCTGGAAGCAGGTGAAAATCACTGACCCCATCGGGAACCGAACCCGGGACCCCGTGTTCGGGAAGTGGAAACGCTACCGCGAGGCCACGAGCAGCGCACACGATTTTTTTAGGGGTAAATTAATTAAAACTTTGACCCAACGATTTGGTATTGTTGTTTCGATATGTAGCTACAGTGCCTGCGTTGCTTACTTGCATTTAAGTTTCATATTTTATCATTTTTAGATGTACGCTGTTATTAATTTTTTTGTACTTAGCGGTCCTCCGACGCGACGAACACTGGATCAAAATATTACTACCTGTATTAAACTGAAATGGGTAATACATATTCTTTTTTGCCATTTAGAGGACTTTTGTGCCAGTGTTCATTTAAATTTTTGAATTTAAGTCTTTTCAAACATTATATTGCACTAGTAGGCACGGTACGATCGTCACTCTATCGCCACATTCACACAAATACACTCCGGCACAAAATGCGAAATTGGGACGCGAGATCTTGCCTCGATGAAATCTGCGTGTAAGAAAAATAGACGTATTTTCATTAATGTTACTACAGTTGCCAGATTTTGTCAATGCGACATCGCATGTGCAGTTTTGACTTTAAACCTGAAATTATTATTCTGACTTTATTCATCTTCTGTAAATGAACGTGATTAATTCAGTTTAGTAGGCAACTTCGGGTGATTGACCGCAAGCAGATCATCGTTTTTAATTTCCTAGAGTACGTTTTTGGCTGAATTAATGTACTGTTCCCAGGATAAGCATAATCAATAATAATTTACTGATGCTAAATTGATATTTTCGCAGATTTCGTTCATGACTGCCGCAACAACGGACCTGTTGTCATTTCTTATTAATGTCTCCATGGTAAAAGAAAATCAAATATGTAAATATATTAGTAAATCTCTGATGGAACATGCTGATTTTCTTTTGTTAGGTTGAAGATAAATATATGTCATGTGTATGTATAGTAGTAAGTTTAAGATTTATGTACTTTAAGTTAAAGATAAATACACTTAAGAGCCGAAGAAACTGGTTCACCTGCATAATATCCTGTAGCGTCCCCCCGAGCACGCAGAAGTGCTGCAACACGACGTGGCATGGACTCTAATAATGTCTGAAGAAGTGCTGGAGGAAGCTGACGCCATGAATCATGCAGGGCTGTCCATGAATCCTTCAGAGTACGGGGGGGGGGGGGGGGGGTGGAGATCTCTTCTGAACGGCACATTGCAAGGCATCCCAGGAATGCTCAATAATGTTCATTCTGTGGAGTGTGGTGAGCAGTCACTAAGAAGAGTGTTCCTGGACCAACTCTGGCAGCAGTTTTGGAAGTGTTGGGCGTCGCTTTGTCCTGCTGGAACTGCCCAAGTCCGTCGGAATGCACAGTGGACATGAATGGGTGCAGTCGATGCTTAAGACTTCGTGTCGTCCAGTCATCAATGGTACACGAGAGGGCTTTCGTCTCCAAAAGAACATGTAGATGACATTTCGTTGAATGGTTCACACGTCCAGCATTGAAATCTGCAGCAATTTGCGGAAGGTTTGCATTTCTGTTACAGTGAACGATTCTCCCCAATCGTCGTTGAGCCTGTTCTTGCAGGATCTTATTCTATCGGCAGCGATTTCGGAGATACGATGTTTTACCGGATTCCTGATATTCACGGTACTCTCGTGAAGTGGTCTTACGGGAAAATCCCGGCTTCATCGCCACCTCGGAGATACTGTGTCCCATCATTCGTCTGCTGACTATAATACCACGTTCAAAATCACTTAAATCTTGATAACCTGCCATTATAGCAGCGGTAACCGATCTGACAACTGCGACCCACTTTAGTCTTACATAGACGTATTTTGCGTGTTTGCATAGCTCTGTATTTCAATATGCATGCCTATACCAGTTTCTTTGCCGCCTCAGTGTTTTCGTATAGTAACAAGTTTAAAATTTTTGTACGTTAATATTATACTGTATAGGACTTGTTGAAGATAATAATTATGTAGTGCTGCCTAGTTCTCTTTAGATGTTACTTATAATCACTGCAAAGCATTAAAATGGATCTTCTGCGACAGTAGAAAAACTGAAAGTGAAGCAAGAAAGAGCAAATCAACAAAGCTGAGAAGAATACTCCTGAAAGATACCAGTTCTTGATATCACAATTTATTCTAAGCGTTGGAATGCGCAGTCAAGGAAATTCACAAGACAGCGTCAATTGGACACAGATGCGGCGGCTAAGACTTTCCCCGAGCTCAAAAGAAACTAGATTTTAACGTAGTTTACGTCAAACAAAAAATGCCCTATCTACCAGTGTTTCAGTGTATAATGAAACTAAAGATCAACGTTCCTCCAGGCTTGCCAGAGATGAAGAAACTACAGTTCGGCGTATATTAAAGGAGAGTAAAGTTCTGTAAGACGTGGCAGAATTGCGTAGTCCATTGCTCCATCTCGTTTAAACAATACTCCATAGCAACGTTAGGATTCGAAAACAAGTCCATTGGAAGAGACGGCTGGTGATATGACAGGAAGCTTGATTTTTACTTCTACAGACTATTTTCCTACTTTTGACACAAAAATGGAAGAGTAATCACTAAAATCTTGGATGCAATTCGAGAAAAATTATTTTTACGGGAAATGTAAGTATAAATTCAAACTAATGTTATTTTGTGACCCAATAAACATATTTTTATCATTAAAACAGTTTTTATAATTGTGAATGTTAGTTCGAATTAACAAGTTACGAAACCGCGGTTGGTGTTGTTCTGTGATCCAGAAATAATCGAAAAACATATGGAAGTTGCTGGGACAGCAATCATGTAGGCAACATGTACGGAAAGACGTGAAAGAATACTTGTACAAATTAAGAAACTCTGATGGCTCAAGGAGGGGACAGATGTGAGATGCAAGTGTTATTCAGTGTTGATGAATGCTTGTGTGTGCTTGATGCAAAATCTAATGATATCTTACTGGAAGTACCAGATATGTGAACTCTGGTCTTGTAAGCAAGACTACTGTTTTTTTTATGAGAAAATGTCAAAAGTAATAAACAGACTATTGTGACAGTCTCACACTTTAAACATTATGGACTATTAATCAAATAGGTATTTCACATTTTCTTGAATTTCCTATGTTTGACAACAACTATAGCACAGTTTTGCAAATTTCTCTTAGTTATATGTATAGTTATACATTCGTGTGTTTAGTTCTATTAATTCTTTTAGTTACATGCGTAAAAATTACTTGGTCGTCTTTCTGAACAGTTACACATAGTAAATAAAAAAAACATAGACTTCGGTGAATAGTAATGAGATATTACTTTGAATTCTTATGAGCAAAAATTTAAGTCTGACCATTATAAGGTAATGACACCTGTAGCAAATTTAATGTAATGATATTTGGCATGTGATTTAGTGGTAAATTTAAGGATATCTCCCACATTTCGCTGACAGTGATCTTTGTGGAGAAACGTGCATTGAATCTATGCTGAATAGGTTACAACTAAATGACATTAAAACATATTAATGTGTAGCAACTACGCAGTACAGTGACAGAGTCTACAGAATATTGCAAAAGAAAAAGGGATACATGATGTAAGATAGTGCCAGAATTGTGCAATTTATTTTTGTATTTGTTTCTCAGAAACGAAAGTGACATGTTTTTTCGGTATGTTATATTACAGTCAAGAGAAACGTGCACAGTTACTCAGTTCCAGTAGTGGCGTAATTGCACCTTCTGGGCATGGGGACTATATAAGAGTCTTATGAGAGAACGTTAAAATTTGTTCTTATGTACACGTATTTACTGAGTGGCGTGGCTGGTTCAAATGGTTCAAATGGTTCTGAGCACTACGGGACTTACCTTCTGAGGTCATCAGTCCCCTAGAACTTATAACTACTGAAACCTAACTAACCTAAGGATATCACACACATCCATGCGCAAGGCAGGATTCGAACCTGCGACCGTAGCGGTCGCGCGGCTCCAGACTGTAGCGCCTAGAACCGCTCGGCCACACCGGACGGCTGATTGGCGTTTCTTAAATCTTAAGTGCCACGCAAACATGGTTTGTGTGTGTGTGTGTGTGTGTGTGTGTGTGTGTGTGTGTGTGTGTGTGTGTGGGTGGGTGTGGGTAAGTGGGCGAGCGTCTAGCGGTGTTTATTTCATCATATGTGTATTACTATTTGGCGTCCGTTTGAAATATAAGCGTACTTACATCCGCCGTTAACTCTCGGCCACTTCCATCCAATCACAGGATTGGTGCAACGTTTCAATGTGACAGATCCTTGATGACCACGATGTCTGCTTTTATTTTAGATTTGTAATGTTGCATTTTTTGCTAGGCGATGGGCGAACTAGTGTGACTTTTCGATTGATATGGACAGTCATCTCAACACAAGGAAGTGTGTTTTATGTAAATTGATCAAGTGTTTTTTTCAATCCTTTTGTCTTTTTACCTAACTTAACGATTGGAATAACGGTGTTCCATGGTGACTACAGTAACACTGGACTACGCCTTTCAGTTTTAAAATTACTGGATTGCTTCTGAAGTTGTTCCTCATTTTCTTAAAAATTTTTGACACTTAGTCAGACATCAATGTTGAATGTCAATAAGGGTCAACTTGATTCCATAACACGCTGCAGTAAAACATATTGAAAATGATATATTAGCAAATCGGTGAAACGCAACACGATACACGTTACACAATAAGCTAATCACATCGATATCTGACATTAGGCAAACTGATAATTTCGGTAAAGACATGAAACACCTGTCAGTCACCTTTTTCTGTAACCTTTCCTTTAGCAGTCACAGACCTACGAAGAATAACATAACATCTCGCTTAACAGCTAAAAGTAAGTAGCAGTGTAAGATTTCCAAAATTAGGTCTGTCGTATCCTTGACCTGACGGCTCGTAATGCCTAAATTTATAAGTGTAACAATCACTCTCCACGTGAAAAATGGACAGTCAGAGCGACTAATAACAGTGAATACTATTGTCACACATCGAGAAGAATACTGACAACATCCCTTGATATCACTTATTGGAGTAGACTAACTCTTGTGAATCTTCGATGTGATGTTTTGGAAGGAGCATGCAAGTACCACATGTGAAGTGTTACTCTGACGCTAAAAACGAATTTTGAAGTCAACAATCGTACATGTAATGAAATTAAATAAACTTCAAAATTTCGTCAACCAATACTGAGGGACAGTGAACCAACTTACACATAGGTTTCATAATTAGATTTAAGAATTCTCTTAAACTAATGTTAGCAATTAGACTGGCATTTTCCTTTTTCTGAACTGTGTCAAGATATTCCTTAATGATTAGACATACTGAGACAAACGACCGGATACACACTACAAACAAAAGATGGATGAAAACATTCGTTAACGAAGTTCGACGTGAACTAATGTGCCAACGGAAACCACGAAAATACAATCACAGCGGGAGCTCGTAGATTCAGCGTTGGGGTACACTGTTTGACTGATTCCATCCATGACATGTCTGACGAATTCGAAGACTGAACAATAGGTGTTCAGTGATTAACCTGAAGTAGTTAGAAGCTTGTTATAGACGGAGAACTAAAAAAAGTAGAAGAAGGAAATTCGGCCTGTTGCAACATAACAAGTGTGGTGCAGTTAAATAGCTTACCATCCGTTGAAACCACAGACGTTCGACGGGCGCCTGCAAGTTTTGTCTTTAAACTTCATCTAGAGATGGTAATACTTACACGTGAGATTGGTCAAAGCTCACATGACACAAGTGGACAATTGCAGTAATAAAATGGGATTATTGGGAAATGGAATAACGTAAATAAGGAATGAGCGCTGGAAAGAAGCATGTACATATACATTCCCCAAAGAATCATCCGCTCTGCAGCGGAATGGCATTTTAAAATGTGTGCTCTAACGGGATTAAAATTCGGTTCTTGACTTTCGAGAACAATGGCCTCGAGGCAAGTGTCGCAGCAGACCTAAAAATTTTTGCTGAAATTCGAGTCTGTAGATGAAGCAGCCGCAAAATGTTCTGCAACCGCACGTGCTCGTGTAACAGCTCTCGAGGGAAATCAACCGGGAGTGGAAACTATTGACTGAGATGGCAAGTCTGCCTGGCATATCTTAACACTTGTCTCATGTTTTAAGCGGCGTACAGCATTTAAGGAAAGAAGGATAAAATCAGCTCAGTGTAGCACGCTGCATACTTGCACACTCTAGAAGATATTCGTTTCAAAGCACATTACCACATAGATTTACCATCCAATGGACCTACAGCGTTGAAGATATGTCTTAGAGACATTATGTAACGAATCCAAATTGCTACTGTAGGACTTTAAACTGCATATTTTCAGACCGTCTACGAAGTTACATTATGTTTTTATTTTATTTTATTATAATTTCTGTTACCGTATTTTCAGATATACAGACGTCGAACTTACGTCCATATACGATCAGTGGTCGCTGTCACTCTGTCTTTTATTACAGCGTTGTGTGAATTTAGGACTGTAACGCATACGTTGTTGTGCTGTTTGCTGCTGTTAATAGTCCTGTCTTGTTATTTATGTAATTTGACGTTTTATCGTCAGATTTGACAGTTTGACAGTTGTGACAGTTGGCCAAAGATGATATGGTTACAGTTGCTAAGGCATGTTGATGTTATCATTCTGAGCTGTATGTATAATCTTTGCAATCGACGTGTCTGTGGCTAGTTGTTTGTATGTATCTGTTACCTTTGATTAGGAATTCAATAAAATCCTATGTGAAATGTTTATGTTTTAAATCCACTTGTTTTTTGAACTGTCGTCACGCCGTTGTGTATTGTGTATCTTGATTTCTATCACTTCAAGTGCGTTCATTATTTTCGATACACGGCTGACATGCTTTCCTTTATAGACGGAGATGAACGTGATATCCAACATATCCGTCAAGCGCTACATAAACTACATCCTTAAATGAACTTCACTATCGAAACTGAAACGAACAAATCAACTACTTTCCTGGAACGTTCAACCACTAACTACCATAATTCACACGTTTTCGAAATTTACAGAAAGCACACAACTGACTGCATTACACACGATAATTCGTACCACCCAGAGGCCCACAAGTACGCCTACTTCCAAGCCATGATCAAAAGAATATAAAACCTACCAGTAAACTAACCTGCCATACAAAAAGAACGCGATACATAACGGTATATAGTACAACAAAATGGTTTCAACCCAGACATTGTAATATTGAGATGCAGAAGAAAACAGCTCCTATAAAACAAAAAATTCACAAGAACATTAAGTTGCACAGAAAAACAGTTAAAAAGGTAAAAACCACATACATACCCATAATACAATCAGGTACACTAACAGACAAATTAAATACAGTAATGAAGAACACAAGTATCCAATTCTCATAGAGAACCAACAAAAATATCCGCCATAACTTCACTCAGGAAAATCAAAATTACGAGTATACATAAACCCAGGCACATACAAAACGAATGTCATAATCACAATAAATTTTACGAAGGACACACCTTCAGATAAGGTATCGAGAACACAGAAGAATTAGCGACAATGATCCCTCTATATTCTTCAACCACTTAAAGAACGACAATAACCAATGCAAAATGAATGGAGTTAGCAATGAAAATTTTACAGATACTACCTAAATGCTTAACAATGAATGCACTTGACGAGATTGGAACCTACATACACACAATACAACGGCCTGACGACATTTTAAATACAGAAACGGATTTAAAACATAAACACTTCATACAAAATTTTATTGAATTCCTAAGCAATCACACAAACAACTACCAAAAGAGACATCGATTACAAGGATCATACATGCAGCCCAAAGTGGTAACTGTGGAGAAAAAAGAATAAGGTACATGTCATCACGTGACAAACTTGAAGCCGATGTCCGCCATCTTATATACCTCAAAACATTAGGTTCACTACATATATACCTCGATGGGTAACCGTAGTTATACTTACCCGTGAGGTCACTTTTACGTGCCCGTGCCTGTTTGGACCGTTTGAGATATTTATCGACTTTCGTGGTCGTATTCCGAATAGCATCTGGTGCTTTCGCTGTGTGGAGGTGGTAGTCACTTCATCAAAAATGCCAGCCATCGCCTTCCGAGCCACACTCTATCAACTGTCTCGTCCCTGCACAACAAGCGGATACGTGACCGGGCTGATTGTGAGTGCAGCATCTCATGTCCTTATTCCTCCCAACGATAATTATTCTTTGTTCACATTTCTTCCCTCTTTAAAAGAGATTCTAGCTGGAACAGCCCGAGAGAGCAGTCATCTGTGTGTGATTAGTGTGTGTGTGATTGTATGAACGTGTGTGTGTGTGTGTGTGTGTGTGTGTGTGATCTGCAACCTTTCTGAGGAAGGCTTTTGCAAACCACTTACGTGAACTCTCTCTGTCAGCCTGTCAGCTGCTCAGGGTGTGAGTAGCCATCAATTTGGTCACAATATAGTTATTTACACATGATGTTCGTTGTAAATAATATTCTGCATCTCAACAGGAACAATGATGTACATAATTACATTACCAGAAGAGAAAATTAAGTAGACACATTAATGTTGTGTGCAGCACAAACAGGAATTTACAAGGCTGCCACCAAAAGTTTGATCACTGGCCCAGTGATAAATGCCTGGCGGACAGCAAAGTGAAATCTGAAAATAAATTGAAAACTTTTCTCTTTGACAGCTCCTTTTATACCTATTATTATGATGTGTAGATGGCGGTAGGTATGAATTCCGAAACTTTGTCTCTCTTTAAACAGAAAAAAAAATCAATAAATTATCAGCATGGACACATTTCTCAAAACAAAACAAAACAGGGATGTCAACTTAAAATGACTCATTCCACATAATTATGATTAATCGTGAAAATGATATATGGAACATGAAACTAACTAACTATTGATATATCACAAAGCATGTAAAAGCAGATGATTAAAGTAGATATACATTTTGATTGTGATATGTGCGGTTATTCCGGAAAGAACACACGACTACTGACGAAAAAATATATTCCGGTAAAAGAAGCAAATAGGTGACTTTTGGAAAGATACGCCTACATGTTACACACGCTAGGCTATCAATGTTAAAAAACAACTTACACACATGTTACAGCAAAATATCCATTTTACGGGGTCCAAGCGTTTCCATTAATCACATATACAGCATTGTACAACGCTACAACAACATTAAAAAAATTATATCGTTTTCTTTTTTTACCCTGAAAAATTGCTGTTATTGGCCATTCTCTGAATGACAAATCATAGCTAGGATTTCAAAGTGAGAAGATGTGTAACTTACGGTGGGACTAACGCAGTGAATGTTGTATTATATTCTATTTTTTATTACTGACTGGATAATGAATTAAAGTTTTCATTTGGAAATGTTTATGACTTTGAACTGTGAAGTCTTAAATGCAAGTTAATGAAATATTATTATTCGCGGCTGCTGAGCACACACCATCAATTAGCCTGAAATAAACCTAGGATATTTAATAGTAAATGTTCTTAGTTGTATTTTCTTCCCAACGGGAAAACATTGCCTCTTTTTTCTGCTTTAACGGTGATATTTAATACAACCACCAGGGAAGTTGCTAATTGTTGACCGTGTCGCCTAAAGAAAGAAATATTTCGACGCAGTGATATGAACTGTTTGTCAACTAAATAGACAGGCACTGTATTTTCCTTCATGTTATTTATATAAATCCGAAGTGCAGTATTATTAACAAAACTGTTACAACAGGAAGAGCGATAAAATGTTCGTGTCTTTTCTTCATCAAGACACACAACAGACTCCTCTCTTTGTGCCGACTTGAAAGTGACATTCACATCTCTCTTATCTAACAGCATCTCTGCTGCAGCACATCGCTTCCTTTTTTTGTCTTATGTGTACCTCTTCGGAAGCATGTAGTGCAAGTGCCATTACACCTTCCACCTACTGTGGACTGCGGATTCATATACATATTCATAGAACAAGAAAGAAACTATCTTTTCCTATTCAGTTACATAAATTCATACATTTTACGTTTGTTACCCAGAGAGGCAAGCTGCAGTCGTCTGCAATCATGACCAGAGGATCATAAATCTTTATTATGGACATTCAACTATTGGCATATTTGTCTACTATTCTTTAGTTTACAGTTTGACTAACGTCTGTCAGCTATGTGGGAACCTCGTTTCTATCAGATTCTTTATGTATCATATATCTCAACAAAACTTTTCTTACACCGCATTAAAATTACAAATAAATCAATTACTTTTCACATAAAACGAAAATACCACAAATTTTGTTTCATATCATGTAGTCCTTTGTCACATTCAATTAAATATTTATCGTTCTTTATTTACATTTATGGCATTGGCGTGTCTCTCCTTTAGTTTGCAACATTACATACGGGACGGTGTTTGAACGGTTTGGAGGGTTCATTCAGGGTAATTATTTACAACTGCCAATGGATTCCGTTTGCTACGACAGCCTCCACTGCATTGTGAGGCCGAAGCAGCCTGCTGGACCAGCTATGTCTGGATGAAATCTTCGTCGACATTTTGGCGAGTGTTCAGTTTTCCATTAGCACACACATGCCACTGTTCGGTTTGTTCAGCTTAGCACTGTAGGTTCATCAAACTCTCTCCATTGCAGATGATGAGTCACTTGCTGACTGCGAACTCGAATCGTCGCAGAACACTTTATTGTGTAACCACTAGGTGGCAGCTCCACATATTTGAAGTACTTCGCCCAACTTACGTAGCTGTCTTTCACACGTATTTGCACTTTCTAATACGTTAGATGCCATATCAAATTAATTTTCAGGTTTAGAAAATATGCACGTACATATATGCAAAGACATGAAACAAATGAATGCCACACAAGCACAGTAACACGAAAATTAGCTGTATTCTAATCCGAGCTTGCTCGTAATTAATTTTTGCTGACACGTTTTGTTTTTAGGTCCGAGAAAATTTTCTCTTTTTCATTTCTTTCATAAAGTCAAGAATTTTCTTTTCGGAATACTTACATCTCCCGTACCAACCTGAAAGTAATATTATCAGCACAATCAAGAGTAATTTCACCACTACACGACCAAAGGGGAAAGCATAGGAATTTCATCAGGCACCTTCTGTTTATCTCTAAACATCACGTGTCTTCTTCTACTAGTCCTCTTTATACTACTTGCTATGAGGACAGGTAAAATACTGTTCGTAAAGCCATGTTTTGCTAACAGAATAGTATTTCTTATATATCTATCTACGTCTCAAAATCCTTTCTTTAATATTTATATTTTACACTCAGCTAGTCACTGTTGAAACCGTATATGTATGCTACAACCCGATATACATATATTACGTATATGTTTTCATTGCTTTTTGAGGCCCAGTGGTTACTCTGTATTTGAATATCTGGTTCAAGCGTTTCTACAATGCCAATTTTGTTCTACTCTTTGTACAACGTGAACGTATATGAGGCTGCGGCTTGCAGAACCATATCTGCATTTCACTGGATTTCTCAATGGTTTACATAATCGCTTAACACACTGGTTAAGTTATTGTAAGATCAGCTGTACCGTTTATTACTCTTCAGCCAGCAGAGCTGAACTCGTGTTTAGCTGTTTCAACCTGCTGAATGTACAATCATCTGCGTGTTCATAAGAAACAATTACCGTGCTTGAATATCTATCAGTATTCGTGTACATGGTCTGATTATGCTTGCTTTTGTCGAAAAATACTACGGCAACACCCCTTCTCTTTCTTGTGACCGGTTACATTGAAAACCTGCGAGCGATCTATGACCAGAAATCTAATCAAACAAAAAAGTTCAAATGTGTGTGAAATCTTATGGGACTTAACTGCTAATGTCATCAGTCCCTAAGCTTACACACTACTTAATCTAAATTATCCTAAGGACAAACAAACACACACACACCCATGCCCTAGGGAGGACCCGAACCTCCACCGGGAAAGCCGCATAGCCCGTGACTGCAGCGCCGAAGACCGCGCGACTAACCCCGCGCGGCAATCTAGTCAAATTATAGTGTAAAATCTATCTTCTATATTCCGATTAAAATTACTTTATAGTTGACGTCTGTCACTTCGCGCCGCAGTGTTGCCACATCGTCTAGCGCTCTGTTGAAGGCGACACGCATACAAGGCGGATCACTTCACAAGTTTTGATATGCTGAACACGAAATGCGGAGCCATGTGGGAAGCTGCTGTCATCAGTTATGGCGGGAACGCAAGGTGCTCTGTCCACAGTTGATTTTAAGTAACCAATCAGTGAACTTCGGCAGACGACGCGTTTTGTAGCCCTGAATTTACTCTCGTGTCCTAACCTAGCCACATCGTAGAAAACAGTGATCAACAACCTGCGGCAGGACTAAAATCACGATCGCCTTGTTCATGGCCATTAAAGCTGACCCGAAGGAGCAAACTCAAGATACAAACATAAAGAAATCAGTTTCAGAGCTAAAAGTGAACTGTAACATCTCGCATCTGCTACGTGAGATGCAACACTACGCGAGATGACGCAATACCGACCGATGAAGAGTCCTGGTTGGGACTCATTACAGATTATAGACGACACAGGCAGATTCCAAACAAAAAAGAGTGATAAGAAAAATAAAGTGCAAACAAAAAAGTGGAAAGTGCAATGAAAATGCTGCAAACGAAGATTAAAAATTAAGAAAAGTGGCACTGAAACCAATAAATGGAATATAATCAAAGTAAATTTGATAAAGATTTAAAAATGAAAGAATATCACCTGAACGTCTTCCGGACCACGATCTTCTGCTCCTGAAATTGTAGCTTCACCACTGCGCTACGGAAGAATTTCGGCTCATGTTGATGTATTTATTTATGCATAGCACCATTCACAACAATCACTTGCTGCCTTCATCAATTTCGGTTTCCTGCCTTATCGTATGAAGCTTACCTTCTGAAGGTCGATCTCTGTGATGATCATAACTGAACATGTAACACCGAATCGCGTTTTGTGCGAAAGAATCCAGTGTGTCTTTGCCTAGTGATGTGTACGAAATGTCTGTATTTAGTTGCCACCATTTTGTGCTTACGTGTATGTGTGTGTGTGTGTGTGTGTGTGTGTGTGTGTGTGTTGTTTGGATGTGTTTATCACGCGTGATGAAATGCATTTCGGATGCAAACACAACAACAAAGAAAAACAAAAACGATACAAGGAACTGTAACCGATTGTTCAATTGTGAGTGAAATCTTATAGGACTTAACTGCTAAGGTCATCAGTTCCTAAGCTTACACACTACTCAACCTAAATTATCCTAAGGACAAACACACACACCCATGTCCGAGGAGGACTAGAACCTCTGCCGGGACCAGCCGCACAGTCCATGACTGCAGCGCCTTAGAAATGAAACTGTAACTAAACTAGCGGTTTTTTGTAGAAGGTGAGTGCTTTGATTGGAGAAGACACCTCCAACACGTGAAGTGTTAGCTGTCAATTAATTTCAATCAGACTACTGTGACATTTACGTGGTCTACTGGTGATGCCTTCAGAAAAAAAGGAAACGAAGAATCAACGTTCTGTTGTATATCGCGTGAACAGTGAATTTTACGTGGAATTTTTTTAGACACAACACACAGTATCGTTTCGAAAGTTTTCCAGTGTAATGCGAAACTGATCATTAAATGCACGAGAGGCGAACCCTCTAGTAATATAGGAGGCAACGAGTATTGTGTTCACATATCAAGTCAGCAGAGATAAGTGACTTCGAACATGGGCTAGTCACTGGATGTCACCATCGTAACAAATCCATCATGGATATTTCAGTAATTTAAAACTGCCCAAGTCGACTGTTGGTGACGTGATTGGTAAGTGTAAACGTGAAGGAACAATTACAGGTAAACCAAGGCCATGCAAATCTCATTCAGTGACGTTCAAAGTGATTGTAGAAGATAGCATGATATTAGTGAAAGGGATCACTCCTGAGTTCCTAAATACCACCTGAAGTCCAAGTAGCATAAGGACTATGCGTAGGGCGTTAAAACCAACGGCGTAAAATGGTCGGAGAGCATCATATAAACCAATTATTCACTGGACAATTCCAAAAGACGATGTAGGTGATGCGAAGAATTCCGTCACTGGCCCATGGATGACCGGAGATGAGTAATTTGTAATGATGAATCACGCTTAACCTTCGGATGTCCGATGAAAGGGTTTGAGTTTGGCGAATGCCTGTAGCATTTGTAGTGGCCACAGTGAAATACGGAGAAGGCCGTGTAACATTAGAGGGGGGGGGGGGGGAGAGAGGAGGGGAGTGTTATTCGTGGTTATGGTTTGGTCACTTTTTTTTTTAAGTCATGGCCTTCTGACTAGTTTAACGCGACCCGCCACCGATTCCCCTCCTGTGCCAAACACTTCATTTCAGAGTAGACGTTGCAACGAACATAATCAATTACTTACTGGATGTATTCCAGTCTCTGTCTTCTACATTTTTTACCCTCTACAGCTCCCTCTACTATCATGGAGGTTATTCCATGATGACTTTACAGATGTTCTATGACCCTGTCCCTTCTCCTTCTCAGCGTTTTCCACATGCTCCTTTCTCCCTGATTCTGCGCAGAACTCCGTACCGTATCAGTCCAATTTTTCAACATTCGTCTGTAGCACCACATCTCAAATGCTTTGATTCTTTTGTGATCCGGTTTTCCCACTGTCCGTATATGACTAATATGACTATTATACAAAGGTGTCCTCCCAAGGTGGTTTCTCAGAAATTTCTTCCTCAAATTAAGGCCTACGTTAGATACTAGTACACTTCTCTTGGCCAGAAATGCCATATTTGCCAGTGCTAGTCTGCTTTTGATATCCTCCTTGCTCCGCTCCGACCGTCGTTGGTTATTTTGCTGCCTAGGTAACAGAATGCCTTAGCATCATCTACTTCGTGACCATCAATCCTGATGTTAAGTTTCTCGCTGTTCTGATTTCCGCTACTTCTCATTACCTTCGCCTTACTTCGATTTACTCTCGATCCGTATTCTGTCCTGATTAGACTGTTCATTCCATTTAGCAGCTCATGAAATTCTTCTTCATTTTCACTGAGGGGAGAAATGTCATCAACGAATCGTATCATTGATGTCCTTTCAACTTGAATTATAACTCTACTCGTGAACCTTTCAATTATTTCCGTCACTGCTAGTTCGATGTGCATATTCAACAGTAAGGCGGAAAACCTCATCCCTGTGTTACCCCCTTTTTAATATGAGCCCTTCGGTTTTGTTTCCACTCTCGTTATTCCATGTTATTCCATATTGTATATTACCGTCTCTCCCTATAGCTTACTCAATTTTTCTCACACTATCCAATACCTTTCACTATTTCACATTGGTGAGCGCTTTTTCCAGATCGACAAATCCTATGAACGTGTCGTGATTTTTCTTTAGTCTTGCTTCAGTTATCAACCGCCACGCTAGAATTGCTCCTCTAGTGACTTTGTCTTTCCCAAAGTTAAATTAATCGTCATCTAATGCGCCCCCCCCCCCCAATTGTCTTTTCCATTCTTCCGTTTATTATTGCACTTAAGAAAACACTAACTCGCAGTGAATATGAAGACATTTTAAAGGATCTTTTGAATGAAAACTGGGTCTAGGTGCTTCAATCCGGAACCGCGCTGCTGCTACGGTCGCAGTTTAGAATCCTGCCGCGGGCATTGCTGTGTGTGATGTCCTTAGGTTAGTTAGGTTTAAGTAGTTCTAAGTCTAGAGGACTGATTACCTCAGATGTTAAGTCCCATAGTGCTTACAGCCATTTGAACCATTTGAATGAAAACTGTCTCGTTCGCAAAGTATTTATTTATGAAAACAGTTACGCTATTCGCTCTCGCAAGGGGCAATCAAACATCTGGTGACAATGTAACAAAAATTAACATGACGTAGCTGATCTTATACCGGCTTACTGTCTTTAACGATTCTGCAGTCCCTTTGTTTGTGGATAACTTGAAACTATTACATCAAACATGATTTTAAGTCAGGAATTAACGGATGGCAATAATCTTCTTCATTAATTGGACCTAAGTGGCAAATCGAAGGTTTGGGGGGGAGGGGGTAGAACTCAGTTCGACATATACAAATAAAACAGTTTCTATGTCAGTCACTTGTTTATTTTCCCCATAGCGTCTCGTTGGTTCACATCTTCATCTTCAGGGGGAGAAATGTTTATTTTACGTGGCTGGTTTTTGTAAAGAGTTCATTCTTTTCACAGTCGCAGACCGTACTCTCCACCAACACCAGACATGTAAGTAAATAATTCTCCACTTGATGGTACGAACCACCGAAACGCTTAGTGGCAAAATAAACTATTGACTGAAGCAGAAAGTGTTTTACTCCTATTCATCAGCAGTCGCAGCCTCATAATGCCGTTCCTTATGGATAACATATTCAGTTCGACATACTCTGTATGCACCTCTCGTGGTGGTATACATGCTGGCCCTCGTCGGCCTTACCGCTACATGATCAGTTACTCCAGATCAATAGCACATCACATTTTTATGTCTTCTTTCTACACTGTGTGGTTCTTTACTGGATACAGGAGGGAGGAACAGATGCTGTTCCTGAACAGAGAATTCAGATATTAATTTATTCTATATCTAATATCAAGTAGTAAAAATAACACATAGCTTTGTTGCTGTAGATTGCAGCGCCGGTTGTTAGCACTAGATATGAATGCAGTAATACATGCAGATACAAAAGCTTTATAAATATGTCACTCTTCAATACAAAGTCTATTCAGAAGATGTCGAATCCAAGCCACAAGCAAAGTCTGTAAACGTTATTCAACAGGCGAACATACAAAGTGTAGCTAGTGCCTGAATATGCAAACCTTAGTACAGTCTCCCCTAGAGCTTCGTAAACGAGATGCTAGTGTCTCACTGGCAGCGCCGTAATCATTCTTGGTAGCGCCTTCGTGCCACGGTGGTGGCTGTAGGAAACGCGGCGGCGTTAACTGGTGGCACTCCTATTTGAAAGTGCGGCCAACAGGACAGCGGCCGATACCGCACACATCAGCGAACTTCCGCTTACTCACTCGTCTATAGAGAAAGAGCTGTCTACGTTAAAACGTACTGCTGTTATCAATGATTACGACCCAGCGATAACTGATGTCTTATACAAACAACACTCCTCGCTAAATCAACCCAAGTCCCACTAGTCTTGTCGCTCTTAAAACGTAGCAGCCCATTTTTCATAAGATTTCGAAGTTAATTTCGATCGCCTGCTTCATTTTTAATTCATTATGTAGGATCCATGTATGTGATTTCGCCTTTTGGAGCTTTGCATTGTGATTTTCAACAACCTGAAGAGAAAATATCTTCTAATATCTATCTATGAATCGTCAGTTCTTTTAGTTGCAGTTTCGATTTACAAACGACTCGATGGCAAAGAAGCCCCAAATACATGGTATTTTATGATATTAGACACGTATAACAATTCTGTTTGTTATACTGTCAACTTATTGCACTATTGTGTAACATAATGACATCTAATTACTTCGTCATTACCGTAATTCATTGTACGAAACTAACTGACAATGTAATTTAGTCTACTGGATTGTATACTTACATTCTGTCCACCCTAAATTACATAATTTACTTATATTTGAAGCAATGAACATGCTAGGAACACCTGGGATAATGTAGATCCAGTGATATAACAAAAATGTAATTAGCATTATTTATTTGAATCATTCCTCTTATTCTTCAAGGTATCCTGTTTCATATAGTTCAGTTGTAATCTCTGAATGATAACATTTGCTGTAATTCTGAACAATGTCTGCGACTGTAATTGACGAAAATGCTATCTCTAACAACGTTCGAATTGTTAGTAAGAATGTATAAGACCCAGGAGAAATCGTGCAAGGGAACCTGAAAAACGTGAGCGCTGCACTGTATGACGTAATGACAAATAAATTTGTGTACACATGACACTTCTTTTACTTTTCAGGTTATTAGAGAACCGTGATGTTCTCTGGCCAGTTACCACAAGAAATTTACAGGAAGAGTCAATTGCAGCGGAGCAACGAAAAGAAGTTATGTTCTCGCCAAAGTACTTTTTTCTTTGAATAATCTGACAGCGAACACCTTGAATATGAGGCCGCTAGTTCAGTCAATAGTAAGGCTCATCTGAAAGTCCAATGTAACGATTATGACAGGAAAAATATTATGTGCTGGTGATTCACCATATGCGTCAGGAGAGCGACACAAAATGGGTACCTGGGAGGTCCGGAGATCATCTTCTATAGGATATTTGTATCACAGTTTACAAAATTGACGTCATCGACAATCAAGAAATGACCAAAAAAGCGTTAACTTTGTAAGGAGTGTGTCAGAAATCTCCATTACATTGACTAAATATTACGTTGAGTATAAAAAACAAAATTAAGGCTGTTCTTTGCACTATGTAAGATTGCAAATAAATAAGAACTCAGATTTGAGGGCGAAACACGGGAGCGCAATTCTAAGCGCAGTTGTGAGATGAATCTAGTGTTGGTCGAGAGCCCGCAGACAGGAGACGTGTCACGCTGCCCTCACTTCAGTGATGGCAGATCTTACCACACTGAAGACGTCATTTCATTTATATGGCCAGGAGAGATTTAGATGACTTAGCTACACTTGAACATGCAATTCAAGGTAAAATTCGCAAGCATAGCGTAAAGTGCAACTGCAAGGTTAGGCTCGTGGTTGTTAGTCTGAGTTTGCAATAATCGCATGTTTTGCTTGGCAGTTAAAGAAGCCTGTTTATCCTCCAAATAATAATAATGATTGTCCACATCTAATTAATAAATATGGTGTGGTTATTAAATGTTAAAGTAACTTTGAAATTGAAATAATTTGTTAGTCTGGCACTCAGCCATTATTGATCCTTACGTCATTGTCAGGCACTTCGCTGTTATTAATAGTTGTCACACTGTTATTGGTCATGATGATTCCTGAAGTTTCTAAATAGACTTAACTTATGAAATACCGTCTTACAAGTTATTTAGTAGTTAACAAATGTTCAAATGTGTGTGAAATCCTATGGGACTTAACTGCTAAGGTCATCAGTCCCTAAGCTTACACACTACTTAACCTGAAGTATTCTAAGGACAATCACACACGCCCATGCCCGAGGGAGGACTCGAACCTCCGCCGGGAGCAGCCGCACAGTCCGTGACTGCAGCGCCTCAGACCGCTCGGCTAATCCCGCGCGGCAGTAGTTAACGGAACACAAGCCAACTCCTTTTTAATAAATTCATTCTAAGTAAAATTAACCTTTAGCCGCTGCTGCTGGGAATTGCTGCAAACGACTTGTAAAAAGGCAACTTGTAAAAAGGCAGTCATCTAAAGAGGTGAGTGTAAAACTTAGGGCCAAAACAGAGACGCTGACACACCACTACATCTCATGTACTCTAATCCAGTAAATTCTGTTGCACAAAACAGATTCTCTATCACATGTAAATTACTATTCAAAGGCGCAGTGAGATAGCTTAGGTATTCTTTGTTACAGGTTCATTTGTTCCTGTAGTTTGTCGTATTCAAATGTGCAGTCAGATGGCTTATCCAAATGTTAGTTTTAAGTTTTCATGTAACGATCTGTCGAGGGCTTAAACGAAAGTGAAACTGACACTCATACAACACACACAGTGTTACGCAAGGTAGATTCCAATTACTGACAGCTCGGGTTGCTTATCGAGTCCAGTTTCACTGACGAACATAGGCTATGTTGGTTGCAGGTACGTTACAACTTGCACCATGAACACAGGATGAAAAATGGCGCACCACAGTTCAAGGTTCACGCCATCAAGATCGAAGGCGTGCTCTTTGGAAGCTACAAACCGTGCAGGAGGTTGAGCAAGGTATCCATTCTTAAAGAATGCACATAGAAACATATTGGTGTTACGGAGTGATGCGAACTGAAGGAATGTGATGATATGTGACCGAATGTGAAGTAGTCCTATCGGGAAATAAGCTATCCTTTGAGGCGTAACTGCAAATAGTGGGACAGTATGTTTTATAGGCACAGAGGAAACAAACACACAGAGGCTGAATTTGTCCAATGGTTCCAGGTGGTATGAACTGCAGCGTCATATACTTTTCAGGAGGGATATTTTGCTCTAAAATGGTATCATTCTTATACACAGACTAGGAATAGTGCAAACGCAAAATATTTTGACCAACTATGGTGAAAATCAGTGCTCATACTTAGATCTAGTTCTCTTACGCCCATTGTCCCACTCTTCCTTGCTGTGACGTAGTTATTCCCTACTGCCCTTCCAAGATCAGGCAGACGAGAAAGAATCGTAGGGGGCAGAGCACCTCCATCTTCTCCCAGTAAAATAAGTAACTTTTTAGTCACTTTACCATCCACATCAACATACAGATAATTATATACGAATGCATTAAGACAATGATATTAGTTGATCTTGATACAACTTTCTTGGTAGCTCTAATTTACAGCGTTCCTTTCATAAGAGTTTCTTCTTCAAATTCCGACTGGTTGGAGTTGGAAACAAATTCCGTACTGAACGATGGGATAATTAATTGTATACGATGGCTTTAAGGCATTGATGTTAGTTGATCTTGAGACAACTCCCATGGTACCTCTAATTTCCAGGATTCCTTTCTTACGCATTTCCTCTTAAAATCCCGAATTGTCGGAGTTGGAAACAAATTAACGGGCTGATTCCTCAGTTAGATGTACATCGTCAAGTTGCTTAAAATTTCGTCATCTTCTAAATCTGTAGCACTGTTTGAAGTTACGCAACCATCCACTGCTTCCCTTGAAATCACTGTAATCTATGTCGTCCGCAGTTTGATTTGCATTAATTAGTAGGTCACAGTCATGCACAACCTGAAACTGTATCGAGCATCCTTCAAATGCACGAACACCAGCTTTAGTAAAAAGTACTCCTTGTCCCCCTTGAACATCCGTAGATTTTGTTATGCCCCACACGCTCATTTTGCTGAAGACTTATTCTAATTGTGCTCATTATTGTTTCTTTGCCATGCTGCGGATAATCTTCCATGCACGTAATTATCTTTAGTACCCTTTCCTTGGGCAATGACTGTCGTTCACTACGTTTCCCAGAGAAGCGATTTGTGTCTCCATGTCCGACAAGGATGATGAGCTACAGGTTTCGACACCTGTTTCAGTATTTCTCTCACTTGTTGAGCACGTATCGTCATCGTTGCTCATCTCATGTGCATTGTCCGTTCAGTCGAGCGTATACAAAACCAAACATTTCACTAACTCATCTTGCAGAAGCGATAATATTTCATCTACCACTTCCTTCTCCCTCTAAGAATTTATTTGGGTTCCTTTCTGACGAAATGTAAACTTCGACAACTATTCTTGTAGATATAATTCAATCAACTAATAGCAGTTCCTTAGGATGCATAGTACTTTCCCTGTGGTTTCCATTTTATTTAGTAAATGTGTATATTCATTTGACATCAAAGTAGCATCTTGTTTACATCGTAACACGCACACGTCTTTACTATTGATAAAATATTCTCGGGTTCACAGTCTCACTCCTCAGAAATTTTCGTTGTTTTCATAGCTATTGTTATAATCATAAAATGTTTTTAAATATTCATCTCCTGAGTTTCTTTGACGTGCGTATGACTTCAGTCTCTCAATTTATTCAGCGTTGCCGCGGCAAGAATCTGCATGTAGGAAATGACGTAACGGTAGACAGGGAAAAGCGGTGGTGGGAAAGGAGAGCGGCGCAGGAGAGTACGTCGGCGTATGGAACCAACAGTCAACGCACTGGGTCAGGAACCAGCAAGCAGTTAACACGTCGCGGACAGAGGCCGACTCGACACAAGCGGAATGAAGGTAAGGCGTCGGTTGGACGATATTGTTCTGTCGGCGACATTAGAAGTAGTCAGAGTGGGCTCCTTAGTACGTTTGAAGAGGTTATGATGACATGAGCTGGAATCCGGTTTTACGTGAGCTATAATCTGAAAGAGACCGCAAGATATTTACTAATTTCAGTGCCTAAAATGTGAACTCCGATAACGTATACAAAATCTGGATTACATTTCCTCAGTCAAAATTATCGCGGTATCAGTGACATACATTGCTACAATTTTAATCAAAGACTTGATTAAGATCGTATGTCTCTCGATCGGTTAATTTAATAGTTACTATAAGGCATGAATACTGGGAATGAGACAAAGTGAAGCTACAAAATCATTTTATTCGTGACGATCAAACTCCCTTTATTTATCGTTATAATCACCAGACAAACTGAAACGATTTCAGCCCAAATGTCGAATCGGAAACTGCAGTAAGTTTGTTAAAGAACCCCGTAATCTATGTGTCCAAAACGTACATTTCCCTTACCTTTTCCTGCTGGGCAGAGCATGGACAAACTTGGCGTAGTAACCCAATCACGCCGAGACGACATATCGTTCTTTATGTACTTCCTTAAAATACGAAAACTCAAAACTAACGATTATGTTACCTTACAATTCTTCTTCTTATCCTTCTTTTTCCTGGCCTTCGCGGGATCGGCATGTTAATCCGGATTTGGCAATGTTGGTGTTAGAGGGTGGCCAGATGATCTTCATGTCGCAACCGTTTACTCCAGGACGAAACTGAAGTACCCCATCTGACTGCGTCTAATCTTATTCAAAGTGCAGGAGTGAGAATGTTTTCCAAATGTTCGCGAATCATGTAACTTGAGACTGTTCTTTAGCCGCAGCCCCGTCTTCACTCAGTCGGACGTTGTAAACCGCTTAAAACTTACATACAATGTGGTCGGCACAACGGTTCTCGTTTATAATTCAACGGGAGAATTCGATGCGGGTCATTCGCGGCTTCCCGAGTCCCGAAATTAGCGTGCTAAGGCACGCGGCTATCCGGACTGATCTTGAAGCTGTCGGCACACGGACCGTGCTTTCGAACGTTGAGCGTCGCGCACGTCGCATATCTGATGTCACAGCTTGGAGAAAGCACGTTGGGAAAGTGTTCCCGAAAGTGAAGATCAATATCTGACATGAAACATGACAAATATTCTTAATGTGCTTTTCAGTGTTAACCAATGAACAGGAAGAATACCACCTACATCACATCCATACTATCCGGGGATAACGAGATACGTGCTCCGCAACGAAAGTCTGACGTCACACTATTCGCTTTGTTCCACACTTCCCATCCGATCGGCTCTGTCTAAGGCCCACGGAAATTCAGTACTTAATTGGAAAGGTACCACTGAAGGTCTTAACTTTGTTGCGTGCTATCGAGGGCTTGCATGCATTTAAAAGCGTTGTAAAGATTTATGAAACTCATCTGAAATAGTTAGTCGCTTCATGCCGGAGACGTCTGCAGCGTCATGTGCTGTGACGTAAGCACCAAGGCCTGTCTTTCTCGCGGGCCTCGCACGTCATATTCTTTCAGTACACAGAGTCGTTAGATGACAAATTGGTTTTTATTTGAAGCGTCATCCATTTCTAAGCATCAGGAAATTCAGGACTCCCAGAAAATCCGTAGTCAATTGTATGACTTGTAATTAAATGACGGGAAACGTCATATTTGCCGTTAAAGTATATTGTAACTTGCGTATTGTGAAAGTACATCGTTTCAGGGCAACGACGCATTATTCTCCATACGAAGTGCCATGTTCTTCGTAGAATTTGTTATAATTGTCAGTTAATAACATATCTTTGAGTTGAGCTTTCAGAAAACGGTAAGCTATGAGACGCAAAGCATAGTCTAATAACAAACATGGTCGGTATACCGCACTAAGTAGGTCTGAGAGTTGACAGCGGTGAGGTATCGCGTAAGGGGCTGCTAGTTCGCGTCTCACTCTATCTCAAAATATTTCGCCAGCCTCTGCGTTTTATAATAGGTCCTGATAATACCTCATCAATTTAATACAAGTACTGTATATACTATAACATTCGATGCTATGCAAATACAAATGCCCCTTTCTGAGGAGTGAGTTTCTTTGATTGGCTTCATCTTCAAGAGAGCTTGCACTACATGCAGTAATATATTTTGCGCTTTCTTGACGTTTGTATTTAAGTTGTTGCGAAGACTCTGTTGCCTAATGGGAACAGTGATAAAGTAAGAATGACCTCAGGATTTTACTAAAGAATGAGAATGATGAAATAATTTTTTCTTGTCTGGACTAGAGTAAGTTTGTATCACACTGTTGTCATGGAACTTTTATAAGCAGGTGTCCTTATTGAATGGACAACATACTACTCTTTTTGCATTATAACGTGTACATGGATACTGAAGTTCTTGTTCACGTGTACTACAGGCAGAAGAACATGATTAGCTTGTGGACAAGGGACGAAATGTACGATTTAATAGAGCTAATTTAAAAATTGGAATCCCATCCATTTCACAAACAGTGTCATTTGAGAGCCAGGCAGTTGACAACTCCCGGATAGTTGTTGGTGCACGTGGATTTACTACAGACTGCCGACAACTGACGCTGGAGCGTGCTGCGATCGCATATACCACAGTGGGAACGCGTACTGTACGTACAAGTCACACCGTTTCTAAATGTTCAGTATAATGATTCTTAAAACATCAGTCGTATCTTTTCAAAATCAGAAGTTTATTAGGATTTTACCATTCAGTGAGACATCTAGGTCATGGAGTTCCCGAGTCCTATCTGATTGTCGTCAATAATCCAATAAAGCTCTACGACATCTAGTCACCCACACAGAACAGAGGTGAAGAAAGAAAAACCTTTCGAATTAGGTGCCTGAACTTACTGCTACGAGGTCCCGCAGCCAATAACGCCGTACCAATTTATTCTTTGTTGGTTTATTTCACTAGGGGGTGCAGGATGTATTCTAGATGTGAAGTATACAAGCATACAAGAAATTCAAGAAATTAAGTAGGAATTACGTAAATGCGTTGTTTGCAGACGTACTAGGACATTGTTCATACGTTGTCAACAATTTTCCACACAACCTTATGCTAGGATTTATCGTACACTAGTATACACGAATTTCATAGAGGTGTCAAGTACCCTTCATTTGCTTCAGTAGCAGAATGCAAGACGACTTGGAACGTAATTAGTACACACGCAAAGGAATGCTCGTTTTTACCGCCAGTTTCTCCAGTGTCTCATTTCGTGAAGTGTGAGCTGTATTCTACTAACGTCCTGTTTCTCCACTGTTCTAAACGGGGCCAATGATACGTCACACAAGGTTTCTACGGAATTCCGAAACGTTAACATAATGAAAACGCGCCCACTGGAGACGGAATAAGAGGTATTGCGTAACGAGGTCGTTAGTCCTTCCGAGAATTTTCCTCGCCTTCAAAAGACGTTGACACAGTTCAAACAGTGGGATGGTGGCGACAAAGGAGAAGGCGCAGCTGTGCAGGCTCGTTCTGGCCTTCATAAAATGGTCAAAATACAACAGCGGCGGTGACAACAGTAATTTCACTCACTTCGAAACGTTTGGGTAGATGCTACTGTCAAGATTCAACCGTACTCGCTAGAAATATATCGCCGTGATTTTGGACAACAACGGTTTCCATTGACGTCTTATTCATTCATGTAATTGAGTTTCATATGTGTATTAGAGAAACTGAAAACTTCTGCGGTAAAACCCTTCACTTAAAGAAAAACACTCTCTTACGCTTTGAGATGAGAGAGATGAAGTCCCATGCTTCTTTACAGAGCGTAGGGGAACGATGTGGGAGACCCGCACCGCCTTACTAGGCAAGGTCGTGATGGAGGTGGTTTGCCGTTGCCTTCCTCCGACTGTAATGGGGATGAATGATGATGATGAAGACAACACAACACCCAGTCATCTCGAGGCAGGAAAAATCCCTGACCCCGCCGGGAATCGAACCCGGGACCCCGTGCTCGGGAAGCGAGAACCGTATAATTGCGTTCAGTCATTTTTGAACGACGGCTTAATGGTGTTTCAGAGTATGTAAGCAAAAAAAGTGGGTCACTGCCAAATACAACCAACATAACGTAGCTGTGTTGCAGGTCCTCTAAACACCAAAACCCCATCGGGTACAGTTGTTTGACTGCACACAATGGGTACCGCAAGAGACTACTAAGAGATCAAAGGTCTTTATGGCAGTCAGTCTAAGCGTCAACTAATATCGTCATACAAAACACATTAGGAAACACGTTCTTAGCGATGAGACACCCCATAACACTCACAAACTAACCTTAATTACAACAAGAGACATTCCAAAAGTTCTGAGAAAACGGATTATTTTACATATATCGTACAGTAATCCTTAGTCCAAATTAAATACTTGAGACAATATATGGAGTTACAAAGCTGCACGGCAATTGGAAAAAAGGTTTTCGCTGTCTAAAAGGTTTTCCATCCACGTGCTCAAGGTCGCTCAACGGCGAGTGCCTCTGGAAACTGCATATTGGACGAACCAGTAGAAAAACGCGGTTAACGGCAACAAGCACTCTAAGGAAATCTCAACATTAACAGCGAATCACCAGTAATATCGTTGTTCACGTAACACATCAACAGCTACGTGTACACAAATTTGAACTTTACATGACATGACCAACGTCGTCGTTCTGGACCTGGATTCAAACGCAGCACCTATAGCCATTGCTAACTAAGCTAAGCATTGTTTGTGCCTTATTGAGACCGGATCACTAGCCATAAAGAGACGTGAAGTATAGACGTTTGCAACAGTATCAGTTATCAATTCAGATCCTGAAAATAAATGACGAAAATGTTTGTACAGAACTGAGAATCCTGTCATAACAGTTACTGTCCTGCGAACTACCCCCAACGACGTTAAATATGGTGTTAATCACAAGGAATGAGGTATGCTCGTGTTTAAAATTGAAATGCCATCATATAAAGCTTGTGACAGGGCTGCGAACCCAGCACCTAATCGGATTGTTAACGAAGTACAATCATGCTCAAAAGTATCCGAACGACCTGGATTGTATTTTGCCTGATTCGAATGCAACCCACATAACACAGCTGTCTAGCAGGTCCTCTAATCGCTCCTTGATACAGACGTTTGACTATTGAAAATGGCTCCAACAAGTCATCACTAGAAAACACTGCTCTGTATCGCAATAACTCAGGATGTAAAGTAATACCACGATACTAAAAATATCAGGGATCACCTCATCACAGATAAGGATGTCCTTAAGGTTTGTAAGCTCACATTTATTGCAATAACTGACATACGGGAAATGTTAGCACTCTCATTATTACGTCAGATAAGTAATGCACGCAGTACGTTCGTCGTACTCATGATTTCCACTTCAAAGTAACATACCATACTTGTTATTTAACACAAAATGTCATTAAAAATTTACGTTATTCACGAGCAGCTAGTTGAGAGTATGTATTAACTTCAAATGACACGACGAACCGACTCGTTCTGCATACGGATTCAAATCCAGGTCATGCAAACTAAGATTTCGTGACTGACGGAAATTAACAGTCAATCCTGACTAGGCATAAAGCGAGTGATATACCTCATTTTTGGACAGTATCAGTTGGCAAATATCAACTTTAAATGACATAACGTAACATTTTTAACGGACGCGAATTCCTACCCAGCATCTATTGTCCCTGTTAACGAACTACGAGAGATGTTAAATATTGCTACTTCACAAGTAACTTACTTGAAATGCAGTGAGGTAAAGCTTTGTGTTGGACAGGGAATCGAAACCAGAACCTAATCGGGTTGTTATCGAAGCACAATCAACTTTGACATATCGGATTTTCTCGGCAGTAGCTAAATGTATTAACTGAAATGACGAGAAGAAACATTAATTTTTTCCTTCCAAAGACTCCAACCCTGCACATATCGCTGTTATATTCTAGAGAAAAGACGTGTTAAGTATAGGTTAGTTACACCAGCAGCGACATGTGAGCATGTTTGAACTAGAAATAATATGACAAAGAGTTCAGAGCTGACTAGGAATCGAACCCCACACACATTGTTGTTGACTACACACAAAGAGACGACACTTACCGTATTTTTCTCCACCAGCAGCTCGGAATAACATCCTTGAACTTACAGTGATGTCGCAAATAGTTCTGTGTCTCACTGGGAGTCAAAAACGTCAGATATCGTTAGTGTTGACAACGAATGAAAATGCATTAAAAATAAAAATTATTATCCACCAGCAGATAGGTGTTCTCATGCTAGAGCTTGATAATACGTAGTGAAAAGTCTAGTGCTGCGCCAGGATTCCAACCCATTCATGCGCAATATGTGGAACTGTTGAGGAATCTGCAGTTTTGAACAAACAACAAGTTGTAGTCGAGCTGTATTGTCACGAAGGGATCAAATTCCGCGTTAAGGGCGGTCTGAGTTGCATTGCCAGTTCAGAACCAATTTTATCGAGATACAGAAGCTCAAATAAAAGACGGAATAAGTGTCCTGTGACCATACACAGGGTTTGTTTCGTCACTAGAAATAAATAACTAGTATAAGACAGGTTACTGGTGATAGAGTTTCTACATGTCGTGACTCCTTACTTTATTGTGGTTCCGCCTAACGTCTACTTGGTAGAAAAGGAATGTCATGTTTAGTGTGATTTTCAGACCACAATGCCATTATACCTTCTTCACTTGGCGTAGCCAGAAGAGAACAGAATCTGCCTCTTCCTATCAAAAAACATCGGCAGAAGTTGGAATCGAACTGAGACCATCGTCATACACTCCTGGAAATTGAAATAAGAACACCGTGAATTCATTGTCCCAGGAAGGGGAAACTTTATTGGCACATTCCTGGGGTCAGATACATCACATGATCACACTGACAGAACCACAGGCACATAGACACAGGCAAGAGAGCATGCGCAATGTCGGCACTAGTACAGTGTATATCCACCTTTCGCAGCAATGCAGGCTGCTGTTCTCCCATGGAGACGATCGTAGAGATGCTGGATGTAGTCCTGTGGAACGGCTTGCCTGGCGCCTCAGTTGGACCAGCGTTCGTGCTGGACGTGCAGACCGCGTCAGACGACGCTACATCCAGTCCCAAACATGCTCAATGGGGGACAGATCCGGAGATCTTGCTGGCCAGGGTAGCTGACTTACACCTTCTAGAGCACGTTGGGTGGCACGGGATACATGCGGACGTGCATTGTCCTGTTGGAACAGCAAGTTCCCTTGCCGGTCTAGGAATGGTAGAACGATGGGTTCGATGACGGTTTGGATGTACCGTGCACTATTCAGTGTCCCCTCGACGATCACCAGTGGTGTAAGGCCAGTGTAGGAGATCGCTCCCCACACCATGATGCCGGGTGTTGGCCCTGTGTGCCTCGGTCGTATGCAGTCCTGATTGTGGCGCTCACCTGCACGGCGCCAAACACGCATACGACCATCATTGGCACCAAGGCAGAAGCGACTCTCATCGCTGAAGACGACACGTCTCCATTCGTCCCTCCATTCACGCCTGTCGCGACACCACTGGAGGCGGGCTGCACGATGTTGGGGCGTGAGCGGAAGACGGCCTAACGGTGTGCGGGACCGTAGCCCAGCTTCATGGAGACGGTTGCGAATGGTCCTCGCCGATACCCCAGGAGCAACAGTGTCCCTAATTTGCTGGGAAGTGGCGGTGCGGTCCCCTACGGCACTGCGTAGGACCCTACGGTCTTGGCGTGCATCCGTGCGTCGCTGCGGTCCGGTCCGAGGTCGACGGGCACGTGCACCTTCCGACGACCACTGGCGACAACATCGATGTACTGTGGAGACCTCACGCCCCACGTGTTGAGCAATTCGGCGGTACGTCCACGCGGCCTCCCGCATGCCCACTATACGCCCTCGCTCAAAGTCCGTCAACTGCACATACGGTTCACGTCCACGCTGTCGCGGCATGCTACCAGTGTTAAAGACTGCGATGGAGCTCCGTATGCCACGGCAAACTGGCTGACACTGACGGCGGCGGTGCACAAATGCTGCGCAGCTAGCGCCATTCGACGGCCAACACCGCGGTTCCTGGTGTGTCCGCTGTGCCGTGCGTGTGATCATTGCTTGTACAGCCCTCTCGCAGTGTCCGGAGCAAGTATGGTGGGTCTGACACACCGCTGTCAATGTGTTCTTTTTTCCATTTCCAGGAGTGTATAAAACTATCATCGGTCCAACAGACCACCAGACCGTCTTCTCTACAACTCATTTCTCTATCATAACACCGTTGCGGCACACAAGATGAAAATTCTGACACACAGGCTCCCTGTAGTTGTTTGTAGGATGTTCAGTAGATTCATTTACTTCGTTGACCGAATCACCATGAACTAGCTGCCTTGGCTACCCAGTGCATCCATTCGACTCTGTTTTGTAACCACCGAAATAAAATAACGTAACTGCCACCTACACAGAACTGCCAACAGTGTAGGATGCAGAAATTTAAATAGGAAGTTGTCCTTTCCATTTGAGCTACTCTATTGCGCTATCTGTTTGTTGAAACCATCGTGCAGTGCAAAAGAAATGCTGTAACTGTCCGTCTCTCACAAGCCTAGATCGTAGTTACTAATAATACTCAGAACTGACTGTTACTAAGCATCATAAATCAGAAACTCTCATAGTTGTTTTTATATTTCTTTCGTAACTGAACTAAAAACTAAGAAACTCATTCACGAGCGTTTTCGTGCCTCGCCGATAGTCGAGCACAACAAACAAATAAAAATAAAAACAGAATGTGTGTGTGTGTGTGTGTGTGTGTGTGTGTGTGAGAGAGAGAGAGAGAGAGAGAGAGAGAGAGAGAGAGAGAGAGAGAGAGGGTAAAAAGTTGTTGTAAAGAAATTGAATACTGGTATGTAAAGAAATCTTTCATTAAAATGACTCGTTCCACTTCATTACGAAATGTCGTATTCATGATCTATGGCACAAGTATTAATCTAATCTAATCTAATCATATCATATTGCGGACTATCCATGAAGAGTCATGAAGTACCGAAATTTTCGCCCATATCAGTAACCAAATATAAACTTGAAAATAAAAGGCGACAGTTTTTGTAATAAACCAGGACTCCTGTCACGACCCTTTCATCCCTGTTAACCAACAGTGAAAGATGTCTGATGAATCTCAATTCAGAAGTAACGAAGTGTGTATGAATTTAAAGATGAAGTGCATGATGTGAAGTTCTGTGACGGAGATACGAACCCAAGACGTAATCGGATTGTTAACTAATTAATATCATATGTTACGTATCGGTTTTTCTTGCCAGCTGCTAGGTGTTTAATCTAAAATAAGGACACAAATTTTTGTTCCTGAGCGACAATCGAACCGCACTCCTATCGTTCTTCTTTATTGTCCACGAATATTGCTTAAGTATCAATTGCTTACTCACCAACAGTAAGATGTGTGCGTGTTGCTCCAGAAATTGTTGGCCACGTGAACAGACATTAAAAATGCATGAAATTTTCACTGGCAGGCCGGTGAGCACGTGATAGGGCTTGAATTGAAATTATGAATATTTTTGTACTGGATTAGGATTCGGACCCGCATATTTACCTTTGGAGGAGACCTAGAGAAGACTGCAGTCTTGGGAAAAGGAATGAAATGATTGAACTATACTGTTCCGAGAGATTCAGATCCTCGAAAGAGGAGATACGAATTCGAATCACCGTCCAGCACCAAATTTTTCAACGTCTCTAGTTCAATGAAGTACAAGTAAAATAAGAGCCCTGTTCCTTTAGACGGCTATCAGTTCATCAAATAAAATAAAATTTTCTAATGTAAGTTTACTGGTGACAGTATTTCTGTTTACGCTGACCTCCATCTATGTCATTTTCCAACGTAAACCGGCTCTGCCCAGTTTTGAATGAAGGAACGTGATGTTTAATGCGGTTTCTGGATTATAACAGCCTACTCTTGAGGTTACCAGAGGTAAAGTAAATCTATTTGTTCCTCTTAAAAGCAAATGCCTGACCCACGCATTGCACTTGTGACAGTTCGTTCCACCAGACCATTGTGGCCACATTTCCCAGCCCCAGGAATGTGCTATAATGGATGATGTGCTTAGCTTACTAAAGTAGTCACGGTGGAAAAAAACGCGAGTCTATGAAATGGTTAAGTATAAGCAAGCTTCTGACGTGGAGATTATGCTGTCCTCATGTCATCAGGATGTAAAGACTCTTCTAGGCGTCATAGCCTCGATTTGAAGCCATTTTGAAATTTTCACTAATTCAGGAAATTTATTAGTTCGAGAAAATCCACTGTGAAGTTTGAAGTTACCAGATAATTCGATTATCAACGTCATTATTACTATCATTTTCTTCATACCGCTGCTGGAACACATGTGTTTGAAGATCATTTAAGTCCTTTTGGTCATTATAGAAGTTGTTGCCCAAGAACAAGTTCTTTCCCTGTCTACGGAATCCTTTTCGTGTTAATGTCAAGCATCAGCAATTACTCGTAGATCACATTAAAACTAAAGTAATTGATGAAGAAGTTACTTGATAACGAAAACGCGCTGCCTTTCTTCATTTATTTGCGCCTAGAAATGGCTGTTGAATACTGCCAAACGAAAAGCCAAGGGATCTTACTGCCTTCCAATATACGTCGCTGTCGGTTCTTCCATATGATTTGGTCGACGTGACCTGTTTCAAGTTGTGTATGACACAGAATGTTTTAGAAACTCAATTGTTTTCCTTTGCAATAATCAGAAAGATTTTCATTTTAAGCTATCCAAGTCCAAAAGTTGCGCAATATTGGTTCAAATTTAATATTCGCTTCCATAATGTAAGGAAAGAATTTCACAGTGGCAAAACCCGCATCCGACTCACTGTCCTTACACTTAGTCGCTGGCCATAAATTCTAGCTCGAAGTGACGCCAATTTAAGTAACCTAATGTAGCGAAGACTGTTTGCCAGTGCTCTTTCTCACCGGAAAATATGCAATTCACTCATCGCGCTCCATAAGTACAATGTAACAGTAATTTCTGTGTGTATGCAATGCATACGGATTGTAGAATTTAGTGGTGCTCTCTCTTCCACTTCTGTGTACAATATGCCTCACCGAAACGGGCCCTTTATCATTACAGGCCCTGGGTGGTGCAACATCATATTGACAACAGTAATGTGCTTATACTGACAACCTCATTGTTCGTTTTACCCGATTTTGTAATCATTTAAGTAAAACCACATGACCTTCGATTGGGAGGCATTTCGTCCCCCTTTTCCTTCTGTGAAATTTGTCAGTAAGCTTTTTGCCTTCGAACCAGTGAAATGCGGCAGAGTACGGCTGGTAAACGATTTACAAACAAAGATTTAGTGCCGTTAACACGATTTCTTTAGACATTGGCATAGCAAAAGGAATTTAGTTTCTTCTTAAACCGTCTTATGCAGCAACGTTCACAGATATCTCAAATGGGAAAAGCTATTTATCCAGGTACGAAGGTTATAAAGCAAACTTCCCACAGTTTGTGTCAGGTTGACCTTTTCGTCTTATAGCACTGCGTAAGTATTTTGTGTGACAGGTATTAAAGTAGTGTTCCTGTAGCTGTGGGAATTGGTAGAAAACGAGTTTCACACCAATGGGTACAGTACTGATAAATATTCAAAATGATTATCAACATAAGTCTGCGTTCATCCACAAACAGAGGCGTATTTGTAATGTTGAAGCTAGACTAGGTATCCTTGTCTTCCTTGAGTGGGCATTGGAAGGCGTTTACACACACGTATACGAGGGTAATCCCAAAGGTAAGGTCTCCGAAGGGACACGCAAGTGTCAACGCACGCACAAACGAGAGATCCTTAATTTTAATGACAAGCAGAAACCACAGTGTTGGCTGCATGGTGGCAAGGTGATAAAAAGCAAGACTATGGATACGAAGGTCTCAGGTTCGATCTCTCAACAGTCCCACGATTTTTATGCGTCGTTTTACACATATTTCCCCTGGGGCAGTGTATGTTGATGAGAAAAATGCCGAGTTGCACTGTGGTCCGAAATCCACGTGAAACTGTAGGTTCCCCTATTAACTGGCTAGATAAGTCATCTCAAAGGTCGGATGAAAGCAACAGCATACCACCTCCAACAAGACCGTGCCTATTAAAGCACTGTGGTGTTCAAACCACTCTTGCTACTGATGACTGCTGTATTTAGCAACATGAATCATATATGTTTTCCGTGCAATATTTCGGACAACACGTCAGTGCAGCGAGATTTTGTTTATGTGTTGCGCATGGTGCAAGAAATATTTGTGTTTTGCTTGCTTCTGTGATAGGTTTCACCCCACTGAATGGGAGTAAGCTCACGAATACACTGTCAATAACTGGAATTACGCAATAACACACTTAAAAGTTGTATTTTTGCATTATGTATCCCGATGAAAATAACTGTAAACAGGTTATATGCCTACTTGCTTATTATCGCGCTCCTCGAAGCTTTCCTCAAAAACTTAAAATAAAAAGAGAGAGAGACACACAGAGAGAAAACAGAAATGTATTTCAAATATCAGCTCAGTGACGCCATGTTCGTCTCGTGATGTAAAGGAAGGATAGTTGATGGGTAATATCTCGTTGTACTAGGATATGTATGGATACGGGGTTCTTCGTTTTTTGTCTGCAAACAACTAGAACAGAATTCAGTAACAAAGTGGTAAGAACACCTACTCAGTGCACCAATTAAACACTCAGCCATTTTTGGTTATTTTGTTAATCGTCTGTAACGCAGTAGACATCCTTGATTAATGATTTGTAATTACTACCATTGTTATTGTTATTCGTCACCCCACAACAGCTTTCCTATCACTCATTGCCACATAAGTGAAAACTTTTAATATCTTTCACAATGCGTTATGAGGCTGAGCGACCAATACAATGACGAGAGTGGCGTGCTGGCAGCACTGTGTACGTAGCCCGTGTCTCGTGGTCCAACGGTTAAGAAAATCGTTAATTCAAACCGGTAGGGGCAGCGCGTGGGAGCTTTTTTTGTGTACTATTTCATGGAGATGCGAATTCCCAGAATAAAATCTGTAACAAAATCAGAAGGAAACCTTTACACATCAAATCCTCTTGGCAGCTCGGCTCAGTAAGTTGTGTTAATGGTCGTAATTCTCGGCTTTCTGACTGCCAAGCTGCTATACAATACAAACGTCTCTGAAGAAATTCGAATCGGACGTCAACGATACGAAATTCAATAATGTTCTTCACTTAAGATCCCCATGCCAGGGAGATAAGTATGAAGGAAATAGATTAGCAAATCGCAAGAAAATACTTTCAGCTCGAAGTGCAATGGTGAAAAACTTACAATGCTGCACAACAGGTAATGCCTCTTTCTGCTGCTGACAAGCAAATTTTGGGTTTCTAGGAACATGTAACTTTATTTATGAAATGCAACATTTGCATACCTGTTGAGTATGACACAGCATAACATTTAAACACAGACCCAATCGAAATCTAAGTGAGTAGTATTTTACTAATTCGTGCAGACAGAGGCACGCTTGTGTACAGAGTACAGATACTCAGTTTTGTTAAAACAGACTTACTTTCGTCGTAAGGTTATTGTGGGTAGCTTTATTTCATTTCTTACAGTACAGTGCACAGTTTTCGTAAGGTTTCTTTTAGTGCTGTTAAAACAATACTAAACATAAGAGAGAAATTAATTATCAACCGTATATGCGAATTCTCTGATATTATCTATAACAGTCTGACAATGCACATGCAGTTTATTGATTACATGCATGTAGAAAACCTGTTCTGAGTTAAAGCTGTCAAACAAGGTTTGATGAAGAATAAAATGCTACTACCAGACGACAGCTAATGTAGAAAATACTTTTCTGACTAGTTGGCACGATGCACTCCCCCCATACGTAATACAAAAGCTTCGAGACGCATCTGCTGCCTGGCCACCTATTAAACGTGGAAAGGACAACATGACGCAGAAGTTAGCCTTTTTTCCACATGCGACTATTTGAGGTTGAGAAGTCAAGAGAATTATGTTCAAAGTTACATTATACTCTTAACTTCAGAAGACAACAGAATTGCGTTTTAAACAAAATGTAGTAGCGACGTCTTATAAACAGTGCGCGACCCTTACCGTTACGCTACTAGCTATGACGTAGCTACAGGAGCTCTGGAAGTGAACAACAGTTCCTCCAGAACTTTGGCATTCGACAGTGCTGTGTAAGAATGCATATGGCAGGATATAGACTTCTGAGAGACAGACAGTTACAGCATTTCTTTTGCACTGCACGATGGTTTCAACAAACAGATAGCGCAATAGAGTAGCTCAAATGGAAAGGACTACTTCCTATTTAAATTTCTGCATCCTACAATGTTGGTAGCTCTGTGTAGGTGGCAGTTGCGTTATTTTATTTCGCTAATTACAAAATAGAGTCGAATGGATGCACTGGGTAGCCAAGGCAGTTAGTACATGGCGATTCGGTCAACGAAGTAAATGAATGTACTGAACATCCTGCATACCACAACAGGGAGCCTGTGTGTCAGAATTCTCATCTTGTATGCCGCAACCGTGTTATGATAGAGATATGAGCCGTAGAGTAGAGAGTTTGGTGGTCTGTTGGACCGATGATAGTTTCATATGATGATGGTCTCAGTTCGATTCCAACTACTGCCAACGTTTTTTGATAGGGAGAGGCAGAATCTATTCTCGTCTGGCTATGCCAAGTGAAGAAGGTATAATGGCATTGTGGTCTGAAAATCACATTAAACATGATATTCCTTCTCTACCAAGTAGACGTTAGGTGGAACCACAATAAAGTAAGGAGTCGCGACATGTAGAAACTCTATCACCAGTAACCTTTCTTATATTAGTTATTTATTTCTAGTGACGAAACAAACTGGACATTTATTCCGTCTTTTATTTGAGCTTCTGTATCTCGATAAAATTGGTTCTGAACTGGCAATGCAACTCAGACCGCCCTTAACGGGGGATTTGATCCCTTCGTGACAATACAGCTCGACTACTACTTGTTGTTTGTTCAAAACTGCAGATTCCTCAACATTTCCACATATTGCGCATGAATGGGTTGGAATCCTGGCGCAGCACTAGACTTTTCACTACGTATTATCAAGCTCTAGCATGAGAACACCTATCTGCTGGTGGATAATAATTTTTATTTTTAATGCATTTTCATTCGTTGTCAACACTAACGATATCTGACGTTTTTGACTCCCAGTGAGACACAGAACTATTTACGACATCACTGTAAGTTCAAGGATGTTATTCCGAGCAGCTGGTGGAGAAAAATACGGCAAGTGTCGTCTCTTTGTGTGTAGTCAACAACGATGTGTGTGGGGTTCGATTCCTAGTCAGCTCTGAACTCTTTGTCATATTATTTCTAGTTCAAACATGCTCACATGTCGCTGCTGGTGTAACAAACCTATACTTAACACTTCTTTTCTCTAGAATATAACAGCGATATGTGCCCGGTTGGAGTCTTTGGAAGGAAAAAATTAATGTTCCTTCTCGTCATTTCAGTTAATACACCTAGCTACTGCCGAGAAAATCCGATATGTCAAAGTTGATTGTGCTTCGATAGCAACCCGATTAGGTTCTGGTTTCGATTCCCTGTCCAACACAAAGCTTTACCTCACTGCATTTCAAGTAAGTTACTTGTGAAGTAGCAATATTTAACATCTCTCGTAGTTCGTTAACAGGGACAATAGATGCTGGGTAGGAATTCGCGTCCGTTAAAAATGTTACGTTATGTAATTTAAAGTTGATATTTGCCAACTGATACTGTCCAAAAATGAGGTAAATCACTCTCTTTATGCCTAGTCAGGATTGACTGTCAATTTCCGTCAGCCACGAATTCTTAGCATGCATGATTGGTTCAAATTTCTCTGAGCACTATGGGACTCAACATCTGAGGTCATCAGTCCCGTAGAACCTAGAACTACTTAAACCTATCTAACCTAAGGACATCACACACATCCATGCCCGAGGCAGGATTCGAACCTGCGACCGTAGCAGCCACGAGGTTCCGGACTGAAGTGCCTAGAACTGCACGGCCACCACGGCCTAGCCTGCATGACCTGGATTTGAATCCATATGCGGAACGAGGCGGTTCGTCGCGTCATTTGAAGTTCATACATATTCGCAACTAGCTGCTCGTGAATAACCAAAATTTTTAATGACATTTTGTGTTAAATAACAAGTATGGTACGTTACTTTGAAGAGGAAGTCATGAGTACGACGAACATACTATGTGCATTACCTATCTGACGTAATAATGAGAGTGCTAACATTTCAGGTATGTCATTTATTGCAATAACTGTGAGCTTACAACCCTTAAGGACAGTCTTATCTGTGATGAGGTGTTCCCTGATATTTTTAGTATCGTGGTATTACTTTACATCCTGAGTTAATGCGATACACAGCAGTGTTTTCTAGTGGTGACTTGTTGGAGCCATTTTCAATAGTCAAACGACTGTATCAAGGAGCGATTAGAGGACCTGCTAGACAGCTGAGTTATGTAGGTCGCATGGGAATCAGGTTTAACCAATTCAGGTCGTTCGGATTCTTTTAAGCACGACTCTACATAAAATTAGAAGTTAAATATCAAATGGTTTCACCAATAGCAAAATGCTGGAACCTTAATTGAAGATAGAATGGTTTTTGCCTGACTGGGATTCGAACCCAGCATCTAGCACCGTCGTTTTCTAGCCAGGAACAAACGATAAATAGCTATTGTTGGTTCACCAGTAGCGAGATGGGCGCATGTTTAGCTAGACATCAGGCGACGAAAAGTTCTGTGCTGAATGGAATTCTAACCCCGCACACGTGGTCATGAAGAAACTTTAACTAACAAATTCTTTTCCAATAATAGCTAGGAATGGCATGTTTGTACTTTCAATGATGTGATGGAAAATACTCTGCTGGCTAGAAGTTGAATCCACAACATATCGTCGTTGGTGATCACAACGAACACAACGTCGAACCCAAATCCGTTTTCACCAGTAGGATGGAGAGGAATGTTTGAACTTGAAAAGATGTAAGGAAACGTTTGATCTTGTAATGTTGTGATAAAAAGCTCATCAAGTGGCTGTGAGTTGAAACGAACAGCTGACAACGCACGAAGAGGCGTTGAAAATGCAACTATTTTTCACTAGTAGTTCTGAGTGCACATACTAGGGCTTGAAATGAAATAATGAATATTTTGTGCTGATCATGATTCGAAACCAGATAGGTGCCTTTCGAGGACGCCTAGAAGAGTTTGCAATATTCGGGAACACAGTGAAATCGAATTCTAATCCCAGTCCAGCATCATAATTTTCAACGTCTCAGTTTCAAATAAAGTAAGAGCCTTGTGAACTGACATGGCCATTGGTTCATTAGATGAAATACGTTTTCTAGTTTACGATGGCTTGCTGGTGACAGAGTCTCTGCCTTCCGGGGTTTCTCCATCTGTCACAGCTCAAACGAATGCCCAGTCGGCAGCGAAAGGATGTTATCTTTACTGCGGATATTGAACTACGGAGCTTACTGGCGTTCTGGACTTGGCATTACTAGGGGTGAAGGAGAGCTACTTGTGTGTGTTAAATATCTACGCCTGACGTGAGATGTGAACCTACACGTTTTACACATCAATACAACATTAATCCACCAGACCACAGAACCCCTGCCAAGCACATAATTATGAATTGCAGAGTATTCGTTTGGATGTAGATGCAGATGTCAAGGGACGCGTAACAGGAAGGAGGGCGGGATCTGGGAATGGATAGAAGTGCAAAAGGACAAAATATAAGCGTGAAATGTTTGCAAAGTATTGCTTACTTAGATGTGTGCCACAGTTCGTTTTATCTTAGGACCGAGAGATAAGGAAAGACTGTTCTCAGAACGAAAAATGTGTTACAGGGAAGAGGAGATCAAAGAATACGGTTTCATAGGTGGTGAGAGGAATGATAGAGAGTAAAGACAGCAGCAATTAAAAGAGAAAATGTAGCGTCATTGGAAACCGCTAGATTTGTTTACAAAGTTTTTGGGGAATGTAATAGAATAGCACTTCCGGCGATAGTGCCAGAGAGAGAGAGTGTGAGACAGAACAGAAGAGGTACTAACAACGAGTAAACATAAATGTTCAAATCTGTGTGAAATCTTATGGGACTTAACTGCTAAGGTCATCAGTCCCTAATCTTACACACTACTTAACCTAAATTTTCCTAAGGACAAACATACTCACCCATGCCCGAGGGAGGTCTCGAACCTCCGCCGGGACCAGCCTCACAGTTCATGACTGCAGTGCCCCAGACCGCTCGGCTAGTCCCGCGCGGCGAGTAAACATAACATGAAATCGTTGGCGTATTGTGTGGAGGAAACAGGGTGTATTCATGGATGGAGGGGAAGAGAGAGACGTATTTGAAATAACAAAAACTACTGTGACAGAGTCCATCTACGCTGATTAGTTTGTAAATATGTAGACAGGGTATAAATCAAATCAAAATAGAATACTTAACAAACTGTATATTCCAAAGAAACACACTAGAATTAAAAGGGCAACTCAAAGGAAAGATAACCCATATTGTATCTTTTCTGTTGCCACGCGATCTTCCACTAGCTGCCAATAAAGATAAATTACGAAAAAGAAGACATAGCAAAACAATTTAAGAACTCTAAAATTTTATCCAGAATCCTTCATTATATTGTACTTCTATCACGCGTCTTGGCATAGAATGTATAAGCCGTCGGACGTAACAGCCTGAAGAAGCAACTTCCTCCCAGGCTAACCGGACGCAGTCCAAAAGAGCGTCCGCAGTATTTGATTGGTTTCGTGGCCAGTTCTCTGTTAATGCTCTGTCGACCTCAGCCCACATATTTTCCATGGAGTTCATATCAGCCGCCCGTGGCGGCCAGTCCATGACGTTGACGCCAATCGTGGAGAGCCGCTGCTGAACAAACGCAAACTTGTGAATGGGAGAATGGTCCTCTTCCATTGTGACGTCCCCTTCCGTGTACAGCATTCGCACTGATGGAAGCATCACATTTTCCAATATGTGGGCATACTGCGCGATGTCCAGAGTTCCTTCTATCCTGTGAAGAATTCCCGCCCCTCTCGCAGAATTCCAACCCCAGCAGGTAACAGATAGCCGGCCGCTTCTTCTCGTCGTGGTTACATATTCGAGTCGATGGCGAGTCCCTTGCGGCCTGTGAACGATTCGTGGACCGTCGTTATCGGTGGAAAACACCTTCTCATCAGTGAAAATGACGTTGTCCCACGACGCCCTCAGATGGAGCTCCGCAAATGCTAGCCGGTATAAAACGTTGTCTTCGCTGAGCTCTTGTTTCACGGCGGATCGTGGTGTATGCAGTCCAGCGTCCCTCAGCCTTCGGCGAATCGTGTCACTGGAGCCGGGGAAGTTGGTCTCCCGCCGCAACTGCTTCGCGTTCAGAAAGGGATTTTCTCTGCTCCTAGACACTAGGTCCCTGTCTTCCTGCTGTGAGATCACTCTCTTCCTGCATGAGCCAGGAGTCCTGTTGGTGGTGCCTCTTTCAAGGCAGATCTTCCACCATTTCGTTGCAGTGGTATGTGGCACGCCATACCGTCTACCAGCTTCTCTGATGGGAACATCCTCTTTCCTCAATGAGAGCGACGACTCTATCTCGGCCGGCCGGAGTGGCCGAGCGGTTCTAGGCACTACAGTCTGGAACCGCGCGACCGCTACGGTCGCAGGTTCGAATCCTGCCTCGGGCATGGATGTGTGTGATGTCCTTAGGTTAGTTAGGTTTAAGCAGTTCTAAGTTCTAGGTGACTGATGACCTCAGATGTTAAGTACCATCGTGCTCAGAGCCATTTGAACCATTTGTTGACTCTACCTCGAGTAGACTTCTCCCAGTGAGCCATTACGGCAGACAGCCTGATGTGTATATCTGCTTGCCGCTCTTATACTGATTCCAGGAGAGGAGGTAAACATATTTACGTCAAACGGAGCGGCAGAGGCAGAGGCATGCGGCGCAGCCGTGCTGGCTCGTCCCGGGCTCTCCCAACGCCACCGCCAGCCGGCTCACTTGCGACTCGCCTCGGCCAGCCTGGCTGGCCCGTAGCTCGCGAGCCTCGGCTAGTACAGACCCGGGCCGCAGGGCCACGATCACCCCTTGAAGGATCAAAAGTTACACCTAACCTACCCAAGTCTGTAGTACAAACTATCGCAGCTACAGCTGTTATGCTACAACATGAGCACGCACACCTACAGTTGACGATTTATTCAAATATTTGACGAACAATACTTTCAAAAATACATTCATTTTAAACATAGCTACCACAAAATATTTCACCTAGCTAGCAATAGCATGACGCAGGAAACTATACTTTCTTGTGAGCGCTGTGCATTAGATGTAGCCTTAAGAAAACCTGTATTCATCCACGACAGCTAAGCGAAATGTAAAAGTAAACAGGTTTAGCGGCAGCTTCTCCAAATAATAGTATATACTTAGTATATAATACACGGTTTGGGCACTTACAACATTTACTCAGTGTCTCTGAAACAATACTCGCTGCACGACGGATATTACTTTCTGCTGAGGCACTTCATTTACATCTCAATGATACACGACTACTAGAGAACATTGCTCTTCACAGCAGTCAATCCACTTGTAAATTAACATCATGATATCGCAGATATTAGACAACACGTTACTAGGGATGAGTAAGGCCTTAAGGTTTGCGACTAAACATGTTACTCCTAGCTACTACTGAATACGAAGTTGATTATTAACGTGTCTTCATAACCATGTGTGCGGCGTTCGACTCTTAGTCAGCATAGACGGTTTCGTCACCTTATTTTTAGTTAAACGTGTGCACATCTCGCTGATGGTGGACCAACATTGGACATTTCTCGTCTGTTTCTGGTTAGACAACGACGGCGGTAGGCGCCGGGTTCGAATCCCGGTCAGGCAATACAACTTCAGTCGTCATTTAAGGTTCCAACCCCACTACTGGTGACAAACTGTGATATCTACATTCTGATTTTACGTACTTATTCAACAATCCGATTAGGTGCTGGGTTGGTATCCTTGTCCCCAGCATTACATGATGGCATTTCAATTTTAAACAAGTGCATCCTTTATTCCTTGACAATGCAACACTATACAACGTCTTTCGAGGTTAATTACCAAGAAGGTAATTATCATGTTAGGGTTCCTGCTTTCGTACAAACATTATCGTCATTTACGTTCGAATTGAGAATTGATAACTGATACTGGTGCAAACGTCAGTATTTGACGTCTCTTTCTGCCTAGTGCACGAGTCTCGATAAGGCACAAAGCTTTGCTTGGTTAACAATGGCTTTACCTTCTGGGTTTGCATCCGGATCCAGAACGAAGACGTTGTTCATGTCATTTAAAGTACAACTTCGTGTAAAAGTAACTGTTGATAAGTAATGTGAACAGTGATATTACTTGTGATTCGCTGTTAATGTTGGGATTTCCGTAGAGTGCTTGCCGCCGTTAATCACGTTTTCTTTTAACTGCTTAGTATTACATAAAGTTGATGCGAAACCACTCGCCGTTGAACGTTGAACGACGTTCAGCATGTGTTGGGTAAACCTTTTAGACAGCAAAGAACTTGTTTCCAATTGCCGTACAACTTTATACTCGTAAATTAATACACTGTCTCAAATATTTAATTGTGCCTAAGGATTACTGAACGATTTATGTGACAAAACTAGTTGTCCCATAACATTTGAAATGCCACTTATTGTAATTAAGTTTAGTTTACAAACGTTAAGGACTGTCTGATCTCTTCTGTACTATTGTGGTGTTGCTTTACATCTGGACAGACTGTCATAAAGACTGGTGTTCTCTAGTAGTCTCTAGCGGTACCCATTGCTTATGTTACAACGACTGTACTGCAGAGGGTTGCGACTATGTGCAACACAGATATGCTTTGTTGGTTGCATACATTCAGGTGCAGCCTACACATTGGAATTCAGGGGTGACCCACTTTTTATGCTGTCGAGTGTACATTGGATGCCAATGTTTTAAAAACATACTGTTTTTAACCTGTAAGTATCAAGCTGTAGAGAAATGTACATCATGTTTCCAGAATGACCACAGAATTATTTTTGTAAATAAAAGCAAACCGCCTCTGGTGAAAATTACTCTTTAACTATTTAAGATGTGTATAATTCCATTGTCTAATGTCAAACACAATTTATGAAATATGTTTATATTTTATTAATTGGATTAAGAAGGAATAATTAATATTTGTCATTTTGGTATAATTGTGGTAGCAGCGAATGTTTGTACCAGAGTATTCTTTGCGGGTGAGGCATCACATTACTATAATATTAAAATGGGCGGGAGAGACCACGTATGGAGACATTTTAAGAAAGGCGCGGGAAAGACCGCACATTGATACTTTTTGTAATGGTAGCAGGGATTGTCTGCACCAGAAAGCATTGTTGGCGAGAGAGACCTCACTTTAGCGTTCGTAGGAACTCAGTAGTAAGCGAGATGTGATGCAAGTCAGTAGCAGGTTTGAAGCGACAGGTTGAGAGGAGCGGTGTGCCTGCCAGCCACCAGCTATGATTTATAAGAGATTATAAACGGATGTCTCATCAGCTAATTATTTTCATAAGAGGAACTAATATTATTGAATTATTTTTTGAGAAACTAAAAACTGCTGAAGGAATTTTTCCGCAATGCCAATTGTAAGATTATTGTAAAAAGTAAGTATCATCTGAACGTTTGTAAAATCATTTCATTACCAATAGTAAATATCTGAAGAATCGTTTTCTGATTATAATAAATTTTTGCCAGCAAAAGTGCATTACTGATTATAATCCATCCCAAAAACCATCAACATAAAACTTTCCAAAATTTTATTGTTGTCAAGAAAAAGTTTGACTATGAATTACGTGCTTGTTGTTGTGGTCTTCAGTCCTGAGACTGGTTTAATGCAGCTCTCCATGATACTCTATCCTATGCAAGCTTCTTCATCTCTCAGTACCTACTGCAACCTACATCCTTCTGAATCTGCTTGGTGTATTCATCTCTTGGTCTCCCTCTACGATTTTTACCCTCCAGGATGCCCTCCAGTACTAAAGGGGTTATCCCTTGATGCCCCAGAACATGTCCTACCAACCGATCCCTTCTTCTAGTCAAGTTGTGCAACAAACTTCTCTTCTCCCCAGTACTATTCAACACCTCCACATTAGTTATGTGATCTACCCATCCAATTTTTAGCATTCATCTGTAGCACCACATCTTGAAAGCTTCTATTCTCTTCTTGTCCAAACTATTTATCATCCATGTTTCACTTCCATACATGGTTACACTCCAGAAACGACTTCCTGACACTTAAATCTGTACTTGATGTCAACAAATTTCTTTTCCCATTCCCATTGCCAGTCTACATTTTATATCCTCTCTACTTCGACCATCATCAGTTATTTTGCTCCCCAAATATCAAAATTCCTTTACTACATTAAGTGTCTCATTTCCTAATCTAACATCCTCAGCATCACCCGAGTTAACTCGACTACGGTCGTGTGGTAGCGTTCTCGCTTCCCGCGCCCGGGTTCCCGGGTTCGGTTCCCGGCGGGGTCAGGCATTTTCTCTGCCTCGTGATCACTTGGTGTTCTGTGATGTCCTTAGGTTAGTTAGGTTCAAGTAGTTCTACGTTCTAGGGGACTGATGACCATAGATGTTAAGTCCCATAGTGCTCAGAGCCATTTGAACCATTTTGAACTCGACTACATTCCATTATCCTCGTTTTGCTGTTGTTGATGTTCATCTTATATCCTCCTTTCAAGACACTATCCATTCCGTTCAACTGCTCTTCCAAGTCCTTTGCTGTCTCTGACAGAATTACAATGTCATCGGCGAACCTCAAAGTTTTTATTTCTTCTCCATGGATTTTAATACCTACTACAAATTTTTCGTTTGTTTCCATCACTGCTTGCTCAATATACAGATTGAATAACATCGGAGTGAGGGTACAACGCTGTCTCACTCCCTTCCCAACTACTGCTTCCCTTTCATGCCCTCAACTCTTATAACTGCCATTTGGTTTCTATACAAATTGTAAATAGCCTTTCGCTTCCAAAATTTTACCCTGCCACCTACAAAATTTCAAAGAGAGTATTCCAGTCAACATTGTCAAAAGCTTTCTCAAAGTCTACAAATGCTAGAAACGTAGGTTTGTCTTTCCTTAATCTAGCTTCTAAGATAAGTCGTAGGGTCAGTATTGCTTCACGTGTTCCGATATTTCTGCGGAATCCAAACTGATCTTCCCCGAGGTCGGCTTCTACTAGTTTTTCCACTCGTCTGTAAAGAATTAGCGTTAGTATTTTGCAGCCGTGACTTATTAAACTGATAGTTCGGTAATTTTCATATCTGTCAACACCTGTTTTCTTTGGGATCGGAATTATTATATTCTTCTTGAAGTCTGAGGTTATTTCGTCTGTCTCATACATTTTGCTCACCAGATGGTAGTGTTTTGTCAGGACTGGCTCTCCCAAGGCCGACAGTAGTTGTAATGGATTGATGTCCACTGCAGGGGCCTTCTGTCGACTCAGGTCTTTCAGTGCTCTGTCGAACTCTTCACGCAGTATCATATCTCCCATTTCATCTTCATCTACATCCTCTTCCATTACCTTAATATTATCCTCAAGTACATCGCCCTTGTATAGACCCTCTATATACTCCTTCCACCTTTCTGCTTTCCCTTCTTTGCTTAGAACTGGGTTTCCGTCTGAGCTCTTGATATTCATACAAGTTGTTCTCTTTTCTCCACAGGTCTCTTTAATTTTCGTGTAGGCGATATCTATCTTACCCCTACTGAGATAAGCCTCTACATCCTTACATTTATCCTCTAGCCATCCCTGCTTAGTCGTTTTGCACTTCCTCTCAATCTCATTTTTGAGACGTTTGTATTCCTTTTTTGCCTCCTTCATTTACTGCATTTTTATATTTTCTCCTTTCATCAATTAAATTCAATATTTCTTCAGTTACCCAAGGATTTCTACTAGTCCTCGTCTTTTTACCTACTTGATCCTCTGCTGCCTTCACTACTTCATCCGTCAAAGCTACCCAATCTTATTCTGCTGTATTTCTTTCCCCCCTTCCTGCCAATTGTTCCCTTACGCTCTCCCTGAAACTCTGTACAACCACTGGTTTATTCAGTTTTTCTAGGTCCCATCTCCTTAAATTCCCACCTTTTTGCAGTCTCTTCAGTTTTAATCTACAGTTCATAACCAATAGATTGTGGTCAGAGTCCACATCTGACCCTGGAAATGTCTTACAATTTTGAACCTGGTTCCTAAATCTCTGTCTTACCATTATATAATCTATATGATATCTGTCAGTATCCCCCAGGCTTCTTCCATGTATACAATCTTCTTTTATGAACTACGTACCTTCAGTCAAATTAATTAAAGAATAACTTCAGCTTTGCTATTAAAGAATGACGTTAGCTTTAGTAATAAATATAGCAACTTATTATGACAGCCCGCCAGGAGCTATTAGAGTATAGTAAAACAGAGTAAGTATATTCATGTCGCAGTTCGATGTAGCAGTCAGATGGCGATCGAGTGACAGTAAAAAGGTAAGGAAAAGTTTTGGGTTATTGCGGGTAACGACTGAGGGCCACGACGACTACACATTCTATGTTTAGTAGAAATAATCAGGAAATCACTTTTAATAAGCAGCATTTAAATTTGTATGCGAAGATTGCACTTGTTATTATTGAAAAAGAGAATTAATTTCAAAGGGAAGATTTCATTTGTTATTATTAAACAAGAAATCTTAAGGGAAGATTTCATAGGTTAATGTAGAAGGGAAGATTGCGTAACAAAAGAGATATAGAGGAGACGGGAAGATTTCAACTACAGTTAGTTTAAGATGGAAATACCAAAAATAATTGACCTTATATTCTTTTTGCTTAGTCTCTACATTGTGGAAGCTATCGTATAAACAGAAGGTTATGTAGTACTTTCAATAAAAATTAATGTTTTATTATGTAGGAGAACAGTATTTACGCAAATTTGTGTGAATCATCATATGTACCGGCTGTTGAAGAAGGTGCTGGCTTCAAAAGTCGTACGCCAAACGTCAATAGATAAGAAACAAAAGCATGTAAATTCTATGGATGAAGAGATTTATCTAGCGTCAAAATTATCAGAACATGCCGTAGTGGAACGCCTCGCGGAAGATTTTATGCTGAAACAGCAACAGAAGGATACACAGTGTGCTACGTCTTACTTGTATTTAAAACTAACAGGAAAGGGTGTCCTTCGTCCTGTGGGTGCATACTGTAAGCATGTGACTTCATACAACACTTCGAACTCCTGACAAGGGACGTCCCTCGGCTCGAACAGGAATTTGTATTTAAACATTTGCACACAAACGCATCTCACAGTCCTAACTACGCCTGCGAGGGCGTGTGATTGTGTTGCCATTGGTTTGTACACAACAGTGCTTGCAGTCTTTGAAGACGGCATTTAACGCGTCAGTCAGTCAGTCAGTTGCCTCAGCAAGTAGTTGACATGTTTAGTATACCCGTTCTCAGTGTTATCATACACAGACAGCATATTGTGGTAACCGTATTACGAAGACCTTATCCAACGGAAGACGGCCTATGACGGGATGATGACGATGATTCTGTAGATTTTCCCGACGTCTTGAATATTCATGCTCTCCACCTGTATGCTGCCGGAAATGATGGTCTTCACTACTCGAACACGATCATATCCGGTAGCATACGCGTGAAGAGCATAAACAGGATGACGACCCTTTCGCAGTGATTTTGGTGGACGTGATTATTCAAAAACATTCATATTCATTCCACTGCTCAACTGAAGTTACATTGGATGGGAAGTGGTTGAATGAAACGACTATATAGACGATAACGCGATGAATAGTGTGCAAGACTGTAACGCTAGAGGCAGTTGCGGAGGCAGTACCCCTCGAAGAGAAGCTACGAACAGGAAATAATTCCATTATTTTTAGTATTTCAACCAAAATTGTTGAAGAACGTCTTGAACGTATTTATAATTGTTATCATACACTTCCACATAAAGTTGTGACGTAGAGCTCGTTACTGAAGAGACATTCATCTATAAAAAGCACATCGAACATCGAAGTAATATTTGATTACGTGGAGAAAAAAAGACATAATGAACACCCATTTCTATTAAACACGGCAATCAAACAACAACACATTCTATCCCAATTTGACACACCAACAAATAAAGAAAAATACATAATTACTGGCACCTGAGATTTTGTGCAATCTAGAGACCAAAAGAAACTGGGCACAGGAAGTTTAAACGTTCTGCAGTTCTCATAGCGCGTCTCAAGGAAGAATACTGAATGTACCGTAGATACATCACTGATTTTGTGACGGACGGAGATGTACAGGAGGACTAAGATATTCGCCAGATTGGGCCTGTTTTGTCGCAGAAGTAAACCAGAACACTGCAAGTTTCCAGACAGAGCCACACTGCATTTGGAGCACTGATCAAAGTGGATTTAAATATCTGCTACCTTCTGGTGCGACACTACCTAATAGGCGGGAAAAATCAATAGTTGCCTTTGGCCTGTCTGCACACAATGCAGCTCATAGTTATACAATAGATGTTGGACTTTCAATCGGTGGACACCCAATAAAAAAACTATATTTTACCTTCAGGAGAAAACTTCCGGCACGAAAGTTAACAAGGAAACTGAAAACAATCTTCCACCAAACATACATTTGGAGGCTAAAGATCATTTAAAATCCCTTTTCGTTAATGTTCTTAGTGACAAAGTGTATATTGTTTTGTGGTTTTTGGAGTGCTCATGTGGATACAATAATCGTAAATGATTCATCTGCGGGTAAAGACATTGAGTGCATGATCATTCCACCAAGAACAACAAACTTCGTACAGTTTTTGGATCAATACTTCTTTCGGTAATATAAATTACTCTCATACGCAAGAAGGATAACAGACTCTGCAAGGATTCTCTGCAGTGACTTCGTCACTAAATTAGTAAATAGAATTTTCAAATTGAAAATGCGTTTTATATTCACAGCCAGCTGTCTGCTACAGTGTATCATCCTGTTCTTCTATACTCCTGGCAAGCTGTTAGGTAAAATACTCACGCACATGCTTCTGAATTCAAGAATGTGATTCAAGTGGCATTTGATTTTGCAGCACAAGAATGCGTGAGTCCGGGAATTGTTCAGATTTTGGATTCACCAAATGTACCTATTGTAATTATGCGTATTGTTTCAAGCATTTTGGGAGGAACGTCGTTTGTATTCTTAAGACTCTACTTAGCGGAAGATCCGTGTAGCTTTTCCTACCATTCGGGCCTCTCAGAACTTTTTGTTTAAATTGGCATTAACTGCCGCTATATTGTCTTCTTATGATGTAAACCACTTTTGTGGTATAAATATTTTCAAAATAATTTTATCTATTTAAATTTTAAATTTTTAAAAAGAGACACGCTTTTGCTGGTGCCTTCCATTCTTACTGCAAATTTGCGCAGTGTCTACGGACAATAGCAGAAATGTTGCAAGCATAACTTATACATCGAGAGCGTCTTGCAGTTTCTGTGGGTTATCTAGAGTCAGGTAACACACCACATTACTAAATCTACTCAGAAAGTAAATTAGTTTATTAATACAATCGCCGGAACATTTAGAGGCTTTTTAATATGTACAGCTAAAAGCTACGACTCTCAGCTGTTTTTCTAGATAACTGCATTTTATATTAAGGCACTTGTCATATCTGGTAACGAATTTCTGCGTGCCCTCAGTTCAGAATTCGGCCGGCTGTCAGCTGAGCCAGGCTTTTTGACTCTCCTCTAATTTCTCGTCACCTCCACACAGCCGTGACTGTCGCCATTTTTTCACCTCCGGAAACAACAGAAAACCACTGGATGACAAATCAGCGCTGAATGGGCAATGACCGTACAATCTGAAACTCCTAAACAACCTAGCTTTATCGTACACAAAAGCGGTGTAGAACAAGACATTACACATTTCGTTCTGGATGGCTCTTCTGGGTTTCTTCACTAATTCAAGGGAGATTTCGTGTTTATTGAAGTGGCTCTTTACAAAAACTCGAAATTCTAGCCCAATCACAATTGTCATCAGCTGTCATCCAAGAAATGTTTGATGGCACTTTAACGGCTTACGTGGGAAGCCAGTAGATCCCCTCTGCATTGGCAGGTGTTTTGGCTCTTCATCGATGTATGCAACACATGTTTCGTCCCTCGTCACACTGTCATTGCATTGAGGAGGACTACTGTGCAAACCCGCATCTGGCCATTCACATTTAGGTGTTCTGCGATTTTCCTAAATTGCTTCAGGCAAACGTAGGATGGTTCCTTTGAAAGAGCACTGCCGATTTACGACCCCACCCTACATTAACCTAACTTTTTTCCGTATCTACTGACCTCATTGTCGACGGGATGTTCACCATTGACCTTCCTTCCTTCCTTTTCAATGTGGTTGAGGAATTTGTCTCCTTCTGCATTGTTAATGCGGCTACGAACATCTATGTGGGCGTCAGGCAAAAGTATCGTGAATCATCATGAATAAGATTTGTGTTAACCAAGCTTTCGCCCAAAATTCGTAGATCTCAGTCAGTGATATCCGAGGGAGACGCACTCATAATTCTATAACTACGAATCCACAATTTTCTATGGTTTGTTATGAGCTTCGCAACAAGCTAATTTACAGCATTAGATGTGATGTAACATTAATTGAAAAAATCTTCATGAAGGTATATCTCATTAACTGGACGTAGTATTTTATCATTTTTATATTCCATACTTATCATAATCCACTGGGAGCATTTCCCATAGTGAGTGACATATGGGTTATGTCTATTATTTAATTCTAACTATCCCCTTATGATCAGCAGCCTCTATTTTATGAACACTTCCTGCCTTTCATAAAATCCATTCTGTTTCCTTGGCTGAATGCTAAGCCGATTTGTTTGCTCTCTTCGAGTTTACGAATGGAGTGATGAGCCGTTGGAACGCACAGGACAGTAGCGTGGAGGAGAATAGAACAACAAGGAGAGTAATGTTTGCACAGCTCTGTCTGTGTTAAACTATATGACGTGGAGTGCGTTTGTGGAGTGAGCTTCCTCCGAATTCGTGAGCGAGTGTTTCCACCGGTTGCTGGAGAAGCTTCATGTCTTCGAGAAAATATATCAAATGAAACGGGTGACCAAAGGGATACGTAGGGAGCGTTTTTTGACTTGAGCCAGCTGGTCCGTTGTGTTGCACCCTGAAGCTGGGTCTGTGATTAGCCGGAATGTGGGCCAAAGGAAGCGTCCTATCGGGGGTGTTAAAGGGCGAACGCGACGCAGTTGAAGATGGGATGAGCTGCAGTCGGGACGTGTGGGAGATGAGGAGACGCGCTGAGCACCTGTACCACGAGGCAATTGCGGTGATGTGCAATGCAACTGCCTGCCGGCGTACTGCTGGTTAGCTGGCGATGAGAGCTTGTCTATAGTCACAGTTCTTTGTTCTAAAATCTTTCCAAATTTCTGAAATGTTTGCCAAGTTTTAGCTTAACCAGTAAGTTCGTTCGCTTTCTTCAATGACCATTACTAATATCCATTTTTCTCTTGCTCTGCTCCTCTCCCGTGCAAATCGGTTAAGCGCCGAGAATCGCTGTGAGTGAGTGAAAGCAACTTGCTCACTTGTTCTTCGCCCTCAGCATGTTGTGGAATTGTTCCCATAGAGGCACCCCCTACACTAACCACTTTTTCTGGTAAGTTAAGGTCAGCTGTTCATTTCGTAATGGACAGTAGCATTTAAGAACATTTCTTGCTACGCAATTCAGATTTCTTTCACGTAAAAGTAACTATTATAAATCCTAACGTTTGAGCTAAATATCTTACTTCAAGAGATGGATGAGGTAATACATTAGAAAATATCTGATTTACAGCTAAACATTCTGTTTGTCTCCATATTTGTCTGTCTTACGTTAAAGGAATTAGAAAATTGTTGTAACTGTATTCAGGGCAGAAATTACTCCTACTTGAACTAATCACAATGTGGCCGTAGAACGTATGGGATACGACACTATCAATAGTGGATGTGTTAATAGAATAGTAATAATCAGTTATTAAGGGTCACATTGCCTTATTTTTACGTATCTTCATTCAGAAATAGATATTATCACTAGTTTACCATCTGATCACTCCATGCCACCAAACGTAGAACCACATCCGGTATCGTGTAGATGGTCGGATAACGGATTACAGCATGTAATTGACAGGCGGCGGGATTTTCGGTTTATAGTTTCGGTGCATACAGAAGTTTAATGACCTTTCCCAGCACTGACAGACCCGTATTGACCCGGGCAACACAGCTTTGCCGCAATCACTGCGCAACCCATTTCCTCTGCACTTCAGAACGGTACCCGTGAGAGACGTGTTGACATGGATTTCGCACTGACGTGGAAACAGCAGCGTAATGGCAGTTACTTTATTGTCCCCCGGATGCGATTTTGTCTCGTTTTTAGTGCAGTCGCATTTCATTCGCATCTATTTCTGTCGAAGGTTGTCTACAAGTTTAATGCTTTTTGGTGTCTTCCATATATTAATATTGTAACTGCCGGCAATTGTGACCGAGCGGTTCTCGGCGCTTCAGTATGGAACCGCGCGACCGCTACGGTAGCAGGTTCGAATCCTGCCTCGGGCATGGATGTGCCTGATGTCCTTAGGTTAGTTAGGTTTAAGTAGTTCTAAGTTCTAGTGGACTGATGACCTCGGATGTTGAGTCCCATAGTGCTCAGAGCCATTTGAACCAATATTGTAACTAATAAAAACTAACCTGAATGAAGGTATGTCGTATAAGATTTTGTATTTAACAATCTGTGCAACCATTTTAGACTGTGTAAACAACTTATCCTACCAACGCTTCGCCATTAATGAGTTTTTTGAACTATTTGGAGGTAATATGGGACCCTATCCTGTATGGCATTGCGTTCCACTGCGACGTCCACTACCAGACAGTGAAAGGACATTAACCTTGCGTTATCGGACGCAAAATAGTATTTTTCGTTCATTTTACCGAGGAAATGGAGCCCATAATTCCATCGTGTTTTTAACGTACCATCTGTCCACTTTCGGGGGCCCAACTATCGATCAACTTACAACTGCAGACACGACTAATAAGACTGCTCACAAACGATATGCGTGACATCGGAGGCTTATAACTGCTCGAAAATATGCTTAGAATGTAAATCGATAGCAGTATGAGCCATTCGCCAGCAAAAGAGGCTTTTTTCCGCTTGCGACCTCATACTGTGTTATGTTATGCCTGCACTGACAAGTACTTAGTTTGGTGCGTGAATAGGGCGTCATTTGGAGCGTCCGGTTATGAGGTAGAGTGTAAAGAGTCTTCCTTACTGTATGGAGGCAAAAATTGCCACATGATGAATATGGAAACGCAGTCGGAGTCGAGGATATGGAGTTCATGAGTGAGCTACATAGCATAATAATTCAGAAAAACAGTGATGATGATGATGATGATGCAGGAATGCAAAAAGATACGCTGGATAGGTGCAGTGGTTTTGGACGTCCGGGAGAGACCGTGCATGAGCTTGGCTAGTCCAGCACTATAAGGTTTTGATCTCCAGAGCAACAGGAATATTTAAGTGGGAAGTAGGGCCAACAATCTCCACCCGAGATGTCGAGGGCAAGTACAATAATAGATACTGTTGAAAATACATGGGTGGATCACTGAAGAGCCAATAAAAAAAAACTGGTACACATGTCTAATATCGTGTAGGGCCCCTGCGAGCACGCAGAAGTGTCGCAACACAACGTCGCATGGTCCCGACTAATGTCTGAAGCAGCGCTGGAGGGAAATGACACCATGAATCCTGCTGGGTAGTCCATAAATCCGTAAGAATACAAAGGGGGTGGAGATTTCTTCTGAACATTCTGAACAGCACGTTGCAAGGCATCCCAGATATCCTCAATAATGTTCATGTCTGGGGAGTTCGGTGGCCAGCTGAAGTGTTTAAATTGAGAAGAGTGCTTCTGGAGCCACTCCACTCTGTAGCATTTCTGGACGTATGGGATACAGCATTGTCCTGCTGGAATTTCGCAAGTCCGTCGGAATACACAATGGATATGAATGGATGCAGGTGATCAGACAGGATGCTTACGTACGTGTCGCCTGTCAGAGTCGTATCTAGACGTATCACTGGTCCCATATCACTCCAATTGCACACGCCCCACACAGTTACAGAGCCTCCACCAGCTTAAAAAGTTCATTACTGACATGCAAGATCCGTGGATTGACGAGGTTGTCGCCATACCCGTACACGTCCATCTGCTCGATACAACTTGAAACAAGACTCATCCGACTAGGCAACATGTATTCAGTCATCAGCAGTCCAGGCGAAGGGTAAAGCTTTGTGTCGTGCAGTCATAAAGGGTACACGAGTGGGCCTTTGGCTCCGGATGCCCATGTAGATGATGTTTCGTCGAATGGTTCCTACGCTGTCACTTGTTGATGGCCCAGCACTGAAATCTGCAGCAGTTTCCAGAAGGGTTGCAGCTTTGTCATGTTGAGCGATTCGCTTCAGCCGTTGTTGGTACCATTCTTGCAGGATCTTTTGCCGGTCGCAACAATGTCGGAGACTTGATGTTTTACCGTATTCCTGAAATTCACGGTACATTAGTGACATGTTCGTAAGGGAGAATCCCCACTTCATCGCTACCTCAGATATGCTGTGTGCCATCGCTCGCGCAACGACTATGATACCACATTGAAACTCACTTAAACCTTGATAACTAGCCATTGTAGCAACAGTAACTGATCTAACAACTGCGCCAGACACTTGTCGTCTTCTGTCTGCTGACTTACACTGTATGTGGATACAGTTTATTTGGAGCTTCAGTGTAATACTGTGAAGCCACTTGCAATAGTGTATTCGAGTCCTGTAGCAAATTTGTGAGGTAGTGTAAGTGCATTCAAATAAATCAGAGTGCAAAGTAATATTAGATTATGTGACTAGCAAAACGTGAGATCAAGCTCTTTCTAATCCATATAGGCTGTCACAATTAAAGACATTAAGAGAGTATGTAATGTCACCATGTGATAGCCCAGGAGCGTATGGATACGCTGTTCACTGTTGGCATCTGCAAACATAGGCCCTAGAAGTGGCTAAAGTAATTGGCCAGGCCAATTTAACGGGTTCGATCATTTTTTGTCAACAAACTTAAGTATGACTGTAGTGTTCTTTCCAGGAATATTATTGAGTTTATCACACGTAGGTAAATGCAAGGAGCTTGCAGTATTCGTCAAAAGGCTTAGAGGTTTGTGGAGGAAGTGAACAACTATGCAGTAAATTGGAGTATGGACAAAGAAAAGTTTTGGAACAGTGACCAAAGTCTTATGTCTTCACTGTCAACAGTCTCACAGACGAGAGGAAACTAGAGTTGGTCTTTTGCTGTCTATGCAAAGCTCTACACGCAGCTATGCAGCTGTTGTTCCTGTATCAATGAGTGGTAGATTGGCTAACAAGAACAGTACCTAGTTTCAACCGCTTCAAGGCACTTTTGCCCAATTTTTTTCAAATACAGTTGAAGGAAAACGTAAACGAAACATTCTTGCGGAGGCAAGCAAATGCGGAAAAATCTTGGAGAAAATAGACGTTTACTGTATGGTTCCTGGTCAGGCCATAGACATTATATTTTGTTGCCCGAAAATTTTTCGAACGAGGCTATTGGCAGTGTGAAAAGCAGAGGTTGCCAAGTGTTCCACAACAAGGCAAGAAACTTTATTTTTTAAGTTTACTAGTTGTTAAACGTGAGGCATATTCAGGTGAGTCGGTCTGCGAGGTCGGTAAAGAGCAGGAGTGCGCTGCACTGGGCTGTAGCGATATTGGTGTACGAACTGTAAGCGAGTTGTGGCGAGTTGCGCTGAAGTCCAAGTTGTCTCAGCGGGCAACTGGGAACATGCTAATTCGGTTTGCAGGGAAGAAACAAATTGTGTCAATGGAGGTGATAGGACTCCACGGCTTTGATCAGGATGTTTCACGTCGCGAAGTTTTCGAATTTTGTAGGAGAGTCGACCTCCACCCGGCAGGGAAATTGCTCATCTTGTGTGTGAAGCTAGGGAGTTTGAAGGAAGCGCAAATTCAACATGTCATTCTTAACGGTTCAAAATCTGCAGATGTAGAGGTAATTTCGGGAGTACCGCAAGGAAGCGTGATAGGACCTTTATTGTTTACAATATACATAAATGACTTAGTTGACAACATCGGTAGCTCCGTGAGGCTATTTGCAGATGACACGGTTGTCTACAAGAAAGTAGCAACATCAGAAGACTCGTACGTACTCCAGGAAGACCTGCAGAGGATTAATGCATGGTGCGACAGCTGGCAGCTTTCCCTAAACGTAGATAAATGTAATATAATGCGCATACATAGGGGCAGAAATCCATTCCAGTACGATTATGCCATAGGTGGTAAATCATTGGAAGCGGTAACGACCGTAAAATACTTAGGAGTTACTATCCGGAGCGATCTGAAGTGGAATGATCACATGAAACAAATAGTGGGAAAAGCAGGCGCCAGGTTGAGATTCATAGGAAGAATTCTAAGAAAATGTGACTCATCGACGAAAGAAGTAGCTTACAAAACGCTTGTTGGTCCGATTCTTGAGTATTGCTCATCAGTATGGGACCCTTACCAGGTTGGATTAATAGAAGAGATAGACATGATCCAGCGAAAAGCAGCGCGATTCGTCATGGGGACATTTAGTCAGCGCGAGAGCGTTACGGAGATGCTGAACAAGCTCCAGTGGCGGACTCTTCAAGAAAGGCGTTACGCAATACGGAGAGGTTTATTATCGAAATTACGAGAGAGCACATTCCGGGAAGAGATGGGCAACATATTACTACCGCCCACATATATCTCGCGTAATGATCACAACGAAAAGATCCGAGAAATTAGAGCAAATACAGAGACTTACAAGCAGTCGTTCTTCCCACGCACAATTCGTGAATGGAACAGGGAAGGGGTGATCAGATAGTGGTACAATAAGTACCCTCCGCCACACACCGTAAGGTGGCTCGCGGAGTATAGATGTAGATGTAGATGTAGATGTAGAGTACACAGAAGAACATCTGATCTAAGTTTGTAAAATCTGAACGGACTGAAATTTTTAAAGGAGCGAAGTGTTATAGCTGCTGTAAGGATGACGTTTCTAAGAACAGTGCATGAAGCCGGATCAGAAGGAATGTCAGCTGTGCATTACTCGGACGAGACTTTGGTAAATCAAAACCCCACTATAGATTTTACTTGACAAAGAGAGGGACAAAGTGGCTTTAAAGTAGCAGTAGGAAGAGGAGGGCGTCTTATGATAATGTTACGCCGGTTCCGCAGCTACTGGATTTGTGCTTCAAGGTAAATCTGTATTCCCATCAAAATAGTAGAAATAACTCTACTAACATCCTAAAATGAGTTGGGAAACTTTTCGAAACAGGTTTCAGAATGAGATGTTGCCCTATTTGTATGCATGCTCTGTCACTGTTTTGGACAGTGCAAGTTATCAGTCTACTTTCGACAGGCCTGCCACTACAGACACAGGAAAAGGTGATGTACTTTCATGGCAGTGCAGTAATGATATACGAAGAATTTAAGGAAAAACAAGAGCAAAGCAGTTGGAGCTCGTAAAGATTGCAAGTGCCAGTGGCAAAAAATACGAAATTGATTCCATAGATCTGCTACATGAACACAGGGCGATATTAGTAGCTCCTTACCATTATAGCGCAGTAGAACTGGTATGAGCACAAGTGAAGAGAGATGTGAAACATAAAAATTCTATATTTAAAGTAGCCGACTTTGAAAGACTGATCAATGTAGTAGCTGACTCGGAAGCTTGCGTACGTCATATTGACAAACTGCAAGACGAAGATTACCAGAAAAAAGTTGTTAGAGACGAATTAATGAATTCGTTAATTGTCAGTGTGGCACTCACATCCAACGGCTGCAGTTCTGAAGACAATGACAGTGAAACATCTGAATAAAAGCGTATGTGAATGGGATGTAAATTTTGTAATTTTCATGCCTCATTTACTTTCTTGTCAAGCTGTCTGTGCAGTAGAAAGTAATTCACAGCATAGTCTGTTCTGTAATGCAAATATAATATTTCATGTCGCTATTCTGACTAGAATGTAACGTAGTATAAAATGCCATTCATCCTGCTGTGGATATTTTGGAATTGATTATTTCATCCTTTTTTAATAAAGTAGGACGAAACGGAAGAGGTAATCCGTCCTTTTACGTGGCGTTTCTTACAGAATCCATTCTGCAGTGCGAGAATCTGTATCACTGGTTTTTATTCATGTCATTATGGCTGCGAAAGATAGAGCATACAATCAATTCTGTAATGAGTATCTCATGTTTGTTTGGTACACTTAATAAATGTATCATGAAACAATTCGTATCACACTATGAACCAGACCGTAGCAAGGTAGGTTAAACTTCCGCCATCGCGGCTGTCCATGACGTACATGATGTCTGCCCACTTTCAGCCGAGATGACAACACAGTTTTCCTTGTCCATTATAATTATCCGGGCTGTTATGCCGTGGTCGGTTGATGAATTCTGTGGTGATTCCCAACGTTTCGTCTCCGACTGCGGGAGACATCTTCAAGGGGGTCCGTAGCTTGATGGAAGGTCCAACACACACACTGGCTCGCCACACTGGCGAGCCAGTGTGTGTGTTGGACCTTCCATCAAGCTACGGACCCCCTTGAAGATGTCTCCCGCAGTCGGAGACGAAACGTTGGGAATCACCACAGAATTCATCAACCGACCACGGCATAACAGCCCGGATAATTATAATGGACATGATATTTCCGGCCGTGAAAGTTTACATTTTAGTAACGGTTTTCCTTGTGAGCTACAGCGTAGAGTAGAGGCCATAAACGCTGTCGCCGATTGTAGCTGTTGGTGAGTCGCAGTAGGCTTGCGCCTGTTGACTCCTGTTCCGGCTACCTGCACAACATCGTTCTTGGGTCCTGGCACACACCACGGCCACAGCCGACAAACCATTGTGTCCACCCCTTGTCACATTCGAACGTGTGATTCAGCGCACCTACCGCTGTACCAGAGAAGGCAGCCCCTACTGTAAAATCTCGAGTAGTAATTACGTTTCCAGACAACGCTGTTCAACTAGCGTCTAAGGGCGTGTGACAGCCACACACGCCAGCTCCCGAGCTTGGCTTCCTGCGTATGTGGCATCACCATTTCACCTGCTCAGCCTCCACGTCCACAAGAAACCCTGGCCGAAGGGTTACCACTAAAATGCTAATTGATCCACTCTTCATTACTCGTAACTATACAGCCCTATCTTCATATTAAGTTTGTTACTAGTGTCGTTACTGTTGACCTTGAATACTTTTACCTTCCTAAAGACTGTTCATTGCAGATATTAAGGAATTATAACGTCTGGTAGAAAGAGCTATAAAGATAGTTTCCCTTCACTTCTTTATTTCCAAATGCTACGTCAACAGGAGAAATATTTCTGTGGTTACACATGTCACTAAGAGATCAAACTGTGTAATGCCTCCTGTACATCCAGTTTTCCTCTGGTGCTATTTCAAAAGGTATCATTGTTTTGAAATCTCCGTTGTTTATTTGCAATCAATGTCCTAATGAAATGAATTCATTGTCAAGCTGAGAACTGTATGTGCAACACTCTTGAGAATTGTTGATGAAAAGTCAAATGGCTCGTTAAGCTGATATATATATATATATATATATATATATATATATATATATATATATATAATGCTACTTTCTACTTTTCATCAACAATTCATTACTCAATAGTGTTGCACATATAGATCTCAGATTGAAAATGAATTCATTTCATTTTATATATATATATATATATATGTATATTGTGTGTGTGTGGGGGGGGGGGGGGGTCATCAGTCTTTCTATTGGTTCGAAGCAGGGCATGCCTTTCCTCTCTCCTGCCAATTTTTTGATCTCAGTATACCACTTACACACCATATCTTCCATTAACTGTAGAGTATATTCCAATCTCTCTCTTCCACTACAGTTTTTACCTCTACACGTCTCTCTAATACATGTCCTACCATCCTGTCCCTTCTTATTGTTAGTGTTTCCCACGTATTTCTATCCTCGCCAATTCAGCAGAGAACCTCCTCACTCATTATCTTATATGTCCAGGTAACTTTCAACATCATCATGTAGCACCAAATATCAAACGTTTCCATGCCCTTCTGTTCAGGCAACCCACAGTCCATAATTTACTACTATACAATGCTGTTCTGCAGAGCCACACTCTCAGCCGTTTCTTCCACCGGATAAAGTCAACATTTGATACTCTTTGGCCACGAATTGACTCTTTGCTTGTGCAAATGTGCTTCGTATATCCTTTTTGCTTCGTGTTCTAAACGTTCTATTCGCTCTATTGTTTTCAAAGAAGCAGAATTCATTCAATTCGACTACTTCATTGTTTCCAGTTTTAATGTTAAGTTTGACGTTAACCATGTTTCTGCTACCCCTCATCACTTTCATCTTTTTCTCATTTTACCCTCAATCCACAGTGAGTGCTCAGTAGGTTTCTCATTCCCTACAGCGTGTCCTGCAGTTCTTTCGCGCCTTCACCGGCAATGACAATGCCATCAGCGAATCTTATCATTGATATTCTTTCACACTGAATATTAATCCAGCTCCTGAAATTGTCTCTTATTTTCGTCATTGTTTCTTTGAATAGGTTTATCAGTAGTCTGAGCATTTCGTTCCCTCTTAGTTATTATTCATATTCCATGTTATCCATCTTTTCCGACAGCTTACACTTCTTGTTTTAAGAATTTCGGACAGCTCGCACCATTTTTCTTTGTGGAACGCTTTTCTTGGAAGACAAGTGGCATTTCATTTCTTGGTGTTACGTAAGTGGTATGTTAGTTTCTCTTGACTAAACCGTTGAACCAATTTTGATGAAATTTCGTATAGACAGACAGTTTGAACACCGAGAAAGGACATACGCTACTCTTGAAAGTATGTAGTACAATACATTTAACGATATTAAAAACATAAAGATTAGTCAAGAATAATTACTCTTCGAAAAAGGCATTTATTTTTAAACTTTTCAGCTTTTCATAAGTGTGAATACGATGCAACGTAATGGATACAATGCTTGTGCAATCATCAATGTGTTTAATCCATATTTCCCTACTAATATTAATAAATGAGAAAATATCTTTGCATGTTACACTTTCAGGACTAAAGACCTAATCCAGTTTGAATGAAATTTGGTATGGAGATACTTTACGTCCTGAAGAAAACAGGTATCATCTTAATCTAAGATGGTTAAGCGGGGAACGTAACATCTTTCTTTTTAACGTTAGTGAACATAAACCTCATCAATTTTGTTGTATAATGTATACTTTGTTAATGCACAGTTATTTCAGTACCATGAGGTAGGGATGGACACTCCTGCCCACGCCAATCCGCACGCACCGCTCTGCAGCAACGGGTGGGGCCTGCATGCCTGAGCTACAGTCACCCGAATAGGCAGATAAGTGAGGTCAGCTTACTTTACTGCACGTACAATAGCTTGCCCGATCATCACCACTTATCATGAAAAAATTATAGTGCAGTCGAGCAGCCGTGGGTAACACGCAGTGAGAAATAAAACAGGAAGGTAGGTGAAACACCTCCTTTTCTTTCCCCCAGTAACTCACCGAAAAAATCTTAACACAAGCTTTAAATAAAAATTTAATTCTATCAGTACTGAGGATGAGGAACCGGGGAATATGAATCACCAACAAGCTTCATCTTAGGTAGCATTTATTGCAACACAGCCAGTTAAAACACCAACAGTTACGGATTGTAATTGATTAGGTAGGTCCCAGCTACACTGGCAACAATTTACACAAACCAGATTAAGGCTTACAAATTTAGAAAATTTAAATTACACGAGAATATGGGAATAAGTAGTTAAACTGGAGAACAACTTGGTTCAGATGTGACTGGTATACATTGTAGCACCGTAATATTTTTCGACGAGATACATCGTAGACCACGGAGAACTAAGCCAATTCACGTGTTACAGGAAGCCGTATCAGCTATTTTAATTTGAGAGTGATATTTTAGTGGGCTTACTTTAACGATAAATGAGACCGGATAAATCTAGCACCCATTAAAAGGGGCACATACATTAAATCATGGAAATAGCACTATATATATATATATATATATATATATATATATATATATATATATATATATATATATATACAAGGGCCGTTCAGAAAGTAACCTCCGGTTGATTTAAAAAAATACACCAAGTTAAATAAAAATATTTTAATATATACATCTTACAACTACATCTTTGCACTATTTTTCTACATAATCTCCATAGCGATTGAGGCACTTATCGTATCTCTTCACAAGCTTTGAAATTCCTTCTGCATAAAAATCACCCGCTTGTGCCTGGAGCCAGCCTGTGACCGCATCTTTGAGCTCTACGTCGTCATCAAACCGCTGTGACCCGAGCCATTTCTTCAAATGCATGAAGAGGTGATAATCACTTGGCGCCAGGTCTGGGCTGTAAGGTGGATGGTTGATAACGTCCCACTTGAAGGACTCAAGAAGGGCCGTTGTTCTGCGAGCAGAGTGAGGACGGGCGTTATCGTGCAAAAAAACGATACCGGAAGTCAGCATACCATAGCGTTTGTTCTGTATAGCCCGTCGTAACTTTTTTATTGTTTCACAGTACACGTCTTGATTAATGGTCGTACCACGTTCCATGAAGTCAACCAACAACACCCCTTTGGCATCCCAAAACACCATTGCCATCAGTTTTCTGGCAGAAAAATTTTGCGAGGCTTTTCTTGGTTTGGTAGGCGAATTTGAATGTGCCCACATCTTTGATTGTTCTTTTGTCTCAGGGTTCACGTACTTAATCCAGATTTCGTCACCGGTCACGATTCTGTTTAACAATGGTTCTCCTTCGTCCTCATAACGTGACAGAAAGTCTAATGCAGAGGCCATTCTTTGAGTTTTGTGGTGGTCGGTAAGAATTTTGGGCACCCATCGTGCACAGAATTTACGATAACCCAATCTTGCTGTCACTATCTCGTACAAGAGAGTCTTAGAAATCTGTGGAAAACCACTAGACAACTCCGACATTGAGAAACGTCGATTTTCACGAACTTCTGCATCAACTGTCTGAACGAGTTCGTCAGTCACCAATGATGGTCTACCACTCCTCTCTTCACCATGAACGTTTTCTCGTCCACTTTTAAATAAACGTACCCAGTCACGGACAACTCCTTCACTCATAACTCTTGGTCCGTACACGGCACAAAGCTCACGATGAATAGCTGCTGCAGAATATCCTTTGGCTGTAAAAAACCTTATGACAGCACGCACTTCACATTTGGCGGGGTTTTCTATTGCAGCACACATTTCAAACTGCCACAAAAACTAAACTAGCGCAGGTACGACGTTCACCCGACCATGGCTTGATGCCGACTGACCTGTTGAGTGCGTGAACGCACAGATGGCGTCGCTACTCCCCCCACAACCCGCACTGTGACCAATCGGAGGTTACTTTCTGAACCGCCCTCGTATATATATATATATATATATATATATATATATATATATATATATATATATATATATATATAGGCTTCTAACACAACTCTGTTAGAGTTCAGCATATAAAAAGGGTTACAAATTGCTCTTAAAAACCATCACTTTGCTATCACATTGGCAGTGTAAAACCCACAGAATAAACTCAACCACAATAAGTTACTCTCTAAGCTATATAAAACTGTATTTAGGATCAAAGGGATCCTAATGGACCACCGTTGGCCTAAAGCTAGTTTGAGGAATTAAATCCCTAACTAAGGCTGAGGCAGGCAAAGAAAGGGTAAGACTGACTTCTAAAGAGTACTAAACTCATTAACTGACCAGAACCCCCCCACCTCCCCCCCCCCCAAAAAAAAAAAAAACATCGCATACGGAAACTCCATTTCACGGGCGGGACAAGTTTTACATAATTTAAAGTATAACATTGTTATTTAATTAATTAAATAATTCTCATAAAAAGCTGGATAAACAAGTTACACAAATGCAAATTTAAATCACATTTATCTTGGTTGCTCGACGTGCATCTTGAGTGATATTGGACGTGCTGGTTATAGACTCAAACAAACCCAGGACTCAACCGAAACAATTGAAACAACACTGAATTCAACAATGAAATGAACCCAACAGCACACAGCGGAAGAAACAGAAGCGGATACTAGAGCGTCTGATAGGAACAGTCAACAGTAGTCACGACGAATAACTTCAGCAATATGGCCGGCTTATTGGATCACCGTTGTAGCGGAATGTGAATGTCAACCACCGCTCAACAAGGCTGTATGATATGTCTTACTCTGATTGATGCACACTCCGACGAATAGCTACCGGTACCGAGACACAGTCTTGCTTCCACACCGCCGAAATAGAGGAAACAGAAGTGACAGAATTTCCATAACGTCTTGAATCAGACAACTCTGTACAGACCCATAATCAGTAACCCTATCGAGGTCACGTCCACTCTAGGCATGGCGTCGACAACCGCTAGTTAACAAAAGATGGCCCGTGGGCGGAATTGAAATTAACGCTACATGCGACATTAAGAGGCCGAGGAATCGAACTGTGAAGAACACAGTTCAGTAGGAATAAAGATCCTGAACTTACTGCCCTCCAGGAAACGTGTGGCGCGCAAATTATTCTCTGGACTGAGACCTGGCTGAACCCTGAGATATGAAGTTCTGAAATATTTAATGAGGGTTGGAACGTGTATCGGAAAGACAGATTAGACACCGAAGCAGGTGGTGTCTTCATTGCAGTTGACAAAAATATTGTATCTATTGAGGTCGAAGTAGAGTGTGATTGTGAAGTTATCTGGACACGTTTAACAGGGCTAGGGGAAATAAAGTTAATTGTTGGGTGTTATTACCGGCCAACAGGTTCCACCGTGACAGTTCCAGAATCATTCAGAGGGAGTCTACACTCTCTATCGCAGAAGTACCCGGATCGTGCTACATCAGTCGGAGGCGACTTCAACCTACCTAGTATAGACTGGGATGTCTATGGATTCCTCACAGGTGGTACAGACAAGCCGTCGTGTGAATTACTTTTGAACACATTATCCGAAAACTGTATTGGGCAGCTAAATCGACAGCCAACGCGTAATGGAAATATTTTAGATCTGGTAGCCACGAACAGACCAGACCTCAACGACGGTGCCAGTGTTGAGACAGGAATTAGTGATCATGATGTTGTCATTACGACTATGGTTACGAAAGTTAAAATGTGGTCAAGAAGGCTAGGAGAGTATTCTTACTAGAAATAGCAGATAAGCAGTTGTTAGCATCCCACTTAGTAAATGAATCGACTTCATTTATTTCCCGTAACATGCACGTGGAAGAATTATGGGCAAATTTTAAACACATCATAAATCACGCATTGGACAAGTATGTGCCGAAAAAGTGGGTTACGTACGGAAAAGACCCACCGTGGTTTAAGAGCGCATTTCGGAGAATGCTCAGGAAGCAAAGGCAGTTGTACTCGCGGTACAAGAAAGATCGGGAGAATGAGGACAGGCAAAAGTTAGTACAGATTCGTGTTGCTGTAAAAAGATCGATGCGCGAAGCATTCAACCACTACCACCGTCGTACCTTAGCAAAAGATCCTGCTGAAAACCCAAGGAAATTCTGGTCTTACGTAAAATCGGTAAGCGGGTCGAAGGCTTCCATCCAGTCACTCACTGATCAGTCTGGCCTGGCAACGGAAGACAGCAAAACGAAAGCTGAAATTTTAAATTTAGCATCTGAGAAATCTTTCACGCAGGAGGATCGTACAAACATACCGCCGTTTGCGTCTCGTACAGATTCCCGTATGGAGGACATGGTGATAGACATCCCTGGGGTTGTGAAGCAGCTGAATGGGTTGAAAATAAATAAATCGCCAGGTCCTGATGGGATTCCAATTCGGTTTTACATAGAGTACTCTACTGCATTGGCTCCTTATTTAGCTTGCATTTATCGCGAATCTCTTGCTCAACGTTAAGTTCCGAGCGACTGGAAAAAAGCGCAGGTGACGCCTGTATATAAGAAGGGTGGAAGGACGGATCCTCAAAATTACAGACCAATATCCTTAACATCGGTTTGTTGCAGGATTCTCGAACATATTCTCAGTTCCAATATAATGAATTTCCTTGAGACAGAGAGGTTGCTGTCCATGCATCAGCACGGCTTTAGAAAGCATCGCTCCTGCGAAACGCAACTCGCCCTTTTTTCGCATGATATCTTGCGAACCATGGATGAAGGGCATCAGACGAATGACATATTCCTTGACTTCCGGAAAGCGTTTGATTCGGTGCCCCACTGCAGACTCCTGACTAAGGTACGAGCATATGGGATTGGTTCCCAAGCATGTGAGCGGCTCTAAGAGTTCTTAATTAATAGAACCCAGTACGTTGTCCTCGATGGTGATTGTTCATCGGAGGTGACGGTATCATCTGGAGTGCCCCAGGGAAGTGTGGTAGGTCCGCTGTTGTTTTCTATCTACATAAATGATCTGTTGGATAGGGTGGATAGCAACGTGCGACCGTTTGCTGATGATGCTGTGGTGTACGGGAAGGTGTCGTCGTTGAGTGACTGTAGGAGGATACAATATGACTTGGACAGGATTTGTGATTGGTGTCAAGAATGGCAGCTAATTCTAAATATACATAAATGTAAATTAATGCAGATGAATAGGAAGAAAAATCCTGTATTGTTTGATACTCCATTAGTAGTGTAGCGCTTGAAACAGTCACGTCGATTAAGTATTTGGGCGTAACATTGCAGAACGATATGAAGTGGGACAAGCATGTAATGGGAGTTGTGGGGAAGGCGGATAGTTGCCTTCGGTTCATTGGTAAAATTTTGGGAAGATGTGGTTCGTTTGTAAAGGAGACCGCTTATAAAACACTAATACGACCTATTCTTGAATACTGCTCGAGCGTTTGGGATCCCTATCAGGTCGGATTGAAAGAGGACATAGAAGCAATTCAGAGGCGGGCTGCTAGATTTGTTACTGGTAGGTTTGACCATCACGCGAGTGTTTCGGAAATGCTTCAGTACCTCGGGTGGGAGTCTCTGGAGGAAAGGAGGCGTTCTTTTCGTGAAACGCTACTGAGGAAATTTAGAGAACCAGCATTTGAGGCTGATTGCAGTACAATTTTACTGCCGCCAACTTACATTTCGCGGAAAGACCACAAAGATAAGATAAGAGAGAATAGGGCTCGTACAGAGGCATATAGGCAGTCATTTTTCCCTCGTTCAGTTTGGGAGTGTAACAGGGAGAGAAGATGGTAGTTGTGGTACGAGGTACCCTCCGCCACGCACCGGATGGTGGATTGCGGAGTATGATTGTAGATGTAGATGTAGATGTCTTACCCTTTGAGCTCCAAATCACGGTTAAAGCTACAATAGAAAAGTGGCAGATCTTGGATATTTGAGAATACCAGTAACACGTGCTTTACACTTCACGTTACTTACAGCCTCTGGTATGATCGCGGTTTCCTGAGTCCTACCTTGGCGGCGGCCTCAGAGCCGGCGTAGAGCCGCCGCATGAGCTGCAGGGTCTCCGGCAGGTAGCAGGGCGTGTAGTTGGTCCAACCCTGAGGGGACGAAGGGTCGCGACCCTCCCACCGTCCTTCCAGCGAGCACCGCCGCACGGCGAACTCTGCAAGTACAAAAATCACACACTGTGATTACTGCAAAAGACTGAAATAACTCACCGGACAAAATGTTAGCGAGACCTCTAAAAGAGCTCATTGGCCGCTTTGGAGAGCTGTCGATGGTGCAGCGCCTGCCGGGGTGGCCGAGCGGTTCTAGGCGCTACAGTCTGGAACCGCGCGACCGCTGCGGTCGCAGGTTCGAATCCTGCCTCGGGCATGGATCTGTGTGATGTCCTTAGGTTAGATAGGTTTAAGTTGTTCTAAGTTTTAGGGGACTGATGACCTCAGAAACTAAGTCCCATAGTGCTCAGAGGCATTTGAACCATTTTTGATGGTGCAGCACTTATATCAGGCGGTCATGTAAGCAACACAAATAGTGACAGTGAAGGAGTAGAGTGTACGTGGCTGTGGGTGGTGCAGGATCAGAGCAGCGAGATGAGTAGCCGTGGAGACGTCACAGAATGTCAGAAAGGACCTATCGTCTGTCTAAGAGCCCATGACCACACCGCGACTGAAGCTGACCAATTTGTTGGCGAATCAACGCGAAGAGTCCATTTCCTCTACAAGGTTGCTGCAATGTAGCACATCGTAAGAATAGTGTTCGTAATAGGAATCTAATAAACAGTGGCTGGACTTGAGTGTCAAAAATGGTTCAAATGGCTCTGAGCACTATGGGACTCAACTTCTGAGGTCATTAGTCCCCTAGAACTTAGAACTAGTTAAACCTAACTAACCTAAGGACATCACAAACATCCATGCCCGAGGCAGGATTCGAACCTGCGACCGTAGCAGTCTCGCGGTTCCAGACTGCGGCGCCTTTAACCGCACGGCCACTTCGGCCGGCGGACTTGAGTGTCACCCTTTGTAAACGAGAAACTGTTCCTAACCAGACACGAATTGCTAGCTACTGTCAGTGGTTACGAGTCCATCTTAACCAGTCTTCATTAGTTTTTAATTCAATGAAGTTCTCTTTCATTTATTCTGCAACTTTTCTAATAATAGTGCTAAAAGGGTTGCGAATTTGGCTAATTTTAGCTTCTGTTTTTTCATAATCTAGGAAGTGATGATTGAATTCATCAGTCAACGTTAGCAGATGGCTCATGATGTTTGCAGTAATCCTATGCTTTTAATGGGAACGCAGATTAATTGCTCCAGTAATTTCTTAATTTTTTTCTCACCTGGAACAACCCTCTTCTAAGTTCGCATGTTTTCATAGAATGTTACTATCCGACAACCAACAAAGTTCTGCGCGAATGACAAATGTCCCATACTCTGAGTACATTTCAGTTCACAGTTTTTTTGAAAGAGTGGTTAGCTTTTGACAACATTTACCTCATTTGTGGCCAATTGCAGCGTATTTGTAAGGCATTCAGGAAGAGTCTTGGAAGCTACCGCCTGGCAATATAAGATATAATGAGTTGTTAATGGCCAAGGATTCTTCTGCTTTATTGACGTTGGTGGAGCGGAGCGTGATCCTAAAATAGGTGGTGTGCCATCCATATAGAAATCGACGAGCTCTTCCCACGTAATATTACGCTTCTGATATTATTCTCTTATTATCTTCATGACGTGCATTCCTTTTGATGTCGTTTCCAGTTACTGCGAAATCAATAATTCTTCTCGGACTGTGTCGTCGTCATCTAAAAAGCGAATCATCACGAGTAACAGTCAACAATTAGAAATGTCTGTTGTCTCACTGGCAGTTTTTCACCTGTTGAAACAAGTTTTTCCTCGACATCGTTTGACATGTTTTTGTCGTAATCCTAAAAATTATTCGACACTTTTGATCAAACGAGGTGTGACGAGTGCTTTGCCTATTGTCTGATGCTTTTTTGACTGTGGTATCAATTTCGATATCTCAAACAACAGTACTAATGTTTGCTCCAATGGCACAAATCTTAAACCACTGTGCTAAAGTTTGATTTTGTACAGAGTCTCTGGCTTTCCTTCAAAGAATTCTGATGTTTGGTGAAAGACATTCGGATGAACTGCTTGTAAGTGACGTTTTAATTTTAGTGGCTTGAAGGAATTGTTCGTGAGAATGGTTGAGCATATAACCCACTGTGGTTTTATTCCCCCACTACCTACTATCGAAATAAATCTGAATTTAATGTAACCACAGTCGTATTTCCTCTTCGGCGCTATTTTCGGAAAACAAAACTGACATGCAACCGAATAGAGGCATAACAAAACAAAAGCGTCAAATAATGTAGTTTTATAGTAGAGTAAATAGTTAATACTACACTGTCTATAACAGGCCATGTCCTGGCTGACTGACTGACTGACTCATCATCGCCCCGCCCAAAGCACTAAGGACAGAAACTTGAAATTTGGAGCAGGTGTGGATCTTATATTGTAAACTTCATCTAAGAAGGGATTTTTCGAACTCCCAAACCTAAGGGAGTGAAATGGGGTATGAAGAGGTTTTTTGAAAAATGTCGCTAGTAAGGCAATTTTAAACGTAGACCTAAGGAAACTGATATTTGGTTTCACGGTCAGAGACAAAAAATTATGTGTTTCAGCATTTTTGGAAATTAAAGTAGCAAGGGGGTAAGATAGTAGCAGAAGTTTTTGAATATATATATATATATATATATATATATATATATATATATATATATATATATATATATATATATATATATATGTATGTATGTATGCACATATACATATATATACTAGAGAACTAATCAAGGAATTTTAAGGCTGCATTATATCTGCATTTCAGTGTTTCTGGAAATTCAACCTCTGAGGGAGTACAATAGGGGATTAAAAATTTTAAGAAAATATCGCCTTACATTGAAACAATTTTAAAGCTAAATCTATGTATTGCACTTCTCCGTTAGATACAAAAAAATAATTGTTAAGGGTAGAAAGTTGCTACGAAATATTTCCACAAGAATACAAAAGGGAACATTAACACAAACTTTGTACTCCAGCTACCAGATTCGCTTTTTATGCAGGAGTACACTCGGGAAAGACCATTCTTATACGGCCTTAATTAGTGAGAAACACGTAGAAGGTATTGCAGTTTGTGAACAACAAGAAAATTCGATTAAATAAAAACAAAAAATATCCCAACAGGTCTACGTGAGTGTTGCAGCGGGCGCTAAGCTAATAAATGAAGATCTTTACTGTCTCTGGTTTTATTTGCTTATCGCTACGTAATGTGCTGTTTTTGTTATGTAGTTAACGAAATGAACCTAACTGGTTCAAACTTTTTCTAATACACGGATACGTAGGTATACTCACGCCTATATTCGCCTTCGTAATAGCTAGTTTTAATTAAAAAAGTTTAAAGCGGAAAAATGTGCCTACGCCTTTTACGTAATTCATTATTGATGAGAATATTGAGGCCAGTTAAACTTCTGACGCCGTCGAACCATTAAGCTGTGACAAGTGGAATCGGTGATACCTCAGAGCAAGACAGGTACGACTCACACTGATCGGCTGTGACGTCGATCAGTTGCCCTCCATCGAACCACCCACCCAAGACAGACTCACCGCCCACGACACTGCACTGCCCGCGTAACAAAGGTTTAATGATTTAAAACTAATAAAAATTTGAAATTTTAAATCTTACACGGACCACATTTTAGCTCTCGAGTACCACAGGCAGTTCTTGGACCATTGGTTGTGAACCATTGCTTTACAGGTATCAGCTGGAAAAGACGTGTTTCGTGAATGACTGTTCATGACTGGGCGTCTGTAATTGCTGATAAAAGTCAGATCAAGTTATTTGTTACGATATTCGAGTCTGGGCATACATTTATCGTCATAGCTTTTAGTGATATGATACATAGTCCATTGCGACCTGTTCCATGGCGATGCTTAATCACATTGATAGTGTGTAGACAAAAGTAGCTTCAAAATGTTAACGGAGCTGTAGAGTAATTACTGGAGCACAGCCGAACAGTCAGTCTGTATTAAAAGCATTTATTGACTTTATAGTGATTGTTAGGTACGAAAATAGACTGTTTATAAATGCTGCAGCATTGACGCGTGAACGGAAACTACTGCTTTTATAAGTAAACATCAAAATCAGACTGAGACATTAACGACAACAATAAAATAACAGAACGTTTCAAGTCATTTTATTGTCTTGGCTGGTGAAAGAAAGTACAGATGTATCAGAGATGCATAAAATAAAGTGAATACGTTTAATCTTTTGCGGAATAAATCAGGAGATATGTGAAGAGTCAGACACATACGAAATTAAAGTTCTACACTTCTACGCTGCTGTGCCATTACCACCCCGTGGGTGGGGAACAAAAAGTAAGCAATGCATTTTCGTCGTATGGAGGTCAGGTATATAAGACGTATGAATGGGTCTGAAAGGAGAGGAACTGTTAAAAATATTGTTATGGAAACCTAACCAGTCGACAGCAGCGGAAAAATATTTAGAAGAAAAAAGTTAAAGTGGTATGTATATCTGCAAAAAATCGATCCTGGAACATTACCGATGGAATTACGGAAATACGTACAAAAAACCGAACGTGAGCCGAGAACACGGAAGAAAAATTGGAAACCATGAAAAGCATAACCAAATTAATACATGGAGTGATCAAGAGGATGACACAGTGTCATTATCAGAGGCGAAGCTCAATTTGAAAAAGGTAGGAAGGAGGAATTGACTTCACTTTATGCATCGAAACATCAAGCAGTTCGCTTGGACGAGTCTACGGTAAAACTGGAAATTAACTCAGGCATTCCCACTGATGATGCTCAAAATAGAGACGATATAAAATGTAGACCGGCGATGGTAAGAAAAGCGTTTCTGAAGAAGGGAAATTTGTTGACATTGAGTATTGATTTAAGCGTCGGGAAGTCTTTTCTAAGAGTATTTGTATGGAATGTAGTAGCCGTGAATGGATGTGAAACATGAATAGAATAGAATCTTTTCCAATTTTGTGCTACAGAAGAATGCTGAAGATTAGATGAGTAGATCACGTAACTAATGAGCAGGTACTGAATAAAATGGCGAGAAGATGAACTTCTGGCAGAACTTGACTAGAAGAAGGGATCAGTTGGTAGAACACGTTCTGAGGCCTCAAAGGATCTCCAATTAAGTACTGGAGGGAAGCGCGGAGTGTAAAAATCGTAGAGGTAGACGAAGAGACGAATACACTAAACAAATTCAGAAGAATGTAGGTTGCTGTAGTTACTGGGAGATGAAGAGGCTTGCACAGGACAGAGTAGCATTAAGAGCTGCATCAAACCAGTCTTTGGACTGAAGACACAACGACAATAACAACAGGCCTGGATTCAAAGCCAGCTCATACGGTATTAGGTTAGAGGGTTTTAACTACTGCATCCCTCGATCCGTGTAGTCCTACTAAAACTCTTAACACATTGTGGTAGTGACACGCTATCGGAAATCGGTGGACGTCGGTGTTGAGGGAGTAATACTTAAAGGTGACTGCTTCACAGTTCCACTAGTACTTGCGTGAGCCATCCATAGTGACCGTAGAGACAGTCATTTACCCACCCGGAACAGAAATGCAACACCGAATGGAAGATGTTTGTTCGAAGTGAGCTGCCCTGTGCAATGGCTTACAATTGTAAATTCACTTGTGGGTCTTCAGACTTAGAATGCGGTACTCGGCCTGTAGGCTCCCGTATCCTGCCAGCACTGTAGACCATTTTAGTACGTAAATTCTATTACTCTTTTCAACAAGCTCGATAGTCCTCGATCTGAGCCCGTATGATAAAGATGTTGGCCTTCTTCATTGCCGATGCGAGATAAATTCGAAAATATCAGTTTGAATTTCAAGTTTCTGGTATCTACCTAAATGAGTGAACATTTCGATATGTACTGGATAAATTAAATATTTGAGAGTAGACTCAGACCAAATCGTAATTCGATAACTGCACCAAGGTATTTAAAAAAAGATAATAATAAGAACGGTCAGATGCAATTATCAGTAAATGGTGATAGAAACCTAGATGTGGAATTAAAAATTATGGTGATCGAGTGCGTTAGTAACATTACCAATACATCGGTCTCTCACTGCACGAATTATTAATTTACACTTCTTACTGGTTCATTGTTTATGTAATGCAAGTACACTGTAGCTTAATGGGTATTGTGTCTAGCATAAGCCATCAAAATACATTCCGAATGACACAATACTGACCACTGCAGTATCAAAAATACTGTACAAACAGCTCTGCGAATGGAATTCTTGAAAATTTCCGCCTGGACCTTTTACGGGAGAACGTCTACATGGTATCCGTAATACAGTAAATTTTTTTACCAGGTAAAAAGTTGAACACTCAATGGTCCCAATTTGTTTGTTGGCTTCACGTCATGTCTTTCTTTTTTTATTAAAGTTAAAATTGTTGAGGCTTTAACACTGATCAACAGCCGGTTTGAGGAGGAAGTAACAATATTATGCATGCCCGTTACTCTTTATTTGATAAACAGTATTTTGAAAAGATTAACGGTGCCTTCTTCCGAACCACGTCGCAAATAACTTAGTTATGGATTTTCAATAGAAAGTGCTCTTCTCTGCAATTTTAAAATCAACGGAGCTCTGCAAACACGTCGGTGACAAATGAATGGTTTGGATCTACTTAAAGATGAACTGAGGGGTCCATTCCTGAAAATATTACGTTCACCATGAAGTAGAAGACGAATGGCAATCTTTTTAAACAGTTCGAGAGAGGACGGATCGGTGTGAGGTCACCTAATGTATCGTTAGGCGACCCACCGATTAAACCTGCATATGCCCAGTTACCGCTACCTATCTCTTACACCTTCTGTTTATACGATCCATGTAGTGACGATGAGCTGTACACTTGAAGATAGGATTCAGAGTAATTATATTTTAAAACTTTGAATATTATCGAAGATTTATTCATATATCTTCCAACTTAATTTTGGTGACCATCTTTTAGAAAATTAATCACGTATGTTATCATACAGGTAAATAGGCTGAATGTCATTTCATTAGTTATGTGGCACACATCCCATACGATTTCGTATTCTTACCAAACTCGCTGCACCATGTAAGGCATAACTTGTTCAATTCGTGCTCTAAGTTCTGCTACAGAAGATGGCAAGGGCGGTAAAAATCTGGTGTCCCTGATGAATTTCCCCAAGGAAAAAAAAAAATCAAGAGTTTCCAGGTCCGGTGAACGTGAGAAGCTTGAAATCAGCGCACCTCCAGCATTCCATGTACCTGGAAAGTGGTTGTTGAGGAATTCCTGAACGTCAGTGCCGGACGTCGGGGAGTTAGCACGACGGTTCGCCATCTGTGATGAAGCATACACTGCGTTCAATGTCAGCCTCGTCATTTAGCACAATTAAAAGGTTTTGCAGATACCTAACAACACTCTTCCGGTGATTTTTTTCTCTTGAAGAAAAAAAAGGGACCCTAAACTTTGCTCTTTCTCGGTGTTTAAAAGACGTTAACCTTAGAGCTATCACAAACTGCCCAAATCTTATAGTTGTGTTTACTAACTTTACCACTTAAATGAAAAGCCCACTGACCACTTCTAATAAAATCTTCGTCTTTATCCAATCGATATGAAATTGCCCAAAGATATTCTGAGAAAAAAGATGTGGACTATCACCCACCCTTTTAATGTTTACATTGATGTCACTCTCAGCAAATGTAAATCTAAAGCAAACAACGAAATGTAGATTCCGAGTGAGGAATATCTGAATGTACTTTTGTTTGCTGGTGGCATCGTTATTATTCAAAAGAATGAAGATGGCAAAGATCAGTATTCATGTTGAGTTATATCCAGTCAGATCAAAGATTGGTTTGGAAAATTCGGTTTTAAAACAAGCGTCTCAAATCTCTTATTTAGATTGTGCTATAAGTTTTGATTTGGATCCTGATATTGAAATTAGATACACAAATTCCAAGCTGTCTGTGGTATCATTAGCATAAAACTGAGCCGTAAAGTACAAAAAGAAACCATCATGAAATTCTAGAAAGTAATGGAGGTTCCTGTGTTATCCTACGAACGCGGTAGCTGGTTTACCACAAAGAAACTAGAAAATAAAATTCTAACAGCAGATATGTGGTTCTAAGAGAGACGACGGGCTGGAGAAGAAGAGATATGATTAGAAGCGAAGACATTAGAACAGAATTACATATTTTCAGCATGAATTGAATTAAAAAGTGTCGTGAAGACAGGAAACAACACCTTATGAGAATGCCAGGTCACATAATACCTCAGAAGATCCTGAACTACAAGCCGAATGGGAAAACAGATATTGGAAGACCTAGAAAAAGGTGGGAATGATTTTGTTGATGAGTTCGGAACAGGCAACAGCCTAATCCTTGAAAGGAAGATTAGGATGACGATGATGCTGATGTGCTGATGTTGATGTACTGAGGATGTCTTGTGGCTTACGAGAGAACTTAAGCCACTTCTTGGATGATCTTTACGGCAATCGGTATGATAATTACGGTTTGCTGTTGCCGCATACCCTGATTCTTCAAACCAAAACACACAGCCAGTGCCCTGGGAATTACTGAAGGCAGCCTTCCTTGCCACAGCTGCCCATAGCGCTTGCGCTGCAGTGTTATTCGTATTCTATGAAACGTCAAAATTGTAATGCCCTCGCTTGGCGCCCAGCGGCCAGTGCGGCACTATGCTTTCGAATTTTTTCAAACTGTTGCATCCTTGAAGCCCAGGTTCGCGATGTACGTTTAGCCGTTACAAGAGTCAAAGATCACACTTTATTAAAAATTATGGTACAAAGTAATATCTCCAGTTACAGTTACATTTTCAGCAAGTACACCAAGTCCTTTCATCCATACATATATTTTTTCATCATTACTAACGTTTCTACAAGAACGTGTATACGATGTAAATGGCATATTACTATAAACATAACTAGGTCTACTTTGAGTCTTCGGGTCAGTACCATAATGCCACGTCTTGTATGCGATGACATCTCGATCGGCGAAAGATTCAAGTCCAGTAAGATATATGTGCAAGATATGAGATTAACAGAGCTCTGCACGCCGAACCGCTAGACCACACAACGAATGAGGAATGACGGCGGCACTTCTGCGACCTGTGACATCGATCATTAACAAGGATGTCAACGAAAATTCCTGCCAGTGTCGAAAAGTTGTACAGGCTGAGGCAGCTACTACAGACCACTTAAATAAATGCAGAGCAGTAAAATACACTATCTGATCAGAAGTATCCGGACACCTACTAGTGATCGTTATTATGTGGGCATCAACCCTTCTCCTTTTTGACGGTTTTAGCTGCTGATACTTTCCATGAGGTGTCTGACTGTATGTGGGCGAATGACAGGACATTCATCCTGGGGACTGGAGCGAAGTCAAGGTTCTAACTCATGTTCCATTGGGTTAAGGATGGCACTACGGGCAGGCGAGTACATTTACGGAATGTTTTTACTAACGATAGATGGGTTCAAATGGTTCAAATGTCTCTGAGCACTATGGGACTTAACATCTATGGTCATCAGTCCCCTAGAACTTAGAACTACGTAAACCTAACTAACCTAAGGACAGCACACAACACCCAGTCATGAAGAGGCAGAGAAAATCCCTGACCCCTCCGGAAATCGAACCCGGGAACCCGGGCGTGGGAAGCGAACGATACAATGACTCACATTTAGTGCTCTATGACACAGTGCACAGTGCAACACATCACCTCCACAGTGGTCCCTTAGATTGTACGCGGTACATAATTCTGTAAGAATACTCTTCTACATTTAATGCTGTCTTAAGCACAAGAATGATTGTTGTTGTTGTGATCTTAATTCCGAACACTGTTTCGATGCAGCTCTCCATGCTACTGTTGCCTATGCATGCCTCTTCATCTCCGAATATGTACTGCACCCTATATCATCATCTCTTTGCCTCCCTCTACTATTCCTTCCCCCTCCCTCCTATCCCCACACTGCCCTCCAGTACTAAACTGGTCATCTCTTGATGTCTCACAACGTGTCCTGTTGACCGATCCCTTCGTTATTCAAGTTGTGTCACAAATTTATTTTATCCCCAGTTCTTTTCAGAGCCTCCTCATTAGTTATGCAATCTGCCGATCTAATCTTTAGCACTTTTGTGCAGCATCACATTTAGGAAGCTTCTACTCTCTTCTTGTCTAAACTATTTATCGTCGAAGTTCCGCTTTCATACAGGGGTACACTCCAGACCAATACTGTAAGCAAAGACTTCCTGATACTTATATTTATACTAGATGTTAAAAAATCTCTGTTCTCCATAAACACTTTTCTTGCCATTGGCAGTCTACATTCTATATCGTCTCTGTGACAAAAATAGTAACACACCCTAACCAGAAAAAAACACCATTATACTGTAACACGACCTCCTTTGTACATCACTGCTGCCACTACACACGATGGTATTAACATTTTCCAGGCATTCGGCAGTGCCAAGTACTTTTGTCGGGTTACCATGAGGTAATGTGCGAGTCAATCACTTCAGATCACTCGTTTCCAGTTACCTAGCGTCCAGTGGCGACGCTCTTTACTCCATCTCAAGTTTCGCTTAGCACCGACTGCGCTGATGTGTGGCTCAAGAGCAGCCACCTACTCGACCGCTGTGCCCCATTGCTATCAATTCCCTACGGCTTTATTGTGCTAGTTGACCGCTGACTTCATGCGGTCTTTTACAACCACCGTTCACAGTCACTGTCCACGAGTTTCCACTTTACCATCGCATCACCAGCTGTCCACCACGGCAGTACTAGAAAGGTTGAAATGCCCGTGACGCATTTGTTACTCAGGTGAAATCTAGTAACCATTATAGTACAAGTTCGATATCACTGAGCTTAGCCACCCTGACCTATCAGTTCTACAGTTACTGCTTCTCAACTGATAACGAAATACCTCCCCGCCTCCTTTCGTAAGGATGGGACCACCTCTAATGACATCCAGTGACACATCCGCTTTACATAGCCGTGTTCGAGTCCTTTTGATCTGGTAGTGTATTTGTAGATGCGGTTATCTTTAATAATGATGAAGAGTGGACTGAAGTAGTCAGGAAGAATGAATGCGCAAAGAAATGGAATACACAAGTACTAAGGAATGAAGAGATACGCTTGAAGTTCACTGTAGATCTAAATATTGGTACTACAATAATGAATAGCTCAAAAGGCGTTTCAGTTGAAAAGGAATGAATACCTGTAAAAAAGGCAATGACAGAAGATGGAAAGAAAAAACAGGTACATGGAAGGTAACTACGAAGAACCTTGGGTAACAGAAGAAACACTTCAGTTGATAGGCGAAAGAAGTAATTTCAAAATTGTCCAGGGAATACAGAAATACAAGTAAATTAGGAATTAAATAAACAGCATCTGTAGCGAAGCTAAAGTGAAATGACTACATTAGAAACGTGAAGAAATCAAAAAAGAAATTTTCGTCAGAAGGACTGGCTGAGCAAATAGGAAAGGCAAAACAACCTACGGTGAAATTAAAAGCAAGTGCGGTAACAGTAAGAGTGCAATGGAAATTCAACTACTAAACGCAGAGGAGAAATTGGGTAGATGGAAAGAGTATACTGAAGGCCTCTATGAGGAAGAGAAATCGCCTGATGACGTGACAGAAGGAGGAACAGGAGTTTACAGGGTACACATGGCTGATCCAGTATTAGAATCAGAATTTAAAAGAGCTTTAGATCAAAGCAGGCTGGATGGATTCCATCAAAATGTCTTAAGTCATTTGGCAAGGGTGGCAACTAAATGACTCTTCACGTTGGAGCGTAGAATGTATGAGATTGGCGATAAACCATCAGACTTTCGCAAAACATCATCCACACAATTCTGAAGGTAGCAAGAGCTGAGAAGTGCGAGAATCATCGCACAATCAGCATAACAGCTCATACATCCGAGTTGCTAATAAAGATAATAAAGTGTTTTATCCACCCTCAGCCACTGTAGTTGTACGAGGGCTGTTCAATAATGAATGATCATAATTTTTTGTCGTCATAATTTCTCGCACAAAAATTTAATCTTATGAAATTCTGTTAGCTTAATGTGCAACAAACACGCCGTAGCAGTTTCATTGTTGGGACTCATGGTTCCTGCCTGTGAGAGGCAGACAAGGTCAGACACGATCAGTATTGCCTACCGCTGCAATGGGGGTAACACGTGAGCAACAGTATGAGGCTTTGAAATTCTCCTTTCGTCTCGACAAATCTTCAGCTGAGGCCTAAACAATGTTACAGGAGGCTTTTCCCTACTTGCTTAAAAATATGTAGCTTACGTCCCTGTAGTGTCATGTAAAAATCTGAAGTAAATCTTCCAACAACTGATTACATTTATAGAGGTAGCAGCTATCGACCCACGCTGAAACACCTGTGTTAGTACCAAGTGCATCGTTCACGGACTGACTCTGGCAGCCAGTCGATCGTACAGAAGGCGATTACTGTCCTGGGATACGTTATCTGCTCGATCCCTTCACGTAGTTCTGTAATAGTTGTTGCTTGACGAGTTTCGAGAGTCACTTCTCGTCCCATCATCTCGCACAGGTGCTCGATTGGACACAACTCTGGCGATCGTGCTGCTTAGGGAAGTCGCTACATGTCTTGCAAGAGCGCGTCGAGTTTCACGGGCAGTGTGTGGGCGAGCATTACCCTGTTGGACCGTCGCCTTCCTGTTGAAAGAATGGCAAAAGAATGGACTGACGATATACTGCATGTACCGAGCTTTGCTTAGCGTACCCTCCAAGAACACCAAAGGTGAATGAGAGTTATAGCTTATCGCACCGCTCACCAGGTCTACGTCGCACACGCAGACGGCCATCACTTGATGTCAGACAGAAGCTACTTGCATCCCTGAAGACCATAGCACGCCATTCCATATTCCAGATGATCCTCTGAGGGACCAGTCGCGCTGTGCGCATCTATCCTGTGGCTTGAGGGGAAAACAAGCTAGAGGTGTGCGTGACCGTAATCGAATTGCTAACATCTGCTTCGCAGCAGTCTGGGCTCACAAGCCCTCTTATCTGTGCTATGGTAGCTGTACGATCTGCTACTGCTTGTAGTACGATGATCCTGACAAGCGTATGTGCCGCCTTAACTCCGGAAACTCGTTTACGGCTGTGGGAATGTACATGTTACTACAGACACCCTCATCGTGGCATAACTGAGGTAGCACATTCAACGTGTTCAAAAATGGTTCAAATGTCTCTAAGCACTGTGGGACTTAACATCTGAGATCATCAGTCCCCTAGAACTTAGAACTACTTAAACCTAACTAACCTAAGAACATCACACACACCCATGCCCGAGGCAGTATTCGAACCAGCGACCGTAGCAGCAGCAGAATGGTTCCGGACTAAAGCGCCTAGAACCGCTCGTCCACAGCGGCCGGCTGATCAACGTGTGTGACAGTTCACCGCAGGGAGCATTTAGCTTCTCGGAAGGTCACAATTTGACCATTTTCGAACTCGCTCATTTAGCTGTTGGAAGCCCGAGAGCGTCTCTGTGGCTCACGAGTTTGTACCACACACAGCTTTCTGGCTGTGAGCAGTCCGTATTAAAGGATACACACAAATGGCGCTCTGGTAGCTATGCCGCTACACTGTCTGTTGGTGGACGACGCTGAAACCATTATCATAACATCTACCATCCACAAGGTGGCATATAACACCATCGGATCAAATTCGACTTTTCAGCTGTAGTAATTTTATTCCGGTAGTGTATTGACCGCATGGGTACCCAACTTTATAGGAATGATGTTCTGACTGTGTGCTTCAGAATTCTCTTTGTTACCACTGTTAGTGGCATAAGTTGCAGCTAGGCGTCTGTACTTGTACGTCAACGTAGGGTTGAAAGAAAAGAGTCAATCTGCATTACAGTTGCAGACAGGATAACTGTTGTGAAACTTCCTGGCAGATTAAAACTGTGTGCCGGACCGAGACTAGAACTCGGGACCTTTGCCTTTCGCGGGCGGTGCTCTAGCGACTGAGCTACCCAAGCACGATTTACGCCCCGTCCTCACAGCTTTACGTCTGCCAGTAGCTCGTCTCCTACCTTCGAAACTTTACAGAAGCACTCCTGCGAACCTTGCAGAACTAGCACTCCTGAAAGAAAGGATATTGCGGAAACATGGCTTAGCCACAGTCTGGGGGATGTTTCTGGAATGAAATTTTCACTCTACAGCGGAGTGTGCTCTGATATGAAACTTCCTGGCAGATTAAAACTGTGTGCCGGACCGAGACTTTCAGGAGTGCTAGTTCTGCAAGCTTCGCTGGAGAGTTTCTGTAAAGCTTGGAAGGTAGGAGACGAGGTACTGGCAGACGTAAAGCTGTGATGACGGGGCGTGAGTCGTGCTTGGGTAGATCAGTTCAGTCAGCCTTCGGCGGCGCAGCGGTTCGGACGGTGTTCACGTCCCTGCCGCCCGTCTGCGCTAGAGGTGTTTACGTCATTACGTGTGTAGCGGTGTGTCGCGGTATACACAGAACGAATCATGGCCTTGTCGTTCCGCAAATCGACACTGAAATTTAATTTTGTTAACGAATATGCTCGAGCGAAGGCTTACGAGATCGAACGTTATGTACGGGACGCGGTGAAAATCGAACCTGACGTTCTAGTTGGAATACACTTATCTACAGTCAGCAGCGTGGTCTATGTCAAGCTCATAAATGAAGCGGCATGTGACGAACTACTACTTGGACACCGACAAGGACTTCGTTTCTGTCATTCGGACGGGAATGTTGGAGCGGTAACAGTAGAACACGCCGGCATGGGACTCCGAACGATCCGCGTCTTTGAGCTTCCATTCGAAGTGCCAGAAGAATTGGTGACAGATGCCCTGCGTCCTTACGGAACGGTCCTATCCCACGTGGCTGAAAAATGGGCGAGTTTCAAGGCGTATCCTGTCCTCAATGGCGTCAGACAAATACGGACCGAACTCCGAAAACATGTCCCGTCATACTTGTACATCGCCGGTTGTAGGGCGATTGGCTTTTACGACGGACAACCAAGGACGTGCTCTGGATGTGGGAAGGAGGGACACATACGTTCTGAGTGTGCTCAACGAAGGTTATTACAGCTGCCACGGGATGATCCACCCCTCACGCCGCATCCGATTGTGCTCCCCATGACTTACGTCGCCGCATTACGCGATAACGTGGGCCGTGACACAGACGCGTACCAGAACACACAGACAGCGGCGGATCGTGGCGAGCCACAGAAAGACGACGTTGCGCTGGACCGCCTGCAGCAGTCACAGGACGCCCTCTCTTCGGTTCCGCTTGCGGCCCCTTCAGATAAGGCACTTGGAGACGTCAATACTGCGACGGCGCACGATTCCGACGCCCCCCCACGAACAACTGGAGAACATGCTGACCTCTGATTCCGAGTCCCGGCAACGTAAACAGCGATCACCAAAACGTCGGAAGAAGCACCGCCTAACGGTGGAGACCGACTACTCTGATCTAGCAGACAATTCTGAGATGTTTACGGGTACAGAACAGACGACCATGGATACAGAAGAACTGCCTAGCGTGGATGCAACGGTGGCCAGCGGGACGGCGGCACGACCTACCGCTGCCGATGCTCCAGACGCAGCGAAGGAGCTCGATAGACGACAGCAGGCTACTGAGGAGGCTACGGCGCCTGCACCGCATGGCAACGATGGGACACTAGGGGACTGGTCAGAAGAGCCACCCCCGTGGGGAACTGATGATGCCGGAGGAACTGCTCCCACGCACTCTCCCGGTATAAGACCGGCAGAGTGCACGGAATAACGGCAGACCATATGAGGGGACGGCGGGGGACGTTAGTCCGACAGCAGCCTATGTGCGGCACAATTAGCGACCGTACGGTACCCTATCTACGTTGACCGCCATGCAACAAGCTTATCGGATAGGGTCTGTCAACATCAATCGCATTGGGACGCCGGTAAAAATCAAGATGCTCAGTGACATGATAAAGGCTGCGGATTTAGACATAGCACTATTACAAGAAGTTCGGGTACTTCCCCTCTCGGACTTTTACGGTTACGACATTTACTGTTCCCCGTGTGACGAGAGAGGCTTTGGCACAGCTATACTATTAAAGGAAGGGATACGTGCAGACGAAGTTGAGTATTTGCCTTCTGCCCGTGGTACGGCCGTGACCATAGGTGGAATACGTTTAATCAACATATACGCACCGTCAGGCTCGGATAAGAGAAGGGAAAGAGCAGATTTTTACGCCCATGAGGTTACACCGTTGTTCCAGGGACGATAGGATGGTTGCATACTCGGCGAAGATTTTAATTGTGTGCTCGACAGAAAGGACCAACAACCTAACTATACTACTAGCCAAGAACTTAGGGAGCTGGTCCACGGGATGGAATTAGTCGATACATGGGACCTGAAGTATCACAACCAACCAGGATATACATTTTTTACGAGCCACTCCGCGGGCCGTTTGGACCGCATCTACGTTTCAATGGCGTTAGCAATGTCGACGGTGGACGCAGAGCAACGGGGAGGGTCAGAGGGAGCTGGGGAACGTCCTGGAAGAGATCCCAGACGCGACGAGTGTGGACGGGGAAGCGGACGGGTTATCTGAAATTACGTGTGAAGAGCTGGAGGAAGCGATTACACGAGGTGCTTGCAACAAGTCCCCAGGTCCAGACGGATTCCCGTTGGAATTTTACCGTGCCTTTGTGACCATTATGACACCGATGTGGCTATGTATGTTTAACGAGATTCTACGGCAAGAAGTACCGGTTAACATTCAATTCATGATACCGATACCGAAGCCCCGTGGTGGCAAACGGCCTTGTGATTATCGCCTCTTGACCCTCCTTAATAGTGACTACAAGATCTTCATGCGCATCCTGGGAAGTCGTATCAAAAAGTCGCTGGAGAATCGAATACATGCCGATCAGACTTGTCTTGGCGGCTTCAGTAATATCCACACAGCCTTGGGAGACTATCGTGACGTCGTCGCCCTCGCGGCTGCATGCTGCCTCCGGGGGGCGATGGTTGCAGTAGATTTCGATCATGCTTTCGATCGCGTGGATCATGTGTACCTCGCGGCGGTGATGAACAGGATGGGTGTCTCGCCATTATTGACCAATGCCGTGATGCGGCTGTTGCACGGCGCCAGATCAGTGATGGTGGTAAACGGAGGGAGAACTGAGTATTTTAAGATCTTAAGATCAGTGAGACAGGATTGCCCCTCGTCGATCCTCCTTTATGCGATCGCCTTAGAACCGTGCCTCGCAGGCCTTCGTCGCCGTCTTACCGGGATCTCCCTACGGCATTTATCATTCAAATGCAGAGCATACGCGGATGATATTGTGTTCCTCGTACGGAGAGAGAGGGAGACTCAAATAGCACTGGATTGGCTACGGACGTATGGGATGGCAGCTGGAAGTGTGGTCAACTACCGAAAATCACAATTCATGCATGTGGGGCGTGGACTAGAACCAGGAACGGAAGGACCCTTACCTGCGGTGGAAATCCTTCGCTGTTTGGGTATCACCTTTCATAAAGAGACAGCGGGAACGGCTGCGGACAACTACCGAAGACTGTTACTCAGAGTCCGCACGGCAGTACGACTAAACGCCCTACGGTCGATGGATATGCTGCAGCGAGTGTTACTCGTCAACCTTTATCTCGCGCCCATGATGTGCCACCTGACGCACCTTCTCCCCTTGCCGCGCACGATGGCTGTGAGGATTCAGGCGGCTTTTGGGTACTATGTGTGCCTGGGACAACTCTTTAAGGTACAGTACAACACACTTACCCTCCCAGCGCGAGAGGGGGCGTTGGTTTAGTGAACGTGCACGAGAAGGCGCGTGCCATGTATATTAATACTAGGCTCAAGCGGTGGCGCAACAGGAATCGCTCGCTTACGGGGACGATCATCGAAGAACTAGTACCAACATCGCATCTTCCTCCAGTGAGTGTCGGCCATATATCGCCACCTTTAACGTATGTGCGCACGTTCATCGTGGAACACAGTTACGTTCGAGAGCGTTTACGGACGACCCGACAGTCGACATCGGAGGACGTGCACCATCTGCTTCTTCGACAGATCTCCTGGAATAGGGTGGAACGCAAACATCCAGCTGTTAATTGGCACGTGGTGTGGCGCACGGTCCACCACCCCCACCTACCTACATCAGTCAGATCAACGTGGTACATTGTCGTCAACCGAAAATACCCTACAAATGATAAAAAGTACGCAATACATTTGGCTGATTCGCCCTTCTGCCAGCAATGTGGCGAACTGGAGACGGACGACCATCGGCTGGTCTGCGGCGAGGCATTGGCTGTCTGGACTCTCCCAAGAACGATAATAGCGTTCATGGGGCGCACTATCTATACAGCAGTCTGTTCTCACATAGTATTTTTTCCAGAGGAAACGTATTTTCCGCGTCATAAGACGAACGCAGTGGCGTGGATCACAGGTATGACGGTCCATTACATCTATAGAGACACACGTACGACCTTACTGAACGTCCTGGATTACTGGCAATACTTGCAAGATGGACACACACAACTATTACGGCTACAGAAGTACAAGGATTGGTATGCCAATTTCCTAGTAATGGCTTTTGCGGACCCGCCATATACTTGGGGTGTGCCAGGTGCGCAAAGAAGAGCGGCGGTGCTTTCGTCATGAAACCGACCAAGTCATGTGATCGACTAAGAACACTAAGCGAGTAAGCTACCTACGAAACACTCACGCTTGAACAGTTAGCAGATGGATGTACTTCAAATTTTGTTTTCATATCCATAAATACTTTTCTTTAGGGTGCCGGTGGCCCCATTTTGATTTTGTTGTTATTTCATGCTGCATGGTAGGACGGCAGCGAGGTTCCTCCCAGGACAGTTATCATGTGTCAGGACGTACTATGTTTATTTTGTGAATGATAAAGGTTTCTGTTTCTCCTACCTTCCTTCATATAAAATAAATGAATAAAAAACCCTCACCCCCCCAAAAAAAAAGAAAAAAAATTTGGTAGAGCACTTGCCCGCGAAAGGCAAAGGTCCCGGGTTCGAGTCTCGGTCCGGCACACAGTTTTGATCTGCCAGGAAGTTTCATATCAGCGCACACTCCGCTGTAGAGTGAAAATTTCATTGTAGAAACATCCCCCAGGCTGTGGCTAAGCCATGTCTCCGCAATATCCATATTTCAGGAGTGCTAGTTCTGCAAGGTTCGCAGGAGAGCTTCTGTAAAGTTTGGAAGGTAGGAGACGAGGTACTGGCAGACGTAAAGATGTGAGCACGTGGCGTGAGTCGTGCTTGGGTAACTCAGTTGGTAGAGCACTTGCCCGCGAAAGGCAAAGGTCCTGAGTTCGAGTCTCGGTCCGGCACACAGTTTTAATCTACCAGGAAGTTTTTATATCCACGCACACTTCGCTGTAGAGTGAAAATTTCATTGTAGGATAACTGTTGTTACTACGTGAATTAAGTGTGTTATCCACAGTCACTGAAATGATTGCGTTATTGGCAAACGTGGTAGTTACCTAGCTTATCATCAGCAGCTAGATTGCTTACCAAATGACACAACGGAAGACCACGTTGTAACTTTACGTCTGTAAATTTTTATAGTTTATAACAACGCCTGCAGATTTTTCTAAATTGCAAAATATTGTCATAGAATAATTTATTGTATATCAGTTTGTGGAAATGGGACGACGCTGCAAAGCAACTCCTATAGAGGTGTGCTTCTGCAACTGAACGTATTAAGTATAATTTTCTGTTGTAATAACAGTTTTAGAGTAATTTAAAAGAAATGTGTTTAGGAATCTTTTGTCGACAAGTAACAGGTATCATGCTGTAATTAAAATACTTTAGTAATTTAAGGTAAGACGTACATGAATGCACTAGCGACAACAGTGGGTGCCAGCTGCCAATTTTACGGCTAGTAGCGGCCACCACTTGTCACTTTAGAACTGTCCTGAGTGCAAAGGAGCACACAGTATTGTGTGGCAAGGTACACGAGCATCTGGAAATTACTCTGCATGTTGCGATTTTAACCTTGACTTGTCGATCGTTCATCTCGTCCCTCTTCATACCTGGTAGTGGTTTGTACGGCTGGTATAGGAGACTTAGCGAAGTATGTTCTAACACGGTTTTGCTACAACTACTCACTTAATTTCATCCCTATGTTGCTGTTGTTGTGGTCTTCAGTCCTGAGACTGGTTTGCTGCTGCTCTCCATGCTACTCTATCCTGTGCAAGCATCTTCATCTCCCAGTACCTACTGCAACCTACATCCTTCTGAATCTGCTCGGTGTATTCTTCTCTTGGTCTCCCTCTACGATTTTTACCCTCTACGCTGCCCTCCAATACTAAATTGGTGATCCCTTGATGCCTCAGAACATGTCCTACCAACCGATCTCTTCTTCTAGTCAAGTTGTGCCACAAACTTCTCTTCTCCCCAAACTATTCAACACCTCTTCATTAGTTATGTGATCTACCCATCTAATCTTCAGCATTCTTCTGTAGCACCACATTTCGAAAGCTTCTATTCTGTTCTTGTCTAAACTATTTATCGTCCATGTTTGACTTCCATACATGGCTTCATTCCATACAAATACTTTCAGAAACGACTTCCTAACACTTAAATCTATACTCGATGTTAACAAATTTCTCTTCTTCAGAAACGCTTTCCTTGCCATAGCCAGTCTACATTTTATATCCTCTCTACTTCGACCATCATCAGTTATTTTGCTCCCCAAATAGCAAAACTCCTTTACTACCTTAAGTGTCCCTATGTAATATCACATTATATGAATGCATTCACAGATCTGAAGATGGTAGCCATGCTAACCGAAACCGGTAATCAAATGGTCCAATTGGCTCTGAACTATCGGACTTCACATCTCAGGTCATCAGTCCCCTATAGCTTAGAACTACTTAAACCCAATTAACCTAAGAACATCACATACATCCATGAAAGACGCAGGATTCGAACCTCCGTCCGTAACGGTCGCGTGGTTCCAAAATGAAGCGCCTAGAACCGCTCGGCCACACGAAACCGGTAACCAAGAGTAAAGTTTATTTACAATTAACATTGCCAAGAAGTTCACATTATATCAAGATTTTACTGCAGATAGCCCCTTACTACTCAAGACGAGTAAACTAACGGTATCAATACTTTTCGAGACCTTTTCTAACAACATTACGCCCCTACTATTAAAAAAATATGTTCTGCATCAGTTGGAGTATTTATTAGAGTGTCGAGCCAAAATTCCAACTAAATTGTTCAAGAACTTTTCGCTGTTGTGGGAAAGAACATTAACCAATTTTCCTCTTTACATATTGTTCGAAATACAGATATGTACTTATATATTATTTATTTAAAAAAATACAATATAAATAGCTTACGTCTATGCAAATATTTACTGGAATATCATGTGAAAATATCAAATAAATCGGTTAAGAAATTTTCAAAATATTTAGTAACTACTTTAAACCACGTCTTGTTATAATTTGGCAGGCGTAAACGTTACACAAAAATTACGTAAGAGAGGAAATTCGCTGCATGTCAGCCACAACTTTTGAAAAATAAAAATAATTAAAACAAACATTGATCTGGCTACATTTGGGAGGAACTGGATTGTTTAACTGCCACACCCTTTATGAGCCAACTCTCACGCGCAGTGCAATAATGATGAATCGAACACCAACGACACATATCTTATGCAGCATAACATATCTACGGTAGCTAATCACTATGTTCCCATTGACCATTCCATGAGGATAGTTAAGGTGTTGTCCGCAGCCTCATCCTATTCGTGTTCAGTACTCAAAAGAAGCTGGGACGACACACTTGCCCAACGAGGCCTCCCATCTCGATAATTCGCTGAAAACTCCTACTTCTTGAACCTTTTGTTCCGAGTCTTTGGCGCCTATAACTCTGACAATAATTTCAAGGATTAACCACTTGACTGATAACCACTGTGGATTTTCATCTGCTCTATGTTTATTTGGACTGAGGAAACAGAACATTGCGCTTACGTGATTTGAAAGTGTGCGGGTTCACCTTTGGAACGCAGCAACTGTACACTGCACAGATTCGGCAGGTCCCTGGTAGCTTTCTGGAGGTACTGGCACCACACCATACATTAACACAGAGGTCAGACAGTCCTCGTAACGTACTCACAGGTGGTTAGTTGGCTCCCAACAGCTTCGCAGTAGTGTTCCGTCAGTTTCATATTTCAGATAACATTGGAGGCCAAGACGTTGGCTTGAGTTCACAATCATGCCTCAGAAACCACCCTGTGGTTATTCCCTTGCAAGATGCCGTCGCCGTCGGGGAAGACAACAAATAGGAATGAATGCAGCTGGTTCGCAATAATATCAACGTCGTTCACAGATAGTATGGAGACTTCGATTACTACCACAGGTCCCTCGGAGGCCAAGTTGTATACACCCTGCAGGATCATACTGACCCCACCGGCCATCGTCCTTGATGCGGTGCATGTTTCAAGGAGCAGTTCGTCTGGATGATAGCGTACGCGGACACGACCAGACGTCTTATGCAAAAGCAAATGTAATTCACCTTACCAGGTAACAAGATTCTGTTGATCCAGGGTCCAATTTCAATGACCTCGTACCCACTGAAAACGTAATAGAAGACCACGTTGAATTAAAATGGGGGCATAAGGGCCGTTCCCTGCTGTCCAGAAACGATATACACTTCAGCCTGGACTAGTGCTATATTCTGTGGTTAGATATGTCATAGACATCTGCCCTATGATTTGATGAGATATTCAACACCTTGACGCCCTTTACCCGTCTTCCAGCTACTTTACATACATGCTCACGACTGCAGCACGCAAAAAACCGACTAGCTTCGCCACTTCCGATATTTTCGTTCCAGTCGGCAGGATATAAATATCTACTCGCTTGAAAGTCATTCTTGTCAGCTAATTTCGCCAGCTGCGCCCCTTACCGTCGCTAGAGTGACTCCCCATTCTTCTCTTGTCCGCTTACACACTGCGCTATTGTAATGGAGTCATTCGTTTTCAAAGCTCGATATTTTCTTAAATGATATAAGTACAAATGTGACTGATGCAGGAATAGAACAGGAAACTGACCAAGTCTGCAGCTTGCAGACTAGAAATTTTCTGTAAGTACCACTGTGGTTACACGACACACGTTAAAGCGGTAGCCAGGTTCGTGTCGATGGTCGTCACAGCAACACAGATGCGTTCTCTGACCTGTTCCACTGTTCTTGGCAGCGGCAGTACGTAAACATGACCCTTAATGTACATCCAAAGGTAAAAGTAGTAACTGTTGTGTAAGCCCAATTTGGGAGGGGTGGGGGGGGCGAGGGAATCGAGCCACATCATCTTCACCACTAGACTCAATTCAGCGATTCGTCGTTTAGGTTTCGACGAACATTGACGCTCCAATGAAGGGGTGCCCAGTCTTGTATCACCTGTGGAAACAAACAAAATTGCAACATATCGAGGTAAGAGGTACCCGTCACTGTCCTCTCACAGTAGGTAAACGGCCCACACAGCTCCGTCTGTAACGTTGCACAGAAAACTGTAACATCCGGTGAATCTCGGTCACAAGTCACAATTTCATGAGGCTGAACAGTACCTCACACACTCATGTTGTGGTGATTAACCTTTCCAGATAAGGGGGAAGGTTGCTTCGTCGCTGAATATCAACTTGGAGGTGAAATGTTCACCTTCAAGTTTTTCTGCATTGTGATGCAAAATTGAAGGCACGGGCCGTAATCTTACGGTTTCAATTATTACACGATCCCTGCAGTCGGTACGGTTTGAACTGTAATCCCCGTCGGCGAATCTTCCGCACAGTTTTCTGCGGTATCACAAGTTTGTGGCTTGTGCGGACGGTTGATTGTTCTGGACTGCGTACGAAACTTTCCCTCGACCTCTTCGGATACAGTTGGTCAGCCGGTACTTTTCCATTTACAGAGACAAGCTGTGTTTATGTGGCGATTCTCTGCCACGATTCGTTTTGAATGCACGCTGAACTCTTGTGCTGTACAAGCGTCTCTCATATTCCACCACACAGAAGCCGTTTTCTTGCTTTGTCGCTACTTTGTCAAGTCACTGCACCCATAACGCAAACTGGTGGGCAAAGTACAAAGTCGGAGAGATTACGGTTTTATTCATGTGCCAATCACATTTCTACACGTAACACTTTGGAAATAATAGAACTCGAAAAACGAATGAATCATTTCCAGTAGGCCTGTACTTTTCTTTCTACGTCACGTGTCCGCAACGTCACGAGACGGTATTTAGTATCGTTGTGGACATTTCTCATACTGCTCTTGTCTCATCAGTGTGCGTCATTGGTGCTTGCAGTATTAACATCATTTAGGCGTAACCTCTATGCATGACTGCCACTGACGCAGGTTCGAATCCTGCCACGGGCATGGATGTGTGTGATGTCCTGAGGTTAGTTAGGTTTAAGTAGTACTTAGTTCTAGGGGACTGATGACCTCAGAAGTAAATGGCTCAGAGCCATTTGACTGCCACTGATGTACAGACTGTGTTATCTATGAGACATGTGCATTTCTCTTGACGGTATAATTTTGAGTCACCTTGCCTCATTATGCAGCGCATAAAAAGCCACGCTTGGACATTCAAAACTCAAACCTTCTATTTGCATTTTTGCTATTTGCTACGGGCAGCAATGACTCAGAAACAGTTTCCACAGTTCCAGTCATGAGTTAGGGTAGATCTTTCTCAATTATCCGAATCCGTAAATATAAGTCCCCTCCTAAATATACCCGAGTGATATACGGTCCCTCTGCCTCAATCCTAGCCTGTTAGGATGTTTGAAGGGGGTCAGTAGAAGCAAGTGCCAGTACATATTTTGCTTTGCGGCTGATAACACGTTTGGCCATGGTCATGACAATAACATAAATACAGTAGGGTAACGCAGTTTATACAGTAGATAATATTTTATTGAAGAACGCATGCAATTACTTGTTACAGATAACTCGGGCAGACTACTTTTTACTATATTCTTGCTGAACATTTATTTCAGTCAACGCCTTCGTTTGGCTTATAAAAACTACGACTCACGAAAGTGAAATTAAAATCAGAGAACAACTCACAACTCAGTCACTGGCTTGTCTTGAAGATGCCCGTCCAAGTTCACGAGCGGAAAACATGTGGAAATGTTGATATCGTGAATGGATGCCCGAAAAATGTAATAACAGTCAGTGAATCTCACATCGAAATGTTGGCAGATTTTGTTATTATTATTATTATTGAGACAATTCTCATTAAGGTGTAAGCAGTATCGGACGAGAGGTTACAACATTTTTTCAGGAAATACACCAAAAATAACGTACAGTTCTTATTACGTTTATCACATAGTTCATAACATTCATAACTTAGGTGCGTGATGAGTAAAATTAAATATTTGGACTTCCGCATCTTTCTGAATGTAACGGAGAGCCTAGGGAATGTCCCACGGTGAACATCCCGGTTACGACGTACTGCCGGGGTCCGCCTCCTAGTGCAATGAAGGCATCAACACAAGTTTACCTGCTGGGACGAGAACAAGCCCTCTTATCCAAAGTGTGATAGAGGTCATTGAAAAGATGGAAATGTTTTTCGTTAATTTTCAAGTGAATTCCTCTCGAATTTCCCGAAGAAAGACAATCGCATCAAGTGGTAGTCAGAAATGTTTCATTATCTGCTCAACACAAAAAATGCTGTTTCTTTAATTTTTGGTTCGATTTCAGATAAATGCCTGTACTTCTGGTACAAACTGAAATCCCCACGCCACAGTTTGTCGCAAATCGCTAGAAGATCCAAAGCAAAATAGCTAAGCCCATTTCAGTATTATCAATAGACTTTGCAATTACGTTTTGGTTCTCCTAGCGGCGTGCTAAAGTGCACAGATGCGGTGATTTCAGTATGGTATGTACCAGTATTAAGTTACGATTTCAGGGATATGTCTGCAAACAAACAACAAATGAGTTACGTAACTTTATTTCTTCGAAGTGATATTTAAAAAGTTGTCGATTCAGCTCGAAGAGCAAGCAGAGACAGAGGTTGGTAAACCTAGTATTGAAAAATGGAAATTTGAACAGTGAATACTGATAAATTAGGAATTACAGAAATTAGTAGGAAAAACCCCGACCGGCTCTGAAGAAGTGATTGCAATCATGCTCAGTGAAACTGACCATGCCATGCCTAGAATAGGTGAGTCTGAGTTGCAGTCTTCATACTAATCCCATTACAGTAAACTCATCAACTTTATCAGAATGCTATGTGGAAGCAATTAGAAGTTAGTTGTCATGAAAAGTAGTTTTACAGTTAGCCTATTTTGTAATCACATTTTCATCTGCTCACCATTAGCTACACAAACATACTTCAGTATGTTGAAATAATTTGGCAAATTAATCGAAGTGTTTATCGTATTTACCATACAAAACCTTCATTTTTGTATTAAGAGCAACTGCTGCAAGAACCAACACCTTCCATTTTACCGGTACGCGTAACATTCTCCGATATTTTTTGTGTCAATGCCATGTTTCATAGGCAACATTAAGGTGCTGTATTTAAGAGTATATAACGGGTATCTGCAAACATTTTCAGAGGAATTAAGTTGCAAAGCATTACAAAATTAAGGCCTCTTCCCTCTCAGAATTATTTTCTGTACATCCTAGATGCAATTGCAATTTGGGAAAAATAGAAACAATGATAAAGGAATCCAATGAGAAGCTGACCCTAAAAGAGGTAGAATATTGGAACGATAGAGTATTCTGGAACAGTTGGAGTACTTCGAGCTTAACCGAGTGATAAGCCGAAAGGAGCGGCTACAAAGACAGAGAGAGAGAGACTGGCAGATAATAGACACACACACACATACACATGCATACACACACACACACACACACACACACACACACACACACACACACACATACACACAGAGAGAGAGAGAGAGAGAGAGAGAGAGAGAGAAAGCAGTAGATACATAGATAAATAGATAGAGAGAGAGAGAGAGAGCATGCTGTTTTTTCGTATCCAATAGACAGACCATTTCACTGTCCACTGGAACCGCCACTAGCAGATGGACAGAATAGAAGCCAGCGAGGCATTGTGGTGCATCATTCGACTTGCTGCCAGTGAGTGACGTAATCAGAGAGCTTATGGAAATGTGGGGCCATTCAGAAATAGACGTCAGCTCTATAACAAGGTGAATCATTTGGTTCCACCAGACCAGAGGCGACATGACTAGTATAGAGAATGAAGTACTATTACGAATTCCTCTACCCGCTAAATCGCTTTACATTCAGGATAACAGTTGTGTTAAAATATGATGAACTAAATTTGTACGTTTGATTTTCTACTTTCTTCAGTTACCGCTACAGCGAACAGTTAGTTACTGAATGTAAGGAATTTCTTCACAAGATAGCCTACATGCTATGAATATCAAACTTTCTCGTTACTCAATAGCTGATACGTAATTTGCATGGCACACTGTGTTCACGAAACACACGACCCAATGATAAGACGTAGCTTTCCGCCACCATCACACGTAGCTGTCCAGCAGGTTATTAGATTATCCGCGTTTGGAGAATACTTCTACCCCACAATTGCGTACTGAATTAATGAATACACGTAAATTACTGCTGTGATTGTAAGACTAGCTTCACCGAGCAGACAGGAAGCCATTTTATAAAGCGATACAAGGAACAAATCAAATTAAGGAGGGAAAAAAGTATAGGATATAAATTCAACTTTGGTTTTCACCTTATACAAAATAGTCACAGAGTGATAACAATGCAGAGATGTAAAGGTAACGTCGGAATACCCCAAGAAATTGTGATAGGGCAGTTACTGTTTACACTATTTATAAATGATCTAGTAGAAAGCGTCGGATGCTCATTAAGGCTGTTCGCAGATGATGCGGTTGTCTGGAACAAAGTAGCAAAGCTGGAAGGTAGTAACGATTTGCAGAATGACTTCCAGAGGATTGATGAATGGTGCAGACTCTGGCAGTTACACTGAACGTAAATAAATGTAATTTATTGCACATACATAGGAAAATAAATCCACTACTGTACAGCTACACTATTGATGACAAACGGCTGGAAACTGTACCTACCGTAAAATATCTAGGAGTAACTATCAAGACCGACCTTTCCACACTTGGAAAGGAGATGCCAATCTCAGATTCATAGGAAGAATCTCATCCACGATGAAAGTGGATTATAAGGCGCCTGTCGACCGATTCTTGAGTACTGTTCATCTTGGATGCCTACCAGGTAGGACTGATGAAAGTGAGAGAGAAGATCCAACGAAGAGCGGCGCGATTCGTCACTGGATCGTTTAGCCGGTGCGAGAGCGTTACGGAGATGTTCGACAAACCCCATTGGCCGAAGTTACAAGAGAGGCGTTGTGCATCACGGAGAGATCTACTATTGAAGTTTCGAGAGATCACTTCTCGGCAAGAGCGGGTGACATATTACTTGTCCCCACATTGGTCTCGCTTAATGACAACGAGGAGAAATTTCGAGAAATTAGATTCAATACAGAGGCTTATCGTCAAACATTCTTCCGACGCGCTATTCGATTGTGGAACAGGGCTGGAGGGCTCAGTTAGAGGTACGAAAAGTGCCCTCCACCACACACGATTAGGTGGCTTGCAGAATATAACGTAGATGTGTAAGTTATTAAAAAGAACACCGTAATTCGTCGAATAATGGAGAAGGGATATTTTATGGACATGAATGAAGAAATAGAATTTATGCCCACCTGAAACATCTCAGAAAAAGGCAACCAACGAGCAGCTCGCACTGAGAAACACGATTCCTGTAACGTTGACAGATTCCATTAAAGGCACTCTATAAATTCCCATGCACTGAAATGTCAGTGGTGTACGCTGCCGTCTGCAGTTCACTGCGCTTAAGATTTGGCACGCTCAGACTAGATCACATAACTTTATGCTTGACCAGAAAACAAGTACTTTCACCCTATAATTGGTAAATCATTAAATTATATCCTTGGAACATGTTAAAATATAACTACTCTCACAGCTAACATATACCAATACTTTTAAAATGTACTCATGACTCAAAAATTTTTCGATCATTATTATTGGGAACATTAGTTTTAAATCTATTTGATTTTCACTTCAACAGTAAATTGGCGTTGCTTTACCATCGCACAACGTTAGGTATATTTTCCTTTTTTTCGTTATATTATACACGAGCGAATTAAAGTTTTTCGTGTAATGTTGTTGTGGTATTCAGTCCGAAGAAGACTGGTTTAATAGATGTTAAGTCCCATAGTGCTCAGAGCCACTGGTTTAATGCAGCTTTCCACACAAATCTATCACTGCAAACCTCTTCATCTTTAAATAAATACTGCAGCCTACATCCATTTGGCTTTCTGTATTCGTCTTCAGTTCATCTTCTGCAATGTTTACCTCCAAACTTCCTTCCAGTATCAAACTGACCATCCCTTGGAGCATCAGAAATTGTTCCGTCAAGCAGTCTGTTCTGTTAGTCAAGTTGTCCACAAATTTCTTTTCTCCCGAATTTTGCCCACTACCTCCTCATTAGTTACGCAGTTTATCCGTTTATTTTCACCGTTCTTCCATAGCACCACATTTCAGTATCTTCTACTCTCTTTTTGTCTGACACGTTTACCGTCCACTTTTCCCTACAGACAAATACCTTCGAAAATACTTTCTAACACTTAAATTTATATTTGATGTTAACAAATTCTGTTTTTTCTGAATTTCTTTTCTTAATGTAGGCAGTCTGCATTTTATATCCTCTACTTTCGTCATCATGAGGTATATCGCTGCCAAAGGCTCAAATTTCAATCAATTCAATGCCTCACACCCAGATCTAATTCCCTCAGCATCGCCCGACTTTATTCAGCCCCATGCACTTATCCTTGTTTTCCATTTTTTGATGTTATAACCTGTTTCCAAAAAAATTACCCATTCTATTCACATGCTCTTCCAAGACAAAAAAAAAAAAAAAAATGGTTCAAATGGCTCTGAGCACTATGCGACTTAACTTTTGAGGTCATCAGCCGCCTAGAACTCAGAACTAATTAAACCTAACTAACATAAGACCATCACACACATCCATGCCCGAGGCAGGATTCGAACCTGCGACCGTAGCGGTCACGCGATTCCAGACTGAAGCGCCAAGAACCGCACGGCCACACCGGCCGGCCTTCCAAGACATTAGCAGTCTTTAACATAATTTTAGTGCCATGATCTAATTTTTAGTTAAATCTCCCTGAAATTTAATTCGTTTTCCAATATCTTTTGGCTCTCTGTTATCGGTTGCTCGACACATGTAGGGAATAGACATCCTATTATGTTCTGTATTTAATTTTCATTCTATTATGCGTTTAGAATGTAAATTTCGGACCCACTGGAAAATGGCTTCACTGTGAAAGCGCAAATGTTTATGTGAGTGGGACGGCTATTCATTAACTTCGTCCATTTGCCATTTACCAGTTACCAGTTATGGGACGTACACATCGTTGTCGTTTAACAAGCTCTTGGATAGCGTATTTACAATCTCGAGCGAAAGAAACTGTAGTTTCACTGTAGTTTCACTGCAGTTGCAGCTATTATAGTTGTAGTATGTCGCCTTCGATATGAAGAATCAGTTTGTTAAAGCGTTTCTCCTGAAGACACTAGTGTCTGACAAACGTACGACTTTTTAAATGGAACAGTCACTTTCTAAATACTCAGAACATGTACACGACATTCAGACATCCGTCAATGGTGGCATCTTTTTGTAGGTGATCGGCTTCTCCAGTCAGCATCGTGAAGACTGAAAACGTGCCGTGCCTCCCTGGATACCAAAACTGGTCTTTGCCCCGTCTTCGGTGCATTTTGCAAAGGAAGGTAGTGGTCACGGTATTTTGTTAGAAGCTTGCGGAAATCGAACGGGAAAGGTTGGGGCTTATAGTTCGGGTTGCGGAAAATGTCCTGTGATCAAACTTTATAGGAATGTTGAGATTAGCGCAGAATTGGAAGGCATAGAGAACGGCGGGTTAATGAAGGTAAAAGACAGGAATATTATGTGTCATTCACGACGGAAAGTTCGTTTAATGGGCCCATTATAAAGTCATTTCCAGTTAATGGGATGCTCTTTATTTCAGTCACCGGTATTAAAAGCCAATTATACTATGCAAAGTAGTCTGTTTTTTAAAAAGTTTCATATTTAAATATGGTTGGCTAATAGAAAGGTAAAGCTGATGAAAGTACATTTTAATGACGAGGGGCAACTGACGGACGATGAAAGCATGCAGTGGAATTGTAAAATGCATCAAAAAAGCCCATTACTGTTATCTCTGTGGGCTGCACAGCGGAAGGTTCTTCCTCTTTTTACGTGCATATGATAATGTTGTCATAATTTACTTAACCGAGAATTAAACACAAACAAGTTGCAAATAGTATCATATTACTCCCTCTCTTAACCGTTTGTTTTTGTTTCTGTCATTTCATACAGCACACTGACAATGATATCACTTTTTTGATTAATACTTTGTCTTGCTTTTTACGCGGCACGTTAGATATCATTTGTATGACATGTACCGTTAGACGAGGCAAGCAATGTAATTTTATGTGAATTGCTGTGTTTCTAGGGAGGGTCAATAAAAAGAAATAAATGTGCAGTAATCTCGTTAGTTGGTGCACAAATAAAGCGGATAAAAATATGAGAACCATGTATTACTTTTATGAGATCCACTAAATTGATGATATAATACTTGAACTACGAATACAATGCAAGTGAGACACTGATATTTTGGTATTATCGTCTAACGTGAAGTGTCGGTGGCTTCGCTGAAGTACTAAGGACAAAAAGCAGCGATTACTTTTTCTTCGACAGAGATAACTCTCAACGAAATAGTTACGTTTCTGGCAACGTTATCCATCAATCATTATGGTCAGCAATATAACTGGAATCCTGAATCCACATATCTAGTCAATTTCATAGCAAAAGTGGTTCGGAAACTGAGCTGGGTGCATTATCAGCCACGGATAATAGTTGTGCGGATACGCAACTCGTTCTTGCATTCGACTCCTCATGTTGGAGCTTCTGTAGTGAAATTAGTCACCAGTTGGGTTTCACATTGTCATATTTCCTCCGAGAATTAAATTTTCTATGTTTGTATTCTGTGCTCTTGAGAGAATTTCGTCTTACACGTGTATTATAAACGAAATGATCACCACAAGTGTTTTCAAATTTAATTGCACCCTGGTGATATTTCTTCCAACGAGACACTAGTTTGTTGGTACCGTCACTGTAGAATGTTTGACTCTGTTGAAGGAGTCACAACTTCACTTCGGCTTGCACCGCTTCATGACTACCAAAGTGAAGCCCTCGAAAGTGTTGTTCTAAGTTTTAGAAACATATGAAAAGCGCATGAGGCCATATCGGGACTCTATGGAGGATGATCGATGACACTGAACTCAGGGTGTCAGATTGTTGCAGACGTCGCAGCACTACTGAGCGGTATTGCATTGTCATGCTGAAGGAGACAGTGTTCCACGTGTGGAGGAATTCGGAACTCGATTACAGCACGCTGTTTCTGACGCACCGACACAGTTACTCCCGCGACGCTATGTTGCTCGCAGCAATTCAGTTTCCTCTAGGGGCCGAGTAGATCCGAACAATAAAGATGTAAAATGTTAATAACGTTTGTTTTATTTAAAAAGGCTGTGACAGCTTTCACATAAAAAGTTCGGAGGCACTATTTTTCAGCACGCCCTCTTAATACTACTTATGTTTTTGGCAAAATTTAAATGTTAAAATGAAAGATCTTATGTGACAGACAAAATCCGAAATACTTTCACATTTCATCAGGGATAGAGCGTGAGCCTCAAAATTTGTAACATGTAGGTAAAAAATGTCTTCCTGGAAGAAAGTGACGTTTGTGTAGATGAATAGTAAAAAGGTCCTGATAGTAATTGCATATAAGACCAATGTTCCTATTGACAGTACATCCACAACTGTTCTATAGGTCGTCTTAAATTTTATTTTACAGTAAATGTAGAGCACAACCATGTTTTAGGACAATAGTCCACTCTTCAGTTGCAGCTGAAAAATATTTTGAATATTAGTATAATTTTATTGATTTTCGTACAGTTTGAGAATATGAATATTCGTCACACGTATGTGAAGTTTTTCACGTGCACATGAAGGTAGATCTGTCGTCCTTAAACCGAGCTGTGCTCTCCTTTCAGTGGAAAATAAAATTTAAGACAACTGTAAGAGATGTTTACACTCATAAATTTCTGTTTGATTTAAAATCTTTCCATAAGAACATCAATTAATTTGGAAGTGGGTACTCTTGATGTAGGAAAGCAACTTAAGTAACGTAATAAAGACAAGTCTTTCGATCCAGACTGTATGGTAGTTAGGTTCCCTGAGGAGTATACTGATGAAATACCTCACTTCTTAGCACTAATACATAAAACCTTGCTGTTCGAAACATCCGCATCTAAAGACTGCAAAGTAGCAAAGGTCATAACAATACAGGAGGAATTATGGACCTTTACCACTGACACCGAGCTTCAGTAGGATTGTGGAACATTAACTGTGTTCCTGCATTATGAAATACCTCGAAGGAAAACATCTACTGATACATAGCGAACACGAACTCAAATAATCTCACTTTCGTAAAACACAACATGTTCTTTATTCACACGAAGTAATAAGTGCTTTCAGCAGAGTATCTCAAGTTGATTCCATATTTTTCGAAATACAAAAGTTTTTGACGCCTGTTTTGACTCAAAAAATTAGTGGATATCGTGTGGTTGCGCGAGTCAGTTCGTTATTTCCAATCAGAAAATACTAGACGGGAAGTCATTTAATGAAACGGAAGTGACATCTTAGGTTCCCCAAATAAGTGTTAACGGCGCACTAATGTTTTTAATCTGTATAATATAACTTAGGAGAGGGCATGAACAGTCCTTTTGAATTATAGATTGCGGAAATCAGTCTTCCTTTTTAAATTTTATTATGCAGATCTAGATTTCTACTAGAATCTAGCCATTCTCAATGCACTATTATTTTCTCACAAAGCAAGTAAGTCCCTGTTGATCGGGCTTCACCCACAGTTCATTGAACACAGATTGGTAGTAATCAATGAACTAACAGGGACTTACTTGGTTTGAGCGAAAATAACAGTGCATTGGGAATGGCTAGCTTCTAGCAGAAATCTAGATTTGCATAGCAAAATTTAGAAAGGAAGACTGAATTCAGCAATCTATAATTTACAAGGTAATATAACAGTCGCTGAGTGCAACCGCTGTCCGAATGGAAGATAACCTGAGGAGTCCTTGTGATTTGTTTTGCATCTGACGTCATTCATCGTGTAGTAGAGTCATCAGAAGATCAACACGGTTTACAAAGTATCTAGACCCGATACCTGCGTAGTACGAAAACTGACAATTGACTGTGAGAAAGGAAAATAAACACTGTAACTCCTCCAAATAAGTATTAAAAAAATTCTGTTATGTTTCAGGTACGACAAACAACAGAAACTTGAAAGTTATAGAATCAACTAGACACCTAGGGATTACAAAATCAAACTAATTAAACTGGAAACGTAAGTTCGAAAATGCTGTGAGGAAGACGAACCGAAGACTATGCTTTAATGGGAAAACACTAGAAAAGGAACAACAAATCTGCCTATAATACACTTGCGCGTCCTCTGCTGGATTACTGCTACTCGGTTCGAAATCCAGTCATCATGCAAAGGCGTTTTCTGTTTCGGTGTTATTATCTCCCGAAATTGTAATCACAATCTCCTTCCATCTACGTGGGGGGATACGACCATCGCCTTAAAAGAAGAGAAATCAGAGCTCGCACGGAGAGATTTGAAGTTCCTTCTTACAATGTGCTATTCGAGAGTGGGACGGTCGAGAACTACTCTGAAAATGGTCAGTGAAATCTCAGCGAAACGCTTTATTGTGAATTGCAGAGTAACAGTGTATACGTAGATCAACCATCACATATGACTTGTAAATACGACCGGTGTACCAGCACTAAAGGGCTTTTTTTTTTTGAGTCGTCGGTGTTATGACTGGTTTTATGTGGACCGCAACGAACTCCTCTCCTGCAACAACCTCTTCATCTCAGAGTGACAATTCCAACCTATGTCTCGGTTATTAACTGTAAGTATTCTAGTCTCTGTCCTCCAGTTTTTGCCTTCTGGAGCTCCCACTATCACGATGAAGGTTATTTCTTGATGTCTTAACACAAGTCCTGTCATCTCGGTCCCATCTTCTTGTCAGTGTTTTCCGTATATTTTTCTTCACCGATTCTGCGAAGAACCTCCCCATTCCTTATCCGTCCACCTAATTTTCAACAGGCTCCTATAGGAGCACAGCTCAAATGCTTAGATTACCTTCTTTTCCGGTTTTCCCTACAGTTCATATTTCACTACCTTACCATACTGTGCTCTATTCTCATAAATTACTTCCTAAAATTTCGGTTTATGTTTGATAACAATAGACTTCTCTTAGCCAGGAACATCCTCTTTTCCTGTACTAATCTGCTTCTTCTGTCCTCCTTGCATTGTCTGTCATGGGTTATCCTGCTACCAAGGCAGTATAATTCCCTCACTTCGTCTTCTTCTTGCTGTTCTCATTTCTTCTGCAGCAGAGTAGTTGGGTCTTATTCCGATCTGCTCTCAGTCCATATTCTGTAATCGATAGTATGTTCATCCCGTTCAACAGATCCTGTAATTCTTCTTTATTGGCACTGAGGATAGCAGTGTCATCAGCTAAGCTTACCACTTAAATCCTTTCACCCTTAATTTTAATCCCACCCTTGAACATTTCTTTCATTTCCGTCATTGCTTCTTCGATGCATATATTGAACAGTATAAGTGAAAAGCTGCATTACTGTCTTACACCCTTATTATTCTGAACACTTCACTCATGGTGAATTTATCTTAATGTTCCTTCTTCAGTCTTACACATACTGTATATTTCCTGTCATTCCCTATAGGTAACGCCAATGTTTCTCAGAATTTCGAACATCTCGTTCCATTTTCGAAAGCATTTTCTAGGACGAAAAATCTTAAATTTTCTTCGGTGTTGCTTACATTACCAACAGCAACGTCAGAACTGCCTCTCCGGTGCCTTTACTTTTCCAAAACAAACTGATCATCATCTAACAGATCTTTTATTTTATTTTACATTCTTTTGCGTATTATTAAAGCAGCTTGGACGTAAGACCTGTTAAGCTTATTGTCCGGGAGTTGCCGCGCTTTTCGTTACATTCTGTCTTCGCAGTGGTGTGTACGATATTTCTCCGAAAGTCCGATATTATATGCCCAATTTCATATATTTTTCACATCTAATTTCATAGCCGTTTGGTTACCAACTACCGTAGTGTTTTTAGAAATTCGAATGGGATGTTACCTGTTTCTTCTGTCTTATTTGAACTCAGGTCTTTCCGAGCTTTATTTAAATCTGAGACTCTAATACTGAAAGCCCTATGTCTTCGATGACGACCTAAACTTCTTCTTCTATCACGTCGTCAGACAAGTCCAGCACCTCATAGAGACCTTCAATGTACTTTTTTCAGATACCTGCTCTCCCCTCTGTATTTCCGACGATCATTTCTTTTCCGATTCCTTCACATTTTTCCTACAGCCATTTTAGCTTCGCAGCACTTGATATTCATTTCCAGTCTTAAGTACCTGTATTTCTGTATCCCTGTCTTTCACTGAACATTTTTGTACTTCCTTCTACCGTAGATCAGTTGAAGTACTTCATTTCTTACCCACGTTTTCTCTCAATTACTTCCCTCCAACCTATGCCTGTCTGTCCAACATTTGTGATTCCCCTTTTTACAGATATCCTGTCCTCATCAACTAAACTGCCTATTCTGGTATTCCCTAGCGCAGTATCCACATCCTTAGAGAATTTCAAAAGTGTCTCATGAGTCCTCAGTAATTCTATGTCCCACTTCCTCCACACTGGTTCTTCCAGATGATTCTCTTAAATAACGGACTGCTGTCCGTTATTATTAAATTATGATATGAGTCGATATATGCTTCTCGGTACACATTACAAACCAATATCTGACTTCCAAATATAGCTCTAACCTTGATGTAGTCGAACTGGAATCTTCCTATAGTATTCCTTCGCGCTCATTCCTACTGCCAAACCTATGTTCAGGCGTAACCCATTCTTCTGTTATTTCCTATACAACCGCGTTCCATTCCCCATGATTATTAGTTATTCATTTCCTTTACACTTTGAATTACCTATTTAGAATCCTACTTTCCCTGTATCTTAATCTGTTTGCAACGTCGGCATGTATACCTGACCTATCATTAACGGCGTTGGTCTGTTGTCGAATCTGACGAGAACAACCCTACCACTGAACTGTTCACTGCTCTCATTTACCATTCATAACGAATACTACTCCAGTTATACCATTTTCTGGTGCTGTTCATATTACCCTATACTCATCTGACAAGATATCCTTGTTTCCTTTCCATTTGAATTCACTGACCCCTACTCATTCTTTGCATTTCTCTTTTCAGATTTTCTAGCTTCCCTAACACGCTCAAGCTTCTGACATTCCACTTCCCGACTCGTAGAACGTTATCGTTTCGTTGGTTATTCAATCTTTCCTCATGGTCACCTCGCCCTTGGCAGTCCCCATTTCCTATCACAGGCTATATCTCCCGTGCATAAACATGATACAGAGGTGACAATAGTCATGGAATACCTCCTAATATTGTGACGAACCTCCTTCAGCCCGGGGTAATGCAGCAACACGATGTGTCATCGACACAGCAAGTCGTTGTACGTCTCCTGCAGCAATATTCAGTTATGCTGCCTCTGTAGCCATCCATAATTGCGGAGGTGCAGCCGGTGTAGGATTTTGTGCACAAACTGACCTTTAGTTTCCAGAATGAGATATTTTCACTCTGCAGCGGAGTGTGCGCTGATATGAAACTTCCTGGCAGATTAAAACTGTGTGACCAACCGAGACTCGACCTCGGGACCTTTGCCTTTCGCGGGCAAGTGCTCTTCCATATGAGCTACCGAAGCTCGACTCACGCTCGGTCCTCACAGCTTTCTGCAAGTATCTCGTCTCCAACTTTCCAAACTTTACAGAAATAGTACTCCTCAAAGAAAGGATACTGCGGAGACTTGGCTTATACACAGCCTAGGGGATGGTTCCAGAAGTCGCGCTTCGGTAGCTCTGATGGTAGAGCACTTGCCCGCGAAAGGCAAAGGTCCAGAGTTCGAGTCTCGGTCGGGCACACAATTTTAATCTGCCAGGAAGTTTGATCTCTAGTTTATCTCGCACAAATGTTCCATGGGATTCATGTCGGGCGATCTGGGTGGCTGACTTATTCGCTCGAACTGTCCGCAATGTTCTTCCAACCAACCGTAAACAACTGTAACCCAGTAACATTGTCATCCATAAAATTACATCGTTGTTTGGGAATATGAAACCACTAATGGGTGTAAACGGTGTCCAGGCAGCCAAACACAAGCACCTCCAGTCAATGATCTGTCAGTTGAACTAGAGGGATCAGTCCATACCATGTAAACACAGCTCATACCATTATGGAGCCATCAGCAACACGCAAAGTGCCTTGTTGACAACTTGGGTCCATGGCCTCGCGGAGTCTCAACCACACTCGAACTCTGCAATCAGCTCTTACCAACTGAAGTCGGAAATCGGAACTCATCTGGCCAGCCCACGGTTTTACAATCGTCTCAAGTCAAACTACCCGTGGTCTAGCGAACGTCTTTGATTAGTAATCAAAACGTCCTCGGTATAGGGTTCGAAAGCCGAAACCGTTTCAATTTTGATTAATAATCAGCATTGGCGGCGGAAGACTTCCGGCGTAAGAAGTCACCCTCATTCTGCCAACGGCCTTGTCTAAAATGGCGGGAAAATGATAGAAGGATAGAAGTTCAGGGCACTCTGTCGTCCTGGTGGTGGTAAACTGCCCCTACAGGCGGAAGAATCAGCAATGATCAACGGCATGTGGATATACAAGACAACGGAATCCACTGCGTTAAAGACACAAAACGTGTATCCACAGGACATGTCGCCTGTAATTGAGAAAGTCTCTCCATTGGTAAAAGTTTGCAGAATAGTCCCCAATTCGGATGTCTGAGAGGGGACAGCCAAGGCGAGGTGAATATGAGAAAAAGACTGAATAAACCAAGAAAGGATAACGTTCTACGAGTCGGGGCGTGGAATTCAGAAGCTTGAATGTCAGAAGCTATATCCAGATATAGTATGGATCAGTCAAGTGAAAAGGAAAAAAATACAAGAATTTCTGTCCTGATGACTATATGGTAATGTCAACAGCAGCAGAAAATGTTATAATTGGAGTAGGATATGTTACGAACAGCAAGGTAGGGCAGAGAGTGTGTTTCTGTGAACAGTTCAGTGATAGGGTTGCTCTTATCAGAATCAATAGCAAACCAACACCGACGACAATAGTTCAGGTGTACATGCCAAAATTGCAACCCGAAGATTAACAGATCGAGGAAGTATACGACGATGTTGAAAGTGTGATACAGTACGTAAAGGAATATGAAAATCTAATAGTCATGGGGACCTGGAATGCAGTTGCAGAGGGAGGCAGAGAAGAAATGAATACCGGAAAATATTGGCTTCGGATAAGGAATGAGAGAGGAGAAAGACTAACTGAGTTCCGCAATAAATTTCAGTATGTAATAGCGAATACTCTGTTGAAGAATCACAAGGGGAGGTGGTATACATGGAAAAAGCCATGTGATACGGGAAGTGTTTAGTTAGATTGCATCGCGGACAGAGAGGAATTCCGAAATCAGATACTGGCTATAAGGCGTACCCAGGTGCAGATATATACTTAGATCACAATGTATGGTCATGAAGAGTAAGCTGAAGTCTAAGAGATCAGTCAGGAAGAATCAATGTGCAAAGAAGTGGAATACGGATGTACTAAGGAATGGTGAGATAGGCTTGATGTTCTATAGGGCTGTATATACAGCAGTAACGAAGCAAGAGGAATGGACATTTCTAAAAATAGCAGTAGCAGAAGATGGAACGAAAACTGTAGGTTCGAAGAAGGCAACTGCGAAGAAACCATACGTAACAGAAGAAATACTTCAATTGAAACTTCCTGGCAGATTAAAACTGACTCGAACTCGGGACCTTTGCCTTTCGCGGGGAAGTCCTCTACCGTCTGAGCTGCGGAAGCACGACTCACGCTCAATCCTCACAGCTTCAATTCTGCCTGTACCTCGTCTCTTACCTTCCAAACCTCACAGTAGCTCTCCTGCGAACCTTGCAGAAATAGCACTCCTGAGAGGAAGAATATTGCGAAGACATGGCTTAGCCACAGCCTGGGGGATGTTTTAAGAATGAGATTTTTACTCTGCAGCGGAGTGTGTGTTGATATGAAACTTCCTGGCAGAATAAAACTTTGTGGCTGTGGATAAGGCGTATCTCTGCAAAATCTTTACTTCCAGAAGTGCTATTTCTGCAAGGTTTGCGGGAGGACTTCTGTGAGGTTTGAAAGGTAGAAGTAAAGCCGTGAGGACGGGTCATGAGTCGCGCTTGGGTAGCTCAGACTGTAGAGCACTTACCCGCGAAGGGCAAAATCCCCGAGATCCGGCACACAGTTTTAACCTTCCAGGAAGTTTCATATCAGCGCACACTTTACTGCGGACTGAAAATCTTATTCTGGAAATACTTCATTTGATTGCTGAGAGATGCAAGTACAAAAATGGTCAGAGGAACTCAGGAATACAAGTGGCTGAGGAAAGAAATAAATAGAAGTGCCGGGAAGCTAAGCCGAAATGGCTGCATGAGAAATGTGAAGAAATCGAAAAAGAAATGATAGTCTGAAGGATTGACTCAGTCTATAGGAAAGTCAGAAGAACCTTCGTTGAAATTAAAAGCAACAGTGGTAACATTAAGATTGCAACTGGAATTCTAAAGGTAAATACAGAGGAGAGAGCGTATAGGTGGGAAGAGTGCACTGAATTTACATGGCCGGGAAGATCCGGTGTGGTAGAAGAAGAAACGTAAGTTTATTTAGGGGATACAGAATTATAATCAGAATTGAAGAGAGCTTTGGAGGACTTAAGATCCACTAAGGCAAAACGGATAGATAACATTCCTCCAGAATTCCTAAAATCGTTGGGGGAAAACGACCACTCACGTTGCGTGAATATTGTATGAGTCTGGCGCCATACCATTTGACTTTCGGAGAAATATCATCCACACAATTTCGAAGACTACAAGCGCTGACAAGTGCGAGAATTATCGTACATTCAACTTAAAAGCTCATACAACTAAGTTGCTTTTAGGAATAATATACGGAAGAACGGAAAAGAAAATAGAGGATGTGTTATATGACGATCAGTTTCTCTTTACGAAAGGTAAAGGCACTACACTGGTAGTTCTGCCGTTGCGGTTAATAATGGCAACAAAAATAAAGAAAAAACCACACACGCTCATAGGATTTGTAGACCCGTAAAAAGTGTTCGACAGTGTAAAATGACGATTGATGGTCGAAATTCTGAGAAAAACAGGGGTAAGCTGCAGGGAGAGACGGGTAATATACAATATGTGTGAGAGCCGAGACAGAATAATAAGAGTGGACGACCAAGAACAAAGCGCTGAGATTAAAAAGGGTGTAAGGCAGGGTTGTCGTCTTGCACCTGTACTGTTAAATTAATACATCAAAAAAGTAATGATAGAAATAAAAGAAAGATTCGTGTGTCGGATTAAAATTTGGGGTGAAAGGATATCAGTATACGATTCGCTGATTACATTACTATCCTGAGTGAAAGTGAAGAAGAATTACATGATCTGCTGAATGAACTGAACAGTCTAATGAGTGCAAAATATGGACTAAAAGGCGAAGAAAAGCGAAAGTAATGAGAAGTAGCGGAAATGAGAACAACGAGAAACCTAACATCAGGATTGATGGTCACGGAGCAGGTGAAGTTAAGGAATTCTACTACCTAGGCAGTAAAATAACCAATGAAGGACAGAATAAGCAGGACATCAAAAGAAGACTAGCACAGGCAAAAAGTCTTTCCTATCCAACAGATGTCTACTAGTATCAAACGTAGGCCTTAATCTGAGGAAGAAATTTCTGATAATGTTCGTTTGTAGCACAGTATTGTATGGTAGTGAAATATGGACCATGGGAGAACCGAAATATAAGAGAATGGAAGCACTTGAAGTGTGGTGCTACAGAAGATTGTTGTAAATTAAGGTGGATTGATAAGGTAAGGAATGAGGAAGCTCTGCACGGAATCGGAGAGGAAAGGACTATATGGGACACTGACAAGAAGAGGGAAAGGAAGATAGAACTTCTGTTAAGATATGAGGGGATGACTTCTGTGGTACTAAAGGGAGCTGTACAGGGCAAAAGCCGGCCGATGTGGCCGATCGGTTCTAGGTGCTTCATTCTGGAGCCGCGAGACCGCTACAGTCGCAGGTTCCAATCCTCTCTTTTGCATGGATGTGTGTGATGTCCTTAGGTTAGGTTTAAGTAGTTCTAAGTCCTAGGAGACTGATGACCTCAGATGTTAAGTCCCATAGTGCTCAGAGCCATTTGAACCCTTTGAACAGCACAAAAACTGTAGAGGAAGACAGAGGCTGGAATACATCCAGAAAATATTTGAGGACGTAAGTTGCAGATGCTGCTCTGAGATGAAGAGATTGGCTCAGGAGAGGAATTCGTGGCGGGCCGCATCAAACCAGTCAATGGTTTTTCTCCAGCAGCAGTAGTTTTTACATTACGACGCGGTACCATACCCAGAAAACTTTTATGTCGACTGACTCTGGCCGCGGAAGCCTACGCAGTTATATCAGTCAAAGACTGATGACTCAAAATAGATAGAGAGAGAGAGAGAGAGAGGGGGGGGGGGAGGGGTGGTCCAACCGATATGGTCATGAGCCAGGGAGAGACGCTCTAGGCGATGCTGTGGTGTTAGCAAAGGAACTCGAGTTGGTCGTCTACTGCCATAGCCCAAGTTACGCTGCACTGTCCTAACGCATACTTTCGTCGTATGTCCCACATTGATTTCTGCAGTTATTTCACGCAGATCTTTATTGTCTGCTACCACTTGCAACTCTACTCAAACGCCGCTGCTCTAAGTCGTTAAGTGAAGGTCGCCAATCACTGCATTGCCTGTAGCGAGAGATAATGGCTTTTTCTTGTCCTGACCAGAAATGTAGTTCTCGTAGATACTTCTACTTGCGCGTTTGTGACAGTGTCCATCTTAAAAAAACTATACAACAAGAAGAATAAAGTTGCTTGTGACAACTAAGCAAGCAAAGCATATTACCATTCATAAGTTCAAACATACCATAAACTCTAATCCATACAAATTACCTTGCCACGGTTACTGACGGCAATCATAAGCGCAAGCTTAATGGCACGTAGTGCCCAAAAGGCAAGGAATTTGATTCGCCAGAAGTTGGTGTGGTACTCTCGGCCATATGTAATACGTGAGACCAAGATAATGACTAAATCCTTACATTCTTGACATGCAAACAGCGCACGCATTCCAAAGTGTTACAGAGAAGATTAATTTAGTAATACCACTAATGCAATAACTATGACGCTTTGCAACATTAAGTCCATATACCTTATATGTAGTCCCAGAGGTTCTGTGATCTTATTTGTACTCTCATACGTTCTGTGGTGAAATCTTTATTATAATCATAATATGACGAGATTACAAATATGGATTGTAAATATTTTTAAATAAGATACTTGTAATACAAAAACCAGTAAACAATACATATACAATAAGCATTTGTGCGTTTACATTAACATGCATATTCCGCTAGCGACCATATGGCGAACGGCAGAGGGTACCTTTTACCACTGCTAGGCTTTTCTTTCCCCGTTATACTTGCAAATAGAGCGAGGGGAAACCGACTGCCAATATATCTCCGTACAAGCCCCGATTTCTCTTGTCTTATCGGTACTTATGCGAGGACTACTTTAGAGGCGGTAGACTCGTACTGTAATCTGTCGCCAACGCTGGTCTTCTAATCTTTCCAAACAGTGATCCACTAAAATAATGTCTATTTTCTTCCAGGAATTACAGTTCATGTTCACAAAGCATTCCATTAACATTCGCATGTTGATCGAAGCTATCAGTAACAAATTTATCTTCACATTGATGAATTTATTTCGAGGTCAAACACTCGGGTGGTACTCAAGAATGGGTCCCATAAGCTTTGTGCACGCAGTCTCCTTTACAGATTTTCCACACCTTCCTAGAATTCTCCAAATAAACAAAAGTCGATAATCTGCCATTTCTTCAAACCCACCACGTGTGCTCGTTCGACTTCATGTTTCTTTGCCATGTTACGCTGAGATATTTAAGCGTCGTGACTGTGTGAAACAATACACTAATAATACAAACATTGTCGGGTTATACACTCCGGGAAAAGAAATTAGTACATGTGGAATGACGACGCCGATTTTGATTCGATAACGGCATTTACCATCTCGGGGTTGGCAGATGTACTTGTAATGGTTTCAGTGTCGTCCGTGAACAGATTGCATAAGGACATAGTTACCAGGGCGCCATCTACGTCTACCCCTTATATTGAGAATGCTGGCAGCCAGAAGGCTCATTGTGGTGCAAACGTGTTATGCATTACCTCTGAGACACCTAGGTGAATCCTGCAGCCAATTGAGCGAGTTTGAAAGGGACCAAAGCCTTCAGCCTTGCGGGATAGTCCATTCGACGAATTGCCACACAAATCGGACTTGCTGTGACAGCTGTGCGATGATGCTAGTGTAATGCTCACGCCAACATTCTGACACCTGTAGACGACGTTCTGAAAGTTCACACAGTACAAACACCCACCAGGTTCTTCGTATTGTAAGGGCAGCAGTGCCAGGTCGTACAGTTACCGCGGCACAGATAAGCAGATTTTTGAGCCCATACGTGTCAACACAAATTGTTGCGAATTGGTTATTAGCAGTGGGGCTATGGCCACGCACACGTCTAGCCCGTTACGCCACAGCATCGGCGGGCACGGCTCGAATGATGCCGTCAGAGGCTCAACTGGAAGATGGAACCGCCAGCCATGGCCTTCAACAACGAAATCAAATTCTGCCTGCACGCAAGTGATGGTCGTTAGGGCGTACAACGTAGACCTGGTGACCGTTGTCTCGTAGATCGCAGTCGTCTTAGACACAAAGTCCTCATATTAAGCCCTATGGTCTGGGGTGCGGTAAGCTACAACTCTCGTTCACCTTTGGCGTTTCCGGAGGGGATGCTCACCATCGCTCGGTACATGCAGAATGCTGTCAGACCTGCTGTTTTGCCGTTCTTGCAAACAGGGAGGTGACGTGTTGTTCTAACAGGATAATACTCACCCACACGCTACTGGAGAAACTGAACGTGCTCTGCAAGACGTGCAGCAACTTCCCTGGCCAGCACGGTCTCCAGACCGTTCTCCAGTCGAGCACATGTGGCATATGATGCAACAGGAAGTGACTCGTGGGACTGGTCAATCAACAACTCTTACAGAACTACGTTAACACGTCGAGCAGATGAGACAAAACGTATACCAGGACCGTGTTCGCCATTCGTATGACCTACTGGATGCCAGAGTCTGTACCTATGGAGGGTGCATCATGTACTTATGCGGGTGTTTCAGCATGGGTCGGTATTTGGTATCATAGAACCGCTTGTGCTAGTGACCTGTGTCACGTACCCGCCGTTCGCCTACAGGTATCAGTAACCCCTAAGGCACCAAAGCATCACGGGGCTGCATACACACAAGGCCTTGCCTTTTCGGACTGCGTCGATCTCAGCAAGGACGGCAGACGGTAGGTGAAGCACCACTAGAGGTCCTTCGTGCCAGCGGCGTATTTTCTCCACAGATACGGAACTGGATCGGCACTATTCCTCCATGCCTCTCCTGTTGAGGGTGGCTCAAACTAACACGTCTGCAGCTCTAACGGTTATCTGGGCCAGTTCACCTGCCAGCTGTTAGCAGCCCATCAGTCAGAGTCCGTTCGGAAGACACTGTAGCAGAACCTACGACTTTCCAGCGATATCCCCAGACCTACCTGTGGGTCACTTGCGCCGAACTCACAGTCCTATTGTTAGGGGGCATCAGTATAATAGTCTTCACACCCCACTAAGTTTATCCACTATGTGTTCCAGGCATATGTCTATTAGTATGTAATAGGGTTGTACTATTTTTGATTGAGAAGAGTTTTCCTTTGTTATTAAATCTGTCCACTGTGGTTGTACTTGGGCTGTTGAAAAAGTAGGGTCCAATCGATAGCGAAATGGAAACCACAGTCAAAATTCGATGAAGCTTCACATACATGTGTTGGACAGAGTCTCTAGTATGGCCATTGATCGCATCACTTCGGTCTTTTCAATTCTGATCGAATCATGAGCACCTAAAGAAGCCTGGAGAACCGTGCGACCCGGCAAGTAGGATTGCCTGTGGAAGATTTTGCCTGATTTTTCCGCAGCCCACAAAACGTAACTGTCTTGCATTTCCTCCTATATGACAATCCTCGGCCACACATGAAGAGGCAATAAGATGGTTTCTACAGCGTTTTCGATGGGAAGCGTTTCGTCACCCACCGTACAGCTCAGACTTGGCTCCCTCGGAGTTCCCTCTCTGCTCTCATGGACCCCTGGATTTGAAGACAAAATTTTGACACAGACATCAAGCTGCAGATGAACGTAAAGAACTATTAGCAAACACAGGCGGCTCCCTTCTGTGACGAGGTTATTGGAGAGATGCTACAATGCTAAGGTAAATGTCTCAGTCAAAGTGGTGACTATGTAGGAAAGTAGTTGGAAAGTCTAGCTAACTCGCGACCGATCGGTCCTTACATTCCAAACAGTTCTCATAATAAATCCCTGTTCTTGTTTACCTATGTATTATTGTTACTTATCAAGCATCTCTTGGTGTGAGGTACAGCAATCTGTAAATGTAATTATCTCATGTACTCCAGATGCACTGTTGCAACAGTAAATCTAGAGTGAATTGGAAGTCTCAAAATGGCTGTAAAATTTTTTATTCTTTATTTGCGGCAGTGTACTTTCCTATCCATCTGCACAATCTCAACTTCATTTCCACATTTAGAGGGAGCTGTCATTCCTCACATTAAACGTAAATGTTGTCCATGTAATACTGTATCTACTCAACGATCACACTTCCCTGGGCAGTACTGTCGTAAACTGCTGGTTACCGAATCTGCTAAATCCTTTATGTATATACAGAATAAAGCGGTCGTATCACACATCCCTGGGGTGCTCTTGATGATACATTTGACTCTGATGAACACAGAATGAAATGAAACCAGTAATATATCACCCACGGTGATACACATAGACGTGTGGATCTTGATCACACAAGTGTTTTCCTGTCGAGTGCCCTACCGAGCTATCTGGCTTACACGTTTGTTTTCTTGCTGGATTCTGCTCATCCTATTATTTTTGGATACGGCTGGCCTTGGTATTAGTAAATGTAAAGAGGTACTTTGTATCGATTTGGGTTGAGGGTCTGATTAAACTTGTGAATGTTAATGTGATTTTCCAACGTGATTGTTTCCCGATACTTTATTCTGGTTATTGTACAAATGTTTGAAGATCGCATGTGTTCCATGTGCGTCAGTAGAAGTGAGTCAATAAAGGAAGGGACAACTGTGTCATACATTCATATCTGTTAGGCTTTACTTAATCTGCTGTGATCATTTTTTCCGTTTGGGGGTTGGTACTCACTGGTCTGGTCGAGCCCGTTGAAGCTGGGACAGCGCTGCTTGGCCGTGGTGCCCGCCCTGGTAGGGGGCCAGCACAGCACCAGGTCCCACGTCCAGTTGCAGTACAGGCCGCCTGGGAACATAAGACCTGGAGACGTAGAGAACCCCTGCAAACACAATACAGTCTGCAGTATCCGGCTACAGGAATTCCGTAACACTAGAGGAATATTCAGTGGGCCCATAGGCTAGCAAGAATAAAATACACAGAGAGAAAGCCTGTCTAAAACTTTAACAAAAACAAGCCTGCAATCGTAAGAGTGAAAGGACATGATATGGAAATGGTAGTTGAGAAAGGACTAACATAGGGTGGTAGCCTTAACCTGATGTCATTTAATCTGTAAATTGAGCTACCAATAAAGAAAACTATGTAAAAATTTGGAAAGGGATTGGAAGATCAAAGAGAAAAAGTATAAGTTCCACAGTTTTCCGATGACATTGAAGTTGAGTCAGAGACCTGGAAGATCATATGAAAGGGAAGGGTAATATCATACATACAGCTTATAACATGAACATCAACAAAAGGAAAACAAGAGCAGTAGAAGAAAGTCAAAGTCCAAATTATGTTTGGAAATGAGACACTAACGAAGTCGATGAGTTTGTCTGTTTCGGCAGCAAAATAACTGATAATTCCCGATGTAGAGAGGATACGAAATTCATGCTGGAAATAGCGAGAAAAGTGTTTTTCAGAAACAGAAAATAGGTAAGTTTATCAATGTCTAACATAAATTTAAACTCGAAACGTAGACGATAAACAGTGCAGATGTTGAAGGTAATAGAAACTGGTGAACTATGATGCTATAGAAGAATGCTGAAGATTAGTTAAATGGTTCGAATAACTAATGACGAGGGACTGGAACGAAATGAAGAGAAAAAAAAATTGTGGCACAGTTGGAGTAAAAGAAGAGGTCGGTTGATAGGACACACTTTGAGGCATTTATGTATTATGAGTTAACGGAAGGCACTGAGTGGGGTAAAAGCTGTAAAGTGACACCAAGCTTTGACTACAGTAAGTGCATATATATATACATATATAGATATATACATATATAGATAGATAGATAGATAGATAGAGAAAGAGAGAGAGAGAGAGAGTGAGAGAGAGGATGTCTCAAACCCTTCGCGCCAAACTGAAATTTTCCGTCTTATTGAAACAGATGATAGTGTGCCCGCAAAGGATTGTACTGAGATAGGGCACGAATCGTCGGAAATGGGTGAACGCTGTGTTATGGACACAGTGTTCAGCACATAACAACAACGTAGCTCACAATAATTGTTGAAAACTACGAACGCCAAAGTCAATGCATACATGGCAAACGGAGCATGAATTTCTGCTACTCTCTTTAAAAGATCCTCGTGTCTGTTGTACCAGGTGACAGACCATAGAAGGCATGTCTTCATTCGTTTCTACAAGGGTTTCGTACGCCAACGCCTCGACGTGGCACCAGAGGAAACCGTTCACAGGGTGTGATCCGGCGATCGCGCTAACCATGGGACAGGACGGCCCCTTCGAATCCAACGACGACTGTACGTGTTGTTAGATGTTCATGGGCGTTCACATCAAAGTTATCCGGTGCATCGTCGTGTTGAACCCACATTCTCTTGCGAACCAGGGGACATCTCGCAGAAACACCAAGTAACGTGGACCGCTATAACAGGAAAGCAGCAAGTAAGTCCCTATTATATGACCTTTGTCAATTGCCTGCTAGTATGTTGACAGAGAATCAATGATGATCGCCACAGATGTGGGTGGCTCAGTAATTGTCCTCACTCCAGACATGCCTGCCGCAGCTGTTGAAAACATCATTACGGGTGAATAAGGCCTCATCTGTGAACGATAAAAGCCGTACGAATATGGGCACTAGAGCACTGCGGTGCATAATCCATTGCCAGAAATGAAACCGAGGCTCAAAATCCGTTGGACCCAGTGGTTGAACACGTTCTTTTTGACAGGGCTGTAAGACCAGTTCCACCAGTACTTTACACACAGTGTCATTTGAAGTGTTTAATTCACTGTCAAATTGACGGGTGCTTATTGCTGAGGGGTCGGCCACACGACCCAGCACCAACTCTTGGAAGTGAGCTGTTTGGACATACCTCTGGCGGGAAGCCTGATCGGCTCTTTTGGCGTGAATGGTCCCATATCTCGTAAGTCGCTATCCACGGAGATAAGCTTCTTCTATATAGAACTGTTGGGAAAGCAATCTCTGTAAATTTGTGGTGTTTTACGGTCACTACAACCTGCTGCACCGTACATTAAATGGATGTCTGCCAACCCTCGTGACGACTAACGTTCCATCTTTGACTACACATCATGCACTGTACACAGTAACGCAAACAAGCATAGACATATCACAAGCTGTCTAGTGCAATGGTCAAGTGACACCAAGGATAGTGGTGTGCTTGGGGCACAGGCAGATCCGCCGGTACGATGCATGCGGCCTTCAGAAGACACACGTGCTGTGAGCTAAATTGTGCACACTATGTCTGTTTGGTGGTCAGAGGTGCATGCTGTTTATCACACGCTGTCCGTTCCTCTGTACAGCAAACACCCAGAATCTTTGCTCTTCATGCGCCGTTGTCATGTGTGCACTGAGTCTGGTGGTCGTCGCTTTGAACAATTACTGTAAGCTACTTTGTTACAAACTGTACGTTACTTATCCATAACACAACAAATATGTTTTTCCGATTTTTGGTTCCCAATCTCTATATACTGTTTGTGGACCCACTATCACGTATTTCAATTTGATCCAAAAGGATTGAGACACCCTGTATAGTTATCTTCTTCAACCCATCGTATGCTTTTATGAAGCTACTTATAATATGTTGCACGAGAACGAACCCTAATAAATATATTTTTTCGTCCTTAGACACCACACAAATTGGAAACAACAACATAAACAGTCCAGAGATTGTAAACAAATACAGTGCCAAGTAAGTCAAAGAGCATTCATTGCCAGCTTACATTGCGCACACAGATAACAAATGTATAAGTGTTTAGCTCTTTACAGCCTCTTCAGTTAAGAACAGTAATACTGCAAATAATAAAAAATAAGAGAAAATAAAAGGAAATTATTAACCAAAATTGCAGCATATTTATACGACAATATACCATTTGGTGATTTGGGAGGTGTTTTGTGATTGATGTACACAAAAAAGGCTATGAAATACTTATTTTGTTTGTTTACCATTACACTTTATTGACTAAGTAGTACCAACGAACAGTGAGCCTCGATTGATTTGGGTACAATAATAATTTTGAAAATTTTGAGCTAACAACTTTATTTAAAATAGTGAATGTAAGAAATTTCACTCGATATAGCATTAAAAAGCCATTTAACCCTTCCCTTAACCCTTCCCTTAGCCCTAGAACAAACCATATCTAATATTAAGTACCATGATAAACGACGTGGCATGTCCTCAATCTTCTCATTTCAAATTCTAATGGAGATAATGTTTCCTCCAGTCTGTCATATTTCTGGCACTATTAAAGGCATCTCCTTCACTAGACGCCTAACATCCCTTTTTATGCTTTAAGTTTCGGTATTCAAAAAACTGATGGGTCTTGTGGTATTTTGCCTTTAAGAAAATTTACGAAAATTTCACAGGCATCCTAAGGCTAGGGCACAAATTTCGCAAACTAGGTCACCTGTCACGAGAATGTACTGCAAATATCTAATACTGTCTTACTGATATCGCAATCATCAAAGGGAGGGCACCAAACAAGTCAGTGGTGTGTCATCAAATTCGATGGTATATGTACGGTAAATGCGAATGAAGTAAGATTTGAATGGTTGTTCGTGCGGGTTGCTTTGCCTGTGTAATTAATTCTTAAGTTTGCTCTTGAATGTCTTTCTGAGTGAGGGATATGTTCTGACACCGGGCAGTCAATTGTATTTCATCTACCGTTGTTGTTACTGCCGTTAAGCAGCGATTCTCAGAACGGGCTTGTTCATTCTATCCAAGTGGCGGTGCTACATACGTACAACAGTCAGTGAAAACACATGCTTCCAATACATGCGCTGGCTGCCGTCTATTTGATGGTTTACACAGCTAACTCTAAATGTACGATGCTTGATTCATGTTGCATTTCCCATAGAATGAGTAACCTAGATGTAGTGAAGCATCTTAAAAGACCTAACAAAAGGCAAGGGCTCCGGTCCAGGTTGTATACAAGTCAACTTCCTTCCAGAGTAAGCAGATGCAACAGATCTATATTATCATTTATGCAAAGTATATTAGCCCTCGCTAGTAGAAATATCCGTACCAAAAGACTATTCTCAAGAGGAGATGGCTGCCATCGACAGGGGATATAAAATTGACTCCATACTTTCACATTTCTAGAAGATCGACGGCATCTCTCTCAAGCAACACCGACGTCTAATCAAATTGCGTGCCTACGGAGTATAGCGTCAGTTGTGCCACTGGATCTGTGAATTTCAGTCAGAACGGTCACAGTCGGTAGTAACTGACTGAAAGTCATTGAGTAAGACAGATGCAATATGTGGCGTTCCCCAAGGAACTGTTGTAGGCAGTCTCCTGTTCCTGATCTGCATAAACAATGTAAAAGACAATCTGAGCAGTCGTCTTATATTGTCTGTACACGTTGTTGTCATTTAGCGACTTGTAAAGTAATCAGATAATCAAAACCAGTTGCAAAATGACTTAGGCAAGTTACGTGTATGGTGCAAAGAGTGGAAATAGAACATAAACAATGAAAAGTGAAAATTCATCCATTTGAGTACTAAAGGAAAGCTGTTAAATTTCGGTTCCATGATAAATCACATGAATCTAAAGGTTGTAAATTCAGCTTAATATTTTGGCATTACAGTTACAATTAAGTTAAAATGGAACGATTACATAGATAATGTCGTGGGAAAAAACCAAAGACAGTATTTTATTGGCAGAACACTTAGAAAACGTAACAGGTCTACAAAAGAGATTTTACACTCCACTTGTACGCCATGTTCTGGAGTAATGATGTTCGGTGTGGGATCAGCGTCAGATAGGATTGACGCAGGATACTGAAAAAGTTCAAAGAAAGGCAGCTCGTTTTGTATTATCGTGAAGTAGGGGAGAAAGTGCCACGGATATGATACACAAATTGGAGCTAACAGTAATTAAAACAAAGGGGTTTATCGTTGCGCCGGATCTTCTCGTTAAATTAACTCACCAACTTTCTCCTCATCGTGTGAAAATATTTGGTTGGTTCCCACCTACATAGGGTGAATCGACCACCACAATAAAATAAGGGAAGACAGAGCGCGTCCGGAAAGACATACGTGTTCGTTTTTCCCGCACGCTCTTCGAGAGTGGAACGGTAGAGAAATAGCTTGAAGGTTCTTCGATGAACTCGCTGACATTCACTCAAATGTGAATTGCAGGGTAATCATATAGACGTAGATGTAGACTACGAAGGACTTCGGCTTTGTTCTAAGACTTGCAGTATTTTACACTGTTCTTACCTTGCTCAACCACAACAAACAAGAAGTTTGTGTTGTGCGCTAAATTCTCAGCCTTACTGAATTTGTATCTAGTGATCTTGTTCAAATAAAGGGAACGGAATCACCGTTCCGATAGCTTCGGTACTATTTTCGTGTAGCTGTCGTGGGTTTTTGTCTAGTCTGAGGGGATGCAAGACGGGCAGTTACTGCAGGTACTGCTAGAACTGTTACTACGGACTGTGTGGCTTCTCGTGCTGCATTATTAGTAAACAGCGGTGATATATCTCTCGCCATTGCACTTTCCATTTTGTTGCAGCGGTAGCATATGAACATCGACTGCGAAACTTTTTTGTGCTCTTACAATTAGCCTGCGTTGGTCTTTACGCCTGGGATGCATGTGGCTGTACTGTGACCGCAAATGTCCGCAGCACCTGGGCTCGTCCTAACGCATGACGGGAGCATGGAAACTTGTAATATCCATATCACACAAGGTCTGTTCCTTAGACACTAATTCCGTTGGGAACATTAAAACGTGTATTATTTGTCCAACCTTCCTGCTTAATGAGGGTTACCTTGCCACAACTGATCAAGGTCGCCAGAAGTTATTTATCTGGTACTTACATTGGCGTTCCGCTGGCCTGCAGCGTACGCTGACCCAAGCCTGCATGGAGATGGAAACTCTCACTGCATACGTAGATGTATTTTTAAAGAGTGGTTCTCCTCGCGCAAACTGCATTATACATAGACAGGAGCTATTCGGACGCCTGCCCGTCCTCTTTCGGAGTACTGCGGCGCGGTCTGGGATCCTTACCAGATACGATTATCGCAGTACAGCGACAAAGTTCAAAGAAGAGCAGCACGTTTTGTATTATCGCGAGAGTGTCACAGGAGAGATACAGCATTTGGGGTGGACATCATTAAAACAAAGGCATTTTTCTTTGAGTCGGAATCTTCCCACGAAATTCGAATTTCCAACTATCTCCTCCGAATGCGAAAATATTTTGTTGACGCCGACCTACGTAGGGAGAAACGATTATCATAACAAAATAAGGGAAGTCAGAGCTCGCACGGAAAGATATAACTGTTAATTTTTTCCCCTCGCTTTTCGAGCCTGGAGTAACAGAATAATTGTGAAGACGGTTCCACGAACCCTCTGCCAGGCACATAAGTGTGACCTGCAGGGTATCCACGTAGATGTAGATGTAGATGATCAAAACAAACTGTTTTTGATAAGATCGCAAAGAGCAGACCTGGAGCTTCCTGCAAGACAAGACTGATCGTGGAACCTAACCACTCACCGATTTTCGCTGTATGACGCTTGGCCGGTTCCCAAACGGATCCTAATCGGTCGTGGTGGTGTTTTCTGTGCCATCTCAGTTACGGACGAGAGTTCCTTCAGCCCAGTATTCCCAAACCGCTCAGGACAGAATGAAGATGACCCATGAACACGGACCAGGCAGTTGCCCCTCAGACCAACCCTACCTTTAGCACACACTCTATTCCGTCAGTTGCTTTTTGTGTACTGGTCTTCAGTCGGTAGACTAATGTAACGAAGCTGTCCGCTCTAGCCTATCTTGCGCAAGTTTGTTCATGTCTGAATAATTACTGCAACCTACATCGACTTTGACTGGTCAATTATCACTACTCACACTTCCATACATCATCGCATTAATTGTTCCTTGATACTAATTGAGGTATCCTATCAACGTATCCCTTCTCCCATCTCTCCCACATCCGATATACCCAGCTTACTTCCTGGATTAACCTGCAGCACCACAGTTCTAACGTCAAACGTTTATAGCCGTGTTATATGTACTGATCACTCCAAGCAAGTATCTTCAGAAAATACTGGCTAAAATGTAAATTTCTTAGTGAGAGTTGACATAGTTCACTTCTTCAGAAACACATTTCTCTGTTCGACTGTCAATTTGCAGCCGAAATGGGAAAACATATCCGTTACACTTAACGTCATGTTTCCTAATATAGTACCCTCCGCATTCTCTGATTTAAATCGTATACATCCTGTTAGCTCTCGTTTAATTCATTATCAGCATTCACACTTCTGTACATCATCGCATTAATTATTCTGTGATACCAAACGCTGCATCAACCTATCCCTTCTCCCATCTCTCCCGAATCCGATCTACCCATCTCATTTTCTTGATTCTTCTGTTGCACAACATTTCAAACGTTTACAGTTGTCTTATGTATACTGTTCACTTAAAAAAAAAACTGTCCATTCTGTTAAACAGAGTTTCTAAATCTTTTACTCTCCGTGATAGAATAACAATGTTGACGACCACCCTTAAAGCTTTAATTTCTTCTCTCTCGCCTTTGATTTCTTTCTCAGACATCTCCCAGGTTTCCATTCACAGTTTTTTCTGTGTACGAAGCGAATAATTTTGCGGACAGGGTGTAACCTAACTCTCGACTTCGATGGCTACTTACCTCCTTGCCGTTAAGATCAATGAGTCACAGGCTGCGGCATTTGTTGTACTCGATAAATAATCTTGCATTTTGAGGTCGGGGGGGGGGGGGGGGGGGGAGAGGGGGCTTAAGGGGTAAAAATCGAAAAATGTGGAAAGAATTCCACATCGAGTACACAAACATATATTTCCAACGTGTATGACATACCGTGAAACTTCTGAGGAACTACTTTTCAGTCTATGATTTTACATTGGGTGACGAAAAGTGAAAATAGGACGCAGAATTCGTAATTGAGGAACAACTGTAGGAAAATAATAGAGAACTCAGACTGTGCACCAATCTTAACTGATCACCGCCTGAATGTCACCGGAAGAGATTGACAGTGTTCATCTAGATTACCAAGCTCTTTTGGAACACTGTGTCATAAGCCAATTATTTTGTAACGTGAGAAGAAAAAGACATTTCGAAATACTTCAAGACGGTTGTCTATGCCCGTATTATGAATTCCTCGGTGAGAGGCAGTTCTCGCAATTCTACTACAGCTGCGAAAAAAACTAGAACTCAAACAAATATAAAGTTTTACTTTTATTCCAAAGGCGATTACTGATTTCGATATCGTTAGTCCTAGTTTCTTTTTCTGATGTATGACATGGTTAAAAATAGACCATCAGGCTCCACAAGAATTGCGCTGAAACTTGGCAGAGCTTTGAACAATCCCTTACTAGTGGATTCCAGACATTACTTGAATATTTTGTTACCAGAAGTATTCTTGACGTTCAGTTATATAGTTCATCGGTAATCGTAACGGAAATTGATATAAACCACCTGAATTCCTAGCTCTTCGCAGGACATGTCTCAGGTATTGAAGACATTTTTTCAATGAATGTCGAGGAACAAGAAATGGTGACGCTACATTACACGATTTAACGTTATCATTAACAGAGGGTTTCAAGCGTTCCCTCGAACAGGTGCATGTCTTCCCGATGTTTCACCATAGATCAATCACTAAGGCATCTCAGCCGCTATGTAATAGATCTGTCAACATATAGTTGAAACTTAGACTCGTTTCCCGCACAGATACCACTGTTATGAAAAACTGAGTAATCAGTCAATTGGAAAATATCATCACACTTTTCAATAGGACATTAAACGTGCACCAAGACGAGAAACTTTTAATCAAATCAGGCACGTCAACACGGCAGCAAATGCGCAGAAAACTAATCAGCAGCAGAAGACGACAGCACACTGATGGCGAGCTTATGCAAGCAATTAATGCACGAGCGTCTGCATTATTACGCATAGTAGCGTGTCACGTAACTGGCATTATTGACTCTTTTTAAAGCTCACAATTTGAGTGAGAAGAACCGTTAATAATCTTTTGCCCATAGCTATACGGGTAATGTTTCTATTAAAATTAATGATCGTATGAAGAGTATGTTGTACTGTGAAAATTATACTGCACTTAAAACCAGTATATAAAAACGAAACACATTCCGCTCATATTCCGTAGTAATTTGGAGTTTTAAATAAAGAAATATTAGGAGAACTGGGAAGTAATGTCTTTTTTCTATACATTAAATGCAAAAAGATAAATTATTAACAAGGTTTTATTTTGAAGTCGTGATGTAAATACCCTCGTTATGAACAAACTTTTGCCGTCTAGTGTGTAAATTTTCCATCTAATGTGTACATTTTCAATACCGGATCGATAAAAAGGAACTTTTTTCCGAACAAAATATCTAGTGATGGCATACTGAACATCGTCCACATTTTTTGACACTTATAAATTGTTGTCGCGATCAGAATAAATGAAAATCCGATAGCGCAGCATCGGGCGAATATGGTGGCCGAGGCAGCACCTCCGACGCCAATTTATTAATTTTTTCCATAGTTCGACTCGCTCAGTCTTTTTTTTGCATTATCGTATTGCAGAATCACGCCTTTTCTGTACATAGTCGCTGGGTACTTACCCACTAAAGATTATACTCTATCCAGTTGTTCACAGCAAAAGTCTGCATTCACAGGTTATCCAGATTTCAGCAGTTCAGAGTAGACGTCCGTCGAATGCTCCACACACACACACACACACACACACACACACACACACACACACACACAAGTGCCTTTTTGGGTGCATATCTGGCTTAGATGTACATCGTTACGATTCATTCGGAGATAGCTACTGTCTTGTGCGTATTTGCGGTGGATGGATTATCTTTGATTGTCTGTAACAGTGATAAAAATGTTCTTGGATGATCGACCAAGGTTTTTCATGGGTGTTTCACATTTCCACGATTGTTGACACAGATTTGCTTCCTCTTCTACCAAAGTCATTGTCTAAAGTTGTTGGGCTTCCTGATCGAGCCAGAAATACCAAAATTTCAGGGTCTCAAATCAGAAAACCAGCTTTGGCGTTTACGTGCGTCTAAAGTATTCGGATAATCATAGTAAATGTTTTCGATAGCAACTGTTTCGTTACTATATTTGGAAACTCAAAAGCATACGATCCCAGATACGTACCTCTTTTGGTATTTGACTTCCATTGCAGCGTAAATTGCAAAAACAAAAATTAAGACTGAGTTGTTTACGAATAAACAAGTCACTCTAACTTTAAAACGTCTTTGGCATGACTCTCAAATACACAGTGAGGTGATAAATGAGAAGCAAATTTTCTGAGCTGCAGATAGGCAGAACTAAAAGACTGTCGGCCGCACTAGGTTGCCGCGTGGTCAGGGGCAAATTGCTACGTTTCACGCGGCTTCCCCCATCGGAGGTTCGAGTCCTCCCTCGGGCATGGGTTATTGTGTTGTCCTTAGCGTAAATTAGATTAAGTTATGTGTAACCCTAGGCACCGATGACCTCAGCAGTTTGGTCCCTCAGGAACGTACCACAAATTTCCAAAGAGAGTGTCAGAAAGAACTTCCTGGCGGGGGAACCGGGAACTAAAGTCGCTTCTGTAGATTTGGGAGCTTCCGGAAAATGACTATCGTTAGCCAGGATGGAGTGTAACTGGATCTTCCACTCATTAAATGAAAACGAAATATCGGCATGCGCAGAAGCGACATAGCTAAGTTTCATCACCGTAGTATAAACACTGTGCTTTGTCGTCGTTTAGAATTTGTATGTAATATAACGATACTCCTTTCCCAGAAGCATTGTCTTCCTACACCATTGTAAACTTTCACCACTACAATACTAACATGATGTGATATAATGATTAACCTTTTCTGGAAGATCTCGAATGAACACAGGTAGCATCTTTTCCTTTTGTCACTATCATGCTACAAATTCTCTCTAGCTGTTTGCGTTACGTTCCGTGCATTATTCTAGTTGTTTGCGTTACGGTTCGTTGCATTATGAACATCACCACTACAATACTAACATGATGTGATATATTGATTAACCTTTTCTAGAAGATATCGAATGAACACAGGCAGCATTTCTTCCTTTTATCACTATCATGCTACAAATTCTCTCTAGTTATTTGCGTTACGTTCCGTTGCATTATCCTAGTTGTTTGCGTTACGTTTCGTTGCATTATGAACATTGTACATTATTCCTGACGTTTATGAGACAATTGTTAATACAATCAGTAAAGACTATAAGATGGCTGCGAGAGAGTGCGGCCAGTGACTGAACAGCCAATCTCCAGATCTAGCAAGCATCGTCATTAGTCGCCCAGAAATGTAATCCTCCGCTGTATAAACGTATCTCCATCTTCGTCAAGGGATACATCCCTACTCGGCAAACCACTGTGCAGTGCATGGCTTAGCATGCTTCCAGCTGGAACACATTTTAACGTTTCATGTCGTTCCGTTGGCGTGTGGAGTATGGGAAGTAAGCTTGGTCAAAACGCCCCTGCGTATCGTGTGATTATTCTGCTCTTGTGTTCATATTTACCAATGGGAGCGACACCTAGGCTTATGTAATGCACAGCTACCTCTCAGTCGTGATACTGATTCCTGAAACATTGTAAGTCTGCTTTCGCGGTATAGTGGACGCCTATCCTCGAATGTCTGCACATGTTTTTCAACACTTCCGCTACTCTGGTGATGTTGACCAGGCCCGTGACCAGTCGTAAGACAACTCGGCTGCCAGGTGATGGAGAGAGGGAGGGAGGAGGAGGGATGTGCGTGTTCACTGGGCGGCCATGCTGTGAGCATCCAGCAGCAGCTAGAGGGTGCCACCACTGTGAGAGCGACGGTTGAGCACCTGGGCAGGACGCGAAAGAGGTGCCTGTAGCATTCCCCTGCAGTCGCCCAAAGCGTTGCGCCTGCGGCGTCACCCTCGGTCTCGGCTCGGCAACGTTTCAGACAGTAGGGTATCAAAACATGTGAAATATGACAGGAGTCCAAACGTTCATGAGAGGTATAATGTGGGTTAATGACGTGACGTTAGAATAAAAGTACCCCACAGTTCTGGTCAACACCATCGTAGACGTGTCACAGCCCTCTCTTACCCACATTCCACCCCTTCTTTTGACCCCTCTGTGATGGAGCTCAGAACAGCGACGCCTGAGGTAGCAATCACACGGTTTTCTTATTGATGGACGAAGGAAACATTTCAGATACACTGTAGCTCAGAATCGACATGGAAAGACCTTAGGGGGTGGTATACTGAAACCATTCCTTTCCGTGGGGCACCGATCCCACACATTTCGCTGTCGAAAACGACAGTTGGCGGTGCGAAGAGCAACAGGACAACTTTCTTCACGATCGTTGACTCTACTGACACCTCCCTTCTATTAGGGCACCGTGGGCCAGCGAGCCCACTGAAGGCACTGCACATCACACGCGAGCACTGAAACACGTTGCGTTCACCGCCCTTCATCTTCCTCCACACAATTCCGACTTAGTCCCATACGATTTTCATCTCTTTCCAAAACATATAGAACCCTTCGAGGACTTAATATTGATAGCAATGAACGGCGCAAGCAGAGGTGAGGTAGTGACTTCGTCAACGAAGTCAAACATTTTACAGTGCTCGAACCAAGGAACTGGTCTTTCGTTGGGAGAAATATGTTCACCGCCAGGGTCACTGAGTTGATAAATAAATATCTGAACTTGAAGAATAAAGAAGCAAAAGTGACTGGGGGTCACTTGTGTCATACGTCTGTAGGCGAGACTTGAACACTCCTAAACATCCCAGGTCCACTGTTCCCGATGTGATAGTGAAGTGGAAATGTGAGGGGACACGCACAGCATAAAAGCGTACTGTCCGACCTCGTCTGCTGACTGACAGAGACCGTCGACAGTTGAGGAGGGTCGTAATGTGTAATAGGCAGTCATCTATCCAGACCATCAGACAGGAATTCAAAACAGCATCAGGATCCACTGCAAGTACTGTGACAGTTAGGCAGGAGAAGAGAAAACTTGGATTTCATGGTCGAGCTGCTGCTCATAAGCCACACATCACGCCGGTAAATGCCGAACGACGCCTCGCTTGGAGTAAGGAGCGTAAACACTGGACGATTGAGCAGTGAAAAAGCGTAGTGTGGAGTGACGGATCACGGTGCACATTGTGGCGATCCGATGGCGGGGTGAGGGTATGACGAATGCCCGGTGAATGTCATCTGACAACGTGTGTAGCGGCAACAGTAAAATTCGAAGTCTCAGGTGTTATTGTGTTGTCGTGTTTTTCATGGAAACGGCTTGCACCCCTTGTTATTATACGTGGCACTATCACAGCACAGACCTACATTGATATTTTAAGCACCTTCTTGCTTCCACGTGTTGAAGAGCAATTCGGGGATGGCGACGGCATCTTTCAACACGATCGAGTACCTGTTCATAATGCACGGCCAGTGGCGGAGTGGTTGCAGAACAATAACATCCCTGTCATGGACTGGCCTGCTCAGAGTCCTGACCTGAATCCTTCAGATCACCTTTGGGATGTTTTGGAACGCCGGCTTCGTGCAAGGCCTCACCGACCGACGTCGATACCTCTGCACAGCGCAGCACACCGTGCATAATGGGCTGCCATTCCCCAAGAAACCTTCCCGCACCTGATTGAACTTATGCCTGCGAGAGTGGAAGCTGTCATCAAGGCCAACACCATACTGAATTCCAGTGTTACCGACGGAGGGCGCCACGAACTTCTAAGTCATTTTCAGCCAGGTGCCCGGATACTTTTGATCACATAGTGTATGTTAATCAATTTGTTTCAGCAACTTTTGTTTTGTGTTATTCCTGTTTATTTTGCAACCAAGCAAATCAGTATCGTAAGACACTTCGCATACTATAACTTAAAATAACTTTCTGGCTATCGCATCACCTAGGAAGAAAGTACTGACCTGGAGTCATCTTGAAGGTACCTCTACGAGGAATGAAACATTTTATCTGCATATCTCATTATACAGGCTGTAAAGGGCAAGTGTTTAGAGGGTACCACAGACCTGTATGGGAATTCGAGACGAACAATGTGATATAAGACAAAATCTCGCACTGAGCGAATATGCTGTAGTCGTTTAGGTTATGTCTGGAGGCTTGGCGGACTACAAGTGTCTTATATAAAACTGTTCGTTTCGGCGTCCTGTAAACCACTGCGGTATGCGGTACACTGTTATCGTTCACACGCCGTACACATTCATGAATGAAATTCGCCATAAGTAATCCATGAAGTATCAGAAGGGAGAGTGATGTCCGCATCTACAATATTGAAAGAAAAATTACCTTCTTTACTTTCAGTAGCTCACAGTGGAGTTCGATAATTACCACCAAAAGTTTTCGATGATTTGACAAATAACAGTTTGGCAGATAGTAAATATGATCAAATATCTTTTCTGCTGCATAGCCCCTCTTGTTCCGCAGACGAAGTTGTATTAAAAGATTCGGTAGCCTGTAAAATAAATTCCCAGTTTTAAATGTGGTAGTGTGAATAGGACTGAAAAATAATGTTTATTAATGTTAAATTTTAGCCGATGTGAATTTAGAAGTTTTTGTGTATGCCCAACATGTAACTACCCACTGGAAGTAATCATGTATACATATTTCGTAGACTGCCTCGTTCTACATCACATTGATAAAAGAATTCTTCAAGTTATCTTTGGAGCGTTAACACGGAGATGATTTTGGGTAACCAAAATGAACGATAATGGAGCACAGATACGCTTAGGAGTGGGTGAAGAAGGTTTTTTGCGATATAATGTCGCAGGGACGAGTCGGAGAGTCCCAGATTGGACAGGTATAAGGAAGAAAACCGTCGTGTTTGAAAAGTCTTACTAATGTATGCCGGCCAGTGTGGCCGAGCGGTCCTAGGAGCTTCAGTCTGGAACCGTGCGACCGCTACGGTCGCATGTTCGAACCTGCCTCGGGCATGGATGCGTGTGATGTCCTTAGGTTAGTTAGGTTTAAGTAGTTCTAAGTTCTAGGGGACTGTTGACCTCAGATGTTAAGTCCCATAGTGCTCAGAGCCATATGAACCAGTTTTTGAATCTCTCATACCCCTAATTGCGTCGGACGTTCCGGTCCTTTTCGTAGACTGCAGGTTTAATTACTGATTTAAGGGAACCTGTTTGTCCAAATTTTTATACCGAAACGAAGAGTGTAAGGTGAACAAAGTTGTTCAGATGTATCACCGTGAGTAGTAGTTAAAATGAATTTAATTGCTTGAAAAAAATCAGGTTAATTAAGGGAAAATTGATTAGTAATTTGTGGGAAACTGAAGGAATTCACGAACAGTTAATTCATGTCACGAAGTCTTAACCATTTGGCACATAAAATGTTGCGTTTATGTGATATATAACTGTCAAAATAACTTTTTTTGATCCAGGCACTAAATTCAGGATAGTTTGAGAAAGTAAGATGGTAGTAAAGCGATTCTGTAAACGTCTTTATGGTATCATCTCACTGTTAGTGGAACTCTATAAATGGCTACTGTCTCTTCCGCAGCCATTAGCGCTTCGTAGTGGAAAGCTGACAACAGGGCTGGTTGCTGTCAGAGATGTTTATGGCGACTCAACTGTACGATGTCTCAAGCATCAATAGAGGTGCAGCTGCTTGGCGGACCAGCAGAGACATAATTAAGGTAAACGACGAAAGACTTCCAACAACGATGAAGGTGGAGGAAGTGTCTGAGAAGCACCGAAAACGGAGAAGATCGCCCGAGTGTGGTATTTGACCACCAAAAAGGTTTCCTTCGAATCTAGTATTATTTGTAGGAGATTTCGAGAACGGAAGACATAATGAAGGGAACTGAATGCCTTATAGGCCTAGCAGTTCTGGGCACAAGAAGTTGCATTGGTGTGATATTTAACTGTCAAAATGGTTTCGGTCAGGCAAAGACTTAATTCACTGCATTTCGAGAACGGAAAATGCAGGGAAAGGACATGAGATTTCCAAAGGATCATGCTTTCTGAACAAAATTTTAAAACAAAATAAAAATTTAAAATGGTTAAATATTTGGTGAAATATTCATCATTTGGATTAACAGCTCGTGTATTTTTCGTCTTGCAGTTAATATTGTTGGATGTGCGGTCCGCCAGTTACGCAAAACATCGTTTTTTTTTCAAAGTTTCCAAATATGTATCAGCACCTCTGTGCCATCATCAGTGGGTTTCTGTTTTACTTCATCTGTAATGTGAAGGTTTTTACTAAATGATAACAAAACTACGGAAGTATGTAGTTCCAACAACTATTGGCTCATGTTAGTTAATACCTTTACATTCAGTTTGCATGGTTTTGCAGGACCACTTGCGTATTATTTCGTACCGATAGCTTGTCATCTGCAACCAAATTATGTTGAAGAGAAATTTTGTTGTGAGTTAACCTATCATTTTATGCTTTAAACGTAATTTGGTTTGTCGCGATATTTCGCGCATATATTCGTTCTTTCTTACGTTTTTGTGTGGAAAGCGCATTCTTCTCAGCATCCTGGCGAGGTTTTGTGAAGCACAGTCACTGTTCATTTATTCACAAGTGAGTTTGGCGCCAAATTTGAATTTTGTTTACATTTTATCTTTTTATGTGTTTGTGTGTGAGGGGGTTGATTTTTTAGATGTTGGTGTTGTCTTTTCTATAAAGTTCCTTTAATGTGTTAAATAGTGTGCAGAGTGTAGTGTATTAATTTAAGACCTGTTTCCCTTCTGCTATTGCCTTCTGTATGTGGAAGTTTTCCTCAGTGGGCTGGGTTTTACTATTCTTAAGTCCGTTTCTGTTGTAGTTGGGTGGTAATAGTGGGCTATTAGGTTGGCTATGGTATCCTGTGACATCCAGAATATATGTTTTCGTGCTGCAACATGTGGTCGTGCATTGCCTTGCTGAAAAAAAAAACTGAATAGACAAACAACGGACTGGCAGTTTCTGTAACAGAGCATCGGCAGAAGCTCTCCCGTGGTGGTTGATCAGCAGGCATAAGGCCCTGTACACGTTACGAGTGACACGGATGCTTGAGCGGTTTATACCACAGGACGCAATTTGCACCTAATACGCGTCGATGCCGTCACGTATGAAACAAGTTATCAGGACCCGTGGGGGCCCTATACCTGATAGGGAACAGGACACATGCTGAAGCGAGGTGACTGAAATGCTAATCATTTCAGCAGAACATACATGTCGTGTCAGTATGAACGTCCCGTATCTTGATTGTTCGAGGTGTTCTATTTTTCTCGGAACGTAAGTGTAATTTTGAATGTGTTTTCTTGCTGTCATTACTCTCATATTTGTTCCTATTGTGGCTGGAGTGTGGTTTTCTTGCCGGAGACGTGCTTCAAATATTGAATGGCTGGTGCCATAATTACATGCTCTTCAGTATTGTTGTTTTTTTTTTCAAATATTCTACTGGTTAGTCCTAGGTGTAGAGCAATACAGATGTTACACTGGATTTGGTGAATGCCCGAATTTTTGGTATATATCTCTGGCATCCTTCTATTTTACACATGTCTGCACTGAATTATCGCTTCGCTTAGCTGTTTTTATCCTTGTTTGTTAAAGCTGTTACCAGTTCTGGCTGCCAAGTTGTTTCCATATGTGAGAGTGTACCAGTTTGAGATTTTGTGCTGTGTTTCAGTTATGTAACAGTGGCAGAGATTTTTGTGGTAAGTATTGTACATGTATGCAATACTATTTTACTTGATTTTATTGTTCTATTTATATTTCTGGATTTTCTTTTTTAATTTTGTAACTGGAGATTACTTATAACCATTGTTTTCTATTATTTAAATTATTATATGTAACTCCTTACTTTAGTTCTGCTTATGTGGTGGTACCTTGCTTTGTCTGTGGAGCTTTTTATGTGATTGCGGCTGGTTTGATGACTAGTATAGCATTGCGCTTTTAGTGGTGTTTTCTTTGTAAATACTCGTCTTGAAGGAGTGAGAGTTATTTTTCCTTTTGGTATCTGTATCTGGGAAGTTTGTTCACCCTGCTTGTTCTTGTTCGAAACTGAACTTTAAGTTTTTGCGTAGTGTGTTTAACTCTGTGTGTAGTTCTTCTATCTCTTTTTCTGATCCATCTACGAAGTATTGGATGCCATCAATTTATCGCTACCAGCATAGCAGTTGTATTTTCCTGGTGCTATTTTATGAAATATTTTTGCTTCTATTATGCTACCTTTCCTGAATGAAGAAGGACTGAAAACCGATCGGCGTGGGTTTCATTCAACCAGTGACTAGTCGCAATATTTCATTTCACCTTCACATGAAAATGTCTGAACCACTCTCGCCAACCTATTCACACGAGGATGAGCACAGTGCCTGGGCTGCGGTTTATAGCACTTTCAGGGGAACTCCTCGTTTCCTGTTACCTAGTTTTCTCAGTAAGTTATTTATTGTTGCACCTATTTGTACGGTCTTCCATTAATGGTATTTGTATGTCAGTGTCCAGTCCAGTATGACAGACAAGTACAGCAGATTAAGTGTGTGATACAGCATGATGCCATTTCAGGATACAGTCAGCTGCTGGTTTCCTTGTAATGGGCGAAGCTGAAGTTAGGTGAAACATAGGTTCTAATTTAAGAAATATTAGTACACGTAATATTACCAGCATTAAGTAACTGTAGAGAGCTGCATCAAACCAGTCTCTGGACTGAGGTCCGTAACAACAACAAGGGATATTTCGCGTTTAACTCAGTGAAATTTCGTTATAGCGAATCATAATGCCTGTTTCAGATTGTTATCGTAAACGCAAAGTACAGAAGATGGCTACAGGTATTCTGGACTGGAACGTCCGATGAACTTGGTGCACATATTTCTACCTAAATGTGTCTGGTATTAATAAAATGTACGCGTGGAAATGTTATCTGTGAAACCGAATTCGGTTAACAGTATACGTCAACACACTGTGTAAACGGTGTTCCGGCGTGGCGACAAGCGCCGGCACCACGATGAAGAACGCAAGAGTAGAAGGGGCTGTAAGACGTCAGCCAATAGCACGCTGGCGAACCCCTCTCTAGGACAACACCAAGACAGGAGCGGCATCTACACGAACAGAATATAAGCAACGCGTCGCTTAGCTGACGCCACAGTGGACAACTGATAAGGTGCACTCGGTGATGGATCCGAATCATAATTCCTTTTATTTCCTAAACGCTTGGCCATTTGAAGTTCCCACTTGGGGCAATTTCATGTCTCACCACGGCCTACATTTACCATGAATTGGGACGAATTCGGCGATGACGAGTTTGCGTCCTCCCCTTGTCAGTTAGCAGACAGGATGGGAAAAATCCTGGTGCGTTGTACGATGGTAATAACCCTCTTCATTGCACTTTAACATGGTTTGCAGAGAATATATGTAGAGACAGATGTAATTAATTTCGTTCTCCCGATCCCTACGGCATTATTTCTCACCTAATGTTGATTCTTAAAGCTTTGTACGTTGGTTTTCACAGGATAGTCTGTGTCTAACTTTAAGCTTCTGCCAGTTAATTTTTTTCCAGCTTCCTGCTTTACGCTCTCACATCGTTCAAACTAGCCTGCGACCATTTCTGCTGCTCTTCTCTGTGTAGTTCAGTATGCGCCGACAGCTCTATTCAATATGGATTCCACTCACTTGAGCAGTGTTCTGGGACTAGTAGCACAAGTGTGTTGTAACCAGTTTCTCGTTTGCCGATACTGGTAGGGGTGGATTTGTTCTTGGTGGGATGACTAGAATAGGTGCGCTCAACCACGTGAGGACAACTAAGGAGATACTTGAGTGAGGTGTAGCGGCTCCAAAGGAAAGCTGACAACGATCAGGTGAGCGGAGTGCTGACAACATGCCCCTCCAAATGACGCCGTAGTTCGAGGTTGAAATGGCGGTCGGACGGTCCCGATTTGCCCATCTCGGCCAGAACGCGGAGCTTTGACTGCTTTACCTTTTGAACGCAAGGAAACCGACTTCGAAATCTTAGGAAACGATCACATCCGGTTGATGAGAAGTCTCGAAGTAATGTTTTAGGCTTTGTTATGGCGTAGCTTAAAGCTTTAACAATGTTGTCTAAGCAGCACAACAACCAATGATTGCGAACTACTGCATATTCCTTGTTCCAGATTTGCAGCAACTGGAGCAGCGCACTTGAAATATTTCTGCTCACTGGCTTATCTTAACTCGGGCTCATTGCCAAGCCAATTATCTTGCCACGGCAGCACTTCTCCCTGATCGTCTAAGTTTGTCACTTCCTGTTATTCATATGATGACCGATAGCGTTCTGATGTCACATCCACATGGTGAAGGACATTCGTGGTAAAATAACTAGCTACAAATGGGTGTCATAGGAAAGAAATTACGCATACCAGCATTTATTTTTTGGTAATCACCTTACCCGCCGCTTCTGCTGCGTACATATACAGGGCGTTGGGGGTGGAGGTGTAGATATTGTGCTCACTGGTATCTTCACTTCACTTCACTTCACTTCACTTCACTTAGTTGTTTTTTCTCTGTTTACCAGTTTCACAGGAAACAAATCGCATTATTTAATACCTGATGTTTGTTGCACTGTCGTAACTGTATCACTAATTGAACTACACCTGTCAGTACAGACTACCCGTTTTACGTCCAAGAGTTCCCACTTCAACACCTGATCTGCTGCCCAGGGGAATGTACTCATAAGCAATAGCAGCGTGATGTTGCTAGGAGAACTCTGAGAAACTAACAAATCTAAACACACACCACTCTTAATAGATATAATTATTAATAAACAAATGAAGTAAATTCTGATGTAATGTTGTTCAGTGCACTATTTTCAGTCACCAATAAAAATATCTGCACTTGTACCCTTAACCCCCTCTATATACACTCCTGGAAATTGAAATAAGAACACCGTGAATTCATTGTCCCAGGAAGGGGAAACTTTATTGACAAATTCCTGGGGTCAGATACATAACATGATCACACTGACAGAACCACAGGCACATAGACACAGGCAACAGAGCATGCACAATGTCGGCACTAGTACAGTGTATATCCACCTTTCGCAGCAATGCAGGCTGCTATTCTCCCATGGAGACGATCGTAGAGATGCTGGATGTAGTCCTGTGGAACGGCTTGCCATGCCATTTCCACCTGGCGCCTCAGTTGGACCAGCGTTCGTGCTGGACGTGCAGACCGCGTGAGACAACGCTTCATCCAGTCCCAAACATGCTCAATGGGGGACAGATCCGGAGATCTTGCTTGCCAGGGTAGTTGACTTGCACCTTCTAGAGCACGTTGGGTGGCACGGGATACATGCGGACGTGCATTGTCCTGTTGGAACAGCAAGTTTCCTTGCCGGTCTAGGAATGGTAGAACGATGGGTTCGATGACGGTTTGGATGTACCGTGCACTATTCAGTGTCCCCTCGACGATCACCAGTGGTGTACGGCCAGTGTAGGAGATCGCTCCCCACACCATGATGCCGGGTGTTGGCCCTGTGTGCCTCGGTCGTATGCAGTCCTGATTGTGGCGCTCACCTGCACGGCGCCAAACACGCATACGACCATCATTGGCACCAAGGCAGAAGCGACTCTCATCGCTGAAGACGACACGTCTCCATTCGTCCCTCCATTCACGCCTGTCGCGACACCACTGGAGGCGGGCTGCACGATGTTGGGGCGTGAGCGGAAGACGGCCTAACGGTGTGCGGGACCGTAGCCCAGCTTCATGGAGACGGTTGCGAATGGTCCTCGCCGATACCCCAGGAGCAACAGTGTCCCTAATTTGCTGGGAAGTGGCGGTGCGGTCCCCTACGGCATTGCGTAGGATCCTACGGTCTTGGCGTGCATCCGTGCGTCGCTGCGGTCCGGTCCCAGGTCGACGGGCACGTGCACCTTCCGCCGACCACTGGCGACAACATCGATGTACTGTGGAGACCTCACGCCCCACGTGTTGAGCAATTCGGCGGTACGTCCACCCGGCCTTCCACATGCCCACTATACGCCCTCGCTCAAAGTCCGTCAACTGCACATACGGTTCACGTCCACGCTGTCGCGGCATGCTACCAGTGTTAAAGACTGCGATGGAGCTCCGTATGCCACGGCAAACTGGCTGACACTGACGGCGGCGGTGCACAAATGCTGCGCAGCTAGCGCCATTCGACGGCCAACACCGCGGTTCCTGGTGTGTCCGCTGTGCCGTGCGTGTGATCATTGCTTGTACAGCCCTCTCGCAGTGTCCGGGGCAAGTATGGTGGGTCTGACACACCGGTGTCAATGTGTTCTTTTTTCCATTTCCAGGAGTGTATGTCTCAAACACACTCACTCACCGACACCCACACACACACACACACACACACACACACACACACACACACACACATTCACACACGTATATAAGACGTCCCAGGAGGAATGATCAGTATTAAGGGATATAATTCGAAACAAAAGCGTCTACTAGACATGCGCTCTCGAATGTATACCTTAATAGCTAAGAGTACTTTTTCAACGGACTGAACGTTTCTCTTCAACTGTATGCTCTTTGTTTTACATATTTTGAGAGGTGGTATTATGGACCAAAACAAGAAACAATTGTCCAGTAAATATTGGCTCTAAAATCCATACTTTAAGAGCTACTGTGAAACACATCCGTCTACTGAACAAGTGCTCAAAGCTCTTAAGGTACGCAGTTTAGAGACCATGTTTATTGAGCACTTCTTTCTTGTTTTGGTCCGTAGAACTTCCTCCCAAAAGATGGTAACAAAGAGTTGGCAGCAAAAGACGGTATCAAAAATGAAGAAGTTCTCATGCATTTTACAGCCCACGCTTACTAGACACTGTTGTTTTGAGTGATCGTTGCTATCAAATCCCAGAATATTAACCATTCCTCCTGGAACACACTGTACACATATGTACGCATAAATCATGGTATCACTTCGTCACAGAACATTTTCACAACTCATCCCACCTCATCCTGACACAAATCACTAGGGGTATTTTAGGTATTTTACTCCCACAGCATTTTATACAAACAATTAGTTGTTCCCAGCCATACATTATGTTGGCTCAGTCTGCCTAAATGGAATAGGCACACAATATGTATGCGAATAGCATAGATGTCCTGATCCCCCTTCCCTGTCTCCGTGCATCTCCTCGGCCCACTGTCTTTGTCCATCTCCTCCTCCTTTCCCCACTTTCTGTCAAGCACTTTCTCGCCCCTCACTCTACCCATCTTCTCCTCATCTTTTTTCTCCATATTCTCCTGCCTCCGTGCTCTGCCCTTGTCTCAATCCATAATCCCCTCTCCCCTTTCTAAATGCATGTTCTCCTCCCCCCCCCCCCCCTCTCTCCATTTACTCATGTCCCATTTCTCTGTCCATCTGTCCCTTTCTGCTTTCTATGTCCATTGTCTCCTACCCATCTCCCTATTACCTCTTCCCTTCTCTCTTACTTTGAGCCTTGTTTATTGTTATTCTAAAGTCAGATTCTGAAGTGCTTTTCCAACCATAAACGATAAACCATAAATACAGCTATCCGTACGCTAACAACGTTTCACTATAATATATTTTATGTACACTAACAGGAAAAAATTGCAACACAACAAATAATTAATATAGAGTAACGAAATTTTGGGAATACATTTGTCTAGGTTCAAAAATGTTCAAATGTGTGTGAAATCTTATGGGACTTAACTGCTAGGTCATCAGTCCCTAAGCTTACACTCTACTAAACCTAAATTATCCTAAGGACAAACACACCAATGCCCGAGGGAGGACTCGAACCTCCGCCGAGACCAGCCTCACAGACCATGACTGCTGCGCCCAAGACCGCTCGGCTAATCACGCCCGGCATTTGTCTAGCTCACATTTTAAAGTGATTAGCATTGCCAGATCAAAGGTTATTGTTAACATGAGGTAAGCCGTTACAAATGTGAAATGCTGGTACTTCAATAACAGATGTAACCAACAGAACATTAAATGTAAGCATGCGAACTTGTATGCATTGTGTTGCACAGGTACCGGGTGTCAATTTATGGGATGGAGTTTCACGGCTGTTGCAGATGGCAGGTCAGTCAATACAGGAACGGTTAATGCTGTCTGTGGATGACGCTGGAGTTGTAGTCCGGTGATGTCCCATATGTTCTAGATTGTAGACAGGTCTGTTGATCGAGCAGGACAAGGCAACATATCGATACTCTGTAGAGGATGTTCCTTTACACACGGTGTTTTGTAGGCGAGCGTTATCCTGTTGAGAAACGTCCCCTAAAATGATGTCCATGGATGACAGCACAATAGGTCGAGCAACCTGATTGTCATACAGTTTTGCCGCCACTGTAAGGCGGATAACCACGAGAGTGCTCCTGTCATACGAAATCGCAACCCTGACCGGTGTGTGGCGTCTCCGAACTCCAACCCCGTGCTGATATTTTTGACGCCGTAGAGCTGCTACTGCCACAGCTCTAGCATTGGAGTTGAGAAACGATGCGCGATGACGTAGGTCCCCGTTGGTGAACGGGAGACAGAAATGGAAACTCGTAAGATGGATGCTTCTTCTGATTTAAGATTGAATGATTCATTGCCCGGATATGGAGTAGTGGTTAAATCTTATCTCATCCGCATCGTACACGCCACCAATTGCGAGGAAACATTGCAATTACCAGTCTTCTTGTACGTTGTTGGCTCGTTGCGATGGGGTTGTTGAACCTGAATGAAGCGAGATCCACGGATACTCTTTCATCACATATGAGTGAACCTACGCCGTAATGTTAAAAAAATGTTCAAAAGTTCTCTATTCAATGATTGAAGTAGGTATTTTGATCTTCGAGATTAAATTGTCTCTGCTGAACAGTCGTTGGTTAACTATCATTGATTAAATCACTTAATAATGTAGTCCGCACAGTTTATTGTTCCTTGGCCACTAAATATCTTATAACTTTCGCACCAAATGCACACGTTTCTTGACGATTACGACAACTTGACTCTCCAGCGTAATTGTATCATCTTCGTGAAGTCGTGTAATTGTGTCCTACTCGAGACTAATTGAGTGTAGTCCTCTTCTTATAGTTCCAACTATTTGAAAGACAAGTCCAATATTCATTAGCTTCGCCAATAAAGTTCAATTAATCCGTTATGCAAGGTTAAACGCGTCTATCATTTACTGTCTCTGCTTAGAAAATCAGTTTCCGAAGTTCGTGAATCACGTCACGCAAGGAACACTTCCGAACGCAAAACAATCTCGTCGCGTTTCGTACTCTCAATAATTAAGAGAAGAATTGTTCTCGCACGTCTTTACAGGACGAGAGCCAGCAAGCGACTTCTTCTGTCAAAGAGTATTGTAGGCGTATTAAATTCCTTCGTAGCGCTTACAACTCTCTTCCGCATAAAAGTTATCTCTGACTAACATCACCTTGGACTTAGCTTTCAAGGTATTAATTGAAATTATCACTTGGATATTTGTCCATTAATTAAACCTGAGGTTTATTCCTCCACTTTTCATAACAAAAACTCTCAGCGATGTATAATGGTATTGTTATCAAAACTTCTTGGTGGTAGCTTATCGGCAAAGATATCGTATTTGCCAAGATAACTCTTCCCTACTTCATATTATGATATTCTGACTTATTGACTTTCAGGGGGTCGTTGCGGTGTTATAAGCACAACAGGTCGAATAACCAGACTGTCATACAGTTTTGCGTCACTGTAAGGCAGACAGCCGGCTGGAGTGGCCGTGCGATTCTAGGCGCTACAGTCTGGAACTGCGAGACCGCTACGGTCTCAGGTTCGAATCCTGCCTCGGGCATGGACGTGTGTGATGTCCTTAGGTTAGTTAGGTTTAAGTAGTTCTAATTTCTAGGGGACTGATGACCTCAGAAGGTGAGTCCCATAGTGCTCAGAGCCATTTGAACCATTTTGTAAGGCAGACAACCACGACAGTGCTCCCGTCATACGAAATCGCAACCCTGACCACAAATCCAGGTACAGGTCCAGTGTGTCTAGCATGCAGAGATGTTGATTGCAGTCCCTCAACTGACCAACTTCTGACCAACGCACGACTATCACTGGTACCGAGACGGAACTAGCTTTCATCAGAAAACACAACAGACTTCTAACCTGCCCTCCAATGATCTCCCGCTTCACACCGCTGAAGTCTAGAATGGCGGTGGTTTAGAGTTGGTGGAATGAACACTATAGGATTCTGGCTCGGAGCTTTCGTTGAAGCTTGCGATTTGTAGCTGTTCGTTGCGTCACTTTCCAAGTGCTGTTTATACTGCTGCTGCAGATGCATTACAATGTGCCAGAGCCATACGTCGAACACGATGGTCTTCTCTCTAGGTAGTGCCACGTGACCTTCAGGCCCTTGGTCATCTGGCGACTGTATATTCTTGTTACCACCGCCACCAGTAATCATGTAGTGCGGTAGCGTTCTCGCTTCCCACGCCCGAGTTCCCGTGTTCGATTCCCGGCGGGGTCAGGGATTTTCTCTGCCTCGTGATGACTTGGTGTTGTGTTATGTCTAAGTTCTAGGGGACTGGTGACCATAGATTAAGTCCCATAGTTCTCAGAGCCAAGTAATCATGTACAGCATCCAGCTCCTCGTAGCGACCTCTTTCGAACTCAGTGGCTCGTTGATATTGGCATCTTTGTCGCCATTAAGGCATTCTTCACTAACATCTGCTCACTACTTACAATCTCAGAGTCAACTAACGCTCGCGACTGTTAAAGCGTGTATTTAAAGCAAACCTGATTTGTATTCTCATAGCCACGCTACCAGCGAAATTTGAGCAGACATCATCATTCACTTGTAGAAAAACGCTTACTAATTATCGTTCATGTCGGACAACACCTTCTTGGTGTGGCGATGTTTTTCTGACAGTCGATATATGTTAAAAATATGTGGCGTGTATGCGTCCAAACGTTCCTTACAGTAACGTATGAAAAATTGAAATAAATAGGTCGAGTATTTTTTGAAGTTCTTTGTAACACTGTTTCCCCTTTACATATATATTTATATATTGCATATAGCCTATGTTTGTATGGATGTTCATTAGAGATTTGTGAAGAAATCTAAAGTAAACAGGTCAAGAACTTTTCGAGATTTTTGATATTAACATTTCTCCTTCATATACTACAAGTTTATTTATACAGGGTGAGTCATAAATAAGCAAAAACATGTCGAGGACCGCGTGCTGCTATACGTAGCACGTGAAGCACCATTGTTAATATCGTTCTCCTCCGATGTTGTTGTTGTGGTCTTCAGTCCTGAGACTGGTTTGATGCAGCTCTCCATGCTAATCTATCCTGTGCAAGATCCTTCATCTCCCAGTACCTACTGCAACCTACATCCTTCTGAATCTGCTTGTGTATTCATCTCTTGGTCTCTCTCTACGATTTTTACCCTCCACGCTGCCCTCCAATGCTAAATTTGTGATCCCTTGATGCTTCGCGACATGTCCTACCAACCGATCCCTTCTTCTAATCAAGTTGTGCTACAAAATTCTCTTCTCCCCAATCCTATTCAATACTTCCTCATTAGTTATGTGATCTACCCATCTAATCTTCAGCATTCTTCTGTAGCACCACATTTCGAAAGCTTCTATTCTCTTCTTGTCCAAACTATTTACCGTCCATGTTTCACTTTCATACATGGCTATACTCCATACAAATACTTTCAGAAATGACTTCCTGACACTTCAATCTATACTCGATCTTAAAAAATTTCTCTTCTTCAGAAACGCTCTCCTTGCCATTGCCAGTCTACATTTTATATCCTCTCTATTTCGACCATCATCAGTTATTTTGCTCCCCAAATAGCAACACTCCTTTACTACATCAAGTGTCTCATTTCCTAATCTAATTCCCTCAGCATCACCCTACTCAATTCGACTACAATCCATTATCCTCGTTTTGCTTTTGTTGATGTTCATCTCATATCCTCCTTTCAAGACGCTATCCATTCCGTTCAACTGCTCTTCCAAGTCCTTTGCTGTCTCTGACAGAATTACAATGTCATCGGCAAACCTAAAGGTTTTTATTTCTTCTCCCTGGATTTTAATACCTACTGCAAATTTTTCTTTTGTTTTCTTTACTGCTTGCTCAATATACAGATTGAATAACATCGGGGAGAGCCTAAAATCCTGTCACACTCCCTTCCCAGCCACCGCTTCCCTTTCATGTCCCTCGACTCATAACTTCCATCTGCTTTCTGTACAAATTGTAAATAGCCTTTCGCTTTCTGTATTTTACCCCTGCCACCTTTAGAATTTGAAAGAGAGTATTCCAGTCAACATTGTCAAAAGCTTTCTCTAAGTCAACAAATGCTAGAAACGTTAGTTAGCCTTTCCTTAATCTTTCTTGTAAGATGAGTCGTAAGGTCAGTATTGCCTCAGGTGTTCCAACATTTCTACGTAATCCTAACTGATCTTCCCCGAGGTCGGCTTCTACCAGTTTTTCCATTCGTCTGTAAATAATTCGCGTTAGTATTTTGCAGCTGTGACTTATTAAAGTGATAGTTCGGTAATTTTCACATCTGTCAACACCTGCTTTCTTTGGGATTGGAATTATTATATTCTTCTTGAAGTCCGAGGGTATATCGCCTGTCTCGCACATCTTGCTCACGAGACGGTAGAGTTTTGTCAGGACTGGCTCTCCCAAGGCCGTCAGTAGTTCTAATGGAATGTTGTCAACTCCCGGGGCCTTGTTTCGACTCAGGTCTTTCAGTGCTCTATCGGACTCTTCACGCAGTATTGTATCTCCAATTCCGTCTTCATCTACATTCTCTTCCATTTCCAGAATATTATCCTGAAGTACGTCGCCCTTGTATAGACCCTCTATATACTCCTTCCACCTTTCTGCTTTCCCTTCTTTGCTTAGAACTGGGTTTCCATCTGAGCTCCTGATATTCATTCAAGTGGTTCTCTTTTCTCCAAAGGTCTGTTTAACTTTCCTGTAGGCAGTATCTATCTTACCCCAAGTGAGAAAAGCCTCTACAACCTTACATTTGTCCTCTAGCCATCCCTGCTTAGCCATTTGCACTTCCTGTCGATCTCAGTTCAGAGATGTTTGTATTCCTTTTTGCCTGCTTCATGTACTACATTTTTATATTTTCTCCTTTCATCAATTAAATTCAATATTTCTTCTGTTCCCCAAGGATTTCTACTAACCCTCGTCTTTTTACCTAATTGATCATCTGCTGTATTCACTACTTCATCCCTCAGAGCTACCCATTCGTCTTCTACTGTATTTCTTTCCCCCATTCCTGTCATTTGTTCCCTTATGCTCTCCCTTAAACTCTGTACAACCTCCGGTTTAGTCAGTTTATCCAGGTCCCATCTACTTAAATTCCCACCTTTTTGCAATTTCTTCAGTTTTAATCTACAGTTCATAGCCAATAGATTGTGGTCAGAGTCCACATCTGCCCCTGGAAATGACCTACAATTTAAAACCTGGTTTCTAAATCTCTGTCTTACCATTATATAATCTATCTGATACCTTTTAGTATCTCCAGGATTCTTCAAAGTATACAACCTTCCTCTATGATTCTTGAACCAAGTGTTAGCTATGATTAAGTTATGCTCTGTGCAAAATTCTACCAGACGGCTTTCTCTTTCATTTCTTAACCCCAATCCATATTCACCTACTATGTTTCCTTCTCTCCCTTTTCCTACTGTCGAATTCCAGTCACCCATGACTATTAAATTTTCGTCTCCCTTCACTACCTACATAATTTCTTTTATCTCATCATACATTTCTCCAAATTCTTCGTCATCTGCAGAGCTAGTTGGCATATAAACTTGCACTACTGTAGTAGGCATGCGATTCGAGTCTACCTGCCCGATTAAGGGATCTGACATTCCACGCTCCGATCCGTAGAATGCCAGTTTTCTTTCTCCTGATAACGGCGTCCTCTTGAGTAATCCCTGCCCGGAGATCTGAATGGGGGACTATTTTACCTCCGGAATATTTTACCCAAGAGGACGCAATCATCATTTAACCATATAGTAAAGCTGCATGCCCTCGGGAAAAATTACGGCCGTAGTTTCCCCTTGCTTTCAACCGTTCCCAGTACCAACACAGCAAGGTCGTTTTGGTTAGTGTTACAAGGCCAGATCAGTCAATCATCCAGACTGCTGCCCTTGCAACTACTGAAAAGGCTGCTGCCCCTCTTCAGGAACTACACGTTTGTCTGGCCTCTCAACAGATACCCCTCCGTTGTGGTTGCACCTACGGTACGGCCATCTCTATCGCTGAGGCACGCAAGCCTCCCCACCAACGGCAAGGTCCACGGTTCATGGGGGAGATTCTCCTCCGTGTATTGTGTAAATAAAACAATAACACCTGTTAACCATTGAACGAGATACCGAAGAGCCTCACGATCACGACATGCCATTCATCCACAGATACAACATATGACGCACCAATGAGCTGATGTGTGGATCTGCCAGCGTATGAAAGATACGAGAAAGAACAAATCCCATCGTAATGTATGTCAAATTGTATCAGAACTAGTGAATCACACGTTGCCGGTGGCAACGGAGTGTACACTCCCATATCAGGGAATGTGTGTCCTGTAATCGGAAAGAGTGGTCAACGGCGGAAGTAAAAACGAGGCGTGCATGACGTGTTTACAACACCTCTGCGCCTGCTCACTCTGCCCGATACTCGCCGTATAGTCAGCAGCTAACGGCCGCGTGGCAGTGTTACTACAGTACCGTGACAATTTTCGCAAACGAGGAATACGCCGACATCCAGCTCACCTACGGGCTTGCAGATGGAAGAGCTACGTTGCAAGGCAACTGTTTGACGAGAGGCTTCCTAGCCGGCGCCTCCCATGCACAAAAAAGTTTTACCCTGTGGAGAGGCGCTTGAGGGAGTATGGTGCATGTGTTGCACCTCCAGGACTTAGTGGTCGTGGCCGACCGTCGACGCACAGTGTGGGTGACGAAGAAAAAGTGCTATAAACTGTTGCGGCGGATTGAACAATAAACACGAAGTCTGTCGAAACTTCCTGGCAGATTAAAACTGTGAGCCGGACCGAGACTCGAACTCGAGACCTTTGACTTTCGCGAGCAAGTGCTCTACCAACTGAGCTACCCAAGCACGACTCTCGCCCCGTCCTCACAGCTTCACTTCTGCCAGTACCTCATCTCCTACCTTCCTTTCATTCAGAACTGCAAGTTCTGCAAGGTTCGCAGGAGAGCTTCTGTAAGTTTGGAAGGTAGGAGACGAGATACTGGCAGAAGTGAAGCTGTGAGGACGGGGCGTGAGTCGTGCTTGGGTAGCTGAAGTTGGTAGAGCACTTGCCCGCGAAGGCAAAGGTCCCGAGTTCGAGGCTCAGTCCGGCACACAGTTTCAATCTGCCAGGAAGTTTCATATCAACGCACACTCCGCTGCAGAGTGAAAATCTCATTCTGGTACCAAATCTGTCGTCACTGCGGTCGAAATGTCAAATCTACTGTCATGTGAGTACTCCATAGAAACCTTTACCATCCCTTTCGCATGCAGAAGGTACAGGCATTATTGCCGGAAGACTTCCAGAGGAGGCTGGACTTCTGCAACTTTATCCTATGGCGTCAGACCCATGACCAGCCTTTTTCACGAACAATACTGTTCACCGACCAAGCCTATTTCACGTAGGAGGGTATAGTGAATTCGTAAAATTGGCACGAGTGGGCGGAAGAAAACCCACACAGCACATTGACACCAGGGTACCAACAACGCGGTGTCAATATCTGTTGTGGTATTATTGATCACCGTCTCATAGGGCCACATGTGCTACCACAAAGACTTACAGGAGATCAGTATCGACATTTACTGGATGCTACATTACCGGAATCGTCCGGCCTCTCGTATGAACCTGCGGTACATGCATGATGGTGTCCCCGCCCACTTCAGTGGCACAGTGCGAAGCCACCTGGAAGATGCCTTCCCTTCCAAATGGTTCGGTCGTGGGGCCCTGCAGCATGGCCAGCAAAATCGCCAGACCTGTATCCACTGAATTTCTTTTTGTGGGACCATCTGAAATCTCTGATTTATGAAGAAGATATTGAATGCCTGTGATATTACGCAAAGAGATACAGACATGTTGGATCGTGTTCAGCAATCCTTCCTAGGAAGAGTTCAACTTTGCCACACACATCGTGGCCTTCATTTCGAACAGTACTTATAAACCGCCACTGCAGCTTCTGGTCATGTGTTTCTATGTTAGTTTCGATTTGAACAGCTCTATTGTATTCGTTTGTATTAACTGCCATATAACTGTGGAGTTGTGTTTTGCATTCTGCATCTGTGTACTCGTTTCTTAAAAGTAAGTCTGGGACACAAAAACCAAATTATAAAACATGCATGTACAGTAGTGCAGCCCCTCCTCACCTTCCTTTCCCTATGCCAACTAGCCACGATACACAATACCGCCCAGCGTACGAGATAGATATGGGCGCTGTCATTACTCGTAGTGTCACACGGACCATCGCTTGACGCCGCATTCCTCGCCTTCTCGTGAGCGGATAGACTACCTACAGCACTCCCATGTCATGCCCTGCTGCCGATCTGTTCCCTTGGCCAATGTCGGCGCACAGTAACACCCAGAAGTCCATTTCACATTTCCAGATTTTTACCATTCAATTGAATTGTCATTTATTGACGTAGGAACATGCGGAAAATGCATTTATGTTAGTAGCTCATTGTGTGACAGTTTGCATGACATATTTTTCCTCATTTATGGACTTACCCGGTATATTACTTACTTTAAAAATAATAGGTATGTGAGAACACGCCCATATTAGTATGCAATGTTATGTCAAACTTTCAAAGCAGTTGGTGAAAAACTGTAGGATACTTACGATTTTGAACAAATGAACAGTTGCACTTTTATTTATATGGATGTAAACGTTCGTTCGTGCAAATTCCTTAGCTAAGGGAGTCGTATTTCAGATACTATTTACAGTTTTATAGAAAGTGGCAACAATAATCATTCACAAAAAACAAAATTCGTTCTTGAACGCTGGATTCCTGTATTCTTAAGGTATTATGAATTATTTTAATGGAATTACAAAAGTGCTTCTTTTACAATATCGGGGAAACGGTTCACTATTGCGGATAGTAACAGTCCCTAATTTCGGATTGTTAATATTGATGAAAAACATGGGTTTTTGCAATATAAGAAAAAACAACAACTGACACGTTATATTATTTAGGGGACATCCATCACGTACATATGTCTTCTAACCTTGATTTTCCATTCTCGTGCACAATTCGTGAGCCCACTGGAGACATCTTATGCATCTAATCCACTTATCGCCATGTTAGTCATTTTTGTAGGGCTCAGAACAGTAGAGGCGTTCTTCATCTGCTCCATCTTTGTCATCTGTAGTAAACAAGACTGGTTCGGAGAAGGAGTCATCGGAGTCGGTATCCAGACGACTGAGAAAACACGCTGTTGGGTGTATCTTTTTTAAGTTCTTTCTTTTGAAGTTGTAGGGAAGACGTTCAGTTTCATCCGACTTTCTCCACACTCTCCAATGAGGCTTTTAGTAGCAGTTCATAAAGAGAGATCATAATCACTCCAGTTTTACCTCCTCTGCTGAAATTTGAGCTTCTGGACAGAGTAGGTGGTGGACTGATTTCAAGAAGAGAAACAAATTTAGAGTTTCCATTTGGTTAAGGTTTAGTAGAGGATGAAGGAGCCAGTGGTCCTGGAACGGAAATCTGCGGCTGGACAGAAGATGCAAGGATTCCAGCTTCACTGGTGGTTGAAGAAAGTTGTGTTCCTTGGAGGAAGTTGCTGGGTACAAATATTTCAGAGTTGAAACGTGATACAGTACGACACTTTTTTCTGTACCCATTCAAAGCGACTTTCATTGTTGCTTTCTGACATAAGCTCTCCCCACAAGCTCATGTACTTGATACATCCTCAGGAGCCTGAAAGAATGTGCAGCTAACTAAGTTTCAGTCTCTTTTGAACACCGAATTTTGAATGGCTTAATGAATGCGATGTCCAGTGGTGGAGGAAGGGACACTATTATCTCATCATGGTTTCTAGTAAGATTTATCACTTCCATATTCTGGGTGTAAGACTAGTGACCATCACGTACCAAGATGACTGAGTTTTCAACTGATGGCCGAACGCGCTCGATAAAATGCCGAATCCATCATGTGAATATTCGAAGCTAAATCCAACGGATGGCAAGCTTCGATCATACCTGGTGGAGTACTGTCCAACGAATTGGGCTTCATATTCTTTCTTGGAAAAACTATTAAATGTGGGACAATGTTTCCGCCAGCATTCAAGCGCGTTACCAGAATAATAAGATTTCCTCTCTGAGCAGAAAACAACTTTGCGACTTGCTTTTTGCCTGTAATGCTGATGACTTTAGAGCGTGACTCTGCACTAAACTTTCAACGGATCGAACTTCACTTTTTCAAGATTCAATTTCAGAAAACTGAAAAAAAGCCAATTTCTTGTTTCGTGAAACCTTTCGGCCTTTCTAAAGAGACGACCCTGGAGTTCGGTAAGCTAATTCTGGGTGCCCTCTCACGATGTTATCTTCTGCTGGCGAGGCCATATTCAATGTGAAAAGACTAATGGAGCTCGTCAGCAACCGCCAACTGAAAAGCTAGCTGGCTCAAATCCTTCACTCGTAGCACATAGTAACGCTCATCCGCAACTTTGCAGCAGGAAACTAGTTTATCTTCTAATCTATTTCCCAAAGCACATTTCCTGCCAGTCTTTGTGTTTAACAAAGAGTCAGTGCTTTTGCTCTTACGGATCCCTTAATGTTCTAGTGTAGACTATATGAGTTTAAAATACTAGGATGCTTTTAGGAAGCCGATTTATTTAGTCTTTACTGCTTCAAGTGTCTGGTAGATTCTTCTGACGAACATTTCCTAACTCCGGGCGCCAACTGCAATAATGATACGTGCACGATAAGAAAATGCGTAAAACTCTCAATGGAAAGTACTGTAAGCCACATACGTTATTAATACGATTATACTGAATAGGATTCGTCTAAAAATAATAATATCCTTTAACTTCAGAGACTTATAAATTAGTTCTAACTTAAAGCACACGTCCCATAGAATTAATCTCTTTTCATGAAAATAACTCAAAACTTTAATAATTTTTTGATAATGCGGGGCCACAGTCATATATTCCTTTAAAGTCAATACCTCCATTGGGCCTTTGTTTACTTACAGTGTTACACTTACACTTGCACAATCATGATTTCGGCTTCAAAGTGCCATTATCAAGTGTTTTAAGTGTTATAAATTGCCTAAGATGGCACACTGTCGTATTAAAATGCACTATTAGACACACTGTGTAAGAGTCTATATTTCGGGCAGAGCCTACTGCTTTGTTTCATTACTGAGTGCAGCAATTGCTGGTGTACTCAGAAATGAAACAAAGCAGTGGGCTCTGCCACAAGTATCGACTCTTAGACTGTGTCTAATAATGTATTTCAATACGACAGTATGGCAGCTTAGGCAATTCATAACTAACACTTGATAATGGCACATTGAAGGAGAAATCATGATTGTGTAAGTGTAAATGTAAAACTGTAAATAAACAACAGTCTAATGGTGGTACTGACTTTAAAGAAATCAAAGCTTTAAATAAAAATAGTTCCTAGTTCCGGATACTGGCGTTGGCTATTTTCGGAAATCGGAAATTAGGAATGTTGCAACCCAGCAGTTAATACAGCTGATTCAAATAGTAGATTATGTAGTCATAATTTCACTTATTAATATTAGAATAAATAAGTTACTTAGATATGTCAAATAAAATAGCATAAAACCTTACACTCTGTGTATATAAATATTATGCTTTTATTATAAAACAGACCGTGGATTTGAATGCAACCTCGTGTCAAAATTTCTAATCAATCGGCGAAGAACTTTCGGAGATTTAAGATTTGAACAAACGATCATTAGGTTTTTGCTAACAAGGTATCCCGTTTACATACAATATTTCGATGCGGTAAGTATATAAAAAGACACACTTATTCGAGGGTAACGTTGTGTCAAAATTTACGAGTAATGGTGAAGAACGTTCGGAGGTAAAGTATTTTGAACAAACGAACATGAAGATTATTGTTACGTAGATGAATCATGTCTATACCCCATCTGGATGAAATAGCGCCATGCGTTAATGCGATATGCTGGTATCACATAACTTTTCACCCACACCCACAGTGATAAGGAGGTTTTTTTTTTTTTTTTTTGGTCATCAGTCTACTGATTGGTTTGATGCGGCCCGCCACGAATTCCTTTCCTGTGCTAACTTCTTCATCTCAGAGTAGCACTTGCCACCTACGTCCTCAATTATTTGCTTGACGTATTCCTCTCCGATTCTGCGTAGAACGTCCTCATTCCTTACCTTATCAGTCTACCTAATTTTCAACATTCGTCTATAGCACCACATCTCAAATGCTTCGATTCTCTTCTGTTCCGGTTTTCCCACAGTCCATGTTTCACTACCATACAATGCTGTACTCCAGACGTACATCCCCAGAAATTTCTTCCTCAAATTAAGGCCGGTATTTGATATTAGTAGACTTCTCTTGGCCAGAAATGCCTTTTTTTCCATAGCGAGTCTGCTTTTGATGTCCTCCTTGCTCCGTCCGTCATTGGTTATTTTACTGCCTAGGTAGCAGAATTCCTTAACTTCTTTAACTTCATTGACTTCGTGACCATCAATGCTGATGTTAAGTTTCTTGCTGTTCTCATTTCTACTACTTCTCATCACCTTCGTCTTTCTCCGATTTACTCTCAAACCATATTGTGTACTCATTAGACTGTTCATTCCGTTCAGCAGATCAATTAAATCTTCTTCACTTTCACTCAGGATAGCAATGTCATCAGCGAATCGTATCATTGATATCCTTTCACCTTGTATTTTAATTCCACTCCTGAACCTTTCTTTTATTTCCATCTTTGCTACCTCGATGTACAGATTGAAGAGTAGGGGCGAAAGGCTACCGCCTTGTCTTACACCCTTCTTAATACAAGCACTTCGTTCTTGATCATCCACTCTTATTATTCCCTCTTGATTGTTGTCCATATTGTATATGACCCGTCCCTCCCTATAGCTTACCCCTACTTTTTCAGAATCTCGAACAGCTTGCACCATTTTATATTGTCGAACGCTTTTTCCACGTCAACAAATCCTATGAAAGTGTCTTGATTTTCCTTTAGCCTTGCTTCCATTATTAGCTGTAACGTCAGAATTGCCTCTCTCGTCCCTTTACTTTTCCTAAAGCCAAACTGATCGTCACCTAACGCATTCTCAATTTTCTTTTCCATTCTTCTGTACATTCTTCATGTAAGCAGCTTCGATGCATGAGCTGTTAAGCTGATTGTGCGATAATTCTCGCACTTGTCAGCTCTTGCCGTCTTCGGAATTGTGTGGAGGACGCTTTTCCGAAAGTCAGATGGTATATCGCCCGACTCGTATATTCTACACACCAACGTGAATAGTCGTTCTGTTGCCACTTCTCCCAACGATTTTAGAAATTCTGATGGAATGTTATCTATTCCTTCTGCCTTATTTGACCGTAAGTCCTCCAAAGCTCTTTTAAATTCCGATTCTAATATTGGATCCCCTATCTCTTCTAAACCGACTCCTGTTTCTTCTTCTATCACATCAGACAAATCTTTACCCTCATAGAGGCTTTCAATGTATTCTTTCCACCTATCTGCTCTCTCTTCTCTGCATTTAACAGTGGAATTCCCGTTGCACTCTTAATGTTACCACCGTTGCTTTTAATGTCACAAAAGGTTGTTTTGGCTTTCCTGTATGCTGAGTCTGTCCTTCCGACAATCATACCTTTTACGATGTCTTCACATTTTTTCTGCAGCCATTTCGTCTTAGCTTCCCTGCACTTCCTATTTATTTCATTCCTCAGCGACTTGTATTTCTGTATTCCTCCTTTCATCAATCAATTAAAGTATTTCTTCTGTTAACCATGGTTTCTTCGCAGCTACCTTCTTTGTACCTATGTTTTCCCTCCCAACTTCTGTGATGGCCCTTTTTAGAGATGTCTATTCCTCTTCAACTGTACTGCCTACTGCGCTATTCCTTATTGCTGTATCTATAGCGTTACAGAACTTCAAACGTATCTCGTCATTCCTTAGTACTTCGGTATCCCACTTCTTTGCGTATTGATTCTTCCTGACTAATGTCTTGAACTTCAGCCTACTCTACATCACTACTATATTGTGATCTGAGTCTCTATCAGCTCCTGGGTACGCCTTACAATCCAGTATCTGATTTAGAAATCTGTGTCTGACCATGATGTAATCTAATTGAAATCTTCCCGTATCTCCCGGCCTTTTCCAAGTATACCTCCTCCTCTTGTGATTCTTGAACAGGGTATTCGCTATTACTAGCTGAAATTTGTTACAGAACTCAGTTAGTCTTTCTCCTCTTTCGTTCCTTGTCCCAAGCCCATATTCTCCAGTAACCTTGTCTTCTACTCCTTCCCCTACAATTGCATTCCAGTCCCCCATGACTATTAGATTTCCGTCCCCCTTTACATACTGCATTACCCTTTCAATATTCTCATACACTTTCTCTATCCGATCATCTTCAGCTTGCGACGTCGGCATGTATACCTGAACTATCGTTGTCGGTGTTGGTCTGCTGACGATTCTGATTACAACAACCCAGTCACTGAACTGTTCACAGTAACACTCCCTCTGCCCTACCTTCCTATTCATAACGAATCCTACACCTGTTATACCATTTTCTGCTGCTGTTGATATTACCCGATACTCATCTGAGTAGAAATCCTTGTGTTCCTTCCACTTCACTTCACTGACCCCTACTATATCTAGATAGAGACTTTGCAATTCCCTTTTCAGATTTCCTAGTATCCCTACCACGTTCAAGCTTCTGACATTCCACGCCCCGACTCGTAGAACGTTATCCTTTCGTTGATTATTCAATCTTTTTCTCATGGTAACCTCCCCCTTGGCAGTCCCCTCACGGAGATCCGAATGGGGGACTATTCCGGAATCTTTTGCCGATGGAGAGATCATCATGACACTTCTTCAATTACAGCCCACATGTCCTGTGGATACACGTTACGTGTCTTTAACGCAGTGGTTTCCATTGCCTTCTGCATCCTCATGTTGTTGATCATTGCTGATTCTTCCGCCTTTAGGGGCAATTTCCCAGCCCTAGGACAAGAGAGTGCCCTGAACCTCTATCTGCTCCTCCGCCCTCTTTGACAAGGCCGTTGGCAGAATAAGGCTGACTTCTTATGCCGGAAGTCTTCGGCCGCCAATGCTGATTATTTATCAAAATTTAGGCAGTGGCGGGGATCGAACCGGAGACCGAAAACGTTTTGATTGTTAATCACAGACGCTACCCCTAGACCACGGGTACAGGAGGTTATGGGTGCCTTATTGTCAGTAGTTTTTATTCCAGCCTGCAAGGGATACGTGTCCCAAGTCCAAGTTTGGCAGAGACTGCTGCGCGCGTTAAAGAGATATGCTGATTTGTCACTGTCTTTCCACCTATTCTCACCCTCTAGGAGTGAACGTAAAGGAGGTCAATCACTTTTCGCAGGAGATATCACTAATGGTTGTGAAGTTAAGAGCAATCCGTGCCGTCTTTCTCTCTCTCATGCCTAGTCAGGGCATCTCCAAGAATGCCTTCTACTCTTTCATGTATCATTTTCAGTGTCTGTCCTCGTTCACTAAATGAAACAGATTTCGGTCGATCACTGAGATTTCTCAAGAAATCGTAATAAATAACTACTTGACGTTTGTCACCCTTGCTTTCGTAGTTTCGCCACCCAACGCGTGTCCAGCATCTTACAGCAGAAACATTAAAATTATAACTCAGTCTGAAGTAGTATTGATGTTTAAAGCTTTTAGTCCCAAAAAAGAAGAAATGCTTCGATTTCTGCACGAGTATACAGCGGCGATCGATTCTTACTCGCCTCGTGACTCGACATATCTCTCGGATGCTTTTGTTATAAGCAAGTGTCTTGTGTGATTGAACTCCATATTATCAAATACATATGTTACGCTTACTTAAGATTAGCACGATCTTGGCAGTGTTTTTGTATCAAACAAGTGACAATATGTACAAGTTTTCATTTGATGCTACTAACAGAGATGTGTAGTGCGTCCAGTTCCCACTACAGCTTTCTGTATTCGACAAAAATTACTCATTTCGTAATCTATCAGGTGCATGGACCGGACTGCAGAAGAAATAATCACTGCAGGATGAGTGGTCATTTGTGTAGCAGGAGCACTATAACCGCGCCGTTGTAACCCTAAGCCTAGCATCTTTCTTTTGTTTGATGTAATCTGTCGTTGTTCTGAAACGTTTTGATGACTATGCCACGTGTGATTATGTATCCACATTTACGGTGGAAGAGAGCAGTTAAGATTTTGTAATCCAATACAGTTCATGTATCTGCAAGTTTTTCGCCACTTTCATTTATGACGTCCTGTCCGTATCTTCCAATGTATCATTACCGCCTCTATACCTGTCTCTTTCCTTTTGAGGCCTTATCTTTCCCAGGAGAGTAGCCAGTTCCTCATAAAACTCATCTTTGATTTTAATATCAGCGTCATTTGTTAGGGCATATGCTCCCATTGAGGTACACTCATTTGCACACCTGTAAATGTCCACAGTCGTATTTCCTTTAATTTTTGTTCCCAAACCTTAATCCTCTGCTTCATCTATTTGTAGATCTCTATTGTCACACATTATTGCCTCTTTCTCCTTCCAGACACCATTGTGGAAATGAATATGGTGTCCTATCAATTTATTTTCCTTCTCCATTTTTGTTTTTGATAACACCTCCACATCAATCTGTAACGTTCCAATCTTCTGGAAAACACACATTTTCTTGATATTCAAACCCTATACATCCAATTTTACCATAAATAAAGTCCTTTCCCGTCCATTTTCGTCTCCGTTAGATTCCATTTTTCATCCGAGGCTCTTGTGCCACGTACCTGTGTTTTACGATTGCATCGTAGCTCATATGACTATGCACTACCATCCCTCGAGTACTGGACAATATTTCCGGTTAACATACCCTAGGCAGAATGCCTTTCCACGTTTTTCAGCTCTGCCTGCAAAACAAGATAGGTAGGATAAATAGGTCAAGTAGAATGAAAAGATTGGGCTTTGTGTGAGACATTTCGTCTGATTCCTCCGCAGAGGCCTGGCCAGCTTTGGTGACACTGTGAGCAGTTGCACCAGCGGCGGTAGAGCCTTCTGCTTCAACAGAACACACAAACCATCCCGCCCTCTGGTAAGGTGGTATCTCCTGTTCAGACAAACATACGATAAATGTTGTAAACGTAGCTGGGTGGTTCTACTGTAAATTTCAAAATCACGTATCCAAAGTTCTTTGGTTCCATATCAGATCAGTTGTAGGATGTCAATCTGTCACATACAATTGGGATCCAGCACGGCGTTCCGTATTACCCTCCTGAACCCATCGATTCCATATTCGGCTAACAGTCATTGGATCCCGACCAACGCGAGCAGCAATGTCGCGATACGATAAACCACAATCGCGATAGGCTACAATCCGACTTTTATTAAAGTCGGAAACGTGATGGTACGCATTTCTCTTCCTCCATCACAACAACGTTTCACCAGGCAACGCCGGTCAACTGCTGTTTGTGTATGAGAAATCGGTTCGAAACTTTCTTCACGTCAGCACGTTGTAGGTGTCGCCCCCGGCGCCAACCTTGTGTGAATGCTCTGCAAAGCTAAACATTTGCATATCACAGCATCTTCTTCCTGTCGGTTAAACTTCGCGTCTGTAGCACGTCATCTTCGTGGTGTAGCAATTTTAATGATCAGTAGTATATATGATTGGGTTTAGTCGGACTCTGTGCCAGAAGCCTTGGAACACCAGATATTAACCTTTCTCTTGTAATGCGGCAGGGTTCCGGCTACTAGATACCTTCGGGCATTGCAGACGTCATTGCTCTGTTAATTCTATTGACTCAGGAAGTGCATGGGTCTCAAAAATTGGCATTACAGGGCCGATGTAATTGGATTTGACAGCCTAGTTTTCTTTCAGGGATTTCGCCGTCGTTGTAGAGGCAGTATCTTGCAGTGACAAGTGTATACCGTTTGGGTAGTTATTGTTGCTTCCACGGAATTAATCTTGTTGTATCAATATTTCTTTTGGAAAAACGGTCCTCTCGTTCGAAACTTCTTCGGCCTTACTATCTGGAGTAGTCTTATGCTCCTTGCGTGTAAGGCTTCTGGTGCAAACCTTATCGGGAGGCAGTTCAAACTCATGGTTATTTAACTGAAGCTGCTATTATTGAAAGCCTGCCTGTTTTGCATTTAGTAATTTAACTTAACTGAATCTGTTACCATTGAAGGCCTGTCTGTTTGCTATTTAGTGCATTCAGTTAACTGAAGCTGTTTCAAACAAGACCTCCATTTTCTATTTTGGTTATTATTTAAGTCCTGCCTGTTGGTATTCGGTAATTTTACTTAACTGAATCTGTTATTATTGAACGCCAGCTGTTTTGTATTTGGAAATTTCATTTAACTAAAACTGTCATCATTAAAGGCCTGCCTACTTTCTATTTGATAATTTTCCTTAACTGAATATGTTACTATTGCAGACCTGCCTGCTCCCTTTTAACTAAGTTAAAAGCTGCTTCATAATTTGTGTTAGCTGAAACTCTTACTAATCAAGGGCTACCTGTAATAATTACCCCGTTATAGAGATCTGATACGTTACTCAATTTGTGTTGTCATTAACTGAAATTATGTTTGGCAAAGGCCTACCTGTTTCAGAGGTATTTATGTCGATAAGGTAGTACCAGGATGTGACACATGGTGGTACAAGGGCCCTAACTACACACTTTGCATCTATTTTTCATAATTGTAGGTTTCAGCTACATTCCTGCAGTGTCTTTCCGTTGTATCGCGGAAGGATAATCCAGATTCTTGTAGCTCTATTACACTCCACGGTGATACGCGGTGAGCTGTTGATAACGGCTTCTTCATCGTCTTAAAGGCATTCTTGACTGACATTAACGCACTACGTTCTGTCTCAAAGGTAACTCACATTCACGAAGCGAATTTGCATCCTCCTAGCTGCCCCACGTGTGCCACTCTTATGCGACTGGCGCGAAATTTGAGTAGACATCATTCTTTCAGATGTAGGTACACGCCTACCAACTGTCGTTTCTCTCACACAGTCTAAATGTATTTATAATCATAGCTTGTGTCTGCCCCCAGTCCACTCTCGAAAGATCAGGAGTTAGTACCCTGAATGTAAAAACGTGCGCCAGGTGTCTTGAAACTAGTTAGTAGCAGTTATACGCAAAACAGACAGAGCTGCATAGACATACAATATAATGATTGATAATGTTTGAGTGGTAGATGTATACAGACAAAAAGTACGTAGCAAGTATCATGCTGAGAGTCGATGATTGTTAAGGACATGCTGGTGGTTCAGTAGAAGTTTCAATTATAAGTGGAAGGTGGATAAACGTGAGACAGCCAGCAGAGGGAGAAACAAGCGGACAGCGTGGCAGCCAAGCAAAAACAAAATTCGTAAAAGTATGTTCTGAAACAAAACGCTACTACAGTAACGTACACAGCTGGTGACATTTTCAGAAACAACACAGGAATGAAAATAACACAGGTAAAATAATAAACAAAACTTTGTACATCATGTCCAGTAGAAGACTCTTTGAATAGGTCGACGACGAAATAACAAGCACTGTAAAGCAGTCATGAATGGTGAGTGGAATGCCAGAGGATTGCACCTCTGCACACAGACTTCATGTTTGGACGCGAGGGAGAAATGTAAAGTTACATAACGGAGCGTTCTGTTAACAAACAAAGCAGATAGAGAACACTAGATATGGTCAGGCAGGTAGTACAGTAAACAAAAATGTTGCTATATAATACTAATATGGATAGAGACTAGTACGTATTTCAGCATGGCTGATCCCTTAATACCACACATCGATGAGTGGTTCAGGGGTTTCTTCGCTGCTAAGTTGTATTTATTATTTATTTATATAACCAGATCTGATTCGGACCATCAGGCCCTCTCCTAGAGTGGATTAACTTTTTGCACACACAGTATTTCTTGCATCATAGTCACCGAAAAAATAACAATTTTAATATGACAACTGGTATTAAAATGATTTGAGTACTTGAAATGATGGTGTCAGTAAATAAGTTAATACTGGCGTGACTTGTAGTATTGAAGCTGCAGCCCATAATAATGATAATAACAATAACAACAATAATAGTGATAATACAGTACTGGCCACTAAAATTGCTATACCACGAAGATGACGTGCTGCACACGTAAAATTTAACCGACAGGAAGATGATGCTGTGATATGCAAATGATTATCTTTTCAGAGCATTCACACAAGGTTGGCGACGGTAGCGATACCTACAACGTGCTGACATGACGAAAGTTTCCAACCGATTTCTCATACACAAACAGCAGTTGACCGGCTTTGCCTGGTGAAACGTTGTTGTGATGCCTCGTGTAAGGAGGTGAAATGCGTACCATCACGTTTCCGACTTTGATAAAGGTCGGATTGTACGCTATCGCGATTGCGGTTTATCGTGTCAGGAAATTGCTGCTCGCGTTGGTCGAGATCCAATGACTGCTAGCAGAATATGGAATCGGTGGGTTCAGGAGGCTAATACGTAACGCCGTGCTGGATCTCAACGGCCTCATATTACTAGCAGTCGAGATGACAGGCATCTTATCCGTATGTCTGTAACGGATCGTGCAGCCACATCTCGATCCCTGAGTCAACAGATGGGGACGTTTGCAAGACAACAACCATCTGAACGAACAGTTCGACGACGTTTGCAGTAGCACGGACTATCAGCTCGGAGACCGCGGCTGCGGTTATCCCTGACGCTGCATCACGAACCTGGTTGCACGAATGGCAAAACGTCGTTTTTTCGGATGAATCCAGGTTCCGTTTACAGCATCATGATGGTAACAACCGTGTTTAGCGACATCGCGGTGAATGCACGTTGGAAGCGTGTATTTGTCATTTCCATCATTTCCATACTGGCATATCACCCGGCGTGATGTATGGGGTGCCATTAGTTACACGTCTCGGTCACCTGTTGGTCGCAATGACGGCACTTTGAACAGTGGAAGTTACATTTCAGATGTGTTACGACCCGTGGCTCTACCCTTCATTCGATCCCTGCGTACCCTACATTTCAGCAGGATAATGCATAACAGCATGTTGGAGGTCCTCTACGCGCCTTTCTGGATTCAGAAAATGTTCGAATGCTGCCCTCGCCAGCACGTTCTCCAGATCCCTCCCCAATTGAAAACGTCTGGTCAATGGTGGTCGAGCAAGTGGCTCGTCACAATACTCCAGTCATTACCCTTAATGGACTTTGGTATCGTGTTGAAGTTGCATGGGCAGCTGTACCTGTACACGCCAGCCAATCTCTGACTCAATGCGCAGGCGTATCAAGGCTGTTATTACGGCCAGAGTTGGTTGTTCTGGGTACTGATTTCTCAGGATCTATGCACCCAAATTGCGTGAAAATCTAATCACATATCAGTTATAGTATAATATATTTCTCTCATTAATAGCCGTTCATCGTCCACATTTCTTCTTGGTGTAGCAATTTTAATGTCCAGTGCTGTAGGTACTGTGTGTGGCCGGGGGAAGGTGAGAAAGGGGGGGGGGGGACGGGGAGCGGGAATGTCCCGGCCACAGCGTAGAAGAAACACTCCGGCTTAGGAAACACCATTGGCTCACACAATTTAAGATACTATGTTAACAAACAACCAAGGTCAGCATCTACTCAGGAAAAGGAAACAATAGCCTCAATTCAAGGTACCAGCTGATGGTGAAATAGATAACCAAGATATCTCAATGATCGCAGTAGACCTATAGGTATGAATAAGAAAAACTGTTAAGACCTCAAAATCCAAAACTTAACTGAAGTTCATGAATCGAATTTGAAGCTGGCGTGTTCGAAAGAGGGTCCAGAATTCAGCACAGCGAAACTGGCTTCAGCTTTCTCATCACTGTGTCACATCCGAGACCTGGACGGTCAAACTACTCACGAAGACGGCACTCGAAGTCAGCCACGGATTCAAATCGGCCCACAAATGTGCCCAGCAACCACTCGCCGGACTCCGTGCCCAAGACGCTTAGAGAAGTTCTCGCCTTACTCGCCGGGCGGACTTCACACAGCGTCCCCCTCACGCTGTTACCACTTAGCAACTCCCCACGCCACACACGTTCCGTCCCCATCGACAAAGTCGAGCGGAGATCTTAGTGGCCTGAAACCGGAGGACATCACATGACAGATTGAGCTAGTGGCGCCAGGGATTCGAAAGGCGACGCCAGCAAACCCGCCACGGGTCAGTTTCCACTGCACATGACTGCCGGCAGCTGTGGCAACAAGAAGATAAGGCCACAAAATGACCGGGATCCGGACGCTTATATGGTACTACCGATAGGCGGGACCGTCGTGTTCTGCGTAGGGCTGTGGCGCACGCGCTGCGTCTGCAGTAGCAAACACAGCAGCGGTGTGCACCACAGTGACACAACGGCATGTTAGAAATAGATTACCTTAACGATAGCTCCGACCCAAACACCCTGCAGCGCGCATTCCACTGTAACCAATCCACCGCCCTTTAGAACTTCCGTAGTGTCAGCGAGAGCTCATTGGGAGGAGGGCGGGGGGGCGTGCAGCACGGAGGTCTGTTGTGTTTTCTGATGTAAGCTGGTTCCGCCTCGGTGCCAGTGATGGCAGTGCTTTGGTTACAAGGAGGTCAGCTGAGGGTCTGCAGCCAGCTTAGCTGCGTGCTAGACACACTGGTCCTGCACCTGGAGTTATGGTCTGGGCTACAACGTCGTATGGCAGCAGGAGAACTGTGCTGGTTAACCAATGCACCCTGACCATAAATCAATTCAGTGACACGCTCTTCCATATTTCCCGAAAGTAGAAAACGTGCTGCCCTTCTTTGAACTTTTACGACGTAATCCTCCAGTCCCATCTGGTAAGCCACTTGTGTGGTGCAGTATCAAAGGCCTTCCGGAAATCCAGAAATACGGAATCGATCTGAAATACCTTGTCAATAGCACTCAACACTTCATGCATATAAAGAGCTAGTTGTGTTTCACAAGAAAGATGTTTTCTAAAGTCATGTTGACTGTGTGTCAGTATACCGTTTTCTTCGAGGTAATTCATAATGTTCGGATACAATATATTTTACATAACCCTGCTGCATATAGACGTTAACGATATGGGCCTGTAATTAAGTGGATTACTCCTACTACCTGTTTTGAATACTGGTGTGACCTGTGTAATTTTCCAGTCTTTGGGTACGGATCATTCGTCGAGCGAACGGTTGTATATGGTTGTTAAATATTCTGAAAGGAACCTAATTGGTATACACTCTGGACCAGAAGACTTACTTCTATTAAGTCATTTAAGTTGCTTCACTACTCTGAGGATATTTACTTCTACGTTGATCACGTCTGAAGCTATTATTGATTCGAATTCAGGAATATTTACTTCGTCTTCTTTTGTGAAGGCATTTCGGAAGGCTGTGTTTAGTAACTCTGCTTTGACAGCACTGTCTTGGATAGTATCTCTATTGTCATCGCGCAGAGAGGGCACTGATTGTTTCTTGCCGCTAGCATACTTTACATACGACCAGTTTCTCTTTGGATTTTCTGCCAGGTTTCGAGATAAAGTTTCGTTTTGGAAACTGTTATAGGCAGCTTTGAAGTCCGTACCAAATTTCCAGCTTCTGTAAAAGATCGCGAATCTTGGGGATTTTGGGTCTGTTTAAATTATGCGCTTCACAAACTTTTGAAATATTGCTTGTGTAAATTTTGTTTCAAGTACATCTACTTTTCTTTGTACATACCGTTTTCCTCTTGCACTTCTTAACTTGCCTGGGCGTTTAAGGGGGGATATATTAGGTTTTACAACAGAAATTCTGAAGCTGATCGAATCAAAAAGTCAACACCCAGAAAGAACATCATCTGCACTGTCTTCCTCACTTTCACATTCCGGTGATGGTGACAGTTCAGCTGCTTATCACTAAATTTCTTGTTGTAGCAAGTGTAGCACAACTTGCACAGTGGATGTGATGGTAACACAGTTAATAAAGGACCAAGATATATTCGCAATACCTTTGATAGATTTCCAACAATTGTGAAGTGATAAACACAAAGATTCTCTTTACTTTTCACAGTCCACGTACCTTACCCCTTCACTATTGTATTCCCTGAGTGGCATTGTAACCTACAAAAAGTTCAAACCAAACAAAAACTCTATACAGAATGATTCCTGTGCAAGTTTTCACTCGTTTGTTATACTTACCCCAGAAATTCAATGATGCTAAGTATGCAGAATGTGGAAAATCTGTAACGCATTACACAGAAAAATATTTCCCACACTGATTGCAGTAACTACTGACGTATTAACCAAACAATTAGTTTTGTAATTTTTGTAAGATTTATGATGGTAGTTTCTGAGTAGATAATTCGTAACCATCGTCAAAAAGCGATATTTTAAAATTTTTAGTAATAAATATTTATATAACAATATAACAATATTTATATAGATGGAACGGAGTTGATTCTGTTTACCATAATATCAGTTGTATATGATAATGTAGACAAGTAAGGTAGCATTCTGTGACTTTCCAAATTAGAAAAGAAAAACTATTTAAGCAGATGCAATGAAAGTTTTTGTATTTTTGTTTTGAATTTAGAAGTTAAGAGTGTATGTGTCAATTAAATTTGAACATACAAAGAGTGAGCTTGTTTATTAGTTACATTTTTCTAGCTCTCTACTCTTTTAATAGTTATTTCAAAACACAGATTTTTCAAAGAACGGTACCATTTACAAAACCCAACATATTAAAAATATTTTGTTTCTTAACGCATATTATGTAGAAGACTACAACATTTTATCCGCAGAAATTGATGATCATGAATTTACATGTCCTGTAGGATTTAAGATGAAATTGCCCGTTGCGTAATTCCAGAATCGTCCACAATCAGCATTAACCGAGGCTGTATTTTTTGTGGCGGCGTTCGTAGCGACAAACAATTCGCTGTAGAAACGGCTTACGAAGTCACCGCCACACTTTTAATAGCGGGCCGACCGGTCCGCTGGAACAGTGAACAGAAAGATGAAAACCCAAACACTCTGATTAAATAAAAGTCGGTACTTATCTTTATTGATGAAGATACAGAAACACAATAGTGAAATCCGTGTCTACAGAGATCTGTCTAGTTCGAGTCGGAGCGGCTAGGTCAGCGTCGGCTGACGACAAACAACAACTCTGCTGCGATGAACACACAACTGACTAGCAAGTACACAATTCGGTGGCGAGTATACAACTGAGCGGCGAATACAGAACTGTCCTAGCGCTCGCGACTCCAGCGCTTAAGAAACCAGAAGCCAGCGGTGGCGCGCGCAGACTTGCGGCGATTTCCTGTCTCGCTGGCGCTGCTTATGCGGACGGCGTCCGGACTTTGATGCTGCCAACCTTTTGGCAGCGGGCTCGGGTGGCATTACTGGTTAGGATATAACAGTATTAATAGACTAATAGCAACAGGCCTGGAACTCCATCCCACAAACTGACATCTGGCACCTGTACTATAGAATTCAAGCACCTTTACGTATTTAAATTTAACATTTGGCATTTACACCGCCTTTTAATGTACAGAATTTTACATTTGCAATGGCTTATCTCTCGCTTACTTTAACCTGTGGTCTTGCAACGTTAATCACTTAAGTATGTTGCCTACACACGTGTATTCCCTAAATTTCATTACTCTACATTAAATATTTCTTGATGCTGGGAGTTTTTATCCGTAACTGTATTTATGGAACTGCAGCTTCTATTTAACCAAAAATACATCCATAAGCCCTAGAACACTCTTTCAGTGAATTCTAGAGGGGTTCAACCAGGACTGCACACATGCTCATGGGACATTGAAATAGGTGTGACTGCTGTGATGCGAACGGAGCAAATCTACCTTCACGGTGGAGTGAGTAGTTTTGTGTACTACGTGAGTATGATGTCACTATCCGTCGGCACTACAGCCGAGCCCACGATGGCCAGGATGTACGATGTCTGCACATGTGTTCGCGATAAAAACCAGGGTCTCCCCAAAAGGGTAATTTCAAGTAGCAGGTCATGTGCTGGACTTTTCCCTAGTATCTCTAGGGCGCAGCTCATACTGAGACAATTCGATGTGCAATACGACACGTTGCAATAAAGTCTGTGTATGTGCATCTCTTTAGAGATGGTTGTGGGACCTAGCTGTTCGATACAGGATGTCAAATTAAACACCTTCCAGTCGTCTAGTTTCCCAACTTGTTTTATTTGGCTACCAGTTTCAGCGTTTTACTACGCCATCTTCAGGTCCTGTGTACAGGCCACTATGGTACCAGTATGAAACAGATAACCAAGAAAGGGCGCGTGGTGCAAATCTTATATACAGTGGTAATATGTAATAACATAGAAATACCAACCAGTACAGGAAGTTACATATAGTTACAGATAAATTAAGGAATAAAATAAGAAAACAGTGCACCCCACATTAACTTAAACTAGCGAGCAAAGTATATACGTAATATAATCGTAAAAAAGGGACCTTAAAAGGAGATCAGTATTTCATGTTATGGATAGACAATCATGGTATAATGCTCATGCAACGCACGTGGAACCATTTGAGTAAAATAATTTAGTCATATATTGATGAGTGAAGACTGAACGTGGAACATTTGATTACATTCTGTCATATACTAGTAAACCTTATATCACTTACTAGAGGTCAATCCCATAACTATCTGTATCATGATGTTCAATATACTACTAATAACTAATAAACGGAGTATATAAAAATACATACTGCAGTTTACTGATCACAAACTCATAAGATGAAAATTATATAATAAAACATTTCTAGTGAATGAAACAATGAATGTAATGTAATGTGGAACATGATGAAACAGATAGTTATGGGGTTGACCTCCAGTAAGTGGTATAAGGTTTGCTAATATGTGACAGCATGTAATCAAATGTTTTATGTTTAGTCTGTACTCGTCAGTATATGACTACATTATTGTACTCCAGTACCAGCTACTCTGACAAATTTCGACACAAATTTTCGACTTGCTGTTTCTCCTGCTGAGAAAAGTTGGCAGGAATTATGTGAATGACACTAAAAAAGTTTATTTTTAGTAAGGCCACCTGGACACTTAGTGTGGTACTTTATTCAGTGAAGTGTGTAGTATCAGTGATGGTTACAAGTATCAAAGCCACGAATGTTCCATGTCTTAACGTAGAATGTGATTCGGCTTTAGATATATTCTCAAGAAATGTTGCCGGATTTGATGTTAGATCGGTCACCATCGATGGTGTAGCAGTGGCTGGTGAATTCTCTGTTGGAATTGGAAGGAGCCAAAATGAAGAGGAAATTTGCAACATCTCCTTCTCAGTTTCGCGTTGCTGCCCATTCAAACGGGAATTTTTTCTTTAGAGCTGTTCTACACCTATCACAATATTCCTTAAAAGCAGGGAACATGGACTGGAAAAACTTCCATTCAGCGTCATCAGCAGATGCCTCCTGGAGTCTTTTGATGGCATCGGATTTTTTTAAATATAAAACCAGTTACCAAATACCTTTTTGCCATCAGTCTTACTGGCTTCAACTTTTCTTTTTCCTGGAGGTGGTTGTTTTGCTGCATCAAATGCAACTGCATCAAATGCAACCGCATCACTTCTTCTCCCGACGTTTGACAACATTCCACCTTCTGAGACTTTGTGGCAGGCAGCGTTGTATTTACACGGAAGAGCCAAAGAAATTGCTACACCTGCCTTATATCGTGTAGGCCCCCTCGATCACAAGAAGTGCCCCAACACGATGTGGCAGGGACTCGACTAATGTCTGAAGTCGTGTAAGAGGGAACTGACACCATGAATCCTGTAGGGCTCTCCATAAAGCTAAGAGTGCGAGGGGGTGGAGATCTCTTCTGAACAGCACATTGCAAGACATCCCAGACATATTCTATAATGTTGATGTCTGGGGAATTTGGTGGCCAGAGTAAGAGTGTACCTGTATTGTCCTGCTAGAATTGCCCAAGTCCGTCGGAATGCACAATGGACATGAATGGATGCAGGTGATGAGACAGGTGGCTTCCGAACGTGTGACCCATCAGAGCCTTATCTAGACGTATCAGTGAGTCCAATATCACTCCAACTACACACGCCCCACACCATTAGAGAGCCTTCCCCAGCTTGAACATTCCCCTGCTGACATGCAGAGTCCATGGATTCATGAGGCTGTCTCCCTGCCCGTACACGTCCACCCGCTCGAAACAATTTGAGACGAGGCTCGTCCGACCAGGCAACATGTTTCAAGTCAACACTCCAATGCCGGTGTCGACGGGCCCAGTCGAGGCGTAAAGCTTTGCGTCGTGTAGTCATTAAAGCCCATATCGATGACGTTTCGTTGATGATTCGCATGCTGGCACTTGTTGATGGTCCAGCATTCAAATCCGCAGCAATCTGCGGAAGAGTAGCACTTGTGACATGTTGAACGATTGTCTTCAGTCATCATTGGTCCCGTTCTTGCAGTATCTTTCTCCGGCCGCAGCGATGTCGAAGATTTGATGTTTTGCAGGATTCCTGATATCCACGGTAGACTCGTGGAGTGGCTGTACGGGAAAATTCCGACTTCATCGCTACCTCGGAGATGATATGTCCCATTTCTCCTGCACCGACTATAACACCACTTTCAAACCCACTTACATCTTGACAACCTGCGATTGTAGCACCAGTAACCGATATAGCAACTGCGCCATACACTTGCTGTCCTGAACAGGCGTTGCCGACCGCAGCGTCTTATTCTGCCTGTTTACATATCACTGTATTTGAATACGCATGCCTATAACAGTTTGTTTGGCGCTTCAGTGTAAAATGCTATGCTGTCTTCGTTTCCGAGGTACGTGATCAGAAGCGCGGCTCGCTGCCGAATAAGATACCGAAAAATATTTTTCTTACAGTGCAGTAATCTCAAAATCGAATGAGAAACATTTCATTGTGGAGAACACGCATGAAACGCAAAACAGTGGTGCTAAAATTTTTAGTCGAGAAGTAAAAATTTTTATGAGGAGTTAACTGTAACTGCAGAGACGGATGTAACAGTGCTTCGTCTACATAAAAAAAATTTTTTTTTGCTTGGGCACAACGGGTGACATGAAATTTCCCTCTCCCTGCATCGTACCAAACTAGTTGTCTTGAGCGACCAGCACACCCTGTTGCGATGGGGAAAGTCTCGTAGACAACGTATCTGTGTTGTAAGGTTCTCGTTCCAGTGTGAACCAGGTTAAGACGCTTTGCTTTGCTTCTACGCGCTGAGCCGATGCTGGTTGAGTGTCGCACTGAGTATTATATCGTATCGCTTCAGTGTGAACCGCACAGTGTGAACCGCCTAGAGAATCGACCCCTACCTCCCTCCCCCCCCCCCCCTCCCCATTTACCTCTGATCACTACATTTCATAGGTGGTCAGGATCTAAGAAATCTACGGTGTCCCACATACTCACATAGTGGCACTTTAAATCCACAGTCTTTCTAAACAAATAATAATATTTTTTATAACAGCTTCGCTTTCGTTATCACTATGAATTTTCAAAAGGATGATATTTTTTGATGTGTTTTATGAGTAACACAGAGAGAGGAAGAAGAAACCTACAATAGTAACACATAACTTCCTCAGGTTGTAACGTCTCCGCTCTAGCGTACGTTAACTCTCTGAAGCCTGTACTATGATAAGTTGACGGGCTTCACCTTATAGGAAAGGATTTTAGTAAATATGTTGACCGCGTGTACCTGAATGGAAGCAAAACCGGACTTATACCCAGTCAGTAACAACAATGATACGTCAAGCAAGTATAAGTGGAACTACACGTTAGGACGAGCAAGAAACATACACCGCAGATGCTACCAATAGTTAATAATACGGTCGCCAGCCTAATTAGGCATTAAGTGAGTTTTTCCCTTGTACAAGTGGATGTACGTACAAGCATAACCACATGTAGTAATACTGTATTATATGGTGAATTTTAGAACCAGAAAAATCTACTGAACTAAGATTTTCCCTTTCTGTACTAATTTCAACAAGCTATAAATACACGCTATAAATACACAACATTACACTACAATGATTACTACGAACTGCGTTTTGTCTATTGATCCGACTGAAATCGGACATAGGTCACCCTAGAAATAGCACTTTTGACACACACACATACAATGGCAATTTTAATAATGGTAAAACACAGATAAATTTAGGTTTTATATTGACTTTAACTTTGCTGGTCAAATCAGTTCAGTCACTTCAGAATTTAAATGAATAGAAAAGAAAAGAGTGAAAGAAGGGGGGGGGGGGGACCCTGAAACTGTTATGATCACAGTGTTGAAACCATTAACAATTGGAAACATAAATTACTCAAGATTTACAGAATATGAATTATTATTCTTATTGTCCAATTACTTCCTCATTTAACTACCCTTAATTCTAGCATAAATAGGTCTGCAGTTAAATCTTATTAACATAAACTTTAAATCTTCATTTCGGGACACTCGGATTGCACAACATGTGGAAAGGACCCCGTCTAGGTTAGTGATTAGGATAATTCATTGATAGAACAAATTTGGTAAAAGTTAAGTTATTATTGAACTGGCAGGAACAAAATTAACACTGGTCCACACGAATACAATTCTAAAGATTCAACCTGTGCGAGTCGATGCGGTGGTTGGTGGGCGGCGTGATGGCGAGACGCACAGCACACATACAATCACAGCTGTGGCTTTTGCTGTAGCGGCACTTTGCTTCTTCTTAGCGTCGCCCTCATTATCAATCCAGTGCCATTAGAATATAGCCATGCTGTATAGTCGTCGGAAGCGGCACATCCGAGGCTCAATGAAACAACTTTTTCCAGGATAGCCTCCTCGATCCGGAACGTGTTCCTCAGACCGATGCCCAACTCCGACTGTATTACTGAGCCCGTTATGCCGTGCCGCGCCCGTGTGCATTTTCCCGCGCTCGCCTGCCTCCACCTTTTACCGCTCCCCTACAGATAGGGTATTCACCAAAGGTTTTACATTCCACATATCCTAATACATTGACTACGTATGGACCAGGCGCATAATTACAATTTCAAACATGTTACAATAGATTCAACAAGGGTTACACTTCAATTTTGATATAGCATTGCTTGAAATCTGACATAAATATTATTATTCACATCTAAAGTTGCTTACATTTTCTTTAACATAATGACATGAAAATAAAAAGAAATTAAATCAAAACATTGCTTACATTAATTCACCGAAAAACAGAAGAAAAAATCATTATATGTACAGTTGTTGTTACACATGCCCCTGTTCCCAGTAAATTTTTCTAATTATGAATTTAATGGGAACACTAAATTTTACATTTATACAGTGGTTCTGAATCTTTATGTGAATGTCCAAAAAAATTTACACCACATACTTCCTTTCACTCACATTATACAGGTCTATACTTTTTAACATATCAAGAACATTTACTTGTCATTTACTAAAGTGCCTTTTGCACAGTCCAACCTCCCATCACAACATTATTAAAATAGCAAATTACTCAATTTTACTAAATTTCTCAAAGAAATAATTTCAACATCTGGAACACAAACATTTAACTACAAAAGCAAATGCAAATATCTGTATACACTATAAGACAATTCGTTGCTGCTTGCATTGAATGGCAGTCCATTTCCTTACTTACTAAAAAAACAAACACACAATAATATACAGAAAAGTTACTACACCTATTTGCTGCCTATTATTCAGATTTGGGCAGTCCTTTTCACCTCATATTGTCACATCTCCTGTATCACACTTACAATTCTCCCTTGACTATTTATCTGCCCTCATTAGTGTTGGGCAGTCCTTCAGATTATGACTCATATACTGTCCACTTTGGTTTTCGGCATTTACCCTTTCCTTTTTAGTCCTTTCCTCCACACATCTTTACATTTACAGTACATTTGGTAATCTGAAACTCACATAACTACATTAGCCCACTGACATTGCTACACATCTATTTACAAAGATTAGTTACATTTGGAATAAATTAGTTTCAGCATAAGATACAGTACACTTACTGCAAATTGCTTTCTGGGTACCCTTATGTCACTCATTTCTAGGAACATACAGTTTCAGGTCCACAACATTTCTTACACCTAAATGTCTTTTGGATTTTGGGTAGATCAGGTAGTAAGCATTGTCGTGTGGAATGTTCTGTATTGTATATGGTCCATTACAAATATATTTAAATTTGGAAATTTCATGGTTCAGTTCACTAGACTTTTCGTGGGTTTTTAAAAGAACATAATCCCCAATTTTAAATTTTGAAACTTTCAGATTTTTATCGTGTCTTTTTGATCTAGATTCAGCTTTTTGCTTTGCCCTTTTTCTAATTCTTTCTTTTGACTCAACCCCAAACTTGTACAAGGTGGAAACTCTAGTTTTTCTTCAATTAAACTTTTACTCCTGCCGCCTAACAAAATTTCTTCCGGTGGGAATCCAATAGATTCATGATGTAAAGTGTTCATGACATTCTCAAAATCCGATATAAATCTGCCCCAGGCTCTATGGTTGTGACTGCAGTATGTTCTACACAATCTCCCGATTTCTCGCATGTACCTCCAACCGGGTTGCTGGCAGGATGATAGGCTGCAATATATTTAACCTCTACTTCATTTTGCTCCATCCCTTCTTTCCAAATTTTGGATATGAACTGGGTACCATTGTCAGATAGTACTGCCTTGGGTTTGCCAATGGTTCTGAAGTATTCAACCATCCTACTAAATACAGCTTTTGCTGTTGCTTTTTTCAAGGGGTATAATTTCACAAATTTTGAGAATACTTCCAAAATTACTAAAATATATGCACAATTTCCCGAAGTCTTTGGGAGGGGACCATATAAATCTATCGATAATAAGTCTAGGGTGTCTTCAGGTAATGTACTTTGCATTGGACCCCTACTAGTTTTGTTTGGTACTTTGGCCTTTTGACAGACATCACACGACTTAACCCGTTCCTTTACCTTCTTACTGATACTACCAGCAATAACTACTACATTATTCAATTTATCCAAACATTTCTTTGGCCCACTATGCCCCAATGCTAAATGAAAATAATCTATGACATCAGTATCAAACTGGTGTGGTCAACATACTCTCCATTACTCAGTGACTAAATCCTTCCTCCTATATAAAATGCCTTTAAAAATTTTGTAATATTTCTTAATTTTAGGATACTGCACACTGTCAAAATTTACCTTCACAGATTTCCATGTCGGATCCTCATTCTGATGGTATCTCATATTTTTACATATTTGCTCAATTTCCCTTTTTCCTGAAACCTCTTTCATATACCTTATCTGAAAAGTACCCTCTTCACCATTTTCATTGGGCACTTCACTCATACCATTAGGCAATCGAGATAAAGCATCTGCCACATAATTCTCAGTACCCTTAACATAGCAAATCTCGTAATCAAATTGTTGCAGGTACAAAGCCCAACGAGTTAGCCTGCCATTAAGTAAACGACAATTTTTAAGAAAAGTTAAAGCTTTGTGGTCAGTATGTATGATGAGCTTATATCCCCACAGATAAATTCTGAACTTCTTTAACCCCCATGTTATGGCTAAAGCTTCCTTTTCCGATATAGTGTAGTTTCTCTCGTATTTTGTTAGAGTACTACTTGCAAATGCGATAGTCCTGTGTTCGATTTCTTTCCCATCACAGAATTCTTGGAAAACTTCTATACCAATTCCATAAGCACTGCTGTCAGTACTCATATGGAAAGGTTTTGACAGTATGGGGTGATGCAAAATATTGTCATTCAAAAGTTCCCTTTTTAAATTTTCAAAATCTCTCATATACCCTTCAGTCCACACAAAAGCACTATATTTCTTAAGTAAGTTATTCAAATGAGGACTATCAAAAACATGTCCCTTGACGAATTTTCTATAGAACCCACATAAACCCAAAAAGGCTTTCAACTGTTTTCTATTTCTAGGAGCTGGACACTCTGCTATTGCACTTAACTTTTCCGGGTCCTTGCCAATACCGGTCGTAGTAATAATGTGCCCCAGAAACTTTATCTCCGATTTCACAAATTCACATTTCTTCCACTTAAGCGTCATGCCCTCTGGATGTAGAGCAATAAAAACTTCCCGCAATAATTCTCAATGCTCTTGCCATTCTTCTGTAGCAATCAGTAAATCATCTACATAAATGGTTAGCCGGGAACTCAATTCTCTCCCTAATACAAAGTCCAGTGCCCTAATAAATACTGCCACAGAAGTGCTAAGCCCAAATGGCACTACTTTATACTGATAGCATTTCCCAGCGAATAGAAAAGCGGTATATTTACGGGATTCTTTACTCAATGGGATTTTCCAGTATCCGGCAGTCATGTCCAGACTGGTTAAATACTTCACGTTATAAAATTTTTGGAGCATTTCGTCCAGATTTTCGGGTCTGTCTATTTCCTTCTTTACAATTTTGTTCAAAGTCCTGGCGTCGATAACTACTCTCACTCCCCCATCCCTTTTGTTCACGATGATAAGGGGACTATTATATTCGCTGCTACTCCGTTCGATTACACCCCATTCTATCATTTTCTCTATTTCCACTTGAACAGCCTGCCTCTTTGATATGGGTATCGAAAACGGTCTTACAAAGAAAGGTTTATGCTCTATTGTCTCAATCTAGTATTCAAAGTTCTTAACTAGGCCAGGTTTGTCCGAAAATACGGTACTATTACTTTGTAAAATATCAAGCAATTCTGTTTTCTGATCAGGAGATATCTTCTTCAAATTTTCTACAATTTCTTTAAAATTATGCCACTGCTTGTCACTCTCTTCTATTAACCTCTGGACATGGTACACCTCATACATGTTTGTCAAACCATCATTCCCTTGGTCGATCTCCAACAATAAAGAATCAATTTCTGAATCGAACACCTTCCCATTTTCCTCAAATTTTAATTCCAAATTCCTAGATGCATTATTAATTTTGATCACTCCCTGGCTACAATCAATAATAACCTTTTCTTTATCCAACCAATCTATTCCCAGAATCATTTCAGTACTCAAGTCTGGCACAACCAAAAATTCGTGTTCAAATATTTGTCCTTTTATACTAAATTCAACCTAAATCTGGTTCTTTATTGGCTTGGTAGTCTTGCCCGTAGCACCAACAATTTTTACACCCGTCACTGACATAATCACTAGTCCAGGCTTATCACAAACGTGTTCGAAAAACGACTGGGAGATTGCGCTTATCTGAGATCCAGTATCAAGAAGTACCTGCAATTTCACATTATAAATTTCAACTGGTATTACAGTTTGTTTCACCGTCGAATGTTTTTCATTGTTGTGATCTTCCCTAAGCAAATCTGGGTCGACGATAACATCGTCCCAAGATATGCTTTTAACATTCACCTCACCTATATCTGGCGGTTTCTTTGGTTCTGGGAGTTCAAAGTCATTAATTACCTGAACCCTTTGTGAAATAGACCCTGAGTCGTCAGGTGGCTCTTTCTTTGTTTGTTCAGTCTCAACATCTGGGTTTTGTTTTGAAACTACTTCATCATTAGGTACAATATCGCCATTAGCTGTATTTCCATTATTTCCACTATTACCGAAATATTCGTCATCTGAACTATCGTCAGAATCCGACCATTCTGGATCGCTTTCAGGTTCTAACATAAACGCTTTTCTGAGACAGGCACTAAGTTCTCCCTCTGCATTTTGGTCAGGCTTTAATTTTATTTCAATATCCTCTTTCGGAAAAACGGCCTCATCATCAGCTTCACTCACATCTACTGTTAATTCATATTACGTGTAATCCTCGTGGACTTCAATTACTTTTATGTAATCACCTGCCTCTTCCTCACGGTGCCTTTCGGTAGCAGCTTTTACTGTTGGCGGTTCATTAACAGAAGTTACTTCCTCGTCAATGCTAAGGATTTCGTCCTCCAATTCCTTCCTATTTTTCACCTTCGTCCTATCGGCAGCACGCGTACTTTGCGCGGCGCTGTTTACTCTCTCCTCTTCAAACTCGGGCCACTTCACCTTATCGACGTCCCTACTACCTCCTTTTTCACTAATCAACTTCCTTGCCTCATATTCCTTCTTAAAATCCTCCCACTCATATTGCTTTAGGCCCTTGTACAGATCGTCGATCTGCACACGCCAATCAGTTACTTCTGCTAGATCATTCTCTCCATTTACTTCATTGCAAACACTGCTAACCGCACCTCTCTGTGTCTCCACCGTTTCATTTATTATTTCCTTCGCCACGGAATTATCACTCGTAATATATTCATCAGCTCTTACGGCTATGTTCGTATCTAATGCTTCCGTATTGCTAGCGGCTTCTCTCTGAACAGCTGTTCTGCTAGGCTGGGCCGTTGCCCTCTGCTGCTCCACTCGCCTGTTAACATGTAGCGCTCTATGTGGCAGAGATGACTCATTCTGGCTCGCACCTGACGCTTGTTTTGCAACAACACGTTGCGTCGTTCCACGCCTGTCTCTAACCTGTCTCATAACTTTACTGTCAATTCGGTAACCTTTCTTAAATCGGGGCCCGTATATATTGTCCGCTTCCGTGTGGCCCGCAACGTTCGCGGAAATCAGTTTCCCGCATCGTTATTATTTTGCGCGGTGTATCCTCTATCGCGACCTAGATAACTTCCTCGGCCTCTGCCTCTGCCTCTTCCTCTCTGTATCATATTGACGCGAAATCCTTCGCCGTCATTTCTCTCGTCGTTATTACGATTATTTCGATGACCAAAATTTTGATAATTGGCACGACTTTCGCGCCAATGGTCTTCGACTTTGACCCTTTCGAGAAATGCTTGGAAGCTGCGATGATTGCTTCCCACGTATCTCTTTGAATCTTCTGGAAGCTTTTTATATAGCTCCCAGATAATTTCTGAATCTGATCTTCGACCTCTTAAATGCGACAATTTCTGGTACCAATATTCGCAGAAATCTCTCAAAGAATTCCTGCCCCTGTTATTATGAAGCTTGGCCATGATAAACTCGCGCCATAAATGATCCTGTTTTTGTTCGGACCAATATTCTTCCGTAAACCTTTGCTTGAATTCTTTGAACGTCATTCGTTCGGTATTCAAATTAATTCCCCAGCGTTTAGCGTCACCTGCTAAGGCGCTAATTACTACATTTATCTTTTCCTGATCAGATAAGTGTTCAGGAAATATTCTCTCGCAATTTTTGATGAAATCTAACGGATGCCATCCGTTATGTTTCTTGGTGGGATCGAAGCGTTCCTCACCTTCTAACAGCTTCGTAATTGGTGTGCCATCACAAACAACACCAGGTCTATCTTTAATTTTACTCTCTAGATCGAAAATTTTGCCTTGAATTTTCGAAGTATTTTGTTCACATTTTTGTACACATCCGGTCACTTTCTCACCTAAATCTCTTTCAGTGTCTGAAACAGCCTTTTTCAATTGTGAGATTCCGTGTTGACATTCGTTTACGATTTCAGTTTTAAGACCGAAAACTTTTTCGTCTACTTTTGTTTGAACCAGAGGCTCTAATTTCTCTTGGATGTGGAGAATTTCAACATCAAACCTACTGTTAATGTTGTCAATTTCCCCCTGCATAGTATCCATATTGTTGTTAATGGTGTCAATTTCAAATTTCATTGTATTTACCACAGAACTTAAATTACCCACTTTTTGTTCTACCTGTTCTATTTGTTTACTAATTTTAATTCCTGTGCTTTAATTTGTCCAACTTGTGTTTTAAGCTGCTCGTCAACGTGTGTTTTGAGCTGATTACTTTGTGTTTTGAGCTGCTCATCAACGTGTTTTTTAAGCTGATCATTCTGTGTTTTGAGCTGCTCCCTCTGTCCTGCATTTTGTATGGTTAATTGTTGAAATAAATCGTTCATGCTTAAAATCTTCACACTGTTTTGTTCTACTGACTCGGTGTGTTCCGATCCTACCTCAGATTTTTCTTTCGGTTCTTTCTTTATCTGTGGTGAATTAAACATGTCAGTGGATTCATTCACATACCCACTATCATCTACAAAGTCACCCTCTACTTCCTGTTTTATCCCTTGCTGTGTTCGAGACGATCTCGACATTTCAATCTGTACGTTAACCTGTTCATGATATTGTATGTACGCCAATTGTCTTCCGCTAACGCCATCTGTTATCTGGCCGCGTAAAGTCCTGCTACTGCCAGCCGCATTTTCCATTACGCTCGGCACATCTACCGTGTTTACATTCCTGTCCATACTGAATGCCAATTACACCTCTCCACTGTACTTGACGTTCACTGCTATTTACTATACTGAAAGTTATTACAATTCGAGCCACTGAACATCCACTGTTCGGTATCCACATTAATTTGTGACCGACAACAACTGGATGTCCTGTCACCGGGAAGCCACTTGTAACGTCTCCGCTCTAGCGTACGTTAACTCTTTAAAGCCTGTACTATGATAAGTTGACGGGCTTCACCTTATAGGAAAGGATTTTAGTAAATATGTTGACCGCGTGTACCTGAATGGAAGCAAAACCGGACTTATACCCAGTCAGTAACAACAATGATACGTCAAGCAAGTATAAGTGCAACTACACGTTAGGACGGGCAAGAAGCATACACCGCAGATGCTACCAATAGTTAATAATACGGTCGCCAGCCTAATTAGGCATTAAGTGAGTTTTTCCCTTGTACAAGTGGATGTACGTACAAGCATAACCACACGTAGTAATACTGTATTATATGGTGAATTTTAGAACCAGAAAAATCTACTGAACTAAGATTTTCCCTTTCTATACTAATTTCAACAAACTATAAATACACAACATTACACTACAATGATTACTACGAACTGCGTTTTGTCTATTGATCCGACTGAAATCGGACATACGTCACCCTAGAAATAGCACTTTTGACACACACACATACAATGGCAATTTTAATAATGGTAAAACACAGATAAATTTAGGTTTTATATTGACTTTAACTTTGCTGGTCAAATCAGTTCAGTCACTTCAGAATTTAAATGAATAGAAAAGAAAAGAGTGAAAGAAGGGAGGGGGGGGACCCTGAAACTGTTATGATCACAGTGTTGAAACCATTAACTATTGGAAACATAAATTGCTCAAGATTTACAGGATATGAACTATTATCCTTATTGTCCAATTACTTCCTCATTTAACTACCCTTAATTTTGCATCAAATTAATTAAGCTTCCTTACTGAGACAATTCCAAAATTATCTTAGTACTCTGTCAGACGTTTGCTCTTTACTCATATTTTCATTAACAATAAAGCTCATTAAGATTCATTCTAGCATAAATAGGTCTGCAGTTAAATCTTATTAACATAAACTTTAAATCTTCATTTCGGGACACTCGGATTGCACAACATGTGGAAAGGACCCCGTCTAGGTTAGTGATTAGGATAATTCATTGATAGAACAAATTTGGTAAAAGTTAAGTTATTATTGAACTGGCAGGAACAAAATTAACACTGGTCCACACGAATACAATTCTAAAGATTCAACCTGTGCGAGTCGATGCGGTGGTTGGCGGGCGGCGAGATGGCGAGGCGCACAGCACACATACAATCACAGCTATGGCTTTTGCTGTAGCGGCACTTTGCTTCTTCTTAGCGTCGCACTCATTATCAATCCAGTGCCATTAGAATATAGCCATGCTGTATAGTCGTCGGAAGCGGCACATCCGAGGCTCAATGAAACAACTTTTTCCAGGATAGCCTCCTCGATCCGGAACGTGTTCCTCAGACCGATGCCCAACTCCGACTGTATTACTGAGCCCGTTATGCCGTGCCGCGCCCGTGTGCATTTTCCCGCGCTCGCCTGCCTCCACCTTTTACCGCTCCCCTACAGATAGGGTATTCACCAAAGGTTTTACATTCCACATATCCTAATACATTGACTACGTATGGACCAGGCGCACAATTACAATTTCAAACATGTTACAATAGATTCAACAAGGGTTACACTTCAATTTTGATATAGCATTGCTTGAAATCTGACATAAATATTATTATTCACATCTAAAGTTGCTTACATTTTCTTTAACATAATGACATGAAAATAAAAAGAAATTAAATCAAAACATTGCTTACATTAATTCACCGAAAAACAGAAGAAAAAATCATTATATGTACAGTTGTTGTTACTCATGCCCCTGTTCCCAGTAAATTTTTCTAATTATGAATTTAATGGGAACACTAAATTTTACATTTATACAGTGGTTCTGAATCTTTATGTGAATGTCCAAAAAAATTTACACCACATACTTCCTTTCACTCACATTATACAGGTCTATACTTTTTAACATATCAAGAACATTTACTTGTCATTTACTAAAGTGCCTTTTGCACAGTCCAACCTCCCATCACAACATTATTAAAATAGCAAATTACTCAATTTTACTAAATTTCTCAAAGAAATAATTTCAACATCTGGAACACAAACATTTAACTACAAAAGCAAATGCAAATATCTGTATACACTATAAGACAATTCGTTGCTGCTTGCATTGAATGGCAGTCCATTTCCTTACTTACTAAAAAAACAAACACACAATAATATACAGAAAAGTTACTACACCTATTTGCTGCCTATTATTCAGATTTGGGCAGTCCTTTTCACCTCATATTGTCACATCTCCTGTATCACACTTACAATTCTCCCTTGACTATTTATCTGCCCTCATTAGTGTTGGGCAGTCCTTCAGATTATGACTCATATACTGTCCACTTTGGTTTTCGGCATTTACCCTTTCCTTTTTAGTCCTTTCCTCCACACATCTTTACATTTACAGTACATTTGGTAATCTGAAACTCACATAACTACATTAGCCCACTGACATTGCTACACATCTATTTACAAAGATTAGTTACATTTGGAATAAATTAGTTTCAGCATAAGATACAGTACACTTACTGCAAATTGCTTTCTGGGTATCCTTATGTCACTCATTTCTAGGAACATACAGTTTCAGGTCCACAACATTTCTTACACCTAAAGGTCTTTTGGATTTTGGGTAGATCAGGTAGTAAGCATTGTCGTGTGGAATGTTCTGTATTGTATATGGTCCATTACAAATATATTTAAATTTGGAAATTTCATGGTTCAGTTCACTAGACTTTTCGTGGGTTTTTAAAAGAACATAGTCCCCAATTTTAAATTTTGAAACTTTCAGATTTTTATCGTGTCTTTTTGATCTAGATTCAGCTTTTTGCTTTGCCCTTTTTCTAATTCTTTCTTTTGACTCAACCCCAAACTTGTACAAGGTGGAAACTCTAGTTTTTCTTCAATTAAACTTTTACTCCTGCCGCCTAACAAAATTTCTTCCGGTGGGAATCCAATAGATTCATGATGTAAAGTGTTCATGACATTCTCAAAATCCGATATAAATCTGCCCCAGGCTCTATGGTTGTGACTGCAGTATGTTCTACACAATCTCCCGATTTCTCGCATGTACCTCCAACCGGGTTGCTAGCAGGATGATAGGCTGCAATATATTTAACCTTTACTTCATTTTGCTCCATCCCTTCTTTCCAAATTTTGGATATGAACTGGGTACCATTGTCAGATAGTACTGCCTTGGGTTTGCCAATGGTTCTGAAGTATTCAACCATCCTACTAAATACAGCTTTTGCTGTTGCTTTTTTCAAGGGGTATAATTTCACAAATTTTGAGAATACTTCCAAAATTACTAAAATATATGCACAATTTCCCGAAGTCTTTGGGAGGGGACCATATAAATCTATCGATAATAAGTCTAGGGTGTCTTCAGGTAATGTACTTTGCATTGGACCCCTACTAGTTTTGTTTGGTACTTTGGCCTTTTGACAGACATCACACGACTTAACCCGTTCCTTTACCTTCTTACTGATACTACCAGCAATAACTACTACATTATTCAATTTATCCAAACATTTCTTTGGCCCACTATGCCCCAATGCTAAATGAAAATAATCTATGACATCAGTATCAAACTGGTGTGGTCAACATACTCTCCATTACTCAGTGACTAAATCCTTCCTCCTATATAAAATGCCTTTAAAAATTTTGTAATATTTCTTAATTTTAGGATACTGCACACTGTCAAAATTTACCTTCACAGATTTCCATGTCGGATCCTCATTCTGATGGTATCTCATATTTTTACATATTTGCTCAATTTCCCTTTTTCCTGAAACCTCTTTCATATACCTTATCTGAAAAGTACCCTCTTCACCATTTTCATTGGGCACTTCACTCATACCATTAGGCAATCGAGATAAAGCATCTGCCACATAATTCTCAGTACCCTTAACATAGCAAATCTCGTAATCAAATTGTTGCAGGTACAAAGCCCAACGAGTTAGCCTGCCATTAAGTAAACGACAATTTTTAAGAAAAGTTAAAGCTTTGTGGTCAGTATGTATGATGAGCTTATATCCCCACAGATAAATTCTGAACTTCTTTAACCCCCATGTTATGGCTAAAGCTTCCTTTTCCGATATAGTGTAGTTTCTCTCGTATTTTGTTAGAGTACTACTTGCAAATGCGATAGTCCTGTGTTCGATTTCTTTCCCATCACAGAATTCTTGGAAAACTTCTATACCAATTCCATAAGCACTGCTGTCAGTACTCATATGGAAAGGTTTTGACAGTATGGGGTGATGCAAAATATTGTCATTCAAAAGTTCCCTTTTTAAATTTTCAAAATCTCTCATACACCCTTCAGTCCACACAAAAGCACTATATTTCTTAAGTAAGTTATTCAAATGAGGACTATCAAAAACATGTCCCTTGACGAATTTTCTATAGAACCCACATAAACCCAAAAAGGCTTTCAACTGTTTTCTATTTCTAGGAGCTGGACACTCTGCTATTGCACTTAACTTTTCCGGGTCCTTGCCAATACCGGTCGTAGTAATAATGTGCCCCAGAAACTTTATCTCCGATTTCACAAATTCACATTTCTTCCACTTAAGCGTCATGCCCTCTGGATGTAGAGCAATAAAAACTTCCCGCAATAATTCTCAATGCTCTTGCCATTCTTCTGTAGCAATCAGTAAATCATCTACATAAATGGTTAGCCGGGAACTCAATTCTCTCCCTAATACAAAGTCCAGTGCCCTAATAAATACTGCCACAGAAGTGCTAAGCCCAAATGGCACTACTTTATACTGATAGCATTTCCCAGCGAATAGAAAAGCGGTATATTTACGGGATTCTTTACTCAATGGGATTTTCCAGTATCCGGCAGTCATGTCCAGACTGGTTAAATACTTCACGTTATAAAATTTTTGGAGCATTTCGTCCAGATTTTCGGGTCTGTCTATTTCCTTCTTTACAATTTTGTTCAAAGTCCTGGCGTCGATAACTACTCTCACTCCCCCATCCCTTTTGTTCACGATGATAAGGGGACTATTATATTCGCTGCTACTCCGTTCGATTACACCCCATTCTATCATTTTCTCTATTTCCACTTGAACAGCCTGCCTCTTTGATATGGGTATCGAAAACGGTCTTACAAAGAAAGGTTTATGCTCTATTGTCTCAATCTAGTATTCGAAGTTCTTAACTAGGCCAGGTTTGTCCAAAAATACGGTACTATTACTTAGTAAAATATCAAGCAATTCTGTTTTCTGATCAGGAGATATCTTCTTCAAATTTTCTACAATTTCTTTAAAATTATGCCACTGCTTGTCACTCTCTTCTATTAACCTCTGGACATGGTACACCTCATACATGTTTGTCAAACCATCATTCCCTTGGTCGATCTCCAACAATAAAGAATCAATTTCTGAATCGAACACCTTCCCATTTTCCTCAAATTATAATTCCAAATTCCTAGATGCATTATTAATTTTGATCACTCCCTGGCTACAATCAATAATAACCTTTTCTTTATCCAACCAATCTATTCCCAGAATCATTTCAGTACTCAAGTCTGGCACAACCAAAAATTCGTGTTCAAATGTTTGTCCTTTTATACTAAATTCAACCTAAATCTGGTTCTTTATCGGCTTGGTAGTCTTGCCCGTAGCACCAACAATTTTTACACCCGTCACTGACATAATCACTAGTCCAGGCTTATCACAAACGTGTTCGAAAAACGACTGGGAGATTGCGCTTATCTGAGATCCAGTATCAAGAAGTACCTGCAATTTCACATTATAAATTTCAACTGGTATTACAGTTTGTTTCACCGTCGAATGTTTTTCATTGTTGTGATCTTCCCTAAGCAAATCTGGGTCGACGATAACATCGTCCCAAGATATGCTTTTAACATTCACCTCACCTATATCTGGCGGTTTCTTTGGTTCTGGGAGTTCAAAGTCATTAATTACCTGAACTCTTTGTGAAATAGACCCTGAGTCGTCAGGTGGCTCTTTCTTTGTTTGTTCAGTCTCAACATCTGGGTTTTGTTTTGAAACTACTTCATCATTAGGTACAATATCGCCATTAGCTGTATTTCCATTATTTCCACTATTACCGAAATATTCGTCATCTGAACTATCGTCAGAATCCGACCATTCTGGATCGCTTTCAGGTTCTAACATAAACGCTTTTCTGAGACAGGCACTAAGTTCTCCCTCTGCATTTTGGTCAGGCTTTAATTTTATTTCAATATCCTCTTTCGGAAAAACGGCCTCATCATCAGCTTCACTCACATCTACTGTTAATTCATATTACGTGTAATCCTCGTGGACTTCAATTACTTTTATGTAATCACCTGCCTCTTCCTCACGGTGCCTTTCGGTAGCAGCTTTTACTGTTGGCGGTTCATTAACAGAAGTTACTTCCTCGTCAATGCTAAGGATTTCGTCCTCCAATTCCTTCCTATTTTTCACCTTCGTCCTATCGGCAGCACGCGTACTTTGCGCGGCGCTGTTTACTCTCTCCTCTTCAAACTCGGGCCACTTCACCTTATCGACGTCCCTACTACCTCCTTTTTCACTAATCAACTTCCTTGCCTCATATTCCTTCTTAAAATCCTCCCACTCATATTGCTTTAGGCCCTTGTACAGATCGTCGATCTGCACACGCCAATCAGTTACTTCTGCTAGATCATTCTCTCCATTTACTTCATTGCAAACACTGCTAACCGCACCTCTCTGTGTCTCCACCGTTTCATTTATTATTTCCTTCGCCACGGAATTATCACTCGTAATATATTCATCAGCTCTTACGGCTATGTTCGTATCTAATGCTTCCGTATTGCTAGCGGCTTCTCTCTGAACAGCTGTTCTGCTAGGCTGGGCCGTTGCCCTCTGCTGCTCCACTCGCCTGTTAACATGTAGCGCTCTATGTGGCAGAGATGACTCATTCTGGCTCGCACCTGACGCTTGTTTTGCAACAACACGTTGCGTCGTTCCACGCCTGTCTCTAACCTGTCTCATAACTTTACTGTCAATTCGGTAACCTTTCTTAAATCGGGGCCCGTATATATTGTCCGCTTCCGTGTGGCCCGCAACGTTCGCGGAAATCAGTTTCCCGCATCGTTATTATTTTGCGCGGTGTATCCTCTATCGCGACCTAGATAACTTCCTCGACCTCTGCCTCTGCCTCTTCCTCTCTGTATCATATTGACGCGAAATCCTTCGCCGTCATTTCTCTCGTCGTTATTACGATTATTTCGATGACCAAAATTTTGATAATTGGCACGACTTTCGCGCCAATGGTCTTCGACTTTGACCCTTTCGAGAAATGCTTGGAAGCTGCGATGATTGCTTCCCACGTATCTCTTTGAATCTTCTGGAAGCTTTTTATATAGCTCCCAGATAATTTCTGAATCTGATCTTCGACCTCTTAAATGCGACAATTTCTGGTACCAATATTCGCAGAAATCTCTCAAAGAATTCCTGCCCCTGTTATTATGAAGCTTGGCCATGATAAACTCGCGCCATAAATGATCCTGTTTTTGTTCGGACCAATATTCTTCCGTAAACCTTTGCTTGAATTCTTTGAACGTCATTCGTTCGGTATTCAAATTAATTCCCCAGCGTTTAGCGTCACCTGCTAAGGCGCTAATTACTACATTTATCTTTTCCTGATCAGATAAGTGTTCAGGAAATATTCTCTCGCAATTTTTGATGAAATCTAACGGATGCCATCCGTTATGTTTCTTGGTGGGATCGAAGCGTTCCTCACCTTCTAACAGCTTCGTAATTGGTGTGCCATCACAAACAACACCAGGTCTATCTTTAATTTTACTCTCTAGATCGAAAATTTTGCCTTGAATTTTCGAAGTATTTTGTTCACATTTTTGTACACATCCGGTCACTTTCTCACCTAAATCTCTTTCAGTGTCTGAAACAGCCTTTTTCAATTGTGAGATTCCGTGTTGACATTCGTTTACGATTTCAGTTTTAAGACCGAAAACTTTTTCGTCTACTTTTGTTTCAACCAGAGGCTCTAATTTCTCTTGGATGTGGAGAATTTCAACATCAAACCTACTGTTAATGTTGTCAATTTCCCCCTGCATAGTATCCATATTGTTGTTAATGGTGTCAATTTCAAATTTCATTGTATTTACCACAGAACTTAAATTACCCACTTTTTGTTCTACCTGTTCTATTTGTTTACTAATTTTAATTCCTGTGCTTTAATTTGTCCAACTTGTGTTTTAAGCTGCTCGTCAACGTGTGTTTTGAGCTGATTACTTTGTGTTTTGAGCTGCTCATCAACGTGTTTTTTAAGCTGATCATTCTGTGTTTTGAGCTGCTCCCTCTGTCCTGCATTTTGTATGGTTAATTGTTGAAATAAATCGTTCATGCTTAAAATCTTCAAACTGTTTTGTTCTACTGACTCGGTGTGTTCCGATCCTACCTCAGATTTTTCTTTCGGTTCTTTCTTTATCTGTGGTGAATTAAACATGTCAGTGGATTCATTCACATACCCACTATCATCTACAAAGTCACCCTCTACTTCCTGTTTTATCCCTTGCTGTGTTCGAGACGATCTCGACATTTCAATCTGTTCGATAACGTGTTCATGATATTGTATGTACGCCAATTGTCTTCCGCTAACGCCATCTGTTATCTGGCCACGTAAAGTCCTGCTACTGCCAGCCGCATTTTCCATTACGCTCGGCACATCTACCGTGTTTACGTTCCTGTCCATACTGAATGCCAATTACACCTCTCCACTGTACTTGACGTTCACTGCTATTTACTATACTGAAAGTTATTACAATTCGAGCCACTGAACATCCACTGTTCGGTATTCACATTAATTTGTGACCGACAACAACTGGATGTCCTGTCACCGGGAAGCCACTTGTAACGTCTCCGCTCTAGCGTACGTTAACTCTTTAAAGCCTGTACTATGATAAGTTGACGGGCTTCACCTTATAGGAAAGGATTTTAGTAAATATGTTGACCGCGTGTACCTGAATGGAAGCAAAACCGGACTTATACCCAGTCAGTAACAACAATGATACGTCAAGCAAGTATAAGTGCAACTACACGTTAGGACGGGCAAGAAGCATACACCGCAGATGCTACCAATAGTTAATAATACGGTCGCCAGCCTAATTAGGCATTAAGTGAGTTTTTCCCTTGTACAAGTGGATGTACGTACAAGCATAACCACACGTAGTAATACTGTATTATATGGTGAATTTTAGAACCAGAAAAATCTACTGAACTAAGATTTTCCCTTTCTATACTAATTTCAACAAACTATAAATACACAACATTACACTACAATGATTACTACGAACTGCGTTTTGTCTATTGATCCGACTGAAATCGGACATACGTCACCCTAGAAATAGCACTTTTGACACACACACATACAATGGCAATTTTAATAATGGTAAAACACAGATAAATTTAGGTTTTATATTGACTTTAACTTTGCTGGTCAAATCAGTTCAGTCACTTCAGAATTTAAATGAATAGAAAAGAAAAGAGTGAAAGAAGGGGGGGGGGGACCCTGAAACTGTTATGATCACAGTGTTGAAACCATTAACTATTGGAAACATAAATTGCTCAAGATTTACAGGATATGAACTATTATCCTTATTGTCCAATTACTTCCTCATTTAACTACCCTTAATTTTGCATCAAATTAATTAAGCTTCCTTACTGAGACAATTCCAAAATTATCTTAGTACTCTGTCAGACCTTTGCTCTTTACTCATATTTTCATTAACAATAAAGCTCATTAAGATTCATTCTAGCATAAATAGGTCTGCAGTTAAATCTTATTAACATAAACTTTAAATCTTCATTTCGGGACACTCGGATTGCACAACATGTGGAAAGGACCCCGTCTAGGTTAGTGATTAGGATAATTCATTGATAGAACAAATTTGGTAAAAGTTAAGTTATTATTGAACTGGCAGGAACAAAATTAACACTGGTCCACACGAATACAATTCTAAAGATTCAACCTGTGCGAGTCGATGCGGTGGTTGGCGGGCGGCGAGATGGCGAGGCGCACAGCACACATACAATCACAGCTATGGCTTTTGCTGTAGCGGCACTTTGCTTCTTCTTAGCGTCGCCCTCATTATCAATCCAGTGCCATTAGAATATAGCCATGCTGTATAGTCGTCGGAAGCGGCACATCCGAGGCTCAATGAAACAACTTTTTCCAGGATAGCCTCCTCGATCCGGAACGTGTTCCTCAGACCGATGCCCAACTCCGACTGTATTACTGAGCCCGTTATGCCGTGCCGCGCCCGTGTGCATTTTCCCGCGCTCGCCTGCCTCCACCTTTTACCGCTCCCCTACAGATAGGGTATTCACCAAAGGTTTTACATTCCACATATCCTAATACATTGACTACGTATGGACCAGGCGCACAATTACAATTTCAAACATGTTACAATAGATTCAACAAGGGTTACACTTCAATTTTGATATAGCATTGCTTGAAATCTGACATAAATATTATTATTCACATCTAAAGTTGCTTACATTTTCTTTAACATAATGACATGAAAATAAAAAGAAATTAAATCAAAACATTGCTTACATTAATTCACCGAAAAACAGAAGAAAAAATCATTATATGTACAGTTGTTGTTACACATGCCCCTGTTCCCAGTAAATTTTTCTAATTATGAATTTAATGGGAACACTAAATTTTACATTTATACAGTGGTTCTGAATCTTTATGTGAATGTCCAAAAAAATTTACACCACATACTTCCTTTCACTCACATTATACAGGTCTATACTTTTTAACATATCAAGAACATTTACTTGTCATTTACTAAAGTGCCTTTTGCACAGTCCAACCTCCCATCACAACATTATTAAAATAGCAAATTACTCAATTTTACTAAATTTCTCAAAGAAATAATTTCAACATCTGGAACACAAACATTTAACTACAAAAGCAAATGCAAATATCTGTATACACTATAAGACAATTCGTTGCTGCTTGCATTGAATGGCAGTCCATTTCCTTACTTACTAAAAAAACAAACACACAATAATATACAGAAAAGTTACTACACCTATTTGCTGCCTATTATTCAGATTTGGGCAGTCCTTTTCACCTCATATTGTCACATCTCCTGTATCACACTTACAATTCTCCCTTGACTATTTATCTGCCCTCATTAGTGTTGGGCAGTCCTTCAGATTATGACTCATATACTGTCCACTTTGGTTTTCGGCATTTACCCTTTCCTTTTTAGTCCTTTCCTCCACACATCTTTACATTTACAGTACATTTGGTAATCTGAAACTCACATAACTACATTAGCCCACTGACATTGCTACACATCTATTTACAAAGATTAGTTACATTTGGAATAAATTAGTTTCAGCATAAGATACAGTACACTTACTGCAAATTGCTTTCTGGGTATCCTTATGTCACTCATTTCTAGGAACATACAGTTTCAGGTCCACAACATTTCTTACACCTAAAGGTCTTTTGGATTTTGGGTAGATCAGGTAGTAAGCATTGTCGTGTGGAATGTTCTGTATTGTATATGGTCCATTACAAATATATTTAAATTTGGAAATTTCATGGTTCACTTCACTAGACTTTTCGTGGGTTTTTAAAAGAACATAATCCCCAATTTTAAATTTTGAAACTTTCAGATTTTTATCGTGTCTTTTTGATCTAGATTCAGCTTTTTGCTTTGCCCTTTTTCTAATTCTTTCTTTTGACTCAACCCCAAACTTGTACAAGGTGGAAACTCTAGTTTTTCTTCAATTAAACTTTTACTCCTGCCGCCTAACAAAATTTCTTCCGGTGGGAATCCAATAGATTCATGATGTAAAGTGTTCATGACATTCTCAAAATCCGATATAAATCTGCCCCAGGCTCTATGGTTGTGACTGCAGTATGTTCTACACAATCTCCCGATTTCTCGCATGTACCTCCAACCGGGTTGCTAGCAGAATGATAGGCTGCAATATATTTAACCTCTACTTCATTTTGCTCCATCCCTTCTTTCCAAATTTTGGATATGAACTGGGTACCATTGTCAGATAGTACTGCCTTGGGTTTGCCAATGGTTCTGAAGTATTCAACCATCCTACTAAATACAGCTTTTGCTGTTGCTTTTTTCAAGGGGTATAATTTCACAAATTTTGAGAATACTTCCAAAATTACTAAAATATATGCACAATTTCCCGAAGTCTTTGGGAGGGGACCATATAAATCTATCGATAATAAGTCTAGGGTGTCTTCAGGTAATGTACTTTGCATTGGACCCCTACTAGTTTTGTTTGGTACTTTGGCCTTTTGACAGACATCACACGACTTAACCCGTTCCTTTACCTTCTTACTGATACTACCAGCAATAACTACTACATTATTCAATTTATCCAAACATTTCTTTGGCCCACTATGCCCCAATGCTAAATGAAAATAATCTATGACATCAGTATCAAACTGGTGTGGTCAACATACTCTCCATTACTCAGTGACTAAATCCTTCCTCCTATATAAAATGCCTTTAAAAATTTTGTAATATTTCTTAATTTTAGGATACTGCACACTGTCAAAATTTACCTTCACAGATTTCCATGTCGGATCCTCATTCTGATGGTATCTCATATTTTTACATATTTGCTCAATTTCCCTTTTTCCTGAAACCTCTTTCATATACCTTATCTGAAAAGTACCCTCTTCACCATTTTCATTGGGCACTTCACTCATACCATTAGGCAATCGAGATAAAGCATCTGCCACATAATTCTCAGTACCCTTAACATAGCAAATCTCGTAATCAAATTGTTGCAGGTACAGAGCCCAACGAGTTAGCCTGCCATTAAGTAAACGACAATTTTTAAGAAAAGTTAAAGCTTTGTGGTCAGTATGTATGATGAGCTTATATCCCCACAGATAAATTCTGAACTTCTTTAACCCCCATGTTATGGCTAAAGCTTCCTTTTCCGATATAGTGTAGTTTCTCTCGTATTTTGTTAGAGTCCTACTTGCAAATGCGATAGTCCTGTGTTCGATTTCTTTCCCATCACAGAATTCTTGGAAAACTTCTATACCAATTCCATAAGCACTGCTGTCAGTACTCATATGGAAAGGTTTTGACAGTATGGGGTGATGCAAAATATTGTCATTCAAAAGTTCCCTTTTTAAATTTTCAAAATCTCTCATACACCCTTCAGTCCACACAAAAGCACTATATTTCTTAAGTAAGTTATTCAAATGAGGACTATCAAAAACTTGTCCCTTGACGAATTTTCTATAGAACCCACATAAACCCAAAAAGGCTTTCAACTGTTTTCTATTTCTAGGAGCTGGACACTCTGCTATTGCCCTTAACTTTTCCGGGTCCTTGCCAATACCGGTCGTAGTAATAATGTGCCCCAGAAACTTTATCTCCGATTTCACAAATTCACATTTCTTCCACTTAAGCGTCATGCCCTCTGGATGTAGAGCAATAAAAACTTCCCGCAATAATTCTCAATGCTCTTGCCATTCTTCTGTAGCAATCAGTAAATCATCTACATAAATGGTTAGCCGGGAACTCAATTCTCTCCCTAATACAAAGTCCAGTGCCCTAATAAATACTGCCACAGAAGTGCTAAGCCCAAATGGCACTACTTTATACTGATAGCATTTCCCAGCGAATAGAAAAGCGGTATATTTACGGGATTCTTTACTCAATGGGATTTTCCAGTATCCGGCAGTCATGTCCAGACTGGTTAAATACTTCACGTTATAAAATTTTTGGAGCATTTCGTCCAGATTTTCGGGTCTGTCTATTTCCTTCTTTACAATTTTGTTCAAAGTCCTGGCGTCGATAACTACTCTCACTCCCCCATCCCTTTTGTTCACGATGATAAGGGGACTATTATATTCGCTGCTACTCCGTTCGATTACACCCCATTCTATCATTTTCTCTATTTCCACTTGAACAGCCTGCCTCTTTGATATGGGTATCGAAAACGGTCTTACAAAGAAAGGTTTATGCTCTATTGTCTCAATCTAGTATTCGAAGTTCTTAACTAGGCCAGGTTTGTCCAAAAATACGGTACTATTACTTAGTAAAATATCAAGCAATTCTGTTTTCTGATCAGGAGATATCTTCTTCAAATTTTCTACAATTTCTTTAAAATTATGCCACTGCTTGTCACTCTCTTCTATTAACCTCTGGACATGGTACACCTCATACATGTTTGTCAAACCATCATTCCCTTGGTCGATCTCCAACAATAAAGAATCAATTTCTGAATCGAACACCTTCCCATTTTCCTCAAATTATAATTCCAAATTCCTAGATGCATTATTAATTTTGATCACTCCCTGGCTACAATCAATAATAACCTTTTCTTTATCCAACCAATCTATTCCCAGAATCATTTCAGTACTCAAGTCTGGCACAACCAAAAATTCGTGTTCAAATGTTTGTCCTTTTATACTAAATTCAACCTAAATCTGGTTCTTTATCGGCTTGGTAGTCTTGCCCGTAGCACCAACAATTTTTACACCCGTCACTGACATAATCACTAGTCCAGGCTTATCACAAACGTGTTCGAAAAACGACTGGGAGATTGCGCTTATCTGAGATCCAGTATCAAGAAGTACCTGCAATTTCACATTATAAATTTCAACTGGTATTACAGTTTGTTTCACCGTCGAATGTTTTTCATTGTTGTGATCTTCCCTAAGCAAATCTGGGTCGACGATAACATCGTCCCAAGATATGCTTTTAACATTCACCTCACCTATATCTGGCGGTTTCTTTGGTTCTGGGAGTTCAAAGTCATTAATTACCTGAACTCTTTGTGAAATAGACCCTGAGTCGTCAGGTGGCTCTTTCTTTGTTTGTTCAGTCTCAACATCTGGGTTTTGTTTTGAAACTACTTCATCATTAGGTACAATATCGCCATTAGCTGTATTTCCATTATTTCCACTATTACCGAAATATTCGTCATCTGAACTATCGTCAGAATCCGACCATTCTGGATCGCTTTCAGGTTCTAACATAAACGCTTTTCTGAGACAGGCACTAAGTTCTCCCTCTGCATTTTGGTCAGGCTTTAATTTTATTTCAATATCCTCTTTCGGAAAAACGGCCTCATCATCAGCTTCACTCACATCTACTGTTAATTCATATTACGTGTAATCCTCGTGGACTTCAATTACTTTTATGTAATCACCTGCCTCTTCCTCACGGTGCCTTTCGGTAGCAGCTTTTACTGTTGGCGGTTCATTAACAGAAGTTACTTCCTCGTCAATGCTAAGGATTTCGTCCTCCAATTCCTTCCTATTTTTCACCTTCGTCCTATCGGCAGCACGCGTACTTTGCGCGGCGCTGTTTACTCTCTCCTCTTCAAACTCGGGCCACTTCACCTTATCGACGTCCCTACTACCTCCTTTTTCACTAATCAACTTCCTTGCCTCATATTCCTTCTTAAAATCCTCCCACTCATATTGCTTTAGGCCCTTGTACAGATCGTCGATCTGCACACGCCAATCAGTTACTTCTGCTAGATCATTCTCTCCATTTACTTCATTGCAAACACTGCTAACCGCACCTCTCTGTGTCTCCACCGTTTCATTTATTATTTCCTTCGCCACGGAATTATCACTCGTAATATATTCATCAGCTCTTACGGCTATGTTCGTATCTAATGCTTCCGTATTGCTAGCGGCTTCTCTCTGAACAGCTGTTCTGCTAGGCTGGGCCGTTGCCCTCTGCTGCTCCACTCGCCTGTTAACATGTAGCGCTCTATGTGGCAGAGATGACTCATTCTGGCTCGCACCTGACGCTTGTTTTGCAACAACACGTTGCGTCGTTCCACGCCTGTCTCTAACCTGTCTCATAACTTTACTGTCAATTCGGTAACCTTTCTTAAATCGGGGCCCGTATATATTGTCCGCTTCCGTGTGGCCCGCAACGTTCGCGGAAATCAGTTTCCCGCATCGTTATTATTTTGCGCGGTGTATCCTCTATCGCGACCTAGATAACTTCCTCGGCCTCTGCCTCTGCCTCTTCCTCTCTGTATCATATTGACGCGAAATCCTTCGCCGTCATTTCTCTCGTCGTTATTACGATTATTTCGATGACCAAAATTTTGATAATTGGCACGACTTTCGCGCCAATGGTCTTCGACTTTGACCCTTTCGAGAAATGCTTGGAAGCTGCGATGATTGCTTCCCACGTATCTCTTTGAATCTTCTGGAAGCTTTTTATATAGCTCCCAGATAATTTCTGAATCTGATCTTCGACCTCTTAAATGCGACAATTTCTGGTACCAATATTCGCAGAAATCTCTCAAAGAATTCCTGCCCCTGTTATTATGAAGCTTGGCCATGATAAACTCGCGCCATAAATGATCCTGTTTTTGTTCGGACCAATATTCTTCCGTAAACCTTTGCTTGAATTCTTTGAACGTCATTCGTTCGGTATTCAAATTAATTCCCCAGCGTTTAGCGTCACCTGCTAAGGCGCTAATTACTACATTTATCTTTTCCTGATCAGATAAGTGTTCAGGAAATATTCTCTCGCAATTTTTGATGAAATCTAACGGATGCCATCCGTTATGTTTCTTGGTGGGATCGAAGCGTTCCTCACCTTCTAACAGCTTCGTAATTGGTGTGCCATCACAAACAACACCAGGTCTATCTTTAATTTTACTCTCTAGATCGAAAATTTTGCCTTGAATTTTCGAAGTATTTTGTTCACATTTTTGTACACATCCGGTCACTTTCTCACCTAAATCTCTTTCAGTGTCTGAAACAGCCTTTTTCAATTGTGAGATTCCGTGTTGACATTCGTTTACGATTTCAGTTTTAAGACCGAAAACTTTTTCGTCTACTTTTGTTTCAACCAGAGGCTCTAATTTCTCTTGGATGTGGAGAATTTCAACATCAAACCTACTGTTAATGTTGTCAATTTCCCCCTGCATAGTATCCATATTGTTGTTAATGGTGTCAATTTCAAATTTCATTGTATTTACCACAGAACTTAAATTACCCACTTTTTGTTCTACCTGTTCTATTTGTTTACTAATTTTAATTCCTGTGCTTTAATTTGTCCAACTTGTGTTTTAAGCTGCTCGTCAACGTGTGTTTTGAGCTGATTACTTTGTGTTTTGAGCTGCTCATCAACGTGTTTTTTAAGCTGATCATTCTGTGTTTTGAGCTGCTCCCTCTGTCCTGCATTTTGTATGGTTAATTGTTGAAATAAATCGTTCATGCTTAAAATCTTCACACTGTTTTGTTCTACTGACTCGGTGTGTTCCGATCCTACCTCAGATTTTTCTTTCGGTTCTTTCTTTATCTGTGGTGAATTAAACATGTCAGTGGATTCATTCACATACCCACTATCATCTACAAAGTCACCCTCTACTTCCTGTTTTATCCCTTGCTGTGTTCGAGACGATCTCGACATTTCAATCTGTTCGTTAACGTGTTCATGATATTGTATGTACGCCAATTGTCTTCCGCTAACGCCATCTGTTATCTGGCCACGTAAAGTCCTGCTACTGCCAGCCGCATTTTCCATTACGCTCGGCACATCTACCGTGTTTACGTTCCTGTCCATACTGAATGCCAATTACACCTCTCCACTGTACTTGACGTTCACTGCTATTTACTATACTGAAAGTTATTACAATTCGAGCCACTGAACATCCACTGTTCGGTATTCACATTAATTTGTGACCGACAACAACTGGATGTCCTGTCACCGGGAAGCCACTTGTAACGTCTCCGCTCTAGCGTACGTTAACTCTTTAAAGCCTGTACTATGATAAGTTGACGGGCTTCACCTTATAGGAAAGGATTTTAGTAAATATGTTGACCGCGTGTACCTGAATGGAAGCAAAACCGGACTTATACCCAGTCAGTAACAACAATGATACGTCAAGCAAGTATAAGTGCAACTACACGTTAGGACGGGCAAGAAGCATACACCGCAGATGCTACCAATAGTTAATAATACGGTCGCCAGCCTAATTAGGCATTAAGTGAGTTTTTCCCTTGTACAAGTGGATGTACGTACAAGCATAACCACACGTAGTAATACTGTATTATATGGTGAATTTTAGAACCAGAAAAATCTACTGAACTAAGATTTTCCCTTTCTATACTAATTTCAACAAACTATAAATACACAACATTACACTACAATGATTACTACGAACTGCGTTTTGTCTATTGATCCGACTGAAATCGGACATACGTCACCCTAGAAATAGCACTTTTGACACACACACATACAATGGCAATTTTAATAATGGTAAAACACAGATAAATTTAGGTTTTATATTGACTTTAACTTTGCTGGTCAAATCAGTTCAGTCACTTCAGAATTTAAATGAATAGAAAAGAAAAGAGTGAAAGAAGGGGGGGGGGGACCCTGAAACTGTTATGATCACAGTGTTGAAACCATTAACTATTGGAAACATAAATTGCTCAAGATTTACAGGATATGAACTATTATCCTTATTGTCCAATTACTTCCTCATTTAACTACCCTTAATTTTGCATCAAATTAATTAAGCTTCCTTACTGAGACAATTCCAAAATTATCTTAGTACTCTGTCAGACCTTTGCTCTTTACTCATATTTTCATTAACAATAAAGCTCATTAAGATTCATTCTAGCATAAATAGGTCTGCAGTTAAATCTTATTAACATAAACTTTAAATCTTCATTTCGGGACACTCGGATTGCACAACATGTGGAAAGGACCCCGTCTAGGTTAGTGATTAGGATAATTCATTGATAGAACAAATTTGGTAAAAGTTAAGTTATTATTGAACTGGCAGGAACAAAATTAACACTGGTCCACACGAATACAATTCTAAAGATTCAACCTGTGCGAGTCGATGCGGTGGTTGGCGGGCGGCGAGATGGCGAGGCGCACAGCACACATACAATCACAGCTATGGCTTTTGCTGTAGCGGCACTTTGCTTCTTCTTAGCGTCGCCCTCATTATCAATCCAGTGCCATTAGAATATAGCCATGCTGTATAGTCGTCGGAAGCGGCACATCCGAGGCTCAATGAAACAACTTTTTCCAGGATAGCCTCCTCGATCCGGAACGTGTTCCTCAGACCGATGCCCAACTCCGACTGTATTACTGAGCCCGTTATGCCGTGCCGCGCCCGTGTGCATTTTCCCGCGCTCGCCTGCCTCCACCTTTTACCGCTCCCCTACAGATAGGGTATTCACCAAAGGTTTTACATTCCACATATCCTAATACATTGACTACGTATGGACCAGGCGCACAATTACAATTTCAAACATGTTACAATAGATTCAACAAGGGTTACACTTCAATTTTGATATAGCATTGCTTGAAATCTGACATAAATATTATTATTCACATCTAAAGTTGCTTACATTTTCTTTAACGTAATGATATGGAAATAAAAAGAAATTAAATCAAAACATTGCTTACATTAATTCATCGAAAAACAGAAGAAAAAATCATTATATATACATTTGTTGTTACAAGGTCGATTTTTCCAATGTCACGATATGGAATGAGTCTGGTAAAAACTAGTGCCAAATTAAAATTTAACAGAATCTGTGTAATCAACCTCCTGGTCTGGCGACTTGAAATTTTCACAAGTTGTAGGAAACTGCATTTGGCAATGAGTCTCCGTTTTGGCAACTGTATCGCAAGTATTTCAGACACAATATACATTTGAAGGATACTTTCAGAGCATGCTGGCGTTCAGGTCACGTTTTTAAAAATTATGATCGTTTTCCTCTGCAGTACAGGGTGATATCATTTGCTGGGCTTCACTCATAAAGGGGCTTCTTCTGAAAGGAATGTATAAGGTCACTGCAAAGCAAATTTGAAAGGAAAGAATGCAAATTTTCATATTCAGAACGGGCATTATTACTAAGACCAGTTAATTAATTAAAACCTGAAGTCGAGATTAATAATCTATTAATCAAATGCAATCCTCACACATACTGCGCAAAGTAGACAAGCTGTTCACCTTATATACATTCAGAACTTTTTGAGATATCGCAATTCCTAGTTCGCCCATATGAATGAGTGCTGTACGTCCTAACTTAACGACGTATGCACGTTATATTAATCAAAGAGATGTCGATATTATCTTCGCTTTTCCAAACTTCACCATGATAATTTCTTCTGCTAGTAACGTAGCTCTAAAAATACCTTTCAACGACGTTACCCTCTTTAAAATCAGAAAATTAGTTTCAGAATAGTTAGAATGCTTAGAACTTCGAATTATCTGTTCTTAACATGCAACCGAATGCTGTCTTATGAGGAAGTTTATGATTTGATACTAAACTAAGAAAATACCTCAGGTAGGATAGGGAAGGAACAATGTGTTGCAATCGGCGAGATACCTGCCGAAAAGAGCGTATAGTAAATACGAGTATAACTTCCATCCTGTCTGTGTCAGCCTCCTAATGAAATAGCGTACCGTATCGTCTTAGTTATTCTACTAGATTCATAATTTCCTGTTAGAAAGGTCATAGTGTGTAGATATTGACGGAAAGTGATCGAATAAAAGGCAAGATGGCTTTTGGCTGAATTTTCTCATTTTCAGAAGACTGAAAAAGATACCCGTTTTACTTGCTAAACAATTAGTAAAAGTCGCATAAATATTTCTTTATTTAAAGCAACCGGTTTCGACAGACTTTGCTGTCGTCTTCATGTGTTGAAAAATATTTTTTGGTATGAAACGTGTTAATTTTAATTAAGATCTCACGCCAAGTTGTCATGTTGGTAAAAACAGCACATTATAAAAGGTTTGTCATAAATTAAATATTTAAAAACGTGCCTTGTGGGAATGGCCTAGTCCATATATATACCGCTCACAGATGATTGTTACATCACAAAAACACAGTATACAATACCACATCTGTTTACATAAGTTGGACATATTCCGTATATTTGGCGTTCCCCAAGAAAGTGTTACAGGCCTTCCGATCTTCCTAATCCATATTTAGATCACATTCTGAGCAGCCATGTTAGATTGTCTGCAGATGATGGTGTCGTTTATCATCTAGTAATCGGAAAAATAAAACCCAATTACAAAATAATTTGTACATGGTTTCTGGAAGCGGCGAAAAGTGGCAGTTGACTATTAACAATAAAAAGTGTGAGATCATCCACATGAACCTGAAAAGGAATCTGTTATATTTCGGTTACAGGATAAATTATATAAATCTCAAAGCTACCAGTTCAACTAAATACCTAGGGATATCAATTACGAACAACATTAATGGGGACGATCACATAGATAATAACGTGGGGAAAGCGAACCAACAGAACACTTAGAAGATGCAACAGATCTCCTAATGAGACTGCTTACACTACGCTTGACCCACCTAAGCTAGAGTTTAGCTGTGCGGTATGAGATCGTTACCAGATAGTACTGTCGGACAGTTCAAAGAAGGACAGATTGTTTTGTATTATCGCGAAATGGTGGATAGAGTGTTGGGATCGCAGTCATTAAAAGAAAGACATTGTTTGATACGGAGAGATCTTTTCACGATATTTTGACCTCCAACTTCCTCCCCCGAATATGAAAATGTTTTGTTGACGCCAACCTGTATAAGGAGAAATGATCGTTTTTCCCGCCTGCTGTTCGAGAGGGGAACGGTAAATATATAGCGTCACAGTGATTCGATGGACAGTATGCCAGGGACGTAGGTGTGAATTGCAGAGTTGTCAAGCAGATGTGGATGTATATGCATATTTCACGAGTGTCAAGTGATGGTTAGTATGAAAAAATTAAAATTTTACCGAACTTACAGAAAATACACACTCTATTTCTTTACTGAGTATGCAAAAGGTACGCGAAGAGAACAGTTGAGTTGTAACCACCAGGATATACTGAAAAGCGCAAAATAAATTACGGTAGCATGAAGAACTGGGAGTCTCTATACACCTATGTTTAGTCGCCTGTTTGCAGTGTATTTCAATTGGACATCACTTCTGTGACCTACTCCAAAAATTCTACCGGGGAAAAGGTACCTAAGAAATGTCTTCATATCATTGAAAGATGATGTCAAGCGTAAAGGCGGACTGTGCAGCTGACTGGGATTCGATCGCTTTTCACCAGGCCTGCACCTTATCAACTAGACGACCAAGGCCGACTCCCCTAAAGAAGACGTCCAGCAAGAGTGACATTCAGTGAATGTGCAAAAGCTTGTTATCGGAAAGGCACTGCTACACTATGAAGACAGTATGGAGTAAACCCGAAACGAGCAGAGCGAATGAAATATAACGACGGACGTTCTGTAAGTAAAGCAACACATCTTTTTCTCGGCCAGCTCCGGTTGAAAAAGTGCAGAATCCTGGAGTATTACCGCTTCAGCCCCTATAGCTTCACGAAGTTAAGATGGGTGGCGGCGCTATAGTTACCCTTTAAAATGGCGTCTGTAACGGATGTGTCGTCCAAGCAGAGATCTATCATTCAATTTGTTTTGACGGAAAACCAAAGCATCGTAGATATTCATAGATGACCGCAAAATGTTAACGGAAACCTTCTAGTGAACGAAAGCTTGGTGAGCGTTGGACGAGGCGTTTGTGATCATCCCAACAAAGTCGCGCAAACCTATCCGACATCCTGCGTGCTATACTCGGGAAATAGAAGAAACGACTTTAACGTGTTCGTCACCACAAACATGCAAACGGACTTCCCCATAACAAAGCAAGTATGTGCACCCGAGAGGAGCTCACGGAAGTTCATTGGACTGTGATTCCTCACCCACCATAGAGCGCGGATCTCGCACCATCCAACTTCCATCTGTTTGGCCCAATGTAGTGTGCACTCCTGGTTAAGCAGTACGTGGATGTTGGAGAGGTTTCAGGTGCAGCAAGACGTTGGCTCCGACGTCCAGCAGTACAGTGGTGCCTTGCAGCCCTACAGGATCACCCAGTAAGGTGGAGTAAGGCCGTCGCTCTGAACGGAAATTATATTGGAATATAAGGTTTTGTAGCCAAAGGAGTGGGATGTACTGAAATCCTGGATAAAACGAACCTGCCCTCAGAAAATAGGTGTTGCATTACTTATTGAACATTCCTCGTATAGAGGGTGATTCTCCTAAAACTTGCACCGTAAATACTGCGGAAACGGTGCTACTGATCTGCAGTTTTCATAGGCTGGACTGGTAGTCAGGGGGTAGAATTGTTAACCATCAACAGATTGTAATAATTTTTAGAAAGTATATTTCTCGTACAGATATGCATTTTTAAAAGGAACAATGCCTCTTGAAATTAACAAACTAAAAGTAGGGTAAATTATATCGAGAGTGGTGTTTGCTGCAGGATTCTAGTGCAAGTCGTTTACGAGATTCTATGTTTTGAAAACTTCGGACACCAATACTTCTAAAATGCCTGTGGTACCACACACTAAAGAACCAGTAACGAAGCAGTTAACTACCACAGGTTGTGTTCAAAATTACCACCGGTAACGGTAACATTCGCTTCCAGTGTTGTATGGAACGAGTGCTGCACACGTGGTAGCATTTCAGCGGAGATATCCTAGAGGTTGCAGTAATGCGTCATTGCATATCATAAGGTGTAGCTGGTACGTCCTTGTATACGGCGTCTCTCAACTTTCCCCATAGAATTCGTGAAGGCATGCTGTTGAACTGTGCACCATGGGCCGCGCAGCCTTCGTGTTGGTACCACAGGTTCCCCCTAGTCTGCTGAGGAAGGTCTTCTAGCATCCATGGAGAATGATCTGTTAAGCGGCTGCGATACCTCTGCGAGTTCATTGCTCCGTCTATGAAAGGCAGGCCAATGAGCTGATGGTTCACTATCCTACACAACACGTTTACAGTCCACGGACCGTGACGTCCACGTGTCGAAGCCAACGAGGATTGTCAACAGACCAATACAGCATGTTTCAACGGTTTACCTGGCCATGATTGGTAAATGTGGCTTCATTATTAAACAAGATACATGATAGGTCTGGAATATCCTGTCTTAATGCTCATGTAGAGAAGTTAACACTATTCTCACAATCGTTTCCACGCAGGTCTCGATGCAGAGAGAGGTGATAAGGATGGAACCTATATCGATGAAGAATGCTTAGGACACTTGCTACGTGCAATAGCACGGGAGCTAACATGCGGTTCAACTACAGCAGCAGCAAGAAAATTAATTTCGCCCACTGCTGTCGTCACTTGTTTCCATATGTTGCGTTGTCTAGGTGCTACACTATCACTTTCACGCAACTGGTTGAAGAGATTGATAAATAATTGCCGGGATGGCTAATGTATTTTGGGATGTCTTGCCGCATACACCGTACAAGAATAAACTGCGTTCTTCCGGCACTCTCCATATACTCTGAACATGTCGGCTTTTTCTGCATTGGTAAATCCCATTGGCCACTCACGACCTACTGCTTGGACTGTCACACACTAAGTGACTAGCAAGTTGAACAGACACGAGGAACACACAAGCACAGTGTAAGCAAATATAACAATATCGTACCTAGCAACTACGAAGGTTGAATGCCACAAGAAGCTGTCGATCCGATGGAATTATACTTCCCTGGAGACATATGAGTCTCAACTTTATCTTCGATAAGTATAGAAACTAAGGCATAGAATTAAAGTTTGTGAAATGGCCGTGACTTCTACCCACGCCTCTTGTTTAGTAGGCAGATGTGCTAACCGTACACCACTGTAGCACTGTGGCCACCAAAGGTGCATGGACTAGCCTACTCCAATGCACAACCCTAGCACAAGCTTCAGTTCACGCCTTCAGATCATTTGACACTACTGGCCATTAAAATGGCTACACCAAGAAGAAATGCAGATCATTATCGGGTATTCAATGGACAAATATATTATACTAGAACTGACATGTGATTATATTTTCATGCAGTTTGGGTGCATAGATTCTGAGAAATCAATACCCAGAACACCCACCTCTGGCCGTAATAACGGCCTTGATACGCCAGGGCACTGAGTCAAACACAGCTTGCTTGGCGTGTACAGGTACAGCTGCCCATGCAGCTTCAACACGATGCCACAGTTCATCAAGAGTAGTGACTGCCGTATTGTGACGAGCCAGTTGCTGGGCCACCATTGACCAGACGTATTAAATTGCTGAGAGATCTGGATAATGTGCTGGCCAGGGCAACACTCGAACATATTCTGTAACCAGAAAGGCCAGTACTGGTACTGCAACATGCGGTCGTGCATTATCCTGCTGAAATGTAGCGTTTCACATGGATCGAATGAAGGGTAGAGCCACGGGTCATAATACATCTGAAATGTAACGTCAGCTGTTCAAAGCGCCGTCATTGTGAACAAGAGGTGACCGAGACGTGTAACCAATGGCACCCCATACCATCACGCAGGGTGATACACCAGTATGGCGATGACGAATACACGCTTCCAATGTGTGTTCACCGCGATGTCGCCAACACGGATGCGACCATCATGATGCTGTAAACAGAACCTGGATTCATCCGAAAAAATGACGTTTTGCCATTCGTGCACCCAGGTTCGTCGTTGAGTACACCATCGCAGGCGCTCCTGTCTGTGATGCAGCGTCAAGAGTAACCGCTGCCATGGTCTCTGAGCTCACAGTCCATACTGCTGCAAACGTCGTCGAACTGTTCTTGTAGATGGTTGTTGTCCTGCAAAGGTCCCCATTTGTTGACTCAGGGATCGAGACGTGGCTGCACGATCCGTTACGGCCATGCGGATAAGATGCCTCTCTTCTCGACTGCTAGTGATACGAGGCCGTTGGGATACAGCACGGCGTTCCGTATTACCCTCGTGAAGCCACTGATTCCATATTCTGCTAGTAGTCATTGGATTTCGACCAACGCGAGCAGCAACGTCGCTATACGATAAACCGCAATCGCGATAGGCTACAATACGACCTTCATCAAAGTCGGAAACGTGATGGTACGCATTTCTCCTCCTTGCACGAGGCATACAACAACGTTTCACCAGGCAACACCCGTCAACTGCTGTTTGTGTATGAGAAATCGGTTGGAAACTTTCGTCATGTCAGCACGTTGTAGGTGTCGCCAAACTTGTGTGAATGCTCTGAAAAGTAATCATTTGCGTATCACAGCATCTTCTTCCTGTAGGCTAAATTTCGCGTCTGTAGCACGTCATCTTCGTGGTGTAGCAGTTTTAATGGCCAGTAGTCTACTTTCCTACAATAGTCAGAATTGATCATGCTCATCGATGTTGAAATAAGACCTTAGTTTTGCACGTAATGGAGAAATCCCGCTTTTACCTCAGGCATATATGATCTGTTGTTCTGACTGAATTATCTTTCCCTGGAAAATTTTTGTATAGCTCTGTTAGTCAAAACAGCACATTGTAAGGAAAAGGTACGGAGGTATTGTAGTTAGCACATCTGCCTGGTAAGCAGAAGTCCCAGGATCAAGTTCCGGCTCTGGCATGGATTTCAATTCATTTCTTCAGCTTCTGTCCTTACCGAAAACAAGTATCGGTGCAGAAACGCTTCAAAATACGATATCTCGTACACGATCCACACTAAAATCCTGCAACAAATTGCACTGACGTTCGATTATGCCTTACGTTTAGTTCGTTAATGTCAATAGGCACTGTTCCATTTCAAGAAGTCAATGTTTGCACAAAAAATACACTTTCTAAGTATAGTCAAAGTCTGCTGATTGACTAACAATACGAGCCACTGACTACCAATCCATTTTGTGAAAACCGAACGTCAGGAGGACTTGGGGTAAGTTTTAGGTCAGTCACTTTGTATAAACACATTGAAACACAAGAGAAAATCCTCAGATTTTAAATTTCCTTTTTATAAAGTTAGATGAAGTTGCAAGTACATCCGTCAAAGGACATAGTCATGGGACGAAGAGCTTCTTCGAGAGAACAAGAGTCCTTAATTGTTAAAACACTGTATGCTGTAATTGTTCTTGGAGTATTGTATTTACCACATTCTCTTTGTATATGTAGAGTGTCCTCGTTAATGACTCAGGATTCACAGCTTGCAGAAGGAATAAATTTTAACAATTACCTTGTCAAGCACTGGTATGCCAGCTGGAAACGATAGAGAAGAGAGGGCTGTGACAAGATGTCAGCCAATTGCGGCCTGACCGACAACTCTCCAGGACGACAACGCGAAAGCCGCTGTCTCAAGAGGTCATAAGCGCTGCGACCACTGGCCCAGTCGAACACAGCCTGATGACTAGCGACATGCATACAAGCGTCAAAGCGCATTATGTTGTCCGTACATCCTATGTAGCCGAATTGTTGAACTGAAGAAGCTTGATTATTTCAAATGTCGCCCTTTGGTTGCGACACGTCTATGTAATTCTCAAAGTTAAGTATTGTCGTTTACTTTTCGTAACAAAACTCATTTATACGATGTGTTGAATTCTTTGTCTAGCGATAAGAGAGAGCAGATTTCCTAGACACCCCACAACTGACAACTAGGCAGGATTTACCAGTGGACCGACTTTTTGTCTGTTAATAGAAAAAAATTTCTCCCACGTAAGAGGCGAGTTGGAAACCGATGAGTGGCATGTGGCCCAGGATCTGCTGTTGAACAGCCCATAACCATGTACCTTTGCCGATACGGTCCATTTCCGCTAACTATGTCCATTCCGTTTTTACGTTATTGGCGAGCCTACTATGTAAATGACTGTGTGGTAGGGATAGGTCGTTGGCAAGTAGACCCTGGACTATTTTCGCCAGTTGGTGTGCACTTCCTTGTTTCTAATTCCAACATATCACCGTATCCACTGTAAATGAGTGAATTGACGAAGCTTCTTTCCACGGTTAAGACTTCTTAATATATCGTGTGCCGTTTTCCCTGCAGGTGCGCTCGTAAGTGACTGTAGGACACGCTTCGAGGCATAACGTGTTAGTGCATAGTCAACACGTAAGCAGAATAACAAAATTATAGTTTGGCAAATGCCATACAACTCCGCACTTAACATAGACGCTTACGTAGGCAACATGCGGCTGCTACAGAGACAGACACTTTGGAACCATCCGTCTACAATTTTTACCAGTCATGTCAGTTACGGATGACAACCAAAGGGGTCCTGCAATGAAAAAAAAATGGCACCCCAGACCATCACTCCCGGTTGTCAGGCTGCTTGACTGTCGACAGTTAGGTGAATATCCCACCGCTGTCCGGGACGTCTATGTCCGGCACGTCTCCAAATACATCTTCACTGGTCGTCTGGGCACAGTCATTCGAAGTCGTGTCTGTAGACGCAATGGACAATGATGGAATACCAACATGTTGCCTGCCATAGGGCTCGACGACTATTTCTGAAAGAAGACTTGGCTTAGCGTCCCTTCGACATCTAGATCATTGGATACGTAGTACATGCTCTGATTTTGTCAAGGATGGGGAAGGAAGTCGGTTGTGTCTCTTCAAAGGAACCATCGTGCCATTTTTTTCGAGCAACCTCGATGGCCGGACGTGGGGACCGGCCGGAGTGGCCGAGCGGTTCTAGGCGCCACAGTCTGGAACCGCGCGAATGCTACCGTCGCAGGTTCGAATCCTGCCTCGGGCGTGGATGTGTCTGATGTCGTTAGGTTAGTTAAGTTTAAGTAGTTCTAAGTTCTAGGGGACTGATGACCTCAGATGTTCAGAGCCATTTGCACCATTTTGAACCGGACGCAGGTTTGAACAGTTGCCCTCCCGAATGCAAGTCTGGTGTGCTAAGCATGGGAGCCACTTCTATCATAGCTGTTCCCCATTGGTTATCATCTGTGGCACCCCTTCAGCATAGCAATACATCAACGGTATTCTTCGTCGCGTTTTGTTACCCTTCTGGGCTCATATTTTAGCAAGGTAATGCCCGCCTGCACACCATGATAGTTACTACTGCTTGTCTTCGTGCTTGCCGAGCCCTACCTTGGCCAGCAAGGTCTCCATATCTCTCCCCTTTCGAGAATTTTACGAGCATTAAAGACAGGTTCCTAGGACCAGCTCGGAATTTTGACGATCTCTTACATTTTACTGATGAAGTCATCGATTTGTCAGGTACGCGATCGTCCAGGCTTGGCCTGCAAGAATTCCTTGGAAACGTCTCGACCGCCGATTACGTTATTTTGCGACGCGTTTGCAGTAATAACCGTCAGATAAATCGTGCTTATTATGATCAATACAAGAACTGCTTACATATGGATCAGAGTTGCAACAATGCATTATTGATTTTCTCAATTTCTGAAATCATCTGCCTTGAATAAATCATCCAGTATTTCTGAAATTGTAATAATTTGATTGCCTGTACATTACATTACAACTGGCGGTTTCCGTCCCATTCCTTCGTCGAGCCTCAGAAAGGGTGCAGCATCTCATTCACGCTTTTTACTTCACCACACACACGCAAACACACACACACACACACACACACACACACACACGCGCGCGCGCGCACACACACACAGAGAGAGAGAGAGAGAGAGAAAAATAATAAAACTCACCAGTCGGATTTTTTGTGGTATTTTCAGGGATACTGAATGTGCAGAACATCTTTTAATCGTAGGAAAACTCAAGTTTTATGAAGCTGATAATTTTGCAAATAACTGGTTTGTATCGTGGAAAAGAATGCACGACGTTATGCTGAGTAATTGAGCAATGTTGGAAGGGTAGAAAATTTTACTGACGTACGAAAAATCGCAAAGAGTGTCCCACTACGTTCAATTTTGGGTCCAATATATATGTGAATGACATTCCACTTTGCTTTCAACAATCACAGCTGATAACCTTTGATGGCGATATTTGGGTCATATTAAAAATCGCATTAGAAAGACAGCCACAGTAGATATAGCTAGTCATGGTTTTTAACGAATTGTTAAGCGGTCTTCTGAAAATGGAGCCACCTTAAATTTTGAAAGAAAATGCACTATATTTACTTGTGTGCAAAAAACAGAGTTATACCAACAACTAATGCTGCACATGAGCAGGGGTCAGTAAGTAGTGCAGCGTGATACAAAGTTTTTGAATGTACATATTAATGAAAACTTGAACCAGAAGATGCAAATTACTGAGCTTTTCAAACAATATACGTCAGCTATGTTGGCTCTTTGTATATTTGCTAAGCACATGCAGATGAGGTGAAAGAATCAACAGAAAAAATGAGAATGACCTACAAAAAGAAATTTACGTTCTAGTAAAAGTAGGTAGAGCTGCATCAAACCAGTCTCTGGACTGAAGACCACAAAAACAACAACAATGAAATTGTCGAATACTATATCACGACTATAACTACGGTTGTTGTTGTTGTCGCCTTCAGTCCAGAGACTGGTTTGATGCAGCTCTCCATGCTACTCTATCCTGTGTAAGCTTCTTCATCTCCCAGTACTTACTGCAACCTACTTCCTTCTGAATATGCTTAGTGTATTCATATCTTGGCCTCCCTCTATGATTTGTACCCTCCATGCTGCCCTCCAAGGCTAAATTTGTGATCCCCTGATGTCCTACCAACTGGTCCCTTCTTCTTGTCAAGTTGTGACACAAACTGCTGTTCTTCCCAATTCTCTTCAATACCTCCTCATTAGTTATGTGATCTACTCAACAAATCTTCAGCATTCTTCTGTAGCACCACATTTCGAAAGCTTCTATTCTCTTCTTGTCTAAACTATTTATCGTCCATGTTTCATTTCCATACATGGCTACACTCCATACAAATATTTTCAGAAACGACTTCCTGACACTTAAATCTATACTCGATGTTAACAAATTTATCTTCTTCAGAAACGTTTTTCTTGCCATTGCCAGTCTAAATTTCATATCCACTCTTCTTCAACCATCATCAGTTATTTTGCTCCCCAAATATCAAAACTCCTTTACTACTTTAAATGTCTCATTTCCTTATCTAATGTCTAATTCCCTCAGCATCACCCGACTTAATTCGACTACATTCCATTATCCTCGTTTTTCTTTTGTTGATGTTCATCTTATATCCTCCTTTCAAGACACAGTTCATTCCGTTCAGCTGCTCTTCCAAGTCCTTTGCTGTCTCTGACAGAATTACAATGTCATCGGCGAAACTCAAAAGTTTTTATTTCTTCTCCATGGATTTTCATACCTACCCCGTATTATTCTTTTGTTTCCTTTAGTGTTGGCTCAATATACAGATTGAATAACATTGAGGAGAAACTGCAACCCTGTCTCACTCCCTTCCCAACCACTGCTTCCCTATCATGTGTCTCGACTCCTATAACTACCATCTGGTTTCTGTACAAATTGTAAATAGCCTTTCGCTCCTTGTGTTTTACTCCTGCCACGTTTAGAATTTGAAAGAGAGTATTCCAGTCGACATTCTCAAAAGCTTTCTCTAAGTCTACAGATACTAGAAACGTAGGTTTGCCTTTCCTTAATCTTTCTTCTAATACGAGTCGTAAGGTCAGTATTGCCTCACGTGTTCCAACATTTCTACGGAATCCAAACTGATCTTCCCCGAGGTCGGCTTCTACCAGTTTTTCCATTCGTCTGTAAAGAATTCGCATTAGTATTTTGCAGCTGTGACTTATTAAACTGATGGTTCTGTAATTTTCACATCTGTCAACACCCGCTTTCTTTGGGATTGGAATTATTACATTGTTCTTGAAGTCTGAGGGTATTTCGCCTGTCTCATACATCTTGCTCACCAGATGGTAGAGTCTTGTCAGGACTGGCTCTCCCAAGGCCGCCAGTAGTACTAATAAAATGTTGTATACTCCGGGGGCCTTGTTTCGACTCTGGTCTTTCAGTGCTCTGTCAAACTCTTCACGTAGTATCGTATCTCCCATTTCATCTTCATCTACATCCTCTTCTATTTCCATAATATTGTCCTCAGGTACATCACCCTCGTGTAGACCCTTTATATACTCCTTCCACCGTTCTGCTTTCCCTTCTTTGCTTAGAACCGGGTTTCCATCTGAGCTCTTGATATTCATACAAGTGGCTCTCTTTTCTCCAAAGGTCTCTTTAATTTTCCTGTAGGCGGTATCTATCTTGCCCCTAGTGAGATAAGCATCTACATGCATACATTTGTCCTCTAGCCATCCCTGCTTAGCCATTTTGCACTTCCTGTCGATCTCATTTTTTAGAAGTTTATATTAGTTTTTGCCTGCTTCATTTACTGCATTTTTATATTTTCTCCTTTCATCAATTAAATTCAATATTTCTTCTGTTACCCAAGGATTTCTACTAGCCCTCGTCTTTTCACCTATTTAGTCCTCTGTTGCCTTCACTACATCATCTCTCAGAGCTAACCATTCTTCTTCTACTGTCTTTCCCCCATTCCTGTCAATTGTTCCCTTATGCCCTCACTGAAACTCTGTGCAACCTCTGGTTTAGTCAGTTTATCCAGGTCCCATGTCCTTAGATTCCCCCGTTTTTGCAGTTTGTTCAGTTTTCAATCTACAGTTCATAACCAATAGATTGTGGTCGGAGTCCACATCTGCCCCTGGATATGTCTTACAATTTAAAACCTGCTTCCTAAATCTCTGTCTTCCCATTATATAATCTATCTGATACCTTCTAGTATCTCCAGGATTCTTCCATGTATACAACCTTCTTTCATGATTCTTGAACCAAGTGTTAGCTATGATTAAGTTATCGTCTGTGCAAAATTCTACCAGATGGCCTCCTCTTTCATTTATTAACCCCAATCCATATTCACCCTCTATGTATCCTTCTCTCCCTTTTTCCTACTCTCGATTTCCAGTCACCCATGACTATTAAATTTTCGTCTCCCTTCTCTACCTGAATAATTTCTTTTAACACATCATACATTTTATCAATTTCTTCATCATCTGCAGAGCTAGTTGGCATATAAACTTCTACTACTGTAGTAGACATGGGCTGCGTGTCTATCCTGGCCACAATAATGCGTTCAGTATGCTGTTTGTAGTAGCTTACCCGCACTCCTATTTTTTTATTCATTATTAAACCTAATCCTGCATTAGCCCTATTTCATTTTGTATTTATAACCCTGTATTCACCGGTCCTAAAGTCTGGTTCCTCCTGCCACCGAACTTCACTTATTCCCGCTATATCTAACTTTAACCTATCCATTTTCCTTTTTAAATTTTCTAACCTACCTGCCCGATTAAGGGATCTGATATTCCACGCTCCGATCCGTAGAACGCCAGTTTTCTTTCTCCTGGTAACGACGTCCTCCTGAGTACTCCCCGCCCGGAGATCCGAATGGGGGACTATTTTACCTTCGTAATATTTTACCCAACAGGACGCCGTCATCATTTAAATATACAGTAAAGCTGCATGCTTTCGGGAAAAATTACGGCTGTAGTTTCCCCTTGCTTTAAGCTGTTCGTAGTACCAGCACAGCCAGGCCGTTTTGGTTAGTGTTACAAGGCCAGATCAGTCAATCATCCACACTTCTGCCCCTTTAACTACTGAAAACGCTGCTGCCCCTCTTCAGTAACCACACGTTATTCTGGCCTCTCAACAGATACCAATCCGTTGTGGTTGCAACTACGGTACGCCCATCTGTACCTCTGAGGCACGTAACCCCCCTCCCCCCCCCCCCCCCCAACGGCAAGGTCCACGGTTCACGGGGGGGATAACTAAAGAGAAAACTAAAATAATGCCTTTTATAGGGCTTTAGCCATTGAGTGGCAGGTCAGTCACCTTATTCATCTGGACTGAGACATCACACAGGCGTATTATGAAGATATCTACAAGAAAGTAGCAAAATTTGTAAATCATAAACAGGTACTCCTGCAACAAGACACAAAATATGTCACCAATGTAGTTTTAAGAAGCATCAGCTTTCCCCTATACCACACTATGGAAATAAGTCGGGGGTAATTTATAGACGACGATAAAGTAAGATCAGGCAGCTGGCAGGACATTTCTGGGGGCTACGAAAGGCTGCAACGGAGTAAAGTGACTAATAAAATAAGACGTTAGGATGGAATTAAACTTATTTAACATAAGACGTGAAACTGAAGACAACAGATTAAAATGGAATCACAATTCCGACGGAACTGTACAATGTCCGAAATTATAAGTTGGTATAGTGAACGAATCTCGAATGGCCATGGAAGAAATGGCCCTATTATACGGAAAGACTTAATACATGAAGAGCGTAAGAAGAAGATAATATGAATTGGTAGATCCCAACTTATCAGCAGGTTTTTCACATACTTAGCGTCAAACAATTCTGCGACAGCAGGATAAATATACAGAGCTGTCGCTGTGCTATTACTTTATTTGGCTCTTGTGAAGGTCTGCTTTATCCCTCGTGCCGCTAAGGGCCGCCCACGCACGGCTATTGTATTAGCATCCGGCCATTAATTCTCGAGAAACTTGAAGTGGCTGGCCAATTGGAGTGATCAGCCCAGGCGTGCTCATTACGAAGCCAATTAGAGACCAGCATTGTGGCTCAGCGGACCAGGGAGCAGATCTTTTTCCGAGGCGTTCACACCACGCAGCCTTCCCGCTCTGCACCACCCACCGCCACTTCTCGCCAGCTGACGGCCGCACGCAGACGTCGGTGTTGACCTCAAATTGCACATCTCTGGTAAGTGTCACGGTAATGTACAGGTCATGTAATAAATGCTGCCAAAGGACTGCAACCATTGAAAAAAAAGTTTTTGGCTCATCCTGATAAGATTTGGGAACTTACTTTTCAGGGATTGCTCTATCTTTCGCAGATGGGAAGACCTAGATATCTTTTCGTGATTCCTCATTCGTGTTTCTGCACCCTTCTACCGTTAATACATCCAGGAGTTGCAGTTACCTATGTTGACAGCGATAAAACCAAATTTCTATGAATTTTATTCCTTATGGGAAAATTATATGAATATATGTTTCAAAGGAAACAAGTACATTGAGGAAGTATTGATGTGACACAGTTTAACTTACATTAACGGTTATTTCTATGCATGGACGAGGTTTTCTCTTTATGAAAGGCTTTTAAATGTAAATAATACTGTGTACATTTGTGGGTAAATAACATGAGAGCGAAATGACTCTTTGCGAATATGAACGCCATACAATTGCACACAGTGCATCTACACTGAGTTAGATCCTTTCTGCAATGGACGAGGGAACTGAACACATCACAGATTGTGAGTGAAAATAGTTCAGATTTCATTCTGGTAAATGTGGTAACTATCGGATATCGTCATATTGGCACATTTTGGAAGTCTAAGGCAATGAATCGTTTCGGGTCTTTTTGCATTTCATTACAACAATTTCCCTGAGTTGCTGGTTTTTAAAACTTGGTTAACACAGATAACTTCTATAAAAGTAGGTACCGTATAGTGGTTGGTAAGACAGAATGATGTTTTAATCAGAGTAAATAAATCTCCTTCTCAGTAAAAATCGAATGTTACAGCTTGATGTTCGGCACGTCTCAGTGACACAGGGAGCTGAATCTGCACTGCAGTGGGTAGGCTACCCTACGTTGTTGTAGTAGGTCATGAGTATGAAGAACCAAAAAGAGGTGAACGGAGAAAAGGATGTGGAAGGAAAAAAAGAAAGGGGTTGTTCACCTGTGAGTGATGAATATCGTGCTACAAGAGATTAATCCCACTAAAATTGTTTCTAGTTTTTGGGATTGGATCTACAATCTGAAATCAGATTACGAGTATAGGTAGTGAAACATTAAACATAACATCATTATGCCTTTCCAGATTTTTTTTTTTTTCATTTTCTTCATCAGTCTTGTGGTTGGTTTGTAACGACCAGCTGAATCAGTCCTTCCAACTATCATTTCCTTTTTGATTTCTTGGCATTTACGCTGCACCCAGTTCGTCTGAGCTTCTCTGCTACTCCTATTTATTTCATTACCTAATGACTGATGTTGCTGCATTCCTGTACTATCCTGAACACTTCAGTACTTCCTTTTTTTGTTGAACAACTGAAATGTTTCTTCTCTTGTTCTAGGTTTCTTAGCATCTACTTTCCTTGTACTTGCGTTTGTATGCCTGTCTTTTGCGATTCACCTTATAAGAAATGTCCATCCCTCTTTAGCTGAAGTGTCTATTGTGGTATTCGAACTCGAAATATGTGCACCTTGCACCTCATAATTCCTCAATACTACAGTATTTAATTTCTTTCGACGTTGATTCTTTCAGAAGATTCCATTAAACTTCAATATATTCTTCATCATTACTAAATTGTGACCCGAGTCTATATCTTTTCCTGGGAATTTCCTACAACACAATATCTGATTTTGATATGTCTGGAGCGCCTAGAACCGCACGGCCACACCGGCCGACAGTATTATACAACGTGGTGGTGTTGCTGTCATGGTTCCTCCGAGCCTTAGTCCATAGGTAGCGGTCATGCACTGCAGTAGTAGCCCTTAGGCGGCCTGAGCGAGGCATGTCATCAACAGTTCCTGTCTCTCTGTATCTCCTCCATGTCCGAACTACATAGCTTTGGTTCACTCCGAGATGCCCGCACACTTCCTAGAACAAATGCGGACTCGATCGAAAAGCAGTATTGACCGCCTAGGCATGGTTGAACTGCAGACGATACGAGCCGTGTACGTCCTTCCTGGTGAAACGATCGGCTGTCGGACCCCCTACGTCTAATAGGCGCTGCTGATGCATTGTTGTTTACATCTTTGGGAGGGTTTAGTGACACTCTCGTCAAACGGACTGCGTCTGTGATACAATACCCACAATCAACGTCTATCTTCAGGAGTTCTGGGAACGGGGTGATGCAAAACTTTTTTTAATATGTGTATATATTGAACTTGAGACACTTTAATGTAAAATAAAACTTAAATTTGCTTGAAAAGATCGTACTAAACATTGAAGATGATAGTGTTATTTGCAATTTTTGTACCCAACATACATGTTTATTTAACATTATCTTCAGACAGAATTGACCACTGACTAAAAATGAGATTTTATAGGGGCGTTTCCTGATAATTTTCAACACGAAGAATTTTGGCGCTCATGGTACTTCAGTGCAACATATCAAAAACACCTTCTTGCACTTTTGTTCCAAGATTAATTTAGCTCGTCACACGCAGTGTCTATCAGTAAAATCGTATGGTCCGAACACCAAAGTAACACTTTTTGCAGTAATGAAAATGTGCACAATACTTTTGATGCTTGGAATCACGTTTAAATTTTGTCGAATGGTTTTGAACGGTGCCTAGCGGATTTAACCTGCACGTGGGAGCAAAAATTGAGGTGAAGCTGCACTGCAAAGGTGTGCGATCACTCTCAATGGGAACGCTTCTCCACAATGTCCTTAGAGAAGCGCTGAAACGTCTGAGCCTATGAGCAGTGTCAAAGATAGTCAAGATCATTTTCGTGTTGCTCATCGCAGAGTGAACAATCGTTTTGTACCGCGCAATGTGTAATAAAATCTACAGCGAAAGGCGTGAGATCATTGACACAGTTTATGCCGCTTCGTGAGGCTTTTCGTGTCTATTCTTGGTGGAGATGTGTCTGTAATGTTTCCTCTGGCACCAGTAAGACAAACGCTTGATTTCGGCACCGGGTGTCGCAGTTCTCACCAAGGAGACGTCAAAACAAGAGGTGAAATGTGGGTGAGAGGAGCTGTGAAAATCTTGTCATCATGTGACATGTCCTTGAAGGCGTTGGACAGAATTGTGGTGAAAATTAGTACCAATGTGGCACCACTAACCCATCTTACATCTCACTGAACTTCCGTACTGTGACCCTTTACCCAAGTTTGTCGACATCCTACCGTTAGAAACGTCGCCGCGACAGAGGATGACGTTGTAGGGCGCTATGTTTTGCGTGGAAATGATGCGGGGACCTTTGTGCCAAATTCTAAAACCATGCGTCGCAATGGAACACACCAACGTTTTCCCCAAAAAGTCATCCTTTAATTGTGTTGCGCAATGTATTTTTTCAGGAGACATATCACTACACCTACAACAATGTTGATTACAAATTCAACTGTGCTAAGATTGGTTTACTATGTCAAGCGCATCTGTTTACACTGAAGAGCCAAAGAAACTGGTACACCAGCCTAATGCCGTGTAGTGTCCCCGTGAGCACGCAGAAGTGCCGCAACACGACGTGGCATGGACTCAAGTAATGTCTGAAGTACTGCTGGAAGGAATTGACACCATGATATTACAGGGCTGTCAATAAATACTTAAGAGTACGAGGCGGGCAGATCTGTTCTGAACAGCACGTTGCAAGGCATCCCAAATATGTTCAATAATGTTCATGTCGGGGGAGTTTGGTGGCCAGCGGAAGTTTTTAAACTCAGAAGAGTATTCCTGTGTTTATATGTTTCGTTGAATGGCTCGCACGCTGACACTTGTTGATGGCCCAGCTTTTAAATCTGCAGCAATTTGCGGTGGGGTTGCACTTCTGTCAAGTTGAACGGTACCCCTTCAGTCGTCGTTGGTTCCGTTATATCAGAATCTTTTTCTGGCCGCAGTGACGTCGGACATTTGATGTTTACGAGATTCCTGATATTCACGTACACTCGTTAAATGGTCGTGCAGGAAAATCTCTTCGTCGCTTCCTCGGAGATGCTGTGTCCCATCTCTCGTGTGCCGAGTGTAGCACCAACTTCAAACACACTTAAATCTTGATAACCTGTCATTGAAGCAGCAGTAACCGACCTAACAACTGCGCCAGATACTTTTTTTTCTTATATGGGCGTTGCTGACCACAGCGCCGTATTCTGTCTCTTTACGTGTCTCTATATTTAAACACGAGAGGATATACCAGATTGGCGTTTCAGTGTAAAAATGAAACTTTCATTACGCTAGATAAAATCATAAGCAGTCACACTCGCCGGCCGGGGTGGCCGAGCAGTTCAAGGCGCGTCAGTCTGGAACCGTGCGACAGCTATGGTCACAAGTTCGAATCCTGCCTCGGGCATGGATGTGTGTGGTGTCCTTAGGTTAGTTAGGTTTATGTTCTAGGGGACTGATGACCTCAGATCTTAAGTCCCATAGTGCTCAGAGCCATTTGAACCATTTGAAGTCACCCTCGTCTGCCTCCCAACGAGACGTTTGGACGCAGAACAAAATCATATATGAACAAAGTCGTATACGATATTGTTGCTGAGTGATTCATGCATGCAGACTGAATTCTTATCCTGAGTAGCTTTACGAATGACTTTCATTTTTGAGATCCCACTTGTAACGTGCGCGTGGGGCACACGATACTCATTAAAGCCTGTACTATGGTAAGTGAGTGGGGTTTACCTTACGAGACAGGATTTTTGTATAGATATTGACCGCGTGTACCTGAATGGTGGCTAATCAGACTTACACCCACTCTGTAATAACAATGATACGTCAATTAAGTCCGAAATGCAACTACACGTCAGGACGGACAAAAAGCAACACAGAAGATGCTACCAATTTGTTAATAATACGGTCGCCAGCCTAATTAGACATTAACTGAGTTTCTTCCCTGTACAAGTTGATGTACATTCATGCAAAAGAACACGTAGTAACACTGCATAACATAGTAAATTTTATAACCAGAAAACCTATTGAACTGATTGTTTCACGTTCTGTACTGATATGGAAAAACCATAAATACATAACACTACACTATAATGTATACTACAAAACTTTGTACTGTCTATTGATCTGATTAAATTCGGGCATAGGTTACCCTAGAAATAGTAATTTCGAGTCACAACCAAAATGTCAATTTTAATAAAGATAAAACACTGATAAATTTTGGCTTTTATATTGACTTTAACTTTTGCTGGTCAAATCAATTTAGAACACTTCAGAGTTCAAATGGAAGTATATGAGTTACAACTCTTTTTATCGCATTTACTGCTCATTTAAATACCTTTATATGTGTCTCAAAATAATTAAACTTCATTACTAAATCAATATTAAAGTTCTCTTCCAACTTTGTCAGACCTTCGTTATTCATTTACTGGTTCATTAACAAAACAGTTCTTTAAACACCATTCTAACATAGCTAGGTCTGCAGGTAACTATTATTAACACAAACTTTCATTTTTCATCTCGGGACACTCGGATTGCACAACATTTGGAAAGGACCCTATCTAGGTTAGTTGTGAGGATAATTAAATGATAGAAATGTTCTACTAAAATTTAAGTTGTTATTGAACAGTATGGAACAAAAGTAACACTGGTCCATACGAATACAGTACTAAAAGTTTCAACCTGCTTGTAACGATGCGGCGGTTGCAGGCTGCGAGATGGCGAGGCACAGAGCACACATACCACCACAGCTATGGCTCTTGACGTATCGGCACTTTAATTCTTCATAGCGTCGCAATACTTTTCCGTTTAGTGCCTATGTAATTTTGCCATGCTGTATGGGCGTTGGAACGGCATACCCGAGGCTCAATGAAACTACGTCTTCCAGGAGAGCCTCCTCACTCCAGAACGTGTTGCTCAGACCAATGCCAAACTCCAACTACTACTGCTGAGCCCGTTATGCCGTGCAGCGCCCGTGCGCATTTTCCCGCGCTCGCCTGCCATCCACCTTTTACCGCTCCCTTACAGACGGGGTATTCACCCGAGGTTTTGCATTCTACATATTCTAACACATTGCCTACGTATGGACCAGACGCACAATTACAATTTTAACATCTTACAACAGTCTCAACATTTGTTACACTTCAATTCTGTTACAATATTGCTTGAAATTTGACATAAACATTAATATTCACATTGAAAATTGTTTACAGTTTTCCTAACACAATGACATGAAACAAAAAAGAAATAAAATCAGAACATCCATTACACAAGTTTAACGAAAAATCAGATGGAAAAAAATATTATTTATACGTACAATAGTACAACGTCGTTGTTGTTACACACACTCCAATAATATAATAAAAGAACACGTATAACAAAAAAATATCTTTTCACCAAAAGAAGTATTAATGTATTAGTTTAGACAGTTAATCTGCAGCTGTGGTACATTTTGAGACTATAAAATATCGTCAAAGCAATTTTTTAGAAAAATACCTTGAAGTAGACATTTATTTACAGTAAAATTTTCCAAATCAAACAAGCACATAAAATAAATCAAGTTCTGCTAATAGTAAGCAACAAGGAGTAACAGATATATCTTTCAGAAAATCAGGCATCAACAAATTCTTACATTTCAATTCTTGATGGAGTGACATGAACAAACTAGCTGAAATTTTAAGAGTAACAGTGAGTGACGTAAAGAAACAAACAATTATCGCAATAGGTGTCCCCCACAGCAGTTGTGTAACAGATTTTCCTTGTGCAAAAGAGATTCAAAAGATCGAACAGTATAACAGAAAGATCTGCGAGTCACTAGCAAATGCATTTCTTCGTGTGTGTTTTTATCACTTTTGTTTGCTGGAAATTTTCGCTAATAATCCCATTGTTGGGAAAAAGGAGCAAATGAAATCCACCAGTTCTATTTATGTAAATAAGTTTTTCATATAACAACAGCTAGTTTCATATATCTATAGTCGATTTTAAACTAATGTTCACACGAACAGAAATTAAATTACGAAGATGTTATTTCATTAGAGAAACATGACTAAACATTTACATCTTTTGATTTCCATTTGATAATAAATATGCCACATAAATAAATGCGAAGAAATTGCTACTAACGATATTCGGACCGTAGACTCTTTATGATCACCAGACTGCTAGGAACTTTTTTCTACATTTTCTTTTTTTCTACAATCCCCGTGTCTTCAGAGTCGGCTGCTGTGAAATAAATCTATGCTGAAAGTGAAGCTGGAACTCACAATCCCACCATTCCTCACGGCTACTGCGTTATAATTACTTTGCGCTAACAAACTGCGCCTCTTGTTTCTTCGCTGTCTTTTTGCTCGTTCAACACATCCTTACACTTCCAGTTTTAACCTTCTCAGCGCGGCCCCTTCACCTTAAAATAGTATATCTGTGGAAGATGAAAATAAGATCATTTCTTCTGCATCAAAAGTAGCGTTACCGCTTTTATAGCCATTTTTTCATTGTGGCTTAAATACGAGAAGAACCCGATTCATTTATTTAGTCTTCCTAGGTTTCTTTTAATTCTTTTTTTAATTTTTATTTCATTTGAATTTTTAAAATTTTTTAATTACTTACCGTTAGAGTCTCATCATCGCTCAAAGCTCGTCTTCTCAAACGTTTGCTTTCTGAGTGTGTCCCGTAATTATTATAATTGGTCTTGTCTTCTGATCTCCCGATTTGGTTAATTTATTTTTCAGGTTCATTATCTCTTAGCTCTGAGTCCGCCGGTCGTTGAAAGCTCCGCGGTTCCTGTTGACGTGCAGGAGTGTGAAGTTGTATTTTGGACATGTACGGGTATGGAGACAACCTCATGAATCCGTGGACCCAGCATGTCGGCAGGGGACTGTTCATGCTGGTGAAGGCTTTTTAGTAGTGTTGGGCGTGTGCAGTTGCAGTAATATGGAACCCCTGATAAGCCTGAGAGAGGAAGAGACTGCAATGCAGGTTCGAATCCTGCCTCGAGCATGGATGTGTGTGATGTCGTTAGGTTAGTTAGGTTTAAGCAGTTCTAAGTTCTCGGGGACTGATGACCACAGATGTTAGGTCCCATAGTGCTCAGAGCCGTTTGAACCATTTTTTTGCATAATACTTTTCGTGCAGCCACAGGACGTCGTATTACGACACAAACTGTGCGCAATAGGCTGCATGATGCGCAACGTCCATGGCGAGGTCCATCCCTGCAACCACGACGCAATGCAGCGCGGTACAGATAGGTCCAACAACATTCCAAATGGACCGCTCAGGATTGGCATCATTTTCTCTTCTCCGATTAATGTCGCATATGCCTTCAACCAGACAATCGTCGGAGACATGTTTGGAGGCAATCCGGTCATGCTGAACGCCTTAGACACACTGACAGAGAGTGCAGGAAGGTGGAGGTTCCCTGCTGTTTTGGGGTGGCATTGTTTGGGGCCGACGTACGCCTCTGGTGGTCATGGAATGCGCCGTATGGGCTGTACGATACGTGAATGCTACCCTGCAACCGTTAGTGCAATCATATCGGCAGCATATTGGCGAGGCATTAGTCTTCATGGTCGAAATTTCGCGCCCCCATCGTGCACACCTTGTCAAGGACTTACTTCAGGATAACGACATCGCTCGACTAGATTGGGCCATACGTTCTTCAGAGATGAACCCTATCGAACATGGATAGACTGAAAAGGGCTGTTTATGGACGACATGACCCACTGAATCGTCGTTGGGGAGTGGGACAATCTGGATCGACAGTGCCTTGATAAGCTTGTGGATACTATGCCACGACGAATACAGGTATGCATCAATACTATCAGAGGTACCGGGTGTGTACAATAATATGGACCACTATCTCCGAAGGCCCCGCTGTATGGTGGTACAACATGGAATGTGTGGTTTTCATGAGCAATAAAAAGGAAGATAATGTTGTTTATATTGATCTCTATTCCAGTTCCCTGTACAGGTTCCGGAACTCTAGGAACTGAGGTGATTCAAAACTTTTTTTGATTTGAGTGTATTCTGTGCTGTTGAAAGTGTCTTTTACTGCAGTAACGAGAGTGATACAGGTGTGGGATCCATATTGTCTATATGCAGTCTATCTCGCTATTTCAAAGTGGTTATGACTTATATTTTGTACTCCCCTTGTTTGCTAGTCAAGTTACTGTATCAGTTCCAGTTACTCAAAACTAAAGATTATGTGGTAAGAGCTTAGCTCTGCAGTCTTGGAGCGATTAGTGAAATCAGTACTGAGGTTTTACTGAACGTGAGTGTCCGCACATTATAATTACGAGTCCGATCGCTAAACATGGTAATTTATAGGCGAAAAGTGCTCCAAATAAGGATAGAACTGGATGGGGCATCGTACACCTAATGTAACTGAGTCACTTTTCAGTTCCCTTAACCAACAGTGCTTCCGGTAGCTTCTACAGAGAACGTCTGAACTATGTTTGATGCGTGCCAGCAGCTTTGCAAAAACATCTTTATTCCATGTATTTTGTAGTCTTTAAGATTATGTTTATGAACCTAGTGTTCTCACAATTTGTATATCTTATTGTTTCTAACAGTTCATTCTATGTTTTTATTTCTATCTAAAAGGTATTTCATATTAAACTAAACTAATGTAAACAGTATTTAACGGATATGTAATTTCGTCCATTCTGGTGCCATTTAATCTACCTCTTCGTGCAGAACCAAGACTACTGATTTTAATGTGTGACAGATATCAGATGTTATCAGTGTAACTTGATCTCTCCTGTTAGTCAGAAAAACAGCAACAAACATAGAAACTGTGGAGTTACTTTACAGCAAAATGATATTGTAAAATCATTCACACGATATCTGGAACCAAACAGTACACGTATAATGACATTTGTTCTTAATGTATTGTAACTGTGCTAATCTTTACATGTTTTAGAACAAGGAAACCCAGTTTTGTGTATTTCGCCGACACTAGGTTGGTGAAGAAAATAAACAAAAAGTGTATGCTTCACGGCTGACTCCAAATCATATATTATCAAATGCTTTATTATATTGTCCCTTGTTGTAGAAATTTACCCACAGTTTCTGTTTTACGCTACTGCTATGATGAGCAGAGTGTAATCGTATCGAAGTTTCGCCATTGCTATGCATGAGCACAGTTCATACATTCACATTTTATAAGTATTTTTTTAGAGCATCAATCTACATATGTTACCTAGTTTCCCACAGGCATTATGTTAATGTAAATTATTGTATACTGGATTTGACGCACGTGAATTTTTTTTTAATTTGCTATCTAGCTTGTGTTGAAGTGGAATATATGACTATGATGCGTGGGAAGCTCCGATTTACAGCGAAATTAAAATCCAAGTGAGAATCAGATAAAGCTTTGCTCAGATGTGTTACGCAATGTCTGCAGTAAGACCATCGATCACGTCACGTCGCACTTTCCAGTTTTTGGTGGAAATTGAGGACACAAAGATTCCTATAACAATATTGTCTCCCACCAAGTGTGATGTGCCTGCTGAGGGGTTCCCTGATTTAGTGCAGCGTACGTTGCGTGTACTGCCATCTGTTTCCCTCTTCATGATAATGCTCGGCTGCACACTGCAGGTCCAACGAAGACACTCCTGCAGCAGATTCCATGTGAAGTGCCGGATGATTCACCACACAGCCCGGACATGGCCCCCTCTCAGTTTCATCTCTTTGCGCGCAGGAAACGCTAGCCATGAGTATAGCAGTCTGTCGCAGAAAACTAGTTGCAGACCGGTATACGAAATTGGCGGGAAGCACAGGTGTCTGTGTTCTTTGATGAAGGTAATGGAATGTTGGTACCACACAACGACAAACGTTGAAGTCGGAGTGGCGACTATGTAGAGAAAGAGCCGTAAGGTGTAACTAAATGTTGCAAGTGAAACATTTTCGAATTTCTCTTATTTCTCTTTGGTTTCCATTTTCCAAGAGACTGGAGCTTGAAGAACAAATAGCCCTTGTATATGATAACACTTCGTCAAATATTTTACACATACTTTTTGTCCTGCATTGCAGTCTAATGAGCGGACAGTATGTGTTTCGAAGGTCCAACAGATATTTGCACAGGTGTAGTTGCGACAATGGTATGTTATTGTCGTTTTCTGTATTTTATTGGAGCTTCATTGTACACACGATCAGCTTTATGCAGTTATTATAAAGAATTAATGTGTAAGATAGTTACGCTAAATATGTTCGACTGTAGCTTCCCGATCCCATCTTGGTTTTCTAATACTGCTTGTGTATTACTGTTCGTAAAAGTATGTACTATTATGTCCCGCTCGTCGAAGTTGGAATCTTGAGTTATAATAGGTACTGATTTCGTTTCGTATTGACACCTCGTCGTTATGATGTGAAATGTGTATGCTGAAAATTTAAAAGTTGTTATGTGAGTTCATGTAACTTTTATCATTCTGATGGAGATAGTCTTACAGCTATCGAAACCCGCCTAATGTGATTTTATAAAAAAAAAGTAGCGTGCAGCCGGTTGGGCGACTGTTACATTTTATATATTTGCATACACAGTTGCTGAGCGCACAGCCAAAAAATGTTTAAGATATCATGAAATGTGTCTGACGCATTTTCTCAGAATGTAACAAAGATTTTCGTGTCACAGACTCGTAGTTATAGGATGTTGATTTTGCACATGTAAATTTGAGATTTTTGCTTCAGGCCGGCTTTTCAATAACTGTTTCAATCAATGCAATATTAGGTTTTTAAATCAATTCTATAATATCAACTACTTACGTTAAATAAAGCCGTCTCCTCTTTGTAACACGATAGCGTTCTGGTGAGAGTACTCATGTTATATGTGAGTGCAGGCTTTCCCGGCGAATTTCGTATATGAAGTCTACACGGGTTGTCAGCCGAGTAGCGTCGTCGTCTCGTAGCAACATTTCAATGCAATGAGTCTCCATCATCTTCAGACGAAGAGTCAGGATATCGTCGGTCGTGAGCTTTTATCTCTGCTGGAACACCCTCCACATCCCTTGGTGGGTTACAGTCCACACCATATGAAAAACTCGGTTGAGTTTGTAAAGGTACTACAGGGCATGCGGCTGGAAAATAAAGACCTACTAGTCAGCTTCGATGTGACATCCTTATTCACACGAGTACCAATAGAACACTCCCTCGCTTTACTCGAAGAACACGGAGGATTTCATCAAGCTCTTTCGCCATGTGCTAACCACCACCTGTTTGTACGAACAGATAGATGGTGTAGCTGTGGGCTCCCCCCACCCCTCCCCTAGCACCAGGTATAGCCGACCTATACATGGAGCACTTCGAAAAGCTAGCACTGGACACTGCTAAACACAAGCTAAAAGCCTTCTACAGGTACGTGGGCAATACCTTTGTAGTTTTGCCGCATGGCAGGGACAAACTGCTAGAGTTCCATTAACACCTCAATGGTATACATGCAAATATCAAATTTACCATGGAGATAGAAGAGAAGAGAAGCTTACTCTTTCTGGATATTCTTATCACAAGAAACGTGGACGGCACACAGGGACACGCAGTGTACGGAAAGAAAACACACGCGGACCTCTATCTTAATGCCAACAGCTGCCACCACCCTCTGCAACACAATTCTGTACTCAACAGCTGAGTGCACAGGGCCATCTGTGATAACGCAAGTTTTCCAGGAGAATTGCAACACCTCAAGGGCACCTTCAAGATAAATGGCTACAGTGAGACACAAATAAGGAGAGCTCTGAAGACCGACCACAAGAAGAGAGACCGGATGAAGACGAAGCAATGGGCTGTGCGTTTTGTTGCCATACTTGGGCCGCCCAATGGCCAAGATTTCGAGAGTTCTCAAGAAACATAAGCTGAAGACCGTTTCCGCTCAGCGGGAAATATCTCAGAGACCTTCATGGTTCAACCAAGGATCCACTAGGTCTGACAGCACCTGGTTTGTACAAGATCGGGTGCGAATGTCGGATGCAATATATAGGACAGACGCAGCAGTGCTTCTCACGGCGTCACAATGAAAACATCAGGCATGTACGCTTGGGTCAGACCAACAAATGCACTGTGACGGAACAAATTATTGACGAGAAGCATACCTTCGATTTCGAGGACACAAATAAAATATGCAGTAAAAACGGATTTTGGGACTCAGTTATCAAAGAGTCCATAGAACCACAGTTGCATGACAACCTAATCAGCCCCAACAGTGGCTATCATCTCAACACAGCCTGGGAGCCTGCAGTCAGGAAAATCAGAAAAGCATGTTCTGTTGCACCAGGGGACACGCACGGAGCAGACAGAGATGCACGCCGGGACACGAACCCCGCACACGCGTCCCCTTCCCCCACCCCCTCCACCCCCCAACCCCACCCCCACCGGCCGCTTCAGGCGCGCATCAGGCGATTCCGCGGGCACGTGATTGGCCGGCAGCGAGAGGCAGAGAGTGGTCCAGCAGTGATACGAGCCCGCGACTGACGATATCCTGGAACAGCATAGGAGACTACAACACCATTAGAAACGTCCTCACAGACAAACATATACCTCATTACACGTTCCCCACCACCAAGACAAGGAACAAAGACATTGACGTTAGGGACATCCCCAGATGGCTCTCGGCCCATGCAGTCGAGACGGACCTGACTGCCCAGGAATTTTTCGTTAAAACCCGTCCAGCAAATGGGCTAAAATGGGGCAGAGAGTAAGTGGCCTTTATTTCAAGTCACTCTGCCGGACATATCGCGGAACAGGCGCGAGATCAAAGCTTCTCTGGCAGTCTCTGTCACCTCGGAGCCACTCCACCGCAAGAACAAGGTGGTGCAATGCTTCAGGTGTCAGATGCCCGTCCGTTGTAGAAAATGCGCTGAACCCCATGACACCAGGACTTTCACAGTGAAACATATGGACGCCCAGATAAGGTGCGCGCTGTGTGGGAAAAACAACACGAAAGGGTATCAAGGAAATGAGGTCAACGAATAACACACACAGAAGGTAAAGGCTGCGAAGGCCAACCCCCCCCCCCCCCCCCCCCCGACACACACACACACGAAAACAAGACACTGACACCGCATCTAACCACACTGAGAGACAAAAAAGGACAACACACACAGACAAAACGTGGGTAAAACCAAGGCCTGACACTACAAGGGCAACATATGCACAAGTGGCCTCTCCACCAAGGAGCCACAAAAACGTCAAGAAATCGACGCAAGCCCTGTCACCACAACACCACACACACATGCAAGAACAACACCAGGAAAAACACAACAATGACCAGTTCCACCAAGACAGAGGAACCCCACACTCACTCCAGCCCTCAAATCAGTTGTTAGGGATTATGGTCCAGACCCTGAACCTCATCATGTAAATGATGAAGGAATTCAGGGAGGTGCAGAAGCAGAACACTCAGATCCTCGTTGCCCTCCAGGCAGCAGTCCAGCAGTTGCATTCTACCGACTCCCACAAGACAAGAGAGACGAGGGAGACAAAGCTGCTCTAGGGAAATTTGAAGGCAAACTCATAAAAGGGAGCGACTTCACTGCCAAACGCCGCGATTGGAACTCTAGAGCAACCTCCAGAGCAGTCGTCAAACTGCAACGACTAGTGTGTGACCAATACTTCGAAACATGAGGTGTGGTCGAGCCCACAAATTTTCCAAAAAATGGAGGTAGGCCCCAAGTGTGACACATAGCCCTCACTAGGAGGATCACGGGGTTTGTGGCTGCAAGGACAATCAACAGAATGTCCTCCAATCACAACCCAGTGATTCTAGAGGTCGATGTGGGAGAATGGGTAACACTCCCAAGGTACCAGACGTCCTACAAACGTACAGACTGCGAGAGATAATGAGAAACTGCCGCCTGTGATATAGCTCGCGCTCCGCCACCTACTGCCGAAACAGTAGAACAAGCGCTGCAAGACCTAATTGGAACTGTCTTGCAGACAGCGGAAGATGCCACTACCCCACAAACGGATGGCTCGCCTCCTGCATGTACAACTCCCAGAATATTTAATAGCCCAAATCCGTCACGAGAACAAAGTGGAAAAGACTGGAAGATCACCAGAAATCAGGCCACCAGGAGACAGCTCAATCGTCTACAGGGAGACCTGAAGGTAGCGCTCAATGAGCAAAGAAATCAGAATGGCAAATACGCCTCACAGCCCTCAAAGTAGACGATCACACACTATGGCAAGCAACCAAACAATTTACCAAAAGATGCGCTACGTTGCCGCCACTGCACGGTGAGAGGGTCTGGCCTACAGCCATGCTGAAAATGCCCACGCCTTCGCCGACATTCGAGAAGCAGTTTCAAGCGGCAGAGCCCCAGGACGAAGAACATGAACAGGTAGGCCGTCGTCAACTGGCTGTCATCCTCAAAGCTGAAGAGCATCCAGAGCATGAACTCCCACTTTTTGCCCCAAAGACATGGCAAAAGTAATTAGGTCCCTCCCTACAAAAAAGGAGCCGGGACATGACAGTGTCGCCAACCTCGGCTATCGAACATCTCGCGAGCGTCTTCAACGAAATTACTCGTACCCGCGAATTCCCAGCATACTGGAAACACGCGGAAGTGGTCGCCATACACAAAACACGGAAAGACCCTTTATTCCCGCAGCGCTAGAGGCTTTTAGCCTCTTGCCAACTCTCAGCAAAATCTATGAGAGCCTCCTGCTTATTCCAATATGAGACCACATCGCCAACGAGCGACTTTTGTGGGGTTTCCAATTCGGATACCGACAGAAGGACTCTGCCCCACAACAGTTCATGAGACTAGTGGTGCAGCCACAGAGGGCTTCATCCAATGAGGCTACTGCGGGATAGTGCTACTTGACGTAGCAAAAGCCCTCGACTCAGTATTGCATAAAGGGCTACTGTACAAGTTACACACACAGGGGTTCCCCAGAAGCATAGTCAGGTTAATCCAAAGCTATCTCACTAATAGGACTTTCTCTGTCATGGTAGAAACAGCCACCTCCACCAAAAGGCGTATTCGTGCTGGGGTGCCACAGGGATCTGTCCTGGGGCCCGTTTCGTAGAGTCTGTACACTGCAGACACTCCCACAGCTCCCCTGGTGCACACTGCACTGTACGCTGACGACACCGCGTTTTACACTCGTAATAGAGACCTGGTCATTCGTAGGCTATGAAGGGATTTAGGTAAGACAGAAACCTGGGCCCATCGCTGGCGCATCACCATCAATCCTGAAAAGACACAGGCTATGCTGATCACCCAGAGGCTCAAGAAACTCCCCCCTCCCATTCACCTCCACTTACATGGATCCCAACTCTCATGGCACAGATCCGCCAAGTATCTCGGCGTAGCCTTGGACTCGAGACTAACGTGAAAACGCCCTATAGAGGAGATGCACGAGAAGGTCTGTGCAAGAATGTCCATCCTTTACCCAGTCCTCAAAACAACCAGCTCCCTTCCCTGCTCTGTAGGACTAAACGTCTATGAGGCCCTCATACGGCCAGTAATGGAGTATGCATGCCCTGTCTGGGAAAACGCGGCGAAGCAGCTCCTGGACAAACTCCAGAGGCTGCAGAACCGCGCCCTCAGAGGGCACTGCACCTACCCATGGGATTCCCCACAGACGATCTGCAGACCGGTGCCGAAATCCCACCTTTCAAAGAAAGATTCCAAGATCTGGCAAGGGCTTACTATGAGAGCTCTTCCAGATCTGGAAATAACCTCATCAACTGGCCCCATGAGGGCCTGATAGACGATTAGTCCGACAGAGCAGGGTGTTTAGGACTGGGTATAGGATGGACATTCTGGCGCAGACCTTCCTGTGGATCTCGTCTATAGGGGGTTTCCACGTTAGTCTAGAGTCTGAGGTTACGCCGAGATACTTGGAGGATCTGCGCCAGGGAGTCTGGATCCATGTAGGTGGTGGTGAAGGGAGGGGGCGTTGAGGGAGTCCACGTCTCTGGAGCCTCTGGGTGATCAGCGTAGCCTGTGTCTTATCAGGATTGATGGTGATGCACCAGCGACAGGCCCAGGTTTCTGTGTTATCTAAAACATGTCAGTATGACATGTCCCGCGATAAGCACAAACGCCCCATGACGATCTTCGACGACTAAGTCGAAGAGAAAAATCCCAAATATCTCAAAACCCTATTACCAATCCTTAATCCTTAAAATACCCAACAGCTCGCCAACCTCAGGCAAGTTCTAGACACCACCAGAACACCAACACCAACACCAACGAAACTAGTCAATCACACACTCACAACAGACATTGTGGAGGAAAAGCCAACAGGCTATAAACTCCTCCATACACTTCCCCAAGAAGGGGAAAGTAAAAGGTGAGAGAGAGACGATACCCTGACACTTCGCCTGAAGATGATGCAGACGCATTCCATCGAAACGTTGCTACGAGACGACGACGCTACTCGGCTGACAACCCGTGAAGACTGCATATACTCATATTATGTTTATTGACTCCTGCTGAAGCTTTTTTGAGCATTAATTTATTCAAAAAATGGCCGACGTGCAATTCATGCCAGCTTCTAGCCAGTAGCGACACCTTGCATGCCTTGCTGCAGAGGTTTCAGCTGCCTCTGCGTGTCGGTCTAACAAGATGCTTCGTAGACCAACATATCTACTAAATCTGTACTTGCATTTTATATAAATTCGACGAAGCTTCTTTGGCTATTACTTTGACTGTACGTTTCTTGTATCTGCTGACTCGGGATGTGTTCTCAGGTATATGACTGTCGATTTCTGATGCCTTACCTTGTATGTCTAGTGTACGTTGTGCGAAAGGTGCCCCTTTGGGTTTTGCAGGTATGAAGATGCTCGTTACTGATCGAAATTAATAGCATGGTACAAACTGTTGTGATCGGTAGCTGAAATACATATACACTCCTGGAAATAGAAATAAGAACACATTGACACCGGTGTGTCAGACCCACCATACTTGCTCCGGACACTGCGAGAGGGCTGTACAAGCAATGATCACACGCACGGCACAGCGGACACACCAGGAACCGCGGTGTTGGCCGTCGAATGGCGCTAGCTGCGCAGCATTTGTGCGCCGCCGCCGTCAGTGTCAGCCAGTTTGCCGTGGCATACGGATCTCCATCGCAGTCTTTAACACTGGTAGCATGCCGCGACAGCGTGGACGTGAACCGTATGTGCAGCTGACGGACTTTGAGCGAGGGCGTATAGTGGGCATGCGGGAGGCCGGGTGAACGTACCGCCGAATTGCTCAACACGTGGGGCGTGAGGTCTCCACAGTACATCGATGTTGTCGCCAGTGGTCGGCGGAAGGTGCACGTGCCCGTCGACCTGGGACCGGACCGCAGCGACGCACGGATGCACGCCAAGACCGTAGGACCCTACGCAGTGCCGTAGGGGACCGCACCGCCACTTCCCAGCAAATTAGGGACACTGTTGCTCCTGGGGTATCGGCGAGGACCATTCGCAACCGTCTCCATGAAGCTGGGCTACGGTCCCGCACACCGTTAGGCCGTCTTCCGCTCACGCCCCAACATCGTGCAGCCCGCCTTCAGTGGTGTCGCGACAGGCGTGAATGGAGGGACGAATGGAGACGTGTCGTCTTCAGCGATGAGAGTCGCTTCTGCCTTGGTGCCAATGACGGTCGCATGTGTGTTTGGCGCCGTGCAGGTGAGCGCCACAATCAGGACTGCATACGACCGAGGCAAACAGGGCCATTACCCGGCATCATGGTGTGGGGAGCGATCTCCTACACTGGCCATACACCACTGGTGATCGTCGAGGGGACACTGAATAGTGCACGGTACATCCAAACCGTCATCGAACCCATCGTTCTACCATTCCTAGACCGGCAAGGGAACTTGCTGTTCCAACAGGACAATGCACGTCCGCATGTATCCTGTGCCACCCAACGTGCTCTAGAAGGTGTAAGTCAACTACCCAGGCCAGCAAGATCTCCGGATCTGTCCCCCATTGAGCATGTTTGGGACTGGATGAAGAGTCGTCTCACGCGGTCTGCACGTCCAGCACGAACGCTGGTCCAACTGAGGCGCCAGGTGGAAATGGCATGGCAAGCCGTTCCACAGGACTACATCCAGCATCTCTACGATCGTCTCCATGGGGGAATAGCAGCCTGCATTGCTGCGAAAGGTGGATATACACTGTACTAGTGCCGACATTGTGCATGCTCTGTTGCCTGTGTCTATGTGCCTGTGGTTCTGTCAGTGTGATCATGTGATGTATCTGACCCCAGGAATGTGTCAATAAAGTTTCCCCTTCCTGGGACAATGAATTCACGGTGTTCTTATTTCAGTTTCCAGGAGTGTATAAATGAAACCTTTTATCCACATGCACAGTCTGACGATACTGTGTATGTGCTCGTATGAAAAGGATATTCCTTTGGAAACTAGGATATGTCGTTTGCAAATAAGAAACTCGGTATTACTTTTGAATGCATTACGGGAACAGCAGTGATCAATGTCTTATAAATAATTACTATTAAAAACAGTCTTGATCACGATTTATTTAACAAGGTGACCGGTTTCGACCACTACTGTGGTCATCTTCAGACCATTGAGTAGGAACGTCTTTCTGTAGGAGAATAACTACTCCAATAGTTTTTACCCATGACTGCAACCTAGGCATCTGTCGAACAGTGGCTGAGAAAGAGATATAATGTATTGATGTCATACGGAAATCACATGACAGGTTAGGGTATGGATCTTTACAAGGGATCATCAAGTTCATATGTTTCTTATTCACGAACGGACAAACTAATGCTACTGTGGACACAGCCATAGTACATTTCTACTGCATTTACTTGCTCCCGCCGCAAACACCTGCTATCACTTGTAAGGCCTGCAGTGCCAGGTGCTGTCACGTACACGCCACTGCCTGGGCCTCGTTCCTTTCACGGCGGCACGACTGTATATTATAGCTGCAATTATTTTTGAGGTAATATGATTAAACTGAAGAAAATACCAACAGCTAATCTTTTTTACCAATAAATTTGTTGTTATCCGCGGCTGTATCCACATGTCGGTAGTTTTGTTATGACGAGTGATGGTGAGTAAGTAAGCTAGTAATTTATAAACAGCGAGTCGACAGAAGTCGTGGATTTCCTCTTAACATCATATCGGACCTACTTTTTCCCGGCATAGTGCAGCAACTAGACGTGCCATGGACTCAACATGCCCTTAGCACAAATACTGAGCCACGGTACCTCTATAGCCGCCAATAATTGCGAAAATGTTGCCGGTGCAGAATTTTGTGCACGTACTGACCTTTTGATAATGTCCCACAAATCTGCGATGGGATTCATATCCAGTGATCTGGCAGGCCAAATCGTTCGAACAAACTGTCCAAAATGTTCTTCAAACCAATCACGAAGAACTGTGGCGCGGTGATAGGTAGCATTATCATTCATAAAAATTCCATCACTGAATGGCTGCTACCAGCTTCTACAGTACTTTGTTGACAACGTGACTCCACGGTTTTGTGGCGTCTGCACTGTACTTGAATCCTAACATCAGCTCTTACCTACTGAAGCTGGGACTCATCTGACCAAGCGACAGTTCTCTAGTTGTCGAGAACACAATCGGTATGATCAAGAACCCAGGAGAGGAGCTGCAGGCGATGTCGTGTTGTCAGTAAATGCACTTGCTCCGTCGTCTGCTGCCGTAGCGTATTAATGCCAAATTTCCCCTTACTCTCCTAACGGATACGTTCGTCGTGTGTCCCACATCGATGTCCGCGGTTATTCCACGCAATGTTGCTGGTCTGTTAATACTGAAACTCTACGCAAACGCCGCTGCTCTGCGTCGTTAAGTGAAGGCCGTCGGTCGCTGCGTTGAATGTGGTGAGAGGTAATGTGTGAAATTTGATATTCTCGGCACACTTGTGACATTGCGGCTCACGGAATATTGACTTCCAAAATGCCACGTCCCATGCATCTAGCACCAACTACCATTCCGCGTTCGAAGTCTGTTATTACGCGTCCTGTGGCCATAATGACGTCGGAAAACTTTTCACCTGAATCGCCTGAGTACAAATGACAGCTCCACCGCTGCATATTTTTGGCTGCGAGAAGTTTCGCCATTTCATTTATTAGATCCGTATTGCAGCAATGAACTAACATCAATGATTATGTTTTACTGACGTTCAAGCAATGACAATGTTCTCGAAACCGAAACATTCTTCATGTTCCAAATCAAGAGTGAAACGTAACTAACGCCTGGACAAAGGTGGACATAGATATATTTAAACGAATGAATTTAATATTGGGTTCTCCATAATTTTACGATATTTGAAGAACACAAAAATTAACTAATGAAACCCGCTTCTCACTCGGCAACAACTGAAATATGGCTTTTTAAAAAACCAAAATTGGAACAATTAGACAGAGTATCATACAATTGCTTCACTGCAGTATGATCCGAAGGAAAGCCGGTAACGGGGCCAATGGTTACTGCAAGAGCAGGGAAATTCGGAGATGTAGCTGCAGCGGAAAGTAGAGGCAATTTTTCTGATGGTTGTCTCAGAAAATTTAAGCTTAGGCATGCAACTGATGTAAGTAGCAAAAGATTTTCAGCAAATCACGACTCAGCAGAAAAATACAAAGACGAGTCTGAAGAAATAATCGACGGTGATAACCTAACAGCTGATCAGACTTCGAAAGCGGATGAAACAGGCCAACTATGAAAGTGGTCAGAAGTAACTGCTCCGAGTGGGGAAGGTGGAGAGACGGCTAAATGGTTTCCAAAATTAAGACAAATCGACCGTTTTGCTATGTGCGAATGCGTCTGGAAGCCACGGAATAACTCCATTTGTACTGATAAATCTAGAAATCTTCGGTAATATGAGACTGTTACAAACTTGTCTGTTCATTATGACGCTCAATAAAATACGTGGATGACTGCCATCCTTTTCAAAAACAGGTTTTTTTCATCAATTCGTGCCATAAGTCAAAGAAAGATTAAAAAATCTTGGTCTTCCAAAAGACAATAAGGCAATCCTTCTTTTGTACAACTGTAAAGCACATCCGGCACTAGCTGAGTCAGTATCTGGAAACATATCCGCTACACTTCTTCCATCTAATGTTACATCATTGATTAATCAGTGAACCAAGGGATAACCCAGAACTTTAAATGTTTTTCATGGGAGCTCTTTCGTTCATGGTCCGTTAGACGCTCATTGTGATATACCTAATTTTTTAAAAAAATGTTTAACGTACAAGATGCGTGCCGTCTATGCTGTTGTACTGCCTTAGGCTCAAGTACGGAGAGTAGCATTGTAACGGTGCTCGAGAAAACAATAGCTAACTGCAGATCCAAGTGGGTATTTGATTGAACACTGCAGGATTATGGGGGGAAGAACGTCCCGAATCAGTTCTCAAGTTCTGGATGTTGTAAGAGGTGTAATCAACAACAAACCTTTCGAAAAAGTATCTCAAGAGGAACAAATGGAGTGGATACAAAAGGATAACGGTGAACCTATCGAGCAAGAGCTAACCGACTAGGACGTTAACCAAAGTATTGTGGACCCTCAACCTATACACCGTCTTGAAGAGTGTGAGACAGGTGAGTGCACGGGACAGTATCAGCTCGGTAGAAGCCGCAGAGTCGCTAAATAAATTCATCACTTTTGTTGAGTGTAATACTAACTGTAATGCTTCTGAAATTTCAGATCTACATGTCGTCGGGAATAACTAGAAAATAAAAAGATATTCTAGATTTTTAAAGTCAAACTGGAATATTGTACAGTATATGCATATAAACTATAAGTGCTAAATAAAAATTTATTGCTAGTCAATTTTGAGCTCTAGATATTAACATAATTAGACTGCCAATAAACATTTTACAGCAAGACACCCTGCTCAAGCTGATTTCACTGTACATCTTAGCCTGTAGTGGTAGAAAGAGAGTCCGTTCTACAGTCCGACATTTTGAATAATCACACACTGGGCTTGTCCCGAACGGGCCCGAGTGTCGGACTTCTACTTTATGTGCTACATCAAACTCTGAAGAACATGTACACAACACCCAGTTGCAACCGTTTAAGTTTTCATTATACTTGTAAATTTAAATTTCTGCTATAGCCATCTTCAGTGCTAATATACAACGGAAAATTACAGAATCAAAATTAATTTACTTTTCATAGAACAAACACCAAGTTATCTAACAGCAGCTATCCACTCTAGTCAACATACTATTTTCGTTACAACTCCATAGACTCGTGGCAGTTCATGTCACCATGTGTATTGGCTGAAGCAGTCTGAGGCCGTTGTTTAGAGCAACAACCTTAGTTTACGTCATGTTGTACAAGAAACACCCTCTATGTTACAAATTATCTAACAGAGTTTAGTTTCAAAATAGTAGTTTAAATAACCTTTTTATATAATATCTAAAATCAAAAAGCATCTCTTGCCATATTTCAGATATTCAAGGAATGCCAAATTTCTCGTATCTTTTCGGTGAAGCGGTCCCTCAAATAGTACACAAAGGGTCATTAATCGGTTCAAATAAGTATCTTATACAAAATTATTACTCCACTTTAGAAATAAAAATTAACAAATTAAAAAGTATTTCTTGAAGATTGTCTTCATAAAAGACAGTTACTTACCAAACAGAAATTCGCCTCAAGCTGAAACCTAGCGTAGTCACTTATGTCACAGTGGTTACGCGAGACACTAAATATTTAATATAAAAGAAATGAAGTCCTTCGAAACAATTTTTATGAATATCTGTTAACATCGTAGTAAAAAAATGAAAATACAATGAGAATGCTGATTTAACTAGTCACATTTAATAACACATACGAACGCTATCTCTTGACGCAAAATGTGACACTTAAACGTATTGTGGAGTTGGAACTGCTTTACGCTGTTTGCAGAAAGACGATTAAACGACCTGCCAATATACCTGTCCTTCAGCTTCAAATTGAATACTGATTTACATGTTTCGTGGTAAAACAGATACAGCACTGAACAGTACCAACAAAATGGAAGGCTAAATGAAACCCTGATAATACTACATTACGTTCTCACATACTATCACGCCAAGGGTTGACTTTTTTAAAGCCAGGTCGAAATCCTTCCACCTCCACCCCAACAACTCGCTCCACCCTCCGCCTACTGCAGAGGACATATCCGATTCATCGCCATTGTGCTCCAAAACATCCACCCCTTCCAGTGCTCCCACACCCTTTCCCAAATCGCCCTCGCTGCCCATTCCATCTTCCATCTTACCACCTATGCCACCCACTCCCACAACCAGGCCCACTTCATCTTCACCCCCCTCACCACCCTCGTCTAACTCTCCTCTCCCTTGGTACAACAACCCTATTGTATCCTGTACACAACATACGCTCCCTGCCCTCCCACAAACTCCTCATCCTCCACACTCTCCATCAACACTGCGTGGATGCCTTCGTCCTAAATGGAACATTGTTTCAACCCTGTATCTCCATCTCCACAGCTCCTTACACCCTTCACCGCACTGATAACCCGTATCCTCTGGTGCGTGGCAGAGTTGCTATAGGCCACCTCAGGCACCTCCCTGTCCGGCCCCAACCTCTCCTTAACAATCCTGCCAAGCATCTCACCCTCAGCCTCTTCTTCCCCACCCTTACCGTCACCTGTGCAACCATTTATGTCCCCTCGCACCCCCATACTGTACAATTTCCTGGCCCACAATGACCGCACCTTCTCCACCTACATGATTGCCGCCGACCTCAATATACACAGCTGTGATCCTGCCAACCTCCAGCGGAGGGATCAGTTTATCACCACCCTCCTGGGACGCCTGGTTCCCCTCCCAAAGCCCACTCAACCTTAATCCAACACCACTCCCAATGTGGTCCTTGACTCTCCCAACCTCCTTGGGCGCATCACCCCAGATGTCATTGACCTCATTGGCAGTGACCATGCTCCTGTTCTCCTTACTATCTCTAATGGTCGCCATCCCCGCAACGCTCCTCGCCCTGACATTCCTCCTAAACTTGTCCATGATTACTCCTGTGCCAACTGGGATGCCTACAGCGACTCCATTCACACTCAGGTTAAAGGCCACGACCTTCCCCTCCAATCTCCTGATGACATCTCTCACACTGCTGCCTTCCTGCACCAGACCATGTCTGACGCCATCACCATCCATATCCCCACCAAAGCCATGCACCCTCACTGCCCTGGCCTACCTCTACAGGCTGTCCTTCTCCTTCGAGAGTCCCACTGCCTCTACCACTCTTTTCTCTGCACTCGTGACTGGGACACACTTACTCGCCACCTGCAATTACAATGACACGTCCGCAACCTGCTTACTGCGAAGAAACGCCGTGCCTGGCGCCAGACATGTACACAACTCAACACCATGCTCCCAATAAGCTCTTCCAAGTATTGGTCTGCTTTCCACCGCCTTACTGGGAACTGCCCAATCCCCCCAGTACCCTCTCCTCTTTGATGACCGTACCTCTCCTGGGAACCTCAGTAAGGCCAACCACTTTCCTTCTCACCTCTCCAATGTTTTTTCCAGACCAAATGATCCCCACTTTGATTATTCCCTCTTCCCTGACGTCATTGACCATACGAATACCTCTGTTCCTCCCCTTGCTCCTAGCTTCCAGTACTTGGGCCACACACCACCATCTGAACTTATCACTCCCATCACTACACAGAACTTCAGCCTCACAATCCGCACTAAACGCAACATTGCTCCCAGCCAAGACTGCATTACCTACCACCACCTCAAACAATGCCCTCCCTCCTTCCTTACAGTCCTTACCACGCTCTACAACATCATCCTTGCCACTGGTTTCTACCCCGACTTGAGGAAAACCTTCCGTATCCTGATGTTCCCCAAACCCAACAAGCCTCCATCTGATGCCTCTTCCTATCGTCCTATCTGTCTCACATCGGTGTTCAGCAAGCTCTTGGAATCCATCCTTATCTGGCGCATCCACCACCACCTCCACCAAAACCACCTCCTCCCTGAAACCCAATGTGGCTTATGTATGACCTTCCTTCTCTGCCGATGACCAACTCCTCTGCCTCACTCATCTCCTCTCCCTCCAGCTTAACTCCAGTCACTCCACCATTTTTGTCTCCCTCGACCTCGAAAAGGCCTACGACCATGGCTGGCATCCCGGTCTCCTGTTTAAACTCCAAACCGACGACCTTCCTGTCAACTACATCCGTTTGATGGCCTCTTTCCTTTCTCACCGCCCCTCCTATGATACCATCCATGATGCCAAGTCCCACACCTTCTACCCTTCTGCAGGTGAGCCCCAGGGCTCTGTCCTCTCCCCTCTCCTCTACCTCCTGTACATGGCAGATATGCCCCAACCCCACCCCTCCAGTACACCTCTTGCAATATGCTGATGACACCGCATTCCTCGCACTCGATCCTACCCTCCAATGGTCCCGACGCCTTCTCCAGAATCACCTTGATCTTTAACCACATGGTGTAACCAGTGGCTCATGAAAATCAATCCTTCTAAGACCCAGGCAATCATCGTTGGTCATTCCACTTGCTCTTTCCGGCTCCTGGATTTCTCTCTTAATGCCTGTGCCCATCCTGTCTGCCTCACCCCCACTCTCACCTACCTTGGCCTCATCATTGACTGTCACCTCATCTGGATCCCTCATCTCCGCTCCATGCAATGCAAAGCCCACAACCGTCTCTGAGTCCTGAAACTCCTCTCTGGCCGAACATGGGGGTTGCACCCCTCTACCATCTTCCACACCTACAAATCCGTAATCTGTCCAATCCTCTGTTATGCCAGTCCCGCCTGGATATCTGCCCACCCCCCCCAAATTCTATAAGTCCCTCCAGATCCTTGAGCGTCATGCACTCCACCTTGCCTTTCGTATACGCCTCCCGTCCCCCATGCGGATCCTCTATGACCTCATTCCTTTCCCCCATCTGCTCCTATTCCTCGATCATATCCGCATACTCTACACCTCCCACCGCCTTGATGCCCCTCACCCTCTAGTTGCTCCACTCCTCTCCCATCTCCACCCTCTGCCACGCCTTCACTGTTGTGTCCCCCCTACCCTCCATCTCTACACTCTTCATCTCCTTTCCCAAGGTGGCTTCCATCAACTCCCCCCCCCCCCCCCAGATGATGCCCTCTCTCCCTCCATTTATCCCTCCTATCAACTCTGACCCTCACCCACTTCCTTTCCTCCATCCTTTCCCTGAGCTCCCTCTTCCCCCTTCCATCCTGTGTTTCTCCCCACCTTACATCTCCCTACCTCTCGTCTCCCCCAGAGTCCTTTTGTCTTCCCATCCTCTGCCTTCCCCACTCCCTGTCGCATCTGCCCAGGACCCCCCCACCCTTCTTATAGGTCCTCATCCTCCATTGGCTCCTTTCCCCCCTCCCCCCTTCGCTTTTCCTCACCATCCCCCTTTCTTATTTTCCCGTCATCTGACCAGTTTCCCCCCACCTGCTCTCGTCTGTGGTATGTCATATTTTACTGCAGTGTTCCATTGACTGTTCAGTGTCGTTTCGTCTTTTCCCATGTTGCAAACAGAAACCATGCTGTCGCTGGGTGTGAATTTCATGTCTTTTGCGAACAGAAACCAGATTGTCACAGTGTTTTTTAATTGACTGTCTATTATTTTCCCTGCCTGTTTTATATGTATTTTATTAGCATCATCATCCCTTTGTTCTCTGTTTTGAGTTCCACGATTATTTCGCCATGTTACCCTTTCTCTCCGATTCCATCGCCTGTTTTTTTAAATTATATATTATCTTCTCCTTTTTAAAACAAAGTCTTTAGGCTGAAGAGCGGTATACTAAGCTGGTACCAGCCCGAAATCGAAATTCAATAAAGAAAAAAAAAGAAAAAATCCTTCTATCAACATTTAAGGGTTGGATCCTGCCCTTCGAAAACGTCAGGTTGCAAAGCCTGGTCTACTCTCAGGGTGGAATCTCCATCTTCGAAGACTGTTGCTGCTGCTGTCTGTCTGTCTGTCGGTCTGTCTGTCTGCCCGTCCATCCCCTTGTCCTCCGCTCGCTGCTGAAGCTGTTCGCCCGTCTGTCCGCCTGCCTGCCTGCCTGCCTGCTCGGCGTCCATCGTCGTCGCCGCCGCTGCCTGCTGTCCGTCCGTCAGTTCGTCGCCGTCCATCGCCACTGCTGCCTGCTGTCCGTCTGTCGCCGTCCGATGTCCATCGCCGCCGCCACTGCCTGCTGTCCGTCCGTCCGTCGCCGTTCGTCCACCATGAGCACTCCCATCTCCACTGTCGTCTACATCTCCTCCTCCCGCTCTTCCACAGTCACTTCCTGGAGTGCGGCCCCTGGCTTTCCTCCTTACACCTCACTTCCCCTTCCACCACTTACTCATTCCCCTATCTCCTCCCCTGCTGTACACCCCCACCTCTACACCCTTCCTCCAGCCTCAACACTTTCAACAGCTCCCACTACTACCCCCGCCATCACATACTCCTCTGTAGCCACCTCTGTTGCCACCCCTCAGGTGGTCAGCTTCCCCTTTCTCACCCACACCATTACTTCATCATCTGCATCCCCTGCACGCATCATGTCACGCCGAGCCACCATCACCACCCCTGACCTGGCTGCTTCTCCTGACACCTCCACTATGCCACAGCGATCTGCCTCCCTCTCCGCCCCGTCCCTCTCCCCTCCTCCCAGCCTCCAGTCTCCAAAAAACCCCAAAAGCGCGTCATTACCGGTACTGCTCCAGCCACTTCCCGCAAAAATTCAACACCACCTCCCCCTCCTCCTGTCATCTCCATGGACACCACCCCTCCTCCAGCCACCCATACTCCGGTCCCCACCCTCCACACCTTTGTCCTGTCAAATCCCGATCCTAAATTCCTTGAGGCCCCTACCCTCACCATGCAGATATGAAAGTATTTACCTGGTGCTCCCATCTCCCAACTCATTCCTTGCAGGGACTCAGCCCTCATCAAGCTCAGCTCGGTAATTACAAAGGATGAAGTGTTGGCGACACTAAACTCCCACCCAGACCTGAAAATCTGCTCTGCCCGCCCTATCCACAATGCCTCTGGTCCCACCTACCTCATGCAGGTCTTCTCTGAGTCCGCCCCCCCCCCCCCATTGACGATGACCTCACCCAGGGTGCCCTGATATACCACTGTCGCCACCCTGTTGAATCCTCCAAATCCCCTTCCCATTCCTACCACTGCCAGCGGTGTCTGATGTACAATGACCACCTGACTCCCAACTGCCATCCCCCCCACCTGTCCCCATTGCAAGACCTCCCACTTTCTTAAGAATTGCTCCAACCTCACTGCTCCTCCTTCCCGTAACACCTGCAGTGGCCTCCATCCCACCTACTCCCACAAGTGTAAAGCCAAACCCCCTCCAGCCACCCCTGAGCTTATAGTCCCTGTCCGTCCCATTGATCCCCCTGTCCACCCGAACAGTTCCCTCCGTCCACCGCCCACGGCCGAGGACATCATCTGGTTCCTTACCATTGTACTCCAAAATATACACTCCTTTCAGCGCCCCCACACCTTCCAACAAATCTCCCTTGCTGCTCACTCTGTTCTGCCTCTCTTCCCCCCCTCTCTTCCCCCCATGGCACGGCACGAGTATCGCATCCTCTTCCAGAACATTCGCTCCTTCCACTCCAACAAATACCTACTCATGCACACCCTCTCCCACCACCAGGTCGACACCTTCCTCTTGAACGAAACCTTTCTCCAGCCCCACCATTCTATCCACACCTCTCCCTATATACTCCACTGCACTGACGCTCCTGGTCCTCATATGCAGGGTGGAGTTACGATTGCCACCTTCAGTATATCCCCATCTGTCCACAACCTCTCCTCAGTGACCCCACTGAACACCTTATCCTCATCGTCTTCTTCCCCTCCCTCACCATTACCTGTCCCACCATCTATGTCCACTCCACTGCTCCTCTTCCTTATGAGTTCATCTTGCACATTGACCACACCTTCTCCACCTATGTGATTTCCGCTGACCTCAACATCCATAGCCACACACATGCCGCCCTTCGGTGGTGGCATCAGTTCCTCTCCACGATCCAAGGTGATCTTGTTCCCATTTTCCAGCACACCTGACCCGAAAGTGACACTGTTGTGACTTGGCAAGACAGCCAAGCCACTGTGACGGGTAGCCGAAAGGCACGCGTTTCAGCTCACGCAGGCTGGCGTGAGGTCTGGAACAGTTAAAGGAGTTGAGTCCAGTAAAAAAGTACGGAGCTTCTGGAATACTTAACTTTAATCCATAATTGGTGAACATCAGTCTGACAGTACATGCATCACAAGATAAATAGCAAATGATAATGGCACCTTGCTAGGTCGTAGCAAATGACATAGCTGAAGGCTATGCTAACTATCGTCTCGGCAAATGAGAGCGTAATTTGTCTGTGAACCATCGCTAGCAAAGTCGGCTGTACAACTGGGGCGAGTGCTAGAAAATCTCTCTAGACCTGCCGTGTGGCGGCGCTCGGTCTGCAATCACTGATAGTGGCGACACGTGGGTCCGACGTATACTAGCGGACAGCAGCCGATTTAAAGGCTACCACCTAGCAAGTATGGTGTCTGGTGGCGACACCACAGACACCACCCCAGATGTCATTGCCTCGGCCAACCTACTTGGGTGTATCGCCGTCGCCGTCCTTGACCCCACAGGTAGTGATCACCTCCTCGTCCTTCTCACCATAATGCCTGCTCACTGCCCTTCTCAGGTTCCCAAATCTGCACCCCCTCCCAAGGTCATCAATGACTACCACTGTGCCAACTGGGATGCCTACTGGGAATCCATCGCCACCCAGGTCGAAAGCCACCCTCTTACCTATCGCCAACCTGACGACATCATCGACGCCTTGTCCTTGCTTCAGACGCTGTGGAGGCCCATTTTCCTACTAAACCCAACTACCCCCACCATCGCACTCTTCTTCCATGGGCTGTCCTCCTCCTCCATGAATCCCGCCACCTATATCGCTCCTTCCTGTGCACTCGTGACAGGGATACACTCCAACCTCACCGGCAAATACAGTGACATGCACGGAACCTTATTACAGCAACGAAACACCGATACTGGCGCCAGACCTGCACATGACTCAACACCACCCTCCCTATCAACTCCTCCAAGTACTGGTCTGCCTTCCATCACCTTACTGGTTCCCTTCCCACTCCCCAATAACCCCTTCCCCATAAATAACACCCCCTTCCTGACAATCTCAGTAAGGCCAAACACTTTGCTTCCCACCTTTCCAAGGTCTTCTCCATCCCAGATGAGCCCCACTTTGATTACTCTCTTTTCCCCACTGTCATGGAATGTGCTGATGCCTTGGTCCCTCCACTTGCTCCTAGTCTCCTGTATTTTGGGCAGTTTCCCCCCTCCGACATTAACATTCCCATCACAGCACAAGACATTTAACTTATCCTCCGGTCCAAATGCAACACGGTCCTGGTCACGACTGTGTCACCTACCAGCACCTAAGAGGAAGCCCCTATTCCTGCCTGACTGTAATGTAATCCTCTCTACCGGCTTCTACCCTGACCTTTGGAAGACCTCCCACGTCTTCTTATTCCTCAAACCCAACAAACCCAGTTCTGCCACCTCTTCCTATCGTCCAGGCAATCATCATAGGCCGCACCACCTGCTCCTTTCGTCTCAATGATTTCTACCTCACCCATTATGGTCGTCCCATCCAGGTCAACCCCACCCTGAGATACCTTGGCCTGACCCTCAACCGACGCCTCACCTGGTCCTCTCATCTCAAGACCATCCAGCAGAAAACCCATTCCTGCCTCCACCTTCTGAAACTCCTGTCGGGCCGGACTTGGGGATTGTATCCTTCTACCATCCTCCACACCTACAAATCCCTCATCTGTCCTATCCTCTGTTATGCCATCATTGCCTGGATCTCTGCATCCACCCACTTTTACAAGGCCCACCAACTCCTCAAACGCCATGTGCCCTGCCTTGACTTCCATATCCACCTTCCTTCCCCCACATGGCTCCTGTATGAACTGATCCCCTTCCACCACCTCCTCCTGTTCCTCCAACATCTTCTCATCCTTTACATTGTCCACAGGCTTGATTCCCCCTCCCACCCTCTGGTTTCTTCCATCCTCTCCACCCCCCCCACCCATAGCCGCGCCTCTATCGCTCTATCCCTCCCTCTCTCCACCTCCACAGCCTCCTTCATCAGGGCAATTTCAAGCACCTCCCCCTCCCGGATGATGAACTTCACTGTGACATCTACCCTTCTCTCCTACTATAGCCTGGCCTTGTCCCCCCCCCCTGCCTCCCATCTCCAGGGGCCCCCTTTTCCACTCCCCTTGTTCTTCCAGAGTGGATTTTCCTCCTTCCCCCCTGACACCCTGCACCCCATCCTTGCCTCTTTCCTTTCCGCATCCCTCCCTACCTGGCCCTCTTCAGCACGCCCCCCGCCCATCTCCCCCCCTCTCTTCCTCCCTCCCTCCCTTCTTCCGGTCTCCCTCATCTCCTTGCGCCTGGCAGATCCTCCATTTTGATCATCATCAGTATGCCACGCCAGTGTTGTGTTTAGTGCTGTTTCTCCTGTGTGTCGAGAGGTGTGATTTTTATTGTGTGCTGGCCTTGTACTTAGTGTCACTGTCAGTGTTTGTTATGTGCTACGGTCATACTGTGCCTTGCGTTCTTTTAATTGTCCCAGTGTGTGGTATTTTTGTGTGTTGGTATCGCATCTCTTCTACCTATCTGCCCCACCTAACAGACGTCCCAGTCTCGACATTCAATTCTGTGCACATCAGATTCGTGGTGTATCTTTCTTTCATCAATCCCGTTAGCCAAAATACTCGCTAAGCTCTTTGTAGCTGAGAAGGAAACCTTCGAGTTTTGTTTTTTGAAAAGCTATGTCATTTTAGTACTAAAGGTGCCACAATGAGAAAGCAAATTTATTTGTTATCTGCATCTTCCATTTTGTTGCTACGTAGAATTTCTCCTACAGTTTTCTGTTTCTTTGCAGTCTTTTTTATACATTTCAACAATATAATGAGGTGGGTAGTTGTTCGTCCTGCCAATATGTTGAAGAGTGCCTAATCCTTTTCACGTTCAGCTGGAGAAGGGACGGCAGCTTAAGAAGACGGTTAATAGGAAAGTAAAACAAGGCATTCTCATATTGATATGGCTGATTTGAACCGCTATGTTTTCCATGCTAAGTCCATCCTTTGGAAGATAAATTTCTACATCAAAGCTAATTTTACTTCAAAACCAGCGACAACTAATCAACGAATTAGTTAATTTCGTCATTCGACAGCCTAAACTGACCGCACAAATTTCCCTTAATAATTGCAATAGTACTGGCAATTGGTACCTTTCGAGGTTTATTATATCTAGAGGTAACATATCATATCTTCTGCAGTTTGAGTGTTATTTATGTTCTTGGTCAGCTCGTAACTATTTTAATTAAATATTGCATACTGAAGTGAAAATGTTTCGTTAAGCAATTAAGACATATCCTAGTGATTTTACTGAACGGGACGCCGCTTCCATGGACGATTGGTCTTATCGGCAATGAATCTCAATGGACCTTAATCTGCGCACTAGCCTTAGCGGTCTGCGGCTTCATTACTTTGAGCTTTTCCGATTCTCTTGGCGAAGAGATTTCTTTATATGTTTTTAACCTATCATTAAGTTTCCTATGAGCTCCTGTAGTTAGGTCTCTCTTGTTTTTATCAAAAACACTTTTAGTCTTAGTGACGTATTCAGCCCTCCCTACTATCACCACCGAGTGACCTTCATTTGACTTCGTAACACTAGCATCGTCGTCATTAAGTTTGCGGTTAATACTGCCTACAATTATTTTTTTCTTTAATAGAGATAGGGCAACTGGACTCATGTGTAATGATTTTATATATTGGGGTAGAAATTTTACTCTGTTCAAGTTATGAAACCTTTAGAGCATCAGTTGCGTATTTCACGTTCACAAGTGTGTTCCCGATAGCTCCTATTTTTGTGTAATAATTATGCTTCAAAATTTTTCCTAATACTACTGTTACTTCTTCATTGAACTCAACGCTCGTCAAATTCACCACTCATTGATAGAAGTTAAAGATATGTTGCCTGCCTGTATTAGTACATTGCGAATTCCTTATCAGATCTAGAATTTTTTTATTATGTCTTAATCTGGTTTCATTAGCTGTTCTGCTAGCAATGTCGCTTACAACAGCAAATAGCGTATCAGATGTCAAAGGGGTTAGCAGCCAAGCCAGTGCGTAATTGAGACCGTACAACTCATAGTTAATTATTTCTTTTGTGATTAATAAGCTTCTAATCTCACTTCGTATGATTACCGCCTCAGATTTGTGTTTCCACTTAAAGATATTATCATTCCTGCACTTGATGTTGAATTTTGACAGTACATACATTCGTGTTATTTTATTCGATATACATGCTTTGTTAAACACAATATGCTCGATCGTTTTAGCAAGTTTGATTCTTAGATTTAGTATTGACAATACGTTGCACTTGCCCAGCTTGGCTGACTCTTAACCAATTTTGATTTAATCAGGAACCGTTGTGATGAAGCACGGGCACACAGCAGTCAGTAGCAAACCTATTGCTTTTTATTATACTTGCATATCTAGATTTCGGAAATTTTTGGAAATTTGTTGTAAGGTCTTATGGGACCAAACTGCTGAGGTCATCGGTCCCTAAGCTGACACACTATTTAATCAAACTAACTTAAGCGAAGGACAACACACACAGCCCATGCGCGAGGGAGGACACGAACCTGCGACGGGGGGCAGCAGCGCGAACCCTGACAAGGTGTTTAAGACCGTTCTGCTACCCCGCACGGCTAGATTCCGGCTACGAATAGCCATCTTCAGTGCTAAAATATTCGAAAACTTGCAGAATAAAATTAATTTGCTTTATATAGAACAATAAGTAAACACCATGTTATCGACTAGTTGCTATCCACTTTGCTCAACATCCCATTTTCGTTTCAAATTCCAATAAAAAATAGAAAATGCAGGTATCAGACACATAATTATGAACGTGAAATACGCAACTGATCCTTTACAGTTTTCAAAACTCGAACACAGTAAAACTGCTGTAGCAGGAAATAAAATAATTACACATGAGTCCAATAGCCCTACCTACATTAAAGGAAAAATGACTGTAAACAGTGTTAACCGCAAACTTAATAATGACGATGCTATCGTTACGAGGTCAGATAAACTCGGTGTTAATAGTAAGGAGGGGTGAATACGTCAGTAAGACTAATAAGGTTTTTGATGAAAACAAGAGAGACGTTAGAGCAGAAGCTCATAGAAAACTTAACGAGAAGTTATAAACAAATAAAGAAATCTTTTCGCCCAGAGAATTAGAACAGCTCAAAGTAATGAAGCAGTTAGTGCGCAGATTAAGGTCCATGAAGATTCATTGCCGATAAGACCAGTCGTCCATGGAAGGGGGGCCCATTTAGTAAAGTCGCTAGGAACCGTCTCAATTTATTAAATAACCATTATCACTTCAGTAGGCAATATTTAACCAAAAATAGTTACGAACTCACCGAGAATATTAACAACTTACAAATTGCAGAAAGTACGAAATGTTATCTCTAGATAGGCTACAATGAACCTTCGTACGGATGTATCGATTAGCAGTACTATTGCAATTATCAAGGAAAATTTGTGCGGACAGTGTAAGCTGTCGAACGATTGAACTAACGATTTCATAGATCTGTTGTCGCTAGTTTTTAAGTACCATTACTTTAGGTTTTGATGAAGAAATTTATCTTCAAAATGGTGGGCTTAGCATGGAAAGCTGCATATCCGGATCACTGGTCAACATACAGTATTTATCAACTATATTGAAAACAAATTTTTCAATGAAAATCTAGATCTTGCAGTGAAGATAGTGTATTACTTTAGGTACGTTGATGACACACAGTTGCTGCTTAATGGCAATGATGTAATTCATACAATCATCGACAGCATCAATAGTCTACGTCAAAAAATCACGTTCTCTATGAAATGGAAACCCATGGTGCCATAAACTTCTTCTGCTTAAGCGTCAGGGATGTCGTTACACTGATATTATTATTGACTACCATTCAAATCACCGAAACCAACATAAGAAAGCCTTCCTTTGCTTTTCTGTTAACGATCATCTGAAGCTCCAACTTTCTCTAGCTGAAAATTAAAAAGAACTACGCACTCTGCAGCACACTACCAGGGCGAAGAACTACCCCCTCATTATGTAGATGAAATTAACAAAAACACTGTACAAAATACCAAAATGTAAGAGAAATTGTAGATAGCAACAAAATGGAAGCAATGTGCAGTCATTGAGTGCTTCACAGGAGAAGGCGTCACCCCAAAGGAGAGTCATCAGAAAATGAAAGCAGTTTGTGGTGATTGTGTTGATGTGAGTACTGTGCCTCTTTATTCTCGTAACGCGAGAGAAGTTCCTGGCAAATTTAAAGTCTGTGCGTTTTCATTTCAGGAGTCAGCATCCGGTGTACCCATCGTGCACAGGTCTTCTGATAGACAAACAAGCAAAAATGTGATCCACACGTTCTTGTGAAATGCCGATTGTGCTTGCAATTTCACTCTGAGTGTTACGACGATCGCCTGAATCACTCTGCCAACATTTTGTTGATGAAACTCGGTGGTTGGTGTCACAGGGCGACCAACTCTTGGTTTCTAACGCAGGTCAGGTGTTCCCACGTCAACATCTTTGAACTTACTCGCCCAACGACGCACAGTACTCACATCAACACAGTCACCATAAACTGCTCGCATTCTCTGATCAATCTGCTTTGGGGTGACACCTTCTCCTGTCACAAATTCAGTGACTGTACGTTGCTTAAATCGCATTGACCGATCGTCTGCGCAGCGTTCCACACTTATGCTGCAACAACACAACCATTCAATGCTAAGGCTTCCTGTCAACTGGAGCTGTAGAGAAGAGGCTACGGAACAAGCCAGTACCTGCTGCATGCCAATGCTGCCAACTGTTGAAGAGTTACGAAAGGTGGAGGCATTACTTTTCACTCAACCCTCGTATTTGCTTGTCATACTATGGAACCTTTAGTACTAAAATGACATTGGTTTTCAAAAAACAAAACGTAAAAACGTAAACTACAAAGAGCATAGCGAGATTTTTGGCTAACGGCACTGATAAAAGAAATGTACACCACGAATCGAGTGTGTACCGAATGGAATATTCAAACTGTGCGCCTGTTACGTGGGCCAGACAGGTAGAAGAGTTGAGATCAGGTTTTGAGAGCATGCAGCTAGGGATAGGTGTGATACAGTCGAGAGATCAAATTTCGCTGCCCACCTGGTTGAGAGTGGACACAGCCTACCCTCTCTGAGGCCGCGTGTCGAAGTCATTACACAAGGCTGAGAAAGGCAGATTCACGGATCTCCTCGAAGAGATGGAGGTATACAGCCATGTGAGCTCATCTGGCGCCGACCTTGTCTATGAGCAGGTGTTGATGAAGAGCAGCCGATTTTGGGAGTTCTTAAACGATCTGCTGCTTCGTGCAAAAGACATCACAACCCAGCAGTGGGCCGATAGAACTTCAGCCTGCATTGAAAAATTCAACACTTGGCTGTATAGTATGTGAGAACGTAATGTATTATTATGAGTGGATCATTTAGCCTTTCATTTTGTTGGTAGTATCGAATGCTCTGTCTATTTTACCACCAAACAAGTAAATCACTATTCAATTTTAATCTAAAGGATAGGTATAATGGTGGTTTATTTTATCGTCTTTCTCCAAACAGCGTAAATTACTTACACCTGCACAATACGTTTAAGTATGAATTTTTCGTCAATAGAGGCGTTTGTATGTTTTATTAAATAGGGCTAGTTAAATCAACCTTGTCATTTTATCTTCATTATTTTACTACGATGTTAACATATATCCACAGAAATTGTTTGTAAGCACTTTATTTCTTTTATAGTAATATTTATTGGCTCACATTACCACTATGATACGAGTGACTACGCCAGGTTTTAGCAACTGATGATTTTCAGTTTGATATGTAACTGTATTTTGTCACGACGATCTTCAACAAAATCTCTTTAATCTGTTAATCATTATTTGTAAATTGATGTAATAATTTTGTATAAGATACTTATGTGAGACGATTAATGATCCTTTGTGTACGTTTTGATGGATCATTTCATCACTAAGATATAAGAAAGTAGGCTGTAATTTCTCATTTGTTGAATATTTCAAAAGTAATACGTAAATATGCTTTCTGATTTTAGATATTAAACTGAAATGGCTTTTTAAACTGTCATTGGAAGAAGACTCTGTTAAACAATTTGTAACATAGAGTTTCTAGCACTACGTGACGTAAACTAAGGTTATTGCAATTGCTCTAACAACCGACTCTGTGTGCCTCTCCCAGTACACCTTTAAGAACATATGGTCACATGACCTTCAGTCTGTTTAATTTTAACGAAATTGATATGTTGACCAAAGTGGATGGCTGCTATAGGATAACATGGTGTTAACTTATTGTCCTACGTAAAGCAAATTAATTTTAGTTTTGTAATTTTCCTTGTATTTTAGCACTGAATATGGTTATTTATATCCGAAATCTAGCTTTGTAAGTATAATAAAAATAGCTGGATTTCGACTGACTGCTGTGTGTCTCCCGTTCATTACAATCTATGGTCGCTGTGCATAGCGGTTCCGATTGAATCAAACATGAACCATGTTTGCGAGGCATGTCGTAAAATAAATATTGCTAATAATATGTTTCTTATCTCTTTCCGGACGTAATACGGTTATCGGGGCTACCGTCGGATTTCATTATTGTATCTCCGCAATATCTCACCAAAAAACCTGGTGGTGTTGCAATTCTTTTTATAATTTGGGAAACCTCAAGCACTATTAAACACTGAGACAGAATAACCTATGAACACTCGGTATATCTGGCACATGTGCAAACTTAGCGTGTATCCCAACCACGTACATTATATCAAAAATTTTAATAATTGTCAAATAGCTTTTTTTCTTTATAATGTAACCTATGTACCGCCTCAGTTTTCAAGCTACCTCAACAGCAGATTTAATCATTTTCGGTTCAGCAGTTCAATTGCTAAAACGAAACAGACAGTCTTACTTTGCCAAACACTGATACATCTTCTGTACCTGCTTCATTATTTTTCTTTTAATATTTGTCTCTTTCTTGCACGCTCGGCATCCTATCCCAAATATTAATTTTATCCGTTCTTCCGATGCATTCCCACGACCTCCACATCCACCTCTGCCCGTCACTGCTACCAACCGACACGGAGTGACATGTCATTCCTCCAACAGAGGGCCTCTGCGTGTGTTACACGCTGTAACCACTTGAACAGAACGCAGTGGATGACACTAAAAAGCACGCGCGTTTCACGTGGTCGTCAGAGGAGCCCAATACTCTGAAGAATTCAATTTCTTTAACGTAATTTAATAATCAAACAGATACATCGAAACGCCACTTATTCAGGTCTAATTCAGTTTTTCATTTACAAAGACATTTAAGGAACTAAGCAGCAATAAATATGTGAGGTGACATCTGAGAAATCCAAGGATATGGCCACATTACAGTGGGCATAACTGAAAGATGTGACTCGAAAACGAGGCTCGCATCTTGAGTCGGTACAGCACCTCATAAATACACTCCTGGAAATTGAAATAAGAACACCGTGAATTCATTGTCCCAGGAAGGGGAAACTTTATTGACTCATTCCTGGAGTCAGATACATCACATGATCACACTGACAGAACCACAGGCACATAGACACAGGCAACAGAGCATGCGCAATGTCGGCACTAGTACAGTGTATATCCACCTTTCGCAGCAATGCAGGCTGCTATTCTCCCATGGAGACGATCGTAGAGATGCTGGATGTAGCCCTGTGGAACGGCTTGCCATGCCATTTCCACCTGGCGCCTCAGCTGGACCAGCGTTCGTGCTGGACGTGCAGACCGCGTGAGACGACGCTTCATCCAGTCCCAAACATGCTCAATGGGGGACAGATCCGGAGATCTTGCTGGCCAGGGTAGTTGACTTACACCTTCTAGAGCACGTTGGGTGGCACGGGATACATGCGGACGTGCATTGTCCTGTTGGAACAGCAAGTTCCCTTGCCGGTCTAGGAATGGTTGAACGATGGGTTCGATGACGGTTTGGATGTACCGTGCACTATTCAGTGTCCCCTCGACGATCACCAGTGGTGTACGGCCAGTGTAGGAGATCGCTCCCCACACCATGATGCCGGGTGTTGGCCCTGTGTGCCTCGGTCGTATGCAGTCCTGATTGTGGCGCTCACCTGCACGGCGCCAAACACGCGTACGACCATCATTGGCACCAAGGCAGAAGCGACTCTCATCGCTGAAGACGACACGTCTCCATTCGCCCCTCCATTCACGCCTGTCGCGACACCACTGGAGGCGGGCTGCACGATGTTGGGGCGTGAGCGGAAGACGGCCTAACGGTGTGCGGGACCGTAGCCCAGCTTCATGGAGACGGTTGCGAATGGTCCTCGCCGATACCCCAGGAGCAACAGTGTCCCTAATTTGCTGGGAAGTGGCGGTGCGGTCCCCTACGGCACTGCGTAGGAACCTACGGTCTTGGCGTGCATCCGTGCGTCGCTGCGGTCCGGTCCCAGGTTGACGGGCACGTGCACCTTCCGCCGACCACTGGCGACAACATCGATGTACTGTGGAGACCTCACGCCCCACGTGTTGAGCAATTCGGCGGTACGTCCACCCGGCCTCCCGCATGCCCACTATACGCCCTCGCTCAAAGTCCATCAACTGCACATACGGTTCACGTCCACGCTGTCGCGGCATGCTACCAGTGTTAAAGACTGCGATGGAGCTCCGTATGCCACGGCAAACTGACTGACACTGACGGCGGCGGTGCACAAATGCTGCGCAGCTAGCGCCATTCGACGGCCAACACCGCGGTTCCTGGTGTGTCCGCTGTGCCATGCGTGTGACCATTGCTTGTACAGCCTTCTCGCAGTGTCCGGAGCAAGTATGGTGGGTCTGACACACCGGTGTCAATGTGTTCTTTTTTCCATTTCCAGGAGTGTATGTCTAGTCACATGATATGACAGTAACACAGATCTGTCCACTGACTATACAACGACTTGCAGATGTTCCTTACACAGCCTAGAAGGAAAAACTGGGGAAAGTATTTACTAACTGAATGTATGAAGAGTAAGGAAACAGATACCACTTACAGATTGCTTAAATACGCCACTGAGGGAATCAGTAATGTATGTTGAACTGAAAATTAAAACAAACATTCCACATGCAAAACGACAGAGTATCGACCACAGTATGACAGATCTACATTTCCATAAAAAAATACCTCTCTGTGTACTGCAGAGGTGTACAGACTTGCCGTGACTATGTAAGGACCGGAATTTAAAAAATATCCTGCTAGGAGACAAGTTATCGTTCCGGGATCCTAGTACATAACCACAGCAGAATGGGCTCAAAATAATTGAATTCTGCAAAGACTCAGTGTCTTCATTTGGTGATGGAATGAAAAACGAGTAAAAGAACGAAAAAAAGTGGCAAGGAGGAATGTTGAGGGGCGGTCCGCCAAAGCGTCAAAGGTGGTCTGCGGTCTGTACAGCCGTGGTGTGTAGAGACCGTGCAGTCACTAACAATAATTAAGACTTCTAATGTGTTGTTAAGAACGTTGTGACAGTGCCTGGCACTGAGTAGCAAAAACACATGAGGCAAACAGAGCAGCCAGATGATTAGAGTACCGAGAAAACGACCTATGCCTCTTGGGGTCTTTAAAACCATAGAGATACTTACTTTTGACATAACCCAGTCAGCTATGCTTATTTTTGTGCTTTACATGTATGATAGTTTATCCATTTCATCGTTATGTGCACTGCCAGAAAAAAATGGTCAAGCACCCCGACGAAATGATCGGATGTCAGTATAACTTAGTACACGCACACACCATTGGTAGGTACAAAAATGATGAGAGTTACAATTCTCTGTGACAGGTAGAACTGCCACCACAGGGCGTTATTCTTGGTCGTTTTTGGTGTTTTACCTGTCCTGATAGGGTATATGAGAGACGTCAAAAGAGTCACATGAAACTTCCTGGCAGATTAAAACTGTGTGCCAGACCGAGACTCGAACTCGGGACCTTTGCCTTTCGCGGGCAAGTGCTCTAAACCATGTCTCCGCAATATCCTTTCTTTCAGGAGTGCTAGTTCTGCAAGGTTCGCAGGAGAGCTTCTGTAAAGTTTGGAAGGTAGGAGACGAGGTACTGGCAGAAGTAAAGCGAAAGGCAAAGGTCCCGAGTTCGAGTCTCGGTCGGGTACACAGTTTTAATCTGCGAGGAAGTTTCATATCAGCGCACACTCCGCTGCAGAGTGAAAATCTCATTCTGGAAACATCTCCCAGGCTGTGGCTAAGCCATGTCTCCTCAATATCCTTTCTTTGAGGAGTGCCAGTTCTGCAAGGTTCGCAGGAGAGCTTCTGTAAAGTTTGGAAGGTAGGAGACGAGGTACTGGCAGAAGTAAAGGTGTGAGTACCGGACGTGAGTCGTGCTTCGGTAGCTCAGTTGGTAGAGCACTTGCCCGCGAAAGGCAAAGGTCTCGAGTTCGAGTCTCGGTCGGGCACACAGTTTTAATCTGCCAGGTAGTTTCATATCAGTGCACACTCCGCTGCAGAGTGAAAATCTCATTCTGGAAACATCCCCCAGGCTGTGGCTAAGCCATGTCTCCGCAATATCCTTTCTTTCAGGAGTGCTAGTTCTGCAAGGTTCGCAGGAGAGCTTCTGTAAAGTTTGGAAGGTAGGAGACGAGGTACTGGCAGAAGTACAGCTGTGAGTACCGGACGTGAGTCGTGCTTCGGTAGCTCAGATGGTAGAGCACTTGCCCGCGAAAGGCAAAGGTCCCGAGTTCGAGTCTCGGTCGGGCACACAGTTTTAATCTGCCAGGAAGTTTCATATCAGCGCACACTTCGTTGCAGAGTGAAAATCTCATTCCAAAAGTGTCACATGTTGAGCGATCACTGGGAAGGATACGAAGCTGTGCCGGCCGCAATGGCCGAGCGGTTCTAGGCGCTTCCGTCCGGAACCGCTCTGCTGCTGAAGTCGCATGTTCGAATCCTGCCTCGGTCATGAATGTGTGTGATGTCCTTAGGTTACTTAGGTTGAAGTAGTCCTAAGTCTAGGGGTCTGATGACCTCAGACGTTAAGTCCCGTATTGCTCAGAGCTATTTGAACCATTTGACACGGAGGTGCCACGTAGCGTTGTGAGACAGACGGGGCTGCCACGTAGCCTTGTGAGACAGAGTTTAAACGGGGTCTCATTGTAAGTCTCCATCTGGCCAGTTGGTCGGATCGTACAATATCCAGATATTCGGAGTATTCGGAAGTGAGTAAGACCCAAGTTTGAACCGCAAGAGAACTTGATGCCAGGTGCAGTCGTCGTCAAGAATCTGGTCGACCACGTCTGAGCATCACAAGGGGAGACGGTTACATGTGTCCTGTGCACTGTCACGATTTAACCTATACGGTCCCTAACAGTGATAAACACCTCTATCTTGACATGCTGTAAAATTGGCTCATCCCACAACCGGAGACTGACAGTGTGCACTTCATCTACCAATAGGACGGCACTCCACCCGACTTTCCTCGTCATTTTTGTGAAATCTTAAACAGTAAATTGAGAAACCGATGGATAAGTCGTCATGGGGTTGATGATTAGCAATCCATGTTGTGAATTTCCAGTCTCTTCTGACCTACCTTCATGCGATTTTTTTGTGTGTGTGGGACTTGTGAAGGTTTCAGAGTTTACGCCTCCTCTATCAACGAACCGACTGGGAGATCGCATCAACAGTGCTTTGAAACATATTGATCGGTACAAGATGCGCCGAATGTGGGCAGAGAGTAAAAAAAAATTTTTTTGACTTTTTTTTTCTGTGTGCGACGGCCTAAGACAGTAAGTCAAATTGCATAGATACAGCAAATCTATGGAATCGCTTCAATTATGTACAAGAACCTTGTACTTATATCTGTAGAATATAAAGAAGGTGACTGAATGTGTAAAATCAACTATCGCTCTCTCCAGAATCTCCCATCTCCTCTCTCATCACGTAACTAATTCCAACACATAATTCCACAGAAAACTTTCTTTTTTATGTAATTGCTTCTGACAAAATTTTCAGTTCCACCCAGAAACTAGGGATAAAAATGGAGGACTCTCGTTTATTAGTCAGAGTGAATAACCCTAGTAGAGGAGGTTCAAATATTATGCCTTTTGTTGGGAGGTGACAACACCGTGACATGACATGTAATTTCCGCAGATATGAATCAACTTGGTAGGAGACGAGGAGAGGCGCAGGGTTCCTCCCTTTTGGGCGTGCACGCCGTGGGCTGTGTCGTATCTCGCCGTTTTGGTGACTTTATTGTTGGCTGCCAACACCGCGCTACCTCACAGAGAGAATCTGTCACTGCGGCAGTTTCATTTCACAGCGAGTTTCACGAGGAAATGGAATTCTGACTGGAGCTAACAGTATGAACAATACTGAGGAGAAACTTCGGTAAATGCAAACTCTGTTCTAAACAGCTGCCGCGATAGAAAGAAGGATCCTTTATTGTATGATTATATGATAGCGGAACAAACACTGGTAGCAGTTACTTCTGTAAAATATCTGGGAGTATGCGTGCGGAACGATTTGAAGTGGCATGATCATATAAAATTAATTGTTGGAAAGGCGGGTACCAGGTTGAGATTCATTGGGAGAGTGCTTAGAAAATGTAGTCCATCAACAAAGGAGGTGGCTTACAAAACACTCGTTCGACCTATACTTGAGTATTGCTCATCAGTGTGGGATCCGTACCAGATCGGTCTGACGGAGGAGATAGAGGAGATCCAAAGAAGAGCGGCGCGTTTCGTCACAGGGTTATTTGGTAACAGTGATAGCGTTACGGAGATGTTTAATAAACTCAAGTGGCAGACTCTGCAAGAGAGGCGCTCTGCATCGCGGTGTAGCTTGCCCGCCAGGTTTCGAGAGGGTGCGTTTCTGGATGAGGTATCGAATATATTGCTTCCCCCTACTTATACCTCCCGAGGAGATCACGAATGTATAATTAGAGAGATTAGAGCGCGCACGGAGGCTTTCAGACAGTCGTTCTTCCCGCGAACCATACGCGACTGGAACAGGAAAGGGAGGTAATGACAGTGGCACGTAAAGTGCCCTCCGCCACACACCGTTAGGTGGCTTGCGGAGTATAAATGTAGATGTTGATGTAGATGTAGGTACAGCTGTTCTGAAGTTACGTAGTGATTGATACATCGACCATGTGAATCAGTACTTCACCCTAGTTTCCTATAGTCCAGAAAATTGTATTAAAATAAACTTTACCTTCTCTGAGCTTACTATCATCGCATCATACAGTTACTGGCACGTACACACATTCAGCTGTCCCTACCGATATAGTTTCATGCAATCCACAATTCTATAACTGGCCTACGAAATACATGCAAAGTTTTCAAATTCTCTTGCTCACTACGCGCAAGCTGTTGGTGCTACAGATAAAATTAACAGGGACTTCTTGTAGGGAGGTCAATGTAGTTAAATTTCGTACTGAAGTACGTTTCCGCTGGAGGCGACGGTTTTCGAGTTATTTAACCAAAACGTAAGAAGCCGGCCTTCCAACGCAATATCCACTATCGCACTCAGCCGCCGGTATTGAACATGTTGTTGTTGTTTTGGTCTTCAGTCCTGAGACTGGTTTGATGCAGCTCTCCATGCTACTCTATCTTGTGCAAGCTTCTTCATCTCCCAGTACCTACTCCTGCCTACATCCTTCTGAATCTGCTTAGTGTATTCATCTCTTGGTCTCCCTCTACGATTTGTACCCTCCACGCTGCCCTCCAATACTAAATTGGTGATCCCTCGATGACTCAGAACATGTCCTACCAACCGATCCCTACTTCTAGTCAAGTTGTGCCACAGACTCCTCCCCAATTTTATTCTATACCTCCTCATTACTTATCTGATCTATCCATCAAATCTTCAGCATTCTTCTGTAGCACCACACTTCGAAAGCTTCTATTCTCTTCTTGTGTCAACTATTTATCGTGCATGTTTCACTTCCATACATGGCTACACTCCATACAAATACTTTCAGAAACGACTTCCTGACATTTAAATCTATACTCGATGTTAACAAATTTCTCTTCTTCAGAAACGCATTACATGCCATTGCCAGTCTACATTTTATATCCGCTCTACTTCGCCCATCATCAGTTATTTTGCTCCCCAAATAGCAAAACTCCTTTACTACGTTAAGTGTCTCATTTCCTAATGTAATTCCCTCAGCATCACCCGACTTAATTGGACTACATTCCATTATCCTTGTTTTGCTTTTGTTGATGTTCATCTTATACCCTCCTTTCAAGACACTGTCCATTCCGTTCAACTGCTCTTCCAAGTCCTTTGCTGTTTCTGACAGAATTACAATGTCATTGGTGAACCTCAAAGTTTTTATTTCTTCTCCTTGGATTTTAATACCTACTCCGAACTTTTCTTTTGTTTCCTTTACTGCTTGCTCAATATACAGATTGAATAGCATCGGGCAGAGGCTACAACCCTGTCTCACTCCCTTCACAACCACTGCTTCCCTTTTTTACCCTTCGACTCTTATAGTTACCATCTGCTTTCTATACAAATTGTAAATAGCCTTTCGCTCCCTGTATTTTACCCCTGTAACCTTCAGAATTTGAAAGAGATTATTCCAGTCAACATTGTCAAAAGCCGTCTCTAAGTCTACAAATGCTAGAAAGGTAGGTTTGCCTTTCCTTAATGTTTCTTCTGAGATAAGTCGTAGGGTCAGTGTTGCCTCACGTGTTCCAACATTTCTACGGAATCCTAACTGATCTTCCCCGTTGTCGGCTTCTACCAGTTTTTCCATTCGTCTGTAAGGAATTCGCGTTAGTATTTTGCAGCTGTGACTTATCAAACTGATACTTCGGTAATTTTCACATCTGTCAACACCTGCTTTCTTTGGGATAGGAATTACTATATTCTTCTTGAAGTCTGAGGGAATTTCGCCTGTCTCATACATCTTGCTCACCCGATGGTAGAGTTTTGTTAGGCCTGGCTCTCCTAAGGCTGTCAGTAGTTCTAATAGATTGTTGTCTACTCCCGGGGCCTTGTTTCGACTTAGGTCTTGCAGTGCTCTGTCAAACTCTTCACTCAGTATCATATCTCCCATTTCATCTGCATCTACCTCCTCTTCCATTTCATCTTCATCTACCTCCTCTTCCATTTCCATAATATTGTCCTCAAGAACATCGCCCTGTGTAGACCCTCTATATACTTCTTCCACCTTTCTGCTTTCTCTTCTTTGCTTAGAACTGGGTTTCCGTCTGAGCCTTTGATGTTCACCTTTTTGCAGTTTCTTCAGTTTTAATCTACAGTTCATAACCAAAAGATTGTGGTCAGAGTCCACATCTGCCCCTGAAAATGTCTTACAATTTAAAGTCTGGTTCCTAAATCTCTGTCTTACCATTATATAATCTATCTGAAACCTTTTAGTATCTCCAGGGTTCTTCCATGTATACAACCTTCTTTCATGATTCTTGAACCAAGTGTTAGCTATGATTAAGTTATGCTGTGTGCAAAATTCTACCAGGCGGCATCCTCTTTCATTTCTTAGCCCCAATCCATATTCACCTACTATGTTTCCTTCTATTCCTTTTCCTACTGTCGAATTCCAGTCACCAATGACGATTAAAACATAAAAACTGCAAAATGGACCTCTGTGTAAATAATACCTAACAGTCTTGTGATTTTGGGAGCACACAAGAAATAATTACTTCGTCGGCCATTATGAATACGAAACTAGGGTTGTATGGGTTTACTTTAGATCGAATTGTCAACGCAATTATTTTTAGCGTAACGTTTACAAAAATCATAACTCTTTCATTACCTTTACGGACACGTGTAAATTAATAACTTTAACGAAATAGCCGACCATACTTGTGGCGAAATAGCCCAATCAATAGACATAAAAAAGGGTCGAATATCAGGAACAGACCGTGTAAACGGAAACTTTTAAGCAGTGGTAGGAGGGAGTGCCACGAACTACACTCCAGGAAATGGAAAAAAGAACACATTGACACCGGTGTGTCAGACCCACAATACCTGCTCCGGACACTGCGAGAGGGCTGTACAAGCAATGATCACACACACGGCACAGCGGACACACCAGGAACCGCGGTGTTGGCCGTCGAATGGCGCTAGCTGCGCAGCATTTGTGCACCGCCGCCGTCAGTGTCAGCCAGTTTGCCGTGGCATACGGAGCTCCATCGCAGTCTTTAACACTGGTAGCATGCCGCGACAGCGTGGACGTGAACCGTATGTGCAGTTGACGGACATTGAGCGAGGGCGTATAGTGGGCATGCGGGAGGCCGGGTGGACGTACCGCCGAATTGCTCAACACGTTGGGCGTGAGGTCTCCACAGTACATCGATGTTGTCGCCAGTGGTCGGCGGAAGGTGCACGTGCCCGTCAACCTGGGACCGGACCGCAGCGACGCACGGATGCACGCCAAGACCGTAGGATCCTACACAGTGCCGTAGGGGACCGCACCGCCACTTCCCAGCAAATTAGGGACACTGTTGCTCCTGGGGTATCGGCGAGGACCATTCGCAACCGTCTCCATGAAGCTGGGCTACGGTCCCGCACACCGTTAGGCCGTCTTCCGCTCACGCCCCAACATCGTGCAGCCCGCCTCCAGTGGTGTCGCGACAGGCGTGAATGGAGGGACGAATGGAGACGTGTCGTCTTCAGCGATGAGAGTCGCTTCTGCCTTGGTGCCAATGATGGTCGTATGCGTGTTTGGCGCCGTGCGGGTGAGCGCCACAATCAGGACTGCATACGACCGTGGCACACAGGTCCAACACCCGGCATCATGGTGTGGGGAGCGATCTCCTACACTGGCCGTACACCACTGGTGATCGTCGAGGGGACACTGAATAGTGCACGGTACATCCAAACCGTCATCGAACCCATCGTTCTACCATTCCTAGACCGGCAAGGGAACTTGCTGTTCCAACAGGACAATGCACGTCCGCATGTATCCCGTGCCACCCAACGTGCTCTAGAAGGTGTAAGTCAACTACCCTGGCCAGCAAGATCTCCGGATCTGTCCCCCATTGAGCATGTTTGGGACTGGATGAAGCGTCGTCTCACGCGGTCTGCACGTCCAGCACGAACGCTGGTCCAGCTGAGGCGCCAGGTGGAAATGGCATGGCAAGCCGTTCCACAGGACTACATCCAGCATCTCTACGATCGTCTCCATGGGAGAATAGCAGCCTGCATTGCTGCAAAAGGTGGATATACACTGTACTAATGCCGACATTGTGCATGCTCTGTTGTCTGTGTCTATGTGCCTGCGATTCTGTCAGTGTGATCATGTGATGTATCTGACCCCAGGAATGTGTCAATAAAGTTTCCCCTTCCTGGGACAATGAATTCACGGTATTCTTACTTCAATTTCCAGGAGTGTAAGTTCGTTAATCCTCCACCTCCACTTCGCTGTGTTGTTATTGGTGCCCGCTCGTCAGCAACGAGGACACTCCATGCGAATTTCAACGCCACTTGATGAACGAGCCGGGATTTCCATGCGCCACGATTATCACCTCATACTGTTATTCTAATATTAATTTCTGTTTAGTTGCGTACACAATCCTGAAATATTTTAGAACGGAAAGATAACTTCCACTGCTGTTATTATACATATTTATTCACCACGATCGCAATTTCAGCTAATTATACCATTCTGAAATGACAGCTGACTAAGAAATGCGTCAATGCATATCGATCCTTTTAAGAGGATTCTCATTGACGCACTTCATCCACAGCCCCATTGTTACTCCCATAATACAAACTCATCGTGTGCTGCCGTGCATACATTAAACCATTGGCCTTACTCCACATATACACACACTACGCATCCTCTACCAGCGCTGTTTCAACTGAATATCACTCCCTGACGCCGTAAACTGCGCTGATATTTCTCTCTTCTTCAGATTTAACCAGCTCCTCCATGCCGTTTCTGCTTTCAAGGCTGCCCTGCTTCCTGTCCTACTTCCACCTCTTTCCTTCCTGCTCTCGAACTTGGCCTGGCGCATATTCTAGCTATTTTTATGTACCCAGAATCTCTTGTTATCCTACCATCCATCCTCTTACATTGTGCCTATGGCCACAAAGCAGCCAACCTGAACCCACTGGTTTCATAAACACTTAAATACCATGAAGGACGAATCCACTTCTGTGTCATTGCTCCTACTGTTTGTAGGTCACTTCTGTAAAGTGATATTGAAGTGTAATATAATGCAGTGTAAGTTTTAATTACCCCGCAGCTCATTCTACTTAAAGGTCATGCAACGTTTTCATTGCCTAGTTATTTTAAATATCATCAATCAAAATACAGGGTGAATATCAATAAACCGGATTCCTGAGTGGAAATGGACTCAAAAAGGTTCTACGGGCATGTGTCCGACGACATATCGTACCGAAATACACAACAGAGCTGCATCGCGTCCACATCACAACAGATGTTTCAAGTGGCCTCCATAGAACGCAATGCAAGCTTTCACGCGTCGCAGTATGTATTGCTGCAATCTCTCTCAAGTTCCCGCCTCTCTTCGAATTGCTGTTGAAGGGTCTGCTCATCGAGAATCGATTATGCACACACTTCAGATGCCCCCAGAGGAAAAAATCCAGGGGTTTAATTCCGGTGATCGAGCAGGCCATGGTACAGGGCCTCCACGTCTTGTTCAACGTCCGGGAAATATGTTGTTGAGGTGTCGGCGAACTGTAACGCGGAAGTGGGATGATGCACAGCAATGCAGAATCCACATAACCTGTCGTGTTGACAAAGGCATTCTCAAGCAGTCCGCGCAGCGGAATCTGCAGGAAATTCAGGTACGTTCCACCGTCAAGGCGTTGTGCAACAATAACCCATCATGTAGTTACAAAAAATCCATGTCTATACATTGATGCTCAACTGATGCTAATGAGACGCGTCAACAGTTCGCCGAGGGTTATGTATAGCGTGCAGATGACGATTATACACGATAACACGAGTTCCGGTGAATGTTGCTTCGTTGGTTAACAGTACTGGTACTAGAAATCCCATAATTGTTATGGTCTGGCGCAAAACCCATCGACAGAAACCTTCCCGTATAGAGAAATCTGCTGTTGATATTCCTTGCACTCGTTGCAGGTGTTAGGGTTAGTAGCGGTTGTGATAATCGTACTTTGGCTTACACCATATTGGCGGGGCACTTGACTGGAGCTTCTACTAGGATTTGCCTCAATATCCTGTAGAACCCGGTCCTCTAAATCTGGTGTAGGCACAATCCGCCGCCTCTCTGCATATTCGGCTGTCTGAAAGGACCCATGATCGTACTGTGTTATGTGGCTGGTGTCTGTGAGGCTACTTGCTTTCGTGTAGTAGTACTGCCTCTCGACCGTTTCCATCAGTTTGGCTGTACACAAACACCACCTCGGCTTGTTCCCAACATATATACCGGACCATTCTGTTGTTTACAGTACGCTGCAGCAATATCACAGCCTGCAGCACACAAGGAACACATAGCACATGGTCACAGGAACTTCCACTCGTCAGCGCCATCTACCCTTGCTACGATGCATTTCCTTTTTTCCTCTTCTTCCTTCGCACCAGACTGTCGGTTTTATCAATGTTTACCCTGTATAGTTAATCCTTTTCAGTTTTTATTTCAGCTTTGTGTTTTTCAAACTCGTTTGGTTGAAGAACGAAGACTTGTACCACAACCATCCCACGTTCGCCCCTCCGCATCGAGGGAATAATGGAAGAAAAGTAAACGCTCTGCATAGTGAGCTATCGCTCCAGAATGGCATAATGGCAGAAATCAAGACTGTGGTGAATAACTATGATGAAAATATTAGTTCTGTATACACTGTCTCACACAAAACGTGAAGCATCCAGGTGACATGGTTTGATGTCGCTGTAATTTTGTACACGTCACGCCATCGACGGTTACTTAAATATTTAGCCTTGCATTTTTCTGTGGCATGTAGAACAACCGCCAGAGAGAAGTTTCTATACCAGGTGCGGCAGGGTATATAAAAGCCTTGACCAGCGTGAGATATTCATTGCTCTGAGTGAACGAGGTGGAGATGCCGCGTATACTTGTGGGAAAAAGTTATCAACAGCTGACAGAGTTTGGAAATGGCCTCATTGTAGATCCCCATGTATCCAGCTGCTCGAATCGTATTCCTATTTTTCGGGCAGTAGCCCGATGTAGAACTGAATGAGAATGTGAGATCAGCTTACTTGTCGATCACGTCTCACCACCACAAGGGAGTATCGCCGTATTGTGAACCAGGCCCATCGTAACCCCGTCAGATCAGCTCCTGACAACCGAGAAGAGGTAATGAACTCCCTGCAGCTTTCTGTGTCATCCCGGACCGCCGGCCGGTTTGGCCGAGTGGTTCTAGGCGCTACAGTCCGGAACCGCGCTACCGCTAGGGTCGCTGGTTCGAATCCTGCCTCGGACATAGATGTGTGTGATGTCCTTGGGTTAGTTAGGTTTAAGTAGTCCTAAGTTCTAGGGGCTGATGACCTCAGACGTTAAGGCCCACAGTGCTCAGAGCCATTTCTACCATCCCGGACCACTGTCCAGTGATTATAAGCAGTCGGACCAGGGAATTACCATCACGTGTGTAGACTGCAATTATACGACAACATGAACGGCTGCGTCTGCACTGACCGGGAATGTGTGAATGGAGGCAAATGGCGTCGCATTTGGTTCAGCAGTGAATGCTGTTTCTGCAGTACCACAGATGACTATCGTCGACCAGTATGGCTGCGAGTGGGAGGCGGTCCCATTCCTTCAGTGCTTTGAGAAGGCGCACCTGTGTTACTCCTGACTTCATGGAGTGGGAAACGACTGGATATGATTTCGTATAACGCTTGGTAGAGATAGAGGAACTCTGACGCCCTAACAGCGTGTCATGGACAATGTACAACCTCATGTGTTACCGTACAGGTAAAAATGTCATGGTGACATTTTCGAACAGGGCAATGCGCTTCCCACATACAGCACGTGCTCCTGCATGTGACATGATGTGGCTGCACGACGCTGCGTTATACCAGTGGTCAGTAAAATTGCTGATCCCTCACCGGTAGTAGACGTGTGGGACCACCTCAGACGTCAAAGTCGCCCCTGTGCCAGGATCCTAGTTATCAAGAACCAGTTACAGCGGTAATGGACCAGCTTGACTCAGGACAGGATACAACGGATTTATGACGCGCTTCACAACCGAAGGAGTGAATACATCCAGACCAGAAGTGGAGCAACCTGATACTGATAAGTGGGCTGGTACGGTCAATTTCTTTTTTGTAAATTTGACTCAATATTGTAATAATTGAAGTAACAATGCAGTCAACCATCCTGCTCTCTAAAGGTTAGGCGATGAGGAGAAACTAAAGGTGCTCCAGTTACTTGATACAGTAGTTTCATTCACTTGTGGCAGAAGTCGTCGTCGCTTTACAACAGATCAGCTGTCTCTGCAAGTAATTGCTCATACTGTACACATCTGTATAATGTTTGGAAACAAACCGTAGCAAAATCGCGGCACAGTGAAGTGCTTTTCCTTCAGTCTCTGCCTGTGGAATACGAAGGCAGACTTCGATCGAACCACGAAACACAGTGATTCGTGGAATACAGGCACAGATGTGCAGCTTTCTGTTGGCGAAGTGCTATTGCGCACAGCTTTAATTCCGCCACGTCGCATTTCCTAAATGCACTCAACGTGGCATTAAAACCACTCTTACTCGCATTTCAGCTGGAATCCCTCACTCCGTTAACCCATCATTTTGTACTCACACAGCCTGTGAATATCTGATTACTCTAATTTTATGGTAATGAGGCCAAACCTTCACTTTACCTACTAAACGTTTTACCGAATAATTCATTCAACTTTTAGAATTCTCGTGAATAGAATGCATTTAACTCATTATTAACAAGACCATCACCTTTCTCTAAACAAAATTCATTCGATTCGAAGTACTGTGCGCTCATTGAGGGAATATATGGTGAGGTTAGCAACATGGCAGTAGTGGAGCAAGAAGGACGCCACCCCAGTATCCATTCTTGCCTAATTAATTCAAGACGGGGAATCCAAGATAGCAGCGATAGTTGTGGCTACTTCGGTATGACCGTCGTGGCGGGAGGTTCAAATTTTGGCTGAAAGATAGGTCAATTGGGCTACCTCCATTAACCGGAGTCTCTCCCCTCCCAACCCCAGAAAATGGCGGAAAGTTCAAACTGGGCACTTGGGCTACCTCCACTAACCAGTCACCCGACCGCCGCCTATTCCTAGGAATTCACGGTAAAAGTATTCAGCCTGTGCCGGCTAAGATGTACGTAAGTCTTTATGTAAACGGTCGTTATTTAAACAATTAGAGGCAGTACGATCATCAAGTGTGTTCAGCACGAGATAGGGAGTCCAGCTGACCCATTACACAGTACCGCCGTCATTGTTCCTGTGATGTAATGCGAGATGGCGGTCTAGAGGGCGAAAAATGACGGGTCACGCCACAGCCGACAGCATGTGAAAGTCGCGTCTACAGTTAGAGGTCTTCAAGTGTTATACTGATCTTGCATGTATGTCTAAATAAGAGCCAAGTCACCCTCTCGACCTCGCGTGCTCGTTTACCTCGTGAAACCTCTCTCTACCTGTGGATACTGACGTCACAGGTCGCGCTATATAAATCTGTTGCAGTATAACATCGACTGCTTTCTCTCCATCGTGATCCTAACGGGACATGTGAAACGAGTCTAGCCTGCACTCGAAACCTGTGGATACTGACGCCACAGGTCGCGCTATAGAAATCTGTTCCAGAATAACGTCGACTGCTTTCTATCCCTCACGATCCTAAATCCGACATGTGAGATGCGTCTAGCTCCTGTGCAAAACCTGTGGATACTGACATCAGTGGTCGCGCTATAGAAATCTGTTCCACAAAAACATCGATTGCTTTCCATCCCCTTCACGATCCTAACGGTACAGTCCCATCCATTACTTATCAACCCCTTCTCAGAATTGGTAAAGTGTCACAGAATTAGTTAACCACCGCTTTCCTTACGTCTCAGCTTGTCTGAATGGAAATTTCTGTCCTAGCAGTACCTGTTAAGGAAAGTAGCCCAGAATAACACCGATTGCATTCTTACTGAAGGTCCTAACGAGACATCTTACTGGAAATCGTGACGTCCTGGTGTCAACACAGTCTCAGAAATGGTATACTTCTCATCTCTAGAAGCCTTCATCATGTATGTGCGTGATTGTGAAAAGACAGTTAACCGTAAGAGAATTTTTGTTACTTGGAGAGAAAATGAGGAGAGAGAGGGAGAGAGAGAGAGAGAGAGAGAGACGATGGTTACATCAAGCCCTTCCAGAAACAGTCACATTCTATAAAAGCTTCTCATTGGCTGGACATTCAAATGAGGTTTTTTGATTGGTCACCTCGGTCTATAGCGCCATCGACCTCAGTCCGCTGCTGTCTGCCTTGTTGTGCGTTCCATCGTGTCTGTGTACGTTTACTTGTTCTTTTCTCTCCGCAATATGAAAAGAGGTAGCTGCAGCAACGCTTCAGAGTGTAGCGGCAAGAGGCTTAGAGTTCTGGAGACAGGATTACCAAGTGAGAAAATAATTTCAATTGTGAGTGTAAATTTCCATGTATATGTTAAATTCGCCTTATTAATTCCGCCTTCTTGTTATAGTACAACTCTAGTATTTTGTCTTGGAGTGTGAGGAGAGACAGGAGGGGGTCTAGACCACGACAGACTCTAGAAGTCCAGCCTCTTGTGTTGGGTTCACAGCCAGAATTGCCTTATGAGTATAATCTTCATTGTAATTTGTTCTTGTATAGTAAATATTCAAAATTTTGTTATTTCATACTTCTTTCTTTTTTTTTTTTTTTTTTTTTTTGTTCGTCTAGCTTACGTGAAGCAAATGCAAACTGAGCTGGAAACAGAGCTGGGGTCTGAAAACAATTATCTACTTCAGCAGCAGCAACACTATGTGGAACAGCCTCCATCTGTGGACAACCGACATCAACAACACTCACGTAAGAATAGAAAAAAATATCCATGTGTGATCTTTCTGTCTAGCTCGGTATTCAAAATAAATAAAATTATGTCTCATCATGTTACAGGAACAATTCTAGAGGACTTCGATTTGCTGGACAGGCAGCTGGAGGCTGCTCATCAGCAGATGCACAAACAGCCTCTAGCAAATAATGAGATGCCCAAGTAGCATACTTGTGAGTTAAAAAAGAAAAAAAGATTACGTGCCTCTAGTAGTAGCGGTAGTAGTACAGGGAGATTTTTTTCTGTAACAAATCGGTTTATATTTCTTGTTGTTATTGTAGGTGAGACAGCCGAGGACGGACAAAGGCTCTCTGATCTGGCTCTAGTAAATGATGGTTATGATGACTCTTTTGAGAGTGCTGTGGAAGTACACAGTCAACTGCCAAAGCCCCGGAGCCAGAGCGAAAAATGTAATTACTCATCTGCTTATAACCATGGGGTCGTCAGAATTTTTTCCTTCACCGCGCCAGCAGCGGTAAGTAATGTACTTAACTATTATTTATTTTATCTCTTCTACAGCGGTCGCGTGTCAGCAACCTGAACATGATGTGGCGGCTAAGCCGTCTTCCTCACCAAAGCGGCGCCCGGTAAGCCACGCCTCGCCTATAAGGGCGCCGTTACTCGTTGCGTGGGAAGCCGCCACCACCCAGACACCGCCTTCTGGCGTCCGTGTGCCGAGCAACGAACCACCACCCCTCAAGTTACCTGGTCGAGTCTACCACAGCATCAGGAGCCATCGCCGCAGCCTGGCTGTTCCCATCACGCTGACCCGGTAACACCGCAACATGCTCCTCCGTCATCATCGTATGAGCCTTGTCGGAAGCGACATACACGCAAGGTATGTGTACCACGCTGCATACCAACTTGCCCCTCCCCAACACCATCATCAATGGGGTGAACTCAAAATAGTATTAAAACTAATATAGATAATCCTGTGGCTAGTGGCAGTTCTCTGCCCCGTCCTTTTAGTGAAGGACATCAGGTCAGTGATACCATACCGCAGTTAACATACTCGCTGATTGCAGATGCTTTTGAGGAGCGAGAATCGCTCATGCGGATCGAGAATCCGGCAGGAGGGTACCGCGACCCTGTTGGTTTTCTAAGGGCGTGCCTTCCTGTCGTGGAAACGGAGCTCCTCAAGGTAGTCAATGCTCTGTGGTGTTCCGCTATTAAACGCAGTGCGCTGCTTTGCATCGAATTATCGCACCCCTCCAAAGTTGAGTCTGGTGTTGAAGAGACAACAGTTCATTATCTTTGGGGGGAAAATGGCGTGATAAAATGGAGCACGTCAATCGCCGAGTGGTTTCGTAAATCCACCTTGAGTGCTATACGGTCACGGTTTTCCGTGATGGAAGCCAGAGGGTCAGCTAAAGCACTCAGCCGAATAATACATCTGGACATTCGTACACATGTCAACGGTCCGGTAAATGGAGGTCTACCTATATCCACCTCCCTAAAGATATAGCTAATAAGCAGGCATGTATTAATGTCAAAAATAGAAAGGATTAGGTTCGTTTTGCATGGTGAATCCTGGCTTGTGAAAGAAAGTACAATTACAGAGACCATCCTGAGTGCCCGAGTACATATCACGTAGGTGATAATTTTCGTGGTTGTTATAACTTTGATGGTATCGATTTCTCAGTCAAGATCCAGGACATACCTAAATTTGAGTCGCAGAATACCGGAATATCGGTTCATGTTTATGGCCTGGAGAAGAAAAACAGGTCAGATGAGCAAGACAAGCACATTGTCGTCGGCCCCCTCCATTTCTCAAAATTTGCCGGTCAACGTAAGTTGCATGTAAACATGCTGCTCTTCTCTGAAGGTGATAATTACCACTACGTTTCGATCAAAGACATGTCCCGACTCCTATTCTCTCAACTGAATAACGACAGGTCTAAAAAGCGTATTTGCTTAAGATGTCTCAATTATTTCTCCTTTGACAAGTTATTAGCGGCGCACCTAATAGACTTTTCTTCCAAGGACCCAGTATGTGTTATTATGCCTACTGAGGAAAACTAATTCATAAAGTTCCACAATATTCACTCCCAGGATTGAATCCCGTTTGTAGTGTACGCTGACTTTGAATACCTCCTCGCTCCCATGACCCGCTGTGAAGCTGATCCTACAGCCTCACTCACCACCTTTACAGAAAAACACGTACCATATCTGGCAGCATCTCAAATTTTATCGTCCTATGATTCCAGTCTTACCTGCTACAAGTCTTATGTCGGGGAAAGTCCTTCAAGGGAGGTTGATAAGCTCTACAGCGGCAACGTTCCTATGACCAAATCGAAGGAGAATGAAGTTTTATATATTAACGCGGATAATTGTCATATTGCCGCTAGACAGAAAAGAGGAAACGCCATGTAGGGCCCACTGTCATCTTACGCGAAAGTTCCGTGGTCCAGCTCACAACGAGTGCAATTTGAAGTACCAGCTACCAAGACACATACCCGTTTACTTCCTCAATTTAAGTGGGTATGATGCTCACTTTCTACTTGAGCACTTGGCTGATCTCGGCTTGGGCGCTAATGACCATTGTAGTTGTGTGCCCTAAAACCAGAAAAAAAAAGATCTCGCCTTAGAGAACAGTTATGTCAGAATCCTACCTGAGAGCGTTGAGAAATATATTTCATTCTCCAAACGAATGACACTAAGAATTGCGCCACGCTTCCTTGATACGCTAAGTTTTATGCACAAGCCACCCCAAAAACTCGTTGAAACTCTACCTCTGGAGGATATCCATATTACTCGAGCTGCATTTCCCGACGAGGGATAGTTTCAACTTGTGACTAGGAAGGGGGTTTTCCCATATGTGTATGCGGATAGTATGGCAGAACTCAACGAAACCAGACTACCCGACATAACTGCATTCTGCAGCAACTTTACAGCCGAAGCCATAACAGAGTATGAGCATGCCGTGAATGTCTGGCAGGAATTAAATATTCCAACTTTAGGACAGTACCCACAGCTTTACATGGACACAGACCACGTTAACTGAATTCAGGTTAACTAATGCCAGCAGATCAACTTGCCATTATTCATGCAAACCTTTAATCATAACATGCCTACGAGGTTATATTTTGCGTGCTGGTTAGTGCAGTTCTCGAACTACTGTCTTCATACTTACTCGATGTTACCTCTAAGCCTAGAGAATTTCGAAACAGCCTCATTCAAATAAGCTGTATTACCTGCAGCAGCTGATGCCGTGAGCAGTCGTAGTCGATCTATTAGCTCGTTAGGGTTATCATAAAATTTATGCTGCGGGATTTGATTGTTCACTGCTTTATGCTCAATGTCAATACCATCACCGCTGCTGCTGTTGTTGTTGTTTTAGACAACAAGTATTACTTTTATAATGATTTTATATTTTTTATTGCTCAGGCTTTTCCCGATCTTAGGCACATCAGTCACGTGCAGTATTTCACGGTATGTTTCCCTATCTTTAACTGAATAATTTATAGGTTTTTTGGTAGGTCTTTGGAAAATAATACTCATTAAGCAAGGTGTTCTCTCAAACCGCCTATCACCAATCTGTATTGTGTCACCAGTTACAGTTATAGGACGTATGCCCAACACGTACGGTCTTCTTCCCCTGCTAACGCCGAATATTCTGTCTATCTGACCAGGGGCGTGACGGATAATGTATTCAACAATGCCAACACCATCGTTATCATGTGTCTTTGTTTTTGCTGATAGCTCTCTGAGAGATTCAGTTACTGGCTTAAAGGTCTCTCTTAGTGTTTACTGTCGATTCGTATGACCTAACCTCATCAAATGTAACGAAATATTTTCCGCGCTTGAATCTCATTCTGCTTCGTTGACATCTCGGTGTATACTAATCAGACATCTCCGCAGCTTGAGGCTTTATATATTTTCTCTGCTTGTCCCTCTTACTATGTGCCTGCTCCTCCTTCACAGCAGCAAGGAACTCTACATCTATCTTCCCCTCGATAGTCTTGACCTTTTCTATTAAGTCGGTTTCTTTCTTACCGCCTTCATTAACCAACTAATTTAACGCGTTCACTATTCTCAGGAGAGTCTGATAATACGTCTCCAGCTCCCTGCTCTTACCTCCCACTTTATGCACAATAGCCTGAATTTTCGCATCCATGTACAGGCGTATGTTCTGTCTGTGTACACCAATTCTCTTGGGTAGAGAGCTAGACATGGGCACAATTTTGTCCATGGTGCAGCGTATACTGATATACTAATCTCTCTTACCATGCTATATATGCAAAAACTCTTGAAAGTTTCGCTTATACCTACCATCACTCAGTTTTCTTGTTTTATCAATAACGAGAAACGCATACTGTGAATGATTCCAACAGTCAGCACATACCCTTACAAAATCACTGAACGACGTGGCTGTTCCGACGTGTGCCTTGTAAATATGTTTCAAATTCAGGTTGTCTTGTAGGAAGGCTATAATGAGGTTTGCATTATCCCTAACGAACTGTTTCGGGATTCTGGGATATGTATGGCTCAGATGAAACAACAGCACCCATATGGAAACCGAAACAGAAATATTTTCGAATTTGGTCTTTGTTTTCCACAGCAACATCGTCATATATGAAGACAGTGTTTGGCTTTGCTTTTTCATTTGGAGGAACATCAGCGCTTTCACTGAATGTCGTGTATGTAACACCATCTACACTGCGCAATATCTCCTGTAATAGCTGATACTTGGGTTGAAACAGTGGTTTTGATAATACAGAAACATGTTCAAATCGAACTCCATCTAAATGTGTTAGCAGCGTCATGACGACATTAGTCTTGCCACAATTGGACTGACCTACAATAATTGCTCGTATATTATGAGGAAGGAGAATTCTGGTCTTCTTCTTCAGGTCATCTTTTGCATCTCCACAGGACCAGTCACAGACAACAAAGTCCTTGTGATGAGTATGTTCCATCCACCCTGCCAAAATACTAACTAAGCGAGGTACTGACAAGTAGCTGACACATATAGAAAGATACACTTGAAGTGAGGGTAATAATATATGTAGCCACTAAAGCTCGATCACTTAACTATATTGACTACTCTGAGATTGATCATTAATTATGTCAATAACTCGTGTAGCATTGAAAAATAATGATATTAATAAGCGTTATACTTCGACTATAATGAGAGGGGTATGTAATAAAACACAAACATGGTTACACAGTTTGAGATTATATGTACTTACATTACTTATTTATTTAAATAACATACATGGGATGCATTATTTCAAGAAAATCATGAGACTCTTTTTTTATCTTCTTCTTTGCACTTGTACAGCACTTCCCAAGCTTCTTGACACGAAATAAATTCCGCACTTATCTCCCTCAAACCAATAGCAGCCTCACAGTACTTAGGTTTTACACATGCACATTTAATCTGTTTTTCTTTCGCTTCAGCGTTCATGTGCAAACAAAGGTACTACTTCAAATCATGAACATGTACACTATGCACACGTAGGAAGTTAACATCATTGTAAGCAGAGTCTATGCTCGGCAACCAATAGTTCAATTCCTCCAAAGCTAGAAGTAGCGCAGTATCCAGTTCTTATAAATTCATAACTGAGGAGTGCCTTAGATAAACACAGTTGTCACCCGATTTCACACATAGTGCACAGTCATTACACACTGTTGTAATAGATAGTGTCACACCAGTAAGACGAATCTTCAGGGGAGAACGAGTTGGATAATACTCTGTAGTCATCTGCTGATTGATGTAGCGCTCTGCACTACATATTTAGTTCCATTCGAACTCGGAAATTGGCACTTTAACACCCTTCAATGCATTTTCAATTTCTATTCTCGCAAGCAAGCCCCAGACATGATGTGCTTCTATACCAACGTTTACATGTTTCGTTAAATTGTATGTAGCACTGAAAAGTGTGGGTATACTCGACGCCTTCTTATCCACAGCATCTGCACTCTGTGGCTACACTAAAACAGGGATGTTCTGCTGGGATGGGTTTATGCCGGTGACTATTACTGTCCTCCATGTTGCTGTTGTTTGGGACCACCAGCAGTGTTCGATGTGTTGGGAGCTGATCACGTGCCCTCATCAAAAAAACTGTTGAATGGGACAGACAACAACAGCTCCCTGTCCTGCTCCAGCACGTGGGCTATGTGTGCTACAGGATCCCACATAGTCGCTACAGGTTCTGACATACTGGAGGTTGTTCCTGCCGCAGGTCCAGAGGTCAGTGCTGGTCTCAACAAGATGGCAGCTGAGGTTGCTATAGATCTGGACATGGCAGAGATCGGCATGTTAGCGCTCGACCCTGTGGGCTTGGACGCGTCGAGGGCTACTTCTGAACAAAGACGAGGAGGCATTACATATGGACCAAGATATGAGAACAACCTATAATAATAAGAATAATAATGCTAACCACATTCTAAGATGTGATATGGGATACTTACTTTTCTTCTTCTTCCTGTTCTGCCTGCTGTGTTGGTTTGTGACTGCTGTTGACATTTCATGGTTCTTCTTCTACTGCTGCTGCTGGCTGACTGAGTAAGACTGAGGTCCCTGAGCTGCTGCACCTGTCCTATATCCCCTCCAATGACGTTGCCAGATACCACCATCATACGGGCTGAAGTCTAACACGTGACTGGATTAAGGTCTCCTATTGGTTCTCACCATTTCCCCTCCTAGACTCCCATCTTAGATTATGTAATGGGAAGGATAAAGACGCCTTCTGGTGGGGGTAGTGTGTACTAGGTTAGTTGGACTGTGGATCTCATGGTGGACACACTTGATGGTTGTACTAAAACTGTTTAAATAAAGACTGCCCGCAAAACAAAGACTTGTGTCCATCCTATCCAGCACAGTCTGTCCGTTTCTCACAAATTCCTAGGAAGAGGTGGCGGTCGGATGACTTAGGTTAGTGGAGGTAGCCAAAGTGCCCTTTTTTTCTCGCCATTTTCTTATGTTAGTAGAGGTAGCCATGGTGTGTTGCATTGTCCTGATGGAATATGAACTTCACACCCTCCATGACATCACTGCAGTATTGCCATATCTATTGCTGCCGTCTTGGATCCGACATCTTGAATACATTTGGCAACAATATTGAATGGGGTGGCGTCCTTGTTGTTCCACAACTCATAGCATTTGAGTGAAGTCTTCATCACTCATAGGAGAGATATTTCCTCACGAAAATGATTTCACATTTTGCGAATCCCGACTGACGTTAGCTATCTACAATGCATCGCGAATGGTCACCTGCACACTTGGGGTACCCAAGCATGCGTCCTGGGCCGATCCACACTTACATATGTGACAGAATCCTCAATCGTAACGCTATCACAGGGCATCAAGGCGTTGCTACATTACTACTGGTTACAATGTCTTGTGTTTATATGGTGTCTGTATTTTCACATTACAGCATTGTTATGACAATTCCAGCAGCCAAGAATTATACGAAAATGGATTAGTATTTTCATGTGCGATGAACAGCTGACACCAGTCCACATTCGCTAAATGCGAATCCATTTACGTATATTTACTATAGCTGTAAGCATCAGAATAATGTATTTTCCTTCATACGTGCGTGCACGTCTGAAGGACATTATATCGTGAAGCTACAGATATTGTATAAACACAATACATAGTAATAGTCAGAACACTGCACGTTCCTTCGTTTAGCCTGAGAGTCTCAGGGACATTGCGATGTGAAGACACTGATACTGTATAAACACAAGACATTGAAACTATCAATAATATATTTCTTCACAAAGAAGAGATGAGGAATTTCATTTTATTTGGTCATTTCCCTAAATAACTAAAGACGTATCCCAGGATGGGTCGGCTGCAAGGGAAACGACTGATTTACTACCCCAGCCTTCCTCAATCCGAGTTTGTGCTCTACCTCTAACGACCTTATCGTCGACTGGAAATCTTGCAGTATTCTCACCTTCCTTGTTATATTATTTATTTGCTATCGAATGACGATCCAAAAATTGTGAAATTTGTTCCCACTTGACTATTGGAATAATATGATATATAGGGAGCATCATTGTCAGAATTCAGCAGCTTATTAGCCTGAAGAAGAACACAGCAACGACGATCGAAACACATTCTTAGTGAATTTCTCTGATCAAGTCGCCTGAGTCGGACGTCGTATTGTTGCATGTTTCGACTTGTTTTCCAATCGTTATCTTCGGCCGAAGTGTTGGGGTTATGTTCAGTTCGCTCCTTTATAACCAGTTTTGCTAACCGCACGTTTCTTGTGGAGCTGAGTTGGAAACTGCGGTTATGCATCAAAATACTGAAGGAAGAAGAGTCCCCACCGTGAGGCACTGCATATGCACACGGTAGTCGCAGCATGAGTCAGTGGCATAAACAGTCTGACATTGCTAGTCGGGCTCCAGGAGTGTGACATCACCACTTCTGTGCTTGAGTGCGAGCTGGTTCAGCATAAAAATGTATGACAAGTGCAGTCCAACCTGCCTCCATTGCTGTCATAATATGATGTAAGAAGCACTCTTTAGGATGCAACAACTCCTGTCAAGGGTTTGACAGAGCAGTTATGATACTGAAACAAATTGATTAAGCCACCATCACCCCCCCCCCCTCCCCCTCATTCCCAAGATTAGAAGGAGTCGATCAGTGGGATCGATGGCATTCATGTCATTCACATTCTATTCTCTGTTAATTATGTTGTTACATCATAACAACTTGTGTGAGATTGTTGCATCCAGTACTGAAGCCGCCACTGATGGGTAGCTCACGAGTCTACCGACACAATCCCAGTTCACCGTAGCATTCGGCATTGTTCGAGTCAGATGGCTTACCAAACTGGTAGGATGGGATTAGCAATCACCCTAACATCATGGCATATGACATATGACGAAGTGGTCCATGTGTTGGGACAACACAGGTCGTAACCTGATGGGGACAGAGTTATCTCAGGACAGCTTGTGAGCCAAACACACACGTGCCGCCATCACAGCCTCCTCCTTAGCACACCAACTGATGAGAAGTGCTTTCCTAACCTACAGTCGGACAAGCCGCCACACTCTGAGTGACCTGTCTGTGATCAGGGCTGATGCAGGGATTTTTGGCAGCCCTGCCTCAGGATTCAGCAGATACCACTCTGTTTATGAAGCCACCAGCTGCAGCGGGAGATATGGAGACACAAGAGGTACTCTAGAGAGTAAAAGAAGTAATGTTTTACTTTGACGACGCTACACAGGATCCTCGGCCTCCACCCTAAAGATATATTTTGAGTTTCCAGATCAGGTCGGAGTGTCACACAATCTTAAAGATAGCTGTTATAGTTAATTGAGATTTGACAATAACTCACATTATATGTTAACGCAGATTTGTAAACATTTGCATTCTCCGAAAGAAATATCTTTAAAACAACAGAAGTTACTATTTCAGAACAAATAAAAATTGAATCAGCGAACCTCTGAATTTAAGATTTTAATCGCTTCATGAGATTTCAATATCTCAGATGACTGCATTGCACTCTAGCTATCGTACCTGAATGCTACCCATCTGTGTCTATTTTATTTATTGATTTACGACGTCTTTTATATCTTTTATACAACACAAATGTTTGTTAGAACATCGTATTCTTCACATTCACACAGCAAATGAAAACAGCATCAATAGCTCATATTTTGTCACAGGCCTGTTTCAATTTAATGAACAGTTTACTATTTTGCCAGTAACATTATTTAAATGTTGATTCCAGCTGCTATTGAGAACTGTGCTAATTTAGTAGTGGTCAGTTGCATGTGTTAGCGAACACCACAATTCAAAAGAGTACCAAAACATGCCTCTATCAAGAACCTATTAATAATTGTATAAACAATATTCAGCCACAATTCGTTGCCATTTAACATGAGCACACGTGTGAAACAATACTGGCGTATTTACTTATTGACAAACCTTTGTTTATAATTACTGTAAATTATCTGTATGTGACAGGACCTTCATAACATGCCTTTATTTAAATATTGTTGTTAATACAGCAATATTTAAATAAAGTGTTTAGTGCGAAAAATGGTCAAGTGTGTCAAATCATGTCTGTAGGGCTTGAGAACGATATGCTTGTGGTGGGGATGGCCAATGAGAACTGGATAGTGGAGGAATACTGGTGCAGTCAGGTGGACACTGTGACGTTTCATATGACTAATTTAAGCGAGTGATTCTGAACACGTAATGTTGAGTGCTGGAGGGGGGCAGACCTGCGTACGGTAAAGGACGTGTTTCCGTCCTTTCGGTGACAACACTTCTGAAGGGAACTTATTATGCAAGTGGTCTGAATGTGATGCAGAGTAGCACTCTTAAATTTTTCCGCTTGTAAACCGGAACCGCGCATAGGCAGAGTATGAGTTATTGTTCTTCGTATCACGTGTGTTAATTTGTGAATCTGTAAGTAGGCTGTTTAGGTTTTTATGTTGGTAACGCCATGTAGCGCTCTAAAATAAAATCCCTTATTCCGCTGTGTGAAGTCTGTGGCTGGTTTGCATTGTTGGAATATTTGCTATTGTAGTGTTGGGTAGTTGGTTGTAAACAGCGCGTAGCGTTGCGCAGTCGGCGGTGAGCCGCCAGCAGTGGTGGACGTGGACAGAGAAATGGCGGAGTTTTGAGAGTTCATGATCTGGACGTGTGTCCAGCAGAAAGAGTAAATTTGTAAGACTGGATGTCATGAACTGATATAGTAGTTAGTGCCTTCAGTAGTTAGAATCTTTTATTTAGCTGACTATTGGCGCTCGCTGTATTGCAGTAGTTCGAGTAACAAAGATATTTGTGAGGTAAGTGAATCATGACAGGTATGGGTTATTGTTAGTCAGGGCCAATCTTTTGTAGGGATAATTGAAGTCAGATTGTGTTCCGAAAAAATTATTGTGTCAGTTTAGTGATGATAAGTAAAGAGAGAAATGTCTGAGTACGTTCAGTTTTGCTCAGCTATTTGAAAATCAGTTTTTCTAAGGGGTCGTTTCATATGTCGACCCTTAGCTCAGGATACCTCACTGAAATCTTCCGGTTTTGTCTTGTAGTTTGTGTAATTAGTGTAGCTATTGTTTATTGCTAGAGCGTAATTGTAGAGAGAATTTCCTTTACAGTTGTAGTTTTCCGTTGTTGTACTGTAAAACACTTGTAGCATGCTTGTAGATGTGCATCAAGTATTTCGCAGCTGCGCTTGCAGTTAACTAGATATCATTTTCAGTGTTACGTAAATGTGTTTTCTTGTTTTTGTTCTTTTCTTGTTATCGTGTGAAATACGTGATAATTATGGCGTGTGAAAAATATAACACTAGGCTCCAAAGTTGATTGAGAAATGATAGTGACGACGAGCGTAGCTTATCAGCACCAACGTGTAATGATTTAGCAGACATTCAAAGTAGTAATTTGGTAATTGTGCATAGGGAAATGGAGTGGGCGGCAAATAATGGTATGGACAGTGAAACAACTAGTGAACAGGGAAGCATTGTCGATCGATCGATCGGCAACAGCTCGCCTGAGGACTCCGAAATGACAGGACTCAATCTTGCAAATACTGTAGATTCAGGTTTTGCGTCCTCGCCGTTTTCTCAAACAAGTCAGGACACATTTTCATTTCGAAATGCGAATATTGCTCGTTCAAATGCACTGCCGAATAGAACTGAGGAACATGTTTCAGACACCAGGGCATTGTTATTACAGTTAATCCGTCAAATGGGACAAAGGCTGCAAAAGTTAGACACAATGGAACAAAATCTTCGAAAGTTACACAGAATGGAAAAGATCTTCATAAGTTAGACACCACGCTTGAACAAACACGTGAAGGTTTAACTGCTGAGTTACTTAAAAGCGGATCGAAATGTCAATATATATCTGTAATGACGTAAAAACACAAATTTGTGAGCATTTCCAACCCATTTTTTCGCATCATGAAAATGCATTAGAGAATCACGAAGCATCCATAAAGGATGCTGTACATGAAGATCACGACACCTTGAAAGCTAATATTGACTCAGTTGCATCTACCGTTTCGGATACGCAACGTGTAAAAACTCAAGAAAGCTTAAAGGACACAGTAGATACGTTTTCAACACAAATGGACACTCTGAAACTTGGTTCAGAAAAACACACTGTGGAAATCAGTTCATTATCGGAGAAAGTAGCTGAACTTTCGGATCAGTTCACTAACTTATGTGCAAAGGGAGATAATGATCTGAATGACACAAGACCCATAGCCTCCACTGACACAGATGAGTATGAACACATTAAGTAATTTGAACAAAATCAAAATCAAATTAATACGCAACACAAAAGATAAAACTGTAATTACTGTTGTGATGGATGATCAGGACTGTCTTTATGACAACAATTTTTGCTTTTGACCAACATTACATCAATAAGTGTCTACATTTGATATCTTCGTTATTGTAATTATGAAAAATTTTATCAAATTATTATTGGCCACTGCCCAAAACAATTTGTAAATTTTTTTGTGGGGAGCAGGGGGGCTATGTAAGTAGGCTGTTTAGGTTTTTATGTTAGTAACGCCACATAGCGCTCTATAAGAAAATCACTGACTGCGCTGTGTGAAGTCTGGGGCTGGTTTGCATTGTTGGAGTATTTGCTATTGTAGTGTTGGGCAGTTGGCTGTTAACAGCGCGTAGCGTTGCTAAGTTGGAGGTGAGCCGCCAGCAGTGGTGGATGTGGGGAGAGATGGGGGAGTTTTGAGAACGGATGATCTGGACATGTGTCCATCAGACAGAGTAAATTTGTAAGACTGGATGTCATGAACTGATATATATATATATATATATATATATATATATATATATATATATATATATATATATACTTTTGAACACTATTAAGGTAAATACATTGTTTGTTCTCTATAAAAATCTTTCATTTCATTCTAGCCTTCAGTAGTTAGAATCTTTTATTTAGCTGACAGTATTGGCGCTCACTGTATTGCAGTAGTTCGAGTAACCAAGATTTTTGTGAGGTAAGTGAGTCATGACCGGTATAGGTTATTGTTAGTCAGGGCCATTCTTTTGTAGGGATTATTGAAAGTCAGATTACGTGGCGCTAAAAATATTGTGGGTCAGTTTAGTGATGATCAGAATAAGTAAAGAGAGAAATGTCTGAGTACGTTCAGTTTTGCTTAGCTGTTTGAAAATCAAATAACGTAGAGGTTTTCCAGCACAGTAAAATATAGATTTTCCTAAGGGGGTGTTTCAAAACATCATTTTGAACTCTGAAGTGCTTCGAGTTGGTGAATATTTTGTGTATTGTGATCACGAAGTGGATTTAGTTTACGTTAGTTTTTGATGGTTATTTAATTTGGGGCTTTTTATACCGTCCACGTAACGCTATTGATGTAATTTTACTGCGTGTGATAAGGGTATTTTTGTTTGCATTTCAACTGAGTGCCGTAGGATCACTTCCCGTTTATTTGTGATGTCTTCTCTTGAATAAACAATATTGATCATAATTCTCTGTCTTCTACGTCTATTACAGGTATTACAATACAACCCTTTTCACTAAGTTATTCACTTAACTTCTGTTTTGTATTTCTGTGTATTTTATTACCTGGAAATTCTAGCAAATGCTTAGACAGTTTAACAGCAGGATCACAGCTGCAGGTAAATATCTGCGGTGTATGAGCGGCAGGGGACGAAAGCAGATGTGAGCGGCTCGACCCTATGGCTACATCGAGCTACTCTTCTAAACAGGGTCGCGCATAGCAGAAGTACCAAAATTACTAGTAACCATAGAAAAAGACACAACTGGTTTGCTCATACAGGATAATACCAGGAAGAGCAACTACTCAGCACTACACGTTTGGTTTCGTTGCAGTTAAGGTTTCCTCGTCCGGGATATGAATTTAGTCCCTTTAGGATTACAACTCCAAATTTTAACACTTTACAGTATACTGTGAGTCCAGATCCAAAGGCTGTTGAATGATAGGCAGTCTGCGTCGGGTCTTGAGCGTAATGACCTTGCTGCAGTTGTGTGCGTGAGAATTGGTAGCAAAAACTGGGTATGAAGAAGTTCGCCACGGAACTTCAAAAAACGAGAAGTAGGCTACGCACGGGCTTGCTGAGTTTTCGAGTCTGCAGCGGCCAGCTGCGGTGGAGGAATACCAGCTCTGGCGGCTACAGTAACGCGGGCCATCGGTGGCGACTTCGGCAGCATCGATGCTTCCGGCAGCAGCAGTAAATCAGAAGCAGCCAACATGAGCAACAAGTTAAGTACCTACGGCGATAGTGCTGAAATGTGTGAACCTGCAGCGTCAGTGATGGAGCTTCGAACGGATAAGTAGCCAGTCTGTGATGTTCAGGTAATTTTAGTGAGCCAGTTAGTCCAAAAACTGAACGTGGTAGTGTTGACAGGGACAATATTAGCGGGGAGACATAATTGCGAATGATTCAATGACGTGGTTACGGGGAATTCTGATAAACTTGGACTCTAAGATGGTGGCATTTGGTACAGCGATAGGTTCAGTAAAATCAGAGGTACGTTAAGGAGAGGGAAATGTAGCTATAATGGTAAAATCTGAGGCGAAGAAAATTGAATCAGATGCAGAAGGGGTGACAGATTGAAAATTAGAAGCCATACGGGGAGCTGAAGGCAGAATTTCTGGAGAGGGTGGCCTGGTTGACACCGGAGTCGAAACAGTGGAAAATGATTTCGGGGGCACGTTGGAAAAAGCACATAACGGGCTGGGTGGCAATGTTAAGAATTTGTGCTGAGGTAAAATACACCTGACGAAGCGACCACTAAGCCTATTAACAATTTGTCCGCTAGATTGTGATAAAGAGGTGGTGAAAAATAGACAACAGTTGGAAGCAGGGATTAATAACGACGTTTTGTTAAGCGAACAGCAGAGTTAAGAGGTACGGGAAGAATTAAATGACTCAGCTGTGAATCAAGCTACTAGTGTGATAGGTGTTCCATGAATTATTTCGGGAGCAGCGAAGTATTTTGCAAATGGTGGAATATACGATCCAGAAAATGTTCTTGCTGCGTATATAGAAAGTGTTGTGAGAGGAACGTCAGAAGAGGCAAAAATTAAATTAGCTGAATGACATTTTGCGGGCAATGCACAATCACAGGCAAGTTTAACGAGTGTATCATTTACTTCCTATGAAGTGTCCTCAAAGAAATTGGAATGAAGAGAAAGAAACGCAAGTTCAAAATGAGTTCCTAAATTGACCAAGTTTCAAACATGGAAGTGGGTCGACGCGATATTTTTGTGAGCATGAACTGGCTAAGATGACGCACATAAATCGTCCAACGGGTCTGTTGACTGAAATCACGATGCTCAACAGACCCTTACCAAAATATTTACAATGTGATCTTGCCCACAGTCCGACAAATTCCAATGATGAGCTTTTACATTTTATTGAGAAACTTGAAAAGGTATTGAAATGAAAGCCACATAACTGGAACAGTGAACAGGGAAATGGGTACCAGAATGAGAACAATAGTAATATTCACAATAATTACTATTATCATAACAGAAATAATTATCACCATAGTGGAGCCGGCCGCAGTGTCCGAGCGGTTCTAGGTGCTTCAATCTGGAACCGCGCGATCACTACGGTCAAAGGTTCGAATCCTGCCTCGGGCATGGATGTGTGTGATGTCTTTAGGTTAGTTAGGTTTAAGTAGTTCTAAGTTCTAGGGGACTGATGACTGACGACCTCAGATGTTAAGACTCATAGTGCTCAGAGCCATTTGAACCATTTAACGCCGGCCGGTGTGGCCAAGCGGTTCTAGGCGCTACAGTTTGGATCCGCGCGACCGCTACGGTCGCAGGTTCGAATCCTGCCTCGGGCATGGATGTGTGTGATGTCCTTAGGTTAGTTAGGTTTAAGCAGTTCTAAGTTCTAGGTGACTGATGACCTCAGATGTAGAGTCCCATAGTGCTCAGAGCCATTTGAACCATTTTGAACCATTTATCACTATAATAATAATTTTCAAACACGAAGTGGAAACGGAAATTTTCATAACAGAAATCGAAACTCGGAACAAAGTTATGAGGGGCTGAAGCCTCATGAAATATGACACCAGAATAAGAGGTAGGGAAATTAGAGATCGCCGCAACTCAGGTCCGAAGATGGTGAAATAAACCGGGGCTATGTTAAAAACTGTGGACGTCGAATATTCGGCAGACAAGGCACAAATGTTGGAGACAGAGATAATAAGAAGCAAGAATAAAAGAAGGAATAATTTTAAGCAATGAAAATGTTAAAGGGGCGCAAGAAATGTTGTAAAATGTGTAGAGATATGTGAGAATGATGAAATGGGGCAGAAAAAAGGGAGGTGAATGACAGAATGAATGTATGCTTCATGAAAGATTCTGTGATAGGAAAAAGGTACTGGGGTAGAACTGAATTTAATAGAGGTGCAATGTATGACGAATTCTAATGTAACAACAGTTATAGCAGCGTACGTGAAAGTAATATGAATGATTTTGTATTGATGGAAATGTGTGAGGATATATGTGAAGGTGTTGAAGTTGTAGACGCATCCGCTGGAGGTGAATTTGGTGGTGTATCGACGGAAGTGTGTGAAGGTATTTGCAAAGACGGCGTAGCAGCTGTCTCGTCAGCTGGTGGTGAATTTTCTCATTTATCAGTGGAAGCTGGTGATTTATTGTTAAAGAGAGGTGAATGTGAGGTTTTAGAAGCTTAAGTTGAGAACGTTGAAGCTCCTGAGGTAGATATCTCGAAGGAAGAAGTTTGTGCATTTATTTCTATTGATGGAAGTGGACTAACAGTCCTTGATGAAAGCATGAATTATGAGTGGATGCGGAAGGATCCGTGAAAATGTGTTAGACGACATGTAAAACTTAAAGTGACGGAGGCGTTTGAGAGTAGACAAAATGTAACGGAGACAAAGTTAGATCAGAACGTGGCGCAATTAGAGTGCACTGTGAATTCTATTGTGCAACAATTGTGTGTTCGCAGAGATTGACAGAGTTATTGGTGGTGATTTCTATAATGTATCGAAGAATGAAATAGACGTTTTAATTAATGAAACATGTGAGTTATTGGCGGATGTTAGTAGAGTTAATTTTGACAACGTTTCCTGTGATTCGGCGTACATAATTGAGGATTTGTTGAAGAGAGACCAAGTTTTGTGTTGTGTGGTTAACTGTGAAAATACTGCAGGTACCTTCAGTTCGAAGGAAGCGAGTAGCATATTTCATGCTTACGAGGATGATGAAGTGACGGGTTTTGAGACTGATTTAATTTTCCAGAGGAGCTGGAGGTAGATCAGAAGACTCCAGGAATGGATAACGAGATTGAAGGCTGCTCTCTAATCATAACGCGTATCATAAATATGGAGGAGATGGAAGGAATAATAAAAATGATTGTTTGAGGGAACAATGTTTAGAGAAGGCTGAAATTAAAAATGTGCAGCCTGTATGTGAAAGAACGTTGTTGATGAAGAAAGAAAGTGTGAGTTCCTCGAAAATGAAATGGTGTTCCAGCTGTGGTCACAAATTATATCTATATACGTAAGCATCCGTTCGTGGAAGAAGACAGAGGCCGCGAATTTTAGCAGGTGAAAAAGAGAAAAAAAGTGAGATTCAGAACATACTAACAGTGGCGGGGTAAATGTAGGCGTCAACGATGGCAGAGTTACGCCTTGTAAAAGAAAAAACGGTGTGTGCATTAATATAAGTTTGCAAATAAATCTATTTTCATGCGTAGTTTTAAGAATCTTGGGGAATATTAATGTTTTGTGGAAGCGGTAATTGGGTATAATTAAGATGTACGTTGTGCGGAGGTGTGCGTGTTGACGTTTGACCGGACGGCTCTTGGTGCACGGGGGTCGTTATTTGCGAAATAGTGGAATAAATTGTGCTCTACATAAGATTTGGGGAGAGATTTCAAGGTGTTACTGAAATGCGTTACTCGTTGTTTTTGGATGGGATTCTCATGACTAGACGTAATTCGTTTGAAATTATTTTTTGCACAACATCTTGTGTGTGGAAGTCGTCAGACATTAAAATGTTAATTACTTGTGGGAGTAAAACATGTAGTGACGTGCAAATTACCAGCAAAGCTTTTTGGAGTATATTACATTCGTTAGTTTTATGATGTCTGTTATTTTGGAACTGTTTTGAATGCATTTGTATGTATATGTTGTGGACAACTTTGCAATGTGTTTCAGACACTATTTATTACGCAAATAAGGTATTGATAAATTGTGACCCTGTTATGTGCTTAGTTAAGTGGAAAGTTAAATCGGCGATTTCTGCACAGGGTAGTATTAGTTCTAAAATTTCTAATAAGACGCGATAAAATTGTAGAGAAATGTCATTTGAGCTAGAGTGTCGAACAAATTTCATAGCACGAAAAATGTGTTTTCTTGTGGGTACATGGACAGGTTACTACTTGCAGAGAAATACCTGCAGGGCATGAAAGCAGACGTGCGCAACCAGACCCTATGGCTACATCGAGCTATTCTTTTGAACAAAGCTGTGCATAGCCCAAGTACCTGAAGTACGAGCAACTGCAAGTAAAAACAGGACTCGTATGGGATGCTGTTTGCAAGAGCAACTCCTGAGCAGTAACCGTAAGGTACCGTCGCAGGCAGATGCAACCAGTGAGACATTTATGTTTCAAGCGAACATTGTACGCAAGCACAGGTAAATGTAACGCCAGGACAGAGTGACAGAAAGGGCAATCGTGTTAGGCCGTGCCCATGGCCATACGATAAGTGAGGTTTCTGTATTTTTGGTGTTTCGTTCAAAGTGTCTACAAGCAGCTGTGTAACAACATGTCCACGGAACGCGTCGTCGGAAATGTAGTCAGTTCAAGATCTTGACTGACACGGATCAGACACGCGCTTCACAGATTGTGAATCAAACTCGCTTCCAAACCCGACAGGTAGCGAATGGAGATTTTTCCCAATCTGTTAGCCAGAGAATACTGTGACATGAACTGCATGCACAGAACATTCAGAGCCGGTCACTTTACAGGAGGCCATTGCTCACACAAGCGCAGAAAGAAGACAACAGCAAAGTTCATTGGAGTGGAAGATACTGTGACTGCATTTCTGGTTACTCCGTCACCCCACAACTTCTTGACTGGTCTACAAAATAACCCGATTCGAACCCGTTAGAAAATGTGTGGCACATGTTGGAACAGCACGTAGGAGACCAAAATCAGCATCGCCGTAGTTTTTATGAAACCGCTCGATGAAATCCTGAGCGAGTTGCTTGACCTGGATGCGACGTATCTGCCTAACCTTGCGGCAACTTCCTAATCGCAGCCAAGCGGTCATCTAGTACAGGGGAGGAATTGCAGGATATTAAATGATACTTATGATGATTTAGCTAAGGGGTTACTATTTTTTTGTCAGGTGAGCCTAGGTTTGCGACATCTGACGATAAGGAGGCATCTTATGGCAATCCCGACTGCGTTTTTATTGCAGGAGGTGGTGGTGAGCGCGTGTCCAAACAGTTTCACCGTTTTGTTATAAAGAAACGAACTCGATATGTACACGATATTTCGCCTGAACATGAAGAGTTGGAATCTCCTTGACATGATGCGTCATCACAGTGACATGACTCGATTGATGATCAGACAGAATTTCCTCGATCGAAACTTTTTGCGTTTTAGAGTTGTTTTTAATTGTACACAATGTCAAAGCCGAAATTAATTCAAAGCGACACTGATAGCGGAAGCCTAAGCACTTACATGAGAAACAGGTATGTTTACTCATGCAGTAGAATTCGTTAAGAGAGATACCAATTAGTTTCATTACTATACACCATCATATTTAAGATCGAGAGTCTGTTATTTGCACATGATTACAATGGACATACACAAACGTTGCCGCTGTGTTTGAATGAAATAATGCTAGCAGCTTCGAACTCAAATGTCGTTACTGCCCTCGCAACTCAGACCGTTGCCATCAATGAACAGAAATGTCAGGACAAAGGAATCTGGAATAATCACGTTGTAAATGGAGGCCTTGCACACCAAGCTGGCGCGAAAGAGAAACAGAAATACTGAACGTCAATTAACGCTAACAGAGCAAGTTCATTGTACTGCTTCAGCAAGTTCCTTTGCCTTTATAAGGCAGTTGACGAAATAGCTGGGGCATCTCTCTTAACTGCGTTATTCCTCAGAATTACTAAGCTGTCCTCTTATTGCTAATGAAGTTCTATCTCTCTGTTTTGAAGGACATTTCACACACGGTCTGCTCATTTCGATTTTGTCTTTGTAGCTGTTGATACACATACTTTCTCGTCAGATGCATTCCATTACTCAAAGTAATTCATACAAATGTTTTATAAAATTGAGTAAAAAGTGATGTTAGCTTAAGAACTGGTCTTCCACATTTACTGTTGTTCTCGCTCTATCTTTCTGTCTCGCTCAAACAAGTAACCACACACACTGAAGGAAAGACGATCGGGTTTCATTAAAATCATTCAACTATGGTCTCATTAGAGACAGAGTAAAATACCGGACAGGAGAAGTATTAGAAGTTGGAGAAAGGGGAAGGGAAGGCAAAGGTATCGAAACGATACTCTTCAAAGAAATCATCGTGTTATTCGCTTTAAGAGTTTTAGGAAAACCACTAAAGATCATCGCACAAACGAAAAAATGGCTGACATCGAAATAAGTGTCCAAGGAATAGAAAAGCAACTGGAATCACTCAACAGAGGAAAGTCCACTGGACCTGACGGGATACCAATTCGATTCTACACAGAGTACGCGAAAGAACTTGCCCCCCTTCTAACAGCCGTGTACCGCAAGCCTCTAGAGGAACGGAAGGTTCCAAATGATTGGAAAAGAGCACAGGTAGTCGCAGTCTTCAAGAAGGGTCGTCGAGCAGATGCGCAAAACTGTAGACCTATATCTCTGACGTCGATCTGTTGTAGAATTTTAGAACATGTTTTTTGCTCGAGTATCATGTCGTTTTTGGAAACCCAGAATCTACTATGTAGGAATCAACATGGATTCCGGAAACAGCGATCGTGTGAGACCCAACTCGCTTTATTTGTTCATGAGACCCAGAAAATATTAAATACAGGCTCCCAGGTAGATGCTATTTCCTTGACTTCCGGAAGGCGTTCGATACAGTTCCGCACTGTCGCCTGATAAACAAAGTAAGAGCCTACGGAATATCAGACCAGCTGTGTGGCTGCATTGAAGAGTTTTTAGCAAACAGAACACAGCATGTTGTTATCAATGGAGAGACGTCTACAGACGTTAAAGTAACCTCTGGCGTGCCACAGGGGAGAGTTAGGGGACCATTGCTTTTCACAATATATATAAATGACCTAGTAGATAGTGTCGGAAGTCCCATGCGGCTTTTCGCGGATGATGCTGTAGTATACAGAGAAGTTGCAGCATTAGATAATTGTAGCGAAATGCAGGAAGATCTGCAGCGGATAGGCACTTGGTGAAGAGAGTGGCAACTGACCCTTAACATAGACAAATGTAATGTATTGCGAATACATAGAAGGAAGGATCCTTTAATGTATGATTACGTGATAGCGGAACAAACACTGGTAGCAGTTACCTCTGTAAAATATCTGGGAGTATGCGTGCGGAACGATTTGAAGTGGAATGATCATATAAAATTAATTGTTGGTAAGGCGGGTACCAGGTTGAGATTCATTGGAAGAGTCCTTAGAAAATGTAGTCCATCAACAAAGGAGGTGGCTAGCAAAACACTCGTTCGACCTATACTTGAGTATTGCTCATCAGTGTGGGATCCGTACCAGATCACGTTGACGGAGGAGATAGAGAAGATCCAAAGAAGAGCGGCGCGTTTCGCCACAGGGTTATTTGGTAACCGTGATAGCGTTACGGAGATGTTTAACAAACTCAAGTGGCAGACTCTGCCAGAGAGACGCTCTGCATCGCGGTGTAGCTTGCTCGCCAGGTTTCGAGAGGGTGCGTTTCTGGATGAGGTATCGAATATATTGCTTCCCCCTACTTATACCTCCCGAGGAGATCACGAATGTAAAATTAGAGAGATTAGAGCGCGCACGGAGGCTTTCAGACAGTCGTTCTTCCCGCGAACCATACGCGACTGGAACAGGGAAGGGAGGTAATGACAGTGGCACGTAAAGTGCCTTGCGCCACACACCGTTGGGTGGCTTGCGGAGTATAAATGTAGATGCAGATGTAGATGAAAGAACTTAGTCTACATTGTCGATCTGAAGCATCGTTCTTTCGGAAGCAAGTCCTGTGCCGCATCATTACAGCGCCTCGCTCAGACACGCATGGCTTGTGTTGTTTGTATTCGAGAAAGACCTGCGTGTATAAAGATAAGTTCCTTACGAACACAAAAACTTGAGGCGTTTTCTATAACAGTTCTAAGCCTCTGCAAACATGACGTAAAGCAATTCCGAATGTTTATATCTATTGAAGCCTATCATGATCTAACTTTGTTTTCATTTGTCCGATTGGACTAAAACCACTGGGGACATGCTACGGGCTATTGGGCGTGTATGCATTCAGTTCATGTTCTCGCATTTTAATAGAGTTGTAACAGAATCCCAGTGTGAGCTTACTGTTTACGCCAATCCACTTTATTAGCAGAACCGTCCAAAAAATAAAGGTGATGGTTTAGAGGTTGGAGTCAAGAGCTGACAAAGACAGTGAGCTGGTAGAGATCAGCGGGGACAACAGATATTAATTTCACGGTGGATGACGAAGTAGTTTTAAGATTTCACAACAAGCGGTTCGGGGTACACTTGGTACTAATCAACAGCCATCAGTAATCATGTTATGCCTTACCCCATACTAACACTGAATTTAACTATCTGTCCATTGGGGTTATTGCAGCATTGCAGTTCTCTTTGTGGAGAAAAATGTGGGTGGGGGGGGGGGCATCTGCCCCTTGGTCCCCTTCTCCCCCCCCCTCCCCTGGGTATGTCGACGGCTAGTTATTCCATACACAAAGCTTAAATGTCTGGGAATGTTGCTAGAGAAATTGGTGACAGCTTTAGTTTAGCGGTTCAAACAAGTGTAACAATAAAACTTTCATGTTCTATCTCTCTCTTTGTCACACATACACAACAAAAGTAATTAAAATGCACTTAAAACAGTGTTAGTGGTGAAAGAATGAGTTTAAGTAACAACCAAAAATTACAGCACTATTGCATTAAAACGGTATTAGGGAAGTCGCAACACTAAGTCGCAGGGGGGTGATCGTTGCTGTGTTCTGAGAATCGTTCATACTTGAACTGTACCCACTGAGCCAAGTGTGTGGGCAGAGTCGTTCACTGTCATTGTTCGTTTGGAGTGCTTGCTATGGCACTCGTGGTCACAAAGTGAGAATCAGGCAGTTTTGCGGTACAACATCGCCCTTGGTTTAAACTTAGACCTGTGCTTCGAAGAAATGACTCCTGCACTCGGTGATGTGTGTCCACGTAGAACAACTATGTTCAGGTGTCACAGAGAATTCCAAAGAAGGAATTTCACTCTAAAGGACGCTGACGGGACGGGAAGGCCACGATCACCAGTTAAGGAGGAAAACATTGATGCTGCGACGAAAATGATAGACGAAGATAGGCGAGTGCCTATAAGCAGATAAAGGCTTAATACACCAGCAATTCGGTCGATGTTGCATGATCATTTGCAAGGAAAGAACGTTCGTTATTTATGGATGCCGCATATATTGACGAAAGAGCAGATGACACGACGTGGGACTTGGTGCTGGGAGATGTTAAAGAAGTTTTCCAAGGGACAATGTCAGTAAGTGAATAACATCGTGACCTGTCACTCGGTTGTTCTATTATGACGTGACGACTAACACACAAAACAATGTTTCAGTGTTTGAAGATTACGACCCACTACTAGGTGTCAGAAAATCCCGGTCGGAAATGAAGAAAATGGTAGCTTTTTTTTCCAAATCGAGAGACAGAGATAAGTGGTACACTGAGCAATGCCTGCCCAAAGTCATCCGATCTTTGAAGAAACTGCGGCCGAAGTGAAGAATTGATGGATACCTGGTTCCTCCATCACGACAACGCTCCAGTTCACCGTGCTGAAGCATGCAATGAATATCTGTGGGGTACAGGCCTCAAATTTCTTGAGCTCCCTGCTTGCAGTCCAGACCTTGCTCCTTGAGACTTTGCACTGCTCCCGCATATGAAAATCAATCTGAAAAGACTGCAGTTTTCAAGTGCTGAGAACCTACTGGGGGCTTTGGACAACGAGTGTCCCTTCCTTCCTACAGAAACTTGGAAGAACTGGTTTAGAGATTGGTTTTGGTGGATGGAGAGACGTATTCAGTGTGGTGGAAATAACTTCGACGGAATGAAGTAAATAAAGCTGTGTTGCAAAACTTTCCTAGTTCTTGCAAAGACTGCACATGAAATCATCTTTATCTTGATAGAGGATTAGTGTTGGTGTCATTACCAGTTCACACACCATTAAAATTTTTCTTAAAATAACAACATTCATGCGTGACGTAATTAGAAACTGCTTTTAATCGTTCGTGGCCAATGTAATCGAACGGTGGTCATAAAACAAAGGAGTAATGCTATTACAACTTAGTAACTGACCCAGTTAGCATTTACATAATTTCGTAACAGATTTAACAAATCAGCTATCTAAAGTGAACGGCACTTTTATTGTTACCGTGCTAGAAAATAAACCGGATGCCACATGTTAAAGAAATGAGTACAAGTTAATAGCCTCCTCTGTCTACGGCAGTCGATTTCTTTCGTGTCATGAACTGTAGTTGAGGCTGAATCAGTTAAGTTTCGTTTACTTTCTTCAGACGTTCCGCGTTATTTTCAAGGTAATACTAATTACCAAAGAAAAAATTGCTGTGTGCTGGGGAATTTGCTACAATATACGGTACCATCTAGTACGAGAGGCAGCTGTAGGTGGAGAAGCAAAAGCTAAAAATGAAACGTCGTTTAAAGTCACCCGTTTGTCTCATTGCTCCCACCCGGCAGTGCAGCCAGTCTGGAGCGCACAATCCAATACACCTCCCACCCGCTCCCTGGGGACGCGACACGTGTCGGCTGTTTCGGCCGAATTGCGAACTGAGGCTGCACGATTCCAACCATGCCACACACACTGTCAAAGAGACGAACTGGTGATTTGCGTACCAGTAGGAATGTCGTAATGTGTCACCAGCAGTCTCAATACCTAGCTTCTTACATTCTTCGGCCATTTGATTTTTAGGTATCTGCGCATAATACACGCACCGAGAGCGATAGAAAGAGTGGGGGAAAGGGGGGGAGGGTTGGAGAGAGAGAGAGAGAGAGACAGAGGGAGAGAGAGAGAGAGAGAGAGAGAGAAGAGTGAGAGGGTGGGGAATCAGAGAGTATAGTGCGAGAGAAATATATAGAGATAGAGTTATCATGTCACACATTATTGACACATAGCGCGTGTTAGAAAATGCGAAACACTGGGCTATCCAAATGTTACGAGTTTAAGGCACTGTCAATAAACTGTTTTAAAAATTTAAAAAAACCTTCAACGTCAAATAGCCATAGCAGATACTTACATTTCAACACTCTTTGTTCCACGCACAGATTAAGAAGATTAGGAAAAATCAACTTAGTGTATTTAATCTGACTTATCTCACGTTTCTAACAGTACAAACAAATAAGCTGTAAGTGCACGCAGTTTTACTATCACCGAATATGAGATTGGTCTAGAGCAGAGTTTCCTCAAACTTTGCGAAAATACTATTAACAACACGGTGGTTTTTTCTAGACGTTTTGACGACTATCTTTTTTTAAATTGTGATATGACTTCTGTATTATTAGTTAAGATTTAAAATACAAGTAATCACAAGAGAAACTAACTTTTTCTCATTATTATTATTATTATGTGCGTGTGGGGCCTGTCGGGTCAGGCATTACATTTATGATTCGCCATTCTAACAGCTCATGTAGTTTCATTCTTTCGTTACGTGCTTTCTTCCTTTCTTCTGACCACTTTGTCCCTGATCTTTTAAGGACTTCATTCTCTGGCTTTGATATCCATCTATTTATCTTATGATGGTAACGTTTCCTGTCTAATATGTCCGATGTTCCTATCTGTGACTTTTCCAAGTCATATTTGACTTGTTCTATCCGTGGTACGTTCTTCAGTTTTGCAATGTATGTCACAATCTTGTGAGTTAGCCTTGAAGATAGGAGCCTATGAATGTGTCCATAGAATTTCAGCATTCGTTTCCTGATATCTGCGGCAAGGTTGGACAGTTCTTCTTTTGCTTTGCGCGATTTGAGTATATACCCCTCTTCTGTTTTATCTGGTTCCAGCATTTCCCTCACGTTCTTTCTTTCCTCCTTCAAGATGTTCTCCAGATTGCCTTTTCTATTAAGTACCAAGGTTTGGCTCGCGTACAGCGCTTCAGGTTTAATCACTGTATATTATGAAGCAAAGATAATCTAAGAACGTGAAGTGTGTAGGCTACTTACCACCGGGGACAACGGAGTCTTCATACTTCCGAATGCATGTTTCGAGGCTTGTGTTGCCGACAACGTCTGAAGCACTGTTTCCAGATTTGTCTGTCATTGCCGCACGTGAGAACGGTATAAATGTTTTCCAACCACGTTGGTTCAATGATCTCTCTGAGGTATTGGAAGTGTCTAACTCGTTTGATCTTCCCGTATTTTGTGTTCAGTTCGTTAATGTCGAATTTAGTGCAAATGAAGTTGATCTTCTCGAATGATATTTGTAGTCGAGTTTTCTCACCGCTTTCCTTGAGGACTTCTAACTGTTTGCTCACTTTTTATTTTATTAAACTTCAAAATAAAGTAGATGTTCAATCAAAGTACAGGATTCTCGAGGTGGTCCGTCACGGAGACATATGGGAACCCCCGGTCTAGAGCTGGGGTTCTCAAACTGAAGTCGCGATCTCTGGCACCTTCCACTGCACCCACTTCGCGGGAGATCGCGTAAAAATTTTTAGAGATCGCGTTACTGACTAGAAAAAAAACACTTTTATTCTGCGGTAAGAGATAAACAACCTTAACCAGTGACTGTACACGGACATTGTCTACAGTTTTTCGTATCTTACTACATATAGTCACAGTCGTCAATAATTTTGTACGCCGAAATTAATTTGTTGTTGCCACTACATTCGCGGATACTTAACTGGAGACGTATAGAGAACTCTCGGAGGTCTCTGACAATCGCGCACGTAGATTACCATTGTTGAAATTCATGGCAGTTGAGTTCGTACCGTTGGTAACAGTTTGTAACCAATTGTGTTCGATGCTTTTGGAACTTTCTCTGTTTCAGTCACAATGTTTACCTGGGCTAAAGCTTGGTTTATGTCACGTACAATATGTAAGAGAATAGTAAGTAGTCAGCGGTATGACAGGAAAGATTAATCGGAATGATCTATGAGCACTTCCCCATCTTCGATACTGCGAAACAAAACTCGTCCACAGCCAGCTCTTTGCTTTCCACATTTTGAGTGGTGGTAGTATAGACCGAAACAAGAAGAAAATCTCCAGTAAACATTGGCTCTAAAGTGCCTATCATAAGAGCTATGAGCAGTCATTCATTCATCGTCGCTACTGCGAGACACATCTCTTTTGATTTATAAGTGAGCATAACTCCTAAGGTTTGAATTCTATAACCCATGTTTAACAGACAATATTTTCTTGTTCCAGTCCATACTTCCGTCGCCCAAAATATGGAAAGCAAAGAGCTTGCAACAGAACAGATTTGTTCCAGATTATTGTAGATGAAGAACTGCTCATAGTTCTTAAGTTATGCATTTTGAAAACGATATTTATTAGAATTTTTTGCTTCGAATGATCGTTCTTGTCACCCATTTACTGGCAACTGTGAAATCATTCTGTCAGGAAGACGTCCTTTTCTTCTAAGTTCATGATAAACAACAAATGTACTTGATATGGAAAGAAGTCTAGCTTCAGATACGTGAAATCAACATTACTACTTAGAACTCTTGCTAATTTTCCATGCATTCTATTTCAAACTGACAGACTGAGGTCAAAACTCATGATTTTTGAAAATTAAAAAAATGAAGTATTGGTAGAGGAAATGACATGAAGCAAAGATAATCTAAGAACGTAAAGTGTGTAGGCTACTTACCACCGGGGACAACGAAGTCTTCATACTTCCGAATGCATGTTTCGAGGCTTGTGTTGCCGACAACGTCTGAAGCACTGTTTCCAGATTTGTCTGTCATTGCCGCACGTGAGGACGGTATAAATGTTTAGTAAGCTAATTTCCCACTTCCTTAGTCTGTTTAAGGTTGAAATGTAGTGCAGAGATTACCCAGAATAGAGGAAACCAACATCAACAGCCATGAAACTGCATCTAACACGCCGTTATCATATCAATAAACGATCGATAATCACCATATTCTGTGAATATTCGACTTTTACTGTTGTCATAACTTTACAATCCTTTCTCTGTGGTCATTTATGATCTTCTCAATATGCCACACGTGCTGATACCTTTGTACTTGACTCAACTGACGGTTATTTTTTCTTTAACCTGAACCTGAAACAGACATAAAATGTAATTAAAATGTGAAATGACGTATATTCTGATGCATCTAAAATACAAACAAGGGAGCCGTTAATCACTGTAACCATAATCCTAGCAATTCAGGAGAGAATGAAATGAAAAATGTGGAAATGTACTGAAGTTAAAATGTCTTCTGTGTGGTACACATTTCAGTTTGAAAACAATTTGGTATGTTACCGATGTGTTGTTACGATGTACAGGTCTCATTTTTCTGTACACCATGTGCTGTATGTTTAACACTAGGTGGTCGAATGAGTAGGGAGGGGGAATCTCATTGAACCCACAACTCTTTATATTCCTTACTATCTGTCCAAGTAACGATCATTCAGCACTTATCAATTATTGTTTACTGAATAGTGCATGAAAATTTAGTGTCTACAAATTTTTAGAAAACTCCTCCTACTAAACAAGAAAATTAAACTATTCATTTGATTTTAACAAACCCTCCTTCCCCATCTTAGGTTTCCATGCTACAGAAAATTTTTGTATGTAAGATTTTTCTTAAATTACCACCTCTACAACAATGTAAGTCTATGTTTGTTATTGGTGACATTCTTGATATTCCCAACATTAGTTTAGTTTAAGAGGAAGTGGTTGTTAATGACATCATACTATTATTTATCTTCTAGACTTCCACTGAGTTACTTCAGTTCCTTGCTTTTCATGTCGAGACTCAAGAACGTCTGAAAAAATATGTGAATCATCATTGGAAAGAGTTCTGAAAGAAACTTTAGATGAGTACTGTAACTCTGAGACTGAAAATGAAGATGAGGATGGTGTTATGGAGTGTGATTCAGGTTGAGAGAGTAATGTGGACGTTATAGAAGCTGAAGGTAACGTAGCTTCAAGTGGCGACCATCAGTATATGACCGTGGCCAAGTCTGGAAGAATGTAAGCAATCACGCAGCCCAGAATACCTAGGAGGTCTGTTGCACATACAGTATGGGAACAGGTAGCAATAACTCCTGCTGTTATTTTGTTATTTACCATTCTTCTAAAGAAGCCTTGATGTTACTCTTTACACCTAACATAATGGATGTTACAATAGTACACTCAAACGAAGAGGGAGTTTGGCTAAACTATACTTCTACTCAGAGAAAGAATTGTATGCCTATACAGGAAAAGTAATACGTGTTCCTATAATGACAGTTCTATCAATTGCACGATGTCTGGTCAAACCTGAAGGCTCGGTCTGTTTATAAGAGTTTTATTGTAAGAGAACGTTTCATGAAACTTATTAGCATCATCAGATTTGATGACAAAACTACCCAGCAGCAAAGAAAGGACAAGTTCACGGCAATCCGTAAAGTTTCAGCACAGTGAACCATAGGTTTCCACTGCTGTATAAAGCAGGCTTGTTGGTTGGTTTCTTTGGGAGGGGACCAAACAGCGAGACCATCGGTCCCATCGGATTAGGGAAGGATGTGGAAGGAAGTGAAGGAAGTCGGCCGTGCCCATTCAAAGGAACCATCTCGACATTTGTCTGCAGCGATTTAGGGACTTTATTGGAAACCTAAACCAGAACGTTCAGACTCTGGTTTGAACCGTCATCTTGCCGAATGCGAGTTCAGCAAGCCAACTACGCCACCTTGCTCGGTCTATAAGGCACGAGTTCATTTCTCCATTGATGAGACGCTCTGTTTAGAGAACACTGGGCCTTCAAACTACGAGGTGCATTCAAGTTCTAAGGCCTCCGATTTTTTTTTTAAATTAACTACTCACCCGAAATCGAAGAAACTGGCGTTACTTCTCGACGTAATCGCCCTGCAGACGTACACATTTTTCACAACGCTGACGCCATGATTCCATGGCAGCGGCGAAGGCTTCTTTAGGAGTCTGCTTTGACCACTGGAAAATCGCTGAGGCAATAGCAGCACAGCTGGTGAATGTGCGGCCACGGAGAGTGTCTTTCATTGTAGGAAAAAGCCAAAAGTCACTTGGAGCCAGATCAGGTGAGTAGGGAGCATGAGGAAACACTTCAAAGTTGTTATCACGAAGAAACTGTTGCGTAACGTTAGCTCGATTCGCGGGTGCGTAGTGTTGGTGAAACAGCACACGCGCATCCCTTCCCGGACGTTTTTGTTGCAGTGCAGGAAGGAATTTGTTCTTCAAAATATTTTCGTAGGATGCACCTGTCACCATAGTGCCCTTTGGAACGCAATGGGTAAGGATTACGCCCTCGCTGTCCCAGAAAATGGACACCATCATTTTTTCAGCACTGGCGGCTACCCGAAATTTTTTTGGTGGCAGTGAATCTGTGTGCTTCCATTGAGCCGACTGGCGCTTTGTTTCTGGATTGAAAAATGGCATCCACGTCTCATCCATTGTCACAACCGACGAAAAGAAAGTCCCATTCATGCTGTTGTTGCGCGTCAACATTGCTTGGCAACATGCCACACGGGCTGCCATGTGGTCGTCCGTCAGCATTCGTGGCACCCACCTGGATGACACTTTTTGCATTTTCAGGTCGTCATGCAGGATTGTGTGCACAGAACCCACAGAAATGCCAACTCTGGAGGCGATCTGTTCAACAGTCATTCGGCGATCCCCCAAAACAATTCTCTCCACTTTCTCGATCATGTCGTCAGACTGGCTTGTGCGAGCCCGAGGTTGTTTTGGTTTGTGGTCACACGATGTTCTGCCTTCATTAAACTGTCGCACCCATGAAAGCACTTTCGACACATCCATAACTCCATTACCACATGTCTCCTTCATCTGTCGATGAATTTCAATTGGTTTCACACCACGCAAATTCAGAAAACGAATGATTGCACGCTGTTCAAGTAAGGAAAACGTCGCCATTTTAAGTATTTAAAATAGTTCTCATTCTCGCCGCTGGCGGTAAAATTCCATCTGCCGTACGGTGCTGCCATCTCTGGGACGTATTGACAATGAACGCGGCCTCATTTTAAAACAATGCGCATGTTTCCATCTCGTTCCAGTCCGGAGGAAAAAAATCGGTTGCCATAGAACTTGAATGCATCTCGTATTTATGACAGGAAACCGAGCAAGTGTGGTATCCTTACATTGACTAGTCGGATTATTATGACCACCGACCTGCTGTAATTATAAATCCGTACAGGCGACAACAGTGTCACCTGGTGAGGAATAACTGCTAGTCAGACACACCCACGTTGCATGTTTTGTCAGTGAGCGTACTGTCCTTGTGCAGAATGGGGAAGGCGCGCGATTTATCTCAGTTTGATCGAGGGCAGAAATGGGCATGTGACCATCGGCACTTGACGTTGGCGCAGCAACAGAGCGTTGCATGGTCTCATTAATCCTGATACCTTCTTTATCAAGATGATGGGAAGGCGCGAGTCCGTCGTCTCCCAGGAGAATAGCTCCTTGATATCTCTATTGCGGGACGCAGAGAAACTTGAGGCGGGGCACACTCACGTGGCAACCACGGGTGCAGTGAAGCTCGTGCAAGGCACCATGACGGCCAAAAGGTGTCGTACTAAAGGGTATCGTACACTGTTTGCAGACTGTGTACACCTCTTGATGACGATCATGTTTGCCAACGGCTGAGTCATTTATCAATATGATAATGTACCATGTGACAAGGCCAGGAGTGTGATGGAGTGGTTCGAGGAAAACAATGGCGAGTGCAAACTGATGTGATGCCCCATCAACTCGCCAGATCTGAATCCGGTAGAACACGTCTGTGATTTGATTGAACATAGCATCAGAGCCCATCGTCCCCCTCGCCGGAATTTACGGGAAGTGGGTGACGTGTGTGAGCATATGTGGTTCCAGCTCCCTCCAGTGACCTGTCATGGTCTCATTGCTTCCTCGCTACGACGCGTCAACGCTGTTATCCGTTCCAAAAATGGACATATGGGCTATTAGGTATTAATCTAGCTGGTCAGTGTGTTTGCATGTCCAGTAGACGGATAAGTCATGCATGCGGAACCCTAAGCGGATAAAGTACAGAGTTTGTCAAAGGAAGAACGATGTTCGACAGCTGTCGTTAAACGCCTGACACGGGCTATGAAAAGTACAGGTCGAAATATGACTACCTTCCGATACTATACATTGGTTGATTTGGCGCAAAAGTGGTACCAAGATTATAAAGTTACTAAATAGAAACTCTCTACTCAAAGAGGAGCCACATTCCAGAAGTAATGAAGAACACATAAAATTTATAGTTATATTCGTCAATGTTATTATTCACAGTTACAGCAACAGGTACACCACCAGTTACTTTGGTATCCTACAAAGTAAAAACAACAGCAAGTAGAAACCTTCTGGTATGAGCAACGCTTGAAGATGAAGGTACTGAAGGAGGAGAGAGGAATAAAATCCACAGAATCGCGTAGCATAATTCCATTACAGATGGACTTGATACCATTGATCAAATGGCTCCTATGGACAGCTACAAGAGTGTGAGAAAGAGATGACGTCTATCATTATTCTAATTTCTCATCGATATCTGTGCTATCAGTGCAACCACTATATTCATCCAGCAACATCCAAAAAGGAATGAGATGAAACACAACAAATGGAAACATCTTCTACGGTAAGCTGTGTTGGTACTAGTTAACTGCATGTAGCAGAAGAAAGAACTACCATTAGAGTGTTATCTAAGCAAATTGTTCAGATAACGGGAAGTATTCTAATTCAGTAAAAATATGTGACAACACATGCAGATAAGCCTCCTGCAGGGAAAGATCGGTGACATGTAGGGGTAAAAGAAACTAAAACTGAGAAACAGAAGTGCAACACTCTGAGTAAATCAGCAGTATCATTCTTCGCCATCCCCCTGCCCCCCCCCCCCCCCCCACCCCAACCCCCCGTGACGACGTTTTCGTGAATCGAAACCGCCAGATGGAATAGAGTTGTGTCGCTACAGCTGGTGGTTTGCAGCGAATCATCTCAAAACACTATTACAGTCAGTATAATAATCTTGTATCTAGCACACATTTAGAAATAAGTACGAAGTTTACCACATTAACTATTTTGAAAGATGTAATTTAATAGATATGCTAGTACAGTAAAAAACAGTCTACACACCAGCTTGGTTCAGAGTGCGATTGTATCAGGGAACGATCTATCCTCTTATTGCAGTTGTTCCCAGCCTGGAAATAATTCCGTCCTGAGAGGTAAAATGGAATTTTCTGAGTGATTTTAATGGTGTTTCAGTCACATAACTAAATTATTTTTAAACATAATTATACTGCCACAATTTTGGAAGGCTCTGATGTGGGTTTTTGTGTAAGTTGTCAGTAATTACTTTCTGTCAGTTACTAGCACTAATGCTTGACATCATGCTGTAGAGGTTACAAGTTCCTCACATTACCTACCTGCTACACTCACACTTTGTCCTTTCTACCATACATCGATAACACTAGAAGTGAGATGTACGTGTGATAAACGCAAAGTATCTCATGAAAATGTGTTTCTAAGTAGTAGACGGTATTTGCAGTAGACTATAAATTGCTTCATTACTCTCTTCGAAACAGATAAATTATCAGCACAACAAAACAGTAGCTACGTAAGGGCTGCCATTGTGCTTCAAACAGCATTATTATTATTATTATTGTGGTCAGAGACAAAGTGTTAACACCTTGCGGTCGTCCAATTTCTGCCAGTTCAGAAGAAAGAAGGGCAGCAGGGACGTGATTTACAAACAGTAATTGTAGTACATATATTTGAACTTAGTTGATTTTAAATGGGATTCAGGGTGGAGGTCAAGCAAGTGTCGTTATGAAGGGGATTAACGCACGGTAACACGTTCTGTAACGGATGTGTACCTCCACTGTGAATAATTAGCTCTCGTGTCAGAGAAGGAGTTGGTAGCATTCGCGATGCGCTGCGAATTGCTTCATCATTCATTCTAACTCTCTCTCTCTCTCCCTCTCTCTTCCTCACACAAACACACACACACACACACACACACACACACACACACACACACACATACACACACACACACACACACACACACACACACACAGACATACATTCAAAAACATTTCCTAAATACAAGGTACGCAAGAGAAAGGTGCCATTCAAGCTATTTAGACGAAATAATACAGAGCAAACCGTATGAATACGTTTAAAATGGGGAAGTGTCTATATAACGAAATGAAACTGCTTTTTGGTTTACTTCGTAAGGAGATACACGCCAGAGAGCTCCACAAATATACCAACAGAATGACGAAAATAATTATCGGCAGGCCTACAGAGGCCACCAAGTCTGGTTCAGTCAGTTTTTCAGATTTCGGAAATATAATTTTTTTCCAGTACAAATGAAACCTTTCGTTCATATTGTAAACGTAATTTTTGCCGAGAGCCGTGTGCATGGAGAACAACATAAGGGTGGATTGTGGTACTATTGTTTGTAGTAATTGTTAATTAAATTGAAGAAGTTATTGTATGTTTTGTCCAAGTAACTCCTGTTGGAAACAGATCTACGTAAGTGTTGGAAAATAGTACGTACTGACAAAAGGAAGAATACTTCAAAAAGGTAACTAATAATATTTAGGATTCCGTAAGTCAAGAGTGCTTTTTTGAACGTAAAGTAATCTGTCTACATAAAAGGTGTGTTCCGACTGACTGGCTCAGTCAATGACTCATCATCGTTCAGCTCAAACCGCTAAGGGCAGAAACTTGAAATTTGGAGAGGTTGTTGGCCTTATACTGTAGGCGTACTTTGAGAAGGGATTTTTATAATATTCACCCCTAAGGAGGTGAAAAACGACACAAATGTTTTTGTAAATATGTCGGTATTAAGCCAGTTTTCAAGACAGGCGTACGAAGATTGTTATTTCATCTGCTGACCAGAAATAATGAAATACGTGTTTCAGCGTTTTTGGATATTTACCAATGGGGATGAAATAGTGGGTGAAAGATTTTTGAAAGTAAATCATTATTAATATTAGACTTCTCAGTTGCAAATAAAGAAATACATGTTTCATTGTTTTTTTTTTTTTAATTCAACCCGTCAAGGTGTGAAATAGAACATGAATTTTTTATGAGATATACCATTATGGACGCATTCTCAAAGCTAAATCTGTGAAAATCCCTTACGAGCTTCCACAATGCTCAATCTTAAGTCTACTATTGTCTCTCATATATGCAACCCACCTCCAGTGGGCTATATCAGAAGCAAAGTTAGTTTTAAAAATAATAGATTTCAGCTATCAGTCGTCCTTTTTAAATTTTATTGGCAGATCTAAATTTCAGCGGGGAACTAGCCACTCTCAATGCACTATCATTTTTGATCAGTGCATGTAATGCCTATTGGTCGGGCTTCATCCACAGTTCACTGATCAAATAATAAAAAATTAAATAAAAAACAATTATAGTGCATTGAGAATGGCTAGTTTCTACCTGAAATCTAGATTTGCCAATAAAATTTAAAAAGGACGACTGATAGCTGAAATCTGTAATTTACAAGTCAATATAACAGTCGCTACATGCAACAGCCTTCTGAATGGAAGGTAACCTGACAAAATTAGTTTTTTTTACGGATGCCACTGCTACTCCATTCACTCCAAACATACATACAGCAACGGATGAAATGGTAAATGATGTTCCCAACTGTATTATTGAGTAGGTTTCTGCGAATGGTCTCGCTGTCAGCTTAAAAGAGACACAATATGTTCAGTGTTGCACGTCTAAAGGTAATACACCAATGATAAATGTAACACTTGGTGATGAAATAATGGTTAGGATGGAAACTTTCAAAATTTTAAAGCAAGGCACGAGGAGCATTCAATAAGTGATGCAACACTTTTTTTCTCATCCTGTTCCGGTTGAACAATGCGAAATCTGTTGTAAGGTAGTGAAATATTCCCGCTTCAACCCTATAGTATCATGAAGTTGTAGTAGGTGCTATATGTAGCTATACGTAGCCTTCAGAATGGCGTCTGTAACAGAGGTGCGTTCCAGGCAGAGAGCTGTCGTTGCGTTTCATTTGGCGGAAAACCAGACCATCACATATATTCATAGCCGCTTGCAGAATGTCCACGGAGGCCTAGGAGTGCACACACGACGCGTCTGTAATCATTGCTGCAAGGTCCCGCCAAACTGCCTGTTTCCCGAGCGCCGGCCGGCCGCGCCCAGCTATGACTCCTGCCATGTTGGAAAGTGCGGACACTCTCATTCGAGGTGATGGACGGATCACAATCAAACACCTCGCCGCTCAACTAGTCGCCCCTACTGGTAGTCCTGACTACCAGTAGAACTACCAACCAAGGACCAAGTGTGCGGAATTGCTTGCGCGTTGCGAGGCTGATAGTCCAACTTTTTGTCGAACATTATCACAGGCGACGAAAACTGGGTTCATCAATTCAATCCAGAAACAAAATGGCAACCGACAGCGTGGTGCCACATCACTTCTCCTCCGAAGAAAAGGTTGAAAGCCTCAACCTCGGCCGGTAAAGCCATGGCGACCGTCTTCTTGTACTCTGAAGGGGTTCTGTCTGAAGCATACTGTGCTATTCAAAGGAAATTGAAGAAACGACTTCACCGTGCTCGACGCCACAAAAATGCAAACGAACTTCTCCATGACAACTCAAGGCGACACTCAAGTCTGTGTAACAGAGAGGAGCTCATATAACTTTATTGGAGAGTTCTTCCTCATCCAGCGTACACCCCGTGTCTCGCAACTTCCAGTTGTTTTGCCCTGTGAACGATGCAGTCACCGGAAGGATGTGTGGATGGTGGGGAAGTTACTGATAGAGTACTGATGCAACAGTACTTTGGCCCCGATGTCGACTTGTGGTGTGGTACCATGCAGTCATACAGTCCCTCCCGGTAAGGTGGTGAAATACCATGCCGTCGAAAGTGGTTTGTGTTAAAAAATAGGGGTTTTTATCCAAAAGTATGGGGAATAATATGGTGTACTGGAATCCCGAATAAAGCCAATCTGCTTAAAAAAAAAGTGTTTTATTACTTACTGGACAGCCCTCATGTTTCAGCTGTATTTCCACTTCGAATAATTGCAAGATTGTTCTGAGCACTATGAGACTTAACATCTCAGGTCATCAGTTGCCCGGCCGGGGTGGCCCAGCGGTTCTAGGCTCTACAATCTGGAACCGCGTGATCGCTACGGTCGCAGGTTCGAATCCTACCTCAGGCATGGATGTGTGTGATGTCCTCAGGTTAGTTAGGTTTAAGTAGTTCTAAGTTCTAGGGGACTGATGACCTCAGAAGTTAAGACCTATAGTGCTCAGAGCCACTTGAACCATTTTTTTTTCATCAGTCGCCTAGAACTTAGAACTACTTAAACGTAACTAACCTACGGACGTCACACACAGCCATGCCCGAGGCAGGGTTCGAACATGCGATAGTGGCGGTCGCGCGGTTACAGACTGAAGCGCCTAGAACGGCTCGCCCACAGCGGCCGGCGGAATCATTTCAAATCTTGGTGAGAAACAAATCAGTAAGGTAAGGTATTTTACGAATTGCCTTTAAATAATGTCGTATGCGATAATCTTCTGGTGCTACTAATCTTTGAGAAAGAAAGCCTGCCGGACGGTGTGGCCGAGCGGTTCTAGGCACTTCAGTCTGGAATCGAGCGACTGCTACGGTCGCAGATTCGAATCCTGCCTCGGGCATGGATGTACGTGACGTCCTTAGCGATAATCTTCTGGTGCTACTAATCTTTAAGAAAGAAAGTCTGCCGGACGATGTGGCCGAGCGGTTCTAGGCACTTCAGTCTGGAATCGAGCGACTGCTACGGTCGCAGATTCGAATCCTGCCTCGGGTGTGGATGTACGTGACGTCAGGTTAGCTGGGTTTAAGCAGCTCTAGGTTCTAGGGGACTGATGACCTCAGATGTTAAGTCCCATAGTGCTCAGAGCCATTTGAACCATTTTTGAAAGAAAGTCTTCACTGATCAATTATGTGGTTTAATGATGACATGCAGTGCTTATCCACGATCATCTTGTAGACACCTGTTCAAGAGTCAGGTGTTTTGGCTAATGTTTCACAGTGTAATTACTTCGTCACGAATTTAGCTATAAATAACTTACTGTGGTTCAGAAGGAAAGGTACGCAAACAATTACAGTACCAAAAAGAAGAAAACTGTACTGATTATTGCACATTCATTGTATTTAGCACGTAAGGGACTACACGATACTGCCACCAAAATTCTTGATCCCTTACCCAGTGATATAAGATATCTGACAGACAACAGAGGAAAACTAGAAAACAAACTGGAATAGTTTCTATTCTTGTAATGTGTAAAAGGTGGTGGAGAAAAATCACTAGTACAATCCTCTGTTTGAGAACAGTATTTAAACTAAAGAAGAGCTGCAAATGTTCAATATATTGTCATATTCACGTATGGACGTGCAATGTGTGACTAACTAAAAATAGAATAAATTCGATTTTATGTGAGTAGTCACCACAATAATCGCAAAAGGGCGAGAATGCCCGGAAGCCCATGAAATTGGCTGTAGAACAACCCCAACACACTGAATTTGGCGTATTGTCCGTGTCGGTGTTTGGTGTTGCAGAGCGGCTGTGACTGCAGGCCAACGCCGCTTGTTCCGGTCCTTCAAAGGCAGCGCTCGCTTTAATGAAGTCCCCTTGCCGCTGGCTAGTTCTTCCGAACTGTGTACAGAGGGCAGCTCTTTGAGCAGCATCGCGTGTCCGCTGGCGCGCTGTGACGTAGCGTGCGCGGCATAAGGCCGCTCGCAACCCGTGACCACTGAGAAGATAACGAGGGGCTGATTAACACGACCCTACAGTCATAACGCTCTCTAAAGCACTCGAATAGCCAATAACTAAAGAAACCAATTACTTAGCGAATAGTTCTAACAAGGGAACCTCCCCATCGCACCCCCCTCAGATTTAGTTATAAGTTGGCACAGTAGATAGGCCTTGATAAACTGAACACAGATCAATTGAGAAAACAGGATGAAGTTGTGTGGAACTGTGAAAAAATAAGGAAAATATACAAACTGAGTAGTCCATGGGCGACATAGGCAATATCATGGAGACCGTCAGCTCACGAGCGCCGTGGTCCCATGGTAGCGTGAGCAGCTGCAGAAGTAGAGGTCCATGGTTGAAATCTTCCCTCGAGTGAAAATTTTACTTTCTTTATTTTTGCATAGTAATTATCTGTCCATTCGTTCATTGACGTCTCTGTTCACTGTAATAAGTTTAGTGTCTGTGTTTTGCGACCGCATCGCAAAACCGTGCGATTAGTAGACGAAAGGACGTGCCTCTCCAATGGGAGCCGAAAACATTTGATCGCAAGGTCATAGGTCAACCGATTCCTCCACAGGAAAACACATCTGATATATTCTATACGACACTGGTGACGGCATGTGCGTCACATGACAGGAATATGTTGTCGACCCATCTAACTTGTACACTTGGCGAATGGGTAAAAAGATTCTTCTACCTTGCCCGATTTAGGTTTTCTTGTGAATGTGATAACATAAGAGTTTGTCACATAAACTGAAAATAAAAAATTAAACTTTTCACTCGATGGAAGATTTGAACCAAGGACCTTTCGTGCCGCAGCTGCTCACGTTACCACGAGACCACGGCGTACCTGCGTTTCCATTGTCCTTGATGTTGCCTATCTTCCCATGAACTACTCAGTTTGTATATTTTGCTTATTTTTTCACAGTTCCACGCAACTTCTTCCTGTTTTCTCAATTGATCTGTGTTCAGTTTTTCAAGGCCTATCCACAGTGCCAACTTATAACTAAATCTGAGGGGGGTGCGATGGGGAGGTTCCCTTGTAAGTAAGATTGTTACATAACATAAAGAAGTGCGTCTTTTGCACGTGTGAATATATATTAGATAACTTTTCGCAAGATGTGTCAGTTCCAAGAAATACAGCTCGACGGTACTCGAAGCATTACGGAAGGAACTGCTACACTACACTACGAAGAGTAAATGAAATAAATAAGCAATGAGACGAACAGAAATGACACGTTTATTCAAATATAATAATTACGCCGAAATCACAGCGACTTACGGTGGTCCCTGGACATTGCAAGAGGTGCGACATAGTTCTTAATAGGGTGTGTGCTCCATGGATGCCAATGAATGTTCTTCATAGTGCTCCCATGCTCGCCCCAAGGTTGATAACGGGTGACAAATGCTGGAAGCCCGCTGGTGCATGTGGATGTGCTGTGGTACTTCTGCGCAGTGGATCGTACACGTGCTCGACGGATTTTAAGTCGTGGGAACGGGCAGGCCAAACCATTCCCCGAATCCCCTGTCGTTCTAAGACCTCCTTCACCCACACAGTTCAATGCGGTCGCACATCGTCATCCGTAAAGACGAAGCCAGAACCGAATGAATCCCTAACGGAACACGCATGGGAAAGGAGTACAGTGTCACAATAACCTTGACGGGCGAGTGTGTTGTGTTCAAAAATTTGGACGTCAGTGTGACCATAAAAAACTGCGCCTCTCCACACCCTAACACCTTGACCACCAAAAAGAGCTCGTTCTACAATGTTCCTGGGTACATTATATGTTCCCACCTCTGGCCACATGCACGTAATGCAAACGGGAACATTATCGAGCACGATCATTTTGGGGGACAGGGTGTTATGGTGTGAGGAGGCATAATGTTTCATGGACGTACAGACCTCCAAATCTTTGAACCTGGCATACTCACCAGTCAAGGTGAGACTGTACTCGTTCGCCTTGTGCGTCTTCTCAGGATGAATTTTGCTCTGGCTTCACCTTTACGGATGGCAATGCGTAATCACATTGAACAGCACACATGGAACTAGTGGACTTTCTGCGATCGGACTTGCCTGCCCCTACCACCGACTTACATCTCATCGAAGACGCTTGCACGTTCGCCTGACACACGATCACGTGTGGAACAGGTTGCAGAGATGGACTGCAGCAGGTTCACATGCACCTACCAACTTCCAGCAGCGGTCAACGCCCTACAACACGAATTCCTTATGAACGTTGTGGCCAGCATGGAAGCACGTTGTAGAGCATACACTGCTGTCTGTGTTGATCACATATCCCATTAGGAACAATGTCCCCCGTTTTGAAATGTCCAGTGAACCTCATAAATCGCGATTTCTTCCGTCTTTTTAAAGTTACCTCACGTACAATTCTTTCTATGTATGGTCCAAATTTCATAACTCTCTGTTTACGGGTGTGGTAAGTCACACACAGGACTGCTGAGGTCTCGGACACATTGGAAAGTGAAGACGTTGAACGTATGGAATGGCCTACATACTCCCAGGACCTTAAACGTGTAGAGCATGCCTAGGATGCTCTAGGCGGTAGTATATCTCAACGAACACCTCCTCCCCAAACCATGCGAGAACTGAAAATCGTCCGCAGCTCGTGGTCGTGTGGTAGCGTTCTCGCTTCCCGCGCCCGGGTTCCCGGGTTCCATTCCCGGCGGGGTTAGGGATTTTCTCTGCCTCGTGATGACTGGGTGTTGTGTGATGTCCTTAGGTTAGTTAGGTTTAAGTAGTTCTAAGTTCTAGGGGACTGATGACCATAGATGTTAAGTCCCATAGTGCTCAGAGCCAACTGAATATCGCCATGAGAGAGAAGTGGGACAATATCCCTCAAGGACATCTCAACTGGTTGGCAGCCAACATGAACAATAAGTGCACAATGTGCTTTAGTGCCCGACGAGGACATATTCCTTACTGTGTAATATCGACCTTAATGATGGGAGATTGACCTGTGGCAAACGAAAAAGTTATTTAAGTCTTGTTAACAGAATCTTCCGCCGATTCTTGGTAGAACAACATTGTAACAAATGAAAAGTACCAGTTTGCTTTTGTTCTACAATATTGCTTTTATTACGTTAACCGGCTTCCGGCTTACAAGGCAATCTTCAGACATTTACTGAACATTGTCGCCAAAGAAGCTACAATGTTTGCAAACAACATTGGAAGAGAAGTAACACGTCTAGACTGAAGCAGGAACATACAGTCAGTAACATCTTTGACAGTGTGGTGGTAATGCAGTGAAAAAGTAAATAATTGAACAGTGAATAAATAACAATTCAGTAGGCAGGAAAGCCTTTAACGCCGGCCGCGGTGGTCTCGCGGTTCTAGGCGCGCAGTCCGGAACCGTGCGACCGCTCCGGTCGCAGGTTCGAATCCTGCCTCGGGCATGGATGTGTGTGATGTCCTTAGGTTAGTTAGGTTTAAGTAGTTCTAAGTTCTAGGGGACTGATGACCACAGCAGTTGAGTCCCATAGTGCTCAGAGCAATTTGAACCATTTTGAACCAAAGCCTTTAACACAAAATAGGAACAGCATGCCTACATAACAGTAATACTGTAGAACAAAAGTAAACTGGTGATTTTCATTTATTATTTAAGTCTGTTATTCTGCTTTTAAAACTGGTGAAATATGTACCATTTTTCAATGTGAATATACCACTCGACTTCTATCGCGTATATACTATGTCTCATGTCGATTTTTATTGCCTGTAATTAATCCTGTCCAGCAACGCCTTCGTCTGTTAAGAATTGTTCAGGTAACTAGGACAAGCCACTTGCGAAAAATTTGTTAATTTCCTGATGTGTCGACAGAAGTGCCGACACAGTGTTATTTTGAGGGGGCCGATAGGCACGCTATCTAACGCAGACGGGCGTGAATTCTGGAACAGGATAACTATTGAATGGTAGCAAGAAAAGTACGTAGCTGCTTTATACTTAACTTTATTCGTTGATGAATACAGCGTTCTTCTGGAGACATTTATACTATAACTCTCAAACTATGTAAGGCTAATGGCGCCTTGCTAGGTCGTAGCCATGGACTTAGCAGGAGGCTATTCTAACTGTCTCTCGGCAAATGAGAGGAAGGCTTCGTCTGTATTGTCGCTAGCAATGTCGTCGTACAACTGGGGCGAGTGCTCGTCCGTATCTCGAGACCTGCCTTGTGGTGGCGCTCGGTCTGCGATCACACAGTGGCGACACGCGGGTCCGACATGTACTAAATGGACCGCGGCCGATTTAAGCCACCACCTAGCAAGTGTGGTGTCTGGCGGTGACACCACATTTCCATTAACTGGGTTACAAATATTTTCAGGCTCATCTGGAGATGGAAGTTTGGAATGTATGGATTTATGTTTCTTGTGTGATGCTTGAAGCAGTATGGGTGCTACCACTTCCACTTCCTATCAGCGACAGAATTGATCACTGTTCACTGTGAGCAGTGAGTCCCCCGCATGAAAATGAGCCTGAAATTAAGAAATCTTTCATAAGTCAGTGATTGCCATTTTCTTTATTTATATTATATTCGGAATCATTTTTCAGCATGGATGATGCCTCGACAAGAGCTCATTGCAGTTTCAGAACTGCAGGCCTAAGAACATAATTCAAGGTCGACAAAGAGTCGCGCACGAACAGGGATTGATGACGCGAGCAGTCACATGCATTCCGTAGTATTTTCATGAAGAGAAAGCAGTTATTACTTCGTAACCAAGCCCATCATACATCGAAATATTTGGGCCTATATTTGCTCCAAATAAAATTATTCTAGTATGGGGACTCATTCAGTTCCCAACTTTTTTAAAATTGATGTGCATGAATGTATATGAGTTGGTGCACTTAGTAAAGAGCACACTTTTTTCGAACGGAACGGAAAACAGTAAATTTTTAAACCGTCCAAGAGCATCAGAAACCTTGTTCTCATTTTTCTCATTTTTACATGTGGAAACTAAGAATCAGAAACATGAAAACAGCACGGACAGCAAACATTCCATTGAATTATACAAAAAAGGGATGAAGCCAGAAACGACGCGAAAGGAGTAGAGTAGCTGTTATGCGAGAAACAGTTGAGCAGTGCAGCAGAGGTGCTTCTTATGGTTGTTTTGTGGTATTGAACATGTGCTTTGATTAACAGTGAGTGTAGTTCGAGTGCTTACTATAGTTCATTACCGCAAAAAGGATCTGTGGTTTTCCAGGCAGAAAGGCTGTCACTAAATGTAAGCTTGCGACACTGTTATTAATGTCAGTTTAATGTTAAGTCAGCCAGGCTTGAGGAAGCTGAAGACGGCGAGTGGTTTCAACATTACATGTCTACATCCAACTCTCGTCGTTGATTCCAGATTGTATAGCTTACTGACACAGTCAACTGAATTGTATCTATTATGATGCCACACAACACTGACACTGAAATTCCTGAATAGTAGTTTCGTCGTGATCTCAGAAAATTTAAAAATTTAATTAATAGTCAGATCAAAAAGAGAATTATTTGAGGATCGCGTAAGTGCCTTGGCTCGACGGATTACTTGAAAAATAGGACGACTAACGGAATATTTGGAGAAGATAATGCTATTTTACACTGGAGGTCACTAGTCATTTAGACAAACAACCAGCACACGTTCACTAGAGTAGGCGCCGAGATACAGATAGGACATGGTAAAATAAGACGCAGGAAATATTCCGCTGACGCACAAAATGTGTGACAACAGAATTAATACGTAAACGGAGGAATATCTTTGTGCCCCGTGTATGTTGGAATGCATATCCTGACGCTTTCAGCGCCATCTAGAGGCCAAATTTTCTTTAAATTTTTGTTCCATGACGTTACATCCGGCATCAATAATATGCTGCTCAGATTTGATGTCATTATAAACAGTATTTCTTTTTCTACAGCGCGATTTCAAATTATAACTGTAATTAAGGACGTCCTTTATATAAACGGAGGAGAGGTGAATGGGAAATCATTATAGCAGCGATACTGGCAGCCATTTTGGAAGTTTACAGAAATAATTTACTCCGACGAAAGGCCAATTGCTATAGCACGGTGAATGGGAACAAGCATAGCGCAATAGGTGAAGCTAGTGTATTGTTCACGTGCTACTGTCGTGAGTATCTATGGGGATTGGCTGAAGGATGGCGAGACCACCAGCGCAGACCCGAGGCTTGCTAACTCTGTGAAAAAAAGGACCGGCGGTATCTGTTGTAGTTCTGAAGACAAAATATGAGGGTACAGCGTGTGGGCAGACCGGTATTTCTCAGCACAAGGTATAGCGCACGTTGTTGCACATAGGCATCCGCAGTTGACGACCCCCGCGTGTTCTCATGTCAATTAAACGGCGTCGCCAATTACAGTTGCAGTGGGCACAGTATCATCGAGGCTGGACGGTGGATCAATGTTAACGTGTCGCCTGTTCGGATAAATGTCGTCTTGATACACCAGCTCGATGGTCGTGTGCCGGTACGCCGTCATATAGGCGAGAGGCTGCGTGACACATACACAATGCCATGGATTCAGGCCGATAGGGCAGTAATCGGTGGTTCCATGACAATTGTAGACTTCGTGAACATTATTGCTTCCCTAAGGACTTGTCGAAGCCATGTTCCGCAGAATCACAGTTGGATTCCGACTGCGTTCCAAATATGGACCAGACCCTATTAAGCACGTGGGCGTGATGTTCACCTGATGAGCGTATTTACAGTAACGGAGAATATTGTACCTTGGTACGTTTTTATGACGTCGGCTTCTAGCCAGCATTGTAAGGAAAGATTATTCTCATAATCCATTTTTGAATAATGGAATTCACTTTTTATGTGTTGCAGACTTTCTCTGAAATTACGAAATAACGCGAGAAAATTAACATTTTTCCAAATGTCAAAAGATGATCCTAGATACAACGCGGTCATGTAAGTCGTATTATAAATATCCTGTAAAGCAATAACAGCAGTGATCTTTTTATTTATGAAGGATATTTTGACCGGTAATTCGCAACGCTGAAGTTAGCGGAGTATCTCACAAAGCGCGTCTTCTAGGCAGGTCAGTTTTAATTATGTGGTATGAGATGGAAATAACCTAACTCAATTGAGCGTCAGAGGGATGAAGGAGATTGTAAACCGATAGAGATGTAGGCATCTTCTCAAGGCTGTTGTTGTTTTCATGGTTGAGTTTGCGTGAGCGGGTTTATCTGATAATGAAGAACGTGGTCTGCAAGCAGTCGCAGCATTGTTCATTCTCATAAGAGAGCAGAGTTCCTTAAGTTTTGGGGTGTGCGTTTGTGGCTTATTGTCGCTTCCCCCGAGTGCTCCGAGAGAAGAAGAATGAAGTTTGGACAGAAAGGACTGGGTGGTTGACGATTCAACATCATTTGTAACAAGAACAGTTCTAAGTACCATTCACTTTAAAATAAAGATTTACTTAAAACACCGAGACATATAAGCTTCAAGATATTTTGCGTTTTCCGCTAAAGAGAAAAGCATCTTCCTTGATTCACAGACAATAAGACTACAGGAACAGGAAAAATAAAAAATTTCAACAGCAGCAAAGATTAAATAATTAATTGCTTAATCTCGGGAATACACACAACAGATCAGGAAAAATTTAATGAAAAATACATTCAATAAGGCGCCCAGTTCCGAAAACAGTCAATGTTGTAAAATCGGCATTAAATTCCCAGAGAAACTCCGGAAGTGGAAGCGTCTATAGACTCTGAATTAACCATGAAGCGGTATACCTTACAATAGCCCGTCGGAGTAAGTAAGATTAGCTGTCTCTAAAACACACATAAAACAGAATTTTAAAAACAAAAGGGAAGGTACTCAGGCAACAGCGGTATGCCAAATATAGCTCCTCGCTGGTTTAGTAGAGAAATCTGTCTCTCACAATGATAAATCAAGAAACGTGAACCGGTATGTGTACCAAATGACAAACAAAACACTTCTCGTACGTAAGGCAAGTAACAGCTACTGGCAATTACTCAGTAAATATTTCCCGAGCGAGAGGTCACAAGCAAGTACTTAAATGCAAAAGCTAGGCACGATGGCCGTCAATAAAATTCGTTACATTTCCAACTTACCAAATACACTGATAGATACACTGAAGAGCCAAACAAACTGGTACACCTGCCAAATATCGTGTAGATTCCCCGTGGGCACGCGGAAGTGCCGCAACACGACGCAACATTGGCTCGATTAATGTATGAAGTGCTGCTGGAGGGAACTGACACCATGAATCCTGCAGGGCTGTCTACATATCCGTAAGAGTACGAGGGGGCAGAGGTCTCTTCTGAACAGCGTGCTGCAAGGCATCCCAGATATTTTCAACAATGTTCATTTCTGTGGATTTTGGTGGCTAGCGGAAGCGTTTAAACTCAGAAGAGTGTTCCAGGAGCCACTCTGCAGCAATTCTCGACGTGTGGGGTGTCGAATTGTCATGCTGGAGTTGTCTGTGCCCGTCAAAATGCACAGTGGACATGAATGGATGCAGGTGATTAGACAGGATGCTTACGTACGTGTCACCTGTCAGAGCTGTATCTAAACGTATCAGGGGGGCCAATATCACTCCAATTGTACACGCCCCACACCGTTACAGAGCCTCCACCAGCTTGAACAGTCCCCTCCTGACATGCAGGGTCCATGGATTCATGAGCTTGTCTCCATACGCGTACACGACCATCCGCTCGATACAGTTTGAAACGAGACTCGGCCGAGCAGCAAAATATTTCCAGTCATCAACCGTCCAATGTCGGTGTTGAGGGCCAGGCGAGGCGTAAAGCTTTGCGTCGTGCAGTCATCAAGGGCACAGGAGTGGATTTCCGGCTCCGAAAGCCCATATCGATGATGTTTCGTTGAATGATTCGCACGCTGATACTTGTTTGCGGCCCGACATTGAAATCTGTAGTTATTTGCGGAAAGGTTGCACTTCTGCCACGCTGAACGATTCGCCTCATTCGTCGTTGGATCCGTTCTTGCAGGATCTCTTTCAGGCAGCAGCGATGTCAGAGATTTGATGTCTTATCGGATTCCTGATCTTCACGGTACACTAGTGAAATGGTCGTACGAGAAAATCCCCAGTTCATCGCTACCTTGGAGATGCTGTGTCCCATTGCTCTTGCGTCGACTGTAACTCCATGAAACACACGTAAATCTTGACAACCTGCCATTGTAGCAGCAGTAACCGATCTAACAACTGCTACAGACACTTGTTGTCTTATACAGGGGTTTGCTGACTGCAGCGCCGTATTCTGCCTGTTTACATATCTCTGTATTTGAATACACACACCTATACCAGTTTCTTTGGCGCTTCCAGAGTACGTATATCAAGATAAAGGAGTTAAGTGAAGAACAAATAAACCCACCAGAAACATTTTCCTTATGGGACAGTGAGCTTACCCAAAACGAGACGACAGAGTGCAGTAGCAGTAGTGACTCGGCAGACGTGACAAGCTGGCAAGCACGCTCTGGGCAAACACACAGCCAGGGGCTCACAGGCGGAATTGGACGACGTGAAAAAGACACAGCATGACAGCTGATTTCTTCTCACCCATTCCAGAACTGGTGAGGATACGTCTTCCTCCCCCAAGATGTGTTGTACCTTTGTAATTGTAGGTCTGCTGTAGACCAGCATAGCCACGATCACGGGAACCTGGGATCCGCGAACAAGACCGCGCACCATGTTTCAGCCACCGGGCACACCGAGCCGCTTGCTTGCTGCTACCACCACCTCACTCTTCGCCGGTTGCACTTCAAGAGCGCGTTCGTCAGGGCCTCAGTGCATAACGCAAAGATATGACTACTCCAAAGCCGGGCGCGACCTATCGACTCGTGGTTCATGGTGTTTTCCTTTTTCGCGAGCAGTATACAAAGCGTTGATTCTTTTAGTACCGTAGGCTCTTGGAATTTAATCAGTAAAGAACAGCGTGGTGCACTAAACTTCACTTGCATCGTCTGCCACTGGAACCTCACCTCTCTTGACACTTTCGCGCTTACCAAAGCAGTCCGTAGCGAAACACGCTGCTCTTGTTAGGACACAAACATATCGTAGTATGACCATCCTCTCCTATGGAGGACATAACAGGCATCGCTCGCAGAGAGGAGCAACTAAAACAGTTGAATAAAATAATTCACGAGGTCCAGATGGAATACCATTTGGGTTTTACAGAGAGTATTCTATGAGATTGGTACCTTACCTAGCTGTCATTTATCGCGAATTTCTCTCCCTCCACAAAGTCCCAAATAAGTGGAGACAAGTGCAAGTGACTCCCTAATACAAGATGGGTAAAATAATAGGGTTTATGACCCTAATTTGTTTTTTAAGTTTCAGATATTCGTAAAAAGAGGCATAAAAATTTAGCATTTCACCTTATAAACCCATAATTTAACTTTAAGAATGTAAATAGCTGCCTCATCCAATAACATTCGCATATATCAACCGTATAACTGTGTCTGCTGTCAGGAATTATGTCAACACTGAATCAATTGCTGCATGCAAGATCATTCGATAGTTAAACGAAATTACTGCAAAACGAACCTTTAGTTTAACAGAAATTGCGTGTAATACAAAGAGGAAGTGAAAAAATAAGCAAAAACAGAAATTTTGAAAGAAAATACTAGCACAGTAAAATTAAATAAAATTTCAAGAAACTGAAAGAAGAAGAGTTGAATAGAATCTGAAAATAGAATGCAAGCCTATTATGACCACATCAACTTCTCTATTATATGTAAATAAAGATAAATATAGATATTGTATTCCAATAAAGTTGTTGTATTATTGTGTTTTGTTACTCAGTATTTCATTTCTATTAATAACAGAGAAAGATTAAATAATATAATAGATTTAACACGATATATTACGAATTTTAATACAATTTATTATTAATATAAGATTACATTTATATTGACTTCAATATTTAAATATTAACTAATCTCACTTATATAATTTTAATTATGTTATTATAATGGTAATAACTGATTTCTATAGAATATTAGTACTACAATTTTAATGGCTGTATAAATTATATACTATATTCACAATATAATTTACATTTATATAATTAAATATTATATAATAATTTCTTTCTCTCTAAAAACATAAGTAGCCATAAACCTTGATAAATATATGACTTAAAATAATGAGTTAATATTAATAAAATAAAACTTACAGATATATACTTATTTGTTTGAAATATATTTAAAAAATTATTTATATTAAAAACACTTAAAGAACAAAATATTCCATATGCCTAAATGACATTGACCAAAATCAAAGAAAATCATATGCGTAAAAATTAAAAAAACCTTTAATTTATATATTAAACAAAATGAAGTGTCTGATTAAAGGATTACATTTGTAGGGTAAAATAACTAAATAAAAGTTACCTTCATTAACACATACATGGGATAAAATTAAAGTAGCTCAGTATCAAAAACTAATGTGCCTCATATACCTTAATGTAATATAAAAACATAAGCTAATCGTGCTAATGGGTTCATTCTCGATTTATACAGGTATCTGTCCCCTCCCTTTTAATGGTCAAATACTCTGCATAAGTTTTCTTCCTGATATGAACGATTCTGTCCATATAATGAAACTCCTCATTCAGAGTTGGAATAGAACAAGAGAAAGCTGACCTGTAAAATTACAGACCAATATCCTTAACATTGGTTTGCTGCAGAACTTTTAAATATATTCTCAGTTGAGACAGAACAGTGCCTGTCCACAAATCAGCATGCATTTAGATGATGTTCTCAGATATGGGAGTTGGTCAAAGACTAAGAATAGTATATCGCAGTATATTGTTCTCAACAGCGGGTGTTCAGAAACAAGAGTATCGTCAGGAGTGCCCCAAGGAAATGTGAAAGGTTCGCTCACATTTTCTATGGACAGGGTAAGCAGCAATCAACAGTTGTTTGCCGATCACTCTGTGATGCACGGGAAGGTGTCGTCAATCAATGAGTATATAAGATGATATAAGCAGAATTTTTATTTTGTGTGTTGAAAGGCATCTTACCCTATCTGTAGAAAAATATAATATAATGCAGTTGAGCAAAAACAAAAAATCCCACAATATTGGAATATAGCATTAGTAGTGTGCCGCTTGTCACAGTCAAGTCGATTAATTATCCAGATGTAACACTGCAGTGCGATATGAAATGTAACGACAAAGGTAAGGAGTAATCATCGTTGTCATACATATCATTAAGATCATGAGTTACCATGTGCAATATTTCTAGGTCAGAGCCACCTCTCACATTCTCTTCAAAGATGTATGGCCAGATAAGCCGTCTAGGATGTAGGCCCTACCAGACCATTAAAATGCCTTTCTTGAATTACGTATGCGCAGTAATGTTGGCTAATCGTTCAATTAGGTTTAAAGGTCTCTTTACCCGACCAAAGATTTAGACCTTGGATAGATTCATCTTCTTCGCATAAGCTGATGATCCTCTCACAAAATTCAAGTCGTCTGTGGGGACTGTTCTAGCTCAGCCCGTGAAGAAGTGTCGGGGTGTAAAGGCTTCCATCTCTAATTCCGTAAAATTCTGTGAACACTACCTTTGCTTATCTCAGTCTCAAGAAATATTCTCCAAGACATTTTAGAGACTGTGTGAATGCCTGAAGCGCAGGCTCGACATTTTAGTTTTCAGATGAAAGTCTGTTTCTTCCACTACGTCCCTTCGTCACCCGATTCACCGTTCAATCGACTTCAAACATGTCTCTTTTCTTGTAATTGTTTATTGTGTCGGTGGTGGTATTCCAAATCCCACTCTCCATTGATGTCGAATCTCACTCACATTGGTAATTGAAGTGTGGTCAGTGATGGACGTATTCAGCAATACTGTGATGACTTGTGATTGTATCTGTTAGGGATGCCAAGGGAACAACATAAAGAACTCACTAGAATGATGGAAATGGCGCCAAGGTTCTGTTGGCAGCCGAAGTTGTGTGTGTGTATGTGTGTGTGTGTGTGTGTGTGTGTGTGTGTGTGTGTGTGTGCGTGTGTGTGTGGTGTACAATAGTGCTGTGGTGTGTAGTGCATTGAGCATAAAGGGTGCAGTGTGCATATGAGTAGTTTAAAACCTCCAGTGTATTAGCACGACATGTTAATCTAGACCTACGTGAGATAATTTTAATAAATGCATTAATTGTTCATTTTTATAAATTGTTTCCTTCCTCAACCACAAGAGACATTAGTAAATGATCTACGAACTAAGAATCAAGGACGAGAATCCTGGAACTTGATTGACTGATTGTGAGGCGCATTCTTCACATTTGAACAGGGGTAAAGTACTTGAAGTTGGTGCAGTAGCATCGAAGCCGTTATTTCGCGAACTTAACGTAAAGATGATCGCTGCCGGAACAGCGTTTGGCCGGTCGCTGTCTGCAGTTAGATTACAATCGGCCCATATCTAGGCCGCTGGTAGACAGCTGAAAGCTCGAAACCCCATTGGACGTCACCGACCACAATGGTCACAAGGAGTTTTAAATGATTACATGCAGACCGTCGGCGGAACGGAAACACAACATAACATAATCCGTCAACGGAACAGAACGTCAAAGTCAAAGATTCTCGGCAAGAAAGCTTTAACGTTGGTGGGACGTTGGTGTCGTCTGCTAATATCTGAAGTCAGGTGGCTGTCGGCAAACGCATAGGCGAATTCTGTGCTCTTCTGTCTCCTTTATCTTCATTTTATTGCTTACTTTGTTTTATTGACGCATTACGAATATTCTACGAGGGCTTGGTTTTCCTATGAGTGTTGCCCCACAAAAGTGAGCTAATGGCTGATAACCGAAAATGGCGCAATTGTGCACTACCGGGACTACAGGTCCTAGCAAAGAATTTATCACAATTCCTATGCTTTTTTATTCTTTGGAAGTGTGTTTGTGAAGCAAAGGCTGTGTTTGATGTGTTAGAGAGAAATTCATATTGATAGTCCAGGAACATGTCTGACATTTTACGCTTGCGTTTGTCACATAAAATCGAGTTGCTTGCTGGACTTACCGATCGTACACACGTTGGTCTTTCGTCGTACATAGTGAGCGAGTAAAAAAGAAGTTTTGATGCACCCCATCCCGTTGTATAGTGAGTTCTCACTATCGTGGAAACTATGATCCAAGGAATATTTGGACAAGTACAAAACATCATTGTCCATTACAAGAATAGTAGAGTTTTACGACTTTCCCATCTCATTATAAGAGAGAAAAACGTAAATTAAAAAAAAATTAAAATTCCACTCCCGACGTACAAGCGGGATTCTTTTAATACTTCATTTATTGCTTCCCGTGTTTCCGTAATAACGTCACCTAGGGTATGAGATGCAACGCGCAATATAAATTTTGAAACTTCAAAATACGCCACAGCTGCCTGCTGTCTCAGTGTTATAATCGTTGGTAAACTGCAATAGATTTTTGCATAAAGTGTGTTTTTTCTGCTTAGCGAGATGGAATAATTCTGACACGTGATTAAAAGTTTATGTAATCATAAGGTTCTGTGTGTAATAGGCCTACTTCATTCAGCAGGTTCTCGTATGTATATTTATCTCTCGATTTGAACCCAAGCCTGGACATCGTCCAGCCTGGTAGCCATTCCCAATCGCGTCAAAATACTCGATAACAACTGAACGCAGGATCTACTCCAACTGTCATACTAAGTTTGAAAAACTAAGTTTGTACTTCTACACGCTACCTTCAGAAACCTGCTGAAAGGAAACAGTTAATCTGATTCTTTCCAGGAACCTAACCAAAAATACAGCATCGTGCTTCGATATGAGGATAAACAGTTTGTAAAGGAAATTGCATTACTAGAGAAAAAATAAGCTGAATTGAGAGACAAATATACAGGTTTTATGTTATTCTGAAATTAGGAAGAAAAAACGCAAATGCTAAAGCCAGACGATTCCCTGTAATGACTTCTAAATATTTCTTGGTGTAATTCTTGAAATTTTCCAGGCGTAAACAGTGTTCCTCAAAGGTTCGTGATTGCAGCCGGATAACGTCGACTTCTTACCACGATGTCTCGTCTGACAACTATTCAGTCATTCATCAATCTTCAGATGAGTGTTTTTCGCTAGAGAATGCCTTTTTTGATGCGATGCAGCCTCACTGGTTTACAGTGGTCGAACTATCTTGGAGTAGGTGTAAGATCTCCATATCTTACAATGACACCATTGCAATGATATCATTATACTGCCTGTTGAAACCACGTACTACCCTCCGACGAAGGGAGTTCAATGACGTAGGTAAGTCGTGACTCATCTACATTGGCAGTTACACCGGAGGCCGTACCTGGGCATTGCTAGACCTCATCGTTACCTTTATACCAAAAACTGGCGCAAAGACGCATGCGCAAAGGCTGTCGACGTCTATTGAGTTACCTGCCCTCTTCCAATATTGCTTCATCTATGGCCCGCAGAAGCATGCATAATGTGATACTACATAGGCGCTCTTGTCGGAAGCAACACTCGTAGATTTAAATTGGGGAGGGGGGGGGGGGGAGATCAAAGTTAATAAAACTGAATATCGTTACGCGTGTCTTCTCTCATGAAATGTTTTCTTTCTGAAGAAAGTAAAGAAATCGCCGGGTCCCACGCTTTATCCAGTTGATATCCGCCATCATGATTAATAAGATATTACGCTAAACGTATTGCCACCGGTTTCTTAATAACTGAATCCCAGAAGGATCCCGTTTAATGTAAGATTTGCGTGGCAGAGTAATCCATGGAATGTCCAGAGGAGGTACAATGCTCGGCTATAGCTGACTTACTCGGCTGCGAATGGCGAGTGTGGCGATCATGTTCAACACATCTTCGACGCACTGCGCGCGTCGTCTGACCAATGTAGGCCTTGCCACACTGGGAAAGCATTCTGTAAATTTCAACCTTCTGCATTCCCAGATCGTGTTTTACCGAACCGGGAAGAAATGGCTCTAAGGTCTATGGGATTTAACATCTCAGGTCATCAGTCCCCTAGACTTAGAACTTCTTAAACCTAACTAACCTAAGGACAACACACACATCCATGCCGAGGCTGGATTTGCACCCGCGACCGTGAGCAACCACTATCGTCAAACGCCGCTAATCTGTAAAGGCGGGAATGATGACGCAGAAGTTGGTGGAACCTTTTCTCCCGACGGCGGGACAGCAGTTTGCTGGTCTGTTGTTCTGATACTATTTAATGAAGTCTCATAACGTTACGTCGATGTAGTTAGCTTAAAAGCTTCTTTTAAATGCTACAGAATAAAAGTAGGTAGTTTAATAAAGAAAAGGGCGGTGTCATAAAACGGTGACTATAAACGTTGAAAACTAGTTGTTAACGTCAGGAAATTTCTCCATATTTTCCGCTATAACTTGGCGAAAACGGCACCTCGATATATTTATTCATTCGGGATGTATTTTAGCTGGCCCGTTTTAGCTGCCTCACCCTGCGCATCGAAGCACAGACGAATGAGAAATCAGTCTAGCGACTATAGGGGCCGCAAGTTGGAAAGTCTGTAGCGTAAACGACTTCGACAACAGGCAGACTGGGAACGTGAGTCTCGGACATGCAAAGATGGTCGACTGTTCGCATGCTACCATCGTGAGGACCAATGGAAAGTGGTAGGAGGAGGAAGAAACGACGACTAGCCGACAAGATGTAGGATTCCACGCCTCACCACAGAACGTGGTCGGAAGCTACACCACTTTGCAAAGCAGATTAGGGACCCATTTGTGGCAAATGTGACGATAAAGTACAATGCAGGTGGTGAAACAAATGTGTGTCGCTGCACAAAGCTCGCCGCAAATCGTTGAACAGGAGGCTCCGCAGCAAACAGCCCCCACGTGGAGCCGTGTTGACCCAACAATAGCGACAATTAAAACTGCAATGGGCACGGGATCGATTACATTGGACGGTGGCTAAGTGGAAACTTCTGGGCTGGACTTATAGATCTTCGTACTCTGACACATCGTCGTTCAGATGAAATATGCACCAAGACAAGGGCAGAGGCTGATGGGGACAGTACTAGGCCATGAGGGGTGATAAAAATGAAGGGTGGGTAGTTTTATAAGAAGTACCGTAATAAACGTATAGGGAATTTGATTTAACCTCCTTCAAAGTCCCATCCTTGGCTAACAGTACATTTATCCGAATGTCGAATCCTTGACTGGATTTATTTCTGGAAGAAAGGGTGTTACCTGCTCTTTCGTTGCCCTGTCGATGTCAGGAATGATGTCAAAACATTAGAAGCAACTTTCCAAGCAACCAAAAACTCATGAATGAAAGCCGAGGGATGGCCCGGTGCGTTATCATGATCGAGAATGAACTACTTCCATCGTACATCCTTTGCATTCTACTGGTTTGAACACGAATACCTCTCCTGTGCCAACATCTCCATCCCAGAGTAGCACTTCGAACCTACGTCCTCGGTTATTTCCTGTATGTACTGGAATCAATGTCTTCCTCTAAAATTTTTATTCTCTACAGCTCCCATTAGTACCACGCAAATTATTCCCTGATTTGGTAACAGATGGCCTAACATCCTCTCCCTCTTTCTTCTCAATGGTTTCTATATATTCCTTTCCTCTCCTATTTTGCGCAGAACCTCCTCATTCCTTGCTTCAAAATGGCTCTGAGCACTATGGGACTCAACTGCTGAGGTCATTAGTCCCCTAGAACTTAGAACTAGTTAAACCTAACTAACCTAAGGACATCACAAACATCCATGCCCGAGGCAGGATTCGAACCTGCGACCGTAGCGGTCTTGCGGTTCCAGACTGCAGCGCCTTTAACCGCACGGCCACTTCGGCCGGCTTCCTTGCTTCATCAGCCTATCTAGTTTTCACCATTCTTCTGTATCACCACATCTCAAATGCTTCTATTCTCTTTTGCTCCAGTTTTCGCACTGTCGATATTCCACTACCATACAATGCTGTGCTCCAGACGTACATTCATAGAAATTTCTTCCTCACAGTAAGGCCTATGTTTAATACTGGTAGACTTCTCTTGGCCAGGAATGCCCTATTTGCCAGTGCAAGTCTGCTTTGATGTCCTCCTTGCTCCGTCCGTCAAAGGTTATTTAGCTGCCTAGGTGGCATAATTCCATAACTTCATCTACTTCGTAACTGCCATACCTGATGTTAAGATTTTCGCTGTTCTCATTTCTGCTACTTCTCATTACTTTTGTCTTTCTTCGATTTTCTCTCAGTCTGTATTCTGTACTCATTAGACTGTTCGTCCCATTCAGCAGATCCTGTAATTCTTCTTCACCTTCACTGACGATAGCAATGTCATCGAATTTCAACACTGATATCTATCACCTTGAACTTCCATTCCACTTTTGAAACATTCTTTTATTTTCCTTATTGCTTTTTATATCTACAGATGGAACGGTAGGGTCGAAAGACCATATCCCTGTGTTACACCCTTTTTAATCCGATCACTTCGTTCTTGGTCTTCCACTCTTATTATCCCTCTTGGCTCCCGTACATATTGTTTCTTACTCATCTCTCCCTATAGCTTACCCTATTTTCCTCAGAACATCTTGCACCATTCGACGCTGTCGACGCTTTTTCCAATTCGACAAATCCTATGAACGTGTCTTGATTTTTCATTAGTCTTGCTTCCATCAACGGCATCGACAAAACAGCCTCTCAGGTGCGTTCACCGTTCCTAAAGCCAACCTGGTCGTCACTAGCACATCCCCAGTTTTCTTTTCCTTTCTTCTGTATATTACACTTGTCAGGAACATGCATTCATGAACTATTAAGCTGCTTGTGCGATAATTGTCACACTTGTCAGCTCTCGCAATTTTCAGAGTTGTGTGAATGTACTTTTCCAAAAGTCAGATGATATATCGCCAGACTCATTCTTTCTACACACCAGCGTGAATAGCCCTTTTGTTGCCACTACCCCCAATGATTTTAGAAATTCTGGTGGAATGTCGTCAATCCGCTCTGCCTCATTTGATCTTAAGTCCTCCAATGTTCTCTTAAAGTCTGACTATGATACTGGATCCACCGTCTCTAGTAAATCGACCACTATTTCTTCTTGTACCACACCAGACAATTATTTCCGCACGTAGAGGCTTTCAGTGTACTCTCTTCGTTTATTCGCTCTCTCCCCTGCATTTAGCAGTGGAATTCCCATTGCACCCTTTGTTTTCATTTCACCGTAGATTCTTGTGACTTTTCTATATTCCAAGTTAGTCCTTCCGACAACGATTTATTTCTCGATTTCTTCGCGTTTCTCATGCAACAATTCCGCCTAATATTCCATTTACTTCCTATTGATGTAATTCCTCAACGACTAGTATTTCAGTGTTCCTGAATTTCCTTCATTGTGTCAGCACTTCCATCTTTCATCAATCATTTGTTACCCACGTTTTCTTCGCAGTTGCCTTCTTTGTATCTATGTTCTTATTTCCATCTTCCGTGATCGACCTTTTTATAGATGCCCATTCCTCTCCAACTGAACTGCCTACTGAGCTATTCCTTAACGCATTATCTAGACTCTCAAAGAACATCATGCGCATGTCTTCGTCCTTAGTACTTCCATATATCACTTTTTTCGCATGGATTTTTTCCGACTAATCTCTTAAACTAAATTTCGATCTGAGTCTATATCTGCTCCCGGGTACGTCTTACGATACATCTGATTCCGGAATCTCTACCTCACCGTGATATGATCTATCAGAAATCTTCCCAATCTCCCGGCTTTTTGCATGTATACCTCCTCCTCTTGTGATTCTTGAACAGAGTATTCACTATTACTGTCTGAAATTTATTGCAGAACTCAATTAGCCTTTCTCCTCTCTAATTCCTACCACCAAGTGCATACTCTCCCGTAATTCTTTCTTGTACTCCTTCCCCTAAAACAGCATTCGTCTCCCACGACTATTACATTTTTATCTCCCTTTTAAGTACAGAATGCCAACGGCCTTGCCGCCGTGGTAACACTGATTCACGTCAGGGTACCGAAGTTAGGCGCTGTCGGGCTGGAATAGCACTTGAATGGGTGACCATGAAACACGATACACCACTTTTATATATATTTTTTAAATTTTCTTCATTTCCTTCGTTATTGTTTGTTGGATTTAGTTTGAGCGGATGTCACATGACACCCATTCATGTTCATCGTTCTTTTACTTTTTATTTATTTTGTTATTAAAGAGGTTAGCCAACCCTCTGACCGAACACGCTGAGCTACAGTGCCGGCGCCCCTTAGGCCACGGGTCAACATGTGCAGTATACTCTCGCAAAATTCGGCGTTCATAGTTGTTCCGTTGGTAGGATTTCTGAAAGCATTCTATAACGATAATACTATGAACATGACTTTGATGTTCAAATCTGACTGACATGCCTTCTTAGGGCGAAGAGATTACATGATTTTCCAATAATGCACATAAACACGATCATTCAATTACGTGTAAACTGGCACACGATTTTCCTTCTTTTCTTCTCAAAAGTTTGGGAACAAATTTAGCATTCCTTCGTCTCATTTGTCAATTATCGGGTAAAATGCATTCCATGGAGCCGTACGAAATGCTAAGTTCTTTGGTGAACTGTCGGATAATTACTCTCTTGTTTGAACGAACGCTTTTTGGCGATTTTTGCACGTTTCCCTGTTTATTTATGTTATTGGACGTCCCGTACTTTTCTCTTCTTCTATCAAACATCAGCGCTAGTAAGTTAAGAGTTACAATAGCATTAGCGTCAAACACCAGTTTCATTTCGTGAGTTTCTCTGCATTTTTTTTGTACTTTGAACCGGAACTTCAATGTTTACGCGTCGTTCGAAATCTATGATTCGCTGTAATCTCGGTAAACACAACCTCACCCTAGCGCCTCTGGACGCTAACTGACAAGTCAGAAAATCTTCCAACGCCTGCCTGTCTCAAACAATCACGCCATCGGACAAATCACATCAAATAGTCATAGCGTCAGCAGTTGATTCTAAAAATTCATTGACCGTATTTTTTGATCACAATTTGCGCGTAGGAGATTCACCTGGCACCTGTGCTACTGATCGAAGGCATCAGAGCAGCTGTGGGCTGCGTACTAGCTACATCCCTTCATGTCTAATGTCGCCCTCGACGGCGATGACATTTTTTCACAGATTAGCCATCTGTGCCATAAGCCCAGAATCGTGCTGCGGTGATTTAACGACCATGATACTTGACCCACAGTGATACGTTGGTCATCAAATTTTCCTGATCTGAATCCGATGAAGACATACGGGGCACTATCGTGCGGCATCGTCGACAGGACTGAGTGCGGACCTTTGGTACAGAGCCGAGAGGATGGTCTGAATCAGAGGCTGCAGATTCCTCGACTTGCGCCATAGGGTGGTGGGGTTTTGGGTCAGGAGTCCACTACAGGCAACAGGCGGCTACACGGGTAGCAGGAGTTGTGTGGCGTGGGCTGGGCGGTTTTTTAGGTTAGATGGCCTTGGGCAAGTACAGAAAGGGCAACTGCCTCAACGGGTGCGGGGCAAAGTCGGGACATGCGGGGACCAAGCAGCAATCGGTATTGTAATTGTAAACTGTTGAAGCTGCGTTGGTAAAGTACCGGAACTTCAGGCGCTGATAGAAAGCACCGAAGCTGAAATCGTTATAGGTATAGAAAGCTGGCTGAAGCCAGAGATAAATTCTGCCGAAATTTTTACAAAGGTACAGACGGTGTTTAGAAAGGATAGATTGCATGCAACCGGTGGTGGAGTGTTTGTCGCTGTTAGCAGTAGTTTATCCTGTAGTGAAGTAGAAGTGGATAGTTCCTGTGAATTATTATGGGTGGAGGTTACACTCAACAACCGAGCTAGGTTGTTGTTGTTGTTGTGGTCTTCAGTCCTGAGACTGGTTTGATGCAGCGCTCCATGCTACTCTATCCTGTGCAAGCTTTTTCATCTCCCAGTACCTACTGCAACCTACATCCTTCTGAATCTGCTTGGTGTATTCATCTCTTGGTCTCCCTCTACGATTTTTACCCTCCACGCTGCCCTCCAATACTAAATTGGTGATCCCTTGATGCCTCAGAACATGTCCTACCAACCGATCCCTTCTTCTGGTCAAGTTGTGCCACAAACTTCTCTTCTCCCCAATCCTATTCAATACTTCCTCATTAGTTGTGTGATCTACCCATCTAATCTTCAGCATTCTTCTATAGCACCACATTTCGAAAGCTTCTATTCTCTTCTTGTCCAAACTATTTATCGTCCATGTTTCACTTCCATACATGGCTACACTCCATACGAATACTTTCAGAAATGACTTCCTGACACTTAAATCAATACTGGATGTTAACAAATTTCTCTTCTTCAGGAACGCTTTCCTTGCCATTGCCAGCCTACATTTTATATCCTCTCTACTTCGACCATCATCAGTTATTTTGCTCCCCAAATAGCAAAACTCCTTAACTACTTTAAGTGCCTCATTTCCTAATCTAATTCCCTCAGCATCACCCGACTTCATTAGACCACATTCCATTATCCTTGTTTTGCTTTTGTTGACGTTCATCTTATATCCTCCTTTCAAGACACTGTCCATTCCATTCAACTGCTCTTCCAAGTCCATTGCTGTCTCTGACAGAATTACAATGTCATCGGCGAACCTCAAAGTTTTTATTTCTTCTCCATGAATTTTAATACCTACTCCGAATTTTTCTTTTGTTTCCTTTACTGCTTGCTCAATATACAGATTGAACAACATCGGGGAGAGGCTACAACCCTGTCTTACTCCCTTCCCAACCACTGCTTCCCTTTCATGTCCCTCGACTCTTATAACTGCCGTCTGGTTTCTGTAAATGCGAGTAATTGGCTCCTTTCACCGACCTCCCGACTCAGCAGCATTAGTGGCAGAACACCTGAGAGAAAATTTGGAATGCATTTCACATAAATTTTCTCAGCATGTTATAGTCTTAGGTGGAGATTTCAATTTACCAGATATAGACTGGGACACTCAGATGTTTAGGATGGCTGGTAGGGACAGAGCATCGAGTGACATTATACTGAGTGCACTATCCGAAAATTACCTCGAGCAATTAAACAGAGAACCAACTCGTGGAGATAACATCTTAGACCTACTGATAACAAACAGACCCGAACTTTTCGACTCAGTATGTGCAGACCAGGGACTCAGTGATCATAAGGCCGTTGCAGCATCCCTGAATATGGAAGTTACCAGGAATATAAAAAAAAGGAAGAAGATTTATCTGTTTAGCAAGAGTAATAGAAGGCAGATTTCAGGCTACCTAACAGATCAAAACGAAAATTTCTGTTCCGACACTGACAATGTTGAGTGTTTATGGAAAAAGTTCAAGGCAATCGTTAAATGCGTTTTAGACAGGTACGTGCCGACTAAAACTGTGAGGGACGGGAAAAACCCACCGTGGTACAACAACAAAGTTAGGAAACTACTGCGTGTCGTGTCACCGCCAGACACCACACTTGCTAGGTGGTAGCATTTAAATTGGCCGCGGTCCGTTAGTATACATCGGACTCGCGTATCGCCACTATCAGTGATTACAGACCGAGCGCCGCCACACGGCAGGTCTAGAGAGAGAGACTTCCTAGTACTCGCCCCAGTGTACAGCCGACTTGCTAGGGATGGTTCACTGACAAATTACGCTCTCATTTGCCGAGACGATAGTTAGCATAGCTTTCAGCTACGTCATTTGCTATGACCTAGCAAGGCGCCATTATCAATTGCTATTTATCTTGTTATGCATGTACCGTCAGACCGATGTTCACCAATTATGGATTAAAGTTAAGCAGTCCAGCAGCTACGTACTTTTCTTGGTAGTATAATTACTTTACCTGTTCCAGACCTCACGCCAGCCTGCGTGAGCTTAAACACGTGCCTTTTGGCTATCTCCTAGTGGCTTGGCTGTCTTGCCAAGTCACAACAGTTTGGCGCCGAGGATTGGCGACGAGCCAATTCGCGTTTGTACCAATACAGACTGATATACTTGTGTAATGGCTTCGCCAGAATCTCCATATGTACTGTCCGAATTTTCTCGCTTGCAGAATCAGCAGATGCAGGCCTTACTGGATGCCCTTGGACAGCTCGTCCAGGGTGAACGTGCAATGCAAAACGATGCGGCAGCCGCCACTCCAACGCTACCGCAGCCACAACACGCAGTTGCACCACCTTTTCGTCCTTTTGATGCTGCACTGGAAAGCTGGACGGAGTGGTCACGCCAATTTGGATTCCATCTTGCCGCCTACAGAATTCAAGGTAATGAGTGGCAGCCTTTTCTGCTTTCTTGTGTCGGAGTGTCCACCTACCGTGTGATAGTGAAATTATTTCCCCGACGCGACGTAGCAACTCTGTCCTACGAAGAAATTTTGTCTGCATTAGATGCATATTTCAAAGAATCAGTCAATGTGGTTGCCAAACGGTATACGTTCTTTCGTACAAAACGTACGGCCGGTCAGACTAATAGGGAGAGGGTTGCAAACTTGTAAGGCCTTACTAGGGATTGTGCTTTTGAATGTGAATGTGGACTCCCTTATTCAGATACTATGGTACGTGATGCAATTGCACAGAATGTTTCTAATGTTCGTATATGGGAACAGATTTTGAAACTAGTCAATCGCTCCCTTCAACAAGTGATGGACATATTGGATCGGCAGGACACACTTCACTTTGCTCAGGGATCATTTGAAACTTCGCCAGCCGTGTGTCATGTTACCCGGCTTGCCGGGCGCACTGCACGGAACAGTAAACAGCCCTCGCGCCCGTCCGCGCAGCTGTCACCAGGCTCTTGGCCATGTGTGTCGCGCAAGCACGCAAATGCAGTAAAATCATGCCCGCGGTGTGCTACTAGACATTAGCGTGAGAATTGCCTGTCACGCCAGGCTATTTAATTTTTCTGTAATAAAAAAGGACATGTTCAAAGTGTTTGCCAGAGAAAGCTCAGAACGGACACTCACAACCATCCCAGGCCCTTTGCTTCGCGCCGGAATCGGAATCGAACACAGAATACTCTGGCTCGTGAACCTTCGCCCATGGAAATCCATGCAGTTCATTCCACTCCGCCCAGTGCCACTCTCTCTAACAGTGACTGTGTTCGACCCACAAGTAGTGTGCGTCGACATCGCCGGAAATCCCGTCAAGTCGCAAGTGATTCTGTACCAGTGTCAGTTCACGTTGCACGAGACAGTCGCTCTTGTCGTCAGCAGGACAATAAACTTTTTGTAGACTTGGACATTCATGGCAACGTGATCCCATTCCAGCTTGATACCGGAGCTGCAGTTTCCTTGATCAATCACGACACGTACAAACAGCTGGGCACACCTCCGTTGCGTGCTGCAAATGTTAAGTAATTATTCAGGACAAGCTATCCCTGTGTTAGGACAGTGCAGCCTTCTTGCAACATACAAGGGACAAACAAAACTTGTGTCATTTTACGTCCTTCGTTCTTCTTCTGCAGTGAACTTGTTTGGTTTCGACTTGTTTCAGTTGTTTAACTTGTCAAAGTCACGGATCGAGGATCCGTTGGTTCGCCGATTTTTTGCTCACAAGGAGAGACTTTTTGTACGACGTGGTGTTTTGCTGTTGCGTTCTGATAATGATCAGTCCAGGGTCGTGGTCCCACGTTCGTTACAGTCCTCTGTCTTACGGCTTCTCCACCAAGGACATTGGGGTATTTGCATGGCCAAAAGCCACTTCCCCATGGCAATGTTTACACATCGATTTTGCTGGTCCATTCTGGAATGATCGATGTTTGGTTGTTGTCGATTCCTTCAGTAATTTTCCTTTTGTTGTCCGGATGTCTTCCACGACGTCATCTGCCACCATCCAAGCGTTATCCGCTATCTTTTGCATTGAAAGTCTTCCACAGACTATTGTTTCCGACAATGCCCCACAATTCATGTCCGCAGAATTTCAGTCATTCTGCAAGGCCAATGGTATTCAACATCTGACGTCCGCGCCGTTTTCGCCACAGTCAAACGGTGCCGCTGAACGTTCGGTCAGGACTTTCAAGTCACAGATGTTAAAGCTGAAAGAGTCACATTCTCGGGAGGACGCGTTATTGCTCTTTTTGCCCTCGTATCGCTCTCAGCCTCGAGATGGTGGCTCGCCAGCTGAGTTGCTTCATAATCGCCCTCATCGAACCTTGATGTCTTTGCTACAACCGCCGCATCAGGTTCCTGTGCAGCGGCAGACACCTGCTTTTGCCCCAGGCGACGTTGTCTACTACCGCAACTATCGAGGTTCACGGCGTTGGCTCGCAGTGCGCATTCTTCGCTGCCTCGGCCGCGCTATGTATTTGGTTTTGGGGGCCTCTGGTGAGGTGCGTCGGCATCACAATCAGCTGCGCCTCTGTCGTCGCACGGGATCTACCGCTCCCCGTCTGCTTTCAGCGACGGTGCCGTCCGGTCAGCGCCCTGGGGACCCATCTACTGGCTCGCCTCATCCCCAGGTGTTACCGTCGCTGCCTTCCATTTTGCCCCATGGCGACGCGCCGCCGCCTGTTCTCCCGCCGGCGACGCCCGCAATGGACGCGTCGCCGCAACCGCCGGGCCCCTCCCTGGGTCACACGCCGCCGATCGCTTCCCGTGACCCATTGTCCTCCGCCATGGACTTCTTGCCCGCTCCGAACTATACGACGTATACGACCGTCGGGTGCCCCGACTCGATGGAGGTCGAACCTTCGGCCCCTCCTGTCTCTCTGCGGGCACATACACCGCATGTTGGCGTGCACCCTGGACTAGGTTTTCAGGCGTTTCCTAGCTCCCCTCGGACCGAATGGCAGGGTGCGGGTGGCACAGCCTCGCCTGTTGTTAGGCTCCCCACCTCGTCGCATACGCCAACATGGGGTTCTCTCCACGGCGGGCGGAAGCCTTATACCACAACTGTCCGCCGATTAGCGGAGGAGGAATGTGGTGTCACCGCCAGACACCACACTTGCTAGGTGGTAGCATTTAAATCGGCCGCGGTCCGTTAGTATACGTCGGACCCGCGTGTAGCCACTATCAGTGATTGCAGACCGAGCTCCGCCACACGGCAGGTCTAGAGAGAGAGACTTCCTAGCACTCGCCCCAGTTGTACAGACGACTTGCTAGCGATGGTTCACTGACAAATTAAGCTCTCATTTGCCGAGACGATAGTTAGCATAGCTTTCAGCTACGTCATTTGCTACGACCTAGCAAGGCGCCATTATCAATTGTTATTTATCTTGTGATGCATGTACCGTCAGACCGATGTTCACCAATTATGGATTAAAGTTAAGTATTCCAGCAGCTACGTACTTTTCTTGGTAGTATAATTACTTTACCTGTTCCAGACCTCACGCCAGCCTGCGTGATCTTAAACGCGTGCCTTTCGGCTATCTCCTAGTGGCTTGGCTGTCTTGCCAAGTCACAACACTGCGAAAGCAAAGAGAGCTTCACTCCAAGTTTAAACGCAGCCAAAACCTCGCAGACAAACAGAAGCTAAACGATGTCAAAGTTAGCGTAAGGAGGGCTATGCGTGAAGCGTTCAGTGAATTCGAAAGTAAAATTCTATGTACCGACTTGACAGAAAATACTCGGAAGTTCTGGTCTTACGTTTAATGAGTAAGTGGCTCGAAAGAGCATATCCAGACACTCCGGGATGATGATGGCATTGAAACAGAAGTTGACACGCGTAAAGCTGAAATACTAAACACCTTTTTCCAAAGCTGTTTCACAGAGGAAGACCGCACTGCAGTTCCTTCTCTAAATCCTCGCACAAACGAAAAAATGGCTGACATCTAAATAAGTGTCCAAGAAATAGAAAAGCAACTGGAGTGACTCAATAGAGGAAAGTCCGCTGGACCTGACGGGATACCAATTCGATTCTACACAGAGTACGCGAAAGAACTTGCCCCCCTTCTAACAGCCGTGTACCGCAAGTCTCTAGAGGAACGGAAGGTTCCAAATGATTGGAAAAGAGCACAGGTAGTCCCAGTCTTCAAGAAGGGTCGTCGAGCAGATGCGCAAAACTGTAGACCTATATCTCTGACGTCGATCTGTTGTAGAATTTTAGAACATATTTTTTGCTCGAGTATCATGTCGTTTTTGGAAACCCAGAATCTACTATGTAGGAATCAACACGGTTTCCGGAAACAGCGATCATGTAAGACCCAACTTGCTTTATTTGTTCATAAGACCCAGAAAATATTAGATACAGGCTCCCAGGTAGGCGTTCGGAAGGCGTTCGATACAGTTCCGCACTGTCGCCTGATAAACAAAGTAAGAGCCTACGGAATATCAGACCAGCTGTGTGGCTGGATTGAAGAGTTTTAAGCAAACAGAACACAGCATGTTGTTATCAATAGAGAGACGTCTACAGTTGTTAAAGTAACCTCTGGCGTGCCACAGGGGAGTGTTATGGGACCATTGCCTCCCACAATATATATAAATGACCTAGTAGATAGTGTCGGAAGTTCCATGCGGCTTTTCGCGGATGATGCTGTAGTATACAGAGAAGTTGCAGCATTAGGAAATTGTAGCGAAATGCAGGAAGATCTGCAGCGGATAGGCACTTGGTGCAGGGAGTGGCAACTGACCCTTAACAAAGACAAATGTAATGTATTACGATTACATAGAAAGAAGGATCCTTTATTGTATGATTATATGATAGCGGAACAAACACTGGTAGCAGTTACTTCTGTGAAATATCTGGGACTATGCTTGCGGAACGATTTGAAGTGGAATGATCATATAAAATCAATTTTTTGTAAGGCGGGTACCAGGTTGAGATTCATTGGGAGAGTCCTTAGAAAATGTAGTCCATCAACAAAGGAGGTGGCTTCCAAAACACTCGTTCACCTATACTTGAGTATTGTTCATCAGTGTGGAATCCATACTAGATCGGGTTGACGGAGGAGATAGAGAAGATCCAAAGAAGAGCGGCGCGTTTCGTCACAGGGTTATTTGGTAACCGTGATAGCGTTAAGGAGATGTTTAACAAACTCAAGTGGCAGACTCTGCAAGAGAGGCGCTCTGCATCGCGGTGTAGGTTGCTCGCCAGGTTTCGAGAGGGTGCGTTTCTGGATGAGGTATCGAATATATTGCTTCCCGCTACTTATACCTCCCGAGGAGATCACGAATGTAAAATTAGAGAGATTAGAGCGCACACGGAGGCTTTCAGACAGTCGTTCTTCCCGCGAATCATGCCCGACTGGAACAGGAAAGGGAGGTAATGAGAGTGGCACGTAAAGTGCCCTCCGCCACACACCGTCGGGTGGCTTGCTGAGCATAAATGTAGATGTAGATGTAGATGTTCTGGAATGTGCAGTTTCAAAGATTTTGTGTGATATGTTGGATGGTATTTACGATGCCCTAAATACTGATTCAAGAGCTAATATTTTCACTCTTGAACCAAAAAACTAAATGTTTTTTTAATTAATTCTATACCGAATTTTAGAGCTACGCTTCGTGCAAATGCACTGAAGAATGTTGGTAATGTAGTTGATTTTCGTTATTAAAAGCTACACTCTATCTGAAACAATATTGCCACCATAAATCTTGTTACCGCCCTTCTCAAATCCCCTGGGCTAGTGTTAAAACTGCAGTGAAGTTTGAGACCTGCAGCTCAATTACATGCAGTCAGCATCTTTTAAATAACAAAAATTGGTTTAAATGGCTTTGAGCACTATGGGACTTAACTTCAGAGGTCATCAGCCCCCTAGAACTTAGAACTACTTAAACCTAACTAACCTAAGGACATCACACACATCCATGCCTGAGGCAGGATTCGAACCTGCGTCTTAGCAGTCGAGCGGTTCCAGACTGTAGCGCCTAGAACCGCTCGGCCACCCCGACTGGCATCCGAGCGCAGAAGTATTATGATACCCATTTGGAGGTTCAGAGCCGAGCTACTTAATACATAGAATAGATTGTAACCTAACTAACCTATCGTAACCTCCGCGACACCGCCAAAAACTGACGAGTGAGATCGAAAGTACCGTGACCAAACCGTCGGCCGATGTTATCGGTCGCCCTCTGGTGACAGCGTCAGACGTCCGTTGTTTGTGCCACTGTGAACGCAACCACAGGCCCTGTAAACTAACAAACATTCTTCGAGAAAATGTTTATGGGTTTGTGTCCGCACTGTCTGTATTTATAAAACTACCGACATTTATATTGACAATGCGGTCACAAACCCAGAAAATTTTTGTTGAATGTGACTATAGCCCCGGAGGCCTACGTTTATATTGCTCAAAAATTCTGACGAACTTAACTATGCTTATCAAAATTTTGAACGTGTACGGTGCAATTTGACTTGTTCGTCAATCATTGGTCGTGCTTGAAGTGTCTGAGAGAAATTTTCATTGGCAAAAAGTTTGACAAAATGGCGGACGTTGTTTGTGTTGACCTTTCGCCACATATATTATGTGAACAATTGTTTCATTACCATTTATTTCCAGGAAAGTTAATTTCCACTAATATGGAAACGACGATAAAGTATAAAAACAAAATAGCACTGACAATTATCAAAATGGTAGAGGCACTACATTTTCTCCAGCCATATATTACGCATGAAGAGGTTATGAGCAAAATCAATATTTTACGCTTACAGTGACATACAAGTGGAGTAGAATGACACAAAAGAAGTAGAAGTTTTCCGGTTCTTCCACGGACGACGTGTTTCTACCTCTATGTTTGGACCTGTAATTAGAGGACCAAGTAGATGAGAATAAATTTTCGCTTACTTGTGTCATCTTTTTAATGTGAGAGCGAAGTACGGCTAAACAAGTTATTACACATTTCACTGTCCATCTGCAGAAAGTTGATGTAATCATCAGGTTCTAAACGAAATATTTCCATTAATATATTCCCAGTAGCATATTTCTCATTTTAAACTATTCCCCGAAGCTGCGTACTGTTTTCATTTCTTTTTTTTTTAATACAGTGCCAGAGGCAATGTTAGAAATGCTTTAACGGCATTTGTTGACATTTCCACTAGTGCCAGAACATAGCACACACATAAGTGTCTGCATCAAAAGTGAGGTTAAATTGACAAACTGTCTTAGTACGTGTACGGACATGTTTCACACATCCGTGTTTAGGTAAGAGCGTACTTAACAGGCAAGTTTGCTCTTTTCGGAGAGAATAAGTTTTAAGAAGTTTCACTGTCCAATCGACGTTCGAAGGAAGTTGGTGTAATCGTCGCGTTCTTAGAGTAATATTTCCTTTAGCATATTTTCATGAGTAAATCTTTTATTTCAAGCAATTCCCTGGACCAGCACCTTGTTTAGTTCTTCTTTAAGGGGACATGCTCGTGAAAATGCCAAAAAATTTAAAAAAAATTTCTTGGTCTACAGAAAAGATTATTTGATGCTGATTTCAAAAATGTATAGTTTATAAGCATTATCGTATTCCGTTCATTCTAAAATTGAGGTTGAAAGTAGCGTTGCACAGAGGCCATGCACATCTGTCAGTTTGAAGTGCTTTAGAATACGTGATGCACTATTTTGTTCTTCCATGTGAGCAGTACTAACGACGGAAATGTTATTGTGGACGTAAATATGCTGTCAAGACTTTTGAAGAGTGCTGTGAAATGTAAGTACTGCAACTGTGAAGCTAGTATTGAAGTCTCTGAAGACATTTCAGCAAGGAAGGACTTTCATGTCCGTTAGTGATTGCCTGTAACTCGTGTAAGATGCACGGTGATACTATGACATTGCCAGTAACTGATAGTCGACATTACAGTCAGCATGCTTATGCAATGCAATGTATTGGAAGGGGAAGGAGAGCTGCCCAGACTATTAGTGCAGTGCCTGCATCTCCACTGAGGTTTGGCAGGTACAGTAAATTAATACTTAATGCTTTATGTGGTGAAAATTCAATGAAAATTGCAGCAGAAGTAGAAGTCTGAAAATACAGACATTGCAGCAACATTTGATGGATCTTGGCAGAAGAGAGGTCATACTTCTTTGAATGGGGTTGTAACTGCCACACTTATTGAAACTGGTAAGATACTAGATTATGAATGTCTAAAAAAAAAGCACTGAAATGAAATGAAATGTCGTGTGGCTAGGGCCTCCCGTCGGGTAGACCGTTCACCTGGTGCAGGTCTTTCGAGTTGACGCCACTTCGGCGACCTGCGCGTCGATGGGGATGAAATGATGATGATTAGGACAGCACAACACCCAGTCCCTGAGCGGAGAAAATCTCCGACCCAGCCGGGAATTGAACCCGGGACCTTAGGATTGACAGTCTCTCACGCTGACCATTCAGCTACCGGGGCCGGACAAAAAAAAAAAAAAAAAAAAAAAAAAAAAAAAAAAAAAAAAAAAAAAAAAAAAAACACCGCCACGGTAGTTCAAGTAAATTTATTGGTACCACCGCTACGGTCGCAGGTTCGAATTCGGCCTCGGACATGGATGTGTGTGATGTCCTTAGCTTAGTTAGGTTTAAGTAGTTCTAAGTTCTAGGGGACTGATGACCTCAGATGTTAAGTCCCATAGTGCTCAAAGCCATTTGAACCATTTATTGGTATCAATGTTTGTGTAAAGAACTTTGATAGCCTAAGTGGAAACATGGAAACGAAAGGAGTTCTAAGCATATTTAGAAGATCAGAGGTCAGTCGTGGCGTGAGGTATGTAGGCTATCTTGGGGATGGAGACTGCAAAGGAAGTTGTTAATGACACACCATTTGGAGACACTCTGATAGAAAAGCTTGAATTTGTTGTGCCTTGTACAAATAAGAATGGGTGCTGGGCTGAGAAAATTATTAAAGACTTCAGTGTAAAATAAAACTGTCAGACAGAAAACACATAGGTGGTCCAGGTTCTCTTACAAAAAGTGAAATTGATTCTTTGACTCAATATTATGGTTTAGGAATAAGGAGAAATGTAGAGGATTTGGAGAACATAAGACATGGTTTCACAGGGTGTGAACAGATGAAACCCCACAGCATGGTTTGTGTCAAAAAGGGGAAGATTCGTGGTGCAAGTATTGGTTGAACAATGCTACAGGCATGCAATATATCCACAAACATTCTTTATAACTTGTTGTAATGGAGACAATTAGACCTATACATAGGGATGTGGCAAATAAAAATCTACTTAGTAAATGTATGCATGGTCTCTCTCAGGAAGCAAATGGAAGTTTCAACAGCTGTATATGGGAGAGAATACCCAAAATTATATCTGTTGGCTGACAGCGTTGATGATTCAATAATAATATTCAATGATGGTGCAATTTCAAGAATCAATGTAATGAAGAAATTGAACAGACGGGAAGGAATATGGCTTCAGATCTAACTGTTATTGATAAGCGGCAGGTAGCCGAAGCAGAGACCGCTGCAGAAGCTGCTACTAAGGAGTCAAGGATAAAGAAAAGAATGAAGAGAAAGAGTATGGAGGATAAGGAAACAGGACAGCTCGAATATGTAGCTGGAATATTCTAAATGAACAAAGTGGTAAGTTAATAAATCTGTAAACCTTCTTTTGCGATTTACCGAAAACTTGAATTTTCATCATTGAAGTACACTTTTCTCCTAAGTGACTGAAGTTAAGGTCACAAAAATTGGTACAGATATTTAGAATGATCCCCTCTACCCCCACCCCCTTGCCTACTATATCCTGAAAAATTTATAACATGATGATGATGTTGGTGATAATTGAGCTACATTTTAAAATATTTTTGTTGTAGTAGAATGAATTACTTGTCTTTTTTGCAGATCAGCATCACGGAAGGAAAGTGGAGTCATAAAACACTTATGTGAATGTTGTCTGCACTCGGACTCTCTTTTTTTCAAAGCTGTACGGTCAGTGGTTCCAAAGAAAAGTGTAATGCAGTAAAATAGTGTTCCGTGGTTTATACAATTATAAATATTGTTGTCAGTATTAAAATATAAAGAATATCTCAATGATTTTTTTGGCAAATGCTTTCACTAATGACCCTACCTGTGTATAAGCTCTCTCTCATTTATAAATGTTGCCATAACCAGGGTGAAGATAATGCTAAAAATGCAGCCCTATCAGGAGCGTGTCCCATTAAACACAGTGCCATAGGCAATGCTGTAAATGCTTCATCTGCGTTAGCAGCCATTCCAACTAGCGCCAAAATACAGCTTACACGCAACGTGTCTGCTTCAAAAGTAAGGTTAAATTAACAAGCTTTCTTAGTATGTGTATGAGCTTGTTTGGTATATCCGTGGTTAGACAAGAGCGAACTCGATAGAAAAGTTTGCTCTCTTAGGAGAGACTTAATAAGTTTTAAGAAGGCTCACTGTCCATTCGAAGGAAGTTGATGTAATCATCACTTTCTGAGTATAATATTTCCTTTATCATATTTTCATGTGTAAATCTCTCGTATTAAGCCGTTCCCTGGACCAGAATCTCGGTTTGTTCTTCTTCTTTAAACACAGTGCCACAGGCGATGCCAGGACTGCTTTTCTGCTTTTGTGGCCTTACTCACTATGCTCAGAGTACACACGAACATGAGTAGCGTCTGTTTGATAGTGAGGTTAAACTGACAAACATTGTTTGAACTTGCACGGTCTTGCTTGGCACATTCGAGCCTAAACAGGAGAGATTTTGTGAAACAAGCAAAAAAAGAAATAAGTAAATAAATGGCTCTAAGCGCTATGGGACTTAACATCTGAGGTCATCAGTCCCCTAGACTTAGAACTAATTAAAACTGACTAACCTAAGGACATCACACACATCCATGCCCGAGGCAGGATTCAAACCTGCGACCGCAGCAGCAGCGCGGTTCCAAACTGAAGCACCTAAGACCGCTCGTCCAAAGCTGCCGGCTCTTGTCAAACACGTTTGATGGTTTACGGGTATGTTTAGGCTGGGTTCACTCGAGTGAAATGCTTGCGCAACGTCAGCTGTGCGATAATTGGACACACTGCTACGGTGCGTAGGGTAAATGCAGCAGTCCAGACGGCGGAACATGTGTGGTCGCGAAATTTCGCCGCCTGCCTGCCGCAGCCCCCATAGCGAACGGAAATCGCTAGCAGAAGGCACAATGCTGTAGTCTGTGCTACGAGAATGAACGGGGCTTTTCATTTGGTCGTGCGGCAGGGGAGTAGACGGACCCACTAAGGGAATCACTGCTGGGAGGGGAGCAGGAAGGACTTTCCTTTGACAGCAGGCAGCGTTACGTTCTAGGTTGTGTGTATATGTGTGTGTGTGTGTGTGTGTGTGTGTGTGTGTGTGTGTGTGTGTGTGTGTGTGCGAGCGGCTAGATTTGTTAGTGATAAGTTCGAACAACATGCAAGTGTTACGAGGATGCTTCATGAAGTCAAACGGGAACGCATGGAGGGAAGGTGACGTTCTCTTCGAGGAACACATCGGAGAAAATTTAGAGAACCGGCATTTGAAACTGATTGTAGAACGAGTCTACTGCCGCTAACAGATATTTCGCATAAGTACCATGAAGGCAGAGAGGAGATATTAGGGCTCATGCTGAATCATATACATAGTCCCTTTTCCCTCGCTCTGTCGGCGAATAGAGCGGGGAGGAAAGCGACTGGTAGTGATACAGGGCACCCTCAGCCACGCACTGTACGGTGGCTTGTATGTAGATGTAGATGTAAATTCAGAGACTAGGAAAGTGGCTCAAATTTCGGCGTGTTATCGTTGGCGACAGCTACCAAATCCGGTCCACTACCTGTTTGAACAGGAAGCCGTTCTCTTAGCGTCGTCAACGATGGGTGGTACGTAAGCGGTCGCTGATACAGGGCAACTTGTTGCTACTTGCAGTCCGGTAACAGAATAGGTAATTTAGTTACAGGATCAACTAAACCATTTTCTTCCACACATACCTATGTTAGAGAAGCGTCGTGACGGCCAGCACTATTGAGTGGTTTTCTGTGAATTCTGTGGGAGAGTGTCGTGTGATGACCAGTCCTTTGCGCGAATCTTGAACCATGGGTACGCAAGTACTACGAGCTTTTATCTCCAGCTCCAGGTGCAGTTGTTTCTTATTTCCGTTGTTCATTACTGCACGTGTTCCAGTTCGCACGGCACGGTTATTAACTCCAGTGTATAGCATCTAGGTGCCCTCCACGCTCCATGATCTTTTTAGCAGCCATTTTCCGACGTCTATCAAGGCGCTGCTAGTGTAGAAATACCTTTGACGTGGGGTTCACCCGTTAACTGGTATATCCGATGTCCATAGTAACTAGCAGTCGACATGGCTCCCAGCGTGCGATTAATTGCTTAAGGATGAGCGTGTGTTACGTACTGGAACCTACATTTGCCCGATGACAATGTCCTTCGTAGACCACATCCTCTACACCTAACGAAACCAGTTACATAACCGTTAATTTTTCTGTGACTTGCGACGCTTAGCTGTAACTGTATTTATTGTTTATCAGTTTGTCTGTGACGATCTTTTGTGTTTAAGGAAATAAATTATGTTTATAATTTAAATACATCCGATATTGTTCACGAAAATAACGCTTTGCGTCACTGAAAACCAAATGCTAATTTCATCCTTATCACTTTCTTCCGAGAAACCAATCCGCTTCTGAAACAAGGCAGTGAGTAAATGACGAGTTGCTTACGATACGTTCCCTCCTCTGAGTGCTCCCACTTCCTTGGGTTACCCGTTGAATAAATAAAACATTAGACTGCTAAGAATAATTTAGTTGTTGGGCCAGATTATACGCCTTTTAAGACAATCGTTTAATTAGAGGATGGTACATATCTGGAACAAAGCCTATAACTTCTGATTCTTCGCTTAAGATAACAGTGTGTCCAACACAGATTTACGTTATCTTTCTAAAATGAACACAACGATACAAACATGAAAAGAAAGGCATGTCATGACACCTGTTGTGCATTATTTCTTAATTTCGCAGAATATTTAAGTAAGGGGGAAAAAGCTTCTTTTCATTTCTTATTATCACAGTATTTTGGGTTATGGGATTATTCGGAAATGCTACAGAATGAGGACTTTAGTTTTCCCAAACGCGATACTCGTTTTTATTCGGAGATTCGTAGAGAATCACCACTTTATGCATATCTCTTATTGTTGACATTTTGCAACTCACATTTTCTACCACACTCAACTACAGCTGTGATGGAATACAATAATGAGTTTTTTTATACAAAAGCTTATGACTAAGGACAATACAGAAAACGTTTTACGAAAATTCACTACGATGCGATTTATGACGTGTTCCCGTAATGATTGGTTGACGGTCGGTTACCGGGAAACATGTCTAATATACTCACTGTTTATATAAAGAGAAAGGTGTAATTTTTAATTATTTTACTGTAAACATACACAAGGAATAAAATGAATGACCCATTGGAATGAAAAATCAGTGGCAGAAAGTCTTACTACTTCTTACAAAGTGTACCAAAAATTCTGTTCCCACGCTCGTTCTGTGAAGAATCGCCAATAATGGTATCGATTCCTTTGTGTACGTGAATTAAGCCACTTGCTCATCTTGGACAAATACTAAAAATAGAGCATTAAACTAACCACGTTCAGTCGTCACTGCTGTAAAGCTGATTTCTGAACTGTGAGAGTAAGAGTGCACAATGGCAGATTCATTTCATTATGTTTCAAGGCAATTTCATGCAAAATTATGGAAAATAACTAGACAGAACAATGGAATTAACAAAACAGTGCATGTAACAGAAAAGTTTATGACATCTCTTATTTTGTTTATATAAGACCTCTGTTTTTGCTGTCTTACCAAGGCACTTCAGCAGCCTTATTTAAAAAATAATTTGCCATTTCAACTCTATTTCTTAGTACTGAATATTTCTTCTTCTTCCATCCAAAATTGTGGCAGACTGAAATTCTCTTCTCATTTTGTGACTTTTTCTCTTGTGTACTTAATTACGCGGAACGAAACGTGCGTTAGTTATATCAACAGCAAAGGACAATTTCACATTCATTGATCGCTGAAAGACACGACATTCATTCTACAATACGCCGAAGGAATATACAATGAGCCTACGTGCCCTTGAAGCCGGCCGCTGTGGCCGAGCGGTTCTAGGTTCTTCAGTCCGGAACCGCGCTGCTGCTACGGTCGCAGATTCGAATCCTGCCTCGGGCATGGATGTGTGTAACGTCCATGGGTTAGTTAGGTTTACGTATTACTAAATCTAGAGGCCTGATGACCTCAGATGTTAAGTCCCATAGTGCTTAGAGCAATTTGAACCATTTTTTGCCCGTGAAAAACTGTAGCTCAAAATCCTTTTTCACGTGACAATATATTACTTTCTGGTCGCAATACGAGCTCTGGCAGCCCCAATGCTTCATCATCTACAAACACGTACGGCGCAACATATACTAAGCCAGAGGGCTCTGGTATATACAATGTGTTTTCTCTCAGGCGTTTTCACAAGGTTGATGTGATAAAAAAATGGACTGTGTGAATCGTTTCCAAAGGAGTTAATGACAACAGAAAGGAATCTATTGCTAGAAGAACGATGAAAAATAATTCCTCGTAACTGTGAAACAGTGACACACTCTCCTTCGCGTTAATCAGTCGAAAGTGTTTACCATCGATTGCTGATATACAATTCGGGAAATTCTCACGGGTTTAGAACCCATTTGCGATATTCTCGCACTCCTCCTCTGTTGGCTCACGCTTACATTTGTCTCGCAGGCAGCCCCAAATCGCACAGCGCAGTGTTCTTACTACATCCACTGCCTGCTGACTGCTAACTCTGTGCGTTTAGTGCAGCGCAGCTCAACTGAGTAAAAACCAGCATCCGAAGGTGAAACGTTGTCAATGCCGGCCATTGACGATGGTGAAACGTCAGAAAAGAAGGCAACACGTAATTTGTCAACAGATAGACGCGAGAGCCTTAACATTTTTGTAACAGCCAGAGGCCAAATACTTAAAACTAAGGGAAAAGTGTAATATTTACAGTCAGTGTTTAGTCATTAAGTTGATATTAAGTTTTCTTTTAGTTTTTCTTGTCTTGTAGGTCAGAAGGCTAAACAAAACTGAAGTAAAATTATGGACTATTATCGGATGTATACATGAGCAGTAAAATGACTGTAACGGATGTACTTTGACCCTCTGGAGTTCATAGCACGTGTTTTAGAAACACGAGACTCTGTGCCAAGTCAGTAGGAAGACAGAATACTGCACATGGAAGAGCGTTTCCAATTATCCCTGGCAGAAGACGCCGGGAATCACGTAACATCAGATGACGCTCTAACACCTGTGCAGTCTTCATTAAGCTCCAGTTCCACCAATGAAGATAACAGTGAAAAGTATGAAACCTTCCTATGATGCTAAATTAAGCAAATCTCAGGATAGTCCTCCAATTCCTTCTCCGTCCCCAGAGGGCGAAGATTCATCGTTTGTCAATACCTTGTTCCTCATTTTGCGTAAGTGTCGAAAACTGGAACTCACACCTACTTCAGCCTATCTGGAAAGTCAGAATAGAAACGATTTCTTGCTTTCTGTGGAGCCTGTCACTTGTACAGGATGTGGCGACGGATTCAGCAAGACCGGGACCTTTTCGAGCGGCACTTTGCATACATGAGTCTACCAACATGATCACCTTAGATACACATGTTGTTTGCAAGAGTGATAAAATACTAACACCCAAACCTCCAGATGTCAGACTCTCAGATCGGTAACAAACGATTTAGTTCGTGTAATGGGCTGTCGTCCAATAGAACATGCGTAAACGGTAAAGGAACAACAGAACAACGGAGGATAGGATTCGTGAGCATGTGATTCGTAGATCTGTGAGGAGTGTGTTGGTAAAGAGTGTGGTCGCCATACCAAAGGTCCCTCCTTCGATCTCCAGTGGTGAATTTTTTTTAATTGCTTACCTGTGGAAATGTTATACGAGAGAACGTTGTCCTGACATGTGAAAGGACTTTTCGGAGTTTGTAGAAAGCTTTTTCTTTGTTTTTTCAGTCTGCTTTGTTAGTTGAGCGTAAGCACTTATTATTAATCTTATTATTACAACAATTAGTTTTATTGATATTATTATTATTATTATTAGTATTATTATTTCGACACGTGTGATGGAACTGTTTTATTTTTTGTTCTTATTATGTATTCTGTGAAACTACAAATGTACTCTATGGGTTTACTCCATTCACAAAAAGGAAGCAAAAGTAGATTGCCAAGAAAACATTGCTGTAAACTCCAAGCAGTCCTTTTACATGTCATAAACATATTGTCCCGTATGAAACTTTCACGTATAATGCCGTAAGAAAAATTGTCGTCATTTGGGTTTGAACCCAGGATCCTGTGTACGAGGATATGTCTACAGCCTCCCCCCGCTAGCTTAAGTGTCTGCTACTCACAGTTATGCATTTTATGTTCTCCGTAAATCTGGGGTTACTTTTAATTAACGTTTATGCCCGTTGTGCTAGACGACAGTACGTAGTACGTACTAAATTGGTGTTTTGGTTGATACTCTATCAACATACAAAATTTGGTACCGATCTAAGTGTCTGACATCTGGATGTTTGGGTGTAAGAACAGAGACCATTTTCAGTATGACAAAAAATGAGTGAAGTACCCAGAAGAGGAGGAGGAAACTAAGTGAAAATTCACGGGATAAGATGATATGTGATGTTACTTACGCGATTGCAGCTATCGGGATGACGTTGCAATCTCTCTTGTCTTGTTACATGCAGTGATTAGGTTGGGAAGGGTGTCGTAAGATGTAGTAACTTCTACTGACACAACCTGGCCCACAACTGCTAGGCTGTTGGTACTATCTCTGAGACGGCGTTCCAGATGGTCCCAAATACGTTCTATTGGGAACAGTTCTTGTGATCTTGCTGGCCACATGCGTAGCTGAACACTACACAATCAGTTCATAGAGACCCGTGTCACGTTTGGAAAAGTATTGTACTCTTGGGAAATGGCACCTAAATCTTGTCGCATGTGACGTAATATATGAGGAAGCATGAGTCCGTAACGTACTGTTGTGCCGTCTCAGTTCGTGCAGCCACTTCCAGCCGTGACCTGTAGCCACCGTAACGCAAAGAGTAACACGGTAGCGCCTCTCCAAAACATGGGGAACATGGAACCTCTCCCGAGGTTCCTTCCATAGTCACCGACGATGTGTACTGAAAAGCCTAGATCCGTCACCGGTCACAACGTGACGCCATTCCTCAGCAATAGTCCATGCTTTCCGTTCACGGCACCACCGCCAATCGCAACTATTTGTGACGTACTCCTAACGACAGCCTGCAGATGGTACGGTAATTCCCTAGTATGGCTGCTGCTAGTCTACGACCAATACCGGGAGCTGACAGAAAATGTTGTAGGGCGTCGATTTCTCGTTCTCAGATGGGAGGAGCAGATGTGAAGGCGTTTATGATGTGCCTAGTGCATAGCACGGCGACACTTCCTTGTGGTGGTCAGACGTGTTCGGCTGTTACCGAGAAACGGAGTTGGTGCACTGATAAGGTAAGGAAGAAAGAGGTTCTCGCCAGCATCATCGAGGAAAGGCATATATGGAAAACACTTGCAATCAGAAGCGATTGGATGATAGGACAGCTGTTAAGCCATCAGGGAATATTCATGGTACTAGAGGTATCTGTGGAGGGTACGAACTGTAGAGAAAGACAGAGATTGGAATAAATCCATCAAACAACTGAGGACGTAGGTTGGAATTGCTGCTCTTTGGTCAGAGCTGAAGGGGTTTCACAGGAGAGGCTTTTATGGCAGCCATATCAAAGCTCTTAGATGACTGATGACCCCACACCCCGTCCAAAAAAGTGCCTGTTCTGATGTTCCCCTTCCGTGGAACACAGGGCAATTATTAGATCCGGATGGCACCGAAACCTGTATATTAATTCGACCAGCCGGCGAAATGGTGACGTCCAATGCAGCTTTTTTCAAACGTCGTCTCATGCAAACACACGCGATCTACGTATCCTTCACAGTGATCAGTGGAGATCTGACGCCCCCTTTATAAACTACTAATGAAAATTCTTTACTTAAATGTGTGTGAATCTGTACTAAAATTGCTGAATGACTAAGAAGATGAAACTTCTACGTCATTTGATTATGAAACAACTGAGTAAAACTGAACGTACTGAGCATACTTTCTCTTTACTTTTTCTTATCATGTCAACACTGAACCACAATATTGTAGCGCAGCGCAATCTGACTGCCCAAAAAAATTACAACCTGACTTTAAATAATTAACACAAAAGAATGGCCCTGAATAAGAAGCAATCCTAAGAATAACCTATACATTCTATGAAGCACTTACCTCACAAAAATCTTCATTATGGGAACTACTGCAATACAGTGAGCGTCAATACTGCCAGCTAAATAAAACATAAACTACTAAAGCCACTAAATACAGACTCGCATTCGGGAGGACGACGGTTCAATCCCGTCTCCAGCCATCCTGATTTAGGTTTTCCGTGATTTCCCTAAATCGTTTCAGGCAAATGCCGGGATGGTTCCTTTGAAAGGGCACGGCCGATTTCCTTCCCAATCCTTCCCTAACCCGAGCTTGCGCTCCGTCTCTAGTGTCCTCGTTGTCGACGGGACGTTAAACACGAACCACCACCACCACTAACTACTCATAGGCATGTGGTTAGCAAAGGAAAGATTTTGTTGTAATCAAAATAATGTATTTTTTTACCTTAATAATATGACATCCAGTTCAAACTCGAATATAAATCGTCATTGACATCCAGTACAGAGATATATAATCATGAATAATTTTCAATCTCCAAGTCGGATACTTCCAGATCGTTAGCCTACGCTAACACTTCAGACCTCTACCCTCCATCAATGCTAACTTCTTACATTTAACATTCATCTCTGCTGGCTGTTCACCTCCAACTGCTCAACAGTTGTTCAATCACTGCTGGCGACTAACTTCCAACTGCCCAACACTACTGGCGATTAACTTCCAACAACGAGCCCAACCAGCCACAGGGTCTTTTACAAAGAAAGCGCAGTAGATATAATACTACCGTCCGCTACTGCTATACCATAACCTTAGAGTTGGAGGCAGATCGTGAAATAAAACTATCTTGTTAAAGCAGTAATCGTGTAAAGCAACAGAGCAGTGTTACCCTCTGAGAGGAATTTTGTTATGTTGACCGTGTTGTACCTAACGGAGGTGGCTTATCGGGAGTGAAAGTCAAAATTACGTAAATATTTGAACAGTAACAAACAATATATTTGCCTAGCTATACTGTTTAAAGAATAAGGAAAACTGTCGCCAGGGTAATTAGGTAAGAGAAAGATTAACGTTCTCGTTTAAGAAAGTAGGTATGAGTAACTTAAACGGACAAACACAACCTAGAGTTGGCCACACGCGAGTGCAATGAACTCTGACACATACATATGTTTACAGTAAGATTGCAGCTAACAGCTAGAGCAGCACAAACTATCTGCAAAAATATAATAGATATCGAAACATACTATTATTTTCAGGGCTTGTTCAAACTGAATGGTCTTTATAACATTACTATTTACATTCACTGCAGGATCATAAATTGGACATAGATTAAGTCTCTCTCAGTTAAATATATTACTATTTAAAATGAAAGTTAATTGGAATCCACTAACAAGTTTCATCTCGCTATCCTTTGAATAAGGAAATTATGGTTTTCATAAATAGTGGTCTTCCCGTAACTTGTTACCTAGCATTAGCACAATAGACAAACTGTGGATCCAGTTATACTATTAATATGCACTTCCAATACACAAGAGAGACAAACACTTAGCATTCATAAACATTTAATTTTCTACTATTGCAGTTTTCCACTTTTATTACAGTGAAACATAATGTTGACAAATTTGCAAGAAACTGATTCACCTTTTAAAATTTGCTACAGGTAGCACTATGATCATTAATTAAGCAAAACTTTATAAGCCTCAAATTTAAGAACTTTAATTTATAAAAGAAACAGCAAATTGTCTTTATTACCACAGTCTTCTACTTTCAAGTAAATGATTAAGTAGGTGACTTTGAGACTTCATAAAACTACATTTACTGCCTCCCACAATTTCACTAAATCCACAGTAAATCTGAATACTACCTTCTCATCAAAGATCAAACAACATTATGTAATTAACCGTCCAACTTTGAGGCTTTCATTTTTTCCACAAAATAGGACAGTCGGTAATAATAGTTCAAATGGAGAGGAACCTGAGAGGTGTTGTGATAGGGAAAAATTCAAGGTAGGTACATAAATTCAGTTATAAGTTACCTTATATTTGTGCACACTAAATCACCCAATAAGCTGATCCTTCACTGTACATTATTATAGTACTCCTTTAGAGTGATTGCGCAATGTGGTGGCAACTGCATGTTGGTAGGTGGATTTGCAGACAGAATTGCTGGACTCTGGCCCTTCTTGGTGGCGATGATGAATACCAATTCCAGAATCATTCCAGCTATTTATCCATCCATCCGAGGCATTGGAAAGTAGCAGAAAAAGCCTCTCTCGGAACCGGCACAATATGCCACTCTTACATGGCAGTGCTCAATTTGGTAGCTCGTCCCCGACTGACTCTCAATTCCTCCTTTTATACCTTGGTCAACCACAATTTGCGCGCGCTTCACAGTTCCGTTCCCGAGGGGAACCAATACACCTTTTATATACTAAAGAACTAAGAACCCTAAGTGAAGGTCAGCAGTTTACATAACAAAGAACTAACATTTTAAATAAAACAGAACCTTTGCACATATAGACATTTCTATAAAAATTATTTAAACAAAATTACAAATATCTTCAGTAAGTTTTGTTTCCCTCCAATTGGGACAAAGAATTTAAATGAAAGATACACCACATTGCCTAGAATCAAATCATGACATCAAAGTTTTTAGAAAGAAAGGAGTATACAATTTTGTGCTATCTATTCAACCAAACACATTTAAAGAAGCTCAACGATGTAACATTAAATAAAACAAAAGGCAAAATAAATCAATAGAGTATTTGAACTATGGTGTTACATAGAGACCAATGCAAAGGTCTACACAGCGCTTCCAACGCAGAAGCAGCCCACTTACACTACGCCTTGTAACAACGGTAAATGTGCACAATACAAATACACCCTTGTGGACGTTCTACACGTTTTGTCCCAAGTAGAAGCTACCAAATGAAAGTCGGAATTAATTACAACTTAGAAGATTTATTCTGAAAACAAGGTGAAACGTAACTCAGAGTAATCACTCGTGTCCGCGTGCGTAGCCAAAGTTCATCTCCGGTAAACAGTATCACAGTAAGAGCGTCGTGAATGAGAGGTTACAGGATCTGTACTCCAAGAGGCCCACCAGACGACGCCCCTTGCGGGCCGCTACGAAGCGACTCAGTCACGTCTGGCTGCAACCGGATTGGCTCCATCGACTGCAGCGGTATGACTGCTGCATTTCTTGGTGGCGCCCCCACTGTGAGCACTTTGAAGTATGCCGCTCTGCTGCCACTGGAGCGTTGGCACACGGTGGCCGTGTCTCATGTGCGGCGACCGTGCTGTATGAAGGCACAGAAAAACACTACCTTTCACAGAGAACTGCATTTCTATTTATTTAATCATTTACATACTCGCTGATGGGGTGTACAAGCATGAAATTACATAGGCATCCGATCTTCTGCAAGCTCCCATTTGTTGTCAGGCAGTGTATTTGCAACCAGGATGCAGCGTTTCAATTAGGCACTGGCAGTCCCAACAGTATCAGCTTGAAATAAACTGTGACATCTATGGGACAGTCACCTTCGGTTACACAAGACTTTCAGCTAATTGTGTTCCGAGAAACGTCATGTAAAAAGAGTTAATTTCTGTCTCTTTTGCATGTCCATTTTGTTAATTTCATTTATATTGATATTCCTTATCTTAAAATTCATTAACGCAGTCGGTTTACCGGCTCCACCATAAAGCCTCGTTCACACACGAAACTAAATTTACACCACGGGGTGGGCTTTTGTAGTGGCACCTTGAGCCACCGTTCACACAGAAACACGAAAATCCTACGTAGTTACACAACTTCCAGTATGGCGTCAACTGAAATCGTATGGCTGGTTGTTAATGTTATAGTGCAGGTTTTGGAATTTGAGCTGTGAGCAGAGGTAAACACAACGAAGACGAAAACCAAATGTTGGATCCGAAAACGCACTCCGCTCAGGGATGAACCAGGGGCCACATGCACATTTATAAAAAAAAAAATAACACTCGCAGAGAAAATGCTGGTTGCTATGGCAAACTAACCTAACCGAAAGATGAGACGGAAATAATATATGCAGACGCGCAACTCTTCCAATTTTTCAGAATTTTATTTTATTCATTGATGTAGGCATAACGAGTAACTAATTCTTAGTTTAACAGCTGCCACACCACTTTCGTTGGCTGTTCCCTGAGTCTATACTTTGCTTGACCTCACAAATCACGACGTTAATACGAGTCGCTTATTATGGGTATTTACTTATGTTTATTTATTTATGTATCCCAAAATATTCCAACACTTTGGTATTTATCATTGGTTTGCAAGTATAGCACCCACTCACTCTCTCACTCTCTCTATCACACACACACACACACACACACACACACACACACACACACTGGTACAGAAAATGAGACATAGGTTGTTTCTCTTGTGCTTCCAAAAGGAAGTTTCCATTGTACATGAGTTTTTTCAGTATGAACATGAAAACACACTGAAAGAGAGTCGAATACAGCAGAAATTACTCCACGATAAATGCGAGAGAATGCTTCTGTTTCGAAATACAGCCACCAGGCAGCAGTGGTGGAAAGAAATTGGCGTAACAAAGTACGCCCAAGTTGAACTTTTTGTGGTATGACATAATTTGCTTATTTTAAGTTGCGCCATAGCAAACTGGAGTTCACACATTCAGTTACATGGCAACTGTAGGATGCCACTAGTTGTGGCGATACTTGTTGCGTGTGTGACCCTGGATTAAGTAGCGGTAGCTCCGCCACACACACACTGGCTGGCGCGGGGAAGGCTAGAGTCAGTTTAGGGCTCCCGAGGATGCGGAGAAGCACGGCAGAGCAGCATAGAAGCTCACAGTTTAGCACATAGACTCGAGAAACACAGCCCTTCGAGTATGAAAGAAAATGGCACTTTTGCATGAGGAGAATTTTATCCATAGTGGATGCTGTTGAACTCCGTGGCAGCTACTTTATAGGTTGTAGGAACATTTACTCTACTAGTCACAATAAAAGATTTTTTTTTATTAATCACACGACCGATTTTGGGCTTGTGACCATCCTCAGGTGTTTATACACACATAAAAATAAGATTTCCATCACCTCGATTCCGAGAGTTCCTGACCTGTGCAAAAAATTGGATTTGAGATCAACATAAACATCATTTCCTCCCTTTTTATTGCTCATGAAAACCACATATTGCATGTTTTAGCACCATACAGCGAGACCTTCAGAGGTGGTGGTCCAGATTGCTGTACACACCAGTACCTCTAATACCCAGTAGCACGAACTCTTGCATTAATGCATGCTTATATACGTCGTGGCACGCTATCCACAAAAACATCAAGGCACTGTTGGTCCAGATTGTCCCGGCTCTCAACGGCAATTCAGCGTAAATCCCTGAGACTGGTTGGCGGGTCACGTTGTCCGTAAACATCACTTTTCAATCTATCCCAGGCATGTTCGACAGGCTTCTTGTTTGGAGAACCTGCTGGCCACCCTAGTCGAGCGATGTCGTTATGATGAAGAAGGTCATTCACAAGATGTACACGATGGGGGCGCGAATTCTCGTCCATAAAGACGAATGCTTCGCCAATACGCTGCCGCTGTGGTTGCACTGTCGGCCGGAGGATGGCATTCACGTGACGTACAGCCGTTAGCCCGCGTTCCATGACCACCAGCGGCGTACGTCGACCCAACATAACGCCTTCGCCAAGTGGCAGGGAACCACTACCTACCTGTACTCGCTTTACAGTGTCTCTAAGGCGTTCAGCCTGACCGAGTTGCCCCCCAACACGTCTCCGACGATTGTCTGGTTGAAGGCATATGCGACATTCATCTATGAAGAGAACGGGGTGCTAATACTGAGCAGTCCATTCGGAATGTTGTTGGGTTCATCTGTACCGCGCTGCATGGTGTCGTGATTGGAAATATGGACCTCGTCATGGACATCAGGAGTGAAGTTGCGTACGATATAGTCTATTGCGCACAGTTTGAGTAGTAATACGACGTCCTGTGGCTGCACGAAAGCATTATTCAATATGGCGGCTTTACTGTGAGGGTTCCTCCGAACCACAATCCGTAGGTAGAGGTCATCTACTGTAGTACTAGCCCTTGAGCGGCCTAAGCGAGGCATGTCATCGACAGTTTCTGTCTCTCTGCATCACCTCCATGTCTGAACAACATCGCTTTGGTTCACTCCGAGACACCTGAACACTTTCCTTGTTGAGAGCCCTTAGTGGCACAAAATAAAAATGCACACGCGATCAGACCGCGGTATTGACCATCTAGGCATGATTGAACTACAGACAACACCAGCCGTGTAACTCTTTCCTCGTGGAATGACTGAAACTGATCGGCTGTCGGAGCCCCTCCGTCCAACAGGCGCTGCTCTTGCATGGTTGTTTATATCTTTGGATGGGTTTAGTGACATCTCTGAACAGCCAAAGGGACTGTGTCTGCGATATGATATCCACAGTCAACATCTATCTTCAGGAGTTCTGGGAAGTGGGATAATGAAAACTTTTTGATGTGTGTAGATTAATGTATTCCATTATATTTATGGAGATCACTGTTTAAATACATAGAAAATTATTTGCTGGTGACTAAACATATACAGGTGGAAACAATTGGAAGCCGCAAGGCACCATTTGTCGAAAATATATCTGTACTTACATAAAGATGAAGGATCTTTACTATCTTTACTATAATTATGCTGTTGTGACTGTTTTTCCACTCTGATGCACATTTGTTATTATTTTCATGTCAGTGTTAAGTTTTTTAAAATTAAGCTGCATATTTTACTAAAGTGTCGCACACGTGTGATATACACTGTGTTTACTTACAAACATGTAGACTAGATCAAAGAAAATGAAAATACGAGGTGCATAGATGTTGCTCATACAGAAACATTAGCTTATGGTCAAATAAATTAGCTATAGGAAGAGCAAGGATGTTGCACACACAGAAATATATAAAGCTATTATAAATTGCAAAATTTTTTGATCCACATTAAGAAATTTTGGATCCACATTTTTGTCAGAGATCTTAGATCAAAGAAGTACAATGATGTTGCACATATGAAATTACCAAGAGCTATTACAAATTACAGAAGTTACAGAACTGTTTTGAGCCACACTCTTGTCAGAGAACTTAGATCTAGGAAGTACAATGATGTTACACACATGGAATTTTCAAAGATATTACAAATTACGAAAATGACAGTTAAAGCTTGTGTTTACAATATGACTTTTACAGTTTCAATAATGATAGCTGCATCACACCTGCATTGCATATTACTTTGTTCTTAGATATCAGGTGGTAACGAGATTTTGTTTTTTGAATATTTCATTAAATGTGGGGAGATAAGATTTGTTTGCAAGTCCCACTTGTTCTTTGAGAATATGGTGTGATAAGTTAGAGCTGTGGATGTAAATTTCTAGCTCTTCGTGCAGATTCATTTCCTTCCCTTTGTTAACAGTGTGTAGGCTCTAAACACAATGTAACTTAACATCTGAGGTCATCAGTCCCCTAGAACTTAGAAAGACTTAAACCTAACTAACCTAAGGATATCACACACATCCATGCCCAGGGCAGGATTTGAATCTGCGACTGTAGCAGCAGCGCGGTTCTGGACTGAGGCGCCTTGAACCGCTTAGCCACTGCGGCCAGCACAGTGTGTAGAATTTGTAGGTTGCTTGTAATTCTTGTGGCTGAGTGACCATGGTTTTTCACATGCATCGCAAAGGTGGATTTGTCGATGTTATTTAGCCAGAAGGCATGCATATGGTTAAGGTATCTTGTAGTGCAACTCCTTTCAGTTTGTCCTATGTAGACCAGTGGGCAATTATTAGATTAACGTTTGTAAATATCGGATTTGTCATGGCATTGGTTATCTGTCTTGCTGTAATGGATGATGTGCTGTGTAGCTTTTGGTTAGTGCTGAAAGATATTCCAATACCAGTTTTCTGGAAGAGGTTGTCAAATTTGTATGATATTCTACCTATAAAGGGTATGTGGGCAAATGTGTTTTTTCCATCTTGTGAGTCTGATTTAGGAGGTTTGCATTGTTTCTTTTTGATTTGTTTTTATGCTTATGAAGTACATCCGGTTGTATCAATTTGTACATGCAACTCTTTGATAACGTTAATTTCTTTTTGACCATCATGGTGGTTCAGTGGAATTTTATGTGTATGATTAAGTGTAGATCAGAAGTATTCCATTTTGTATTGTACTGAATTACAGGGGTAGCTGTTAATGAGAACATCCCTAACAGTGGATTTCTGTAAATCTGAAAAGCATATTTGTTGTTTACATTAGATATTTTAAGGTCAAGAAAATTGATTACTTTATCTACTTGATGTTCTAGAGTTATGTTGAAATTATTGTGCATGCTGCTGAGACTTTTAGCAGGTTTCTCAATCTCCTCAGTAGTACCATTGTACAAGATAATTTATTATCCTCATACCCTTTGTAGTATATTGTTTTATTTACAAGAGAAATTGTTATTAAAAGTAAGATAATTGTGTGACAAGATTAATTATTGCAGTTAAGTGAGTTCACATATCAAAGCCTTCGATAGTTTCTTTGTGTTTTAATAGGTTGTTTTTATTATTTGAATAGTGTAACATACAGGAATGTTGGAGTAAGGATTTACTATGTCCACTGAAGCAAATTTAACATCCTCCAGTATCGGTAAGTCTTTGATATGGTCAATATGTTCATAGCTATTCTTAATTGAAAAACAGTTTCCATATCTATAAAAGTTACTGAGAATGTATTTAAGTGCCTTGCTGAGAAAATATGCTGGACTGTTTCAGGAGGTGATAATGGGGCATATAGGACAATTTTCTACATAAATCTTTGGTAGAGAACATAGTTTTGGTGCTGATGGGTTCATGACAAGGCATGTTAGGACATCAGAGTCAGATAACTGGAATTGAGAAGATTTTAGTAGTGTCTTAAGCTGGGCCTGAACTTCAGGTGTGGGGTCCTTGTGTATCTCATGTGTGTTCTTATTATGGAAAAAATCTTGAGTTTTGTTGATAAATCCTACCAATACTCACTGACAACCACGTCAAAGAATTAATTGTCTACTTTAAAATGGCATGTGACTCAGCTAAGGTAAACAGTAATGAAAAGATAAGTATTGAGCTGCAGCTTAAGAATATCATACACAAAAAGTTATAAAACCAAAAATTACATAACTGTTACTCCAAACTGCTCAGGAATATTAGTAGGAAACTACCTGAAAACAAAGCACTGGTAGGTAAATCTGACAAGGTGATATCAGCTGTTGTTATGTATGAATCTGAATACATCAACAAAATTCAAGAATATTTCCATAATAGCAACATACATGACATGCAGAATGATCAAACACTCAAATTTCAGGCCCAGCTAACGAAACTACTAAAATCTTCTGAATTCCTGTTATCTGACTCTGATGTTCTAAAATGCCTTTTCATGAACCCATCGGCACCAAACTACTTTTGCAACCAACGATTCATAAAGAAAATTGTCATATACGCCTTATAGTGAACTCAAGAAACAGTTCAGCTTAGTTTATCAGCAAGAAACCTAAATGTATTCAAGTAACTTTTATACATATGAAAATAATTTTTTAATTATGAATAGCTATGAACTTATTGAACATATCAAAGACTTAGTGATACCAGAGGGTGTTAAATTTGCTTCAATGGACATACTAAACCTTTATACCAACATTCCTATACATGACACTATTCAGATAATTAAAAACAACCGCATTAAAACACAAAAAACTATCCTAGGCTGAGATATATGAACTCATTGAACTGCTGGAACTAATCATGTTGCACAATTATTTAACTTTTAATAACAAATTTATAAACAAGAGGATGGTCTTGCAATGGGTAGTATTTTGTCAGGAATATTTCAGATATTTACATGAAGCACATAGAAAATAAATTTTTGAGCTCAGATTGTTCACTTGAAAATAATGTAAATCTACAAAAGGTATGAAGATACTTTTATCTTGTGTAATGGTACAACTGAGGAGATTGAGAACTTTGCTAAAGGTCTGGCCACATTCACAACAACACCAACTTCACTGTAGAATACCAAGTCGATAAAGGAAACAATTTTCTTGACCCTACAATATCTAATGTAAACAGCAAACATGCCTTTCAGATTTACAGAAAGCCCACCTCTAGTAATGTTGTCATTAACAACTCCTCATGTCATCCGCCAGCCGGCGTGACCAAGCGGTTCTAGGCACTTCAGTCTGGAACCGCGAATCGCTACGGTCGCTAGTTCGAATCCTGCCTCAGGCATGAATGTGTGTGATGTCCTAAGGTTTGTTAGGTTTAAGTAGTTCTAGGTTCTAGGGGACTGATGACCTCAGATGTAAGATCCTACTCAGCCCCTACGATGAACAGAAAGAAATTAACATTTTCAAAGAATTTGCATGTAGAAATTGATACAACCCAGACGCAATTCATAAAGTTAGCAACAAAATCAAAAAGAAACAGTGCACACCTCCTAAATCAGATTCATAAGAAGGGAGAAGCACATTTCCCCACACACCCTTTATAAGTAAAATTTCATGCCAACTTGGCAGCCCCTTTCGGAAAACTGGTATTCAGATTTCTTTCAGAACTGACAACAAGCTACACAGCACATCATCTACAAAAGTAAGACAAATAACCAATGCCACGACCAATCAGATATTTACAAACTTTTGTCTGACAATATCCCACAGTTCTACATAGGCCAAACTGGAAGGAGTTTCAGAACAAGATACCGTGACCATATGAATGCATTCCAGCTAAATAACTTTGACAAATCCACCGTTGCAATGAATCTAAAAGGCCGTGGCCACTCAGCCACAACCATTACAGACTGACGGTGTCGCCATGGGTAGTCCTTTGTCGTCTTTGACGGCCTACTTTTCTTATGGAGGACTTCGAGGAGAAAGCGCTGGAATCTGCTAGCCACAGTGTTTTAGAGGTATGTTGATGACACGTTTGTCTTGTGGTCCCATGGTGAAGCAAAGCTAAAGAATTTTTAAATCATCTGAATTCTATCCACAGACAAACTCAGTTCACGATGGATATCTAAAAAGATGGATCCCTCCAAATTTTGGATGTGTTGGTATGGCGCAAAGACGACGGCAATTTGAGACATGCAGTGTACCGAAAATCGACCCATACGGATTTATATTTACTTGAAAATAGCTGCCACCATCCTGCGCAGAAGATGTGTGTACTAAGAACTCTGGTACACAGAGCAAACGTCACTGCGGACAAGAGCAGTCTGGAGGACGAGCTTCTACACCTGAGAAGAGTTTTTGAAGCCAACGGCTACTTTCCACAGCAGATAATTATGTAAGGCACTACAAATGAAATCAACAGTGGGCACAAGAAAAGCGGAAGAAGACACGAAAAGTTTTAAATCCCTGGCTTCCTGCCGTATGTGGGAATCCTTTCATCAAAAATAGGTCGGTTCCTCAGTAAAAACAAAGTGAAAGTGATTTTTCGCTCTTCACCGACGACTGCAGCACTCCTGGGTTCCGTTAAAGATGATATGGTGCTTCAGAAGCCTGTGAGTGCGATCGTTCATACATTGGACAGACGACACGTACAGTTCTGGAAAGATGCACAGAGTCCCGCAGGTACACCCCTCTCTTATAGCCTAATAAATCTGCTGTGGCAGAGAACTGTATTGACACTGGGCACTCTATGATGTACGATAATGTGGAAATTTTTGCCTCGAGTTCATCTTTCCCGGACTCAGTAGTGAAAGAAGCAATTGAGATTCGGTTGGCGACGAATTTAATTAACAGAGATAGCGGCTTCAGCTTGGACAGGTCATGGAATCCGGCAATTTCTGTAATGAAATCACAAAGACATCGCGACGTTGCAGTTCTCCGTGACACATCAATATCACCGTCTGGCTCGACTGCACAGCCATAAATTAAATTTCCATGCATATGTTACATCTCTTTGCCACCTACCAACGTCTCTGGCGCCTTGTATCTTTGACCAGATACGTATTGGTTCGGTCCCTGGGTTTAAAAGGACGGAGCAAGTGCTCAGTCTAAAGATGGCTGGATGGTATTCAACCGAAATGTTAGAAAAAGAAGCTGAATTTATGCGTCTGAACGCCCTAAATTTTATAGAACAACCTACAAATACTACACACTGTCAACAAAGGAAAGAAAATGAATACGCTCGAAAATCTAGACATTTACATCCACAGCTCTAATGCACCGCACCTTATTCTCAAAGATCGAGTGGAACTTTCTAGCAAATCTTGTCTCCATATAGTTAATGAAATATTCAAAAAAACAAAAACTCGTTATCATCTGACATCTAATAACAAGGTCCGATGTAGCAGTCGTACAACAGTTCAAGTGTCATTATTGTAAACTGTAAAACGCATATTGTTAACACAAGCTTTAACTATCATTTTCGTAATTTGTAATATCTTTTAAAATTTCATGTGTGTAACACCATTGTACTTCCTAGATCTAAGTTCTGTGACAACATTGTGGCTCAAAACAGTTCTGTCATTTCTGCAATTTGTAATAGTTCTCAGTAATTTCATATGCGCAACATCATTGTACTTGCTAGATCAAAGATCTCTGACAAAAATGTGGATCGAAAATTTCATAATGTGGATCAAAAAATTTTGCAATTTATAATAGCTTTATATGTTTCAGTGTGTGCAACACCTTTGCACTTATTATGGTTAAGTTCTTTGATCATAAGCTATACGTATCTGTATGAGCAACATCTTTGCACCTCCAGCATTTATGTTCTTTGACCATAGCTTACATGTTTGTAAGTAAACACCGTATATCCCAAGTGCACGGCACAGTAGTGAAATATGCAGCTCCATTAAAAATACGATTGCTCTGTGGTGTTTATGGCTACTGTCGTTGTTTATTTTGTGTGGTGCTATGAGGTCACTGATAATGACAACCATAAAAAATTAATACAGGCTTTCTCATCCCTGTTAAGCAGAGGAATGTGTAATTGGTATATTGAGTTCCAAGTTTTGTGTGTTCAAAAGACCCTTTGAGTTGAAGCTGGGGACTGAAGATGGGATGCAGGCAACATACTTATTTGAGGGCCCTAAACATTACTCCAAGCCCCGGCATACACTACACGCAGCACAGGCAGAGCAGCGGCGGCCTGATGTTTGGAGGGCCAGCATTCCAGATGTGGCACAGCAGAAAGTGAGGACTCCACAGAAGCACCAGGCAGGCAGTCAAGCGGGGCTGGAGCCCTGTTCTGTACCTTTCGGCCGCTCTACCGAGCAGATCGGTAGGCGAGCGCACTGTGCGGTGTTGTTACCGAAGGAGAGCGTGCACATTATTCCGTAAGCATTTGGGAAGCAATGCCGTACGATTCTAGTGAACAGAGACGCTGTTGTCAGTTCTCCTCGCACCAACCACTCAAAATCGGTCTGCTGTAGATCCGCGCATGTGCACTGCAGCCCGAACTACAGCACACGGCCGAAGCGACTAGCAGGCGACACCGGCATGCTATTATTTGTAGTACCGAACAGTGTGTTTAGAGTATGTAGTACTGTTCAAATTTCATTGACCATGTGTTTCTATGCCTGCGTAATAACGATAGGATATTTGACTGTGTCATGGAAACTATCATAAATGTCAGATTATGTCATTTTATTCTCTCACACGTCGATGTTTTGTTTTCGATTTTACGTTTCGGAATATGAATTAGGAATGGTGTGTAGTACCACATTGTACAAACACATTTGTAAAACTACTCGAAAAATACGTCAATTTTTCTGTTTTTTATCGTTCCTTAGTTGCTTAAAAAATTCATGGAGATATGATCCATCTACGCAGGTACTTGAAGGCAGTTTCTTTATTGCCATAAGCATTCCGCTTCTTTGATTTGTGAAGATTCTTCACCACCATGAACCCAAAACATTGTTTAAGAGAGTGTCAAAGAATAAGAAGATGCATAGACTGTGGTAGTAATAATCCCTAGAGGACAAAATGATCAAGTAGCCTACTTCCGTATTTGTTACATCAACAATTTTACTCTTAGAAACTAAATTCAGAAAACGCCTTTTCAAGAATGTGTTGCGAGTGCATGTACTGAAGTTCATCTTAGTTTTTAACATGCATCCGATGAATCAAAACGTTTCATATATGGTGTAGAGGATAAGTACTTGAGACAAGCGTGAGTATAAAGATGATTGCTGCTAGTTTGATTCACAGTAATTTAAGTTGTGATCTTAGCTTCGTATCTGAACACACATTCGGAAATCTTTAAGTATTCGGAGAAAGCGGTGAATTATTTGTGACAAGAAAAAAAAAAATAAATGTAACTGTCAGTTGTTACACGCACAGAAATTTTATCTTTCACTTCACAAACATATGGAAGTCATGAAATCGAAGATACTCATAAAAGCGCGCTCTTACACGTAAATAACAACGTATATTTCAGAAAAATACTTAACTTTCCTGAATAACGAAGTCTCAAAATGTGTTACAAACACGAAGAGGAGAAAAAAGTTTTTCATTCCCAGTGGTATGCGAACCTATTAGCTTTAATTGCCTCACAGAATATAGCTCTTAGAACTCGCATAGTGCCGGTGCTTTGTTCCTGCTGATTCTAATCGAGAGAGTCGTTGCTGAATGATGCGGACGTAAGCCGGAAATGCATGAAATTTTGAAAGGTTTACACTATCAGGCGTCACAAAACTCCTTTCCATTGTTACTTAAAAGTTTTAAATACGTTCTTGGAATAAGTAAGTAAACGATCTTCGGAAAAAAGTATGCGAAGTTACTAGCAATTTCAGCTAACACTCATGTAATACACATAAGTAGAGCTGACCTTTTGAAATTTGATGATTTTTAAACTCTTAATTACTTAAAAGTTACAGGTATTTTGAGAGAATATTGGCCAAAAATGATGTTTTGGTGTTTCTGATGATATAATCATTCACAGAAACAACAATCCAAACCATATTTCTAACAAAGGAAAACAGTCTATTATGAAATCACCTTCCACTTGGATGCGTCCTTGTGATTCTTCAGTAAAATAGTCACTAAATCCTAAATTAAAAGCACTCAATAATTACAAAATAACAAGTTCTAGCTGTAAAGGAAGCACACCGATTTGAACGAGTGGCACACCGAAACCTAACCTCCACTTGGTATGGTTGTGGGAAAATCGACGGTAGAACCGATCGGTAGCACGTCTCAGAAGCTTACAGAATAGCAAATTCGGATAAAGAACCGAAAATGACCTCATAACATAGGCTAACCTACATTTCCGAACGGTATGAACGATACATTATAGGTCCCCAGGCCTCTGCCACTCTGTTCGAGTAGCGCAGATTTTCTCCGCCTCTGCCGCACCTGTTTGCTGTCGTCCAGTCAGCCGTTTCGTCAGGCTGCGTTCTGCCGCCACTGATCTATCAGTAGCAGTGTACGCCACTGCAGCCGCTGCTCTCTTTCGTTGTTCACGGAAAAAGGATTCATACAAATCCTCCCACTCTATGGCGAAGGTGCACCAGCCTTTGTGACATATTTTTAGTAGAAAAACAGTCTAGGTCGCGTTTCCAGCAGAAACTTAATTGAGGCGTTTCACCTTTTCGGGGCATACATATATACCACGAGGAAGGTGATAATTTTGTTAAAATACTATGTAAAAACTAGAGTGAGGGTGAACTTATGCTTAGGAACTGCGTTTAAACCATTATTCATAAACAGCCAAAATTGTGACGTACACCAAGAGCGCAAAAACTAAAGAATTAGAAAAGGGTTGTTCTAGACTAGCAGTGAAAAGCCAGATTCGTAGTAGAACCGAGAAGAGACAACGATTCTTACCTTCAGCGAAGCCATCCAGCTAATCTTGAAACATATAAATCTGAATTCAAACAATTGGCCGTGTTTCGAAGTTCAATAAATATGAGTAAGAAAAAACAATGAATGGTAATTAAACTCAGTGCAGATTAAAAACATGTTTAGAATAGGTGGCAGAAATGAAATTGATGTAAAAACCATTAGGGAAGGAATAAAATACACCACTGGCCATTAAAATTGCTACACCATGAAGAGGACGTGCTACAGACGCCATATTTGACCGACAGGAAGAACATAATGTGATACGCAAATGATTAGCTTTTCAAAGCATTCACACAAGGTTGGCGCCGGTGGCGACAAGAGAAAAGTTTCCAACCGATTTCTCATAAACAAATAGCAGTTGACCGGTGTGGCCTGGTGAAACGTTGTTGTGATGTCTCGTGTAAGGTGTAGAAATGCGTACCATCACGTTTCCGACTTCCATAAATGTCGGATTGTAGCCTATCGCGATTGCGGTTTATCGTATCGTGACATCGCTGCTCGCGTTGCTCGAGATCCAATGACTGTTAGCAGAATATGGAATCGGTGTGTGCAGGAGGGTAACACGGAACGCCGTGCTGGATCCTAACGGCCTCGTATCACTAGCAGTCGAGATGACAGGCATCTTATCCGCATGGCTTTAACGGATCGTGTAGCCACGTTTCGATCCCTGAGTCAACAGATGGGGACGTTTGCCAGACAACAACCATCTGCATGAACAATTCGACGACCTTTGCAGCAGCATGGACTATCAGCTCGGAGACCATGGCTGCGCTTACCCTTGACGCTGCATCACAGACAGGAGCGTCTGCGATGGTTTACTCAACGACGAACCTGACTCAATGCCCAGGCCGATCAAGGCCGTTATTACGGCCGAAGATGGATACTGATTTCTCAGGATCTATGCACCAAAACTGCTTGAAAATGTAATCACATGTCAGTTCTAGAATAATATATTTGTCAAATGAATACCCGTTTATCATCTGCGTTTCTTCTTGGTGTAGCAATTTTAATGGCCAGTAGTGTATTTAACACATGGTGCCATCTGGCGGCAGCAGGAATAGAGATATTATGTACGTAATAAATACGTAGACGTAACAAAAGTTATATAATAAAGTTTTCATAGGTCAAAGGTAAGATATAGCCTTTGGAAGTAAGTCAATATCTTGATAAGGAGAGCTAAGCCAGTGCCAAGATATGGTCTTTGAAATACTGTCACCACTGAATCACAAAACTTCTCATTCTTGCTCATATGTTGGACATTCAGAGTTACGTTTTCAGCTACTCGAGTCTGTTTCGCTATTTCCAGTGCCTCCAGGGAAGTCAGTTTCTTGTTCTTGGGTGGACGATGCCAAATTTGTAGCGCTTTTAAGACAGCTTCCACATGTCTACTAGCTTTTAAATGGGCGGCAAATGAGGATTGATTCTTAATTTCACCTTTTCTAATGAGAATATGCTCCTGAAATCTCGTCCTGTACATATGGCCAGTCTGCCCAAAGTAAGACATAGAGTACTGATCGAATGATAGTGTAGCTCTGAAACAGCCTAGTGAGCTGATAGGAAATCCTGCACAGGATCCCCAACTCAAATGACGACAGGACATGAAACCCAATCTATCTTCCTTTCTTCATTTTCTGTACTTTTGTTTGTACAGCTTATCGACAGTGTTCGGATTAGATCTTTTATTATTAGCAAGGAATTGTAAATGGCTAGTTCACGGTCAACAGACGCAGGATTTGAAGGAAGATCGCATTGGCGTTCCATCATGGGTGAAAAAAATCGTTTGATTTTTATGTGTATGGGACGACAACGCATGAATTATGGAGTCGCTGGTAGTTACCTTCCAAAATATGTACAAATTAATTTCGTTATTTGGGAGGTGAAGTTTGACGTCCAAATAATAAAGTACTGTTGCACACTTCAAAGAACTTTTTCTTGGCAACGTAATCTATTTTTATAAATGACAACCGCAGTGCTATCCTTGTCTGTTGCTGTTGTCACAATCAGTACGACGTTATACATAATTTTTTTTTTGATTGGTTGATTTGGGGGAGGGGATCAAACAGCGAGGTTATCGGTCCCATCTGATAAGGGATGGATGGGGAAGGAAGTCGGCTGTGCCCTTTCAAGGGCATCATCCTGGCATTTGCCTGAAGCGATTTAGGGAAACCACGGAAAACCTAAATCAGGACAACCGGACACGAGTTTGACACATCTTCCTCCTGAATGTGAGTCCAGTGTGCAAACCACTGCGGCACCTCGCTCGGTAAAGATTGTTCTTGTTGTTGTTCTTCTTTTTTAATGTGTTCTTCAGAGAAGGATTTCTGTTTTGTTTAGTTTAAACTGCATTCTCTATCAGGTGTCATCGGCGTTATAGGCCAGGCCAACTTCAGGTTCTCAGTCCTATTGCCAACCACGTTATCAGGTGCTACTTTAAACCTCAACTACAAGTTTAGTAATCGTTGTGTTATCTAATCGGAGTTGGAGATCATGTTTACCTCCTTTGTTTAAGAGATTTTCCTGCTGAGCATTGAAGCCGATAGAAGGTAAGTATGTAACAACACCAACGCTATACTATTGTACATATAATAATTTTTTCTTCTGATTTTCGATAAATTAGTGTAATCGATGTTCTTATTTCATTTCTTTTTCTTTTCTTGCCATTGTGTTAAAGAAACTATAAACAACTTCCGATGTGAATATTAATGTTTATGTCAAATTTCAAGCAATATTGTAATAGAATTGAAGTGTAACAAATGTCGAGACTGTTGTAAGATGTCGAAATTGTAATTGTGCGTCTGGTCCATACGTAGGCAATGTATTAGGATATGTAGAATCCAAAACCTCGGGTGAATACCCTGTCTGTAGGGGAGCGGTAAAAAGTGGATGGCAGGCGAGCGCGGGAAAATGCACATGGGCGCGGCACGGCATAACGGGCTCAGCAGTAGTAGTCGGAGTTGGGCATCGGTCTGAGAAACACGTTTTGGATCGAGGAGGCTCTCCTGGAAAACGTGATTTCGTTGAGCCTCGGATGTGCCGTTTCCGACGCCTATACAGCATGGCAATATTCCATAGGCACTAAACGGAAAAGTATTGCGACGCTATGAAGAAGCAAAGTGCCGATACATCAAGAGCCATTGCTGTGATTGTATGTGTGCTCGGTGCCGCGCCATCTCGCCGCCTGCCCACCGCCTCATCGATACGAACAGGTTGAAACTTTTAGTACTGTATTCGTGTGGACCAGTGTTACTTTTGTTCCATACTGTTCAATAACAACTTAAATTTTACCAGAACTGTCCTATCATTTAATTATCCTCACAACTAACCTAGACAGGGTCCTTTCCACATGTTGTGCAATCCGAGTGTCCCGAGATGAAGAATTAAAATTTATGTTAATAATAATTACCTGCAGACCTAGCTATGTTAGAATGATGTTTAAAGAACTTTGTTGTTAATGAAATAATAGACGAATAATATAGGTCTGACAAAGTTGGAAGATAATGTTGAAATTGGTTTAGTAATGAAGTTTAATTGCTTTGAGACAAAAATAATGGTGGTGAAATGAGCAGGAAATATGACAAAAAGAGTAGTAACTCATATATTGGAAATCTTGCGTGCTTAATGATTTCAATAATCAAAATTTTCAATACAGTGATCATAACAGGTTTCAGGGTCCCCCCCTTTTTCTTTTCTATTCATTTGAATTCTAAAGTGTACTGAACTGATTTGACCAGCAAAGTTAAAGTCAATATAAAACCAAAATTTATCAGTGTTTTACCGTTTTCAAAATTGACATTGTATGTGTGTTTCGAAAGTGCTTTTTCTAGGGTAACCTATGCCCGATTTTAATCAGATCAATAGACTGTACGAAGTTTGTAGCAAACATTATAGTGTATTGTTGTGTATTTATGGCTTGACCATATTAGTACAGAAAGTGAAATTATTAGTTCAGTAGATTTTCTGGGTCTTACATTTACCATATAATGCAGTGTTACTACGTGTTGTTATGCTTGAACGTACATCCACTTGTACAGGGGAGGAACTCAGTTAATGCCTAATTAGGCTGGCGACCGTATTATTAACAATTGGTAGCATCTGCTGTGTTGTTTCTTGTCTGTCCTAACGTGTAGTTGCACTTCAGACTTGCTTGACGTATCATTGTTGTTACTGAGTGGGTGAAAGTCTGATTTTGCCTCCATGCAGGTACACGCGGTCAACATATATACCAAAATCCTTTCTTATAAGGTGAAGCCCGTCAACTTACCATAGTACAGGCTTTAAAGATTATCGTGCGCCCGAGCGTAGTGTTTGCAAGTTGACTACACGTTCATCGAAGGGACACAAACCACTCTTATGACTGCTTCCGAAAGTGTATTTCCAGTAGACTTCCCGCAATTTTTGAATCATCGAGATATGCCTTAGTATAACTGGGTGACTACTAATGCAAATATTGGCGTTCAGCACTCTCATTAGATTTTCTAATTCTGTGTGGTCGAGCAAGCTAGTGACACACGTGTTAACATCATAGGCTACTTTGCTGAGCTTATCTTTCTCACTGTGAAGTCGCTTAATGTCGTTGTTCACATGAACTTCAGCACATTTCAGCAGGGATTTGTCCACAGGTTGATCCCACAGAATTCTAAGACATTTGTATATATGTACAGGTAATATACTGCTTATTACTAGTAATGCCCATAGAAATTGAAAGTTCAGTTGAATCTTCTTTGTGTTTGCTTAAACTGCTGAGTGTAACAGCTGCCAATGAGTGAAACTTCTGGTCTTTACCGTCAGATGAAACTTCTGGGGAAACTACTGAGTGGAACTGAAGCTGCTGTCTCATTACTCACTATTATGAATTCAACGCTGACCTACACAATTTCCTCTCATAAAGACCTCAAACTTAACCTATTCATTTATTACCCACAATATACAAACCCAACGCAATGTGGCTGCTGTTTAATGACAACATGGCTTCAAATAATTGACGTAAAAGAATCGCCCTGAACTGGAAGAAATCCTAACAAAAACCCATACTTTTCATAAGTCAGTTACCTCAAAGAAAATCTTCATAACACGAACTAGAGCAATTACAGCAAGCAACAACTACAGCCAGCTAAATAAAAGGTTTCAAACTATTATAGGCTCTAACTTCTAGGAGACATATGGTTAGCAAAAGAAAGATTTTGTTAAAGAGCAAACAATGTTTTTAGCAATCTTACCTCATTCAGTTCCAAAAATTATACACTTGTCAGTAATTCCACTACCCAAACATTACCAACTAGACCCATCCTCATTTTGCAATGCATGTCCTACCAACACTGAGTCTCCACGAAGGACACATGTCCAAGCCGTCTGCCTGCTGACTGCTGTCCGTCCAACCACAGAGTCTCCTACCGAGGACACAAGCGCTGTCAGTGATGTTAATTACAGTCTATAGTGCTCGCTGAGTGACTATGGTCTTTTACATGCATTGCAAAGGTGGTCACTCAGCCACAGCCATTACAGAAAACCTACAAATACTACACACTGTGAACAAAGGAAAGAAAAGGAATCTGCTTGAAGAGCTAGAAATTTATATCCACAGCTTTAACTCTTCAGACCTTATCCTCAACGAAGACGTGGAGCTTGCAAACAAATCTTGTCTTCACATATTTCACGAAATATTAAAAAACAGAAACTAATTATCCTCTGCTATAATAACAAAGTAATATTCTATGGAAATTCGATGTAGCAATCATTCAGCAGTCCAACTGTCGTTATCGTAATTTTTAGTACTCATATTGTAAACACAAGCTGTAACTGCCGCTGTGTAGTTGTGTAATAGCTTTCAGAATTTCATGTCTCTAAGTTCTCTGACAATAGTGTTGCTCAAAACAGTTCTAGCTGTCATTTTTTAATTTTGTAATAGCTTTTAGTAATTTCATATATATAAAATCACTGTACTTCCTATATCTGAGTTCTCCGACAAAATTGTGAATCAAAACATTTCATAATGTGTAACCTAACACTTCGCAGTCTATAATAGCTTATATATGCAACACCCTTGCACTTCCTGTGGCTAAATTCTTTGACCATAACCTACATGTTTCTGTATGCGCAACATCTTTACATCTGCTACGTCTTAATTCTCTGACCACAACCCACATGTTTGTATGTAAACATAGTGTATTTCACGAGTGCACATCGTAATAGTGAAATATCAAGCTATACTTGGTAAAACTGAAATATGGACGTGAAAATGATGTTAAGTGTGTAACTAAGTGGCGAAACTGTTACCACAGCGTAACTGTAATAATGGTGCTTCATCTTTATGTAAGTACAGATATATTTTCGTAAAATGTTTCCATGCTACTTACAATTGTCCCACTTGTATGTGTGTAGTCACCAGCAAATAATTTTTTGTATTTAGACAGTGATCTCCAACAGTATAAACACCTGAGAATGGGCGCAGGCCCGAAACCGGTCGTGTGACAAATAAATAACCTTTTATTGTGACTGGTAGCGTATATTTTTCTACACCCTATAAAGGAACAGTCACGGAGTTCGACAGCATCCACTATGGATAAAATTCATTTAAGAGATCAGATTTGTGGATAACAGTATTCCTCATCATAATGAACGCAACCTAACTTTAGACGGAAAGAAAATTCTACAACATTTATCTTATCAGATAAACACAAAGAGATAGGAAGAACACCCTTGTACACATAAACATAGCTGAATAACACAAAAAGGTAGGACAGGATTCGTTTCAAGTGTAAATGTCAAAGTGTAAGGGCAACATTTGATATTGTAGTACTCCTGGTGAGCATTTTATACCTCTGTTTCAATTAAAACTACTTCATTTCCAATCTAGATCCTCGTTTAATTCTCACAGACGTCTCTTACTTCAACATTTGTTTCCACAAAAATGCTATCTATCTGTATTTATACTTTCAACCAGTGCTTATACATCCATATTTTTCTTAATCCGTCATTCGTTTCCAATAAAATCTGTGGTAACTATATCCTTCTTATAACTGTTTGTTTCCTCTTTCAAAATAGTTGTTCCTCATTAAACAATACCTTTTGGCCAGGCCTTTTCCTTATAGCTTCTCAATGCATTTCTTCCAACTCATCACAACTCATTTTCTCAAGTAGCATACCCTCTTTTAAGCTCACTTAAATCTACTGATCTCAGATACATATACTAGAGAGCGAGGCAATGCAGCAGCACAAATAATTAACACAAAAGAATGGCCCTGAATTGGAAGAAATCCGAACAATAACCTATACTTTTCATAAGTCACTTACCTCACAAAAAATCTTCATAACACGAACTACAGTAATTACAGCAAGCAGCAACTACAACCAGCTAAATAAAAGGATTCTAACTACTATAGGCTCTAACTACTAGGGGAGATAAGATTAGCAAAAGAAAGATTTTGTTGAATAGCAAACAATTTATTTAGCAGATTTTACTTTACTCATGTGACATCCAGTTCCAAAAACTATATACTTGCCAATAGTTCCACAACCCAAACATTACCAACTGCATGCATCCTCATTTTACAATGCATGTCCTACAAACATATAAGAGGCTACTTAGAAAATCTTTCAAAGCCTAGATTTAGTACGTTGGAAATGGATGTCACCTTGGTTGCCTCAGGAGGCATCTGGATGTATAAAGCCTCCTACTTTGTGGCCATGGTTCATTTGCATCCATTTTACTTACCACTACATGCTTTACTTTATTCTTATTTACGCTACATGTTTCACTTTATTCTTCTTTACTGTACTTACAACCATGTAAACGTAGCCTCGCAGAACTTCATTCCGTTGAGTCTGCAGCAACCAGCCTTCCAGTCCTATGTACTGTGTACACATACGGTCATTTGCCATGGCCACTACAGTTTTTTTTAATTCCCATATTTATGTTTCAAGATTAACTGTGTTGCTCTATATTGACATAGCGGCATACCTTCGCCGAAGGTAAGAACCGTCGTCTCTTCACGCATCCACTATGAATTTGGCATTTCGTTGATAGTCTTGGGCAACGCTTTTTAAAGTTCTTTTACTTTTGCGTTCTAAGTGCAAACAAAAATTTTGGTGGTTTATGACTCATGCGTTACCCGTACTTTGGTGTAGTATTCAAAATATTTCTCCTACCTTTTCATGCTAGATAGGTCCAGACCTCAATCTGTTTTATCTAGTTTTCTCGTGTAGGAATTATAAATATGACTCAAAAAGACGAAACGCGTCATACAAGCTCCTGCTGTCATTGGAGACTAGATTGTTGTTCTCAATAAAACTGATTTAATGATGGAATACCTGATTCACTTAGTTGCTTTATGATGCCAGTCACCCAGACAACACAAGGAAAGGTCGGAGGAAGCAGTATGGTGGAAGATAGCAGAAAAACCACATTACAGAAATAATTGCAAGTATTAGTCATTGCAAGCAGCAACCTCAATCCGCTCACGAGCACACAAAAGCCAGACGCTATTTTTAATTCCATATGGGACAAAGAGAAGCGCAACAACAAATATGACGGACTCTGATGACAGTAAGAGGACCATTACAAATGATGTCAGAAACAGAGAGAGAGAGAGAGACATGATGGGAAAACAAACTAATGAAATACTGGACGAACCAAAACAGCCGCTTCCAAAGAAGAAGGGTAGAGCAGGCGTTAGTAACATGATACTCGAGACCGGAATCAGCTGCGAAGAGAGAGATAAGAAAAAACAATTGATTCAATAGAAACCGTTGGGCACAGAGGGTGCATTTCGAAAAAGGAAAAGGAAGTCAGCAATCTGTCACGAATACAATCTGTATCTCTGTCACAGATGTAGATTTATACTTTTGAAAACATACAACAAAATATACAAGAATCAGTACTTAAACGGTGTAAATTAATACCATATTCTACAACAGTGGTTACAAAATATTAAGTAACGTACCATTTAACGGAGTCATGTGAACTCGCCAAGCTTGTGATGACACATGTCGCTATACGACTTTAAGACGTACATGGCTTCATTATAACCGAGACTGTAGTTTGCAGAGGAGTACAAGTAGCTGCAGTTTTGTCCACATGGATAGAGCGACACCCTCTGTATTGCCAAAATCAACGCAAGCTTACCAGCACAAATATTTAGAAAAGTCTTATTAAAATAAAAAAATTAAAACCAATTAACCTTTATTAAAATTAACAATTTTGGCAGTAAGCAAATTACATGTTAAATGTTACAGAACAGTGAGTATGTGAAAAATTAACCACCAAATAAATATGGAAACAGTAAATACTATAAAATACTTCTACAAAAATTATACGTTGATAAATGCTTACAGTAAGCAGTTATACTCAATAACTATTGCTACGTAGTGATCTGTTAACATATTATTATGATGGACATATTATGTCAGTGTTCTCTGGTTTTGGGTCGTGAGAAAGAACAGCTTGAAATTCATCTAGATACCGCAATGAAAGCGCCCCAGTACAGCTCAAGCCGTCATACGAATAAATGTTCACTAATTGGTCTCTAGATACTTTAGATCAGATGTGTAGTAGAAGTTAGCTCACAAAAGGAAACATATTTATAGTATTCTCAAATTTTAATAAGACTGGGGTGTAAAGCTAGTTCGCGTCCGTAGTAGAATACTACACGTGCACCCTGGGTAACGCTAAATGAACTAGCAATGTACAGGCGACCAGATAATCCTTAGTTGATCTCCTGGTCACGGCAAATCACGATGAATTCTAGCAAAACGAACCCTTTGACTAGAGAACTCGGATCGCTGATTCGAGTCTGCCACCTGAATATTGAAGGCGTAAGTAGAGCCAAATGCATGTACTTGCATAAAGTTTTAACAAAGAACGACATTGACGTAGTCGCAATTCAGGAGACCCATACTGAAGATGACGAGCAGCTAAGATCAAGGGGCATAATATCTGGCTATGACCTAATAGGCGCCACACGCCACAGACATTATGGCACGGCAACATACGTCAGGAGAAATATCGAAGAAGTGGCTCTCGTATCAACATCTACCACAAACGAGATTCACGAAGTCATTATAAAAGTGGGTGTAGTCACAATAAATAATATATACAAGCCTCCAGGGCAATCGTGGCCCCCACAAGCCCTTCAAACCCTGCTTCACCCAGCAATATACGCGGGTGACTTTAATAGCTACCATGAACTGTGGAAATATCGAATATCTGACCAAAACGGCGAAGACCTGGTGAAATGGACAGAAGATCATAATACTCAACTAATCTTTGACGCCAAAGACCGAGGTACATTTAAATCAGCCGCTTGGCTAACTGAGACCTGCCCTGACCTCAGTTTTGTTACAACTGACAAGAACAACAAACCCCTGCCGGTCTCTCGCAGGGTACTTGAGGATTTCCCCCACTCTCAGCATCGCCCAGTGCTCTTAGAAATACGTCTTACTATTCCCCTGATATCCTCTTATCCTCGTCCTAGATGGAACTTTGGGAGGGCAGATTGGGCTGCCATCTCGGAGAAACTTGATAAATGCCTTGGATGGATACCCCCAACGTATAAGAACTACGAAAGATTTGTTGGAGCCGTCATCAGCTCAGCTAAAGTTAGTATGCCCAGAGGATTCAGAAAAGAATATGTGCCGGGATGGAGCGTGGAAAGTGAACGGCTTTATAGACAGTTTCTGGACAATGGGGATAAAGAAATTGCAGACGATCTATTACATAGCCTAGACGCGGCCAGGCGTGCTAAGTGGATGGAGACTGTGGAACAAATGGATTTTACAAGATCAAGCAGAAGGGCGTGGTCTTTGCTTCGGAGACTTGGAGGTGGAGGTAAAGATCTGCGAATGACCAGCGCTATGTCCCCAAATACAGTTGCGGTTCACATCAGCAAGACGTCCAGGGCCCCAAAGGAACGAGCCCACACTATAAAAATCAAAAAGGAGCTTAAAGAGCTAAAATCGACAGCAGAGAACAATACATCTTATTCCCAACCCTATTCAGTCGAAGAGTTAAATATGGCCCTGAACGATATAAAACCAGGAAAGCCCTAGGGTTTGATGGGATTCACCCAGAATTTCTGCTCCACTGTGGTAAATTTGCAAGATTATGGCGTGCGCGATTCTTCTCTAACGTGTTGCAAACTGGAAAAATTCCGCACACTTTCAAAAAGGCTAAAATTGTTGCCATATTAAAACCGGGCAAACCGAGTGACCAACCTCAGAGCTACCGCCCAATCGCCTTACTCAACATGATCTATAAATTACTGGAGAGACTTATGTACAACAGAATGAGCGAAGTCATCCTGGAGGCTGTACCGGTAGAACAGGCGGGCTTCCGGCCGAAAAGAAGCTGCACGGATCAGGTCCTCGCTCTAACAACCTACATCGAGGCGGGCTTCCAAAGACAGCAAAAAACATCAGTGGTATATGTTGACCTGACGGCAGCGTTCGACACTGTCTGGAGACAGGGCCTGATTTATAAGCTCCTCCGCATCGTGCCATGTCTAAAAACGGCTAACCCTATCAGCGAAATGCTCTGCAATAGACTATTCCAGGTTGTCATCGGTAACAACAGAAGTAAATTCATGAAACTTAATAATGGCCTGCCCCAAGGTTCAGTACTGGCTCCACTGCTTTTCAGCATGTATATAGCCGATATGCCTAGGACGAGATCCAAAATGTTCGGATATGCGGACGACTGGGGCTTGGCCACACAACATCGAGTGATGGAGGAAACTGAGATCACACTATCCAGCGATTTGACCACTCTAGGAAAATACTTCCGTGACTGGAGGCTCCAACCCAGCCCATCCAAAACAGAGGCCACTTGTTTCCACCTGAATAACAAATTAGCAAACAAAGAGCTCAAGATCCGCTTTGATGGCGGCATTCTTCCATACAATAGAACACCAAAGTATCTGGGCGTGACACTCGACAGAACATTGAGCTATAAACAACACCTTGTAAACACTGCTGAAAAAGTCAGAACTAGAAACAACATCGTCCAAAAGCTTTGTGGCACTAGTTGGGGGTCCACTGCCTCCGTTCTGCGTAGCTCTGCACTAGGACTTGTCTATTCTGCAGCAGAGTACTGTTCCCCAATATGGTTAAATAGTGCTCACATCAAGAAGGTGGATGCAGTCTTGAACCAAACGATGAGGATTATCTCTGGAACGATCAGGTCAACTCCTGTCCAATGGCTGCCTGTATTGAGCCATATCCCGCCGCCACATTTGCGCCGAGAACACGCACTTGTCAGGGAGTGTCGAAAAATCCAAAATAGCCCAGATCTTCCTATCCACACCCTGAGTAATGGAATTGAGCAAAATAGATCGATATCCAAACACACCCCTCTCGCAAGTGCCACAGATCTGGTAAAGAACGCTTTTATTCTTGAGGACCGCTGGAGAGAGGAATGGGAGGAAAAGACACCGCCTCAGGTTAACACCTTATTGGGATCATCTAACTGACCTCCGGGCTTTGACTTGCCCCGCAAAATCTGGTCTACCCTTAACAGGATCAGGACGAGCCACGGCCGTTGTGCGGACTCCTTGTACAAATGGAGCATAGTGCCATCACCACAGTGCGACTGCGGCGCTGACAGGCAGACAATTCACCATATCGTGGTAGAATGCCCTCTGAGGGCCTACCCTGGGCCAACAAGGGACTTCATGGATGCGACTAACAGTGCAATCGATTATATTTCTAACCTAGATAATTGTTTGTGATATTGTAACTGTTTTGTGTGTTATGTACTTTTAGATTTTTCATACGTGATTTGTACTTGACATACGCTTAATAAATTAATAAGACTTTTGAAAATATTATCCGAAACAAACTCTTCATATTATGAAGGTAGCAGGCATAAAATACAGGGAGCGGAAAGTTATCTTCCGCTTGTACGGATAGCAGATTATAGTCATAAAAGTTGAAGGACGCGAAACCGAGAATGTGGTTGAGAACAGATTGATGTAAGTTCGCTGCCTCTCTCCAATGTTATTCAGTCTGTACACTGCACAAGGAATAAAATAAGCAAAGAAGAAATTTGGAAAGGGAATTAAAGTTCAAGGAGAAGAAAATAAAACATTGAAGTAGACGGATGGCATCGTTATTCTGTCAGAGACAGCAAAGCACCTGGAAGAGTAGTTGAACGGAACGGAGAGGTCTTAAAAATTCGCTATCAAATGAGCAACAACAAAATTAAAACAATGGTAGTGAAATTTAGTTGAAGTAATTAACAAGTGCTGAGGGAATTAGATTAGAAATTGAGACAGTAGAAATAGTCAATACATTTCTCTGTTTAAGATGCCAAATCACTGACAAAGCCGAGATAGAGACGATACGAAACAGACACTGGCAATTCCAGTAAAAGTGTTACTGAAAAAGAAAAAAATTGTTAACATCAGATACGAATTCCAATGTTGGCCCAAGAAGATAACAGAGGATCGGGACACTTCGAGCTGCAGAAGAACACTGAGGATGTGATAGGTAGATCGTATCACTAGCGTGGAAATACTCGGTCGAATTGAGTGAGACAAAATTTATAGCACAGATGACTAAAAGAAGGGACTTGTTAGCAGAACTCATCCAGATGCCTTATGAAATCTTCATGTTGGTAATGGAAACAAATATGGGGAGAGAAACGGTAGAGGGGTACCAAGTCTTGACGATAGTAAGCAGCTGAAGCTGCTGTAGGCTGCAGTAGTTACGCGGAGATGGAGGGCCTTGCTCAGTATAGCCTAAAGCTGAAAGCTGATCTATACCTGTCTTTTGGATGAAGATCAGAACAATATTGAAATTTGAAGAGGTCCATAACTCACTTCGCCACTTCAAGTGCCATCTAGTGGCATCTTGCAAACTCGGCAAGTTACCTTGTCCAGTATAACCTGCTCGCCGTTGGGAATACTCTAAGTGTGCGGAACTGTTCTTTCCAGGTCCTTTCTGCGCCCAGGCACTTCCGAGCTGCCGTTGAGAGCGGTTACGTCAGGTAGCCTGGAGGCTCCGTAGCGAAGTACGTCTCGGCCAGCCAAGCACTGCAGCGGAGTACGGAATAAAGTATTTTTACGTGAGACGTTGTGTTCCGTCCCATCTCCATCCGTGTCACCCTCCAGATTTAAATGTACCAACACAGTGTCAGAGGCCTGCAAGTGAAATGCGTACGAAAGGGTCGGTACAAAAATGACATGCGTACGAAAATGCTCATGGAACAGAGTGCCAGTCAACATCCCCATAATTTCCTTGCTCTAGGGTATCTAAATAGCACTGTTCAGCTTCGACTGGATCTGCAAGAAACTTGAGGTCTCTAGTCCTACCTCTTAGCATCGATTCGGACTTTCTTTGGTGTGACGCAGTGCTGAAACTCGACGTGGCGTTGACTCAACAATTAGATGCAAGTTCCCGCAGAAATAGTCAGCCATGCTGCCTTTACTGACACACATAATGACGAAAATGCTGCCGGTGCAGGATTTTGTGCACGAACTGACCCCTGGATTAGGTCCCTTAAATGTTCGATGAGATTCATGTCGGGCAAAGTGGGCGCCCAAATCATTTGTTCGAAATGTACAGTGTTCTTCATACCAGCCGCGAACACTTGTGGCCCGGTGTCACGGCACATTTTCATCCACAAAAATTCCATCGTTGTTTGGGAACATGAAGTCCGTAAGTGGCTCCAAACGGTCTCTAAGTAGCCGAACATAACCGAACATAACAGTTCAGTTCGACTAGAGGACCCAGTCCGTCCCACGTAAACACAGCCCACTCAATTACGCAGCCATCACCAGCTTGCACAGTGACTTGTTGACAACTTGTGTCCATGGATCCGTGGGGTCTGCACCACATTCGAACCGTGCCATGAGCTCTTACCAGCTGAAATCGGGACTCGTCTAAGAAGGCCACGGTTTTAGAATCGTCTACGGTCCAACCGATATGACCACGAGAGCAGGAGATGCGTTATAGGCGATGTCGCGCTGTTAGCAAAGCCACTAACATTGGTCATGTGCTCCCCACAGCCCATTAACACCAAATTTGGCAGCGCTGTACTAGAGGATACGTTCGTCGTATGTCCCACATTGATTTCTGCGCTACTTCACGCTGTGTTGGTTGCATGTTAGCACTGGTAACGCTATGCAAACGCCGCTGCTCTCATCCGTTAAACCCGTTGGCCACAGGTAATGCTACGAATTTAGTATTCTCGGCACACTCTATACACTGAGAGCCTCGAAATGTCGAATTCTATAACAATTTAAAAAATGGAGTTTCCCTTGCGTCTGGCTCCAACTACCATTCCACGTCCAAAGTCTGCTAATTCCCTTATTGGGGCCATAATGACGTCGGAAACGTTCTCGCATGAATCACGACTCTGCCAATGCGCTGACACGATACTATCACCATCTGAATAAGTGCATATCGCCATCCCAAGACTTTCGTCCCCTCACTGTAGTGATAGGACAGCTATCATCAGTGCGTTACAACTAGTGATGTAGACTGGACGTAATGGTAATGACACATATACCATTCTAACTCAGGCATGTACGAGCATTTCCAATGGTTATACATGTCTGAATTAACGTTCAAACCATTCCACAGCACAGACAAAGCTGCGTCGTCAAACGTTTTCTCCGTAAGATAGATGACAGAACGTCGAGAATTAAAATTAGAATTGAACACTGAGCCAAAGAAACGTTCAAACTTCGCCGAATGACGAGCAGGTACAGATTGAAATTCCCGGTCAGACTGCGACCAAGAGGCACCGTCCACCCAATCCCAAGAAAATTCAGAGACATTAGACGCCATCATTAAGTGAAGCTGAAATATTTCCTTAGATACAAAATCTAATTGACGGCGAGTATAGTGGATCCTTTCACGAACAAGGGCTAAACCAGCACGTTGCTTGATGCGATTGGCGGCAGGAGAATTAACATGATGCACAACCTTAACAAACGATGTAACCACACAATGATTTAGATACTTCAATAAAAACGATGATGCACATTGCAACCTTACTCTACTGCTGCGAAGTTTACCCAACCACCGCAAGCAACGATACATCTCCTCCCCGTAGAGGTAAACAATGTGAGACTTTAACTTTTCTCGGCGAATTGAATGTTCAAGTAACTTACGGGTTTGCTGCCGGATGACGTCGTCCACCACACCCGATATTTCGAAAGGATATCACTCTGCCATTCTCAAGGCACAACTGCAAGGAAGGAAGAAATGTTCAAACGAATTTAATACCTCGGTTCACAGAAGAGAAACAAGGAAGATACCACACTCAGAACAAGTAACGCCGCGCGGGATTAGCAGAGCGGTCTAAGGCGTTGCAGTCATGGACTGTGCGGCTGGTCCCGGCGGAGTTTCGAGCCCTTCCTCGGGCATGGGTGTGTGTGTTTGTCCTTAGGATAATTTAGGTTAAGTAGTGTGTAAGCTTAGGGACTGATGACCTTAGCAGTTAAGTCCCATTAGATTTCACACACATTTTTTTTAAACACGTGACCGCACAGTCAACCCACAACAAAAAGATAACCAACATCAGAAATATCGATAGTGACTATTAATCAGCAAATGAGGTAGCACTAATTCTGTCCCTATGTGTTTTTTATGAGAGTCAGAGCCGGATTCCAAGCAGAATTTAAACAAAATCCACCAACTCTGTTTATAAGGTTGCTTGATAGTTTTATTTCAACAGCTTCCTTAATAACACTATCCCAACAGCTGGACGTGCAGGCCAGAATCTCCGTGTTGTTGTATTCCATAGGATGACCGGTGTCAAGGCAATGTTCTGCTATAGCGGATTTGCTCGGCTGTTGTAAGCGTGTGTGACGCTTATCTTCAATACACCGGTCTTCCACAGTCCTCATTGTCTGACTAATATATGACATGCCACAACTGCAAGGAATACGATAGACACCAGCCTTACGCAAACCAAGATCACCTTTTACGGACGCCAACAGGGCCTTAAACTGTGATCGAAAACACATTTCACATCATATTTCCGCAAAATACCGCCAGTCCTGTTGGAAATGCTTCTTGAGTAAGGCAAAAAGGCCGTGGACTTAGGTGTCACTTCGTTGCATGTCGTCACTCACCCGTTGCACAGAAGGCTGATAGGCGCAACGCACGTTTGATCTGCCTCTCACTATAACCACTCTGACGAAAGGTGACTTCGACATGTGATAGCTCAGCTGCCAAACTTTCAGGGTCTGAGATAACGTGGACCCTGTGAACCAAGGTACGAAGTACTCCTTCACCTCGCATATACCAGTCAGAGTGAGTAGGCTTCCTGTAAACAGAATGTCCCAACGTACCAACAGTCTTCCTTCTGACCAACACATCAAGGAAGGGAAGGCGTCCATTCTTCTCCACCTCCATAGTGAACTGAATGTTCGAGTGAACTTAATTCAGGTGTTCCAAAAACCGGTTTAAATTCTCACTACCATGAGGCCAAGCAACAAAAGTATCGTCTACATATCTGAAAAAACACGCAGGTTTCAAGGTCGCTGACTTAAATGCACGTTCCTCAAAGTCTTCCATAAACAAATTAGTCACAACAGGTGACAACGGGCTTCCCATTGCAACTCCATCAGTCTGTTCGTAGTACTGATCACTGAATAAAAAGTAACAGCAAGTCGAAAGAAATTTGTTAACTCGGCACCAAACTTAACCTCAATTAGCTGCAACGAATCTTCCTTGTTTCTCCTCTGTGAACCGAGGTATTAAATTCCGTTGTACATTGCTTCCTCCTTCTAGTTGTGCCTTGAGAATGGCAGGGTGTGCTCCTGTCGAAATATCGGCGGTGGTCGACGACGTCACCCGGCAGCAAACCCGTAAGTTATTTGAACATTCAATTCGCCGGGAAAAGTTAAGGTCTCACATGTCTGAATTAGATTGGAATATGTCTCGTTACAATTACGTTCAGTCCATATAACTACTTACAAGGCTGTGACGACAGCTGCACTGTCACTACAAAGCTAGATATGTAATGCAATAAAAAACACAAATGTCGTTAAAACCGATGCTGACCTTCCCCCTGTCCTGGGTTCCCCCGGAATGGAACATGATCAATCAGTCTGTGTTTGTACGCGAGAGCGGCTACCAATGTAGCAGTAGGCTGCTATTTGGGTCCACAGGAATTCGGGGGTGCATGGACGAACGCAGCGCGCGCGGCAGCCGGCCGCACGCTACACAGGCGGCCGTCGTTCGTACCCGCGTGACGTTACAGGCCGGGCGGCCGTCGTGCCTCAGCTGTCAAAGGCGGTCCTCCGGACGGGATACCAGCGCGGCGGGTGACGCAGGCCGGCGCGGCGCCAGCCACATACCTGGCGTGGCCGATCAGCCGCGGGGATCGCTTTGTGCCGCAGGGCCGCAAGCTTGGCGACACCGCCGCGCCGATGTTCGCTTTCGGCAGGGGCATCCCTCAGCGCACAAACCGCGCGTTTTCATATTATACGTCCACGCCGAAATTACAACTTCACCGGGTGACGTCAATGCGTAGCAGTACGGGATTTGCTCGTGCTTGGAACACCGAACGATGCTGATGGACGAATTTGATCATTTGTTGTTCCAAAATCTGCACTTCACGCTCGCTGCTACAAAGAACTTGTACAATGAATGAGATCAGGTTTCCTCACACAACGGTATTGAAACGAACGCTGCAATCGAGGCCAGACTGCCACAGCCGCCCCGCAGCGACAAAGATTTTCTTCGTAGTAAATTAAAACAGCATCCTTTCAGTCTTGGCCGATGAATCAACATTAATTTAATATAATTTTTATTTCACAGATCCTTTTCATGGGCATCTATACGACTTATTATTGAAACCCACTATGGCAGCAGAGCGTCCGTGCTCCTTATGATTGTACGCAGACGTAGTGCGCATGTCCGATCTTTTTCACGACTGCGAAAAGAGATAGTCGCTGGCTAGCCGTTGGGAAGTAAACACTTGTACGTGGTATTCGATGAATTTTGTAAAACTTCCTGGCAGATTGAAACTGTGTGCCGGACCGAGACTCGAACTCGGGACCTCTGCCTTTCGCGGGCAAGTGCTCTATCATCTGAGCTACCCAAGCACGACTCACGCCACGCCTTTACAGCTTTACTTCTGCCAGTATCTCGTCTCCAACCTTCCAAACTTTACAGAAGCTCTCCTGCGAACCTCGCAGAACAAGCCACAGCCTGCGGGATGTTTCCAGTATGAGATTTTCACTCTGCAGCGGAGTCTGCGCTGATATGAAACAGTTTTAATCAGCCAGGAAGTTTCATATCAGCGCACACTCCGTTGCAGAGTGAAAATCTTATTCTAATGAATTTGGTGTTGTGAGCAGTAAGTCAGAAAAAGTGGAACAGCATTATTGCATCAACTTTTGTTTTAAGGATGGCGATTCTGAACTTTAAACAATCCGCAAGATTCGACAACTGTTTGGGGAAAAAGCAATGGATACCACACTGATAATGGTGGCTGCTTATTAGTAAAGAGTGGAGCACATTCAGGCAGGTCCTAACATCCGCAAATGAGATTGTCATTGATTACGTAAGAACCCGCGTAATGCAGGATAGACGAATCACGATCAGAGAACTTGCAGACGAAGTTAACGTTATCACTGGATCCATTTGGACCTCTGGAGGGTTTGTGCTGAAGTCGCTAAGAACTGAGCAAGAGCACCTTCATTCGGAGATTGCACAGAACATGCTGGATCCGAACTTTCATATCACAGTGGTCATTGACAGTTATTCCTGTGAATACGACCCATGAAAGAAGTTCCAATCATCACAATGGAAGCACACATCACCTCCGAGGTGGAGGAAATGAGGCAGATTCACAACAACGGAAAAGCCATAACGTCTTTTCGACTCCGATGGTGTGGTCCATCAAGAGAAGAGGCCTCAAAAGGATCCAACGCCAACGAGGTTTTCTACGTGGCCTTCATGAAGCAGTGAGACGCTAACAGCCGGAATTTTTGTGGCGGGCAGTTGGCACGCTCACTACGATAACGAACCCGCGATACGTTCTCAATTAATACAGATCTGACCTACCACTGAGTAACGTCATACTTTCCTCTAAACAGAAAAAGACTATGAAAGAGACCAGATTTCAGAACAGATAAGACATAATGCAGAATTCGACGGATGAACTGCGCAAAGAGGTTTTCTAGCAGTGGTAGCAGCGCTCGAAGTGGTCTGAAGGGGACTACTTTGGAGGTAACTAGTGTAAAATAGTTGCGTCTGAGTAAAGGCTGAATTTATAAATAAAAGTCGGATAGTTTTCGAATCCCTCTCGTATACACGAACGCATTGTAATCTGTAACTATGTTCTGACATTTCTCATTTAAATGCAAATGTAAATTCGGTGTAATGTTAACGGACTAATTTTAAGCCCGAAATAGGGAATATATAAAAAACAAGATAGACGGAAGCAGTTCTCGAAAGATCACTGTAAGAGTAATTAAAAAGTTCCCAGAGACTTGTTATGGTATGAGTAATTGCGACATTAATATAAGATTTTGAACACACCAGTTATTCAAGGCATTCAAGGCCAAGAGAAGAACAGAAGAAAGTGGTTCAAATGGATCTCAGCACTATGGGACTTAACATATGAGGTCATCAGCTCCCTTGAGCTCAGAACTACTTAAACCTGACTAACCTAAGGACATCACACACATCCATGCCCGAGGCAGGATTCGAACCAGCAACCGTAGGAGTCGCGCGGTTCCGGACTGAAGCGCTTAGAACCGCTCGGCCACCGCAGCCGGCAAGAACAGAAGACAGAAGATTTATCAAGAGAGAGTCATTGCAGAAAATCTTCGGGAAAGAAGAAATCGAGCACGGGAAGAACGAGAATTGTCTGGGTTTTCATCCAAAATGTTGGACAACGCGGAACTATAGAAGTGACTGTGGATGCAGAAGATAATAGAGTAGTGTTTTGGTCAAGAGGTAGGTATAGCTTGTGAACTGTAGCTATAGCGGACAGTACAAAAGAGAGAGTTGTGAGTGATCTTTTGTACTAACGAAACAGGTTTGCCACCACAGAGTACTGATTGTGCAAATCAAGAATGTCAGTGCCAAGCACTGATTTAATTAGAAAGTGAATATTTAAACACACCGATACGATGCCACCTAAATAAAATCTAAGTTGGCAACCATTGTTTCCGTCAATAAATATGTGTACATTTTACATAATAATACATTCGAGTCAACCATATATGTTTCCTGAGGCGATTTATTACGTTATAAGTCCTCAAATTGTTTTCAAAACAGCTGTCTAATGGAGAATTTTTCACTAAAATGTTTCAACGTTTCTATTGAAGACTCATCACCATATTGCCATATTCGTTTGGTACCGGTACCGTGAAAGATTTGCTGCATCACACATCCAGGGACCGTCTTCTGCCACAACAATTATATCACAGCGGGAGAAATGACATCCATCTTTAGGCAGCCATTTTCAAAACAGCAAATAACAGAGTATGTATTTGTCATTTTAATTACATTCCATTGAAAGTATCTCAATATACATAACAGCAAAGTATATTAAAAATGTGATAATTAACCGAAAGTCGATAATAAAACTCGATACATTCACTTAGGTTCATCACAGCGGTTGTTCAGATGTTTACTACTTTCCAGCATTCTGTAAGACATGACGTCAGTAACTATTCTGGTTAACCAAAGTATCCAGTAAATTGCAGAGAACTGTCAAAGTTGCAATATTAATGTCCTTTATTAATCGATTTCTAGTTTTTGCTAGTTTTTTTTTACACTCCTGGAAATGGAAAAAAGAACACATTGACACCGGTGTGTCAGACCCACCATACTTGTTCCGGACACTGCGAGAGGGCTGTACAAGCAATGATCACACGCACGGCACAGCGGACACACCAGGAACCGCGGTGTTGGCCGTCGAATGGCGCTAGCTGCGCAGCATTTGTGCACCGCCGCCGTCAGTGTCAGCCAGTTTGCCGTGGCATACGGAGCTCCATCGCAGTCTTTAACACTGGTAGCATGCCGCGACAACGTGGACGTGAACCGTATGTGCAATTGACGGACTTTGAGCGAGGGTGTATAGTGGGCATGCGGGAGGCCGGGTGGACGTACCGCCGAATTGATCAACACGTGGGGCGTGAGGTCTCCACAGTACATCGATGTTGTCGCCAGTGGTCGGCGGAAGGTGCACGTGCCCGTCGACCTGGGACCGGACCGCAGCGACGCACGGATGCACGCCAAGACCGTAGGATCCTACGCAGTGCCGTAGGGGACCGCACCGCCACTTCCCAGCAAATTAGGGACACTGTTGCTCCTGGGGTATCGGCGAGGACCATTCGCAACCGTCTCCATGAAGCTGGGCTACGGTCCCGCACACCGTTAGGCCGTCTTCCGCTCACGCCCCAACATCGTGCAGCCCGCCTCCAGTGGTGTCGCGACAGGCGTGAATGGAGGGACGAATGGAGACGTGTCGTCTTCAGCGATGAGAGTCGCTTCTGCCTTGGTGCCAATGATGGTCGTATGCGTGTTTGGCGCCGTGCAGGTGAGCGCCACAATCAGGACTGCACACGACCGAGGCACACAGGGCCAACACCCGGCATCATGGTGTGGGGAGCGATCTCCTACACTGGCCGTACACCACTGGTGATCGTCGAGGGGACACTGAATAGTGCACGGTACATCCAAACCGTCATCGAACCCATCGTTCTACCATTCCTAGACCGGCAAGGGAACTTGCTGTTCCAACAGGATAATGCACGTCCGCATGTATCCCGTGCCACCCAACGTGCTCTAGAAGGTGTAAGTCAACTACCCTGGCCAGCAAGATCTCCGGATCTGTCCCCCATTGTGCATGTTTGGGACTGGATGAAGCGTCGTCTCACGCGGTCTGCACGTCCAGCACGAACGCTGGTCCAACTGAGGCGCCAGGTGGAAATGGCATGGCAAGCCGTTCCACAGGACTACATCCAGCATCTCTACGATCGTCTCCATGGGAGAATAGCAGCCTGCATTGCTGCGAAAGGTGGATATACACTGTACTAGTGCCGACATTGTACATGCTCTGTTGCCTGTGTCTATGTGCCTGTGGTTCTGTCAGTGTGATCATGTGATGTATCTGACCCCAGGAATGTGTCAATAAAGTTTCCCCTTCCTGGGACAATGAATTCACGGTGTTCTTATTTCAATTTCCAGGAGTGTATATTTCTCGCAGTCTGGTATTATGCGATACCGTATAAGTTGAGGAGTAAAATTCTGTAAACTGAAGGTAGTATTTTATATTAATGCTTTGGTCTACTAGCTTCCACGATAACGCAAAACTGTGTGGAGAATAAGCAATACTTACATCCCTCAGCATTCAGGATAATATAAAACTGCTGTTGGTATTCTGAGATTAGCTCAGCTGTCACAAACTAAATCCTCCTTTCTTCCAATTTCCATACCACAAATATGCTTAAAGATTAGTTCAGGCGAACCACTAGCAAGGAATGAAAGATCCCACCTTTCATACATGTGGCTATGCACCCAGTGATGGGAACTTTGTTATAGCTGTTTCACATTACAGTTTCAGTTGGATTAAAGCCAATTGCACACAGACTGAAATTAAGAATTTCAATAGATTTACAACATCTCAAACTTCTCATAGAAATATTTACGATAGTCACATTAAGGTTTAGCTTAAGCCAAGACATAGTCGATTTTACCATCCTTAAAAAGCTAAACATTATTGTAATGTTATGCATGTGTCTGTTTTATGTATGAGTGATTGTCTGTGTGTGTGTTTTTGTGTGTGTGTGTGTGTGTGTGTGAGAGAGAGAGAGAGAGAGAGAGAGAGAGAGAGAGAGAGAGAACTTGGGCTTAACTTTTATCTACAAGTGATGATGCGAGATTCTGACATAGAAGATGTTTCTTCAGTACTAGCGTATTCTGATAGGAAAGTAACCGATGAACAAAGAGGGGAATCCGGCGTAGAACAGAATACCGGGGCGCAATGAAGGTCAACGTTTTTAGGTGTCTAGGAGGTGAACTAGTTCACCTTGTGCTCTTGAACTATGGCAGCCATACGATTGTCATGTTTTCTTGAGTGCTGATGTGTGAAGTTTCCGTTGTGTGATATTTTGCTCCTGTATTGTAATTTCTGATCATTTTGTAATCAAGGTAATGTATAGATGCACGTAAGTTTACATAACAACTATTGTTAGTACACGGTTAAAAGTCTATTTAATTGACAAGAAGGATCTTGTTGATGAATGCTTGTTTATATATCTTTCTCGTGTGACTTTACTTCCATAACCTTAACTGTGGCCCTGGGGCCGGACGAATGGGGTGGAATCGGGTAGTACCCCATTTGGCGTCACGTTGGTGTGAAGTGAGAGATCGTTTTTAGTAGGTACCTAATTTATGTTTCTTTAATTTCAGGTGGTTGAATAGTATAATTAAAACCGAGAAGCAGTCATGGTCTACTGAGGCAATGTACAATGCTGCCAATGAGGTTATTTCTGGTCAGTATGGATATGTGAATGCTTCAAGTCAGTATGCTGTTGCGCAGTATACTCTGGAAAGATATGTTAAAACAATAAGTGAAAACACTGACTACAGAATTGATAAAATAGCTGGAAAGTATAAAAATATATTTATGGGAGAACAAGAACCTCAGCTAGTTAATTACTTACAAGCAATAGAGACTAGTTTATTTGGTCTCACAATGACAGATTTGCGAGCTTAGCTTATAATTTGGATGTAAGATATGGCATTGTTACCATATTTGAAATTTAAATTGTAGGTATGTTTGCAAACCCGAAGCAACGTATGGTGCACGAGTCTTGGCTTTCATAAAGCAGCTGTAGATATTTCTCTTTGCTAGCAAGTTTACTTGACAAGCACAAACTAAGGCGCCATGTCACGGACTGCGCGGCCTTGCCGCAGGATGTTCTAGTCCTCCCTCGGGCCTGGGTGTGTGCGTTATTTTTAGCATAAATAGTGTGTAGTATTTTATCAATCTTCAACAACTGTATTTGTATACATCGAAATAATGAGGAACCAGCAGCATAAAGGAAATTTAATTTCAGTAACCGATTTCCGACACTTAGTGCTTTCCTTCAGAAGGTTAATAGTGCTACATGAACACAGCAGTATGCTGCATGCATCATATTGCTGGTGCGAGGAAGTAATACATTAATTATAACCTTTTGAATAACAAGACGAAATGATTGAAACTGGTTAAGGAAATTAAATTTCTTTTATACAGCTGGATACTGATTATTTAGCTGTATAGATTACTTTCTGTCTGCCTGACTATAAGCAAAATAAGTAGCCCTTGCATTACAGTGCAAAAAACTAAATCCGGCCACGCGGAGTGGTCGCGCGGTTTGAGGCGCCATGTCACGGACTGCGCGGCCTTGCCGCAGGATGTTCTAGTCCTCCCTCGGGCCTAGGTGTGTGCGTTATTTTTAGCATAAATAGTGTGTAAGTCTAGGGACCGAAGACCTCAGCAGTTTGGTCCCTTAAGAATTCACACACACTGGCTAAAACTGGCAACTGGGCGATGTTCAAAGAATGAAACTGGCCATAACACAATGAATGTGTAATAACTGAAAATATCTATACTAGCACCAATGTCTGTCTGCACTTGTGTCTTACCTGGTTACAGAATGCCATAATTTTTATTTCTCCCGACCTTAACCAAGCATGGCACCAGATTACGTCAGCTGAACAATCAACGCTATTCATGGTTTTTGGCACAGATTCGGATCTTTATAAACACAACACAGTCTGGTTTGTGCTGTCTGTGGGACCGCCAACCTTTGTAGAATTTTATACGAAGTTTTTCTAAAACAAAAATAAAAAAAGAAGTATTTGTCACTATCTTGACGTACTGGTTAATTTTGGTGAAAGTGAAGTAATTCTGTGACTTTGTGGTAATGCCCAGAAATCACAGTGCCACCTCAAAGTCGGCAACATGAATCGATGTCACAGACTTTAGCAAGGGCTCATGGCAGACCGCTATGATATAAGGTAGACATTCGAGCAACAGCAGTGCCCTTGTACTGTACGTGAGTTCATCTAAGGAAGTCATCATCATAGTCAAGGACCAACGTGATGATTTCTGATGGACTTGTACATTTATATGTGAATGATTGTGCTACAAGAGAACAGTCTACCAATCTGTGCATCAGTTGATGCTGCAATAGCTAAGAACAGCTGTGACTTATCAAGCAACCCTGCGGCAAGGATCTGTACTAAAGTAAAGAAAATCTTCCAAATAATGGAAGTTACAGGCTGGAATATCAACAATATAAGGCAAATAGAACGCTACTAACCATAATGATGACATAATGAGCTGCAATCAGACACAACAAAGAGGCAGTCACACATTTAGCTCGCAGCCAAGAAAGAAATGAACACATTCATTCACACAAGCAACCACACCTCACACGGAGCACCTCTGGCAGCTAACACTGGAATGCACCTGGGACATAGAATGGAAGCAGCATTCTGGAGGGGCGGGAAAGGTTAGGGATAGCAGGGTACAGGTGGAGAGAAAGAACAGCGGTCTAAGATAAAGTGTAAAGGATCTAGATTGCCAACAGTTGCAGCGTCGGGAAGCTGTGGGGCGGGGAAGTGGGAAGGGTCTGGGGAACGGAAAGCGAAAAACGAGAGGAGTGGGGAAGATGGTCTGGTGTGTTGGCATAGGGCGGCATAGAAAAAGAGTGTTGGGATAAGAATAGGAAGGAGGTGATAGGGCAAAGGGGGCAGGAACTGTTGGGTGGAGGTGTGGGACAGCAGGTTAACATAGGTGGGTCCAAATGGCCGAGATTGTTAAGCAACCATTGAAATCAAGCTTTTCGAGTTCACTTGCATGTTGTGCCACAGGGTGATCTATCTTGCTCTAGGCCGCACGCTGGCACTTGCCTTTCATCCTGGTGTCTACCTGGTTGGTAGTCATAGCAGTATAAAAAGCTCTGCAATGATTGCAGCAGCCATGATATATGACATGGCTGCTCTCACAGGTTGACCATCCTCTGATCGGACAGAAAATCTGTTACGTAAAGTGGACTAATATTTCATACGTTCTAGTTTGATGAGCCGTCTCCCAGAAAAACGAAATAACCCACAATAGTGGCTGGAAGAATGTATCTTCGACTGATCGCTTTTGCGTGTGTCACAACCGTCCTTCTACCAGTAGGAGGCAGCCTGCTCCACGTCACGTGCCTCCTGCTCACTTGAAACTAGATACTTGTGTGAGGAGGAAGTCTTCCGAACAAAACAGACACTGTAATGTCGTATATTTCGTGGACGAAAAGACATCTGAAACCGATAAACTGAAATCCTCAGTTTATCGACTTTGCTCTATGTTAACTGGGTGTCCTCTACTTTTTAAACACGTCGGGAAACACCAGAAACCTGGCGCAGAGCTAATCAGATCTATGGCGTTCTAACAGTAGTGGACACCAGAAGATCCTGAGGAAGATCCCAGCAGAGGGGTCGAAACGTCGATCATTTAGAAGAAATATGACGCTACCTAATTACCGATAAGATTTTAACTTCAGTGACAACGGCCACGAAAGCCTGCAGACTTACATAAAGGGGAAACTGCTAGGCCATATTACACAAAGGGGCATATTTTATATTGCTTCACTCAGAGAAGCCGTGGTCACAAAAAAATGTTACCCATGGAACTCTGTCCCTCTTGTTTTAAACAGTTCCAGAAATATCATCTGGCTGGTCATTTGGGAATCTTCAAGAACAGAACGAAAATTTGGGAACACTCCACATGCAAGGCTATGGATAAGCAGATTAGAGATCTTGTGTCAGGGTGTATGATGTGTTGCAATACAGCATCAAATACTCGCTATGCATACCTGACAACTGGAGTAGTTAATCAGCCCATGGAAAGAATGTATGTTGATTACGTGGAGGCATTGCCATACTCGCAAGACGACAGTCGCTATACGTTTGTGTGACAGTACGCATAATGTGGTTTCGCTGGTTGCTTCCCATATTACGATAAAATGCCTACAATCAGTATTTGTAATCTTTGGGTCGAGCCGGCTGTTAGTTACAGACAATGCCTGTACCGTTATCTCAGCATCATTCTGCAATTTCTGCACTGGAGCTTATGTTGCCCATACCATAACCAATGCGTATTTCCAAAAACTGTCGTTTGGACAGTAAACAGCGATGTATGCGCTGCCATAATTGCATTCTATGACACTGACCACACCCACAGGGATATTTCCCTACCAGTTCGACCATACGTGAGGCTCTTAGGCAACCATCTGTCACCCTTTAGGTTATAACTACTCCGATCTCGCTATTGTTCTACCTGAGGTCGTTGAACCATCTTCCTCTGGAAAAAGATAAAAAGGTGGTGCTGCACAGGTTCGAGTTCTCTGGTAGCGCACGAATAGCTTGAAGCTGGCCCATGCGAAACTGGAGCGCTGCTATAACGCTGGTAGGTGGCCGATCTAATGAAAGACGGACGAGAGGGTATTGATAATAACCCTGCGACAGTAATCCAGGGGAGGGGGGAAGGGTGCGGGAGGTAGCAGAAAAATGTTAAGGGGAAACTTTTGCAGAGATTTGTGGGTGCAATCCAGGGCCCCGCAGCTTATGACACCTCTGACCCTTCCTGTCAGAAATCCCTTTCTACGCAGAGACCCTCGTGAAGATGGTGGGAGCGCCATAGAGACTGCATGGCATCATGACAATCCTAAAAACTGCGCCATTCTGAGCCAGTGGGCCGTTATAGTCACCGGCGCAGACATCAACATCCCTGGTGACCAGTCCGATGCATGTATTGTTCTCGTTGACGATGCTGTACTTTTCCACCGACTCGTAGCACGCGGTCATCCAGATGTTGGAGAGTGACGTACTGCAGGATGTATGGACTGTGTGGAAAGATACGCTCCAGGTGCTATCCTATCAGAGAGTGCCACAGTGGAACAAGTACTGGGCGCACTTTCCGCCAAAGGCAGACTCACTGTTAGGATATCAGCGTTCAGGGTGAGCACTGACCGCATTGTCCATAAGGCATGTAGTCAGGTTGAAGTATCCAGATCAGAAATGGTTCAAATGGCTCTAAGCACTGTGGCACTTAACATCTGAGGTCATCAGTCCCCTAGACTCCGTAAACCTAACTAACCTAGGGACATCACACACATCCATGCCCGAGGCAGAACCTGCGACCTTAGCAGCTGTGTGGTTCCAGAATGAAGCGTTTAGAACGGCTCGGCCACCACGGCCTGCTGAATGATCTGGTCGGCCAGTTCGATCGCCTGCTATATTGCTTCGTCAACACTTAGATCATGCTCTCAAGATACTCTCCAGCTCTATCAGATAGTGCCCCAAACCAGACTAGAAGCAGACTGGGAATTGCAGTTGTTATTTAAATTGTCGTTAGTTCATGTAAAACATAAACGCAAGAGAGGGTCCGTGACCAGTTAGAAAAGATGAATGTCTTTGCGGATGTTGAGTCCAAGAGAATGTCGCGACTCGCGTTGGTGGCTGCGTAAACTCTATGTACATCCTGCTGTTTGAGGAAGATTTATATTCCTCTCCTGTGGTCATCACTGCTTGGAATGTTAGATTACTAGTTGCACGCGAAAATCTACTGATTAGGCCATACTGGGTGGATAATTCTCTGATCTCTTTGGTGACAATTATTTGGCACATACAGCTTACCCTGTTCTCCACAGAATCGAATCGAAGTGCTTAACGTGGCTCGTATCACCAGCATGCAGCACGCCTAAGGTGATGGAGTTGGTGAGAAGAAAGAACAAGAGCCAACCATGGGGTGGCAAAACCGTGCTCTCCAGGGTCACCCTGCTCGACACCAATCCGCTGGAGCTCATTGTGGAGCGAAGAGCGTAAGTACAATAGGTACTGGATAAAGTATGTGAGAAGAAGACTCTTCTGGTGAACAAGAGCGACGTTAGGAAGGTAGGAGACGTACTGCGGGAGTAAACCTGTGAGGGCAATTTGGGAGCTGAGGCACAGTTACATGGTATTTGTGTTCACTGTGGCTGTAATCATGTTACATCGCATCTAACGACACATCAAGGTAAACAGCTTTTATGAAGCGTCATTGCAATTAATATTTTGTCTCAGTTCCTCCTGTTCCAATGCACTCATTGTTGAACGATCCCTGCGTGGTGCAGCAAAGATACCGCCAATCGACCGACTATATTTCAACAGTCAGCAGTACTGTCTATGTCAAAGTGGTTGATCACGCAGGACACATCATGTGGGTTATGCTTCTGTCATTCTAATGGCAATGTAGGACACTTCACCATAGACCACACTGGTCATGGTGTCAGAAAGATCAGTTTTCGAACTACCATTCGAACGCCCTGTGGTCACTGTCATCAGAGTCCTCCGACCCTATGGGACGGTCTTCGAATACGTCGCCGAATAGTGAGTACGGTTCAGAACATGCCCTGAACTTTGGAGCTATGTACACTCCTCCCTCCGGATCGGAGATAGTGAACCATTATGCAGGTTCCGAATGCTTTCTGTGATGTGTTGCGCAATCTCCTGTTATGGGCATACTACCGCCAACCACCACGAACGAAATCACAATGGTGACGACTCTCACACCGTTGCATGGCTATCTCGACCAGCACCATGCGCCTCCTCACTACCCCTCAGAAGTCATTTTGGTCACTCACAACGAGGACGCCGCCTTACATTCTTGTGCCCCAGCCCTCAGTAGAAAGAGTCACACCTCCCCATGGCCGCTCAATACATTCATTGTGCTTATGGCGGCGCTCCAGCCAGAACATCGTATCTCTTTGCCATTGCCTGTTATGGAGGAACACTTTCGAAAACAATGACCACCACACTGATAAAAGGACTGCCGTCAGTAACACACAGGGCCTGGTGATCTTCACACCCACGATAACATTGATCCTCTCTGGCAGGATCATACATCACAAAGTCAGACTTCAGTAACAGCAACTAACAGAATTGCGTGACGGTTATCTTTGCTCAATGACAACTGTAAACGTTCCCCCATTGGACAATCTCCACACAGCCATCACACGATCCTCCCTCCTCTTCAGCTCTTCAGAGAGTACCATATTGATACAGCACAGTCCCCTACATGGGGGTATGGACTAATTACGTCTAGAACTAACCGACACCTCGGCCAGAATTTCCGCCACCATCCTACATCGATACAATCATCCACCACTTCTGAAGAAGTTAGATCCGCAACGCTCAGTACTAACATGATCAGCAACATGGCAAAGTTTTCTTCACGACGTCTTCAGGGTGTCAGACGTTGATGCCGCCCTTCCATAAAAGATGTGCCTTGTTACTATTCCGACTTTGCGAATTCGAGTTGTTTTCCTTAGCAGTCGGTCACACAAAGTGCAGCAGTTGTGTCCTCCATCTGAATCACCCCACTCTCAGCTTCTAACCACGTTGGTGGATGATTTTCATCTCATGTCTCATTAATGCCAGGAAGATCATACTTGGCGACACATTTTTTTACACCCAGCACACAAGCCGTTAAGCAAGCTGACTTTATCAGATTGAGTGCTCTCTTTGGAAACCAGTGGATGACGGTGTGCAAGACTCTCCATACACGTTTCCTTCCGTCTGAAATCAGGGAATTTGGTATCACATTGTCAACGGCAAATTTCTCCACAACCAAAGAAATCACAGTATCGGTCTGGCTGCTTAGCCTCTTTGCACAAGTTGACCCTGCGACGAAACCGAGGAGAACCACCTTAGATGCACTACGGACCACGGTGTCAGATTACTAATACAATGTATATTGCCGTGCAACCTCCATGCTCCCCTCAGCTGAGCACCATCAGATCACATGGTTCCGAGGTCAAGCTGTCACCTAGCCCGACAATCCACTCTTGATTTTTGGTGCCATTTACAGGAAGCCCACATTGTGTTCGAACGTTCGCCCACGTATTGTTGGAGGTTTGCCACCTTTTTGCGCTGGGTGATCAACAATCCTCCCTTCCCTGTACCTGAGGTTTATACAACCCACTACGCTCCTGACACATGTACGTTCATGTCTGGAATGGTACAACGTACCAACACGTCCAGGCTGACGATCTGAATGTGAGCAGGAGAACTGCACGTTACACTACTTTTTTCCCGAGTTTAAATTTTGATTTATGTGTTTTCTGGCTGCAACGCTACAGGCCTCGTCCATTGCGGAACCCCCCCCCCCCACCCCTCTCCTATTCCCTAGGATAGGCCTGAAATGCAGATCCACACTCGTATATACATATATATAAAGAGGTCTCTACTATGAAAGTGAAAAGGAGACGGAGCTCCCAGGTCCGAGGCTCGGTTGGACAACCATCATATTCGCGCACCTTCCGCCAATTGAACGTAAATATTATAATAATTCTTGTAAACCATGCACCCTTAACCGTAAGGCATAAGATGGCTGCAGAGAACAAATACAGATATCAGAGAGAAAGTGGTTAGAACATCTCTCAACCGAGAAGAGCGTAGTTGCACTTTCCTTCGTCTGTCTCTCATCGCTCTGCTATGTTTCGTTTGCGAGCGAAGTGGGACTGGTAGCCAATAGCGGTTTTCATGGCAAAATGATATTCTTTTTTACTGGGCAACAAACCCAGCTTAAGCACATTTCCGTAGTTAGGTGAGCATAATCCTCGACTGTAATTCCCGATATTAGTAGGCTTTGGATGAACTGCCAAGTCTGCAACCCAGGCAACTGAAACCGGTACAACTATGCATCAAAAGCTGAGTATTATACACACCCCAAAGATATAGGTGAATCGGATGTGTGCCGATAAAAACTGACGTATCAGGTGACAATTTTCCACGTGATTCGTTGACACACACTCGCGGTGACTGCATGATCCAGATGACTAATCGACCATAAGTCCACCAATCTGTACACTCCGAATCATGATCCCAGAGATTCTGTAAGAGATTCAAATAAATTGAGTAGCTCGTTAAAAAAGAAAATAAATACCCTAAATGAGTCGGCAATCAATGTGATTTTTTATGTAATGTATATGTTAAGCAATCCACAAGGGTTTACTCCCAAAGACAATAGAATTACTGCTATGGGTTTTTTCTCAAAGGAATGTACCCTTTCCGAAGTTTGCTCTCAAATTCAAGTACTTGACAGATGTTTAATAACAACGCGGGAAAATCTGTCTCAAAATCATGTACCGTGTGCGAGAGATTCTTATCGTCTTTCGCAGTTCTAACCACCACATGCAATAATGTAGTTCTTCTAAACATTTCGAGCTAGGCTACGCGAATGGTGTAAAGTAGTAACCCGGGTCTTGTTAGTAGTTGGTGGTTCCGCCATTATTTTATTTCACCCTTAAAAGTATACATGAAAACCACAACGTTAAGCAAATATATCCCATCGGCGTAATTAAATCACCTAAACATGACTGTGATCCATTCATGCAGCTTCTTGAAAACCTTTTCCTGCTGCAGATTTTTTGCTTAATGTTTCTCCTTGATTTACTTGATGAGTTATGTTTTAAGCTATAATAGGACTGTAAGTGTCAGCCGGTGTGGCCGAGCGGTTCTAGGCGCTTCAGTCGGGAACCACGCGACCGCTACGGTCGCAGATTCGAATACTGCCTCGGGCATGGATGTGTGTTATGTCCTTAGCTTAGTTCGGTTTAAGTAGTTCTAAGTCTAGGGGACTGATGACCTCAGATGTTAAGTCCCATACTGCTTAGAGCCATTTTTAGGACTGTGAGTGGCAGAGCGGTGTGGTATTCAAACCAGTATCAGATTAGCATTTAGTTTGTATTACTGGCGGTTTTAAGTCAGCTCACTAGATTACATTAAATTGCGTAGTGAGGCAGTCTGAAGCTATTGCTATGTCACGATGTTTGTGAACTTTATCCACTTCTGCAGTGTACCAGAATGCAAGTGGGAACGGAAGGCCTTTTCTATATTTTTGTTCCGCTATGTTAAAGAACTTCATGGATAGTCTAAGCATTGGATAGATAACTCAAAAGAGGGTAGACTTCATCGGGGAAGTGTGACAGGAACTATGCTGTTAGCGGCAGATCCGGATCTACTTGAAAACGGCCGCCCCCGTTTTTCTTCCTACCACTGCACCGTTTGAGATAGGACGACAAAAATTTTAAAAAATCGATTTTTCAAATATATGTAACGCGCATCTTTCTTATGAGGTTGTTATATAAGCCATATATGTTCGAGGAAATGTAAGAAATGTTATTAGGTCTTAACTGTGCCAAAGTGTGGTTCGAAGCCTCTTCACACAGTACTCTTCAACCGTACGTGACTGTACTTCGCTGTGTGGAATTCAAATGCGCATATTTTTTAATGGAAGCAATCAAACCTGTATTCAGGACAATGAAAGCTAAAATGTCTTTCCTGCTCCCAGTCGGCCGGTTTGACATTCTACACCCCTTAAAAAACTCACAATTAATACTGTGTGGAATTAGTTTTGAATTCGAGAAATTCAGAAAATCTGCATTCTTTATTGCCTATTAGCTAATAACATTCTCTTTCTTGTGACATAAAAATTAATATACAAAACATAAAACCAGTAAAGACAAGAGACAAGTAAGACAGCACACGCTTCTTCAATCCTCATATCTCAGCATTTTTTTCCCACTAATCTCGCTACAGCTTTACACGACGAACTTTCCGTTCTGCGAAAGAATCTATTACCTCGTCAAAATTCGTCAAAAGTTTTGCTACATGAAAATTCAAAATGTCGTATATAAAGCTGTTAGTACTTATAGTACCCAAGACTGGCGTGCTCTCGCGATTTTATTACGTCTATATTACCATTGTCTGCTAGATAAACCAAAACAGGCCTTTCTAATATTGCAGTACGTGCCAAATAGGCGAGACTGTTTTGACACAATGGTCATTTTTATCTGCTTGATTGACAGAAATAACACGACAGAGTATAATTCACAAGTACCATTATCAAATACCTGTTAGGCCTACAACAAGCAAATAGTTTTTCGTTGGGAAATAGTTTCGCGTTTTATTCATAGGCCCCAAGCATGAGATAGTAATGTGGTAGTAGCAGGAAGAAATTTTCATAAATTTGGAATCGTCACGACCTTCCATATAATTTATGTGATGTTCCCCGTTTTTTGTCCTTTCGCGTTATGAAGAACAACCTTGTCATAACTAATTCTGTAAATATTGCTGCCATTGTCAAAATTTATCTTCCGCTTAACTTCGCTGCCAGAATCACCGGCTCAGTTACCCCACGTTTATTCTCCGGTTACGCGTTATTACGTGTATGTACAACGCCCTTTCCGGTCTATTCCGAGAACAGAACTTAAGCGGCTGCTAACCAGAGACTGACCCTTAGTAGTGTAGCGATATGGCGAAAGTTTCCGACAAAATTTCATTTTCTTGGATACATCGAGAAGATAATACTCGTATGTAATCTTTCTTACCCGTTATTCTTGTTAGTCGTTTACTTCCATTCTAGTAGTATGAATCTATGAATTTCGCTAATAATTATAATAACTTTTATTCAAAATCATATGTGTAACCCATAGACCAACATGCGCTGGATGCTAGGCGCTTTATAAAACAAGTTTTTCTCCATCAGGAGCAGGAATTTGGTGACCCCTGAAATTGCCGCCTGGGGAAGATACCCGGGTTTGCCCCCCTCCCCCAGATCCGGGTCTAGTTAGCGAAGTATAAATCACTTTGTAAATAGTATGTACGCTCCTGATCACTTGTTCTAAGTATCTCGTGTTTTCGTAGGTTTGATAACACCTTTCGTAGTCCGTAACGGTATATGGAATGAATTACTTGTTAAAATTGATAATTCTTAAAGCTGGTTATTTCATGCCTTTATTCTACAGTTTTGTGTGCCCTGTGTTAAATACTTGCATTATTTCAGCATTCATGGAGGGCCCACGGAAAAACAATCTACCAGCGCATCGTCGACCAGTTAGCCGTAATTGAGTGCCAAATTTGATTTTAAACTTTTTCTCTCCAGCAGCGCTCATATCAGCGGAACAGATACTTAGACTTTCTTTCACAGGGCTAGGTAGACCTGGTGAAACCAATATTTTATGGTCTTTGCAAGTAGGGGTCTTTAAATAACTTTTTGTGTTGCTGTCCTGGCTAAGTGTAAGTAATAATTACAATTATTTTTTCAGTTAAACAGTTTGAGAGAAAGTAAATGGGAACTGAAGTTAACCCAGACTGTTTGCTATTTAATTTTTGTGAGGTATTTCAGATGTATTATTGTGTCTGTCTGCGACGTAGTGTGTTACGACTAGCCACAGATGTGTGTTATCCCCTGATGTTCTCATGTTAGCGAAGGCAGAAAGCATTATTAATTGTGACAGCTCATTACAAAATTCAGTGAAATAGTCCTGTGTCAAGTTAGTACATGGTACGTTACGTGTATAGACTCGAACCCAACGAAAATACATCAGCCGCTATTTTTATTAATGAATTTTAACTATGGAAAAGCTAAATAATAACCAGTAGTAATAATCAATAATCATTAAAACTTTTCTCTTTAGTATTAACATTTTTTTAGAGACGTGATATCAGTTTCTGCTGCTCGTTTCCGCTATCTGTTGGCTCAGTTCTGGAATACGAGATATATTTGATCGTTTGCTTGTGTACACATACAATATGAGATTTGGTTATTACGTTACAATGGTAATTGAGGGTAACTACATGTCATGATAGGCGTCTCTCTTATGTTGTTCTACAGATCAGGTGACGATGACCGACAAATGCAACTGGTAGTCGAAACTGAAGTACTTCCTTAACTGCGACTGAGGCGCATTTACGCATACTTTAAACAGAAGTCTGTACCAACCTTCCATGTCGTACACATGTCATATATTAAGAAGTACATGTCACGGAGATAACATGGTAATTAGCCACAGATACGCCGTTCTAATCCGGTATCTAAGCTTAACTATCCTCTCAAAGAATTGGGCGTCTATATTCCAGAGCCTCGGACAGTCTTTAATATCAACCGTTTTCTGGCGTTACATCTCAAACGAACCTGTAATTAATAGTTGCTCCCATGTAGGACTTCCATACGTCAGATGGCTATATATATTACTCCCTGCAACGTTCATACTGCTTCTATAACCATAGCATACGGCACGAGCCAAACATTTGATAGATCTGCATGCTTACTCTTAAGAGATATTAGGTTCAATATTATCGCTGCGTAATATAGCTTGCGTCATAAAAAATGGTTCAAATAGCTCTGAGCACTATGGGACTCAACTGCTGTGGTCATAAGTCCCCTAGAACTTAGAACTACTTAAACCTAACTAACCTAAGCACATCACACACATCCATGCCCGAGGCAAGATTCGAACCTGCGACCGTAGCGGTCGAGCGGTTCCAGACTGTAGCGCCTTTAACCGCTCCGCCACTCCGGCCGGCGCTTGCGTCATACCTTATTGTATTAAATAGCGAGATTTCGTCCAAACTGAACTTATCGTCTATAATAATAGTAATAACGCAGAAATACAGAATGTTTAAGAATTGCTATTAATTGTAACTAGCGTCAGACCGTAGTACCCATTTACATACTAGGAAATATGTTTTTGTGAAAACAACATAGTTTAAATTCCATATTAAAGTGGATTCTTTTTAAAAAAACCATAGAGGGTGCATTGCTTTCATTATGTTGAGTTGGTAGTCGGAAGCATTTTAGTATTGGGTAAAAGTCGAAAAATAGTTGGACTTCCCTTCTACTCATCATAAGCGATGCACGAAGTATAGCGTTCATCCACTGCTCGAAAACAAGCAACGTTAGGTTTTAAGGCCCTGTAGACGAAGGAACAAAATCTCGTACAGGACAAGGACAAGAAAGATAACGCCCTGGAGAAGTGAAAATTCTTATCAGTTCCTCTGATAAAACGAAACTGAACTCTGTTTTTTGTTTTACAGCGCTTGTCAGCCTTACAGGTAAATAGAAGAAATGTGTTTCCAGCTGATATATAGTTGTTGCATATGACAACAACGAAACACTATAATACAATCACATTATATGAATTCAATTTCGGTACCTTACTTCCTTTAGTATCGCAGATGATAGTAACTGTAATTTGTCTTTATGTGTTTTTGTAAAGGGATTTTTATGTAGTTAATGAAAAAAATGTAGAGAAAGTGAATCATAAAGGCGAGATCTAAAAGCAAACAAGGAAAAAATTCCCACTACTGGGCGAATCAAAAGTCAAAGACGGTATCTATTTTGCCCTACAGTTTCTTCAGCTTTTCAGAGCTAGGCAGTTTTGTGAATTGTTACAGAGAATGAGAAGGCTGCATGGGACAATCAAAAAATGATTGTTCCTATTTCTTAGAAAATGAGGGAGCACAAAAATGTAACTATTCTGTGAATGAACTGATGCCATGTTGTGAAAAGCTTGACTGCACATTTGATGTCCACCTCGGCTTGTTCCCTGAGCATTGCTGAGCAGTTTCTAACGAATATGGCGAGAGATATCAGAATATTGTCTTCATGGAGAAGATGTATACAGGGAAACGGAATCTGTTGTTTTTGCTGATTACTGCTGGCCTATTGCTTTGGACGCGCCAGATGCAGTTTATAAGCGATAAGCCGAGAGGAAACGCGCATGTGATCAGCAGTTTGATCAAAAATTATTCAGCATGTAATAGCAGAACATGTATGATGTGAAAGGTAAGTGTTTATAGTACTGGATATCATGTACTCTAACGGTAGCAGCTGGTACTTTCTTCTGTCATTAAAAATTAGCAGAGTGTTTGTCTATGTTTGTTAAATTATGAAACTGGATTCCACTAGGAGGTTTCTGCACAACGACCACACAACTAGTATTACAAATAAGGGAAAATTTAGCATTGGTAGTAGAAATATGAAACCGTTTATTTTTTATTATTGGATATCAACTTCAACCACACAGTGATCACCTTCGGTGCGATAATAAATCCAGTGGACTCATATGATCGTGTAAAAAAATATAATTTCAAACGTAGGTGTTCACAGTAAAGAACACGTCAGCATGTGCCTACAACCTTCCTCTGCAATGATGCCATAGCGTCTCGCCCTAAGAGGTCAGCCTCACGGCCTGGCAAAGCTACAAATATCAAGGTGTCAACACATGCGAGAAAAAGGCTACAGGTCAGAATTTCACGCCAGGTGTAAGCTGGGTCAGTGGTATGTTAGCACCACATTTCACCCCGTTCCGGCAATGCCACTGTGGAAGTGTCACACAATGGCAAGGTCGGCCCACACTCTGTTACCCTCATCCCCACACCCCTCTTTTTTTTTACGCCTTGAGTCATCCGCCGGGTCAGCTTTGTCAAACGTAGTCAAGAACGTGGTCCTGTTGCTTATCGCACAGTCAATCGTCAGTTTAGACCGTGATATGTTTGGGAAATGAGGTGCCAAGGGAAAGGGTGGTTTCATTGGAGCCCTCCACGCCACCCTCAGAGGACTTTTCATGTCGATTCCGAGTGGCGGTGTGTCTGAAAGTTTTTCCTCGGCTACCCCCTAGAAAATCGCTTGATTTCAACGCTGGACGGCTTGGTTCTGGCCTGTAGTGCAGAGTCATCAAAAGCAGGGTTGAAAGGCTGGTAAGAGTGTGTGTGATGGACTCCCTGCCCGTCGTGTGACTCGTTCACGGTGGCGTTGGGCGGAGTTGTGGCGATGTGAAATCTTCAACCCAACAACTCACTTCACACACGCACCTCCGTGCTCTGGCCTCTTTCGCATGTGTCGACACCTTGCTAACTGAAGATTCGCTGAGCACGAGGATGACGTCAGAGTGTAACACCATGGCTCTAATGCCCTACTGATTTATTTTACATTTGTTTCATTTAATGTTACATTGCTGTGCTTCTGTAAATGTGTTTGTTTGAATGGGTAACACAAAACTGTATACTCCTTTCTTTGTTAAAACTTTGGTGTCATGATTTGATGGTATGCTGTGTAGCATATCTCTCGTTTAAATTCTTTGTCCCATTTGGAGGGAACAAAACTTACTGTATATAATTGTAATTTTGTGTGAATAATTTTTTTGCAGAAATGTCTATATGTGCAAATGTTTTGGTTTACTTAATGCGTTTGTTTGCTGTTATGTAAATTGCTGATCCTCACTTGGGAATCTTAGTAATTTGGTGTATAAGAGGTAGTGTGGTTCCCCTCGGGAACGGAACTGTGTAGCGCGCGCAAATTGTGGTTGGCCTAGGTGGAAAAGGTGGAACTGATAGTCAGTCGGGGACGAGCCACAAGTCGGCGACGAGCTACGAGTCCGTGCACCGTCATGTAAAAGATGCATATGGTGCTAGTTCTGAGAGAGGCTTTTCCTGCTTCTTTCCAAGGCCTCGGATGGATGGATAAATAGCCGGAACAATTTTGGAATTTGTATCTGTCGTCGCCACCAAGAAATGACAGAGTCCAACAATTCAGTCTGCGAATCCACCTACCAACATGCAGTTGCCACCACGTTGCGCAATCATTGCTACGTAATACTACAATGATGTATAGTGAAGGATCAGCTTAATGGACGTGCTAATGTGCTGAAATATAAGGTAAATTGTATCTGAATTTATGTACCTACCTTGATTTTTCTCCTCATCATAACAGCTCTCAGGTTCCTCCCCGTTTGAGCTAAAGTGATATCCGAGTGTACTTACTAAAAGAAATTAAAGCCTAGAGTTTTGCTAGTTAATGCTTCTTGAACTTAGTAATTGGAAAGTTAAAGTTAATGTGGCAATAAAGTGAGTTAAAGTAAATGTTATTTGCTCAAAATAATTTTCCTATTAAAACTGCTATTTAAAGTGCTGTTGCTAACTTCAATATTAAAAGTTCTTAAGACTGAGGCTTATAGAGTTTTGCTTAGTAAATGACCACATTACTGCCTGTTGTTAATCTCAGAAAGTGGGTCAGTATCTTACATTAATGTTAATTTTATGTCTCATGGTAGTAAAAGTGGAAAATTGCATAGTAGGAAATTATATGTTCATGATTACTAAGTGTTTGTCTCTCTTGTGCGCATATTAACAGTATAAAGACCACTCACTTTGTGGAAGCCCTGAAAGTGATAGTGTTTTTCTGTACGTGTTATAATTTTGCAAATAGTTTTTGTGCTGCTCCTGTTGTTTGCTTCAATCTTAAAACGTATGTGTGTCAGAGTTCATTGCACTCGCGTGTGGCTAAGTCTGGGTTGTGTTTGTCCATTATAGTTACTTATACCTACTTTCATAAACGAGAACGTTAATCTTTCTCTTACCTAATTAGGCTGGCGACCGTTTCCCTTATTCTGTAAGCAATATAGCTAGGCAAAATTTTGTTTGTTACTATTCCAATATTTACGTAATTTTGACTTTCATTTCCGATAAGCCACCTCCGTTAGGAACAACACGGTCAACATAACAAAATTCCTCTCAGAGGGTAGTACTGCTCTGTTGCTTTGTGCCATAGTTGTTTTTACGAAATAGTTTTATGTCACAACCTGTTTCTAGCATTGAGATTATGATACAGCAGTAGCAGACAGGAGTGTTATACGTGGCTTTTCCGTGACAGGACTAATTTTTCTGTTGGGGCATCGTATGTACTAAGCCAAACTTGGTATTTGAGTGTATAAGCTACGTAAATGCCGCTGTAGTGTTAGAAGAGGGCAACACCCTTGTGGAAGGATTCCAATCTCATGCGTTGCAAAGGAAGACAATGAAGGGTTCTCCAAAGAGTGACCCTTTGTCTGTGTTGAGCAGTGTATTTAGGGACTACACGGAGAACTGAATCCTGAGTGGCGGGATTGCGATTGGAAACGATGTTCTCCCGGAGTAGAGTCCAGTGTATTGTTGTTGCGACCCCTCTGTCAGTGCAAGGCGCAAATCCAAAAACACCGGTGGAAAAGTGACGTATGAGACACATTACGCGTTCCACTACTGACTGAAAAAAGAAAAAAAAAAAACGTTTGCAGTCCGATCCAGTTTACTTCTCAGCTTTGATATATATAAGTCCTTTAATTCATGCCGTCTGCTGCACTTTAACCTGATACCTGCTGCACACCGGTTAAACTGTCTGAATGGGCTCCTAAACGGTAGGACGATGGGTCTGGAGACTGACTTTACCAGTCCTGGAAATGAGTTTTGACTCGGTTCTCAGGGATGTAGACCTTTCGCTATGGATGGTTTCGAAGAAAGTGACCGACTGTGCAGAGGGCCCTACTATGCGCAGCCAATCTAAGTGTGCTCATTTGATTCATCTTTTACAGGCAGCCCGGTTACGACAGTTTGTCACACAATGACTTCTTCTAATGGACAGAAGGCTTCACTGGGAGCTCTCTGGTGTACTCATGCACGAAGAACCGTTCAAACTTTCCAGAAAGGGCTGTCTTACAACTGAGCACGTCATATTGTCGAAAGTTACTAACTTCTTAATTAAGTGCAACTACGACCTGCACCAATTATTGACAGTGCTTCTATACTGGAGATGACTGTTGTGTAACAGGGATCAGGGCGGCGGATGTAATTATTCGTATTCACCCTGATACCGCACTGTGGCGCCGTGAAGCCAACTGCAGTCAGCGAGTAGGCGCGTCTGCAGCTGGATGGCCAAGTTCAGCTCCCGCCAGAATTTGCACTTGAGCACAGCCATAGTTCGGTAGCACGCTGAAGACTGTCGTGGGGCACATCTTGTGGCGGGCTGTAGGCAGTGACAGACCCTGCATAGCGGGAAATGTGGTATTCACGAGGTCTTACCCATCCCTGTTTTGACAGGGTTTCATCCTGCACCATGCAAGCCCCGAAAGTAGCGAGGTGCCAGGCTTGGGCGTGTCGTAATCCAGGTCACCACTGCCACTCCCGTACTTGGCCCTGCCAGCAGTATTCTAGCCCTGGTAAACAGGGCATTGCCTTCCGACGTGTCAGCTCGGCCTTCCTGTGGTTCCTTGTGTTGCACCACTGCTACAGCTTCTCGTTAGCTCGGCCATGGGTTTCAACCGCCAAATGGGAAGGCAGTGCTGCAACATCTGTCTGCTTTTTATCCATAAATTAAAGTCAAAATTAATTATTTAATCAGCATTACTAGCTTCAAATACTTTTTAATATCTAATTAACTTCACTGTGGTGCCCCTACAATAGTTTACCTCGTCTAGAGACTGTTCATTTATAACGTGGCTGCCCTTGTATTTCACCGAACGTATGGAAAACACGTTCTTATGTCGTGTAAGCGTTGTTGATGATTGTGAAATAAAGTAACGCCGTTGAATGTCGTCATAAACAGAAGACTTAGTAATTAATGTCACCTGAATGGGGAGGCCTTTTTACTGGTCCTTTTCGACCAATCCATCGCTCATCCGACCTGTGTCGTGGGTACTGCCTACGAGGTGTGAAACGGAAATGGTGTCCAGCCATGAGTAAACAATAACCATTCTTCCTGCAAGTTTAACGTTTTTCCAACAGCGTATGTTATTTTTCGCACAGAAACAGTACTTATCAATACGTCGGGCAAAGTTTTTGACCATATGAGTCTGTTCCTGCCCACTCATATATATTATTGACGAGTAACACAGGGCACAAATCGCCGCCTGCCCTGTTTTTCAGGGTATGTAACTTTCCGATCTTCACGTCTTCTGGAACGACGCGTACGTCAAACACCTCGTGGCCTATACGTTCTGCTGTCTCGAACGTATGTATATATAGACACTGGCTGAAACACGATAAAACACATGCTAAACTCATACAGTCACGACATGATTCCTCATTTTTGTTTTTCACAGCAACACCAGCGCTCCAAGCGGCCACTGAGTTACAGTGTTCAATATGATATCCAACGGTTTCGGAGAATATTGTTTATATTGTGTCATTCTATAGGTTTCCTAAGGACCTCAAATCATATGAAACAGAACAATGCAGAACTGTTTAGTTCCGACATTTCTGTAATCTCCAGACTATCATTGAAGAATAACGTGTACTTCGAAGAATAAGAAGATAAGACGAATTACAGAAAGGCGTCCTATACGTACGCAATAACATGAATATATGCTTATTATATTTATAAACAAACCAGTTCATAAATGCGTAAAAAATAGGAAATTGCTATGGAAGACAGCACTTACATTACAAGGTTATTGTAAATGGTTGAAGCGATTTCATAAATTCACTGTAGCTACATTCATCGAAATATTGTCACAAAAATCAACTCCCATACAGAAAAAAATAAAAAAGTTTTGCATCGTTACAGACGCACTTCAGATTTCTGTCATGAGAGTGCAGCAGACAGCGGATAAGCTAGATGGCGACTGGCGCCGACAATGCGTATATTTCTGCTTGAAATACATTCACATCAGTCCTCCATAGCAGTGCAGCGAAACTTCAGAACGATGTTGAACAGATATGTGCCGACTGTCAACTGCATTCGAAGACGGCGTGCGCATTTTAAAGCTTCAGGATGCCTCTACAAGGGGAAATCAACGGGTGGGCGTGCAGCGAGTGAAGAAATGGTTGACCGCCTGCGAGAGAGTTTCACACGTAGCCCACAGAAATCGACGCACAGGGCAAGCGCGGAGCTCAGCATACTACAACCGAATGAGTCAAACTGAAGCCTTAACGTTTACAATTGCTAGAAGACCTGATTTTCGGCAAAGCTGCAACAGATTCTGGAAGGAACTGGGTTTTGCGAAACATTCATCTTCAGTGTTGAATTAGTAATTCTTGTGCATGGCACAGTGAACATGCACAATTTGGGGGACAGAGAATTCCCACGCTGCGGTGCAGCACATGCGAGATTCAGAAAAGTTAATGTGTTCTGTTCACTCTCACTGGTCCTTTCTTTTCTGCTGAAAAACTGGTTCATGCTGCAAATGGAGACCGACAGTATGGACTTCATCTACCAATAGGATGATGTTCCACTCCACCTCCATCATGATGTTGGCCAATTCTTAAACAGGATATTGAGAAACTGATGGATTGATCGTGCAGTGGTAGCAATTCATGTCGGGCCTCCACGCTCTCCCGACCTATCGCCATGCGATCTTTTTTGTGTAAGGATATGTCAAAGATTCAGTATTTATGGCTTCTCTACCAACGACCCTAGGAGAACTGTGAGCTCGAATCAACAGCGCTTTTGAACAGGCTGATAGGGACAGTTTGCATCTAACATGGGAAGAACTTCATTATCGAGTTGATAACTGCAGAATCAACAAGGCGGCACATATGGAGCACTTGTAATATGTCACAAAATTAGTTTTTCTATGTGTGTGCAAAGCTCCGTGATAATATGCCAAATAACACAGTTAAAGAAAATCAATGAAATCGCCTCAATCATTTATAATAACGCTGTACTTTATATAGCAGTAAGCCACCGTCAGTGTAACTCACGAGAAAAGTACCTCACAGGCTGTTAATTCAGAAACGCCTCTCGATGTGCCACACCTATATGACTCCGTGTTGCCTTTTGGACAGAGTTATATTTTGTAATGCTTTAGTCTCTTTTCAACACCAATTAATTTTATTTTAGGCGTACACTGGAATTTTTATAATTTTTACATCTGTAAAGATTTGGTTTTGTTTGTTTCAAATTCATAGTCCGTTACGACAGTACAGAAACAAACGTGCGGTTTATCGCACAGCATGATTTAATAGCCCGAGTGTACGTCAAAAGGAGCTTATGTAGACTCCTTAATTTACGATTACAGCTACAACAGTGTAGTATTTATTTTGTAATTTTTTTAACCTTCCAGATGTCAAGATGACAGCTTAGCCCCGACGAAACTAGCAATACATTTATGTAATGCGATCACATCTGAAGCTTTCCATATATAAAAAGGACATCAATTCCGCAGGTGTTTCTACATCCGAACCACAAACGTCAAACTTTTTCGCTACTGTCGTGTTCTAAAGAAGAAAGATTTAGGTGTTCCTTTTTCCCAAGTGCCATTCGAGAGTGGAATGGTAGAGAAGTAGTGTGAAAATGGTTCGATGAACCCTCTGCCAGGCACTTAAGTGCGAATTGCAGAGTAACCACGTAGATGTAGACGTATACCGTATGTGTTCTGGCCGGAGGCAGTTCGCTCTGCGCTCTTGTATGTGCAAGTGCTAAATAAACCTGCTGATTTCTCCTAAAGTGAAGTTAATGTTCGTCTTTCACTTAATTACACCTTCTTCTACGTGACATTATTCTGGTGGAGAGCTGGGTATTGGAATCTGTGATAGCGCACATTATCGACGACACAGCTGACCCCATCAGGCCACAACAGAGCTGCTGTTTACGTGGCGAGAAACCAGAGTTCGAGCCATATTCAAGAGAGACAGAAGAAGAAGATGACGTTATGATGACAGCAACTGTGTGCCACCACATAAGACATCCTTCCTGTTTCTCTGGTGACGATGGCCAAGATCCAAACAAGTGGCTGAAGGTATATGAGCGTATAACCAAATTTAACAAATGGGATGACACCGTGTGTTTGGCTAACGTATATATCTACTTGAAGCGAAATGCCAAGCAATGGTATGAGAACAACGGGGAGAAGTTCACAAGCTGGGAAGTATTCCAGGCATAACTGTGCAAGTATTTCGGCGACACACAACGACAGACGTGCAAGGCTGGACATAAACTAAAGTGCAGGGCACAGTTTCAAGGAGATACTAAAGCATCCTACATTCAAGGCGTCTTGCAGCTGTGTAAAGTAGTGGATACTAGAATGAAGGAGGAAGATACGGTTGCACATCTCATGAAGGGTGCTGCTGAGGACATGTATCAGGCCCTACTCCTGAAGAAGATTTCGACAGGAGACGACTTCATAAAATAGTGCATCAAAACAGAATTACACGCAAGAATTTTGAACGGCTCCCAAACGTCGTATCGGTATCTGCGATGGAGGAAGTAACTGATTTCACAAGTGTTCTTCGTCAGATAGTGAGAGAGGAAGTTCACAAGGCACCTGGATTGCACAGCGAGCAAAACACCGAGATACTTCAAGAGATCATAATGGAGGAAGTGGAACATACCTTGAACCCAATTTCTTGTCCTTCATCTCCCTTTAAAACGGTGAAAAAGTCGAGAACCAGGCGAAGTTATGTTCCTGCAATGTCGCATGAGGAACCTGTTTGGGCACCAAGGAATACTGACGTCTGGAGGACCCAGGATAACCCACCAATATGTTTCCACTGTGGACGACCGGTACATGTGGTACGCTGTTGTCGAGATAGGCGGCGGATATTTGATGACGCCCACGCCAGAAGACAGCAGACCGAACTCAGCCGCTTCCAACTCCGGGACGACGAATATGAACAAGAAGATGTGGGTGCAGGACGACGTAGGTCACCATTGTCGCAAGCTAGCCGCTGGAGAGGACGCTCCCCAACACGCCGATCAAGGTCTTCATCCCCGTTTAGAAGCTCCAGCCGATCACCTAGCCGCCGCAACCTGGAAAACTACGGGGTGCGACCTTTCTTAGAGGTGAGGCCGCCGAAGAGAAAAATCCTACGTCGTCGCTCACTACAAATATGAAAATGAAACTACGTCGATATCCTCATGGATGGCCTACTAGCTCAAGCTCTTCTTGACTCCGGAGCATCATATTTAGTCATTTCGGAGAAATACCGTCGCCAATGGCAGAAAACCGTATTCGTCGACAGCAAAACATCTCTGCTGAAGGAGGCTAATCGGATATATGTAAAACCAACAGGAAGATGTGTCACTCGTGTAGGTGTACACAGCCCTTAGAATTCATCGTCTTACAAGAGTGTAGTCATGACTTCATTCTCGGATGGAACTTTTTGAAAGCTTCTCAGGCAATTACAGATTGTGTTCACACGAAGATTATGCTACACGAGATGAAATACTGTGGACAGGAAGATGCACATCCGAGTGTGTGGAGACTATGTGTGCTGGATGAAGTGATCATTCCTGCAGTTAGCGCTAGAAAGGTAACTGTCATGCGTCATGCCATGCATCAACCTATGGATCTTGTAGTGGAATGTAAGAGAAGCATACCACTGAAGAATAACTTGGTCATCCCAGCCTCTGCCGTCTCATTTAAGAACGGATTCAGTGTAGATAGTTAACTGTCGCCAAGAACCGCAGATCCTTCCTAGACACATGTGCGTAGCAAACCCTGAGCCGTTAACTGCAGAACAGCTGAGCGTCATAGAAAACTCCCATGACGAGACTGTAGGCGAAATTAGCGCTACCACTACGAGACAAGATCTTCTACCTCGACTATCACCAGATCTCCCTAAGGAACAGCTGAAGAAGCTACTTGCCATTCTTCAAGAGTTCTCTGAATGCTTCAATTCACAGGTGAAGAGCAAATTAGACAAATCGACGGTGAAGCACCGGATTAACACTGGAGACCATCAACCAATAAGTCAGAGAGCATACCGTGTGTCACCAACGGAACGTCGAATAATTCGCGGAATCCATGGTCGTCACCAGTGGTTCTCGTCAGGAAGAAGGATCGCAGTTGGCGCTTTTGTGTTGATTACAGGAATCTTAAAAAGAAAACTAAAAAGGACTTTCACCCTCTTCCACGAGTTGACGATACACTATATTGTCTGAAGGGGGCTAAATTTTTCTCAACCATGGACATAACTTGGGGTACTGGCAAGTCGAAGTAGATGACGCTGATTGTGAGAAATCTGCATTCATCACCCCTGAGGGCCTGTGTGAGTGTAAGGTAATGCCGTTCGGTTTGCGTAATGCACTAGCAATTTTGAACGGATGATGAATAGTCTTCTACGTCACTTGAAGTGGACGACGTGTCTTTGTTATTTAGATGACATTATAGTCTTCTCAAAGACATTTGATTAACATATAAAAAGACTGATGGCCCTTCTTAAGTGTATCCAACAAGGCGGACAGAAACTTAATACAAGAAAGTGTCTCATTGGAGCAAAAGAAATTGAAATACTTGGGCACCATGCGTCAAACGAAGGTGTGCGGGCAGACCCAGGAAAGGTGAAATCCATAACGGATTTTCCTATTCCTAAAAGTATTAAAGATGTGAGAAGCTTCCTCGGATTATGTTCTTATTGCAGTCGTTTTATCAAAGACTTTTCTATCAAAGCCAGGCCACTCCAAGTGTTGTTAAAAGCTGAAGCTAAATTTATCTGGGGTGGTGCTCAACAAGATTCTTCTGATGTGCTGCGAAAAGCTCTGACGACTGACCCTGTACTTGGTCTGTATGATGAGAGAGCACCTACAGAACTACACACAGATGCCAGTGGGTATAGGATGGATGCTGCTTCGGTGCAAATGTCGGATGGCAAAGAGGAGGTTATAGCCTACGCTTCTAGGACACTTACAAAAGCCTAGAGCAACTACTCAACTACAGAAAGAGAATGTCTTGCTGTGATCTGGGCCATGCGCAAATTTCGACAGAATCTCTACGGAAGGCCATTCACAGTTGTTACGGACCATAGTTCACTCTGTTGGTTGACAGGTCTTAAGGATCCAACAGGACGACTCACCAGGTGGTCACTGCGTCTCGAGCAGTATGACATTACGATAGTGTACAAAAGTGGAAGAAAACACCAAGACGCCGACTGTCTCTCAAGAAACCCTGTGCAAGACCATCAAGACTTTGATGAAGATAGTGACTGTCTCGCTGCACTCCAGGCTCTCTGTGCTGAGCAGAAGAGGGACGCCAAGATATCTCAAATTATGCTTGCCTTAAATCGGTCAGAGGAGGTGAAAGGACAGTTTAAGGTAGTTAATGGATTTCTTTGCAAGAAAAACCTTGATTCATTTGGAAATAGGTGGCTACCAGTGATTCCTAAATACATGCGACTAGATGTTTTACAGAAATTCCATGACACTCCTGAGGCCGGGCACTTGGGATTTATTAAGGCATACGATAGGATCCGCAAGAGATTTTTCTTGCCGGATTTATTTAGGGGTTTCCGTCACTGTCGAGAGTGCCAGAGGATAAAGGCAGTTCCTCAGAAACCACCTGGACGACTCATACCAATTCCACCAGCCTAAATGCCTTTTCAGCGTGTTAGGATTGAGCTCCTCGGACGATTTCCAACGTCTGCTAGTGGCAATAGATGGATTATTGTTTGCACCGATTATCTGACACGCAATGTCATTACAAAAGCCGTGAAAACAGACGAAGCATTCGAGGTAGCCAAATTCACCGTGGAAGACATTGTATTAAACCACGGTGCCCCAAGGTCATTAATTGCGGATCGAGGGAAGCTTTTCAATCGAATTTTGTGACAGAGGTAAACCGTCGGTGCAACAGTACTCATCACATGACAACTGCCTACCATCCACAAACTAACGGGCTTACTGAACGCCTTAGTAAGACCTTGGCCGACATGCTATCAATGTTCATCAGTGTTGAGCAGAAAAACTGGGGTGAGGTGTTACCTTTCGTGAAGTTTGCCTACAACACCGCCAAACAAGACACCATAGGATTTACGCCATTTTTCCTGATGCATAGGCGTCAGGCGATTACGACGGTGGACACTATGTTTCCGTTACATCCTGATGACGTGGACGACGACTACATTGGTCAGGTGTTAACCAGAGCTGACGAAGCTCGGCAGTTAGCTCGACTCCGCACGCTGCGGGCTCAAGAAAACGATCGCCGAAGGTATGACGCGAGCCACTGCCCTGTTGTCTACCAGCCTGGTGACCTAGTGTGGATCTTCACTCCTGTTCGGAAGGCTGGTCTCTCTGAGAAGCTCCTCAGGCGCTACTTTGGACCTTATAAGGTTGTAAGACAATTGTCTGAAGGTACTTATGAAGTTGAAGATTTCGACCCCGGCACAAGACGACGAAAGATCAGAGATACGGTCCACGTCCTTCGAATGAATCCCTATAACGACCCCGCAGCCCAGGGTTAATTAGAAGCTCCAGCGACAGCCAACAAGCGGAAAGGTGACGAAGAGCGTAGCGGGAAAGGAAGTTCTAAGAAGATCACCGCCAGGGCGAACATCAGCCATCGGGAGTTCGGAGTATGCAGAACTGATGACTCGTTCCTAGGAGGACGTAACTCCCAGACGCTGTTCTCTTAAGAAGAGAGCAATGTCACAGAAACCATGGTGTAGAGTTTATGATACTAAACTGTTGCATGGAGGGCCATAAATTCTAAACTCACGAAAACTGTAAAATTTATTTTGTATATTCGGTTTGAGTACATTCTAGAAGTATCCACAAATGTCAAGAATCATTGTATTGGAATGTTCTGTAACTGCCACGAACGATTATGTCGCTACCAATGAGATTAGAGCATCCCCTTTCCGGAGCCCCAGCAGCGGGTCTACGTAAGTTAGAACATTAATGCACTGGCCCCATTTCTTGTGTTTGCCAGCTGAATAATGTTTACATACTTTCTTAATGGCCAGGTCTCGACATCGCCTGAAAAGACATTGTATTGGAGAGTGACAAATTTACAAATGCTTTGCATACGTATATGTTTCAGCATTCAAAGCTATTGTTATCAATTGACGCTGCAACATAAAAGAACTGTTTTTATAAGTATCACTAGAAGCAGTAACTGGAGCTCTACATTCCTTTTGGGATTTCTCAGTCCCTTAATGTACTTCACCTGTATAATCCTGTCGGGACTTAAAAGTTCTCTGAACATTTTATGGATTTTAAAGATTTTTAAAAGACTTTGTATGATTTTTGAAACAAAATATTTAGCTATGAATTCAATAATAGTTCCTGAAGTATTAAAGTAAAAATTTTGAACACTGATTCTATAGTTCCTACAATTACAGTAAGTATAAGGTTAGAGGAATACGAAGAGGTCCTGTTTCCATAGTGGGGTTGAAGAACATCATTCAGAAGTTTGAATTGACTGGCTACTTGGAAGCTACCAGTTGCACCACACATTGTTGAAGAAGGTACTGTCGTTATGACTGAGAAGTTGGACGCAAGAAGCGCTCTTCAAGCAGTGTACCAGATTTGCCACGACAGTTGAACATTCCACGGTCCACTGTTCTAAAAGTGCTGCGAATAGTTTTGAAATAGTTACCGCACAAACTTAACATTACTCACCTACTTTTGCCACGCGATGCAGACATTCAAGTAGGCTTTGTTTATACGTTTCTTGCAAAGGTGAAACTGACGACATATGGCCTTAGAACACTTTGTGGTGAACTGAAGCAGGAGTAGTGAAAGGCGAAGTCACATTTAGGGATCGTCACCATCAGCGACCGCTTATGACGTTCTCCTGCGTAGTGTGCACATCACTGTGTGGTGTGGCTTCACGGCACGGTTCTTGATTGCTTTATTTTTCTTTGATGAACTCGGAACCCAAGTACCAAGAATATAGACATGCAGCGTGAATGGTATACGATACTACGAACTCATTCGCCGAAATGTGATACCTGCTGTACGGGAAAGAGGTGGTTTCCACCCAACAACTTGGATGCACGATGGGTCTCCACCTCATTATGCTCGTGGGGTCACTCGGTTACTTCGAAACTCAATATATGATATCAAATCGTTAGCTGATCTTTCCAAACTACGTGACAGCCAAGATGACCACATTTTAGACCCTCTGACTGTGGGTTTACCTGAAGGACAGGTTTTTTCAACAGGACACCAATACCCGCGAAGATGAGGACGACGAGATAGATAGCAAAACACCACGCATAAAATGTTTCTGTCAGCAATAGAGCAGGAAGCACAAAACCCTTCAGGAAATACAAGTCACTTAAGATTAAAAAAAGAAAGGAAAGCTAAGGCGTAATGGCTGATGAAAGATATGAAGAAATGGAAAAAGAAATGATTGACGGAAGGACTGACTCCGAATACAGAAAAGTGAAAACAACTATCTGTAAAATTAAAAGCAAGCGCTGTAACACTAAGAGCGTAATGGTAATTCCACTGCCAAAGCATGGGATAGAGTGGATAGGTGGAAATAGTTCACTGAATACCTGTCTGATGATGTGATAGAAGAAGAGACAGAAGTTGATAGAGAAGAGATAGCTGATACAGTATTACAATCTGAATTTAAAAGAGCTTTGAAAGATTGTAGATCAAATAAAGAAGAAGAGACAAAAATTCTGAAGATTGTAAGAGGTGAAAAGAGCCAGAAATATTGCACAAGCAGCTCATCACCTCATGCATCCAAGTTGCTGCCAAGAATAATATACGGAAGGACAGAGGAAAAATCTAAGGATTTGATAGATGACGATCAGTTTGGCTACAAGAAAAGTAACGGCACGAAGGAGACAGTTCTGACGTTGCGGTTGATAATAGAAGCAACACAAATGAAAAATCAAGTCACGTTCACAGGATTTGTCCACATGAAAAAAGCATTCGACAATGTAAAATGATGCAAGGTGTCCGAAATTCTGGGAATTCTGGGAAAAACAGTACGTTTAGGAGTAAGACGGGTAATATGTAGTATGTACAAGAACCAAGAGGGAAAAATACGAGCGGTAGACCAAGAATGAGGTGCTCGGTTTGAAAAGGATGTAAGACAGGGATGTAGCTTTCGGCCGTACTGTTCAATTTGTACCTCGGAAAAGCAATGAAGAAAATGAAACAATTGTTCAAGAGAGCGATTAAATTTCATGATGAAAGGATATCAATGATTCGCTGATGGCATTGCTATCTTGAATAAAAGCGAAGAAGAGTTACACGGTCTGCTGAATGGAATGAACAGTCTGATGAGTACAAAATATAGACTGAGAGAAAATGGAACAAAAACGAAAGTAATGGGAAGCAGCAGAAATGAGAACAGCGAGAAACTTGACATTGATGGCCACGAAGTTGGTGAAGTCAAGGAATTCTGCTACGTAGGTAGCAGAATTCCTTAACGGCCGAGAGAAGTCTGCAGGTATCAGACATAGCAGCTATACTCAAGACAAAAGCGAACTTTTTAGTTCACTTTTGACTTAGGCGTAGCTGCTCTAAATTCTGACCATTGGCTTTTGGCAATGTAATTTCATTCTGATGAAGACACCCCTAATAGATGTCGAAACTTAGGTCACTGGAAGTATCACTTAGTTGGAAACGGTTGGCTGCGTAACCCTACGTTGAAACTTTCAATTTTTGTTACTAATATTTATTATCGGAAAGAAAGACAGTCATAGAGGTAGTTTTGTAATAAAGCTTAGCATCAAAATTATAAGTCTTAAATAAAAAACGTTATTGTGTCGACTTCATTAATGTTTTCCAGATTTAGACATATTGGATACAACATTTCGAATTTTTCAGTTGTTGTTGTTGTTGTCGTGGTCTTCAGTCTGGTTTGATGCAGCTCTCCATGCTACTCTATCCTATGCAAGCTTCTTCACCTCCCAGTATCTACTGCAATCTACATCCTTCTGAATCTGCTTAGTGAATTCACCTCTTGGTCGCCCTCTACGACTTTTACCCTCCACGCTGCCCTCCAATGCTAAATTTGTGATCCCTGGACGCCTCAGAACATGTCCTACCAACCTGTCCCTCCTTCTTGTCAAGCTGTGCCACAAACTCCTCTTCTCCCCAATTCTATTCAATACCTCCTCATTACTTATGTAATCTACCCATCTAATCTTAGCATTCTTCTGTAGCACCACATTTCGAAAGCTTCTATTGTCTTCTTGTCCAAACTATTCATCGTCCATCTTTCACTTCCATACATGGCTACACTCCATACCAATTCTTTCAGAAACGACTTCCTGACCCTTAAATCTATACTTGATGTAACAAATTTCTCTCCTTCAGAAACGGTTTCCTTGCCATTGCCAGTCTACAATTTATATCCTCTCTACTTCGACCATCACCAGTTTTGGTCCCGGCGGAGGTTCGAGTCCTCCCTTGGGCATGGGCGTGTGTGTGTTTGTCCTTAGGATAATTCAGGTTAAGTAGTGTGTAAGCTTAGGGACTGATGACCTTAGCAGTTAAGTCCCATAAAATTTCACACACATTTGAACATTTTGAATATCAGTTATTTTGCTCCCCAAATAGCAGAGCTCCTTTACTACTTTAAGTGTCTCATTTCCTAATCTAATTCCCTCAGCATCACCCGAGTTAATTCGACTACATTCCATTATCCTCGTTTTGCTTTTGTTGATGTTCATCTTATATCCTCCTTTCAAGACACTGTCCATTGCGTTCAACTGCTCTTCCAACTCCTCTGCTGTGTGTGACAGAATTGCAAAGTCATCGGCAAACCTGAAAGTTTTTATTTCTTCTCCATGAAATTTAATACCTACTCCGAATTTTTCTTTTGTTTCCTTTACCGCTTGCTCAGTATACAGATTGAATAACATCGGGGAGAGGTTACAACCCTGACTCACTCCCTTGCCAACCACTGCTTCCCTTTCATGCCTCTCGACTCTTATAAATGGCATAAAATTCGTTATAAGAAGTCTAAATATGTATTACACCAATTTTTGTCCAAACTGGAGATTTAGGCAAGGTTTCCAGGATTCTGATCCACTGGGCAGCGCCACGATCCCGTTACGCCACCAGCGTCATTCTGTTGGCAGTCGTCACACCGTTGCGACTCATAGGCGTAGTTGTGTCTCTGAGATCTCGTATAATAAAGAAGGGACGCGAGTATTAATGCATTAGGCCAATGCTTAGAACTCTTGGGGGGTTGACAAGGCTTAACAAGGGTAACCAAACGCCATGAGTAAATCTTACACCGGTGCGTTGGCGCAGCGTGTTTTCCCTACCACCACCGGCGGCGCTTCGTCGGGCGTTCGTTTCGGATTAGGTGGCAGCCGTATGAGGGCAAAGGCGGGGCCGGCACAGAGAGGCAGCCAGCGAGTTTGCGATGCAAATTAGCAGCGCGCTGTGGTGGGAGGTCCAGCACCCTCTAGCTGCGGCTCTAATTAGCCACCGTGGTGCCGCACCAACAGCGCCACCAGCTAGCGAACAGTACCGGGCGCCGCCGCCTGTAATTCCGCCTGACGCCCACCACCGGCAAACAAACAGAGCGGGCCGGCGGGCGGCCAACTTCAGTGAGTCGCGAGCCGCGGGATACGCCCCCTGCGACGCGTCTCGCCAGCGGGACGCGAGGGGTAATGGGGTGTGACGTCTCTCGCCCAGCGGGTGAGCGGCGTTCTGCCTAGGACGCGTACAAACAGTCAACAGGTTGTGCTCTCGCGTAGGCGCTAGGACAGTCATTCCCCAACAATAGGGAACCTTTCACCAACTGCGACATAATCGCGTATACAAACAGTGATCCAATACTGTAAAATGCTTTTTTTTTTTTATTTCAGTCTCTAATCACAATATGAACTCTTTAGAGGATGACCGGTTTCAGTCTGTAATGACCATCCTCAGAGCCCTTTTCCACGATGTCCTAAGGTGATACGGCCATAATGGCATCGTCAAAACATATAAATATAATCAGCATAGCATCGTCACATAGATTTAAAATATGGTGTAGAATAGGCCACATAGTCCATGTGTACGATGTGGCCTATTCTACACCTGTTTATATTTATATGTTTTGACGATGCCATTATGGCCGTATCACTGTAGGACATGGTGTAAAAAGGATCTGAGGATGGTCATTACACAGTGAAACCGGTCATCGTCTAAAGAATTCACATTGTGATCAGAGACTGAAATAAAAAAAGCATTTTACCAGGGTACCTATCCTCTGAAGGCCGAAATGAAAATTTCTGAGGGTAAAAACAACGAGCGTTCGATGAAGCTTTCGTGACCACTCAAAACGTTTTTGTTAAAAATAATCTCCAGTACCAGATTTGCGGAATATTTTAAAAGTTATTAATTTAGAACTGTATCTTTGCTTTTTAGCTTACGTCAGATACCTTCCCTATCGCTTTAGTGATCACTATGTAACAATGTGGCGGTACGCTTTATAACGTGACAAAACTGATATTAAATAACTCCGCAAATATACCAAACCTTAATCGTAACGAAATATGTTACTGTGTCAACTACAAAAAATATAAATATTGTCACTTCTCAGAAAAATAGGAAAGACGCTTTTTTTGCCGAAATATTCTCTCTCTTTCCTTTTGTTTTCTTGTAGTGTAAAAAGCCATCTTGTGACTAGGCATGAAAAAGTGTAAGTTTCATGTAATATACAGCCTAAATATGATCAAATATTATTTAAAACTGTTGTCTTCTTTTATATACACAAGCTCCTATATTCATGAAGTGGCAAAATTAATTTCTTTATGCAAAATTTTATAGGGGAACTTTTGTGGAGAGGTCAGTGCCATTGTTCTAAATGGTAACAGCCTAGAGTCATAATAAATATCTTAATATTCTCCAATTTTGACAAATAAAAATAAATTTAAATCTACGAGATATCTCTTGAATAGCGGTCCTTCCTTCGCGACAATGAAAGTAATCAATATTTCCAATATTAAATCATATTTGAGTAAACTAATTTCAGTAAATTTTTTGGATCCTCGCTTAACGGAATCGCGAGGATCTCCTTAGCCTAGCATATACACAAAAGTAAAAGTAAACTACAGATTCAGTTGGTATAACAATTACAGTTATACATCAAGTTTTTTTCCATAAAGTACCAGAAATCAAAAGCCCTCAAATAGGAAAATTATTGATAATAGTACAATGTAATATCTATATATAAAAACACAGCGTCGGGCAAGTTAACTGCGAGAAGCACCACAACTGAGCCAGTCACGTAAATAATTTTCCAGTTGTGAAGTAGGCACAATAACATTAACTTAAACTTTTCATAATATATAAAAATCAATACATAAAAACCACTACAACAACTAGATAACGGCTCAGTAAAATATAATCTGATGTCGTGCCACGGAAAAAAGACGTGTTAACCTTTCCGCTCTTGTAAACGTGTATACACGTACTGTTTCACTGTTCCCTAGGTGATGTTGACGTGTATACGCTCGCCGCTTGTATTTTCCACCAGTGTTATGGACGTCTGCATACATTCTGCGCCGCCATCCTCTCACTGCCGCAGACAAGCTAATTCCATATCTCAGTAAATAAAAAAAATTTCCAGTATTTATGATAAAACGCACGTGCCTCACTCCTGTCCCGTCATTTGCAAACAACCTCGTTTCGATATCTTGAATTGTTTACGAGATATGACGACTGTTACGACCACATGATTCGCGATGCCCAAGGATGTGAACGGTCGCGTCACGCCCAGCCACTTGTCTGATATAAAATCCAATCAGTTTATAAAACCCAATAACTCGACAACGAAATGACGTATCTTTCTGCTCCCAATTTTAAATAAAATTTGGATATGTTGTAGCGTTTGTGTTGTTGTTGGATGTAACTGTACTAGATCAGCAGTGGAGCTGCTAGATAGTGTTCCCTGGCAGATCACTGACTTGAGGATATTCTGTCCAAGGCGACGGACTTCGTCTGTTCTGCAGGTACTGCGTAGCCTAGTAAGAAATTGTTTGACAAAGGAATTAGTAGGGAAGCCACAGAAAGTCGGGTTAACCTGGCGAAACATGAATTCGAAAATCAACGCGTAAATTCAGAGATAGTGCTGTCACAAGTATTCACACATTGTTGCACACTGAGTGTATCCGCTGGGCGAGCATACTTGCTGTAGGACGAGTTGAAGGTACGCAAAATGACTCACAAGCCCGTCCTCAGTATGAAGACCAGTCCCCAGGGACACAGCGCTGAAATGAAATAGCGGGTAGCACTATAACTAGCGTAACTAACCATGGGTAAAGTTAACAGCAACAGGGGTCGGCCATTAACAGCTTACTATGCAACATGGCGGTGTGCTGTGCTAGTTCCAATGGTTCAAATGGCTCTGAGCACTATGGGACTTAACTTCTGAGGTCATCACTCCCCTAGAACTACTTAAACGTAACTAACCTAAGGACATTCCCACACATCCATGCCCGAGGCAGGTCTCGAACATGCGACCGAAGCGGTCGCGCGGGCAGCGCTAGTATCTTGGTGTACAGATTTAGCACAAACGCATTAGCAACCTTCGTAATTGCAGAGTGCTTCAGAAACAGCTCGAGTGGGTCCCGGATGACTAAACCTGTGCAGCTCCCAGGGCAATGTGTAACACTGGCCATTAACTAACGTACCTGCCGTACACTGAACATGGTGATGATGACTCCTGTAGAAACTGCAACGGAATGGGGCTGGATAGCTGCTCTATAGGTTTTTTAACTACTCGGTCGATGAGCCACAGCGCATTTCCACGGTACGCGGAAAGGTCCTCGTGACCAAACAAAAAGGGTAAAACGTTGAACTTTCTCTGTTTTTCAGGCCCTTCACGTTAGGTGTCCTGAAATGGCGACAATTCTCAAGGGGGTACAACCGTGTACGTCACCACCACCACGTGGATCCAACGAAGATTTGAAATAACGGCCAGAACAGCAAGCTAGATTTCGCCATCTTGGACATTTTCTATATTAATTAATCGCTGAATTCTAAAATTATCCTGCCTCCTCTAACCGATGCTCCTCTACGTAGTAAGTACCTCGGTAGTGTCTGTGGACATGGGAAAATTAATTTAGTGGTACTAACTGAATGATCACGTTTGATGAATTGTTAATTAATAACTTGGCTGTTCGGAGTTAGGCATCAATTTACTCGGAATTTTATGTGGAGTTCGAATCTGTGGTCAGAATTAGAGGAATAATTTCGTTTCTCTCTCTTCCTTTTTGGTGAGGACTGGTTTGGTCGGATACTGTGGCCTTGCCGCTTGCATGACGAAGTCACTGCTTTAAGCTCTCATTTCATTCACCACAATGTATCAGAAGGAATCAACTACACGCGAAGGTTATGATGCGTTTTTACCTCAGCGCACTTTAAAATTTCGTGCAATGCTTTAGTTAATTTGATCCAGCAGAGTAACTGTGACGGATAACGAAAAGAAATTCATTCAGTTCTTTATACATTTCAGACTGTCCGATACGAAAAAACATAAATTTGTTTCACCTAACAGTTTTCTTAAAAACGGGTGAAGGTACTTCTTATCGACCGGATGGAAAGAACACATCTGTAACAGCGAAAACCTCAGTAAACGGGTGTTGGAAAGCGACTCGTGGGAACACGTGTAGCATTCCCATATGTTCCGCATGATTCAATTTCATTGTCATTAATTACTAAATCGTGGCAATACATAATGTCTCCCACCCTTTCTCATAATGCAACACGTCGTGTGGTGAAAGTCTCGGCAGTGTTCGGGATCCTTTTGCGTCTTAAATTACATTGCGAATCTTTATTTTTTAAGATATGGTCAAAAGGTTTTGTAAGAAAAAGTATAATGACCAGCAAGTATTTAGTAATCGCAGTCAGACTGTTTACAGCACCAAGGAATGGTCCCCTAACAAACGGCAGTTTAAGATTCAGTCAGAAGCGCACTCATCTGGAGAGGAACTGAGGTAATCGTTACTGATAAAGGAAAAGAAATTATTAATCTCTCTCTTTCCTCTCAATTAAGTATGAAACACCTGCCCTTCTGCTAATTAACGTTCACTAATGTAAAACAATGGTGACAATTATCACGGAACTAAAATCCTATGGTACTATCATTAAATTGAAGACTCACTGTGAAACGTAACAACCTCGGATGCTTCCCTAAATCAACTGAGCTAAAATAAACGTAATAGAACGTGAAAGAAACATAAAACTAATGTAGTCTAACACCGTCGTTCTAAGAGCGTCTACGTAGTTACTCGATTCAGCCAGAAGAGTTTCGAAAACGCTCCCGCAGAAAAAATTTGATGCAGTGTTGCTTGTCTGTTAGCACTGACAAGTTTATACAAACGTCGCTCCCCTCGGTCGTTAACTTAAGGCTGCCGGACACTGTGCTGTCCGTGGTGAGAGGTAATGCCTGAAATTTGGTTTTCTCTGTGCACTCTTAACACTGTGGATCTCGGAGTTTTGAATTCCCTACGATTTCCGAAGTGAAATGTCCTGTACATCTGGCTCCAACTGCCATTCCGCGTTTCAAAAGCTGTTAATTCCCGCAGTGCGGCGATAACAACGTCAAGAAGCCTTTTCTCAGGAATAACACGAATAAAAGTGATAGCACCGGCAATACACTGCCCTTTTATGCCGTGTGCAGGTCACACTACCGCCTTACGTATATGTGCACATAGCTATCCCATGACTTTCGTCACCTCGATGTATTTATGTATTTAGTTTGCCAATAACACTGAAGGGCAACTTTACTCTTCTATTTACTGCTTTTGCTGTCCATCCAGCGAAAGTAATCACTTCATATTACAAATAAATTCTAATGGCCACTGTTTTTTCATATTTGAGATTGAGCTGGGTTCCAAGGAGAATTACAGTAGATGAAGGAATACTTTCAGGCAACGAATTTTTAGCCAAAGTACAATTTCTTGAACTTCGGAAGGCTACAGTGTATAAAATGATTTTCATATAAGAGAACTGGCACTGTTTCGGCGAACGGTCTGTCTTTATTAGCTTTTGTTATTGGAAGAACTCTTGAGCATACCGATTACATTCGCCACAACTTACACTTGTCAAAATAGACTTTCAACTTGTTCAGCAAAGAAAATAAAAGATAACAACTGAAGGAGGTTGATACGCGAGGTCATATGCACAATGACGAACATCACACAAAACTTAAAAATAGACTGTTAGAAACAAACAGAACAAGACAACCCAATGAGACGTCGTCTTCTGAGCTAGTGAATATTGTAGTAAACGGGTGAGTTTCAGCTGTCTGAACATTATTTAAATATCATATAAGTTGTCGGCTTAAAGATGGAAGTACTTTTTTTTTTTCAGGCAAAAGGTTAATTAGCTCCCAAACTTTGTTTGGGGTATTGGATGACATTTGATCTTGTTCACGAGTAATGGTCTGAAGAAGTTTAGAAAACATTGCGTACGTGGCTGTGGTTTATACAATCTACGTGGGAGGACAAGAGCAATTTTTTCTCCGCGATCTTGTCTTTTACATCCTTCAGTCAACGTAATCCCATTACGCGTCAATGAAATTGAGTAAGATGAGAAACAATGAGGACAGGGATTCGAGGGAAGAAACGTAAAGCTGAAGTTAGAGAAAGGCTAAGAAGAATATTATTATTATCATCATATTTGCTTAATTTTTTCAGCGAAAAGGCTATGCAAATCCTTCAGGGGAAACCATATGGAGTTCGTAAGCGTACCGCGTGTGTCACCCAGCGGCTGTGTACCTTTTCCGCAGCCGTTGATTTTCTTTGACCTGCAGCATTGCTTGAGGGGTCGACATAGCAGTGTGGGGTCATGTGACTGGGAGGTGTTGTATGGGCGCTGATATAATACGGTCGGAGAACAAAACTGTTTGTGGACTTACATAATGAACAGGATTATAGTGCCAGCAGTGCGAGTGTAAAAACTGAAAAGCACAGTAAAACCATCAAAACTATCAAAACTATAGTGAAACATGATCTGAAATGTAATAATTCAACACTTTCTAAGTTAATAATAGTACATACCAAGAATAATGACTTTAGACGTGGTCGTATTGGTTTGGACACGAGGTCATGATCAATAAATAACCAAATCGAGTGACGGATGCGAGTTATACTACCAATTAAATGGTATAAAGGCCGTAAACTATTTAAATTTGCTTGTAGAGTGATTACAAACAAATTTTAGCAAAATGTCCTTTTATTGCACTTTTAGCTGATAATGGAAACTATATGCGGAATATAATTTGCAAATTTTTAAAATCTGAGTTAAAATTTAAACTCAAAACTAAATAAAAACAAAAAAGAGAAGACAATTAGTGAATGATAGGTAAGAAGGACATTTGACATCAGTTTGGAAATATAATTTGCTAATCTTTAATCTTTAAGGGCCTTAGTTATAGAAGACAGACACAATATGACAATCATAAAAGTAATCTGCAACGTACTTTCAAGTAACGTGGTAATTATTAGTGACAGGATCGCTTAGTACAGGAAAGAAAAAAACAGCTTATCAAGAGAAGACATACACCTGAAGTGTCCTCTTGCAGGGCTGTGTAAGTTGAACACATTTGCAAGTATATACAGCGTTATGGTGACTGAAATGTGGCCTTGGCGAAGTCTGACGACTATTGGCTTAAGAGGAAAATTGTAAAATGAAACCGATTTAAAATAAGTAAATGAAAACGGAAAATACATAGCAAAGATTCAAAGATTAAAAAAAGAAAATCAAAACTGTTTGGAAATTTATGAGATGCAATAAAATTTTAACAAAGACACTGGAAGCAGAAATTTTGAGAAAGAAAGCCACGGGAAGGCTAAGTAAGAAAATACTATAAAACCTTTTACAAAAATTTATATCTTTTATATTGCCGTCTGAAAGGCATATTTCTTACGTTTCACTACTTCAACCCATGGGATAAGAACAGCTACTTTGCCGTGTAATCAAAAGGTTCTGGTCCCTGGTTCGAACCCAGACACTTCTTAAGCTTTGAATAAAAATCTTCAGAAATGGTGGCTGAAGACATCCGGCATAATAAGTCAACCACGATCTGCTAACAGCCATGTGAAAGTGAGCGGAGGTGTGGCCAGGGGATAGGATAACTCTCTTTCCCCTTGAACGCAGGGGGTGGGGGGTGGAGGATGGGAGGGGGGGACTATCACTAAAAGGGCTGAGGACACAGAAGGAAATGGAAACCATTGCACAGAAGATATACAACGTGTATCCACATGCCCTGTTGCCTGTACTAAAGGAAGTCTAAAGAATGTCTATCCATTGGCAAAAGATTCCGCACTAATCCTCCATTTGGATAAACTGAAGGGGACTGCCAACGGAGACACAATAACGAACGAGACCGTAATATTCTACGAGTCTGAGCCTGGAAAGTCCATGGGGAACGTAGTAGTGAACCTAGAGAATCCGAAAACGAAAATGCAGTGTCTTGGTATAGATATAGTGGGAGCTCAGTCAAGTGAAATGGAAAGAAGATAAGGAGTTTTAGTGTGACCAAGCTGAGGTAATATAAACAGCAAGAGAAAATGGTATAACGGGAATAGGAATCGTTTTGAATAGGAAAGAAGTCAGAGTGAGCTACCGTGAACAGTTCGTAAATAGTGTCATCCTCACCATGCGGCGTAGCCGCGCGGTCTCAGGCGCTAGGTCACGGTCCGTGCGGCTCCCCCCGTCGGAGGTTCCAGTCCTCCCTCGGGCATGGGTGTGTGCGTTGTCCATAGCGTAAGTTACTTCAAGTAGTGTGTATGCCTAGGGACCGATGACTGAAGTAGTTTGGTCCCATAAGACCTTACCACAAATTTCCCAAATTTGTTGTCCTCATTATGCTCGACAGCGTCTATAACGATAGTTCAGGCATATGCGCCGATGTCCCAAGGACACGATGAAGAGATAAAGAAACTATATGGGGTCACTGAACGGGTAATTCAGTGTATAAAGGGAGATGAATATGTAATGGTCACGTGGGATTGCCATGCGGTTGAAGGAGAAGCAGAAGAATAAAGGATTACGGGAGACTCTCGGCTTGGTAGAAGCAATGAGATAGGAGGTAGGCTATTTGAGTTCTCCAAAAAACTTCAGATAGTAATAGCGAATACTCCAATCAAGAATCAGCAGCAGAGGAGGTGTACTTGGAAAAGACCCGAAGAAGCAGGAAGATTCCACCTGGATTACATCGTGGCCAAACAGAGGTTCCGAAATGAGATATTGGATTTTAAGGCTTGCCTAGCTGCAGATGTAACCTCAGACAACAATTTAGTATTGGTAAAAAGTAGACAAGTTTAAGAGAATCGTCCGGAAAATTCAGTGTTGTAGGTAGCGGAATAGCGAAGTACTGACGAATAATGAAACGGATCACAATAAGTATTTAGAGGAGTAGACATCTCTAAAAATGGCAATCTCAGATGATGCGTAGGAGAGTGTAAATATACCGAAGATAACGTCGAAGAAACATGAGGTAACAGAAGAAGTACTTCAAATAACCGACGAAAGAATAAAGTACAACTTTTTTAAATACTTAGCCAGCTGCTGAGTTAAATAGCGCCGAATACGTCGGCAAAAGTTCAGTTGAAATATTTTAGAAATTACAAAATACCAAAGTAATGAAGAACCGAACAGGACAGCATAGAATAGAGAACAGTGGTTGTCGATGGCTGGTGATGATGGAACAGTCCAACTTTTCTTGTCATTGCAGTCATTCTAAAGAGCGATCCACGTACTTCTCCCAAATATGACTTCAGTAACTACTTCCTTGAATACAAAATATTTTCCTTCTAGTAATTTCATTTGGTCGAGTATTTTTATAAAGGGTAGTGAATGTCGTTTGTTCTTTAACCACCTAGCTATAGGCATCTTGATAAGTTTTAGGCATAATAGATTACTTACAACAAACTGCACAGGAATACTGTTGCCGAAATTCATAATTATTTAAACAAGTTTCTATAATATGACAGTCATGAGAACGATGTTAATTGTAGATCATGCAGTTATGCAATGATCATGTGATTCTCAATGGGGGCTTTGCCGTAGATTAACAATGTATGGACTAACATTATAAACTGCGAAATCTTAAGTTACTATCTTCTTTTTCCTTACAAGCAATAACAGAACCTGCAGAAGCGCCTGACACGTGCTTTTCTTCCAGCGTAAATTCTTCAACATTCTCCTTCTAAAATCGCGAATGTTCTGCTTTGTTAATACTTGGTTAGGGCCAACATTTATCGTCAATATAGCATGTGATCTCCAGTATTTGAAATTCTGTCTTTATCTTTCTTACAGGTTTCACAAGAACTGCCAACAAATCATCTAAAGAAACGCTTTACAATTTCCTATGGGGCGGACAAGCGACATAAGGCGGTAAAAGAATGTCAAGGACTGTGACGTTCTGGTATGAGAGAGCACTTCCAAAGAAACCATAGTACCACAAGCGAGTCTTTTGCCCTTTTGGGCGTTCCGTATCAATGTTGGACCATGCCTCTTTAGGTAGTTTGTAGTTTTAGTGTGTTCCGAAGAAGGCGTGGTTGTCCGCGACGAAACCTAGGTCAACATCCGGGTTCAATTTTCAATCGAGGTGGATTCTTTATAATTATTAAATTATTCACGATTGCTGACGTGCTGCAATGTTGTTCTCATATGGTGCGTACTTCAACGCGAAATGATTTTAATAATTTCCGTAACGAATCTCTGTCTCGGAATTGGCAGAAAACCCAAAGATTCTGGTCATACATAAAGCACACCAGTGGCAAGACGTAGTCAATACCTTCGCTGCGCGATAACAATGGTGAAGTCTATGATGACAGTGCCACTAAAGCAGAGTTATTAAACACGGTTTTCCGAAACTCCTGCACCAAAGGAGGCGAAGTAAGTATTCCTGAATTCGAATCAAGAACAACTGCGAAGATGAGAAACACGGAAGTAGATATCCTCGGTGTCGAAAAGCAGCTTAAATCACTTAATAAAGGCAAGGCTTCTGGTCCAGATTGTATACCAGTCAGGTTCCTCTCAGAGTATGCTGATACAATAGCTTCATATTTAGCATTTACATATAACCTCTCGCTCACAGAAACATCCTTACCTAAAGACTGCAAAACTGCTCGAGTCACACGAATACCCAAAAAGGGAAGTAGAAGTAATTCGTTGAATTACAGGCTCATATCACTAACGTCGATTTGCAGTAGGGTTTTGGAACATATAATGATTCGAACATTATGAAATACCTCGAAGGAAACGATTTATTGACACATAGTCAGACATGTGTCGAGGGAATGCCCTGGGAGCAGTAGATATTCCGTCCGATTTATTGATAGCCTTAGTAGGGACAGCTGTGACCAAAATCATCCAACTGGCATGTGTGAGATATACTATATACCCTTAGATTATAAGAAGAATGTAATTATTCCAATTCCGAGGAAAGCAGGTGCTGACAGGTGTGAAAATTATCAAACTGTCAGTTTAATAAGTCATGGTAGCAACACAGTATCAAGAATTCTTTACAGAAGAATGGAAAAACTGGCAGAAGCCGACTATGGGGAAGATTAATTTGGATTCCAGGGAAATCTAGGAACACGTGAGGTAACAGTTGCGCTACGAAATATGTTAGAAGGTAGGTTAAGGAAAGGCAAACCTACGTTTAAAGCATTTGTAGACTTAGATAAAGCTTTTGCCAGTGCTGAAGGTAGCAGGGATATAATAGAGGGAGCGCAACGCTGTTCACAACTTGTTCGGAATCCAGATTGTAGTTGTAAGAGTTGGGGGGCATGAAAGGGAAGCAGTGGTTGACAAAGGAGTGAGATTCAATCTGTACATTGAGTTAGCAGTAAAGGAGTAAAGGAGTAATTCTTTAAGTTCTGGGAGAAAGAATAAGAACTCTGAGGTTTGCCGACGACACTGTAATTCTGTCAAAGATAACAAAGGACAGAAGGGCAGTTGAACGAAATGGACAGCGTCTTGAAAGATGAGTATAAGATGAAGAGCAACAAAAGCAAAACAGGGATAATGGATTGGCGAATTAAATCAGATGAAGCTGAAGGAATTTAATAACGAGATTCAGAAAATGCTGAGGAAGCAGAGGCTGTTGCACTCTTGGTTCAAAAGAGAACAAGCAAATGACGACAATCAAAGGTTAATAGAGATTCGTGGGTCTCTGAAAAGATCTATGCGCGAAGCATACAACAGCTACCATACCCTAGCAAAAGGTGTGGCAGAGAACCTAAAAAAATACTGGTCCTACGTAAAATCGTGAAGTGGGTCTAAGACTTCCATCCGGTCACTTGTTGACTAATCTGGTGTGATAGTTAAAGACTGCAAAACGAAAGCCGAAGTTTTAAATTTCAAGTTTCATAATTCGTTCATGCAGGAGAAGCGTACAAACATACCATCGTTTGACCATCGAATGGATTCCTGTGGACGACATAGTAATAAGCAGCCCTAGCTTAGAGAAACAACGGAGAGAGCTGGAAACAAGTAAGCCACCAGGTTCGAACGGAATTCCAATTCTCTTTTCAAAGAGTACTGTACGGCAGCGTGACTCCTTACCCAGCTTGCATTTATCGCGCATCTCTCGTCCAGCGCAAAGTCCCAGGCGACTGGAAAAAGCACAGGTGACTTCTGTATGTAAGAAGGCAAAAGAAACGAAGAGGAAAATTACAGACTAATATCGTGGCATCTGTTAGTTACAGAATCATAGAACACATTCTCAGTTGGTATAGAACAAATTTTCCTGAAACCAAGAACCTTATGTCCAAGGACCACCATGGTTTTAAAAAACACTGCTAGTAGGAAATTTAGCTTGCCCTTTTCTCACATGATACTATGAATGAAGGGCAACAGGCATTTCCCATATTTCTAGATTTCCGGAAAGCGTTTGGCATAGTGCCCCATTGCAGGCTGTTATAGAAGATACGAGGATATGGAATGTGTTACATATATGTGAGTGCCTCGAAGACTTCATAAGTTATAGAACCCAGTATGCTGAGCTCGAAGACAGAGATAAGGGTATCGTCAGGAGTGCCCCAGGGAAGTGTGATAGGACTGTGTTGTTCTCTATATAGACAAGTGATTTGCCGGGAGGGAGGGGGAGGCAGTAATTTGCGATTGTTTGCTGATAATGCTGTGGTGTACCGTAAGGTGTCACAGTTGAGTGACTGTAACAGAATACAAGATGACTTAGACAAAATTTCTAGTTGGTGCGATGAATGGTAGCTAGCTCTAAATGTAAAATAATCTAAGTTAATGCGGATGAGGAAGAAAAACAAGCTCATAAAGTTCAGGTACAGAATTAGTACTGTCCTGCTTGACAAAGTTACGCCGTTTAAATAACTGGGTGTGACGTCGCAAAGCGATATGTGCTGGGACGAGCATGTGAGCACTGTGGTAGAAAAGGCGAACTTCAGTTTGTTGGGTGAATTCCAAGAAGGAGTGGTTCACCTGTAAAGGAGATCGCACATAGGACGCTAGTGTGACCAGGTGTTGAGTACTGCTCGAGTGTTTGGATACGTACCAGGTCGCATTAAATAACGACATCGAAGCAATTCAGGGGCCGGCTGCTGCTTACAGTGGACTGCCGCGTGTCTATGTAGACGTAGTTAAGGAAAGAAAAACTAAAAGTAGTAGATGAGTTTGATATTTTGGCTGCAAAAAAGTGATGATGGCCGAAGTAGAGAGAATATGAAATGCAGACCGGTAACGGCAAGAAAAGCGTTTCTAAAGAAGAGACATTTGCTAACATCAAATATAGATTTAAGTGTTAGTAAGTCTTTTCTGAACGTATTTGTATTGAGTGTAACCATGTTTGGAAATGAAACAAGGACGATAAACCCTTTAGACCAGTAGAGAATTCAGACTTTGGAAATCTGATACAACAGAAGAATGCCGAAGAATAGATGAGTAGGTCACGTAACTAATGGAGGTAGGTTCGAATGTCTCCCAAGTGTTATGGGCGTTCCGGAACTCAAATGGGAATCTTTGGAGGGAAGGGGACATTCTTTTTGAGGAACACTATTGAGAAAATTTAGAAAACTGGCATTTGCAGCTGACAGCAGAACGATTCTGTTGCCTGTCATTGCGCGTAAAGACCACAAAGATAATATACGGGAAATTAGGGTTCATAGGGTGGCATATAGATGGTCATTTCTCCTTCGCTCTATTTATGAATTGAATATGAAAGAAAATGACGATAGTGGTAGGGGAACCTTCCGCCACACACCGTATAGTGGACTGCCGAGTATCTATGTAGATGTAGTTTAGGAAACAAAAACTAAAAGCAGTAAGTGTTTTTGGTATTATGGCTACAAAGTAACTGATGATTGTCGAAGTAGAGAGAATATGAAATGCAGACCGCTAACGGAAAGAAAAGCGTTTCTAAAGAAGAGACATTTGTCAGCATCGAATATAGATTTAAGTGTTAGTAAGTCTTTAGTGGTCATATTTTTATTCAGTGTAGCCATATTTGGATATGAAACATGGACGATAAACAATTTAGATAAGAAGAAAACACAGACTTTGGAAATGTAATACAGAAGAATGCTGAAGAATATGAGTACATCACGTAACCAATGGGGAGGTACTGAATATAACTGCGCATAAAGGGAATCGATGACACAACCAGACTAGCTGAAGGGACTGGTTGATGGGTCAGCAGTTTATTACTGGTAGGAATTGAGGTGGGTACAAAGTGAAAAGGGAGACGAAAAGTTGAATACAGTTAGCAGATTCAGAGGGATGTAGGCTGCAGCAGTTATTTGCTGGTGAAGAAATTTTCACAGTATAGACTAGCATGCAGATTTTCAGAAAGTCTTCGGTCAGGAGTCCACAACAAAAACATATACAGTGTGTTACAAAAAGGTAAACTTTCAGGAAACATTCCTCACACACAAAGAAAGAAAATATGTTATGTGGACATGTGTCCGGAAACGCTTACTTTCCATGTTAGAGCTCATTTTATTACTTCTCTTCAAATCATATTAATCATGGAATGGAAACACACAGCAACAGAACGTACCAGCGTGACTTCAAACACTTTGTTACAGGAAATGTTCAAAATGTCCTCCGTTAGCGAGGATACATGCATCCAACCTCGGTCGCATGGAATCCCTGATGCGCTGATGCAGCCCTGGAGAATGGCGTATTGTATCACGGCCGTCCACAATACGAGTACGAAGAGTCTCTACATTTGGTACCGGGGTTGCGTAGACAAGAGCTTTCAAATGCCCCCAATACATGAAAGTCAAGAGGGTTGAGGTCAGGAGGGCGTGGAGGCCATGGAATTGGTCCGCCTCTACCAATCCATCGGTCACCGAATCTGTTGTTGAGAAGCGTAGGAACACTTCGACTGAAATGTGCAGGAGCTCCATCGTGCATGAACCACGTGTTGTGTCGTACTTGTAAAGGGACATGTTCTAGCAGCACAGGCAGAGTATCCCGTATGAAATGACGATAACGTGCTCCATTGAGCGTAGGTGGAAGAACATGGGGTCCAATCAAGACATCACCAACAATGCCTGCCCAAACGTTCACAGAAAATCTGTGTTGATGACGTGATTGCACAATTGCGTACGGAATCTCGTCAGCCCACAGATGTTGATTGTGAAAATTTACAACCTGATCACGTTGGAATGAAGCCTCATCCGTAAAGAGAACATTTGCACTGAAATGTGGATTGACACATTGTTGGATGAACCATTCGCAGAAGTGTACCCGTAGAGGCCAATCAGCTGCTGATAGTGCCTGCACATGCTGTACATGGTACGCAAAACAACTTGCTCTCCCGTAGCACTATCCATACAGCGACGTGGTCAACGTTAGCTTGTACAGCAGCAACTTCTCTGACGCTGACATTAGGGTTATCGTCAACTGCACGAAGAATTGCCTCGTTCATTGCAGGTGTCCTCGTCGTTCTAGGTCTTCCCCAGTTGCGAGTCATGGGCTGGAATGTTCCGAGCTCCCTAAGACGCCGATCAATTGCTTCGAACGTCTTCCTGTCGGGACACCTTCGTTCTGGAAATCTATCTCGATACAAACGTACCTCGCCACGGCTATTGCCCCGTGCTAATCCATACATCAAATGGGCATCTGCCAACTCCGCATTTGTAAACATTGCTCTGACTGCAAATCCACGTTCGTGATGAACACCAACCTGTTGATGCTAAAATGAGCTCTAACATGGAAATTAAGCGTTTCCGGACACATGTCCACGTAACATCTTTTCTTTATTTGTGTGTGAGGAATGTTTCCTGAAAGTTTGGCCATACCTTTTTGTATCACCCTGTATATTTGGAATCAACGTATAAGAATTGTTGAAAGGCAAACCATATGCAGTTTTTCGTGCTATGTTCGTTGTTGACAGTGAAGCCAAAGGTGTAAGCTTATGTGTAACAAGTAAGTGTAACGCAGTGAATAGAGGAGGATACTTAGATCATATACTTGGTCCAAAAGTATCTGCGGAGATTATGGGCCGGCCGAAGTGGCCGTGCGGTTAAAGGCGCTGCAGTCGGGAACCGCAAGACCGCTACGGTCGCAGGTTCGAATCCTGCCTCGGGCGTGGATGTTTGTGATGTCCTTAGGTTAGTTAGGTTTAACTAGTTCCAAGTTCTAGGGGACTAATGACCTCAGCAGTTGAGTCCCATAGTGCTCAGAGCCATTTGAATCAGATTATGGGGAAGCGGGTGGGAACTACACGTTACACGAGAAGAGGTCGAGCGGTTCAGGGCGCTACAGTCTGGAACTGCGCGACCGCTACGGTCGCAGGTTCGAATCCTGCCTCGGGCATGGATGTGTGTAATGTCCTTAGGTTAGTTAGGTTTAAGTAGTTCTAAGTTCTAGGGGACTGATGACCTCAGAAGTTAAGTCGCATAGTGCTCAGAGCCATTTGAACCATTTTTCGACGGTTTACAGTTGAACGATAGAGTTGCATGTACCGTGCAAAATGGTAAACACGTCACCGAACTTGTTCTATCTTGGCTGAGTTCAACGTCTGTCAAGCTGAAGCTAATACGAACAGTCGTATGCAAACTAAGCTCTGATTCAGCTTCAATGAGCACCGACCGTGAAACCACATGTCCCAAAGGTATTTGGGGTCATGAATTAAGTGCCCTGGTTAAGGGGATGAAATAAACATCTACTGAAACCAACATAAAGGTGTACTGGACTTGACGGCTAGCAACGTAAAATTATTGTTAAATGGCAAGTCTGGGGCCACCGGCACCTCACGATGTGTTGTTGATTGATGTTAGTCACCTACAAGAGCAACAGCGTGTAACAGCTTTCCAAATTTATCACATTCGTACCTTACACGCGTATGGCACTGACAAATTTCGTCCTCCAAGGTCTTCTTCAGGTAGCCTTGTAAGTTTACGCGCGTCCCTCTTCGAGTCAGTCTTTGAACGAGGTTCGTTTGACAGGGGAGCACTTGATGAGCCATGGGCACGGGGAGGGATCGAGCTGAAGGAGGTGGGGACCTGTAAGAGGCGACAAACGTGTGCAGGTGAAATCGCACCTGAGCTCGGGATGCCGTCGGGTGAAGAGTGTGTGGCCAGTAGGACCTAGGCGCCGCACTATTGGCTTGGAATAAATGCCGTGTGCGAACTGCGAAACATTGTCTAGGAAGTTGGCCTACTTCTTGCCAGCGACCTACATGAAAATTGAGATCTCCAAAGTCTTCGTAATGACTACTAATAATAGTTTCGAATTAATACGTTTGACCAAAGTTGTGCAAACTAGACTGTTTTGTGATTCCTGAAATCAGGCGAGAGTTGCGTATATTGCACCGACTCCAAATTTGTACCATTACTTTCGCACCTCCTGTACTATCCGACGTTTAGTTAGAAATGGCGTGAACTACCTCATTTTTGGAGCAATGTTGTCAGCTATGAGTTGTGTGTTGCGCAACGGATCATATGAAGAGAGCGTTGATTTTGCAGTAGTTTTCATAAAACTTTTTCTGTATGAGGCGAAGAGAATTATTGTAATACGATAAGCAATAACTTAGGGTTTTATTGTTGGGAGAATATGCATTAAATTACCTTACTTCTAAGACAGCCATGAATCTGTATTCGTTGTGGTTCGTTTGAAGCAAACCGGGGCTCGCAGAGAAAAATATAAGAGCTCGTTTTTCCCGCGCGCCGTTCGAGAGTAGAAAGGTAGACAGACAGCTTGAAGGTGGTTCACTGAACCCTCTGCCGGGCACTTTATTATGAATAGCAGAGTAGTCACGTACATGCAGATGTAGATGTAGACGAGGAAAAAGTGTCTATAACGTATCGCTAGCGGTTTTGAACAGCTGCAATTTAAGAAACTTGGTCGTAAAACAACGACCTTTAAAAAATAGATTTAGTGGTGTACATGCAACATAATGTTTATAAGTTATGGGGTGAATTTTCTAATTCGCTCTTAATCCCAACTAATTAATTAAATAATTGCCGGCCGAAGTGGCCGTGCGGTTAAAGGCGCTGCAGTCTGGAACCGCAAGACCGCTACGGTCGCAGGTTCGAATCCTGCCTCGAGCATGGATGTTTGTGATGTCCTTAGGTTAGTTAGGTTTAACTAGTTCTAAGTTCTAGGGGACTAATGACCTCAGCAGTTGAGTCCCATAGTGCTCAGAGCCATTTGAACCATCTGAACCATCAAATAATTATTTTGTACTTCAGTTTACCAACAGAAAAGTGTTTGGACACTGAACATAGGTGAACTGCGTTTAGCTGTAACAGTATATCTAAGTGGGCATAATAGATTAAGTGAAATGAGACGTATAAAAAATGTGCCAAAGACAGCCACTAAGAGACCTGGTGAGAATAAAAATGAAAACGGGGATTTAAAAATATTTGACCCCAATAAGACGTTTCCGAACGGACCTGAAAGTTACATGGCTAGAGAAACGAGGGCACGAAGAGCCGGGGTTCTGATGTCACCGCAAGAGTCGTTGACATCGAGGGCGTCTGACAGGCAAACGTGCCGCAGACTACACACTTTCGGGGCAATAGAGTCCGACTGCAAGTCGTGGACCCCAACGAATGCATGTGGATAAGGTGTTGGTACTACGCTTAGCTGTCATGTTCTCTATTCCCCATAGATGCTATCCTTAGTGCCGCCAACGCTAGTTTCAAAGCTTTTCCGAGCTAAAATCCTGCTTCTCTGTTAATTAAATAATTAGCGATATGTGATTCGACAGATCCTTTAATGATGGAGTCCAGTTTGTGGGGATGGACGACAGGATCAAGGTTTCTTCATGCATCTGCCCTAGCACTAAGATTCTTTGCAGCAGAATACGCAGCTCCAATTAGCCGAAATTCCAGACATTACAGAGGGGTAGACATGGCGTTAAGTGAAACTGCACGCATAGTAACTCGTATCACCAAAATTTTTCAGATTATAGGTATAGCGCCAGCTGAAATCCGCAGAAGAACAGTCGCAGAAATGGAGAATAATGATGTCATGGAGGAGCCTCATGCATACAGCGTGGGCAATTCCATCAGCAAATGGAACTCGCCGAACAGAGTTGCAGTGAAATTAATTAAGTGAACGGGTTGGGGGAAGATCAAAGAGGAACCTTATGCGGACTGTCATCTGTCTTGTGTGACACGTAAGGCGCTAAACGGACTGAGGCCAGGAGTGTGATGGTGCAAGGCGAAGTCTTGGAGAGGGTCCTCATGAATGAAGATGAGTTTTGTGAGTGTGGTAACATGCAAGACCCACAACATCTGGTCTGCAGAAACTTCTGCGACCTCTGCACCACAGAAGATATATATCTAGCAAATGATAGGCCATTAAAACAGAATTCTGTAGTCCATGGTCAGTCAACGGGAAGTCAGAAGTGCCTGACAGAATTTTCATATTTACTGAGTCCAAGGCCTGGACACGTAAAATAAATAATGTATAGGAGGTTAACTGTTGTTATGAGTGTCTGAGTCTTCATTATTTTGTGCAATGAGATTAATACGAATATGTGTTGATGTGTCAAGAGATCCAATTCTTAAATTACCGAATTATCATTTAACATTGGTTGACATTGCCATTAATGGAAAAATGTGTGTTGCAGACATACTAGGAAAAACTACTTGGTAATTGGCTGTTCTTTTCTGAACTGTTCACACCTGTTCCTAAAACAATTTACGTTGCTCTTTTCGCCTTGGACATAGCGATTTATCTGATTCATTGGCGTTTACTAAAATTACAAGTTGACTACGTATGCACGCAATAGGAACCGGTAGATAAGCATAGCTATATTAAACTGCTGTGTCCGGTATCACTGATCAGCAACTGAGCCAGACTTGGGTTTCGTCTGAAATCATCGCATCTTTAACACTGCGATGCGTCTGGCTAATGTATAATTTGCCACACTGATGCGAGATCCTGAACATTCCTGGTCTCCTTAGACCTAAGCCGTCTTATATGGAAAACCAGTATCGTTTGCACTCGTGCTACAGAAAGCAAGCCGTATTTTGTTCGATGTGTCTTGAAGTGGCATCCGATACTGAACGATACACCGCCAAGATGAGACAGGTGAACCATTCTGGTAGAGTTCTCATTTTTTCTTGTTCCTTTCAGGTTTAGTGCGAACTCGTAGAGAGGCAGATGACCCCTACATATTGTCTTGTTGAGTAGTGACATCGTCAGTGACGATTTCTGTGGGCGTGACATAATCGATATTACACCGAAGATCAAAGAAATCTCGATTGATCGGATGAATCAGATTTATTGTTACACCAGGTCGATAGTCGTGTCAGGAAACGCCGTCTTCCAGGTGAATGGATGTTCGAAACATTCACCCCGCCATGGAGGCGGAAGGTCGAGAAGCATCATGCATCGTGGCGATGCATCATGCATCATCGTGGCGATAACATATTACGCATTCTGGTGACAGACAGACCCGAACTATTTGAAACAGTTAACGCAGAACAGGGTATCAGCGATCATAAAGCGGTTACTGCATCGATGATTTCAGCCGTACATGGAAATATTAAAAAAGGTAGGAAGATTTTTCGGTTTAGCTAAAGCGACAAAAAGCAGATTTCAGAGAACCTGATGGTTCAAAAAATGGTTCAAATGGTTCTGAGCACTATGGGATTTGACATCTGAGGTCATAAGTCCCCTAGAACTTAGAACTACTTAAACCTAACTAACCTAAGGACATCACACACATCTACGCCCGAGGCAGGATTCGAACCTGCGACCGTAGCGGTCGCGCGGCTCCGGACTGACGCGCCTAGAACCGCATGGCCACCACGGTCGGCTGATGGCTCAACACAAAAGTTTTGTCTCAAGTACAGATAGTGTTGAGGATCAGTGGACAAAGTTCAAAACCATCGTACAACATGTGTTAGGTGAGTATGTGTCAAGCAAGATCGTAAGAGATGGAAAAGAGCCACCGTGGTACAACAACCGAGTCAGAAAACTGCTGCGGAAGCGAAGAGAACTTCACAGCAAACGTAAACATAGCCAAAGCCTTGCAGACAAACAAAATTTACGCGAAGCGAAATGTAGTGTGAGGAGGGCTATGCGAGAGACGTTCAATGAATTCGAAAGTAAAGTTCTGTGTGCTGACTTGGCAGAAAATCCTAAGAAAATTTGGTCTTATGTCAAAGTGGTAGGTGGATCAAAACAAAATGTCCAGACACTCTGTGACCAAAATGGTACTGAAACAGAGGATGACAGACTAAGTGCCGAAATACTAAATGTCTTTTTCCAAAGCAGTTTCACAGAGGAAGACTGCACTGTAGTTCCTTCTCTAGATTGTCGCACAGATGACAAAATGGTAGGTATCGAAATAGACGACAGAGGGATAGAGAAACAATTAAAATCGCTCAAAAGAGGAAAGGCCGCTGGACCTGATGGGATACCAGTTCGATTTTACACACAGTACGCGAGGGAACTTGCCCTCCTTCTTGCAGCGGTGTACCGTAGGTCTCTAGAAGAGCGTAGCGTTCCAAAGGATTAGAAAAGGACACAGGTCATCCCCACTTTTAAGAAGGGACGTCGAATAGATGTGCAGAACTATAGACCTATATCTCTAACGTCTATCAGTTGTAGAATTTTGGAACAAGTATTATGTACGAGTATAATGACTTTTCTGGAGGCTAGATATCTACTCTGTAGCAAGCAGCATGGATTTCGAAAAAGACAGTCGTGTGAAACCCAGCTCCCGCTATTCGTCCACGAAACTCAGAGAGCCATAGACACGGGTTCCCAGGTAGATGCCGTGTTTCTTGACTTCCGCAAGGCGTTCAATACAGTTCCCCACAGTCGTTTAACGAACAAAGCAAGAACATATGGACTATCAGACCAATTGTGCGATTGGATTGAAAAGTTCCTAGATAACAGAACGCAGCATGTCATTCTCAATGGGGAGAAGTCTTCCGTAGTAAGAGTGATTTCAGGTGTGCCGCAGGGGAGTGTCGTAGGACCGTTGCTATTCACAATATACATAAATGACCTTGTGGATGACATCGGAAGTTCACTGAGGCTTTTTGCGGCTGATGCTGTGGTATATCGAGAGGTTGTAACAATGGAGAATTGTACTGAAATGCAGGAGAATCTGCAGCGAATTGACGCATGGTGCAGGGAATAGCAATTGAATCTCAATGTAGCCAAGTGTAATGTGCTGCGAATACATAGAAAGAAAGATCCTGTATCATTTAGCTACAGTATAGCAAGTCAGCAACTGGAAGCAGTTAATTCCATAAATTATCTGGGAGTACGCATTAGGAGTGATTTAAAATGGAATGATCATATAAAGTCGATCGTCGGTAAAGCAGATGCCAGACTGAGTCATTGGAAGAATCCTAAGGAAATACAATCCGAAAACAAAGGAAGTAGGTTACAGTATGCTTGTTCACCCACTGCTTGAATACTGCTCAGCAGTGTGGGATCCGTACCACATAGTGTTGATAGAAGAGATAGAGAAGATCCAACGGAGAGCAGCGCGCTTCGTTACAGGATCATTTAGTAATCGCGAATGCGTTACGAAGATGATTGATAAACTCCAGTGGAAGACTGTGCAGGAGGGAGGGCTCAGTAGCTCGGTACGGGCTTTTGTTGAAGTATCGAGAATATACCTTCACCGAGGAGTCTAGCAGTATGTTGCCCCCTCCTACGTATATCTCGCGAAGAGACCATGAGGATAAAATCAGAGAGATTAGAGCCCACACAGAGGCATACCGACAGTCCTTCTTTCCACGAACAATACGAGACTGATATAGAAGGTAGAACCGATAGAGGTACTCAAGGTACCCACCGCCATACACCGTCAGGTGGCTTGCGGAGTATGGATGTAGATGTAGATGTAGACATTCACTGGACGTCCGTGGGTCTTATAGTACTATTCAAAGGCACCAGGACAGCTGAGGACTACGTCAACTGTTTTGCGGACTGTCGGTATCCTTCTTAGTTCTAATGTCTCCCTCGAGTGCAATCACCTCTTCCAGCAGGGTAATTGTCAATATCACAACGCTATAGCTTGAGGAGTATGACAGTCAACTGATATCTTGGCAACCAGATTCACCAGACCTGAACTGGATGGACTACACCTGGGAGGCTTTGGTGAGCCCGTTCCGCACCAACAAACCGCCAGATCGTGTTTTGCTGCAACTGCCTGACCTATTAGTAAACATCTGGTGCCACATTCTTCTGGAAACCTATGAACTTCTCGAACCAATGAGACCCAAAATCGCTGCTATATTTAGATCCTAATGTAGACCAACGCTTTCTTATGTTGGTGGGCTTAACTTTTGTCTCGTCAGTGTGTGTGTGTGAGGGTGCGTGTGTGTGTGTGTGTGTGTGTGTGTGTGTGTGTGTGTGTGTGTGTGTGTGTGTGTGCGTGTGTGTTTCTGTCTCTTGATTACTTCATCCTGTTAACTTTTAAGACGAAATAAATCTCGGGTGAACAGCCTGGTGTGAGTGTACAAAGAACACAATACTCCGGCAATCGACGTTGTTGCTATCATCAGCTGTGCTGATGTACTGCCAAAGGACGGCAGGCGTGAGGTATATATCAGATTCACCTCCCTCGGGCTGTCCCTCCACTGTCTGCACCGCGGGCGCTCTATCGGCCGTCCGCGCCGGGGTTCGACGCCCGGCTTGTGGCCCCACGTCTGGGGAGGGGGGGGGGGGGGGGGCGTTGGATGCAGTACCCTCCGAAGATGGCGCATCGTGCTGAACGCGACGCTGAAGCGAAGGGTGTGGCGGATCGCCGATCGGCAGAGCTCGCTCTGTCGACAGCCCATCCGGCCCCCCAACCGAGACGAACCGGCTGTGTGACCCGGAACTCGAGGTGGCTGATTTCCTCGGACTAGAGCGCAGAGCCGCGGATCACCGCCCGGAGGAATTTACTCCGTCATCGGCCCCATCCGACCCTCTGCTTACAATGGACCGGTTAGTGCAGAACCAGGGGGTGGAAGGAGATGACACGGCCATATGCTGCTAATGCCTCGGAAGAGACCACAAGTAGCGGGGGAAGTCGCCACCTGTCCGCTACCTACGACGTCTCGCTCCGGGAAGACGAAGGATGATGAAGACGCAAGAGCATGAGACAACGCTGGTGGATCGGGTAGCTGTAATGCGACTTCGACCTCGATCGAGGAAGCTAGTTGTGGGGGAAGTCGCCGGCCTGTGGGAAATACATTACCGGAGGCCACACCCTGTCCGCAACCTACAGCAGACCGTTCCCATAAAGGGAACAAAAAGAAGCAGAAGCGCTCGATTACTATCGCAGGAGGCATGCCCTCCTACGCAGTTACGCGCGCACTCGACGTAGGCGGCCGAAAGAACACCACCGTCAGGATCAAGACACCCGAAAGGTTAACATCGTCCACTGAAGACCCAGTCTCCTGGCCTGAAGTCGGGTTACGAAAGCAGATAAAAGACGTCCTCGCAGACAACGTTCAACGGACACCCAGTTCATGCTGGGAAAGGACGGAGGAAGCTGAAGACGGGGACAATGTGAAGGTGGAGGAAAGTCGCAGTAGGATGCGCTCGGCGGAAACTAGTCCGGAAAGCTACCGGCAACTACCCCCGCTTCCGCCACAGCACCGACGCTGCAAACATGAAGAAAGGCGTCATCGAAAGCATGTAAAGCTCCTAAGACGACCACTGTCGCGGATGGGTTTCAAATACCCAAACGCAAGAGGATAGGAAGGTTTGTACAGGTGGCCACTGCTGCAGGCATGGTTGTTAAAAACCGGTTTGCTGAGCTCGAAGGGAAGGAGGAGACAGCAGACCAGCAGCAGAGAAGCAAGGAGCCCCCGCCACCACCCATCATGGTGAAATGGCCGGGCTCCTTTAAAGAAGTAGAACAGGCGATTATCGCAGTCGTCAAGAAGAACTTTACTACGAAGACAGCAAGCTACGATATGTACAGAATAGTGACGCGAACCACGGGAGACTACAAAACCGTTACTGACCTCATTGACAGCGGGGGTCTAAACTAGTTCACGTACTCGTCGGAACCTACTAAGACGCCCAAAGTAGTCTTCCGCCGCCTGCCTTTCAGTATGGACCCCGAGTACCTGAAGGAGCTTCTTGAGGCCATGAGGTACACCATAAGGACAGTATCCCGAATGAAGTTGCCGAAAGACAACGCCGAAAGATAACGCATACTGGATGACACACAGGAGCATAGGAGGATCTTTCATGAAACGAGAGTAGGAAGTGTCAGCGTGGTCACAGTTGAAAAACTGAGGAGGCGGAGAGGCCCGCTTCAGTGCTTCAAATGCCAGGGAATTAACCGCCTGGCCAAATACTGAAAAATGTAGAAACTCCTCTAGTCTATATGTGGCATAACAGCAAACCAGTGCTTAACGGTATTGGTTCAAAACAGAGGCGCCAAGATCTGCATAACGCTTTCCCGTTCACAGGCGCGACTAACAGCAAGATGGGTGCTCAGGTAGTTACTGTTACTCGCTCCTGTGAACGGGAACGCGTTATGCAGATCTTGGTCCATCTAGAAAAGATAACCTGAAGATGCCTAAATAAGGCGAAACGCGTCGTTGAAAAATAAAGAAACTAAAATTGCAACCAAGGCTATTTTTAACCAATACTGAAAAATGTCCCCACGATGCGTAAAGTGTGCTGGGGAGCACCAGAGCCGGGTATGCCAGTTCCCGATCAAGAAGACATCCACGTGCTGCCACTGCAATGAAGGGACGTCGTCAGCTTCCGCGGCTGCTAAGTCTTCAAAAAAGCAGCTCCAAAAGTGCGGCAGGCACCAGCGAGGAGAGTTCAGCCGGGAAGAAACTCCGCTACTGAAGCGTCAGCGGCGACCGCGGCAGTGACCGTACGGGAAACGCCTGCAACACCGGCACAGCATCATGCCGAGGAGGCATGGTAGGCGGGTTGGCCTAGTCAGGCAGTGGAAGGCGTTACCCGACCGCCACAAGAGGAGTATGAGACGCCGGGCAGGGCCACCACCTACGCCCGCCCCACCACCTCCGACCACTGTAACCACCGAGGCTGCAGAACTACGAGAGATGCTGCTGGAGTTCAAACAGCTGCTACTCCAACTACCGCAGATGATCATGTCTGCACCGATTGTGGCCAACAAGGCCAACACCACAAGAGAAGCCAACAACATCCATGATGCCTAATCACATCATAGGTCTCACAGTCTGCGTATGGAACGTAAACAGCATAAGGAAGCAGGAGAGCGAATTTAGGCAGTTTTTACGCGACGAGGCCATGGATGTGTGCCTTGCGTGTGAGACATGGTTAAAGCCCGGTGTAAACGCGAGGACACCTAACTATACGTGCTATAGTGACGATAGACCAACAGCGTGCGGTGGATCTGCGGTCTATGTAAGAAGAACGCTGCGACAACACCAAATTCAGCAACCAGAGCCGACCAACTAGAAAGATCAGGCGTCGCAGTCAGCACTTCAGTGGGTCAAGTGACCTTCAACGCCCCTTACCGGAAGCCTAGAGAACTCCTACGACAACATGACTTCGAGACGCCGTTGTTAATGCGCGGCAACATCTTTATCGGTGGCGACATCAAGCACTGGGAGTGGAACTCCAGAGTCACCACAACCAGCGGCAGGAGGCTTCTATCTTACGCGATAGTGCTGGAGCATTACCACTCTACACACTATTCCGAGAGAGGCCGCCCGGATGTCCTAGACATCGCGATCATCAAAAGGGTGACACACGACGCAGTTGCAACGACTCATATGGCCCTGTCCTCTGATCACCTGCCAGTAATCTTCGATCTGAGCATGGACTTCGCAGCACCACCTGAAGGACGCAAGATCTACTTCAGCACCGACTGGGAACACTTCTGGGGGCACCTGTCAGAGACGCTCGCCGCGGTGCCAGACCCTGGTGTTGATAGCGTGGATGCCACACTCGCAGCGTTCACGCCTCTCGCGATCAGCAACGCAGCACAGACGTCAGAAGCCGCAGGATTTCTCCCGCCAGCTACCGCCGGACATCCTGCAGATAATCCGGGAGAAGAACCAGCTGGTCCGAGAGTGGCACGCCACCCGACAGGAGGCGACGAAAAATCGGATCAACCGAATGCACTGCGCCACGCGGTCGTGGAACACAGGAACAGGGACTGGGCTGGGAGAATAGCGACCCTGAACATCGCAAGCAACCAAGCAGCTCCTTCGCAGGAGGCAACGAGTCCGACCGCTACACGTCGGACAGCATGCAGTGGCCGAGCCTAACGCCAAAGCTGGGGTACTGGCCGGTACCTTCGCTTCCAACTTCACGCTACTTGAACAAGTAGATAACGACCATACCCGAATGGTGGAAGATAGGCTCCGTGCATAGCTCGCGGCAGAAGGAGGACCTCATGGAACCCACAATGGAATAAGAGGCAGGTACTGCACCTCGACTCGCGCAAAGTGGGTGGGTGCTATAACGTTGGGGGTGCAATCCTGAAGGAGTTCCCCCCGGAGGCTGTGAAACTACTCACGAAGATGTTCAACGCCATCCTTGGGACCGGCCACTACCCATCCACCTGGAAACATGCGGAGGTGGTGGCGATCCCTACGGGTGGCGAAAAATTACCTGCCCATCAGCCTCCTATCTACAGTCTCAAAGGTACTTGAGCGAATCTAGGTCAGGAGGTTGCGCCGTCACGTCGCAGAAGAAGGCCTGCTTCCCAACGAGCAGTTCGTCTTCAGGAGGGGGCACAGGACCACACACCAACTGCTTCGACTAGTGGAGCAGGCGATGGGAGGACCTAGGAGAAGCGGGAGTACCTTGGGCCGGTACTTCTAGACGTTTCCCGCGCATTGGACAGCATGTGGCACGACGGACTAGTCTGCAAGTTACTAGTACAGGGAGTTCCGGAGTCCACGCCCACTTGATTCACTCCTACCTGACGGGACATATCTTCCATGTGGAGATAGAAGACGGGAAATAGCCGCCGGAGTCCCTCAGGGCTCAGTATTGGGGCCCCTCTTGTGTGCCCTATTCAGGGCGGACATGCCGCGAACGCAACGGAAGTAGCCAGGTCTGTATGCCGATGGTACAGCACTGTACACCAAGAGAATTGACCCACATCTGATGACAACAAATAACCTACAACGAGCTAGGAGCTTGGGCCACCAAGTGGCGGCTCAAGTTCAATGCAGCAAAGAGCCAGGAGGTGATCTTCACGAGGAAACGTATACCTGAAGTTCTGCCACCAATCCGCATCATGGGATGCCCCAACCCTTGGTCCAACAGCGGCCGCAACCTGGGCGTCACACTTGTTCGGCGCCTTACGTGGAAGACTGTGTTGGTACTTGAATTACGTAACCATTACACCACCTCAACTCAACCTCTCGATACCAGCGATATTCTACTGTGTTTCTGTTAACTACTTAACATATTTCTGAGACAAGATTCAGATTTGATTTCATTAATGTAGAGATACTTCGATTCATCGGTACGTTTATGTTGCAATGATATTATTCTTATGTGTATTCTTTCTTTTGTCACTATGATCTTTGACGTACTTGTAACTCTGATTTTTGGGCGCGTAAGTGATTAGTAGTGAGTAGTTAGAAAGTCGGACCTTGAAAAAGTCAAGTCTTGGGGACGTCAAGTTAGAAAGACGCATAACGTAGTCAGCTTATTGTGAACTTTAGCAGTGAGGAAGATGTTTTCAAGTATGTTTTGTATTGTGAAGTGATGTTTTGTGTGTTACGTGATATTGCAATAAAAGCAATTAAAAGGAAGTGTAACTTAAATTCGGAGTGCTGATTATTTTTTTTACATCACCATTGTGGTAACTTTGAAACGTTTAATCTTCAAGAATGGTTTGTGAAGCGCATCTACAAAACTTTTCAATATAGCAGAATAAAACCTAGGCCTCTTTGCATCCGAGCTTGGAATCATCACCACCTATATTTTCGACGATTGAGCCATGATTTTACAACGAGACCAGCGTGGGAAACACGGAAATATGAGTGCCTAGTTTATTCATTATTACATGAAATGACTTTATTAACTGTGCCCTAATGACACCTGCCACACGATAACTTTGTTGTTGCCCGAAAATTCAGTATTTAGCAGCGTGGGCAACACCACAATCATTATTAAATTTTGACCTTTGTTGTGGTCGGGTTGTTAGAAGACACACATCACCGAAATATGGGGTAAGGCGCGTGGCAGAATGCGCCTCCTCTACCTCTTCCTCAGTCCCACGATCACACTCTCTCCACACAGCGGATGGACGTTGCAACTGGCACTATCTGGCCAGTGCTGGAATACGCCGCAGCGGTGTGGGGGAATGCCGCCGAGACTCATACCAGCAGTCCCCAGAAGATCCAGAACAGGTGCCTGCGACTGCACTACATATTCCGCGTGACTTCAACACGGCCGAACTGCATCGGCTAATGGACGTACCAATGCTGAAGGATCGCTTCAAGCTGTCGGCGAGACTCTTCTTTGCCGTCACTAGAAGATCTACAAATCCTCTCTTCGCGAAAGACAATGAGATGGCCGGACTTGCTACGTGCAACGCTGCTCAGTCAGCAAGTGGAAAGAAATGGAACAGTCTCAATCAAGAAGAAATAAACCAAGACGCGATGAACTGAAAATCAACCACAGGAAGAAGAAGGAAAAAGCAGCTAGACCTGCTAACCCTTCAACCTAACTAATCTCCATCTTCGAGATGACACAAAGCAAGCAATCGCGTCTGGGTGTTCCCTCGTAGGTCTGCGCCCAGAGAGGTTTGCCACCGGCGTTTCGGAGGTTCCTTCCCCTGCCCTCGAAGTCAGTGACGATGGCAACAATGTCGATTGCCGAAATATTGTGTCCTTTGTACCCTCACACCCGGCTGTTCACCCAAGATTTATTTCCTCATGAAATACGACTGGAGAAATTGAAGAATCATATTGTTTATTTTGAACCCAAATCCTGTGACACTGAGGTCAGCTACTTTACGCACTTCTTACATTCATCCAGGAAAGCTATGTGGTCTGCGAACTATGACAGTGGCATCTGTTCCTTTCACGCTCCTACTTCTGTTGATGGCGTGCTTCCGGGATCCCCTGCAGCGCTGCCAACCCGCAACGTAGCAGCGCTAAGCGGGGCATCCCTCCAGCTCCGCAGGCGCACCGGCCGAAGTCAGACGAACGTCACCCGACCTGCAGGAAGCACGCTAGTTCAGAGGGCCCTCACCATTGGAGGCCGCAACATCTACGGACCTTTTGGTGGTTCCTCCGAGCCATTTTCTTCAGCCAGTCGGAACTCACATAGCTGGACCATTAGCTATCCTGTAGCCATCCGCTACGCGGGTATGACTGTCCCCGGCCGGTGAGCAGCAGGCAGTTTCGTCTCTGCCATCATAACTGGAAGGTCGCCAGCACCACGCCACCGCCCGGAATCGACGTTGCCCTTGCCACCCAAGACCAACGATTATTCCACTGCACTGGCCGTGGATTCCTGCCTACTGTTGATGTCTGCGGAAGTAGTCTGTTCCGTATGCCAGTGAACTTTTCACATAGCCTCGCGCAGAGATTGACTAGTGTAGTTTTTTCCAAAAGCCTTAAGATGTCAAAGAAGTCATTCCTTTATTATCAAGAAAAACTTTTCCTGTTTGTTTGGCACTGCTAACGGATCTCTGAATTTACGAGGACCATTCGGGAAGTAAGATCCGATCGCACGCGGAATGGAAACCACAGTGAAAATCAAAAATGTTTTATTTGCAACAGTTAGCTACACCTTCCAGATATTCTTCACATAGTCGCCGCTCCGACTGAGACGTCTGTCGTAGCGTTGTACCAACTTTTCAGTACCCTCGTCATAGAAGACAGCCGTCTGTGCTTTCTCCCAATTCTCTATGCTGATTTGCAGCTTGTTGTCTGTGCCAAAACGTTGTTGTCTTCATATCCCCAGGTTCCGTAGGCAGAAATGAAACTCAGGGGGAACCATGTCCGGGCTGTGTGGTGGATGACCAAATACTTCCCATCGTAAATGCTGGAAGAGAGTCCTCACTGCCCCTGCAGTACACGGCCAATAAATGTGATGAAGAAGGAAATGCATGACAGTTACGCTGTATGGGCTGCATGAAATCAGGCGAAATCTCTCACAGACACACATACTTGGCGGGAGACATTATTTTCTCGACAACTTTATTAGCTCACTGGGCTCTCAGAACTGAGAAGACTGACGTGGAGCGATCGGCGAACATATTGGAGATAGTGTCCTACTCGTCCACGCAAAAAATCATCGGGTTTTCGCTGTTGTTTCCATTTCATGACAGATCGCACCTTACTTTCCGAACAGCCCTCGTATATTGTGAACAGAAATTGATAGTGCCCATAAACTGATTTTTGAGTGTCATTAACTGACTTACTATGAAAGTGCCCCAAGCCGGGCCACTTCATAAATAAATACGATAAATATAAAGTTCTCGGTAAGTTGATTGTATACTCTTTAAAATCATACCTCTTTCTACTGGAAGGAGTGTATGCCACCAGCTAGTCATGCTATAGCTGTATATACGCTTGGCCCATTTATTCTTGTATATTTATTCTGCAATTTTGTTCCAGTGCTTTCATTGCATTAATGAGCAGAAACACTTGGTAAGCTACGCAAAAACTCATCAATAGCTTGCTGTCACAAACACAAAAATATATTACTCTCATATGGACCAATGTTGGATATTTAGATACCATAGTTTGCTTTAATGAACGTAATGAAACCTTAGGATACCATTGTTAATCATTTACTGAAACGTACGTCTGTCAAGACTCTCAGTAACTTAAGTTTCTCTAAAATGCTATGCTACCTGGTATATTCCATTCCTTCGGAATATCGTTGCCAAATAATAACGCCAAACCCCGCTATATTATCTTTGATGGGCCATTGTTCTTTGCTAAAAATCAAAAGAATACGGTACTCTAGCCTATACGTTTTGCATCGCTAGTCCTCTTAAATCATCGTTATAATCACGTATTAGTACAATTTGTGACCATATGTGGTGCCGTCTGTAGAGTGTTCCATGAAAGCTTCAATAAAGACAGTAAAAATAAATAATCTTGTGATCACCAAACAGCAAGGAGGCTGAAATTTAGAAAACTGACTTGAGTTTGGTTTCACTATGTTCATATAAACGTGTAAGCTTTGCGCTGTGTTACAAGAATGAGCTACTAATCTAGTTAGCCATGCTGTGTAATATGAATGTTTATGCCCCTGAAACAAATGAAAACCACAAAATAGGAAACTCGGTCCGACGACAAATGATTAACGAAGTGTGCACAGATACACACGTACACAGTTACTTAATATGAGCTCAACGGTAATGAAAACGCATAGCTTTGTTTTGACAACACCCTATAATAGGTAAATACACATCAAACAGTGTGCAGATGACCTATCTGTTTAGCGGCCTCACCCATAAATCATCATCATCATCATCAAAGACATATGCAAATGTTATATAGTGTGGTATGGTTTCAGATAATATCCAAATGCATTGCAATGGATTTAAAATCGAAAATAATAGTAAAATGTGTCCTTAAATCAAGAAGATCATGTCATAACTTAAGAATCAAATCTCCTCAATCTATCTCACGTTGCACGAAATACCTTATCATTAGACAAAAATACAATGCATAGATTTTCCAAGTCGTCGGCAATTTAGCACAGCGTCCAGTGACTCAGATTTCTTCACTTGTAATTTAATTCACGCAAGGAGGCGGCAATTACAATACCTTTAATGGGCTGCACTAGTAAGGAACGATTGAATGATTTCCCCAATCATGTCATGACTCTTTACTGCCATTTCAGACCTGCAGCAGTAGGTCTTCACAAGGTCGTGGTGCAGTAGCGTATAACTGCTTGACATACGATAATAAGGGAATGACTTAACGGCGAGCGAAATATTTCGGAGGAACGTTGCATATATCAATATATTGTTCTCAAAATACGGCTGCTGAACCACATAGACCATACGGTCCTCATATAATGTAGTATGAATATAAATTGTAGAGAAAGGTAACTAAATGTTTATCAAGACATGACCTCCAACAAGAAAGTAAGGATTTTTAACGTAGGAAGGAAGACGACATACTTTTTGCTTGTATATGAAATTACGAGGGAATATTGAGATTTTTCAAAACGACAGTAACCACACGTGATTGAGTTAGGGCGTTCAAATTGCACCGTTGGCCGAGGGGCATGATAGGAATTAGTATGGTTTGGTTTACCGACGAATCCCACTTTTATTTGGATGGGTTCCTCAGTAAGCAACTTGGTGGACAGAGAATCAGCATTTCGCGATTGAGAAGTCTCGTCGCCCTTAATGGATGATTGTGTGGTGGGCAATGTCCAGTCAGGAATAATCGATGCGATATTCCTTGATGGCACCGTGAATACTGAACGGTACGTGAAGGTTCTGAAAGATGATTCCATACCCATTATTCAAGGTGACCCTGATTTCGACAAGATTTGCTTAATGCAAGACGGAGCTCGATCCCATGGAAACACGAAATAATTTGATGTCCTGAAGGAGCACTTTGAGGACCGCATTCTGGCTCTGTGGTACCCAGTGGCCTCTGGCCTGACCCTCGATTGGCTGCTATATTCTCTGGATCTGAACAAATGCGACTATCAGTTGTGAGGCTATATTAAACACAAGGTGTGCTGCAATAATCCCAAAACAATTTCTGAGATGAAAACAGCCATTCAGGAGGTTATCGACAGTATCGATGTTCCGACACTTTAGCGAGTCATGCAGAATTTCGCTATTCGTGTGTGCCACATCATCGCCAATGATGGCAGGCATATTGAACGTTTCATAACATAAATCTGAATACGCGTAGTGATGTTTACATGTTGGATAAAGTGTGTTCACGCCATAGTTTGTAACTAATTTACCTTTGTTTCACACAGTTCTATAATTGTGTCCTTATAGTAATTTTTTTTCTCATCACCATTTTCACGGTTCATTTTACTGACAAGTAACACAAAATAAAAGTTATATTGCAATTACTAAGCATTCCGTGGTTCATATTAGTTTCTTTTACACGCAGCACAGTCATGTCTTCAGCCGTCGGTCTCACATTTCTCACTCGTTTGGCAGTAGGAGTTTTATTTCGTGTCAGTCCGTTTCAGTTGCGCTGATTTCAGACTTTGTAGAATTTACTGATCTGTCGACACCGAATACGTTTTCTTTCTTCTGTTCTCAGGAGTTTGCATAATTGATGCCTGTGCATATTTTACAAACGAGCTGTAGGTCCTTGCTTTAGCTGCAACATATAATATGCAATTTCTAAGCTTACAGATTCGTTAGGAGTGTTAGGTCCTGGATTTCAAGACCCACCAAGAGTAACGGATCCATTAGGATGCTTGTCCGTAATTTCTAAGTAACGTCTGCAAATAAATAAACGTACGAGAGATGTATCGCGAATGTCCATCTTAACCAAAAAAGAAAAGAAATGTGGCGTCTTTCCCAGGCACCGGTGTGAGATGATAGTTGAAATATGTTTTACACTATGACAGCAAACGGCAAGTAACTGGACGCACACATAGTTCAAGACACAGAGTACATGAAAATTTTCTCTTAGAACTGGTTAAAATTTATAGAAGTCGCTGTTATTGTTTTCCGATATATCTGCGGTTATTTTACTGCTTAAATTATAACACATACCACATTTTGTTGGCTCCCAAACACGAAAAATATCTGCTACACCTATACCTACCCCTTTAACCTCAAGTCTTGTACTGCAGGAAGCAGTGGACTGCTAGATACTGCTCTCTCTTGACACACTGAAGTAACACCAGTAAATAAGCGTCATAACCCGACCACCACCTTCTAAGCAACGGATTGAAGAAGCATAACTCGCTCCTGTAAATGAGCCTTTGTGTCGCCAAGCAAACGATCACATTTCGGGTTATAATTCAGTGCACGTTCTGTGTTCGGAATGACCGAAGATGACTACGTGAATATTTAGAACACAGACTTATAATCTACATATAGCTTATTCGTCGTCACGCCAACAATATGTAAATGTCTGACCCGCGATGTACATCAATGCTGGGCTCAAGTGCAGGACCCCGGAAAACAAACAGCCGAGAGCGCAACCAGGAACAGTCAGATCGGAATGTCTGTTCCCGTTGTAGTTATGTCGCCCCGTGGCTAGCTAGCCGCGAACGTATCCTACTGTTTGAAGGCCCGAGCACCTGTCCCAAGACACAAACGTAATACACTGGAGACACAAAGCGACATTTCGAAGTGCTATCGTAGCTGATCGTGGTATGACCTACTAAAATACTGCAAAGCAAATATGTTAAGGACAGAAAGTGGAACTGAAACGGCAACTTCCAAACGTAAAGCGCCATTTCATGAGTGTAAGATCTTCGTGGGAATGGCGTGACGCATTAAGGAACGCTGTAATGGCGTTAATATCAAGCTCAACAGCTACCAAATAAGAAGAAAAACGTTTTAAACTACGTGTTTAGTAATCAAAAATTACAACCGGAATGGCCCCGAAACCATAGAAAGTAAAGCTACAAAGGCACACTCTACCGCAAGTCCTGTTATCCTCCATATTATCAAAGTAGTCAACAACGGTCGCCTGGCAACCGCTTGCCTAGCGAAATCTTAACTGTCGCAGTTGCGTGAGACAAAGTACGTCGCATGTTACCTTCGTACGCCTGTTCCGTACGCTTTATCACAACAGAAATGAGAGGGTTGCATGAGGTGTGGCCCTATGTTCAGTAGTGACTGAGCGAATGCTGTCTGGTTTGTTTCTCGGTCGCATCTCGTCTTTTTGTGGTTTCGCTACGTGAGCAGCGATGTCATTCATATAGAAGAACTACGTTTGAAAACAAGTATAGATTCACCGGAACTTCTCGCATCCGAAATGATGCTATAGAAATCGAGTTAAGCGAGAAATAGAATTCGTGCATACATTTTTTAACTTTGTAGTTCGTCGTAGGAAACACCAATAAAATAGCGGTTCAAGAAGTTGATACTGCGGGAGGGGTACACGGAAATAATAAAATCAAGCAAGAGACATCACGCTTCTACCGTGCTCCTCCGTCGATATGTTATATCTATTGTGTCGTACATTTCATACAATCACCGAAGGAGACTATTTCTAGCGCGTTCAGGTTAAACTATTAGAGGAGAACTACGAGAAACTGAAAAATGATTAGTAACAAGAACACACCCATTTATTTAGAAATACTCACCTCTTTACAAAGCGGCTCAGGCAGCAGATCCTGAAATTCAACTACTATTCCTGAAGCTAGAGCGTTCTCTGAAGACGTGTTGGAGTGGACTCGCTAGAAGCAGACGATGCGGCGTGAAGTACACAAGTAGAAGGCGGTCTTCTCGGTTGGCGAAATGACCTGGGACCTACCCGCTCAGCTGTGGTGCCGGCGGCCCGACCACTGCGACTTCTTGGTGCAGTAATTGATAGGCCATAAGCCGTCTCTAGAATTAGTTGTCGACCTAACGACGCCTGTGGCGGTGCCTGATGGTACGTGCTGTGCTTGCGGCCACACAATATCCAACTGCAGCCGGCCGGTGTGGCCCTGCGGTTCTAGGCGTTTCAGTCCGGAACCGCACGACCGCTACGGTCGCAGGTTCGAATCCTGCCTCGGGCATGGATGTGTTTGATGTCCTTAGGATAGTTAGGTTTAAGTAGTTCTAAGTTCTAGGGGACTGATGACCTCAGATGTGAAGTCCCATAGTGTTCAGAGCCATATGAACCATTTTTTTCCAACTGCTGTCACTTGTTCGTCATTAGAAGCCGCAAAGCTACAAAACCACCGGAATGAGTACTGCCACTGTCACCGGCTTTCCCAAATATTCCCAAACGTTTTCTTGGGATTAAAATCACACTATTCAGCGGACCAGTCCTTGTGTGACGTGGTGCATGAGCTAATGTTCATGACGGCATGGTTACAAACAAGTCGGAACAAGATACCTGTTGATCGGACATTTCAAATGGTTCAAATGGCTCTGAGCACTATGGGACTTAACATCTGTGGTCATTAGTCCCCTCGAACAGTTCAAATAGTTCAAATGGCTCTGAGCACTATGGTACTTAACATCTATGGTCATTAGTCCCCTAGAACTTAGAACTACTTAAACATAACTAACCTAAGGACAGCACACAACACCCAGTCATCACGAGGCAGAGAAAATCCCTGACCCCGCCGGGAATCGAACCCGGGAACGCGGGCGCGGGATGCGAGAACGCTACCGTACCACTGATCGAACAGTCCAAGGATCAATTCCACAATGTCCCATACCCTTAATGCTTAACTTTTAAGACAATGTTGAGTGCTCCATCTGTAAGAACTTTCAACATAAGGGCGGACAGCGTTCCATGCTTCGCGTATCCAGTGGCAGACCTAACTGCACTCAGGATGCACTCTGTTTTTATGACATTTGCTTATCAGTTGTGTTTGCACGGGGGTGATAGTGGATGGTTAAGCTGCTTGCGAGATGGCCCGCATTGAACTGTCTAAGGAGAGGTTGTACTGAGATCGTTTCTCCACTATTATAGCTGCAGATACTCGATGACACTCCCAGTCGTTACAGATCAGTTGACCGTGGCGAGCGGAGTTCTACCTGAAAGCCTATGAACACCGTATACGCTCTGGTAAGAGGACACATTCTCGTATGTCGAGTCCCACAGGGCGGTAAAGAGTAAATATTTTAGCGTGTCTCGGCTCACACTGATATAAATGGATTTTCATGTTTGTTATGCAGCTGCATGATGGAAAACAGCGCACTGTGCGCTGATGGGGGGACTGGCTGAGACAGGAACGCGACAGCGTCTTGAGTGATGCTCTCTGGAGCAAATAATACATGCCGCGCTGAAAACATTCTCGCTAATGCTGTTGCGTCAATATTGTAACCGTGACTGACTTAATGAGGTTTGAGGACGCAAATACATTACACAGAGTTAGCTTTTCACTGCACCGATATTCACAGGATTATATCGGTCAAATTTTCCAGTTGTCTGTACATGATATAAGTAGCCACTGTATCAATAGTATGTTAATACTGAAACTGTGAATGCAGCTAGTGAAAAGCTTCATTTAAAACATCAACTGTAGGGCTCTCGTCCATTTCTTGCTTACATTTGGGATGTAGGCCTGCAAGCATGTTCCTCTTCAACGACACCTACACACATACTCCGCAAACCACAGTACGTAGTAAGGCGGAGGGTACCTCGTAGCACTTAAGTCCTTTCCTCTCCTGACCCACACACAGACTGAGCGAAGGAGAAAATAGTGCCTACACGCGTGCGTACTAGTCCTAATGTCTCGCATCTTACCTTCTTGATCTTTACGCGACATATAGGTTGGCGCCAGCAGAGTCCAGCAGTCTGCCTCAAATGCTGCTTCATTAAATTTACACAAAAGTTCCTTGAGGAGAGAGCAATGTCTTGCCTTGAGGTATTCCCATTTGAGTTCACGAAGCATCTCTCTAATACTCTCGTCGGTAACAAATATACCAGCCCCCTCGGAGTCGCTTCGACGTCTTCCTTTAATCCGACCTGGTGGGGATCCCGAACACTCGAACAGTGCTCACTATGGGACGCACTAGCATTCTATACGCCGTCTCCTTTAAGGATGAGTTATTCTTTCCCAAAATTCTCCAAATAAAACGAAATCGAGCATTCGGCTTCCATATTACCAACTGGACACGCTCTTCCTCTTTCTCGCTTTGCAACGTTACCCCTTGATACTTAAGTGAAGTGACTTTCTCAAGCTGCACCCTACGAATACTGTATTGAGACGTTACAAGAATATTTCTTCTACTCATTCTCATTAACTTACATTTTTTTACAATTAGAGCAAGCTGCCATTCCTAAAACAAACTAGAAATTTGGTGTAAGTCATTTCGTATCTTTCTACAATCACTCAAAGACGACACATTCCAGTATACCACAGCGTCATCAACAAAGAGCCATAAATTGTCACTGACCCCGTCCGTCAGGCCATTTACATATATAGACAATAAAATCAGTCCTACCGCACTCCCCTGGGGCACTCCTGACGATACCCTTGCCTCTGAAGAACACTCGCCGCCGAGGACATCAAAGCGTGTTTTATTAATTAAAAACCACTCACATATCCGGCAACCTAAACCTTATAGGCAGACTGTCAACTATCGGCAGTGGGGCACCGTGCCAAATGCTTCCCGGAAGTCTAGAAATATAGAAATTTCCCTTAATCCATGGTTTTGAGGATATCGTGTGAGAAAAGGACAAACTGAGTTTTGCACGAGCGATGCTTTCTAAAGCCGTTCTCATCTATGGGCAAAAGATTTTCTTGTATTGAAACTCAGGAAGTGTTCAAGAATTCTGCCGGAAACCAAGGTTAAGGGTATAGATCTGTATTAATGCTGGTCAGTTCTTTTATCTTCCTTTCATACAGGAGTCACCTGCATTTGTTTCCATTCGCTTGCCACTTTTCGTGATAAATGCAGGCTAACGAAGGGACCACTAGTGAAACCGAACTGGGATTCCATCCGAAATATGCAGCTTATTAATTTTCAACTATTTCACTTTGTTCTCTATGACCGTGATGCCAATTTCTACGTTCTCCATGTGGGAGTTAGAACTTAGTCTCTGGTAATAATGCTGTACATAATAATGGAAATAAAAGTGAGGGTAGATAGACGTCGAAAAATGGAACACAACAAGGCTGAAAATGAAATCAAGTAGTAACACAATATTTTTCGGATAGGAGATAACACAAGGAATTAACAGCTGCGAGGAGGAAGGGAGAGAAGAAAAGCGGTCTTAGCAGCACAAGAAACTCGCCTACGCGACCGATATTGTTCGAATGGCATCCAACAGGATGGTGACGCAAGATACCACAATAGCGGACTGTGTAAACCGCTTACAACAGGAATTTTCCATATTCGTAAATTTCCAGGATGTGTTTAACGCTCTGCCCCACTGAAGACTGTTAATGAAGGTCCGATCGTGAGGAATCGGATTACGGGAACGTGAGTGGCCTGAAGACAAGTTAGGTAATAGAGCCCAATGCGTTGTCCTCGACGGGGAGTGCTCATCAGAGTCAAGCGTATCGTCAGGGCTTCCCAAGGACAGTGTGATAGGTGCGTTCTGCCTATTTGTATACATCTGACGGACAGGGTGAGAAAACATCTGTGACTATTTCGCTGATGAAGCCGTAGTGTACGGGAAAACGTCGTCGTTAAATGACACTAAGAGAAAACAGAATGAGTTATAGAGAATTTCTGTTTGGTGAGATGAATAGCAGCTTGCTGTAAATGTAGAAAAAATATGAGGTGATGTTGGGTAGGAGAAACGATTCTGTAATATTGGAATATGATGTTAGTGGTGAGCTGATTGCCACAGTCACGTCAATGAAATATGTAGGCATTACGTTGTAATGCGATATGAAATGGTACAATTACGCACGGTCTGTGTCAGGGAAGGCGAATCATCAACATCGGTGTATTGCGAGAATTTAGAAAAACGTAGGTCATCAATCTAGGAAAACGTGTATAGAAAACTGCTACCACCAACTGGTATGTACTGTTCGAATCTTTGGGATCCCCGACAAACGTTATTAAATGAAGACATTGTAGCAATTCAAAAGACATGGTGCTACATTTGTGACTGGTAGGTTGGTTCATCACGCGAGTATTACGCAGATTCTTAGAGAACTCAAATAACAACCCCTGTAGGGAAGATGACGTTATTTTCGTTAAACACAAATGAGAAAATTTACAGAACCGCCAGCTGCAGGAGGATTCCACTGCCGCTACTGTATATTTTGCATAAGGACCACGAAGACAAGAAAAGAGAAATTGGCGTGGCACAGAGGTGTGTAGACAGTCGTGTTTTGTCACTCCATTTGTTAGTGTATCAAGGAAGGGAACGACTAGTAATGGTAAAAAGTACCCTCCTCCACGAACCCTACGATGACATTCATAGTGTGTCTGTAGATGTAGGTAAGTAGTATTATCGAAGAGGAAGTTATAGAATGATTGTAGATTCTCATATTGGAATACTACAAAAATTAGAATTGAGTCGGACATATATACTCTAAGACAAAAATAGATAAATAAATATATCCAAAAAAGAATATTCCCGCCTAACGACAAGCGCCGATACGTGGATCAAGAATGCTACAGTAGAGAAGGCTGTGAGACGACGTCAGCCAATGGCCCGTTGACTGGGACCGCACCACGACAGGAGCGGCCTCTACAAGAAGAGAATAAAAGCGCCGCTCCTGCCAACATCAGAAGAAGGACACTATAAGAGAGCACTACGAAAGCAGTTATTAGTGATCCATATCCATTGCTTATATGGACGTTGTATATAGTGGAGGACACTGTTTGCATGTCGCCAAACGCTTGCGACAACTCGTTGTAAATCCGAAGTTAAGTATTGCCAGTCTTTTTTATTGTAATAAAAAGTATTAATGTAATTTGCTAGAATTGTTGTGTAGCTATTCGAGAAAGCAGCGTCCTTTAGGCACCCTCTAAGAGGCAAGTTGGCAGCAACCCATAAAGAAATAAAAAAAAGTCACACCGGGTCAGAATTTTGAAAATGGGTTAGAAATTGATATTCAGATATGTACTGACGGAAAGTGCTAAATTGTGTGAACTTGGCGATTAATGGACGAATGTATGACGCTGTGGTGCAATTCACCGCGCAAGTGGCATGGATACTAAAATGGGACATACAAGGGCGTAAAGTCTTTGCGAACTTCATTCCGTGTACTCAGGTGGATGGTAACTGTGAGTGAACAATATTCGCAGATTTCACCATTTGAGATAGGACGCTTACTTGGGCTCACAGAAGCTTGTTGACGTAATCGGTGACTCGCTAGACATTTGACCAGGAGATACGTCACTGTCGATGATGTTGGCGCGAAAGGGTGAACGATGGGCGAGAACAGCGTCAAGAAGGAAGCTCTCGACTAGAGAGAGACCACAGAACGTGAGTACTGACTACTCAGAGACCTGCATCTACAGTTACATCATACTCTGCAAGCCACCTGGTGGTGTGTGGCGGAGGGTACTTTTTGTACCACTAACTGAGCATTCCAACCTGCTCCACTCGCAAGTAGCGCATGCGGAGAATGATTGGTAAGCCTTTGTATTGGCTCTAATTTCTCGAATTCTTTCCTCATGGCCATGACGAGAGACGTATGTAGGGGGAAGTTATATGTTGCCCCGAAAAGCGCTCTCTCAAAATTTCAATAATAAATCTCTCCGTGATGCACAACGTCTCTTTTGTAACGGCTGCCAGTGGAGTATCTTGAGCATATACGTAACGCTCTTGTTCCTACTAAACGATCCCGTGTTGAAACGTGTCGCTAATAGTTGGATCTTCTCTATCTCTTCTATCTGTCCTATCTGGTAGGGATCCCCCAATACTCAGGAATGGGTCAAATAAGCGCCTTATAAGTCACTTCCTACGTGGATGAGTTACATTTCCTTAAGATTCTTCCTATGAATCTGTGTCTGCAATCTGCTTTTCCCACTATTTGTATGGTATGGTCACTCCACTTAAAGTCACTCCGGACAGTTACTCCCAGATATTCTACGGGAGATACTGTTTCCAGCGGCTTGTCATCAATACTGTAGCTATATAACAGTAGATATCTTTTCCTATACACCCGCAATATGTTACATTTATTTACGTTCAGGGTCAGCTGCCAGATCCTGTACCATTCATCGGTTCTCTAGAGTTCAGTTTTCAAATCGTCACTACCTTCTGGCGTTGTTACTTTGTTATAGACAACCGCATCATCTGCGAACAGCGTTAGAGAGCATCAGGCGCTTTCTACTAGATCATTTATGTGTATTATAAACAGTAACGGTCCTATCACACTTCCTTGGGGTACACCGGGAATTACCTTCATACACTTCGGTATGTTCCGTTAAGAGCTACGTGTTGAGTTCTGTCTGCAGGGAAGTCTTGAGTCCAGTTGCAAGTCTGCTCCGATACTCGACAAGATCGTACTTTTTTCGCTAAACGACAGAGCGGGACGGTGTCAAATGCCCTGTTGAAATCAAGGAACACGGCATCAAGCTGAGGGCCGTTGTCCACTGCGCTGTGGATCTCATGGAAGGACAGAGCGAGCTGAGTTTCACAGCATCTCTGTTTGCGGAATCCATGTTGATTTCTATAGAGATTTTCGTTCTCCAAGAACGTCATAAGCCATGAACATGAAACGTGTTCTATAGTTCTACAACAGATGGAAGTGAGCGACATAGGTCTATAATTGTGTGCATCCGTCCTAAGGCCCGTCTTTAAAAGGGGAATTCTTGCATTTTCTCCCAATCGTTAGGTACCCTTCGTTGATCAAGCAATTATTGCTAGAAGGGGAGCAAGTTCTTTCGAATAATCTTTGTAGAATCTTATAGGTATCTCATCTGGTCTATCTCATCTGTTCCTGACGCCTTACCACTACTAAGCGATTGTAGTTGTTTTTCCATTCCACGGTCGATTATCTCTATATCTACCGTTCCGACGTTCGTACGAAGATTGAAAGGAGTAAGCGTCAGTTGGTGAGCAAATGAATATATGATTTTGACTGACATACTGATTTTACATACGAGCAAAACTTCGTATGGTTTTTACTCAGACCGGTTGACAGTTTTACTTTCAAAGACCTTGCACGCTTCTCTCATTGCTCTCCTTATTCTCATTTTCGCTTCGTTCAGCTTTTGTTTTGTCAGCTAAGTTTTAACTGGTCTTGAATCTGAATTGAAGTTCTCTTTGTTTATGTAACAGTTTTTTAACATGGCTATTATACTATGGTGGATCTCTCTCGTCGATTCAGACGTCACGCGGAACATATTTGCCTACGGCATATTGCACGATTCGTTTGAATTTCTTACATTTGTTTTCCACATTTGCGTCCACATTTGATTCTGATTGAAATTTGTATCCTGTCACTCCTTCTAAGCAAAAATATCTTACTACCTTTCTTAACATACATTGTCAACCCCGTTGCCACAGATGCTATCATAGCCTTATGTTCAGCCGGCCGGAGTGGCCGTGCGGTTCTAGGCGCTACAGTCGGGAACCGCGTGACCGCTACGGTCGCAGGTTCGAATCCTGCCTCGGGCATGGATGTGTGTGATGTCCTTAGATTAGTTAGGTTTAATTAGTTCTAAGTTCTAGGCGACTGATGACCTCAGAAGTTAAGTTGCATAGTGCTCAGAGCCATAGCCTTATTTTCAGTGATTCCTTCCGCTGCGTTAACTGACACTGTAAGTTAGGATATTTTTGCTGTCAGGAGGTCTAAGACGTTATCCTCACGAGTTGCTTCTCTAACTACCTGTTCAAAGTAATTTTCGGACACGACATCCAGAACAATATCACACGAATCCTTGTCTCTAGCACCAATTTTGATAGCATAACACCTCCAATCTATACCTGACAAGTTGAAGTCACACCCTATAACAACGGCATGATCAGGAAATTTACTAACGATATTCTGTGAGTCCTGTCTGAAGCGCCTTACCACTAGAGCTGCTGACCTAGGCGGTCTGTAAAAGCACCCGATTACCATTTTTGACCGATGTTTGATAGCTTCACTCGGATTAATTCAAAATCGGAATCCATGATAACCTCGCTAGATGTTATCGAATTCTTTACTTGAATTAACACGTCGCCACCTCGGTCGACGAACGTATCTTTGCGATCAATATTCCAATGTGAACTTAGGATTTCGTTTTCATTAACGTCCAGTTTCAACCAAAATTCTGTTCCTCATATTATCTGTGCTTTATAACTTTCCGTAGTGATAATCCGCATCTCGTGGCCGTGCGGTAGCGTTCTCGCTTCCCGCGCCCGGGTTCCTGGGTTCGATTCCCGGCGGGTTCAGGGATTTTCTTTGCCTCGTGATGACTGCGTGTTGTGTGATGTCCTTAGGTTAGTTAGGTTTAAGTACTACGTTCTACGGTAAGTTCTACGGTACTGATGACCATAGATATTAAGTCCCATAGTGCTCAGAGCCATTTGAACCATTTTTTTTCGTAAGCGATACTATTTCTGGGACCTTTCCTTGGATGCTCCTGCAGTTCACTAAAATCATATTAACCTTTACTATCTCTGATCTCCGACGACGAACGTTCTCTGAGAACGTTCGGGGTAATTTTTCAGTCAAATCAGCTCTGATCCCAAGGGAGGGTTTCTCTAACCTAAAAAGCACCATGTACACATCACGTCATTGTAATCAATCCGGCGTGCCGGTGGTGTATCTTTGCCTACAAGGAACATAAATAGGCGGCTCACGGACAGGGGCTCTGTACAACAACCCTCCCTTGTTCAGTGGTGTTGAGCACATTCGGCGTGGGATGCCGCTGAGTGAAGTTGAATTGTCTACAGTGATGAGTTCCGCTTCGAAATGCGCCCCTGAAACCAGCTAATAGATGGCTGGAGGCGACTCGGACAGCGGTGAGGTACCATATGACCAGCCAGCGACGGGTGATGACTGGGAGTGACACTCCATTTCACAGTCGAACTTCTTTGGTTATCTTCCGCGTCACCTTACAGCACTTCCTTACGTGGACAATAATCTACGTCCCGTTTTGTTGCGCCTCATGGCAAACAGTTCTGGGCTTACATTTCAGCAAGATAATGCCGTCTTCAAACGGCGAGAGTTTCTACTGCTTATCTTTGTGCTTCCAAACACTACCTTGGGCAGCAAAGTCACCGGATCTCTCCCTAGATGAGAACGTTTAGCGCATTATGTGTACGGCCTTTCGATATCCCTCAATGAGGACATACAGCATCTGTCAATCTGCTTGTATAAGGGCCAGAGATTGAACCAGCGCGTTATTGAACTGCTAAATTTGTCGAGATCTTTTTGTTGAATAAATCATCCAATTTTTCTGAAACTGTAATCATTTCTTTACCTGTACGTATATATTACATCTGCCGGCCGAAGTGGCCGTGTGGTTCTAGGCGCTACAGTCTGGAACCGCGCGACCGCAACGGTCGCAGGTTGGAATCCTTCCTCGGGCATGGATGTGTGTGATGTCCTTAGGTTAGTTAGGTTTAAGTAGTTCTAAGTTCTAGGGGACTGATGACATCAGAAGTTAAGTTCCATAATGCTCAGAGCCATTTGAACCATTCTTTTTTTTTTTTGTATATTACATCTACAGAATTCCTTCCCAATGGAGTGCCTCCCTCGTGGTGCGCCGTCCTTCTTTTTGTCTAAGAGTGTGTTAACTACACTGACAGTTGCTTACCTTGCAACACCAGGCAGGATATTTCAGTATCCTACGGCTTCTGCTACTATACTGAACACCTAAGTCTGACGAGTTGCCGCAGTCATCAACCACCAGCTCTGCGCTGCCGCGCCAAAGAAACTGGTATGAGAAGCTTACTCAAATAGAGAAATATGTAAACAGGCAGAAAACGGCGCTGCGATCGACAATGCCTACATAAGATAACAAATGTCTGGTGCAGTTGTTAGATCGGTTACTGCTGCTACAATCGCAGCTTATCAAGATTAATCTGAGTTTGGTTCAAATGGCTCTGAGTACTATGGGACTTAACTTCTGAGGTCATCAGTCGCCTAGAACTTAGAACTAATTAAATCTAACTAACCTAAGGACATCACACACATTCATGCCCGAGGCAGGATTCGAACCTGCGACCGAAGCGGTCGCTCGGCTATAGACTGTAGCGCCTAGAACCGCACGGCCACCCCGGTCTGATTATCTGAGTTTGAAAGTGGTGTCACAGTCGGCGCTCGAACGATGGAACACAGTATATCCAACGTAGTGATGAAGTAGGGATTTTCCCGTACGACCAGTTCACAAGTGTACCGTCAATATCAGGAATCTGGAAAATCATCAGATCTTCGACATCTCTTCGGCCGAAAAGAGATCCTACAAGAACGGGACCAACGACAACTGAAGAGAACCGTTCAACGTGACAGAAGTGCAACCTTTCTGCAAATTGCTACAGAAATCAATGCTGGGCCATGAACAAGTCGCCGCACGCGAACCATTCAACGCAACATCATCCATATAGGCTACCGCAGTCGAAGTCATCTCATGACTGCACGACACAAAGATTTACGCCTCACCTGGACCCGTCAACACCGACATTGCACTGTTGGTGACTGGGAACATGTTGCCCGGTCGGACGAGCCTCATTTCAAATTGTACCGAGCGGATAGACTTGTACGGGTATGAAGACAACCTCATGAATCCATGGAACCTGCATGTCAGCAGTGGACTTTTCACGCTACTGGAGGCTCTGTAACGGTGTGGGGCGTGTGAATTGGAGTGGTAGGGGACCTCTGATACTTGTACATACGACTCTGACAGGTGACACGTACTGAAGCATCCTGTGTGATCACACCTGCATCCATTCATGTCCATTGTGTAATCCGACGTAATTGGGCAATTCCAGAACGACAAAGTGACACCCCACACGTCCAGAAGTGCTACAGAGTGGCTCAGGAACACTCTTCTGTGTTTAAACACTTCCACTGGCCTCAAAATTCCACAGACATGAACATTATTGAGCATATCTGGGATGCCTTGCAATATGCTGCTCAGAAGAGATCTGCACCGCCTCATACCCTCACCGATTTATGGACAGCCATGCAGGATTCATGGTGTCAGTTCCCTCCAGTGCTACTTCAGACATTAGTCGGGTCCATGTCACGTCATGTTGCGGCACTTCTGAGTGCTCACAGGAGCCCTATACGATATTAGGCAGAAGTACCAATTTCTTTGGCTCTCCATTGTAGCTGCGGCGTAGTTCAAATGGTTCAAATGGCTCTGAGAACTATGGGACTTAACATCCGAGGTCATCCGTCCCCTAGAACTTAGAACTTCTTAAACCTAACTAACCTGAGGACATCACAGACATCCATGCCCGAGGCAGGATTTGAACCTGCGACCGCAGCGGTGGCGCGGTTCCAGACTGAAGCGCCGAGAACCGCTCGGCCACTCGGCCGGCTGCGGCGTAGTTCCACACTTTCAGCGAGCACCCAAACCGTCTACAGGCGTTAAGGCGTCGCCGCCATCACTGAACGCTGCCTCTCTAGAATCGGCCTACAGTACACAGAGAAATTCATGTTGACTTAGTTTTTCCGTGACGAACTTCGCAGTTGGACTTCGTCTCACTGATAAACTTTCTCGTTGACTTCGTGTATTACTTAATTATTCATTTCATGACACGAACTTCGTGTCGTCTTTCGAGCAGATTGAGAAGGTTAAACCAATAAGGGAACCATTTGCAGATGTGAAGCCTTGTGTCCAAAATAACTGCTGTATTCCGATTAACTGTGTGTACAGTGACATAAAATTTGTGTTTGCATATATCTTACTGCCTGGGAACATCAGTAACTCTTGTTTTCTCGTTTCGGTCACGAATAACGAAATTTCACTTACTGAGCATATACTGTGCAGTAGGAAAAATACAGTATTAATTCTGAAAGTAATTTGGTCGTACACATAGTAGCGACCTCAGGCAACAACTTTTCTCGGCATCGAGTCGAACTGACCTTGGACGACAGTTACATTCCATGCTGCTTCAACTCGGTGCCAGAATTCGACAATCCTACGACGGTGATCAATGTATTATGGTACTATCTTTGCTGCTAGAATGACCACATTGGCTGCAGCTTGAGGTGCTCCAGACATCGTGTCCGGTTGTTTCTATATTTCCTGAGTGACGTAGCTGCGTTATCATGGATGACTTTCCTGTGTAATCTTAGTTTCCCCGGCACAGTTGTTTGTATTGCTATTGGGTGTCCAGCAGTGCGCAGTCGTTTACCTAACAGGAAATTTTGAGAGAGTACCTTGCCGTCACCTTCAGGTAACAACCGCAAAACGAGCATCTTAGCTAAATCGCGCCTCCTTTATACTTTCTTCGCTCCCCATCCCGGGGGATGGAGTAGCGGGGGAACGTGATCGCCCAACACCGGGTGCTAATCGCGTGGGCCACTGAGATTCTGCGTCCCTCATGAACTTATAAAATCCATATTCACATGGCAGCTGTTGAATGGTAGCACAAATAACACTCATTCAGGTGCGACTTTTGATTGAGAAACCCGTTGCTAAGCCACTGTAGACAAAACTCTTAAAGTTATGTGACTGCAGTATGAATATATAATTTCGGCCACTGTTGCAAACGCGGAAAACACACTGAAGAAGGCCATTTGCAACAGTGGCCTAAACGTCTTAGGATTTTATGTATTGTCAATGCAGTCACATACCCTGAAGAATTTTAGGGGCAGAGACAACGGTCACGAAAACGTACGCTTTTATTACACCTCATGCCAAAACTGACATTTTTTGTATACTGCCGTAATTGCTTCCATATGAATGTTCAATGGAGTGAGATCTGCTTGCTACTTACTGTCAGATGAGAACTGTGGGCCAGAAGTCAGGAACTTTGCCTCTCGCGGACAACTGCTTTACCAACTGAGTTATCCAAGTATGAGTCAGGACTGATCTCACAGCTTTACTTTGGCCATTAACTGATCTCCCCACCCTACCTTCCAAACATTACAAAGGTTTAGCTGTGATGCAGTTTTCATGCCCGTCGGTGCAGTGTTTGTTTCCATTTGTTCAAGTAAATTGCTGAAGGTGGGATATTGACAGTATATCAACATGTGACGTCTTAACACGATTAGGTAAGTTCATCCACGTCTGATATACTTAACACACCGTGTTATTCAGAAATATTAGGGCGTTTTTATGATATATTGCTGTGAATGAAAGTTTGCATTTTCCAGTCGTTAGTTACACTGACTTTAACCAATGTAAAAATCGTATCGTGAAAAGACAACGATATTCAGAGAATGTATTGACTGTCACCCAAATTGCTCGACGAGGTAGAATGGGGCTGAGTTAGGATAAAATTATTGCAGTTTGTTCCGATTGTTTTACATGTATAGCTGCTTCAGAGTTCTCCGTAATCATTTCTTTCATTTATATTTTAGAGCTCGTTCATGTATTCTGTTGTTCTGACACTGTAACACGGGTCTACGTCCAGCATATGGATTACAAATATAATGTTCATTCAAATTCCAACATATTGGATCTACTGAATTTATTTGATTTGTCTACGTACAGGGAGGGCATAATGAAACCTTGAAACTGTTTAAAGCGCATACGTATACAGGAGGGGTGCCCATAACAGAAAATGCTGGAAACCCTGATTCCAATGCACCGATCGGCAACTATCACTTACCTCGGCATGATCATTTTAATGTGCTCTGCCCAGAGTACTTCGATGTGTCATTACGTTTTAGTAACAGAGCAGACGAGTTTAGTAGCCAGTCGTAGAAAAAAAAGGAAAGAAAAGAAAAGCCGCGAAACGACCTCTGTAGCTATTACAACCGTAACTTTCCGAAAACAGTTCGAACACCAGATAACACATGTGACTGAAGTAATGCCTCGCAGCCCGCCGCAGTGGCCGAACAGTTCTAGGCGCTTCAGTGTGGAACCGCGCGACCGCTACGGTCGCAGGTACAAATCCTGCCTCGGGCACGTATGTGTGCGATGTCCTTAGATTAGTTAGTGCTCAGAGCCATCTGAACCACTTGAAAGCCTCGGAAAGAGCACGAAGTGTCAACCCCATTTTCCTGTGCAGGTGGGAATTAAGGCGCACCACGAAGGAATTATCCGAATGGCACAGAATCAGTACATGATATGTATACGTACGGACAAACGACAGGTTACAGTTTCAGAAAAATTCGATTATTTATTCAAGAAAACAGCTTCACAAACTGAGCAAGTCAATAACAGGTTGGTCCACCCCTGGTACTTGTGCAAGCAACTCTCGGCCTGCATTGATTAACAAAGTTGTAGGGTGTCCTCTTGAGCGGTATTATCCTAAATTCTGTCCAATTGGCGCGTTAGATTGCCAAAATTGCGAACTGGTTGTAGGGTCCTACCACGACATTGCTGACCAAGGTGGCGTACGACAAGCACGAAGAAAAGCTTTAGAAAGTCTCACCGTGTGCGGGCGGGCATTGTCTTGTTGATATACAAGCCCAGCCTGCCATCCCATGAAGGGCAACGAAATGGAGCGTAGAATATCGTTGACGTAGCGCTGCACTCTAATGGTGCCACGGATGACAACCAAAGGGGTCATTCTATGAAAAGGCATGGAACTCCAGACGATCAGGCTAGGTTGTCGGCCTATGTGGAGGGCCTCAGTCAGTTTGGTATCCAGCCGCTCTCTGGTATGTCTCCAAACACATCTACAGCGTGGAATCTCTTTGACTAGAATGGAGTTGTCTTCAGTGATGAGTCCCACTTCGAACTGAGCCCCGATGACAAGAGAAGACGCGTCTTGGAAACCTCCTGGACAGCGGCAGGATACCACTTACTGTCGCCCTCCATGCTGCCCAAAACCAAGAGTGATGGTCTAGGGTGCCAATTCTTTACATAGCAGGCTGTCACCCACGGCACCCTACACCATAGCAGCACAACGGAGACGTTATACGCACTGTTTTATTGCCCTTCATGACACGCCATCTAGGGCTTACATTTCAGCAAGATGATGCCTGCCCGCACACGGCGAGAGCTTCCACTGCTCGTATTCGTGCTTGCCGATCCCTCCCTTCACCAGCAAGGTCGCTCGGTCTCTCCCCAATTAAGAACAAGAACGTTTGGAGCATTATGGACAGGGCTCTCCAACTTGCTTGGGATTTTGACGATCTAACACGCCCAATGGAAATAATTTGCCACGAAGTCCCTCAGGAGGATATCCAACAATTGTCAATACATGCCAAGCCCAAAAACAGCTTACGTAAGTTCCAGAGGTAGACAAACGCACTACTGACATGCTCAATTTGTCAAACTCTTTCCCTTGAAAAAATCATCCATTTTTTCCGCAATTGTAATCATTTATTTGTCTATACACTTACGCCACATCTACTGATATCTGTCCCATTCGGAAAATTCCTTCGTGATGCGTAATTTTGTTTATGATATTTTTCCCCAGAGTGTATTATCTAGAAAGACATCTGTATCATTACAAATTTACCGTTATGCATGAACGAAAACGTCCAGACGAACTTTCGTCTTCTGAGTTCTTCCAGTGGTTTCTCAGTGAAACAGAATCAGGACTTCTAGATCCTCAGTTTTTCATGTCTTCAGATAATACGTGGTTCGGCCTGTCAGGGTATATGAACCCACAGGAGTAGTGCTATTACACACTAGACAGCTTCCATCAGTATTTAGAGGAGGCGATACATAGCCCCAAGATTGGAGCTTGGTGTGAAATGTCTAGTGTCTGCATAACAGCGCGATAGCTACACCAAACTAGCCATTATCTTGAGAAGCAGTTTAATCCACATGTGGATGAACTCCCGAAAGATGTAGACTCTATGGATATTTTCAGCATTACTGAGCAACGACACACACCGCCCTGACAACCTTGCCAAAAGTGCATCAGAGGATTGGTGATGAGAGAGCAATCATCAGAGGGAGTGCAATCACGTTGGGACCTCGATCGCCTAATCTCTCTCCATGTGGTTTTTACCTGTGGGACAGACTCAAGGGTCGGGTTTACTCATATGCACCTCACACACTGGAAAGGCGCACATCACAGAAAACGCTACTGCTGCTATACCTCAGATAGAGCTGCTACGCGAGTCCCACAGTTTCATAAATTGACCAAAGAGCTGCATCTTTGTCAACGGCGGCCATATTCAATATCTTCTGCCATGTTTAATAACGAAGGTCAGTCCTGCGTCAGTTTTATTGTAAGCAGTTTCAGGATCAGGATTATCTTGTCCCTCATGTGGAGTGACACAAGATGGTTAATATTAGATCACAAACATGAAAGGAAAAGGTCGCATTATTGTAATTACATATTCCAAGGCTACGTGGTTATTACTGGGCCAGAAGGAATCATGAAATAATTTCTTACATCTCTTACACCTAAGTGTTTCGGTATAAAAACATATTTATGGTATCGTAGATTTGTGGTACACAAAAATAAATAAACTACGTATTTCTAAGGTTTCAATTTAAATCGAATGAGATGGTTTTAAATTTTAAATAGCAGGAAAAATCCAGACATAGTGACAAAAGGTTACTTGGTGAAACACAATCTCAAAAGAGTGGAGGCTGTTTTTGATATAGTGCGGTCTGTCGCTGTTATGTTGGATAATTCTTGGGAATAGACTCAATGGAGTTATGACGCCCATCCAATAGTTTGTTGGGCACGGGAGGGGGGTGAGTATTTCTAATATTTTGGAGGACAACGGCGATTGTAAGAAACCATTAAAGAAATTCCAGATCCGACCCTGTTAAAAGCCTGCGTAACCGACTTTTAAATAATTTTACTGACAGAAAAATTGCTGACTACACTATATTTTTTTTTCAAATTCTGAGAGTTATAGCGGAGGCCACTCACCCATCTCCCCCCCCCCCCCACCCCCACCCCTCCCCAACCCGCGCGCCGACCTTGCGTCGGCAACACAAGGTGCATCAACTGAAAGTAGTTGTGTGGTACTCGACAATCATTATGATGACATTCGCAGTAATTGACATGTGTGCAGTGAAATGCCTTCTGTTGTAAATATCTCTCCAAACATTCAGTGACGGGTGTTGACACTCAACTTCAGCACTGTATCAGAGAAAACTAAATCTAGTAAAATAAAAAAAAGTCTTACTTTTAAAAACAGATCATAATCTTCAAATGGGAGACTAATTGCAGGAATGAGCGTGTATTAACGTGACGTAAGTGAAATTAAAGGAGAAGAGGAATAAAAAAATTGTGATTTTCTACATTACGCAGAATTTCCGCAAAATATGTATGTTTACCTGTTGTCGAAGGAGGACAGTGATTTTTCTTTGCCTACTCTCTGCATAATCGGTTGATTAAAATCGATAGTTATTCCACCGAAATGAAGTGCAAAGTAGTGAACACGGATCAATATAGTTGGAGATCTCTACCAGTAAACACTGAGCAAATGTCGCGCCCACTCTGACAACAGGTGCGCCCGGCTAAATTCTTAACTCTGCCGCGACGCGCCGGCCGCCGGCGGTGGACTGATTCGATGTTGGCGCCTGCGCCGGGAGGTGCGGTGGTGGGGCGGAAAGTGAGGTGGTGGGGGTGTCAGCTGACCCGGGGGCGAGCACGTGCCCCCCGGCCTCACGTGGAGTGCAGGAAAGGGCGCTCCCTTTGTCGCCGCGGCGCGCAGCTTACGGCCCGCGGCGGTCCGCGAGAGTCGCCGCAGCCCTCAATTACCTGCCCGCCCCCACTCTCCGTGGCCAGATATAGCAAGCATTGTAACGGAGCCACCTTCTCCTTCAACTTGTCATGCTCCGCCACTGACTCTGTAGGAGCGGCCACACAGTGAGCTTACAGTAATAACTAATAGAAAGCAGACGGAAATTGACTTAATGACTACTCTATTACAAAATCAAGTAATTTATTTTTATGTTTCAGCACTGCAATGGAAAAAAAATGTACTCATATAATTTATACCGTTATTTTTCAGCGCTATGGCCGAGGTTATGAAAGGAATGAAGCAGAACAACAATAAGAACATCAACTTTTGTACATTTGGAGATGATGTACGTCATTTGGGGTAACACAGAGAGAAATCTAGGAGAGGCTTGCCATCTGAAATGACCAGATAAAACGGCACAGATTAATACTAAACCCTTGTAAAGTGAATCAACAGGTAGAAGAACATACGAGAAATAAGGCTGGAACATACATAGCAGCAAACATTATAGCAAGACCAATATCTTGGGTGCATTCTGTCAAGCGATAACAGGATAAATCACGTGATCGCTAAGGTAACTCAAAGCTCAACTCAGTTCTACCATAAAGTTATGAATCTGCCCTGCATCGAACAAGTCACCTTAACATGGATACGGACTATCCTTCCGTCATACTTTATCCCTGCTACATCTGTCATAGAAGCATGCACAGCACATCGATGATAGACTGCAAACCGCAGAAATAAATTGCTTATGAACTGTGATCAAGATCACCATTTCTCAACCGCCACGTCATGATACAATGGTGTGTCACGAATACATGTCAAGTGCGTGAGGAGATCTTTGATGTCTGTGTCATCTCCCAAGGTTAAAATATCTTGAACATAAAAAATGACCCCAGTCTGCAAGAAATTGTATGTGATTATACAAATTTGAACATGTATCATATCAAAGTAATCAAATATTCTTTGCATTCAACTGAAAACGGATAATCCGTTATCCTATAAATTATCTTCCCCAAAACAGTCACGTTTTTCTGTGGGGTGCAGCATTCTTTGATCTTTTGTCGGCACGGCGGCGGTTATGTTTGACCCCTTGTCGGCATTGTAGGCTGTTCCAGGAAAAAAAAAATATCAGTGGATACTCAAAACGGACTTCTGACAACTCAAGATTATTCCTCCTCCAGTTCGCTACATACAGGATGGTTGTGCTGCCTCTACAGATTCGTGTTATGCAACCTGCGTTACGTCTGTATCAGGAACAGTATCAAGATACGCGACACCCACGTAATCGGCATACGTTCCCTCCCAGAGCTTTGGGCAGCTGTTAGCAAACGGCATCATACTTTACAAAATACAACTGACGACTGGCCACGAGCTACAAGGTATTTCTGGACCACGACATATGTTATTTCTGCCGTACCTATCCAAGAGTCTCCAGTCTTTCTTCCTGTAATACCGGTTTTGGATAATTCTGCGAGTCTGTTCCGTTTATAGTACATAATCTTTCATAAATAGTTCAGAAACAGTTTATGGTTTATTTCAACCTCAGAAATGACGAAATCAAAAGGACATTTAAAAATGAGAGGTATGGAAGTAACAACTTTCCGGTATCTAAACCCTGAACCATTTATGATAGATTAACGGAACAAACTTCCAGAGACATTCAAAATCTGTATAAATATACCGCTAATTTCACAGACAAAGACGAATAAGTATGGCAGAAGCAAGTTATATCTTGGTCAAAAAATACCGTGTAGCTCATGGCCAAACTTCACTTGTATACTTTACGGTTGTTGTTGTTGTTGTCTTCAGTCCTGAGACTGGTTTGATGCAGCTCTCCATGCTACTCTATCCTGTGCAAGCTTCTTCATCTCCCAGTACTTACTGCAACCTACATCCTTCTGAATCTGCTTAGTGTATTCATCTCTTGGTCTCCCTCTACGATTTTTACCCTCCACGCTGCCCTCCAATGCTAAATTTGTGATCCCTTGATGCCTCAGAACATGTCCTACCAACCGGTCCCTTCTTCTTGTCAAGTTGTGCCACAACCTCCTCTTCTCCCCAATTCTATTCAATACCTCCTCATTAGTTATGTGGTCTATCCATCTAATCTTCAGCATTATTCTATAGCACCAAATTTCTCTTCTTGTCCAAACTACTTATCGTCCATGTTTCACTTCCGTACATGGCTACACTCCATACAAATACTTTCAGAAACGACTTCCTGACACTTAAATGTATACTTGATGTTAACAAATTTCTCTTCTTCACAAACGATTTCCTTGCCGTAGCCAGTCTACATTTTATATCTTCTCTACTTCGACCATCATCAGTTATTTTGCTCCCTAAATAGCAAAACTCCTTTACTACTTTAAGTGTCTCATTTCCGAATCTAATTCCCTCAGCATCACTCGACTTAATTCGACTACATTCCATTACCCTCGTTTTGCTTTTGTTGAGGTTCATCTTATATTCTCCTTTCAAGGCACTGTCCATTCCGTTCAGCTGCTCTTCCAGGTCCTTTGCTGTCTCTGACAGAATTACATTGTCATCGGCCAACTACTTTAAGTGTCTCATTTCCTAATCTAATTCCCTCAGCATCACCCGACTTAATTCGACTACATTCCATTACCCTCGTTTTGCTTTTGTTGAGGTTCATGTTATATTCTCCTTTCAAGACACTGTCCATTCCGTTCAGCTGCTCTTCCAGGTCCTTTGCTGTCTCTGACAGAATTACAATGTCATCGGCCAACCTCAAAGTTTTAATTTCTTCTCCATGGATTTTAATTCCTACTCGGCATTTTTCTTTTGTTTCCTTTAATGCTTGCTCAATATACAGATTCAATAACATCGGGGACAGGCTACAACCCTGTCTCACTCCCTTCCCAACCGCTGCTTCCCTTTCATGCCCCTCGACTCTTATAACTGGCATCTGGTTTCTGTACAAACTGTAAATAGCCTTTCGCTCCATGTATTTTAACCCTGCCACCATCAGAATTTGAATGAGAGTATTCCAGTCTACATTGTCAAAATCTTTCTCTAAGTCTACAAATGCTAGAATTGTAGGTTTGCCTTTCCTTAATCTATTTTATAAGATAAGTCGTAGGGTCAGTATTGCCTCACGTGTTCCAACGTTTCTGCTGAATTCAAACCGATCTTCGCCGAGGTGTGATTACGTTTTTTACCAGTCTCTCAAATCTCTGAGAGGGAAATGGTGTCAATTACATGGCTGTCGCCTGTCAGCATGCCAATGTCCGGACATGTCCGAAAGAACAGATACCATCTTCATGCATATAAGGCTTACCGGCCAATGATCTTCTCCAGTGTGGGTGCTCTCACATTGCCCGAACTCGTACGGGAATCGGTAGACTGACTGCCGCGGGTAATGAGTATAGTGGGCAGGGGCACTACAAATGTAGTGTTTAGACAGTAAGTTGGTAATGTGGGTCTCACGGGGATCGTGTCAGTCCCTGCAGTCGCACTGTCGTCTGTGTCCTCGATGGCTCAGTTCCGCTTCAGCCGCGTCAGTGGGTGGACGTTGTTTACCGCTGCGCTGAACTTCCGTGTTTACATCGCTGTACTTGGGCTTCGCCGAGTGCTGTCCTTCCGTTAATCTCCGTGTTCTTTCATATTCATTGTGATCTGGTCGCTCCTTCTGATCGTGCTCCTGCTAATTGGAACTTTGGTTGTTTAACCGAAATTTCATAGTTGGATTAACCACGGGTACAAACCTCAGGAATAATACTTTGGCATTTGGGCTCGACAAGAAATCCCGTCCTGTTCAGCCGACATCCCTAGGAACAAATGACTGGATTACACAGGTAATTGGTCTCAATTCTGAAACCGTCCATACCTGGCAACTATTATTCAGTGCTGCGACTGTTGATAAAGTGTTACGAAATTGGCCCATGAAGTAGATTTTGTGCATAGAAATGGTTATAAAAGTAAGGTTTCCGTCTATAGAGCTGACATTGATTAAAAAACCGTTCGTGTCTTGAATCTTCCCATTCAAAGTGAAAATAATAAGATTAATGAACCTCTTACAAACTATAAAATCAATAAAATAAATAAAATGTTATTTTAAATATGTTAATTATTCTATCTGTATGATGGTGATTGTGATTGCAATTGTAATTAATACTTTGCTTATCTGGAACGTGGACGTTTAATTATTCGTTATCAGACGCTTGACAATGGCTTTTTCGTAAAGGCAATGTTACTCGTAGTTGACCGTGAAATAAAACTGAATAATCGGACTTCGTAATTAAATCGTTTCCAAAGACTGCTGCGGTAGGTGCGGACTCATAATCTAAATCTCAATATTACAATAATTTGCCAGCCATGCCAATACGTCGTACAGAGGTGATTGTCTACTAAACATAAAAAAGTTACACAGTTAGTTAAATCAGATATATTCAATGAATAAGCCTACAGTTCATAATCCTACTTACTTTTATAAATATAAATTCTTTACAGAATCGAGTGCCTAGTGTGGTTGCAACTCGCAGTATTCTTCTATAACATGAAATATGGCGGTGTGCCAGACAATAAAATAAAATACGTGCTTCTCGCACCACTTCTACCAGAGCTCCCCCTTTCTTAATCAAACATAAGAGTAACATAATTGTGCTTTTGTTTTATCAGCGACACAGCGCTGCAGTTGTGTGCCATAGGCTTTATTTATTTGTCACTGATTATTTATTTAATTAGTATTTCGCGTTTCCGCGGAAACTCACGCTCGGCATGCAAATGTGCCTTTATATTGCCCCCTGAATTGCGAGGCGAAAGGACACACCTGCAGGCGAGCAATTCACCTAAAGGCACAAGAAAATCTAAGTTATCTACAACTATTTACATGACTTACATTACACATTATACACATTATATACAAAATTTGAATGATGCGGGTGCGCCGTAAAAGTTCTTATGTTGGCAGATAGAGTGCGCGCATGCGCAGAACCGTCTGTGTAACTGCAGCACTGCCGTTATATCGTACAGTTAGATCACGCGGCACAGTATTGCAGTTCATATTGTTCGGGTGCGCGCGTTTCTCAGTCGTTGCACAAAGAAAATATTCAACCAAGATTACATATGAAGACTACATTCTATGACAGGTAACTTAGTTTTAAATTTACAATATTTGTTATAACACAATACAACTTAGATTGTTGAATGTTCTTAGTTACATAGTATTGTTTTGAAATACTTCAAAGAAAAATGTCCGTATGTTTCAGGTGCGTTGACCTATACACATTGTGTCTTTATTACAGTTCATATTCATCCGCTGCACAATAATTTTTTTACAGGTTAGTATCGTCGTGGTAAAGTTTTTTGATCACAGTAACATCGTTGTATAACAACGTGATTAATACATAAGCGTGTCCATTTCTCATTTCCATTATAGTCGTAGTGATGCAGTTCGTTGTGACTAAAAGCATTGCTTATTACAGATCAGACGTGACCCGTCGAGTAATTGGTCCACGTGCAGTTCGTTTTTTACATTCCGTGGAAGCTTGGTTGCAGAACCTCGGACGGCACATAGCTGGCGTCGATCCTTGGACAGTCCAGGTAAGAGTGTCCATCACATTTCGAGAACATTTCATTCCCTGAAGTTCCAACCAAAATTCTTCCACCCGTCGTGTTGTTTTCTGGACAGGCACTTTGTGTCCATTTAATCCAGTTAACATCTTGAAGTTGGGTACTGTAGTAATGTCACTAGACGATGCACGAATTATGCACTTCACATTTTCAGTTTTTTGCTGAATATAGCTCACCTAAATGTTCATAGTTATTAATCAAGGAAATCGTTCATCGCGTTTACATAGATACGCTGCATAATGAATGGCATTAACAGTTTCTTTCACATAGGTTTCCGCGTAGTTGCAGAGTTAGTAATGTTCGTTAATGTCCGTGAACAGTGGTTCACTATGCAATGTCTTTTTGGCACTCGTTTTGTTCAAATTTTTACATAGTAACAGTTGCACTATACATCAGTTAAAAAAATAAGTAATTATACATACACACGTCACATATTTTCTTAGCATAAACATAATATAGTTGCACATAAACATGTTTACATCATCATTACATCGCTATAGGTTATTACATTGTGTCACATTTGATTACATGAATTGCAGATATTTACATCCTCTTTAGCGGTTTTGCTGGGATATTATCGATGTTTTTTGTGATGTCATCTGAAATTAAGATAGGTTAGACACAACATTCATTACATCAGTAGGCAAGACCAGGCGTTTTCACTACTCAATAAATATTCAAAATAGTAAGAGAGAGAAAATGTTCGATTCCTCGCGTTTTGTGCGTGTGTGTAGAGTGTCTGTGTGGCCTTGACTACTGATAGATGCTTTTCGTGTTGAGAGATGTGCGTCTAATCTATTTCTCAAAGTAAAAGATCGCTTCACAGATGACGTCTGTCAGTTCGTCAGGTGTCACACCAAGTCAGTGGTACCTTCAGTAACAAATGTTCCGTGAAAATTAATATGTCATCCACTGCTACGTAATCATAAATTTTACTTTAATATTCCGTCTTTCAGGTGGAGGCGCGCGCTGAAAGAAGAGTTCTTCTGTCTTCAACTGCGTCACTGGAACCGCTGAAATGAAAATTTCTATACTACTTATTATCTGTGTTGTAACAACAGAGTTTTTCGAGTTGCTTAGCAATATTTTGATAGGTATGACTTTGACATTATTCAGCATGAAATGCTCTAAGATCTCGGTGTGCGTATAGCCCAATAATTTTGTTAGTTCTAGGATGTTGTAACAGATACGGACCAGGATGCGGTATGTTAACAATTATATAAGGTCCTTCATATAGCAGACGCAACTTAGCGTTGCGTCGTTTGAGTGCTACAGATTTATGATGAGTACGAAGTAGTACAAGCATTCCTACCTCGAATTTTTGTTTTCTTTTTATTATGTTTCTGTGATGTTTGTTTCGTATTTGTGCGTGATGTGTCAATGTAGTCAATACTTCTTTTATTTTCTGTTCAGGTGTGATTTCCTTGTCTGACAACTTAGGTAATGGTTCTATCCACTGATCGTTCTGTTTGCAATTGAACATGATCTCGTTAGGTGTGTAATTTGTATCGTAAATGTTTAAGTTATTGTGTACATCTTCGAAAAGACTTAGGTAGGACACCCAATTAGTATGTTTTGATGAAATATAGGTCCTCATGAAACGGTTTAATTCTCGGAAAAGTCTCTCAGTCGCGTTACATTGTGGGCTAAACCTCGAAATAAATATACTTTTGATGTTATTGTCCTTCAAGAAATTTCTCCATTTGTACCCCGAGTAGTATGCTGCATTATCTGATAGAATTGCTTTAGGTTTTCCCACGTGCGTCAGGTAATCACTTGAGAATCTTCGTATTATAGCATTTGCAGTGGCGGATTTTAAAGCATTAAGTTTTACATGTTTAGAAAATATATCGTAAAAAGCTAAGATATATTTGACGCCTCCAGAGCTTGCCGGATGCGGTCCACTGATGTCAGTCCACAGAATTTCCAGGGGTTTACTGGGTAAAATAGAATGTAAATCTGTTTTTGTGGATAAATTCTGAGGTTTTGATTTTTGACATATGACACATGTTTTCAGTTCCCTGTAAATTTTTCTTCTCATATTGCTAAAATAACAGTATGTACTGAGCTTCGCTAAACACTTTTTGGCCCCATAATGACCCCAAACTAAGTGTGTGTGCCAAATTAAATTACGTTCAGACTCTTTGGGAATGCATACACACCAGTTAGTAGCATTTGGATGTCGTCGATAAAATAGCACATCATTGTGTAACTTGTAATACTTAGTCAAAGGATGATTGTGTTTTTCTACCAGTAATGTTATTATCTTATACCAGTGAGGGTCAGATTTTTGTAATTCAGCCATGTTTTTGCACATATCAATATAATATTGGTGATACTGCTTGTCTTGCATTAAGAGAATCCTGTAGTCATTTATATTTTCTAAGTCACTGTTGGTATCATTCATACCTTGTGGAAGTCTAGACAAAGTGTCTGCAATGGTGTTGTCCTTACCTCTTATGTACTTAATTTCAAAAGAGTAGTTCTGAAGTGTAACTGCCCATCGTGATAGTCTAGGATGTACAAGTTTACAAGTTAACAAAAATGTCAGGGCCTGGTGATCGGTGTAAATTACTGTATGTTTTCCAAATAAATAATAATTGAATTTCTTGAATGCCCATACTATGGAAAGTGTTTCTAACTCAGTAGTGGAGTATGTACGCTCACATTCAGTTAGAGTGCGACTCGCAAACCCAATAATTCTTATCTGTTCCTCCTCTTTATTCTTTACTACTTGAAATAAGCAACAGCCCAAGCCAGTACGTGAAGCGTCACAAGTCATACAAAAATCTAAATTGAAATCTGGATGGCTCAATATGTTAGCATTCACTAAAGCATGTTTAATTGTATTAAAGTCATTCTGGCACTGTTCCGACCAGATCCAAACTTGATTCTTTCTGAGTAGATTTAGCAGATGTTTACTGTTCAAAAGTGGTTGTAGCAAAAAACGTCTGAAAAATGAACATAGCCCAAGGAATGATTTTAACTGCTTTTTAGTTCGAGGGCTAGGAAAGTTTCTGATAGCATCTAATTTACTGGGATCAGGACGTATGCCCTGTGAATTAATGATATGTCCTAAATATTTTATCTCACTGCAACCAAATTTTGATTTTATTAGGTTGGCTGTGACTCCAGCTTGTGCAAATTTTTCTAAAATTCTTTGAAGTGTGTCAACGTGTTCCTTCCAAGACTGTGTAGCTATCAGTATATCATCTACATAGTGTGTGACTGTCTCAACTAAATCGTTGCCAAGCACGGTATCCAGGGCTGTAATGAATACCCCAGAACTGACATTCAATCCGAAGGGTAGAACACTAAACTGATAGGTTCGCCCCCCGAACATAAATGCAGTATATTTCCGTGAATCAGGAGTGATACCCACCTGCCAAAACGAATTAGCGAGATCTATTGTGGAAAAATATTTTGCATCTAGAAATTTCTGTAATTGCTCTTCTAAATTTTCGGGTTTTGTGTGAACCGGTAAAATTATTTCATTAATAGCTCGTGCGTCTAACACTAACCTAATGCTTCCATTTGATTTTTTGACAACAAGTAGAGGACTACAATAAGGTGAGGTGGATGGTTCAATGACCTTCCAGTCTAACATTTGTTTTAATTCTTGCCACACAGCAGGTCGTTGAGATAACGGTACGTTATATGTCTTGTGGTAGAAGATCTTGTGAGGTTTAACTTCAATCTTGTATACATACGTGTTGATAACACCTAATCGTTTGGTAAAATCTTGTAAATATTTGGATAACACTTCCTGTAGTTTTGTACGTTCATGTACACTGAGAGCTGTAGCTTCACTTATCTTATGATCAAGCAATGTTTTCAAGTCCATTAGCTCTGTGTCAGATGAGTGTGTTTGCATGTCTTGAATGTCTTTGTCAAGTACTAACTGAACCTTGTACCCTGTACAGTGTTTGTCATGCTTTAGAGTTCTCCTGTCCAAATCAATAATAATTACCCTGCTTTTATCATTTAAAATACATTTACCTTTGGAGAAGTCTATAATGCAGTCCTTCTCGCTCATAATATCTATTCCTAATATGCAATTTGTCACAAGGTTTTGTACAACCAGGAATGGCCATTGTACATTTCCATTACCTATTTTAACGTTTACAAAAACTTGCTTCGTAACCCTACATGACTTATTACCTAGTGCAGTAGTTATTTTACAGTTTTGGGCGGGAAACTCAGGCACAGGTTCCAATTCACACATCTTTTTATAGAAATTAAAAGACAAAACGCTCACAGCTGCACCTGTATCTAGGATAATAGTAGTTGGAATCCCACCTACTACACCAGTAGTAGATGCTAAAACAATTTCATTTGTGTTTAAACGACATTGTGTACTGTCTTGTAAAAGTTCATCTGATATATTGTTATTGTGGTTGTATCTTATAAATAAAACAGGTAGTTTTTTGTTTAGAATTACTCGGCATATCATTATTCTGTTGTTCAAGTGTGGTGTCAAATAACTGATTAACATTGAAGTCGCCCCCCAAGAATTCTTCAGCCACGACCTGGGGCAAAGTAGTGACGGTTTCTAGTTTGTTGGATTAGCATTTGTACTAGGTACTGACACAGATTGAGGTTGTGCATCAGGTGTCATTTGTATTATATTCACATTCGGATATTGCCTATTATGATCTCCAAACTTTTGCGGTTGTTGTTGCTGTTGCGCATTATAACTTACCTGTCGGTCGTAAGGTATGCTCCAATTTTGTCCTGGTGGCTGCTGTGGTAAAGCAGAGTTTGAATGAAAGTACTGATCGTTACGAGTCCAACCTCGATGCTGTCTTGGCTCGTAGTTACAATTATTTCTATTTCTGTTTGTGTTTTTGTTATTACCTTTGTATCCGTTGTTACCGTTGTAGTTATTACCGCGGTGCCTTTTGTATGGATTGCCGCATGAAATGTTATTACTGTTGTAACTATTGTTTGTATTGGAATACGCGTGTTGATTTTGATTTCCGTACTGAGACGGCATGTGAGTTTGCTGTTTTTGTTGTACCGCGTATCCAACTGTGGGCGCGCCAGAATTGTGTTGGCAAGCCTGCATATTTTGCATACCACTAGTGTAAACATTGTGGCTGCTGTTTTGCCGCGCGAAGCGCTGATCTTCAAGTAACATGTCAACCGAATCTAAAGCTGTTAAAAAATAATCTGAATCGTCATCCGGGATATGTAGAAGTTTTTCCTTAATGTTGAAAGGCAATTTGGCCTTCAACGCTCGGAGTATATCACGCGTTGCGACTGGTTCGTCTAAAAAATGTCCCATGTTCAAGTATTTTTCAAAATATCTGCGTAAGTTACCATTTTTACTGTTAAAAGTTTCAGGTTCTAAAATTTGTCTTCTGAGTCGCTCCTGGACGGATTGCGACCAGAATTTGTTCAGAAAAGCACGCTCAAACTCACTGTACGTGGTACATACGTCAGCTTGACTGTATGCCCAGACAGCTGCATCGCCTTGGATGTAACCGACAATATATGAAATCTTTTTCCGGTCACTCCAAGTGCGTGGAAATGCGTTACTAAAAGATTTAAGAAAAATCACCGGATGAATGGTTCGTTTTTCTGGGCTAAAAATCTGAAATTGCCTGTGTTTCATTAAGCTTTCATCTTCCTTCGCATTGTGATATGGATTTATTCCACTGTAATTACTGGTATGTTCAGCTGGCGAGTAATTACGATAATGTTGCTGTGGTTTACCATGATAATAGCTTGTGTTTGTGTTTCCACATCGTGGTATGTGTTGTAGTCGTGGTGTGTTTTGTTCTTGTGTATTTGTCGTGTGCGGAATGTGTGTATCATAGTCGAATGTATATTGGTTTCTGAACTGTACATTTTGACTGATATTTTCGTTACATTCAGACTGTAGTTGATCGGTGAATTGTCTCATGGGTGCAGTGACGGATTGTACTGCGTCACTGATCAGCTGTTTGTTATTAGTAATGTATTGCGCTACGGAGTCGTGCACAATTGTTGGTAAATTTTCACGTAAGCATCTATCAAAATGTTTGTCTTTGTTCTCAACCCAATCATGAAATTCTTTATTAATATTTTGAAAATGAGCTGTGGCATCTGATTGTAAGATGTCAGTCAGGTGTTGTTCAACATTGTCAAATTTATTCTGTACGTCAGTAATTCGTTTTTCAAGGTTATCATGTACTGAAGGATATGTTTTAATTTGTTCAGTAAGAACTTCACACGTGACATTAAGGTTTTTTACTTGTGTCTGTAAAAGAGCTACGTCAGTTGACTGAGTTCGGTCATCTGTTTGGTCAGTGTGGCGTCTATAAGTTCCACACGTTTACACAAAGTGTCATTACCTATCTTGATTGCTATGAGATCAGATTTGATTTCGTCATTTTGTGTTTTTAACTGTTCATTTTGTGTCTCTAATTGTGCCTTTAAGGTTGCCATGTTTTCGGCGTTCTGTTTCCTTATGGTTGCCATATTTTCTGCGTTTTGTTTCATTAGCATTTGTAACATGTCGGCAATGTTTGCCGTTTGCAAGGTCTCTGCCCCCGCCGCGTCATTAGACGTGACGTCATGCATTAACATGGGCTCTGATTGAGATTTTGAAATTTTTGTAGTGGACGGCCTATTGTCAAAATTTTCGTCAACACTTGCGTCAATGTTTGATGAATCGTCACTACCGGTTGCTGTCGTAAAGTCATTTTCTAACACTTGTCTCACGTCCGAGTCGGATTGCGTCTGAATAGTACGTCCTTGCTGTTCCATTTTTGCGTATTGTTTTCTAGTTATTACCATGCCACACGTGATATATGTTTCAAGAAAATTTTTGACACTGATTTTAAAATAAAATGCAGTTGAGCATGAATCGCTCGTAGCAACTATGGCTGTCTATTAATTTAAAAATATAAACTGAATTTGAGATTGTTGGTAATGGCTGCTGGCCATGTTACATGATATCGTACAGAAGTCGGCCATATTGTACACTCGTGTATTGGTATTGTTGCATACGTTATTGTTTAGGGAAAAGTACTGAGAATGAAATTTATCACTGAAACTGTTATGCGGAAAAGAAACACTACAGAATTTACTGAAAAGCTAATACACTGAATTATACGTCTGGTCAAGCCTGCTAATGCAAAGATGCTGCGTCTTACCTTATTTTGCTGGAAGTTTCATTGCGTCTTCCCGCAAAATTTCAGAATTGGAAAATATCTTCAGATTTTGTTATCTCTCATACATTGACGTCCAGGTCCAGAAAGTTGATTTTTTACATGAAACAAAGAGAACAATGTAACAAATGACAAAATAACAAGTCTGACACGCAGTCGCCAATATAAAATAAATAAAATAAATAAAAAATGTTATTTTAAATATGTTAATTATTCTATCTGTATGATGGTGATTGTGATTGCAATTGTAATTAATACTTTGCTTATCTGGAACGTGGACGTTTAATTATTCGTTATCAGACGCTTGACAATGGCTTTTTCGTAAAGGCAATGTTACTCGTAGTTGACCGTGAAATAAAACTGAATAATCGGACTTCGTAATTAAATCGTTTCCAAAGACTGCTGCGGTAGGTGCGGACTCATAATCTAAATCTCAATATTACAATAATTTGCCAGCCATGCCAATACGTCGTACAGAGGTGATTGTCTACTAAACATAAAAAAGTTACACAGTTAGTTAAATCAGATATATTCAATGAATAAGCCTACAGTTCATAATCCTACTTACTTTTATAAATATAAATTCTTTACAGAATCGAGTGCCTAGTGTGGTTGCAACTCGCAGTATTCTTCTATAACATGAAATATGGCGGTGTGCCAGACAATAAAATAAAATACGTGCTTCTCGCACCACTTCTACCAGAGCTCCCCCTTTCTTAATCAAACATAAGAGTAACATAATTGTGCTTTTGTTTTATCAGCGACACAGCGCTGCAGTTGTGTGCCATAGGCTTTATTTATTTGTCACTGATTATTTATTTAATTAGTATTTCGCGTTTCCGCGGCAACTCACGCTCGGCATGCACATGTGCCTTTATAAAACTAAGGGGACGTTAAATCAATTGCAAATGCAAGATGGTCGGCTCGCTTTAAACTGAAATATTTCAACGGGGTCACCTGTGCAGAGGTGTATGTTCAGACAAATATTCCGCCTCACGTAACTGTTTGTAGGTGTAAGGCACAAATTGTTTATACGGGTCAGATAGCTACATGTCATATATGTAACGAAACCGGTCACTTCAGACAGGAATGTCCGCGGCGAACTGATGTTCTTAAAAGCAATTTGATACAGCCTCAGAAACTTACCATAAATGATCTGTTACTAAAGAATAGCCCGGATCAAGTGGTTGAGGATGTTAACGCAGCGGGCCAAGCTGATGTCTCCATTCACGATAACAGGCAATTTTCACCGTCAACAACAGAAGGGAACCCTATTAGCCGGCCGTTGTGACCGAGTGGCTCTAGGCGCTTCAGTCTGGAACCACGTGACCGATGCGGTCACAGGTTTGAATCCTGCCTCGGGCATGGATGTGTGTCATGTCCTTAGGTTAGTTAGGTTTCAGTAGTTCTAAGTTCTAGGGGACTGATGACCTCAGATGTTAAGTCCAGTAGTGCTCAGAGCCATTTTTACCAAACTCTGTTACCAGTACTCGTGAAACTGAAATGTAACAGAAAAAAGAACCTCACGAGACAACTGACAGTTCGTCAGAGTGTAATTGTACTGTCATATCGCTGGTTTAGGTGTGGAGTAGTTTGTCTGTCTGTTGAGTCGAGCGCGGGACACGGAACTGTTATGTTGTGTAGTGTGTAGCTCTGCATGTGAGAGGCATTGTTAGCACGGAAGCAGAAGTGTTGCTACAAGTGTTATTTCAGTTAAGTTATAAAATAAGTAAATGATTCAGAAGAAAGTGCGTCAAGAAGTAATTTAAAAATGAGCAGTGCTGCTAATAACATATTTTTGTATCCTCTCGAGGCGTGTCGTACCGTGTAGTATCAATCATCCGCGCCGTTTTAGGTCTCCCAGAATGAACTAAAGTGAATCAGTAATACTAATTTTTACAAAAGTGAGCATTTAAGTGCCAGTGTCTTGTAGCGAGCGTCAGAACGTGCGTTCGATCATCGCGTTCCGCATCATCAACAATCAGCCGCGCTGTGTTCGGTACACGTACGCTCGTTCAAGTCGACAGATGATCATCAAGGCTGTCAGTTGGGATAAACATTTACGACTTATAGTGTAATCAGTGCAACCTGTGATTTCCATATCGTTTCAGAATATAGATGTTCATACCAGACATAGAACAGTGTTGTGCTTAACGTTGAGTGGCTCCCCTTATTCGCTTGCATATTTCGATAAGTAATTTCAGGCAAGCCAGCAGCGGTGTCGAGCAGAACTGCACGACCGCTGCGGGATTACCAGATACGTGGTGTGTACAGGGCGCAAGCAGAAACGACAACCAGCTTAAAGGTACCCCACCCATTTGTACTCCCGGGCGTGTTACAAGAGGACGAGATGTCCTGTACAACTCCCTCAGTTCGGAAGCAGAATCAGTGAAATGAGGAGGCAGAGGAACCGGAAGGCAGAATGCGAATGGAAACTGATGATCAGAAAATTAATACACATACGGTACCAGAAAATGAAGGGGCTCTAGCCAGTATTAATTTGCAAGAAACATCAGATGAAGTAGCTGACTGCTAGATCTGCAGCTATCTGTTAGTAAACAAATTCAGGGACAGGTTGCAAAACTGCCGTCTCCATTTATTTCCCTCGGTCAGGAAGTAAGTGATATTAATAAAGAACAAGGAAGTGGTGGCCAAAATGAAATCACGGCGCCAGCAACAGAACTTTGCGAAAGCGTCTACTGCTGCTCCAGATGAGCCCCGTAGTAAAATAGAAACCCAACAAAATGTGAATGTAGCTCGTAACCAAGGGAAGGGAAAATCCGGAAAGGGCGACCCATGCCCAAAGAATGTTTGGTACGAAACGGTCCTACACGAATCACTGGAGGAAATATGAGAAAGCTTACAGGGAAACAGTGTGCTAGTGGTACAAGAGAAAACATCAGAAGTAGAAAAAAAAACGGACAGTAAATAGTAAACTGATTGAAGTGTCATCCCATGTTCAGCATTCCGAGAAAACTGTTAAAAGTTTAACAGAACCCTGAACCACACGAAAATAAATTACTTCATCGAAACTACTATATAGTGACAGCGCAATGACGCAATCTTATTCTGTTACCACTGTAAACATAAATAGAATTATGTCCGGTATGAAATTATCGGCACTTACGGAATTTTTGTACGAATCCGTGACTAATCTTGCCCTGTTACTAGAAGTTCTAATGTAGGATTTAGTAAATCCCGGTTGTGTCATTTACGTAAATGTGCCTCACGAAACAAGTGTTGGAACAGCTGATTTAGTGAGGGAAGGGATTCCAGTAAGTCAGGTGGAACGACTGGAATCCGGAAGGGGAATAGGGCTAAATATCTATGTTGTGGCTATCATCAACTTGTATGCCCCATCAGGAAGTTCTCACCGAGCTGACAGGACACGTTGGTTCAAAGATGAACGGATACACTTGTTAAGGAAAATTCCAAGACAGTTATTACTTGGAGGTGATTTTAATTGTGTCTTAAATCGGAAAGATCAGTTACCTAATTTTAATTTCTCAAGCGAACTAAAATATTTTAATCACTGGTTTAGAATTAAAGAATATATGTGAAATCAAATACCCCTTCCCCCCCCCCCCCCCCCAGTTGTTGAGATCACTTATGTCACGGCAACATCTCGTAGTTGAGACTTCCGCGACAAAAGTAGAAACCATTGGTACTTACTTTTTAGACCTTTCAAGTGTGTTAGCTTACATAAATCTTACGAGACAGCCACTTCGCCGATTCAAGAATCAGTGGAATTTGAAAACTTCCTTGTTAGTAAATCATGATTCAGAAGACCTGATTCTTTAGTATGGGAAATATGCCTGCGTGATCGTAGTAGATATGCCACTGCTATTGACTGGTGGGTTAAAATGGCAAAGCCAAAGTTGAGGAAGGTTCTTATTCAATACAGTGCTCAGAGCGCAAGGGAAATGAAATGCACTATAGAATATAAGTATTCCATTTTGAGAGATCTATATGATCAAGTGTCAGCAGGTTCCTCACTTCGGATAGCAGACATCAAAAAAGTCAAAGCCAAGTTACTTAATATCAAGAGCAGTCAAGTGGAAGAGTTGAAAATAAAATCGAAGGCAAATTGGGTTTTGGAAGATGAAATTACTTACCTATATCATTTAGTGAAGCGTACGAAAAACGGGAGAAGAACTTTTACTGATGAAGTTCGAAAAAAAGCACGGCACGATTCTCAGAACCCTGCAGGGTATCATGGACGAGATTTGTCGCTATTATTTTCTCGAGGTTGTCAGTGAAGAAGACGTGTATGAGACTCTGTGCGCCTCACCACCAAAAAAATCCCCAGGACCGGATATGGTCTACCAGCAGAGTCTTACATCCGTTACTGGCCATCGTAAATGAGGTTATTCAGGGTAAAATGATTCCGGCTGAATTTAAGGAGAGTAAAATTGTTCTGGTGCCAAAAAATAATGGAAACAAAGATTTAAATATTTTTCGTCCAATTTCACTGCTGAATTCTGATTATAAATTAATAGCTAGAATCGTAAACAATAGAATTTCATGCCTTACAGATAAAATTATTAGTCAACATCAATACTGCGCGCAAGGCAGAACCATTTTTCAAAATCTAGCAGAATTCAGGGATATCATTGCAATATCTTGTGTAACAAGCATAAAGTGTGCTTTATTGTTTTTATATTTTTACAAAGCGTTCCATGTAGTAAATCATGAATATCTTCTACAGACATTGAAGAAAACAGGTTGCAACTATAGGGTCATACAGTTGATTAAGAACATAGCACATGGAATAAGTGCTAACATAGCGGTGAATTGTCAACAATTAAGGCCGATGCAAAAACAACGAGGTGTTCCTCAAGGAAGTCCTCTGTCCATGTCGCTCTTCGCCATTTCGTTGGAACCTTTCCTCCGACATTTCCATGCTAGATTAAAAGGCTTAACATTATCAAGAAATAAAACAGTTATAAGAGCCTATGCTGACGATATAGGGGCCATTATAAGGAATAATGACTAGATAACCACGCTAGCAACAGTGACTGATTCGTACTGTAGGGCATCTGGAGCCAATGCAAACGAAAAAAAAGCAAGATCTTAAATCTTAGAGGTTTTCATAATAGCAACGTCGAGTGGACAAAATTAGTCCGACAACATAAAACACTTGGGATCACAGTGACAGCATGCCCTATGTAAATGACGACTTTAAAATGGGAAGTTGCAGCAGATAAAGCGCAAGAAGCCATTATAGGGAATTTAAGTCGATATATGAACCAAGTTCAAAGAACACAGTATATCAACCCATGCATCCTTGCTAAAGTTTATTATACTGCCCAACTATTTCCAATACCGAGAGTGATAGCAAGGAGAATAATGTCCAAAATCACAAACTCTTTGTGGAAAAGTGAAGTGTTCAGTGTACCTGCTAAAGTAGCTGCCTTAGATCCTAAAAATGGTGGACTAGGATTAACTGATATAACGGATAAAGCGTCTACACCTTTTATCAAAAGGCAAATTAATTTAAAAAAAATTAATTTAATAAAAGACTCGCGAGGAAGCGTAATGAGCCAACATTTCGAGACCATTAAACCTTGAAGCCTGTTTTCCCCGATTGACGAGCAGAATATCAACAGCCGTTTACAGCATGTGAGGGTTTTCTGTGTTGAGTTCAGTTATGTAGGTGCCGAAATAACATCAAGGGCCATAATGCGGGAACGAAAGAAAAGCGAAGGAAGGAACAAAAAAGACTGACAGTTTCCAAACATTGATTGGAATGAGATTTGGAAAAACATTAGTTCAAATGAGCTCACGTCTAAAATAAAAACGTTATGGTACAAGACAGGTAACAACATAGTTAGCGCCAACGAGAGACTGTGACTCTGTGAAACAAATTAATATCAACAATGCCATCTAGATGACACATTAATTTATAGAAACACTTGCAGCGGTCACATGAATAGTAGGAAGTAGATACGAGAGCAAATAACTCTGATTACAAGGGCATCCCCTGAGAGCATATCGCCGTCATTGATACACAGGCCTGAAGCACGCTATTTCCCAGAGGCAAAAAATAACGCTGTGTACTGGTTGCTGGGAATATTTGTTACTTACGTCATTAACAAAGCAGGATCCGACAGCACCATAGAGTTCAAGGTACACATGCCGTGTGAATACCACAAAGTTAGAAGGTATTCGAATCACGAGAAAAAGTTCGGTAATATGTTAAAAATTATATTGGAAACAATGGGCATTGGTTAATATAAAAAAAGAAGACTGTGTTGTAAATTTTTGCTGTGTGCTTTTTCTATTCCAGAAAGTAGTTTTTGAAATTTTATACGCTAATGTACGTGACATTCATATGGTTGTTGTGGTGTTCAGTCCTGAGACTGGTTTGATGCAGCTCTCCATGCTACTCTATCCTGTGCAAGCTTCTTCATCTCCCAGTACGTACTGCAGCCTACATCCTTCTGAATCTGCTTAGTGTATTCATCTCTTGGTCTCCCTCTACGATTTTTACCCTCCATGCTGCCCTCCAATACTAAATTTGTGATCCCTTGATGCCTCAGAACATGTCGTACCAACCGATACCTTCTTCTAATCAAGTTGTGCCACAAACTCCTCTTCTCCCCAATTCTGTTCAATTCCTCGTCATTAGTTATGTGATCTACCCATCTAATCTTCAGCATTCTTCTGTAGCACCACATTTCGAAAGCTTCTATTCTCTTCTTGTCCCAACTACTTATCGTCCATGTTTCACTTCCACACATGGCTACACTCCATACATATACTTTCAGAAACGACTTCCTGACATTTAAATCTATACTCGATGTTAACAAATTTCTCTTCTTCAGAAACGCTTTCCTTGCTATTGCCAGTCTACATTTTATATCCTCTCTACTTCGACCATCATAAGTTATTTTGCCCCCCACATAGCAAAAGTCCTTTACTACTATAAGTGTCTCATTTTCTCATCTAATTCCCTCAGCATCACCCGACTTAATTCGACTACATTCCATTATCCTCGTTTTGCTTTCATTGGTGTTCATCTTATATCCTCCTTTCAAGACACTGTCCATTCCGTTCAACAGCTCTTCCAAGTTCTTTGCTGTCTCTGACAGAATTACAATGTCATCGGCGAACCTCAACAATTTTATTTCTTCTACATGGACTTTAACACCTACTCCAAATTTTTCTTTTGTTTCCTTTACTGCTTGCTTAGTATACAGATTGAACAATAGCGGGGAGAGGCTACCACCCTGTCTCACTCCCTTCCCAACCACTGCTTCCCTTTCCTGTCCCTCGACTCTTATAACTGCCATCTGGTTTCTGTACAAATTGTAAATAGCCTTTCGCTTCCTGTATTTTACTCCTGCCACCTTCAGAATTTGAAAGAGAGTATTCCAGTCAACATTGTCAAAAGCTTTCTCTAAGTCTACAAATGCTAGGAACGTGGGTTTGCCTCTTCTTAATCTCGCTTCTAAAATAATCGTAGGGTCAGTATTGCCTCACGTGTTCCCATACTTCTACGGAATCCAAACTGATCTTCCCCAAGGTCAGCTTCTACCAGTATTTCCATTCGTCTGTAAAGAATTCGCGTTAGTATTCTGCAGCCGTGACTTATTAAACTGATAGTTCGGCAATTTTCACATCTGTCAACGCCTGATTTCTTTGGTATTGGAATTATTTGTTGTGGGCTGGCAAGACAGCCAATCCACAATGACGGGTAGCCGAAAGGCACGCGTTTAAGCTCACGCAGGCTGGCGTGAGGTCTGGAACAGATAAAGGAGTTACACTAGCAAGAAAAGTACGTAGCTGCTGGAATACTTAACTTTAATCCATAATTGGTGAACATTGGTCTGACGGTACATGCATCAAAAGATAAATAGCAAATGATAATGGCGCATTGCTAGGTCGTAGCAAATGACGTAGCTGAAGGCTATGCCAACTATCGTCTCGGCAAATGAGAGCGTAATTTGTCAGTGAACCATCGCTAGCCAAGTCGGCTGTACAACTGTGGCGAGTGCTAGGAAGTCTCTCTAGACCTGCCGTGTGGCGGCGCTCGGTCCGCAATCACCGATAGTGGCGACACGCGGGTCTGACGTATACTAACGGACCGCGGCCGATTTAAAGGCTACCACCTAGCAAGTGTGGTGTCTGGCGGTGACACCACATTATTATATTCTTCTTGAAGTCTGAGGGTATTTCGCCTGTCTCATACATTTTGCTCACCAGATGGTATTGTTTTGTCAGGACTAGCTCTCCCAAGGCCGTCAGTAGTTCTAATGGAATGTTGTCTACTCCGGGGGCCTAGTTTCGACACAGGTCTTTCAGTGCTCTGTCAAACTCTTCACGCAGTATCATATTTCCCATTTCATCTTCATCTACATCCTCTTCCATTTCCATAATATTATCCTCAAGAACATCGCCCCTGTATAGACCCTCTATATACTCCTTCCACCTTTCTGCTTTCCCTTCTTTGCTTAGAACTGGGCTCTTAGAACTGAGCTCTTGATATTCATACAAGTCGTTCTCTTCTCTCCAAAGGTCTCTTTAATTTTCCTGTAGGCAGTATCTATCTTACCTGTAGTGAGATAAGCCTCAACATCCTTACATTTGTCCTCTAGCCATCCCTGCTTAGCCATTTTGCACTTCCTGTTGATCTCATTTTTGAGACGTTTGTATTCCTTTTTGCCTGCTTCATTTACTGCATTTTTATATTTTCTCCTTACATCAGTTAAATTCAATATTTCTTCTGTCACCCAAGGCTTTCTATTAGCCCTCGTCTTTTTACCTACTTGATCCTCTGCTGCCTTCACTATTTCATCCCTCAGAGCTACCCATTCTACTTCTACTGTATTTCTTTCCCCCATTCTCGTCAATTGTTCCCTTATGCTCTCCCTGAAACTCTGCACAACCTCTGGTTTAGTCAGTTTATCCAGGTCCCATCTCCTTAAATTACCACCTTTTTGCAGTTTCTTCAGTTTTAATCTACAGTTCATAACCAATAGATTGTGGTCAGAATCCATATCTGCCCCTGTAAATGTCTTAGTATTTAAAAGCTGGTTCATAAATCTGTGTCTTACCATTATATAATCTATCTGATACCTTTTAGTATCTCCGGAATTTTTCCATGTATACATCCTTCTTTTATGATTCTTGAACCAAGTGTTAGCTATGATTAAGTTATGCTCTGTGCAAAATTCCACCAGGCGGCTTCCTCTTTCATTTCTTACCCGCAATCCATATTCGCCTACTACGTTTCCTTCTCTCCCTTTTCCTACTACCGAATTCCAGTCACCCACGGCTATTAAATTTTCGTCTCCCTTCACTATCTGAATAATTTCTTTCATTTCATCAAACATTTCTTCAATTTCTTCGTCATCTGCAGAGCTAGTTGGCATATAGACTTGTACTATTGTCGTAGGCGTGGGCTTCGTGTCTATCTTGGCCACAACAATGCGTTCGCTGTGCTGTTTGTAGTAGCTTACCCGCATTCCTATTGTTTTACTCATTATTAAGCCTACTCCTGCATTACCCCTATTCGATTTTGTATTTATAAACCTGTATTCACCTGACCAAAAGTCTTGTCCCTCCTGCCACCGCACTTCGCTAATTCCCACTATATCCAACTTTAACCTATCCATTTCCCTATTTAAATTTTCTAACCTACCTGCGCGATTAAAGGATCTGACATTCCAGGCTCCGATCCGTAGAACGCCAGTTTTCTTTCTCCTTATAACGACGTCCTCCAGAGTAGTCCCCTCCCGGAGATCCGAATGGGGGACTATTTTACCTCCGGAATATTTTACCCAAGAGGACGTCATCATCATTTATCCATACAGTAAAGCTGCATGCCCTCGGTAAAAATTACGGCCGTGGTTTCCCCTTGCGTTCAGCCGTTCGCAATACCATCACAGCAAGGCCGTTTTGGTTAGTGTTATAAGGCGAGATCAGTCGATCATCCAGACTGTTGCCCCTGCAACTACTGAAAAGGCTGCTGCCCCTCTTCAGGAACCACACGTTTGTCTGGCCTCTCAACACATACCCCTCCGTTGTGATTGCACCCACTGTACGGCTATCTGTATCGCTGAGGCACGCAAGCCTCCCCACCAACGGCAAGATTCATGGGGGAGGCATTCATATTGTGTTTCTAATAGTGTCAAAACACAATTATTTAATAATAGTATTAGTATGAAAATTGACAGCTTTTATGGAAATGTTGTATCGATTGGTTGAAACCATAATCTTGTATCTTATATAATGTAATATTCAATGGCTGGCAAATTGCCTTGTTCATTTTTGCATTGTGATGTGTAAGTCAGTTTTCCAGTGAAATATCTGTTATATAGGGCTGATCACTTCAGATTATTAACATTCCATTAATGTCAAGAAAGTGTAGTTGGAAGGCTAGTCAACTTTATAACATCTCTTTTCCCCCATTCTCAAGTATTTAAGAGATTGTCTAATATGATTATTAAATTGGTTTTATGTGTGATGGGCATAAATCTTCCAAAAAGAAGGAGTCAGATGGAGCGTCTGCCATGTAAGCAGGAGATCCTGGGTTCGAGTCACGGTCGGGGCACATATTTTCAGCTGCCCCGTTGATATTTATCAACGCCTGTAAGCAGCTGAAGGTCTAGATTTCATTGTAATTTCACTGTATTTAAAAAGTTTGACCTCATCTTCTCAATCATTTTATTTTTCAGTAGTCTGCCACTGAGTGACTTTTTTTCCCTGCTCTGTAAAATTTTATACTAGTTTCAGTAGTTTCACGTGTCTCCTAGCTGCTAGCTCGTTCTTTTCGTCATAGACAGATTTGTAATAAGTAAAAGAAAGCCTTAGATACCGACGGCTCTTCCACATGATGAATACACGAATATTCGAACAAAACTAGGGGCTTTCTTTGTCTTCTGCTAATCAGAAAAATATATGAAACCAAGTTCATGCAAGGTTCAAGATAACCGTCACAATAAAGGCGAATACATAAATTTCGGATTTACATGAACAGGCGAGGGGAGAAAGCGTAGAACGAAATGTCTGATGTACGGCAGAGTATTTTCAGCTGAGGCTGTGTTACTTAACGAGCTGCAAACGGATTGGAATGCAACAATCACAGCGTGTCTAAAAAAAGACAAGAGTATTTTCAAGATCTGCGTATTTCAATTCAAGTATCTTCTGTCCTGACGGAGAAACGAATGAAAGTATCAGATAAAGCCCTGTTGACACCATTCAAAATTTCTCGAATGATTGCCAGTGACGGCAACCATATCACTTCTGCGAGGAGCTTATTTTACCTGCGCCTAAAGAAATTGTTGCCACTATGTTGGTACTGCAAGCAGTTGAACAGATATCAAAAGAACTGTGAAATAATACAGTTCATGGGACCATTATGGACGTGTCATTTGATATGAAAGTGCTGCTTTATATTCAGAGTAATGTCATAGAAAATTTAACAAACGCATATTTTTCTCTACAGTTAAATGAAAACGCTGGCATTTCCGTAAAAGCTCAGTTATTATCTTTTGTAGGATTTGAAGTTCTCTATGGCTATAGATACAACAGTAAGGAATAGGTCAGTGGTCTGTACAGTTGAAGAGGAATGGACAGCTATAAAAAGGGCTGTCACAGAATTTCGAGAGGAAAGCATAGGTACAAAGAAGTTAACTGCCAAGAAACCATGGATAACAGTAGTAATAATTCAGTTGATCGATGAAAGAAGGAAGTAGAAAAATGTTCAGGGAAGGTCAGGCATACAGAAACACAAGTAATTGAGTAATGAAGTAATAGGAAGTGCAGGCAAGCTAAGATGAAATGGCTGAATGAAAAATGTGAAGAAATCGAAAAAGAAGTGATTGTCGGAAGGACTGACTCAGCATAAAGGAAAGTCAAAACAACGTGTGGTGAAATTAAAAGCAAGGGCGGTAACATTAAGAATGCAACGGGAATTCTGTTGTTAAATGCAGGGGTGAGAGACGATAGGTGGAGGGAGTACACTAAAGCCCTCTATGACGGGAAGCTGAGTCTGACGTGATAGAAGAAGGAACAGGATTCGAGGGAATCCTAATAGAATCAGGATTTGAGAGAACTGTGGAAGATATGAGATCAAATAGGCAGAACATATAGATAACATTCAATCAGAATTTATTAAGTCGTTGTGGAAAGTGGCAACTAAACTACTATGTACGTTGGCGTGTAGAATGTATGTGTCTGACTTTCAGAAAAATATCATCCGCGCAATTGCGAAGACTGTAAGTACTGACAAGTGCGAGAATTATCGCACAATTGGCTCAATAGCTCATGTATCAAAGTTACTTACAAGAAAAATATACAGAAGAAGGGAAAGGAAAATTGAAAAGAAAAGTTATAAGCATCAGAGAGGCTATTCTGACGTTTCGATTCATAATGGAAGGAAGACTAAAGAAAAATCAAGACACGTTCTTAGGACTTGTCTACCTGGAAAAGCGTTCGTCTACATAAAATGGTACAATACGTTCGAAATTCTGAGAAAAAGAGGAGTAAGTTAAAGGAAGAGACGGGTAATATACAATACGTACAAGAATCAAACGTAAGAGAGGACGACCAAGAACGAAATGCTTGGATTAAAAAGGGTGTAAGATAGGGTTGTAGTCTTTCGACCCTACTGTTCAATCTGTACTTCGAAGAAGCAATGATCAACTTAAAGAATGCTTCAGAAGTGGAATTAAAATTCTAGGTAATGAAATGATCTTATGGCATTGTTGTCCGGGAGGTCCCGTTCGGGGGAGTTCGGCTGCCGCATAGCAAGTCCTTTTTAAGTGACGCCACATCGGCCACTTGCAAGTCAATTGTGATGAAAATGATGATTTAGGACATACAAGCTGGGATTCGAACGCGGGCCCCCTATGCGGTAGGCGTGAGCGCTACCGCTACGCTACGGAGGCGGACATTCAAAGTGAATGGATATCAATGATATGATTCGCTGGTGACATTGCTATCCTGTTTGAAAGGGAAGAAGAATTACATGATCTCCAGAATGGAATGAACTGTCTTCTGAATACAGAATATGTATTGAAGGTAAACAGAAAAAAGAGTAATGAGAAGTAGGAGAAAAGAGAACAGTGAGAAACTTAACATTGGGGCTGATGGTCACGAAGTAAATGTAGTTAAGGAATTCTGTTACCTAGGCAACAAAATATCCAACGGCTGACGCAGCAAGGAGGACATCAAAGGCAGACTAGCACTGGCAAGAAAGGCATTCCTGGCGTAGAGAAATCAACTAGTATGATACATAGTTCTTATTCTGAGGAAGAAATTTCTGAGAATATACGTTCGGAGCACAGCATTGTGTGGTAGTGAAAAGTGGACATTGGGAAAACTGTAACAGAGGAGAATCGAAGCATTTGAGATGTGGTGCTACAGACGAATGTTGAAAATTAGGTGAATTGATAGAGTAAGGAACGAGGAGCTTTTGCGCAGAATCAGAGAGGAATGAATATGTGCAAAACACTGACAAAGAGAAGGGACAGGATGGTAGCACTTCTGTTAAGACATCAGGGAATGACTTCCCTGGCACTAGAGGGAGCTGTAGAAGGCAAAACATGTAGAAGAATCAGGTAATAATTGAGGACGTTGGTTGTAAGTGCTACTCTGAATTAAAAAGAATGGAACAGAAGAGTATTTCGTGGCGAGCAGCGCCAAACCAGTCAGAAGACTGATGACTGAAAAAAAAAAATTGTTTGCGGATCAGCTACACCTGTTTTATCAAGAACCGGACACAACAACCACTGGACCTAAGATCTTTGCACCGCTGAGAGTTTCTTTCAAGATAACTGACTCAGGTTGTGGGTTGGGTTGTTTCGGGGCACGAGACCAGACAGCGAGGTCATCGGTCTCATTGGATTAGGGAGCGATGGGGAAGGAAGTCGGCTGTGCCCTTTCAAAGGAACCATCCCAGCATTTGCCTGGAGCGATTTAGGGAAATCAAGGAAAACCTAAACAGGATGGCCAGACGCGGGATTGAACCGTCGTCCTCCCAAGTGCGAGCCCAGTGTGCTAGCCACTGCGCCACCTCGCTCGGTCTGAATCAGGTTTCTTGCTGTATGTAATGATGGCGCTGCTGCAATGACGTGGTCTCTAACTTGGTGCGAATTAAAAATCTGTGAGTAGTAACTACATATTGCCTTTTACTACGAACGGAAATCGTTTGGCTGACGTCATGCAAACAGTTGTTCCGATTATCATCCATGTAAAAATTCATCCCGTAAAATCACAAGTCATTGAGAAACAATGTATGGAAATGTGTGAAAGAAACTGTTACTGTGACTGATGTGCTAATCTCGTTGCTCTGTGATATTTTCATTTCGGTGATGGTATGAAACGATCATATCATCAACTGATAAAATCAGCGCTTTTTTTAAAAAAAAAAAAGAACTTGCCGTTTGGATCTCTGCTGCTTTTGCAGCAACGGCTATCGTGCCAAATGAGTTGCACACAGACGAAAACTGTAAGATAAAGGAACATTTAAAAAAAATCTATCTGAAATCGAATAAGGGATATCCAAATACTTCCCTCGATCTGTACGACTGATTGTGAGTTATTGCACTTGAGGACGAAAACGTAGAATTAAACCTGGTCCGAAATCAGCCGTGGCACAATTAAGTTAGTCGACTGTTCTGTCTGTCGCCATTAGCTCAAGGGTAGTATCGACTATCTCTCTTGCGGCCCCATTGTCAATATCTATGAGGAAGAGCTGATATCTGTGGATTGTGCCCTTAGAAAGTCTTTGCTTGCCGATATATGCAGGGTTGTCCATTGATCGTGACCGGGCCAAATATCTCACGAAATAAGCGTCAAACGAGAAAACTACCAGAACGAAACTTGTCTAGCTTGAAGGGGGAAACGAGATGGTGTTAAGGTTGGCCGCTAGATGGCGCTGCCATAGGTCAAACGGATATCAACTGCGTTTATTAAAATAGGAACCCCCATTTTTATTACATTCACGTGTAGTACGTAGAGAAATAAGAATGTTTTCGTTGGACCACTTTATTCGTTTTGTGATAGATGGCGCTGTAATAGTCACAAACATATGACTCACATTTTTAGACGAACAGTTGGTAACATGTAGGTATTTTAAATTAAACTACAAAACATAGGTACGTTTGAACATTTTATTTCGGCTGTTCGAATGTGATACATGTACCTTTGTGAACTTATCTTTTTCTGAGAACGCTTGCTGTTACAGCGTGATTACCTGTAAATACCACATTCATGCAATAACTGCTCAAAATTATGTCCGTCAACCTCAATGCATTTGGCAATACGTGTAACGACATTCCTCTCAACAGCCAGTAGTTCGCCTTCCGTAATGTTCGCACATGCATTGACAATGCGCTGATGCATGTTGTCAGGCGTTGTCGGTGGATCACGATAGTAAATATGCTTCAACTTTCCCCACAGAAAGAAATCCGGGGACGTCAGATCCGGTGAACGTGTGGGCTTTGGTATGGTGCTTGGGCGGCCAATCCATCTGTCATCAAATATGCTATTCAATACCGCGTCAACCTCACGAGACCTATGTGCCGGATATCCATCATCTTCGAAGTACATCACCATTCTGTCATGCAGTGAAACATCTTGTAGAGCATTACGTAGGAAGTTAGAATACATTGCACCATTTAGATTGCCATCGATAAAATGGGGGCCAATCATCCTTCCTCCCATAATGCCGCACCATACATTAACCCGCCAAGGTCGCTGATGTTCCACTTGTCACAGCCATCGTGGATTTTCCGTTTCCAACAGTGCATACTGTGCCGGTTTCATTACCGCTGTCGATGAATGACGCTTCGTGGCTAAACGGAACGCGTGCAAAAAATCTGTCATCGTCCCGTAATTCTCTTGTGCACAGTGGCAGAACTGTAAACGACGCTCAAAGTCGGCGCCATGCAATTCCTGGTGCATAGAAATACGCTGCGGGTGCAATCGATGTTGATGTAGCATTGCCAACACCGACGTTTTTAAAATTCCCGATTCTCGCGCAGTTTGTCTGCTACTGATGTGCAGGTTAGCCGCGACAGCAGGTAAAACACCTACTTGGGCATCAGCATTTGTTGCAGGTCGTAGTTGACGTTTCACATGTGGCTGAGCAGTTCCTGTTTCCTTAAATAACTATCTGGCGACCGGTCCGGACACTTGGATGATGTCGTCCAGGATACCGAGCAGCATACATAGCACAGGCCCGTTGGGCATTTTAATCACAATAGCCATACATCAACACGATATCGACCTTTTCCGCAATTGGTAAACGGTCCATTTTAACACGGGTAATGTATCACGAGGCAAATACCGTCCGCAGTGGCGGAATGTTACGTGATACCACGTGCTTGTACGTTTGTGACTATTACAGCGCCGTCTATCACTAAGCGAAAAAAGTGGTCCAACTAAAACATTCATATTTCCTTACGTACTACTCAAATATGTAAAAAAATGGGGGGGGGGGGGGGTTCCTATCTTTAAAAAAACGCAATTGATATCCGTTTGACCAATGGCAGCGCCATATAGTGGGCCAACCATAGCGCCATCTGGTTTCCCCCTTCAAGCTAGACTAGTTTCGTTCTTTCTAGTTTTTTCGTTTGATGCTTATTTCGTGAGATATTTGGCCCGGTCACTATCAATGAAGCACGCTGTATACAGGGTTTGCTGGCCCCAGAGCGGGAGGCAGCAAGTTTGGGGATTGGCGGTAGCGTCGCGACAAGAGGCGTTCATGAGGTCCGAGCGGCAGAAGCCACGAGCTGCGCAAGGGGGGCCTGTGCAGAGCGAACATACCGGAGTACGTCACCGGGGCAGCGTCGACTACAAGCAGCAGGCCGACATCCCGTCGGAAGCTTGTCAACATTCGTGTCGGACGACCGCTCGCGGCCTGGCTGCCCCTTCTACCTGTCTGTCAACTGCACCCTTCACAAGGGAACCTCCCCATCGCACCCCCCTCAGATTTAGTTATAGGTTGGCACAGTGGATAGGGCTTGAAAAACTGAATACAGATCATTCGAGAAAACAGGCAGACGTGTGGAACTATGAAAAAAATAAGCAAAATATACAAACTGAGTAGTCCATGTGCGAGATAGGCAACATCAAGGAGAATGTGAGCACAGGAGCGCCGTGGTCCCGTGGTTAGCGTGAGCAACTGCGGAACGAGAGGTCCTTGGTTCAAGTCTTCCCTCGAGTGAAAAGTTTAAGTTTTTGTTTTCAGACGGGCAGTATTGTTTACGTGATCGTGTGTCAATTATCAAAGTTCAGGCACTCACACATAATCAACCTCGCTCTCCAAAATTCCAGGCCATGTTCAGATTTGCTTGGACATATGCAGGATTTGTCCGTCTACACACGGAAAAAAATTGAAAACGTTAAAAACATATGTTTTGACAGAGCACAGGGGAAACTGTGCGACTGTGAAACTGTTGCATTCATTTTTTGCAGTTTATGTGACACTCTCTTAGGTTTTCATCACTTTTTTGGGAGTGATTATCACATCCACAAGAAAACCTAAATCGGGCAAGGTAGAAGAATCTTTTTACTCATTAGCCAAGTGTACAAGTTAGGTGGGTGGACAACATATTCCTGTCATGTGACTCACATGCCGTCACCAGTGCCGTATTGGAATATATCAGACGTGTTTTCCTGTGGAGGAATCGGTTGACCTATGACCTTGCGATCAAATGTTTTCGGTTCCCATTGGAGAGGCACTTCCTTTCGTCTACTAATCGCACGGTTTTGCGGTGTGGTCGCAAAAGGCAGACACTAGACTTGTTACAGTGAACAGAGACGTCAATGAGCGAACGGACAGATCATAACTTTGCGAACATAAAGAAAGTACACTTTTCATCCGCGGGAAGATTTGAACCAAGGACCTCTTGTTCCGCAGCTGCTCACGCTAACCACGGGACCACGGTGCTCCTGAGCTCACATTATCCTTGATGTTGCCTATCTCGCACATGGACTACTCAGTTTGTATATTTTGCTTATTTTTTTCATAGTTCAACGCAACTTCTTCCTGTTTTCTCGATTGATCTGTATTCAGTTTTTCAAGGCCTATCCACTGCGCCAACTTATAACTAAATCTGAGGGGGGTGCGATGGGAAGGTTCCCTTGTCAGTAACAGCCTCGACGCACCGTGGATCCTTGGAGCTACTTGCTTATAAAGGGGAGTAACATTCTGTAATCCTCATGGTAATTTGTTTCATAGTCTAGCTGCCCTCCTTATTATTTTCTGGTTTGCACCCAACCCTCAGAGTTTCAATCGTTCGGCTGTTTGGCCGTAAATATAGCACGCAGTGCTGTCGTTTGAAAATTTGTTCTGATATTATATTGCCTTTCCTTTCTGGTTTATGCCCGATCATTAATGTTTTAATGGATCAGCCGCGGCTCGTAAATACAGTCGGAACAATTGTACCAAGTCACAGGTTTCAATTAAACGAACAGTGATCTTGTGGTTAGATTTTGATGTTAACCGGTTCGATTCCTAGATTGTAATTGCATTAGTTATAATCGGAACAACCTGTTCTACTAAGCTGTGCGTTGCTGTCTTTGAAAGACAGGGGTGTTATTGGTCTATTCGTCTTATCTGGCTTTTGTGGTTCCACCGAGTGGGTTCGCTTCTAATAAGTGTTCATACGTAATGTTTTAAAATGTTCCTTCAGATCGGCCTTCAAACTGACAATCAGTTTAACTTTTGAAATATTAACAGCCAGCTGTTACCAGGTCAGAGCAAGTGTGATTGAAATTAAGAGGTTGCTTACTTTGAAGCAAGCCTTATCATTATAATAGTTGTTTCCTAATCTGTCTAACCTTTAAGCATTGGTGCGCATCTTAACCCCGAACTTTTCGACATACAGTTCCCAAATTAAAAATTATATCATCTCTTTGAGTAATTTAAACACTCTGGTCATCAATATAGCTGTCATGTTTTGCTTATATAGCTGTCATGTTTTGCAGAAGTGCATTTAATAAGAGAAACTGTATTCAGCGCTGTAGTAAACACCTCTGCTTCAACCGATAACTGGCGGGCTGCAGATCTGGTCACCTTGTAATTATTGTTATGTTGTTCTTGTTTTAATATCTCTTGCAAAAGCTTATTCATTTCACAGATTTGTTAATTTTGTAAAGAAAAACAAAATTTATTATTATATATTATTAAATAAACAGGTCGTGTGAAAAGGAAGTTTCATTGGTTGGCCCTCCCTTCCACGTTTTCCTTAATTCCAGTAAATACCACGTCTCAATCATCATCGAAATAACATCAAAGTTAAAGGAAAATGAAAGATGAATATTCGGATATCGTGTCATAAAGCACTATCTCTTTCGCTGGCCTTTCAATGTCGTTATTGTGCTAGTCTGTATTCTTTACAGAGTAGAATGTGAAAGGTGAGTACTGGTCTTGCCTCCTTGATGTGAACGTCGAGATGAGGTTGTGTCTGTCAAGAGTTCATCCACGCATAGCATCTACTTCTCAAATTTCGCCAGGAACAAACATCTCACTAATTTTAAGAATTATCTGTTTTTATACGTTTGTTGTTAATGTTTATTTTTATGTTTCTGCTTCTCTTTTTGCGTCATCAGTCTTCTGGCTGGTGTGATGCGACCCGAAACGAATTTCTCTTCTGTGCCAATCTCTTCATCTCATTGGAGCACTTGCATGCTACGTCTTCAGTTACTTGCTGAATGCATCCCAGTCTATGTCTTCCAGTACAGTTTTTGCCCTCTACAGCCCCCTCTGGTACCATGTGAGTTATTCAATGATGTCTTATCATATACATCCTATCATCCTGTCCCTTCTGCTAGGCAGTGTTTTCCACATATTCCTTTTTCTCCGATTCTGCGCAAAATCTCCTTATTCCTTACCGAATCAGTTCACATAATTTTCAACATTCGTCTGTAACATCACATCTCAAATGCTTTGACTGTCGTGTGTTCTGGTTTTCCCACAGTCTATGTATCACAACCATTAAATGCTGAACTTCAAACATATATTCTCCAAAATTTCTTCATCAAATTAAGGCCTATGTTTAATAAAAGTGAACTTCGCTCGGGCTGCAGAGCTCTTTTTGTTAATGCTAGTCTCATTTTGATGTCCTCTTTGCTCCGTCTGTCATAGGTTATTTTGCTGCCAAGGAAACAGAACTACTTACCTTCATGTACTTGGTAATCAGCAATCCAAATGCTGTTCTCATTTCTTCGAAATCTCATTACTTTCGTCTTCCTTCGATTTACAGTCAATCCATATTCTGTATTCATCATACTGTTCGTTCCATTCAGTAGATCCTCAAATTCTTCTTCATTTTCACTCAGGATAGCAATGACATAAGCGAATCGAATCTTTGAAGTAGAGTCTTGTAGCCCATGGAAACTCGGGAGAAGATGTTATTATGGCTGCTATCTTTCCTCTTTCTACAACACAAATGCACATGTTAATTAATACGGTTCCTTCTTTATACATGAATTTGTAACATTTCCTCATCTTTATTAGAGTTCACATTTTTTGGTACAAGCTCTTCAGTACTAGTCCTCTTGCCGACAGAGGTAATGTCAATATCGGTAATCTTGCCGTTATAAACTTTAGTTTTTTGCTGATAGTGAGGTACAATTCTGGTTGAGGAAAACTAGTCCTGCCTTACTCACTACTCTGGTCGCTATGTACTGTCGTAGCCAGTGACGAACTAAACCCACTCTGCGAGTAAAGGGACAGACGCCCAACTGGATGATTGAGTGAGACCTACCAGTCATCAGCGGCGTCCTAAATACATGCTTTCGAGTGGGCGTTGGCGGCCTGTTGCTTGTGGGTGTGTCTCTGGCCTCTCCCGTGGTAGACGCATTTGATCCAGCGCCTACTGATCGACCTTCACGCTTTATCTTTGCCGGCCGCTGCACTGGCGACAGCTTAAGCCAGCACAGTTGATGTCCATCCACCCTGAATTTTTATTCCACTCCTAAACCTTTCTTCTATGTCCGTCATTGCTTGTTCGATGTACAGATCTGTAGGGGCGATATACTACATCCCTATCTTACACCATTTTTAATCCGAGCACTTCGTTATTGGTCGTCCACTCTTATTATTCCCTATTGGCTTTTGTACGTGTTGTATAATACCCATCTCTCCCTATAGCTTACCCCTATTTTTCTCAGAATTTCGAACATCTTGCGCCATTTTACATTGTTGAACGCTTTTTCCAGGTCGACAGATCCTATGAACGTGTCTTTATTTATCTTTAGTCTTGCTTCCATTATCAACTGCAACGTCAGAGTAACTTGTCTGGTGCCTTTGCCTTTCCTAAAGCAAAACAGATGGTTACCTAACACACTCTCAATTTCCTTTTCTATTTTTATCTATATTTTTCTTGTAAGCAACTTGGCTGCATGAGCTGTTAACCTGAGTGTGCGATAATTCTCGCACTTCTCAGTTCTTGCAGTCCGCGGAATTGTGTGGATGATGTTCTGAAAGTCAGATGGTATATCACCAGACTCATATATAGTACACACCAAATTGAATAGTCATTTTTTTTGCCACTTCCCCCAAGGATTTTAGGAATTCCAAAGGAATCATATCTGTCCCTTCTGCCTTATTTGATCTTAAGCCCTCCAAAGCTCTCTTAAATTCTGATGCCAATACTGGATCCATTATCTCTTCTAAATAGACTCCTGTTCCTTCTTCCATCACGTTAGACAAATCATCCCCCTCAAGGAAGCTTTCAGTGTACTCTTTCCAATTATACGCTCTCTCCACTGCATTCAACAGTGGAAATCTCGTTGCACTGTTAATGTTATCAGCTTTGTTTTTAATTTCACGGAAGTGTTTTTGACTTTCCTACATGATGGGTCAGTCATTCCGACAATCATTTCTTTTTTGATTCCTTCACATTTTTCACGCACCATTTCGTCTTAGCTTCCCTGCACTTCCTATTTATTTCAGTCTTCAGCGACTTGTATTACTGTATTCTCGCGTTCCTCTGTACATTTTTGTACTTCCATCTTTCATCGATCAACTGAATTATTTCTTCTTGTACTCATGGTTTCTTTCACAGTTACCTTCTTTGTACCTATGATTCCTTTTCCTACTTCTGCGACTGACCTTTCTACAGACGTCCATTCCTCTTCAACTCTACTGTCTGCTGATCTGTTCCCCACTGTCGTCACTATAACCTTAGAGAGCTTCAAGCGCATCTCGTCATTACTTAGTACCTCCATATCCCAGTTCTTTGCATGTTGTTTCTTCCTGCCTAATGTCGTTCGCATCAGCCTACTCTTCGACATCATTACATTGTGATCTGTGTTGGGGATTGGCAGGAGCCAACCCAGGAATATTAGAGGGAGCCGAAAGGCACGCGTTTTAGCTCACGCAGGCTGGCGTGAGGTCTGGAACAGGAAAGGGAAATTAGACTTTAGAAAAACGGACGAAGCTGGTGGAATACTTAACTTTAATCCATTAATGGTGAACGTCGGTCTGACGGTACATGGTTAACAAGATCAATAGTAACTGACAATGGCGCCTTGCTAGGTCGTAGCGAATGACGTAGCTGAAGGCTATGCTAACTATCGTCTCGGCTAATGAGAGCGTATTTTGTCAGTGAACCATCGCTAGCAAAGTCGGTTGTACAACTGGGGCAAGTGCTAGGAAGTCTCTCTAGACCTGCCGTGTGGCGGCGCTCGGTCTGCAATCACTGACAGTGGCGACACGCGGGTCCGACGTATACTAGCGGACCGCGGCCGATTTAAAGGCTACCACCTAGCAAGTGTGGTGTCTGGCGGTGACACCATAATCTGAATCTATATCTGCTCCAGGGTACGCCTTGCGATTCAGTATATCACATCGGACTCTCTGCCTCATCATGATGTAATATAAATGAAATCTTCCCGTACGATCTGCCTTTTCCAACTATACCTCCGTCTCTTGTGAATCTTGGAGTATTCGTTATTACTATCTGAAATTTTTTAGAATTAGTCTTTCTCCAGTCTTATTCCTTGTCCCAAGCCAACATTCTCGTGTAACCTTTCCTTCTACTCCTTCCCCTACAACTGCATTCCAGTCCCCCGTGACTATTAACTTTTCGTCTACCTTTTTGTACTGTATTACCTTTTAAATATCCTCATGTACTTTCTCAATCTCTTCATGTTCAGCTTGCAACATCGGCATGTACACCTTAACTATCATTGTCAGCGTTGGTTTGCTATCGATTCTGATAAGAACAACCCTATCACGGAATTGCTCACAATAACACACTCTCTGCCCTACCTTCCTATTCATAACGAATCCTAATCCCATTATATAGTATTCTGCTACTGTTGATACTACGCTATTCTCTGCCGACCAGAAATCTTCGTCTTCTTTTCATTTCACTTCACTGACCCCTACTACATGTAGAACGAGCTTTTGGGTTTAACTTTTCTGACTTCCTGCCACGTTCAGACTTTAGACTTTCCACGCTCCGACTTGTACAAAGTTATCGTTTCGTTGGTTATTCAGTCTTTTTCTTATAGCCACCTCCCACCTTGGCAGGGACACTATTCTGGAATCTTTTGCTAATGGAAAGATCATCATGAAACTTTTTGAATTACAGGCCGCATGTCCTGAGGATACACGTTATGTGTCTTTAATGCAGTAGCTTCCATTGCCTTATGCATCCACATGCCTTAAGTCATAGCTGTTTTTTTCCGCCTTCAGGAGCTGTTTCCCATCCTAAGTGCCCTGAACTTCTGTCCGCTTCTCCGCCATATTTAACAAGGCCCTTGTCAGAATGATGGTGACTTCTTATGCCGGAAGTCTTCGGCTGTCAATGCTAATTATCAAAATGTAAGTGTTGGGTTGTTTCGATCCCTGGACCAAGAAAGTTTTCATTACTAATGAAAGTACTGCCCCTTGACCTTGGAGTTTATGCTCCTACTGAGAAGAAATAAATTTCTTCTATGATCACATCTTCCTACTGGAGACTCTTACATAAATACTCTGAGAGATTTGTATCTCAAAGTCGTCCCATTATAACAAAATATGTATTGACTGAAATTTATTTGTTTGCTGTTTTTAATGTTCGTGCTTAAAGGTAATAAGTTTCTTGTATTGATAGGCATACGTTTATATTCATATGTTCCCATTCAAGAGTCGTACCCAGTAAATTAGTAAAATTTGTGGCTCATACTTGTCCCTTCATAAAAAAAAATATTTTTACTTACTTTATGCGTTTGCTTCTTTTCACGTAAGAAAAAATCTGAAATACACATTCCTGAATGGAAAAGAGAAAAGGCCCTGGTTGAGATGATTTCGCCATGTCAAACGAATGAACGAGGGAAGGATGGCTACTCACAGATATGACTGGCAGGAGACCGACAGAGATAGTAGGGAAGAGATGGCTGAAACAAGTAAAGGAAGATATAGTAACAAGAGGATTCAGATGTGATAGAGTCTAGAGAGAATAATGGTTTCATGTATAGAAACAAGTGGAGAACGCTTGTAAGCCGCACACGTGTGGATAATTGGTGATGATGCTAATGATGATGACGGCTGAGAATGTTGCGAAAGCCAGCCATGACACACCCCGTGTGCAAGATGTATGACACTGGTGAAATACCCTCAAACTCGAAGAATAATATAAATATACCAATTCCAAAAACGTAAGATGCTGACAACTGTTAATGTTAGAAAACTAACACATTAGCAGATCATTCTTGAAAGAATTATTCTTTTGCGCTTAGCGACGTTTCGGCAATCAAAAGGTAAGGGTGTGTCATGAACCTCCATCCTCTCCTGTAAATTATAAGTTACAAGGCCGTTGCTGGGATTCTCATTCGGTATTTCTTATGATTTTTGTTCGAAATCTGATCAGTGTCTTGTAGCGAAAACTTACTTCATGCCCTCATGACTGAGGTCAATGGTAACACGTCTCACCTTATTGTCTAGTTAAACTGTCTAGACTTTCTATGTTTATTACTAGTTCACAAAATTAAGACCTTGACTTCAGCTTCAAAAATGGCTCTGAGCACTATGCGACTTAACTTCTGAGGTCATCAGTCGCCTAGAACTTAAAACTAATTAAACCTAGCTAACCTAAGGACATCACACACATCCATGCCCGAGGCAGTATTTGAACCTGCGACCGTAGCGATCGCTCGGCTCCAGACTGTAGCGCCTAGAACCGCACGGCCACTCCGTCCGACCGACTTCAGCTTCATTGAAGACTCCTTGCGATGTGTCGTCAAACTCGTTTTCACTTCGCTGAGCCTTGGATGTTTGGGAAGTGTCGGCTGTACAAGACTCTCTGCTTTTCTAGTAGTATCCCTATGTTATGAACCATAATGTGTTTCCCAAATCTGTCACCACCTTGGTCTCAACTTACCCACCAAGTCGCGTGTTGTACATATGAAACTCTGCAAGAGACCATAACCATTCTTCTGCAAATATCTGAACATTCTCGTTCAGAACTTGCAATTAGTCGTCCTGTAATATCCTTGACGTCGCTGATTCCTTCTTCCACGTCAATTGAATAGAACGTTCTGGTCTGTTTTCTGGGAAGAGCTACAATAATTTTGCCTAGCGGGCAGCTGTCTCGCCAACTGCTCTCAGTATCTTCGCTAAGGTATATACTTAATTTTCTAATTATGCATTCATTTTTCCTGGCAATTTTACGATTTTTTGGCCCCACCTTACACCTAATGAGATACACTTAATGATTTAATAACGCATTATGGACATTATACAAGCAGCAATCACCCATAATAACAGTACTAATAACAACAATTATAGGTAGATTAAAATATGGTGTTTTAGAAATGTCTGTTGCATTAACATTGTGTTCAGTATGTAGCTCATTACGTCCCTGTCAAATGTAATGTGGTAATAACAGATAACCATATCTGCAGTACACAACGAATCAAATCTCTGGTGTGACCGTGAAAATTGCAACGCCAGGAAGAATAGCGTATACCGAAACTGTACTTATTTGGCGAAATGAGTACAGTAGGAAGACTATGTGATAAAAATTTCTGGATAAAAATCCAAGGTCAGTTCCATTATTGATTGCTAGTTCAGATCATTAACGATCTGTCCTCAGATCCTGAGCAGAGTTATACAATCTCCCTGCTGCTGACAAATTACAGCACTTGCTGTCAGATGTTTCTAATTCGTACACGAGATGTAACGTGACATGTCACAGACAACCAATATTCAAATAACACGTCTGGATTAGAATCCATTTGGATATTATTTCCTTATATAAGGAAAATAGTTCCTAGTACTCCGTGTTGTCGTGACTTATCATTTTCATGACCACTTGATTCCAAATTGACATTTGCTGCATGCCTCCACTTCCGTGTTCAAATTTTAGTAGACAGCAGTCACTCGTTGACCAGTCTCGTGTGCCAGTAACAGACAGCAAAAGGAAAGCTGAAGTTTTCAATTTCGAGTTTAGTAAATCATTCAAAATGGTTCAAATGGCTCTGAGCACAATGCGACTTAACTTCTAAGGTCATCAGTCACCTAGAACTTGGAATTAATTAAACCTAACTAACCTAAGGACAACACACACATCCATGCCCGAGGCAGGATTCGAACCTGCGACCGTAGCGGTCGCTCGGCTCCAGACTGTAGCGCCTAGAACCGCACGCCCACTGCGGCCGGCTAGTAAATCATTCACCTAGGATGATCATACAACCATACTGTTTTTGGCCGTCACACAAACTCCCATGCGGACGACACAGTAATAGACATACCTGGGGCAGTGAAGCAAGTGAAACAGTTGAAAACAAATTAGTTGACAGGTATGGAGGGCATCCTAGTTCGAGTTTGCCGAGAGTACTCTACGGGATTGGCCCCTTACTTAGTCTGATTACACAGTTTGCCTACAGATTTCCCAGGAGACAGAAATAAAATGGCCACTCCGCTGAACTTCTGTAACATACGCTTCCACAGTAAAACTAGCTATCCAGGTATGGCCAGACAGCTAAACCATAATAAAGAAGGGGACCATCGTACTGAAAGAACGATGGAAATGTCCTCTGTTCAGACATCAGCGACGGCAGGTCATCTTCCACTACGGCATGTTGTTAGTCTACGCTGAATGATGAAGGACCCCACGATACGAGTACCTCCTCTTTCAAACCAAACTATCACTTTCGATACGCCAACTACCTGCCACGTCTCCACCCAGTGTTGGCTGACTTTATCAGTATCTGTGATTTTCTTTGTTGTCCTCTCTGTTCACACAGAGATTAGCGTCATCCGGAAACACTACGTTCTAGTTGGTTTCTATCCATTCTCCAAACTGAACATGATGATCTGGATTAATCTCGGCGTGGTGTTGAAACTTGTGCAATGTGTAAGGGTACAACTGACATGCGCCGAAAATTCTTGTTATTTATTTACGGCAGGCGACAGCTTCCTGTGAGAGGTACCAAATATTAAATTCTGGATTCCTACTGAACGATGTCGGCATCGGTTGATGTTTTACTGTGACAACCAGCATCTCCGAATTTCAGGAAAAATATCACCGGTCTATGGGTATTGGTCAGTCTGTCTGGCTGATCTTGGTTGAAATCCTTTGCGATAACTCGGTGCTCCCCTCTCCTGTCATAAAGTAGATCTCAGCGCGTCCTGATTCCGTTAACCCTGTCAGCTCTCACGTCACCTGTAAGGAAGAAACATCATTCATGGTTCGAGAATGTATACAGTTTTCTACGAATATGAGGTACTACTGATTTTTGTATGTAATCCTTTTTGTATGATTTCCAATCTAAGAGTTGCATCCAAGAATTATTTCTAATAATTATATTTCTGGAGGATCCATGAAACTCTTCCACCAAATAATTTTTTACAAATGTTAGAGCGAGTATGTTGTAGCACTGGACTCTAGGATACCGTTTCTTCTACTGACCCAGTGTCCCTCTTACGTCTGTTTAAACTCATTACTTATTACCTAATCTACTGTGCGTAAAATGTAAATTCATATTTATACTGTAGTTTCATATACGACGAAAGTCTTTCTAACATCCAGGAAGGCTATACTCACTGCATGCCCGTTTGACCTTGCATTTAATATTTTCAACGAGATGAGGATTAACGCCTTAGGACTTTATCCAGGAACCTTAGGGGTGATCGCCTCGCTTTCATCATGGGCGGTGAGAACGTGCTGCGTCTCATGGACAGACTGAAATCGCGAACACTTCTAGACTCGGTCAAGTCAACATTGTTCGCCTGAGAAAGATACGTTCGGAGCTTCCGTCTAGTGAATCCCGATAGGCCTCTCTTCTCAGAAGTTCCTCTGTTTCGTCGGGGAAGCCTTCCTTTCCTGTGGCAGCCAGTTCTTATCGTAATGCTGTTACGGTGCTTATTGTTTATGTCTGTAGATAGTTCCACAGTCACATTCATATTCCGGCCGTTACTTAAGAGCGAAATGTTTTCAACGTAAAGACCTACATGAATTTATTTCTCTCACAGTTTCTCGTGTATTGAAAAGAAATGGCCTCAAAAAAGGCGGTTGCGATCGAGTATAAACAGCTTACTTGTCAGGCGTACAAGAGAATAATTTCATGTGAAAATTACTCGGTTCCTCTGGAGCAGCAACACTGTCATCATTTCTTCCGGTATGCAACAGTGCAAAACTTCCCAAAATTGCTTTGTGTCTAGACATGAAATCTGAAGCAATTCCTTGCCTCAGAGAACCAAACAGATACCAGATCTTGCTTTCCTCGCTAATATAGCGATGCGCATAAACTGAATGTGTCACTACAGGGGAAAGATTTATTGATAGTACACATGCATGACAAACTTCGGGTGTTCAGAGATCTGATCCGTTTATTTGAGACGCATATGGGAACGTAAATCTGACGTTCCTCGCTCACCTTGATCTCAAGATTTACCCGTTGACGTCTCCTTTGCATATCATCAACGTATAATTAGTCATCTAATAAACATTTTCGAGACATTTCATAGAAATGAGCATCTAGAGTAGGAACTGAAGCTGTTACACAGTCCTTTTTCAGTTGTACCTGATAATGTACCAGCTACAGTGCAATTAGAACTAACTGAATTCATTTAGCTTTGTTAAAGAGCAGGTAGTACAATTGTCTGAATCAGTCTCAGTTGCATCAAACCGTGAAGTCAGAAACTTTCACCAGGCTACATAAGAATATAGGTGCGATTATGTGCAATTTGGGTCAATATACTCTTGTGAATAGCTATTCTTTGAAATGAAGAATATAAGAAACAAAGATAGATAATTGCTTCAGGATACTACTATGAAGTGTACGCACGTCGCTGAAGCAAACAAGGTATTATCAAATATATGTGCACCTGTCATGCAAAAATCTGTAAAAAACGAAACAAAAAAGTCAATAAATTTTTTGTTAGTTGTGTAAAGGTTACTCATTAATTTGTTGTGCTCGCCACTTCCACACAGCTGGCTCATGCATTATCAGTTTTTACGTTTTTATGGCCTTCAATTTGTAAGTATGATTAATTTTATGTAGATTAAATTAAAATTAGAGCGATTTTACAAACGGGCGAGCTCACGAGATAGAACAGCCTGCTTTGCACCATATTTACAACTTACTATGGTGCTGTAAATTAAACACTTAACGTTAAATGTTGTATGTTAATACCAACGGTCGTTTATCTTCACATTTATCTTCACAAAATTTTATTTTTATTCTAATTTAAAGAGACTTTACAGGTCACCATAGCCTGTCATTTATATGCATTATGAAATGAATTATATTTATCCGTTACAATCATTATGACGGTTAGATTGCCTGTATTGAAAATTGCGCTATTACTCTTGATGAGAAAATGTGTAGCATGTTATTTATACATTTTGATGGTTTCAGTAAATATCAATATTTGAGGTATGATTGAAATAATTGTCTGTTCATATTTAGCAGTTGCATGGTACTTCCAGCCTACAACACGGCTTCATATTTGGTATTCTCAGCACTTGTTATGCAGTACAATGCTGCTGAGTTTCTCATATCAGATATGATACGTCGTCACTTATTATTGTCATATTTTTGGCTGTTGTATCGTACTGGCACTTGTTTTGTTGTGCCCAGCCTACCGCATGGCTTGATGTTTCCCATGCTTAATATTAGTTACGTGACTAAGCTGTTGGCTAGGTTCCTTACACTAGTGTGTACATCTTGATTACAACCTGCTAATATGGTAGATTTTAGACGTATAACATTAGATGCGATGAACTATGTGTCTGCTCCCTTTTGATGTCAGTTGTATGCTGGATTTCTTCATTGACTGTAGCGTTCGTACATCTGCATGCAAAAGGCGGATACAGTAGTAAACTACATGGACTGCTAGTGTTTTAACAAATATTGTCAGTCGTACGGTAAAGTGGTATATTATCACCTGAATGAGATATTCACTCTGCAGCGGACTGTGCGCTGATTTGGAACTTCCTGGCAGATTAAAACTGTGTGCCGGACCGAGACTCCAACTCGGGACCTTTGCCTTCCGCGGGCAAATGCTCTACCAACTGAGCTACCCAAGCATGACTCATGCCCCGTTCTGCAAGGTTTGCAGGAGAGCTTCCGTACAGTTTGGAAGGTAGGAGACGAGGTACTGGCAGAAGTAAAGCTGTGAGGACGGGGCGTGAGTCGTGCTTGGGTGCTCAGTTGGCAGAGAACTTGCCCGCGAAAGGCAAACGTCCCGAGTTCGAGTCTCGGTCGGCACACAGTTTTAATCTGCCAGCAAGTTTTAGTATATTATCACTATAGCACATCTGGATGGAATCCAAAACGATGTTAACACCACGAATACCCAGCTTAACAGCATACATGATGGAATGAAATTTACAATTGAAAATGAGAACCAGAAATGTATATGACTCCTTGACGTTAAAATTATGAATGTTGGGCAATAACATAGGTTAGAGATCTCTAGTAAAGATACTATCACTATGTCATAATCTACAGTATGGTACCTCACACAAACATGCGGAAAGTATTTTCAGTTCATGCTGCATCACGCTATTAGCATTTCCTTGGAAAGCCAAGGAAAATTGAAGGTTACGGAAATGGAAATTTTACGACACGTAACTCAAAACAACGATTGAAACCAAAAACAACAGACAGAATGTACTTAATACACTCAGATAAATAAAAGAAAAGTAGAGCGACCATTTTCAGCGGCGAGGAAGAAGTGCGAAGAACCAAATACGCCTCAGGATCGTGTACTAGTTCAATCTCTGACAGAGTGGTGCGGGTCTTAAAGGAAAGGAAGTAAACATCAGCTTTTGTGCTGAGCATACACTGGATAGATCACTGCGCCGTACAAACAACAAAGTGGAACTTTCATCAGATCCTCAATATTAACTGTGATGGACGACAGAAATACAGTTCAGGTCAGACGGAACGTGACATCAAGATTTAAAGAGCGCACTAGGTTGACTGTGAGCAGTAATTTCACAGTGGAAACACGTTTGAGAGTGATCAGCCACACTGTCTTAGAAACTACTAAAGCTCTACGAACACTACATACAAGCCAGATAGGAAGAGTTCTGGACTCAGTCGAGAATAAGGAAATATACGCTTATGCTAAAAGACAATGGGACAGTATGTGGAACGAACGTACGGAATTAGGTAGCATTTGCTGATCATTTGATGAAAAGGCACGGAATAAATGTTTCAAATAATGGCCTAGGTAGTTTCCAATTATGTTCTTATTATATGGCAACTTAAAATCTCAATAAGATTGTGAAATTTTTAAATTTCAGGACTTGAAAATATTTGTTTCACTGTTTTGACATCATATTGCAGAGTGATTAGCTACACGACTTAATCTAAGCATCATGCGCAAAATGGAAAATTATATATATAAGTGAAGCAACTAGCTGTTTACTATAAACTGGACAGTCTTGATGCAAAATGCGAAGAACAGTAGTATGTGCGATTTATTACGAGTTTTTAAGTTCAACTACGTATGCCATATAGTAGATATTTATTTTATGGCGCTGATGAACGAGATATACTGTCTTGCTTATGTGTACTACAGTACTGGCTATACGATACAATTACTGACGCATATTTGTCTAAATTTATGAGTGTAGGACAACGCACTTTAACATAGCTAACAGTCGAAATCGAGGAGTGTAAACAACAATGAGTTTTTCAACACAGAGTTGGGGTTCAATAAATATGTGAGTGTGACACCCGATATGAAAAAAAAGAAAACTTGTTAGTTAGTATCCGATCTTTTGGAAGTTACCTGTGTAGAATTACTTGGACTTGATACATTTCTAATTATTTCACATTTTGTTCTGATGTATTCGGGTACTGTGGTGGTGGTGTAAACCGAAACTGGTAGTTATAGTAAAAGACAGTTTGACAGCTTCGTGTCACGCATTTAAAAGAAGTATTAATTTTCTCACTCTGGATCTAACGATGTATTTGATTACTACCATCTATTTGGCGACCAGTGTCATTATTCAGTGACTCCCACAACAATATGAAACTTCCTGGCAGATTAAAACTGTGTGCCCGACCGAGACTCGAACTCGGGACCTTTGCCTTTCGCGGGCAAGTGCTCTACCATCTGAGCTACCGAAGCATGACTGACGCCCGGTACTCACAGCTTTACTTCAGGCAGTATCTCGTCTGCTGCCTTCCAAACTTTACAGAAGCTCTCCTGCGAACCTTGCAGAACTAGCACTCCTGAAAGAAAGGATACTGCGGAGACATGGCTTAGCCACAGCCTGGGGGATGTTTCCACAATGAAATTTTCACTCTGCAGCTGAGTCTGCGCTGATATGAAACAGTTTTAATCTGCCAGGGAGTTTCATATCAGCGCACACTCCGCTGCAGAGTGAAAATCTCATTCTGGAAACATCCCACAACAATATTTTAAAACAAGGTACAATGAATTAAGTTAAAAGAAGAGAAAACATCACGAAAACAAGAACAGTAAGATAAACGTGGTATAAAAACTCGTCCACAAATATCATTAAAATGTAGTGTAGCAACGTCCACAATTTAATAACTAACACATAATAACGTGAGCTTATTTGCATATCATCGCGGGCGTAAACAGACAGACTGTTGAAACACGTGAAGAGAAGGTGCTTATACAAGGTAGTGGCATATTATAATGGGCGAAGTATGTTGTCTTTACTTTTCTGTAATGCTACTTTTCACATGTCTTTCTCTCATTTCAAAACTTCAGCCAGTATTTATGCATAACGGTGATCTGGCGCTGTAATGCGGTTAAAATAATAGTCTAGATCAGTATGATATTTATTTATTGTGACCGGTTTCGACTTTAAGTTAAAATCATCTTCAGAATGTCACTCCTGTAAGTGTAGGAACAGCAGAGTTCAGAGAGTGCTAAAACGTGTAGAAATGGTGCAGCGTTCGCCCCCTGTGGCTGCCGCTGGAGGCTCGTGGTAGCACGATCGCAGCTGGGATTGATGGCCGGAGGGCCACTGTTTCAATAGCGTACAATTTCCGAGCCGCATACGGGTCATGTCAGCGCCAGGGAATGGACAGCGCATCACAGAAAGTGAAATGTCGATGCTGCATGAAATTTACAAGCTAAGTTCTGGTAAGCCAGATATGAATATATAATAAGTTTACCTCAGAGTCGAAAGCGGTCAGTATAAACAAACAAATACCTAGACTGTTATTTCAGCTACATTTCTCTTATTTGTCCACATAAATCTTTTAAGTGACGCGTATTTCTGTACTTCGTTTCACTTTTAAAGCACTTTACTTACTTATTTATTATTTGTTTCCCACTGTCCACTTTCGCTTCCCTATACAGGCCTACGTTGCCTCTTACCATCCCATATTTAAGCAATGTCACTTCGCATGTCTCAACAGTGTGTTTAAGTTCTCCAATGAGGTACGGAGGTCTTATATAATATGTTACTTTTTTAAAATATTGGACGAGTTCCTATACACATAATTTACTTTAGTCTACTGTTTTCATGATCTTTGTTGGCGAGTGCATAACTTTGATTGGCGTGCTACAGGTAGGTACGGGCGTTAGCGACCAGGAGGAAGTCAGGTTTAAATTGAAGGATGAGGGAGGAGGATGGAATGGAAAGAGAAGGGATTAGTGATATCAGCTGCATCAGGACTCTGTGTGACATCAGAGGCGACGAGTGAAAATACGTGCCGGTCCGGGATTCGAACCCAAGAGCTCGTGCTTTTTTTTAAACTAACATTGTAATAAGTAGTAAAATTTAGATAGGTAAACATACGTCAGAAATGAAAAACAAAATAAAATCATGTTCAAAAGAAATACTTCTTCAACTATACTTCAAATTTCAATGAGTATCTTTCACAAATTAAAGCAAATCCTGGTTCACATATAACACATATAACATTTAAGCGAAGCTAAAATCCGGTAACAACCGCTGCATTGTCATACCACAAATAATATTTCTGCATTGCTCAGAAGCCAGTAAACTGAACATTATTCTCCCATTAGATAAAGGAAGACACACACTCATCACAATGGAGAATCGTGTTTCCAATTCCCCCGCTGTCCTCTCATCCAGGTATATCTCCTCGTTAAGTATATGGTATCCACCGATTCTTATCTTCCATAAATCCTTTTTCGCATCGATAGTTTAACTTCTCCTACACTGGAGGTTCCAGCTATGCAGGGGCTCTTGAAACGCACTCCACATGAAGTTAGAAAAATACTGTCGGTATTTCGGACTGTTCATGATCTTTAGATGTCGTTCCTGTAAAAAGGTCCAAAAGTCCATTACATTCTTAAGGCCATCTCTGAACAAATAGAGCACCTACTGGTCTCGAAGCCACGTCATGGTATTCGTTTTGGTGCCTGGGTAGTATGTCGTGTTCTGGAAGGATATAATCCCTGCTTCAATGTTGTGTTGTCCCATCCGAAGAACGAAAGCTATCATTTGTGTCGCCAAATGCCACGCTTCTGCCGAGGGCCAGCAGATGAGGCGGTGTTCATCGTTGTCCAGAGTTTGGCACTGAGGGCACAATGGTGAATCTGTCATATGTATCGCATTGATCGGGTGACATTTTTACTATTGACTGTAAGGTACCATATTGCACGTGTCTCTCTGTCTAAGGAAACGTGGTGTATCGGTAGCCATACTACTTCCCAAATGATATGTGAATGCCTCCTCTCAATAGGATTGCTGGGTCGTTCGATATGTCATGCGCCGTTGGAGGTTTGGTTTCCGGCAGAGCCGTCTTAACGTACCTGTGCTCCATAAAAAATGTGCGTACATGCTGGAGTGACTGGGAAATGTGGTGGACCACCCCTGGCGCCATTCGAGAAACTGGTGCTAGTTGTTCTATTAAGATTACTGTCAAACAAGTCTGATGTCGTCTCCACAGTTTTAATATTTTACTGGTATACAGTGCCACCACTCGATCAAGAAAATGTACAATACCAAGAGGGAGGGTAAGGGCGTCTTATCTTACTTTAAACATTAGACCTGCACTCACAAAAGAACCGAAGCCCGCCAGTATTCGTGGTGCTATCGTCACCGGCATTGGGAGTGTTGACCATGATTTCGGAATTCGTGAGGTAGGTGTTAACATATGTGACCCGCTGGATCATGTCTAATGCTCGGGTGATGTTTCCTCTAACGCCCGTTCGAATAGTTGTACGCTGCTGCGCGACATATGTCGTTGGTAAAAACAATACCTAGGCATTTCAAGGTATCCATGAGTCGTAAAGATGCTACACATTCTTCCGTTAGTCCGACACCAATATTCATGGCTACAGACTTGTCCATATTTTTACGGCTGCCAGTGGCCGTTCCATATTTGCGTATCCAATCTGACGCCACACTCATGTCGTTTTCATTCCGTACTATCAGCACCAGACCATCCGCATGTGACTTGCACGTAAATGTGTATCCTCGCAAAGTCAATCCTGTCAAGCGGTGTCGTAGACCAGTCGGAGAACGTGCCTATAGTGTCGTTGATAAGGGACATCATTGCCTAACCGATTTCGCTAGACGAGAGATTTTGTCGTGCGTCCATTGAGGAGCACTTTGGAGCAGGCATTACCGAGTAGCCTCATCTCGATAACGATAAATGGTCGTGGAAATCGCATCTGTGACAGGACTTCTGCAAGATAGTTATGGCTTACTCTATCAAAGGCCCGATCAAAATCTATCGACGCTAGTGCTGCACGGAGGTGATAAAATCGCAATTTTCAACAAGTGTCGTCTGGATGTTGTTATCTTCGGGGAGCGAAGTTTGATCAAGTGAGCGTACTTGGCGCAGTACTCTTCGGAGGCGGATACAAATAATATGATGAATATTTTAAGTCGCAGTCGACGGTAGTCCCGTGTTTGTGTGCAACCCGAGGGTTTGTGTACCAGGATAATCAGAACCTCTACAAAAGCCGGCGGTAAGGACACGCCAGGAGACATAAATTCGCACATCGTGGTGCTAAATGTCCTGTAGAATTCATGAGGGAGGCCATCTGGTTCCGGCGAGTTGTTCACCGTTCCCCTTGTAACAACAACAACGTTGTACTATTGTACATATAAGTAAATTTTTTTTTCCATCTGATTTTTCGATAAATTAGTGTAATCGATGTTCTGATTTCATTTTTTTTATTTAATATCATTGTGTTAAGAAAACTGTAAACAATTTTCAATGTGAATATTAATGTTTACGTCAAATGTCGAACAATATTGTAATAGAATTGAAATGTAACAAATGTTGAGACTGTTGTAAGATGTTTAAGATTGTAACTGTGCGTCTGTTAGGATATGTAGAATGCAAAACCTCGGGTGAACACCCTGTCTGTAAGGGAGCGGTAAAAGATGGATGGCAGGCGAGCGCGGGAAAATGCGCACGGGTGCTGTACGGCACAACGGGCTCAGCAGTAGTAGTTGGAGTTTGGTATTGATCTGAGCAACACGTTCTGGAGCGAAGAGGCTCTCCTGGAAGACGTAGTTTCATTGAGCCTCGGGTATGCCGTTCCAACGCCCATACAGCATGGCAAAATTCCATAGGCACCAAACGGAAAAGTATTGCGACGCTATGAAGAAATAAAGTGCCGGTACGTCATGAGCCATAGCTGTGGTGGCATGCGTGCTCTGTGCCTCGCCATCTCGCCGCCCGCCAACAGCCGCATCGATACAAACAGGTTGAAACTTTTAGTACTGTATTCGTATGGACCAGTGTTACTTCTGTTCCATACTGTTCAATAAAAACTTAAATTTTACCAGAACTTTCCTATCGTTTAACCTAGATAGGGTCCTTCCCAAATGTTGTGCAATCCGAGTGTCCCGAAATGAAAAATTTAATTTTGTGTTAGTAATAATTACGTGCAGACCTAACTATGTTAGAATGGTGTTTAAAAATCTGTTTTGTTAATGAACCAGTAAATGAATAACGAAGGTCTGATAAAGTTGGAAGATAACTTTAATATTGATTTAGTAATGAAGTTTAATTATTTCGAGACAGATATAAAGGTATTTAAATGAGTAGGAAATACGATAAAGAGAGAAGTAACTCATATATTGGAAATCTTGAGCGGATAACGGTGTCAGTAATTAATTTTTTAATACAGTGATCACAACAGTTTCAAGGTCCCCCCCTCCCCCTTTTTTTTATTATTCATTTGAATTCTGAAGTGTTCAAAATTGGTTTGACTAGCAAAAGTTAAAGTCAATTAATATGTCAAAAGTTATCAGTGATTTATCTTTATCAAAACTGACATTTTGTGTGTGGCCCCAAAGTGCTATTTCTAGGGTAACCTATGCCCGATTTTAATCAGATCAATAGACAGTACGAAGTTTTGTAGTATACATTATAGTGTAGTGTTATGTATTCATGGTTTTTCCATATCAGTACAGAAAGTGAAACTATCAGTTCAATAGATTTTCTGGTTATAAAATTTACTATACTATGCAGTGTTACTACGTGTTGTTTTGCATGAATGTACATCAACTTGTACAGGGAAGAAACTCAGTTAATGCCTAATTAAGCTGGCGACCGTATTATTAACAAATTGGTAGCATCTTCTGTGTTGCTTTTTGTCCGTCCTGACGTGTAGTTGCATTTCGGACTTACTTGACGTATCATTGTTATTACAGAGTGGGTGTAAGTCTGATTAGCCTCCATTCAGGTACAAGCGGTCAATATCTATACAAAAATCCTGTCTCGTAAGGTAAACCCCACTCACTTACCATAGTACAGGCTTTAATGAGTACTGTGTGCCCCGCGCACGTTACACCCTACCAATGGCCTCCATCACTTTCTCCTCTGTAACCTCCTCCATCAGTTGTGCTTCCGCCTCTGGTTCAATGGTGCCGAAAATCTTGCGCAACTTCGTTAATGGCTGCCATATCGGTATCCACTGCGGTGTAAAGTTGAGTGTCATGTTCTACAAAGGCATTGCTTATTTCTGGTTGCGATGGTAAGTGTCAAATCGCTCTGAGCACTATGGGACTCAACTGCCTAGAACTTAGAACTAGTTAAACCTAACTAACCTAAGGACATCACAAACATCCATGCCCGAGGCAGGATTCGAACCTGCGACCGTAGCGGTCTTGCGGTTCCAGACTGCAGCGCCTTTAACCGCACGGCCACTTCGGCCGGCGATGGTAAGTGTCTAATGGTTCAAATGGCTCTGAACACTATGGGACTTAACATCTATGGTCATCAGTCCCCTAAGAACTACTTAAAACTAACTAACCTAAGGACAGCACACAACACCCAGTCATCACGAGGCTGGTAAGTGTCTGCCATCATCTGTGTTCACGGAATGTACTAGGGTTCTTCGTGCCTTTTGTTTTCGTTTATGATGTGATACATTGATGGGCGTACTCCTGCAACCCGATCTAGTGTCCGCGCCCTGACCACTGTACCTTTGAGGTGGCGTCGCATGATGGATATTGTTTTGGCCTTTGCTCTTTGTACCGCCTCTTGCCGCTCCGTAGAAGGCATTTGTTCGGCGCATTCCCGTAGCACCTGCAAATAGAAGTCCATCGTCTGGCGCTGCCACGCTGCCTGCTCACGACCATATGTCATTATTGCACGGCGCAGCGCCGGTTTGGTGCAAACCATCCACCAACTTACGATTGTGGGACATGGCCAAAGGCGTCGCACACATCTCCCAACATCTTCAATGATGCCTCGACAAGCTGGATCCTGCAGGTGGGCGACGTTCATTTTACAAGGACCGCGGCTACGCCACACTTGCTGCCGCTGGAGGAGGATTGTACATATTATTGCTGTATGGTCGGTACAGGCCGTAGGCCACAGATCTGCTTCCAGAACGTCACCGTTAAGATTCGTTCGAGACGGTTAGCGGAATGACTCATTGTATGGGTGTATGCAAGACAGAGGCCATGGACATGCTCCCAGATGTCAACTAGATGCAAACTCTGCACCAACATTTGTAATTCTGGGCTCGGGGTATAGCGAGGAAATTGGTCTTTCGGTTCAAGTATACAGTGAAAATCGCCGCCGAGGATTAATCGGTCGCCCTGACCTAGGAAGAGCGGGCCAAGATCGTCTGCGAAGCGGGAATGTTTTCGCCTAATATCTGTACCGGACGGTGCATAGATGTTGATGAGTTATGCGTCAAGTACTGTCATTGCTATGCCGCTGCCAATTTCGGAGACGTGTGCTGTGTAGGATATGTACCCGTGGATGGCCGAAAATTCGTCAACGTGTAGGAGGACGATGTCGATGTGCAGTGCTTGAGTGAGAACATCTTAATCAGCGACTGTATGTTACTGATACTGATAGAAGCAAGCCGAAACGATTGCCTTCGGCCCGTCGCATGTATATCGGCCATGAGAGCTTGAGCCGTCTACTGTTGTACTGGCACGTCACGTGACCCCTTCCTGTCATTGGATATAAGTTGAAACCCCGCATCGCGTGTTGCTACTGCCGGTGGGTCCCCTTCGCAGTCATGACCCCAGTCTCCTTGGGACAAGTTTCCCGTCGGGCAGGACTCGCCAGCCGCATCTCTTATGTCGGACTAACGGAAGAATGTGTAGCATCCTTACGACTCATGGATACCTTGAAATGCCTAGGTATTGTTTTTACCAACGACATATGTCGAACAGCAGCGTACAACTATTCGAACGGGCGTTAGAGGAAACATCACACGAGCATTAGACATGATCCAGCGGGTCACATATGTTAACACCTACCTCACGATGTCCGAAATCATGGTCAAAACTCCCAATGCCGGTGACGACAGCACGACGAATACTGGCGGGCTTCGGTTCCTTTGTGAGTGCAGGTCTAATGTTTGAAGTAAGATAAGACGCCATTACCCTCCCTGTTGGTATTGTACATTTTCTTGATCGAGTGGTGGCACTGTATACCAGTAAAATATTAAAACTGTGGAGACGACATCAGACTTGTCTGACAGTAATCTTAATGGAACAACTAGCACCAGTTTCTGGAATGGCGCCAGGGGTGGTCCACCACATTTCCCAGTCACTCCAGCATGTACGCACATTTTTTATGGAGCACAGGTACGTTCAGACGGCTCTGCCGGAAACCAAACCTCCAACGGCGCATGACATATCGAACGACACAGCAATCCTATTGAGAGGAAGCATTCAAATATCATTTGGGAAGTAGTATGGCTACCGATACACCACGTTTCCTTAGACAGTGAGACACGTGCAATATGGTACCTTACAGTTAATAGTAAAAATGTCACCCGATCAATGCGATACATATGACAGATTCACCATTGTGCCCTCAGTGCCAAACTCTGGACAACGATGAACACCGCCTCATCTGCTGGCCCTCGGCAGAAGCGTGGCATTTGGCGACACAAATGATAGCTATCGTTCTTCGGATGGGACAACACAACATTGAAGCAGGGATTATATCCTTCCCGAACACGACATACTACCCAGGCACCATAACGAATACCATGACGTGGCTTCGAGACCAGTAGGTGCTCTATTTGTTCAGAGATGGCCTAAAGAATGTAATAGACCTTTGGACCTTTTTACAGGAACGACATCTAAAGATCGTGAACAGTCCGAAATACTTCTCCTCTTCTACTACCTAGAAGGGGCAGTGGACAGCTGGTTGCCGTGCGTTGTCAAGTTTTCCAGGTCGCTCTTTACGTATGCTGCTGTCGAGACGGTGGTGTTCTGATGAGGAGTCTCCGGACCCTCTCTGTAAGGTGGCCGCCATCTTCGGCCGTTTGTAGATCGTCGCCCTGCATACGCATTATGGAGTCGTCCGACGGGTTGCACGTCGTTTCTTTTGCCGTTTCCGTTTCTTACGCGTGTACATTTCCATATCCGAACGTGGGCAAGTGTTTCTGTGGCCACAGAAGTCTGACACGAAGGCAGCCGTTGGCAGTATTTGACTGTCGATGACCTGTTGCTCACCCGATCTCTGTACAGGTGGTATCGGTCGGTGCTGCTTGGTGAGGGGACGTCAGCACGCTCGTGTCGTCATCCGCCTTCGTCGGCTTTTCGAGTGGCCTGTCCAGGTGTTGGGCGCTGTCACTGTTCAGTAGGGTGTCCTTACGGAACACAGTTTCATTTATGAGAGAGACGTCGCCATAGATGTTGCTACAGCTTCACCTGTCACTATTTCTACCATTTTTCGTTGGAGACACGCTGAGTGAACGTGCCCTTCCCGACTACAAAAGGAGCAGATTTTATTCTGACCATCGTAAATGACTAACGCTCTGCCGCCTCCAACTTTGAAGAAGACGGTACATGTTTTGAAAGCTCGATCGGTGTTTGTCGCACACCTTTAAGTACCGGTACGTGGTAAAGGTTGTCCATTTTTCTGCTATGTGACTAAGTACCCGACTGTAGAGTTGTAGCGTATTAACCACGATTTCAGCCCGAACGTCAGTTGTAGCTCAAGTACTCTGACAGTTCTCACTCCAAGCCCTGCATGATCAACAGCTACCGTTCCAACAAGGCCGTCAGATTGTTTAAGTGTAAGTCCATCTTTATGGTCGCGTACGACCTTGTCACACACCATGTCGTTGATCACTTTGACGTAGGACACACTGCTTGTAGTAGAGAAGTGGATGCCAATGATATTTTGTGGTTCAGTTTTAATATCTTCACGTGTGAATCGTTCTAATTCAAATGCACTCGGTCGGGCAGATTCATTATTAAAGCCTATCTTGCTGGTAGATTGTCGGTATGGATAAGTCATTCTAGTTCCAAAGTGCAAGCACTGGCGAAGGCTAACACGAAGTAAACAGCCGCGTTTGCGTGAAGTTCCGCCTCACGAACGTAAACAGACGTCCGAGCCGCACGACTGCGGAAAGCTGACTGGTTACTAGGCGATTGCGTTGACCACTGCGCCATCTGGGACGTACAGTAGTGTCTATCGCAAATGTGCTAACTACCTCGGCCTACCCTCACTGCGATCAAGGGTAGTCTACCCGCAGTCCCTGCCCATTTTCTTTCTGCTCGCTACTTTGAGAGTCCTGCTGGAGGTCGGACGTACTTGTGCATCCGCACTGAAGAAGGTGAATCCATTGCCCACCTAGGCGAATCAGTTGTATGAACGCATTGAGACTGTTGTTTCGGACACGATTCGCCTAGATTGCCAATTGGTCCACTTTCTGCATTGCGGATGGACAAGTACATCCGACGACCAGCGGGGATCTCAGAGTATCACGCTAGGGACAAATGGACAGGGACTGTAGGTGCTGTAGTCCGATCAAGACACAGTCAGGGCTAAAGCACAACAAACGCAAAGATGCGAGCTGCTGGCAGTGCCATAGAGACTTTTGACTTACGAGTGCCATCAGCACCACGGACGGCGCAGAAGATTTAGATATCGACTTCGTCTCGGCCAATTGCCGGGCGAGTACAATCCGCCAATGACCGGACTACAACGGAATGAGCCCTAATCGGAAGATAGAAGAGCAGCTCTCGCCCACTTGGTACATCACCGTCCAGGGCTGCCTACAGGGAACGTCGTTTAGTGAACTCTCAGAAGTGAACAAACAGTTGTTGTAAATTGCATATTCTATATACTGTGAAGTTTACCTACGATCAGTTGCACTTAGCCACTGAGGGCCCTTTTTTATTTATTTCAAGCAGTGTTGCAGACTTAAAAAAAATGGCTCTGAGCACTATGGGACTTAACATCTGTGGTCATCAGTCCCCTAGAACTTAGAACTAGTTAAACCTAACTTACCTAAGGACATCACAACATCCATGCCCGAGGCAGGATTCGAACCTGCGACCGTAGCGGTCACGCGGTTCCAGACTGAAGCGCCTAGAACCGCACGGCCACACCGGCCGGCCGTTGCAGACTTCATTATTCAACAAGTCACAAAGGTAAGTACACATTTTACCTGATTTGTGTGACATTATAACTCATTTGTTGGAGTGTTGCAGAACCTTCGTTCTCCTATCATCTTACATGACTCTGGAGCATAGCAATGTAATAGTGGCCCGGAGAAATTGTCTTAGCAGTGATATCACAAACTTGGCCTACCGCAACAACAGTGGCAACTGGCCCTCCACAGCAGTACCGACGAGACCTTTACAGAACTGGCGACGAGGATCTACGTAAGATACGTGGCTCTCGGTGGGGGTGTGGGTCGACCTAGAAGGGTGCACGACATAGTCCGCGCAGCTGCGGTAAACACTGTTCCCCGGGCTCAGCACTGGTTAACGCAACTGCCTAGGAAGCAGCAGATAGCGGGTTTGAATCACAGTCTGGCACACAGTTTCTATCGTCGCTGAAGCCGAACAAAGACCTGGCGCAGTTGATATCAATAAACCCTCTCTTTTCGTTCCTTTCTCCTACCTCCTTGTTCAATTTAATCATATGTCGAAGCTGCAGATTCCATGTGGTTCTGTTCTTTCGGACGCATTGATATAAGAAATCAGGGTGTTACACCAATACGCTAACCAACACATCCAATGTAATATGTATGTATCGTTGAAACAGAAATGTAACCAGTGAGACTCATTTCAGCATTAGGGAAACATCCACAGACATAAATAAACTCAAATGGGAAGGCATCAATTTATCGTTGACAGTTCAAGCGTTTGTCTAGTAATTGTCTACGTCAATTGCAGTGGAGATAGGTAGGAAGACCAGGTGTACGGTGTGTGTATGCCTGGGCGTCATTAAACATGTCTAATATATTATCGAGGCAGCCACTGAAAGAACAGGGTAAAACCAGCTGCATATCGTTGCGCTCGTTCACAGAAGTGATGCATATCATCTAGATTCCGAGGATATACCTGCACGATTCGAGCGACTGCCAGAGAAGGTTGAGAAGACCGGTTTTTCCGCACGGAGTTTCAACGTTAACTCACAGCCAGCAGAACTGACGCTAGAACTTTTGGTTGTGAGTGGAGAGGAAGGACTCGGCCAGAGATTTTGAAGGTTCTGTGACAAGCTGGTTAGCAATATCCCGGTTTTATGTCGCAGGGTTATGTAGGATGCTCTTAAAGAGTCAGTTATTTACTACACATCAGAGGCTGCTACATAGATAGCTGATTCTGTGTGGGATGCACACCAGCACAAAGTTCTTTTTTAAAAAATATCAGGTGAAACTCAATTCACATTGCAATAACTATATCAGCTCTGGGAATGTCAGTATCAGATCCAAAGGACTTCCCCCTACTGGCACTTTGGTAGAGTCTGAAGTATGCCCTTCAATCTCTGGGATTTCACATCATACTTGGTATAGAGAGATAGATAAAATAAAAAACTGATACCAGTGACATACCTGAGGAAAATTTAAGCATATATGGAAATGATAGACTAATGGAAAGAAGGGGTGGTGTATTTTCGTGACAGACATGGACCTGAAATCTGCCAATGCAGGAAATTAAACGGCATGCAAGACTATGTGGGGAACGCCGAGTATCAAGGGTAGGTATAAACTCATTATCGGATCATTCTATCAACCAGCAGACTTACCTCCAACCTCCAATTCAAGCTTCAGGCTAAACCTTCTCATACTAACATCACTGGAGAAAATTTGAATCATCCAAAATCAATTGGGAAATTAACATTTTTGTTAGTGATGGGCGTGACAAGATACCTTGTGAAACATTACTAAATAACTTCTCTGAAAATTACCTACACAAGGCCCACTCTGATGGAAACATATTGGATCTAGTAACAACATCCTTTCAGAATGTCCATGCCAAAACTTAAATCTGTGATTTTCAGACATCTGTAGCAACAGCAGACAGCTAATGAAACTGGTAGGGTATGTATATCTTCAGAAGTTTAGATAAAGAAGCAATAGTACCTTATCTCAATAAGGAACTCTGGAGAGGAGAAGTGTGGCTCAGATTTAGGAGAATAGTTGACCATCCACTTGTTAAATACGTACCTAGTGGGGTGGTATATGATGGGAAGGACCATTCATGCTGTACAGTTACTACACTCTGAAGAAAAAGAGTTTGTTACTTAATAGATATAAAACAGAACATAGGGCTACATATAATGACATAGTGAATGAAACGTGTTTGACACTCAGAAGAGCGTGAAGACTTCAGTGACAGCAGTAGCAGAATAGTACCTAAGGATCTATCACAAAACCCAAAGAAATTCTGGTCATACGCAAAGAGCGTTAGTGTCCAGAGAATTATGGACGAAACAGAGGCTGTAGTTGACGGTAGCAAAGCAACAGCAGAAACTCTGAACACCGTCTTGAAATTTACCTTTACAAATTATAATTCAAGGTTTTTGTCCTAATTTAATTTATGCAGCACTGCTAAGATAAGTCATTTAGATATTAAGATAAGTGGTGTTGAGAAACAGCTGAATCCGCTAAAATTCAACAAAGCTCCAGGGTCTCATGGAATCTCTGTCAGATTCAATAGCCTATTTACGACTTAGGTAGCAGGTAGCACTATGGGACTTAACTGCTGTGGTCATCAGTCCCCTAGAACTTAGATCTACTTAAACCTAACCAACCTAAGGACATCACACACATCCATGCCCGAGGCAGGATTCGAACCTGCGACCGTAGCGGTCACGCGGTTCCAGACTGTAGCGCCTAGAACCGCACGGCCACTCCTGCCGACGTAGATAGATTTAAACGATGTAAAATGTAAAATTGTGCAATTTACGAAACGAAAGAGAAACTCACAATTCTATAACTATGATATTAGCGACGATTTAGGTTTGTGGTGCGCTCAACAGCGTGCTTACCAGCGCTCATACAGAGGCTGAACATGTACAGCGTTCAGTCTCGCCACTTGCCCGAATGATGATGAGATGATGAGGACTCACAAAAACCCAGTCCGCGTACGGGGAATCGAACCTGGGACCCCGTGATCCAGAGGAAGCAACTCTAACCATCAGACCACTATCTGCAGACGATGCATCAATGAGATTTGTCGCTAATCGATCAGCTCATGGAAATATCACTTTGTAGGCATATGAAATGGAAGGACAGCACCGGATTAGTCGTACGTAAAGCATGTAATAGACTTCAGTTTACTTTGTTCGTACAAAAGTAGGAAAATGAAACCATACTACAAAGAAGATCGCTTACATATCTTTCCTGCTGTTCATCCTAGTGACGCAGACATGCCCGAGAAACTGCACTGTCAGACACTTCAGAATAGATTAGACAGTCCCGAGAAAGCCTAATTAAAAGTTTTAGGAAGTGTCTATAACAAATGACCAGGAAAAAGCTACAGTCGCTACGTAGCGCTCCCGTAGTGTTCGGGACAACAGGTTTGGGTCAATTACAGCGAGCACAGCGGCATTTCAACAGGTATTATTCCAGCGCTCCATAAGTGAATGGAACGGGAAGAGGCCCTAATAATTAGTAGAATGGGAAGAACCCTCTACCAAGTACATCACAGTGCTTTGTGGCATGTGGATGAAGATGAGAAATTTGGTGCTACAGAAGCATGATTGTGAGTGGACGGACAAATTGCGTAACTTACGAAGTGGTACTGAATCGAATTGGGTGGGGAAGAACCATAACTAAAAGAAGGGATCTATCAACAAAACTCATTCTTATTCATTATGATATGGTCAGTTTCGTATTGAAAGGAAGTGTGAAGAGATCGGGGGGGGGGGGGGGGGGGGCGAAATCTGTAGAGACAGATCAATGGATGGTTACAGTAAGCAGTGGATGGAGGTAACAGCAGTTGTTCGAAAATGTGGAGGCTTGCATGACATAGACTAGCGTGGAGAGATGTATCAAACTATTGTTCGGATTGAAGACCAGCGATAAAGCGATGAAGGATGAATAGGTATATAAATAATAACACCATTATAATGCTTTATGATCACAGGTTCATGATCTGAATTTGACTCACAGATGAAAGTACACACTAACACACGAAAAAACGACGCATCACGAATGAATTATGCGAATGGGACGAAAATTGACAGAAATACATTTAAAGACAAACAGATGACTAAAATTTCCGAAAAATTGGATGATTTATTTGGGACAGCTTCATTAATTCAGAAGTCAATAACCCGTTGATCAACCTCTGGTCCTTATGCATGCAGCTATTCGGCTTGACACCCTCCCGACGGATATCGTGCGAAATACTATTCAACTGGCGATGCTATTCAATTGGCGCGATAGATCGTCTGAATCCCGAGCCCCGTGGGTAATGCTTCAAACGTTCCCAGTCGGGAAGAGAATCGGCTACATAGCTAACCATAGCAGGCTTCAACAGGCACTAAGACAAGCGGTAGGAGCACTCGCGGTATGCAAGTTTCAGTATTTTGCTGAAATGTAAGCCCTGAAGGGCAACTAAACGAGCCGTAGAATGTCGTCGACTTGCCGGTGTTGTATAAGGGCGCCTCCGATGACAACCAAAGGGGCCCTGATATGAAAACAAATGGCTCCCCAGACCGTAGTTCCTGGTTGTGGCGCCGTATGGCGGCCTGCAGTCAGGATGGTATATCACGGCTTTCCAGGACGTCTCCAGGGCCTGGCCTGGAATCACATTGACTCTAGTATAATTGTCTTCAGTGATGAGTTCCGCTTCGAACTCAGCCCCGATGACCAGCCGAATAACTGCCTGCGTAAGGGCCAAATGTGGACCAATGCGCTACTGTCTTGCTCAATTTCTGAAAGTGTGATCATGTCTGTACGTGTATATAACATCTACAAATTTCCGTCCCATTGAGGTAATTCGTTCGCGGATCGTCGCTTTTTTTCTTTTTCTCGTCTCACTACCAAGTGTGTATGCATTTGCTCAGTCTGGACATAGAATGGTTGATGTTCGTGTCTCAAGCACACTACCCAGTTCCCTCAATCTCTTTCTCTGAGGCCCTTCAGGCATGAACTGTATAAAGATTTGTTGTCCAATTTTTGTAGTGTTTTGCCGCAAAGGCCTGCAAACGACGTCATGTGTCTTGTATTAGTAGCCCACACTAATTGTCTATATTTAGCATGTTTAACACACTGTTTATGCCAACATGACTAAGTTTTACTTACAATGTGAACATTGCTCGGTATTTTCATAACCTTGGGATATTTCTGCAAAATTGTTTCTTCGTCTGGACAGTAATACAAAGACTGAATAAAGAGGCAATCTGTCAGTCTTATTACGCCATGAGAATTACAAAAACAGCCGGCCGGAGGGGCCGAGCGGTTCTAGGCGCTACCGTCTGGAACAGCGCGACCGCTACGGTCACAGGTTCGAATCCTGCCTCGGGCATGACTGTGTGTGGCGTCCTTAGGTTAGTTAGGTTTAAGTAGTTCTAAGTTCTAGAGGACTGATGACCACAGCAGTTAAGTCCCATAGTGCTCAGAGTCAAATACAAAAGCAAATCTGTTGTAACATTTCCTGACACAATATGTCAGTAGCACAGGTCTCAAAGACAACACTTTGACGTTTGCCATCCAGTTGCCTACAAGCAGGATCAGGGTCCTGTCTACACATCAGGGGCAATGGCGTCATGAATAACCTCGAACACACCCGTCATCAAGATGGAATATTGTGAGAAACTTAAAGAAGGTGGATGGGTGGCAAGTTTTGGCATTGGAGGGAATTCATAAATTCAAGATGGCCGATAACTGAAAACGAGAAAGATCATAGATCCATCGCAGTTGTGCTTTGTAGCACATTCCCCTTCCCTGTCTTTCCTATTTCTCGAAGCAGGATCTAGTCCATTACAGACCATTAAAATGAAAAAGCGAATCACAATATATCTGCAGAGCAGCCATATTTTCAGGGCTTAAAAGTATCGGAACGCGCTGAAACACTTATTACACTATGTTCAGTTTATCCAAAACATTGTGTGAAGGGTGTAACATACAGTGTTTCCACATCTAAAAGTACATTACAGGCCGATAAAAGGAAACAGCCAATCGAATCACAGTCATTTTGGGCATCCTCAGAAGTATTCGAAGACTCATTTTTTTTCACCATTTATGGCATTAATTAAGTAAAGAAACAGTCAAAAATCTGAGAAGTTCGGTTTCTGTACCATGGATCATGTAAGGCACAGCACACCATCAAATTAACTATTTTCCACATCTAAATTGCTCTGGGATGATGGTCAACTGTCACAAGGCAGGCAGGCAAGCATCAAATGATTCAAATGGCTCTGAGCACTATGGGCCTTAACATCTATGGTCATCAGTCCTCTAGAACTTAGAACTACTTAAACCTAACTAACCTATGGCCATCACACACATCCATGGCCGAGGCAGGATTCGAACCTGCGACCGTAGCGGTCGCGCGGTTCCGGTCTGAAGCGCCTAGAACTGCTCGGCCACCGCGGCCGGCCAGGCATGCATCATCAAGACTGAATTCGCAGTATGAGCGTTTTGGTTGTTCTGACAAGTCCTGTGTTTCTAATATCAGTGCATTTGAGTCGCAACTCAGCATATGCCACACTGCAAAATATGCAAAGGTACTACTGCTGATCCAAGTTACAGCTTAAAGTGCACTTGTCAGTAAGCATTGCCAAAGGAAACAATGTTCAACCCACGTCTAGATTCGTCAAAAATTCGTACCTGAAACTGATATCAGAGTCAGTCAAACATTATAGTGACCCTATGGTAGGGAAACTATGTGACACTTTTACGGAACAGACATTGAACATTGGTAATACCCCTTCGTGTGCCTAAGAAACAAGGCTTCCTATGCTTTCAACTATCTTCTTTCAAAGTCACTCGAATATCGTAGTGACTCCATGTTAGGTTATTAACTTTGACTTGCAACACAAAATGTTCTACACCTTCTAGTGATTATGATACTAAATCACATCACACAATGGAAAAGACTGCGATTGAACTCTATATTTTCCAGTAATTTTATACAACACATTAGTGCTGGGAACTCTGTACAGTTTACTACACTGGCTATGACGTGTCCGATATTGTGGTGTCAGGTAATGGGAAAAACTTTCTGACTTTCAGATACTTTTGAGGACTACCAGGATTGCTACTCTGACGCTAAGTTGTGACTCACTCACTTGTGTGAAGTACTTCGCTGCGGTTGGAGGAGACGAGAGGAGCCGAGGTGTTATGAAGCACGACTTGACAAGTTTTCCTATCTTGGATTTATGCTTCGTTCTTTTTCTTTGTTTTTAATTTCCCACTTTCTTACATTTTTTAATTCCATACAAGTGTCGTCTTCGATTTTTAGATTTTCCACCATCTGTCAGCTTCATGAGATCATGGATTCAAGGTCAATCATGGCGTCATTGCGTCTTGACATATAGGCAGTCCCCTACCTCCGTGTGTAGATAAACAAATAGGGAAAGGTCAACATACACTGCAGGCCCTCAGATAAAATACTTAGAGAATTACATGAAAACAGTTTTAGACCCTTAAAAATGCTCCAAGGAAACTGTCTTATATTTTTGTCGCCCAGAAACTGTGTAGCATTAAGTCGTATTCGTAAGGTATTATACGTATCTCTTTGGACCTATTTTGCCCTCGAACGCATAATTCTCTTAAAAAAATTAAAGGAAACTGAAAGGAAGATGATAACAGACAAATCCTCAAATAAACTGTGGTGTCACCGCCAGACACCACACTTGCTAGGTGGTAGCCTTTAAATCGGCCGCGGTCCGTTAGTATACGTCGGACCCGCGTGTCGCCACTATCACTGATTGCAGACAGAGCGCCGCCACACGGCAGGTCTAGAGAGACTTCCTAGCACTCGCCCCAGTTGTACAACCGACTTTTCTAGCGATGGTTCACTGACAAATTACGCTCTCATTTGCCGAGACGGTAGTTTAGCATACCCTTCAGCTACGTCATTTGCTACGACCTAGCAAGGCGCCATTATCAGTTACTATTGATATTGATTCAGGTACCGTCAAGACCGACGTTCTTCATTAACGGATTAAAGTTAAGTATTGCACCAGCTGCGTCCGTTTTTCTAAATTCTAATTTCCTTGTCCTGTTCCAGACCTCACGCCAGCCTGCGTGAGCTGAAACGCGTGCCTTTCGGCCTCCTTCTAGTAACACGGTGTTGGCTCTCCTGCCAACCAAAACATAAACATCATATAAGTTATGTCTCACTTCAGTTGTTTATGTGGATGGGATCTCCAGCATAAAAGTTGGAAGTTTTCGTTGTACACTTTGCTTATAGCTTTTGGCATAATGAAAGACTTGATTAATCTGTGTTAAACAATGAAAGACAGTAGTTTCGTCCGATTATTTTGCTACAGACGACAGCTGCCTCACATTAAGTGAGAGGTCATTAACATGAACGACCAGGCTCGTGGAAATCAAAATCGTCGTTAAATCGAGAGTGATCAACAAATCGAAAATCGCTTTCCATGTAAACACATACAGTTTCATAGGACGTTTATGATCAAAATGGTAAAGTGATACTTTTATTCGGGAATTGGTGTAAGGGACCATTGAGTGACGAAGTGTGAACTGCCTCTCCATTTCCCAGTTCAGGTTTTTACTTTCTGGAGGACTAGAAGGCGCTGCATTAAGGACACGATTTGTATCTACAGAAAATGTGGCGTATTATTGAAAACTTTTCGTGTTGAACATTTCATTTGCTAAAAGAAGTAATATGGAGCAGTCTTCGATTCGGTTCGGTGGAGAACACCACTAATGAAGAGATGATCACAATAAAAATATTAAAATAAAAAACACGAAAGGGGAAACATACCACGACTGGTAGTGTGGAATGATAGAAACAATGATGTGGTTGGGCAGTTATAAAATTTGAAACGGGAATTACTGAAGTAAAACGTAAAACAAATTTAAGAACATCTGGTCAGACAAATTTAGGGCAATGTCAACAGCAGCACCGAGTAGGAGTGAGCAGCTGTGAACAGTACCGTGAAACCATTGTTCTCGTCAGAATCAGACATCAATCCTAACAACTACAGATCTGGTATAAACACAGAGGGAGATGAACAGGCTGAGTGTATCAGAGCGTTTAAGGGATAACTCAGTACGTAAAGTGAGATGGAAATTTATCAACCGTAGGGGATTAGAACACTGCTATAGAGGCAGGAACAAAGAGGTTATGGAAAAGTACTGGCTCAGTAAAGGGAATAAAAGAGAAAAAAGGTTCATTGAACTGAGCTAGTAACAGCAGTTATAATATTCAATAACAATCAAAAGAAGAGAAAGAAAATATCTAGGAAACGCCTAAAACTCATAGGTCATACCGTGGTGAGATTCTCAAACCACATATTGGACTGAAAGGCGTAATAAGCCTTGTGCTCCACAGGTTCACATGTTACACAACAATAGAAGTTCATTTCAAAGTTTCGTATACATTTGTACTATCGAACAAATAGCTTTTATTTTTGTCATCACTTTTTTGTGTAGAACAGTAACTTTTTTCTGCAAAGGCTTATTCTTTGCTACCATGGAATCTATGTCCACATACGGTCGCACTTAGCATGTTGTATAAAGTGTAGCTTTATGACAGGTGTCCTTTTAGTTCTGGAAGAAGAAGGAAACGTGACTTATGATCGACAGTGTTCGTAACTGCGATGGCGTAAAAACGTGAGCAAGACTTCTCCTGTACATTCACTTGCTTTCGAAGCATCACTGTTTTCCTAACCAGGTTCAGTATTAAATATTTACTGTCCTCTTTGTGCCATACGATCAGCATGAAGAGGAGTATCTCAAGACAAGGAATCACACGCGAAATAAATGAAAGGTAGTCACAAGGACGAAGAAATTGTTTGCAGAAGCGCCAGAGGCATTTTTCCCGTAGGTTTATAAATAATTTGTAGAAGTGATAATTTTGAAACAACTTCACATTCCTCTTCACATGAAGAAACTAATTAGATTGGAAATCACCAAAACAACTTCAGTCTGATGACAGTTGAATCTGCCCTTAATAATTCATTGTATAAAACCGCAGCTCGCACGTGGCCTGCTAATGTCGGAATTGACTTCTTTTGAGACGGTCACATCTCCTGGAAAGGGAACACCGCTCGAGAGTTTGGTTTTCCGCAGAGGGGTACGTCAACACCGTGAATCCCAATTACCGAAAGCTCGCCCAAGCACAAGCAGAAACGCGTCAGTCGTTGACCTCTTGTAGACCTGGTCTTTCATGCGCGAGCGTCCTGTCACCCTTGGTATTTTTTGAATGTGCGATGACTGCGAGCAACGGATGAGCCCTCAGGGAGATGTCGGCCGTCCAGCGTGACCTTTGGCCAAATTCTGATATTTAAAAAAAACTTAAATACCGAAACAGAACGCCACGTACCGTTTTTAAAAGGCAGAAGGGAACATATTCTCATTAAATGTGTCACTCTAATTAGACTTCTGACACTGCCACCAATCACTATGTACTCAGACAGCATTAATAAATGGAGTTTGTTTTTTTAGGTAATTACGATCATAGTAGCTCATTTAACGTGTAATCGGAATGTATGTATGATACACCACTTCGATGAAGCATCAAAGACGGCTTCCACTGTTGCATTTAAAACATGAAAAACTTTCACATGGATGAACTGTGCTGAACTATTGTGGATAAAAGTGCATTTAAAGTTATTTACACTGAAGAGCCAAAGCAACTGGTACACTTGCCTAATAGCGTGTAGGGCCAACGCGAGTAGGCAGAAGTGTCGCAACACGACGTCACATGGACTGCACTAATGTTTGAAGTAGTGCTGAAGAGAATTGACACCATGAATCCTGCAAGGCTGTCCATAAATCCGTAGGAGAACGAGGGGTGGAGATCTCTTCTGAACAGCGCGTTGCAAGGCATCCCAGATATGCTCTATAATGTTCATGTCTCGGAAGTTTGGTGGCCAGCGGAAGTAATTAAGCTCAGAAGAGTGTTTCTGGAGCTACTCTGTAGCAATTCTGGACGTGTGGGGTGTCGAATTGTTCTGCTGTAATTGCCGTCAGAATTAACAATAGACATGAATGAATGCAGGCGAACAGACAAGATACTGACATACGTGTCACCTGACAGAGTCATATCTAGACGTATCAGAAATCCCATATAACTCCAACTGCACAGCCCCACACCGTTACAGAGCCTCCAACAGCTTGAACAGTCCCCTGCTGGCATGCAGGGTCCATGGATTCATGAGGTCGTCTCCATACCCGTGCACGTCCATCCGCTCGATACAATTTGAAACGAGACTCGCCCGACCAGGCAACATGCTTCCAGTCATCAACAGTGCAATGTCGGTGTTGACGTTCCCAGGCGAGCCATAAAGCTTCGTGCTGTACAGTGATCAAGCGGACACGAGTGGGCCTTCGGCTCCGAAAGCCCATATCGATGATGTTTCGTTGAATGGTTCGCACGCTGAGACTTGTAGATGGCCTAGCATTGAAATCTGCAGCATTTTGTGGAAGTTTTCCACTTCTGTCACGTTGAACGATTCCCTTTCTTGCAGAATCTTTTTCCGGCTGCATCAATGTCGGGGATTTGATGTTTTTAGAAATTTAGAAATTTGTGGTAAGTTCCTATGAGACCAAACGCCTGAGGTCATCGGTCCCTAGGCTACACACTACTCAGTATAACCTAAGATAAGGACAACACACACGCCCATGTTCGAGGGAGGTCTCGAACCTCCGTTGGGGGGGGGAGGGGGAGGGGGGGGGGGGACCGCACGAACTGTGACAGGGCGTCCGAGACCACGCGGCTACACCGAGCGACATTTCATGTTTTGCCGGATTCCTGATATTCACGGTACACTCGTGAAATGGTCGTATGGAAAAATCCCCACATCTCTACCTCGGAGATGCTGTGCCCTATCGCTAGTGCGCCGTTTATAACACCACGTTCAAACTCACTTAAACCGTGATAACCTGCCACTGCAGCAGCAGTAATCGTTCTAACAACTGCGTCAGACACTTGTTGTCTTATATAGGCGTTGCCGACCGCAGCCCATATTATGCCTGTTTAGATATCTCTGTATTTGAATAGGCATGCCTATACCAGTTTCTTTGGCGCTTCAGTGTATGTTCAAGCGTTATTCCTGGATGAGATTTTACGGACGATGATACCTCATAGTCACTTTGAGTTTTGAGAAAACAGATAAAGAAGCTTAGCCTAAAATCCAACTGTCATTAGTCTTTCGGCTCATTTAGTTTGTTGTGGCACGCATTCCAACCTCACCATCCAACCGCTTCATCACAGAGTAACACTTGCATCCAACGTCTATATTTATTTGTTTGATTATATTGCTATCTCTGTCATCTCTCGCTGTCGTTGCACTGTAAATCCCCTTGAGGCAACAGGGAAGCCATTCCTTGATGTCTTAACTCACGCCCTAAATCTAGTCCGATCTTACTGCAAATGTTTAGACATAACTTCCTTGCCGATTCGTCAGACCAATTCCTCATTTCTTCGCATAATTAGTCAACTTAATTTTTAACGTCCTGTTGCAACTATTCATGTCAAACGCTTAGATTCTGTTCATTTTCGGTTTTGCCACAGTCCATCACTTCCTAAACATTCCTGTGCTCCTAACATACATTCTCAAAAATTTCTTCCACATATTTGGGCCGATGTTTGATACAAATAGACTTATTTTGTCCCGGAAAACCCTCCTTGCCTGTTATAGTCTGCCTTTTGTGCCTGAGTATATCAAAATTCCTTCACATCCTCTTCTTCGTGTTTGACACCTTTGAAGTTAAGCTTATCGCTAATCTCATTTCCGCTACTGTTCATTACTTCTTTCTGCTTCTTGTTCACTCTCAAGTGTGTGCTCATCAAACTGTCCTTTCCGTTTAACAATTTTTTTAATGCTCCCACACACACTGAGAATGGCAATATCATTTCATCGGTATACTTTCACTGTGAAATTTAATCCTAGTTCTGAACCTTCAATGAATTGGCACATTACCGCGTTCTTAATATGAATGTGCTGCCTTAATGTCTGCTCAATTGTTTTCTAAGTTATGTTTCTGACAGCCTTCACAAGTACAATTTCGTGATTCAGCATCGCATGGTTTAAAATAAATCTTTTGTACTGGAATGCCTCACGGATAAATAGTTTTTGGCAAAGTGTTTCAATACGCGAATCAGTGTGTCAGTTACAGCACAGAAACGATCTGTACTAGTTTCCTTTAAGGAGTTTAGTGCCAAAAGCAGTTGTCTGTTTACTTCAGAGGTAAATAACAATGAATGTTTTGTCCTCCTGATATTTTTAACCTTCATAATTGACGAAACAAATTAAGGACGTTTTGTATCAGATGCTATAACGTATTATATCGGAAAGTTTAATGGTACATACATGTAAGAAACAATTCACAGTTCAGTTTCTGAACGTTTTCTTCGTGTTCTAATCAAACATTGTAAAGCGATGCTTAATCAAAAACTTTTCTGTCAGTCAGGAGTCACTAGGTATAAATGTGAATTATGAATTTTGTACTGCTCGGTTTCTTATTCAATCATATGAATACCTTATAGATATTACGAAATGAGCTATATAACGTCTTGGTTATAAATTAACGAGGCTGTCTACTAGAGAGCTCTTAAAAAAATATTCTAGACCTCATATAGCAGCATGTAGATGATTAAAACTGACGTATTTAAATTTTTAGGTAACTATTGTCTAATCGATTTCCTTCTGTTCTATTTTGTAGTGCGTATTACCTCTGGTATAAACTTCCACGAAAACTTCATTCTCTATTTGTAGCGGGCTGGGCCTATAGGTAACGATTCATCGAGCGAAGCAGAGCCGAGGTTTAGACAAAAGCTTCCCGTTACGAAGGCAGTAAGACACATGTGATCAGTTTACTGACTTGGGTCTCGAGAGTCGCTCCATGGTATGTTTTCTGCAAGTGATTAGTTCTAAGTAAGAAAAGTGGTAGTTTCTTACGTCACTTTAGTTAAATAATGTCACATAAGCACGTACATCAAAATAACGTATTTCTGCATTCATAGACACTTTTGCTAGGAGTGCCTACCTTTTTTCCCTGTTAATAAATTCTTAGAAGTGAAAATACGATTGAATAAGAGTCATAATGGGAAGCTGTGGTGGTACGGTGACAGCGCAAAACACCTATCGTTACTGATACATTTTCTTCACATATGTTATTAAATAGGTAATCCTCGGTTGTGAACAAATCATGATACGTATATGGCAGCCTAGGCATTGGGTTCACGGGAATAGATTACGTAATTTTCAGCAGTTCCTTCTCAGATACATTGTAAATAACACACGTGGTACACCAACCCACCCATCACTCTGTCTGTCGCTCTGGCCGTATAGTTACCCATTTACCTAGAGTCGCCAGTGTGAGTCGAGAGAGACTGACAATTCTTAAATCCCCTGCTATACCCGCAAGACAGGACAGATTAATTTGTGGAAAGGGGCCAAAATGAGTGGCTGTCAGATGCACTCGAACATACTACTTTATTCATTTGACAAACATTACAAGAGTAAATAAAACATTAAAAACAGAGCAAGCCAAACATTAATTTTAGAACTTTATTCCCGGCTAAATACGCATCTCAATCTCACACCTCAAGGGCAAAACAACTTTAATTTATAATCGGCTGAAGCCCAATCACTTAAGACTCAAAAACAAAAATTTGAATTTTTAAAGGCAGAAGGCCTTATGCTAAAATGTCTTTAAATCAGGCTGAAGGCCCAAACAGTCACACGCCTGAAGGACAAAACACCTTTAATTTAAAATCGGCTAGAAGCCATACACAAACAAACAACATGGACAAATGAGAAAAGGCAGCACATCAAATGGCTTTCAGAAGTTTCCAAGAGTCGGCCTGGAATTCAAACACTAATGCTCGCTTAGGTGAGACAGGCAGTCGGCCCAACAATTCTCAATCCGACGGCCACCTAACCAACAGTAGCTTCATATATGTTTCTTTCCTAGCATAAGCTACCGTGTGCGATTATTTTTAAGCTTCATCTCCTATTTAACTCGTCACTTATTCTATCCATTCTAATTTTTGATATACGTTGATCCACGGTTGGGAATATAAGGGCTATTTAACCACGACCCATGTATAAACTTTCACGTATTCGTATGCGCATGCGCATTCAAGTAACTTCCCTTATCATGCGCATATGCACAGGTAGCGGTTCGAGCGTGTAAGTGAGCGACCATTTGTAGCTGCAGTTTATGGCGGGTCATGGCCCATCTAACATAGGCCGGTGTGAAGTGGAGGTTACACCATTAAGTTAAGTAACGGTTTAGACTTTGTACACATGTACTGTTTGTGTTTTCCTTTTTTTCGTTTATAAATGTATAGCTATGGTGTTCTTTTAATCATTGACAAAGGTCTTCTTAGGCACTTGTAGGTTTTATTGTTCTGAAGAAGGTGTAATTATCTACGCCGAAACCTAGGTCAACACTAGGTGATTCTTTTGCAATCGAGGCGGGTTTCTAGTTTTTTAATATATTAACCAACGATTGCTGACGAGCTGCGATGTTGAAGGTTCTTAACCAACAGACAATCAACGGACCAAGCGACAGAATAACTTCCGCTCCACCCGACCAGCACACAACAGGGATTTCAATGGAACAACGCAGAACAAAGCAGTCCTTATACAAATCACAGGGTAAGTATGGATCTTTCTCATTTCATAATTATGCTTCGATGTGGCAATGTGTAGAAACAATAGCAGTTAATTTATCCTGAATCATTAGTATGTGTTATAGTAAACTTACAGTACCCGTACACAGGGTGGCTCTAATATCCGTTAACGTTCGAAGATTCAATACATCAAGAAATTATGTAGCCAGAGAGGTAAAAATTGACACACATACTTGAAATGACATCAAGTGTTAGTGGAACGAGATCAAAGTGCACAAAATGACCAACAGATGGTGCTTCTTAGAATAAAAAGCAATAAGTTGCACGACAATTGAACGTTAGCAAAGACAATGCTGTTTATAACAAATGCTCAACATGCTGGCCGTCATTCATCAGCAATATTTCCATGCGAAGGACAATACTGTGAACAGCACCGTACAGCATATCAGTGGGTGTGGTGAGAAATTGCCGTCGGTATCTTTCAGCATACACAAAGGGGCTTTACGATTGCGGTAGACTTGCAATTTCAGGTAATCCCATAAACACTAATTCCACGGACTGAAGTCTGGGGACCTGGGAGTCCAAGGCGGCTCACCAAGCGCGATTATCACCAAACGATATGCGCAAGAGGTCTTTCATACGTGTGACAGTATGGGGTGGACAGCTATCCTGTACGAAAGCCGTACTTTCCAGCAGCTGTTTATCAATCAGGCTAGAGATGATAGGTTTCTGTAACACATCGGCTTACCTCACACCCGGCACTTTGACATTTTATACATCATTCTGATGCGACGTCATTGACGTGTTGCTTTCCAGCGCCATCTTTTGATCGGTTTTTGCTCTTGTTTTTGGTTTCAATAAAACCTTGTACCATTTGAGGCACGAGTGTCACGTTTTACTTCTCTACCTACGTTATTTCGCATAGCAGCGAGTTTTCATATGTCAACGGACTCTTACGTCACCCTGAAAATTACAAGAATTAATAGGGTAAATCATAGTACATATAGCATCTACATTACGTTCAGTTAATAGTGGGACTTGCAACGCAATAACACGCTGCTAAATCTTTTGAATTGCTTCCTTAGGCTATTCTTAAATTAAGATTATCGATTCTAGCATTTGATATTCTGTCAGTAATTCTTAACAACGGGGATCTTAAATCTAACTGACCACTCATAACATTGCAATCTTTCGGACAACTCGCGGAGGACTGAATTCAGTTCACCACGAATTATGTTTGAATTTGTAATGAATTCGTTTACAATCCATTCAATAGAAACCGAGGAGTTACTAATGGTTCTTTGCAAACTTCTTAAGGCAATTATTTCAGTAGATAAGTTAACTGAATTGTAACTCGACGTTCAAGAGCTAATATATTGTCTTCATCGTCCAGTAGATTAAATAAAGTACCAAACGCAGAACCAAACCCTCGTAATCAAACGTTCCTAATCAAAGTTTTGTAAGACAGTCGGTTTAAGAAGCTGTTAGTCTCTTGTTCATAACTAGCGAATACAGACTCTATCTGCGTTTAGCGGTGGTCTATTTGTTTACCAAGACGTTCCCATTTCCAAAACTGCTTCGTTATCTATAAGTAAACAAATTAGATAATTTGCTTAGTAACTCAGAATTGAACAGTTATCGAATTCCTCTTAAATTATACTCGTAGTTAAGCACAAGTGTAACATTATTTTTTGAAATCACCATACGTGTTTGCGGTTCGAATACCATACGCTTTTTCCGTGGCGTGGTTTTTACTGTCTAATGGATGACACTACAGCAGAAATCAGAATAACGATAAACATGATCAAGTTCTGAGGACACGTCTTTAGTCGTGCTGTAGTAGCTCAGTCGGTAGAGCATTGGCCCCGAAAATAAAAAGGCCTCGAGTTCGAATCAGTGCACCATCAGCGGAGCAGCGGTTCGGATGGTGCTTACGACCCTGCCGCATATGTTGCGCGCGAGGTGTTTACACTAAGTGTGTAACGGTGTGTATGGAACGAATCTTGGCCTTGTTGTTTCGCAAATCGACAATGGAATTTAGTTTTGCTAACGAATATGTTCGACCGAAGGCTTACGAGATAGAACGTTATTAACGAAATACGGGAAAAATCGCACCTGAAGTTCTACTGCGAATACACTCGTTTCTAATCAGTAGCTTGCCTTGTGTCACGCTCATTGAGGAGGCGGCAAGTGACAAAATACTACTACGACATCGGGCTGTTATTCGGGAGCGGCTACAGCTGAAGAATCCGTCATGGGACTACGAACGATCCGAGCCTTTGAACTCCCGTTGGAGATGCCAGAAGAATTTGTGACCAACGCATTTAGCCGTCGCGTTAGGGTTCTAACCCGTGGCTGAAAAATTGGCGAGTTTAGAAATATATCATGTCGTCAGTAGCGTCAGCTACGGAAACATGTCCCGTCGTACCTGTACATCGCTATTTGTAGGGAGATTTTTATCCAAAAAAATAAATGTTCAAACGTGTGTGAAATCTTATGGGACTTAACTGCTATGGTCATCAGTCCCTAAGCTTACACACTACTTAACCTAAATTATCCTAAGGACAAACATACACACCCATGCCCAAGGGAGGACTCGAACCTCCGCCGGGACCAGCCGCACAGTCCATGACTGCAGAGCCTAAGACCGCTTCGCTAATCCCGACGGAAAACGACGAACATGCTCTGGTTGTGGAAAGGAGGGACACGTACATTCTGAGTGTTCCCATAGAGGGTTGCTACAGTTGCCACGTGGTGAACCTTCACTGATTCCGCAACCGACGCTGCGCTTCGCCGGCCGGAGTGGCCGAGCGGTTAAAGGCGCTACAGTCTGGAACCGCACACCCGCTACGGTCGCTGGTTCGAATCCTGCCTCGGGCATGGATGCGTGTGATGTCCTTAGGTTAGTTAGGTTTAAGTAGTTCTAAGTTCTAGGGGACTTATGACCACAGCAGTTCAGTCCCATAGTGCTCAGAGCCATTTGAACCTTTTAACCTATCTTCGGTGCTGCTCGTTACCCCGTCTGAAACCAGACTTATGCACGTAGACAAGTCGACAGAGCACGATTCTCAAGTCCCCAGGGAACATGAAGAGGCCATGCCGACCTCTAGTTTGAAAGCTCGGCAACGGAAACAGCGATCACCAAAACACCCAGAAGTAGTGCCGCCTCATGGTGGTAGACGATGACTAAGATTCAGAAAGGAATGTTGTGCCAGTTCCGTGTGCAGATCAGCCGACAGTGGATACAGAAGAACTTCCTAGCGAGAATGCTCATTCAGGGGTGGGGGGCGGGGGTTAGCCGGTCGGTGTCAGGTATTTGCCGCGACGGGTCCCCTGAGGCAGCGGAGTAGTACGACCGACGCCACCAGGACACCGGGAAGACCGTGGCGCCTGCAACGCACAACGATGGGAACGGACTGGTGACATGACCCGCCCCAGTGGGGCCAAGATGAGGCTGGAGGCTGCACGCGCAGTCGCACACTCTCCTGGTGTGAGACCAGGGTGCATGGACCTATGGCGGACCACATGAGGGGATGCCGCCGGCGGCAGAAATAGCGCAGCCTCTGTGCGGCGGTGTTAGCCCTATCCAACATGACAGCCATGGAACAACAGTACCGGACAGGGACCGTTAATATCAATAGTATTGGGACACATGTGAAGACTAAGATGCTCAGTGACTTGATACGGGCTGCGAACATTGACGTAGCGCTATTACACGTTCTCTACCCCTCCCCCCCCCCCCTGCCACTTTTGCGTTACAATATTTACTGTTCCCCGTGTGACGAGAAAGGTGTTGGCACAGCTATGCTACTGAAGGAAGAGAGACATGCAGACGACGTGAAGTATTTTCCTTGGGGTCCGCGAAGAGACCGTTACAATAATTTGGATACGCACCAAATGCGAGATGGCCGTTTAAAATGTACACCTACAATCGGAAGGAATCCTTATCACGGGGTAAGAATGTAAATACGAACAAGCAAGCGCACACAGAAGACCCACATGCGTGTACCTTTACGCAGCGCCCACAGAACTTAAGTTGCAGGCCAAATCCAATAGCTCACCCCATGAAGGGCCTTAAGGTGTGTAAAAAACAAACAAATATTAAATACACAGTGATAATACACAATGATTTCAAGTACCAGATCAAAATTGCAAAGTACTAGCTTCACGCTTACAGAAAACTTCAGATTGACACACACAGCTCCAAAATGGCTGAAAACACAAAGGAACCGGGTTCCTGGACAGCATATCGAAGCAGAGTTAATAATATTTAAGCACAGTACTTACTAAACAGAGTTCATATAGTCTGGAGACCAATAGCTTAATGACTCGCTTCAACTCGTAGCTGCTAAAGTTGTCCAATACGCCTCAGCGCATTTAGCACACCACAATTGACGGGTGTTCTTCGTAACAAAGTTGCAGGAGACGAGAGCCGCTCCTTGCCCGCTAAACTCGCCGGTAGCAACGGTCAACGCTGCAGGGAGACGCGGGCTGCCTTATTCCTAGTTCCAGGTGTTGTAGTGCAACCTGTCCACAATAGTCCACAGTCCACATTAGCCTCACTGCCGCTGAAGTACAAAGTCCCGCTATGTACAGTACTCTGGTCGCTAGCTACTGACTAACTCTGACGTAGAGGATGAGCTGACAGCGACTCCCACTGAGCTGCGACTGATGACTCGACTCGTTGACTGACTCGATGACAGTCAGTAACTGACTGGGCCCCCTGGTCCGTGGCGGCGATCCAAGCACTGGTGGCCAAGAGGGCGTTGGCGGAGCGTTTCTTGCGATTCTCTATTTGGCCTCTCTCCGTCTTCTCGCAACCTCTTTGCGGCCTGCTGTGCTGGCGACAGCTTACGCCAGCACAAGCAAGAAGTACTTTCTAAAGACACAAGAAAAGTATACTCTAAGAATTTAAATTTTTATATGAATTCAAATACTAAGTATGTTTGTCGAAAATGGAACCCCACAACAGCCAACAAACAACTACTAATAATAGTGACAATAAAAACGTCGAAGTATTCACAAATTTTCCAATAAGAGATGACGATAATGAATGGCAACAATCAAGTAATTTGGCAAATACTGAGAGGAACTTTACTGTTCTTAGTGAATTACACGTGAATTTTGGGGATAATATATGGCTCACGCTTGATGGGAGCGACCCTCAATTAATTTTTGAAGGTGAAATCTTTGATGGACAAAGAAGTAATGGAACTGACAATGAATGTTTTTGCGACTCAGTGTTGAGCGAACTAAGCGAGCTTGCAAGAATGTGTAATACGGATAGATCTATACTTAATGGTAGGAATGAGATAGAGAGTAACCGAATATTGCAGGTAATATTAAAAATGAGTTCATAAATAACCTGCATGCGTACAGTAATGACCAACGTACATTCAGAAACTGCCAGTGTACATATAGATAACACACAAAAATAAATACTGCAACTGTCGGGGTAAAGACATGATACGAAATTGGCGAACAAAATTAGTAGCTTGGATACAAACATTAACTTAAAAATTGAGACTGTTGCAATAGAAGTCAACAGTCTCGATGAAAAACTTCCTAATTGTGTCAGCGTGGTAGAACAAAAAGTAGCGTTATTTGGTGAACTTCAAACTTCGCGTAATAATTCGTATTCATATCTAACGAACTTTACACGACGTTTTCTAGAATGAATACGCAGCTAAGCTAAAAGTTAGCTAAAAGTTATCAGACAGAATAGTTCAAACACTCTATCTGCAGCTACAAACCAGAATAGGTCAGCTATAGAAAATAATCGCGTGAACATGGTTTCGCGACGATCACAGAATGATACAGGCGAACCGGAACAGTTTGCAAATGATTACGCGAATGTGCCTGCGTTGTCAAACATTGTCATGCCGTCAACAAATAGCCGGAGAACGACATCACAGATGAAATAACACAAGGAGTATCGTCAGTCCCTTTGGATGAAGGTTTGCTCAAACACAGACAACTGCCGATCATAAACATGGCTGCGAAACAGCAACTGTGTAAATTTGAACAGGTAGGTAAATCAACCAACCAGCTGCAAAACAAAGGCCTGTTATCCATTAATCTACGTTTCGGTATTTCTAAAAATATCTTTTTCGGAAGGAGTGAACCTTGTTATGTGATGTAACATGGCCCAATCCTTCTCAAGAAGATATTTTTAGAAATACCGACACGAAGGCAAGGGCAAGTAAACCTTTGCTTTTTCAAATGGTTAGCTGATTTTTCAATCTCTTCGCAATATCCGATCTTTTCACAGGAATCGAGAAACACACACGCAATGGTAAATCTGCGAGAATTGAGGAACATATTACACCGACATTGGTGCGAACAACAAAAAATCCAGTTCGTTCTTGAGTGGATTACACATACACGTGAAAAACTGGGCGCAGTTCCAACTAACGTCTTAGAATATTTTTTATCTGTAGCCGATTCCCTTGATCTCATATATGACAGCAGCCCTAAGACACCGATTACAGTCGTAATAAGTCAGGCGTGTCCGGAAATAGAAATTTTAACAACTAGAACAATAATGGCAATAATGACAGCGGGGGCGGCTACAACAACAACAATGGTAGCAACCACTGCTCAAATGGCTCTGACCACTATGGGACTTAACATCTGAGGTCATCAGTCCCCTAGAACTTAGAAGTACTTAAACCTAACTAACCTAAGGACATCACACACATCCATGCCCAAGGCAGGATTCGAACCTGCGACCGCAGCAGTCACGATGTTCCGGACTGCAGCGCCTGGAACCGCTCGGCCACCGCAGCCGGCATCAACCACTACAACCAATGTGGTAACACGCTACAAGCGTATCATTCATTCGCACCACCTCAGGGGTATAGTGGGAACTGAAATTTCGGAAACAACCGATGAAACGGTAACAGAGGCCGTAACGACAGGGCAACCATCAATTTAAATGCCGTAACAAGCAGAATGGCTAGGATAATGTGCATGGTCCGAACGGCAACGCCCAAAAAATTTTTGTAAAAGTACTAATCAATCACCGTGTAACTACAATAATAGCAGTGGTTACGGGAGCGGCAGAAACCCAGGACAGGGTCATGCCGCCCCTGGTCAGATAAAAGGTCGTACGTGGAACCCACAATACACATAGCTGATGTGACAGATGGAAGGATTGACCCCCACCTCCGCCAGCGGTTGGTAGGGCCATACCTCCCGCCAATGATGTCGAACAGAAGCGGGAGCATAAGGCTTTTGAATAACTATTTCATAAGATATGATTAGGAAAATGACATGAAGGATGATCTTTATACAGACGAAGACATGAGTTATATTAAAGGATTAGAGGATGAAGTACAAGTTATTATAAATGCCACAAATGGCACCACAGGCGTACAGATTGTGCTAGACACTGGTGCAGCGGCGAATTTGATTTCGCATATTCTATTTGACAAGCTCTGGAACAAAGTCAATTTGCCTACTTCATCAGCAAAAAACTGTCACATTCTATCTGCTCTGCGTATTAAATCAAAAGTTGTCAGGCTCCAAACTTGTTTACCTGTTAACATAAAAGAAAACATATTAACACACACATATTTAATAGGCGAAAAATTAGTAGTTATTTATTTGTTAGGCATAATTACACGCGCTTATTTAGTAACCGAAAAATTAATAGGTAACTGTTTGTCAGGCATATAATTTATCCGGAAGTATCAAATTGATCTAGGGAAAGCTAAGTGCCATTTGTATTTTGACGTAAAACCTTCAGTTGATTTGTTGAAAACAAAGGCAAGTTTCTACAGTCACTTGAAAAACGAGATGAGTTGATGCATCTTGAAATTGTATATTTACACGACGCATTTAATGACGTAAATTTGCAGAAGGTGACCACCCCACACAATATACACGAAAAAGGTGGAGAGTCACCCACAATTACAAGCACGGAAGCATGATTTATATGCCGTATTCAAACAATTCTCACACATTTTTTAAGAGAAACCCGGTGTAACAAAGGGGTACATATATCAAATGAAGGTATATCTACATGAAACTTTCTGTTGCACCTCATACCCGATTCAATGGACGAAAAAGGGGGCTGTCAGGGAAGATATCGAGTGCTTGATTAAGTGGAATATAATAGAACCATCGACTCACCATACGGCAGTCCAATTTTAGCAGTAGCCAATCCTAATGGGCCGGCCGTTGTGGCCGTACGGTTTTAGGCGCTTCGGTCTGGAACCGCGTGACCGCTACGGTCGCAGGTTCTAATCCTGCCTCGGGCATGGATGTGTGTGATGTCCTTAGGTTAGTTAGGTTTAAGTAGTTCTACGTTCTAGGGGACTGATGACCATAGATGTTAAGTCCCATAGTGCTCAGAGCCATTTGAACCATATTTGAACCCTAATGGTAGTGTTCGCCTTATACTTGACGCCAGGAAAGTACATGAAATCATCATATCCGTACAAACCAGACCAGTCAATATTAATGAGCAATTGTTAAAATGTGACTGATTTAAGCATTTTACCTCGATTGACCTCAGGCCCTCGTAATGACAAATTTTACTCCACCCTGAAAACAGCCAGTATGCTGCCATCTTGTGCAACGTAGTTACCAATTTTCCATTCTGCCGTTTGGCCTTAACGTGAATGCCGGCTACTTTTTTGCAGCATTAGATAGAGTGCTTGAGAAAGAACTTTGTGGACGACCTTCTTAGTACAAAATCCACATGGGAAGCTCATGTGCAAACGACTGCAAAAGTCTTAGAATGTTTCTCTGAATATGAAGTTACTGCTAACTTCAAAAACTCTGAGGCAGCATGGTAAAAGATAAAATTTTTAGGAAGGCAGCATCATCTCACATACAGGTATTAGGCCCAATCCCAACAAGCTAGACACAATTAAACATTTTCCTAAACCATAGACAATGAAACAACTGAAGGGATTTCTATGGTTAGCATTTTTTCGAAAATTCTTGCATAGTCAGATATTAAATTGCGATGCTCTTCAGAATTTGTTGAGGTAAAACTACACGTGGTGGTTGACACACAAGTGCGGAGGGGATTTCCTGGCAATTAAACAGTCTCTAATGAACTCAGACACGTTAGCAAACTCAGACATGATGAAAGAACTCTGTCTCAGTACAGATGGCTCGTCACATGGACTGGGGAGGGGGGGGGGGGGGGGAATGCTGTTTCAAATCAGAACAGGGTCATTAAAACCTAAAGATCATCAGCCTCGCAAGTTGTACACTCACAGAAAGTGAACGAGTTATAGAAACCGAGGAATTGGCAGTAATATCGGATTTTCGAGATTTTCAGTATTATTTTAGGATGATATCATACCAAGTTATTCTGCAATCATCAAGTGCTTTCATTCCTATTAACACGCAAATCTGTACACAAACGGTTAGCCAGGTGGTGCCTGTTCTTACAAAATCTCGATTTTGAAATCATTTACGTGAAGGGCGAACAGAATATTTTAGCAGACGCCTTGTCTCGGCTTGCACAAGGATTGAGCGAGTATGCGGAACTCACAGAGCAGACCTCAGATTTCAGAATACTCAGAATGCACGATGGTTCTTTTAAATCTTATTACCTTAAAATGCGTAGGAACCGCCCAGTTACAAATAGGGAATGAACGGTGGCTAAAGGTAAGGCAAAAGTTTTCGGACGACAACTCTGGTCTAGGAAGGATATATAAATTGCACAAAGAAATATCATTTTACCGAAGAACATCTGATTCTCATAACTAATGTGTCTGCGTGCCAGAAAAATGTATCGGCAACTTTATACAGTTCACATGTAATGTATGGGGAGGTTATGGGGTCACAAAGCGCACTATTAAAATCACATCTTACTGTTTTTTCCCAAATATTAGAAAAAGTATACGGCAAGATATCAGGAAATGCATTATACGTCGAAATGTTAAACACCTGAATAAATCGCATCTTAAAGAACTGCATTCAATCATACCAACAAAACCCAGAGACAACCAATCTATTGACATGACTAGACTGTTTCCAACCACCAAAGGAGGTGCAAGGACGTAATAGCCTTACAAGATGTATTTTCAAACCACTTAAAAATGTATGCTGCCACATCTCTTGCAGCAGGACCCATAATAAATAGAATGGTAGAAGATTATTTTGTTCGAGTCAGCAAGCCAGAGGCAATTCTCACTGACAGAGCTACCAATTTTATAGGTTCTAAATGGAAATAATTTGTTAAATCTCCAGGTATAACACATTTTTATATCTAAATACCACCGACAAGTCAGCCCCATTGCACGGGTGTTTCGAGAATTCAAGAGATCATCAGAATATACACCCCCACTAAACGTAGTAAATGGATAGAGTGTGTAATACCTTTCAAACAAGTAGTAAACAACGAGTCTCACTTATCCACAGGATACACACCTGCCAAATTAAAGTCTGAAAAGCTTGAAAGTGATGAATGGGTCAAGCTCTTATCAAAATTATTAAGAAATCTATTCCTTTGGAACAAATCGTGCGACAAGTATTGATAGTTCTAGAACAAGACGCACAATACTGGAAGGTACAGTATGATAAAAAGATTGTCTATACGACCACCTCTCACGTAGGGCGAGAAGTGTTACTATGAACACATTCACTATGAACAAAGCATAAGAAACTGAACCGAAATTGGCAGTTCGTGTGTGTAGGACCTCACATCATACTGAAAACTGATAGTCGAGGGAAGGCAGGATTCAGTTACGATTGTGGAGGGCCGTAATCAGTTACTACTGGTTGTCTTTTAGAGTTACACAAAATTTATTTTAAATCAGTAATTGCAGACACAACAGTAAATAAAAATACCACACGTTATTAATGAAGGAATAAACAACTGTGTACATAATAGTGTTTTCAGTGAGTTTAAATACAGATACAGCAGAAAATGTTTTAAAAGCAAGCCACTGTGATCTGGGAGCCGGCCGCTGTGGCCGTGCGGTTCTAGGCACTTCAGTCCGGAACTGCGAGACTGCTACGGTCGCAGGTTCAAATCCTGCCTCGGGCATGGATGTTTGTGATGTCCTTAGGTTAGTTAGGTTTGAGTAGTTCTAAGTTCTAGGGGACTGATGACATGTTAAGTCCCATAGTGCTCAGAGCCATTTGAACCAATTTTTTGTGATCTGGGCAGAAGGCCTTACACGCCAGGAATGGCAATAAATTATGTTTTAAGACTTACTGCTAAAATACAAGTACCAAATTAGAATTTTAAGGCAAATGACCACAATCATGGCTGAAGGCCTTACACGCCAGGAACGGCAATAATATAAAAATTTAGAAACCTGCTGTAAAACAGCAAATACAATAGTAAAGTAATTACAAAAACAAGCAGCTGATCACCAAACAGGTGAAATAATATGATGGTAAATTTTGTAACACAATCCTTAACATCCACTGAACACTACACTGCTGTATTTATTCCAGGAGGCGACCGGAACTATCAACTCGACATATATAACCTTTAATGTAGGCATTACGGGGTATGGTAATAAATAATGCAATAATAAAACACAAAGACCAGTACATAAGCTCCTTAAAGTGTACTGAGTCAGATTATACCCGCAGAGGGCGTGGACTGAAAGAGCGTTATATTGAACTACTGACCATCAGACCTCCTTATAGAACACACGTCTAATAGAACCAAGGGGCCACGGAGGGTGCTCCAGGAATCGACCTCACAGAAGGTCCAGCAACAAACACTTTCGCGAGCGATAAGATAGGCAGCCAAGAGTTGCATTCACTTCACAAAATGGTAACTGAGACTAGTAGCAGTCGGTTCAAATGTTTTATGTATATATTTGATTTTGTAATTTATTTCAACTATTGCTTGTTACTATCGTTCATCATAGGGCAACTAGTAGCAGTCCAACGAATGATTAATGATAACCTTGCTGAAGGTATTTGACGTCCGATAAATCAAATGCAACGATGGAACAATACGCCAAAGCCGGAAGCGGCGATATGCACTACTTCCCCAGAATACTGTGTTTAGAGCGTCAGGAACGAGAAAGGAATCACTAGCACCTGAGTAGAAGAATTACCAACCGGCCCACAATCAAGAAAGCTGTCAAATCTACACGCCTTACCGGACAGCAGCGGCAAAGCGAGGAAACGTACACTGCCGTTACGTACACTACCCCCCGGGCCCGTAACTGGAGCGTTAGCGGCCACCAGGCAAGAAAAATTACCGGTCGTTGAACTTAATAAACTGTAACAAGTTGAGCACAGTAAATAGTAATAAGAAGTCGAGGAAAGCTAGTTAGATCCGCCTTCCCCAAGCGCTCCACTCGCTGCTCTTCGCCTCGGCGGCACAAGTCACGGGAGAATCGCGAGATATCACTGTGGTGGAGGTTTCTCTACTTGTATTGAAATGCATTCATCTTAGAGCTTGCTGGATTCGGTTTATGACGAGGTCGTACACCCTCGTGACCGCAACTCTTTGCATCCAGCATTCCATGAGGGCCACCAGCGGTTCCGGCGGGTTACGGCACTGCGCGGACCTGGCTCCTCTTGAGTCCCCATCCGAGCTGGCACACTCACACGACCCGGAAAAACAACGACGTCGCTCCAAATATAGGGCAACAGTTACTACACATGTCGGTAACCGCCGCTGCTGCCACTAGCGGACAGGCAACGCCTGTGAAACCGAGTGGTGCCAGTCAACAAGAGAAGAAGACAAACAACATTACCATGCCAAGTAAACGATACCGTCTGGCCTCCAACAGAGGGCGGACACCTATAAACAGCACCAACGCGACCGCAGCGCGGCTCACGTACATAACATACCGCATTCAGGCTGTTACGTACTAAGTAATTCAAAAACTGGTAAAAATGCAAGGATTGTACACGCATAAGGATCTTACGGAATTTTTATGAAAGACGGAGGTCATGTACCTCAGACATTACACAGAATACGATTATTAGAGAGTCATTTCTAAATCACGTGTGAAGGCAAAATACGGAGTTGAATACAAAAATCTGAAATTACTGTTATACTGACATACATTACACACCTGAACGGCTTGTAATTAATGAAATCAGATGAAGAAACCAACTGAAAACACGTTCTTGTATATACATTGAGGTGGAAGTAATAAAGTGAGGTACTCGCAAGTAAGATAACTTGGAGCGAATTAGTTTGTAAGAGAATTTATATTTCTAATAATATTTGAAAATGTAAACATTCCCAGTGGGCTTTGCACTGAAAGTTTTCATCAACAGCACGCATACATATGCAACAACACTGTCTGCATCGTGTATGTGCGCCGAGGCAGAAAAGGGGACAGGGTGCAAGGTCATTCGCCCCCCCCCCCCCCTCCAACTCCTTTTCACTTAATAACATGAGAACATAGTAACCATTTGGCGCATGTGCACGACGGCAAAATAATATCAGTACGCTGTTCACCTTTCTACAAAGCGGCAAACGCTACCACGCACAACGAAAAGGGCAGTTAATCTGATCAATCAGATAAAGATATCTTAGTTCATTTATGAGTAAATGTTGTAAATAGAACGTGGGTGGCTAACGCTGACCAGTTGTCTAGCCTATGGGAGACGACACATGTATTTAAAAATGTATATAATAATCCGCCCCCCCCCCCCTATGACCCATGGACCTTGCCGTTGGTGGGGGGGCTTGCGTGCCTCAACGATACAGATAGCCGTACCGCAGGTGCAACCACAACGGAGGGGTATTTGTTGAGAGGCCAGACATACGTGTGGTTCCTGAAGAGGGGTAGCAGCCTTTTCAGTAGTTGCAGGGGCAACAGTCTGGATGATTGACTGATCTGGCCTTGTAATACTAACCAAAACGGCCTTGCTGTGCTGGTATTGCGAACGGCTGAAAGCAAGGGGAAACTACGGCCAAAATTTTTCCCGAGGGCATGCAGCTTTACTGTATGGATAAATGATGATAGCCGAAGGCCAACTGGTGTGTTCTTGATGACGATACGACACAAAGCTTTACACCTCGCCTGGACCCGTCAACACAGACATTGGACTTCTGATGACTGGAAACATGTTGCCTGCTCGGACGAGTCTCGTTTCAAATTGTATCGAGCGGATGGGAGAGTACGTGTATGGAGACCACCTCATGAATCCGTGGAACCTGCGTGTTAGCAGGGAACTGTTCAAGCTGGTGGAGGCTCTGTGATGGCATAGGTCGTGTGCAGTTGGATTGATATGGGACCTCTAATACGTCTAGGGACGACTATGACAGGTAACACGTACGTAAGCATCCTGTCTGTTCACTTGCATCCATTCATGTTCACTGTGCGTTACGACGGAATTGGGCAATTCCAGCAGATAAATGCGACCTCCCACACGTTCGGAATTGCTATAGAGTGGCTCCAGCAACACTCTTCTGAGTTTAAACACTTCTGCTGCCCTCAGAACTCCCCAGACATGAACATTATTGAGCATATCTGCAATGTTATGCAACGTGCTGTTCGGAAGACATCTCCACCCCCTCGTACTCTTGCGGACTTATGGACTGCCCTACAGGATCCACGGTGTCAGTTCCCTCCAGCACTAATTCAGACATTAGTCGAGTCCATGCCAAGTCGTGTTGTGCCATTTCTGTGAGCTCGCGGGGGACCTACACGGTATTAGGCAGGTGTACCACTTTCATCGGCTCTTCAGTGTATTAGCAACAAGAGATAGTAGTAAGTGCAGCAAGCGAGAGAAACAAGTGAGCAAAATTGTCGTGTAGTGCCTTATATAGATCGAAATAATGTACGATGTGACATTCTTTTATTCCTTTACTTAGTACTCTTAGAGAGTACTTTGTATTTAAATAATATTCAACTTAAATATTTCATTTTATTACTAAAAATGGCAAATACGTCATCTGCAACTGACGATAGTGGCTTCACCACTTGCCGCCGTTGTAACGTCCTGTCGGACGTGCTCTGTGGAGTGTCGACACGTTGCCCTGGCTTGCTCAATCAGCAGACCTGTCTCCAGTCGAGCACTTCCCTTCCATTGATTCATACTGATTAATTATTGTGCCCATTACGATTAACACATTCAGCACTACGGCCGAATGCCATACGGGCCCGTATGTATAGGCCGTATGGACGTCGCCCATATCCCGAAGTGTAGCAGCTTTTGCGTTGGCTTAATTGCGTCCTACTGCACGCTACACGACCGCCGGATAGTCTACCGCTACAGTAGTTCATACATTGTTCAATAGATGTAGCAGGAGTCAATTTGCTTTTATGGTGTAGCAAAATCAGACACTAACTGTTGGAACTGTTATGAAGATCAGAAAGGTCCCTCCAACTACTTTCAGTATAACGAATCTGAAGCAAAAGATTTTCTTTTTCAGTTATTGTTGACTTTCCGTCTTGAAATTAGTGCAATTTGATTGAATAGAATTACTCCAGACGCATTTAGGTTTTATATATGAAGCATCTTCCGTGGTTATTCTGCAAATTGGATACGCACGTTTTTTGGTAATTTCAGGTCAAAAACAGCATTTTGTTTATACAGTTGGTGTCCAAGTCATTTATGGTGTTTCTTTAAGTATTCTCTAAACAAATTTTTCTTCCCTCCTTGCTGGCAGCGGTTGACGAAACAGACTTCGAGTTGATAGTTTTTGCTATTCTGCAGTAGTACTTGCGCTGCATTACTTACACTTCACTTCAGTGAAATGAACTGAACGTGTGTATGTTTCTTACTCTGCACAGTAACGGTGTTATGTATGTTCGTTTGTTGTCGTTCTTGTTGTGAGTGTTGCCTACCTGTGAAATCACATTTCTTTTAATTCGTGTGTGTGTGTGTGTGTGTGTGTGTGTAAATTAGTGAAACAGTCTTGTGCATGAGATGTGAGAGGAGATTGTAGGGGGGAGGGTTTATTGCAAGGGGTTTCGTTTTTTTGGAGGGGGTGACGGGTACGGGCTTGGATGGTGGTTGTGGTACAGAATTTGGTTGGACATGGTAGTGGTAAGTCGAGCCTGTGGTTAGATGTGTATATTTTATGTTGTAGTAAGTGGTGGATCGGTTTAAAGAGTGTGTGGTGTGCCTAGTTGGTCTGATCATTTACGAGTTATTTCCTTTCTGTTATGATATTTTAGACGTAGTAGTTTTCGTGTATGGCGAGGAAGCGTTTTTTGTCGTTGTTTATCCTTACGTTTCCCAGGCTTGTGACTCTGACGATGATTTTATGTTGGTGTTGGTGTAAGAGTTCTGCAAAAGTTGAGTGATTTGTCCTGTACTTTCATGAACTTTCATGTCCTTTGTATCTGGTGTCAATTGTACTTCTGGTTTGACCTATGTATCTTATATCACATGTCTTGCAGTTCAGTTAGCATATTCCTGATTTCTGATACAGAACTTTTTCTTCAACTTTGTGGGAAGTATTTCTAAATTGAACTGTTGGGTTGATGGACACTAAAAAAAGTAAAAAAAAAACAAAAGGAAGTGTCGATCTCCTGCGCTCATATGGAAAATAAACGCGATGTATTTGGGCACGCCACATAACATCAGGAACCACCACCAGAGAGGCTCCTTTATATTCAAAAGCAGGTTTTACGGGAACAATAAATTCATAAATTATCGTGACTGGCTTAGACCGTGTCAGTGAGATTTACAGCCACTACAGAATTCCCAAGCGAAACGACGCATTGCTGAAAAATCTTTTCTTTCCCGTTTCACTAAAGTCTGCTGTTATGGAAATATGTGTTAAGTTCCTATGGGATCAAACTGCTAAGGTCATCGGCCCCTAGACTTACACACACTTCACCTAGAACTAAATTACGATGAGGATAACACACACACCCACGCAAGAGGGAGGCCTCGAACCGCCGACGGGGCAAGCCGTACGAACCGTAGCAAGGCCCCCACAGACCGCGCGGCCACCCTCGCGGCAATGTCTACTCTGAATGGTTTTATTTTGTAGAAGGAAGTCAACAAACGTAAGGCATCTTTAGTGGAATTTACAAGAAAAACACAGGCAGTGCCAGGAGGAGACATTCGGCCGTCCACCGCCAGCCTATGTAGAAATTTAGCTCTCGATACTCCTGGTAAGTTAGCATAAACTGCGAACGAAGTAAACGCCACGTGCCGGCGGATAGAGGAGGTCGGCACATGGTTGTACAAAGACTGCATTATTGGACTTCGGGTACCACAATGTTCCAAGGTTCACATTTGGAATAAAAATACATGCAATTGCGTGTAATAATTTTTGTCATAAAATATGCAATAATTCGGCCCTTGTGAAATTATTGCTTTTCTTTATCTTTGTGACAAAGTGTAAGACTTTTTCTGGGTGAGGGTTTAATGTTTTTGGCAGAAGCATTCTGTGCAGTAAGGAGTTATAAAATGATGCTAGATGTGCGCCTCTAAAATGCTTGATTGTTGTGTAGTTACTCTTTAAATCTGCTAAAAAACTGCCATATCCTGTACGTAATGGAAGAGCAGAGATATGAAGTTGTGCTCAGTTTTTTATGTGAAAACTCTAAGGGTTTCTTAAATAAAACAAATGCTACTAACATTTTACATCTTCATCCCTCATGTCTACGTATTTATTTCCTAAAATCGTATATCCTGGCAAGGAACGCATTTCTCGCAACGAGAGACCATTTTGTTGATGCCATCAGTGTAGAAGATTTGACCTTTTTGACGGACACAACTTCACATCTGCTAGCACCGATTCATTACTATCAAACTGAAGTTCTCATTTGTAAACGGATGGGCATCGGATGGCGCTAAGTCGGGACTGTATGGTGTGTGACCGATGACAGTGAACCGAAGGCGTCGTATTCTTGTAAATGTCTCAGCATTCGTGCGTGGACTAGCAATGTCATAATGAAGGAGAGGATGTGTGGGCGAACACTTCGAAATCGAAACTCGATCTACGGTGCGCTGATCCTCACGCATCGAAGTACTTACCACGTCACACACCGCCACTTGCACGCTACAGTGCGGACCTCTCTAGCGCAGAGGGCTCCAAACATATTTATTCAAAAATCTTTACGATTTTTCACATACAAAATTCAGAATCATTACTTTTCAGCATGGCCTCGTAGCCCTTTTGAATCTGTTAGTTGCACTCATATCCTGTCTGTCATAATCCAGTGTTGTAATACTGTTCTCTGTTTAATTTAAGGTATTAACAACTTCACGAATAACAGTGCTAAGAATAACATTTAGGCATTTAAGAATATTTGTTAGTTCGTGCTAAGAACAGTAGGATTTAATGAGAGTTTTCTCAACTTCGATATTAAAGTATTAAGTACTGCAATTATTCAGTTACTTATTATTCTCGAAGTAACTGTATTACGTAATTCTAAAATAATGAGGCTGAATTCAAATATAACTAAACTTTTCGATCCCGAAAGTACAAAATTAGCCACCACAAGTGTTGTGGCCTACGTCATTTATGCGAATATGAGCGATGGTTATGCAAACCCACTTCTAATCATACCCACATTGGCTCAATGGATGTTGTCCTCTGTAGGAGTGTCTACAGCGTTCTTTTATAATGTTGCAAGTACTGCAGTGAAATACGAATATTAATCAACGGAACTTCCAACTAACCACCTTAACTGAACTGTACTAACTATGCGTTTAAATGTATGCTTAGATAACGCGATAAATTACCACTGAAGTAATTATTTGTTAATTTTCGTTATCGTTTTACTCAACGTACTTCGGAATCAATACCTTGTCGGTTGATTACGTACACACAGTTAAGGTCAACGTAATTAAGCCGAACGAAGTACGCTCCGATTTGCCTCCGTCTGCGATTAATGAGGGGCCTCTTCATCATTATATACTTCGACCGAATGTGCCTGTGTGAATCACTGAACTGAATGGATGACAGGCTGTCACTAGGCAAATGTTAATTGACGATCCTGCTGGTCGAATAATCACTCACATTAATCGAAATGGTACTCACTTAAAGGCCTTCATCATAGGGAATCAATTCGATGCAACATCTAGATATGAGCAACAATTCTGTGACCATAGATTAACTGCAGAGTTTCAGATTCCGAAATGGTAGCAAACCACAAAAAAAATTAATTTAGCTGGTAATGGAAAGAAATGGTGAATACCAGTAAACTGATAAAAAGATTTACCTTTTTACTGAATTCAACATGAACAAGCTGTGTACGGAAAAAGACGCAAAATTCTGTTACACCACAAAGGTTGACTTCAAACACCATCGACAAAATATCCAAGTTTCCTCTGGTACGTTGTCCGATATCTCATTATGATGTTGCACAGGGTAGCGGGTGAGACGACTGGTAAGGAACCGGCCAATACATAGCAACAACATAGTATAAACGATCTTTATTAAAGAATGAAGTATTTCATTTATCAAGACATTGATATCACTAGCTCTCGTAAAATGTACTAAATTGTATTAGGACCAGACCTTCTGAAAAATCTGTGCTTGTTTCTTCCTTCTTTTATAATTTAGTGGTCTTACTTCGCATACCACTCATAATTTATTTCATTTTTTATCTAGCAATGGTATGGCTTTAGTACTCTTAACGTACTAAATACAAATCACACTGCTACTTGAGGGAGAATCGGAGGAAGTTGATTTGTTTTATTTTTACTAAAATGCAACAGTCTCTCTCTCTCATGTAACCATAATGGTCTCCTTTTCCCGTCTTCATCATTTAGTCTGAAAGCATGTGTTGGTGGTTTGCATGCTCTGTAGACTCCAAACAAGTTCATCTATTGGTTCTCCCAAGTAGCTGTGCCAACCTACAAAATTTCTCTTTTCATGTACTTTCAGAGTCGCAAAGATGTCTTCCTGTTCCAACTGCAGCGAACTGAGGGCCTTCGTGCGTCGTTTTGGTCATTTCCTAAAACAACGAGTAGCTTTCGCGGCTTTGCTACCCCTCCTCAATGACTAGTTGGCGGGCGCCGCCTTTCTCTCCTAAAAAATGTCGGATTCTGCTCTGTACAAGGGATAGAGTTTGACATTGTGTGGGGTGTCTTGTTCCAGCCCTTCGTCGGTAAGGATGTGTATTCATAGTGGACGCGAAATTAGATTCAGTCGCGATATGTGTGAGTTGGAAATCAATAAATTTGAAGGCATCAGCGCTTTCTTGTTCCCATGTAAATTCCTTGCGTATTTTTCTACTTACAGCGTGTGCAGTTCACTTAGTTTTCAACCGCATTGGACGTGGAACTAGAGCTTTCTCCAGTACTCAGTTTTCATACACGAGGAACCGCTGAGTACCCTTGCTAAATAACGCTTTTCGTGCTTCTGTTCCCGAGTGACTAGTTTTTCCAGAGACAGGATCCTGTTGCTTTGCTTGAAAACACTGGGAGGATGGCTGATTAACTGCATCAGTGCAGTTCATTAATAAATATCCGTGTAGGCGGTGAAGAATTTTTTCTTAAGTTATGTAAAGATGTGAATTGGAGTCCTCTTTGTTTCTTTAACCGACCAATAGTGAATTCTCCTGTCGGTGTAGTCTGCATGCTTATGATCCACAGTTCTTTGCGAGCTCCATCATAATTTTCTTTCCGCAACAGTCAAGCTGCCGCACGCACTCTCCTTTCCCCGTCTATTCGTTTTATGTTATTCCTTTTTGACAGAGGTACACTGAAGAAATGATTTCCTGATAGATCAGATTATTTGTGGGATGATATGGTGTATAAGAATAACTAGGTTTTCTTGTCATTTGTACCCAAAAGTAAGATACATTGAGTAATTGGTACACGCCTATGAAATCTTTTTAGTGATCACCCCACCCAGTCTCACCCCCCCCCCTTCCGCCCCCCCCCCCCCCCACACACGAAGCAGTTAGCGTACGAGAGTTTAGAAGAAATTTGTTAAAAATTTCAGAATACTTGCAAGGAAAATAATGAAAATTGAATCACGTCGTCATATGGTTAGTCACATCATGCGTTACCGTTGCGTATTGTTTTTATGAACTGGATTCATGGTAGGGATAAATTTTTTCTCTGATCTGGCACAAACATTGCCCGCGTGACAGACTTTTATAGATGAATAACTTGTCATTCTGACACAAAGAAAATTAACGTGTCTAATTTGATGGCACTAAGCCAAAATCCACTTGATGTGTTGAAAGGGAATGCGTCTTTAGGAGAATCATAGTGAGAGATATTATTTAGTCATCGAGGCAGGTATTCTGGCATTTATGTAAAATTCGGAATCATATTTCGGCAGAACCACACCACCCGATGAACGGGACCTCTCCTAGAAATCCCATAATGCTCCGTCTCACCACTAGGCACCTGTTTTGTAACAACCTTCAAGTCAATGAAAGAGTAGCACAGATGAATATTCCGAAGTTGTAATATGACATGTGTCCTCTATATAAAATGGACACTTACTCCATCAGCATTGAAATGTACAATTTAGCGAAACGTGACGTGTATCACCCCGGAGAAAAACAAGACTTTACTTAACAATAAATCGAAGACATATTATAGCTAAATGAGATTTATGCCACCTTTAAGAGACGCGATATTGCAGCGCCTTTGTTTTTCACAAGTACAACCCGACATTCCTTCGGAAACTCATGGATATGCGAAGGACTCCAGTGACTACACCCGTTACGAAATACGTGAAACGTTTTCGCAGTTGCGAATATGGACAACTATCAGCTGTATCATGGAATGAAGACAATGAAAATTTCCGTCCGACCTGGACTCAAACTCGGATCTCCCGCTTATCACGAGCACGCCTGTCCGAAGGAATACTGCATCGTACGTTTGAACAACAGAGGCGCAGCCGTACCATATTTATCCGCCACCACCAGGCAAACGACTTTCAATTAAATGTCGCCCCGGAACTGGAAATGTATATAATGAGTGTACGACTGCTGGTTACACACTAATGGTTGACGACATACGGAAATTAGGGTCAGTTCGTGGGTCTTGCTCGGAAAGCGTAATTGTATGCCGACTGCTTGCATTAAACGGGAAATTCGTGTTCACGTCCCGGTCCAGCACAAATCTTCAGTCAGAGTTTCATTATAAATCTGATGGATGCCCATACTTGCAACTGCGAATACATTGAAGGTATTTAAGAAAACAGGAATTTACTTAGCCGGCCGCGGTGGTCTCCCGGTTCTAGGCGCGCAGTCCGGAACCGCGCGACTGCTACGGTCGCAGGTTCGAATCCTGCCTCGGGCATGGATGTGTGTGATGTCCTTAGGTTTGTTAGGTTTAAGTAGTTCTAAGTTGTAGGGGACTGATGACCACAGCTGTTAAGTCTCATAGTGCTCAGACCCATTTGAACCATTTTTTGAATTTACTTCAATGGAATAGAAAGGTACAACTTAACTGAAAAGTTATGTGACGGTTAAGAACACAGTTTACTGATCTGGATCCGAAAATATAATATAGCTTAGAAAAAAATGTGACGTACGCTACCCCAGAACTTAGAACACAGCACCTTTAATTAAAACAATCTCAAATTACAGATTAGCAGGATGTGAGGTGCGGCGCCGCTAAAGGAAGCATAAACAATTTACACCGGCTCAGGTGTGAAAACTCATACAACACCGATGGATGCAATAACGAATTTTTAACATCCAAGCCAAGGGCTACGTATGACACGCGACTCCCAGACACGCTACAAATAATCATACAATATAAGGCACACAAAAGAATCTATCAAAGTTTTCTATAAGCACCGCTACTCACTGGTGCCTTAGCAATAGAGGCTTAAAATCAGTAAACAAATAACAGGCACCCGATTTTGATTAGGGCTTAAGTTTAAAACTGTTGCGGTAACAATGTCAACCGCTGGGATGACATTAGTTAGTCTTGAAACCAAATAATAAAACCTCGAAATCACGTTTTTCAAAGGAACTAAAGTACCCACCGGTCAACTAAACGACCTCAACAAGCCGGTAGACAAACATTTACATTATATATACCAATACCAACGACGAGACCACACGCCGCTATACAAGGCAAAATGGTGCGGGTGCTACACAAATTAAAAGTGAGCCAGTCCGGAACTGCGAAACTGCTACGGTCGGAGGTTCGAATCCTGCCTCGTGCATGGATGTGTGTGATGTCCTTAGGTTGGCTAGGTTTACGTAGTTCTAAGTTCTAGGGGACTGATGACCTCAGATGTTAAGTCCCATAGTGCTCAGAGCCATTTGAGCCATTTTTGGAACTTAGAACGGCAGTTAGAAACGGTCAAAAAACATCTTAACATTGAATGAAGATAATGAAGTAACGTCGCCAAAGTAAAAATTAAATTCAACTGATTTAAGAGGGACATTCGATAAGTAATGCAACACTTTTTTCTCTGCCAGTTTCGTTTGAAAAAGAGGGTAATTTGTTGTGGGACATCATGGAATGCTCCTGCTTCAGCCCCTATAGTTTCATGAAGTTCCGATAAGTGGGGACTGAGCCATGCTCACCCCCAACTATGCGTTTTCGTGAACTACGCTGTCTATCTGTGTTTGGTTTCCCGCCCTTGTTGCGGCTGCGTCGTGGTTCTTCTTCCTTCTACGTGTGGCAGCAGTGATGTGTATCGATATTTGCGCCGTGTACCATCTTTGGTTTGGTCCACATAGTTTCCGGTTAGGGGTTCTGGAGGCAGTCGGTCGTTTGTTGCTGACGAGGGAAGTTATCTCCGCGCGGTGCGGTCGACTGGGGCCGCTGGCAGCCCATGGTCAGTGTCAGAGGGTGTGTGGAGCTGTCCGATCGCTACGAGCTTCGTGGTTCATCGACTCAGGACGTCAAAGTTGAATAGTGATTTCAAATACCCAAGCCACGTCCATTCATGTTGTGGTGGTTCGTTTCGGTGGCTTGCTGTTGGGGAGGTTTGCCTGTGAGCAGCACCAAGTGCTTCTACTGCCGAAATTTAGCCGCCATGCGGTGCAATTAACTATTTTGGTGGACTGCAATTTTAGTGCACCAGTGGAATTTTCTGTCTTGTGGCCGTTAGCGTTCTGGTTACCTGCCCTGGGCACTGACGTAAATTCAGGCTGTGTTCTTAGAGTGAAGTTAACTATTATCGTGTTTCGAATTCACGTGTACCAACTGAATTCTCTGCCTAGTGGCCATTAATATTCCGGTTACCTGCCCTGGCCACTAACATAACTTCAGGCAGCGTCCTTTCCTCACCTGTTGTCGCTCTCCAACATGGTATGTAATTTTGACAGCAAATACACACTCCATTCCGGATTATCACGTCTGCAACTTTTCCAGTTTGAGTTCTCATGTACTGATTGATGGGAAGCAAGTCGTTGTGTTGGTCGGTCCGTGGCTGTCCCCTGGTGGGGTTCAGATGGATCAAGTATAGTTGGGCTCACCACTTGTCTCGGCTAAGTGAACGAGGGCAGGCCGACCTCCCTGGAGGCGTCTGAGTGCCACCGGTGTTTAATTATCTGTTGCCAGCTACTTTAAATTCAAGGCTTATGGTTAATTTTTTTTATTTTCTTAAAAATTTTGAAAAATTAATTTTTAAATCTGTTTTTCAAGCTTGAACATTGTGGATTCCTGCCTTTAAAAGATTATGGTAATATATTTTAAAATTTTGAAACTTAGTTGTGGCCTTCAGCTATTGGGATTGCACCTTGCATATGTGTGTTTTATTTGCTTAATCTTAAGGTTTTCCACGTAGCCATGGTACGTTTCTTTTTATTTGATTTGACTCTTTAAATGCATTTAAATCGTGTTTTAATTGTTGTTAAACATTCTGGCCTTCTGCCTTTAAAAGTCTATGGTAATATATTCTAAAATTTTGAAATTTAATTGTGGCCCGCAGCCATTTCCATCACACTTTGCATATGTTTGCTGTTTTTTTAATTATTTTATTGCTATCTTAATTGGATTTTGATCTTTTTGATTTGTTAAGATTTCTTGTTTGGAGGCTTTCAGCCGTGTAAGGGTTGCTATCGGTAAAGGCCCGAATATGTCCCGCTTTGATTGTAAAGGTTATTAAATTACAATAAATGACAATTGGATGGAGAAACTTTCGACAATCCTGATACCTGTTCTGCCCAGCGGGTTTAGCGGGCGTTTCAGGGACGCTATAGATTATCATCAAAATGGCGTATGTAACAGAGGTGCGTCCCAGGCAGACAGCTGTCATTGAGTTCTTTTTGGTGGAAAACGAGAGCATCGCATGTATTCAGAGGAGCTTGCAGAATATCTACAGAGACCTGGCAGTGAACAAAAGGACGATGAATCGTTGGGAGAGGCTTCTGTCGTCATAGCAAGAAGGTCGCGCGAACCTGTCCGATCTCCCACGAGCCGGCCGGCTACCCACTGCTGTGAGTCCTGCTGTGCTGGAACGTGCGGACATTCTCTAACCACAGTCAAACACCTCGTTGCTCAGCTGAACGACTCTTTTGCCGGTACTGACACACTCGTCCACTTGTTGGGGAACTCTAACGCGTGTGCCCAATGGGTTCCTAGCCGCCTTACAGGAGACCATACAGCGCAACGAAGGACCTGCTGTGCGGAACTGCTAGCGTGGTACCAGGCTGATCGGGACAATTTTTTGTCGAACCTCTTCATAGGCGATGAAACATGGGTTCATCACTTCGAATATGAAACAAAACGGCAATCCATGGAGTGGCGCCATACCACTTCTCCTCTGAAGAAAAGCTTCAAAGCCGCACCCTCATCATGACGATGATCTTCTTGGAGTCTGAGGAGGTTATTCTGGTTGATGTCGTCCATGATGCAACTATCAACTCTGAAGAGTACTGAGCTAAGCTCAGGAAATTGAAGAAACGACTTCAGCACTTTCGTCACCAGAAAAATGCAAACCAACTTCTCCTTCGTGAGAACACAAGGCTTCCCACAAGCCTGCGCAACCGAGAGGGGCTCACAAATCTTCACTGGACTGTTGCGTCTCATCCATGGTACAGATCTCACACCTTCTGACTTCCATGTGCTTGGCCCAATGAAGGATGCACTCCACGGGATGCAGCTCGTAGATAAGGGAGGGAATGGGTGCATCAAGACGTTGACTCCTGCGACGACCAGTAGAGTAGATCCATGCTGGCACTAAGACCCTCAGAGAAAGGAGGCGTGTGTCCATCGCACTGAACGAACGTAGTGTCGAAAGACAGGGTTCCGTAGCCAGAAGAGTGAGGAATAGTATGGTGTACTCGAATCTGGAATAAAACAAACCTGCTTATAGAAAGAAACAGATGTTGTATTACTTACTGACCACGCATACTGGAAATAACTGGTCCCGCACACGAGGTTCAGCAGAAAAAAGATTTGAATCATGTAACTTAATGAGCACTTCTAGCAAAGAACTTAGAAGTACTTAAACCTAACTAACCTAAGGACATCACACACATCCATGCCCGAGGCAGGATTCGAACCGGCGACAGTAGCGATCGCGCTGTTCCAGACTGTAGCGCCTAGAACGGCTCGGCCACCCCGGCCGGCGCACTTCTAGCACCTAAATCGTATGTCTCAGACTATCTGATACACAAGCAATATAAATCACAAGATACAAAAACCACTGCACTGGCTGACTCACACTAGATAGTCCTCACTGTTGTGACTCTGGTAGCGAAGAAGATGGCGAGTGAATCTCACAACCTTCATAACCACGTGCTTACAAAAGCGACATTCTCGGAAGTTGAAATGGCTCTAAGCACTATGGGACTTAGCTTCTGAGGTCATCAGTCCCATAGAACTTAGAACTACTTAAACCTAACTAAGGACGTCATACACAACCATGCCCGAGGCAGGATTCGAACCTGCGACCGTAGCGGTCGCGCGGTTCCAGGCTGTAGCGCCTAGAACCGCTCGGCCACCATGGCCGGCCTTCTCGTAAGGTTTGTAGTTCCACAGGTGTGGTAGTAAGCAGCCAGAGGTGCCAAAGGTTCTGAGAATACTAACAGAACTGCATGTGCCTCAACTCCGTACCGCGCAAACAACGGATGCCGCCGCCAACACTCACCAGCCACGTTTACTACAACAGCATAGCAGAGCTACTCGGCACACGGAAACACCGTCTGTCCACGTTGTTCGAGCAGTCTTCCAACTTCCCTCTTCGCCACTGGCGCGACGTTCAGTGATCAGCTTGCAGCCAGAGACGCTTGCAAGGTCGGTTATGTCGAAACAGGCGAAAAAATAATAGATATACCCGCGTCACGTCACCAAAGTAGCAGCGTAATTATGACTCATTCAGTTTGCTAGACCAGCTATCTTCGTTTATGTACAAGTATCTGCGCAACAATGGGAAAGCCTGTAATACACACACAAAATAAAAGACTCAGAGTAGTGTGAAAGTACCGTGATATGATTTTCCCGTTGCGGAAACATCATAGCGTCATAGTACCATCGTCCACTGCAATCAATGAACCCATATACGAGTAGCAAATCGGCCAACTCTTTATCGCTAAACCTGTCCAGTTCTCTCCGCATCACTGTTACTGTACAATTAATACAGACGAAAAAAAAAAACGAAAAGAAAAACGCTGACGGAACCGAGTTCTACTGAATGCAAACCTGAGGGCGAAGAGTAACGTCAACGTTTCCGATGCCAACAGGAAGTATGCTGAGTGAATGGAACAAGTGTCTTCCCAGACAAACACATAACACGTACCGTCCATATTTGAATTATTGTATAGATATTCATGTACGGAACGCATGGAAACGTAAATGGGACAAGAAACCAAATTAAATGACTTTATTATTTTACGAGCCGCCCGAGATAACGTGTTTCTTACCACAAACCACTCAATGTGTGTCTCTGAACATGTCCCATAACTTCATCGGTGTTCGTATAGACGATGCAATATTATGAGATATCGTCGTAGTACCTCGGTTACCAGAGAAACTGTAGAAATATCCAGAATGAGAAATTCATGATAGTAGACAGAGCTTGAAGTAACATGACTTACAAATGATCACCTATCACTTGATAGTCTTCTACTCTTTTTTAAATTAAGCTGAGCACGTGACTGATATAATCTCAGAGAAAATGTCCTGGAAATACTCCCCTTCTCACTCAAAATTTTAATTACAAAATGAAACGCGTTTTCCTTCGATCTGATGTATATTCAGATGTAGGAACTGCTTTCGTAGCACAATAAAAAATATAAGAGGACTTTGAATATGTACGTATTGATTTGAATGCAACTTTGTCCTTCAGTAGAAAAAGACCACGAGCTATGCTGGTGTGAGCTCTTAATATCTAAAACATAGACTACGTCAATTGCTCCACGCATATTCAGGATTAGCATGAAGTCTCGGGGATCACGGAAGCACTAAGTTACCTTTCACTGCCTGTGGATAGCATGCAAAGTACTGGAAAATGTATCTGCTGATGTACTTTGTTTGATTAACGATTCTGCGGAAGTCAAAAAGCATTTCATAGCTTGCGCTCACATCAGCTAGCGATATAACAAAGAGTAGAACACCGAACTGGAACAACCCAGAATCGAGTTATAAATTTCATAAATGATTGTATGATGAAAAGTTAATAAAGGGAAATACAGATATACTTCACGTCATTACTACAAAGCCCCGTAAGGAATTCCGATATCAAGAGTAGACGGTCCTACAACAAACAAACATTAAAATCAGAGCAAAAGGAAACCCCATACCACCTAAAATTCCCACAGCAAGGTTAAATAATTAGGACAGTATCGTATTCCATGCCCTACACTCACAGACGAATAAATAAAATACGGATATTGGTCCATGAACGTTAAACAGTCTCTCCCTTTGAAAAACAGATACAAAGAATGGTACATCTATGAAACTGAAAACTGTTGCCTGCTTGTAAAGGTCTCACTACAAGTTCCTTCATACACCAGCATAGAACTGGCCATAAAAACGCCATACTAGTCATCGTACTGTTGCACCGCACAAAGGAATTCTGGACGAACGAAAAATTTTTAAAATATTACTGCGATGAGTGCAGAGCTCAGGCAAAACAGGCCTGAGTGCAGAGTAACAGTCAGAATGTAACCTGGAAGGCACACAACTGGGGCGTTGCCAAACCACATTCAAGCACGGAGCGCCGAGTCCGACCGCAGCAGAGTGACCACATGGTAAAGTCATTCCGATAGCACTGCATGCTGCTCTAACAACATGTAAGTCACATGCAATAACTACTTTCAGCCCGCCGATACGGCAGAAGGTACAAATTTAAAGAGTTGAAAGCAAAAGTTCAGAGACCGCAGTATGATGTAAAGTACTGACAAGCTCAGTCAAAGTGGGAAAAACTCGCTAACTGTAAATAAAAATACTGGGACGTCTAAGGCCACATCCAATTCTACTCTATTCCGTTGCCAGCAGGCTGTTTGACAGTCTTCTGAGTTACAGCTGATCCACGTTGAGGCTATTCGATGATGCACTACCTAATATTTCTATGGTTACTTTTTATTTTATCTGTTTGTATATCTTTGTAATGTCATTTACGGACCTGCAAGTGAATTACTGGGTGATTGTTATATTTTTTATTTATTGACAGGAAGATGTCAATACTGGGATTACGATGTCCTCAAAAAAATGGTTCAAATGGCTCTGAGCACTATGGGACTCAACTGCTGAGGTCATTAGTCCCCTAGAACTTAGAACTAGTTAAACCTAACTAACCTAAGGACATCACAAACATCCATGCCCGAGGCAGGATTCGAACCTGCGATCGTAGCGGTCTTGCGGCTCCAGACTGCAGCGCCTTTAACCGCACGGCCACTTCGGCCGGCTACGATGTCCTCCTGCAGAAAGAATGTTGACTAACATTAATTATTATCGTTGCTAAGATTATTTCAACTGACAGGATTTTTTACTTGAATTAGTATTCTGAATTTTCATATAACCAAGCCTTTGCTGGTTGTAGTTTAAACTCAGAAAAAATGAAGAGTATGATTGCAGATGTGGTGCCAGTCCCTGTCGATCTCGTGACTTTGTCCGCCGCAACTCTCAAAGTTCACGCTAGCCTCCAAGAAAACTTATTCCTTCGAAGAGGAACAACGGATTCTGACAGTTCCGTAAAATTTTACTAAAAAGGCGTAGCTGTTGACGTAGGTTCAGTGCCGATCATGCATGAAATTGAGCATTCGATGACTTAATCGTGTTAATCGTGTATGCAGGTTTCGTACAGGAGTCACTTCAGCTACAAAATCACTCACAAACACACACACACACACACACACACACACACACACACACACAGTGTCTAGAACGATATTTCACACTTACAGAGGCTAATACGTGGAAAAGGAAGCAGTCAATTCCTAACTTTTAAACCACTTGAAATGTATTCAGCAAATCATACAGCTGTTATCTTGAAAGACTTCTTCCAACATAATCTATTTATATTTAATTAAACAGTTTTTAGCGAAAAACTGTTCTTAATGGCGACCAATACTCAGATACCGAAAACTTTCGTACTAGTAAATGCCTTGATAAGCAACAGTCCTTGGTTCATCACTGCAGTCACTCTCTCGGCCTTTAAAATAATTCTGTCGTATAACTTTATTTTATGTATGTACAGGATGTTTCAGTAAAAGTGTTTGCCTCTGTAACTGACGAAGTAACAGGTAATAGAAAAATTCATTGCGGTAACGCTTGCCTCTCTGACTACAAACTTGTAGGTGACGGGAAAATGTATGCAGTAGCTCAGCATAATGAACGTTACACTTTCTGCGGACCTACGAACACAGTTCATTGTGTTGTTTTCCAGAAACTACAGCAGAGACATAATTTTTTAAACGTAGCAATAATTGTTCCCACTATGCACGAACCATTGAAACAAGCTGTGTACCAATGAATTTCAATCCCACTCCAATAACGTTTAGTTTGGGAGCTAAAACCTCTCTAAGGTTCAGGGCGGATGCCACACGCTGTACATAGTACTCCACTGTGTGCTGAAAGATGGTCTGGCGGCGGAATGTTGATTTAAATTTGTGTCCATGTTCCTGAAGGCACAGCGCAGTGAGCCTTCTAAAGGATCTGCGGACGAGGTGTGACGACTACGGTGTTACGGAGCCTCATGCTTCCTCAATGCGCCATTCTAGATCATATAGGTTTTTCGGCTCAGATTCTTTATGTATCAGCGAAAAGATCCTACTGGTGTTAAACCGTGCACCCGTGCGGCCCTTTCATGAGGACCGTGGCGCCCAAACCATCTTCCAGGGAATCTCTTGTTCATTTCTTCCACAACAGCATGCAACGAGTTGGCTGGGTGACCATCGTGCTGCATCCACATATGGACTCTGATGTCGAGACACACATACTCAAGCAGAGCACCCAAATTGTCAACTACAAAAACCCGATATATCTCACCTGACAGTGTACCTGTGAAGTGGTGTGGATGAATGATTTCAGCCCCCCACCCCTATACAATTACAGATTACCGACGTTGATGTTCGACAGATCATACCCACCGCGGTTTATCTACGGCCCAGTAGTGCATGTTATGACAGTTCACTGTACCATAATTTGTGAATGTGGGCTCACCAGAAAACATAACACTCTGTAAGGAGTCCAAAGTGAAATTATGCATGGCCCATTCACAGGAAGTAACTCTCCGATTGAAGTAGTTACCGTGCAGCTCGTAAGCCTGTGACAAGCGGTACAAGTGAGACCTGTGACCCTGTGCTATATGTTACACAATGTAAGGCTTATACCAGCGACTGAAGCAACGTCTCCCAAGCTGACATGGGGACTGTGGTGTGCAACAGCTAAAACAAACACTCACTTCTACCAGCTCTTCGTCTCTTACTGCTGCGCTTTCCTAAGCTTCCTGTTTCCCGAAACAGTTATTCAGCGCGTAAGAAAGTAATGGATGCCGGAGCTCTTCGCCTAGAATTTCTCAAGGCGTACGCCATGGCTGCTTCAGTGGCATCGTTTCGGCATTCGCTGAGCATCAGCAACACGTCAGTTCGCTCGCTGTACGTGTGCGCTATCATTATCTGACGTCAGTGACCTAGACACACTGAACCCCATCTGTTTGTGTGGTTCGACCTGTCGCGTATAAAGCGGTGTACGGCGACAGTCAGCAGTCTAAAAGCGGATCGAGGAAGCTTGTCTCTCCGTGACCCCGGCGACGTTGCATCTTGTCCGCACAACTTTCAGAACGAGCATTGATAATGTGCAGCGTGTTGTATCAGCCCCTGAAACTATGAAGTGAAGTAGCACGCAGACTAAAGGGGATAGGAATGTACTTTAAACTGATTTGTATAAAGCCGATTTCACTGATTCCAGTGCATGATGGAAACAGCATTGTTCCTTCTAAAAATATCTTTGCTCTCTTAGGAAAATAACACAGTGAAGTATGAGCATAGCTCAGGAGGACGTGTAACGTTTGTTATGTTGACCTGCCGCAATAAATTTTCCCGTCACCTGTTAGTTTGTAAGTTACAGAGGCAAACACTTTTACAGAAACACCCCATATATAGATTTGTTGCGGATTGCTATTTGAACAGTTCACTCATAATTTTTTACGACTCTCCGAGTTGTAACATTTGTTGATTCAGTCATTTTCCTTTTTCTTATGTAGAGTGAACATTATAACTTCGATACGCCAGCCAGCCCGCTGTGCTCCACTTCCGTGGAATGCCACTGTTGCCTGCTTTGTTGCCACTGCTATGCAGAACTGAGTGACTTCGATGTTGACCTGCTGGCTGCTGATGGGGCACACTGTCCACTCACACTGTACATTCGTGCAGCACCCCTCCCCACTCCACGGCCTGGCTGTTCCCGTTAGTAACTGCCTTGGTCTTGGTCGTCTTTTGTTGGGATGTCAGGGCGTACTTCTAAATTATCATCGCCTCGTGCGGACCTGTGGGCTGCTGACCTGGGCGAGATCTCCGATGTCTTCGAAACTGTCTCAGTAAAGCAGCAGGTCACATCCAGCTGGACAGACGTCCGACTCAAACTCCTGCAAATAATCCTTCTCTGCTAAAGATTTCTGACCTCCGACGTGCGTTGTAGACGCCGCAGAGAACTAAATGAGTCAGCAACTTCCGGCCACGTGCGCACCTATGATGCCTTCGGTCCATGCCAAGGAGAAACTACTTGCATTGCATGAATCCTGAAAATAAATGTGTATCTAGAGAACAGTGACGCCCTTGGGCGTTTCACTGGAGCACACTCCCGCTTCCTGAGCTTTGCATCCTGCATCCGTAGAGACTTTTCTGTGTCTGTGTCTCCACAGTATGAGTGCATGCAGTGTCACTAGGCTGCGAATATGGAAACAATGGAAACAAGACAAGGCAGTACAGCGCCCAGAAGTGGAAACCTAAGTACAGAATGCCTTGTCCTACTCTCAGTTTGGGCGTGCGTTCTGCTAGTTCTCACAAGCTGACAGGTGACTGGTCAGTCGGCTATTTCACAATGAATCACATATAGACATACCCTCATTAGAAATCCGAAGACTGTAGCATGCTTCAGCAGATGAGAATACGATCATAGAGCGTCCTTTGACCTTTCCGGCGCCGTGTAACTATCCTAGAAGTAAATGGTTTGATAGGCATTGTTGAATACACGGCTGTCACACTGCATTCTTAAACAAATGTGGTGTGCCTGACTTCCAGTTATACGTTGAGCGCGAGAAATTTCAAAGGAACAATCGCGCCTGTGTCTTGCTGCGCACAGCAGAGTTTACTGTCGAACACCAACTAGGAATGCGGTGCCTGTAAACCTCAGTGGTGCGTGTATTCAAATACTTGTGCTGCGTGAAGTGGATGTTGTCGCAATGTCAGCGAATGCCTATGCCACTATCGGGTATTGTCATCAAAAAATAACTGAATTCTGATTACTGTGCATGAGAAGTTATCATCAACTTGAATATCTATTCAAGCAAATGCTCTTGTTCTTTGGGGCAATGGATAAATCACACTGACCCCTAATACTGAAATGCAGTACATCTAGATGTTACATCTCGTTTGACAACGAAAACAGTTGATTTGTTTTACGGTGCTAGTGTCAGAGTGTCCCCTGCAGTAGGCCCCTGCCACGTTGTCAACCACATTCGTCTCTCGGGTCCCGGCAAACAACCAAGGCCCTTGTGTCGTCAATTGTGCACAATGCTTCTCCTCTACTCTTTCATTTGCTCAAGTCATCGAATACAGTGGAACAATTGGGAATGTATGTGTAATTAAAATATATTTCACCAAGAAATTTATGATAAGGAAAATAAAGTGTGTCGAAGACCTGTGCCATTGTTCGAAAGTATTGTCCAGCTCTGTTGAAGTACTTGTCCCACTCCGACATTACGCGGTGAACAACCCTCTCGTAAAATACCTGGAGCTGCGTTGAGAACCAACTCCGAATGTACCACTTGTCATCCTCTTCCGATGTGACTCGTTTGCCTCTCAGGGTCTCCTTTAGAGGTTACCGTAGTGGCGAAACCGTAGGAAGAAAAGTTATTACTGCACGGACGGTAACTGAGAACCGTTTGAATGACTGCAAGTGCTCCTTGACAAGGCTTGCTGTATGAGGCCACGGCATGGAGAAGAGTCACCCCGTGAGAAAGCTACCTGGCCGTCTCGTTTCCGTCACTTTGTGAAGGAGGTCAAATTTTGTATCACTGTGCGTTCACCGCTGTCGCGTCCATGACAAGGGGGCCCTTTTGTTCAGAAACAAAGATGTGCCTAAGCTTTTTCGCACCTGTGTGGACAATTTTGGATTTTTTGGGTGGTGGCGACCCTACATGCTTCTACTTTAAGCTTTCGTTTCGAGACGGGTTCGAAATGACGACACCACGTCTCGACTCCAGTGGCCACTCGTGACAGGAATTAAGTCCGTTCCTTCCTAAAGCGCTGCAGATGCTCAAGAGAGACTCTAGTGCGAATGTTTCCCGTGGGTGTTGAAAACTGTGAGGCACTCATTGGGCGCACGATCTGCGAAATTTCAATCCGTCCTTAACCATGGCGTGAGCATTCCCCACGCTCAGTCCGACCTCTGCGGCAGTGGAGGCTACCGTAACTCGCCCGTGTAGAATAATGGTACATACACTTGCTGGACGATGGCGATGTGCGTTCCAGACGATGAATCATCGGGCAACGACATCTGCGCTTCCTAACAAGCTTGTGCCTCGCCTTGCGCCTTGCATTACTGTCCGTACGCTTGAACCATTCATCGATGAATTCCAGTTCCGGCCACTCCTCCCGCTGTCAGGTTAGACGCTCCTATTTTGAAGTCTCCATTTCACTGTCTTCAGAAAGACTGAATGCTCTCAGCATGAATGTGTGTACGCTTACTCTGTCGTCTAGTGACGGTGTAAATTGAGCGACGAGCTTCGGAAAGCATCGCTACCATAGGTACCGCATCTTCTTCAACAGGAAATAACATTACGATATTTTCAGCAGTGTTAATTTTACAGCCTACGTCTCTTTTGTTATTAAGTGCACCTTATAGCTATAAATACGGAATGGTACCTCGTTACGAGAAAATTCAGTGTAATATCGGAGCAAAATGAAATATCCGCTACAACGTGTCCCACATACTCTAACAGATGTTTCACTCTTCTGTTCTGGTTTTTGAAACGATTTTGGACCTCAACCACCCAAATACATAAAATAACGTGCAATGCTTCACAGAAAAGAGAGATCTAGCGATACTCTGGTCACTCTGTCCGTACACTGGATCCACAGTGCTGTGGATATCGGCACCTTGTTTTCCATGACTTCAAAAAGGAATTTCATTAGTCAGCGGTAACATTTAATGAACAAACAACGAGCTTACGCAGTACCAGACCATACTTATGGATACCGCAATTGCTTGCAGATGAAACTCAACGCGTCGCTATTAACGGAACAAAACCGACAGCTGAAGAAGTAATTTCAATAATACCCCAACAAAATTTCTGCGGACCATTACTGTTTGAAACAAATATAAATCTAGTTGGTAACGTCGAAAGCTCAGTGAAGGTACTCGCAGATGTTGCGGCGTAAGATGGTAGCAATGCCGACGAATTTGGGGGAGGACATGCAGAGGATCGGTGACTGGTGCAGGGACTGAAAGTGGATACTTAAATAAATGTAACAAACTGTGCATAAATCTGCCAAGAAATCCAAGACTCTACTATTACACTATTGGTGACAAATTGGTACAGCGTGAGGTTCATCGGAGCAATCTTAAGGATATCCTCAAAGAAATGGCTTATAAAATAGTTGTTCGACACATTCGTGAGTATTATTGGTCTGGGACCCTTAGCAGATTATGTTCATAGAAGAGATAGAGAAGATCCAACGAAGAGCGGTACGTTTCGTCATGGGTTGTTTACCATGCGCAAGAGCGTTACTGTCCAGTGGAAGGCGCTTCGAGACATGTGCTGGACATATCGAAGAATTCCGAGAGTACGTTTCGGGAAGTGTCAGGTATCATATCACTTCCACTCACATACGTCTCACGAAATATCCACAGCGAGAAAATCCGAGAGATCAGATCTATTACGGAAGTTTACCGATAGTCGTTCCTCCGACGTGCCACTGACGGAGGATGAGATAATGACAACAGAAGTAACCTTCTTATACACCGTAAGGAGACTTCCGATGCACAGACGTAGAAGCTGACGTATAAATATTATCAAAAGATTTATTAGTCCAAAAATGTTCCGTCTTGATTACCCATACAACTGTATTCGGTACTCAGCATGCGAGTATTTTCACACTAATGTGAAGAAGATTTAATACGTAATGTAACACTTTTTCTCTGAATGCAGGATGATTTTATTCAGTATTCCAATACACGACAATATTCCCTATTCTTTTTACTGCAAAATCCTATTTTTCAACACACTCTCCGATCAGTACGACGGGCTTACGTCACCTTACTGGAAGGTTCTGTATGTCCACATGGTACCACTCTACTGGCCGACTTGGAGCCAACATCGTGCTGCATCAATAACCTACGCATCATCTAGGTACTGCTTCCCGCAGAGTGCCTCCATCATCGGGCCAAATAGATGGAAGCCGGAAAGTCCGACGTCCGGGCCATAGTGTGGAAAAACCGTTCAGTGTGGCTCTGTGAGCTCCTCTAGGGTGCACAGCCTTGTGTGAGGCCTTGTGTTCTCGATGAGAAGGAGAATTCATTCGATTTTTTGTGGCGACAAACACGCTGAAGGTGTTTCTTCAATTTTCTAAAGGTAGCACAATACACTCCATAGTTGATCGTTCGACCGCGAGGGAGGATAGGAACACAGTAACCCTTTCAGAGTCCCTGAAGACCGTCGCCATCACAGGCTGAGGGCGTGGCTTTGAACTTTAATTTCGGAGGAGAGGTGGCGTGGCGCCATTCAGTGGACTGCCGTTATGTTTCCGGTTCGAAGTGATGAACCAATGCTTCATCACCTGTGACGATCGGTTCTAGGCGCTTGTCCGGAACCACGCGGCTGCTACTGTCACAGGTTCGAATCCTACCTCGGGCATGGATGTGTTTGATACCCTTAGATTTGTTAGGTTTAAGTAGTTCTAAGTCCAGGGAACTGATGACCTCAGATGTTAGGTCCTTAGTGCTTAGGGCCACTTGAACCATTTCATATTCGACAAAAAATTGCCACGATCAGCCTCGTAACGGGCAGGCAGTTCCACACAGATGGTCCTTCAGTGCTCTTTATGGTCTTCTGTTAGGCGGCTAGGAACGCAGGATGCACACGTCTTGGAGCACCCAACCGGTGGACGAATGCGTCAGCACTACCAACAGAGACGGCCAGTTGAGCAGCGAGGTGTTTGGGCTTGATTCGTCCGTCACTTGGAGTGAGAGTGTCCGCACGTTCCAACATCAGAGGAGCCACAGCGGCGCGCGGCCGGCCGGCGTGTGGGAGACTGAACAGGTTTACGCTACCTTCTTGCGATGATGACAGACGCTCGCCCAGCGACTCACTGTGCGTGTGTTCCCTGCCAGGTCTCTGTAGACGTTCTGAAAGCGTCTATGGATACTTGAAATGCACTGGATTTCCGGCAAAAGCTACTTGCTAGGCTCACACATCCATTACAGACGCCATTTTGAAGGCTATGCGCGGGGCGACAATTATTGAACTATAAGCATTCCGTCATCTGGCCACGAGTGGCCTACTGGGTGCATCCGACCGCCGTGTCATCCTCAGAGGAGGATGCAGATAGGCGGGGCTTGGGGTCAGCACACCGCTCTCATGGGCGTTGTGATGGTATTCTTGACCGATGCCCCTACTATTCGGTCGAGTAGCTCCTCAATTGGCACCACGAGGCTGAGTGCACCCCGAAAAATGGCAACAGCGCATGGCGGTTGGATGGTAACCTATCCAAGTGCCGGCAACGCCCAACAGTGCTTAACTTCGGTGATCTCACGGGAACCGGTGTATCCACTGTGACAAAGCAGTTGCCCTCAATTATTGAACTATATGAGATAAAATCGACATAATTTCTGAACAGTTTGCGTTAAGACGTTCTAACCCCACGGTTGCCCGCGGAGCATGATGCGAATTAGTATGCGTGTGCGCACAAGCATCGTTGTTGTAGGCAAGTTGAACATAAAAACGTCACGGTACTGCTTGCCTAAGCGTATAACGCTTGTGAAGGCCTACTATGAGAACAATAACAGCCCAACTGCAGCTCAAAGGAAATTTGCAACCGAATTCAAACAGGAGACAACCGGTCCAAGTGTGCTAACAATCAAGAATTTGATTCGCAAGTTTGAGAGAATGGGTAGTGTTCAGGATGACAGTGTTTGCAATGGCGGTTGTCTAAAAAACGTGAAAGCGTCTGGAAACATCGAGAAAGCACCCGCTGCGTTTCAAACCAGAACCAAGAAATCGAAAAGACGAGCTGCACGCAGGTGGGAATCAACCGGGAGACACAGCGGCAAATTGTTGTTGAGATCTGCATCTCTTCCCACACAAAATTCAAACCCATCAGCCATTAAGCCCAGGTCCATGGAACACTATTGTTTACAGAACTGACGAACAGGACTTTGATTTGGATATCGTTTGGTTTAGCGGCGAAGCCCACTTTCATTTCGTCAATAAGCAAAATGGGCTCATTTTGGGGCTAAGAATCCCCATTTCGAGATCGAGAAGTCTCTTTACCCTCAACGGGTGACTGTGTGGTGTGCAATGTTCAGTCACGGAATAATCGATGCGATATTCCTTTACGGCACGGTGGCTACTGAACAGTACACAAATGCTTTGGAAGATGACAAGATGTGATTCATGCAAGACGGAGTTCGACCCCATCGAAGCAGGTGAGTGATGTCTTGGAGGGGCACTTTGGGGACCGTATTCTACCTCTAGGGTCCGCAGAGGCCATTGGCATAGGAATCGATTGGCCGCCATATTGTCCGGATCTGAACACATGCGACTCCTTTCAGTGGGGCTGCAGTAAAGACTTCATGCAGCTGCAGGACTGCAGCGCAAACAGTCCGCGATGCCCAAAAACAAAATTCACATTTTTCCGACTCAAATTTGCCGAGAAAAAATGTTTTCCATTACTTACTGAGCGACGGCTGTATTACACTAATCACGGTATCTGTCTCGCTTTGTAACCGGCGCGTGTGTTGTATATAATTGAAAACGCGGCATAACCTCTTTGCAACGGGTTGTTTTACGTCTCGCCAGAGGACATTGGCGTTTTCTGCTACGCTGCCTTAATGGCGACCCGTATTAACCCGCAGTCAATATTTCGCCACGGACAGCTGGAGGATGGCCATCCGAGGGCATGTGCCAGCAGTCATACCGTGCATGGACTCCATGAGGAATTACTGCAAATGAAAATTACTTTGAACGAGTGTCTGTCACTGTTTTGTCAAGTTATACGCCTGAGAAGCAAGTCGCTCTTATCTGGTGAGTAACTGTACTAGGCTTAATTGGCTGTTTATCGCTACAGAATTCACAGGCAAAGGTTAATTACTGAATCGTAGGATCTGGCACGCGTTGGACTAGGTTAGTGAACACAGTAGTGTGTACGAATATTCAGATCTACTCACTGGGTTGTAGGAATCATTGTACTCGTATTACTTGTTTTAGGTTTGAGTAAATCTGATATTGTTCAAAAGGATTACCGATGGCTACTCTACTTTGTTGAAGGTTTCTGTCTGTTTATGCCACACTCATTTTCTGTTTCGTCGATTTGAGCTCGGTTTTCAAGGACATACGGAGTCGCCTATCCTCGCAATGTTAAATTATTCCTGCTATAGGGAACATTTTCTCACCAGCTACTGGAGAGATAAAATCCTTAGAAAATGTGCGTTGACATGTTGTAACAATATTGAAACAATAGTCTTTTGTAATTAGTTACAGGGATACTTTATATTGAGCTTGCAGTAAACTTTTTCCATCACTTTTCACTCCATTATCATCTCTGAATCGTTCTTAAATCAAGTAATTCAAAAATCTCGGTTGCAGTACGTACACGAAATCCATGTGACAGTGTCACAAAAATTTCAGACTTCTAGGTTCAGCAGTAGATGAGATAATATTCCCAGAAGGGGTAAAAAGAAACTGGAATCAGAGAAAGGAGATTAAAATATTCCTCATCCATAGTTAATACCCTCTTCATTGTCTTAATAATCATCATCAAATCATCTTTTGGCACCCCTTTGCACATGCCTTGCTTTTTTCACTAGTGTCTTGATTATATTGTCTGCACGCCTTAAACTGTGCCAATCTGAAATCACCATACCACGTATTGTAAGGGAACCAACAAGCAAACCCAACTTTACGAGGACCGGGAATTTAGTGAAATTCCCTTATATTGAATGTTTGAACTGCATCATACTCTACAAAATACAGTATATTAGCCGGCCGGAGTGGCCGAGGGGTTCTAGGCGCTACAGCCTGGAACCGCGCGACCGCTACGGTCGCAGATTCGAATCCTGCCTCGGGCATGGATGTGTGTGACGTCCTTCGGTCAGTTAGGTTTAAGTAGTTCTAAGTTCTAGGGCACTTATGACCTCAGCAGTTGAGTCCCATAGTGCTCAGAGCCATTTTTTGAACAGTATATTAATTCCAACAACACTGTTTTTGGGATGCGATGCCATATCACACTGTTTAGGAACTCGTTGGGTCTAGCCTTGTTCTGTGAAGACATTTCGTCAGAAGACTTCTGACAGCCGCATCTCTGAGGATGGGCTTTATTTCTCTCATGATGGCTGTTGCTAGACTGTAGTGATGACTGTATTTCTCCCCAGTTCTTAGTCCGCTAATATATTTACACCAGCTATTTCACCTTTAGAACGCCAACTGTGTTTTCGATGTTCGTCTGTGGATGTGGTATGGAAATACAAAGACCACACAGCCTTCCTCATTTGTTCAAGATTGCCTGTGTTTTACCCAGCAATCTCCATGCCAGCACTACTACCATAATAATAAGCAACAATGTCATCATCATGTTCATTTTTCAGCCTATCTATGCATCTACAGTATTTAGGCATTACTGCAACAACAGTAACCTTACCAGTGTCAACACTAGTTGCTGTGACAACATCATTGTTGGAGTTGTAATCCCTTCTTTGCCATGTGACATCTAAAGATACTGTGAGGTCACAATTGTCAGCATTTTCTTCCAATGCTTCTTGCACAGCTTTCTTCATTTACCTCTGTGTTACATTTTCAAATGCAGACCCTAGTACATAGTTGTAAGCAACAAACTTTGAAGGTACGCTGGAAAGATTTAGAACGCCACATAGCTGCTTTGCCCTCACCAATTGCTCGCAGCCCATACACTAACCTAATATTTACACTATAAAGTTCAGTTTTCTTGTATCCCTTATTTATAGGTGCTGCAACAGAAATTTAGAAACACTACATATTAAACTGGGAAGCCAGGCAAATATGAGGTTCTACGTTGAGAGAAACGTTTTCTTGACACATTTTGCAGCACACACTGTTTTCAAGAGCTTCCGGCAATATGCTCGTATCAATGAGTTCAAAATCTTCCTACCCTTCGTCATATAAATTATATTTCTCTTCCAAATCTCTGAGTTTTTTATGAGAAGCACTGTTTTCATTTGTAGTAAGTTCGTTCAGCAAATCTGAAACAGACTTACATTTTCCAACAATGATGATGATGAAATGCTTCGCTTTGCTAGCGGTCATCGTCTGTCTTCTTTAGCCTGTTCGCCGGCTTTTTAAACACTTTTGCCCTAACTCTAGGAATCTTCGCTTCGGTAAATGAAGTACTAAATACGAAAAAGCTCGACAGAGCAATTCTCAGCACTAAATACAAAGAAACTCGAAACAAAAGCTTTCATATAGCACACTGTTTACAAACAATCCTAAGACAAAAAACGAGGAACGTCATGAAATCAGAAACCTTTTTAGACGAATAGTGTATAATCAGTAGCTGGAAAGTGGGATATTTGAATGCATGTCGCGTCATTATACTGCCAAATCGTTTATGGTCAGCCATGACAGAAGTGTATCACAAAAGTGCAATACCCGATCTCACAAATCTATAAAAATAAAATAGTTATGATAGATCATTTTAAAGAGGAAACTTCGAGCAATTTAATAGGCCAATAAAATTACAATCGATTTTTTGACGCAGAATATGATTCCATATCCCCTTAATTTTCGAGTGTTCTTGCTGTTCTTGTTTGATTTATTTTCATGTTCAGGATTAATTTAAATGATCCTTGCTTAAGCAAGAGCCACGTTAGCGTAGTTTACATTATATTTATAAATTGTTTCATGTTAACAGCCTCAGAAATTTCTTTTTATCTGAATAATTCAAGTAATATATTTTTGGCCTAGCTAAGCTTATATTTTAAAACTGTCTTTCCTTCTTTTCGTTTGCTAGGCTCGATTGATGTGCCGACTGCTCATGTATTTTTCTCGTTGGAATATGTGTTAAATGAAACTTTTTGTTGTGATCTAGCAAGGCCTCGATTTCATACTATTCCATTTTAAGGCGTATTGGTAAAAGGTCTACGCTTTGTAGACATTTCAAACATCCGTTGAAAGTTTCTCGTTTTCAATTACTAATTTTTTTCCTTGTTTTCTTACATTTAAATGCAGTTGTTTAGATTCATGTGCTTAAATGAAAAAACGGAAATACAATATTTGTGTTAGTGATGTCTTTTCTGGATGACGTGTCATGTTTTGATGGAGATCTGGACGAAAACGTGGTCACTTCCAATACATTCTCAGCGCTTGCTGAATATCGTCTTCAGAATGAAACATTACCTTACAAGGGAACCTCCCCATCGCAGCCCCTCAGATTTAGTTATAAGTTGGCACAGTGGATAGGCGTTAAAAAACTGAACACAGATCAATCGAGAAAACTGGAAGAAGTTGTGTGGAACTATGAAAAAAATAAGCAAAATATACAAACTGTGTAGTCCATGCGGAAGATAGGCAACATAAAGGAGAAGATGAGGTCAGGAGCGCCGTGGTCCCGTGGTTAGCGTGACCAGCTGCGGAACGAGAGGTCCTTGGTCCAAGCCTTCGCCAGAGTGAAAGGATTAATTTCTTATTTTCAGACAATTATTATCTGTCCGTCTTTTGGGAGTGATTATCACATCCACAAGGAAACCTAAATCGTCCAAGGCAGAAGAATGTTTTTACGCATTCGCCAAGTGTACAAGATAGGTGGGTCGACAACATATTCCTGTCATGTGACGCACATGGCGTCACCAGTGTCGTATACAAAATATCAGACGTGTTTTCCTGTGGGGGAATCGGTTGATCTATGACCTTGCGATCAAATGTTTTCGTTTCCCATTGGAGAGGCACGTCCTTTCGTCTACTAATCGCACGGTTTTGCGGTGCGGTCGCAAAACAAAGACACTAAACTTATTACAGTGAACAGAGACGTCAATGAACGAACTGACAGATCATAACTTTGCGAAAAAAAGAAGTAAACTTTTCACACGAGGGAATACTTTTTTTTAATCTCATTTCGTCCGCTTGCGTTCGTTGAATCTGCTTGGGGCGGACGTCCTAAGACATCCGTTTAAGTTCGTTGTTGATCGATTAAGTCAGTGTTTTTATTACAGAGGGCAGCTCAACCTCTGACCGGACACGCTGAGCTACCGTGCCGCCTATTTGAACCAAGGACCTCTCGTTCCGTAACTGCTCACCCTAACCACGGGAGCACGGCGCTCCTTGATATTGCTTATCTTGCGCATGGACTACTCAGTTTGTATATTTTGTTTATATTTTTCATAGTAGCACACGACTTCTTCCTGTTTTCTCGATTGATCTGTGTTCAGTTTTTCAAGGCCTATCCACTGTGCCAACTTATAATTAAATCTGAGGGGGGTGCGATGGGGTGGTTCCCTTGTTAGTATAATGACACTTCACCCGCCCCATCTTTTCATAGCCTACTCAGGAGTTTCCACATCTGATAATTCTCCCTGCGACCAGCTCAGAATAGTTCTCCATCGTTGCAAACCGTCTGTTTCACTACCGGTTCTAAGTTTCTTCTATGGTCTAGGTAAACTGTTCCCAGATATTAGTGGTAGTGGGTATATTTAATGCACATACGGGGGATGGGTACATTTCTTTCCACTTTCTTACCTTATATACCGAGCGAGGTGGCGCAGTGGTTAGACACTGGACTCGCATTCGAGAGGACGACGGTTCAATCCCGCGTCCGGCCATCCTGATTAAGGTTTTCCGTGATTTCCCTAAATCGCTCCAGGCAAATGCCGGGATGGTTCCTTTCAAAGGGCACGGCCGACTTCCTTCCCCGTCCTTTTCCTAATCCGATGAGACCGATGACCTCGCTGTCTGGTCTCCTTCCCCGAAACAACCAACGAACCAATCTTACCTTATACGTTGCCATTTCTCCTGAAATAGTTGGCCTAGCTATTTCTGCCACTTAGTAGTTCGATTCCTCTTTAGTCAACATCTGTTGTAATTCTGGCGTGTTGTAATTCTGGCGTGTGTTCTCTTGTAACTGAGGTGCAGCCGTACTAGGTGGACAATATTATAACACCATCGCAAGTTCGGAAGGTTTCATGTACATTTTCGATGTGCACCGGCCAGATTCCTTAGGAGAATGTGCCTGGTGAAAACCAGCCACTTGCAGTTCATGTAGTGTTCCTTTTAAGAGGTCTGCCGAGCGTCATTCCGTCATATAATAGAGTATCAACGAATTTCAGCTCTTCTCCTGCGCATACATCAATACCAATAGGGACTTCAATCAATAAGAAAAAGACATTAACTTTTAGTGTCGAAAACACCTTTGATATTTACGCATTTTACTATTTTAAATAACAAACCTTGTGCGCATTTCAGTGAGCGTTCTTGTGTACCACCAAATGTAGACGTTAACAGAGTGCGGTTTGGGATAGATTCGCAGTCTGGTAGAGAGACGGCAAAACTGTCAACATTTTCACACATTGCCCGGAAAAATAATTGAAGAGCAGCTGTCGGTAGGGAGAAGTGTCTCTTGCACTGGAAGGATTAAACTGCTGAAATTGGTCGTCGAAATTTCCGGTCGGGAAATTAAAAACAAAAGCCACCCGAATGCGGGCGTCCACTCACCGCTTCACTAATTAACCGAACTGCATGACTGGCGGAAATTCATTATTTGTCAATTATTTTGGACGGCTGCGCAGATAACGCCATTAACGGCGATTCCGGTAGCTCTGTAGATGGCATTAACACAGCCACTGAGTCGATACGGCTACGATCGCTGTATGTTAGTTCTGGACCCTGAATTTGCGTGACCTGCGGGGCGACACTAAACACGCATTGGGCACGAATATTACCTTGCAAATTTTGGCAGGCTCAGCAGGTTGTGCTGAAAAACTTTGCGGACCAGTAAATAGAAATCTACATACACGAGGAACGTTCAATAAGTAATGCAACACTTTTTTGTCGGACAGTTTCGGTTGAAAAGATGTGAAATTTGTTGTGGAGGATCGCGACATATTCCCGCATCAGCCACTATAGTTTCATGAATTTCTGATAGGTGACGGCGCTATGCGTAGCCTTCAAAATGGCTTCTCTAACAGAAGTGCGTTTAAAGTTCCCTTTGGAGGGAAACCGGAGCATCACGGATATTCATAGGCACCTGCAGAATGTCTACCGCGACTTGGCAGTTAAGAAAAGCATGCTGAGTCGTTGTGCGAGGGTCTCTCATCATCGCACCAAGGCCGCGCAAGCCTGTCCCATCTTCCGAGTGCTGACCAGCCAGACACTACTGTAACTCCTGCAATGTTGAAAGTGTGTACACTCTCATTCGAGGTGACCGAATGATCAACTGGTACACCGTACAAGGCCCATAGACCACGCAACTACACCGCGCGGCTCGGTCTCCTACGACTCTGAAGTGGTTATTCCGTTTAATGTCCTCATTCATGGTGCAAAAATCAAGTCTGAAGCGTATCGTGCTAACGTCACTTTGTTAGCACTGGAAGTAATTTGAGTATTATTTTCCTGAAGGAGGTTCGCCATTTGGCACGAAATTTTACCTACAAATGGTGTGCGGGCAAATGTGTTTCTTCCTTCTTATGAATCTGATTTGGGAGGTGTGGACTGTTTCTTTTTGATTTTGTTCTTAAGTTTATGAATTACGCCTAGGTTGTGTCAAGCTCTACACGCAAATTCTTTGATAATGTTAATTTCTTTTTGGCATTATGGGGGTGAGTGGAATTTTATGTATGCGATAATGTGTAGATCTGAAGAAAGCCATTTTGTGTTGTAATGGATGACACAAGGAGTCGTTAATGACAACATTACTGGTGGTGGTCTTTCTGTAAATCTGAAAGGCATGTTTCTTTTTTATATTAGATATTGTAAGGTCAAGAAAATTGATTCCTTTATCTACTTGTACCATTATAAAAGATAACAGTATCATCTACATACCTTTTTTGGCATATCATTTTATTTTCAAGTGAACAATGTGATCTGAAATATTTACCTTCTACGTGCTTAATGCAAATATCTGCAAATACTCCTGCCAAGCTACTGCCCATCGCAAGACCATCTTCTTGTTTATAAATTTCGTTATTAAAAGTTAAATAATTGCATGACAGGATTAGTTCTAGCAGTTCAGTGAGTTCACATATCTCAACCTTGGATAGATTTCTGTCTTTTAATACGTTGTTTCTAATTATCTGAATAGTGTCTTGTATACGAATGTTGATGTAAAGGTTTATTATGTCCATTGAAGCAAGTTTGGCACCCTCTGGTATTGGTAATTCTGTGATATGTTCAATATGTTCATAGCTGTTCTTAACTGAAAAATTGTTTTCATAGGTACAAACGATACTTTGAATGTCTTTAAGTCTATTGCTGATAAAGCATGCTGGACTGTTGCTTGAGTTGATTATATGCCTTACAGCACAATTTTCTTTATGAATCTTCGGTTGGAAACGTAGTTTTGGTGCCACTGGGTGCATGACAAGGCATTTTAGAACATCAGAATCAGATAATAGGAAGACAGAAGATCTTACTAGTTTCTTAACCTGCTCCTGAAATTCAGGTGTGCGATCACTGTTAATTTCATGTATGTCCTTTGACCGTAACCTGCATGTTCCTGTATGAGTAATATCTTGGCCTCTCATATGTCTGAGTTCTTTGATCAAGCCTACATGTTTTTCTTTAAACACAGTGTATATAACGAGTGCGAGACACAGTAGTGAAATTTGCAGCCTAATTAAAAAAAAAAAGAAACATTGGCGTGAAAATCATAACAAGTTGGCAACTGATCGGAAAAACTATCACCACAGCATAATTGCAATAAGGGTGCTTCATCTTTATGGAAGTACAGACATATTTTCGACAAATTTTGCCTTGCCACTTAGTAAAAATGGAAGCACTAAGTCATTGAACAAGATCCTGAACGTGGGCTTTCCACTACAGCTTACTATCTATCTAAACACCTAGAAATTAAAACTGTTAAGTTTCACTAATCATATGCCCATTCTGTAAAATTAAAACGTAAGGGTTTGTTGAATTTTATGTTATAAACTTTAAAAACTGAGTCTTACTGTGATTTAGCGTTAGTTTATTTTCTACAAACCATGAACATAGGTCACGAACTGCACTATTTAAACCGAGCCAATGCTGCATACAACATCCTTTACTATCAAGCTACTGTCATCAATAAACAGAAACGTTTGAGAGTTACCCTTAATACTATAGGGCATATCATTTATACAAAAAAGGAACAGGAGTAGGTCCAACGCCGATCCATAGGGCACTCCCAACTCGACTGTTCTCCACTCAGACCGCACATCGCAGCCATTCACAGCATGGTGAATAATGACCTTATTCTGTCTGTTGCTAAAGCAAGAGGTGAACCACTTGTGATGTACTCCCAGTTTTCCGTAACAGTCCAACTTCTGGAGCAATTCTCTGTGATCAACAAAAATAATTGCCCCACTTAAATAAAAAAATATACCTACCGTACGAAATCTTTTGTTCAGACCAGAGAAAAGAGAAAAAAAGCAGTTTCCTTTGTTAAACAATTTCTAAAGCCGAACTGTACATTTGATAGCAAATTGTTTGATATAAAATGATCACTTATCCTTACATACACCGTCTTCGCAATAACTTTAGCAATCACTGATGGCATAGAAATAGGCCTAATAATATCTACATTGTCCCTTGCTCCATTTTCTCCATTTCTATGAAGCGGCTCCACTACTGAGTACTTTAATCGCTCAGGAAACTGACCATTCCTAAAGGAAAATGTAAAAATATGGCTACAGATCTAACATGTGCAGCTCAGTACTTTAATATTCTGCTAGGCATTTCATCGTAACTATCCCTTAGTCTCCAGTGAGTTAATTATTAATTCAATCTCCCGTTATCTGTATCACAGATGAGTATTTCAGACATTAATCTCGGAAAGACATTTTCCAAGGAAATTATGTGATTTCCTATAGAAAGTATATTTCTTTTAATTCACCAGTAATGCTGAGAAAATGATTGTTAAGTACTGAACATATGTCTGATTCATCAGTAACAGAAATATTTTTATTGCGAACTGACTTTGTATCGTCGATCTTTTGGTGACAACCAGGCACTTCCTTCACAACTGACCATATGGTTTTAATTTTATCCTGTGAATTAGCTATTTGCATACCACTTACTCTTTGCCTCCCTAATAACATTTTTAAGCACGTTGTAATACTAATTGTAGCTTGATCTAACATTTTGATATAATTCCCCCTTTTTTCTACATGATATCCTTATCCTACTATTCAGCCACCAGGGCTGCCTGTTAATGCTAGTACCACATTTAGAACGTTCTAAAGGAAAGCAACTCTCAAAGAGCATGTCTTAAGGAAAGCATTATATTTATCATCTATGTTATTGACACTATAAATATGCTGCTCTTGCTCCTTGACAAGGTTTACGAAACTCTCTATTGCTCTTGGATTAACTTTCCTACATATTTTGTAATTATATGTCACATTTGTGTGAGTACAAAAGTCTGTTAGTGTTAAAATTTGTGTATCATGTTCTGAAAGGCCATTCACCCTTTTACTAACGGAGAGCCCATCTAGTAATGAAGAATGGATAAAAATATAGTCTATGGTTGTGCTACTGTTCCCTTGCACCCTAATTGGAAAAAACACAATCTGCATAAAAGCATATGAATTTAGGAGATCTACCAACATCATTTTTCCTGCACCATCATATACAAAATTTAGATTGAAGTCACCACATATAACTAATTTCTGGTACTTCCTACAAAGTGAGTCAAGAACCCACTCTAGTTTGAACAGAAATGCTCTGAAGTCAGAGTTAGGGGATCTATAAACAAAAACAATAAAATGTTTTGTTTCACTAAACTGCTCCTGCACAACACAGGCACTGAGCCACTGCCTTTAAATACAACCTACAAATAGTACACAATGTTAGTAAAGTAAAGAAAATGATTCTGCTTGAAGAGCTAGAAATTTAAATCCATAGCTCCAACTCACCACATCTTATTCTTAGCGAACAAGTAGAGCTTCCAAACAATTCTTACCTCCACACATTTCGTGCAATATTCAATAACAAATCTCATTATCCCCTAATATATAATAACAAAGTAATATGCTAAGGAAATCCGATGTAGCAATACTACAACAGTTCAAGTTTCACTAACATAATTTGTAAAAGCCATATTGTAAACAAAAGCCTTAACTCTAATTTTCGTAATTTGTGTTAGCTTTCAAAATTTCATGTGTATAACATCTTGTGTTTCCTGGATCTAAGTTCTCTGACTACAGTGTGGCTCTAAACAATGTAAGTAGGCTGTTTAGGTTTTTATGTTGGTAACGCGACGTAGTACTCTGTATGAAAATCGCTGGCTGTGCTGTGTGCAGTCTGTGGCTGGTTGGCATTGTAGAAATACTCGCTATTGTAGTTTGGGCAGTTGGATGTGAACAACGCGTAGCAGTGCGCAGTTGGAGGTGAGCCGCCAGCAGTGGTGTCTGGACGTTTGTCCATCAGGAATAGTAAATTTGTAATATTGGATATCATAAACTGATATGTGTATATATATGATGACTTTCGAACATTATTAAGGTGAATACATTGTTTGTTCTCTATCAAAATCTTTCATTTGCTAACTATACGTATCAGTAGTTAGTGCCTTCCGTAGTTTGAATCTTTTATTTAGCTGGCAGTAGTGGCGCTCGCTGTATTGCAGTGGTTCGAGTAACTAAGATTTTTGTGAGGTAAGTGATTCATGAAAGGTATAGGGTATTGTTAGTCAGGGCCATTCCTTGGTAGGGATCATCGAAAGTCAGATTGTGTTGCACTAAAAATATTGTGTGTCAGTTTAGTGTCGATCAGAATAACCAGAGAGAGGTATGTCTGAGTACGTTCAGTTTTGCTCAGCTGTTTGAAATTCAAATAACGTAAGAGGTTTATCAGCACAGCAATTGATTAATTTTTGTAAGGGGATGTTTCAACAGGTCTAACTGTCACTTTTGTAATTTGTAGTACCTCTGAGTAATTTCATATGTGTAACGTCATTGTACTTCCTAGATCTGAGTTCTCTAACAAAAATGATGATAAAAAAATTAATAATGTGGATCAAAAAAATTTTGCAAATCATAATAACTTTTTAAGTTTCTACGTGTGTAATATCCTTGCATTTCCTATAGCTAAGCTCTTTTATCATAGCCTGCATATTTCTGTATGAGCAACATCTTTGCACCACCTACATCCAAGTTGTTTGACCATAGCGTATATGTTTGTTTGTAAACACAGTGGACACCACGAGTCCACGAAACAGAAGTAAATTACGTTGCTAAATTTTGAAAAACTGAAACGTAGACGTGAAAGTGGAACAAATGTGCAACTGAGTGGAAAACCTGTCACTACATCAGAATTATAATAAGGGTGTTTCGTCTTTATGTAAGTACAGATATATTTTCGACAAATGCTGCCTTGCCACTTACAATTGGTCCACTTGTATTTGTTTAGTCATCAGAAAATGATTTTCTTTCTATTTCAACAGTTATCTCCAGCAATATAAACACGTACATGAATGTATAAATACCTGAGGATGGGCACAAGCTCGAAACCGGTCGTGTGACGAATAAATGTTCTTCTATTGTGACTGGTAACGGAAAGTTTCCTACACCCTACTACAGTTCTATTGCCAAGAAAACCATATGGTATCCTACTGGTATGCAAACATATACAATTGTTTGGTACTTTACATTTAATATTAAAGTTTTCCTTTAGCATTCACAAATGTTCAATAGGGCATCCATTGTACGTATCAAAAAAATGCAGGCGATAGTCACACTGGTCCCATACCTTTCAAATATCTTTTCAGTACAGTGCGCGGTATGTCTATAGACTCAAATGGAATTCTATTTCTACAAACGTACCCACTCCCCCACCCCACAAGGAACTCCTAGAAAAACAGCCAGCTAATATGTATCGTGGCAAGAGAATCCTTTGAATTGTAAAAATGATTTAGGTGGTGCTCTGACATACCAATAATTTCAGAATCACCATTTATAAGCAGTTCACGATCTTTAATACCTCTCATATTTTGAAGAAGTATGGTAACTCCTTCTGTACTTGGAAACATGACCTCCACTGACGGTGAGCACTTGGTTAGAGGGACTTCCTTTAAGCAGGTATACCTATCAGTTGACTTTAATCTAAACGAGGTGCAGCTCTAACAACAAATATTAAGGAATTTTTCTATGAATGATCCCACAACCACCGACCACACTGTCACCTATAAGCTTTCCCAGCCTCCACTTCCCATACCTACTGAGGTGCAGGCCGTGCCTATTGAAACCTGACCTACTGACATACTCAACTGGCACCACTGAAATGTCATCCATGCCCTCTGCCATCAGTGTCCTCTCCAGCCCCACGTTAACACGCCTGACAGCCACATCAAGATGAGGCTGATCATGACGCTGAAACTTTTGCACGAAATGCACATTAGTGCCACCAGTTTGAGTAGTTATCTTTACCTGGTCAACACACACACCATATTCCCCGTCCCTATCAAGAGTGTTCCCCTCTCCACCCACTATCACTACCTGTTCCTCCTTCGTAAAATTCCTACATAACTCCCCTATGCTGTCAGTCACGTGAGCCAACCCTGCACTAGGCTTCACAATGCTGGTGACCTGCTACTCACTCCCCAACACTTCCGGCAACTGCTGGCCCACACCTCCGCCTGCGAACTACCTAGCAGCAGAGTGTTCTTCTTTCTGTTAGACTTTGCAACTGACCTAGGCCTCTTAACTGCTGAGGACTGCTGCATGTTCCCTACATCTACAGCTACAAGAGGCTCCTCTTCACTCAACTCTGACCGTCGGTCAAATCTGTTGCATATTGGCAAAGCAAAACTGTCTAAATACTTCCTCCTCCTAGCTGCCTTCTTGCCAACTGCCAGCTCCCATTCCTCACCACCTTTGACCCTCCTCGATCTATGTAGTTCCTCCTTTTCTGTTACTGCACTTGAAGGGCAGTGATCTTACGCTTCTGCTCCTCTATAAACTTATTTCTACTACAGATTCTGCATTCCCAGGAGCGGATCTCACTAGAATGGCCACTGGCTTCCCCACTGCATTCCACCCAATGAAAATACTTTGGACAAATCCCAAACTGTAATCCACTACTCAAAAACCTACGACAAAACGCACACTTCTCACGCATGGTAAAATTTTACAGTCACCGAAAAAAACTATAAGTATAGGTCACCTAAGTTCAGTTACACTAGTAGAACTATTTATAGAACTTTCAATAGCGGTCTCAAAATTCTCTATCTACTAAAAAAGCAACTATTTGTATTAATACTACTACACCACAACTAATATCAGTACCAACAAAGCTTCATAACATTCAAGCGTCCACTGGAACACTCAGTGAAGTTAAAACACTGAATGGAAATTTTACTGAAATATTTCACTAGAAACCATAAGAAACGTCAGCTGAAAACTAAGGCACGACATTTACTAAACGGCTTCAACGCACAAAAAACTCTAAAAAACACAGCGAGCGAACGTTTCCAAAAGTTTAATAAATCATTATTTCGCCACATACAGCAAGCAGCACCGCTGGAAACTATTACATTTAATAACTGTATAACAGTTCAGATACCCCCAGAGCCATGGCTCTAGAAGACCTAAGGAGAGACCTCGTTCATGGAAGGTTGCATTAACCAGATTCCATTAACCAGATCTTTCACTGGTCGAGCGACATGCGATTCTTTACCATTTTTCATGAAAACAGCGGTTTCCGCATGGGTGCACACTTCCATAGCAGGAATCACGTACCATGAAAGGTCTCTATTACATGGAGACGACAGGGTACAACTGAATAGCCTTGTGGGAGTATTCACATGAAAGAAGAACGGACCAGGAGTAAAGGTGTTTGTGAATCTATACCACACAGTCACATACGGCAAGTACAGTGGCTGTTCGTGCACAACACTCTGTCTAACAGTACCCTCAATTCGGCAGTTCTGTGTGTCCATGGCACATTGTCGTGTAAAATGTGCCTCGTCAGTCTATAGAATTTGCCTGACGACATCAACTTCGATCCGTGCCAGAAACTGAAGAGCAAATTCAGAATGTTGCTGCGGATCAAGAGGTTCCTGTTGCTGCACCGACTGTATCTCGTACGGGCACCTCGTAAGACAGATCACAAAACTTCTCGGATTGACGACCAAAGAACGGGCAATTCCCGTGACAATGCACGAGCATTAGAAGTAGCTGACGGTATGTGCTGCATCGTCAGTTACAGCATCGTCGGCAATAACCTCTACAGGGAGAAGACGCCTCCATCTTCCAGGTGCCACGCCAAGCACATCCGTGTTTTCGAATTTCATTATCATCTTTTCTCCTCAGACCATGCAGTCGGAGATACAGGTACTCTCTCAGCGCTGCACTGTGATTGCTGGCTTTCACCTAAAAATGTTGCACCAACTGCGAACGGTCTCTCTTTTCTGTAGCCATGCTGTAAACTCAGGTAATTGCTTGTGAAATAACAGCGAGAATGCTCAAATGGCTCTGAGCACTATGGGGCATAACATGGGTCGTCAGTCCCCTAGAACTTAGAACTACTTAAACCTAACTAAGGACACCACGCACATCCAAGTCCGAGGCAGGATTCGAACCTGAAATCGTAGCGGTCGCGCGCTCCCAGACTGAAGCGCCTAGAACAGCGAGGATGCAAACAGTGTACAGCGTCAGATTTGCACCTGGTGGCCACAATGGGAACTAATGTTTGTTTCCAGCGTAAATTGGTTCTACATTAAAGCTTTAGCATATCTGCCCAGTTTTCCATAATTACGGAATTTACAGCCCACACGGGACCTCCGAGAATAACTGCATTCGCTATGAAGTCAGCTGATAGGTATTCCTGCTTAAGGGAAGTCTCTATAACAAAGAACCCACTTTCGACAAAGCTTCGGTATCCGATTAATGAGGGAATTAATATATTTCATCAAAATATACAAGGTAGTAGAGATAAAGTTAGTGAACTGCTTATAGATGTTGACTCTGAAATTATTTGTATATCTGAACACTTCTTAAATAAGGAGATAATTCAGAGGCTTCCTTTACCAGGATACAGGTTGGCTGGCAGTTTTTCTTGGAGCTCTTTGCGGTGTGGGGGAGTAGCCATGTATGTGAAAAACGGTATCCCATTTGAGTCAATTGATGTTTCAAAGTACTGCACTGAAAAGGTGTTTGAATGTTGTGCAGGTGTGGTTAAATTTAGTGGAGCTAAACTTGTAACTGTTGTTATTTATAGATCCCCAGACTCCGATTTCACAACATTGTTGCTAAAGCTAGAGGAGGGTCTTGGCTCACTTTATAGGAAATACAAAAAGTTAGCTATATGTGATGACTTCAATATTAATCGTATAAGTGATTGTGCAAGGAAAAGGATGCTCGTAGACCTCCTTAACTCCTATAACCTTATGCAAGAAACAGTAGAACTACCATAGACAACATTTTTGTTCATTCCTCATTACTAGAAGGGCATTCTGTTAGCAAAAAGGTGCATGGCCTTTCAGATCATGATACACAAATTATAACTCTAAAAGATTTTTGTGCTGCAACACATGTTAAATATAGTTATTAACATTTTAGGAAAGCTGATCCAGTTGCTGTAGATCCTCTGTAAACCTTATCAAGGAACAAGAGTGGCAAGATGTTTATAGTGCTGATACAGTAGACGATAAATATAATGCTTTCCTCAAGACTTTTCTCGTGCTCTTTGAAAGTTGCTTTCCATTAGAACGTTCAAAACCTGGTACTAGCACAAACAGGCAGCCTTAGTGGCTGACTCGAGGGATAATAATATCCTCTAGAACAAAGTGGCAATTATATCAAAACGTTAGAAATAGTCACAATATAAATGCAGAAGCCCATTACAAACAGTATTGTAAGGTGCTTAAAAAAGTTATTAGGAAGGCAAAAAGTATGTGGTATGCAGTTACTCGTAAAATAGCTAAGTCTCAGGATAAAATTAACACCATATTGTCAGTCGTAAAGGAAGTGGCTGGTCTGCAGAGACAGGTCGAGGATATAGAATCAGTGCGTAGTGGGAATGTCCGTGTTACTGATAAGTCGCACATATGTACAGTATTTAATAATCACTTTCTGAATGTAGCAGGTGAACTAAATAGAAACCTAGTCCCAACAGGGAATCATACAGCGCTCGTAGAAAAAAGTGTTCCGAGACTGTTGCCTGAAATGCTCCTCCATGATACTGACAAGAAGGAGATTGAGTTAATAATTAAATCACTAAAGACCAAGAACTCTCATGGATATGATGGGGTATCTAGCAGAATACTGAAGCATTGTTCTATGTATGTTAGCCCAGTACTTAGGCATATCTGTAACTTTTCCTATAGGAGTGGTCGGTTTCCTGACCTATTAAAGTACTCGGTAGTGAAACCATTTTATAAAAAGGGAGACAGGGATAATGTTGACAATTATAGACCTATTTCTATGCCATCGGTGTTTGCTACAGTTACCGAGAGGGTTGTTGGGGCATTTAAATTCACATAATTCGCTGTCAAATGTACAGTTTGGTTTTAGGAATGGTTTAACAACTGAAAATGCTATATTCGATTTTCTCTGTGAGGTTTTGGACGGATTAAATAAAAGGTTGCGAACGCTAGGTGTTTTCTTTGATTTAACGAAGGCTTTTGACTGTGTTGACCACAAAATATTACTGCAGAAGTTGGACCATTATGGAGTAAGAGGAGTAGCTTCCAATTGGTTCGCCTCTTACTTTAAGAACAGAAAGCAGAAGGTAATTCTCCGCAATATTGAGAGTGGTAGTGATGTTCAGTCCCAATGGGGCAATGGTAAGTGGGGCGTTCCCCAAGGGTCGGTGCTGGGGCCACTGCTGTTTCTTATTTATTTAATTAATATGCCTACTAGTATTACAGGTGATTCAAAAATATTAGTGTTTCCTGATGACGCCAGCTTGGTAGTGAAGGATCTTGTGTGTAATATTGAAACAGTATCAAACAATGTAGTTCATGAAATAAGTTCGTGGCTTGTGGAAAATAATTTGATGCTAAATCACAGTAAGACTCAGTTTTTACAGCTTCTAACTCACAATTCAACAAGAACCGATATTTTGATAAGACAGAATGGGCATATTATATGCGAGGCGGAACAGTTCAAGTTTCTAGGCGTTGGGGTAGATAGTAAGGTGTTGTGGAAAGCCCATGTTCAGGATCTTGTTTAGAAACTAAATGCTGCTTTATTTACCACTAGAGGAGTATCTGAAATAAGTGACAGTTCAACAAGAAAAGTAGTCCGCATATTTTCATACGCTTATGTCATATTTTACTATTTTTTGGGGTAATTCTTCTCATTCAAAAAGGGTATTTTTGGCTCAAAAACGGGCTGTTTGAGCTATGTGTGGTGTAAGTTCGAGAACCTCTTGTCGACCCCTATTCAATAGTTTGGGAATTCTGACATTGCCCTCACAGTATATATTTTCTTTAATGTCGTTTGTTGTTTGCAATATTAGCTTATTCTCAAGAGTTAGCAGCTTTCACTCAGTTAATACTAGGCAGAAATCAAATCTGCATGTGGAATGCACTTCCTTGACTCTTGTGCAGAAAGGAGCACAGTATTCTGCTGCATCCATTTTCGATAAGCTACCACAAGAACTCAAAAATCTTAGCAGTAGCCCAGACACTTTTAAGTCTAAACTGAAGAGCTTCCTCATGGCTCACTCCTTCTATTCTGTCGAGGGGCTCCTAGAACAGCTGAATAATTAAGCAAATACCAGTGTTTTCTTTATTTAAACTTACGAATTGTCGCCTGAATATGTAATTTATATTTCATTTTATCTGTTTCTACTATCGTATTATAATTTCATGTATTGAGTCGTTCCATGAGCATGGAGGCTTCTCCTTAATTTGGTCCCACGGAACAATAAATAAATAAAAATAAATACATCTTATCTACTGATCAGGTGCTGATTGCTCTTAGGGTGTGCATTTTCAAGCCCATGTTTACTAGACAATGTTTTCTTATTTTTATCCATGCTACCACCTCTCATGCTATCGAAAGCAAAGGGCTAACAGCAGATGTTTGTCTCACAATATCGAAGTTGAAGTGCTCATAAACCCCTAAGATTTAAGATTTAGAGGCACTGTTTGATAGACTTTTGACTTCGAATGATCATTCCTTTCATACTTCTGAATATTGACCATTCATCCTGGGACATCCAGCATATAGGGAGGAGCGCTGCACTTTAACACTTTCCAAGCTTCTGCGTCAGCCAACTCTGTGTTTGGAGTTTAATATAGAGGTTTATTCTAAATGATGGATCCATTTTCAAAAATTCGAACGTATTCAAGTACAAATCCATAACGAAAAAGTTTTATACCAATGAAAACCGGAAGTTTCAAAGCTTTTGGCGGGTGACGTCGGGCGAGAGGTGATGGTTTCAGAAGCGGGCGTTAGAGTTGTCCCGGCAATAGGGCCGTAATTCCGTTTCACTCGCAGTTCTGAGTGGTTTGGCGATTGCGGAGCACAAGGTTTTTTGCGTTCATGAGTTCGCCAATAGTCGTAAATTGCAGTGCAGAGGGTATTTTCTTTACCAAATTCGTTACTCAACCACCAACTGGAAAAGCATTAGCCGTTAGTTAAAACAATTTAACGGGACTGCGATGTGTGCAAATGAAAAGTCGCAGGCTGACCGCACGTGTCAGAGGATGATGTCTGACGGATTCAAGAAAGTTTTGTGCGCAGTCCCAATAAGTTTACCAATAGAGCCAATCGAGAACTTGGAATACCCAAATCAACTATTTGGAAACTTCTGAAATGGCGTTTGCTATACGAGCCCTACCGATTATAACTTCTGCAGGCTCTCAACCCGAATGACTAAGAGAAATGTCTCTCATTTTGGGTTATGTGCTAGTAAAGATGGAGGATGACTCACTTCTGAGCGTGTCATTTTTAGCGACGAAACGACGTTCCACCTTAGTGGAAAAGTCAACAGACACAATGTTCGCATATGTGGTTTGAAAAATCCACATTCACCACTGCAACACAAAAAAGACTCACCGGAGACCAACGTGTTCTGTGCCGTGTGCCGTACAAAGATTTATGGACCACTTTTCTTTGCGGAAAGAAGTTTAATGGGAATCGCATACCTGGAAATATTGGTACAATGGCTGTTCCCTCAAGTTAGGAATATTCTCAGGACTTCATTTTGCAGCAGGATGGAGTTCCGCCCCATTGGCTGCGTGATGTACGAAGATTTTTGAATAAATCACTTCCTCAGCAGGTCGCAGGGGACTTGAAGATCGGGCTCTGCACATCTGAGCACCGAGATCTCCTGATCCCACACCCTACGACTATTTCTTACATCGTTATGTGGAGGAAGCTGTTTACGTCCCGCCTCTACCCACCACTCCAAACTATCTACGGAACCGGATCGCTGCTTCCATGTATTCAATAACAGCAGATGCGCTTTGGCGTGTGTGGTAGAGTTTGGCTACCGCATCGTTGTTTGCCGTGCAGCCAACAGTTGCCACATTGAACATTTATAACATCTATCACATTTTTAATTATTAAATAATTATTAAAAACTAATTAACTACAAATTAATACAAATTATCAAATTTATTAACTTGATATCAAAAATTATGGAAAAAGCTTTGAAACATCTTCTTTTCATTGGCATAGAGCCGTTCATTTTGGATTTGTACTTGGATAAATAGGAATTTTTGGAAATGGGTCCTTCATTTAGAATAATCCTGTATTTCCTTGTTCCATTTTCAACAATGGCATTCAATTTTCAAATCCCGCTATCTTTCTATGAAATTACGAAAATTGCTCTGGAAAACTAAGCTTTTTCCAAATATGAAAGAATGTTCCATTGTACAACATTGTCGTGTACTTAGCAAGAAAATTTATATTCGACTGAAATTTAAAAGCGTTGCAGTCGTGAAAAATTCTTTTTAATGCTGTATCAAATAGTATGTCTACTACAATATCACTCTACTCCATACCAACAAATCAGTAAGTGATATTAAATTGAGCAGAAGTGTTATCAAAAACTAATTACAAGTTTAATACGTTTTGAAATAGAAGCTAACGGAAACTGACAGAAATGTTCCACTTTCAAGATAGGTAAAGTTGGTGAGTCGTTGATCGTACTCAGTTCTATTGCAGTTATCTGATGTTACATGGTGAAAGGCCGTCTTATGTTTCAAGGTACAAGATGGTGCACAACCGACGAAGTATGGCTTCACTTTCCACATGTTATATGAATGGTCTTGAAATATGTATTGCAGTCCACTCACTATAGAATTCTGAAACAGAAGAACTGATAACTTACTGCAAATGGCTTTAATATGTTATACAGCACTTAGATGTGTAGCACCCGAAATACTTACATACGCTGCGCAAAACACAACCTCATGTCTAACAACAACAGAACCTGAATAAAATGGCGAGAACTGCTTATAGCAGGCGGTTTCTTGTGCGCGCTCCTTCCTGTGATCATATGATTAGCCGGTGGAGTGAAGTACCGGAGGAAAAACATCGACGTGTTTACAGGTACGAGATCCACGAGGTACAGCAGACACCCCTCATCCCCCTAAAGGACTAAAATGGTTGTGGAACTCCAATTGCAAGCTACCAGTCTAACGGCTAACGGCTTCCTAGGGCAACAAAACTTCAATATCAGTGCTTCGAATAATTATTGTGGCAAATTACCCACAAGCTGTTCATTCGCTATTTGAGAACCGGAGCAGAAAGCTACCACCAACGAAGTTTAGAAATGACTTGTAATTAATTCCAAACTTTTTCTCACTCATACTACCCACAAAATAATGAAAGGAAAAAAATTACCGCTTACTACAGTTTTGCTGTTTATGCAGCTTCAGATTCAGGTGTGACGTTTTAATCTGTTTCTTCTTTACTCTATATTCGACACATATTTTGCAAACAGTAACCATAATACCACTGAATACAGCCGCAAAATTATATCGCTGTAGGGTACAGCACATTTAGAAAGACGTTTGGACGGAACTCAGAAGAACTACGTTTTGTAGCATACCGATCATGTAATCGTAAATTACGAAATTTATGACGTAATATTTGTATGAAATCTTATCTTCCAATAGCAATGGAATAATTTATTTCTGTTACTTTCTTTTCCTATGATCAGTCCTAAAATAAACGTATGACTGTGCAATATTTACCGAAAATCTCTCACATACTTATACATGGCACTAATGACCTCGCCGCTTTTTTTGAGCCTTACACAGTAGTCACATCACATCACGTGAAATATAAAGAAGGGTTTTCCCTGTGTTGGTTTACCAGTTTTGCTTTCGAATTTTTCATTAATCTACGGGTTAATAATTTCAGATTAATTAAACTATCTGCTGTGTCATCCGAACAAGACACGCCAAGGGCAAAAGCACCACAGGCGCAAAGATGCGAGCTGGTGCCAGTGCTATAGAGACTCGCCACTTGCGCGAGTTCCACTAGCGCCAGGGGTAGCACTGAGGATGAAGATAACGACTTCGCCTCGGCCAGTTTCCGGCCGAGTACAATCCTCAATGACCGTAAGACAACGAACAGAAGCCTACTCGGAAGATAGAAGAGCAACTCTCGCCCAAGTCGTTACGCATCATCGTCCGGGGCTGACATAGACAGGGAACGTTGTTTAGTGAACTCTTAGAAGTGAACAGGCAGTTGTTGTAAATTGCTTTTTCTATGTGCTGTGAAGTTTACTTACGATTATACGTACTTAGCCACTGAGGGCCTTTTTTATGTTATATTACATGCTGTGTTGCAGACTTCATTGTTCGACAAATCACAATGCTAAGGAAACCTCTTAACCCATTTGTGTGATTTTGTTACTAATTTGTTGGAGTGGTGTAGAACCTTCGTTCTCCTACCCTGTTAACTGACCCTGGAGTACAGCTGTGTAATAGTGGCAGAGAGATATACTCTTAACGGTGTACTGCACCAGAAGCCGTTTCACAAACTCACAAACTCGCCAACCGTTCAACAGTGGCAACTCGCCCCCCACTGCAGTGGCGACGAGCCCTTTACAAAACTGCCGACAAGGGTTTAAAAAACTATCATAATTAGGATTTTGTATTTTCAGTCATAAATGTTTTACATGCTTAACTTCAAATACACTCCTGGAAATTGAAATAAGAACACCGTGAATTCATTGTCCCAGGAAGGGGAAACTTTTTTGACACATTCCTGGGGTCAGATACATCACATGATCACACTGACAGAACCACAGGCACATAGACACAGGCAACAGAGCATGCACAATGTCGGCACTAGTACAGTGTATATCCACCTTTCGCAGCAATGCAGGCTGCTATTCTCCCATGGAGACGATCGTAGAGATGCTGGATGTAGTCCTGTGGAACGGCTTGCCATGCCATTTCCACCTGGCGCCTCAGTTGGACCAGCGTTCGTGCTGGACGTGCAGACCGCGTGAGACGACGCTTCATCCAGTCCCAAACATGCTCAATGGGGGACAGATCCGGAGATCTTGCTGGCCAGGGTAGTTGACTTACACCTTCTAGAGCACGTTGGGTGGCACGGGATACATGCGGACGTGCATTGTCCTGTTGGAACAGCAAGTTCCCTTGCCGGTCTAGGAATGGTAGAATGATGGGTTCGATGACGGTTTGGATGTACCGTGCACTATTCAGTGTCCCCTCGACGATCACCAGTGGTGTACGGCCAGTGTAGGAGATCGCTCCCCACACCATGATGCCGGGTGTTGGCCCTGTGTGCCTCGGTCGTATGCAGTCCTGATTGTGGCGCTCACCTGCACGGCGCCAAACACGCATACGACCATCATTGGCACCAAGGCAGAAGCGACTCTCATCGCTGAAGACGACACGTCTCCATTCGTCCCTCCATTCACGCCTGTCGCGACACCACTGGAGACGGGCTGCACGATGTTGGGGCGTGAGCGGAAGACGGCCTAACGGTGTGCGGGACCGTAGCCCAGCTTCATGGAGACGGTTGCGAATGGTCCTCGCCAATACCCCAGGAGCAACAGTGTCCCTAATTTGCTGTGAAGTGGCGGTGCGGTCCCCTACGGCACTGCGTAGGATCCTACGGTCTTGGCGTGCATCCGTGCGTCGCTGCGGTCCGGTCCCAGGTCGACGGGCACGTGCACCTTCCGCCGACCACTGGCGACAACATCGATGTACTATGGAGACCTCACGCCCCACGTGTTGAGCAATTCGGCGGTACGTCCACCCGGCCTCCCGCATGCCCACTATACGCCCTCGCTCAAAGTCCGTCAACTGCACATACGGTTCACGTCCACACTGTCGCGGCATGCTACCAGTGTTAAAGACTGCGATGGAGCTCCGTATGCCACGGCAAACTGGCTGACACTGACGGCGGCGGTGCACAAATGCTGCGCAGCTAGCGCCATTCGACGGCCAACACCGCGGTTCCTGGTGTGTCCGCTGTGCCGTGCGTGTGATCATTGCTTGTACAGCCCTCTCGCAGTGTCCGGAGCAAGTATGGTAGGTCTGACACACCGGTGTCAATGTGTTCTTTTTTCCATTTCCAGGAGTGTATGTAGTACATTATCTCGTTTGTGAGGTAATTAGAGTGTGGCGAAACAACCGCTGTATCATTTGAAATATACAGATGCGAGCAAGTGTTCCGGCAGAACTTACCCCAGTTCACTGCTACTAGCGCCACGTCATCATAACGCGCCTGCGTAGCATACAAAGTGTTGCACCTTAGTCTAAGAAGGAAATTAAACAGTAACTTTTCCAAACTCTGTCAAGATGTGATCAATAGCCTGCCTATGTGGCCGAACGTTTCTAGGCGCTTCAGTCTGGAACCGCACGACAGCTATGGTCGCAGTTTCGAATCCTGCCTCGGGTATGGATGTGTGTGATGTCCTTAGGTTCGTTAGGTTTAAGTAGTTCTAATTTCTATGGGACTGATGACCTCAGATGTTAAGTCCCATAGTGCTCAGAGCCATCTTTTTGTGATCAATATATGATCCGACAAACTAAAAGAAAGTACGAAAATGCCCAGCTTTTAAAAATTCTAAAAAGACTTCCAAAAGAACAATACAAGAAACTTTTATAGAACATTCCAAACAAAAGTAACCGGTTACCAGCCTCAAAGTGTTTCTGCAAAAATGAAAACGGCACTTTGCTCTTAACTATCAGGAAAATTATAAGATACCTGCTAATTGCTTTGAAAAAATTGTAGACTGTCCAGAACCAGCGAATAAAATCCAATCACAGCTAACAAATAACACCAACCCTAACTCCAAAGAATCTGACGAAATCGAAGTAACTAAACAAACTTAAACAATAAAGCATCCGGAGGAGACGATGTAATTGCAGAACTACTAAAATCAGCTGGCCCTAACACGATCAAAGATCGCAGTCATCTGATAGGAGATATCTGGCAAACTAAGAATATACCTGACGTCTGGAAAACGACCTAATTCATCCATTACGTAAAAATCGGGATATAACCGATATTAATAATTAATAGGAATCGCTCTTCTTTTAGTAACACAGAAAATTCTCTCGCAATATTCACTTGATCGAACCCAAGAACTGATTGGTGACTACCAAGCAGGCTTTAGACCAAATAGATCCTATTCAGAACACATTCTTAATTTAAAACTAATCCTTAGGCACCAAAGAATTTCTTTTAACAATATTGTATGTACATTTGTTGATTATTAAATGGCCTACGAGTCAGTTGATCGGGAATGCCTTCTCCAAATTTTAAATGAACCAGGGCTGCATTATACAACTCTAACACTGATTAACCGACACTACCTCTGAAGTTAAAGTCGTGAGAGAAATTTATGAATCTTTTGATATAAAGACTGGTGATATAAAGACAGCGAGATAGACTCTCCCCACTACTGTTTAACTGTGTTTTGGGAAATGTAATTACAGAATAGTGGGAGCAGAAGTCGAGTAAAAGAAAATCAATCAATCAAGATAGGTAGGAGTAATATCAGAGTAGATTGCCTCGCCTTTTCAGATGATCTGGCAGGATTAACTAGGGATATTACCACAGCACAAAAAAAATTCTTAAACAAGTTGCGGGGAAGTAGGACTAAAAATGTCATTAAAAACGGAATATGTGACATATAATACAGAAGCACCAAAGTTTTTGAACACAAAATATGGAAAAATGAAAAGGGTTCATCAATTTCAATGTATGTTGGAAATCATAGAAGAAAACGTTATTGAAAAAGCTGCAGACTAAGTCAGAAAACGGCAACTGGTTTCAGATTAGCAACAATATATTTATAACAAAAAAGTGACTGATGCAGAAACTTATAGGCTGAGAAGTAACATGAAAAAGACGAATACACAGACATACACGGTGACATGAGAAAATGAATTAAATTTTTTGAGCACGTTAAGGGAATGGCACCCACTAGGTTGACATAACAAACAGCAGATTTTACGAAAATAGAGAAGGCAAAAATTGAGTCAATTAAATGGATCACGTTGATTAAGAAGGATGTAACTCTGGCAGATGTTACAGACAGAAAAACATGCAGACAAAAGATATTTGATTAGAAAGTTCGTCAGAGGGAAGTTAGAACACGGACTGAAACATCGTGATCTGATGAAGGAAAGAGACTTCATTCTGAAAGGATGAAACAAATGTGGACACAAAGGAAGACCAACCATCAAAAGCAGCACTGATGGATGCACCCTGCGTGAATAATAATAATAATAATAATAATAATAATATGCTTCAGTATATTACTGTTAAAACTGTTAATTCTCCCAATGATCTGATTTTGTTTCGCTAAATACATTGCTTCAAGAATAAAATCAGAACGGAAATATTGGCCCATCAATGGTAGCCATATGAATTTTATCCACTACTATCACATCTCCAGCACCAACGCGTGAAAACTCCCCCTTTACAAGAGGACACGACACTCGTCTGACAGTGTTCTAGCAGTAGTGGACACCAGAAGATCCTGGGGAAAATCCCAGCAAAGGGGTCGAAACATCGATAATTTTAGAAGAAACATGACGCTGCCTAATAACTAGGGCCCGGTTTTTAATTACCTATAAAGCAGTGAAATACGCAAGCACTTATGACCTAAAACTTACATAAATATGACGTTAGAAATAAAATATGACTTAATAGAAGTTTATTTAAAGCGTTCTTGTTTGTTTATTTAATTTTTTATTCACCATAAAGTAACACAAAATTCACATCTCAAAATATTGTAAGTATAGTTCTTCCTTTCTGTACGGTTGTGGCTAATTTGCACCTATTTTTTGAATGTCTGAATGTTTTATTTTCTAAACACAAAGTACAGTGAAAAGATCATCTATCGTAACAGTAAATCTATGTTTTCATTTCTACATAATATTTAAAACGTTTCACATTATTTAACACTGTATGTCAATCTTCAGTATCTGCAAAGTTGCACTGCATCACAAGGTGCATTTTCTGGTTTTCCATTGCCAAAGGTCTACGGTTGTCGCTGAGGATAGCTTTGTACCTGGAAAAGCTCCTCTCCACTTCACAAGATGTCACTGGAGTGTATTTGAAGGCAGCCAGGTCACTGGAGTTTAGCTTTGTTTCAGTATCTTCAAATGTTTCAGCATTCCCTGAAAGACTGTCACTAATTTTGCACAGTGTAGAATATCCAGGATTCCGTTGGAGAACACTTTGCAATTTGATTTTCACCTTGTCAGCCACATGACCACAAGCTCGACCCAAATCACTCTGCACATGTTGCACAATACTTAGGGCCTCACATAGCTGAGTGCTAACAGCTTCCAGTCGTTTGATGGATTTTGATATCACTGAAAATTTGGCGTTGATGGATGCCAAGTTTCGAGACAATCTATCTGTAAAAACTTCTTTAATAATTTTGAAAACACTTGATTAATCTCTATCAAGCTCATAGAAGATTGTCTTTATTTGGGTGTAGTTGGTGCAGTAATACTCAGCAGCATTAAGCCAAGAACCCCATCGTGTAAGAACAGGTGCAGGTGTGAGGGGCGTTGAAGGTCCTTGTTCCTTGAATTTCTGCACTCGTAGCGGAGCTTTCACATAGATTTTCTTGCCCACTAATATCTGTAGTTTCATCTATCGACAGCCAGATCTTTTGTTCAGCAATAGTAATTCGTATTTTGTGGCGCACATCATTGTAGCATACGGGTAAATAGTTCTTTCTCAGTGTAGACTCATCTGGTACTGCATGTGTTGTGTACTTCTCCAAGATCTGTCTGAAGCGTGGATTCTTCAGCTTTTCCAGTGGGATGTTGCAGGACACCATCATCTCACACAAATCATTGCAGAATGATTGCACTGTTGACGATTGACATGTCTGTTCAAATATCAGCGTTTGCCTGCTGTTATTTTCAGCACTTTGTTTCACACAGCTGCTGTGTTTAGCGGTATTACAGTGCTATTTCACATTAAAGTGCTTGTCTGCACTAACTATAACTTCACACAGTTTACAAAATAATATTTTTCCTTCAGTACTAAAGAACGTCTCTCCAAATTCTCGAACATATCCTCGAAACTTCACGCTATCGGAACACTTTGCTTTAGGCATGTTGAACAAGGCAAAGGCTGTATTCAAACTGGTTACTGGGAACACCTGTGCGACTGCAATGATTATTACAGCAGAAGCCGCCTATGTTGGCTCTGAGAGCGTATTGTCGGCTCTGCGCAACGATGTTTTATGTTCGCGAAACGACTGTTGTGGTACACCGATTTTCTGCTACAGTCCTGAGAAATAAAGCTGTGCACTAATTTATTTGTTTATCTTTCATAATTAGACGTTAAATATTGTCTCGTGAGCAACATATTCATTTTCTTATTCGTGTGTCCCGTAAGATACGAGAAAATCGAAATACGCATTTTTGGCAAAAGTTGACGGAAATATGACCTATTATTTTAAAATCCGCAATATGACCTATCACTAAAATTTGTTGAAATATGACTTTATATGCACAATCAGAATACGTTTTTCGACATTAAAGTGCCTAGATTTGAGTATAAATTGTTCTAAAATTAACCCTATAGTTCTGAAACAATTATGACTTCTCATTAAAATCCAGGCCCTACTAATAACCCACAAGATTTTTAACTCCAGTGCAGACTTACAAAAAATTATAGACGCTACGTAATGCTGCTATAAAGCTAAAAATTGTTCATAAAGTGCAGATGTATGTCACAGTCATCTGTTATAAGTCTCAGTTCGATAGCAGCCATATTTTGGTTAAATTCGGCATTTATACGAAAAATTGAAGGTACTAAACGTTAGAATTAGAAAGATGAATATTCGTATGAAGATTGAGTTTGATATACAATTACTAACTACGTGACTTCATTAAGCTACTTCTAATATTTCTCCAGTAATTTACTAAAAATTAAATTTAGAACAAAAACGTCATTATTTGTAGCGGATAAAGTATCATTTATATTAATGATAGAAAGTTCTGATTATAGTACTTCATTACATCCATTAAATAATAAAACAATAACAAGTTTCAAGACCTTAATGTAGATAACAACCAATAAAAGGTCTCTTAAAGATGTAGTGTCATGTTGTAATGTCGGTTGTGTTCTAAAAGTTCTAGCCAGCAAAATTTAAATGGAGTCAAACTGTGGGGCGGCGGGTGGAATAAATGTTGAATAAAATGTAGAATGTAATGTAGAAAGATGCATTTCCCGGCCGAATAACAACATATGTGGGGCGGCGGATGGAATAATTGTTGTTATAAATGCTCCTTTCCTTTATGCTGTGTTGTTGTTTGCCATTCTCAACACTGGCTCTCTAACTACAATATTGGTAACCAGAAAGTGATTAGCAAAACGTGAAGCCTGTAATTAGAATTCCTAGTGCCCACTTCATCTGAGAAATACACGTATAGCTACAGCTTATAGCTCTGAGGAATTAGGAGATTATCTGGGATTCATAATCAAAATCGATTCTCTCTAAAATGTTCACTATATTCTGAAAGTCACAGACCAAAAAAGAATCCACACAATCCAACTACCAGAGCAGTTCAGAGTCTAAGGCGCTGATGCAACTATAACTGTTCAAATTAAAGGTTTAAGTGAATGCTCGCCATAATTTGATGATAATGTCCATCAAACGCCACGCTAAATAATGGTAGAATGTCTGTCCCGCGACGGCACGTGAAAATACGACATACGCAAACTGAAGATAGATCATTAAAGTCATCCCAGAATTATCACTTCACTCGAAAACGATTTCATGGTTACGCATATCCCGAGTAACTTATTACGGCATCCGAGGCTGTTCATAGCAATGATACCAATGCGACGCGACTCCCGACACAGATGGTGCACTAATAAATGTCTGCAGAAAACTGGGGCCTTTTTCCTCGCGCGGCGTTCTTATATATAAAGCCGCGGTGCGGACGGCTGAGGGAACGCCTGATAAAAATTGCTCTCCCGACTAGCCGCTGGGATAGTAATGCACCACTTCAAGTTATTGAATAAATCATCGCTTCCTTTGCTGATGGCCGATGAAGCTCACAATTTAAATATGCAATCAGCACACAGGTAAGTAATCATAATAAAAGTGTGACGTGGCTGAGTCATATATTTTGGGCGAGAGAATTAATTTAATTACACTACACGCAGTAGGCGAGCTCTGAACTTGCTCTTTGGAGATACGCTGTCGCTATAGTTTTATAGTTATTCAGATGAAACTTATCACATATTTATGATTATAGCGAATTTCCCTTCTACTTAAATTTAAACGTCCTAGCATTATTTATTCGCCTACTTAATCTATCTTGCTTCCTTAATTTCTAAGACAAAAACCAGAAAATTATAAATTTCAACAAAAATTTTAATTTCTGAGATCCAGAATACTGTTTCTACTAAATTATTAATCAAAAAGGAATCTAAATACAAATTTTTAAGTTTCTAGCTCTTTTCTGTTGCGCCAATGATTTTTGCAGAAAAACGTCCAAATTTCGAAAATGGTTGAAGTTATTGAACTGATATTTAACACATATTGATTTAGTAATACTCCTGACACGCTAGAAACGTTTCAGGTTATTTACTTGATTTTTAAAGTATTGCGCAACATTTATGACGTCAGAGCTAGTTACAGCGGACTAGGCTGGCACACGATGGAAAGACTGATGAGAATTTTATAAGGCGTGAGTAGGCTGCCTCCCTACGAAGCTAAAACGTTTCCTGCAATTAAGGAACACGTAAGTCTATTCACTTATAAATTACGAAGATTGTAAATTGATTCACGACAGAATTATTAAATATTATGTGTCCGAGGAAGACACCGTTTAGATGCTGCGGTCTGTGTTTGGAGCGGTTGACGGCAGATGTTCTGTTCGGCCATCCGCTGCGCCGAGATATAAATACGAGCAGAGTGGCAGTGAGCAGACACACTTCGCACAGAGCTATATACGTGCCCGCGTCAGTCAGACGCCGGCATAAGCTGTGTCATGGATGATGTCACTGCCAGGCTGCCACCAAATGCATGTTATCCGTAAAAATATTAAGTGAACTCCTGAGGATTCTACACCGTCCTGGACAGCTTAGATTTCATTGAAGTCACTGTTTTTGTGCTGGCCGTAATACAAAACTGCTCGGCAAGTGGTGAGGTTATTTTCAACATTTGTAGAGAGCAAAACTTTGATGATTGGAATTCAGGGTAAGAGACTATCTTAATTAGAACTTATTGTAGGGGGTCACCTCTCAACTGCCCATAGTGCAGTTTATCATAAGGATATTATTTTTATCAGAAATATAACAATGTTTGTGCGTGTGATCTTTTCCTGAGTTAGAGCTCTGAACTTTTATTTATAATGATAGTCCTGATCCCGCTGAATAAATAGCTAGTAGGATCATTTTCTTTCAGTGAACACAAGAAGAATGTGGACTTGCAGACAGGAAACTATGGTCAGTATGTTCTCCATCGCTTTCTGTATGACCAAAAAATTGTTTTTGGGCTCTTGTAAACGACGGCAAAGAAGATTAGTTAACTCACCACCCCACCAGATTTCTGCAGCTGTTTTATACACAAGAGTTCAGTTCATTGAAGAATCGTAGTTGGAGGAGTTACTGCTAGCTAAGAAATCCTCTTATACGCACGCTCTATTGTGGTGTGCTACGACTTGTTGGAAAACGAAACATCCAAAAGCGGCGTTTTCTCACAACAGAAAGAAAAAGCTAGAGCTCCGACCCGCTCAGGTACGCGAGTCATGTATCCGTTTCCTGAAAAAAAAAAAGAACAAGAACTAGTTGTTCTTCTTTTCGCGGGAGGCGTCACAAAATGCTTTAGACTTTTGAGAGTCTTTCTGTTTGCTTGATTTCCGTATGTGATTGCTGTTATCATAATCTCCTAACGCTTAACGGTTCACTTTTACAATTAAATGTAAGCTAGTCACATCGCTGAACACTAAAAATGGAAGAAAATAGTTGTTTTCCACAGCTATGTGTAAAACGATATCAAAAAACAGTGTACGTTGTTGTTTGCTAGAATAATTATGGGGCTGTAGCTGGAACATCTTGTACAGTGTAAGTCGCAAGCGTCGTCAGAAAGACACCTAACAAACACACGCGGAATGGTTAACTCTCGAATGGCACAAAGAGTAATTATACTAAAGTGGATTAAGTGCAAAACTCTGTCGAATGCACTATGCTTTCTGAGAGAGCACTTTGCAGCAACCTGTGGATACCTCTTACTGCATAAACAATGTCCTGAGACAGACACCGCCATCGTCGAATGCTTGCCGTTGCAGCAGGTGTGGTGGAGTATTTACATAAATCACGTCGCACAGTATACATAGAATTTCACATGTTGCAACGTAGAATACAAAACGTCTTTTGTTGCTATGTTATCGCCATATCAACTTGATGTTCACTTGTTAACTTCTTTTAAGAAATATTTTGTCAATAGCAATTGACAGTTTTTGAACATAGCGCAGACGTAATCAAATGAAGTACGATACAAAAGGAATCTTTGTTTTCAGGCACGCTGTGAAAGTTTCAGATTTTTTACCACATTAATTAGCATTTCCTTCTTTTATAAGCTACAGCTACATCATCATCAGTACTACCGGTAGGCAGCCGAAATCTACTTGTTCATTTTCTTCTTGCGTTTATTATGTGGTCATTATTTTTTGTATGTTACTAAAACTTTCCGTACATTTGGTATTCGTCCTCATTTTCCAGAGTCCGTTTTCTGTGTGTGCCAAGTGGTCGTAGAACATTGCTCGGATGACTGCAGTATGCGTAAACATAAAGATGCAGTTTTGTCATTTGCACCTTAGTTCTTCCGATCGTATAAATTCTGTTATATTTACATTTTCAGAGGTTGTACTCTTGTTCATTTCCGGTTTTTGACGGAGCACATATCACGTATCACATTCAGGTCCACAAGTAAATCCGTGGATTAATGTATCAACATTTATATATAATACAATCATTAGTCCGACTAAGGTCTATTTTGCGCTGTTTTTCATTGGTCGAGAATTTACCAATGACGGTGATTTACCAATTACATTGCACAGCTGATGGGTGTGGGGTGAACGTTGTGTGCGTTCCTCCAGATGTTCGATTTATATCGAGGATATTTGTCTACTGTTCTTTTGTTGGTGTCAGGATATTGCAAAAGACTTTGATGGTTAGTAACTGCAGGTCGTCCGCTTTCTGTTTATGTTTAACAGTATCGTCGCATTGTAATGAATTTGGGACCTGTCGTCCGTGTGCAGTCTCTGAGAATATGTTCCGATTTTGAGAGACATTCAAGCATCTAGACAGCTAGACAGAGGTGTCTAGATGCACCATGATGACTCGAAGTGCTGAACACGTGAACCGACAACTTACAACTGGTCTCCAGGCATCCTTTTTTATTGAACAATTTCTGTTATTCCAAGTTTCTATCTTCAGTTGCGTAGAATACATAAGCTTGTGAAGTCGGATGAATCTTTTTGAAACTGATGGCATTTTCTGAAAAAACTGCATGATAGAGCATATAATACCGGATAAAAATAGGTGACGGTGTGCTCAAACTGTAGTAATTCGGCATCGGCCTCCCAGTGAATAAAAAATAATTGTGTGAGAGGATTACCTCAAGTAACTTTTAATACATCGACGGACAAGAGAAGATTGTTTTTAAACAACTTACATTTCGTAAATAATATTTCTCCACTGTTGATTGTGACTATAAGTGACTGGTACATTCTTCAAGGAGCCTAGATACTAGGAAAAGAATCTTCGGAGTTTCGTGGGACTAAGTCTGGATGAAATGATATGTGAAAGAAATCGGTTTTCAGCACAACTGACGAAATAGTGATCACTTTCAATTGTTAAAATTGAGTTACTCATTCTTTTAAAAGTCTCAGCGATTTTCCCCTCCGAAGTGCCTCGTTACTGAGCGGGCAGCACTGGGATTTCAATGCGAGGGAGCTTAGAGTTTGGAGAAATGATAACTGTCTTAATTAACATGGGCTTCCTACTGAAAATTTCCCGCCATGTAATCCCATACAGCATAATCATCTCTACGTGTTTTGTAACCGTAAGCGGGCCCGCACCGAAGTGATAATGCAGAGACGTTTTTTATTTCAGAAATAGAGTTCACAATTTGACGTACGCATTCCCCAAATATAGAGAAAAAAGAATTTTGTTACAACATGTGTATCCGTATATGCATGGTTTCACAGTTACATTCACCGCAATGCCTTTTTTCTCACGCATGTTTTTGCCTTTACAAAAGTTGAAATGTCCACCTCCTGCTTCAGCATATGCCAAAAATCGATGTCTCATGGCCGTGTGGGAAGGGTCCTTAATTCCAGAAGCATTGCGTATTTTCTCACAACCTGCTATTCTTCGATTCCGAAGGGATATCGTGTCATACCCCGGATAGATATATACCAGTGATTTTAAATGGGCCCACTTATGGTATCCTCGTCGCCACTGTATGTCTTGTACCAAGGAAACAAGGCAGGGGGTGTTGTTATGGGTGGCCAGTATCCTCTTACTACGACATAAATGCTCACTTGGATCAGTACGGTTCTTTATTTACATTATAGCACATACATTTCAGTACGTGTCGAACGCTAGAGGCAACACGCAGTGTACCCCTCGCTTCGGAATGAGAAGTGTCATTAATGTCATCTATCTCGACACCTACCTCCCTAAGGTAAACTTCCGCTCAGATGAGCATAACTGACTTTAAGTCAATTATTTGGACGTCAAATACATAGAATACTTGAAGCTATGTCCCCAGTATAAAAGCGTAGTAACCCTACATAACAGTAATATAATTAAGTTAGTTTACAGTCTGTGTTCAGTATGCAATCCATACCAATGTTTCAAATGTGGAAGTAACTGTTATGTATGTATTGAACTTGGGACCTAGAAACGACGGAGACGCTTCCTCCCCGCTGTAGCACTCAGTGGCACACAACCCCACAACATGCTACAGCAGTCCATTCACCCCATCGCCGCCTCACACCGAACCCGGGAACGTCTCAGTCTCATTCCAGACGAGTGTCACCCCAATGTTTGCGTGGTAGAATAACAATGGCGTACGCGTACCTGGAGACAGTGTTTGTGCAGCAATCGCCGGCGTAGTGTAACGGAGGCGGAATAAGGAGAATCAGGGAGCCCGCATTCGCCGAGGCAGATGGAAAACAGCCTTAAAAACCATCCATAGACTCGCCGGCACACCGGACCTCGACACTAATCCGCCGGACGGATTCGTGACGGGGACCGTCACGCCTTCTTGCTCGGGAAGCAGTGCGTTAGCCCGCACAGTTAGCCGGGCAGGCAACTGTTATGTTTTCACGACTAAACAATCCATTTCGTTGAAGTATACTATCGAGGTAGCTTCTACGCTGAGAAAGAACAGATGTAATTTTCAAAGTATATAATACTATTCATTGATTTGGTGAATATAGCGTGATTTATGGAAACGTAATTATTTTCTGAAAAGGCTATTTACTGCTTGATTTTTTAACTGTATCATATTTGTAAAATGTTTCCATTGGGTGATACGTTCTACGTAATTCGAACCATTGTAATACAGTTCTCATCGTGTATAATCCATACTTCCATACTGATATTATTAAATGCGTTTTCATGTCTAAAACGCTGAACTGATTTCAATGAAGTATGGCATGGAGATAGCTTTAACTGTGGAACACAGCATAAGCTACTTCAGAAACTTAAAATAAAGAAAACTGATGATTGAAGTGGGGAATACAACATCATTTTTACACCAGTGAGCATAAACAATGGTTAAAACTATTAAAATTGAGTAATGCGTAACTACTTCAATAACATGATGCACAGATGTTCGCGCTTGCCCTTACCTCTCTACACGCACAACTCGGCAGCAAAGGTGTGAGTTCCTCGCGTCGTCGTGCACTGGAGTAGTTGTTTTGAGGGGGAGGAAGATGGGGAGGTGGGGAGGGAAGGCGGCACAGGAAGAACTGTGCCTACTCGGACAGGCAGACACCTGACGGCGGCCGACGTTATTGCATGTACAACAGCCAACGTATTCACCCTCACTCAGTGTAACAAATCTACTTACATCTGAGTGCACCTGTAGGTAGCAGCTAGGAAATACCTAAAGAAAAAAATCTTTGACTATTTCGTATTGACTAGTCTTTCTGTATGTTATCTCTTCTCCCGTTAACACAATTTCCTAACGATCCCATGATGGACAATCAGCACCCAACATTTATCGACGGTTTCCATCGACCACTATGCCGACGCTTACAATCAAACCACTGATCAACTGCGAAAATTTATTTCACATGAAATGAAAGTTAGTCACATTCCATTGTTTCAGAGTGGTAGCAGCTCTCATGGTTCATTATTCACAACTACCGTTTCTGTGTTTGCAATGGAATTACCCTAAAAATGCTTCTAATTCTTTGGAGCCAATTCCTCACATCAAAAGTAACTAAGAAATATAATTTCTGGAGTTCGTTTTTTGCCTCAACTCCACCATTACGGTCTATGGATGATGCAACAGAGAACATAGATTAAATCTTCAGGTTCGGCTTTCTAAGGGTGTTTGGCTAAATGGTTCAAATGGCTCCGAGCACTATGCGACTTAACTTCTGAGGTCGTCAGTCGCCTAGAACTTGGAACTAATTAAACCTAACTAAGGACATCACACACATCCATGCCCGAGGCATAATTCGAACCTGCGACCGTAGCGGTCGCCCGGTTCCAGACTGTAGCGCCTAGAACCGCACGGCCACTCCGGCCGGCTAAGGGTGTTTGATAAAGGAAACAGTGTATGAGGTGAACCAAAACTTACGCACTCACATACTGCAGTGTGATTGCTTGCATAGTAACAGTACAAAAATGTCTCATCCCCTGTATATTACCGACGGAAAATGGACGTGAAACAAAGGTAATTACGCAACACTGTAGTCACATGTCCGACAAGTATCTACGTTCAATGCTCTATAGCTGTGCTGTCCAATTAGTGGACCGGGTGAAGTTTCAAATAAGAATACTCTAGTTCGTTTGCTCGAGTTCAGGTTTAGTTGTACACATATTCCATCTTCTTTCTTTCCCATGTAATTTGAAATGTCGTGATATGGTATCAGGATACTTAATACACTTACGGGAAAAAGATTACAACAAGCCACAATTGCTAGAGTAATGAAACATTGCGAACATATTTGTATATGCAACACTGCTAGATCACTGCTTAATGTAAATGCCAGAGAAACCCTTAAAAATGTTATATGCAGCTATAGTAATAACCGATGTAACCGCCACAAAGTTGCATGCAAGCTGGCAAACGTCCGTGCATTGTGTTGTGCAGATGCCGGATGTCAATTTGAGGGACAGGGTTTGCATGACTTGCACTTGGTCCATCGATAAAGGGGGGCTCAATGCTGTTCGTGGATACCGCGAGAATTGTCGTCCGATAATCTCCGTTACGTGCTCGGTTGGAGACATCTAGTGAGCAGGCCAAGGAAGCATGCAAACACTCACTACAACATATTGGGTTACAACAGCGATATGTGGGGGACGGTCTTGGAAAACAGCCCCTGCAATCGCAGTGCGTGGCATAAGCACGAGAGATGTCCCGCTATCAAACCAAATCGCACCCCAGACCATAATTGAAGTTCTACGGTTCAAATGGCTCTGAGCACTATGGGACTCAACATCTGAGGTCATCAGTCACCTTGAACTTAGAACTACTTAAACCTAACTAACCTAAGGACATAACACACACCCATGCCAGAGGCAGGATTCGAACCTGCGACCGTAGCAGCAGCGCGGCTCCAGACTGTAGCGTCTAGAACCGCTCGGCCACCCCGGCCGGCTGAAGTTGTACGTTCAGTGTGTCTGGCACACAGACGGATTGGTTGCAGGCCGTCAACTGGCCTCCTTGTAGCCAACACACGGCCATCACTGAGACCGGGGCAGAACCAGCTTTCAGCAGAAAACACAACATATCTCCACATTGCCCTCTAACGAGCTCTCGCTTGACACCACTGAAGTCGCCAAGTAACGATGGTTAGGGGTTCAATGAAACGCACCGTGCAAGGCGTCTCGCCTGGAGCTGTCCTTGAAGTAACCAATCTGTAAAAGTCCGTGGTGCCAACTGTTGCTCAAATGCTATACGATGCTCCAGAGCCACACGTCGAATGCAATGGGCCAGAGTCATAATCCTAACACGACGGTCTTCCCTCTCGCTAGTGCCATGGTCAGGTGGAGCAGTCCCGTACAGTGGCTACGTTCCTGCCAAGTCTTTCAGCAGTATCGCGGAAAAAACACACAGCTTCTCGTGGCCCTATTACACAAACTCGTTAAAACTCAGGGAGGTGCTGACAAAGGCGTCTTTGGCGCCTTGAAGTCGTTCTTGATTAACATCAACGCACCATGTCCAGTCTCAAAGATTGCTGACATACTCGACTGTTGTTGTTGTTTTGGTCATCAGTCCAGAGACTGGTTTGATGCAGGTCTTTATGCTACTGTATCCCTTGCAAGCTTCTTCATCTCCCAGTACCTACTACAACCTACATCCTTCTGAATCTGCTTAGTGTATTCATCTCTTGGTCTCCCTCTACGATTTTTACCCTCCACGCTGCCTTCCAGTACTAAATTTGGTGATCCCTTGATGCTTCAGAACATGCCCTATAAGCTGATCCCTTCTTCAAGTCAAGTTGTGCCACAAATTCCTGTTCTCCCCACTTCTATTCAGTACGTGCTCATTAGTTATGTGATCTACTCACGACTGTTACAGCGTGTATTTAAAGCAACCTTGATTTGTGCTCTCATAGTGGCGCTGTTAGATCCTCTCTTGTGCGACTGGTATGAAATCTGAATAAGCATCATCTTTCAGATGTAGGAACATGCCTACAGATTTTAGTTTATGTCGCAAATTCCTCCTTGGTGCTGAGGTTTCTTTGGCATCAATTACAGCAAGTGTTATACAAAAATGTGCAATTTTTTCATACCGAAATAGGGTTTAGAGTATAACTTTTTCTATTATTTTACTTTTAAAGGAGTATTTTACCTTTAAAGAGTTACTCTGTTCTTTCCCACGCATACCTGCAAGGAAACAAATTAGGATAAAAGAAGCAGGAATAGAAGTAGATGCGTAGAATAGTTTCACTTTATTATTTGGGGGCATGGATTGTGGTATTTATACGACTTTGTGTGGTGAAAATGCATAGGCCGGTGCTGCTACGAGCGCCGATGCAATAGGCAGAGTTCCATTTCGCGAGTAACAGTCATTTTATATCGACGCCGTTAGGGAACGCGTGAAAGCGATAGGCTCAGTTGTCCTTGAGTGACGTCATATCGTAGGAAATCCCGAATCGTATTTCATCCCTAAGATGTATAACGTTAGCGTTAATATTTAATGTTTACATTATTAAAAACGACTCTGACTAGGCTGACAACTTTACTCGAAATGTCGTCTACATAACTACACTTTTAATTATGAGGAATTCAAATATTGAAGTTAACAAAAGAATTAATTTTATGTGGCGATCGTTTGTGGACATTCTCGATTTACGAAGAAAATGAGCCCTGTGGAAGTTGGCGGCAAACAGCGAGATACTGTCAAAGGTAGAATAATTGTGCTGTCCAGGGTGTGAACACGTTTCATTCATGAGTGCCTCATATTACTTAGGGAAACCGTTTAAGTTTAATTGTGACTAATCAAACGGTAGTCTGCAATGAAGAGACAAGGGAAACATATACTGTACATTGTCGAGCCGAAGATTATATCATCTGATTCTAGATGGTATCCCTTGTGGCATTTGTACCCCATGTCCACCGACATTTTATCAGGTTTTATCACACAGTGTAGAGAGGTTTACGCTGCTGTGTATCAGTAAGCAGTTAGCAATGGTGGCAGTCTTCATCCCCTTAAGTATACACGGTACTTATATATGGTGGAAAACCGAAATTTTTTATGACTTTATTGCATTCAATAGTCTTTTCTGATTACATTGATATACAGGGTGATTCAAAATGAATACCACAACTTTAGGAATTTAAAACTCTGCAACCACAAAAGGCAGAGCTAAGCACTATCTGTCGGCGAATTAAGGGAGCTATAAAGTTTCATTTAGTCGTACATTTGTTCGCCATTTCAGCCAATAAAGTTTTTGGTCCCTTTTTCTTCGAAGGTGCTACTGTAAGTGGACTACAGTATCTGGAGATGTTAGAGAATTGGCTGTTCCCTCAGCTCGAACAAGAAGCACAACAATTCATATTTCAGCAGGATGGAGCGCCACCACATTGGCACTTATCTGTCCGTAACTACCTGAACGTCAACTACCCGAGGCGATGGATCGGCCGCCAGGCAGCCCGTGACAGAGCACGTCATCACTGGCCTCCAAGAAGCCCTGATCTTACCCCCTGCGATTTTTTCGTATGCGGGTATGTTAAGGATATGGTGTTTCGGCCACCTCTCCCAGCCACCATTGATGATTTGAAACGAGATATAACAGCAGCTATCCAAACTATTACGCCTGATATGCTACAGAGAGTGTGGAACGAGTTGGAGTATCGGGTTGATATTGCTCGCTTGTCTGGAGGGGGCCATATTGAACATCTCTGAACTTGTTTTTGAGTGAAAAAAAAACCTTTTTAAATACTCTTTGTAATGATGTATAACAGAAGGTTATATTATGTTTCTTTCATTAAATACACATTTTTAAAGTTGTGGTATTCTTTTTGAATCACCCTGTATATATATTATAGGGTTTCACATGAAAAGTGACATATATATATATATATATATATATATATATATATATATATATATATATATATATCAAATTTTGAAGTTACTGTCATGTCTGCTGCCAGCCTCCTTTATTTCTGTTACAGAAACCGGTATTATTTCCAAAAGAACTGTGAACTTTCTGTTTCCAGAGATTATATGTTTATGTTGGTAACAGTGCAGGATTCTAGTCTCTGAAAATGATTATCTTTCCTAGTACTTACTTCTGTTTCGCTGTAGCAGTTTGTTCACGTGTTAATGAGTGTTGCCCAAGTGCTACATACATTTGTGGAAGTACATATCCTTTATTATGCAATAAATACGAACTATGTCACGCATCAAGAAATTCGATAAAAGGAAATTCCATGGTAACTAGTTCACAAATAAAGCAAGCCACCCTGTTGAAAGTAGCATATGTATCAGTTGAAACTTCCTGGCAGATTAAAACTGTGTGCCCGACCGAGACTCGAACTCGGGACCTTTGCCTTTCGCGGGCAATGAGGTTTTCACGCTGCAGAGTGAAAATCTCATTCTCGAAACATCCCCCAGGCTGTGGCTAAGCCATGTCTCCGCTGTATCCTTTCTTTCAGGAGTGCTAGTTCTGCAAGGTTCGCAGGGGAGCTTCTGTAAAGTTTGGAAGGTAGGAGACGAGATACTGGCAGAAGTAAAGCTGTGAGGACCGACCGTGAGTCGTGCTTCGGTAGTTCAGATGGTAGAGCACTTGCCCGCGAAAGGCAAACGTCCCGAGCTCGAGTCTCGGTCTGGTACACAGTTTTAATCTGCCAGGAAGTTTCATATCAGCGCACACTCCGCTGCAGAGTGAAAATCTCATTCTGGAAATATCCCACAGGCTGTGGCTAAGCCATGTCTCCGCTGTATCCTTTAGTTCAGGGGTGTTAGTTCTGCAAGGTTCACACGAGAGCTTCTGTAAAGTTTGGAAGGTAGGAGACGAGATACTGGCAGAAGTAAAGCTGTGAGGACCGAGCGTGAGTCGTGCTTCGGTAGCTCAGATGGTAGAGCACTTGCCCGCGAAAGGCAAAGGTCCCGAGTTCGAGTCTCGTTCGGGCACACAGTTTCAATCTGCCAGGAAGTTTCATATCAGCGCACACTCCGCTGCAGGGTGAAAATCTCATTCTGTATCAGTTATTCAGGTCCTTCTGGTCATTCAAATTTTTGTGTTATCAATGACGCTGTTTGAAGTAGATTTGATGTTGCTGATATGGGAATCTTATCGTCTTTGATAAAGAAAGTGGCTAAATGTAAACAATATGATGGTGTAGGCTGTCTGGAAATAACTGAACAACAAAGTAACAGAAGGGTTCAGCGTCCAAATTAGTTGTTCTGTGTAGATCCTGCAATAAATCTATCTCGAAAATGACTTCGAACATTGTGCATAATTCATATGATGTGAATCTGAAGTTCGTGTATGCACTGTGTGTGATAGGAAAAGGAAAAAAGGCTACTCAAACGTTTTGTGGTTTGATGGACCTTCATCCTCCTCCCAGTAGGTTCAGAATGTACGTAAAAATTAGTGTGGTTACCAAAAAGGAAAAGAAAGTGGTCAAATATACCAACATAAGCATTCTCTTGCTGAGCCTAAAGTAAATAAAACCTATTTTTAGAGACCTTAGTGACACTGTTGTGCAAGTAAATGTCTTGGGGCACTCAGAATACACATGAAAGTTCCAACCATTGCATATGGGAAAGGTTACCGAAGATTGGTCTTGTAGGACTAAATACATTAAAAGTTGGTGTACTAGAGAAACAAGAAGTGCTAAAAGGAAAGCCAAGGGAAGGTTGAAGAAGAAGAAATGCTGCAGGATGAAGACTATGCTTCAAGAATGTTGTGAGGCGCAGTTTAATTAGCATCATATCTTCACTTGAATTTCCCGCAAGTTGTATTTTTCAGAATTCAGGTACGAATATTTGCAAAGTTTATAAAGCATTGCTCTAATATTTTTCTGTAATTTGCAATAGTCCATACTTATTTAGCAGACCTAAGCTTTATTGCAGAATCAACTAAGTTATAGAAAAATAACATTTTTATTGGGAAAAATATTATAAAAATTAAAATGTAAGATGTGATAATTATTATCCTTATAATACACATAATAGGTGGAATAAGATAGGTCTAGTACCTCAGCCATCATGTCACGCATATCTGATAAAAATTTGGTCTTCTTCAAATGTATAGCATGGGATCAAATGGTAACTCAATTTGAGGAAGCATTTTGGGAAAAAAATTTGCATCAATTTCTTTGTAACTTTTTCAATAACCATTAGCAGGTTCAAAAATATTTCAAAATGCTTCTAATTGGTTTATAATGTTGCTGCATTACCTGATATCAACAAAAAATATGTAAAACATATCCATTGCAAACAGTACCTGACAGAAATAGGTGTTGATTTTGACGTAATGTTGAGCCGAAAAAGTACCCTGCATCCTTAAGACAGATGGTCACTGGGATTGAGAACGGAGACGCGAGCAGGTGCTGTGTTGTACAGGAACAGACCGAGAAAATGGTGAATCACGCAGCGTCTTCCTGAAGATGGCGAACAACTGGATCGCCGAAATATAGATTCGAGTTGATTTTAGCATCCGGCAGCAAACCTGAAGAGACTTTCAAGACTAACTACGCCGGGAAAGCCTCCAAAGTCAAAGACACATAACTTTGCTTTCTGACATTCACTGTCTAAATGTTTATATATGACACCAACTGGACTGTCGACATGATCCGCCGTGACAGCTTCTTGAATTTGACGTCAGTAACTCCAGAGTAAAGCTCATACTTTAATTAGAATGTCGCTGACCTCTATATATAAAAGGCAATGACATGACTGAAGGACTCAGTATCACTCAGCTCAAACATCTAAAGATAGAAACTTGAAATCTGAAGAAGGTATAAATCTTATACTGTAGACGTCGTTTAAGTAGAGATATATGTAAATTCAATCCTAAAGGGCTGAAATAGGGATGAAAGGTTGTTTATACTGTCGCCATTAAGCCACTTCTGAAACTAGACGAATGTTTACAAAAATTGGTACTTGGTTTCTCGATCAGAAATAAATAAAAACCTGTTACAGCATGTTTGGAAATTTAACTCCATGGATATGAAATAACTTGTAAAAGCTTTGTTTTCATGTATCATTATTAAAGAACTATTAAAGTGTTTTTAAAGCTACAGCTATAAACATTGATATTTCAGTTTTCAGTTAAAAAACAAATAACCACTTGTTTCATTGTTTTTGGAAATTGAACCCTAAGTGGATGAAATAGAGGATGAGATTTTTTATGAAAACATTTTGCTATGAAAGCATTTTCGATGCTAAATCAATGAAAATTTAAATTGGGCTTCTCAGTTAAAAATAAAAGAATGCCTTTTTCATTGTTCTTGGAAATTCAGTAACCTATAGGGGTGAAACGCTGGATGAAAATTTGTTTCTAAATATCACATTGTGCTATCATTTTTGGGGCTAAATGTATGATAATTTGTATTTGGATTCTCTATCAGAAATGAAATATACGCCTGTCACTGTTCCTGGAAATTCAACCCCTAAGGGGGTTGGCTTCTCGGTTGGAGATGAAAAAAATGCCTGTTTTCTGTTTTTGGGAATTCAGGACCTAAAGGGATGAAATCTTGTTAGACTGATTCAGTGACTCTTCATCACCTGGCCCAGACCGCTAAGGATAGAAACTTTAGAAACTTGAAGTTTTGAGAGGGTTCGAATCTTATACTGCAGGCACCATTTAAGAAGGGATTGCTAAGGTGGTGAAATGGGTGATGAAAGGCGTTTTGATAGTATGTCGCTATCAAGTAAATTTTGAAGCAAGAACTACGAAAACTGGTATTTGGTTTCTCACACTGAAAATAAGAACTTTGTGTTCCAGCATTTTTGGAAATTCAGCCACTAAGAGGGTAAAATATTGGGTGAAGGTTTCTATGAAAGTAAATTACTAAAGAACTAATCCATGATTTTTAAGGCTATATCTATGACAATTTTGACTTTTCGGTTAGAATTAAGAAAATATTTGTTTCTGGAAATTGAGATCATAAGGGAATGCAACAGAGGATCAAAATTTTTAAGAAAATATTTCGTTACATTAGAATAATTTTAAAGATAAATTTATAAGACTAGTGTTTCACTTATCATTAGATCTAAAGAAGTGTTTGTTAAGGAATGAAGATTGCTATAGAAATATCTCCGCAAGAACGAAAGAGGCACGATTACCATATATTTCTGACTCCAGCTACCAGAATCACTTTTTGGTCAGAAGTACATTCGGAAAAGACCTTAATTAGCGTGAAAAGCTTAGAAAGTGTTGCAGTTTGTAAAAACTATAAAAATTAAATTAAATAAAAAAGAGTTTTGCACGCCATACAGTCTAGGCGAACGATGCTGCGGGTGCTAAGCTAGTTGTTACCTGTAATTGGCCGATTAAACTGACCGGTTAGAAACGCCATCTCTGCTGGCAGGCGCGAAATAATGGATATAGCTCACTACACTGCCTGGAACTGCTTTTCGGAGAGATACTGGGTATTTCTTGTGAACAGAAAATGTTTTACGTAAAAGTGATTGAGTTAAAATTGCCTCGGAGATCGTTTATGAATAAATTCGTGAGTGTGCTACTTTCAACAGTTATTAATTCTTATGGAAACATTCTTATGAACTGGAAATGGTGATCGATAAGTGAAATTTAGAATTCGAGAACTTTCGTTCAAGTATCACTACAAGACTGTCTCTAAAGACTGTTTCCCTTCTTGCGTTGTCAATAAAACATGTCGAAATCCCACTATGTGGAGATTTTTCATTTAAAATTGAATTCAGGTTTTGCTGCTTGCCATTCCATTTTTCATAATCCATTGAATGCTTTTGTGAAGCCATAAACTTTGAATTAGAAAAAGATTGCTTGCGACATCAATTTTACAGTAGGCGAGCTAAGTTTCGCTCTTAATGGTGAATCAGGGAATTTGCAGGTGTGCTTGGTCTTCTCTCTAGGATCTGGTCAATGTAGCCCTCAACGCACAATGATTCGCAAGGAGCAACGCGTGCCATTAGCGTATCCTACGCAGTAATGTGATAGGAATTGTTTTTATCTCGTCCTAGTTAATTATTTACTTACTAAGAGATAAGGACCGTTACGTTTAGAATTCTTTATGTGGGGAAACAGCCGATAGGCTGTGAATGGTTGGCTTGTCAGAAAATACCTTGGGCATTCAATACCAAACCGTTATATTTCGGATTACTTGTGGGGAAAAAGATAAAGCGCTCTGACTGATTCGATTAGTACTAAACATTTTGAGCAGTGGGTTTAATGTGTGAATTTTAGAATTATCTGTTGAACAGTTTGTAACTGGTACGGTATGAATTGTTAGAACAATAAATACCACGTGTGAACTTTGTAATTTACCATTAAATTATGTATAGCTGTCATCGTGGCAACTGTTGTACGCAATTACTTTTATGTAAGGCAAAGTTATTTACGTTCAACACTGAACGTTAGGAACTTTCAGTTCGAGCAGGTGATGACGGTTGGGGTTGCTATGAACAGGGACTCTGAATATTCCTGTATAACAATAGTGGCAATTTTAGTAACGGAGGGTGCAGTCGCTGATTGTGGACTACTGCCGTGAAACGTTGTGGGTATAAGGAACTGAGAATGGACGTTTATTGCGATGACATAAATGCAGCGTATAACATGCGAGTGGAACTGTGTGAGTGAAGACGTGTCACTCCTCACTCTGTATTGTTTCATTACTCGAAGCATCGCATTACATATGTGAAAAATAGACTTCTGTAAACCATATTTCCCAGCTATAGCTCCTGAAACATACTTCTTCTTCTATAACCTCACACTTTTATTCAAGCAGGTGTTGTTTACCCACAGCTGCTCAGCTGTCTACTAGAGATGTCTTCCTGTGGAACTACAGCGGTTCCACCAGCGACACTAGGAGCAGCATTAATGTGCAGGTGCGTCACTGCAACAAATATCCATCGCCACAACAAGGTGCACTACAAAAAGGAGAACGACACTCCGTGAAGGAACTAGCTGCAGGGGACTGAAAACGATGGATGCGACCTACACTATGTGATCAAACGAATCCGGACACCTGGTTGAAAATGATTTACAAGTTCGTGGCGCCATGCATCGGTAAAGCTGGAATTAAAGTATGGTGTAGGCCCACCCTTAGCTTTGATGACAGCTTCCACTCTCACAGACATGTGTTTAATGAGGCGGTGGAAGGTTTCTTGGGGAATGGCAGCCCATTCTTCAAGGAGTGCTGCCCTGAGGGGAGGTATCGATGTCAGTCGGTGAGGCCTCGCACGAAGTTGGCGTTCAAAAACATGCCAAAGGTGTTATATAGGATTCAGGTCAGGAGTCAGTCAGTTTAGTCCATAATAGGGATGTTATTGTCGTGTTATCACTCCACCACAGGCCGTGCATTATGAACAGGTGCTCGATCGTGTTGAAAGATGCAATCGCCATCCCCGAATTGCTCTTCAACAGTGGGAAGCAGGAAGGAGCTTAAAACATCAAGCTAGGCATGTGCTGTGATAGTGCAATGCAAAACGACAAGGGGTGTAAGCCCCCTGCACGACAAACACGACCACACCATAACACGACCGCCTCCGAATTTTACTGTTGACACTGCACACGCTGGAATATGACGTTCGCCATACCCACATCCTGCTATCGGATAGCTACATTGTGTACCGTGATTCGTCACTCCACACAACGTTTTCCCACTGCTCAATCGTCCTGTTTATACGCTCCTTACACCAAGCGAGGCGTCGTTTGTCATTCACATGCGTGATGTGTGGCTTACGAATTGTCCCTCGACCATGGGATCCAGGTTTTCTCACTTCCTGACTAACAGTGGATCCTGATGCAGTTTGGAATTCCTTTCTGATGGTCTGGATAGATGGCTGCCTATTACACATTACGACCGTCTTCAACAGTCGGCGGCCTCTGTCAGTCAGCAGTCGAGGTCGTCCTGTACACTTTTGTGCCTTATGTGTCCTTTAACGTTACCACTTCACTATCACATCGGAAACAGTGGACCGAGGGATGTTTACGAATGTGTAAATCTCGCGTACAGACGTATGACACAAGTGACACCCAATCACCTGACCACGTTCAAAGTCTGTGAGTTCCGCGGAGCGTCCCATTCTGCTCTCTCACGATGTCTAATGACTACTGAGGTCGCTTATATGGAGTAACTGGCAGTAGGTGTCAGCACAATGCACCTAATATTAAAAACATACTTTTATATAGATGTCCGGATACTTTTGATCACATAATGTACATATAAGGGCAAACAACTGACTACAATTTCCGAAAACTTGTATGATTTGTCCAAGAGGAAGGGCTTCACAAATTGGACCTGAAGCATGTATTTATTCGGCTTAGCAGTGATTGACAGAGATATTAGATGTCTCCGTGATGGATATAGAGGCAGGTTCTGTCATAATCACGGACGTGTTGGAAGACCTTGACCATGATGCTCCAAACGATATCAACTGGGGAGAGATTCGGCGACCATTCTTGACAAGGTAAGTTTTGACAAGCACGAAGGCTAGCAGTAAAAATTGTCGCCGTATACGGGCGCGCATCTTTCTGAAATGTAATACCAAGATGGATTGCCATGAAGGGCAGGAAAAGGGGCTAGAATATCGTCGACGTACCGTTAACAACCACAGGGGTCCTGCTATGAAATGGGATGGCACCCTAGGCTATCAGTCCGGTTTGTCGGGCCTATGGCGGGGAGACAGTCAGGTTGGTATCCCACCGCTGTCCAGGACGACTCCAGACACGTCTTCTGCCTGGAATGTCATTAACTGGAGAAAAATTGTGTTCGGTGGTGAGAACCGCTTCCAAATGAGTCCCCATGACCAGCGCAGATTTTTCTGGAGATGCGCAGGACAGGGATGGGATGCCAAACTGTGTGTCTCCCACCATACGGCCCGACAACCAGGAGTTAGCATTTTACTACATAGCAGGACGCGAAGCATCCATACAGCACACCGGTACGTCGATGATGTTCCATTAATGGTTTTTGTCATTCCTGGCAAGCCAAGCTGGGTCTACATTTCATCAAGATAACGGCTACCCGCACAAGGCGAGAGTTTTCACTGCTTGTCTTCGTGCTTATCAAACCCTATCTTGCCCAGTGACGTCGTCAGATCTCTTCTCAATTGAGGCTCCTTGGAGCACTATGAGCAGGGACCTCCAACCAGCTCGAGATTTTGGCAATCTAACGCGCCAATTGTACAGATCTTCGCACTGCGTCTTTCAGGGAATCATCCAGCGTCTCTGTCAATCAGTGCCAACCGGAAGAACTGGTTGCGTAAGGGCTTGAGGTAGACCATTGCGTTATTGACTTGCTCAATTTATAAAGTTATTTCTGTGAAAGCGTAATTATTCATTTGTTTGTCTGTACATGTACGTCACATCTACTGTCTCATTCTAGTTCCTTCGTGGTGCACACTTTTTTTGTTTTAAGTGTATTTTTATTCAGTCCATGATATGCACACCTTTTATTTGCCATGCTTCTGTATTTTAGAGTAGGGTATTATTTTAATATATAGCTGGAGAAAAGCCACTGTGAGCCAGCTCAGCTTTTGGCGCATGAAATTGAAAGAGAGACAAATAGCACAACTTATTTCGAGGATCTGTTCCCTCCAAACGCTTGTGAAGCGAACTGCGCTGGATCAGCCCTATTGTCCTGGAACAACAGCGCTTTAATTGGCACGCTAATCTCTCCGTGCATTTAGACTGTGGTTTACCGTTACGCAAGTGCCAATTTGTGTGGCGTGCAGTTGACAGCTGTGTGGATTGTCGAACTGCAGTGGGAACATTTGAGTCCCGTAAGCCACCGCGGAGCCTGAAGTGGCAAAATGGCGAGCCCTATTGTGGGAGGTCACGTGACGAACTACTTGCTGTGGTGGGTCCCCGTCAGCTGCGGAGAACAGACCACGTGAGCGCGGAGGCTGCAGCAGGGGGGCCGCACGGGGCGCGTGCGCGTGACCGCCGGCGCTCACGGCCGCCGCTTGTGGAGCGGGTCACTGGCACGTGAAGCGAGCAGCCGGCGGCAGAAATAGCTGCTGTGATTACAGCGTGTCCAACAAAGGAGATCCTGATTTTAAAAATTAAATAACACGAAAACACACATCGATAGCAGAATGCACAGAACAGTACGTTTTTGGTGAAAGCTGTATGAATTTTATGCAAAAGTTTCAAAATATTGTAGCGAAAGCCCTGCTGATAAATAATGCAGTAACCTAATATATAATACAAACTTGTTAAGGTTTTTGTCGCCACTTGTTGACACATTATCTAGTGTCTTTTGCCTCGGATTCTTCGATAAACGTTTCTTTGATGATTTCCCTTACATTATGCCAGCACCAGAGACTGGCATTGTCAAAGCTTCACCCTCCACAACTTGTGGTGGACTGCAGTTGAGCTCGTGGCCAATCTCTATTGCTGGCGTAATGTAAGGGAAATCGTCAAACGAATGTTGGCTGAAGAACCCGAGACAGAAGACAAGATGAAATTTGTAATACGTAGTGCCTATAAATAGTGTCCTCAAGGCCAAGAGATCAATGTAATACGAAGTGCCTATGAATAGTCTTCTCAGGCCAAGCGATCACAGGATCACTAATGATCATCTAAAACAACTGTTGCGAAAACAGCTGGTGCTATTTAGAAAGAAAATTCGTGAAATGTTTAGAAGTGTGCTACATCCTCCATCACTCGAAAGAAACAAGGATTGTGACACTTCCCACAGCTGGAAATAACGACAAGGTACCCAGCAGCTACACACCTATAAGCCTAAGTAAACCCTTAGAGAGGCCCATTTGCCTCTAATGAAACACAGCACCATCAGGATAGATAGAAAGGACATTTTCAGCTGAGCTAAAAATTCTTCGGCTAGTGCAACGGCCAAGAGCAAACAGCAGCTGTATTCCTAGGCCGGGAACGAGCCTACGACGAGTGGTGGACACACAAGATGACCAAGAAATTAAACCACAGGTGACTATCCAGGATTACTACGTCAAAATTATAGACAGTTAGAGCAGACAGAATGCAGTCTAGTTTAATGGCAAAATGTCAGACATCAAAATAACAGCTGCAGGAGTTCCATAAGGGTCCGTACGTTCACTGATGAGTCTAGTTAACTTCTGCATTAACGTCCTCCCTCTGCAGCAAGACGAGAAAGCAGCCCAGTGTGCGGACGGCCATACCTGTACACAAGCGGTCGCCAACACTTTGCAAATGTTAGATTACTCCAAAGATAAATGAGCTTGGTTGTGAGATAATGCAGAGTAAACGCTGTGAGTTTAAATACCAAAGAAGTTTGTTTTTCAAACAAAACACCACTATGGCAGCTAACAGCAATCAATAACAAGCAAATATATTGGTCGTAAAAGATAAAACACAGCTAAATCGTAGATAAAGGACTCCTTTTCGACAAACATATCATCGGAATGAGAGAAAAATGTCTCAACATGGAGAAAGGAAAATTTTTTTGTCATTAATAACTTAGAGATGACAACCAAAATGTGACTATGAAAATCAAACATTCTCCCAGAGTTATTGTATGGTAGCGTGGCGTGAGGACACACCTCCTAAACTCAGATTTTAGATGCATCCTTAACGCTCCTCCATTCGAACGTTTAGCCAGTATGTACAAAACACTTCATATGGACGGTATAAAAACACAAATAGGAAATATATTCCGAAAAACTACACTAACTGAAAACATATCGCAACACCACAAGATAATTAATGTAGAGTAATGACATTTCTGGCATATATTTGCCTAGATAACATATTTAGGAGGTTAACGCCGCTAAACCACATGTTACTGTGAAAGCAAGATAAGCCATTGTAAATGTAAAATGGTAGTACATTAATAACCGGTGTGGATTGTTGAATGAAAGCATGCAAACCTCTGTGCATGTTTTGTACAGGTGCCGCATGTCACTTTGTGGCAGAGATTTCCATGACATGCTCTTGGTCGGTCGGTACAGTGCTGTTTGCGGATGCTGCCGGAGTTGCCGTGCGATGATGTTTCATATGCGCTCGATTGGAGACAGATCTGGTCAACGAGCAGTCCAAGGCAACATATCGACAATCCGTAGAGCATGTTGGGTTTCAACAGCGGTATGTGGATGAGCGTTATCCTCTTATAAAACGGTCCTTGGTACGCTGTTCATGAATGGCAGCACAGTAGATCGATCACCAAATTGACGAACCAATTCGCATTCAGCGTGTGTGGGATAACCACGAGCGGACTCCTGCTGTCATCTGAAGTCGCATCCCAGACCACGTCTCCAGGTGGAGCTTCATTGGGCTCAGCATGCGGACAGGTTGGTTACAGAGCCTCAACTGACCTCCGTCCAACCAACATACTCCCATCACTGGCACTGAGGCAGAACCAGCTTTCATCAGAAACAAGCTCTCGCTTGACACCACTGACGTCGCACATGGCGGTGATTTGGGATCAACGGAATGCACCCTACATGACTTCTGGCTCGGCGCTGTCCTTGAAGGGACCGATTTGCAACAGTACTTTGGGTCACTGTGATGTCAACTGCTGCTCACATTGCTGCTGCTGATGAAGTTCGATGCTCCATTGCTATATGTCGAACACGATGGTCTTCCATCTCGATAATACCACGTGGATGCGCGGGGCCTGATTTTCTTGCGAACATCCATTCTCGTGGCCACCGCCCACTGTCAGTAGTCACATACAGCGCCTGGCTACATTTCTGAAAGCCTTCAGCAGTATCGCAGAAGGAACACCCAGCTTCTCGCATCCTTATTATAGGATCTAGTTCAAACTCAGTGAGGTACTGATATTAGCGTCTTTGCCGCCTTAAAGGCATTGTTGACTGACATCAGCTCATCATGGCCAATCTTGAAGGTAGCTACATACACGACAGTTACAGCGTGAATTTAAAGCGAAACCTTGTAGCGCTACTAGTAGCGCCACTCTTACGCTACTAGCACGAAGTTTGAATGGACGAACACGCCTACCGATTTCCGTTTACGTCTCACAACTCCTTCTTGGTTTTCTGATTTTTTTTCTTCGTCAGTGTAGTTCTAAAGGTTAACGTCTTGAGAAATACGATACGAGTACCAGAGGAAACATACCAGATCCAAACGAGGCAACAGTATAGATAGAAAGTAATTATCAGCATTAGATGGATGAGCAGAGTTATCAAGCTCTGAAGCACTGCACCCAAGAATGGTGGTTCGGACATCCAATGACCCACGCCTTACATTTGATCTCACCAGAGTGACACAACTGAACACAAAAAAGCGACAGTGAAAGCACAGCCACCGAGATCAGTTCCACCGTTGAAATGTATAAGTTGAAATCAGGTATTACACTGAAAATTGTGTCTTTCTAGTACTGAAATAACAGGTTAGAACACATTACTGCAGCAGCAATGTACACTTTTTAAACGCAGTTCAGAGTTGCAAAATGACTTCACGTCAAATCCATTCACACTCGCAGGCTGCGTTTCTCATGGTCTGGCAGGGAATATTGGCCCAGGCAAACTGTAGTTACTGCTAAAAATGGAGCAACAGTTCCTGAACTTTTTCAGTACCATTCGAGGGTGTTCACCCAAATAATTTGATTTGAGGCGTTCCAGCACGCTTACAATGCTGAGAAAGGGCTACACATGTTTCCATACAAAATGGGAAGTCACCTGGTCATATACATACCGGCTGTGCGACAAGAGGCTGACCTTGCGAACCATATTCCGTCAGTAACTGACAGTGGTTCAAAGATAAAGCCCACTTCCTCCTGAATCGTTTCGCGTATAAGCAAAACTGGCGACGTTGAGGTTCATAAAATTCCCATTTTTGTGAGCCTAAACTATAGCACGCAGCAGAGATGCATTCTGCCTCTTGTAATTCGAGAATCGATAACTGATGAAGGTTTTGGAACAATGTGTCGCCACACGGAAAGTGATGAAGGAACCGAGTGTTTCATGCAAGATGACGCCTGACAAAATCGCCGGTGTTTCGCTTCCACGATGAACACATCGGGAATATAGATATTGACTGGATAATCCCTAATTTACCGGCAGCGGAATGGACTGACTTCCACATTCACCAGGTCTGACTTCAAAAGATGGTTCAAATGGCTCTGAGCACTATGGGACCTAATTTCTAAGGTCATCAGTCCCCTAGAACTTAGAACTACTTAAACCTAACTGACCTATGGACATCACACACATCCATGCCCGAGGCAGGATTCGAACCTGCGACCGTAGCGGCCGCGTGGTTCTAGACTGTAGCGCCTTTAACCGCTTGGCCACCACGGCCGGCTCTGACTTCGTGTCGCTATATTTTATGAGGCACAATTACAGACGCCGTATACCGGGATTTTCTCACCTCGCTTAATGAGCTTGAAGCGTCAGTCAGTATGGTCACAGAATCCATTTCCTTTGAGACGCTACCACATGTAGTGGCAAATATTATTGTTCATTTGCGCCACCTCTCTACCGTGAGTGACGCAAATTTGTCATATGATCGAAAGGGCTAATAGCACAGGATCCATTTCCCTTGAGATGCTACCACATGTAGTGGCAAATATTATTGTTCTTATGCGCCACCTCTCTACCGTGAGTGGCGCAAATTTGTCATATGATCGAAAGGACTAATAGCACAGGACGAATCTGTTTACGCACGCTGACGAAGGGCTGTAGAGAAAGTCTGCAAAAATACAGAATGACCAGTCGTCAAGTAAGCGTCATGTTTTTATTAGAATGTGTACGGGACGTACCTTTTGGTAGTCGCCTGATGACTGTAAAACGACGTGAATTTCAAAAAATACACCAACACAATTTTAGTAACTTGTTATTTGGTACATGGCTAAAGCGAATAGCATTTTTGCATGCCTATATATTTAATGAGGAGTGCACTGAACAGTATGGTGAAACGCAGCGCATGCTTTGAATGAATACCAAGAGTGGTGAAATATTAGCTTTTTAATACAGATTTTGACGTTACTGAGACAGTGGGAATCAAGCAGATGAAATTTCTTTTATTTGAGAGACAAGGAAACGATTTGCCATTTTCCTGCTGATATATTCACAGTTTTACATATTATCCACTAAGCTCTGATCATTCTCGGATAATATACTTCCGACGAGTGACTGTGGTCTTAATAATGTACTCTTATAATAGGAGAAACTAGGGAAAGTATTTCTACACTGATATTTAGAAAATATAAACTAACAAGTATAGGAAAATCCATTCCACTCTAACTGAATTTCGATAACAAAACATTGAAAACGTAACAGTGAAACTGGCAAAGGACTGAAACCAAGATCCTTCTGTTATTAGTTATGCATTGTAGCACGTGAATAGTTGGGTAATGCGGTTTCTGGTACAGTTTTGATACAAATTTGATATGAAATTTATTAAATTGATCAATTATTTACACCCACACCCACATCACATCCCACCCCACCCCAACCACACACCCACCACCCTCAACCCCACATGATGTTACGAGTTTCTGTCACCCAGCGCATGGATCCTTGGCCTCCTCACTACCCCACACTCACTACCCCTTCCCCTCCTTCAGCCCCACCTACCCTATTGGCAGGAATTTCAAATTTTGGTGGTTCATTTTGAATTTTTGTGGGCATTTCGTATTTTGGTGTGAATTTCTTCGTCTCAGGGCTATGTCGATGTCCCACCCCACCCCTCACCAGGGAACAGCTGGGAATTTAAAAATGTCAGTGCCCATTCTGGGACTCGAATCATGGTCATTCTGGACAGAAGGCGCCAGTACTCCCCACAACAAATGGAAACTGCTCAGATGCAGGAGAGGAAGGTTGTGTTAGTGTACTGTATTTATTTTGGTTAGGAAACTGAAATAAATGTCGGTCCTCATTACGTAATTAATCACAGAGGTCGATCCTAATTACTAACCATATGCATAGCGCTACACATGGAGCGCCTAAAATCGCAATGCAGCTCAAGAATTGATGATTCCATACCTCTGATGTTATTCTATTGGAATAAATTTCACAATATCACTCATAACTAGTGGCAGACATACCCAAACTCCACCCCTCACCTACAAGCTGATTTGAAGAAAGTTGGAGTGAGGGAAATATATTTGGTTTTTGCTGGGAAATATGTTCAACTGGCGAGATGCTGGTGTTGGATAAAGAGGAGTTTAATAAGGGTATTATACGTAAACACACAGCTGAGGACTGTAGTTTCTATCAGTTTTTGACGCCAGAGTTCGCTACAGACACCTGTCCTTGCATTGCTCAACAATCACCCAGCAACCCAAGTAATTAAAGCCAATACATGCTACCACAAGTGCTTAACTGTTCTAATTACACATCGAAATTCTCATGAAAGAAACCTGCACTCGTAATCAATGGGTCATAATGCCATCCATGCACTGGAGAGCAAGCAAAATTGTAATTTTAAAACATTGCCCCTGGAGAGAGATGGGGCAAGCGAACGTGCGTTCTCCTTGATGTTTGGTCATGAAATAGCAAAACTGTAGCCACTCTTACATCCCTCAACCCTCCGTCTCCCTCCCTCCCTCCCTCCCTCCCTCCCTCCCTCCATCCCTCGACCAATCGAGGGTACACAGGCTATTTCAGATGGCCAGCTGCTACCCGAGCTTCCCCGCTGCTCATTCACCTGCACTTGGCCAGCCGCCATGGTTTAGGGTCTTTGAGCAGTGGAACACGTGGTTTTTTTGAAACTTGTTTGTGTGGCTGTAATGACTTTAGTTTTGATGTGGTTGAAAGACCAGGGTGTACTAATTAGAGTATATTAATTCATAAGTATATATAATTTCAGATTTTATTTTATTTTTGTGTGTTCACTTGTGCCTATTACGAGTACTTTTGGAGTGGTCTGCTTGTCCGGAAGCTAGCTGATATGAATGTTGCTGTCATGGGCCTCTAGTTAGGTGTTGGGTGGTAGAACTGTGTAATTTAGCCCTACAGTTATAACTAGTTATCTTTGAAAGTCTACTTATTTTAATTATATGTGACACTTTTAGTGGATATGTGCTCATCTTCAATTATACATGGATGTGCTTTATCTCACTTCAGTTCTGCTGCATCCAACTTGTGGTTTTGCCAGTGCTTTTGTTGCAATAGTCAACTGAAAGATTGCTGTTACGTGTTCCTAGTTCACGTTTAACATACATATTAGATTTACTGATGATTTCATTACTGGTAAGTTGTGTGGTCTCCTCACAAGTCAGTTATTAATGTGGTTTGACTTTCAGACAATATGTATGACTGGTATGCTGCTTTGAAACTTTGGCTTCTTAGATGTAATGGCTTTTGGTTTTAATGTGGGGGGGGGGGGGGGGAGACCAAGGTCTGTAATGGGTACAGTACATTTATTCATAAGGATATGTAATTTCAGATTTTATTTTATTTTTTATGTTCACTCATATTTAATACATATGAGTTTGCTTTTAGTGGTTAGCTAGTCAGAAAGCTTTTCTGATACTTCATCAACAGATACTGTTGAGTCACAATTTATGGTAAACTGCATGCTCGTGGACTATTTAGTGTCCTTGTGTGTTACTGTTTCACAGCAGTACACAATATATGGATGCATTCACAAATGAATGTTGTTCACCCTGAACAGTTTCTTTTGGGGGTTTTTCAAATGTTTTGCATACATTATGATCATAGGTGTGTCCTATACTTGATCCTCTCAGACATCTTGGACATTAATTTATTTGTGCATGACATAAGTATGATTGTCAGTGGTTTACAGCTCAGCACACTTTGGCACGACACAGAGACCATGTCTCTGTGGTTTACTTGTTTTTGAGGTTGTAGTCTCTTCTATACATTTATTGTCTTCTATAGTTATTTTGTTGTTCAGTAGGCTATTTCAGGCTTTTGCAGATAATGCATTGCCTGACTGGCCAATAAAAGTCATGTAATATTTATTTAATGAAGTGATTAACAAATATTTGTAAAACGTAGGTAGTGTAAGTAAATCATTTATGGTATACAGTAGGTATGCGACAATGAATGTATCTGTTGGTTCTATCAAATGATTGCTGTAAATTCACTTGTAGAGTCTTGTCCTTGATTCACATTCTGCTTTTATTTTGACTCTGGATTGCATGATTGATAAGATGATAAAGCAATCATTACTGTGTATGTATACTGACCCGTAGAGGCTGCAGTGAAGTTGCAAAACTGGTAGCTATATAATAAATGATATTGTCACGTAGATAAGGTGTAATTAGATGAATGACTAACTTTATTTAACGAAGGTTTATTCAGCACTTGCACATACAAGTGCGCACACCGAACTGCCTCTGGCTAGAAAACATAGAGTGTGTATACAGTTACAGAACATTCCAGTACAATGGTTGTTGGCATTTGTGGATACTTCTGGAATGTCCTCGAACCGAATATAGGAATATAATTTTACATTTGAGGTGAGTTTTGAAGTCACGACCCTCCATGCAAAAGTGTAGTATCATAACCACTACACCACGGTGACGGTGCTACTCAGATTCATGTGCGACAATATCATAAGGATTGTTTAAGGTTTTCTATTTTCCTACAATAGTGTAGAGCCGTAGTCCTCCATAACTCCAGCCAAAAGGATGGACATACAAAAACACACACATACTGCACCAGCCTCGCCTTCTTTCTCCCACAAGCCTCGTGCTGTTTTGAGTGTGAAAACACTTCACTGTGACCATTGAATTTAACGCCAATGAACCTTCTTCTATATGCGAGCATCTATTAAAAAGGAAAACACAACTATGACAGTAAGAAGGACCCTGTTTCCACGAAAATAGGAGCAGTCCATTTTCTTTTAGCTTTATGAGCAAAACCGGTTTAGTTTTTACGTTTGATGGCAGAATACAATTGCCATCTCCCTCCCTCCTCCCTCGCCGTTACACAATATGTTTCATGGTGATGGACAAATTACATGACTTTCAAATCAGAGTCTGCAATAAATTGTCATGCATGTATGTATTAAATATATTTCAGACACATGAAATAACAATACATAATACAGACTTTCCTGTCATAAAAACACACAATCATTTTATGTTCAACAACATGCTGTAATTCAAGAGGACATTGCTGTTTTTCACACTATGGCAGGTCCCATTTTACCAGTGTGATGTTAAACCACACTGGCGTTTATGAAACAAATCATGCCGTAGGGTTAGCAACAGGATAGGAGAACGAAGTTTCTACAGCGCTCCAACAAATTAGTAACAAAGTCAAACAAGATGAGTTAAAAAGGTTTACTTATCTTTGTGACTTGTTGAATAAGGAAATCTGCAACACTGCATGCAATATAACACGAAAAGGCCCAAATGGCGAAGTGCAAATAACCGTAGGTAAACTTCGCAGTAGATAGCAAATGCAATTTACAGCAACTGTCTGTTCACTTCTAAGGGTTCACTAAACGACGTTCTCCATCGAAGTCAGGCCTGGACGATGATCTATAAATAAATGGGTGAGAGCTGCTCTTCTGTCTCCAGCGTGGGCATTTGTCCATTGTGTTCCGGTCATTGGCGGATTGTACTTGGCCAGCAATTGGCCGAGGCGAAGTCGATATCTTCATCCTCGGCGCCACCAGTGGCGCTGTCGGAAATCGCGCTGGGAGCGACTCTCTGCGGCGCTGGCACCACCTCCCATCTTTGCGCCTGTGGTGATTTTCCCCTGCCTGTGTCTTGTTCGGATGACACAGCAGACTGCATGTGCGAGAACACAGTTCTAGAATGTGATACATATGTTTTGCCTGCCTTAATATGCAGCCTCTGTGTAATACTTGTATTGCGTTTGTTGAAATATATGTTACGGAACCCACATAGTTTACAGGGGGAGGTGAAGGGTTGAAACTGAATGCAGGCTGAGCATAGTTTTTAAGCTTTTCTCGGTCTTGAGTGTCCACGTATCTTCAACCCATCTAAATTCCCCTCCTCTCACGGTACCTTTATGCATTCCCAGTCAATTTACGTAATTTGGCTAGTTTTTCGCGATTTTACAGTATGTACAGGAACCAAGATGGAACAGTAAGACTGGGAAACCAAGGAAGAAGTGCTCGGATTAAAAAGGTTGTAAACTACGGAGGTATTCTTCCGCGCATACTGTTCAATCTATACATCGAAGAAGCAATGATGGAAATAAAAGAAAGGTTCAGGAGCGGATTTAAACTTCAAGGAAGAAATGATGCCAAGGATACGATAGACTGACGACTTTGCCATCCTCAGTGAAAGGAAAGATGATTTACATGACGTGCTGAATGGAATGAACAGTCTAATGAACATAGAATATAGATTGAGAGTAAATCATTGAAAGACGAAAGGAATGATAAGTATCCAGCATCGCGTCTAGCGAGCGGCCTAGACGTCTGACGACATAAGGAAGGGGACGATGGCCCGTCCAGTTAGGTACGTGGAGAAGGCTAACAGGATATTTTGAAGGAGCAATGGAACGCTGTCGGAAATATACGAAAATTTAGGCAAGAGTTGGATAACTGCAATCTTTAATTGCTCGTTGGAGCAAAACTGATTAAATGACGCACTATTCCTGTACCCGAAACTACAGCCATGGAGAGAGGTACGCGAACAGAGCCAGAGCAAAACTACACAAGTCCAAGCCATGGGCCTGACCTGCACGTAGGTCCGTCCTGGACCGCTCTCTGAACTGAACTCCCCCCCCCCCCCCCCCCCCCGCCCCACTCTTGTTGAATCGCCGCTACCGCCTTTATAGGCAGCGTCGACCCCTTCCACGCTGGCGTCTGGCCACCGCTCTTCCGCCCCCTCGCATGTTACCACATAAGGTTACCGCCAGCGCTTGAGTAGCGCCTCGCGCTTGGCTATGTGACCCCACGTGACACCTCATTATTCTATGTCACTCTTGCCGCCAACATCCATCCTGCGGCGCCACCTTTGTATTCTGAAAAAACTTACTCGTTCTGGCTTCTGTTCTACCGCCTGTGAGCCGTTCTATATTTTAAATATGCGACAGTAGGAGGACACGAAAGCAGATTAGCGCTGGCAGATAGGACATTTCTGGGCAAGACAAATCACCCATATCAAACGTAGGCCTTAATTTCAGGAAGGAATATCTGAGAATGTGTGTTTGGAGCTTAACATTGTATGATAGTAAAACATGGACTGTGCGGAAACCAGAAATGAAGACTATCGAAGCATTTGAGATGCGGTGATATAGAAGAATGTTGAAAAACAGACTTATAAAGTAAGGAATGTGGAGGTTCTCCACAGAATAGGCGAGGGGAGGAATACATTGAAAACACTGACAAAAAGAAGGGACAGGGGGGGGGGCTAGAAAATCTATTAAGACATCCCGAAATAACTTTCGTTACATTAGACTGATCTGTAGAGGTTAAAAACTACGGAGGAAACAGAGATTGGAATAAATTCAACTAATAACTGAGGAGGAAGGTTGCTAAGTGCTACTCTAAGTTGAAGAGGTCGGCACAAGAGAGGAATTCGTGGCGGGCCGCATCAAATCAATAAGAAGACTGATGATGTAAGAAAGAAGAGAAAAAAATCCGATTCTCAATCTTTTTTCATTTTTCTGTATACTATACCTGTGAGCAACTTGGATGCATGAGCTGCTAAGCTGATATGCGATAATCATCGGACTTGTCAGCTCTTGCAATCTTCGGAATTGTGTGGATGATGTTTTTCTGGAAGTCGGATGGCATGTCGCCAGACTCATACATTCCACACATGAATGTCAATAGTCGTTTTGTTTCCACTTCCGCCAATGATTTTAGAAATTCCAATGGAATATTATCTGTCACTTCTGTATTATTTGATCTTATGGCTTCTAAAGCTGTTTTAAATTCTAATTCTATACTGGACCGCCTATCTCTTTCCTGTCGACCAGTATTACTATTTCTAGCACATCAACTGACACCTCATCCCAATCATAGAAGTGATCAATGTATTTTCTTCACCTGTCCTCTCTCTTCTCTGCATTAAATAGTGGAATAAATCTCTCATAGACATTTTATAAATTCAAAAATACCAAATGATTTAAAACAATGTGAAAATCCAAGTTTTATGTCAGATATTGCATCTCAAGGTAGATCTGAAACATTGAGCATTACTCGTGATATGAAACAGGAACTTATGTAACGACCAAAATAATTGCACACATACTTGAAAAACCTAATTAATTTACTATTCCAATTTTGTTTAACTAATTGATTAATTTTAGCTAACCGCATATACTGCGCAATGCATTTCACACAGCGAATAATTAGCCTCTTAGACCGAAGGATGTACAGTGGTGGTTAAGGAACTGGCTTGGCAATGGGAACAAAGGAGAGTGGGAGCCTATCGCCATCATCTCATTTTTATTTAGTTTCGCGTGTGAGTAATGAAGATGAGGACCAGTTCCTTTACTAAGAATTCCTTATTCCACTATTCTAAATTAAATTTCGAGACACAATCTTCCACTTTTCAATTTTTCTGGAATGTTACCTTGAACATTTACATCGCTACTCCTGAGCCTAAAAGTCCGTCATCGATGAGTTTTGTCAATCTAAAATCTCATATTCTCTTTCCCCTTGATGGTGTCCTTACTGCAATGTATAGACAGCACGAAGGTACGAAATTCGGAGTAAAACATTAAATAGGATAATGAACTTGGGTCTTGAATCATCTTGCTCTATGTCTATTCTTTCCTTAGGAGATACGGCGCTTTGACATCTTTATGGTTGCGCACCTCTGGCAACTGAAACTTGTAATTTCATTTCTTATAAATTACAGTTCCAAACTGCAAAGTTGCAATCACCGGCACTTCTGCTTCTGGGTGCACCCTTAACTCCAAACATAATTTTGACTCCTTTACAACTCCCCTGTTGCCCAAACTTTCGCCATCTTCCAGTTTGCGAACAAACTTGCCTAAGCACTCCATTCCATCTCGTCAAGTTTACCCCATTCCTGAGGCTCGACTCTTGACACTCATTCAGCACAGCTGTGACGGCATCGCATTTCGTCATAGCTGGTGTTTCTACTTAGAGGTCGGATCACCGTTGTCCTATAAGATAACCCACACAAAACTCTGTTTCATGACCAAGTAATATTAAGGCTACGATCTCGTAGTATTACCAATACTCAGACTTTATCCACTACATTGACACTTCCTTGTTTTGTGGTCTTTCGTCTGAAGACAGCTTTTATACAGGTATCCCTGCTATTCCATCCTCGGGAATCTGCTTCAGCTCAGCATAACTATTGCATTTTATGTGCATTTGAACCGGCTTACTGCATTCTTCCTCTACTTTTCCATCCACCCAATCACACGTCCCTACATTACAAATATGCTATTGCTTCATGCCTCAGGACGTGTACTATCAACCGTTTTCTTTTTAGTGGGATTGTGCCGCAAGTTTCTTTTCTTCTCAATTCGATACGTCATCATTATCCATTAGATGTACCCATCCAACATACTACACCACCACATTTTAAATCTTTCTGTTCTCTTGTTATCTGCACTATATCACTTCCACGTTTAATACTGCACAAAGCTACACTGCAGACAAACTCTTTCAGAAATGACTTATTAACACATTAATTTTTATTCGATATAGGGTATTTCTCTTTTCTCTGTTGCCAGTTTGTATTTCGCTTATTTTGCTGCCCACGTATAAACATTCATCTGCTAATTTTAGTGTCTCATTTCCTAATCCGATTCCCTCAGCTTCATCTGATTTAATTCAACTACATACCATTACCACTGTTTCACTTTTATTATTTTCAACTTATAACCTATTTTCAAGACACTGTCCGCACCGTTAAACTGCTCTTCCAAGTACTTTGCCATTTACGACAGAATTACAAAGTGATTGGGAAACCTGTACGTTTTTTCTACTACCTGAATTTCAATACCCGATCGAAACTCCTTTACTGTTTACTCAGTACACAGACAAATAGCTTCTGAGGTAAGCTACAGCCCTGGCTCCCTCTCTTCTCAAGGAGGAAGACTGGTTAAGTATTTTGGTGTTGTAGTCCATAGTATGGCCGTTCATTATACGATGGTCTGCCACATTTGATTTGGTGATCTGACCTGATTCAGTGTGGCTTTCATGTTCATGTCAGCTCATGCCAGACCGTGAAACCAGCTATGACTGACCACTTCATAAAAACGCCAATCTACTTTGGCCGTCTTCTAACATTTGGGACTGCGTCATTACAGATACCACTGAAATCAGGGTGCAAGATAAGTTAATAAAAACAGCGGCCTGAAATTGAGTCAGGCGTGAAACTCTGCACTGGGCCTAGAAAAACAATAGAGCTACCAGACCAGAGTTCGGAGCCGGGACCGATGCCGGCTCGACCGCCACTACGCAGACGGATACCAATGGAAGCGGTGGGGTGGGACGGGGGGCAGGATAACGGCGAGCTGTGTAGGATGGCGACATGGGCGGAGCAGTAGTGACTAGGGACCACATGAAGATGGCCACGAGTTGTTTCTGCGGCTACTAGATGGCGCTAGTAGCAACACCATGTTTACTTGCGCACACTTTCTAACGTGGGCACCTCAGTCATGTTGCAACCCTTGTTCACTAAAGTACGGGCAGCCCTTAGCGGCTCGCCATCTTACTTACAACTATTCATGACGTCGCCTTTCCAGCTTAGATCTTATTTAATATGTGACTTGTAAGTACTGCATCTTTTTCCAGTCAGTACAAACTTTAATTTTATTAATGTAGTATATACCTAATATGTTTTAGAACAGTTAGTCTAATTCTGAAGACGACGATCATAGTAGCGTCGCAACCTGGTCAATTTTGACTTAATATTTGGACTCAGGCCTTATTTGTTCTAATGCAGTTGTCAATAATTCTGATGGAATGTTGTCTACTCTCTGAATGCCCTGTCAAATTCTTCTCGCAGTACCACATCTGCCATACAGTTTTTATTTTCTCTTCCCTTCCTATTGCCTTCGAATTTACTCGTATTTCTTTCATGTAGCATTCCATCTTTCAGCCTTTGCTTTTTCCTTAGTACTGGCATCCCATCTCCGATACTGGTATTCATGAAGCTGCCTCGCTCTTCTCGAAAATTTCCTTGATGTTTCGCTGTATGGTATCTATCTCTCCCATAGCTGTACGTACGTCTTCAGATTTGTATGTCACCGAATTTTCCATTTGTACTCTATGCCACTGTCATTTGTTATATTTATGAATTCATTTTTTAATTGCTTCACTTTGTCTATTTTAAAATTTTATGCCTTAGTGAATAAAACATAAAGCCTCCTTTTCTATCCAAGGGTTTCCACCGGGAATTATTCTTTTTACCTGTTTTCCCCTCTTCTACCTTGACTATTTCATCTCTCGAAGACATTCTTTTTGCTTCTCTTCTACTGCTTCCCGTGCTCCAATTGTCGTTGCCCAATTCACTCTTGGATCTCTTTTATGAGTAACAGGTTATGCCCGACCTCCTTAATTTTCTACCTTTTTCAGTTTTTTTAGTTTTAAACTGTAGTTAATAAGCAATGAATTAGTCAGAGTTTAAATTTTCCCCTCACTATTATTTTAAATTCTTCATTCGAAATCTCTGTCTTCAATTTCTATTTGTATTCATTGTCTTACCACTATAATGTATCAGATTCCTTCCAGTGTAGTCTCTTCTCCGTAAACATTCATATTAGATGAATATCATACCCAGTTTTAACAATGATGAAATTACGCTGTGTGCAAAATTCGACCAGGCGTCTTTTCCTTTCACTCCGTTTCCTACAATTTTTTCTTATCTTCCCTTTCCTATTATCAAATGGCAGTCCTTACAGCAAATGAATTTTCGTCTCTTTCTGAATAATTACTTATCTCATGTTCCATCCGTTTATTATCTCCTGCATGTAGAGAGCAAGTTGGCATATTCACTTGTGATACTAGTGAAGCCTGACATTATCAGGGAGGACGGTCTTTGTGTCACTTATGAAACAAAACTTTTATAATTAAAAATTAATGTGTAGTAAGCAATTTTTTCTTTATAGAATTAAAGCATGATAACTAACTTCAGTAGCTTCCTACAGCCATCTCCAAATCGTCGAAACGGTAAAAAAGCGGTCAATATGTCCCAAAACCTATCATCATTAGGTGTAGTCATGCAATTACAAGCATTTCTGTTGTGGGCCAACTAGGCTATATTATTATATAGTTACAAATTTCTTCGTGAAGCACTCAGGCTGTAAATCATAATCTGGCAAGTGACGGTAATAAAGGACGCGAATGGCTGCTTGCTCCCTTAAAATTTTAAATGCATAAGGGAAAAAATGTGGTCAAATATTAAAAATTTTTAAATTAAAAAAGATTTATTTCATTGACTTGTAATACTAGATGTTGGCTTCTCTGCATCTTCGACAGGTTAATGAGTTCAGTGTCTTGTCCATAGTACCTCAAGCACACAGATCTTTCCCTGTTCATTGTAAGCCCAACTCCTGCATTATCACTATTTGATATCCTATTCACCCAAAGAGAAATCATGTTTTCTTTCTTTTCTTTTATTCACTGGTTCCCAATACATGTTACGTCACGCTGATCATTTCTCACTATTTGATTTCTCCAAACCACCTACCTACACTTTTAAGGGATGTGGCATACCATGCCACCATCTGTGAAACATTTTTGTTTCTAGTAATGATAACATCGTCCTAAGTTCTCCCGGTTGGTACATCCGAATGGAGGATTATTTTGCCTCTGGAATACATCACCCAAGAAAATGCCTTCATCATAAAGCCATGAGATACAGTTGCTTGTTATCGACAAATATAACGGTTTGGTTTTCCTCATACATTCAACTTTTCGCAGTACCAGTTTACATAACCAGATCAGACATTCATCGGGACTTTTATCCCTGCAACTGTTGGAAATGCAGCTGCCCTTCTTCAGGAAAAATATGCTAGTCTGTCCTATCCATAGATACGAAATTTTTTTGACGAATAACTCCGCACAGAACATATTTGTTCTAAGATATCAGCATCAAGTAATATTTCTCTTACATGTATTATTTTTCTACATAGATTCCATCACCTATAGCCATACGCCCCGGGTGTGTAAGAGCATTTTTGCCGTGTTAGTAACCGCTCTTATTTTGTTCTCGTAGTTATGTTTTCGCTTCTTTCATTACTCTCTTGTCCTGTTCAAAGTATGTCCTACTTAGAATATTTAAGTGCTCCAAATGTATGGAAGCTCAATGGCGCTACGTCTGGGCTATCGATTGGATGAGGATGTCCATTCAAAAACGACGATGCGTTCCTTGGTTCTGAGACTTTTATTTGGACGTGCATTATCGTGTTGATGCAGGATTTATTTCGCATTCTTGTCAGACTGGACACGTCGGAAACGGTTCTTGAGTTTGTTCAGAGACTTCGCAGAAGACACTGAATTAATGAGTAATACTTTAGGCAACACAACAACAAGAATTGCACCGTCAATATCCCAAACGACTGCCTTCATGATTTTCCCAGCAGAGGAAGATACGATGAATTTCTTATTTCTCATAATTAATGGAGATGCCAGTCCAGTGACTCTATTTCTTTTTACCGCTCAAAGACATACATCCAGGTTTCGTCTACCGTAACGATTCGTGACGGAAAAGCCTCTCCATTGGCAGCCAACGAGGACCCATACTGAGAACACATTTTACTGTCAAAGAGTCTCAAGCGTTGCACACGCGTTTTCGGTGCTTACTGACAGCCATAAAGCCAACTCTTGAGTTTGTATGTCGGCACATAGAAACTCAGCAGTTGAAGACGTCCACGCTATTCACCGCGTCAGGAGCAGTGACTGTGCCGGGAAGTTCAGAGAGTAACCTATCATTGAGCCCTGTTTCTGCACATTCTAACGTTTTAGCTCTCTTCACTCATCCTCCAGGAGTACTGTTATCAGCTGCATCATTACTGCACACTGCACACGAACGTTTATGTATGTTCACCAAGATTTCTCTTTCCGCAATCAGAAATCATTTAGAGCACGTTGCTTGTAACGAGTTCCTTCCATAGACGCCAGTCTGGTAGTTCACTACGACATCTGTTGCAGTTGTTCGAAACTTCGCCCACGTGCTGAAGAAACGTCACATTCATACACTTCATACACATTACTTTAATTAGTTACTGTTCCTTAAGCATTAATCTCTATTGTAGAACTCTCATTTAGTTCGTTAGTAACACACAAGAACTACCAAGTTTTTATTTTCAATTCTTCTGCAAGTTCAATGATAACAGCTTTTATTTTGTAGTAATGACCACTTTGTATTATCGCAGTTACAGTTTCTACTGTATTATACGCAATGACTTCGCAATCGACTGCATAATAAGTCATGTCGCCTTATCAACCCAATGAAGTTACGGCTTCCTGTAACAATTGGTGTATATATGCGTTCTTCCACTTAACACCACTGCTTTAACTCTTTTAAACTTTCGAAGGCAATGAATCTTTTGTTACTACGTTATTAAGGCTCTTTGTGTGAGATTATAGTTATCGTTCCTGATATATATTACTTAATTATTTTGCAACCGCTTTGTATAATTATTCACTTAGTGTCGTAGCAGTCATATGAGGACTTAGTTAAGCACTGTTGCTTGTTACTCTTTTATTGTGCATAATTGTGTTGTCAACATTAGTTCGGTTATATTTTTAAATTGTTTACATTAATTGTGCATCCCTTAATATAAGTTCCGTACTTACGGTTTCGTCATTGCTTCTAACTATTATGATAGGACAGTAGACCATCACAATCGTCAGAGACCAAATATTGTGTTTACATGTTTGCCTCAGTGGTGGAGCGGCCCTGTCTTGGCACTTCACTGTACGCAGCATGCCGTATCTGCTCGCCGCGTTTGCGTCCGGCGCGGCGGTCGGCAGTCTGTTTATGAGCAGTGCTTTTGGATTTGACCTTTCACGTTCCGTAGGACGACCAGACAATTTATGTCATTAATCCAGCACAACGAGGTGGGGACTGAGTATAAGGCTTCTAGCAGTGTGCATTGCCTATTTTATTCTTTAAGATGCCGTAGCCTTTAGCATTATTTCCTGTTTTAAGTAACTACTGCAGGTTAACGTGAAGATGTTCAACGAACGAAAACGGCCGTTACACAATAAATGTGTGATAATACACGTCGACGTTTTACAGAATTTTATCCAATCATTGTGACTGTGCTCGTTTAGACTAATGTGTCTAAGCGGGGTAATTCCATCGGCTGCGCTATGATATTTTCAGGGTTAGTAATCAATATTCATTGGATGGTACATTCACAGTGTATCCTGCTGAATTATACGCGATCTTGAGGGTACTGGAATAGATGCGATGTCTTCCTGCCACCTAATTCATCTCCACCGACTCCACAAGTGCCTCAGAATAGGGCAATGCCGTCTCAGGCTTGGCCTCCTCAAGCAGAAGGATCCATCAGTACTTGTCATATACCTGTGCATCAGATTTTAAGATTGATGAGGGGTGTAACCCACTTTCCAGACAACTTGCCCTCTATTTCAGGAGATAATGAATCAGATGTGACCTATATTTTAAAATTCTGTGTGATGTCTGATATTCTCCATAGTATCTTAGGGAGAGGATTTTAATGTGTTTCGAGGATCGCTGATCCATATTTCATTTTCCGATCTATAAAGCAGTTACAGTCCCCTGTTACGCTATTTTAGTTACCGTGCTGCTATAGTTTGTGTATTTTCATTGCAAATTGCCTTGAAACATACATCAAAATGATTAAATGATTGTGAATTCCTAAGGAACCAAACTACTGAGGTCATCGATCCCTACACTTATATACTACGTTAACTAACTTAAACTAAATTGTGCTAAGAACAACACACACACCCATTCCCGAGGGAGACTCAAACGTGCGGCAGGAGGGGCCGCGCAGTCCGTGACATGGCGTCATTAACCGCTTGGCCACTCCGCGCTGCTAGACATATGTCTCTTGGGGTCCTGAGTGAAAGTGTGAATGTGGTTCACATTTAGTGTTGCACGGTGGGTGAGGCTGCATTTTATATTTTATCGTTTGTTGCATACTTTCCCAGAACAAAATCGTATTCCTATCTCAGAATTTGTGTAGAGATTTTGATGACCTTGCTGTTGAGTGCCCTAGCACCATCACCACCGACACCACCACCACCACCACCACCACCACCACCAAAGGAGGCATATCGAGAATAAATTTTAGGTCTCAGCCTAATATAATTTTCATTCCAGAATTAATATTTCGCTCTAGAGTGAAGTTTGCACTATTACGAAGCCACCTGACAATTGAGAACAGTAACTACCCACTGTGGTATATTTCTCGACCCCAATGGCTCATCTTTATTCACTGGCTTATCGCTGCTTCCTGCTGGAACAGCGCTGCTCCCTGCTTGTAAATCGCTGCTCGGTGATGGACATTGCTGCTCAATGCAGGCACATCGCTCATCCCTGCTGGTACATCGATGATCGCTGATGGCTCATTGCTCCTCAAAGCCAGCACATCGCTGCTCAGTGCTGGCAGAACACTCTCACTGCTGACACATCACTACCTGCTGCTGGCATATCGCTGCTCGCAGGTGGCACACGACTGCTGGCACATCGCTACATCCCACAGCTGTCCACATCGGTAGTGGAATGGATTACTTGCTATTGTGTGATGTGAACAGTGTATTCTCTGTATTATAAGGACAATGTCAATGATTGATTTGTAACGCTACCACCAACCACCTTAAACGGCAATCGATGCTAACGTTGTACCTCTGCGAGAAGGTTTTGAATAGTTGACCGTGGGATAAGCTAATGGGAACAGAACAATAAAACTGGGATTCGTTTCTGAAACACTCCAGCAGAGTATACACAATAGTAAACGGTGGGTCAGGAACAGACGTTCTCCTGGCACAAAAGCAAGTAGTAACACTACATACTAAAACAGGTCTCCAGCCTAATTAGGCGTTCTTGTGTCAAGAAAAATCATAAAGCTGAAGGCAGTGCTAAGGCTAACCTAATCTTCCTTGACACATACTTTAAACTCTTTCCTTATACCTCAAAAATGGTTCAAATGGCTCTGAGCACTATGGGACTTAACATATGTGGTCATCAGTCCCCTAGAACTTAGAACTACTTAAACCTAACTAACCTAAGGACATCACATCCAACCATGCCCGAGGCAGGATTCGAACCGGCGACCGTCGCAGTCGCGCGGTTCCGGACTGCGCGCCTAGAACCGCTAGGCCACCGCGGCCGGCTCCTTATATCTGTTTACACTACAACACAGTAACATAACCTCGCAGATAAATGTGCTACTGACTAGTAAGTCAGATAATCAAATGACCAATGTGCTAGTAACAGAAACATACGCATCTTAACCACAGCTATCTTAAATGAACTAGGTTCAACAGTTTATAAAGCCAAATACAGACACACACATAAAACTAGTATCAATATTGAACAGGGAAAAGCTTGAAATGATTCTGAATTTAAATCAGGGATCTGCTAATGATCATGCTCTGTTACTTCATTGCTTAGTACAGGATCTCTACGCCTGTGCACTGTGCATTAACCAACTTGCATTAGAATAGATAACACATTAAATAGTTCTTTCTTAACTCGGTTTGAAGCAATTAAACAAAATGCAAATGTAACTATATTGGCTCTGAAGGAGCCTTTGCATTGCTTCATTAATTAAATAGCGTAGTACATGAAGGCCCTCAAACTTCCATCGTTTTAAGAACCATGATCATTAAGAAATTGAGGTGTGGTGCCTTTATATCGCTCCTGTCTGGAGCCTGTGTATCGAGAGAATGACATGCGTGCGCAGCAACATATGGTCTGAACCGTGTTCAGTCGAGTTTGTAGTTCTAATTTTCACCCACCAGAGTACAGTAGCGGACAGAGACATTCAACTTTCATAGTTTGAAGAATCATGCTCGTTAAAGAAACTACACCAGTATGTATGAGAAAAGGTAAGTGTTCTCATCATTATCTATTAGTTAAGTAAGCAAAACAAACTAAAACTCATCAAATAAGAAATGTGCTTTCATAAGCAGTATTTTCACCTACTCAAAACTGTAATTGGCTTTGAAAATAACAACACAACATTACACTTAAATTTAACCACTTTCTCAACATATATTAGAACACTCGGAATTAAACTCACTAGGATAGGATTCCTGTCTAGGTTTGTGATTTGCGATAATCACGGATGTAAGGACGAGTTTTTAGCAGCACCACGATTATTATTAAAATCAACCAAATTTCACAAATACCTGGTCCATTAACAGAGTGCCAAATGTAAACAGTTTAGTGGAAGGCTGGTGGCACTGGTGGTGCATTCGGTAGTGCCTGATGCAGTCATGGCAGTACTATTGGCCTCGCTCTGTTACATACCTTCTTGGAATCGGAATTATGTTTATAGGGCCAAAATCCGTGCCTTAATAATGGTACCACCAAATGTAGCATCCGAAGCCCATAAATACAGCCTTGAAGCTCTTCTGGCCTCAAAACTCCAGGAACATGAACCACAATGATCCGCTACTGCCAGCGATGTGTTAATCACAGCACTGCTCAGCCCTGACTCCTTACCCTTCACAAAGGACGAGTTGCCACTTGTGAACAACCACACCTTTTCCACTCCACCGGACTACTTCCGTTGCTGCGGGGCTTCCCTACATATTTTACATTTGACCCTACATTCCCTAATTAAGGACCGAGTCATTTATAGTACATTATATATCAATTATTCCATTAGTTAATTAAATCCACAAGCGTAATTTAAACATCATTGTTCAAAAGGTCACAAAACTGAAACATGTATATACAAATTATACACAAGTAATGCTACAAATTGACATAGAAGTATAGATACAGATACAAAATAGGTCAAAAGTAGGGGATACAAGCTCACGAAAAAACTGTCGTTATCGGAAATTGGTAGGGAAGTGTGGAGAGTGTGGACTGGCTCTTATGAAAACCAAACATCCACACCACAGATACCTTCGTCACTACTCTTAAAAGTCAGAACAGTACCAAGACTCATATTTCAGACAGTTATGAATGCTGCGAAAAGCTTTGCAGTGTGTTTTATTGAGCCAGAAATAGCTAAATAAATGAAGATTGAGATAAAGGTGGTCACTCTACCTTTGGAATCCAATATAGCAGTGATTCTGTGTGCCATATATTGTGCATCTACTTGTACGTCTGGATACATACTTCACAAGTCACCATAAGGTGCACAGCATAGACCTTTTCACCACTACTAGTCGCTGCCTTCCTAGTTCCAAGCATAAATAGGAAAATAGCAACTGTCTGTATCCCTCCATCTCAGACCTAATTTCTCTTATCGTGTCTCCATTATCCTTGCATGAGATGTATGTCGGCGGCAGCAGAATATGTTTGCAGCCAGTCACAAACACCAGTTCTTTTAATTTTTCACTGTTGTGTCGTATTCCATCCAAGGATTACCGTTTAAGGTCACAGAGCATTTTCATGACCTTCTCATCTTGACTTAACTTACATGTAAAAATTTAGCAACATCCTTCCCGATTTTCTTCAGTGTCACCTTAATTTGACCTGGTGGGGATCCCCAACACACGACCGATACTCAAGAATCGGCTGCACAAGTATTCTACATGTTATCTCCATTATAAACGAACTACACTTTCTCAGAAATATCGCATTAACTGAAGGTGATAATTCGCCTTCTCCACTATCGACCTTCTGGTCTCATTCCATTTCGTATCAAGTTTGCGACGTTACGCTTAAAGATCTGATTCGCATGACTGTATCAAGCAACATGCAAAAAATTATGGGTTTTCCGACTCATCTATGTTAACTTAAATTGTTATAGCTGGTTGACTATAGGTGTAGAGCTGGTGCTGAATAGCGTCTCACATGTGTTTCGTCGGTTCTTTTCATGTGATATTGTTGGCCTAGAAGCAGGACGGCTATGAGGAGTCTAGTACACTTTGTATGTACTTTGAACCCGCCATGCCAACCTCTCATGCACACTGGTCACGTCCAACTGTAATTCCACCTACCTAGTCCCCTTATATACAGTGTCATCATTCTGAGACCACAAGCCATGGCCCTTTTTCATTGAAATTATGAAGATGAAGGGGAATTTAAAATTTTAAGATTCATGAAAGCTTTGTGGGAATTTTAAAAAAGTTAAAAATTTGGGGTAAAATTAACTACACACACACACACACACCGGTTCTTACAATGTGCTCAAAAGTACTTGAACACCCATTTTTCACAATATTCGAAAGTATTTATCCAAAAAACTTATGTAAGCGTGCATACACACTCAGCCACCCACCCCAACCCCAACCACCTGCAGCCGTCACTGCGCACCCGTTTCTATGGCCGAAACGGCCGTCCATGGTTCCCCAAGACCACCTAGTCAAACACATGCCCAACCACACCAACACAAGCCCTCACACTCACGAGCAATCACACACACACACACACACACACACACACACACACACACACACACACACACACACACACAAAAACACACACTGGTTCTTACTATGTGCTCAAAAGTATTTGAACACACTTTTTTCACAATATTCGAAAGTATTTATCCATAAAACTTATGTAAGCGTGCATACACACTCAGCCACCCACCCGAACCCCAAACACCTGCAGCCGTCACCGCGCACCCGTTTCTATGGCCGAAATGGCCGTCCATGGTTCCCCAAGACCACCTAGTCAAACACATGCCCAACCACACCAACACAAGCCCTCACACTCACGAGCAATCACACACACACACACACACACACACACACACACACATACACACACACACAAAAACACACACTGGTTCTTACTATGTGCTCAAAAGTACTTGAACCCCCATTTTGCACAATATTCGAAAGTATTTATCCAAAAAACTTATGTAAGCGTGCATACACACTCTGCCACCCACCCGAACCCCACACACATGCAGCCGCACCGCGCCCCTGTTTCCATGCCCCAAACGCCCGTCCGTGTTTCCCCAAGCCCACCTAGACGAACACATGCCCACCCACACCAACACATGTCATCACACCCACGAGCAAACACACACACACACACACACACACACACACACACACACACACACACACAGACACACACGCGCGCACACACACACACACACACACACACACACAGACACACACACACAGGTACTTACAATGTGCTCAAAAGTACTTGAACACCCTTCTTGCACAATAGTCGAAAGTATTTATCCATAAAACTTATGTAAGCGTGCATACTCAGCCACCCACCCGAACCCCAAACACGTGCAGCCGCCACCGCACAAGCGTTTCCATCCCCCAAACGGCCGTCCATGGTTCCCCAAGCCCACCTAGACAAACACATTCCCATCACACCAACACATGCCCTCACACCTGTGAGCAATCTCACACACACACACACAGACACACACCCACACACGCACACACACACACACACATACACACACACACACACACACAGCTTGTTTCCATTTCAACTGATATTGTTTTATTATGTCAGTCATGTTTTGGGTATTGAGTTCAGCCCAGATGTCATTATTTCTCTTTTTATCTATCTGAGCACATACACTCCTGGAAATTGAAATAAGAACACCGTGAATTCATTGTCCCAGGAAGGGGAAACTTTATTGACACATTCCTGGGGTCAGATACATCACATGATCACACTGACAGAACCACAGGCACATAGACACAGGCAACAGAGCATGCACAATGTCGGCACTAGTACAGTGTATATCCACCTTTCGCAGCAATGCAGGCTGCTATTCTCCCATGGAGACGATCGTAGAGATGCTGGATGTAGTCCTGTGGAATGGCTTGCCATGCCATTTCCACCTGGCGCCTCAGTTGGACCAGCGTTCGTGCTGGACATGCAGACCGCGTGAGACGACGCTTCATCCAGTCCCAAACATGCTCAATGGGGGACAGATCCGGAGATCTTGCTGGCCAGGGTAGTTGACTTACACCTTCTAGAGCACGTTGGGTGGCACGGGATACATGCGGACGTGCATTGTCCTGTTGGAACAGCAAGTTCCCTTGCCGGTCTAGGAATGGTAGAACGATGGGTTCGATGACGGTTTGGATGTACCGTGCACTATTCAGTGTCCCCTCGACGATCACCAGTGGTGTACGGTCAGTGTAGGAGATCGCTCCCCACACCATGATGCCGGGTGTTGGCCATGTGTGCCTCGGTCGTATGCAGTCCTGATTGTGGCGCTCACCTGCACGGCGCCAAACACGCATACGACCATCATTGGCACCAAGGCAGAAGCGACTCTCATTGCTGAAGACGACACGTCTCCATTCGTCCCTACATTCACGCCTGTCGCGACACCACTGGAGGCGGGCTGCACGATGTTGGGGCGTGAGCGGAAGACGGCCTAACGGTGTGCGGGACCGTAGCCCAGCTTCATGGAGACGGTTGCGAATGGTCCTCGCCGATACCCCAGGAGCAACAGTGTCCCTAATTTGCTGGGAAGTGGCGGTGCGGTCCCCTACGGCACTGCGTAGGATCCTACGGTCTTGGCGTGCATCCGTGCGTCGCTGCGGTCTGGTCCCAGGTCGACGGGCACGTGCACCTTCCGCCGACCACTGGCGACAACATCGATGTACTGTGGAGACCTCACGCCCCACGTGTTGAGCAATTCGGCGGTACGTCCACCCGGCCTCCCGCATGCCCACTATACGCCCTCGCTCAAAGTCCGTCAACTGCACATACGGTTCACGTCCACGCTGTCGCGGCATGCTACCAGTGTTAAAGACTGCGATGGAGCTCCGTATGCCACGGCAAACTGGCTGACACTGACGGCGGCGGTGCACAAATGCTGCGCAGCTAGCGCCATTCGACGGCCAACACCACGGTTCCTGGTGTGTCCGCTGTGCCGTGCGTGTGATCATTGCTTGTACAGCCCTCTCGCAGTGTCCGGAGCAAGTATGGTGGGTCTGACACACCGGTGTCAATGTGTTCTTTTTTCCATTTCCAGGAGTGTATATCCAACCACATATGTAACGAAATTTATTTAACATGCCTCTATTCTCTTTTCATCTTTCTTCTCAAGTTTCCACATCCATAGAGCAATTCCATTTAGCTATAACCTTATAGAACTTTAGTAGATTATCTCTGTGGACTTTCACAATGTTCTGCACGAAGTCCCAAGGAATAGTGAAATAGGTCTAAGTTTTTTATATTTCATTATTTACCATTCGTGTAAAATTACACCCATTTAAATGTGCTCTATGATCTGCTTCTCAATTTCTGTCTTAACTCATACGGGCTGGTGTCCAACAAATGCCATTAATTTTTTCTTAGCGGTGGAGACGTAAAATCTACTGTATTTTTTCATTATCATATTTTATGTACTATGTTTTTACATAAAAATTATTATGTTCAGTTTACATTTTCAGGCACATTTTCATTGATAATTACATTGAATTTACAAAACTTCCAAAGGAACTATTGAGTTCAAATTACAGTCTGCAATTACAATCTACCAATTGCATTTTTAACAAATTTTACAGGTAATATAGGTAAATAGATCATTCTAATCAAAAATAGTTCATTATTATTCTACAGTATTGTTTTAAGACATCGTATTTATACTATCGGAAGTATTGAAGGTCTTGAGTACATAAAGTAAGTTTATGTTTTTTAACAGTAGAAAAAAATCATTCTTAGATCGAATTATGTAGTGTACTGTGGTTTGCCGTTCCAAATCCACCACATGTTAAGATATTAACAGAAGATTGTTTTATGTTCTCTGCTCTGCACGTTATGTGTGCGGACTGTATCTCGAGATCATACATGTTACCTTGAAGGACAACAAATTGTTCAGTAGGTTTACTATTCAGTTCTTCTTCGTTACCACAATCAGTTTTTTATTCATCAGCACAATAATGCGTTTGTTATTTGATCGGAATCCCGAAGTATCGAATCTCCAATGCACCTGCTCCCACAGGGTTTGGTCTTAGGTCCTTTACTGTTCTTGATATACATTAATGACTTACCATTCCACATTGATGAAGATGCAAAGTTAGTTCTTTTTGCTGATGATAAAAGTATAGTAATAACATCCAAAAACCAAGAACTAAGTGATGTAATTGTAAATGATGTTTTTCACAAAATTATTAAGTGGTTCTCAGCAAATGGACTCACTTTAAATTTTGATAAAACACAGTATATACAGTTTCGTACAGTAAATGGCACAACTCCAGTGATAAATATAGACTTTGAACAGAAGTCTGTAGCTAAGGTAGAATTTTCAAAATTTTTAGGTCTTTCCCTTGATGAGAGGTTAAACTGGAAACAACACATTGATGATCTGCTGAAACGTCTGAGTTCAGCTACGTATGCTATTAGGGTTATTGCAAATTTTGGTGAAAAGAATCTCAGTAAATTAGCTTACTATGCCTACTTTCATTCACTGCTTTCGTATGGCATCATATTCTGGGGTAATTCATCGTTGAGTAGAAAAGTATTCATTGCTCAAAAACGTGTAATCAGAATAATTGCTGGAGCCCACCCACGGTCATCCTGTAGACATTTATTTAAGGATCTAGGGATCCTCACAGTACCTCACAGTATATGCATTCACTTGTGAAATTTGTTGGTAATAATCCAACCCGGTTCAAAAGTAATGGCAGTGTGCATAGCTATAACACCAGGAGAAAGGATGATCTTCACTATGGAGGGTTAAATCTGACTTTGGCACAGAAAGGCGTAAATTATGCTGACACAAAAGTCTTTGGTCACCTACCAAACAGCATAAAAAGCCGGACAGATAGCCAACTAACATTTAAAAATAAATTAAAAGAATTTCCAGATGACAACTCCTTCTAGTCATTGGCTGAATTTTTAGATATAAATTAAGGAAAAAAGACAACAACTTAAACATTAGTGTCATGCAATATTTTGTGTAATGTAATACCTTGTACAGACATCTTTTATCAACCTGACACGTTCCACTTCATTACGAAGTGTTGTATTCATGATCTATGGAACAAGTATTAATCTAATGTAATCTAATCTAATCTAATCTAATCTTTACTTCTGACATCCTCGTACATACGTGGAACTCGAAAAGAAACTATTTTATGGCATTGGTGGCCGGGAGGCCCCAAACGGGCAAGTTCATCTGTCGATTGCGAGTCTTACTGCATTGACGCCACAATGGACAATACGCGTGCCAGTGATGAGGATGAAATATTGATGAGGACAACACAAAACCCAGTCCACGAGCGGAGAAAATCTCCAACCCGGCCGGGAATTGAACCAGGGCTTGCTGCATGGGAGGCAAACACGTTACCATACAGATGAGCAAGCGGACACATGAAACTTTAACGTGATAGAACTAGCTATATGTGTCTGTGTAGCATCGTTTTACATGATGTGATGAAAACCTTTTACATATGTACGCATAGTGGAAATATTAGACATATCCCACATCGCCATTATAACTGCAATCGGTTAGTTAACGACTGCAATCAGTCTGCTTAGTTCAATGACAACTAAATTTTCATTAAAAATGTCGGTCCTTTGAAAATTTGATTTTCCAGTTACTGCAGCTGCGACAAATCAACCTACCAACGATGTTGCTAGTATTATGTTCCGCATCTGTCGAACATCTTGCAAAGTTTTTCCAGACACACTATTATTCAACAGTCTAAAAAGTGTCTTATCGAAGACTGCTTGCATTCATACTCTCTGTTCGCGAAACTCGGTTGTTTGGTTGATTTGGAGGATGGGGCCAAACAGCAGGGTCGTCGGACCCATGGGATTGGGGAAAGACGGAGAAGGAAGTCGGCAGTGCCCTTTCAAAGGAACATCCCGGCGTTTGCTTGAAGAGACTTAGGAAAATCACGGAAAACCTAAATTACGATGGCCGGGAGCGAGTTTCAACCGTCGTTCTCCCGAATTCGAGTCCAGTGTGCTAATCGCTGCGCCACCTCGCTCAGTAATCTCAGTGTATGGCTTTGTCAAGTGAGCTTCAAATGATTCGATAAGTCTTGTTTTAAACCAATTCATGTTTCAAACTTCGTTTCAAATTTCTGTAATAAATAACATAATTTATACTGTCATACAAGATGGAAAATAATTTCTTTGGTATCTTCACTATCTGATGATGGTGATATTTCTTCTCGACATTATGCCAAGTCAGAATGTAAATCATGAATACTCTCGGGCTACTCAAAATCCACTTCTAATAAGTGTCCTGTGATGGAATCGTCTATTACATTTTCCACGTCCAAGTTTCGACACTTTTTAAGGAAAGGCAATCTTAATTTGGTACAGGAAGATTCTGCAACATATCCCAGCTGTTAACATCGAAGTATCTAATACACATCCCTTTTTTATTTTCGTCGTAGGCGGCTATGTATCTGTTGTTTGTAACTGCATGCCTATGTGAAAAAGAACAATACCTCCTATGATGCTGCGCTCCAATAACTGTAATTGCTCATTATCCGTAATAAGTTTCAATTTTTCTAAAGTGGTTTCAGCAACAGGTCCCATGCCAGGCCATGTGCGTTTACATAATAGGCGGGATGGCGTTCATATTTTTTGAGACATATTGTGCGGAAGTTTTCATAGACGTCGGTCAGAAGCAAGACGTCACTTTCCATATAGGCTGGAGTAACCAGCTAACGTCCAGCATTCAAATGAGCTCTACACTTAGCACACTCTTGGATAATAATGTTCTTTGACTGTAGTTTCACCGGTCATCAAGTTTCTGAATGCCTCTATCGGCGTCAAATCTTACTCCAAGAAAAGGGATTCGTCATTTACGCGCTCATGAGGAAAAATATCTTCATTGTTAATCAAATTAAATTGTTCGCTTAAAAAAAGCTCTCGACAGGGCTTTGGACATGAGAAGCATGCCAGAAAGCTGAAGAGTTCTATGAAGCGAAATTTTATGTCACTACGAGTGGCTACCATAATAAATTTAGCTAGCATTTGTATTTTTCCATCTTCTCCACAGTTATAGAAACATGCCCTACATTTACTTTAGTCATTTATTCCATTCATTTACATTGTTTATGATTGTAAAAAAATGTGTGTAGTAATTCGTTAGGTTGTGAAGCGCTGCAGAATTATAAAATTATGATTGAAATTACAGCTTTCACTCGGAAATCCACGAAATCTGCTGTGACGGTCATGTACACGTGCATCAATTTTCCTGGGAATGAAAATAATACTAGCAATTAACATAACGCGATGGACAGACAAATCTTTCTATTTAACGAGAGGGACAAGAAGCAGATTTTAGATTACCAGGCAGGTCAAGATGAAAATTTCGTCTCCGGCAATGTCAATATTGAGCATGAATGGACAAAATTCCGGATCATCGCACAATATCCGTTAGACAGGTATGCGCCGATAAAAAATCATGAGGGATGGTAAAGGCTCGTGATTCGACAACCGCGTTTGAAAGCGGCAAAAGCAAAGTTACCTTCACTGCAAATTTAAACGTAACCAAAATCTCACAGGCAAACAAAAACCAAACGAAAGCAAAAGTAAAACAAGGAGTTCTGTGCGTCAAGCGTTCAAAGAATCCGAAAGTAAAATTCTATGTACCGTCCTGAGAGACAGTACTAAGAAGTTTTGATGATACATTAAATCAGTAAACCGATCGAAGCCATCTATCCAGAACCACCATGACTATAATGACAGTGAAACCGAGGATGACATAGAAAATGTAGAATTGCTGAATTTTTCCAAAACTGTTCACAGAAGAAAATCGCACTTTAGTTTCTCCTTTTAGAGTCTCACGAATGACAAATTGACAGACTGCCGCTGGACCCGACGTGTACACATTCGATTCTACACAGATTTTGCGAAAGGACTTACCGCGTTTTAACAGAAATGTACAGTAGGTCTCTAGAGAAGCGTTTCTAATGATTGGAAGAAAGAGTGGGTTATTGGAGCTTTCAAGAAGGTCGTAGAACAAACGCACATACGCAGAAAACCTACATCTCAGACTTCAATGTGTTGTATAATGTCGGAGCATGTTTCATACTAGCGCATCATAACAATCCCAGAGACCGAGAAGCTCCTTTACAGGTTTCGGAAACCTGCGCCGTAGGGTTCAATATGGAGTTCGGAAAGAATGACTGTGTGGAACACGACTTGCTCTGTTCGTCCACACCGGCCGAAGTGGCCGAGGGGTTCTAGGCGCTACAGCTTGGAACCGCGCCACCGCTATGGTCGCAGGTTCGAATCCTGCCTCGGGCATGGATGTGTGTGATGTCCTTAGGTTAGTTAGGTTTAAGTAGTTCTAAGTTCTAGGGGACTCATGGCCTCAGAAGTTAAGTCCCATAGTGCTCAGAGATATTTAAACCATTTTTTGTTCGTCTACGGCACCCAGAAAGCAGTAGTTACAGGCGCCCAGGTAAATGCCATGATCCTTGCCCATGATCCTTGACTTCTGGAAGGCATTCCTTACAGTACCTTACTGCCGCCTAATGAACAAAATGCTAGCGCGCGGATTACCCGTTCAGTTGCGTGATTGGACGGAAAAGTTTCTAGCAAAAAGTCATTCTGAACGGAGAAGTGTCTTCAGACGTAAAAGTAACTTTGGGCGTGAGGCAAGGGAGTGTCACAGCACCAGTACATTTCTCATTATATATAAATTACATAGCAGACAACATCGAAAATGCCATGGGGCCTTTCACAGACGATGCGGTTGTGTACAGAGAAGTTGCGACGGGAAAATTGTAACCAAATCCAGAAAAACATGCAGAGGATCGCCTCTTGGTACAGGGGATGGCGATGGACTCTGAACACAAAAAAATGTAACACATTGCAAACACATAGCCAGAGAGACGCTTTATTCCATGATTACACTGTTGCAGAACAATCACTAGAGGTATTCAGTTCCATAAAATATGTGGGAGTATGCTTACGAAAGTGTTTGAAGTGGAGTGACCATATAAAATTAACCGCTGGTAAGACAGATGACAGACTGAGGACTTATATTCGTTGGAAGAATCTTCAGGAAATTTAGTCCATCAACACGACAAAAGAAGTAGCTTCACAAAACACTCGCTCGACCAATACTTGAATGCTGCTCATCAGCTTGGGATCCGCACCAGATGGGGCTGACAGGGCAAATGGATAAGATTCAAAGAACAGAAGGACATTTCGTTACAGGTGTATATGGTAAGTGGCAGACGCAACACAAGAGACGCTCTGCATCACGGTATGGTCTACTGTTAAAATTGCGAGAATGTACTGTCTAGATGAGTCAACCTATATATTTCTTCCCAGCATGTATGTTTCGCGAAAAGAACAAGAAGATAAAGCTGGAAAGATTCCAGCACACCAGGTGTCTTCCAATGACGCTCTTCCAATGACGCTCCTTCCAGCGAACCATTTGCTGGTAGAACAGGAAAAGGCGGCAAGTGACAGTGGTACACCAAGTACCCTCCCCGACACACCGAAAGCTGCCTTTCGAGTATAAATGTAGATGTAGCTGGACTGACGATAAGCATTAAAAGTGCTACTGGCTAGCAGTGAAACGTTTTTAATGTAACAGAAATGACATTTATCGAGGTTACCGACCTACAACATTAATGGATTCACACGGCCCTCATGATAGTTTTTTTGCAATGTGCAACGGTACATCTGTAAATTCTTTGTCTTTTCTCTTATCATCTTGAGTATTGGATGCCGTAGACGTTATCAAGAGCATCGCTCTGTATTTCGGAAACTTGAACATCCTTAGCTCTACAGGAAATGGTACGTTTGCAAAGTACAATTCCTTTAGGTGAGGCCAACATTTAGACCCGCATTATGCATCCTTAAGTAAGGATACAATCATGCTAAAAGTGTCTCCCTGAAGTAGGCATTACTCTTTGACTCTTTGTCTACTATCATTTCCGGCAGTTTCGTGTGTAGTCCTTCATAAAAGTATTTAAGTTTAAAACGTTAACAAGCAGCTGAACTATTGCCATCAATGTCGAACCAGTATCTTTAGTCTGAAAAATATCAAGCTCCTTTAAGAGCTTATCAGTAACATTAGCTGACTACCAGTTATCTAAGGCGCTGCAGTCATGAACTGTGCGGCTGGTCCCGGCGGAGGTTCGAGTCCTCCCTCGGGCATGTGTGTGTGTGTGTGTGTGTGTGTGTGTGTGTGTGTGTGTGTGTGTGTTTGTCCTTAGGATAATTTAGCTTAAGTAGTGTGTAAGCTTAGGGACTGATGACCTTTGCAGTTAAGTCCCATAAGATTTCACTCAAATTTAAACATTTTTTTCAACCAGTTATCACCTAAATTCGGAAGGTATTAAATTATAATTTTTGGTTTATTGTTACACGTGCCTCTCGTTACCTAATTTGAGCAAGAAAACGTTGCAGACTGATCTTAAGTTGCTTGTCATTTCGACGATTTCGTTCACGAAAATGTGAGAATATGCATCCATGAGATGTCTAAATTCCGTCAACGCAAGCCTATTTTTATAACTGCTCTACGCACTTGACTTCTCAATGGGGTCTCAACAGAAACTCATTCAAAATCACGTAACTCAATGTGCTCTGGTGACCGCACAACCACTGTTACTAACAGACAATTAAGTTCCAAAGTTGACGATAGCGATGATGGTGTGTGTGTGTGTGTGTGTGTGTGTGTGTGTGTGTGAGAGAGAGAGAGAGAGAGAGAGAGAGAGAGAGAATGAAAGAGAGTCTTGACCTAGTTATATTGTTAAATTCATTGTTACAAAAGGTAAGGATTTAACACTAGAATTACTCCAAGTAGCAGCATGTGGGTCATTTTTTACTCACAGTACGGATTCACCATTTCATTCGTATTTGAGTAGTATTTTGATTCTCGTTATGTTGACAATACCTGTAGGAAGACTCTAAAGTATCACCAATGGATAGTTTGGTCTCTAAAATGAATAGTACATGGTCAAAGATAAATTTTCAGAAATGAACTATTTTCATTTTAAATTTTACAGAAGAAATTCCATAATCTTTCGTCAAGAGGTAAGTAAGGCAATGTTACAATTTTTCTCTTCATAAAGACATTGAAGCAGAATCCTTGATATCATGTGAGAAGATTGTCGCCTACCTGTAAGTGTGTTGCATAAACTCTGTTGCATACAATGTGTCGCCACTCCGCGCTGCAGCTGGGACCCCTTTGAGTGATCTCCGGAAAGTACCAACTGAACTCGTTCCTTTTAATTTCAGCTCATCTGCCAGTTTCAAGGAGGTGAAGAAGTTGTCAGTCGTGACGTTCCGTAAGGGCGACGCGCCTGTCATCTTCTGTCTTGTAAGAGAACTATTAGCAGTGCTCCAGACAGCAGGGTAGGAGAGGGGACTGGAGGATTTTCCCAACGGTATAACATGTTACTCTGTAGCTTCCCAGTGGCACTCCACAGTTCTCGGGAGTCCATTGGAAATGGAGAGCCGCGATGATATAAAGAATCGCCCGAGGTCCGACGTATTCGTATTTCACGTTCTTTTTGGCCCAAAGTGTTGAAATATTCTCCAGCGTCTCGTGAACAATGTCGAGACACGCCTAGAACCCTTTAGTGGCCGAAAACCTGTGTTACTGATATCAAGTTGCGTTAAAATTCATATGGGTAAAATGTGACCCATGTGGAACTACTGGTATAATAGGTAAAATTTTCATACTTCTTGGTGGGCTACGTGCATGAATTTTGGTGAGTTGTACAACCCTGTAAATGATAGAAAGTCACGGGGGCTTTGGTCCTGCGATGATTGTGCAGGGGAGTAGGTTTCTCGAAAAACCCTTGTGGTTCAAAAATTACCATTACGGTACTTCTAGTGTGTTGGTGACTTGAAAATAATATCGATCAGAATATGTTTGTACCCTTTAAGTCCATTTATAAACCGTATTAACTCTTGAGCTATTCATATTGAAGGAGTCGTAACGGCGAAAATACCAATTCTTAGCACTGAGGAGATGCTTGGCTTACACCATTGCGTATGCTGTGGAATGACACTAAGACCTGCACCCACGACACAACAAGCACAGATCCTTAGCTGCCTCCTATAATCCTACCAGTATGCAGATAATAATGTACGTACTTCTGCCTTGCACTGTATGGCTACTGATACACATGTTGTATCCTACCTGGCTACACGTCTCACTCGGAAGGTCCTGTTCACGTACTCTCTGTCCTGCTGCCTCAATCTGCCTGGAACGTCCTGTCCCCCAAGCTTTATGAAGATTTTACCTGTTCATCTGAAATATTCCTTGGTTAATCCGCATGTCCCAGACATGACGTGATCCTGAAGAGACGATGCCGTTTCAATGGCTCAAACTATTCATTGTCTTCAGTATGTTCTTCGGAGGTTGGTTGGAGGGAAAATGGCGTCTTATGACTGTCATAAGCTCCTCATTACGTACAGGCGTCCTTCCCAAAGACCCTCTCTCTGTTACTTTCCCGCCTCCTCCCCCCCGCCCTCCCACGCTCGCTGACCACACATTGGTTCCTGGTATTGAGTTCGCCTGGAACTCTGTAATGACCTTTCTTATGGCTCATAACGTAACCACTGGCGCCTGACGTCCTGTACTTACGGGCCTCGTGGCTATTTTGCAATTTTTCCAATATTGTTTTCTCACAAACCACGGTTTCCCTTTGAGGTTTTCTCACAATATATGGTTTCTTCTTTAATATTTTCTCACAAGACTTGGGCTTTTCGCTGTGGGTACTACAGGCACTAGTCGCTTCAAATGCTCCTCTGCGCAGTCATCAATCGACCGTATTGTTTTGACCATCACGTCTGTTTGCAGATACAACAACGTTTGATAAGAAAGGAAAACATGTCCTAGGAAAGACAATGTACACAGCTATAAACATGTAAAACAGGATGGAGAAGGTGAGGGTGTAAGCATAAACAGAAACATTTTCAAGAAGAAAAACATCTGTGGATGGAAGATATTAGACTTACGTCTTGGGAGGGTTGCTTGGGTGTTCGAACAAATCGTTAAAACCACAAGCTACCATTGTTCAGCATAGAGACATCGCTAGGAGCGACAGTCCCCAATTTTATGACCCCTCGTTCCAACCCGAATAGTTCCAAGTATTTCCGATTAATTCTGAAACACCTCGTTGAATCAGCAGCAGAAGTGTGTGCACATGCGCAGTGATGCAGTTCCATATTTCACCATTCGAGAATCATGACAGGTTGGAGGCCTGGCAAAGGTACTTTTTCAGCGACTCCGTACTTGCTCAGTCTCCCGGATATGACCGACTCGGTAAAAATGTACGGGTGTTTTTCTCGGGACAACCCGAGAGCTGCAAAAATGCATAGTCTGCGAGTTCACACTTGCTCCTGTCTAATCGTCATGTATGTCATATTATGCCAAACCGAAAGTCAAATGCAGTCTTATTAGAATATCAAAAAATTGTTCACAATCTACACAGACGTTTCTTGGAACGAGTTCTTTGAAGAGATAAGTGCAAGCACAGCTCATGCATCCAAGTTGATGAGAAGAAATTTGAGGCTATGTTAGATGGCGATCAGTTTGGCTTTAGGGAACGTAAAGGCAGAAAAGAGACAGTTCTGACGTTGCGGTTGATAATGGAAGCAAGACTGAAGAAAAATCAAGACAGTCTTATAGAATCTGTCAACCTGGAGGAAAGGTTCGATAATGTAAAATGGTGCAAGATGTTCAAAATTCGGTGGAAAATGGAGGTCTAGGGAATGATGGGTCATATACGTTAATTATAAGAACGAAGAGGGAACAATAAGAACAATAAGACTAAGAGTGAAGTGCTCAGATTCAAAAGGGTATAACACAGTAATATAGTCTATCGCCTCTACTGTTCAATCTATACATCGAAGAAGCGATGACTTAAATAAAAGAAAGATTCAAGAGTAGGATTAAAATTGACAGGAAAGGATACAAATGTTAAGAATCACTGATGACATAGCTATCCCCATGGGAAGTGAAGAACAATTTCATGTTCTGTTGACTGGAGCGAACACTCTACAGAATATGGCTTGAGAGTAAATCGAAGAAACACGAAAGTAATGAAAAGTAGCAGAAATGAGAACAGCGAGAAACGGAACATCTGAACATGTAAGTACACAAAGTTGACGAATTCTGCTACTTGGGCTGGGAAATAACCCATGACGGATGGAGGCAACAGAAGTCTACTAACACCGTACATAGGCCTTAATCAGTGGAAGAAATTTCTAAGAATGTACATATAGAGCACAGCATTGTATGATAGTAGAACATGTATTGTGTGGAAATCGGAACAGAAGTTACTCAAAGCACTTGAGATGTGGTGCTACAGAAGGATGTTGAAAATTTGTTGCACTGATAAGATGCAAGGAGATTCTCCGCAGAACTGTGGAGGAAAGGAACATATGTATAACTCTGGCAAGAAGAAGGGACAGGATGATAGGACGAGCGTTTAGACAGCAGAGAATAACCTCCGTGGTTGTAGAGGGAGCTGTGGATGATAAAAGCTCTAGAGCAGGGCTTCCCAACGTTTTCAGCTGGCTGACCCCTTCTTTAGTCTAAAATCCATGGCGGACCCCTATTCAGTGACGAGCACAGTAACTTTAAATTTCAGAGCGAAACCCATGGGATATGAAAGCTACTTAATGCAAGTGCCATGTTCCCAATGAACCCCCCCCCCCCCCCTGGAAGTATCAATGGTCTTTAGTTTAGAGATGAATGAAAACAACTTGAAATTAACAATACAAATTCAATTCCCACTATATCCTAACACTTACTAGTGGATTTACTCCGTTTGTTCAAAACACTATAATCTGATGACAATCACTAGGTAATTTACATTTCACATTTTGGAGCTGCCTTCTTCGAGAGCAGTCAACGACACGTCCAAACTGTTCGCTTTTGACAAGCTGCCGCTTGTGGTCTGTTCACTTCCACTGTTTGGCTACTGTTGTGTAAGGGGCATGCATATTTCGTAACAGTCGTGTGTGAGTGTGTGTGTGGTTTTTCGTGAAATCCGAAGAAAAATGTTGAAATGTATGTAAAGTCTATGGGACTTAACTGCTGAGGTCACCAGTCGCTAGTGTTACACACTATTAACCTAACTTCCGCTAAGGACAACACAAACACACACGCACACACACACACACACACACACACACACACACACACACACACACATACACACACACATGCCCGAGCGAGGAGTCGAACCTCCGGCGGGAACGGCCGCGCGCAATACATGACGCATGGCACCTGAGACTACGTGGCCATTCCGCGCGGCTGTGAAGAAAAGATGCAGACCCATGATTCGAGATACAAACACCCCAAGAAAGAAACGAGACCAAGGAATTGCCTATAAAGGACTATTGTGACATCTGTTGTGCAATGTGTGGGAATACATTCACCTAGTTTACATGCGTTTCTAAACCCGGATTTCGTAAGCCAATGACCCAGTTCCGCTTTTAGTTGGGCAGGTAAACACTTCAAAATCGATTGTGCAAATCTGCTTTGATAAAGCCGTTTTTCAGTTTCGATTTTCGTGCCCATGTAAACAGCTCGGAAAGTCTAGTTGTTTTTACGTCTTTGCGTATTTTCTGAACGGCAGATGTCGGTCAACAGGCAGCAGCTAGCAGGTGGCGTTGCAACAGTGTACTGTCAGTTGGTACCGGGCAACTTGCAGGCGGCGTGGCAACGGTTTAGCATCAGCTGAGAACTTCAACAACTACTTGGGCACTATATCGTGGCAGTCAGCCTCGACTGTAAACAAATAAACAGACTCTCTTATTTCTATATAAGAAGACAAAACATTTCACAGAACGTAAGACTATTCTGGCAGAAGAGGTTTACATTTTACAAGGTGGCACGTGAATAGTCCTCATTTGTTTACGCTCGCAGCCTGTTGCCACAATGTAGTATCAGAGTAATAGCAAGTAATAGGTTCAAATGGTTCAAATGGCTCTGAGCACTATGGGACTCAACTGCTGAGGTCATTAGTCCCCTAGAACTTAGAACTAGTTAAACCTAACTAACCTAAGGACATCACAAATATCCATGCCCGAGGCAGGATTCGAACCTGCGAGCGTAGCGGTCTTGCGGTTCCAGACTGCAGCGCCTTTAACCGCACGGCCACTTCGGCCGGCAGCAAGTAATTGTATTTGAAGTATAGGCAGGTCATATTTTTAACTGAGAGGACGGAATGTATTATAAAGAAAAGAAATTAGCTTTAGAGAACATTTTAATTTTCGTAACAAAAATATCAATGCCAACAAAATTCAATTAATAATTATTTTGTAAATGATAGAAGACAGAAACAAAATTCCTACAGAGTTATAGTTCAGTTACTTTCACTGAGCATATACGAAGAAAAATGCTTTCTTCTTTACTATAGCTGAATCTGTAGGAATAATAATGGAGTCCTAATTTAATGGTTTAGCGTGCGTGCTTCTGCTCACACAATTTTGAAAAGTTGCGTTCAATTCCTGACAACTGGAGACGGATGTCTAGTTCCGCATCTAGAGAGCTTCGGAAGTACACGTTTTGCCTTTTCATCTAGGGGGTAGTATTTCTTGTTATGCAAACAGATCCAAAAGAGTGAGTAACTTTCAATGTCAAAACTTGATTTCAAGGTAGGGTCTGTGGCAATTTCTGTCAACAACTCATATTCATTTGATGAATGATGTTCGGCTTTTTGGATACAGTGAATGGGTTGACCACACATTCGTATTTCTGCAGTTTTTCATCTTCAGTTGTTGGGAAATAATGCTCCAACAATGATATCAAGCTTCGAAGATGTTCCAGGATTTGATGAAACAAATTCTTCCCAAGCGCCAATGTTTTGTTTTCCAAAAACTCCTGGGGAAGAGGAAAACACTCGAAGTCCCCCTCCTCGACACCCTCTGCCCAAAAATTGATTTTCCTCTTGAACGCTCGAACTTTGTCAATAGCAGTGACCTTTGGTTTACTTTGCCCTTGGAGTGAAATATTCATTTCGTTCATTTTGGAGAAAATATCTGACAAATAGGCAAATATACACTGCCAATTTTCGTCATTAATAAGGTCTGCTAATTTGGTGTTATGCTCCAAAAGGACAGCTACGACTTGCAATCTTAGTTTTTACAACCGAGAGGGTGCATTCCCACGTGAGAGCCACCTCACTTCTGTGTGGAGAAGCAGGGAACGATGAAGGCTTCCCATATATTCACACAGTATTGTGAAAAGTCTTGACTTCAACGCCCTTGATTTTATGTAGTTAATGATTTGAATGGATTCGTCTAAAACTTTCTTGAACGAAACAGGCATTTGTTTCGTAGCTAAAGTGTATCTGTTCAGAGCACAATGACTACTGCTGCAATTCTTGGCGTTTTCTTTAATTTCGTTATTGCTCCAACTGTAGGACCGGTCATAACTTTTGCACCATCTGTGCACACGTCTATGCCATTAGACCATGAAACTGATTATTCTTTAAAAAAACATCCAATAGACGGAATATTTCAGCATCTGTCGTGTTGGCAGGTAGTGGTCTGCCCAATAAGAGGTCCTCCTCAAAACATCCAGAATATTCATAACGGACAAAAGTCAATAAAACCGCTAATCCTGCAACATCAGTGGATTCATCTCTCTGCAGAGAAAATGAATTGTTTTGGTTACGAGAAACAAGAGTGTCTTTCACGTCGTTTGACATGTCAACAATGCGTCTCTTGACAGTATTGTTTGATAAAGGCACAGAAGGTACAAGCCGTACTGCCTTTTCGTCTAACATGCAAGAAACAATATCATTAACACACGGCTTTATGAGATTTTCTGCAATGGTATGAGCTCTGCCTGTTTTTGTCTCTCGATAACTAACCAAGAAAGAAGCTTTTAATGAATTTTCATTAATTGTTTTTGCATGAGTTTTCATGCAATGCTGAGAAGCAGCTAGTTCAGCACTGTTCTTTTTGTAAAAATCGATGTCTTTAGCCTGGAAATCCGGGTGAGTACGTTCAAAATCAAGGCGCAATTTAACTGGAACCATTTAACCCTTCGGAAGGAGTCGTGCACAAATTACACACTGAGATTTACCCTCCCTTGTCTCGATAAAGCCCATTTCTAAATAGCTTTCGTTGTACTTACTCTACTTAATTATTCCATTTCCACAGGATATTGCAACCAATGCAGTACTTGCAGCGTTTAAACATAAAAAATCCGGCTGTGGAGCTTCTTGTGATTGTTCTTCCTTTGGTCGTCCTCCTTCCTCATTCATTTAAACTGGAAACTTCCCTTGTTGTGCAGACAATGGAGAAACTGCACCCTTCTTCAATGATCCTCTTTTCAGCCACAGATCTATGTTATTGTTGATGTTGTTGTGGTCTTCGGTCCTGAGACTGGTTTGATGCAGCTCTCCATGCTACTCCATCCTGTGTAAGCTTCTTCATCTCCCAGTACCTACTGCAGCCTACATCCTTCTGATTCTGCTTAGTGTATTCATATCTTGGTCTTCCTCTACGATTTTTACCCTCCACGCTGCCCTCCAATACTAAATTGGTTATCCCTCGATGTCTCAGACCATGTCCTACCTACCGATCCCTTCTTCTGGTCAAGTTGTGCCACAAACTCCTCTTCTCCCCAATCCTATTCAGTACCTCCTCATTAGTTATGTGATCTACCCATCTAATCTTCAGCATTCTTCTGCAGCACCACATTTCGAAAGCTTCTATTGTCTTCTTTTCTAAACTATTTATCGTCCACGTTTCACTTCCATACATGACTACACTCCATACAAATACTTTCAGAAACGACTTCCGGACAAGTAAATCTATACTCGATGTTAACCAATTTTTCTTCTTCAGAAACGCTTTCTTTGTCATTGCCAGTCTACATTTTATATCTTCTCGACTTCGGCCATCATCAGTTATTTTGCTCCCCAAATAACAAAACTCCTTTACTACTTTAAGCATCTCATTTCCTAATCTAATTCCCTCAGTATCACCCGACTTATTTCGACTACATTCCATTATCCTCGTTTTGCTTTTGTTGTCGTTAATCTTATACCCTCCTTTTAAGACACTGTCCATTCCGTTTAACTGCTGTTCCAAGTCCTTTGCCGTCTCTGACAGAATTACAATGTCATCGGCGAACCTCAAAGTTTTTATTTCTTCTCCATGCATTTTAATACCTACTCCGAACTTTTCTTTTGTTTCCTTTATTGCTTGGTCAATATACAGATTGAATAACATATGGGATAGGCTACAACCCTGTCTCACTCCCTTCCCAGCCACTGCTTCCCTTTCATACCCCTCGACTCTTATAAATGCCATCTGCTTTCTATACAAATTGTAAATATCCTTTCGCTCCCTGTATTTAACCCTTGCCACCTTCAGATTTTGAAAGAGAGTATTCCAGTCAACACTGTCAAACGCTTTCTCTAAGTCCACAAATGCTAGAAACGTAGGTTTGCCTTTCCTTAATTTTTCTTCTAAGATAAGTCGTAGGTTCGGTATTGCCTCACGTGTTCCAACATTTCTACGGTATCCAAACTGATCTTCCCCGAGGTCGGCTTCTATCAGAAGATTTCGCCGTAGTATTTTGCAGCTGTGACTTATTAAAATGATAGTTCGGTAATTTTCACATCTGTCGACACCTGCTTTCTTTGGGATTGGAATTATTATATTCTTCTTGAAGTCTGAGGGAATTTTACCTGTCTCATACATCTTGCTCACCAGTTGGTAGGGTTTCGTCAGGACTGGCTCTCCCAAAGCTGTCAGTAGTTCTAATGGAACGTTGTCTAATCCTGGGGCCTTGTTTCGCCACAGGTCTTTCAGTGCTCTGTCAAACTCTTCACGCAGTATCGTATCTCTCATTTCATCTTCATCTACATCCTCTTCCATTTCCATAATATTGTTCTCAAGTACATCGCCCTTGTATAGACCCTCGATATACTTCTTCCACCTTTCTGCTTTCCCTTTTTTTTCTTAGAACTGAGTTTCCATCAAAGCTCTTGATATTCATGCAAGTGGTTTTCCTTTGTCCAAAGGTCTCTTTAATTTACCTGTAGGCAGTATCTATTTTACCCCTAGTGAGATAAGACTCTACATCCTTACATTTGTCCTCTATCCATCCTGCTTAGCCATTTTGCACTTCCTGTCTATATCATTTTTCAGACGTTTGTATTCCTTTTTGCCTGCTTCATTTACTGCATTTTTATATTTTCTCCTTTCCTCAATTAAATTCAAAATTTCTTCTGTTACCCAAGGGTCTCTACTAGCCCTTGTCTTATTATTGTCTTATTATCTACTTGCTCCTCTGCTGCCTTCACTATTTCATCCCTCAAAGATACCCATTCTTCTTCTACTGTATTTCTTTCCCCCATTCCTGCCAATTGTTCCCTTATGCTATCCCTGAAACTCTGTACAACCTCTGGTTCTTTCAGTTTATCCAGGTCCCATCTCCTTAAATTCCCATCTTTTTGCAGTTTCTTCAGTTGTAATCTACAGTTCATAACCAATAGATTGTGGTCAGAGTCCACATGTGCCCCTGGAAATGTCTTACAATTTAGAACCTGGTTCCTAAATCTCTGTCTTACCATTGTGTAATCTGTCTGATACCATTTAGTATCTCCAGGGTTCTTCCATGTATACAACCTTCTTTCATGATTCTTGAACGAAGTGTAGCTATGATTAAGTTACGCTCTGTGAAAAATTCTACCAGGCGTCTTCCTCTTTCATTTATTAGCCCCAATCAATATTCACCTACTATGTTTCCTTCTCTCCCTTTTCCTACACTCGAATTCCAGTCACCCATGACTATTAACCCATGTTAGAAGTAATAAACTGGTCAAAAATCGACTTATGAAATAGGTAGTTCACTGACAAAGCATATTTAACATTTAATGATGCCTGGGACCGCATACGTGCCAACGAGTGCTATGACTGGTCGACAAAGCTCACTCAGCGTATGCGTAAAAGGTTTCAGCGCGTCTAGCGCCGTGAGCTGGAGCACAAACGACCCCCCGTATAGTTGCGAAACCATCAGAGAAGTCGATATCTCCGCCACTAAACTGTGTATGCGTTCTCGCTTAGGATCCGCAAAGGCTGCTTGGGAATACGACCTGAAGTAAAAGTACACATGCTCTTCACGCGAAAAATAAATAGTGATGAGTCTGATTTTCACAATCTTATTCAATAATTTTACTCATTATTTTAAACGATTTGATGAAAGTTGGCCGCGGGCACCCTAGAAGGAGCCAGTGGACCCCTAAGGGGTCCGCAGACCACACGTTGGGAAGCACTGCCTTATAGGGAGCACTCTCACACTCTCTTTCTGTGAAGGGTGCTTTGCCGCTGAAGAGATCTGAGTAAATAATTCAAACAACTCTTCTGGAACATGAAATTGTTATACCTCTGATCATTATATCACCCACACGTTTACAATAACACCACAACAAATGTACAGTGAATACTTACGCGAGCTGTCCCACACAGAATAATGATATATAAATTCGTAAGATCAATGAACATGGATCACAGCTTTTATATAAGGATCTGTCACAAACATGACTGCGAGAATTATTGGCGTTTACAATACTTCAACGTACATAACGTAACCTAACTTCAACCTTACGAGCAGTCTTTGCATATTATTTACAGTAATTAAGCACGTGTAAGATGAGTGTGTTCGTCATTTCAGTGTTTCTAGCAGAGATGAATTAACTTAAAACATTTCTTTCCTTTATTTGCTTATTTTAGCAAGAAAAGGGAGGCTCTACCTTATGCGGAGCTCTCTTTCTCTCTCTCTTGCTCTCTCCCCCTCTCTTCTCTGTGGACACTTGCTATACCGCCGAAGAGTACAGCATATTCAACATTTATTTCGTATTTTACAGACACCGACGACAAACCCATGTTACAAGATCCGTTGCACTGGATGTTTCATGTAAACCACCAATGCTGTGCACCTGGCATTCGATGGGGCCACCAACTACCAAATCCGAACTGATTGTTCCCAGCAAACCATCGACACTGATACAACTCTCGCTCGCAATGTTAAGGAATTCCTGAACGTTACCCTTTAATGATAATCCCCATACTACAAATACTCTTCTCGAAGCCACACCAACGGATGATGTTAGAAGCAAGAAAATTTCAGCCATCCAGATGGATGGCAAACGTGGAAATTCAACCATTAATCTCAGTTGTCGCTTCTCTACACCTGGTCATTTCTACGGCAGAGTTGACATAAGGTGGGACTGCCAGGATACATTCACTGAGTACTGGTCTCTGGCGTAATCGTCTTGAGCAACGCCGCTAAAGATAATTAAGTGGTCACAGCAGAACGAAATTTTCACTCTGCAGCGAGGTGTGTGCTGATATGAAACTTCCTGGCAGATCAAAACTGAGTGCTGGACCGAGACTCGAACCCGTCACCTTTGCCTTTCGCGAGCAAGTGCTCTACCGTTGTTTTTAATCTATCTTCCTTTATAGCTGAACACTAAAATGAAGTCGTCACGGGGAAGGCAGGAGGACAATGTGAGCAGCAGTCGGAACACGAAACCTGGCAGTGATCTCCGCAACCCTAACACACTGTGATGGACTTCACAATAAAGGAATTAAGTCAAGTAAACGAGAGCAATAGTTTTCTTATTGTCTTAGTTTCATTTTATTTTATTATTTGTGATTCACACTTTAAATTTTTTTTTATTTTTTCGTATTTTTTGTAATATATATCGACGAGACAAGTGTGGGCCAGCGTACAGGCCGTTCCTAGGAGGGGAGGGGAGGGGGAGCAGCTGTACTGTGGTACCCGGTCCCCGATACCATGGGCAGACAAACACAAGAGGTAAAACTTGAATTCAGGGAAACAAATTTTAAAAATAAAGAAATAATAGAAAATAATATATATTCGGTCTGCATACAAAAGGTTCACCGGCCTGGGCATGTGATATGCCGCACCATTCCACAATGATCATAGATGCGTCAAAAGCGTAGGAGGTTGGGTATTCCCCAACTAAGGGGTGGGGTTGTGGGGCGGGAAGGGGGAGAGAGGGGATTGTTGATCAAACTGCGCTAATAGCTGACAAAGATATGAGGATACGTGGTGGAATGTTCGAGTGTACTATGAGCTTCGAGTACATGGCTTCAAAATCATGTGCGGTGTGTGCATGATCCCAGAGAACGTATGGAATAACTTGACATGACAGTGAGGTGTTTATTTCGGGAGGGGGGGCTGAGGGAATGAGAACCGTTTGGGAGAAGTAGGAGATTGGTCAACAAATCTCGCTCCGCGCATGCGTAAAAGGTTTCAGTACATCTAGCGCCGTGAGCCAGCGCACAAACGACCCCTGTATTGTTGCGAAACAGTCGATCTGAGAAGCCGCATTCTCCGGCACTAAACTGTGTATGCGTTCTCACTTAGTAACCGCAAAGGCTGCTTGGGAATACGACCTGAAGTAAAAGTACACATGTTTTTCACAAAATAGGTAGTGATGAATTTATTTTTCACTTTTTCGTTCAATAATTTTACTCATTATTTTACAGGATTTCGTTAAAGTTGGCCGCGGGCCCCCTAGAAAGAGCCGGCGGACGCCTAAGGCGCCGCGGACCACACGCTCGGAAGCCGTGCTCTCGGAAAAGACGGAGATTGGAATTCATGCAGTAAATAAGAGGACATAGGCTGTAATTGCCACTCTGAGGCGAAAAGGTTGGCACTATAGAAGAACCCACAATTGTCTGAAGATTGATTAAGTGAAAAAAAAAAGTAAATGCTGTTATCCAAGTGCGCATCTGATGCTCTTGAAATGTAGTAAATATTATAACTACAGTATTTTTGTGTTGAAGTTCTTATTACCTTTTCTGCTCCCTCTGTAATATGCCGATGTAAATATCATGTGACTAGGGCCTCCTATCGGGTAGGCCGTTCGCCAGCTGCAAGTCTTTCGATTTGACGCCACTTCGGTAACCTACGCGTCGATACGGGAGAAATCATAATGTTTAGGACAACACAACACCCAGTCCCTGAGCGGGGAAAATCTCCGACCCAACTGGGAATCGAAACCTGGCCCTTAGGATTGAGATCCTGTCGCACTGACCACTCAGCTGGGGGGGGGGGGGGGGTGGACGATATGCCGAATGAGAGGTAGTACTGTACTTTGTTGTGTGAACATTAATGGTGTATGATAAAACGGAGAGAGAGGGAGGGATGAAATATGACCTACACAGTTTTTTATGAAATGTAATGCAAAGAGATGAAATTTATTGAAGAGGCGGTAAGCTATTTTGCAAAAAGAAAAAAAAATTAGAAGAGTATAAAACAGAGATATATTTACTGACGAGGTATAATTTTAGATGCTTATTTATGTCTGGTTAGCTATGCATATGTGGAAATACACAAATTTTTTTGACACTGTGTGTATGTGTGTGTGTGTGTGTGTGTCTGTGTGTGTGTTTGTCCTTGGGTGGGTTGGTGGTGGCGTTGGTTGCATTTACCAATCACCACCATCTTTAGTATTCTTTTCCAATTTCCCAATAATTTTTCAGATTTCTTAAGAATTTAAAATTTTTCTCTATGTGGGTGATGTCATTGAAACAGGGGTTTGGCGTGTGACCTCACACTGATTATGTCATACGTAAGGAGACAAGTGCGGTGTATGTGGCAGGGAGAAGGTGGTAGATTGAGAATTTAAGCAAAGTGTGCCAGGATCCACGTGGCCTCCTGCCTGTACACTGCAACAAGTCGTCACTATCATACTCCTCCAACCACTGAAGCATGAATTTGGACTTGGGATATAGACAGTTATCCTGCCAGGAGCTATCGGTTTCGGGGAAGGCAATAGACATGAATGGATGCAACAATGTCAACAGTGTCAAGAGTTGTCGTGGTGACTTTGATGACTACCACTAGATGAATGTGCCCTGTAGAATAATATTGTCACCATTGGTTTGCGTCCATGGCATGGTTCATGTTTCGAGGTGCGTTGTATCTGGGCAAGACCATCGACCTCGGGTAATAAGGAACCTGATCCATCCAGCCAGAGAACGCATTGGCACTGATCCACTAAAGAATGTCGATCATCCTGTTGCAGTCGTTATTGACGATTCTGCTGGGTCAGTATGGAAAGAAGTACATTCATTCGCTGTGGAGCCGTATGTTCAACAACGTTCGCCGACAAGCGCGCTTAGAAATACTTGTGTTCGCACCAGCGTCGTAGTGTTTCTATCAGATCAGCACAGAGTTCGCCGCTTAGCTAGTTCTTAGTCCTGCAGTTTTAAGGAACAAAAATAACAGGAGGAGCTGTTGTACCAATGTGCAATAATTTAATAAATCACTTTATTTTCCCTTTGGAATTATATCTGAAGTTCACAACGAACACTAGTGTTTTTCTATGATATTGGAGAAACCTTCTAACGAAGAATAGCTGATTTAAAAACATTACTGTTAGAGTGACCCTTAAGTGTAGCTCTTGTTTCACGATGGCCTAGATGGCCGCTGCCCAAAGCACAAACCAGCCTGTTCGAAACTCGCAGCAACGTACGAAGGGCGTTCAAAACGTAATGCAACACATTAATTTCCCGGCCAATTTAGGTTGAAAAAATTCAGAATTTCTTGTGCAATATTCCAGCTTCAGCTCCTCTAGTTTCATGAAGTTCCGATAGGTGGTGACGCTATACGTAGCCTTCAAAACGGTATCTGTAACGGAGGTGTGTTCCAAACAGAAAGCTATAACTGAGTTTCTTTGACGAAAAACCAGAGCATCGCAGATGTTCACGCGCGCTTGTAGATTGTCTACGGAAACCTGGCGGTGAACAAAAGCATGGTGAGTCACTGTACGAAGCGTCTGTCATCACCGCCAAAAGATCGAGCAAACCGGTCCGATCTCCCGCTTGCCGGCACAGCTGCTATGTTGGGACGTTCCAACAGTCTCAAACGAGGTGGCTGCTGGTTCGCAATCAAACACCTCGCTGCTCACCTGGACGTCTGTGTTACTAGTGTTGACACACCCAACTACCAGCTGGGGTACTCCAAGGTGTGTGCCCAATGGATTTCTCGTCGCCTAAAACAAAACTATAAGGAACGACGCGTCATCATCTGCGCGGATTTGCTTCTGCTTAGGATGCTGATCGTGTCAGTATTTTGTCGAGCATCGTCACAGGCGATGAAACATGGTTTCATCACTTCGAACCAGAAACTAAACCGCAATCCATGGAGTGGCGCTGCACTTCCTCACATCCGAAGAATAAGATCATTGCCACACCTCAGCCAGTGAAGTCGTGGCGAAGATCTTCTGGGATTCTGAAGATGTTGGTCTGCTTAATGTCCTTCCTTAAGGTGCATCGATCAACTCCCTGTGCTACTGTTCGGCGAGTCCGTCACCATAAAAAGGCAAACGAACTTCTCCTTCCCCATTACTACGCCAGGCTTCACATAAGTCTGCACACGTGCGAGAAGCTTACAAAATTTCGTTGGACTGTCCTTCCTTATTCATCATATGGCCCTCATCACGCACTTCCATCTGCTTCGCCCAATGAAGTATGCACTCGGCGGGAAGCAATTCGTTGGTGATGGTAAGGTTACTGATGATGCCAGAGGCTGGGTTCGACGTCGATCAGTAGAATGGCACCATGTGGGCGCACAGGTTAACCCAGGAAGGTATCGTATGGCTGTCGTACTAAACGGACACTATGTTGAAATACATGGTTTTCGAGAAAAAGAGTAGGGAAAAATATAGTGTATTTTAATCCTGAAAAATACCTTCCTGCGTGCAAGAAAACGCCCCTCGTATTTTATATACTCCTTTAGACTTAGTGGGCTTTTTGCGTCGTCACTGGGATGTGTGAGACTGCAGTACAAACGTACGCTTAGAGCCTACTATGGCTAGGTTTAACTTTTCATTCCCTAAGTGGTACAAAGTCGCTTACTTGAATTCTGAGTTTATTATAATGCAACTTATTCTGAAATTCGACTGTGAATCTTCAGCAAATACAGAGACTCGAAGAAGAAACAGGAGTCGATAGGGAAGTGATAGGTGATCCCGTATTAGATTTTGAAACAGCTTTGGAAGACCTGAGATCAAGGGATAGATAACATTTCATCATAGTTTCTGATATCATTGAGGGAAGTGACAACAAAACGACTAATCTCATTGCTGTGATGAAAGCATGAGTCTGGTGATGTACCATCTGATTTTCGGATAAAAAATCATCCCTACAGTTCCGAAGAGAGAAAGAGTCGACAAGTGCGAGAATTAACGGGCAGTCAGCTTAACAGCTCCTGCATCCAAGTTGCTGGCGAGAAAAATATACAAAAGAGTGGAAAAGAAAATTCAGGATGTGTTAGATGACGATCAGTTTTGCCTTGGGAAAGGTAAAGGTGCCAGAGAGGCAGTTCTTCCGTCGCGGTTGATAATAGAAGCAAGACTGAACGAAAATCAAGACATGTTCATACGAATTGTCGATCTGGAAAAAGCGTTCGAAAATGTAAAATTGTGCAAGATGTTCGAAATTCTTATAAAAATAGGGGTAAGCTATAGACAATGACGGGAAATATGCATCATGTGTAAGTACCAAAACGGAACAATGAGAATGGAAAGCGAAGAGCTAAGTGCTCGTATTGAAAATGGTGCATGACAGGGTGTACTTCTCCGCCACTATTGTTCAATCTATACATGGAAGAAGCAATGGCGGAAACAACAGAAAGTTTCAAGAACAAAATTAGAATTTAGGGCGAGAGGATGTAGGTGATAACATTCGCTGATGACATTCCTATCCTCAGTGAAGGTGAAGAAGAATTACATGATCTGCTGACTGGAATGAACTTCTAATAAGTACAGAGTAGGGACTGAGAGTAAAGAAGACGAATGTAACGAGAATTAGCAGAAATGAGAACAGCGAGATACTTACCAGGAATGATAATCACGAAGTTGATAAAGATAAGGAATTCTGCTACCTATGCAGAAAAATGACCCATGACGAACGGAGCAAGGAGGACATAAAAAGCAGACTAGCACTGACAAGAAGGGCATTCCAGACCTAGAGAAGTCAGCTGGTATCAAATATAGACCATCATGTGAGGAAAAAAAATTATGAGAATGCACGTTTGTGGCAGAGTACTGTACGGCACTGAAAAATGCACTGTGAGTAAACCCGGAATAGAAAGGAATCGAAGCATCTGAGATGTGGTTCTACGGAAGAATTTCGAGAATGAAATGGACGGACGTAAGGAATGAGCAGGTTCTCTGTAGAGTCGGAGAGGAGAGGAATGTATAGAAAACACTGACAAGAAGAAAGGACATGATGGTTGGAGAAGAGTTAAGACGTCAGGAATAACTTGCACGACACTATACGGAGCTTAGAAGGTATAAACTGTAGAAGAAGATAGAGAATGGAATACATCCAGCAAATAATTGAGAACGTAGGTAGCAGGTGCTACTCTGAGATGAAGAGGTTGGCACAGGGGAGGAGTTCGGGCAGATGAGGCTGGCGTTGTCCGCACTGCTACAGCAGGGCTGCGGCTGCCATGCAGCGGCCCAGAGTTGGCAGGGCGCCAGCGGGCGCGGCTAATAATTCAACGTGCAAACAGTGCAGGTCCAACGGCTGGGACCTGCTCCTACTCCAGCAAGTAGGGGGGAGTAATTGAAAAAGCTGCTGCAATACTTTTGGGGTAGGGGGTTCTCATTTCATTGTTTCTACAGTGCTACGGAAGTACATTATATGGCTTGACTGTCTCATTGTCGTCAGGTAGCTATATTCATTCACTGTGAGGCTGTTATGTACCAGTATTAATGGAAAACCATGTGCTGTTGCTGTTTGTTGCTACTAGGTTGACGTCGCTCTCACACTAATACCGTTTAGCAATAGCCGGCAGTAGCTGATAGATGATCCTTCAAATACACAGGGTGTTAGTTTCAACTTGAGACAATAAAATGACTTGGACAAAGCGTCGTTCGATAAAAGTGTTCTTGGTGAAAAGTTAACATTGGTGAAGGGGCATGTCTGTACTACAACTGGCCTCCTCTGAAACTCCCTCCCACATGGATGGAGCCAAATTTGTGTTTTCAAATGTGAATTCCCCATTTTGGGGGTGCATATTCGGATCCTACGCCAAAAAATACGTACGGTTTACTCAGACTATTGTTTTACATTCGTGGTGGATGGCGCTGTACTCAAAAAACTTCAAGTGTGCCTGTTTTTTGCAATTAAGATGCGACGCCTATGACCCTACATTTAATTTGATGATGTGAATGTAAAACTTTGTGCCCTAACGGTTGATATATTTTTCAAAATTTACTTCATTGTTGCAAATTTGTTTCGGTGACTGTTTACAACTACGTTTAACGTGATGTTGGTGCCACGGGGTCCTTGATATCAGTGAGTCCCCTCGCCTTTGACCATGGGATTGGTTGATATCAGTAGGCCCTTTGCATCTCACCGATGGGGCGCTTAATTTCGGTGAGGCCCCTTGCCTCTCACCATAACTCTAATTCACAATAAATGCTCATAGTAACGACCTCCCATTTCGATAGATTTACTAAATCGTGCGTGGATTGTATGCACACAATTTAAAAGTATTTTTGATACATAATATCGTGTAGTGTCGAGTAGTTGGTACATAGGCCTACTACTTGTCCTTTGGGTAACCCAGAAGAAAAAATCTGGCGACGTAGGGTCGGGTGATCTGAGGTACCACGTTACCGGACCACCTCTACCGATGCAGCGTCCAAATCACGGTTCAGTGCTTCATTGGATCTCGCAGAGTAATGCACCGGACATCCACTGCGTAGCACAACATGTTTTTTAGCATTACTAGGGGCACACATTCCCATAGGACGAGTAGCTCCTCATACAACAACTTACGATATCTATTCCTGTTTAGTGTGTGTTCCACAACAAGGGAGCAAAATAGTCTGTCACCTGTGATTCGACACCAAACTTTAAAAGACCAACGATACTGACGAACAATCTCACGTATCCCCGGTAACGCGTGTTGTTCCGATTATTTTCGCTGTGGTTTCTAAATGTTACCTCTTCAGAGAACATTATCCGACAAAAGAACTGCGGGTCCGTTTGTATTTGCATGAGCGCCCAATTAAAAAACCGCATCCGAAAGTAAAAGTCATTCCCATGAAGATAGTGATGCATACAGACAAGGAGTGATGCTATTTGTCATCATATAGGACAACCGAACCGCTTGTGTGAGCTATTATTACAACTCCTGCGATGTGTCTCGTATAATGTGAGTGTGGAGTGTCAGCCATTACAGCTACTTCTGCAGTCTCGTTATTTAAGTTCCACAGCTGCTCTACGTCACACTTCCTTCGGTCATAAACTGTTGTGCAACAGCATGAGTAGTTGCACGAGATTGTAGCGTGTCAGCAAAAGTTTCGGCATAAATAGTGTCCTACTACGTTTCAGCCACGCCATAAATTAAAATTATTTCGATCTTCTCTGCTACAGATGCAACATCCAAAATGCCATCTGTGCCAGAACAGTGTCATGAGTTGTTCCGTGACGTTCGGTGTTAGCGCTTATAAAGGCTCCGGGGCTTTATTGGAGCGTACAGCGCGGTGTGACGGTGAGCGATGGTCCGAGCGTGTGAGTGGTCACATGACGTGCTTGCATCCATGGTAGTTGTGCCTGCCACCACCATTTCACGGATATTGTTGTGTGTATTACGCCGGCAGCCCGCGCAGGGGCTAGCGCTTAGCAAGTCAACACCGTAGATATCAGAAAACTACGTTATCGCTCAAATACCGTATTTACCAGAAATGTCACAAGGTTTACATTCACATCGTAAAATTAACTGTAGAATCTAATTTGTTGGCTTTATAATTGCAATAACAGGCCCACTCTGTATGTGTCGGACCTGCCACGAATGGAACGCAACGGATTGAGTAAACCGTATGTATAATTTGGCGCAGAAATCAAATATGCAGTAAAAACTGGTTTGGAAGGGGGGGGGGGGGTTTCCATTGGGAAATGCAAAGCTGACTCCTTCCACGAAGGAGGGATGGTTAGGAGACGGCTAGTTGTAGCACAGAAAGATTGTTGCCTTCACTGATAATAACTTTTGATATATTTCGTACGATGCGTTGTTTTCGAGATATTCAGGCGTCGTAAGTTAAATCAAACCCTCTGTATGTATTATTCAATTTTCAAGATGTAACCTTTTCTTCGAATTATCCTCTTCGGCTTCGTTGGATCGTCGTAACCTGTTTTAGTAAGTTTCCGTTACGAGCGTATCTGTATAAATATAATTAATATGTAGCACATTATAGTTGAACGTGTTGACTCTAGTCATAATGTCTTACCTCCGACGTGATCAAGAGTAATAGACACTGCCTGACAGAAAAAGTGAAACACCCAGAATGGCTAGAATAAACGAAATGAAACTTCACGATTTGTGATCGTCTGTGATATTATTACCGCGATTACAATATCGAATCAGTTTAAGAATATTTTGGCAGTATCAGGCAGTCTATCAGTTTAATGCTGCACACCGTCTTGGCTTAATACGCGCAATGATTTTGTTGGCAAGGGGGTCGCAAAGTCATTGCATCCTCTCCAGGCATAAGTGGCTAACGACTGGCTCTTTGGATCGTGGATACTGGTACTGGAACACAGCTGATACTCTGTTTCCGTATATGGTCCACCAGAGAGAGATCCTGGGATCTCGCTGGCCACTTTACTGTCTCAAAGTCACGCAAACAGTTAATATGCTCATAGACATGCGCCATGTGTGAACAAGTATTGCCCTGTTCAAAACTGGCACAACGCCACTGTTACATTAGACAGGAACATAACACTGTGTCATCAGAGTTCCCTCACTCGGCACCAGTTGTACCCGATAGGTCCGCACACAATGACGCCATAGTAACAACGTTGTGTCTCTCCAAAATAATGGAAGGGACCTCTCCCTAGGTCGCCCCCAACTAGTTGACGATGGTACACAAGCGCGATTCATCGCTGAACACATCGCGACGCCATTCACGAGCACTACATGCTTCCCGGTCATGGCACCAGTGCAAACGAGTCGTTTGCGTTGTGGTATTAACGGCAGCCTATGCGTGATACTATAATTCCCTATCCTAGCTGCTCCTATTCCCCGACCAGTGCTTCGAGATGACTCAGAATGTAGCAGACAGTTCTTTACTTGTTCTTGCATACCAGGCGCAAATGTGAAGCGGATAATGTGCGTGGTGCACTATCTTCCATTGTGGCGTTCAGACCTTGTCGACCGTAACCTTGAGGACCAGTACGTGTGCCGTCACGTTCACCTGCAGTCGAATGTCTGTCGCTGTCGCATCTGAATGCCCCACAGATTTGGATACTGTACGAGTCGAGCATACGGCCAAATGGAGACCCAAAAGCCGGCCGCGGTGGTCTCGCGGTTCTAGGCGCGTCAGTCCGGAACCGCGCCACTGGTACGGTTGCAGGTTCGAATCCTGCCTCGGGCATGGATGTGTGTGATGTCCTTAGATTAGTTAGGTTTAAGTTCTAAGTTCTAGGGGACTGATGACCACAGATGTTAAGTCCCATAGTGCTCAGAGCCATTTGAACCATTTGAGACCCACAACGGGGCGCCCTTTCAAACTCCATCAGCGGCTGGTAAAGCTGTGTTACTCGAGTACGCAGAATCTCCGTGTTCTTCACAGAGATCACTAAACATGTGACGCTTATCACGCCTCTCATAATCCCTACCAGTCCTTGTAACAACGCTAAACATGAACGACATTAATTCACGCCGGCGGCTATTCTACCTGTCACAGAATAATGTAACTAAACATTTACATACCTTCTGATCTGCGTGCACACGAGTTAACTTTGACATCCCCCCTCATGTTCAGGGTGCCTCCCTTTGTTTGTCTGGCAGCTTATTTAGATTTTAGCTGCTTGTTTAATCCGCTTATTGTAAAACTCCATAGTAGAAAATGCTGTTTCATGTTCTTCTGTTCGTTTACTCTTTATACACTAAAGTGCCAAAGAAACTGGCATAGGAAAGCGCATTCCAATGTAGAGATATGTAAACGGTCGGAACATGGCGCTGGTGATCGGCAACGCCTATATAAGACAAAAAGTGTCTGGGGCAGTAGTTAGATCTGTTACTGCTGCAACAATGGCAGGTTACCAAGATTTAGCTGCGTTTGAACGTATAGTCGGCGCACGAGTGATGGGTCAAAGCATCTGCGAGGTAGCTATGAAGTGAGGATTTTCCCGTATGACCGTTTCACGAGTGTACCATGAATATCAGGAATCACGTGAAACATCAGATTTCCTACATGGCTGTGGTCGGAAACAGATCTGCAAGAACGGGGCAGACGACGACTGAAGAGATTCCTTAAACGTGACGGAAGTGCAGCCCTTACGCAATTTGCGCAGATTTCAATGCTGGGCCATCAACAAGTGTCTGCGTGCGAATCATTCAACGAAACATCATCCATATGGGTTTTCTGAGCCGAAGGCTCACTCATGTATCCTTGATAACAGCAGAACACAGTGGGACATTCTACATGTCCTGAATCGCTACAGGGTGGCTCCAGGAAGATTCTTCTGAGTTAAACAATTCCGCAAGCCACGAACATCCTCAGACATGAACATTATTGAGCAAAACTGGGATGCCTTCCAACATGCTGTTCAGAAGGGATCTCGTGCTCATATGGATTTATGGGCAGCACTGCAGAATTCATGGCGTCAATTCCATCCAGCACTACTTCACCATGGTTGAGTCTACGCCACGTCGTGTTGCGGCACTTCTTCCTGGCCGCGTGGGCCGTATACGATTTTAGGTAGGTGTACCAGCTTCTTTAGCTCTTCAATGTATATCTAGTATCTTGCTGCTCTTAGTTCATTGTCATAAATCCAAATGTTTGTGAGATAATTTCTGAAGTTTTCCTTGATGTGTATGACACACTGGCAAATGTTTTCACCTGGTTCAGTTAGAATCCCCAGATCTTTACAGAGACCTCGATTACCATTGAGTTATTATTGAAATGCCTTGGATTGAAGATTGTCTCCATGTTCTGGGTGTAGGAGTCTACAAGTGATTCCATAGATAAACTTACAGAGCAAACAGGGCTGGTCTCAGTACTTTTCTCCAGACATTTAGTCAACTGAAATAGACAGTCACTTTGCTGCAGGCAGAGACCGTGTGAAGATTCGTGTTGTAATCCGGTGCAGGTTGCAACATGCACTGAAGACCACGTGAGTAACAGAATCCTTGCACACGAATTTATCAGTGCAATTGAATTACGAATAAACCTTATAAGCTTTAATTCAACAGATAATCGTTTTGTATACAACATAATCATTGCCAACAATAACGTCTACAACCAACCGTACGTGAAATGCTTACTATACTGGATCTCCACACTAGAAATAACTTAAAAACATGCATTGGAAAGCGCTGGAAACATTTAACCAGAGAAGGATGTGATGGATTCAGCAACCCTATTATTCTGATGCACTAATGGATACCGGGTGGTTATAATTAGAGTTCAGTTTCTAGCCGAGGTTGATTGTGGGCTGTAATTATCGTATGGCAGCGAAACCTGGTAGATAAACTATTCAGTTAATGCGGAACCGAATTACGCTGGAAAACCATAAGTTCCAGCTGTGGCCACCACGTGCAAACCTCGCGCTGTACACTGTTTGGATGATGCTATGACATCCACACTGTCATTTGGCACGCCATAACATGACTGAACAATATGGATATCAAGGAGAAAGGCCGTGTGCTGTTATCAAAACTGTCTTATGTGAACATCAGCATTTACGGTGCTGCATTGAGAGAATATCGCCGTCCCAAAGATCCGAGGAGAGGCACGATGCCATTAAACCCGATGCCATTAAACGCTTTAAAGAAGATGAGCTTATTGTGGAACTTAGAAGAGAAGGCATCCTATAGCGATGGAAGTTACTGACGAGGCTGTTGCAACCGACCATGCGACACGTGCCCAGGTTAGTGCTAGTGCAGTGTCACGGGAACTGTCAATCCTGTGGTCAAAAGTACAGAAAGTTTTGCATTTTGCAGTCTGTCTTACACTGGTACTCGTACAAGATCCATACGGTGCAGCAATTGAAACTTTATGATCCGCAGCAGTGTTTTGAAATTCCTTTTCTGTTTCTGACAGAAATTGAAGATGATGACATGTATCTGGGCAGTATTCTCAGGAGTAACAAGGCATATTTTACACTACAGCGTGCAGTGAATAAGCAGAACTCTCGAATTTGAGGTACTGTCGAACTGCGTGTTGTGCACGAAGATCCACTGCACTCGCTGTAAGTGACTGTATGGAGTGCACTCAAAAGCAGCTTCATTCGTGGTCCTGTCTTCTTTGAAGAGGATATACCAAAACGCCGTGTCAGGTGTACGGTGACTTCTGCACGTTATCGAGGCCTTCTTGTACAGTGTGTGATGCCGCGCGGGAGTAGCAGAGCGGTCTAGGCGCTGCAGTCATGGACTGTGCGGCTGATCTCGGCGGAGGTTCGAGTCCTCCCTCGGGCATGGGTGTGTGTGTTTGTCCTTACGATAATTTAGGTTAAGTAGTATGTAAAGTTAGGGACTGATGACCTTAGCAGTTAAATCCCATAAGATTTCACACACATTTGAACGTTTGAACAGTGTGTGATTCCTGCTTTTCAAGAGCGCAGTTGTACGGAAATAGGCGTTTTCAAGTAAGATGGAGCATCACCTCATGTCGCTCTCCCAGTAAAGGTTCTGCTTAATGCGAACTTCCTCGAACGTGTTATCTCTAGATATTTTCCAGCTGCATGGTCTGCAAGATCACCTGACCAGAATCTATGTGACTTTCGTCTCTGGTCTAAAATGGGCGTTCACCAGGGACACCTTCGGTCAGTATCTCATCTGTAGGCAAGTATACAGGAACACGCTACTCTGATTCCAGAAGAACTGCTTCGAGCAAATGTCGATGACATGACGACGTTTTATGGATGCAGCATCTCGTCGGTGTCTGGGGTGCTCATATTGAACTGACTGTGTAAAAACAGTAGTGGTAAACTTCACATTTGATCAGCAGAGATAATTCTTGACAGAAATAACACTTAACTATCGATTGTCGCCTGTCAAGAGCGCCGAATTAAAACATCTGAAGCAAGCTTGGTAGGTAAATGGCTACTCGGGCAAAGAAGTAAACGGGATCTTGCGACGATAAAACACAGTCATGGGAGAGCACTCTGTCTCTTCCTTTTCTCAGAAAGTAACTGATCGGATGTGGAAGTTTTTACAGAAACATGCTATCAGTTTTTTGACCAACTATGATAAGACGTCAAACACTCCGAAAACATAAATATCCCAATCTGTCTTCATGTGTGGTATAAAAGAGTCCGTGTACTTCTGAAGAGGTCTTAATTGGAATTACCAAGTGAAACGTGAATGAAAGCCTGAAAGGACATAAAATTCTTTGCCGACTAGGGGAAACAGAAAAATTAGCTCTAGAAGATCATGCACTTCAGTTAGGAAATCATGAAGGGAAGATTTCAGAAACGAAAATTGTATTACAGTGACACATATTTATTCACGGCTTCGCAGAAAAGTCACCGAAAAGCAAGGGGATTATTCTGACAGAAAAGAAGAAGCCGTGGTACTTAGTGATACATGGACCGTGGCTCTGAAACTTCTATAGCTAATTTTCATCCTTGACAGTAGGCAGCCGATATAAGTTTTATCTCTGACAAGGATTATCCCTGGTGATTACGTGTAAACAAGACCACGCCCATTTTACACAAAATGTAAGTCTATCTCCTACGTCCGATTCCTCAGTCAGCAAGACTCAGCGGCCTCAAGAGCTCCTCTGAGGGTATCTAGCGCAGCTGTGGACGCAACATCAGGAACGGAAAAGTTTCTTGGACCATAGCCATACAACGCGGAAGACTGAACGACAACAGGATCACTTCACCTATCCCTCCTAAACCTTTCAGAGTCCGTAATACCTTGAGCGATCGATTGCTTGGTACAGAAACACCTTCACTGTAAGCTTGCGATTTGCAATTCGCCGAAGAAAGAATAGTTCCGGAAACTGTCATTGTGACAAGCAACATTTTCGTTGAAGGTCATTAGCATACAAATAAAGGATGACAGCATCGATGAATGGATGTTGACATACAGAGAGAACAACAGTGCATCTGGCAGTGACCCATTTGACTTTCAGAAGGCTTTTTGTTCCAACAGACAACACCACGCAATCTGATTCTCAAGTAATTTCCAAACCACACAAATTTTTTTCTGACGCTTTCTTATAAGCAGTACGACAAAGTTGACGGTATTATGGTCATAGGATCATATATGGAATATTTCATGTAATCAGTGCAGATATTTAGTGTAGTGCTTCTGCTTCGATATTTTCTAAAACCGAATTCATATTTGCCTACCTGCCGATTCAAATGGTTCAAATGGCTCTAAGCACTGAGGGACTTAAGATCTGACCATGTCCCCTAGCCTTAGAACTACTTAAAACTAACTAAGGACATCACATACATCCATGCCCGAGGCAGGATTCGAACCCGAGACCGTAGCAGCAGTGCGGTTCCGGACTGAAGGGCATAGAACCGCTCGGCTACAGCGGCCGGCGCCTACGTGCTTAGTTAATTGTCGTGATGACTGGGTGTTGTGTGATGTCCTTAGGTTAGTTAGGTTTAAGTAGTTCTAAGTTCTAGGGGACTGATGACCATAGATGTTAAGTCCCATAGTGCTCAGAGCCATTTGAACCATTTTTAGTTAATCGATCGTTAACAATATAATCCATGGTTTTTGATGCCCTTGGTAGGTAACTGATACGCCGGTAATCACAAGTTGAGGCTGGGTAGTCCTTCTTAATGATAGGTTAGACAACGTTTCCTTTCCATTAGGTTATACACACTACGTGATCAGAAGTATCCGGATACCTGCCTGAAAATGACTTACAAGTTCGTGACGCCCTCCATCGGTAAATCTGGAGTTCAATAGGTGTTGGCCCACCCTTAGCCGTGATGACAACTTCCACTCTCTCAGGCATACGTTCAACCAGGTGTTGGAAAGTATCTTGGCAAATAGCAGCCCATTCTTCACGAAGTGCTGTACTGCGGAGAGATAACAATGTCGGTCGGTGATGCCTAGCTCGAAGTCGGCGTTCCAAAACATCCCAAAGGTGTTCCACATGATTAAGGTCAGGACTTTGTGCAGGCCAGTCCATTACAAGGATCTTATTATCGTGTAACCACTCCGCTACAGGCCATGCCTTATGAACAGGTCCTCCATCGTGTTGAAAGGAGCAATCGCCACCCCTGAATTGCTCTTCTACAGTTGGAAGCAAGAAGGTGCTTAAAACATCAATGTAGGCCTGTGCTGTGATAGTGCCACGCAAAACAACAAAGGGCGCAAACCCTCTCCAAGAAAAAGACGACCTCACCATAACACCACCGCCTAAGAATTTTACTGTTGGCACGACACACGCTGGCAGATGACGTACACCGGGCATTCGCCATACCCACACCGTGCCATCAGATCGCCACATTGTGTACCGTGATTCATCACTCCACACATAATTTTTCCACTGTTCAATAGTATAAAGTTTACGCTCCTTACACCAAGCGAGGCGTCGTTTGGCATTTACCGGCGTGATGTGTGGCTTATGAGCAGAAGCTCGACCATGAAATTCAAGTTTTCTCACATCCCGCTGATGCAATTTGGAACTGGTGTGTGATGGTCTGGATAGATGTCTGCCTATTAACATTACGACCAACTGTCGGCGGTCTCTGTCAGTCGAGGTCGGCCTGTACACTTTTGTGCTGTATGTGCCGTTTCCCGTTTCCACTTCACTATGACATCGGAAAAAGTAGACGTGGGGATGTTTAGGAGTGTGGAAATCTCGCGTACAGACGTATCACAGAAGTGACACCAAATCACCTGGCCAGGTTCGAAGTCCGTCAGTTGCGCGGAGCGCTGCATTCTGCCCTCTCACGATGTCTATTGACTACTGAGGTCGCTGATATGGAGTACCTGGTAGTTGGTGGCATCACAATGCCCCTAATATGAAAAACGTAAGGTTTTGGGGGTGTCAGGATACTTTTGATCACATAGTGTCCGTTCACAAATAACAAATTTAATTATATCTGTCAGCACTGGTATTAAGCTACATGCATTGCTTACCTCTGCAGGGGAAATACTTATTATTGTGTTTATTCTAACGCCACCCCAGCTGTGTTCAGTCGATTTCACATCAGGGAAATTTGGTGACAAAGACATCAAAGTAAGGTCACTATCATTGTCCTGAAATCACAGTAGCACGATTCTGGCTTTGTGATGATCTAAAAATATTCTCTTCATGTCTGTATTATGTCAATTAATTATGTTAGTATTTCTTTAATAAGTAAGGTAAATGAGTAAACAGTGATGAAAATTTAGATGTTGAGTAGGTGAGTGCTAAGATAACAGGGGGGAGTGACCAAAAATAGCCCCCTCCCCAAGTGTTCAGCATATCTTCAACTGTTTCAAAACCATCGTACAATATGCGTTAGATGAGTATGTGCCAAGCAAGATCGTAAGAGATGGAAAAGAGCCACCGTGGTACAACAACCGAGTTAGGAAACTGCTGCGGAAAAAAAGGGAACTTCACAGCAAACATAAGCATAGCCAAAGCCCTGCAGACAAATAAAAATTCCGCGAAGCGAAATGTAGTGTGAGGAGGGCTATGCGAGAGGCGTTCAGTGAATTCAAATGTAAAGTTCTATGTACTGACTTGGCAGAAAATCGTAAGAAATTTTGGTCTTATGCCAAAGCGGTAGGTGGATCAAAACAAAATGTCCAGACACTCTGTGCCAAAATGGTACTGAAACAGAGGATGACAGACTAAAGGCCGAAATACAAAATGTCTTTTTCCAAAGCTGTTTCACAGAGGAAGACTGCACTGTAGTTCCTTCTCTAGATTGTCGCACACATGACAAAATGGTAGATATCGAAATAGACGACAGAGGAATAGAGAAGCAATTAAAATCGCTCAAAAGAGGTAAGGCCGCTGGACCTGATGTGATACCAGTTCGATTTTACACAGAGTACGCGAAGGAACTTGCCCCCTTTCTCGCAGCGGTGTACCGTAGGTCTCTAGAAGAGCGTAGCGTTCCAAAGGATTGGAAAAGGGCACAGGTCATCCCCGTTTTCAAGAAGGGGCGTCGAACAGATGTGCAGAGTTATAGACCTATATCTCTAACGTCGATCAGTTGTAGAATTTTGGAACACGTATTATGTTCGAGTATAATGACTTTTCTGGAGACTAGAAATCTACTCTGTAGGAATCAGCATTGGTTTCGAAAAAGACGATCGTGTGAATCCCAGCTCGCGCTATTCGTCCATGAGACTCAGAGGGCCATAGACACGGGTTCCCAGGTGGATGCCGTGTTTCTTGACTTCCGCAAGGCGTTCGATACAGTTCCTCACAGTCGTTTAATAAACGAAGTAAGAGCATATGGACTATCAGACCAATTGTGTGATTGGATTGAAGAGTTCCTAGATAACAGAACGCAGCATGACATTCTCAATGGAGAGAAGTCTTCCGAAGCAAGAGTGATTTCAAGTGTGCCGCAGGGGAGTGTCGTAGGACCGTTGATATTCACAATATAGATAAATGACCTTGTGGATAACATCGGAAGTTCACTGAGGCTTTTTGCGGATGATGCTGTGGTATATCGAGAGGTTGTAACAATGGAAAATTGTACTGAAATGCATGAAGGTCTGCAGCGATTTGACGCATGTTGCAGGGCATGGCAATTGAATCTCAATGTAGACAAGTGTAATGTGCTGCGAATACATAGAAAGAAAGATCCTTTATCATTTAGCTACAATATAGCAGGTCAGCTACTGGAAGCAGTTAATTCCATAATTATCTGGGAGTAGGCATTAGGAGTGATTTAAAATGGAATGATCATACAAAGTTGATCGTCGGTAAAGCAGATGCCAGACTGAGATACATTGGAAAAATCCTAAGGAAATGCAATCCGAAAACAAAGGAAGTAGGTTACAGTACGCTTGTTCGCCCACTGCTTGAATACTGCTCAGCAGTGTGGGATCCGTACCAGATAAGGTTGATAGAAGAGATAGAGAAGATCCAACGGAGATCAGCGCGCTTCGTTACAGGATCATTTAGTAATCGCGAAAGCCTTACGGAGATGATAGATAAACTCCAGTGGAAGACTGTGCAGGAGAGACACTCAGTAGCTCGGTACGGGCTTTTGTTGAAGTTTCGAGAACTTACCTTCATTGAGGAGTCAAGCAGTATGTTGCTCCCTCCTACGTATATCTCGTGAAGAGACCATGAGGATAAAATCAGAGAGATTAGAGCAGACACAGAAGCATACCGACAATCCTTATTTCCACGAACAATACGAGACTGGAATAGAAAGGAGAACCGATAGAGGTACTCAAGGTACCCTCCGCCACACACCGTCAGGTGGCTTGCGGAGTATGGATGTAGATGTATATGTAGATATCACTTGAAAATCAACGTTAGGTGTTACGTTGGCAACAGTACTCTTACAAAAACACACAGTGACGCGTTTAGCTAGAATTATGCAAAGAAAATGTACAGGTTGTATATCGTGTCGTATTTCACGTCATGAAATGTGTACTGCAACACAGCAATGTGATATTAGGGAAGAAAAAGACAGTAATATCAAACGAGAAAATATTCAAAATGCGAGAGTCGACGGCGGCTTCTGTTGTGACTGAACACCGGAAATATAATTCCGTGTTAATCGGACATCTCAATCTTTTGTAACGCACTGATTTTAGATCCAGAAAGCATGCCAAATTCTAAATATAATTCATTACAGACAGCTGGTGCTGTGCTACATCAGTAAAGGGAAACACGTTTCGTAATAGAAATGCCCACCGTCTTGTACTTGCACACACGGATTTAAAATATATTCAATAATTGAAAAGCGGCTGTCGTCACTGTGACCACACAATTCAGGAACTCAGCATTAAAATTTCTATCTTTGTGTCACTTCGGCTGTTTCCGCCTTGACAGTATGCCGGCGGTTCTTTCATAAAACTGTATTCAGTTAATTAAAAACAGTATTAATACAGGAAGTTGGTAAAGAGATTTGTGCATTGGTCCATATTTATGGACGTTGCCTGTTTTATTTAATATTTAATATCGAAGTAATCCGTTCTGGACCTGAAACACCGTGCATGTTTCGCGGTCTCGTTATTGGATACAAATGAAGGCTGAGTCCACACGAGCGGAATGTTTGCGGAACGGCAGCTGCACGGAAAACGGGCGCACTGCTGTGACGCACTGGGCAGACGCAGCGGTTCGCATGGGGCCGGAAGTCTTCGTCTACGGAGCGTGGCCGGCTGCCAGCCGCACCGCGCACAGAGATGCGGAAATAGCACGGCGGCGGCCGCAGTGCAATGTGCCACGAGGATCGACTGGACATTTCACACAGGCGGGGCGGCAGGCGTGTGAAGAGGAGCCACGCAAAGAAGGCATTCCTAATCAAGTAACGTCTACTAGTATCATGGATTGACCCCTTAATTCGAGAAAGAAAGATCCGAAAATGTACAGAACCCGGCAATGTATTGAAGCTCTTCATGAACTGCGGAAATACCGGAAAAGAAAATAATCTAATCGTTTAAGTTGTGATGCTATAGGAGGATGTTGAAAATTAAATGGAGTGGTAAGAAATGGGAAGGTTTAGTGTAAAAAAAAAATAATACTATAAGGTTCTAGAGAACTTTTCAAGTCCCAAAGATCTACGATGCATATATGCACACCGACGTGACAGGTGAAAATGTGCACCAAGGCCAGGATTAGAAGCCAGGTCATGCCGCCCTGGTACATTGGTTTTGCACAGCTGCACCCACTACTCCAACACGCTTCCTTCCTCAATAAAAATTCTGATTCACGCCTCAGCCCATTTGGTGTTTCCCCTAACACAAGTGGGCTAGGGAGTGACTGGGGAGTGCTCTCAGGCGTGAAGAGTAATTTGTATTAAGGACGGAGGCGCTCTAGGATAGCCTGTGCAGCTGTGCAAAGGCACTGTGCCACGGAAGAGTGGTGGTTAGTTCCTCTGCCTAGTGAGCAAGGGACCTCGGTTCATATTCTGGCCTTGGTACAAATTTTCATTCATCACTTCAATCTGCACATACAGAGTGGTCCATTGATAGTGACCGGGCCAAATATCTCACAAAATAAGCATCAAACTAAAACAAAAACTACAAAGAACGAAACTCGTCTAGCTTGAAGGGGGAAACCAGATGGCGCAATGGCTGGCCCGCTAGATGGCGCTGTCATAGGTCAACTGGATATCAAATGCGTTTTTTTTTAAATAGGTACCCCTATTTTTTATTACATATTCGTGTAGTACGTAAAGAAATATGAAAGTTTTAGTTGGACCACTTTTTTCGCTTTGTGATAGATGGCGCTGTAATAGTCACAAACGTATAAGTACGTGGTATGACGTAACATTCCGCCAGTGTGGACGGTATTTGCTTCGTGATACATTACCCGCGTTAAGATGGACCGTTTACCAATTGCGGAAAAGGTCGATATCGTGCTGATCTATGGCTATTGTGATAAAAATGCCCAATGGGCGTATGCTATGTATGCTGCTCGGTATCCTGGACGACATCATTCAAGTGTGCGGACCATTCGCCGGATAGCCACGTTATTTAAGGAAACTGGAAGTATTCAGCCACATGCGTAACGTCAACCACCACCTGCAGCAAATGATGATGCCCAAGTAGGGGTTTTAGCTGCTGTCGCGGCTAATACGCACATCAGTAGCAGACAAATTGCGCGAGAATCGCGAATCTCAAAAACGTCGCTGTTGAGAATGATACATCAACATCGATTGCACCCGTACCATATTTCTATGCACCAAGAATTGCATGGCGACGACTTTGAACGTCGTGTACAGTTCTGCCACTGGGCACAAGAGAAACTACGGGACGATGACAGATTTTTTGCACGCGTTCTGTTTAGCGACGAAGCGTCATTCACCGACAGCGGTTACGTAAACCGGCATAATCTGCACAACTGGGCAACGGAAAATCCACGACGGCTGCGACAAGTGCAACATCATCAACCTAGGCGGGTTAATGTATGGTGCGGAATTATGGGAGAAAGGATAATTGGCCCCCATTTTATCGATGGCAATCAAAATGGTGCAATGTATGCTGATTTCCTACATAATGGTCTACCGATATTACTACAAGATGTTTCACTCCATGACAGAATGGCGTTGCACTCCCAACATGACGGACGTCCGGCACATAGCTCGCGTGCCTTTGAAGCGGTATTGAATAGCATATTTCATGGCAGGTGGATTTGTCGTCGAAGCACGTTCACCGGATCTGACGTCCCCGGATTTCTTTCTGTGGGGAAAGTTGAAGGATATTTGCCATCGTGATCCACCGACAACGCCTGACAATATGCGTCAGCGTATTGTCAATGTATGTGCGAACATTACGGAAGGCGAACTATTCTCTGTTGAGAGGAATGTTGTTACACGTATTGCCAAATGAATTGAGTTTGACGGACATCATTTTCAGCATTTATTGTATTAATGTTGTATTTACAGGTAATCACGCTGTAACAGCATGTGTTCTCAGACATGATAAGTTCACAAAGGTACAAGTATCACAATGGAACAACCGAAATAAAATGTTCAAACGTACCTACGTTCTGTATTTTAATTTAAAAACCTACCTGTTACCAACTGTTCCTCTAAAATTGTGAGCCATATGTATGTGCCATCTATCACGAAGCGAAAAAAGTATACCAACTAAAACATTCACATTAATTTCCTTTACGAATTTTCTACACGAATATGTAATAAAGAATGGGGGTTCCTATTTAAAAAAAAAAAAACGCAGTTGATATCCGTTTCACCTATGGCAGCGCCACCTAGCGGACCAACCATAGCGCCATCTGGTTTCCCCCTTCAAGCTAGACGAGTTTCGTTCTTTGTAGGTTTTTCGTTTGACGCTTATTTCGTCAGATATTTGGCCCGGTCATGATTAATGGACGACCCTGTATACATCATTGATGTTTGGGACATGAAAAGGTCTCTGGAACCATATAGTGTCATTTGATTAGAGCACCCATGCCTGGATGTGGTTCTATTCTAATACGTTGGAGGAGCTTCTGCAATGCTGTTCGAGTTTAGGGGGAATACCAGGTGTGTTGAGTCGTCAATAGGAATTTGGACAGGGGAGGAAGAAGAGCTAGATTAGTCTGTCCTGCCTACTGAGCACGAGACCGGGGTTCAAATTCTGGCCTTGGCAGAAATATTCATTCGTCATTTCCTGTACAACTTGGGAGGAAAGCAATGTGTGGAAAACGCTGTCTGGAAGAAGGACAGGATGATAGGTTGTGTGTTAAGGCATCATGGAATAATTTCCACGGAACTAGAGCTGTAAAGGGCAAAAAATGTATGGAATTTTAATATATCCAAAAGATAATTAGTGACTTCCAGTGTAAACTCTACTCCTAGTGGAACTCGTTGGTCCAGAAAGGAAACGTATGTTAATGAATTGGGGCACTTCCTTACTCTACAGATCAAATCATTTCGGAATCCTTTTTCTCAGCCGCTAAGTACCTCCAGCCTCTCTAATATCCACAAACGTTGTACTACACTGTACAAGACAAATTGAAGGAAATCTTCTAAATGCAGTGGCCAGTTTCGATTAATTTATCCACAGACAATGTGAAATTTTGCTGTGAATCACATGTAGGTAACGCTTTAATCAGTCCTAATTTAGCCGCGCGGGATTAGCCGAGCGGTTTAAGGCGCTGCAGTCATGGACTGTACGGCTGGTCCCGGCGGAGGTTCGAGTCTTCCCTCAGGCATGGGAGTGTGTGTTTGTCCTTAGGATGATTTAGGTTAAGTAGTGTGTAAGCTTAGGGACTGATGACCTTAGCAGTTAAGTCCCATAAGATTTCACACAATCCTATCTATCAGTCCTAGTTTACTCCCTAAGAGCGCGTCAGAAACAGCGACCGTTGTAAACGCTCTCCAGTTCGTTAAGGCTCTACGACGAGAAGGTTTTGATCATATTGAACACATTAATTGAACTGGAAGTTGTCAACATCCCAACAGTAGGGGAAACAACGTTCATCTTTTGAACAGAATGCGGAAGGTCATTGATCTGCAAGGGACTGGAACTTCGATGAACTATCTCACAGTTCCGTTTCCCCAAGGCCACCTATTTTCAATGTGGACAAGGACACATACTTATCCCTGGTTTCAACGAATGTGACACAGTTTTTGATCGTAAACCAAAGAGATATAGGCATGGAGAGAATAGCGATAAAGTCAGTGGTAGAGAGGTCACCGATACTATAATACTATGGTGGGTAACCTGATCCCTTCAGCAGTGCTTTACTTCTGGACAAGAGCGGGACGACATCTAACGTCAAAGATAAGTATGGACTACTGCCGCAGAAACTACAACAGTTACTTTCATTCGGTATTTGATAGTAACTCTCCAAACTGTTCATGTGACTACGGAAAAAGATTTTAGAGAAATGATTGTGTCGCGTGAGTGGAATCAAAATTGGCAAAATATTTAGAAAAGCGACTCAAGAAACCGAAACGTCAATGTGCTGCCAAAAACGCTTTTATGTTTGCATCTGAAATTGCAGAAGTGTATTAAATTATTGACTTTTAAGAGATTGTAAAAGACATAAACTTACCAGCTACTTGATGCTAACGTAAATATGTTGTAATCATCAAATATATGTTAATAAACAGTAGCATGTTGCCTGTCTACTGGCTTCCAGGGCCCACAAGAAAGCTATATTCAGTATTTCATATAATTATCGACGGAGGTAAAAGACTTTAAATACTGTCGTAATCCACTCATCACGAGGAATCTTACGTTGAAGGTATAACGCAAGTATTAAAGTCAGAGACTGGGTACATATCTCGAGACGCTCAAATTTCCAACAGTATTCCTGCATATGTAAACTGAAGTCGCCTTCTCTCGTTCGTCTCTATGTGCAGGCTAATCTCAGGAACAGCTGTAGGGGTTTTGATCCAGTTTTCATTAAAAGATTCACTGATACACGAGGAATGTCTTTGTGTACAATTTATAAATATTTCGTTCTTGCTGACTGAATTATGATAAACTGAAGTTGCGGAAACGGTGCCGTTGCCACCTAGATAACAGCTGACGTAACTCGAGAGAGCAAGAGTGACCCGAGAGTGTTGTTCGAAAGATTGTGGGATCGAATCCTGGTTGGTCAATTTTTTTTACTGTTTAACATGGCATTCACCCCTGAATGATTTGGAAGTTTGACACGAACGAAACGTGGCTCGGATTTCACGTTACGCCGTAGCACCCCTCTCCCCGGCTGGGTCACTGATTATGGACATGCGAGCCGCCTAAGTCACATTCAGTTCATTGCAATCGTTTGAGAACAACAGCAAAGCGTAAAAGCACATGAATGCCTAAAGTAAACCGTTTTCCGTAAATCTACTTCAGCATGAAATGCAGCTTCGCTTATATTAAGAAATTTCTGCAGCAGCGTAGCAGGTAATCCAAATTTACGGCTTCTGCTTTCCTTTAGCCAAGCATAGATGCGAACACGAATTTTTATGTGTGGTGGGAGAAAGATATTATTTGTTTGGATGCTTTAAAAAGAAGTTACACTGGCGAGATAGAGATTTGGTCTTTTTATAGGTCGTAAAGACATGGGCTCTGTCTTCTTGAATGCGATCCAAAAGTTTCTTGCGGATGAATTCAAAAGGTTTCGAAATACTTCTACAGATGTTTGAGGGACGCATTTCGAAAAATGATAATTTCTGTTTCCCTCATGTTAGCAGTCGCAGTTAGCATTCACAGCATATCCTTCGAACTACGGGCAGAGAGACACTCACCGTTGAAGTATCGTAATAAATGTGACTAATAACTACAAGAAAATTGCTTAGCGGGAAAACATGCGAATCACACAAAATATGTGTAGTTTTATTTTTTATGCTACAATGCTTTACGAGAAACTACTTCAGCAATTTTACTTCGTTTAGGTGCACTACATCCTTTCATCAGTGCAGTAGGTGTCTGATAACTTTCCGCTTTCCTTGAATCGGACCTAGAACTGGACGCGATTCTCTACGTGGCACGGCGGAGTTGTCTGCCATAAAGAGACCAAGGCCAGGAATTGCGACAATAACTCTCTGCAGTACCTCACGGTGCTTACTAGGCTTCACAAGAGGTGTGCTGTAGCACGACCTGAATATTTACATCATGCAAGCTTTTTCTTATTTTTCTTTGTGCCACCTCAGGTAGAATCCGTTACATACTGAATTATTCACACACACATATATCCATCATTCGCGTACAATATTTACGCTGGTTACAAAAATATTACTTACATCACGATGTGCTCCAATCATTGGCGTGAGATGTCACTCCAAACGCCAGTTCAGTATGGAAAGAATAACATTAGCGCCTCCATACAAATTCACAGGCCTGCGCTGCTTACCTCACATACGTTGCATGAAAGAGGTGATATTCATTTACTCAACACTGTTTGCGGACTGTTATTTATAACACTGTGCAGTGGCTTGTAAGCAAATCAAATGGTTCAAATGGCTCTGAGCACTATGGGACTTAACTTCTGAGGTCATCAGTCCCCTAGAACTTAGAACTACTTAAACCTAACTAACCTAAGGACATCACACACATCCATGCCCGACGTAGAGTTCGAGTCTGCGACCGTAGCGGTTGCGTGGTTCCACACTGTAGCGCCTAGAACCGCTCGGCCACACCGGCCGGCTGTAAGCAAATCATACAGCAGTATGTTCCTAATACTACCTTTGCGAAGTCGTCCCAAGTCTCTAGTTAATCTAATATTTTGGAATGAGAACTCTTATAGGTTTCCAACAAACATGAAACATAATCTGAAACATTATCGGATCTTTTCTGATAATACGTCCACAAAATAAAGGAGATAAAACAGTTAATCGCTTGCTACATTTGTAGTGGACTGGCCCGACAGCCAATCCATTATGACGGGTAGCCGAAAGGCACGCGTTTAAGCTCACGCAGTCTGGCGTGAGGTCTGGAACAGGTCAGAGAAATAAGACTAGCAAAACCGGAGGTAACTGGTAGAATACTTAACTTTAATCCATAAGTGGTGTACATCGGTCTGACGGTACAGGCATCACAAGTTAAATATCTATTGATAATGGCGCCTTGCTAGGTCGTAGCAAATGACGTAGCTGAAGGCTATGCTAACTATCGTCTCGGCAAATGAGAGCGTATTTGTCAGTGAACCTTTCCTAGCAAAGTCGGCTGTACAACTGGGGCGAGTGCTAGGAATTCTCTCTAGACCTGCCGTATGGTGGCGCTCGGTCTGCAATCACTGACAGTGGCGACACGCGGGTCCGACGTATACTAATGGACCGCGGCCGATTTAAAGGCTACCACCTAGCAAGTGTGGTGTCTGGCGGTGACACCACAACATTTATGCTATTCATGCAGCAAAACCTCACCATCTGTCATGAATGTTTAATTTGTTATATCTTACTATTAACTCTGATCACAACACATTTGGAGACAATATCCACTTACACCTCAGAATGTAATTGCAAAATTACACTCATGTTCAGAAAAAGGGAACACCTTGAACGACTAGAGATAGGACGTTCATATTCATAAGACATGCACATTAGTATGTTCTGCAGAAATGATTAGCATTTCAATCATGTCGGCACGTGGGTTCAAGGTCAACATTGATATCGAAGCGAAACTCCATCTAACGGTAAAATGTGAATGAGGCTCTCGTTGTCTTTACAAACCGAGGGCAAAGGATCAGTGTGAGTTGTGTAGACGTGCAGGATTCCTCGCAGTGGTATTTGCGAACCGTACTGTCAAATCAGTGAGTTTGAAAGAGGACGCGTTATGGGCATGAGAGAATGTGGTGCATCCACCTGGGAAATTGCTGCTCCTATGGGACGAAGTGTATCCGCAGTGCAACGGAGACCTGCCAAATGCATCATGGAATTCCGTAGAAGTCGACGTGATGGGTCAGATCGCTTCACCCATACCGCCTTCCGAGAAGATCGAAACCTCGTCCGAATGGCATTGCAGGACATATGTGCGTCCACCTCGGGTCTGGCACAGCAGTGGAGCAGTGTAACATATCGCACACGATTAGGGGTGAGAGTCTACCGCCGTTTATTACGGTTGGGTTTTGTACATATCGTCCACTTCTCCGCCCACTTTTGACGAATGTGCAGAAACAAGCTAGACGGCAATGGCGTATGGAACGACGTCCCTTGGAACAGGAATGGTATCAAATAGTGCTTCATGACGACTCCAGGTTCTGTTTGTTTGTAAATCATGGCAGCATTTTGTTTCGCTGCAGACAGGGGAAGCGGCATCACGATGACTGCATTCGCACAAGACAGACAGCGCCAACTCAAGGTCTTATGGTGAGGGTTGCTATTTGCTACAACCGAATACCACAGATGGTGTGTGTTCTGGGCACTGTGACCTGTATGACTTACGTGAATGACATCCTGTGACCCGTAGCCGTACCCTTTCTGCACAACACACCAGACGCCGTTTTTCAGCAAGATAACGCACGACCACATGTTGCTGCACGAACACGTGCCTTGTCGGTGTCACAGACTGTCGGCCTTATGCCATGGCGTGCCAGATCATCAGTCTCGTCGCCAATTGAAAATGTGCGCAAAATCGTGAAAGGACAGGTGCTGCGTTGTGACCCAATGCCAACCATCACAGATGAACTTTGGAACCAGGTAAATACAGCATGCACGGCTATACCTCTGGAAGCCATTCGCGCCTTATGTGCGGCGACCCCAGCACTCTTGCAACAAGTTATCGGGGACCATGGCGGACCGTGTGTTTACTATGCAACAGGATGCATACTGAACCGAGGTGACTGAAATGCTAAATATCTCTGCAGAACATACTCATGTCCTGTGAATACGAACGTCCTATCTCTAGTCATTCAAGGTGTTCTGTCTCTTTCTGAACGTGAGTGTACAACCATGTACGACACGTTGTTCAGCACATATGAATTTTTATTCACTAGGCTTCGAAGCGCTTTCATTGGTGTACTAATAATGTGCAATACTGTGTCAAAAAAATGGTTCAAATGGCTCTGAGCACTATGGGACTTAACATCTGTGGTCATCAGTCCCCTAGAACTTAGAACTACTTAAACCTAACTAACCTAAGGACATCACACACATCCATGCCCGAGGCAGGATTCGAACCTGCGACCGTAGCAGTCGCGCGGCTCCGGACTGAGCGCCTAGAACCGCTAGACCACCGCGGCCGGCAATACTGTGTCATTTGCATGTTATATACATCAAATACCAAGAAAATAATAAATAAAGGTAATGCTTTAAGGGCGGATTTAACAATTTACGTTTGTTACCTTAAAATACGGACCTACCGCTTCCAAATCTTTTTGATGGGGTCCAACAACACACACCAGTTAACACAAAATGTGAATTTACTGCATGTAACAGTTTCTCGATGAAGTCATTGTTCTTTCCAAAATCACCCAAGAGATGTGGCAGTAGTGCTTCCTTCAAATAATTCACTGCGTAACATGCCCTTTTAGGACTCTCAATCGATGCGACGACGTTTTATGTTTTTCAGGCAGTAAAGAGTGACAAAACCTTCATGTTGCAATAAGGAAGCGCAAGCACAAAATCAGTTTCCGATGCGTCCTTCCGTAAGCCATGCGGAAACGTCAATAACGCAATTTCACGCCACTCAGCGACTACAATAGAGGGCCGGGAGAAGGGAGGAGGGGAATACACAGTAATCGTACGAACACACGTGGAATTTTTCACGCACAGGTCAGGAACCAAAAAATGCTTCACTACTGTATGCTGCGCACGACGCTTTAAACAACCACAGAATGAATTTTTTGTGATAGTTTCTGAATTGAACTTTTTCGATTGTTGCATTCTTTGTTTCATTTAATTTACTTCTCCTACTACAAGAATGTTGTAAAATTAAGGGAAATAAACGAAGATTATGGCAAAGTTACTTTTGATGTTTTGTTACATATCTACTTACATACTCCGAAAGACAATTTATTTCGTAACACTATCAACGATATTCAGTCATATTCCATTCATGTAATGAACGAGGGGTGAATGACTGTCGGCATACGCCTATACATACTGTTATTGCCTTATCACAATCTCATGATCCCTCTGTGTAATATTCGATGCTGACAGCGACATGGTTTCACGCTCCTACCCGAATACAGATTTCTTTTTCATTTAGTTTTTATCTATATATTTCCTTTCTTAATTTACCCAACACAATTTCGTGGGAGCTGCGTTGTCCTTCTTCCAAAGATTCTACTTTAGGTTCCTCTATCGTATCAACCATAAGGTTTGCTGATGACATTGTTGCCCTCATTGAAGGTGAAGAAGGGTTACAGGAAATATTTAACGAACTGAACCGTCAAATGAGTACGGATTATTGACTGAGAATAAAGCGAGGAAAGAGGAAAGTGATAAGGGCTAGCAGAGACACTGTTACAAATAAACTTAACTTCCAAACTGGAGGCCATGAGGTTGACGACGTTCAGGAAATCTGATACTGTGCAAGGTAATTCCAGTCAACGTTTAAAAACTCCCCGAAGCAATGTGGACGACGCTGAGACAAGTAATTTAACATGAGGGAAAGTCAATCAGTATATAAAATTTTACTGTCATCAGATAGGAAACTTACAAGAACATCATTTTTCGAAATACAGTAGTCTCCTTGCGTTTCAGCGCACTTGGTCCATCGTTGTAGAAGCTTTCTGATGCCCTTAGTCTCGGTTAAGCTACGACCCAGGAATGCACCGCTTCTTTCAAAGCTTCGTCCGAGGCAAATCGACGGCCCCTTAATGCCTGTTTGAGTGGACCAAACAAGTGATAGTCAGAACAGGCAAGATCGGGACTATATGGAGGATGATCCAGTACTTCAAATTTGGGTTTCTGGAGCTTTTCAGCAGTGTGGGCAGCAGTATGCGGACGGGGACTGTCGTGCAACAACACGACACCTTTTGACAGCAATCCTCGGCGTTTGCTTCGAATTACAGGCTTTAGCACGGCATTAAGCATCTCACTGTAACGTACACTGTTTATTGTTGTGCCCCTTTCCCCAAAATGTTTCCGTACTGGACCCTGTGGGTTCCAAAAAAACGTAAGCATCAGTCTTCCTGCTCTTGAACATTTTCTTTCACGGTTAATTTGGACGTTTCCATTCCATACTCTGCTGTTTACTCTCCGGCTTGTAATGATGGATCAAAGTTTCGTCACCAGTAATGATCATGTCTAAGAATTTGTCCCATTAGTTACCATAGCGATCCAAATGTTTTTTTGTAGATGTCCAAGCGCGTCTGATTATGCAGTTGTATGAGTTGTTTTGGGACCCATCTTGCACAAACTTTATGAAACCTAAGTCTGTTATGGATGATTTCGTAGGCAGAACCGTGACTACTTTGCAGACGATGTGCCATTTCATCAATGGTCACAGCTCAACGGTTTCTTCATTTGTGGCAGTAAACGGTCGTCCGGCTTCTTCGTCATGCGTAACACTTGTGCGACCATTTCGGAATTTTTCAATCCATTCGTAGACACCCCGTTGTGGCAAAACACTGTCTTCGATGAATTGGTACCCCTGATACACCTTCCAACCACAAAAAATGGGTCACTGAACGTAGGTCTGCTTTGGTGCAAATAGACAGTTTAGCACCACGTTTAACAGCACGGCAGCGGTATCTAAACTAGCCTATCAGCCTGAAAATTGCAAAGATACAACAACAAATAAATAAAGCATACGCCATCGATGTAAAACGAAAGTACTACCAAAATAAACAAAAATATAACTAGTTCATTAAATTTAGGGCATGAAGCCGTGCAACTAAAATATCCTCCATTGGTATTTCGGCCACGTATCGTCCAGCCATCCTCACAGTGAGTCACAAGACTGACGATGAGATACCAGGCGCGGCCTCCTTATATGCTCCACCGCGGCGGTACGGCACATGCGGGTCACAGATGTTGGTCGGCGGCAGAGATATACGTTCACACATGCGCCGCCTGTGGCGAAGGCGTACAGACATTCGATTCGCTTATCGACGTATGATCGGCGGCGGTGACACCATGACGACTCTGCAGTTTAATTACACAAAGAGCCGGATTCCATGCTTTGTCCAAATTAAAACCATTATCTCTATTTATTAAATTATTAGCTAATCTAATATAATCTCAGCTGTGGTCGAACATCGTATTGATATAGGGCATTCCATGAATTACAGTGATGTGAAGATTTTAACATCCACCTCTTCTTTTTGGGAATCTGTCTTCAAGGCAGCTATAGAGATTAGATTAGCCAGTAATTTAATGCTTTTAATTTGGACAAAGCATGGAATCCGGCTCTTGGGGTAATTAAACTGCAGAGAAGTCGTCATGGTATCACCGCCGCCGCTCATATATCGACAAGCGAATCAAATGTCTGTACGCCTTCGCCACAGGCGGCGCATGAGTAAACGTATTTCTATGCCGCCGGCCAGCAACTTTGTGACCCGTATGCGCAGTACCGCCGCCGTGGAGCATATAAGGCCGCGCTGGGCACCTTATCGTCAGTCTTGTGACTCACTCTGAGGCAACTGGGCATAATGTTTCTGGTCATCAGTGCATCTGAAATGAATATTGCTATGTCAACAAACTACCGACAGTTCTTTGATATAAATTAGACGTTTTCCGTATGGAGCCACGACTTTAAGTGTAGCGTGCAACTAGTAATTAAGTAACGAATTGAGGCTCCTTCTTGGGAAATGCAGCTAGACGTTACTGAAATACAAAAGTTTTTTACACGATCATTTTTAAGACTCGGTCCGTTGTTTAAATTTATCTCAGTAGTATCCATTAATAACCGACAGAGTTGTATAATGGTTCTTGAATCTCAAATTAATGAAATATTCCGCGTACAGGGTGTACTAAGTAGCACCGACACAGAGATGGCAGACTGATCGTTTCAACAGTTTGAAAAAAATCGATATCACAGTGCCGGACTGGCCGCTGATCGCCTAGCGGGTGTGTGATGCAACCCGCCCGTCTTGGCTCGGCGCCAGGCCGGCGCGCCAGGGTACGCTTAGCTACAGCACGCGTACGGGATAACGCCCACCTGCCTCTGGTTGCAGAGTCTAAGTCCGTTATCAGCGCGTTACGTAATCAGGGTCACTCGTTTTCTGTAGGAGCGTGCAGTGGGCGCCAGCCGAACCATTTCGCTGCGACGTCTATTTGCAGCAGCATTGAAGCACTATGCCTCGTCGACTTGTGTATCGTCAACGCCGCCACCGCATGCCTGTCTACAAACATATTATTAGCCTCGAGAATAAACTTGGAGGAATGGACCTATATTCTTCCGTGGCTGCAAGCTTAATTTTACTTTGGATGCTGCTACTGGAAATTCTGGTAGTGGTTGGTTTACCCTAGCCATCGTTCGTTGTGGAAACGCCTCCCCTCATAGACTTGAATCTTTCGCCGATCGAGATGTCATCGCCTACAAGACTCCTGTCCAGTAAGGCACAGTTTTGGCGCTGCGGAGAGACGAATTTAGAGTACGGAGGCGTCAAAGCTTCTTCGGATTGGATTTGCGTCCTGATTAGTCATCAAACATGACTCGTAAGACGAAAGTGGACTACCTGTCTGCAGCTGTGGAGCACTGAATATCTAGAGCTAAACATTGAAATTTCGCAACATAGAAGACATCTATTTGAAATCGATGGTTGGAAGCGATTTAGCACACGTAGATTAAGAAGCCTAACATGAGATGCACGTTACAAAAAGCACTCAAAATTATGCCTACTAGTGTGTATCCAAAGGGGAATATAGGTGTCGCAAGGTACAGCAGCGTTATTTGGGTAGCACGCAGTGCAGGCGTTAATCGGCAGGACGACGTACGGCTGAAGCCGGATTTCCGGCCTAACGTACAGAGGCCGACAGCTTTGCCACTGTACTTCGAATCGTCACGTGGGAGCAAACAGAAAGCTGCTTGGGAACATTCCTCTCGCTGGGCATTTATGTGTGCTGCATGGTCCAAGAAGAAGTGACCGAAGAGTCAATCTGTCAGTCTACTCCTGGTACAGACACCCCTTCTCCACTGGGCAATACAAATAAATAATCACTTTTTGAAACACCATCATAGTTTCTCAATTTAATATCAAAGTTTGAAATGTGCCTTAAACGTGGCTACAGCTTCCTTTGTAACGGTACAAAAGCGCAGCACCCTGTTACGTCAGCCTTCAGCCACACTATAAACAGTACGACGACGACACGTGCGGAAAAAAAGTCTGGAGCTCGTAAGATCATATGAGGTGAAGGTGTGTCAATGATATCACATTGGTGTGACCGAGCGGTTCTAGGCGCTTTAGTCCGGAACCGCACTGCTGCTGCGGTCGCAGGTTCGAATCCTGCCTAGGGCATGGATGTATGTGATGTCCTTAAGTTAGTTAGGTTTAAGTAACGTCTAGTGGACTGATGACCACAGATGTTAAGTCATATAGTGCTTAAAACAATTTGAACCATTTTTTGTAACCAAATTTCACTGAAATTCTGCACAACGCCACTGCAGACATGTCACGCGACTGGAAGATTGTCACAACCATCTCACCTATATCTCACCTATGATTTTGATGAGTCTGCAATGGAGTTTAGAATCGGAACAACCAGCACTGAAATCATGCTGTTTTCTTCTGAGTGGCTGGGACAAACGTTTCAGACAGAATGCTGTTCCGAATCGACACGAAGAGGACTCAGGGTGTGTCATAATCACCGTCAATGAAACCACCGCTTTCGATTTTCTTCACTTTCAAAATGTACACTACTGGCCATTAAGATTGCTACACCAAGAAGAAATGCAGATGATAAACGGGTATTCATTGTACAAATACACTCCTGGAAATTGAAATAAGAACACCGTGAATTCATTGTCCCAGGAAGGGGAAACTTTATTGACACATTCCTGGGGTCAGATACATCACATCATCACACTGACAGAACCACAGGCACATAGACACAGGCAACAGAGCATGCACAATGTCGGCACTAGTACAGTGTATATCCACCTTTCGCAGCAATGCAGGCTGCTATTCTCCCATGGAGACGATCGTAGAGATGCTGGACGTAGTCCTGTGGAACGGCTTGCCATGCCATTTCCACCTGGCGCCTCAGTTGGACCAGCGTTCGTGCTGGACGTGCAGACCGCGTGAGACGACGCTTCATCCAGTCCCAAACATGCTCATTGGGGGACAGATCCGGAGATCTTGCTGGCCAGGGTAGTTGACTTACACCTTGTAGAGCACGTTGGGTGGCACGGGATACATGCGGACGTGCATTGTCCTGTTGGAACAGCAAGTTCCCTTGCCGGTCTAGGAATGGTAGAACGATGGGTTCGATGACGGTTTGGACGTACCGTGCACTATTCAGTGTCCCCTCGACGATCACCAGTGGTGTACGGCCAGTGTAGGAGATCGCTCCCCACACCATGATGCCGGGTGTTGGCCATGTGTGCCTCGGTCGTATGCAGTCCTGATTGTGGCGCTCACCTGCACGGCGCCAAACACGCATACGACCATCATTGGCACCAAGGCAGAAGCGACTCTCATCGCTGAAGACGACACGTCTCCATTCGTCCCTCCATTCACGCCTGTCGCGACACCACTGGAGGCGGGCTGCACGATGTTGGGGCGTGAGCGGAAGACGGCCTAACGGTGTGCGGGACCGTAGCCCAGCTTCATGGAGACGGTTGCGAATGGTCCTCGCCGATACCCCAGGAGCAACAGTGTCCCTAATTTGCTGGGAAGTGGCGGTGCGGTCCCCTACGGCACTGCGTAGGATCCTACGGTCTTGGCGTGCATCCGTGCGTCGCTGCGGTCCGGTCCCAGGTCGACGGGCACGTGCACCTTCCGCCGACCACTGGCGACAACATCGATGTACTGTGGAGACCTCACGCCCCACGTGTTGAGCAATTCGGCGGTACGTCCACCCGGCCTCCCGCATGCCCACTATACGCCCTTGCTCAAAGTCCGTCAACTGCACATACAGTCCACGTCCACGCTGTCGCCTCATGCTACCAGTGCTAAAGACTGCGATGGAGCTCCGTATGCCACGGCCAACTGGCTGACACTGACGGCGGCGGTGCACAAATGCTGCGCAGCTAGCGCCATTCGACGGCCAACACCGCGGTTCCTGGTGTGTCCGCTGTGCCGTGCGTGTGATCATTGCTTGTACAGCCCTCTCGCAGTGTCCGGAGCAAGTATGGTGGGTCTGACACACCGGTGTCAATGTGTTCTTTTTTCCATTTCCAGGAGTGTATATTATACTAGAACTGACATGTGATTACATTTTCACGCGGTTTGGGTCCATAGATCCTGAGAAATCAGTACCCGTAATAACGGCCTTCATACGCCTGGGACTTGAGTCAAACAGAGCTTGGATGGCGTGTACAGGTACAGCTGCCCATGCAGCTTCAACACGATACCACAGTTCATCAAGAGTAGTGACTGGCGTATTGTGACGAGATAGTTCCTCGGCCACCATTGACCAGACGTTTTGACGAGCTAGTTGCTCGGCCACCATTGACTAGACGTCTTCAGTTCGTGAGAGATCTGGAGAATGTGCTGGCCAGGGCAGCAGTCGAACATTTTCTGTATCCAGAGAGGTCCGTACAGGACCTGCAGCATGCGGTCGTACATTATCCTGCTGAAATGTACGGTTTCGCAGGGATCGAATGAAGGGTAGAGCCACGGGTCGTAACACATCTGAAATGTAACGTCCACTGTTCAAGGTGCTGTCAATGCGAACAAGAGGTGACCGAGACGTGTCACCAATGGCACCCCTTACCATGACGCCGGCTCATACGCCGGGTGGTATTCCAGTATGGCGATGACGAATACACGCTTCCAATGTGCGTTCATCGCTATGTCGCCAAACACGGATGCGACCATCATGATGCTGTAAACAGAACCTGGATTCATCCGAAAAAATGACTTTTTGCCTTTCGTGCACCCAGGTTCGTCGTTGAGTACACCATCGCAGGCGCTCCTGTCCGTGATGCAGCGTCAAGGGTAACCGCAGCTATGGTCTCCGAGCTGATAGTCTATGCTGCTGCAAACGTCATCGAACTGTTTGTGCAGATGGCTGTTGTCTTACAAACGTCCCCATCTGTTGACTCACGGATCGAGATGTGGCTGCACGATCCGTTACAGCCATGTGGATAAGATGCCTGTCATCTCGACTGCTAGTGATACGAGGCCGTTGGGATCCAGCACGGCGTTCCGTATTACCTTCCTGAACCCACCGATTCCATATTCGGCAAACAGTCATTGGGTCTCGACCAACGCGAGCAGCAATGTCGCTATACGATAAACCGCAATCACGATAGGCTACAATCCGACCTTTATCAAGGTCCGAAACGTGATGGTACGCATTTCTCCTTCTTACACGAGGCATCACAACAACGTTTCAACAGGCAACGCCGGTTACCTGCTGTTTGTGTATGAGAAATCGGTTGCAAACGTTCCTCATGTCAGCACGTTGTAGGTGTCGCCTCCGGCGCAAACCTTGTGTGAATGTTCTCAAAAGCTAATCATTTTCATAACACAGCATATTGTTCCTGTCGGTTAAATGTCGCGTCTGTAGCACGTCATCTTCGTGGTGTAGCAATTTTAATGGCCAGTAGTGTAGTTGTATGGCGTGAAACAGTGACGAGATTCCTAGGAGCCTGCAGGCAGGCCACATTGCTGTTCTTGCCTCTGCTAGCTGGTATGGTTCAAATGGTGCAAATGGCTCTGAGCATTATGGGACTTAACATCTGAGGTCATCTGTCCCTTAGACTTGGAACTACTTAAACCTAACTAACCTAAGGACATCACACACATCCATGCTCGAGGCAGGAATTGAACCACCGACCGTAGCAGCTGCGTGGTTCCGGACTGATGCTCCTAGAACTGCTCGGCCACAGCAGCCGGCGCTAGCTGGTATGCGGTATCAGAACAGCGTCAAGGGGTTACCTGCTTGCACGTACTTAGGACTACCAGTTTAACACTGTTCAGGTGGCACCTTCAATGTTGCCGATCTGGGGAGCCTCAGACAGACTCTATGCTGTTTTATTCACAAATGTGTCAATGTCACAGCCCTACCTGTTCACGCCACAGGAGGGGATATAACAAAAGGGCTGAAAATTGATAATCACTACATCATACTTGCTTACTGCAAGGGCTTGGCAGGTATCATCAATTTGAAAATGGCGTCTGTGTCTTTTGTGAATGACGCTGCTATTATTTGCAAGAGCAAACATCAGTGCACAAAATTTCTGCTTAGAGGTTCGGTTTAAGTTGAAATTAGAGTCAATTATTTAATTGAACTGTAATATCACCTTACAGAGTATTAATAAAAAATGAGAATATACCCACGTGTGGGTCATATTAACGTTATTAATTGCACTGAGCACTTTACTTAAAAATAGATTAAAATTTCGATTGCAGGCACTCTCGGCGTATTTCAGCTATGAAATCTTCACGGGTTATCAGCCGAGTGACGTCGTCTTGTAGTCGCAACGTTTCGATGGACTGCGTATCCATAATCTTCGCCTGAAGATAATGGATAAGCAATCTATTGAAACGTGGCGACTAGAAGACGACGTCACTTGGCTGTTAACCTGTGAAGATTTCACAGATCAAAATTGAATGGCTCAACTGAAATGATAAGGGAAATATAGTGTTGCTGTGAGAAACAAATTTAAGACTTTTATGTAACAACATTTATTTGGTAGAAAACATGAAAATACTCTTAATCACTCACTTTATTTAATAACGTGATTCTATGGAATGCATCTGTAGGTAGTACAGAATAAAATACCAATTTTATACAACCTGCTTATCTCTCTTAACTGAGATGACTTTAAGTAACGCCATTTATTAGCGGGGAAGCTTCTAGAAAGTTCAAAGTGAACGTGGATGCCTCACCATTCCCTAACTGTAGGAGCAATCACGCAGAGCTTGCGTACGCTAAGCAGGCACTGCCTAATCGTCTCTCCTCGTCTGGGGTCCACACACCGTGGACGGAAGGGCTCAGGCAGTCCGCACAGCGGCTATTGGCCAACCTAACGTGAGCAGCTAACGCGCGGGGCACTTATGTGTCTCTGGTCCAGTGCAGTCGCACTAGGGTTGGGTAAACCGTCTCTATGCACTACAGAACCCGCAGCAGACAGCCCATGCATACATCAGCGGACGACCCGCATCCACACTTTCAGACAATACTTGAGTGGTAACATTAAAGTAGTTACCTATACTAATCATAACTGCGAATAATAAAAATTATACTGATCTTCGCTGAGTGTCGGATGGGCACTCAGTTGTGTTTTGAGTATAGGACTGTTGTGTCAAGCCATGTAGAGGCTCACATGGAGCCGTTACAGCGCCCTTTGCTGTTTTAGAAAACGTTCAACTTTCGTCGAGTGATTTTGAAAGAGCGCTAGTGGTTCCACCCTGTGCTGCAGAGCAGAATCTGCAGTCGCATTGCGCTTCAAAGGGGTCCGTTTATGTTTAGTTGGAAGACTGGCTCACGATGTCCTTAGAGATGGGTTTAACAATTCAGAGGGTGACAGCAGTGTCAAAAGTTGACAATAACATCGTCCTGCTGGTAATCACACTGCGAACACTCATTTTCGACCACGATATGTGTGAGAATCAACTCTCCAATTAAAGTGGTAGCTTCAATTACATCCTTTGTGCCACCCTTAAGGCCCTTATCTCGATTCTGATCGGCAGTGTGTCTGAAATGTTTCCCTCCATCGCCCATGTGAACGTGCGCGTCATGTGAACGTTGTGTGACACGTTTCTGACCTCCAATGGGAGGAAGCAAACGAAGGGATGAAATTTTGGTAGGAAGCGTGTGTGTTAACCTTCCAATCGTGTGACACGTCCACTGTGGCGATGGGCAGAAATGAGGTGAAATTTGGTGCTCTTGAGACATCATTAATCAACCTTAAAGCGGTCCTGAACTTTTGAGTTGTACTCTTTCTCTCGCATGTGTCGACACCTTACTGTTTGAAGCGTCAAGCTTCTGCACCATTACTGAAGAAGCCTAGTTTCAAATTTCTCCGTCGCAATTGGTCACAATTAGGGATTCGCCAAGTACTCCTTTAATTCTGTTCCAACTCAAAGTTAGGACTAGTGGCAGTGGACAACAGCCTGCCACCAGCCTTCATCGGCCAAGGCTCATCCACCGCCTTACTACTTCGTGATTTGACTTAGATGAATGTCTAGGAAGCGTCTACCAACAGGATTGGGACTTCAGAGGTATGCGTATGAAGTATTTGTGCCTGATGTAGGTGAGGTGTGTGGTTGCTGATAGTTCCTTGCGTATCTTTTTGAGTTTCGTTACCTGGCTACGGTTTCTCTGGTCTCTCTGTAGGTGGCGCCGTTGTAGTTCCTCGACCAGGATTTAAGCAGGCACGAAGCTCACATTAGAGGTTGGCCTGCTGGGGGTTAATTGTCTAAAAGTAGTAATTCTGTAGCGCTTCTTGACCTTGCTAGCCGTGGAGGTCTACTCGCCGCAGCTGATTATGTGCGGAGTGTGCCTACGCCTATTGGAGAATCGGCACTTCCCTCTACAGTTCGACTAAGCATGTTTCCTGCTGCCTTGATTGGGGGACGTGGTCATACACACCGGCCTTAATACTCCTAGGTTCAACGCAGGAATAATGATGAGCACAATTTCTTGAGTGCGATAGAGAGCTAACTACGGTTCATGAAAACCCCTGTGCCTTGCTACTGCATTTCGGTTTGATGGTCTTGCCGTAAGCTGATTTGACTTGTACTAGTGGCCATAGTTTTGGCGGAAGCCCTTACCGTAGATGAGCATCCCAGTGATATGGAAATGCCTCAGTTAAGCATTTTCTCTATTGTAGGAGAGCATCAATTTTATCTTGTTCTGTCTGTGAACGACTTGCTCTACCTCCACTACCGGTGCGCGTATTTATGAGGTTTACATATCTTCCTAATGTTTTATTGGAACTTTGATCTAAAACAACTGGCGTTTCCTTCATTACTGCGGGTGCGTTCTCCGGGCTTACGTATCTTAAAGATTTTTCAAACACTGTTTTTTAGCCTTGTTTCACAATTTTCACATTTTCAAGTACATTACTGATTCCCAAAGACGATAATGCACAGATAAACATGATGACCATGCAAAGATAATCTCAGCTTCTTAAGGTACCGATCCATAGCTTAATGTACATTACATCAGTGACCATCTTAAAAAATTACATCCATTATTACACATTCACCAATTATACTACAGAGACCTGACCGAAGTTATGTATCAGCTAAGATATTTTTAACCACGATGGGCTGGAGCCCAAAGTTTTGCTTCTACCCTGGGGTTGTGATCTCCTATAAAAGAGGGGAACAACTGAATTGGGTTTGCTCATTTAATAAAGAAGAAGTTAGAACATGCCGATCAGGTTTGCACAGAGAATTGTTAAGTTATCAACATTAATCGTTTCCGAACAAGAAGAAAGTTACTATGAAAAGGCCACAAATACGCTCCAGACATAATAACAAAGCCCCAAGTGAAGGTAGATCTAAAGGTAGATCTGGAACTAGGCCTACAGGAATATATAGTAACGAAAGTGATGTGTGTGGAAGAAATCAGACAGGCACAGAAACAACAACAACAAGCACAATATTTGAAGAACAACGAATTCTTTGTCATGAAGAATATTAAAACTATTATTGAAAACAATAATGTGATTAAGACTAAGGCAGATAAGGGAGGCAATGTAGTGCTGTTAAATAAAACAGATTATACAAGGAAAGTAGAGGATTTTTTTCGGTCAGTGCAGGTACAGAAACTAGAGAGAGACCCGACAGCTATTTACAATGATCAGGCTAAGCAGGTAGTAAACAAGTGCTCCAATACCTTTTCTGAGTTTGCCTGTAAGAGCATGCTGCCTATGAAGCCTTGAGCACCACAGCTGTATGGCTTACCGAAGCTCCACAAACCAGAAGTGCCAATCCGTCTGGTAATATCTTCAGTACAAGCTCCAGTACACAAGACTGCCAGGAGAATCAACACCATCTTGAAGAAGAAGCTGAACTTGAAAGGGAAATACAGCATTACGAACAGTTTCGATTTAGGTAACAAGTTAACAGATATTAAGTTTCGAAATTGTGTCGCAACCATTGTATTCACACAACATTAATCTAGAAGAGCAGCTGAGCATCGTTAGTACAGTGGAAGGTTGCTCAACTCAAAATTATTTCTGCTTTCAAGGGAGCTATTATCAACAAGCAGATGGTCTGGAAATTGGCTCACCTTTATCCCACTTACTACAGAAATGTTCATGGACAAGTGGGAGGCTGAGTTTCTGAAGAGAGAACCACTGTCAATACAGGTTGTGTATTGGTACAGATATGTAGATGATATTCGTCGTATGTTGAAATGTTAGAATTTACAATTTACCGAAAAGATTCCTTCACTGACACCTTCATCCCGGCTTCCTCCCAACAACCTAAAAACATGCAGAATTCCATCACATGATCCACCGTCTCATTTCTGTCCCTATGTCCCAAGAAGAATTTGTCCAGAAGCTTAACACAATAAAAACAATTGCCTAAATAATAAATTAGATTCCAACACCATTGATAAAATTTTAGGTAAAAAGATGAAGAAGCAAGCCAGGTCCCTACTGTCCCCAACGAAATACACAGACAAACAGGAAAAGAAATAGTGCAGATTACCTTTTATAGGGAAAACATCAAATAAAGTAAGTAACATCTTGAAGGCAAAGGGTCCTGCTGTGTTTTTCTACGTCCCTGAGACAATAGGTAGTTTCTTGGTAAATGGGAAAGACAAACAACTATCTATCACAAAAAGTGGGTTGCATAAAAACATATGTCGTGAATGTCAGTCCTGCTACATTCGACAGACAGGGAAGTCAGCCTGTACCAGACTTGATGAACACCACAGAAGGTGGAGATTGAGGAAGCCTGATTCAGCCTCCGCAGATCATTGCCTGAACAATAATCACAAATACACAATATATGGACAAGTACTACACATAGAGGAAAAGGGGGCCAAACACGACCAATTAGAAATTTTAGAAATTAAAAAAACAGATGGTCGTATCCCCACACCAATTGTTAAACGAGCAAACCTAATTCAATTATTATCCTCTTTTAGATGAGATCACAACCACAGGATAGAAGCAAAAGTTTGCGCCCCAGCCCATTGCAGTTAAAAATATCTTACCTGATGCATAACTTTAGTCGGGTCACTGTAGTATAATTGGTGAATGTGTAATAATGGATGTAATTTGTTAAAAAATGGTCATTGATGTAATCTACATTAAGCTAGGAATAGATACCTTAAGTAGTTGAGATTATCTTTGCGTGGTCATCTTGTTTACCTGTGCATTGTCATCTTTGGGAATCAGTAATGTACTTGAAAATAGGCTTATTACCTGAAACCTAGGTTGTGCAATAACATTAATAATAAATTGTGAAACAAGGTTAAAAAACAGTGCTTGAAAACTCTTTAAGGTACGTAAACCCGGAGAGCGCACCCACAGTAATCATAGTTCAAAATATCTTGGCTGATGCATAACTTTAGTTGGGTCACTGTAGTATAATTGGTGAATGTATAATAATCGATATAATTTATTAAAAAATGTTCATAGATTGTGAAACAAGACTAAAAAACAGTGTCTGTATAGTTAATTTGAAATTTTTCACCAAGAACCCACAGTTGATTAAAGTAAAATAAAAAGATTTTTCATTGTCAGTGAAGGTGAAAAGGCGCATGTGTGTTTGTGTTGTAACTTATTTAGATATATAATTACAGGATGTGTGTGTGTAGCCACCTCGGTTGCACAAAACTATTGTTAATTTGACCATGGTTTCGACTGCACTAAGGCAGTCTTTATGAGAATAGAAAATTACATAGGATTACCTACATAATAATAATGACATGGCTTGAAATACAATATACTTATAGGATTACTTCCATAAATTGTGCAAACCGAGTGTATTTACTTGTAATCACACCAGGTGTGAAAAAGTCTGAGCAAAAGTGCTTTCATCAAATAGAAAATGTCTCAAGAATAAAAACTAAAATGTAAAAATGTAACATGTTTGTCAACTGTGTAAAACATTCCATGGAAATACAATGGCAGCCGCAAGGTCGTTTAGGGCCAAGAACTGCAGGAACCCAACCGCTACCGTCAGACTAAACTGTTAACAGGCCAAGGCAGCCACGAGGTGGACACAAAAGAGGTTCGCGCCATCTAACAAGAAGAAATCGAATTACAGACAAGAACAAAGGAGGCATTGCAAAGATAATTTTAAACATTACAAGTAACAAACACGAACCAACATATAAATTTATAACATAATGAAACAGTCGTTTTTAGAAAAGAAATTATAGGTCAAGTAATGTTCTGGAACACATGAAACTGGATGGGAAAACTACATTTAAGAGACTACATTGAGAACAATATCACTATTCAGGCCATTTTTAATTAGCAGCACTATACCTTTAAAAAAGTTTTCTTGCGTAATTGCAACTGTTCTTTAAGAAGGAGACTGTCCTTCAGAGCAGGCTGATTACATGATTTTACATGTAGAAGGCATTGCAGTTTGCTTAGTTTCTTTTCATGTCTAATGAGAATATTCTGTCTACAGTCGTCTAACCTTTCGTTAATGTGAAACTAAATACCATCAATTTCAATATTGCAATGAACCTTAAAAAATACTTTTTTAATTATAAATACAAATAATATGCTTCTCAATTTAAAACATACTTCTTAGTACACATGGCACTTATTTTTTCAGACATCATTTTTTGCACTAAACATTTCAAAGTATTTGGTTCTTTTTTGCACCGTTTAAAGTCGACATAATACTACACTTAATTAGGTACAAGTCCCTGCGCTTATCATTGTTTATGGAAATTAATTGCCATATCTGTATTCGGAGCGTTCAGTTTCAAGTCTTTGTACTCCCAACAGCTTTAGACACCTCGGCAGGTAGGAATCTTGAAATTATAAACATTTTTATTGGCTGAGATCCAGCAGACGTGCGTTATTTAGTTACATGATGTAATGTAGATCCACCTCGGTTGCACAAAATTGTTGTCGAGTTGACCATGGTTTCGACTGCACTAAGGTGTGATTACACGTAAGTACTCACTGTTTGTACAATTTATGGAAGTAATCCTATTAAGTATATTGTATTTCAAGCCATGTCGTTATATTTTCTAGGTAATCCTATGTAATTTTCTATTCTGATGAAGACAGCCTTAGTGCAGTCGAAACGATGGACAATTTGACAATAATTTAGTGCAACCGAGGCGACTATACATGAATCCTGTAACTAAGTAATGTATGGTTGCTGGATCTCAGCAAATAAAAATGTTTACAATTCTTGGCTATATAAATTACACTCTGTTAACAACAGGTACTTGTGGTCAGACAGACTCACTTATTTGTCCTCATTTAGACGGTCACGGTTGGGGATTCGGGTGCTATTTTCATTTACATCGTATCTAACTTTAATGTATTTTCTCTGGGTGTATTTTAGAATCTGTACTGAATCGAGCATCTGCTAGGGGCATAGTCTGAGCTTGTGCTGGTTGAATTGCGTTGGTTAATCCTTGCACTTCAGTCTTTTTATTTGCTTTGGATTTGTCATTGGCTGCTCCTGTGAACAATTACTCATGCTCTCTGATTCCTAATGTTCACTTCCTTTTTTTAAAGACTGTGTAGCAGTATCTGTTATCTTGCATATTCTGTTAGACTGACAGTTTTTTTAATGATTACAGTGTATGCACTTGATGGTCTTCGTAATATCGATTTCGAAGCATGCAAAAACTTCTGTGAAAACCAGGCAATTTTCTAGCATTTCGAAGCATGCAAAAACTTCTCTCAAAACCAGACAATTTTATAGCATTATAGAGTTCAAAGAGTTAGGTTTTCTAAAAAATGATGTGTACTGTTGCAGAAATTATAATTTTAAATTAGTCTCATGTGTTAAATAAATGAATATGTTTGAAGATTATTTTCTATGCTCTACTCCTTAACGATCATTGATTCTAGCTCCCTACCATTCCAGCAGGATCTCTCCCACAGGAGAGTTAAGTTTTTTAAGTGCATTGTGTAGACGATAAATGTTTACAGCGTGCCGCAGTTATGTACGGGTTAGTCGGCTACCTTATTAAGTTTACTAATTTAAACTTCCCCGTCATGGTAATGGACGAAGAAAGTCTTCGGCAAACTTCATGCAAGTATTAATTACGTTTAAAGTTCTAGCCAAACTTTACCTGACGAACCTCACAAACGTCACTTTCACATTTTTTAAGTGCAAAGACGAGTGGTTTTTGATAATCAAGGACAGTTACACGAGCAAAACAATTGAACTAGCATTGTTTTCGCTGGCCAAGGTTCAGGCTGTTTCCCGGGTTGATAAACCACAATATTCCTGTGTCAAATTCTACATCTCGAATTCAACTTCACCTCTGTGATAAGTTGGAAACAGTTATCGGTTACATCCTGGAATCTGGTCACCTAATAAACAGGAAAAAATTGGAGCAGTCACTCAGCAGCTGTGTTAGCCGTAAAGACGTCGGTACAAATGACGTAATCTATTTCATGTTTAGTAAACTGAGGCCCAGTAAACCTCAGTGCAAAAGAAATGGTTCAAATGGCTCTGAGCACTATGGGACTTAACATCTGTGGTCATCAGTCCCCTAGAACGTAAAACTACTTAAACCTAGCTAACCTAAGGACATCACACACATCCATGCCCGAGGCAGGATTCGAACCTGCGACCGTAGCAATCGCGCGCTTCCGGACTGAGCGCCTAGAACCGCTAGACCACCGCGTCCAGCACCTCAGTTCAAAAGTGTACTCTACTACAGAGCAGTGTACAACGCCAGTGCGAAGACTTACACACATTGTGAAATAAATACAGCCGTGCATTTAATATTTAAAGCGCAGCGTCGATTCTCGCGATGTTATAACGGTAGCGTCCACCGTAGACTTCACAATAATCCACAGAAAATAACTATGATGTGCGGGATGTGCTTTTTTTGTTGGCCATGGAACAGGTTCCCTTCTTCTGATCAATCCTAGATGCAGTGTAGGAGATACCGCTCATTTGCCTCACAATAAGGTGGAACTTATCATATGACTAAGCCGTAGCGGAACATCACGCTACAGGATAAGAAGAACGTCTGTGACAAGAATGTGGTGGATTGGTAATGTTAGTTTCTTTCGAAATAGATACGGATTAGTAACCTGATCACAGTTTTGCCTAGACATACGCGCTACACCTGCGTTGGTCTCTTCTGGCTTCTTGTGGAAATGATAAGCGTCTGCTCAAGGATGGTTGTTCTGGAAGATTACATTGCTGTCTCTACAGAACGAGCATCCGTAAATGGCAACAGAGTCAAGCATTGTGTGCCGTAAATATCAACGCGGTGAGTGTACCCGTCGTTTAGGCAACTCTGCATAGAATGAATTATCGCGATGCAGTGGAGTGCGCGATGGTTTAAAATCTTCTGGCAGAATAGAACTGTGTCCCGGACGGCGACTCGAAATCGGGACGTCTGCCTAGCTACAAAAGACAAAGGTCTCGATCCGATACAGAGTTTAGATTAGCCAGGAAGTTTCAGTTCCTCACAGTTTAGCTAGAGAAGTATCCAACGCTTGCGCCACGTACTGAGTGCTGGAGGCTGATTTCTCTTCTAATAATTAAAAGTAATCCTGCTGAAAGATAACAGCTATAAATGAGTGTGGATACCGATCGTCATTTCTTCTAGCTAAACCCGGGCAGAACTGTAGAATAATTGGCACTGTATTCAGAAGGCCTAGTATAAGGCAAGTTTTTTTGATAGTACCATTTTTAACTACTGTATACACAGGAAAATGTAAGAAACACATAAAACACTTTTTCCTGTACGTACACTCCACAATTTCGTAAAACCTCCATGAGCAGAATATGGTATCTAAGTGCAACATGCAGGCCTCGTACAGCCTTTGCTGTACAAGTCGAATGAAGCATAATATTTTCTATTTTTAACTTATCCCTTTGAGTCGAATTTTGAGAGTGTTAAACAAATCGTTTTGTTTCCTGCTGCCAGTCATGATTTTCGTTAATTTTCTGCACAAAGGAAAACTCCTTCGTTTCTCGTGCTCTTTGTAACTTTTAGACGTGATGTTTGCGACTTGTCAGTAGCCGCCATTCTCTGGAGACTTTAGGACTTCCTGTTGTTCCCATATGTAGCAATCCACACATATTATTTTGCAAAGTACACACTGAGGCTGGCTACAAGAACGTATTGTTAATGTCCACTGTGCTCTGTCTAATCTGTAAGTGACGGATAACGTGTGTGAGATTTTACGTATGTGGATAAAACGAAACCTTAAAGCCTCCACAACAATGCAACAGCTCACACATCTCAGAAAATACGCCTTAAAGTGTCATAACACACGAAATACGCATGTGATCATGTAATTTATATTGCGAAAGGCGTTAAGCAAAAAAATAAGTGAAAGGAAATCGTGAGTGGAAGCATTAAATATTATTTTACACTCGTGAGTCAAAACGATACGACTCATTGCTCACCACGAGAGTTATTGCCGCTGGTGACGATCCGGTCGCGTGACGTGGCAAGGAAAGTGAATGCGTAGAGTAGAGGCGACTGGGAAATCATTCTATCGAGAATACGCGACGAAAATGGGGAAACCAACTGACATAAGCGACTTCGACATAGGCCAGACTGTTGTTGCCAGCCAGCAGCGAACGATAATCGACTGGTCGCGTGCTATTGTCGTGAGCGTCAATGTAAAGTCGATGAAAGGCAGTCGAGCAGCATGTAGGCGAAATGTCGGATGTCCACTCCTCATCGCAGAACCTGTAGGCTGGACTATTGCACTGTGTGTAAAACATGATAGACTGCAAACCGTGAAAGATCAGACCATAGACTACAGCCAAAGATCAGACGATAGACTACAACCTATGTGGGACCACAAGTGTTTCTGATGGTGGTGGTGGTGGTTAGTGTTTAACGTCCCGTCGACAACGAGGTCATTAGAGACGGAGCGCAAGCTCGGGTTAGTGAAGGACTGGGAAGGAAATCGGCCGTGCCCTTTCAAAGGAACCATCCCGGCATTTGCCTGAAACGATTTAGGGAAATCACGGAAAACCTAAATCAGGATGGCCGGAGACGGGATTGAACCGTCGTCCTCCCGAATGCGAGTCCAGTGTGCTAACCACTGCGCCACCTCGCTCGGTACAAGTGTTTCTGAGCACGCAGTTGAACGCACATTTTTGAACTCGGCGCACCGTAGCAAACGACCCCTACGTGTTTCCACGTTGACCCAACATCGACAATTACGAATGTAGAGAGCACGGGATCCTGGAATTTGTACAGCGGATTAATGGAAACGAGTCGAATGGTCAGGCGAACCGATAAGTCGCGGCAAGCTCTCAAGTGTATTCATCTTTGGCCAGAGGGCATCGCTGGCGGCTGGCGGCTGACATACCGCGTCGGAAGGGGCTCGCTGTCGTGAAGCTCGGCCGTCGAACAGCGAGGTTCGCTGAGGAACAGAGCCGGGAGTGCGTCAGACATTTACTCCGTGTTGACCAGAGTGGGCTCGTATTCAGGGTGCGCGGTTCGTCGCTGAAGTCCTTTCTAGTGCAAAGCGGGCCGCGCTGGCCGTGGCAACTTGGATGGATAAGAGTGCGGCAGGTTTAGCGGAACAAGCCACCTCGTGTTCAGCGCCGTACCAGCGTTCGTGTGGGTAGCTCCTAGCAGCGAAAGTCTACTACCACTTCGGCAAAGCTGCCTGCATACCGACATTTACCCGTGTTCCCTATCAGCTTGTCGGACACTTACTACGGGTGAGCACGTTTCGGACCTCTACCTATGGTTTAAGTTCGTTGTGTTACTCGTGATGACCATGGGCAAGACAGTTTTCTGAGCGAGTTGTTTCACTTTTTCAGTGGCTTTAACCGCCGATGGTACTTATTCAGCTCCTCGTGTTACTGACTGTTATGAATTTGGTTTTAAATTGTTAAATATATGTGTGCGGCGCAACTCAGCCTCTCTTAAAGTGTTTCTTATTTCCGTAATTGATAACTTTGCTTTTTATAAGAAAAGTTCCTGTTTAAATTTTGTGGTTTACAAAAGAACTGTGAGATTCTCAAGGCGAGGATCGTGTTACAGTGGTTTCAGGAACAACATAATGAATTCACGTTGATGCCTTTGTAACCGAATTCGCCTGATGCAGTCCACGCTATTGTTTCGTCTGAATGGACAGTTTAATCAGAGTAACTTGTGAATACGGGACGAATAATTCCTGCTCCCTTTCTGTGTGCTGACGGGAGCTACAGCCTTTACTTAGCACTGTAACTCACTGTACTGTAGGCCTCAAGTGTAGTTACTACGAGAAAGCAGATGTGTCTTTCCATTCCTCATTTACTAGTTTGGTATGCAAGCAGCGTTTGGAGTTTGGTCATTTGTTAAAGAAGCTGATTCTTATTGAATTCGAGTTATTCACTCCAACGGTAGCTTGGGCGCCTGTACATCGTTATTTGATTGCTGTTTCCACACAATCGTATTAAAGTAATTCATAGAGTGCCCACTGTTTCTAGTAGAAGTGCACCCATGTTTATTGCTGGGACTTTAAATCAATTTTAAGTATGTATTTAATTTGTCTGTTAAACTTGTTAAGAGGTTGAAGTGAGCCTCCTAGTTCCTGTTTGAGTGAAAGTGTCTTCGCTTGAATTTTGACTCCTGGTATATTAATATTGGTGCACATTGTTGTAACCGCGGACCCAACCGAATAGCGCGCGCGCCCTGCCGTCGCATCGCTTGCCACAGTTTCCCGTCGCGACCGCCGGCGGCGCATGGCGTTGCCGCCGACCGAAGACGCCGGGCCATTGCTGAGCTGGGGCCTGCAGCGCCCACTGGCTACACGATATAACAGGAGCGCTGGCCGCGAGTCAGGGAGTCTGGCAGACAGCTCGTTGCAGTCGTCAGTGTCGTCGTTGATTGTCTAGTTAGCTAGCTCGCTGTGTGATTCAGTATTGTATAACGACTTAGGCCACGAATCAGGAATATTCTTTGGACAGTAATTGGAACTGTATCTACGGTACACTCTTCGCTGTCAATAAAGCTAAGTAACTGTTTTATACTAGTTGGCGCTTATTTGTCACTAATCATTTTCCTGCCACCAGATTTTAGTCACAACCTGGTCACGTCCTACTCCATATCCAAATTATGGTTGCCACGCCCGGGCAGCGATAAAAGTGGCGACGAGGATGGGATTGCTCATCTCACAAGTGCTCCTTTCCACACTCAGTCTAATGGCGAGGCTGATCGGTTTATCCGTACTTTTAAACAACTCATGAGCAAACTGCGCGCCACCCACATGAGAGACCAAGCTTTGCTCGCATTCCTTTCGTCTTATCGTTTGCAGCCTCGCGAGGGCCCCTCGCCGGCAAAGTTGTTTCCTGGCCGTCGCCACAGAACTTTACTCGCCCTGCTGCACCCGCCAGCGCCGCTGCGGCCGCATGGTTGCTTTGCGCCTAACACACCTATGTATTGCAGGTTGTTTGCCGGCCGCCACCGCTGGGGGCAGGATACCTTCGTCCGGCGGTTGGGTTCCCACATGTTTCTCGTTTCCAGACCCGTCGGCTTGCAGCGCCGCCACCGAAATCGGCTGCGGCTTTGCCGTGCTAGCGACACTGCCGCAGGCTTCCCGGTTGCAGACCCACAGGCGGACTCGCCACGGTTCCCCGATGACTGTGTGGACGATGTGGCCTATTCTACACCTTATTTTAGATCTATGTGACGAAGCCGTGCTGATTGCATTTATATGTTTTGACGATGACATTATGGCCTTATCACTTTAGGACAGGGTGTAAAAAATGATCTGAGGATGGTCATTACGGACTGAAACCGGTCAGCGTCTAAAGAACTGATATTGTGATCAAAGACTGAAATGAAAAACATTTGACAGTATTGGATCGCTGTTTGTATACGCGACCATGTCGCAGTTGGTGAAACAATTGCGTGTATATTGCTCGCTCTGTTAAACGCATGAAGGTTGTTTAACTTTTGGCGTTGATTGCGCTCAAGGATAAATTCAACTGAATTTTAAAAATACTCTTGTGCCAATTCCAAAGTGTAACCTGTTAACTTAAGCTATTGATACTGTATGATTTCAAGGTTGTTCTATGCTTATATTTTAAAGTGAAAGGGTGCCTCGTGTCTTGACCAGTCTAACTCATGGAGTGTCCCGATTTGCCGCCGACGCCGAAGCTTAAATTTTTTCTCTGCTGGTGTTATTCATTTGCACTGTTACTTTCACATTGTCATGGAAGTTGATTATTGTAATGAAGGGTGTATAAAATTTCCTATGCCACGCATGGTTTTCAGTCCCTGTCTGTCCAGTCCTTCCATCACGAGGCCTACCAATCAATTAGCCACGTTTCACATGTTTCCTGTCACATGAGGTCGATAGTCGTCGTCGCATACGCCGTCATGCAGGCGAACGACTGATCGACACATGCACTGCGCCTCGGACGCAAGACATTGTGGGTAGTATTATGCTATGGAGGACAGTCCCCTGAGCTTCATAGGGACTTACGGTGGTAATCGAAGGCACCATGGCAGCTGAAGCCTACGTAAATAGTGCTGCGGACCCGCTGCGTCCTTTCATGCTTCATGTCTTTCCCGACGGCAATGGCATCTTCCAGCATCGTAACTGTCAGATTCTCAAGGCTAGTATCGTGTTACAGTTGTTTCAGAGGCAACGCAATGAACTCACGTTGATGCCTTTGCCACCGAATTCGCCTGATCTAAACTACATGCAACACACCGGACTATACGGTTTCGGGCGCCAGCACCGCACTCAGAAACCACCAACCCTACATTTAGCGTACTTGCGCGACTTGTGCATAGACTACTTTTATGACGTGCCTCCGGAAACCTACCAAGGTGTTGTAGGATCCAGACAGCTCGGCATCGGCCCTTACTGCTTTCCAAAGTTAAGCCAGTAAACTAATAAATATGATTCTTGAGTTTCTCCCGGCGTATTTGATAATCAAAATATCCACGGGTGTGCTGCCGGTCTATAGTGTCCAACGGGCACAATATTTCGGCGATCAAACATGTCGCCATCATCAGGTGAACTGACGGACTGAGCTCCTGTGAACGTGCCGGCACGGAGATCCGTACGCTATGGCTGCTCAGAGGTACCTGGGATCGGTCGCGGCGGCGGCCGATTTAAATACCCTCCGCCCGCGGCGCCCTCCCTCCGCCGTCCGCGCCCCGCGCCACGATCGCGCGGTGGAACAGATTGCGACGACGTCTGAGATGACGTCGGTGTGATGGCTCTGTCCGCCGTGGTCGTCACAACTATACGTTTGCTCGATTTACTCTTGATTAACCCAATCGCTGGTTCCCAAGCCTTGCTAAGATTATAGCCACAGTCACGGTTTATGAGGTCGTCATTGGTGCGAATTTCGATGGCCCCTCTAACAACGCTGTCCCAGTATCTCGACGTCTGTACCAGAATCCTCGTGCGGTCATACTCCATGGCGTGATTTTCCGACAAGCAATGTTCAGCGACCGCCGACTTGCTCGGATACATCAGTTGAGTGTGCCTCTGGTGTTCACGGCATCGATCCTCGACGGTACGCATCGTCTGACCAATATACGACTTGCCACATTGACACGGAATCTGGTACACGCCGGCCTTCCTCAAACCGAGGTCATCTTTGGCGCTCCCCACCAGTGCACGAGTTTTATTTGGAGCACAAAACACAGTTCCGACCCGGTGTTTCTTCAGAGTGCGGGCGATTTTCCCCGAGAGTGCGCCTGTGTATGGAATAAATGCAGTGCCTACCTCCTCCCTCGTGACTTCATCCATCTCAACAGGTTGTGCTGCAGTGGTTGGGCGGAGAGCACGTTGAATCTGCCACTCTGAGTACCCATTTTTGCGAAATACAGTTCTCAGATGTTCCAATTCCTGGGGTAGACTCTCTGCGTCAGAGATAGTGCGCGCCCTATGTACTAGAGTTTTAAGTATCCCCATTCCCCTGTGAAGGGTGGTGGCAGCTGTCTGCGTGCGAATACAGATCAGTGTGCGTTGTCTTCCGATACACCCCATGACCTAGGGTGCCGTCAGCCCTTCTCTTGACCAAGACGTCAAGGAAAGGTAATTTACCCTCCGTTTCAGTCTCCATAGTGAATTTGATGTTGGGGTGTATGGAGTTTAGATGTGTAAGGAAGTCAAGGAGTTTATCCATACCATGTGGCCAGATGACGAACGTGTCGTCGACGTAACTGAAAAAAGCAAGTAGGTTTCCATACGGATGACGACAGGGCTTCCTCCTCGAAGTTCTCCATGTACAAATTCGCTACCAGGAATTGGAACATCTGAGAACTGTATTTATGAAAATACGCGGAAACAGAAGCAGACATTTAACTTCCTATGCTGGATAAATGTTTCCTCCGGACTTTTCCCACGCGCTGTGGGCTTCATCTGTACATATTCATGCACCTGCTACGTGTTTTCTAATTTGATATTCTTATCTTCTATTAAGACGTCGTCTCAGTTTTTACTTAGCCGTTGGAAGCTAGCGGACTGTTAATTCCACCATCTAACGCACATTTTCTGTCTTCATGGATTTCATATTTATGATGTTCATAAATTCCCCTCGAACCCAAGACCCTGCCGTGGTAAGAAGGTTTGCATTTGCCTGCGATATGGATAGCGATATTGTAGGTAAAGTGACAAAGGGTGGGTATCTGTGGAATGGCCAAAATAAATAGTGAGTTTACGAGGGGCGTTCAGAACGTATTGCATCATTTTTTTTCTCGTGCAGTTTCAGTTGGAAAAATTGGTTGTGCGATATCATGGAATATTCTCGCTATACGTTGCCCTCAAAATGGCGTTTTTAACGGAGGTGCATTCCGTCCAGAGAGCTGTCACTGCGGTTTTTCTTCTTCTTCCTTTTTTTTTTTTTTTTTTTTTTTTTTACGGGAAACCAGAAAGTTGCACACATTCATAGATGGTTGTAGAATATCTACGGAGACGTGGCAGCGAACAAAGCCACGATGGCGTGTTGGGTGAGGTATCTGTCTTCATAGCAGCAAGGTCGTGCAAACCAGTCCGATATCCGACTGCCGGCCGACGACACGTACGCTCAGGAGATTGAAGGAACGACTTCAACGTGTTCGTCACCACAAACATACTAACGAACTTCTTCATCTCCATGACAAATCAAGGCCTCACACAAGACTGCGCACCAGAGAGGAGCTCAGAAACCTCCACTGGACTGTTCTTCTTGATCCACCCTACAACCCTTCCGACTTCCATCTGTTTAGCTCAATGATGGATGCACTCCGCGGGAAGCAGTACGTGGGTGCTAGGTAGACTATTGATGGATCAGTCCGTTGGCTCCGCCGTCGACCAGAGGAGTAGTACCATGCGGACACTCCCATTTAGGTGGCGTCAGACGGTCACGTTGAACGGAGATTTGGTGAGAAATAGGTGTTTGTGGCCAAAAGGGTGGCGTATAATATAATTGGAATCCTGAATAAAAGCAACTTGTTTGCAGAAAAGAATGTATTGGATTGCTTACTGAACGCCCCTCGTACATTTACTTCTGTATTCTGGAAGCCATCTGAGGAGTGCTTGGCGAAGGGTACTTCTGCTATCACTAACTTATCACCCCGTTTCCTCTTCCACTTGCGAATCCCACGTGGGAACAATGATTGTCGAAAATACTCTGTATTAGCCGTAATTTCTCGAATTTTCTTGTCGTGGTCATTTCGCGAGATGTGTGTGTGATGCCGTCCAATTTCTCCCGGAAAGTACTCTCTCCTAAAATGAGCAGTAAACCTCTCCGTGATGCACTCCACCTCTTTTGTAGTGTCTGCCACTGGAGTTTGTTGGCCATCTCTATGAAGCTCTCCCGCTGATCAAACGATTTTTGTTGGATCTTTTCTATCTCTTCACTCTACTGCCATACCTGGTAAGAGTCCGAAACTGAAGAGCAATGCTGAAGAATCAGTTGTACAATTACCTTGTAAGCCATTTACACTCATGTTCAGAAAAAAACAGAACACTTTGTACGACTAGACATTGGTTGTTCTTATTCACAATACATGTACAGTAATGTGTTCTGTGGAAATGATTGGCATTTAAGGCATGTCGGTCAACTTAGCAATCGCGGAGCAACACCACCTACCGGTAAAATGTACTTGCAGTTTTTTTTCTTTTTTTTTTTTTTTTAGCTATGTGACTTAACTTCTGAGGTCATCAGTCGCCTAGAACTTAGAACTAATTAAACCTAACTAACCTAAGGACATCACACACATCCATGCCCGAGACAGGATTCAAACCTGCGACCGTAGCGGTCGCTCAGCTTCAGACTGTAGCGCCTAGAACCGCTCGGCCACTCCGGCCGGCCCTGCGGTTCTCAGTGTTACTTAACCAGACGTGCACAATGCCTCACAGACGTGTGCGCGAACTGTATCATCAAATCAGAGAGTTTGAAAGAGGGCGTATTGCTGGCATAAGGGAATGTGGTGCACCCATCCGGGACAGTGCTGCTCGTGTGGGACCAAGTGCTTCGGCAGTGCAACGGGTCTGTCCAGAATGGTTCTCGGCAGGCCGTAGAACACGACGAGATGGGTCAGGTCACACCGCCCAGACCCCATCTTGAGAAGATCGACACCTCATTAGAATTGTATTGCAGGACGTATCTGCGTCCTCCTCCGGTGTGACGCAACAGTGGAACACGTCGTACGCTATCAAGGGTGACAGTCCGTTGCTGTTTGTTACGGCATGATAATGGTAACGACGTCACTGGAGACAGAAATGGCATAAAACAGTTGAGCCGTGCGTGGCTCGTGTTCGTGCCATTTGCCGTACTGCCACCTCGTTATGTTAGCTTCAATTACTTGTGTCACTGAGTTGCTGCTTTCCCTGCCCGTGAGCGGCAGCAGCAGCGCTTATCGATATAAGCCCTGCCGTATTATCTTTGCTGCACTGCTATTACTTTGCGGTCGTCGTGTGTTCGGGTTAGTTCGGATCTGCCAGTGAGTTAAGAGGCGCTAGCAGTGTGTTTCGGACCTGGCAGTGTTTGACTCAGGCCGCGGCAGAAATTCAGTCGGGGCGCGGCTGCAGTGAGGTCCGGACAGCCATGACTCACCCGACGGTTGCCGATACGTACCACTTGAGTGCCGACCACCTTGGTTGGTCCTCTGTCGGTCGCCTTGTCGGACGACGTGTATGTTGGCCGGTGATCGCTTATGGGTTGTCTGCGTGTGCCGACTCGTGATTCGTCCTTGTTGTTGCACAGTCGCTGCTGTTAGTATTGTCTAGTCTTCGTGCAAGTGTTCGTGAAACTGTGTGTAGCTTGAGCTGTCGACTGCTCAGTTATTTTAGTGCTGCATCCATGTTGATGTGGGGCAGTCGGTCGATTGGCGTGGAGCAGCCAGGAAATCTCAGCGCGGCACAGCGGGCCGGGCCCGCTGGCGGTCTCTACGCAGTGTCGAAGTGTGTGGGAGCTGTTCCGACTGCTATCGGGTTCGTGGCTCATCGACCCAGGACATCAAAGTTTAGTGGTGATTTATTTACCGAAGCCAGTCTGTTCACATTGTGCCATTGGTCATCATGGTTGGCTGTTGGGAGTATTCCCGTGAGCAACAGCGAGTGTTCGATTTCGCAAAAGTTTCGCCACCATCCGGTGGAGTTTAACTGAATTTTGGTTATTTGAAGTCCAAGTGCACCAGCGGAATTTTCTGACTTGTGGCCGTTAGCGTTCCGGTTACCTTCCGTGGCAACTGACGTGAAATTCAGGCAGTTTAAATCACATGACTCTGATCACTATGGGACATAACTTCTGAGGTCATCAGTCCCCTACAACTCACAACTACTTAAACCTAACTAACCTAAGGAGATCACACACATCCATGCCCGAGGCGGGATTCGAACCCGCGTCATAGCGGTCGCGCGGTTCCAGACTGAAGCGCCTAGAACCGCTCGGCCAGTCCAAGCCGGCATTCAGGCAGTGTCCTTCCCTCACCGTATTGTCGCTTTCCAACACGTGTGTGTAGTTTTGACAGCTGATGCATACTTGGTTGTGGGCGGCTACGCCTTTTACGTTTTGGCTTTAGAGTTCCTTGTGCACTGGTCGGGTGGAAAGCAAGTCGTCTTGTCGGTGGTTCCGTTGACTGCCTTTTGGTTGGGTTGCCGCCGGATCGGATGTAGTTGGGCCGACTACCTGTCTCCCCTGAGAGAACGTTAATACACTCCTGGAAATTGAAATAAGAACACCGTGAATTCATTGTCCCAGGAAGGGGAAACTTTATTGACACATTCCTGGGGTCAGATACATCACATGATCACACTGACAGAACCACACGCACATAGACACAGGCAACAGAGCATGCACAATGTCGGCACTAGTACAGTGTATATCCACCTTTCGCAGCAATGCAGGCTGCTATTCTCCCATGGAGACGATCGTAGAGATGCTGGATATAGTACTGTGGAACGGCTTGCCATGCCATTTCCACCTGGCGCCTCAGTTGGACCAGCGTTCTTGCTGGACGTGCAGACCGCGTGAGACGACGCTTCATCCAGTCACAAACATGCTCAATGGGGGACAGATCCGGAGATCTTGTTGGCCAGGGTAGTTGACTTACACCTTCTAGAGCACGTTGGGTGGCATGGGATACATGCGGACGTGCATTGTCCTGTTGGAACAGCAAGTTCCCTTGCCGGTCTAGGAATGGTAGAACGATGGGTTCAATGACGGTTTGGATGTACCGTGCACTATTCAGTGTCCCCTCGACGATCACCAGTGGTGTACGGCCAGTGTAGGAGATCGCTCCTCACACCATGATGCCGGGTGTTGCCCCTGTGTGCCTCGGTCGTATGCAGTCCTGATTGTGGCACTCACCTGCACGGCGCCAAACACGCATACGACCATCATTGGCACCAAGGCAGAAGCGACTCTCATCGCTGAAGACGACACGTCTCCATTCGTCCCTCCATTCATGCCTGTCGCGACACCACTGGAGGCGGGCTGCACGATGTTGGGGCGTGAGCGAAAGACGGCCTAACGGTGTGCGGGACCGTAGCCCAGCTTCATGGAGACGGTTGCGAATGGTCCTCGCCGATACCCCAGGAGCAACAGTGTCCCTAATTTGCTGGGAAGTGGCGGTGCGGTCCCCCACGGCACTGCGTAGGATCCTACGGTCTTGGCGTGCATTCGTGCGTCGCTGCGGTCCGGTGCCAGGTCGACGAGCACGTGCACCTTCCACCGGCCACTGGCGACAACATCGATGTACTGTGGAGACCTCACGCCCCACGTGTTGAGCAATTCGGCGGTACGTCCACCCGGCCTCCCGCATGCCCACTATACGCCCTCGCTCAAAGTCCGTCAACTGCACATACGGTTCATGTCCACGCTGTCGCGGCATGCTACCAGTGTTAAAGACTGCGATGGAGCTCCGTATGCCACGGCAAACTGGCTGACACTGACGGCGGCGGTGCACAAATGCTGCGCAGCTAGCGCCATTCGACGGCCAACACCGCGGTTCCTGGTGTGTCCGCTGTGCCGTGCGTGTGATCATTGCTTGTACAGCCCTCTCGCAGTGTCCGGAGCAAGTATGGTGGGTCTGACACACCGGTGTCAATGTGTTCTTTTTTCCATTTCCAGGAGTGTATTTCAAGTGCAGACCGACCCCCGGAATCTTCTGAGCGCCCTGGCTGTACTGCCTTTTCTTATTGGTGTCTGACTGTGTATTTTAATGGCTCATAACCGATGGTTTGAATTTGTATGTTTTTAGTTGAGTTTTAAATAATGGGCCTTCAGCCGCTTTAAAATGTTACTTGTTAAATCTTAGATTGTTTGGGCCTTCAGCCTGTGTAAAATATTGTTTAAAGTATTGGGCTTTCTGCCTATTAAAAATTATTTTAGTCTTTCAAGTATCAGACTGTGTGGAGCATTCAGCCTAATTAAAGATACGGCCTTTTGCCTTCTGTTTCTTTTTTAATTAATTTTACCTGCAGCCTTAAATCATGGGCCTTTAGCTGTCTTTAAATTAAACTTGTTTTCTTTTAAAGTGTTACATTTGTTAGGCCTTCGGCCAAGTTATAAAACTTACTTGCGTGAGGCCTTCTGCCATCTAAATATTCTGAGTCTGAATTTTAAGTTAATGGCTTTCACCCGTTTTTAAATTAAGTGGTTGTGCCCTTAAGGCATAAGAGAGTGTGGCCTATTATGCAGATAACTAAGTTCAAAAATTTTTACTGTATTGTTTGGACAACTAAATAAGGTTATAAGTGTTTCAGTGTAACTGACAGTCCCCTTTTGGCCCATTTCCACAATTACAGTTTCCTGTTTTGCACTGCGGACTTAAGCAGGGTGTTCCAGTAGTGCTTTTGGACGAATACAGGTTCTATTTGTTTGAAAATGGTGACCGTATTTTGTTTCCCTGCAAACAGGGAAGCAGCATCAAAGTGACTGCATTCGCACAAGACATACAGAGCCAACTAAGACCTTATGGCGTGGGGTGGTATTGGGTACAATAGCAAATGACAGTAGGTTCATGTCTAGCTGACTGCCGATCGCTTCTACTGCCCTCAACATACATTGCGTGTAAGGACGACGAAGATAAGATACGAGAAATTAGGGCTCATGCGGAGGCATACAGACAGTCGTTTCTCCCTCGCTCTATTCGCGAGTGCAACAAGAAAGGAAATGCAAGTAGTCGTACAGGGTAACATCCGCCACGCATCGTACGGTGGCTTGCGGAGTTTTGTGTTAGCAGAAGAGCCAACACCGTGTTACGAGTGAAGGCCGAAATGCACGCGTTTTAGCTCACGCATGCTGGCGTGAGGAGGGAAGAACTATACTGACGTGAGATCTGGAACATGACAAAGAATGAAAATTCAGAAAGCGGATGTAATTAGTTTGATATTTAACTTTAATCCATTAATGATGAACGTCGCTGTTGACGATACATGATTCACAATATTATCTGTTCAGAATACATTCTTGAATATAGTTAAGTATAGTAACCGAATATGGAGCCTTGCTAGGTCGTAGCAAATGACGTAGCTGAAGGCTATGCTAAACTGTCGTATGTAGACGGTGAACCATCGCTAGCAAAGTCGGCTTTACAACTGGGGCGAGTGCTACGGAGTCTCTCTCGACTAGACCTGCCGTGTGGCGGCGCTCGGTCTGCAATCACTGATAGTGGCGGCACGCGGGTCCGACATATACTAACGGGCCGCGGCCGATTTAAAGGCTAACACCTAGCAAGTGTGGTGTCTGGCGGTGACACCACACGGAGCTTCTACGTAGACGTGGCTGTAGCTGTAGACGTAGTTTCACAGTAATCTATTATTTCAAAGCTGTAACTGATACTCTTGTTACTTATGTGAAAGACACCCTGCAACTCTCAGCCATATCATTTCTGCACAACACCGCAGACGCCATTTTTCAGCCAGAGAATGCTGCATGAACGGGTGGGTTCTTGGTGTCACAAAATTTTAGCCTTTTTCCCTTGTCCTCCAGATCACTGGACTTGTCGCCAATCGAAATTGTGTGTGATACGGTGAAACAATGCGTGCAGCACTGCGACGCAGTTCCAAACACTACAAATGAACTTTGGAACCAGGTAGATGCAGCATGGAAGGTTATACAACAGGACGCTGTTCGTTCCTTATAGTGCCGGTGCCATCATGCATGGAACAAGTTATGACGGCCATGTCTACTAGGCAACGGGATACGTGCTGAACCGAGGTGACTGAAATTCTAATAATTTCTATTGACCATAGAAATGTATATGACATGTGAATATGAACGTCCTGTCTCTAGTCATTCAAGGGGTTCTGTTTCTTGTCAACTTGAGTGTGTTTAGTGGATGAGTTACATTTCCTTCAGCTTCTTTCTATGAATCTGAGACTGGTATCTGCTTTTCCTACTAGGTGTTTTATGAGGTTATTAAACTTACTGTCACCCTCGGTAATGACTTGTTACCGTGTGTCAGCTGTATCGACGTCATTGGAGGTTAGTATCGATAGAGCGTCAGGCTCCAGTTTCTGTGTGTGTGAGAGAGAGGTCAGGACTGTTGGCAGAAGAACCCGTAGCCGTGTGTTTAATGAGCATACATAAAACTGCAAGCAGTCACCTTTTTCGAATAGTTGTTTATTCATTCCATGAACTGGTTTTCGAATGTTTTGAATCTCGCCTTCAGATGATCTTCCAGAAGTTACATATGTATTTCAAGCATAATGCCGGGTGCTGACTTACGACAGTATGGACGGCTTTTACTATTAGTGTCCATCTGTCTGCTTCCATTGTGATGGCCAATTGGTGCTACATTACTCTCTTTTGGATAGTATGTATGCGTATACACTGTGATAACGAAACTTTGCCGGCATCCAGAATGTGCTGTACAACTGTTACTTGTTGTGTAGTACATGCTGGATGCTGGCGAAGTTTATTTAACACAGTGTATACGCATACATATTGTCTAACGGCGAGTAATGTAGCACCAACAGGCCATCACAATGGAAGCAGACAGATGGGTACCGACACCAAAATCAACCCACACTGTAGCATCCAGCAGCCAGCTTTATGCTTGAAATAGCCACCTGAAGATGAGCCTGAAAAAGTTCGAAAATCGGTTCACGGAATGAATAAATAATTATTTCAAAAATGTGAGTGGTTGTACTTTTATGTATTTACAAGTAAAAGGAGGTTCTGAGATTGGCTGCGCAGGCCCAGTGGAGGGCATTTGGAGTTGGATCGGAGGAAACCGTGTGTGAAAAGCTGAGTCGCCGCGGGACCGTTGGTGCTAGACCATGGTGAAGGTAGTGGATGTTTACAAGTTACGATGGGCATTGCCGATGGTGGCAGGTGAGACTGGGACATGCGCGACCTGTTGTGGCTCTCAAATTGGAATTACGGTCTGTTGCGCGAAAGCACCGTGGATGAGCCTGCACTTTCTGGTGAATAACAGACGTGTGGATTTAGTCGTCTATAATGTTTCGGAATTATGTTCACCAGGCGTCATTGTTATATAGATTGAATACAAAAGGTGCGTAGCACTGGGTGACGTGTCAAGATTTATGAAATTATGTATCTGATTTAATGTGCTCGTAATTGTAGCGAGCGTTTATATTGCGTGCATACGTGTGTGACGATTATACCGTTCGGGACAGTCAGTTTCTAGTTGTTTTGTGTTGCTTCTTTTATGTGTGTAATTCGTGTCATAAGTTGCAGACAGCCGTGATAATAAGTTTCTGAACCATCAAAACCGTGACTTGCATAATTTGTACTTAGGCTACTCACAGTAACGTTCGCTATCGAAATCTCGAACGAGTGCTCTTCGTACGTTTGTGGTTATGCATCTTTTGCGGCTGCCGCGATCTTAACAGGTCAATGTTTGTGTACAATTTACTATTATTCAATCTTGTATGTTTAGGGTAGTTCTTAGGTAGGTTAAAGGAAATTAATTAGCTGATTTAGGTGAATAAGCCGTGTGACTCTCGGGGGAGTTTTCATATGCAGGGGCCATACTATCGTTGTTATTAAATGTGTTTGCTTTCGACGTGATTACTTGCTTGAACCGAGGTACTTTTCCTACATTTGACGTTTCCACCTACTATTGCGTCCCTCTCATTTCAAAGGTTGCGGATTATAAATAACGCCTCAGATTTATTGGTCTTGTATTTGCGCGGTTATGTACTGAAATCTTACTGCCCGCGTCTTTAGCAGTAACCTATTACTTCGCAGGTGTAGACGATACTGTTGTTGCTTATGATATTGGGTCACCTACTTTCTCAAACTTAAAACAGGTAGTTGGCCGGTACTGTGGGTGAGGGTTTACATGACTGAAAATTGCCCCTGCTGTCTCTCTGCTTGACGTAACCAGTGTTATGACCCTTGTTTAGCTCGTGCCTCCAAAAATGAAATTTCTGCACTGTTCCCCTTAAATACTGTAAACAGATATAGCTTACTGATTGATGGCTTACCTCATTATATAAAGGGCCGTTAGGTCATTACTGTAAATGACTATTATGTACTGCTACCTGACTAACTGCGTGAATCGACTTGTGTCACGTTCAAAGTTCTATCCTATTTAGGTTTCCATTATGTAAGTAAATTCAGATTTGTCTCAACGCTGCTTATTTGTCCTGGAAGTTCTTTCAAAAAATGGTTCAAATGGCTCTGAGCACTATGGGACTCAACTTCTGAGGTCATCAGTCCCCTAGAACTTAGAACTACTTAAACCTAACTAACCTAAGGACATCACACACATCCATGCCCGGGGCAGGATTCGAACCCGCGAGCGTAGCGGTCTCGCGGTTCCAAACTGCAGCGCCCAGAACCGCGCGGCCACTTCGGCCGGCTTGGAAGTTCTTTATTCCAGTTCTGACACGGGTGCTAGCCACAATTAAACGTTACCGATGACACTTGTCTCGAACTTGGTAACCTATTGAATGAACGACTTCAATATTTACCCAGGCTATATAGAAATTGGTTAAATTTTCCGTCTTCATTAATCCTGTACTGTTTCGGCTTAAGTGTACTTTAATTAATGTTTTAATAAAGGGTGTTAAAATGTTTTTTCATTTCACGTGCCCAGCATTTTACCACTCAGCTCACCCGCTTCCTACCACATTATACTCCTAGATATTTTTCGGTGAACACTATTTCCAGCAATTTGTCATCAACAGCGTAGGTGCACACTAGCGGATTTCTTTCCCTAAGCATGCACAGTTTGTTACATTTGTTTACGTTCAGATGAGACGCAACATTAATCTTTCTCTGTAGGTCATCCAGCAAATCGATACCGTCTTCTGGCTTTATTACTTTCTTATATCTGCATAATAGTTTTAAAGGGCTTCCGATGCTTTCTAGTAAATTATCATTGATACACATTGTAAATAGTCACAGTCATATCACAGCTCCTTTAGGTACTGTGGTAATTACCTTTACATATGCTCATTGTAAAAGCGACGTGTTGTGTTCTACCTGCAAGGAAGTCTTGAATTCGGCGGAAAATTCAGTACGATAATCAGTAAGCTCGTATTTTGGTTTTCACTGATCGTCAGTGCATGATGGCGTTAAGTGTCTCCCTGAAGTGCAGGAACACGGTATCAACCAGAGCGCCTTTGTCTACAGCACTATGGGTCTCAAGGAGGAACAGAGCGGGCTGATTTTCTCTAGATCTTTGTTTGGGGAATCCCGCAACCGAACCTGCCACTCTTGCTAAACAAAAGTATTTTCGTGACTTTCCGATTTTGGCAATACTCGCATTCATAGTTGGTACCACAGCATAGATGGCTGACACCTTCCACTTCGTTAACTGATTCGACAAGTTCATGTCTTTTTTGTTTCTAAGAGCTCAATGACGTTACTTTCACCAGTTGGTTCTCTAATTATCCCCTAGAAGTAATTTTCGAACAAGATATTCAGAATAATGTCATCCGAATCACTCTCTCTGGAACTAATTTTGATATCATGACTCCAAGTTTATACCTGACAAGTTCAAGTCATCCCTATTACAGCGGCATGAGCAGGATAATTACTAAGTTCTCCCTGACGCGCTCTACGACATCAACTCCTTAGACACACGGTCTATAAACGCATCCGATTACCATTCTTCACCGACCTTTGATGCTTAACTTCAACCAGATTAATTTACATTTGGAAATATCGCTATATATTAACGACATCTTTACTGAAATACATACACAATCATTTGCCGCTAATCTATGTGTTAGGACTTAGTGCACTGCACCTCCGTTCTCAACCAACGCTCTCTTCCTGATACTATCTGGCCATTATGAGTTTCAATAAGCCACCTTTCCTTGCATGTTTCTGATGTTTACTAATATAGTATTAACCTGATGTATATCCTATCTACGAGGGCAATCGTTCTCAGAGATCATTGTGGCTGATATAACTACGCTTTAGGCAAGCAATTCGTCTCTAGTCCAAAGGGGCTGGGGGCGGGTGTTCTCTAACGTAAAATACTTCCTCCTGCACGCCAGACGCACTCTGATACCTTAGTAGCCGACTCCTGTGTGTAGTGCATGTCTGACCTATTAAGAGGAACCTTACGATTGTGAACCCCATACCGGAGGTCGGGAATTTGCGACCCTATGTAGGATGCTATAATGGTGCGCTTAGCCTGCAGCCCACATGCAATGCTAGTTGCTTTAATGTCATTCGTACCGACATGTGCCATTATTTGTAGGCGGTTGCAGCCAGTACGCTCGATAGCCCCCGGCAGAGCCTCCTCCACGTCTTGGAGTAGAACTCCCCCCTCCCCCCCCCCCCCCCACGCACACACACTCTCAGAAAATTTACCGAACGCACAATGACATTCTGTCTCGCCTTGCCTTCCATTTATCTGAGGAGCTCAGTCAGCAGCATAACGCTGGTGTTCCCAATGACTAGCATACCCACCCTCTCTACTCGTCCGGACTGGGCAGGAAAATCGGCCACTGGTCCAATATGCATCCAGACTTGTTCAGAGGTATTATCAGCACCGCCTACCTGCTGCTAAGATGTAAGGAGAAGGCCGCTTGGCCCGTTCCCTCTTCCGCCACTCAGAGAAACACGAACCCACCACTGTCCGAGAAGGTGTCACCGCATTCGTGTGTGGTGGTCAGAAGTCTGTCGAGCATGACCAACGCAGCTTCAAGCAACTAGCTTGTTTACGAACAGCAGGCAGTTCTTCCTGTGTCCGCTCACAGCATGTACAGTCAGTGTCCACACTATACAGTGTAAAAGAACGGAATAAGACCTCAAAAAATAAAATCAAAGCGGTCAGGAGTAACTGAGAAGGTACAAAAACCCCGGAAAAGGAAAAAATTACTTGACTCTTTCGCTATTGACATTGGGAAGTATGCAAAATATAAACGAGGGGAGTGCACGTACCCTAATATCTGCTCTGCAGATTTTTAATTATAATGTAAGATCGCAAAATCAATAAGCTCTTCAGATAAACAAAGTTTTCTGCTGAAAACGTATGTGTGAGCTGTTACTTGCAATTAGAAACTCTGCTTACAGAAAACAGACACTGCAGGAAATAAATACTTAAACTCTAAAAAAAATGATATAAACTGTATGCTGCGAATTGACACGAGATTTAAACGGCGCACTTGACATGCGCCAGAAAGCTACCCGAGAAAAATGTCTCAAACAAAGATTGTTGTTGTTGTGGTCTCCAGTCCTGAGACTGGTTTGATGCAGCTCTCCATGCTACTCTATCCTGTGCAAGCTTCTTCATCTCCCAGTACCTACTGCAACCTCCATCCTTCTGAATCTGCTTAGTGTATTCATCTTTTGGTCTCCCCCTACGATTTTAACCCTCCACGCTGCCCTCCAATACTAAATTGGTGATCCCTTCAACCTCAGAACATGTCCTACCAATCGATCCCTTCTTCTGGTCAAGTTGTGCCACAAACTCCTCTTCTCCCCAATCCTATTCAGTACCTCCTCATTAGTTATGTGATCTACCCATCTAATCTTCAGCATTCTTCTGTAGCACCACATTTCGAAAGCTTCTATTCTCTTCTTGTCCAAACTATTTACCGTCCATGTTTCACTTCCATACAGGGCTACACTCCATACACATACTTTCAGAAATGACTTCCTGACACTTAAATCTATACTCGATGTTAACAAATTTCTCTTCTTCAGAAACGCTTTCCTTGCCATTGCCAGTCTACATTTTATATCCTCTCTACTTCGACCATCATCAGTTATTTTGCTCCCCAAATAGCAAAACTCCTTTACTACTTTAAGTGTCTCATTTCCTAATCTAATACCCTCAACATCACCCGATTTAATTCGACTACATTCCATTATCCTTGTTTTGCTTTTGTTGATGTTCATCTTATATCCTCCCTTCAAGACACCATCCATTCCGTTCAACTGATCTTCCAAGTCCTTTGCTGTCTCTGACAGAATTACAATGTCATCAGCGAACCTCAAAGTTTTTCATTCTTCTCCATGGATTTTAATACCTACTCCGAATTTTTCTTTTGTTTCCTTTACTGCTTGCTCAATATACAGATTGAATAACATCGGGGAGAGGCTACAACCCTATCTTACTCCCTTCCCAACCACTGCTTCCCTTTCATAACCCTCGACTCTTATAACTGCCATCTGGTTTCTGTACAAATTGTAAATAGCCTTTCGCTCCCTGTATTTTACCCCTGCCACCTTTAGAATTTGAAAGACAGTATTCCAGTCAACATTGTCAAAAGCTTTCTCTAAGTCTACAAATGCTAGAAACGTAGGTTTGCCTTTCCTTAATCTTTCTTCTAAGATAAGTCGTAGTGTCAGTATTGCCTCACGTGTTCCAGTATTTCTACGGAATCCAAACTGATCTTCCCCGAGGTCGGCTTCTACTAGTTTTTCCATTCGTCTGTAAAGAATTCGTGTTGGTATTTTGCAGCTGTGGCTTATTAAACTGATTGTTCGGTAATTCTCACATCTGTCAACACCTGCATTCTTTGGGATTGGAATTATTATATTCTTCTTGAAGTCTGAGGGTATTTCGCCTGTTTCATACATCTTGCTCACCAGATGGTAGAGTTTTGTCAGGACTGGCTCTCCCAAGGCCGTCAGTAGTTCCAATGGAATGTTGTCTACTCCGGCGGCCTTGTTTCGACTCAGGTCTTTCAGTGCTCTGTCAAACTCTTCACGCAGTATCGTATCTCCTATTTCATCTTCATCTATATCCTCTTCCATTTCCATAATAATGTCCTCAAGTACATCTCCCTTGTATAGACCCTCTATATACTCCTTCCACCTTTCAGCTTTCCCTTCTTTGCTTAGAACTGGGATTCCATCTGAGCTCTTGATGTTCATACAAGTGGTTCTCTTATCTCCAAAGGTCTCTTTAATTTTCCTGTAGGCAGTATCTATCTTACCCCTAGTGAGATAAGCCTCTACATCCTTACATTTGTCCTCTAGCCATCCCTGCTTAGCCATTTTGCACTTCCTGTCGATCTCATTTTTGAGACGTTTGTATTCCTTTTTGCCTGCTTCATTTACTGCATTTTTATGTTTTCTCCTTTCATCAATTAAATTCAATATTTCTTCTGTTACCCAAGGATTTCTACTAGCCCTCGTCTTTTTACCTACTTGATCCTCTGCTGCCTTCACTACTTCATCCCTCAAAGCTACCCATTCTTCTTCTACTGTATTTCTTTCCCCCATTCATGTCAATTGTTCCCCTATGCTCTCCCTGAAACTCTGTACAACCTCTGGTTCTTTCAGTTTATCCAGGTCCCATCTCCTTAAATTCCCACCTTTTTGCAGTTTCTTCAGTTTTAATCTACAGGTCATAACCAATAGATTGTGGTCAGAGTCCGCATCTGCCCCTGGAAATGTCTTACAGTTTAAAACCTGGTTCCTAAATCTGTGTCTTACCATTATATAATCTATCTGATACCTTTTAGTATCTCCAGGATTCTTCCATGTATACAACCTTCTATCATGATTCTTAAACCAAGTGTTAGCTATGATTAAGTTGTGCTCTGTGCAAAATTCTACCAGGCGGCTTCCTCTTTCATTTCTTACCCCCAATCCATATTCACCTACTACGTTTCCTTCTCTCCCTTTTTCTACACTCGAATTCCAGTCACCCATGACTATTAAATTTTCGTCTCCCTCCACTATCTGAATAATTTCTTTTATTTCATCATACATTTCTTCAATTTCTTCGTCATCTGCAGAGCTAGTTGGCATATAAACTTGTACTACTGTAGTAGGTGTGGGCTTCGTATCTATCTTGGCCACAATAATGCGTTCACTAAGCTGTTTGTAGTAGCTTACCCGCATTCCTACTTTCCTATTCATTATTAAACCTATTCCTGCATTTCCCCTACTTGACTTTGTGTTTATAACCCAGTAGTCACCTAACCAGAAGTCTTGTTCCTCCTGCCACCGAACTTCACTAATTCCCACTATATCTAACTTTAACCTATCCATTTCCCTTTTCAAATTTTCTAACCTACCTGCCCGATTAAGGGACCTGACGTTCCACGCTCCGATCCGTAGAACGCCAGTTTTCTTTCTCCTGATAACGACATCCTCTTGAGTAGTCCCCGCCCGGAGACCTGAATGGGGGACTATTTTACCTCCGGAATATTTTACCCAAGAGGACGCCATCATCATTTAATCATACAGTAAAGCTGCATGCCCTCGGGAAAAATTACGGCCGTAGTTTCCCCTTGCTTTCAGCCGTTCGCAGTACCAGCACAGCAAGGCCGTTTTGGTTATTGTTACAAGGCCAGATCAGTCAATCATCCAGACTGTTGCCCTTGCAACTACTGAAAATGCTGCTGCCCCTCTTCAGGAACCACACGTTTGTCTGGCCTCTCAACAGATACCCCTCCGTTGTGGTTGTACCTACGGTACGGCTATCTGTATCGCTGAGGCACGCAAGCCTCCCCACCAACGTCAAGGTCCATGGTTCATGGGGGGCACACAAAGATACGCACTAAAATTACATAACAAACCTGGAGTAAGTGAACACTAGTCAACTCAGAAATAAACTGTAGTATGCTTAACTAAACGATGCATACAAACCGTGTACAACCGACAAGCTGCTGCTACTGAACTCCGCTATGCTAGGAATCTGTACAAGAACTGATCTATCATTGTATCGAACAACACAGAAGTGTACAACTTATCTGGCACGAAAGACACACGGAAATTATAGGCAACGGAATAGTTGATCAATTAGCAAACAATAGGAATACCTTTTTTTCTACATGAACCTTAAAAAAATGGTTCAAATGGCTCTGAGCACTATGGGACTCAACTACTGTGGTCATAAGTCCACTAGAACTTAGCACTACTTAAACTTAACTAACCTAAGGACATCACACACATCCACGCCCGAGGCAGGTTTCGAACCTGCGACCGTAGCGGTCGTGCTGTTCCTGACTGTAGCGCCTTTAACCGCTCGGCCACTCCGGCCGGATACATGTACCTTATGCAGTTTTCTTAGCTACTGTAACGAAAGGGGCATTTGAGGAATGGTACCAAATCTGAGGAATCTTTCAAATGAAGAGAGAAACATTACGAGGCTTCAATCATTCATCCCTGAAGGAACATGATATTCAAAGACGTACAACATCGGTGAAACGAATGTAAAATGAACACAGGCACAGAATCAGAGTTTTAACTTCTGCATACCGCAAAGATCACCCTTCAGAACAAGTAGATGTAAATCACCTACTGATCAGCTGTCCCCGCTACGCCATTCAGCAAGCCAAACAGTGAAAATAAGTCGCGATCTGGCAATCCATGACCCAAGCGTGTGATGAACCTTGCCCGACTGTCAAAACTTCATGTCTACATCGCAAGGAACTATCAAGAGATGGACAATCATCTCTAAATTTCGAAATGTGAGGACACCAAGCCACAGAACCACACTGCATTATTTTCTTCACAGGTGCACTATAGCAACTGAAACCGGAAGAAGAAACCGTCAACATTCATTTCTAATTGGTTATTTACATACAGTGTTAATCTCATTTCCGATTAGTTTCATTTCCAGTGATGAAGTCCATAAAACTTACTCAAGTGATATATGATTGGCAATTTTTAGTATCCTTAGCGTAAGAATAACAATGACTGTATATTTGTGTTATTTGAGAAACAATACGTTATTGAGAATTTCACTGTTAACAAATGCATGTATAGTTATGAATACATTAAGTAACAATGTAATTGGCTAAATAGCTGGAAAACTAGAGGGAAAATAAATACAATAAATATAAATATGCTGTGTTTCCTGAACAGGGGCAGCAACCTTTCAAACATTTGCAGCTCAACAGTCCGTATCATTGACTGACCTCGCCTTGTTATGTTAGCCAATATGGCCCCGCTATGTTGATACCAGCGTTGTCATCAGGAGAGTGGAATGTTAGATTCCTTAATACGGTAGTCAGATGAGAGCAATAAAAAGGAAAAATGGATAGGTTAAAGGTAGATACAGTGCGAATTAGTGAAGTGCAGTGGCGGGAAGAACAGTACTACTAGCCGGCCGGTGTGGCCGTGCGGTTAAAGGCGCTTCAGTCTGGAACCGCGTGACCGCTACGGTCGCAGGTTCGAATCCTGCCTCGGGCATGGATGTGTGTGATGTCCTTAGGTTAGTTAGGTTTAAGTAGTTCTAAGTTCTAGGCGACTGATGACCTCAGAAGTTAAGTTGCATAGTGCTCAGAGCCATTTTGAACCAACAGTACTACTGGTCAGGTCATTACAGGATTATCATGACAATTTGAATAGGGATAATGCAAGAGTAGGTGGAATAACGAACAAGAAAACAGAAGTGAAAGTGGGTTACTATGAACACCATAGAAAAAAATCTATTGTAGACAGAATAAGTAGAAAACTGGTACTGCGGCAGTAGCATAATTATGTATAAACGCGATATTATAACAAAGTAATATAAACATTTAGATGATAAAGAAATCTCTGATTCTAAGTTTTATCAGGCACTTAAACATTATAAATTCTACAACTTTGTGATTGTTCTTTATGAAGACTGCCGATGAATATTCGAATGTAATGGATACTTATAACGTTTTATGTAAATTTTAGTAGCTTTTACGCTATTCTTGTTAAACTGGAGTTCACCCGAAGCTGTTGTTATGGAATTAAACCGGTTGTGACTCAAGAAATGCCCGAAAAATAACGTCAGTTTTCCTGTCTTTCATACTAATCAGCTGTCGAAGCACAACATTATCAAGATAATATCCAGCGTGCCTGACCAACAAGACGTGCAGCCCTTGCAATTCAAAGTCAACTGGCAAAATATACCAAAAGCAAACGTTTCTATCCGTGTAGGGATGATTCTAAAGTATACAAACACAGTGAGGCTCAATAAGGTAAGAGAGCATTTGTCAAGGAGGGAATTAGTTAAGAATATAACCATTATAATTTCTACTTGGGTCGCTTGCACTATAGGAAAATTATCTAACGACCTGTCCCTCTTCCCCTGTTCGATTCGTTTATGATGAAGTTGGATAAGGTAAGTGGTAGAGAATCCATGATAATGTCTCGTCTCACTAAGAAATTTTTCTTACAGGCATGGAAGTCAGTGGCCCAAAATATAAGGTACAACCTACTTAAATCAAAATTTTTTGATAGAGTGATTAACTTAACCAGGACTAGCCATCAACAAGTGGCGGATGTACTGTGTAGCGTCAGAAGCCGAGCACTATCTAAGTCTGCGAGAACATATTGCAGAATAGGCCACTGTACTGTATAAGACATCACCTTGCTCCCTGTTACGCTAATTCTGAGGCACAACGGCCATCTAGTACACCAGAACATACGTATACGTTTACAGTAACCAGTCTTATTCTTTATCGAACCATGTGACTCTGCATTCAGAATTCCTTATTATGTTTCGGATTGCAAACAGAATTCGGGATAATGTTAGCAGCAAAGGCACACTATTCAGTTACTACATTTACATGCTCACTATATTTCACCCCTCCACGGGATATTTGTGCCGTTCCTTAGTTACGTAAAAACTGCTTTTTAGATCATGCAACCGCACAATACTCTGAAAGACGTGTCGCAGATTTGGGCTTCTTATACAAAAAAACATATCGGCAGAGATTTTACTCGAGACTAATAGAGGAATACAAGATAAAATCATCGCGGTTTAATATAAAGAGATGCAAGTACGGGAGGAAAGTTAGTTACTCAAGAAGAAGCTTTTAAAATCTGCCAGCCGTAGTGTGACAAATTGCTGTGTTTTGTTTATTACAGGAAATTCAGTTGCGTGAATCAACGATATATCTTGGCGGCATGTCTGAGATAATCCTCTTATACACTTAATAGCTTACTTTGCTTTCACTAACTGTAAATATCTTTCTGTACCTATTTATGTGTTATGGGGCTGCTTCTTTCTACTAAGAGGTTACCCTTACTGGTTTTCACGAATATTCTTTTTTCCTTATTTCTTTTTATTATTTGAGTGTATCTCCGTATTTAAAACATCTGCGCGTCTGCTAGAGGGTGGTAATATACGGCAATGATATAACTATCTTTGTTTTCCTGGAAGACCATACGACTACTAACGAAGATGAAACACCATCCGCTGTTTTTCTACTTCAGGCGTTAGCCTTACGCATTCCACTGCAACTGCCTACTTGATGAAGCTCACCAGTCACTGTTAATAAGTGAGTTCAAGCTCTGTTTCAAGCCGTCTGTTTTAATGGTTCCGTTTAGCTTGACTTTACTTCATATCATGACCAAGGGTAAGATCTATGTGAATATTTGCGATCGAATTCGGAGTTACCCAGCTAATTGGGTTCCACGGTAAGCTCCTAGGCCCTGAAGTCTATACAATACGCACTCCAGTCAACGCCTACCTAGAAGCACCACAAACACCACCTAATTCCCATCAACAAAATGAAAAAACCAGTTACCTTTGGGAGTGCTATCGGCCAACTAACAGTACACATTGAATTAATTGGATAATATTTCGATATTATCTTTTCAATAAATTCATACTTTCTCAATAGATATTTGGCTGCTACTGTTCCAACGTCATACATCAACCACAAGTAATTACTTCGGGCTGCAGAATACTACTTCCCAACAAAGACTCTTCCACGTCTAATCAAGACCAATTCTTAAGTTAAAACACTACCAGTGAAATTTGCATGATCTAAATCGGTCATAGATGTGTCTTGTGGGACACCTCCCAGCTGCGTAAGTTAAGGACAATAATTTCTTAGAACGCGACTTACTGAATCCATAAGCCTGCTCACCAAAACGTCTGGTCTCACCACACACCAACCATTACGTCAACCACAACTTGTAGTGACCTATCTTCTGTAGACGAACTGACTTCTGCGACGGTTCATACTGTACAGCCTGTTTCTCTCAAAAAATGGTTCAAATGACTGTGAGCACTATGGGACTTAACATCTGAGGTCATTAGTCCCCTAGAACTTAGAACTACTTAAACCTAACTAACCTAAGGACATCACACAAATCCATGCCCTAGGCAGGATTCGAACCTGCGACCGTAGCAGTCGCGCGGTTCGACACTGAAGCGCCTAGAACCGCTCAACCACACCGGCCGGCTGTTTCTCTCAAGTAAAAGCTGTTCGGAACCTTTAATCTGAACAAATGCAGGGCACCATTTCGACTCTTTGCTATAGCTGCATTGTCGGTGTTGACCTTCGGTAAATCCCTGCAGTGGTCGCCTGCTGCTTGGTGTTGTGTTATCACTGATTTACGCGATGCACAGTGGCTGCTACGAGGTGTGTTAGCTCACTCGTGACTTCATTTGAATCATGCATCTACAACATATTCATTATAAACATGTGTATGCGTACATTCACATAAAATTTCATGCTTCACCACTGTTTCGATACGCATATGTAACCGAATGCCGAGCAAGAGTAAAGGCGAATTAAATGTGTGCTCCTGACACGGCACACGGATTAGGCACGGCGGAGAAACTGGACGATGAAACTACATGAGTCTCAGTCTGCTTAGATGCATGTATTTGTAGTGTATATTTTGTAAAAATACTCATAGTATATGTGTAACGGCTGAGAGAGAATATAATATTTATACTCATAATATTACATACTAGTAATAGTGATATGCATATTTAAAGATGTGGGTAAGAGACGTAGAAGATGTATCATTTAGCACAACAACGACCAGGTATTGTGAAAAGAAATAATAAAAGAAGCAATAAGAACATTACCTGACCTAGTACTACCACCACTACTACTACTACTACATTTTGTATGTCAGGAAACAGATAGTAGTTGGTATTGATACTATTATGGTAAGTGTATTCGTGCTTTCATTTGAAACTTTTCTTCCAGCTGATAGAATGAGCTGATCGGCTAGTCGTTCTTAATTGAGCTGAGAGCGAAGTTAATTTTTATTTTATTACTTTCAATTTAGAAAAATTGCTCTTACATCTTGTGACTGAGGCAAGTGAAGTACAGGATAATGTTAAACTGAAGTCTCATTTAATTATACAATGAAATGGGCTGTCCGTTGAGCAGGAACGTCCACACTCCTATCCGCTGCATGACACCTTTTCATTTCATGCAGCTCGTGCTTCCTGTCAGACTCAATCGCCAATTTCTACCAGATCCGCCAGTACTACAACCACCTCATGACCGGAAACTTCAAGCATAAGTTCTGTTCCTACAATTCAGAAAATTCTGGTGCTCTTTTTTGTGGCTATGTATCGTTATGACAGAAAATTCTTGTATGAATCGGCGTCTGCATTCAAACATTCATTGACGAACTTTTTCTGGAATTGATATCCCAGTTTCATGGGCTATTTCACCTAGTGTTGTTTTATTCACCCTTCTTCTTCGTTTTCATCAGTGTTAATGAACATATCATTGCAATTTTTAGAACCAAAAGTTAACAGAATTTTCTATGATTGCAGTTTATTTGGTCAGTAAAAATTCTGCAGTCTTTCCCAGCACAAAAAAAAACATAAGAAACATTAGGCGAGTCCTTTATCCAAGACTGGAGACTGAAGATACTGGTAGACTAAATTTACTTCCGCCAGCGTCATGAGATTTGATATAGGTCAAAAGGATGAAAGTCACGTAATTCTGGAAGGGCAATCCATCTGCAAATCCAGTATCAAGGTTTGCCTTAGATGGATATTGCATATCTTCCAAAGTTCCCACTACTCGTTCCGCAGTTTTCTTTTATGATTTCAACTGAACTGTAACGAGCACTCCAGTGGGTGCCAGACAACTGTTTCAACCTTTCTTCTACAGGTACAGTCTTTGATTTTCGAGGCTTTCTTTCTGAGAGTCAGATTTGTGAATACCTTTCATTAAAAAACAGATTCTCAAGACCATTTCGGCGACGGTTGATGGCCTACACGTCCATTAATACTAATATTTTTCTCTCCGTGTAGCCAGTGGGATCGCAGTAGAGCGTCGATAGGTAACATTAAGATCACGTTGCACGGTTATTCTCAAATAAATGTTGTGTATGACGTTTATATTTCGGCTCAAAATAAGGCAAGTCTATTCAGTAAATAAAGAGGCTCAAGGGCCAAGCGACACAAACCGCCGCAAGGGACGCCAAGCTGTAAGGGGGGCCGGAGCCGCCGCCACTGTTACTGTTTGTATACGGGGCGTATCGCAATTAGCAGCGGTTGCCTGGGACACCGAGCTGACATGGCCGCCAGGCAATGGCGTCTTGTAGGCATGTAAGCAGGGTACAAGGGCTGCTGGAGTAAAAAACTGAGTCCATTAGAGGATATGCTTTTTAATTTTTAATTTATTCCGCAAGACACAAAACAGGCTTTACTTTTATGAGCATAAACATTGACTAATATCCAACATAATGAACTTATTACTGTCAAATCAGAACTAAATAACGAGGTACGGCAACAACCGTACAAGAGGTCTCACCCTTTAAAAAAGAAAAAATTAAAAATCTTCCAATATTATTCTTTTTCCCTTTTCTTTGCTCCACTAGTCTTTAGCCGGAGACAGTAGTTGCTCAGTTCTATAAAAATAATTTAAGACAACTATTAGCACCAAATTATCAGGTACCAGCAACAAATATTACTATTGATTACTCAGTTTAACGCATCATTCGTTCTGAAAGATTTGTGCGTGACAACTAATAACAAAAGGAAAACCCTGACACCAACGTTGCCTTGTTCTGATCTCAATCTTCATAAGGTCAAAAGAAGAAGCGCGAAAGCAATCATTGTACAACCAGTCACAAAATTACTTCTGAAATGGTATTCTGGTTACTATACATTAAACAAATTGGCATAAAACAGGCTACAGCTGAACAGCCTATACTGACTCCCACATTTGGTGTTAACTAAAATCAATAAACGCCTTTCACTTTTTACAAATATTCATCTAATGAACTATCTAAAGATACTGACACTACCAGCAAGATCAAATAACATCCTTTTTAAGACAATGTAGAGAACACAGGCTCGTTGTGTGTCGTCGGTTACGACAGCCGCTTACCCAACCTGGCACACTACGCCTTGGGCGGGACACTTAGACTAAGAACAGGTAGACCTAAGACATAACAAAACTCTTGTAACACACAGAAGTTACTTCAGCCACTAATTCGTGCTTCGTCAGCTCCTGGCTAATTTACAAACTTGGGAACTCTCGTGAACAAGGTAGCAAGTGGTTAAATAGTCTGCACAATTATAGCTAGTACTCGTATTTCTAATTAATTTTCAAAATGAATGCAGAAGCACGAACATTAAACGTGCCACGGTATACAAATTTAGCACCTGTAACTTTGAAGTACGGTATGCTCATTCAGCGCCTTTTATACGTGGCTTAAACGACCATAAAAATATTAACCCGCCAAACAGTTTTGAACCCAGCCAACAGCATTTGTTTAACATGTTAACTGCGATAGTCCTACGGTAACAAATAGCAAGCAAGAAAATATTACAACTGTCAACAGACATCTCAGAAAGAAATACCTTTCTTCAGCACAATAGTAATGCACAGTCAGTTTCCTTTCAATGTTTTCAACGCTGCCCTTAGAACAGCCAGGGCACAGTCAGAACCAAACAACGATCTCGCCCGAGGCACCAAATCGATACACCCATTAATGCTGGACACAACGGCGTCAACGCCCTACCACTGTAGAGCTCGACATCGCTAACCAGTCAGATGTGGAGCGGTGAATATGACCCACCGTTAATATCAATTCCAGCAACGCAGGGAGGTTGCAACTCCGTCTCTTCCCCGGACGGCTACGGTGGACACAAACACTGACAGCCCTCAGTTAAAAACTAGATCTCTAATCAGGAAGACGCCACACCACGTTGTACCACAGAACCGCGCTGCCGGACAACCACCGTGTCACACAGTGCTCGGTTCCGACTGCCCCTCACGTGCCACCGCGCGCTCTCTTTAAGCCGCCGCCAACCTACCCCACCGGTTGCCAGCAATTGCAACACTCTCACAGATAAACCAGCGCGAAGCAAGGATATGGCCGGAGTTACGACTAAGCGTCCATGCCCGGGAGCAATGGGGAGGCGTCACCCTGCCCCCCCCTTTCCACTACCTTCCAGGGTAAGGAGAAACTGTAGTCAGGCGTCCTTCTTAGTTATTATTTTAAGAAAATTATTTAAAAGTCGCCATTAATCAGGCTTTTAGTAGGATCGTAGATGAAACTCTCTTGTGGCCGCTTTACGATTCGCTATTCTTCTACCACAATATTAAAAATACTCCATAACCGCAGGTCTAGCTTCCTCCCCCCCTCCCCCCCCCCCCCCCTCCCCACAATGCGTGACCTAGGGCCGCCAGGGATGGCCCAGCGCAAGATTCGTACACAATGCTTGTTGTTGTTGTTGTGGTCTTCAGTCATGAGACTGCTTTGATGCAGCTCTCCATGCTACTCTATTCTGTGCAAGCTTCTTCATCTACCAGTACCTACTGGAACCTACATCCATCTGAATCTGCTTAGTGTATTCATCTCTTGGTCTCCCTCTACGATTTTTAACCTCCACGCTGCCCTCCAATACTAAATTGGTGATCCCTTGATGCGTCAGAACATGTCCTTCCAACCGATGCCTTCTTCTGGTCAAGTTGTGCCACAAACTCCTCTTCTCCCCAATCCTGTTCAATACTTCCTCATTAGTTATGTGATCTACGTATCTAATCTTCAGCATTCTTCTGTAGCACCACATATCAAAGGCTTCTATTCTCTTCTTGTCCCAACTATTTATCGTCCATGTTTCACTTCCATACAGGGCTACACTCCATACAAATACTTTCAGAAATGACTACCTGACACTTAAATCTATACTCGATGTTAACAAATTTCTCTTCTTCAGAAACGCTTTCCTTGCCATTGCCAGCCTACATTTTGTATCCTCTCTACTTCGACCATCACCAGTTATTTTGCTCCCCAAATAGCAAAATTCCTTTACTACTTTAATTCCCTCAGCATCACCCGACTTAATTCGACTACATTCCATTATCCTCGTTTTGCTTTAATTGATGTTCATCTTATACCCTCCTTTCAAGACACCATCCATTCCGTTCAACTGATCTTCCAAGTCCTTTGCTGTCTCTGACAGAATTGCGTTTTAGACAGGTACGTGCCGAGTAAAACTGTGAGGGACGGGAAAAACACACCGTGGTACAACAACAAAGTTAGGAAACTACTGCGAAAGCAAAGAGAGCTCCACTCCAAGTTTAAACGCAGCCAAAACCTCTCAGACAAACTGAAGCTAAACGATGTCAAAGTTAGCGTAAGGAGGGCTATGCGTGAAGCGTTCATTGAATTCGAAAGTAAAATTCTATGTACCGACTTGACAGAAAATCCTAGGAAGTTCTGGTCTTACGTTAAATCAGTAAGTGGCTCGAAACAGCATATCCAGACACTACGGGATGATGATGGCATTGAAACAGAGGATGACACGCGTAAAGCTGAAATACTAAACACCTTTTTCCAAAGCTGTTTCACAGAGGAAGACCGCACTGCAGTTCCTTCTCTAAATCCTCGCACAAACGAAAAAATGGCTGACATCGAAATAAGTGTCCAAGGAATAGAAAAGCAACTGGAATCACTCAATAGAGGAAAGTCCACTGGACCTGACGGGATACCAATTCGATTCTACACAGAGTACGCGAAAGAACTTGCCCCCCTTCTAACAGCCGTGTACCGCAAGTCTCTAGAGGAACGGAGGGTTCCAAATGATTGGAAAAGAGCACAGATAGTCCCAGTCTTCAAGAAGGGTCGTCGAGCAGATGCGCAAAACTATAGACCTATATCTCTTACGTCGATCTCTTGTAGAATTTTAGAACATGTTTTTTGCTCGCGTATCATGTCATTTCTGGAAACCCAGAATCTACTATGTAGGAATCAACATGGATTCCGGAAACAGCGATCGTGTGAGACCCAACTCGCTTTATTTGTTCATGAGACCCAGAAAATATTAGATACAGGCTCCCAGGTAGATGCTATTTTTCTTGACTTCCGGAAGGCGTTCGATACAGTTCCGCACTGTCGCCTGATAAACAAAGTAAGAGCCTACGGAATATCAGACCAGCTGTGTGGCTGGATTGAAGAGTTTTTAGCAAACAGAACACAGCATGTTGTTATCAATGGAGAGACGTCTACAGACGTTAAAGTAACCTCTGGCGTGCCACAGGGGAGTGTTATGGGACCATTGCTTTTCACAATATATATAAATGACTTAGTAGATAGTGTCGGAAGTTCCATGCGGCTTTTCGCGGATGATGCTGTAGTATACAGAGAAGTTGCTGCATTAGAAAATTGTAGCGAAATACAGGAAGATCTGCAGCGGATAGGCACTTGGTGCAGGGAGTGGCAACTGACCCTTAACATAGACAAATGTAATATATTGCGAATACATAGAAAGAAGGATCCTTTATTGTATGATTATATGATAGCGGAACAAACACTGGTAGCAGTTACTTCTGTAAAATATCTGGGAGTATGCGTACGGAACGATTTGAAGTGGAATGATCATATAAAACTAATTGTTGGTAAGGCGGGTACCAGGTTGAGATTCATTGGGAGAGTGCTTAGAAAATGTAGTCCATCAACAAAGGAGGTGGCTTACAAAACACTCGTTCGACCTATACTTGAGTGTTGCTCATCAGTGTGGGATCCGTACCAGGTCGGGTTGACGGAGGAGATAGAGAAGATCCAAAGAAGAGCGGCGCGTTTCGTCACTGGGTTATTTGGTAACCGTGATAGCGTTACGGAGATGTTTAATAAACTCAAGTGGCAGACTCTGCAAGAGAGGCGCTCTGCATCGCGGTGTAGCTTGCTCGCCAGGTTTCGAGAGGGTGCGTTTCTGGATGAGGTATCGAATATATTGCTTCCCCCTACTTATACTTCCCGAGGAGATCACGAATGTAAAATTAGAGAGATTAGAGCGCGCACGGAGGCTTTCAGACAGTCGTTCTTCCCGCGAACCATACGCGACTGGAACAGGAAAGGGAGGTAATGACAGTGGCACGTAAAGTGCCCTCCGCCACACACCGTTGGGTGGCTTGCGGAGTATCAATGTAGATGTAGATGTAGATTACAATGTCATCGGCGAACCTCAAAGTTTTTATTTCTTCTCCATGGATTTTAATACCTACTCCGAATTTCTCTTTTGTTTATTTCACTGCTTGCTCAATATACAGATTAAATAACATTGGGGAGAGACTACAGTTCGTGTCTCACTCCATTCCCAACCATTGCTTCCCTTTCATGTCCCTCGACTCTTATAACTGCCATCTGGTTTCTGTACAAATTGTAAATAGCCTTTCACTCCCTGTATTTTACCCCTGCCACCTTCAGAATTTGAAAGAGCGTATTCTAGTCAACATTGCCAAAAGCTTTCTCCAAGTCTACAAATGCTACAAACTTAGGTTTACCTTTTCTTAATCTAGCTTCTAAGATACGTCGTAGGGTCAGTATTGCCTCACGTGTTCCAACATTTCTACGGAATCCAAACTGATCTTCCCCGAGGTCGGCTTCTCCTAGTTTTTCCATTCGTCTGTAGAGAACCCGCGTTAGTATTTTGCAGCCGTGACTTATTAAACTGATAGTTCGGTAATTTTCTCATCTGTCAACACCTGCTTTCTTTGGGATTGGAATTATTATATTCATCTTGAAGTCTGAGGGTTTTTCGCCTGTTTCATACATCTTGCTCACCAGATGGTAGAGTGTCGTCAGGGCTGGCTCTGCCTAGGCTGTCAGTAGTTCTAATGGAATGTTGTCTACTCCGGCGGCCTTGTTTCGACTCAGGTCTTTCAGTGCTCTGTCAAACTCTCCACGTAGTATTATATGTCCCATTTCATCATCATCTACATCCTCTTCCATTTCCATAATATTGTCCTTAAGTACATCGCCCTTGTCTAGACCCTCTTTATACTCCTTCTACGCCGACCGCGGTGGTCTCGCGGTTCTAGGCGCGCAGTCCGGAACCGCGCGACTGCTACGGTCGCAGGTTCGAATCCTGCCTTGGGCATGGATGTGTGTGATGTCCTTAGGTTAGTTAGGTTTAAGTAGTTCTAAGTTCTAGGGGACTGATGACCACAGCTGTTAAGTCCCATAGTGCTCAGAGCCATTTGAACCATTTTTTACTCCTTCTACCTTTCTGCTTTTCATTCTTTGCTTAGAACTGGGATTCCATCTGAGCTTTTGATATTCATACAAGTGGCTCTCTTTTCTTCAAAGGTCTCTTTAATTTTCCTGTAGGCTGTATCTATCTTACCCCTAGTGAGATAAGCCTCTACATCCTTACATTTGTCCTCCAGCCATGCCTTCTTAGCTATTTTGCACTTCCTGTCGATCTCATTTTTGAGACGTTTGTATTCCTTTTTGCTTGCTTCATTTACTGCATTTTTATATTTTCTCCTTTCATTAATTAATTTCAGTATTTCTTCTGTCACCCAAGGATTTCTACTAGCCCTCGTCTTTTTACCTACTTGATCCTCTGCTGCCTTCACTACTTCGTCCCTCAACCTTCTTCTACTGTCCTTCTTACCCCCATTCCTGTCAATTGTTCCCTTATGCTCTCCCTGAAACTCTGTACAACCTCTGGTTTAGTCAGTTTATCCAGGTCCCATCTCCTTAAATTCCCACCTTTTTGCAGTTTCTTCAATTTTAATCTACAGGTCATAACCAATAGATTGTGGTCAGAATCCACATGAGCCGCTGGAAATGTCTTACAATTTAAAACCTTGTTCCTAAATCTCTGTCTTACCATTATATAATCTATCTGAAACCTGTCAGTATCTCCAGGCTTCTTCCATGTATACAAACTTCTTTTATGATTCTTGAACCAAGTGTTAGCTATGATTATGTTGTGCTCTGTGCAACATTCTACCAGGCGGCTTCCTCTTTCATTTCTTACCCCCAATCCATATTCACCTACTACGTTTCCTTCTCTCCCTTTTCCTACTGACGAATTCCAGTCACCCATGACTATTAAATTTTCGGTTCCCTTCACAATGCTTATCATAATTAATACCTCAAACTGACACCGGTGAAACAGCACGAGAGAAAGTTGGAGGGGAAGGAGAAGAGCAGTTCGAACCTAATACGAAGTAAGTTGTTTGGAAAAATATTTTCGAACCGTCTCTGGGGTTAGTGGGCGTCGGGAGTCGAACTCGGCTATAAATCGCTGCCTGAAACCATCAATACTTCGTAGTGTTGTCGGAGTCACGCGACGCAGCACCTGAAGAAGACGGCAGGGTCGATTGTCGAAACATTCTGCATTAACCACAGGTAGCATGTTATTAATCTATCACGCAGAGAAAACGTGACAGATTCCAACACTATTTCTGTTAAACTCACTTAACACGCCACAAAATGTCGATCAAACAGTTTCATTAATTACGTAATATTTTTAATTGAGCTCTGTTAAGGTTGGAACGAAATGAAGATGTAACTCAAGGTATTCAAGAGAATATGAGTAAGCGGACTCACCGTACATTGTCCAATGGAGTCAAACTGAAGCCCAAATGAAGTCCCGCAGCTATTATGATATAATTTTACGACAATAAGTTTCAAAATGTACCCTCTCGTTGCTATTTTTTAGTGGATACGTTCTTTCTTTTACGGATGAAATCATCACGTAATTTTTTGATGTCAGGAATGTTTCTCGCCGAAGTGCCATAGAGCGAGCAGAGTTTGCCTCTTTAAGGCACTGATAATAACTAAACTACATAAAAATTTATGCGATATTGGTTGTGGTCAACAGAAAAAGAACCAAATAACGTTTTTCTACTGTTAGTTCCAGTGTATAAACTCTAGATATCTCTAGTGTTGAGCTTCACGTATACACAAGGTAAAAACCGTTGCTTGAATCTAGATGAGTTTACCCTATTCATCTTGTTCATATTCATAAAATAAACTATGTAATAATTGAGCTTCATTTCTGAAAAAGTAATTTTTAGAATTAAATACTTTAGTTAAGATATTAGGAAGTCACTTGTAAGTTCTCCACTGCACTTAACGAGACGTCTTTTGACCTGCACTACGTAGTAGTTCGCCTGCGTAGATGGTGTGGGAATCAAGAAAACATTTCATGTAGAATAATTACGTCTATCAGACAAGGGGTTACTATTATACAGTTTTTAAATTTCATGCAACGTTTTAAAAAATTCCAAACTCACTCTTTGCCAAATGACGTGTCCTAATAGCAAGAAAGAAGGCACTTACATTTATACTACTGCCTCTTATACAGCGAACATTTTTTGGCCCTGTCTGGGATTTGATTAAAACTGGTCTGTTCGTTGGTAGGGGGGGCAAAGAGGAAGAAGGAGGGGAATAGCAAATCTCCATTTAACAGTAATAGGACAAGGTCAAATGGATGGCAGTTCAGTCCGGCTCTACAATGGGCAACGAGGCACAGTCAGAAATGACAAATGAAAACTTATCATTCGAAGAAAAGTTAATCTCCTACTATACCTTTCTCTACTATTATCGCTAACACTTGATAATCAAAATACCAGTTGTTGACAGGACTAGGAAGCTACGCATGGTTATGTCTCACACGATTCAAATAATAGATCACAGTTCATTACATATATGACAACGCATTCACGTAAAGTAATAAAAAAAACTGTCTCAATGCACAGAGTGACCACCAGTTGAGTCAAAGTAATCAGTACATATCAACACTAAGAACCGCTCAACAACAACTGGTTCATGCTCGTAGCGAAAACCATGAACTGGCCGGCCGGGGTGCCCGAGCGGTTCTAGGCACCACAGTCTGGAATCCCGCGACCGCTGCGGTCGCAGGTTCGAATCCTGCCTCAGGCATGGATGTGTGTGATGTCCTTAGGTTAGTTAGGTTTAAGTTGTTCTAAGTTCTAGGGGACTGATGACTTCAGAAGTTAAGTCCCATAGTGCTCAGAGCCATTTTTGAAACCATCAAGTTTTGTTTAGTTTCCTTAATCATGGCCATGATGTGGACCGACATAATTATGCCTATTCTGCATCGTAACCCGCACTGTCGTACTCCCTGCTTGCCATAAAGGCAGGTCGTTAGTCAGTTGTACAGGAAGTTATTTACGATTAGCTACACTCAACGCATGTTCGCACATAATGCGGAGCGCTGCCTCAAGCACAGATCCTCCGGGATGCTACCAATAAGTGCGGAGGCACTCAGGTAGAGGTCCCTATGATATCCCAAAGAAGTGCCTTCGCCTCTGCAGCACTGCTGTGCGTCGTCTGGTAAACACAGCAACAGCTCCACCAGGTTGTTGTTCACATTGCTGCCCCACCCATGTTGACCGACGTCTCGTCCGGTAACCATCCGGATACCACCTCCTTGCTGCCTTCGAACTTGGCTCCACCCAGCTGTTATCTTCGAGTCACTCCCCAGCAAATGAGTACGTCGCCGTCCGTCACTCCTTCCAGTTGGGTCACGGCAATCATTCACAGCACTCACGTGTCCGCCACAGCTACTATCTAGCGACACAGTGCCACATACCAACTGATGAGATGTGACTGTCGATTCGTTTCATACAGCTTGACTAAATGTGTCACTTGCAGATCAATCTTTTTGCGTCATATCGTGTGTGCAGTGCTAAATTATTATCCTGGTAAGTCTACCCTAAAATCTCTGGCAACTTGGGACCAGCTAGGTGTTTTTCACTTACTCGTAGGGATGCTGTTTTTGGAATCCCTTACATCTTATTCCATGTGTGATTGTAGTTTAATGATTGTATGGATAGTTAGGGATTAATGAGGCGTGTTGGTGATGAAAGGAACGTGGCCAGAACAGGTGGAAAAGCTGATGTGGCCTTTCCGATCCAAGAAAATATCCCCCCTCGCCCCCCTCCCTTCCCCATGTTCTAAACAGAGAATCACTTCGAGCGTGATAGCGAGGCACCAAGCGTGAATAGGAGAGCTATACACGAAGCCTCAAACGTGAGAATAACTGGAGCCTGCTAGGTTATGTTACGTCGTAACTTTATCACCAGTGATTACAATAATGAACGATGATTCGCTAGAGAAGCATATTCTCAAGCGAATACAACGACAAACCAGTCCAAAATTAGGTATTTTACTTCTTTTATTCACTCTATGACTAGTTTCGGGCTGATACCCATTTTCGAATCATCCTACGGAGCAGAAGACCAAATTTACATTCATGTATAATACAGGTATTTCCATATTTTTAAGCATGTGCCAGATTACAGAACATATCCTTTCAAGACTTAGGTAACACAGTAAGAAATGGTATTTCCGTAGATTTGAACACAATTCCTAAAATTTGCAACGATAAATTACAGCGCAAACAGATATCAGGCAGTATACTCCTTCCGCTGCCGTAAGGAAGCCACGGGAAGAGGGCACCCTATCAGGATATAGGAAACCTTTTTATTTATTAAAATGTTCACCAACCATCAAGATACAAGAACTAACACAATACAACATTACAATTAATACTTTTACAATCTTTACCAAAAACAAGTACTTAAAATAACTGAACAGTAAAATAAAGCAGCGCCACATATGGCGCCTATTACTAAACTGTATGCCATGTTGGCACGTAAAAACCATTAAATGTGAAAAACAACATTAGTATTGAAAGAAACCAAAACAATAGAAGATTAGAAATGTGCATTACTTCCGACTCCTTAGAAGCATAAAAGTTTTACATTAACAAACTGTAGAGAATACGTGAAAATAATAAAAAAAGTTTTTCTAACATGTCCCAGCAATAAATTTGTCTTCTATAAAGCACCAAGAGTGTACTTCCCATCTTGAGGAAGACATACTATAATTACGAGCGTGTTGGGTGGGAGTGTGGCTGTAGTGGGCGGGGGGGGGGGGGGGCTGCAGGAGGGAGATGGTGGAGGAGGAAGGGCTGGGAAATGGGAGGAGGGAGGAGGATCATGAAGATGAAGAAGCGAGAAGAGGGGTCAAGTGGGCAACGTGGTAAGAATGTAAGTGTATTATCAGTAGCAAAAAGGAGAATTACTGAAACTGGACCGGAAAAGCCGATTCGTCTTTTCTTATAAGAACTATAAAATTCAACAGTGAAACAATATGTCACTCAGGAGTAATCATAAAAAATATAGTAACAAAAACAAACAAACTTTTAAAATAATTTAGCACACAGCATTACAGACAATAGTGCATACTGAAACCAAAAGTTGTGCCTCTCAGTATATCAGAAATGGAAGATCGTAATGACGGGAGTGCATGACAAAACGATGGTAATTGCAAGAATCGAAAAAATGCAATGTATTTTTAAGTACGAGTTGCGGGTGGTAGTCAGATAGATAAAAAAAATCTGGAAACTGAATCCAGTACATGACGATGAACCCGGGGAGCAAAGTGTCATGATAAGAGAATTAGGAAATGAGTGGAAAAGGTGGGGGTAGGGGCGAAAATGAGGGAAGGAAATGGAGAGGGGATGAAGCGCAAGTGTACAGGAGTTCGTGGTCTAGGGACTGGTGGAAATGACAAATGTGTGTGTGTGTGTGTGAATTCCTAACGGACTAAACTGCTAAGGCCATCGGTCCCTGGACTTGCACACTACTTAAACTAACTGAACGCTGAGCACAACACTCGCACGCATGCCCGAGGGAGGACTTGAACCTCCGGCGGGAGGGACCGCGCAGTACTTGGCGTGGTGCGGCGGAAATATCAGCGGGGTGCGTGGTAGGGGGAGAGAGTATAAGATGTACATCATTTCAGAGCAAAGAACAGACTAAACCGTAAATCTACTTGTTCGTTCAACACTTTATCCGGCTCCCTTATGTTGCTCTTAAAAATCTCAAGTTCCTCAAAAATATCCCACTCCATACCTCTCGATCAATGATTCAGAACATTAAGTGTGTTATCGATAGTACCAACCCGATGACCTCATTTTTTACATGCTGTCCTAATTCTGATGTCTTATAAGGACCTACATTATCTTTAAAATGGCTGACAAAACTTCTACCCGTTTCTACAATATAAAGTGATTCACATGATCCGCATTGCAATTTATACACGCCGGATGAATTATGTTTACCACCCTACTGATCCCTGTAGATTTCCGATCTTATGTTTCAACTTAGGGTTGGTTGGTTGATTTAGAGGGAAGGGACCTAACTGCGAGGTCATCGGTCCAATCGGAGGAGGAAACTTCCTGGCATTTGCCTGAAGCGATTCAGGGAAATCACGGAAAACCTAAATCATGATGGCCGGATGCCGGTTTGAACGTCGTCCTCTCGAACGCGAGTCCAGCGTGCTGATCACTGAGCCGCCTCGCTCTGTGTTTCTACTTAAACCTCAGCTGCCATCTCGTCCGGAATCCAACCCTAAATCTTTTTGGGAAGGAGTGGGCTTCTCGGAGATTGGTCCCCTATATTTCAACGTTAAGTACTTTTTTATATCACCTGGCCGTGGTAGTTTCATCTGCCTATGCTTCCTCTTCAGTACGGTAACCAGGGAATGCTTACAACCATTAGTCACGGCAACCTGCTTCAAAATGTTTAACTCTTTATTAAATTCGTCCTCGTTTAGAGGAAAACTAAACAGGCGTGCTAGCATAGCACGAAAGTGGGCTACCTTGTGTCTAATGGGATGATTGGAATCATTTCAGATTATCGTATCAGACTGCGTTGGCTTACGAAAAATTGAGAAGCCCTGGCTCTCATCACTTCTCGTAATAATTAAATCCATAAAACTCAATTTCCCATCCACTTCAACTTCCAACATGTGCTGGATCTTCGGACGCTGTTCGTTGAATAAATTAAAATCCTTGTCGTAAGTACCCCTCACAAACACGAAAATATCATCGACATATCTTTTACAGAAAATAGTATTCTCACAGAGATCCTGATTCAGTTTAAAATTTCTACTCTCCAAGTTATTAATAAAAATTTCAGACAATAAGCCTGAGAGACAACTGCCCATAGCAAGGCCAAATGGATGTTGGTAGACTTTATTTTTAGAACCAAAGTAATTATATTTTATCATGTGCATCTACGGGTAATGCAAGCGAATAATATTTCTTCCGTCTATTCCTAATGATTCTCTTAGGTTAGGGAGACCATTCCTTGGTGTGTAAAGAGTTTAACTGTAATTGCTCATCAGTTATGAATGTTGTGTGCTGATTTTACACAATGTGTATTCAACCACATAACTCTGTTTTTAAAAATAAAAATCCATTGTAAATTGTACAACTCTTTCATCACTTATACAAAAAGACACCAAAGTTCGCGGCGGGACGTCTACTCATTCCATGGTTTTCATTAGGAGAACAGGTATTTAACTATACACGTACCAAGTATAAGAATGCTAGGCGCACACGCCCCTCCCCCTTCCCCCGCCACCCCTCCCCCATCTACGTTCGTGTATCTGCTTGCTAACAACTCGTTATTTTGTTGCGCGACATTAGATTATTGTTATATGGTGCTAAATTTAATAATAATAAATAAAGCAACAGGCAAGGAAGATGTCGTGTAGGATAATGCAGAGGGAATAAGGCAGTCTCAAATTACATTCAATGTTTTATTTGCTTCGTCCTACCTTAAAAAAATCAATTTAAAAAGAATTGTGTAAGATTCTATCAGAACCGTTGTGCACAGCAACTGTGGCACATTTCAAAAAAGGAACGGAATTCAACAATCAGTCGCACATCCTGTCTCTGCTTTTACTGGAGTTCTAGATTTCAGCCACTAAATAGCGACAATCAGTGCTAAAAAAATAGAAGAAAATATACAGTAATCAGTACCTGAAACACTCAGCGAAAACCACTTTGTACAACAGTAGTGACGAAGTTAGGTAGCGTACTGTTTAAATCAAGTCATATTGACGGGTCAAGCTTTGGAGAACATATATTACTACACGACTTTAAGGCCTACACTATACCATTAAATAAATGTGAACAAACACTTTACAATAACATTACACATTTTTATAAAATTATATTTCGATGATTTTTTTCAAACGAACATGTTAGAAGATACGTTTCATTTATAATTCCCTAGTAGAATGCGTAACATTTAATTAATCAGGATGAGAAAAGTAGTAGCCTACTCTCAGTTTACCTTACAATTCCAAGATTTGTTCTACACACTTACAGAAGAGTAAACAGCCTTCTCATACTTCAGTCTCGTGGCAGGATGAAACCCTATTATTTCCACAACGGCAGGTACTTTCAGTTGAAGTGTCCCTGAAAGGATGTATATCAGAAATGTAGCACACTACTTTAACTGTGATCATGATCTCGGGCGCCATGGGATACCTAAATAAGTGTAAAAACTGGGTGATGCAATGCATCTGAATTAAATCAGGTGATGCTGAGGAAGTTAGTTTCGGAAATGAGACACCAAACTTAGTGGATGAGCTTAGCTATTAGGGCAGCAAAATAAGTGATGATGATCGAAGTAGAGAGAATGTAAAATGCAGACTGAAAATAGCAAATAATTCATTTTGAAAACTATCTAATTTAAATTCAAGTGTTTTTTTCAATGTATTTGTGGAGTTTAGCCTTGTATGGAAGCAAAACATGACGATAAAATCTTCAGTCAAGAGGGGAGTAGAAGATTTCCAAATGGAATGTTACACACGAATCCCGAATCTTATTTTTGTAGGTAGGATAAATAACGCAGAGGTACTGAATCGAATTGGTGACAGCAGTAATTTATAGCACAACTTGACTAAAAGAAAGGTTTGGTTGATAGGACATATCCTGAGTCATCAAGGAATAGCTAGTTTGGTAATGGAGTGTCGTGTTGGGTGTTAAAAATTGTAGAGAGATGTTGCATTCATTACGCAGAGATGAGGAGGCTAGTGCAGTGTAGAGTAGTGTGGAGAGCCGCATCAAAGTAGTCTCTGTCTGAAGACCACAACAACAACACTTTATAACTCTTACTTTTGCTCCCGTCTGTTCCCTGGTACTTTTTTATTCTTTTACTGTGTCTACTAGTTATGGATCTCAACATTTCCCATTAGTAGCCTTCAGTTTCTAAATGATATCGTCTTAAAAGTTCATACCTGGCTGCTTTAAGCGACATGTATTACTAAAGATCCAGCAGCTTGCTACTTAGATCTATGTTCACATTTAATATCTAGTACATTGGTACTGCTCAGCTTAATTGTTTCTTGTCCGCTTGTTATCCTCAACTACCAAAGATTATATGTCCCATCAACGGGTTACATACCTTCATAGTTAACTAGTCGTGTTTTCATTACTTTTCGATACTGGAGGATGTAGCAGTTATAGCATTTGCACTCGCCTCTTTGTACCGTGCAATTTTGTTGTGTCCCCGGCCGGTACATCTGACGAAGGCTGAGCGTTTAAGTTTCTATTTCGTTTACCAGGTTTTCAAGAACAAATATGTTACAAGTTGTGATACTGAAAAAATAAGGAATTCTAACTGGAAGCTAGTGGAACATTTTCAGTTGTTTGTTATTCTGAATGTGATAATGTACTGTACTAGTAAACATAGGAACTGAAAGAAAAGTCAAGCTTCAACGATTCCAACTCCGTCCACAGTTAAGGCATCTGAAATGCAATACCGCAGTAGCTCGCTTCCTGCGAAGCCAGTTCGTGTCGCTTTAATGTAAGAAATTTTTCCCTTTGGAAGTTGGCCGCTCCTGGAAAATAAGGCAGAGGTGCGTATCTCCGCAGCGTCAGCTTGAGATCCAATTTCTTGCTACGAATCCAGAACTCCTCCACTAGTATATGCCGTGTAAATTTTATGAATGTAACTGGTACTCATTTCCCTTACGGACGAGGTGCAGAGGATCGTGGTCTGTTATTCTATGACACATGATTACGCCGTTTTATATCCTTATTTATAAACTATCGGATCGAATGTGTCGGGACACATATTAGTGAACATTGATACCGGGTGTGTGCCCTATCTTCGCCTTTAGGAGGGCTTGAACTCTGCTAGGGAGATTTTCAGTGATGTGTCGGTGTAAAAGTCAGTGGAGGAGCCGCAGTAAGAGAGGACAGTATTGTAGGATGCTGGAATCTGGAACGAAGGCACCGATCTCACTCAGCCCAGAGGCGTTCTATGAGCCTAGGGTCTGAACTCTTGGCAGGTCGTTTCAAGAACATTATTGTCCACAAACCGGCGCCTCACAGATGCTGCTTAATAACAGGTTGCATTGTCATGCTGACAAAAACAATTATCTTCTCCGAACTGCTCCTCTACCGTACGCAGTACACAATTTTGTGGGTATACCCTTCAGTAGTTACCATTTTCTTAAGCATAACAAGGGAATCACGCTGTAACCAGGAATAAGTCCTCCTTGCCGTAACACCTTCTATTTTACTGTCGCAGGAAATAGCTTGATTTATCACTCCGAATCACTCATTTCCACTCATCCACTGTCCATTTGCGTCTACATCTACATCTACACAGATACTCTGCACGTCACCCTGCGCTCCACGGAGGAAAGTACCCTTTACCACAACTAGTCGTTTCCTTTTCTGTTCCACTTTCAGATAAAGCGAGGGAAATACGTTTATTTGCCTCCGTATGAGCCCTAATTTCTCATATCTTACCATCGAGGTCCCTACGCGAAATTTTTCTTGGCGGTAGTAGGATTGTTCTGCACTGAGCTTCAAACGCCGGTTCTCTAAACTTTCTCAGTAGTGTTCTTCGAAATAAATGTCTCGGGAGCTCATCCCGAAGTATATCCGTAACACTTGCGTGAACATCGAACATACTGATAACAAATCTAGCAGCTCGCCTATAAGTTGCTTCCACGTCTTCTATCAATCCCATCTGATGCAGTTCTCAGACACTCTTCACATGACCTCCAGTGTCGCATAGAACCGATTAAGAAATGTATGGCTTCCGAAGACTTGCCCCACTATTACACCCTGTTCCTTTTAACTGCCTACGTACAGTGCTTCATCTAGCTGGGCTGGTGATAGCACTGTGGATTCATTTCGCTGATTTCATGCTACTTTTCCAACCACTCTCCTTTATTCTCAACGGTCCCTGTCCGTCGGTACGTGAGGTCTTCCGCGTTTAGCTGTGGCTGATACTTCGCCGTTGATATTCACAGCCGAATCACCAACGCTCGAGTCTGGCAGCTACAAGTGAAATGTCCGTGATGGATTTGTTACTGGGGCGACACCCAGTGACTTGTGGACGTTCTAAGTCACTGAGCTCTCCTAAACGACGCATTCAGCTGTTACCGTTTCTCTGCAGACAACACAGTACTCACCGACCCCACTAATATCAGCTCGCCCGCCTCCAGTGACGTCTACTGGTCAATTCTGCATTAAATACTCGTCCCTGAATACTTTTTAGCAGATAGTGTACAACAGTGCAAGAATGAGAAATAACCTGTCTGATTTTGGAGTCACGCCGTGTCATGATAATTCTATTAGGTACTACCTATGAGAACACTGTGAGTTATGTTGTTATTACACTGAGGTTCTGATTTCACGAACATGGTATTTTCAGAGAGCGAAGATATTTATAACAAGAATCCGGAAGCATCTTGTGAAGCTAGCACGATCTTTATTCAAGCGATTCAGAGTGCTTAGACAATTCTGGCCCGGTTAATATCGTATGGAAACACATATCTTATGAGGCAACTCGTTTCAATTCAGAGTTGCGAACGGTGCCCGAGGTAGATGGTGTGTGCCTCTAATTCAGGAACGTGTTCGAGGTAGTTCAACACTCTCGCTTAGTGAAGAAAGTACGAGGTTAGCGATTATCTAACGTGTTGTGTAGCTGAAGTGAAAGTTAGAACACCTGCAGTCTGCAGCCGACGACGGTTGATGAAGGAAGCGATAGTGTAGTGTGAACCAGATATCTACGGACACTGGTTATCTAATATTGGCTGCTGTTATGATAGCACAGGAGATTGGATTTCTTCTGACTTACGTTGGTCAATGAGGCTGAAGATGATGTAATGGAACAGCGAAACTGGTAGCGAAAATAAACTCAACGTAAAGAGGTGACTGCAGGTGTTTTAGTTGTAATTGAATCAGATGTGCGTTCTAGGTGAAAAGCGGAGAACCGTGCCAGCCCCGGCAGTCAGTCGCTTTACTCCTGATGGCGATGGCGGAGACGACTTCCAAAGCTCGACCATCTTATTCGAACCTACGCGGCTTGAAAACCGAGAAGATTTTAATGAGAGTTGCCATCGCGAAAGACTCCGAGGTAACATTGTAGATTAAACAAACACTGTTTTTTGCCTTGATTCATAAATTTTATTACGGTTACTGCACGACATGGTTTTCGGGTTATAAGCGCATTCTCAAGCACATTAGTGATTCTAAACAGGATAAATCAAAAAAAGATAAACATGATCCTAACGCAATGATGAGCACCTCAACATATTAATGTATCGATCCTTCAAAAATGGTTCAAATGGCTCTGAGCACTATGGGACTCAACTGCTGAGGTCATTAGTCCCCTAGAACTTAGAACTAGTTCAACCTAACTAACCTAAGGACATCACAAACATCCATACCCGAGGCAGGATTCGAACCTGCGACCGTAGCGGTCTTGCGGTGCCAGACTGGAGCGCCTTTAACCGCACGGCCACTTCGGCCGGCTATCGATCCTTCGCTTAATGTAAAATTACCTCAATGACCATATCTTGACAACCTGCATATTGACTTACACAACTCAGCAATTACACTAACATGTCTAAATATACCTAGGAATAAAGTTATGATCAGCCTATGGTTTTTTATCTACTCGTGAACTGATGGCCAAAGTTTACTTCTATCTAGGAGTTATGATATCATTCAAAAAAAGTGAATAACTGAGTTGCGTTTGCTCATATCATAATAGGTGTGGGGATACACACGCCTATTTTTTAATTTCTGCAATCTCTGACTGGCTGAGTTTAGCCCCCTTCTCTTCTGTGTGTAAGACTTCTACATCTATTATGTGTTTGTGGCTTTTGTTAAGCCAATATTCTGCAATGGCTCAATGAGGCTTCTTCGATCTCCAGCTTCTATGATGTTCTTTAAACCTGGTTTACACTGATGTCACAGTCTGTCCAGTGTAGCAAGGTTGACACTCACGGCGAATTATCTTACAAACCCTACTTTTTATGATGACCCGTTTGTCTTTCGCCTTGAAGACGCAAATACCTATTGTCTGACGGAAATAGAAAAGCACAGTGAAACCCTCTCCATTAAGAATGTTACATTCCTGTTTCACGTTTTCGTTATAAACGGTAATCTGCCCGATTTCTATTCCAGTTTGCTCTGTTGATCAGTGGGGACCGTAAGGACCTGGCTTGCTTCTTCACCTTTTTACTTAGAATGTTGGCGATGACGCTGCGGTCAAATTCATTACTTGTGAGTATTGGTTTTATTGTATTAAATTCTTGTCCAAAGTGTTCTTGTGACATGGGGCTGAAAGGAGATGGTGGATCATATGGTGGAATGCTGCATGTTTTAATTTTCATTTCATATTGAACAGCAGAAGTCTTCGTAACCAACTATTACAAGGGGGGCATTCAGTGATTTGATTGGTAGGTGGACGCAAAACTTGCTAATAGATATAAACTCAACACGTCGTTCTTAAAGAGGAGAAATCGTAAGCTGTAAAAGCATTTGTGGGACTGCATTACTGGGAAGGGTTAATGTATTGGATGCAGAGCATCTTTAGGAGAGCCACGCGTTTCGTCATTGGTCTGTTTAGCAGGCGCTAGACGATAACCGTCATGATCATCAAACTCCAGTGGCAAACGCTAACAGGGCGGTGTTGTACGTCATGGGGAGGTTAGCCGCTGAAGTTCCGAGAAAGTCCTGTAAATACAGTAAGGCAACATATTACTTTCTACCTACAACTCACGAAGTGGTTACGATGAGGTGACGACAGCAAGGATCAGACCGAAGTCCTTCTTTCTACTCGCGATTGTAGCAGGAAAGCAGGTAGTGAAGGTAGTAGCAGAAGTTCCCTTTGCAACACAGGGTTGGAAGACTTGGCGGTTGTAGTTGTAGAAGCGTAGGGAAGATCGGCTAGTGACAGCTGGCCGTTTCTATCGGACAAGAGCTATTCCTAAACTCTAGCGCTCATAACAGCACCGGTCGTCCCACGGCAGTGTGTACTGTGGGGGAACAGGACCTCTCATGCGATTTCAACCGAAATTGAACAAAATTCATTAATTACTGTTGAATTATTGCAACAACATAGAGCTACTGATGTATAGGTAGGGTTCTGAACGTGAAAATATCTTTTAGCATACCCTTAGCAGTATCAAAGCACTTCAATGACGTGTATCATTAAGTTTTTCAGAACTGCAAAAATTATTAAAAAACGCATATTTATTGTTGTTGGATTTCGTTTCTAACATACTTTAAAGAGATACTGATGCGTAATTAAGGTCCTGAAGCTGAAAATATTGAATACGGCAATCAAAGGGAAAGTGAGATCTGCTACGGAGTCTTAAATTTCTGGACGAATTGCAACAGAAAAATTAGCAACATACATGGAATCTGGTAGAAGAGTTCATCAAAAACAATAAATATTGTTTTGAAAATATTAATTTATAAAGTAACTGACTAGAGAAGAGTATTTTCAAGAGGGGGGCCTAAGTGCCCCTCCAAATGGAGTTAGGAGATTTAATCTACCGCAACGCTTCGTTAGCGTGTGTTTTATAGGAGGAAGCAATTTCGAGTTACCAGTTATGACAGATAGCATAAAAATCATATTTTTACAAAATTTTCTTCAATAGGCAAAGCTCGATATGGTACAATATAAATGGGATGAAAATAACGTGAAGGTAGCTATAGAAACGGTCAGAGTATTGAAATACCTATCATGTACCCGGCTTCTAGAAAAACGTCAGATTTTAACTTTTCAAGAAGACAAGGAGGTGCTTCTTTTAGGAAATGATAAGTTATTTCCGAACACATTCAGTGATGGACACGAAACACTATGATAAGATTTTGTTAAAAATTAAATAACCAGGTTACACCCATAAGTAAACACTTGTTCTTAAATGTAATAAACAAGTATGCAGAGCAACTGAAAACAAGGCATCGGTTCAATAATACAAAAACGGAAACTGTGTGATTTTATGAAGAGACGTGAAGATTTATGCCTGAGGACAGGTGAATAGAAGCATTTGCTGCGAGCAGCAGGTTTCAGAAGAGAAAGCAGGATGACTGATACTCTGACAGACTATAGGTCGACAAATTAACGAGCTCACTATTATAAGCGCTTACGAATCAATTAAAACTTCTTTGCAGCAAAAGTTACTTTTTACACATTAAACTTTCGTATCCGGCAAATCCGTAAAATTTAAGCAAGCGTAATTCAAAGCGTAGAGAAAAATGGAGTTTGATAATTTTATTAAATACAGAGAAGTGTACTGATTAGTGTGAAAGTTGTTCCAATATAACTTTTAGAAAAATAATATCTCGTATCAGTTTACACGTCCGACACTAACTGATCCTCCCCTATACATCGAATGGCATCTCGGTCGTCCTTTCTGTCCCGCACTTAAACTTAATTACTGTGAAAATCGCACTTTGCGAACTCATTTCCAAGTTCTGAGACATCATTACAGCGGTGGCTTAGGTGAGGCTTCTGCAGCAACCACGAAGTAGGATGACTGACTAAGTGTTAATTCTCTTTTACAGCGCTGATCTTGACTACAAAACACGTACGACCTCCATTAGCACTTCTCGACCAGCAGTCACAACTGAGATGGCGCATCGGCAAAAGAAACCGTAACGCTATTATACGACCTCGTTCTCTTATTTTCTGTTCTGTAGGTAAGAGACTGAAAAGTTTAAAATGTGACACAGCAGTATGAAGTAATTTCAGGAGACGGCACAACGGTGCCGAACCATTCTTACTATCAAGAATTGCCCATAGTATAATTAGGCCGTTCACGGTGAAATATGCTATTAAATCAGGGAGTGGAGGAGATGAACAGGGCTGTGTAATGGTTTATTTCCAGTAGGGAACTTCTTTCTGAGTATTAATCGATTGTATAGTCACGACGCCGCTTTTTATCTGTACTGTGTAATTTTTTTTCATTTTTTATACGAAATCGTAAAGTTATAATAGTACTTTTACATGTTTTATAGTTTCAACTATATTTACTGTCAGCATGTCACGTTTTGACAATATTCATCACGCTGGGCTGTGTCAGCGTTAGTTGGTGGCAGTACGTTCACCCTCGGATAGAAGTTTTATTTCAGATCTTTTTGGGGAAAGTAAAAAGCTAGTGCCGTAGGTAGCATGCTCCGCGTCTAGACTACCGCAGTTCGCGTGTCCTTTACACTTCGTCTGCCACCCTGAATCTTGCCTCCTAAGATACCCCAACTCCTTTACTTTGTCTACTACATGCACATTATTTTCGATGTTAAGTTTCTCGATACTACGTCTGCACAGCAGTTCCTATTTGTTTGGTTTACTGCCAGGCCGTATTGCGAGCCTAGTGAAAACTTTATTGCATTCAACAGATCGACTGATCTTGCTCTATATCAGGTGCTGCAAGTCTTCCTCATTCTGACAGAGGTTACCAAAATTACATTCCGTTGGACAGCTTTCACTGATGTTTGGAAATGAATGACCCGTTACAGTTCCTAAGAGATATCGATCTGCAGGTCTTCTTGTATCTTTGTTTTCAATCATCGAGGCACCAAGTGCAGTAATTTCCTTTTGACTTCTTCCTGTTTCCTGATTTTCTGTCTTTCCATTATGCATTTGAATTTCGCTGTCAACTTTCCTTCTTTCGCCTGTCCATACACTGACGCGCTTTCTGATATTTTCCTGAAAAGCATGAACTTACTAATCTTGTTTCTAAAAGTTCATCTGTCTATAGTTGCAGCTTTCGTAACGTTAATTTGTTCTAAATTATTTTTCACTTATTTCATGACGTGATTTTGAGACTTTGTCAAATTAGTCAAAAATTTTTTTAGTTAGTATTTACTAATTCATTCGATGCAAGTGACCCTGAAACAAAATACACCTTTTAATAAAAGTATCAGATAATTCTGCTGTTTTAATGTAGATTTATTCGTTATATATTTTCATCCACGTACTTCCAAATATTCCAGGACAGCATAATTTCCGTACTACTACACTTTCCTTTTACTCCAACTCTTCGATTCTTTTCTTTTTGTTGAAGACTAAACATTTCGCCGTATAAAGGGGCTCATGTTTCATGACTGTGTTTTAGTGTTGGATTTTTGTTTTTATTGAGAGCGATTTTTTAATTTAAATTTATGTTGCGTTTCAACCTCAATTTTATTTCCTTCATATCTTCTTCGTTATTCATATTGAACGCCAGAGGAGAAAGAGTGCTTCCCCTTCCGGACCCTAATTCAAGAATTTCTGTGTTGTTGTCCTGTGCACATTGTTGACCCTTATTTATGTACTGTATAGCTTGTGCCTTTCGCCGGCCGGTGTAGCCGAGCGATTCTAGGCCCTTCAGTCAGGAACCGCGCGACCGCTACGGTGGCAGGTACGAATCCAGCCTCGGGCATGGAAGTGTGTGATGTCCATAGGTTAATTAGGTTTAAGTAGTTCTAAGTTCTAGGGGACTGATGACCTCAGATGTTAAGTCTCATAGTGCTCAGAGCCATTTGAACCATTTTGAATCTTGTGCCTTTCACAACACCTGCTCTCTACTTCTCTGTGCATTTCAAACGTCTTCCACCACTTTATATTTTGGAATACTTTTCGTACCCACAAAAGTGACTTGATTTTTCTTCTCTCTTACTACGATAACGAAGCATGACAACAACTGCGTCTCTCTCCTGCCTTTAAATGTGCTTACCTGCTACCCATCGTCGTGTAATAGACCACCAATTTTCATTCCGTTGTTGGAACATATGGCTGGAAACACAAGGGAGAAAACTTAAAATTGGAAAGTAACATCCCGATGACGATGTATTCTTTGACGCTGGACAACCACGAATTTTGGGAAGAAGAGGGAAGTTTATTAACAGCGTTGTTATCATAGGAATCCCGTATTTTGAGAAATAAGAGGAACGCTAGTTAGCTAGGTAAAGAATTAAACCACCATTCTCACTAATGCGAGTTCACTGCCGCCCCACACTCGGTGACTGAAGCAACAACAGAATGATAAGGAGCGAAGTTACTGCCAATCAGAAATCTAACGAAGTACCAAAATACACTGCATGTTAAAAAGAAAAAAAAGTAAGGCACCCAGAATGGGAGGTGGAAACGTAATGAAACTTCACGAATTGAAAGGCTAGGTGATTTTATTTCAGTGATGACATCATCGAGCCAAATTGACAAAGAATTTGATCAGTATGGCGTTGCACTATGCTCTGGAAAAGTGTCATGAAGTAGTCGGATCCTCTTTGAGGGACGCTGCTGTTGCAACGAATCCTTGACGTTCGGGATATTGATCTGGAATGGAGATAACCTCCGAGATGGTCCGAGAAACGTTCTGTCTAGGGATCGTGCTGCGTATTTGGGTATATCAACATCATCTAGACCTTTCACAGAGTCACATGCTATTTGTAGACGAGCATTATCCTGCTGAAAAATGTGCAACGATACTATTGCATGACAGGTAACAGATGCAGACGATAAATGTCCGTAACGTACCGTTGTGCCGTTAGGGGTCCGTCTATCACTACCAGTCAAACCCGATAGGTACCAGATAGCTACCCACCACAGGACGCTGGCGTAAGACCGCTGTGCCTCTGCAAATCATGGACCTCTCCCCCCAGGTCGCCGCCATATTCGACAACCGTGGCCAAGAACAGTCATTCGTCACTGGACACAATGGGACGCCATTTGCCAACAGTCCACGTTTCCCCGTCACGCTACAACTCCGAACGAAGCGATTCGTGCTGTGGTATTAACGTCAGCCTATGCATTAGACGGTAAGTCCCTGCTGCTAGTCTACGACCAACAGTGCTGGATGACTCAGAGAATGGTACAGGGAACCCATTATTTGTTTCCGTATCCCAGGTGTATAACTGGAGGGGTCACAGTGTGCTCGGTGCACAATACGGCGATCATTCCTTGTGGTGGTCAGATGCGATTGACTGGTAGCTTTAAGACGAGTATGCCTGCCTCAAGTTCCTAGGCAGTCCAGCGTTGACAACTGTCATATCCGAACGCCCCACAAACGTGGATGTAGCACGATTCAACCACACGGACAAATGGGGACATACAATGAGGCACCTATGAAACTTTGTCAGGTTCCGATAACAATGTTACCCATCTCAGTGATCACTCGACATCTGAATTGTCGCTCCTTACCAGGATTGGTAACAAAACTAATGCACTTTGGTGGCTATTCTACGTGTCTCAGAGATTTGCAGCAAAGTGTTTTTTTTTTTTTTTTTACGTATCCACCTATGAGGTGTACACGAGCACAGTCAGTCACATCCGACCACCTGTCCTGGATTCCTCACTTTTCTTTTTTGTTTTGTTTCGTCAGACAGTGTATATGCGAACAGTTTGTCGAAAATCGGCTGGTACAATTGGTGACATTGTTTTAATGTGCGTGCGTAAGTATTTGATTGTATTAACTGAACTAATATAAATGAAAAGTGAACGGTGTGTTCATAAATACGTTCTCGAAATGTAATGAGTGGATCATAAGTGTTTGGTAGTCGCGCTAAACAGGTGTGTGTGTCCAGCAGTGTGTTACCCAAGACATGCCAGTAAGGCAGCCGTGGCTTTGAGAACAGAGGTTGGAAAAGGACACAGAGGAATTATATTCAGTGGCGCACAGATAGGGAGGACGCGTGTGTCGCGTTGCGGGGGCGGATGGAGTCAGCCGATACGGCGGCAGGCAGGCAGGGGCGGCAGGCGTATCGTGTGGTGGCGGTGTGGGGGCGGAGGAGGCGTGGAGGACAGGCGTGGAGGCCGCGCGTGGGCGGCAGGTGCTGGGTGGCGACTGCTTGCTGCTGACAGCCGCCCGTGTCGGCGGGGCGCCCCGCTGCGGCGGAAAACTGCCCCCGCGGAGAACAGCAGGTCCTTCCGTAAGTGCGCACAAAAATGTAACAGGACAAAGAGAATGTTCCAGTGAGCAAACAGAGCGAGTTGGCGCAGTGGTTAGACACTGGACTCGCATTCGGGAGGACAACGGTTCAATCCCGCGTCCGGGCGTCCTGATTTAGGTTTTCCGTGATTTCCCTAAATCGCTCCAGGCAAATGCCGGGATGGTTCCTTTGAAAGGGCACGGCCGACTTCCTTCCCCATCCCTCCTTAATCCGATGAGACCGATGACCTCACTGTCTGGTCTCTTTTCCCAAACAACACCAACCCAACCAGTGAAGAAGCTGAGGCAAGGAACGTCGGGTCGGTGAAGTCAGCTTAAGGAGATAGGGATGTAAACTTGTCTACCGCTTTGTCTAGCATTAGTGTTTTCCAACTTATTTACAAGTAATATGAGTGAGACGCCCTGCTAAACCCTCAGGACCGGACAGGTATTTAAGTTGTGGAAAAGGGGTCAAAATAAGAGGCTGACAGCTACATTCAAACATACAACCTTTTATTTGATCAAACATTACAAGAGCCAAGAATTTTTTTCGTTTGTTTGTAAGAAACGACAGCTATAGTTTAGGAACTTAATTAGCGGCTGAATAGGCCGTACGATCTCATGCCTTAAGGGCAAGACCACTTTAATTTAAAAACGGCTGAAAGCCAATAACTTAAAGCTCAACCAAAATCAGAAATTTAAAAGGCAAATCCTTATCTTAAAATAGTTCCTTAATTAGTCTGAAGGCCCAAGGATCTGACACTTTAAGAGCAACCAACTTAAATTCAAAATTGGCTGAATGCCCAACCCTTAAGACTCAATTACATTAATTTTCAAAATGCCAAAGGCCTTACATAAAACAGTTCTTAACTTAGGCTGAAGGCCCAAACCGTCTGACAGCATTAGAGCAGCACAACTTTAAGTCAGATTCAGTTGAAGGCCCAAAGAATCTGACGCTTTAAGAACGAAACAACTTAAATCCAAAATCGGCTGAAGGCCCAACACTTAATAACATTAATTTTCAAAATGCCAAAGGCTTTACCTAAAACAATTCTTAAATTAGGCTGAAGGCCCAAACCATCTGACGCCTTAAGGGCAAAACAACCTTAATCTAAAAATCGGCTAGAAGCCATACAAGTACAAACAAAAAGAACAAACAAGAAACGGCAGTGCTCCCAAGCGCGCTCAGAAGATCCGAGGGTCGGCCTGGAGTTCAGACATTAACGCTCGCTCGCAGTCGGCCCAACCATTGTCGATCCACGACAACCCAACCGACAGACAGTCAACAGACCCACCGACAAGATAACCTCCGCTTCACCCGACCAGCTAGCAACAGGGATTTCAATGGAACAATGTAGAAGGTATTGGCGCCCACAGCCAATGATACGTTGAGCTCTAAAAGTACACACCGTGCTGAATAGCGACAACACGATGAGGGAAATACACTGCTTCAATTTACGTCAATGGCCAGGGCAGGTAACCGGAAAGTTAACGGCCACAAGGCAGGTGATTCCGCTGGCGCACTTCAATTCAAATAGCCAAGTACAGTTAAACTCCACTGCAGGGTGGCTAAATATTAGCCAATTTGAAAACATATGTTGTTGCTCGCGGGAATATTCCAACAGCCGACAACGAACTCCAAACGACACAATGTGAGCAGTCGTCACTTGCTGGTAGATTAGGTAAAAACTCAACTTTCATGTCCGGGATCGATGAGCCATGAACCTCGTAGCAATGGGAGCAGCGCCACACACTCTGACACCGCATAGAGGCCGGCATCGGGCCCGGCCAAACTACGCGCCACGCAGATTTCCTCGCTGCTCCGTGCCAACCACCCAACTACTCACAGACCACACAACCGGAAACTACACTAATGGCCATTAAAATTGCTACACCACGATGATGACGTGCTACAGACGCGAAATTTAACCGACAGGAAGACGATGCTGTGATATGCAAATGACTAGCTTTTCAGAGCATTCACATAAGGTTGGCGCCGGTGGCGACACCTACAACGTGCTAACATGAGGAAAGTTTCTAACCGATTTCTCATACACAAACAGCAGTTGACCGGAGTTGCCTGGTGAAACGTTGTTGTGATGCCTCGTGTAAGGAGGAGAAATGCGTACCATCACGTTTTCGACTTTGATAATGGTCGGATTGTAGCCTATCGCGATGGCGGTTTATCGTATCGCGACATTGCTGCTCGCGTTGGTCAAAATCCAATGACTCTTAGCACAATACGGAATCAGTGGGTTCAAGAGGGTAATATGGAACGACGTGCTGGATCCCAACGGCCTCGTATCACTAGCAGTCTAGATGACAGGCATCTTATCCGCATAGTGCAGCCAGGCTCAATCCCTGAATCAACAGATGGGGACTTTTGCAAGACAACAGCTATATTCAGATACAGTTCGACGACGTATGCAGCATCATGGACTATCTGCTCGGAGAACATGGCTGCGGTTACCCTTGACACTGCATCACAGACAGGAGCGCCTGCGATGGTGTACTCAACGACGAACCTGGGTGCACGAATGGCAATACGTCAATTTTTCGGATGAATCCAGGTTCTGTTTACAGCATCATGATGGTCCCATAGGTGTTTGGCGACCTCGCGGTGAACGCCCATTGGAAGCGTGTATTCGTCATCGCCATACTGGTGTATCACCCGGCTTGATGGTATGTGGTGCCATTGGTTACACGTTTCGGTCTCCTCTTGTTCGCATTGACGCACTTTGAACAGTGGACGTTAAATTTCAGATGTGTTACGACCCGTGGCTCTAACCTTCATTCGATCCCTGCAAAGCCCTACATTTCACCCGGATAATGCACGACCGCATGTTGCAGGTCCTGTACGGGCCTTTCTGTACACAGAAAATGTTCGACTGCTGTCCTGGCCAGCACATTCTCCAGATTTCTCACCAATTGAAATCGTCTGGTCAATGGTGGGAGAGCAACTGGCTCGTCACAATACACCAGTCACCACCCTTGATGAACTGTGGTATCGTGTTGAAGCTGCACGGGCAGCTGTACCTGTACACGCCATTCAAGCCCTGTTTGCTCAATGCCCAGGCGTATCAAGGCCGTTATTACGGCCAGAGGTGATTGTTATGGGTACTGATTTCTCAGTATCTATGCTCCCAAATTGCGTGAAAATGTAATCACATGGCAGTTGTAGTATAATATATTTGTCCAACGAATACCCGTTCATCATCTGCATTTCTTCTTGGTGTAGCAATTTTAATGGCCAGTAGTGTATAAGTGCCAGGCCCGGGTACGGTGAATGACCAAGTATACATCCCTCGCAGGGTCTTTGGGAGCCATAATTGATTGTTCTCCAATTACAATGGGTTTACGTAATTAGAAGTCGGTTACAGGGAAGATGCAAGGGGTAATCCTGGAACATGAACTGCGTTCCCTTAACCTGCTTCAGAAATATTTGATCCTGGTTATTTACGCCCTGTGAAAAGCATAATACATAGCTCAAGTCTTACCCCTTCCTGCCTTGAAGGATAAGAAACCGGAACAGTTGTTATTTGTTTCATATGCAAGAACTACAGTTTCCGATTACGGTACGAGGGAGCTGCATGAGCGCATCACGTTTGGGGTTTGGTATTAAAAGGAAAGGGTGGTTGTTATTGTTTTGGCGAATAATATTGACTGTCTCCCACGCAAAATACACCTTCAACTCTCAGTTGTTTTACTGTCTGCAGCTGGGCAGTCATAATCTACTTGTCGATGTCGGGCGATATCATTTTTAGTTAAAGCATGCCCGTGAATTTCATATTGCTATCAGTTATTTGTGAGCGGATATTCTACAGAGCCCGCAACTTACTATCAAATTTTTGGAAATATTCAGGTGATGGATTAGTGTGACCCTGTCGAACGAGCATCAGCACGAGCTTCTTAGAAGACAGCATGGTTCCATCTTATCCTTCCTGTTGTACCAGTGGAGGTAACCTCTTTCTTGATATCATGAGTTCCACATCCTGTCATCCCTCAATGGGTTCCTGATTCGTATTGCGCTTAGTGTCACGGATCAGTGCAGTCGCTGTCCCATCATTGACACGCTATAACAGCTGTTTACTATTTTTACCCGTGATTTAGGGGCAGCATCTTAGATTAATAATGAAAAGGTCCTCGGTCTAGGCTTCGAATACCACCACCGCTTAAATTTGGAATAGTAATCAGCACTGGTGGCTGAAGACTTCCGGCATATGAAGTCACCCTCTTTCTGCCAACGACCTTGTAAAAGAAGGCAGAGGAGTGGTCAGAGGTTCAGCGGACTCTCTTTCCCTTGGGGTGGACACTGCCCCTAAAGGGGGAAGAATCAGTAGTGATCAACAGCATGAGGATACAGAAGGCAAAGGAAACCACTGCATTAAAGACACATAAGTTGTACCTAAAGACCTGCGGCCTTAATGGAAAAAGTGTCACGATGATCTGACCATTGGGAAAAAATTGTGACACAAAAAAACACTACAGCCGTCCTTATGATCTGATTTTATTTTGTTGCAACCAGTTTCAACGCTTCAATGCGTCATCTTCAGCCTGTTGATGATGCGGTATGGGTTGATTTGGTCCCTGTATACATCACATCAGTTGTCAGCATTACTGGATGCGCAGATCAGATAATGTGTCAGCACTCCAATCACCAACAGTTGAAAGTTAAGAAGAAAGTGAAAGTTAAGAGGAATTAAAGGCCTTTGATTGGAAAGAACAGTGTAATGAGCTGACACTATGGTTTCAGAACAAACTGAAGAAAGAAACAATAAACAATAGTGCGAATGAGATTAGCGGTTAACTAGACATCAAAATTGGGAACCAAAAGTAGAAGAAGTGAAGAAAGTCTGCTACGTGGCTTGTAGAAAATAAACTAACGCTAAATCACAGTAGCCAGCCGGAGTGGCGCTTCAGCCTGGAACCGCTCGACCGCTACGGTCACAGTTTCGAATCCTGCCTCGGGCATGGATGTGTGTGATGTCCTTAGGTTAGTTAGCTTTAAGTAGTTCTAAGTTCTAGGGGACTGATGACCTCAGCTGTTAAGTCCCATAGTGCTCAGAACCATTTGAACCAAATCACAGTAAGACTTATTTTTAACACTTTCTATCACACAATTCAACAAAATTCGACGTTTTAATTTTACGGAATGGGTATATGATTAGTGAAACTGTACAGTTCAAATTTCCATATGTTTAGGTAAATAGTAAACCCACGTTCAGGATCATGTTCAATGACTTAATGCTGCCATTTTTACTATTCGAATCGAATCTGAAGTAAGTGATGGTTCGACACGAAAATTAGTCTAGTTAGCTTATTTTCATTCGCTTATGTCGTTTGGTATTACATTTTGGGTAACTCTTCCCATTCTAAAAGGATATTTTTGGTCCAGAAACGGGCAGTTCGGGCAATAAGTGGTGTAAGTTCACGAACCTCTTGTATATCCCTGTTCATTAGTCTGGGTATTTTGACATCGGCCTCTCAATATACGAATACATATTCCTTACTGTCGTTTGCTAACAATATCAGCTTATCCCAAGAGTTAGCAGCTTTCACTAAGTTAATACTCGGCAGAATTCCTATCTACATTTGGATCGGACTTCGTTAATTCTTGAGTAGAAAGGGATGCACTGTACTGCGGCATCCATTTTCAGTAAGCTACCACAAGAATTCAAAAATCTTAGCTGTAATCCAAGCGCTTTCAAATTAAAGCAGAAGAGTTTCTTCATGGGCCAATCCTTCTATTCTGTTAAGGAGTTCCATGAAAAATTAAGCTAATTCGCATTTTATATTGTTGATGGCGTTTACTTAAACTTATGGCTTGACTTTTTTTGGGTTCATAAGCATTTTATTTTATCTGTTACTACTTTTATGCTGTAATTTCATGTACTGACACGTTCCATGACCTTGGAGATTTGCTCCTCAATTTGGTCCTACGGAACTAGACGTGTAAATAAATAGATAAACGAAGCAAGAAGGACATAAAAATTAGACTAGCACATGGGAGGAGGACATTGCTGGCGAAGCAAAGTGTCCTGGTATCAAACACCACCCACTATTTTGAGGAAGAAAATTCTGGGAATGTACGTCTGGAGTGCGGTATTGTAAGAAAGTGAATCATAGATTGGATTGGATTGTTTGAGGGAAGAGACCAAACAGCGAGGTCATCGGTCTCATCGGATTAAGGAAGGACGGGGAAGGAAGTCCGCCGTGCCCTTTCAAAGGAACCATCCCGGCATTTGCCTGGAGCGATTTAGGGAAATCACGGAAAACCTAAATCAAGATGGCCGGACGCGGGATTGAACCGTCGTCCTCCCGAATGCGAGTCCAGTGTGCTAACCACTGCGCCACCTCGCTCGGTGAAAGTGAATCATGGAATGTGGATTAAAGCGGAAAGATGAGACTGCAATGGTATGAGATATGATGCTACAGAAGGACGCTGAATATTCGGTACACTGGTAAGAAAAGAGAGGTATCCGCAGAATCTGCGAGGAGATAAATATGTGTTTAGAAGACATTTTGAAGATTAAGGGAGAGTACGATAGGACGTTTGTTATGTCATCAAGGAAAAACTTTCGCAGAACTTAGGAGAGCTTTAGAGTGTGAAAACTGTAGGGTTAGACACACATTGGAATGTATCCAACAAATAACTGATGACGAGGGCTGTGAGCGTCACTCCGAGACGAAGAGTTTGGCAAAGAGAAGGATTCTTGGCAGGCCGTATGAAACCAGTTGGAAAAGTGTTTCCATCCTTCCTTCCTCATCCCCTCCCCCCCCCCCTCGCTCCACTACAACCTACAAAAGAAATTACAGCTCGATTACAGCCAGAATAATCGATGTTACTTCTGTCTCTGTCGAAGCCTGGACGTGTCTCTTCCCGGACAGACATAAATGCTTCTCTATACGTGTAGGTAAAAGGGTGTGAACTCGATAACTATGCTGATTTCGCTGACTGCACCAATTCCTGTCGAATTTGAAACCTATTATCCTGGGTTACGTATCCTTTGTGGTTTCCCGCTGCCGCTGACGATTCGTAATGTGAGGAAATGCGAGAACCGCGGTGCGCCGTGGCGCGTCACCGGCCCTGTCTGCCACACACGATGCAGTCAATTTCTGTTCGTATAGCTACGTGGACGTGTAGGCGCGAGACACAGCAACACAAACGGAATTTCATGCATATACTTAACAGAATTTCCGTCCGAACAACTATTCACATTGATCTTCTTTTTTCTTTTTTACCATTCTATTTCATTGTTGCAACAGAGCATAAAAATCTACATAAGTAAAAATGCAAATGTTCATTTGTTCTAAATTGTGTAACTCTGAAATTCCTTCACCGACTGCTTTGAAATTTTGACACAACGTTGCATTCGAATACGAGCACGTTTCTTTGCCTGTCTGTCTGTCTCTTTCCCTCTCTGTATAAAATATATGTATTTATACATCACATAGCGCTCTCCTAGACGTAGAAAATCATTCACATACTGTAAGGGACGTTGTGTCAAAAGCTGAAAGCTATCGGCGAAGAACTTTCGGAGGTACAAGATTTACATCTATGTAAATAAAAATGTAAGTGTTTGTTTCTTCAAAATATTAAATCTCCGAAAATTATTCACCGTTTTCTTTAAAGTTTTCACGCAATGTTACTTGCGAATACGCGTGATTTTAAATACCAAATTTTTATATGTATAAATAATAGTGTAAAATATGAAAGAGGAAAGTTATTTCAAAAAATTTCGAAAAGCTCTTGACCGATATACTTCAAATTTATGGAAAATACACTGATTAATGTTAGAAAGGACAGAGCCTACATATTTTAAAATATATTATATAGTATTATATAGATATATGTATGTAACATATAAATGGGAAGTATTGTTAACAAAAATTTCAAAATGTACTCAACTGGTTTACTTAAAATTTTTACATGTTACTGTAGTAACCACAACCAACAGCGGGAACGCCTTGGGCTGCAGATAGGAGCCGCCAGGCGGGGAAGCCGCAGGCGGTGGAGCACGCACCACCGGGTAAACACAGGACGAGTTGGACGACAGACCAACGACAACTGACAACAACCGACCACGACCGACCTTGAGCGACACAACAAGGAAGAGTTAAACAGCGGAGGCTTGTGGAAACCACAACACCAAACACCAAACGTAAATCCAATCGGAACCAGAGCCATGCAAATGTCAACAACGAGCAATGACCAGAACGCAGTACCGCCGAGAAAGAAACGAATCCAGAGCGAGTACCAGACTCTATGGACTAGGGCAGAGCGGGTCCCTATATACGAAACTGGAGAGAGCGGCAATTGGCCGCTGTCTGCACGTGGCTTAGCGGTGGCGCCCTCGCTGCGCGGAATAGCCGCCGCGGAGGCGGAGCCCTCTATGGGCTGATCACGGCCATTTTTTCTGCCGCAAGTTCGACTTCCGCGGCGGAAGGTACTAGATCCCTCCCCTCCCCCCCCCCCCCCAATTGGTGCAGAGGGGCGGAAATGCCCCGAACGATGCCGAGGCCGGCGGAACGAGCGCACACGTTGTGAGACGTCCGGAGGGACCACTGGGTGAGGGGAGGGCAGACTGTCTGTGGCGTCCATCAAGGGCAGGGCAGGGGGTCAGTGGGCGCCTCTATACCCCGGCGAGGCGGAAGGGGTGCCTGCAGAGCCGGCGAGGAGATGGAGGCTGAAGGGAAGGGCTCCACCTCGAGGGATGTGTCCGCAACAGGAAGCAGGGAAGGCGGTGGGGGAGGAATCAAGGCAGGGGCCAAAGGGCAGAGTTGGTTATGGTGGCGACGCTCGAGCCCTCTGTGTGTCTGTACGGTCTTCACTCGCCGCCCATGAGCCGCTGTCACCGTAGCGGGCGTCCATGCAGTTGTGCTGCCATAGGAGCGGGCCCACACGGCCACGCCCAGGAGGAGCGAGAGCGGGGCCCAGAAGGGGATGGTGTCAGCAAGAGGGTCCGAGGTAGTCGCCCGTGAAGGAGTTCAGCAGGACTATGACTGGCCACTGGTGTAGTGCGGTAGGTGCTTGGAAACAAGGTGAGGGCCTAGGTGGTGGCTGACGGCTCCACTGATTTCATCAGCTGCTGTTTGAAAGTGGGGACCAGGCGTTCCGCCGCGCCATTGGATGAAGGATGGAAGGGGGGAGAGCTAATGTGTTTGAAACCGTTAGCGGAGCAGAAGGTCTGGAACGAGGACGCCGTGAATTCATGCCCGTTGTCTGTGACCAACGTCTGAGGAAGGCCTTCAATGGCCAACACCTGGGCCAAGGCGGTGAGGGTGGCGTCAGTGGTGGTGGACGCCGTGCGAACCACATATGGGTATTTGGAATAGGCACCTTTGATGTGCAGTCACATGGAGCCTAAGAAGGGGCCTGCAAAATCTAGATGGATCCTGTCCCAGGGTTGGCTGGGTGTTGGCCAGGGCACGAAAGATTGTTGAGGGCTAGCCTGATGATGCGCACACACTGTGCAATCATGGACCAGGTGCTCAATGTCTCCATCGGTCCCTGGCCAATAGACATGTCATCGAGCCAACGCCATCATTCGAGAAATCCCCCAGTGTCCGCGGTGTAATAAGTGCAGGACGTGGTGGCATAAGTCCGGAGGGATGGTCACCTGATGGGCGTCCGAGTCCGTGGACAACAGGAGGACGTCCTCCATCACCGAAAGTCTGTGTGAGACCTGACGCCATGGGCTGAAGTCAGTTTTCAAACGTCGGGTAAGGTAGGTAGGCCAACCATGGGTCACATAGCGGAGGATTTGCCGCAGAATGGGGTCCCTGCACGTGGAAGCGGCGATTTGCGTGGCTGTCAGAGGAAATACATCGAGAGTCTCCCGGCGGGCAGAGTCGATGTGGAAGCACAGGACTTCCTGCTGGTCGAAAGTTGGATCGGGTCCTGCTGGGAGACGTGACAAGGCATCTGCATTAGTGTGTTGACTGGTGGGCTTATAGCGGATGGTGAAAGTGTAATTACGCAAGAACAACGCCCAGCACTGAAGACACTGAGTCATCCGTTCTGGGAGGTGCGAATGGGGCCCGAAAAGCGACACTGAGAGCTTGTGATCCGTGATGAGGGTAAACTGCGCCCCAAACAGGTAAATGTGAAATTTCTGAACTGCAAAAATTATGGCAAGAGCCTCCTTTCGATCTGAGAGTAATTCCTTTGCGCAGGGGTTAACGCCTTGGATGCATATGCCACAGGTTGTTCCGACCCATCCTCATTCCTGTGTGCCAGGACTGCCCCAATCCCGTACACTGAGGCATCGGCCGCCACCACCAAGAGACGATCCGGAGAGGAAGGCGTCAGGCAAGCGGCAGATTTCAGCATCGTCTTCAGGCGGGTGAAAGCCTGATTGCAGGCAGAAGTCCACGTGTAAGGTACCCCTTTGCCACACAGGCGATGTAGGGGATGCGCGACGTGGGCGGCTTGGGGTAAGAACTTTAAGTAATAATTTACTTTCCCCAAAAATACCTGGAGTTCGGATAAGTTTTGTGGACGGGGAAGGGGATTGATGGCTGCGACATTGCGGTCTGAAGGGCGAATGCCATCTTTACTGAGCCAATGTCCTAAGTACTCCACTTCCGGTTGAAAAAAACTGCACTTCTCCAGTCGACCACGTAAACCCACAGCCTGCAGGGCGTGAAATAAGGTAGTGAGGTTGCCCAGATGTTCCTGGCGCGTGCGCCCCGTGACTAAGATATCATCGAGGTAATAGACACAAGCTGGTATTGGATGCGTAAGTTGCTCGAGACACCGCTGGAAAATCGCAGGGGCAGAGGAAGTGCCAAACGGAAGACGCTTGTATTTATAGAGACTGAAAGGCGTGTTGATGACGATGATGACCTGCGATTCCTCATCCAACGGCAATTGGTGATAGGCTTCTGCCAGATCAATCTTAGAAAAGTACTCGCCACCTACCAGTTTAGCGAGAAGGTCTTCCTGTCGAGGAATGGAATAAGTTTCGACCAAAGACTGAGCGTTGACCATAGCCCCAAAATCCCCACAAAGACGAAGCGATCCATCGGGTTTCTTGATGACCACTAAGGGCGTTGCCCAGGCACTCGATTTTACCGGTTCGATAACCCCCGCAGCCTGAAGCCGATCGAGTTCCTGCTTGACGGCTGCACGCAAAGCTACTGGGATAGGACGAGCACGACAAACGTGAGGCCGTGTGTTCGGCAGTAAAGTGATGTGTGCCTGGAAATCGGAAGCGCAGCCCAGGTCTGCCGAAAACAGGGAGGAAAAGGACGCGCACAGATCGTCTAGGTACTGAAATGGAACCGTAGTAGAAACGAACTGCACTTCGTATTGAATGGAAAAGCCAAACCGCGTAAACGCATCTAGACCAAATATGGCCAAAGCCGACTGGTGGTCCACCACAAATAGGGTAAGGGGCCAGGGAACGTTTACGTAGAGGGCCATGACAGAAAACTGCCCACGGAGAGGGATGGAACCGTCGCCGTAGACGACCAACCTCCGAGAGGGTGGGGACAATTCTGGAGACCCGAGGCGTGCATACGTCGTCAGTTTGACCAAAGAAACTGTGGCCCCCGTATCGACCTGGAAACGGACGTCCTCGTTAAAGATGCGTAGGGTGAGGAATGTGTCGGTGCGGTGGGCGACTGCGTGTAAAGTATGGACGGCCTCCTGTTGGCCCGCAGGGGCGGGACGGGGGCGGGTCGAGCGGTTACGACAGACAGATCGAAGGTGGCCCTCTTTCTCACAGAGCGAACAGTCTTCCAGCGATGGGGACAGTCAGCTCGAGTGTGGGCCAAGAGGCACTGGGGGCACGACGGGAGGGGGCCACGCGGCCGACGTCGAGGGGTGACCGGCCGTTCGGACGCCATAGAGACGTCAGACACCGAGGAATCTCGATGGCGGTGCCCTCTGGAGACTGCGCCCCGTCGACGGCGATAAGGAGTGGCCACCTGGGGCCGCACCATGAGACGTTCGTTCGCCGCTTGAGAAATTTCGAAGGAATGGGCAATACGCAGAATGTCTTCCAACGAGGGGTTGTCAAACTTTAACGACGCAGTGTGGACCTCTGGATCGGGCGCCAGTTGAACGACCACATCCCGAATTAACGAGTCTGTATATGACGCCTTGCACTGCTGATTGGTGCACGTGAAGTTGCATTTGCGGCTGAGGCCTTGCAAATCCGTAACCCAGGAACGGTAGGACTGACCTGGCTGCTTGTGGTATTGATGGAATTCCAAGCGAGACGCAACCACGTGGTAACGCTGGGAATAATAGTTAGTTAGAAACACACAGATCTCGTGAAAGGAGAGAGCCACGGGGTCGACCAACGGTGCCAACTTGCAGAGCAAGAAAAACGTGTCCGGTGAGGCCCAAGACAAGAACAACGACCGCTGCAGAGAGTCATCCGACACCTGAAAGGCCGTGAAGTGTTGTTTCAGACGATGCAGGTACGTTTCCCAATCCTCTTTTGCTTCGTTGAACGGTGGGAACGGTCGCGGACGTGGGAACGTGTCAGAAAGCAGGGCACCTGGGGAAAGAGGAGGGAGGGAATCCTGCTTATTGACCCTGTCTGAGAGCAACTGCAGTGAGGTCTGTAAGACCTCCAACTGCTGTTGCTGCTGTCGAATTAGCTGCTGCTGCTGCTCTAAGAGAGTGAGTAATTTCTCTTCCATACTTCTATGTTCCGTTTACCTCATCGCCAAATGTAGTAACCACAACCAACGCCTTGGGCTGCGGATCGGAGCCGCCAGGCGGGGAAGCCGCCGGTGGTGGAGCACGCACCACCGGGTAAACACAGGACAGGTCTGACGACAGACCAACGACAACTGACAACAACCGACCACGACCGACTATGAGCGACCAACAAGGAAGAGATAAACAGTGGAGGCTTGTGGAAACCACAACACCAAACACCAAACTTAAATCCACTCAGAACCAGAGCCAGGCTAATGTCAACAACGAGCAACGATCAGAACGCAGTACTGCCGCGATAGAAACGAATCCAGAGCGAGTACCAGACTGGCTGGACTAGGGCAGAGCGGGTCCATATATATGGAACCGGAGGGAGCGGCTATTGGCCGTTGTCTGCACGTGACTTAGCGGTGGCGCCCTCGCTGCGCGAGAGCCGCTGCGCGGAATAGCCGTCGCGGAGGCAGAGCCCTCTATGGGCTGACCATGTCCATTTGTTCTACCGCATGTTCGACTTCCGCGGCGGAAGGTACTAGAGTTACTGTAACAAATATAGGGAAAATATAGTCCCTCACTCTCTCTCCGTAAGCCGTGAAATATTAGCAAACAAGAGAGCTGTATCTACGGCTTATCGGTTTATAATTAGAATTCTACTACAAGACCTACATTTGCAAAAACAATACACAAAGTTCATGGTCAGAGAAACATAAGTAGCGGAAAACACGTTAGGAACGGAGAGAGCAGGCTGGAGCAGATAGATAGAGAGAGAGAGAGAGAGAGAGAGAGAGAGAGAGAGAGAGAGAGGGGGGGGGGGGGAATGAGAAGCTGAACATAAAATTTGGGAGAGGATGTAATGAACAATGAGAGGACGGGAGAGGGGGGGATCAGAAGGAGGTAGCGAGAGAGAGGGAAGTGAGGCATAGCCATTTATTGAAGTGTTAGGTGTTCCAGGAACAGCCAGCCAGAGTTACGGCCAGCGTTCCAGCCAGCGATCCAACCAGCCAGCGTTCCCGCCAACTAGCCAGCGTTCCTGCCAGCTAGCCAGCGTTCTTGCCAGCCAGCCAGCGTTCCTGGCAGCCAGCGATCCAGCCCAGCAGCCTCTGCAGTCACCTCCCGCCATCGGCAGCGGAGTGGGGCTTCGACCCCAGTCAGCGTTTCGTCCATCTTCATCTGTCTTCACCCATCTTTGTGAGTACCTGGTTTCCTTCTTTAGTTTTGTCCAGTCCTGTCCTGTTCTTTTCCTCCTTTCCTCATTGTAATCATGACAACCCCCAACTACCACTACCACTACCACCACTATCGGCATTGTATACAACTCTCCCTCTGCCATCACCACCACAATTACGTGGTGTGCCCATTCCATCCCCCCACATCTCACACTCGCTGCTCTTTCGCTCTTTGTAGCCCCGTCCCTGGCTCCTTCCTCCTGTGCCTCGCCCTCTGACCCCTTCCCTCCTCTCTCTCACCCATTCCCTCCATCTCTGCAGTCAACGCCAGGGTGGTGGCCTGGAGGGCCACAGCCAACGACCCGCTCTCGCCATCGCCATCGCCATCACCATCGCCTTCACAGCCGCCATCCCCATCTTTGGCGCCAGCTCCAGTATCCATGCCGAGACCTGCCACCTCCTGCCATCTCCGAGTTGGTCCTGTCCCACACGCCCCCTCTCACCCTTCAGTCGCCGTTAGGTGCCCCAGTGGCACCACTGCCACCTCTGCTCCAAGATAGTCCCAGCCCCATCCTCCTCTCCGCCCCCCCCCCCCCCCCCAGGATGCCATGGGTGTCTCCCCGCCTTCTGCCACCTCTGCTACCTCCTCCTCCTGCTCCTCCTCCTCCTAATCCTCCTCCTACAAATACATACTCTCCCGTCCTAATACCTCCCTCCTCGAGGCACAGAACCTCACACTACTCCTATGCCAACACTATCCTGGAGCTCCCATCTCCCTCCTCACTCCCCGTTGAGGCTGTTCTCATAACCTCACCTAGCCCCACCCTTCACTCAGACATCCTCTCCCGAATCACCATTACCCACTTTGGCCCAAACACCTCCCTCTCCCCTGCTCCTTCCCTTTCCCCCTCCCGCCAACCCCAAGCACTGCATCGCCTGCCGACCCTCACCGCCGTGATCACTCGGCTTAGTCTGACGATCACGGAGGATGAGGTGCTGGTGCAGCTTAAGGTGCATCCCTACCTAGATGTCTGTGTGGTGCACCAGATCTTCAATCCTGCTGGACCCACCCGCCTTATGCAAGTGTTTTCTGAGCACACCCCCTCCATCGACCTTCACCTGAAGGAGGGCGCCCTTCTGCTCTATCACCGGTAGAAGGTCGACCCCTCCTGTTCCCCTCCTCAATCTATCTGCTGCCAGAGGTGCCTGTGCTACAATGCAGACCCAACATCAGAGTGCTGCGAGGCCCCCATTCTGCCTGCACTGCAAAGAAGTGCACTTCCTCAGACATTGTCCTAAACTCGAGTCCCCTCCCTCCTGCAACACAGAAACCTCCTGCATCCCCACCTATTCCCAGAAATGCAAGGCCCGACCCCCCCCCCCCCACCCTCCACAACTCCTGAACTCACCCTCCCTTTTCCGTCCTCTGGACACATCCACACCTCCCCGCAACTCTCTCTGTTCCCCCCCCCCCCCCTCACTGCTGAGGACATCATCAGGTTTGTCACCACTGTCCTCCAGTACGTCCACACCCTCCAGCAGGTATCCCTCGATGTCCAATCTGTCTTCCACCTTATGCCACGTATACCCACAACCAGGCCCACATCATCTTCTCCCGTCTCGATGCCCTCGTCTAAATTCCTGTCATGGCATGACAGCAGCATATCTTGTTTAACAACATCTGCTCCCTACCCACCAACTAGAACCACCTCATACACAACCTCATACCCACCATGTGGATGCCTTCCTCTTAAACGAAACCTTTATACAGCCCCAGCTGTCGTCCACACTTCACCCTACCGCCTCCACCACTCTGATAATCCCCTCCCGATAGCGTGTGATGGAGTGGCCATCAGCCACCACTGCCAGCTCCCTGTTCGGCTCCTACCCCTCCTTCCTGACCATTAGTCTCTTCTTCCCTGGCCTCACTGTTACCTGCACCACCATCTATGTCCGCCCTAACGCCCCTATTCCTGTTGACTTCCTTTCCCATATGGGCTGCACCTTCTCCTCCTACGTGATCGCCACTGACCTCAACATACACAGTCGTTCCGCCACCCAGTGAAGGCGGTGGCATTGGTTCCTCTCCTCCCTCCAAGACGACCTTGTTCCCATTCCGCAGCACACCTGCCGTGAATCTAATACCACTCCAGATGTGATCCTCTCCTCACCCAACCTCTTTGGCCACATAGCGGTGGACGTCCTTGACCTTATTGGTAGTGACCATCTTCCTGTTCTCCTCAGCATTTCAGACAGTCATCGCCCCTGTCCTGACCCTCGCATTGGCCCTCTCCTGAAACACATCCAAGTTTATTCCCATGTTGACTGGGATGCCTACCGGAATACCCTGCCTACCCAGGTCGATATGCATCCCCTCACCTACCACCACCCTAATGCTGTTACCCATGTTGCCTCCTTTCTGCAGCAGACCTTGTCTGAGGCTGTAGAGGCCCACGTCCCTACCGTCGCCATCCACTCGCACTGTCCCACTTTGCCCCCCACAGGCTGTCCTCCAGCTGAGTGATTCTGCTGTCTGTACCATGCCTTCCTTCATTCGCGTGACCTGGACACACTACGACGCCACCGGAATCCGGAACTTGCTCATGGCAAAGAAACGCTGGGACTGGCAGCAGACGTGCACCCGTGTCAATGTTACACTTCCTATCAACACGTCCAAGTACTGATCTGTCTTCTGCCACCTTACCGGATCTAACCCCCCCCAAATACCCTCTCCTTCATGATGACCAACCCTTCCCTGACAACCTTAGTAAGGACAATGACTTTGCCTCCTACTGGTCCAATATCTTTACCCTCCCTGACGATCCCCCGTTTAATTACTCCCTCTTAGCAGATGTCTGCAATCAAACTGACACCTCTGTCCCTCCCCTAGCTCCTGGCTTCCAGTACTTGGACAATATTACACCCATCGAACTCAATGCCCCCATCACTACTCGGGATATCATCACCACACTCCGCACAAAACGCAACACCGCTCCCAATAACGATCGTGTTACCTATCGCCACCTCCGTGAAGATCCCGCCTCCTTCCTCTCCACCCTGGCCAGACTTATAATGTGGTCTTGTCCACCGGCTACTACCCCAACCTGTGGAAAACCTCCCGTATCCCGATGTTCCTCAAATCCAACAAACTGCCATCCACTGTCTCCTCCTACCATCCCATCAGCCATACCTTACCCGATGCATCCACCAGCATCTTCGTCAGCACTGCCTCCTTCACGTTACCCAGTGTGGCTTTCGACCGTCCTTCTCTAACGATGACCTTTTCCTTCATCTCACTCATCTCCTCTCCATACAGGTCAACTCCCATCGCTCCACCATCGTCCTCTCCCTCGACCTTGAACGTGCCTATGACCGTGTGTGGCATTCCGGACTCCTCATCAAGCTCCAAACCTTCTCTCTTCCTATTAACTACGTCCATCTGATTGGGTCCTTTCTTTCCCAACGTCCTTCCTATGTCACCATCCATAACACATATTCCTACACCTTTTAACCCTCTGCTGGTGTGCCCCAAGGTCCAGTCGTCTCCCCTCTTCTATATCTTTTGTGTATGGCGGACATGCAGCCGCCTTCACCCCTGATCAACCTTCTCCATTACGCCCATGACACTCCCTTCCTTGCCCTCGCCCCCACCCCGCAATGCTCCCAACACCTTCTCCAATCCCATCTAGACCGGTTCACTGCTTGGTGTAACCGGTGGTTGCTCAAAGTCAATCCTACCAATACCCAGGCGATCATTGTAGGCAAAACGACCCCTTCCTTCCGTCTCCTCGACTTCTATCTCGCCATTTATGGCCATCCTATCGCCCTCAGCCCAACCCTTAAGTACCTTGGCGTCACCCTTGACCGCCGCCTCACCTGGACACCCAATCTCCGGAAAATCCAAGCCAAAGCACGCTCCTGACTCTTTCACCTGGAGCTCCTATCTGGCCGCACATGGGGTCTGGACCCTTCCACCATCCTCCACACCTATAAATCCCTTATCCGCCCTATCCTCTGCTATGCTCATCCTGCCTGGATATCCACCCCTCCTACAAATCCCTTCAAATCCTAGAGCGCCATGCGCTCTGCCTTGCCTTTCGCATCGGTCTCCTCTCCCCCACGCTTATCCTCTGTGATCTTAATCTGTTCCTACACTCCTTCTTTTCCTTGAATGGATATGGATAACAAACTTGATCCCCCTTACTCGCTTGTCTCTCCAATCCTCTCCCACCCACGTCCGCTGCCGCACCTGCATTCCCACATCCCACCTGCTATCCATCTATCCACTCTCCATACCCTCCCCCAAGGTGGTTTCCTCCAACCTCCCTTCCTAATGATGCCCTCATCCCCTCCATCTACCCCTCCTACCAACTTTGATCCTCCTCTATTGCACCCTGTGTTTTTCTCCCAGGGGCACCCTCTCTCCCTTCCCTCCCTCCTCCCTTCCTCCCTCCCTCCTCCCCCGGGCTTCCCAAACACCCCCTACCTTCATTCCTTCCCCTCCCATCGCCTCTCCCACTGGCATCTACACACTCTCCTCTCCTTCCTTCCCCCTTTTTTCCCCTTTTGGCAGGTTCCCGCACTCGCACATGTATAGTGAACTTTCGCGCACCAGACATAATCGCCTAGTGTTTGTGTGTGTCGTCGTGTTCGTGTTCAAGTGTTACAGTGTTACTCGTTTGTGCGTGCCTTCAGTGCAGCTAAGTTTGCAATCGCAACACTGAACACATCATTCAGATAGCCCCACAGCCAGAAGTCACACGGTTAAAGATCAGGTGATCGGGACGGCCAGGCTGTAGGGAAATGGCGGCTGATAATAGTAGCATTTCCGAAATGGCGCTTCAGCAGCTGCTTAACCGAATTTGCAATGTGCAGAGGTGCGCCATCTTGCATAAAAATGATCCCATCCACACATTCACGATGCTGGAGAGCTGGAATGACACAATCATAATGCTCACCAGTGACGGCAGAGGTAACAGGACCGTAAGCACCTGTCTCTTCGAAAAAATATGCCTCTATGATAAATGATGCCGCAAATCCGCGCCATACCTTTTCAGGACGAAGTGGTACTGGCTGATTTGCGTGTTTATTTTCCGTTGCCCGTTTTCGACAATTCTGTATATTGACATATCCTGTCAGACGGAAGTCTGTCAAATGGTTCAAATGGCCCTAAGCACTATGAGACGTAACACCTGAGGTCAACTGTCCCATTGACCTAGAACTATTTGAACCTAACTAAGCTAAGGACATCACACACATCCATGCCAGAGGCAGGTTTCGAACCTGCTACCACGGCAGCAGCGCGGTTCCGGGCTGAAGGACCTAGAACTAATCGGTCACAGCGGCCGGCTCTTCGTCTGTCTACAAAATCTTTCACGGCCAGTCACTGTCCACTTCCTTCGTAGCAAGAAATTCTATAGTAAAGGTTTCTCTTGCTGGCATGTGAACAGGAAGCAACTCGTGCATACGGGTAATTTTGAACAGATAGAAAAGTAGGTTGTTTAGTAGGGTTTTACGCACAGTGCTCACGGTTATGTCCAATGCTCGGGCCGTTCTCCGTACATCACCACTCGTCTCCTTCTGCATTGCTGTGGGCACTGCCTTCACTGACGTCGAGTCAATTCGTTTCCTTCCTCTACCATGCTGCACACCGAAACAATCCGTCTTTTAGAATGTCGGAATAAATTTTGCTCCAGACCCACGGCAGCCATCGGAGCAAGGCCTTTTTTCAAACCGTTCGATGTGCGGAATTTCTGCAGAGTGACGTGTGCACAGTCATCATTCTTGTAATTCAGTTCAGTTTCACAAGCAGAGCGCGATCCTGCATTGAGACAGTCATGGCGAACGTCGCAGACGCGAAAGGAGGAAAAACGGTGTACCCGACATGTTTATTCCAACTTCAGTGGGACGTGAACATAACAGATGTTTTCATTTACGTATTCTGACACATATAGAGCCATCCAAGGATCAATTTTTACACTATTTGTTTTCTTCTTTCATACGTTTCCCCCCTTCTCCGATAACATTACGTTGCAATTAGACGTCATTCTGACCTGTAGTATTATTTCCACAGCGTTTTGAAAGTTTAACTGTAATTATAATCACCTTGTATATCCTCTATAATACATAAATATGTATGTAATGTAAAGAGGGGAAGTATTGTTAGCAAAAAATTGAAAAATATAGCTACTCGACTGATTTACTTCAAATTTTTACGCTATAGTGTAAGAAATATATGTAAGATACAGTCTCACCCGGTCTCTTTCTGTCGTGAAACGTTGTCAGCTAATTCTACTAGAAGATCTGCATTTGCAATAAGAATACGCAATGTTCAGGGTTAGACAGACATAAAAAGCGGAAATCACGATATGGACAGGGAGGTGATGGAGAGAGAGAGGAAAGGAGAAGGTGGGCATAGAAAGGGGAGGAGGTGATGCATAGAGAGGGGGAGAGAGGAGGGAGGAGAAGATAGACAGAGAGGAGATGGACAAAGAGAGGCGAGGGGCAGATGGATAGATACGTGAGGGAGATTAGAACGTTTATCCTGTTTCCATACATGTTAGAAATGTGAGCTTTCTTTTTTTCTTTGTTTTACATTTAACCAGGCTTATTCCTGTCGTGTGACTAGGGCGTCTCGTCGGGTAGACCGTTCGCCGGGTGCAAGTCTTTCGATTTGCGTGTCGATGGGGATGAAATTATGATGATTCGGACAACACAACACCCAGTCACTGATCGGAGAAAATCTCCGACCCAACCGGGAATCGAACCCGAGCCCTTAGGACTGACAGTCTGTCGCGCTGACCATTCAGATACCGGGGGCGGACTAACCAGGCTGAACCACAGCGATTCGTCGGGAACAGCTAGTTGTGAATACATTTAAATATTTAACAACCCCCCCCCCCCCGTCATTCCACAGTCTTATGTCTTCCTTGCAGATTGTAGATTGTGTGTCTCTCTAGTGGATACAGGAGCGAGGAACACATGCAGTTCATGAAAAGAGAATTCAGATATATGTATAGGAAACACGGCGGCGTAACTGACGGCGGGTGTATTTGAAACTACGGCTGACTGGATGGCGGCCGACGCCGCAAGCACTATAAACTATTGTGATGTACCACCAAACTAAGCTGTTATCTGTGTTTAGTAAGTACGCACGCTGGGTAAAGGAGGCAGTATAACACCGCCTCCAAACGTAATTAATGAGTTCAGTTCGGCAAAGAAGGTAGTCCACAAGTTTCTTAAGGAATGCCATTTCCAACAAAAGCCACTCATTGCTCGTTAAATACTGCCGAGCTACGGAACTACGAGGATATTGATCACTAGGTGGCACCCACTGTTACAAATAGCTTGCGACATTGTCTGTGGGCTTAATGCAGAGTTAATTAGCGTGCCACAAGTGGGGCGATAGGGCACCTGAATGTTTCGTCGAACGAGGAACGTGTGCGTGTAGCCCTTTGAATATTGCTGTTGTCACTTTGCAGTACAGGCGTGTCCAGGTCACAGACATGCTGTAGACGAAAGGAGCAACACCTTATCGCCGAGCGTATGGAAACTGATCACTTCCGGAACGGCTTCAACGAGTCTGCTCAAGCAGTGGTACGAAAATTACCACCCAATCGTCACAGAATTACCTGCAGGCATACGATGCGGATCAGAAGTTTCTTTACACCGTCGATGTATTCGAAGCCATATGCTATTTGAAAAGAGTCAAAATGGCGACTCGTCCGAGCACACTACAGGCCTGCGTTGTCCAGTACCGTACTGATTTGTCCACTGAATATGTACAGGAATATGAGCCACTATGTGGAATGGAAGTGCTTCGCTCCAACTGTTCACTGTATTCAGTTTCCATATTGGCTTATAGGCTGCAGTTAAATGGTGTTGTTCAAAGTGTAGACGACAAAGTAACGAATGCAGTGAATGCCTATGCCTGTGCAGAATTTCTGTTCCTTTTCCCACTGAAGATTTTGTTGAAGATGTGTCCCTCACTTCATCGCTACTGTTAAATGATGGTTAATCTCAAAGTAATAAATCCAATGAATAGCTGATTGTTTTCCAACTTTACACTTTTTTACCAATAGCATAACTTTTGAACTTCAGCCCGTCAGGTGACATGAAACCAGTATTTGCAGGTTAGGGCATTAAATAACATTATAGGACACATAATACTGAGTAAAGTTAATACCCATTTGTGTGAGGAATTTTTCTTAGTTTGCCATGGCTGTGTACAGCTGTCCCCAGGACCGACGCATGGCCTTGACACCCCTGACTGCTCTGCAATCACTTTGACGACTGCACGTTGTAGTTGTGAATGTTGTGTGTGCAAGTGAATCGTGTGCTTGCCACCCCTTGTCATGTTGCCTCTCACATTGTGAAACTGGGCTGTGTTCATTTTTGTTTCCTCATATATTTAATGATTATCCCTGGCTGAATGTGTGTTCAGTGATCACCTACATAACAGTTTGTCGTGGAATTCATTTGCTTCTTGAACTGTGCACATTCCTTGAACAGTTAAGTGTATGATTTGTGTAGAGAAGTGTCTTATTAATGGTACATCGATGTGAATCAATATTATTGGAAAATAAATTTGTATTGTAATCAATGAACCTTGTTCCTATTCATACTTACAAGGGGAGGCCGCCAATTGTGGAATTCAGATTCGATTCATACTGCGCATAATAAAAGCTCATGGCCAGAGGTGTAATGTGGCAAAGCACCAAGATGCACTTCTCAGCCGTTGTCGAGAAAATCGACAGTTAAAAGAAACCGTTGCCGTGAAATACTCTCTACGATTAATAATTTTCGACAGCATCGTGGCGCAGCGGTAAGCGCTCGGGTTCATAATCTGAGGGTCGCCGGATCGAATCTCGCGCCATGCAATTTTTTTATTATTAGTTTTTTGTATTTCAAATTATATATATATATATATATATATATATATATATATATATATATATGTATATACTATTAATGAATTGCTTATGCATACTGGTGAAGGCGGATCGCTCTCCAATTGTACCGCCTCCATTTTTCCGTTTCTTTAACAGAGTGTACCAAAGCTCTCCCGTCCGCACTGATTTTCGACGATGTTATAAGTTGCGCTAGGGACCGCATCTACCTTCTTTCGAAGTTAGTAGGCAACTACGCTGTTATGCGGCGGCTCGTTTCGGCCCATTCAACATCTGTCCTTCAAGTGTAACGAGCGAGTAACGGAGTTTATCTTTCATACATGCCGCAGCAAATTTGTGTTCGTGGGGTCTCTATTCTAATTCGAATGTTGCCTTACGCTACACGTATTCGTTTCGGAATACCGTTTCTACATCTTCCGTTAACTATACGTGGTTAACATTATGAAGACAATTAATAACATTTGTGAAATACTACTTTGTTTGCGGAAAACATAATGATGTTCGAAGTCGCCAGTTTTTGCACGACAAACGACTTTCAACAACTTATTATATGCATAATTGTTGCAACTGATTGCCGGGAATTGTATATATATATATATATATTTGAATTACAAAAAACTAATAATAAAAAAAATTGCATGGCGCGAGATTCGATCCGGCGATCTTCGGATTACGAACCCGAGCGCTTACCGCTGAGCCACGATGCTGTAGAAAATAATTAATCGTGGAGAGTATTTCCCGACAACGGTTTCTTTTAACAGTCGATTTTCTCGACAACGGCTGAGAAGTGCATCTTGGTGCTTTGCCACATTACACCCCTGGCCATGAGCTTTTATTATGCGCAGTATGAATCGAATCTGAATTTCACAATTGGCGGCCTCCCCTTGTTAGATAATATTGCATTGTATCATTTACCAGTCAGTAGGCCTGCTCCACGCATAAGCCAAAATGCTTATGGCATGTCGTCCTAGAATGTACCTTGAACATAGAAAGAGTCAACCCTAGGTGATATTTTAATGAACTAAAACTAATGAATCGCCTTTGACGTCACTTTTCGTCTCCCCCACGTGCCTGTTGAAGAATAAATAAAATTCGTCCTAGCTATCCGTCTTGCATTACAATAATATATACTTTACGTGTTGTGCCGCTTTATTAGTGTGACTGACGTGCTTGGCTGTTAATACGACGTCGACGAACGAGAATACGGTCCCAAACAATCACAGAGGGCCGAGACAAGATATAAGTAACGACCACTAAAAATTCAAGCAGCCCTATATTCAAACATACATCAGTGGTGAATGTTCACGTGATGGCCTAGGGTCAATTCCACACTGTCCGCGGCTTCCTAACCGACAAGCCTGCTCTTTCAAGGGTGAGGCTAATACTTTAGCTGGTGAGCTTATCTAAATAACCCCAACACCAGTTGAGATCATAGATATTAAGCGAAGATTTGGATTACACATTGTGCCCTCAACCCTAAGCGTATTTTATTTCATAAAGCATCAGGCTTCATCATACTGTACAATCACAAACTCCACTGCGACACTCTTTGCCACAGCTGCCAAGCGAATGTATGTAGCAACACTGTAACAAGACTTATTATGTTGAAAAACATACGTTTCTGTAATGTACTGATTCTTTTTCATGCAGGTGTATATCACCGACAGAACACGTGACGCCTTCAACGACAGGGAGCTGTGCCGAGTTATTGGCCATCAGGTGCAAAGGCACACAAGGCCATCCTTGCTCGGAGAAGTATGCCCATATTGTCCGCCGGAGGTACTGGAAAATCTTTTTCTCTCTGTTAACGAAATGGGGTACTGTATTTTTCTCCAGTGGATGAATTTTGTTATTATTGAGAAGATGTAGTTGGGTAATCAAATTTGCATCAATGTTACTAAAAGTTAGTGTAAATTGAGGATTGGTAACATTAATTTCTCCGTAGTCAAATGATAATACAGAGTAATATACTGTCAATCATTTATATTTTCGTACGCTTCAAAGTTAGGAGATAGCTTACAAAATATTTAACTGAAAGTGAACATATATATTACTATAGAGTACCATCGTATTTTCAAGCGAGGGTAGGACTTAATTATTGAGAAATTTCGAAAGATTCTTACATGTGTCACCCCCATGAACCATGGACCTTGTTGTTGGTGAGGAGGCTTGCGTGCCTCAGCGATACAGATAGCCGTACCGTAGGTGCAACCACAGTGGAGGACAGACAAACGTGTGGTCCCTGAAGAGAGGCAGTAGCCTTTTCAGTAGTTGCAGGGGCAACAGTTTGGATGATTGACAGATCTGGCCTTGTAACACTAACCAAAACGGCCTTGCTGTTCTGGTACTGCGAACGGCTGAAAGCAAGGGGAAACTACAGCGGTAATTTTTCCCGAGCGCATGCAGCTTTACTGTATGGTTAAATGATGTTTGCCTTCTCTTGGGTAAAATATTCTGGAGGTAAAATAGTCCCCCATTCGGGTTTCCGGGCGGGGACTACGCAAGAGGACGTTGTTGTCAGGCGAAAGCAAACTGGCGTTCTGCGGGACGGAGCGTGTAATGTCAGATCCCTTAATCGGGCAGGAAAGGTAGAAAATTTAAAAAGGGAAATAAATAGGTTAAAGTTAGATATAGTGGGAATTAGCGAAGCTCGGTGGCAGGAGGAACAAGACTTCTGGTCAGGTGAGTACAGGGCTATAAATACAAAATCAAATAGGAGTAATGCAGGAGCAGGTTTAGTAATGAATAGGAAAATAGGAATGCAGGTAAGCTACTACAAACAACATAGTGAATGCATTATTGTGGCCAAGATACACACGAAGCCTACGCCTACCACAGTAGTACAAGTTTATATTCCAACTAGCTCCGCAGATGACGAAGAGATTGATGAAATGCATGATGAGATAAAATAAATTATACAGATAGTGAAGGGAGACGAAAATTTAATAGTAATGGGTGCCTGGAATTCAATAGTAGGAAAAGGAATAGAAGGAAACGTAGCAGGTGAATATGGAATGGGGGGTAAGGAATGAAAGAGGAAACCGCCTGGTAGAATTTTGCACATAGCATAGCTTAATCATTAAAGAGACCTTTGGAGAAAAGAGAACCACTTGCATGAATATCAAGAGCTCAGATGGAAACCCAGTTCTAAGCAAAGAAGGGAAAGCACAGAGGTGGAAGGAGCATATAGAGGGTCTATACAAGGGCGATGATCTTGAGGACAATACTATGAAAATGGAAGAGGATGTAGATGAAGATGAAATGGGAGATATGATACTGCGTGAAGAGTTTGACAGAGCGCTGAAAGACCTAAGTCGAAACAAGTCCCCGGGAGTAGACAACATTCCATTACAGCTACTGGTAGCCTTGGGAGATCCAGCCCCGACAAAACTCTACCACCTGGTGAGTACGATGTATGAGACATGCGAAACACCATCAGATTTCAATAAGAATATTATAATTCGAATCCCAAAGAAAGCAGATGTCGACAGATGTGAAAGTTACCGAACTATTAGTTTAATAAGCCACGGCTGCAAAATATTATCACGAATTCTTTACAGACGAATGGAAAAACTGGTAGAAGCCGACCTCGGGGAAGATCAGTTTGGATTTCGTAGAAATGCTGGAAGACCGGAGGCAATACCGAACCTACGAGTTATCTTAGATAATAGATTAAGGAAAGGCACACCTTCGTTTCTGGCATTTGTAGACTTAGAGAAAGCCTTCGGCAATGTTGACTGGAATACTCTTTTTCAAATTCTGAAGGTGGCAGGGATAAAATACAGAGAGCGAAAAGCTATTTACAATTTGTACAGAAACCAGATGGCAGATATAATAGTCGAGGGCATGAAAGGGAAGCAGTCGTTGAGAAGGGAGTGAGACAGGGTTGTAGCCTATCCCCAAAGTTATTCAATCTGTTTATTGGGCAAGCAGTAAGGGAAACAAAAGAAAAATTCCGATTACGAATTAACCTCCATGGAGAAGAAGTAAAATCACTGAGGTTCGCCGATGACACTGTAATTCTGTCAGAGACAGCAAAGAACCTGGATGAGCAGCTGAACGGAATGGACAGTGTCTTGAAAGGACGATATTAGATGAACATCAACAAAAGCATAACGAGGATAATGGAATGTAGTCGAATTAAATCGGGTGATGCTGGGGGAATTAGTTTAGGAAATGAGACGGTTAAAGAAGTGAGTTTTGATATTTGGAGAATAAAATAACTGATGATGGGAGAAATAGAGAGGATATAAAATGTAGACTGGCAATGGCAAGGAGAGCGTTTCTGAAGAAGAGAAATTTGTTAACATCGAGTAAAGATTTAAGTGCCAGGAAGTCGGTTCTGAGAGTATTTATATGGAGTGTAGCCATATATGGAAGTGAAACATGGACGATAAATAGTTCGGACATGAAGAGAATAGAAGCTTTCGAAATGAGGTTCTACAGAAGAATGCAGAATATTACATGGGTAGATCACATAATTAATGAGGAGGCATTGAATATAATTAAGGAGAAGAGGAGTTTGTGTCACAACTTGAGTAGAAGAAGGGTCCTGTTGGTAGGACATGTTCTGAGGCATCAAGGAATCACCAATTTAGTATTGGGGGGCAGCATGGAGGGTAAAAATTGTAGAGTGAGACCAAGAGGCGAATACACTAAACGGATTCAGAAGGATGTAGGTTGCAGTATGTACTGGGAGATGAAGAAGCTTGCACGGGATAGAGTAGCATGGAGAGCTGCATCAAACTAGTCTGTGGACTGAAGACCACAACAACAACAACCTACATATGTACATTATATCCCGATCTGAGGCAAATATTCGAGTTAACTGGTTGCAGCATTTTTGGAAAAAGTTAATCACTGTCGTCACCCCTGCTTTTCCTCCTGCAAGCCTTCTCTCCCGTGTTGAAAAAACAAGCCTACAACTACATTTTCAAGTTCATCTTAAAAACAGATAAACAATCTTGAAGAGAAGCAGTGAGAGTATTAATAACGAAATTAGTGAGCTTCCTTTAGGGTTGGAAATGATTGTTTAATGTGAGCTACAAGACATGATCACCCAGTGAGTAAGTATAACTAAATAAACTTAACACTGCAATATGGACAGTAGTGGAAAAAGATTTTGTTCTGTGAATAAATTAAACTTTTAACTGTCGAACTTGAATTCTTCACGTGGTACAAGGTCTTCAATGTACAGCTGGTGTGAGATGCTTACGTCTCCTATCAACTGTCCGGTACAACAATGTTGGTATATTTCCTTAAAAAATTACACATGCATCTGAGATGTGTGCACAGTTGAGTTTACCACTCTTACAATTCATGACCGGACGTCGGCGATGGAGCATTAACGATTACCGGGACTTGTACATATGCCTTTAATTTCTAATCCGGAAAGACGACTGACTAGATGTACAGAGAAGATTTTAGTGGCAGGTCTCATATAAACTGGAGATAATTCATTACCGTGGATATAAAGTTAATAGATACTGTTCAAATGGTTCAAATGGCTCTGAGCACTATGGGACTTGACATCTGGGGTCATCAGTCCCCTAGAACTTAGAACTACTTAAACCTAACTAACCTAAGGACATCACAAACATCCAAGCCCGAGGCGGGATTCGAACCTGCGACCGTAGCGGTCGCGCGGTTACAGACTATAGCGCCTAGAACCGCTCGGTCACCCCGGCCGGCATAGATACTGTATCTTTCAAGCCATGGTGAGCTAGTCAATGTTCTCAATGAAGAGCAGAATGTGTAGCACTTCACTAACAGGCGCTCAGTACAGAAAATGTTCCCCTTCAGTCACACGTGGAATCAGAGAGACTTTCGCGAAAACCACAGAAGACGGACAGGTACAGCGTATGTGAAGTGCTTACTTCGCCCTGAAAGGGCTCTTCCGTGTAAGGCCCGACTGGCCGCAGAGAGATGCCGCGAAACTTCGAGCGCCTGAGGCCCTTGGACGGGCCCTTTACATGCTTTCCCATTACGAAAAAGTGGGCTTGTGGTTGGGTGTTCGTAGCGGGTTTCACAAGAAACGTCAGCAACGGTAAAACCTTTCTGAAAGCAAGATCGCGTGAATATTCCTTCATTTACAAATAACCGGTTACGACAGTCATTTGTCTGGTTTTCAGGTCTTCAAAAATTTATGCTATAAAAGTCTTGATTTTGAGTTAGTGCACACGCAAATTTAAAATGAACACATTTTGTGAAATACATTTTTGAAGACTTGAAGATGACAGAAAAGTATCTCGAAACATTTGTTTGTAGATAAAGTAACATTTACGCCACCTTGGATTTAGAAAGATCTTGCCAAGTAAAACAGATCGTTCCCTTTAATCCCTCAGCACGAGAAAATTCCACCAACAACAGAGATGGGAAGTGCTGGAACGAGATGAAGCATGCGAGCCATGCGTGATTTGTTTCATATGTCACTCCGCAGTCACTGCCCAATGACTTTTCATACGTTGTTGCATGGTAACTGACCATGAGCCTACGGCCACGCAACGCCGTAAGAAACCCGGCGGGAGATGGACCCTTCAGACATCAGCCTCCCTCGCAATCACGTAACACTAACAGCATCAAATGGTGAAATAAAGTGGTTTGTTCCCTCTATCCTCACCCTCCCCCCCCCCCCCCCCTCACATGACCAGTTACCGTGTTGTCTCTGCGCCGAAAGGAAACGGCCCTAGAGTATATGTTTGTTTGTTTTGTTGTGTAAATGATAATAATAACACGTAAATGTTTTCTTGCTGTGTCATTAACTTGTATTTTTATTACGTTTTTGGCTCCCAGCGTATGGTGACGTCATTTGCATATTAATTTCCCAATGAATTTATATTGCTACAAATGTGAGTCGTTGATTTTACATTAAGTGGGAAACAGTTCATCAGTAAATTCCCATCAACGTTCCCATGAAATACCCACTACAAAGGATGCTTTTTGGAGATTATGATGTCGGCATTATTGCACTTTTATCATAAAAAAGTATGGAAGCGTCAAGGCCAACTTATTGTTAACGTACACCTCAGTTACGGCAGTGTATTATATTGTAATGCACACTCCTACTTTCAAATTTCCACACAAGCATAGCAGCAGTTGAAAACGGTTTCTTGGATCTAACCAACTGTAAACTGATCTACTAGGTCTCATAGCCAACATAGTCTGTGCCGACAAGACACTTTTCATATAACCTCACAAAAACCCACACTTTATTCTTAGCTAGATCCGAGTGAAATATAGGTTTTCCTCTTAGTGCTCTTCTCTAAGAGAACCTATACTCCACAAGCCTTGGAATGATACTGCAAGGGGCAATCAAAAAGTTTTCGTTCGAAGGACGTACAGTCCAGAACTGCTATGCCAATCAGGCTAAATCGGTGTGACACTGAGGCAAACATTCGACGATGCACCAGGTTGAAGATAACCGTTTTGGTAAAACCCCGTGTCCTGCTGCGTGAAGAAGTCCGTAACTGCCCGCTGCACATCTCCGTCTGACAGAAATCTTAGACTTTCTGAAGGACTAAAGGCACAATAATCGCACAGGGAGAGATCAGGACTGTATGGATGGTGCTCGAGTGTTTCCCACTTGAGTTGGCGTAAATTGTGTCTCACATCATTAGCAGACGAGCGTTATCACGAAGCAGCACCTCTTGCCGCACACCAGTACACAACGTTGGTTTCCGACGGACGGCCTGCACTCTCAGATGGATGTTTACCAGCGTTCGACCTTCGGTAGCCAATAAAAGAATAACAGCATAATGGAGCTCCTTGAACGCATTTGATAATGACATCGTGGTAGGTCACGTTTCTGCATTTTCCGCACGCACGTCGGTAATATACGACTGCCACATTAAAACGTTGTCTGAAAGTAGGTGCCTATATATCTGCGTCGGGGTAGCGCTACGTTATACATACATTGCGGCAAAGCCCTCAAATCGATACTTTTCAACTTTCCTTAAACACTATGTGATCAAAAGTATCCGGACACATCGCTGAAAATGACTTACAAGTTCCTGGCGCCCTCCATCGGTAATGTTTCAATTCAATATGGTGTTGTCCCACCCTTAGCCTTGATGACAGCTTCAGTCCCACAGGCATACGTTCGGTCAGGTGCTGGTAGGTTTCTTGGGGAAAGGCAGCCCATACTTCACGGAGTGCTGAACTGAGGAGAGGTGTCGATGTCGTTCGGTGAGGCCTGGCACCACGTCGGCGTTCCAAAACATCCCATGGGTGATCTGTAGGATTAAAGTCAGGACTCTGTGCAGGCTAGTCCATTACAGGGATGTTATTGTCGTGTAAACACTCCTCCACAGGCAGTACATTATGAACAGGTGCTCGATCGTGTTGAAAGATGCAATCGCCATGCCCGAATTGCTCTTCAACATTGGGAAGCAAGAAGGTGCTTAAAGCATCAATGTAGGCCTGTGCTGTGGTAGTGCCACGCAAAACAAGAAGGGGTGCAAGTCCCCTCCATCAGAAAGATGACCACAGCATACACACGCTGACAGACGACGTTCACCGGGCATTCGCCATGCCCACACCTGCCATCCGATCGTCTTATTGTGAACCGTGATTCGTCACTCCACGCAACGTTCTCCACTGTTCAATCGTCCAATGTTTACGTTTCTTATACAAAGTAAGGCGTCGTTTCGCATTTACCGGCGTGATGTGTGGCTTATGAGCGGTAGCTCGACCATGAAATCCAAGTTTTCTCATCTCGCGCCTAACTGCCATAGTACTTGCAGTGGATCCTGATGCGGTTTCGAATTCCTGTGTGATAGTCTGGATAGGTGTCTGCTTGTAACACATAACGACCCTCTTCAGCTGTCATCAGTCTGTCAGTAAACAGACGAGGTGGGCGTGTGCTCTTTTGTGCTGTACGTGTCCCTTCACGTTCCCAATTCACTGTCACCTCGGAAACAGTGGACCTAGGGATGTTTAGGAGTGTGGAAATCTCGCATACAGACGTATGGCACAAGTGACACCCAATCAACTGACCACGCTCGAAGTCCGTTAGTTTCGCGGAGCGCCCCATTCTGCGCTCTCACGAAGTCTAATGACTACAGAGGACGCTGACATGGAGTACCTGGCAGTAGGTGACGGCACGATGCACATAATATGTAAACGTATGTTTCAGGGGTTATCCGGATACTTTTAATCAAATAGTGTATATGATCAACGGATACACTATGACCGCTATTCTGTTCTCCAGCTGCAGTTCACTATACTGCAGGCTACTTACATACGAAATGAAACTCATGTGTGTAAAGCACATCTATATTTGTGCAAGAAGGGGATTAGTTTACGATACTGAAACGAAAATTCAGTGGAATCGGAATGGGAGGAGTACCGTCAAAAACGCGAAAATTATAATCGTGACCATTTTAATTGCATGTAACTAGTAACTCATTACCAATGATGAACACAATTCACGGACAAAATACACAAAGGAACTGGTACACCTGTCTAATATCTTGTACGGCCTCTGCGAGCACGTAGAAGTGCCGGAACACAACGTGGCATGGACTAATGTTTGAAGTTGTGCTTGAGGGAATTGACGCCATGAATCCTGTCCACGAATTGATAAGAGTACCGGGGGCTGGAGATTTCATTTGAACGCCACGTTGCGAGTCATCCCAGATATGCTCATATCTGGGGAGTTTGGTGGGCAGCGGAAGTGTTTAAACATAGAAGAGCGTTCCTGGAGACACTTTGTGGCAATTTTGGACGTGTGGGGTGTCACATTGCACTGCAGCAATTTCCAAAGTCTGTTGGGATGCACAATGGATATGACTGGATGCAGGTGATCAGATTGGATGCTTACATACTTTTCACCTGTAAGAGTCGCATGTAGAAGTATCAGGGGTCCCATTGCATTCCAGCTAAACTGGCTCCACACAACTGCAGGGCCTCCACCAGTTTGAACAATCCCCTGGTGACATGCAGGGTCCATGGATTCATGTGGTTGTGTCCATACCCGTAGACGTCCATACGCTCGATACAATTTGAAACGAGACGTGTCCGACTAGGCAACATGTGTCCAGTCATCAATAGTACAATGCCGGTGTTGACGGACCCAGACGAGGAATAAAGCTTTGTTTCGTGCAGTCATCAAGGGTGCACGAGTGGGCCTTCGGCTCCGAAAGCCCGTGTCCATGATGTTTCATTGAATGGTTCGCACGCTGACACATGTTGGTGGCCTAGCACTGAAATCTGCAGCAATTTGCGGAAGTGTTTCACATATATCAGTTGTCGTTGGTCTCCTTGTTACAGAATCTTTTTCCGACCGCAGCGCTTGGTGTTTTACCAGATTGCTGATATTCACGGTACACTCGTGGAACGGTCATACGGGAAAATCCCCACTTCATCGCTACCTCGGAGTTGCTGCGTCCCATCGCTGGTGCGCCTACTACAACACTACTTTCAGCCTAGGTTAAATTTTGATAAAGTGCAATTGTTGCACCAGTTAAGGATCTTACAACTGCGCCAGACACTTGTTGTCTTATATATGCGCTGTCGACCGTAGCGCCGTATTATGCCTGTTTACAGTTTCATTGGCTCTTCAGTGTATAAAGAAACACTCGCCTAATTTTTCTGGTCAGCAGCTCAAGGCTCGCATTAAACGAACTCACTATTATGTACTCACCATCACGAGTGTATGAGAGATAACTGAAAGCTCGTCTACCTTTATTACTGTGAAAAATTTTACATTTATATCTTGTGCTAAACAGTCTTAGAGCGATCCCCACAAAGTATATTCATACACTGACTATAGCGTGCATTTGAGTACCTTCTTACTGTGTACACAACCAGAAGAAACATGACTAGAACGTATGTTTGCAGGCAAGCTGCTAACAGTACAGGGTGAGTCTAACTAACGAATGAAAAGCCACCGGAGCGACGGAGATGACGCCGAGACAAGTAATTTAATGTAAGACACATAGCGTCACAAATTTCGGGAAATACCACAAAAACAGATGAGAAATGTTCAACATCTGACTACACACCGCACCTCACCGCACGTTTTCCGCGCGGCTAGAGGCGCCATCTCAGGGGATAGCGCCCCTCCCTCCCCCCCCAAGGAGGAGGTCCTCCCTCGGGCATGTGTGTGTGTGGTTAGCATAAGGTAGGTTGAGTTAGTTTAAGTAGTGTGTACGTCTAGGGACCGATGATCTCAGCAGTTTGGTCCGAATAGCCCTCGTATGTAGCGCGCAGTTTGATGTGCATAACGTAGTAGGTCAGTATCATGCACATCGTATAAATTGTACCGACCATTCTCTAAACATGCAAACACCAGTTTTGTTTATCTCATCTGCAACTGCACCTTGTCGTCCCTTCAATATCTGTAGTTTCTTTTACGCACTTCACAATCAGCAATGCTGCGGGATTATTCGAAATCTGTTCATATGTCACCATTAGAGTCCTCCAGTCCAGTCCCCTGTTGCCATTAGCAACCCATATCGTCGTTGTATGGTAGAGAATACTCGTATGTGGGGCGTCAAATGCCGTAAACATCACTGGCCTTTTGCAACATCCCACTCAAAGGCTTCCTTGTAAGTACCACCTTTTTCACTCCCCGTTTCTTCCCCTCACAAATGTCTATCCCAGACCCTGGGCTGGTTGCCCGTTTAAGTACATAATTCTCTTGACTTGGAAACACTTCTACGCGTTCTAGATCTAGTTACCTGTTCCAAACGTCTGTCTGTATAATCTTTGGTGACACCTGAAGAGCGGCTTTGAAGAGAGCACATTTGTTGAATTTGTTGTGTATACTGTCATTCAATTGTTGGAGATTTTCGAGTTTACCATCGTTTATATGATGTAGGTTAATTGTTATTTCCTTCCTGTGCACCTCCTTTGTTAATGAAACAAACAGAAAACTTTGTGGTACTTTAGAGTATCTTGTTGTATGTGTGCAGATTTTGTATACTGCTTCAAGAGCGTAGTATGTTGCTTGCTTTAGTTTTTCGTTGTATTTTCTAGTTTTGTTGATCTGAATACTCAAAGGCCAGACTCCTTTTAGTGTTATCACGTCGGGCACAATGAGGATCACCATCAAGGTTTCCTATGAGGCTTTTCCGTTTCAAAGGAAATAAAAAGATGTGACGAGGTTATTGTAGTGGTCTTCAGTTCGAAGACTGGTTTATGCAGCTCTCCATGCTACTCTATCCTATTTAAGTATGGGGACGATGACCACGCTGTTTGATTCCCACCCCCAAATCAACCAACCAACCTGAGTAAGCCTCTTCATCACCGAATAACCACTGCACGCTACATCCTTCTGAATCTGCTTACTATATTAATATCTTGGTCCCCTTCTCTGATTTTTCCCCCGACATCCCTTAGTATTAAACTAGTGACCCTTTGATGTCTCAGAATCTGTCCTAAAATCGATCTCTTCTTCTAGTCAGGTTGTGCCATAAATTTATTTTCTCCCCAGTTCTGTTCAGCATCTCCTCATTAGTTACGTGATCTACCCATCTAATCTTCAGCGTTCTTCTGTAGCATAACATATTAAAATCTTCTATTCTCGTCTTGTCCAAAATGACTATCGTCCACGTTTCACTTCTATCCATGGATACATTCCGTACAAATACCATCAGAAAACCTTCTGACATTTAAATCTATATTCGATGTTAACAAAGTTCTCCTCTTCAGAAATGCTTTTCTGGCCATTGCCAGAATACATATGATATCCTCTCTACTTCGGCCATCATCACTTATTCTGCTGCCAAAATAGCAAAACTCATTTACTGCTTCAAGTGGTTTTCTAATCTAAATCCCTCAGCATCAAATTTTTCTTTGGCATGCATTATTGCTTCCTTAGTGTACAGGTTGAATAACATCGACTATAGGCTACAGTCCCGTGTCACTCCCTTCTCAACCACTGTTCCCTTTCACGCATCTCGACTCTTTTAACTGACATATGGCTCCTTTACAAGTTGTAAATAGCCTTTTGTCCCCTGTATTTAACCCCTATTACCTTCAGAACTTCAAACACATTATTCCAGTCAACATTGTCTAGAGCCTTCTCTAAGTCTAAAACGTAGGTTTACCTTTAACTAACCTATCTTCTAAAAGAAATCGTAGAGTCAAAATTTCCTCGTGTGTTCCCACGTTTCTCCGGAATCCGAAATGATCTTCCCCGAGGTCGGCTTCTACCGGTTTTTCCAATCTGCTCTAAATAATTCGTGTTAGTGTTTTGCAAGCAAACTGTTTGTTCGGTAATATTCTCACCTATCAGCACCTGCTTTCTTTGGAATTTTAATTCTTATATTCTTTGAAGTCTGAGTGTATTTCCCCTGTCTGATACAACTTGTGCACCAGATGGAAGAGTTCTGTCGTGCATAGCCTCTGCCAAGGTTATCAGTAGTTCTGATGGAATGGCGTCTACTACCAGGGCGTCTTTTCGACTAGTCTTTCGCTCCTCTTTCATATTCTCCTCTCATTATTGCATCTCCCGTCTAAACGTCAGCTACTTCCTCTTCCACAGGACTAGTTATCCATCTCAGCTCTTGATATATATGCAACTGTTTCTCTTTCCTCCAAAGCTTTCTTCAGTTTTCCTGTAGGTGTTATCTATCTTTCGTTTAGTGAAGTATGCTTTTACATCTTTACATTTCTTACCGTTCCTCATTGGCCATTTTGCACTTCCTTTTAAACTATAGTACTCCCTTTCATCTGAGGATGTATTTAAATTTCGGAAAACCGCAGCGAAACTTCCAGATATTGAAAGAAGTACTCCGCATTGGTTGTAGAATGCTGTTTTACTAAAAGTCAGGACTGCTTCCGCCCAACTAGAGGACCCATACTCAGGTGATAAAGATTCCTCTTAATAGTTCACCACCGAAGCTAAGCGCCTTAGAGGCATTCCCCATCATTCTCGTCACGTTGTAAACCAGTAGTGCGCTAAAAGCGGCAGTCTCTATTTAAAACGAGGGGAGTAGAAGAACCTCGCCACGAGCAGGAAGGTGATTGAGAGGCAGCAAGCAAGGCAGTAACTTTTCACTTGGTTCATTTACTGCCTTGTTGTATTTTGTCTCCCCATCAATTAAATTCAGTATTTCCTGTGTTATGCAAAGATTTGTACTAAGTCTTGTCCTATTACCTGTTTTACCCTCTGCTTCCTTCACTATTTCATTACTCAAAGACACCCATTCATCTTCTACTGTATTCCTTTCCCTGGTTGTTGTCCATCGTTGAAAAATGCTCTATATGAAAACCTCTGGTTCCTTCAACCTATCCAGGTCCCACCTCCTACATTTCCTACCTTTCCACAATTTCTTCAGTTTCACTCTAATGTTCATAATGAATAAATTGTAGTTGGAGTTTACATCTGCACCTGGATATGTCTTCCATTTTAATGTATTGTTCAGAAATTTTGCCTTAACATTTCACAGTCTGTCTGAAGCCTTCCGATGTCTCAAGGTCTCTCTCACGTGCACTACTTTCTTTTATAATTCATAAACCACGTGCTAGCGAGGTTTAGATTACGTTCTGTGCAAAATTTTACCAGGCGACTTCCTCTTTCATTCTTTTCCCCCTGTCCATGTTCACCTGCTATTTTCCCTCCTCTTCCATTCCCTACTGTCGAATTCCAGTAGCTCATCACTATTAAACTTCCGTCTCCCTTAACTATGAGAATAATTCCTTTTATCTCGTCATACATTTCTTTGACCTCTTCCTCATCTGCGGATCTAGTTAGTAAATAATCTTGTACTACTGTGGTGAGTGTGGATTCCGTGTCTATCTTGGCTACAATAATGCGTTCACTATGCTGTTCATATTAACTTACCTACACTCCTATTTTCTTATGCATTGTTAAACCTACTCCTATTAGTTTTGTATTTATAGCCCTGCGTTCACCTGACCAGAAATCCTGTTCCTTCTGCCACCGACATTCGCTTTTCCCAGTTACATAACTTTCACCGATCTACACACATGCAAAAACGTTCACATCACCCCAGTTCCCAGAACTCCAGAAGACAGACGATGACTGTGGATATTGTATCACAGACACAGTCCCTTTGGCTGTTTAGCGACGTCACTAATCCGGCCTAAAGATGTAAACAACCATGCATGAGCAACGTCTATTAGACGGAAGGGGTTCGGCAGGCAACCAGTTCCAGTCATTCCACCAGGAAGGAGGTACACGGCAGGTGTTGTCTGTAGTTCAACCATGCCTAGACGGTCAATACCGTGGTTCGATCGCGTCCGAATTCTTACTTTGTGCCAAGAAGGGCTCTCAACAAGGGAAATGTCGAGACGTCTCAGATGTTGTTCGGACATGGAGGAGATACAGAGAGGAACTGTCGATGACATTCTTCGCTCAGACCGTCCAAAGGCTGCTACCCCAGTAGATGACCGCTACCTACTATTTATGCCTGGGAGGAACTCTGACAGCAACGCCATCATTATGAATAAAGCTTTTCATGCAGCCACAGGACGTCATGTTACGACTAAAACTGTGGGCAATAGGCTGCATGATGCGCTACTTCGCTCCCGACATCCATGGTGAGGTCCATCTTTGCAACCACGAAACCATGCAGCGCGGTACAGATGGACCCAGCAACATACTGAATGGACCTCTCGGGATTTTAGCTTCGCCGATGAATGTCGCATATGCCTTCAACCAGACAATCGTCAGGGAAGTGTCTGGAGGAAACCAGGTAAGGCTGAACGCCTTGGACTCACTGTCCAGCACGTGTAGCTGCGTGGAGGTTTCTCGCTGTTTTGGAGTGGCATCATGTGGGGCCGAAGTACGCCGCTGGTGGTCATGGAAGGCATCGGCAACATATTGGCGGGTCATTCCTCTTCATGAACGACAGTTCGCGTCCCCCTGGTTCCCATATTGTGAATGACTTCCTTCAGGATAACGACATCGCTCGACTAGAGTGGCCAGCATGTTCTCCAGACATGAACCTTACAGAACATGCCAGGAATGCAGTGAAAAGGGCTTTTTGTGAACGATGTGGCTCACCAACCGCTCTGAGGGATTTACACCGAATTGCCGTTGAGGTGTGGGACAATCTGGACCAACAGTGCCCTGATGAACTTGTGGATAGTGTGCTACGACGAATACAAATATTCATTAATGCAAGAGCATGTGCTATGGGTATTAGAGGTACCGGAGTGTACAGCAATTTGGACCACCACCTCAGAAGGTCTCGCTGTATGATGGTACAAAATGCAATGTGTAGTTTTCGTGAGCAACAAAAAGGGTGGAAAGGATCATTATGTTGATCTCTACTCCAATATTTTGTACGGGTTCCGGAACTCTCGGAACCGACGAGATCGGAAACTTCTTTTGATGTATGTATTTCTCTTTTTAAATTTTCGAACCTATTTGCCTGATTAAACGGTCTAACACTTCACGCGCCGATCCTTACAATGTCAGTTTCGTTTCTGCTGATGACGACATCATCCAGAGTAGTCCCCAGTCGGAGACACACGATTGAACAGCAGAGGAGTGGTACTCAAGCGTCAACTTTAGGTTACAATATCTCCGGATGTAATTAACATTTTACAATGCAACAAACGGCCCTGATTACGTATTTGTATATATGTTCAGATGTGCTAACAAAACTAACGGGGTTTCATTTAAAAAAAACGTACGTTTGTGTTAAAAACATACTTCCGTGCATTTTTTTATGGTTTGTATTAACCAGTTAACACTAGCCCCTCTCCTCACGTTCGGTCTGTGGAATCGATTCGTCAGTATTTGACGTGGCTTACGAAATATATCCAGCGGTAACGTTAGGTGACTCTCCCTGTATAGTTTCATGAGTAGGATACAATATATTTTCAATGTCTTTCTTCCAGTAATCTCGATAGCAAAATTACAATTATTCAATGCGGCTATTCGGCACGGGGAAGATCCTAGAAGTCCTCTCAACACACCAGAGAGAATTTTACAAAGAGTAATTATGCGCTCATAGAATAGTAATAGTACTGTACTACTTTGCACATCGATTCTGCGAGTATATAGATGGTCAAGTAGGATACGTAATTCACTCACAGAATTGTGCAGGGATAATTAGTAGAATATAAAGAGATATTACAGTTTTCACATTCCTTTGACCCACTGGCGTTGTTGGGTGACTGCAACATTCCCATTTCCATCGCTGGATGGAAAAATTGCGTAATAGCCCACTCTGCACTCTGGGGTGGAAACCGAAAATTGTGTAAGTACACAGACAAAAAAAAAAAAAAAATCGAAACCCGGACAAATAATTAATGAAGAGTTATGAAACTTCTGGAATACGATTTTCTAGGTTATATATTTAGGTAATTAACATTGCAAGATCACAGGTTACTGTAAGTGCGAGATAAGCCATTCCAAATTTGAAATATTGGTACGTTAATAGCAGGTGTAGCCGCCAGAACGTTGAATGCAGGCTTGCTAACGTGCATGCATTGTGTTGTACAAGTGCCGGACGTCATTTTGTGGGATGGAATTCTATGCCTGATGCACCTGGTCAGTCACTACAGGTATGATTAATGCTGTTTGTTAATGACACTGGAGTTGCAGTACGATGATGTCCGGTATGTGCTCGTTTGGAGACAGATGTGGTGATTGAGGAGGTCAAAGTACTCTGTATAGCATGTTGGGTTAAAACAGCAGACTATGGGGGAGCGTTATACAGTGGAAAACACTGGTCTGCTGTCACACTCAGGTGTAGGTCCAGGGTGTCCTGCACGCGGAAAGTGTGGTTGCAGGCACTCAAGTGGTCTCTCTCTAACCAACACAGGGCCGTCACTGGCACCGAGGCAGAAGTTTCTTCCATCAGGAGACACAACGGACCTCCAGCCTGTCCTCCAATGAGCTTTCGCTTGACACCACTGAAAGTCGCAAATAGCGATATTTCGCGGTCAGCGGGATGCGGAACACTACAGGGCAACTGGCTTGGAACTGTCCTTGAAGTAACCGATTTGTAACAGTTCGTTGTGCCCCTGGTGCCAACTGCTGCTCAGTTTGTTGCTGTAGACGCAGTGCGATGTGCGATGCGCCAGAGCCCCAAGCCTAACACGACCGTTCAAAAATGGTTCAAATGGCTCTGAGCACTAAGGTACTTAACATCTGAGGTCATCAGTTCCCTAGAACTTAGAACTACTTAAACCTAACTAACCTAAGGACATCACACACACCCATACCCGAGGCAGGATTCGAACCTGCGACCGTAGCGGTCGCGCGGTTCCAGACTGTAGCGCCTAGAACCGCTCGGCCACTCCCGCTGGCAACACGACGCTCTTCCCTCTCTTATATGCCATATGGCCGTCCGGAGTCCGGTCTTCTTGCGACAATACATTCTCGTGGCAACAATCGTGTACAGTAGTTACATTGCTGCCACGTCTTTCAGCAACAGCGCTGAAGGAACGTCAATTTCTCGTAGCTCTATGACATGACGTTGTTCAAACTCAAAGAGGCGTTGATAGTGGCGTCTTTGTTGCCTTGAAGCCATTCTTGAATAACATGAAGGTAAATAACCCTCACGACCGTTACAGCGTGTATTTAAAGCGTACCTGATTTGCATCCTGATAGTGGCGCAACTAACGCAACTCCTGTGCGACTGGTGCGAAATTCTAATAAACATCCTCTTTTAGATTAGGAACTTGCCTTTCAACATCCGTTTATCTCGCACAACTCTTTTTTTCCGTCAATGTACGTAGATTTTGTTATTCTGGTTTGAACGAGAGTCATATCACGAACAATTTCTTTGAGCATTTACTTAATTTCAGCACAAAAAATGAATTACGTTCATAACGCTAAAAGAAACTTATCATAAAATATTCAGTGTCTGTCAAATAAGATTAATCTTTAACTCTCAGAGCAGGAAGTAAGAAATACATCCTCTACACGTCTGTACTCTGACCGTTCATCTGACAACAGTTTGCAGAAAACCCGAAGCTGCCCGCTTCCAACAACATGAAACGCTTTCCGGACCAGGAGAATGGACAGAACTTGTATTGTGCTGCACACAAAAAGAGCGACCACAAGGCACCACGGGCGGTCCCCGCGGCCCTAGGGTCCGGACGTGTATAGAAGTTATGAGGCGTGGAACGGCCGAGTCCTGAAAGCATCCAGTTTGCAACTAGGGCAGCGGCCTAACTTACTTTCCTTCGTCTCTCCTTTACCGCCTGTTGCCCGAGGCAACTTCCCCAACTCCTGGAGAGGTGACAAGAGTGTCCTGGACAACAAGCAGCTGCAGATGGATTCTCCGTTGCCGAGAGTTCCTTCAACTGATTACTTTTTTACAGCCGCCGCCGGGTGGAAGACGTTTTCCGGCCACAGCTACCGTAAGTCTGCGAGAAGTCCACGTTAACGGCCTACGTGAAGCTTAAATCTTGCCATAAAAAGACGTGGACACCACTTTCTACGATATCTGTGTTTGTTTCAGCAGCTCGAAACTACATAACATGATGTATACAAGATATATATTTCTTCGAAGCGTCTTGAAGAATTACGTCTGTATACTGGAAAAGGACCCAAAACCTTACAGAGTCTTTGTGGAGTAAGCTCATTCCAAAGCATCACGGTAACACCACACACCTGTACTCGCTGATTTGGTGTAAAAGGTTGCCATTAATTCCTCAATATACATTCATGACCCAAAGAATTATCACCACTTGCGTGATAGCTTGATGAAATGCTATACCGATTTGTTGCCTGAATTGCCAAAAACACGTAATTTTTTTCAGTTTTTTATGGACCACAGCAGTACACAGTAACAAAATAAAACTAAACATTTTTCATAACTTTTACTTTGCTCTTTTTACTATTTTAGAAACTTGTCACTTTTGAGTACCTTCTTGACCTACAGTAATTCGCTGAACTAAAGTTTACAGTAAAGCACATATGGAGACTAAGAAAAGAAAATGGCTTAGAATGAACAGAGGCTACAAACTAGTGAATATCAGGAAGGTAATTACACAGTCAGTAGAAGAATTCAGTAAAATAATTTCCATTTTCATTGCACCAGAGATATTCTTCAGTGTGATGTAGATTGAATCTTTCGTTTACTACATACCCAACGTCTTCTCCTGTTTGCTAAAAAAGTCACAAAGTGGACACCACTATTTGCTAATCGTAATCGTTGGATTGATTATTGTGATTTCTTCCTTTTGTTGTATGTATTACGTTCTGACAAGTTTCCTTGAAGCTCTTGGACTGATGAGCTTTACATTTATCCTGTCTGTCAGGCCTAAGCTGCAACAGTGGAAGTATTCACTGCAGTTCACAGTATAGTACATCAGACTTCATAAATTTAATACCTATCCTGCCACAGGACAGGCAATGCAGTAGTAAGTGTGTACACTGAGTGCACTAGCAGATAGTTTAATGACATTTATCTTTTTGTTATAAATGAAAAGTTAGAGCACACTATCCATATACTTACGAACTTGAGTGTGCAAACCAACACACCCACAAAAATAAAATAAGATTCTTCAAAAATTTGCAACCAAAATTCCATAGTGCGTATCTTATGTTAAATTCTGCAGCCCACGAAATGAAAAAGATTAAGGAAAAGCTACACAAAGCACTCATGAAATTCGTTATCATTATTTTTAGTCTTTTTAATTCCTTTATATTTTCGTTTAATGTCATATAGGTAAGAAAATCACATTGCTATGCTTTCAACTACCCTGATTCAAGTACTTTAAGAAAACAATTAAATTTTATGTCATTTATGAATAATTTTGCATCTGTAATTCTAACTACTTTTTACCAAACCTAATAAATTTGTTCCTCTGTAAATGGGAGTTGAAAATGAAATGTCTACTACAAAAATTAATAAATATATTGTAACAGAATTTTTGGGAAATAAACTAAAACCAACCCATGGAAGATTTGGCTTATGGTTACTTACTGAAAATTTTAATAATAATAATCTTGTTACAAGCATTGGAGATGTAATATTCACAAATGGAGAACAAAAATTAGAAGAATTCAAACTAATTACAGAACCATTTTGGGATAGTAGTTAAATAACATAATTTATAGAGTGTGAAGGAAAAATGAGAAATGGAAAACTTCTTGTAAAAAAGGAAGCATGTCGTGGTTTTAATAGTGTTTTAAGATCTAGATTTTCTAAATTAAATTTGGCAAGAAACAGGGTTAAAGCAAAAATTCGATATTTATTAGATTCCTATACACACACCATTCCATTACTATAGTCTCCTGAGTTCTTTAGACAAATACATCTGTTTCCCAAGGTGCAACATCTTTGGGAATAACCAGTGTCTCCTTTTAATCTAATTAAATTTATTTATAACTTACTAAAAATCTGTAGTAGCAAATGGAAAAGCCAGAAACGCTAAAATTACAGATCTATTTTTTAAGAATAAAATGCATTACCAAGAAAAATTAAATAGTTTGTTAGAGGAAGAATACCAAATAGAACGTTTGGATTTAGTTTTACATAAAGATTATTGTGCAAAAATTACAGCATACGACAAGGAAGAGGATGCTTCTCTAGATTGACAATGTTTAGATAAATGAAGTAGCAATAAATATACAAAACGGATTCTTAAGGCAATTAGTAAATGTTATATGGAAGGAAACGATTTGGATTCTAGCGAAGAAAGTGAAACAGATATTGACAAATATTATAAAGTATCATTTCCACATGATGAAGCTGTAAAAGAGCACAATGGTGCTCGAATTTACAGAAGAAGGATTTAAAGGTTTTAGGATTTTTAGGTAGCACTGTTTTGGCGCTTCTAATTTTTTGGTTCCATCTATTGGTTTTAAAAACATATTAAAGTAGTTAATTCTATTTTGTACTTTCATTTAACATGTGCAAAGATTAAACATTTTAATCTCTGGAATTCCTTAATGACTTTCCTTAAGAAAGGAATACTTTGACTTTTATACAGTGCAGAGATCGGAAAAATTGACCAATATACTCGAAACAAAGATTAATTAATTAATTTAATTAAACTTGGATCGAGGCTCAATTAAATTTGAAATGACAATAAAACAACAAAACGTTAAACAAATGTCAAACAAAAGTTAAACTAACGTTGGATGTTAAGCTAAACACAAACAGTATCATAAATTTTAACATCTAACGTTTGTTAAACAAACATTGAACGATAACATTAACATAAAAATAAAAATAACGTTTGGTTAACATTTTCATGTTTTTTAGTGAATGAAGAAATTCTATTGGTTATATTTATTCTTTTTCTACACACAAATGTAATAATGTTGCTTGTTTATGTTAATCCTAAATCTTGGATATTTATTTCTTTGGGTGTTGTAGAAATCAGACTATTTGGATTTAGAAAAATATGTTTCTCCAGATTTTATAAAGCACATTTGTTTCACAGAAATTACGTTCTCAGTCTGAAAATTTCTATGCAGTTAATAGGTAACAAGGTAAAACAAAAAGCAGATGAAACCAATGTAATCGTTTCTTCTCTTTCCTCTTTATTCTCTGGTTTTTTTTTTATATTCCAATAAATTTTTTCGTGTTTTTATTGCTCCAACAGACATATTGCAAGAGATTGGTGTAAATAAAACAACAACTGTAGAGTGTCTGTTAATTTGTGCCACACTTTAGCGTTTGGAACAGAATGAAATGGAGCTTCCTCGAAATATTTCCTGGTGTTTGTTATTAATTCTAAACAGTCAGTTAATGGATCGAATTCCTGTTCTCTTTGGAGATATGGATTAATTTAATTATAGATTGTTGCTTCCAGCCTTGGCATTCCATTTTCTTTAGCTAAATTAGAAGCAAATGATTCCTTTAATCTACTGTCTGGACGATTTAAGAAATCTATAATATGGTTACCAAGTCGTTTATTAATTCCCGGACTCAATAACTGGAAAATAGATTTATTGTAGATCTTAACTCTAGAATTATAATTTATCCATGTTAAACAGTCATTTCTTACAGAATTGTTGTTGTTAACTATTAAATTACATTCCTCTTTATATTCTCCTTACATTCGAAAATTAAAATTTTTTGTTCAGTATTTGCCCATTTCTTCTTTATTAATAATTTCTGCAGTATCTTGTGTTATGTCTATATCCAATAAATAATAGTGTTCCTTTTCAAGTTATTCCAAAATTTCTGGTAATTCTTTTAAAAGTGTATCGAGTTTAACTTCTGCCAATTCTGTTTTGTGAGGAATAACAACAGGATTTTTGTACTTTTGTTCTATATTTTTCATATCTCTGTTAATAATTTGTTTAGTACCTTTAATTGTTTGTGTATTGGAATCTAACAAATACGGAATTTTTGCTTTAACTTCATTTCTTGCAAATTAAATTTACAAAATCTAGATCTTAAACACTATTAAAACCGCCACATGCTTCCTTTTTTACAAGAAAATATCCATTTTTCATTTCTCTGTCGCAATCTATAATATCTGTTATTTTAACTACTATTATGTTATCCCAAAATGGTTCTGTAATTGGTTTAAATTATTCTAATTTTTGTTCTCTATTTGTATATATTATATCATCAATACTTGTAACAAGAATATTATTCTTCAAATTTACAGTAAGTACCCATAAGCCAAATCTTTCATTGGTTGGTTTTAGTTTATTTTCCGAAAGTTCTGCTATAGAATATTTATTATTTTTGTTGTAGACATTTCATTTTCGACTCCCATTTACAGTGGAAAAAATTTATTAGATTTGCGTAAAAGTAGTTAGAGTTATAGATGCAAAATTATTCATAATAGACATAAAGTTTAATAGTTTTTGAAAAGTTGAATCTGGGTAGTTGAAAGAATAGCGATGTGATTTTCTTACCAATATGAGAAGAAGCACACAAATACGAAATGCTGGATACAATTTGGTAGAGATATGGGAATGTGATTGGCTGAACTCAGCAGAGTATAAAAGGCTTAAGAGATTAGAGCAGTTGCCTGAAACTGTTGAACAGTTGAATCCAAAGGACGCTCTTTACGGTGATCGAAAAATGCAATAAAATTAAGATCTAAAGCAGATGGTGATAGCTCAAAAACTAAATATATTGATGTATGTAGTCTTCATCCTACTGTGGAATTTCATGACTTTTATCCTGGACAACATTAGAGAGAAATATAGACAAAAACATTATTCTAGAAATTGGTACAGTTTAATAAAATGTAATGTATTGTCTCCTAGAAAATTGTATCGCCCTGTTTTCCCCATACGCATGGAAATCGATAAAAATGAAAAACTGTTGTTTACTTTGTGTGTCAAATGTGCTCAAGACAAAGTAGGTATGTGTAATCACAGTGGTGACAAATGAAGTTTTATTGGAACTTGGACAACTGAGGTAGAAATGTGAATGAAGTTTGTGATTATAAAAATTAAAGTAATTTGCTGTTTAAAATTTATGTGAAAGGTTTTCTGAAGATAAAATTAAAGACCAGTGCACATAATTTTGAAAGTGATGAAGAGTATATCAAAACAGTTAAAAAGAAAATGGACATTGACTTAGATCATGACAGAATAAAGGAAAATCCAGGAAAACGAGTCGTTTCTAAGATATGTCTGAATTCATTATGAGGAAATTCGGGCAAAGGCAAAATATGAGTCAAACAGAATGTGTAACAGATTTACAGCACTTTCATGAGATACTGCTGGATGACCAATTAGATTACTTAAATATCAATTTTATTAGAGAGCAGATGGTTCAGATGACATATAACTTCAAGGATTATTATGTGGAAAACAATAGAGCAGCAAATATCTTCATTGCTGCATTCACTACATCAATGCAAGACTGAGATTATAGTTGTGTTAGATAAACTAGGAGAACCGGTTATATATTTTGATACCGATTCTGCAGTGTATATTGATGATGGTAGAAATACTGTGGAAACAGCCTGAATGTTAGGCGAATGGACTCATGAATACGGAAATAGCTGCATTACAGATTGGGCATCGACTGACCTGAAAAGTTATTATTATGAGAAAAACAATAAAAAGTCAGAGATGAAAGTAAGCGGCTTCACTCTGAATTACAAGATTATTCAGAAGTAGAATGGCGAATCGATGACAAGGCTAATAGACAGTGAAGTGAAAGAAAAGATACAGCTAGAGTACAATCAGATAACCAGAGATGCTGATACTAAAAGTCTTGTCAACAAACAAGTTTAGAATGAATTTTCATTTCAGTATGATAAAAGAGTGGTTCTAGAAAATTTTGATACTGTGCCTCCCAATAGTTATTGAATCTCTTCTAATGAAACAATGAAATTCATACCACATTCTTTACACGCATGGTATAAAGTAGTTTCTTGCATTTTGTTGTATTCTGTGCTATCCAACCTTTTTGGTTCTAGAGTGAGAAACTTTTAAAAATAATGAATAAACTTTCAAATATTTTTGTAATTTTGTAGGGAGATTATTAATTGGCAAATTAGAATCCACTATTTGCTTTACTGTAAAGAGAGAATCTGAGATTTCTATTTCCTCCCATATTTTTATATCAGTTTCCTCATAGCTATCAAAGTTCTTTTCGTATTCTTCTCCACATATTCTCATTAATACACTAACGCGTTCAGTATGATTGTGACTTCTCAAGTGTTTTATAATTAATGATGATTTAAAATATTCTTTGCAAGCTTTACACTCAACTTGGTTCTCTCTTGCATTATTATTTCTCTCGAGAAAGTGTCAAATTTAAATTCCTCCCACACAGTAGTCATATTTATAAAGTTTAAAACTTTAAAAGCTTATTAAAATTTTGTTTAACATAAATGGATGCTCTACTGAAGAAGCTAAATAATGGAAGCAACTCTAATTTGTTTAGAAATATTAGTGAGATTGAGGTAAATGAGTGGTATTACATTTCTGGTCTGAATGTTTAAAAACTAGATATGGAAAGGAAATTTCTATTGAGCTCGATAGCAAATTTAAAACTATTTTGCCAGAAAGGTTTAATAAAATAATAACTAACTGGGACCTCCAAGTTTTTAAAGATGGTGACATTAAACTAAAATATAAAGGAATGAAAAATTCTAAAAATAGTGAGAACAAATTTCATGATCTGGAGTTCGTTAGGTAGCTTTTTTGGGCTCTTTTTCATTTTTTGGGCTGTAGAATTTGATATATGATTCGCAGCATACAATTTCGGTTGAAAATTTTTGAAGCGTCATTTTAAATTTTTGTGGGTGTTATGATTCTTAAAAGCTTTCAATGAAATAAGAAAGTATTACATTTTCATAATTTGATGTGTTTTTATACTGAACGAAATAAAAAAACTTCCATCAGAAGAAGTCTTTTTCTACTGCGTCTTTAGTGTTTTTGTATGATTTATACGAAATTTTTGTTTGCATACTCATGTGATCCGTTTATAAAAAAAATGTTTATAACAAAATGAAAAATGTCATTAAATTATCTGCAAGTGCTCTCAACGTACCCACTTACTACTCAATGCCACCAATATATGGATTTTATCCTCACCCATAAGCAGAATTAGGTTTGCCTCCATGGTTCAAACTTCCCATATTTGAATTGTAGTTCTTTAAAAAAGATGATTACTGATTAGTACAGGCCCATCTTTCTGGTTTCTGGACACAAGCGTTAATCATATTCCATAGCAGTTGGAAGCCATTCTTACAGATTCGTTGACGTTTCAGGAACATACCCAAATGGTTAAATGATGATGGCGTCCTCTTGAGTAAAATATTCTGGAAATTTGCACTGAAGTGTCGTTTCCTTAATAATAAGAAGGCAACTTCCGATGAATTGGGAACGAACCTACAATTATTAGATCCAAGAGCTCCATTATTTCATCGGTTAATTAAACTCTATCAAAGCAAACGTTCCGCTTGATCTGAGGTTTCCCGGCTGACTACGCAACGCAAGAAAACCAAGACATATTATTTACACAGGATTGCAGATCTCTTCGAATTATCGAGACTGCGGACAAGGAGAGTCATCGTCCGATTCTGATTAAACAAGTAAAGCTTAATTATAACTTTCTTGAGCGACTGTGATGACTGTGATATGGCTGCTTGTGAATGAGATCATTAATAAAACACTAATAACTAACTTTCCCCCTCACCAGAAACAAGTATAAACACAATATTAATTAAAATTACAAAAACCAACGAGCAAACCACTGATAATTTTGGTCGGAGATGATGATTGGAATTGATTTTAGCTTATTTCTAGGATTCTATTATTTACAGACGTTACTACGAAAAATAGTTTCTTGCGCTTATAATCCTGTCATGCCACATTTCTAACAGGAAAAGATTCAGCACCTATATATCATGTACGACAGTATCCTGTTTGGCTCTACGCGTACACTGAAAACAACGCTATACTCATCATGTTTTCAGTATAGAAAGTGTTATGGACATGTTAGAAGCAAGCGGATGTGTGACATTTCTGCTAAATTGCTCTCCCTAATCGCATCATTTTCATTTTTTTTCACTCCAATTTCCTGTTATGATTCTTAAAAGCTTTCAATGAAATAAGAAAGTATTACATTTTCATAATTTGATGTGTTTTTATACTGAACGAAATAAAAAAACTTCCATCAGAAGAAGTCTTTTTCTACTGCGTCTTTAGTGTTTTTGTATGATTTATACGAAATTTTTGTTGCAAGAAATGATAATTGCCGTTTACGAACTAGTTGGCTGGGCGTGCGTTCCATGATACCAAATGGCGCAAGGGCATCTGACATTGAATGTAACCAGTATCCGTACATCGTGTATGAATTACGTAAATGAGTCAGCCAAAATTATTTCCTTGATTTTTCTCCATAAACCATTGGCAGTAGTGGATGACACAGGATTCCACTATTTACAAGAGTAGCTTTAACGGGGTGCTGGATAGCGAAACGACACATGTCCTTCAAAAAGCGAGGAAACAAAAAAAAAGGAAACACTGATATTGCAGTTATAGAAATTGTCTCTAAATTACATTATGGTAATGAAGTCCCATACTCCTTGACAGAGCGTTGGGGCCGATGCGGAAGACCCGCACCGCCGTGCTAGTCAAGGTCCTAATGTAGGTGGTTCGCCGTTGCCTTCTTCCGACCGTAATGGGGATGAATGATGATGATGAAGACGACACAGAGCGTTACATTAACGCACTTTTTAAAAATAAAATCCAGAAAATATATAAATCTCATACACGCAGTCACAAAATGAGGCAACCGCGGCGTCATCGTTACTGGCTTCGTTGAAATGTTAGTTTTTCAGTAGCTCAATTTATTTGTCCTTTTGTCAGACTCTGACATCTCCTTTCCGTCATCTGTAATCACTGTATTACCTAATGTGACTGAAAAAAAACTTGCACCCCTTGTACCTGTCCGTTGCATATCTGTAAGAAATGTTGGGGAAGAAATAACACATCATATGGATCTAAGAAAATATCATTCCACTGTGAAATTAAAAAAAAAATCGAAATTTTCTGGTCTTCGATTAATGAAAATCTGCTGAGTAACGTTCAGTACCCTATTACCCCATCCCATGAATGGGAACATGCTTTCTCTCTTGGATGAATTATATAACAATACAATTCTTACGATAACTTCGCACGCTGTATCTGCCTTACCTTTGGGTAATTCTTTGTGGGTCCACTCCAACTACCTTTGAACTGCTCTTCCTATATTCTTGACGCCTGTGATTGATTACAGTCAATTAAATCCCTTAGTCTAACGAGATCGGATCTTTTCGTACATTTACACGCATTACATCACAACTGTCTAAGCTGAAGGTCAACTGTTAATCTTTGCTACTCCTCCTGCATTACGTAACGATTTCCTGACTACGCCACCTCGAGTACTGCGCCGCTAACGAAAAGAGTGAGAAAGTTAAAGATTTCACCTGTCTGGTCATTTACTTACAACGTCAAATCTAGTGGTTCTGTACAACCGCTTCGACAAATTCCGGTGGCTGATCATAATTTCAACGACTGTACCCATTATCGATGACATTCTTTCTACTTACCTGGTAGCATTGAAACAAGTCGCATATGTTTTCGAATATTCTGTAATCGTAATATATTCCGTTTAAGACCCCCAGTTCCGCTCACAGTTTCAATATGTTAGGAAGATTCAAGAGAACACGCACACCGCTGCAGGGTGGAAACAACTTATGCCGGATACGGAAGAGCTGTTGATTCTTACAGACAAGATGTTTTGTGTCCGTAAAGGTCGGTGTCGGCGAACGAAAGTAGTTTCAACAATTCCCCATGAAATCGACGGCCGTGAGACGCATGCGTGCACACGGTGCGTCTGCCGCACGAAGCCTCAGAAAAAACTCATTTGTTATAATAATTATTAAGTAGTACAGGTATCATCATCATCGTTTTCCCAAAATATTCCAAGTTCACAAACTAGCTATAATCCCAAGTGTAGTGCACTGTAACAACGTAATTCTAATATTTACTAGTTATGATGCCATTTCATTTAAAAAGTGTGAGTTTAAACAATGTGCGATAGTGCACGATGACGCGCATTACGCATAATCATTTACTTTTTCCAGAACTGGCAGCCGCGGCTTTCTGACTGCGAGAGAGAAGCTATGTGCTCCATGGCGCTACAACGTTTCTGTCTAGAGTTTGATACTGGGCGGTTAACAAGCTATGCGAGGGGAGTACGGTACAAGTTCCTCGATCGAGTGGACGTCTTGTTATCTGAGAACAATATGCTGCATTGTTACGATTTTTAAATTCAGAAAGTTTTACGATCCGCCAGAGTCGCAGGACAATAGATAAAACGAAGATTATTGCAGAAGTAGAACTTATGGAAATACAGCATTCCTTAGTTATGAAACGGTAAATCTGTTTTCCATTCAGAATATACTGCATATAAGAATCTCTACATGTTGCCCATCAGAACAGAACTCCGTACAGATGGAATTGGGTAGATATCCAAGCACCTGCATACGGTCAGAACGTTACTGGAAGAAAATCACTTACCGCGAAAGCGTTTTTTTTTTTTTTTTTTTTTTTTTAACCAGAATCCGTTCTTGATTCTTCTCATTGCAAAGATAAATTCCAAACGATCTGTGTAACGTATTTATGAGCCATAGTCTACTACGAACTGACCAGCTGGGCAGCATGTAGCAGAGATTAAATTCGACCTGCTACTGTACTCTTGGTAGTAACTTTCACGCCAAACACGAGTGCCACCTCAAAAGCGCAGTAATTTTGCAATCGACATAACACAGCTGCATCTCTGACTTCTCAACGAGTAGTAAAAGAGCTACCAAAGTCATTCAACACAGAATTAATTCTTTAATCATTCAGAACATTATTCCGATACATATTCCACATTTTTAAAGTAAAAAGTAAAGTACATTGCACGTTCAGTCAGATGAACTTATAAAATACAGAGATTCTGTTTAGTATTTCAAAATCAGCAATTCTATTAACTCAAAAACCCTAATATTTCTTTTTTGCCACACTATTCAGCCTGCAATAGTTTTTTTTTCTAATTTTTAACTGATTAGAGGAAAGAATTTTAACTGTACATTCTACTCTCAAAAGTTTCTGCAAATGAAATAAATAAACATTTTTGACAAGAAGCCAGTGACCGACTAAAAGAGACGATTACGCACTGACTCACTTCATTTACACACACACACACACACACACACACACACACACACACACACAAAGCTGTAAAGTTCGACTGCTGTTTAAGTACTTATGTTGTTACAGCTGTCACTTCGGAAAGGCATAATCCCCGAATTCGCAATTTTAAGAAGATAGCAGCAGTTATAGCCCGACGGAGAAAGTTGTCACTTTTGAAAATACTGCTGGAGTGCGGATTCACGTGAACAGAAAATTGTCCGAAGCCGGCGATGGTGTCTGGACATTGGGAACGTAGGGAAAAAAATTACTGAGCGATAAATATTTAATATTTCATATTAATGATACACAGATTTATTCCGGTTAGTAGAACACTCGCACAGAATCCAGTATCAATGAGTTACTCCCACGCGGGTTTTCCTAATGATTCCATCAGGAAATGAGAGCGCTTTGAATACCTCTCTCAGGTCACGCCTGAAAGGACACTACAGTTCATTACAGATATTAAAGTGCGACACAGGCAGAGACGGACGTTTTTCAGAATTCTGGAAATGACGATGTTCTGTCTCTGCAAGGCAAGAACAGGAACCAAAGGATGGGCACGGGAATTTTATACATCGCCATTTCAAAAGCCAGTGGCAGTCCGTTTGTGTATAACGAGTGCAGACAGAAATTCAATAATTGGGGTTCCAACGACTCATGGAGAGGAAACGAAATGGGTCGTCATAAACAGAATGTTACATATGAAGTGAGAACGTAATTAGAGATCAGATTGTATTAGTGGCTTAACGGGCATTGCCGAAGTACTTTAACAGACGAATTTACTTGGATATATGTGATTTGGACGAAAGTGAAACCTGCTTTCATCCACTACCGGGAAACCTTTTTACAACTACTAAAATCTTATTCCTTTGTATTACGTCCTCCCATTGCCGTCGCTTACAAAAGCCTCAAATGAGCGACTCTGCTTGAATAGGACTAATTATGGTAACGTGGGGAAAAGGTTACACCATGTGTTGATTTCAATTAGCATCATAAGACCAAAAGAAAAGGTAACGGTATAACACTGACAACGACTGTATTCATTTAATTGCAATATGCTATATGAAAATAATTCAGATATGTTATTAGGCTTTCTTAACAGTTATTGCGCATTTATAAATATTGAAAATATCATTTGTCTCAATGTTACAGGAATTCACACTTTGAGATCACTACTGATAAAATCCTGCTTCTTATGCACTGACTAAGGCATTCTGTGATGTCCCCAAATCACATCAAAAAACTGAATAGCACTTTATGTAAACCTACGAAAATCTTAGATTTCTCTATGCCACGTTGAATAATACCGATTACGTTGCGCAAGAATTTTTTGGGCCAAACGGGGAACACAAGTGAGTGGTGATGGACTTATTACATTAATAATATCTCTTACAATCACTTGCGCTAATGTTCATCATTTGCAATCAAAGTCGAATAAAATTATTAGATACACCAGCCATAGGGATCAAATTAAAATACATTTAGTAGCGTTTAGTTGCTGAAAGTATCTGTATATCTTCGTTTACTTGATTCCAGTTGCACATTCTGAATCACAGATTTCCAACACTAATTCATATTAAAGAGAAAACGATATTATTCCCATCGTATTAATAATCATCTGAGAGTTACTATCTTGGGCGTTAGCCATTACTTTGAGACACAGTATTAACAGCAATAATTGCCAGTCACTGTCATTGCTTGGTGTCACGGTCAAAGTTGTATGTTGTCTCTGTTACAAAAGTGTCCAATATTGGAAGCATCTCTAGTGTTTGAGAAATTTGCTCTGTGGATGTTACTGGCTTCCCTGGATTCTTCATCTCGACAGTGTAATTATTTTCTAGATATTGTAGTGGCTGTCTTTTTCTGTTTTAAAAGTAACACACATCTGCTAAAATATTTGTGTAACAGTATATCTCATAAATGTTTAGGTAATCTAGTGGTCTAAACTGTGTCCCATTGAGTTACAGATTTATAATGCTGTTCGATTTTCTACTTCTTGGCACCACAATCGGAGATCCACAGTATAACAACAAGCACTTGGTTCAGTGCCTCCCGCTTGCATCTATAATGGGTCTCCCAAAAGCACTTCCAATGCCATTGTCTATGTGCGCGTGTAGAGGGAGTGCGTCTACATCCTGTGCGTCTCCACAGTAACCATCCTCTCTTCAATTTCGGGTGACATGTTTATTTGAACACAAGACTGACTGCATCAGAAGGTAAACAATACCCTAACAATCTTATAATCATTATAATGTCGTGATTGGCAAAACGAAAACGATAATAAACAGACGTGGATAACCGCCTACTTGGAAATGCCTGGATGTCACCGTCGAAGAGGATTCAGTGACTCAGGTATTCTGAACAACTAATAGCAGCTGGAAAAGTGCTGAACTACTAAACTTAGATAATATCACGTTTAGGAATACGGTACTTCCGACGTGGCTGTGAATGGCAGAGGCAAGAAATTCATCTTAATTGAATACGTTTGATAACGTAGAATGGTACAGTACCTCAGAAAATTGAGAAAAATAGGCATACCGTACACAAAAGATGGGTAATATGCAGGAGGGGAAAAAGGGAAAAAGCCAGAGAGACATGGTCCTATCAAAAAGAGTGTAAAGGTAAGGATGCTGTATCTCTCTACTTGTTTTAAGCTTGTAAATCGAATCACCGGTGGCGGAAATGATAGACATATTGAATTTACAATTGAGATTAAAATTCACAGTTGATAGATATCGAAGACAAGATTCGATGATTAGTAAAAGTGCAGATGAATTACAGAACTTGTGGAATGGAACGAAGAAGCTGGTGAGAAGAAAATAAGAATGAGTGTACACCAAGAAAGACCGAGTTATTGAGGAATAGCAGAAATGAGACGAAGAAGTTGGCCCAGGAAAGGGTCTAATGGGGGTCTGCAGGTAATCAGTCATTAAACTGATGGTTCCTCCGCGACATCCAAAACAAGGACACAAGGAAATAAAGAAAATATGTTAAGTGAAGACGAAAGTTATGCCTTTTACACTTATAGTAAAGAGGTGCCGTTTGAAAGATAAGAAATTAACGTACTTATCGAAGGTGGCAAATAAATACTGTAAAGGTTCAGCTGAAGGTGGGTTGGTTAGCATTCAACGCTATATCGACAATGTCGCTGTAAACTGTGACAAAAACACACTGAACAAGAGCACACATAGATAGTTTAAACTTTGAATGAATGGATAATCGCAATTTGCACGAAATATAATTGTTCTTTATTTTCCCGAAATTATCAGCCTCGGGTGTCAAAATGGGCCAATATTTTCCGCGCTACCAAATCAGACTTCGTAAGTTAAATAACAAGCAGGTTCTGAATCATTACTACTACACGTAGCGACCTCATTGAGATAGCCCTAACTGCGGCTAAACAGAAATCACGCAAGCCAGTTAATTGTCCTCATACAATGAGATTCACCTGCACTTCCACAGTAAAACCTGTCGATAACATATCAAGGGGTATCAGTGGCACAAAATAAGACAATATTACACAAGGTTTTGAAAATAAACGAGTGATTATTCTCACTTAAAGAAACTTACATTCAAATATGCTTTTAACGGTTCGAGGATATGATGGGGAAAGTACAAGAGGGAAGTAACAAGTGAAGTATCTCCGACAAAAGACGGATATAGTTTTACAAAGATAACTTATTTTCTAAACTGAGTACTCCAGACTTTACACATTATGGGTGCATGTTCCATAAACATGTATATTTTCTTCTTCTCAAATAACCCATTTGTAGCCAGACTTTTATATTTGCTGTTCTAAAAACAGTTTCATTAAAACAAGGAAAACCATAAAAAATTACTAATGAGTCGTTATACAGACCCCCTAGATTGAGGAAAGTAAATGATCACCTTTGCTTGAAGAAATCTTCACTGGCTAAACTGTGCAGAGATCATAATTATTTAGTGTTCTAAATAGACTAAAAGTTCAAATAAGCGTGTATCTGTTAAAAAATTAAGTCTGGCACTATTTTCTTTGTTGAAATACATATAGATAGAAGATAATACATTTCCTCATTGTGTTCAGTTATCAATTGTTTTAATAGTTTTAAACTCTCAAGAGTCACATCAGTTACACAATTATCTCAATCAATATTTGCACACTAGATTTAGCTCTTTTCATTATTCAGCGTTAACATTAAAACACAAATCGCTGTACTACTGTATTTGTTATTTCTTTCAATAGGTAGTGATAAAAATTGATTAGTCGTACCATCAAGTGAATTCTACATTAGAGCTTCAACCGGATCGGGGCAGTGATACGTGCGTTGCAGTAACCGGAGTAGGTGTTTAGGATTGGAGATACGATGGCGTGATGTCTCAGGAGCCACCGTCGAAAGCAAGAACGATCCAGGAAGGCTTTATTCCGAATTAAAGGACAGGATACCTCGAGGCTGTACAGAACAACACTCCAGGAGTTTTATGACGTTCACATTCGGAAAATAACACAAAAAACATAGACGCCTATTAGAATAGTTGTTTCGGTTTTAATGTACAGGATAGCTCGAGGCTGTTCAGAACAGAAGGAGATTTACGACGTTCACATTCAAGCGATAACACAAAAAACATAGATGCATGTTAGAGTAATCGCGCACACGAGATACGTGCGTGTACGTCGCGAAAAGTTTGTTTTAGGGAACAGTTAAGTTGTTTCCTCCTTACATGATAATGGTCGTTGTTATTTGTATCAGAATTTATTTATAAAAAATTCTCTTGAGCATAAATATGTGGCAGCTGTGTTTTTACGTGGTTAGGACTGTCTTACTTTTTCTTTACGAAATATTGTGGATTCTTCTTAGCTGAGTTTCCTTAGTTTATGTTCAGCCTAAATATACCAAACTTAGACGTAGAATATAGTGCCTTTGTGCATTGTTTTGTCATTTTAAAACAACTTTTATATGTCCATTCAACGTTAAGAACATAAGTGTCTGAATAAGACCATAGACAACAATTGTGTCATGGTATCACAACGGGCAACCGACTGTTTGAATGGTGGCATGTTGCCACATTACTGGAACGTACACATAAGCCGTTGACCTAGTAAACGTTCGAGACGTACATATCACCAGTAATTCACAGAACTTGATATTATTCCCAGGACGAAGCAAAGACTGCTTTTGTGACTCCAATTGACATTCGCTTGCACATTCTCCCACAACTGGTGAATAAAATGTACTTCCATATTCACATACCTTATTCAGAGTGCGGTGCAGTTTCTTCACACAAACCACGTAACACCGTTTCACTTTTTATCCACCGCAAACATTCTTAGATGTACACAACATAATTATAGACCGTTTTATAAGCGTTTAGGCCTCGCTCATGAGTAATTGACTACTAAATAACGAAAAGTTCATCTGGAGCTACACTGTGTTACAAAATTTTATACATTTAAAGCTTGCTCTCCTGTGCGGGCAGATCATCCGAATGATCGGAGAATTAATATTTCATGCTTCAATTCTGCTCAGATGAGAACATAACTTTGCACATATAGCGCCCTTGTCAACTATGCTTAGCATTCATTCACTGAAAAATGAAGACAGCACGCGAACGAAGCCATAAGAAGCACCAACGTGTGAAAGGAATTGGTGCCAGCAAGGGAAACAAGGAATGAAAATTCTAACCGCAGGGCTTACGTAAAGATAAAGGAGAAGTAAAATTTACTTATTTGGGATTGTACAAGGAATTTTATAGTACGTATCATCTGCTTGTCTTCCACGGAAATAAATGTGACATATTGCTCAAGAAGCACTTTTCTTATTACTTTGTTATCTTATATAAAATTTACGGAAATAAGAAAAATAGACCCAATCCAGTTATCTTATGCTATTTTAAACTCCTCATGTTCTTCAAAATTTGGTCAGAAGCATCTGTATAAGATACCAAGCATCATTTTATTGTTTACTAATTAGCACTAATTAATAAGTTCTTTTATCGCCAACTGTATACAGGGCTGTAGGTTAGATTACCCAGTCAAAGTATCTCCATATTATTTCATCAGACCATTTTGTGCCCAAGATCTCCATTAGGAGATGGTCATTTGTATTTCATAGCATATAGTTCTGACACTTTATCTTTCTTGGAAGAGTACACCTCGTTCTCAGCGACTGTGAGTACTAAAATATCTTTACGATATAATTAAATGACTAATACAAATAATATTTTGTTAGTTTTCATTAAAATTGTTTTTACAAATTTCATTTCTTAACATTAGTTACTGACTTATATGCTAGAGAAAGATGTCCTAATATCAATACACGATCACATGCGATTAATTAATTTACTTTCACTGTATTTGGTTTTACATTTTTATCATTTTCTGGTGACGAACTTCCTTGGATTTATAGTGCGTAAATGAATCTTTCGGAAAAAAGGTCATAGCTGAGCAATACTTAATGTTTTCTGATCAAGGCTTCAGACTATTCATTTTTATTTTATCAGCTGACACAGTTAAACTTAGATCAGTTTATGCCTTTTATACTGCTAGTACCTACATTTTATCAGTCATGGACAGATAACTTTACGTGTTCAACAAGGGACAGTATCGAGTTCACAACATATTCAATTTGTAAAAATTCTTACACACCCGTTTACACGTTCATTTGTTAAATTCCATTCCTTATGGAAAGTCGATCCATTCATCCCTTCCCGGTATTCCATACTCCCGACTAACCTATCCCTAAATACTTATTTGGCCCATGTCATTTGACTCTTATTCCCTTTTACAAACTTGTAATAAAAATTATAATAGCCGTAAACCCATCTTTCAACACAATAAATATGTATCTATCGAACATCAGCAGCAAGGACCAGCGTATTCTAGTTACTTACAATACAGTATTAAAATTAGTTTGGTAGAGAACAAGGAGAAACATAAGTATACTGTAATACCCGTTCGATTTTATTTTGCCATAGTTCAGTCATAATTTGAAAGCATTAATCGGTGCCTAACTCAACAGGTAATAAACATCACCTAATATAAATAATTATAATTCTGAATCCCTTGTCCACTTTCTACTGCTATACTGCGTGAAAGAATTTCTTATGGTCTGTATAGGAATAAAGAATTTTAATATTTTTAGTAGTGGAATGTGCTAACAAGTACCTGACTTAGATTTAAATCGTTCCTACATATTCTGGTTTTCGTCGGTCTTATTTTATTGACAGAAGGCGATTTGTGTTAATAAGAAGGCACTGTAAACAAATTAAAGGACATACATCATCTAAACGTGAAATAAGTTTGTTAACCATACTTCCTTTGTGCGTCTACCTTTCAACACACGGGTGAACTCAAAACATCAAACAACAGATAAGGGAATGTATATTTTATACGTTTTATTGCTTAAATAACGACCACATTTCCAGTAATCAAGAATTACCTTCTCATCGTCACAGAACATGCAGTAAATGGACGTGCCTTTAAACCATGTGATAGCATGTGTCTTCGCGGTCGGGAAGGAACTATCTTCCGAGCATAGGAAGAGCCTGGTCCCTATCGTGTGAGACGAGGCACGAAGGTAACTGGCGAGGACCTTCTGTGCCAGCATCAATACGTCAAACGCTGTTCCACATGTGAAACGATGTTCGTCAGTGTCCTTGAGGCGTCACTGTGGGCAGAGGGGAGAATTCGCCATTCGAATAGCACGCAACCTGTGTCGCGTCACGTATTTTCGGTTGACTACATGGTACAAAAATGGTTCAAATGGATCTGAGCACTATGGGACTTAACATCTGAGGTCATCAGTCCCCTAGAATTTAGAACTACTTAAACCTAACTAACCTAAGGACACCACACACATCCATGCCCGAGGCAGGATTCGAACCTGCGACCGTAGCAGTCTCGCGGTTCCAGACTGAAGCGCCTAGAACCGCTCGGCCACCGTGGCCGGCGACTACATGTTACCACGTTGCTCGTACCGTCCAGGGAGGAAAGGTAACTTGACTGCCCTCCACACCGCAGGCAATAGCGATGTATGGATCTGAGCAGCAAACGACAGATGTCGCTCGCTTTCGCTGCTGAAGAGTTGGGCACGTCAGGGTGCACATAGCTATGTTCGAGTACGAAAGCCGAGATGGGGAAGAGAGAGGGAGTGATGTGCACAATCGTAACAGGTGGCAGGATGGATGCCGCCATCAGTTCCTCTAACTGACCGTAAGGGAAGCATATTGACAGGTCCACAGATTCGCCTTTCTGCACAAATATGTTAATTCGCCTACACAGGTAATCATAGAAACACTGTAGGGATTCTATCATGCTGATGTTCAACAGCCTGAGTAGTGGCGAATCCTCTCCCAATAATAACACGTTGAGAGGGAATTACACGGTTTTAAATTTGACTCGTTTTACGTTGGATAATATAGCTCTTCGACACGTAATTTCCGTATTAAGCAAGACACAATAATATATATTTACTTCACCCATACTTTTCTCAGTGGCTGCTCTGACGTAATCGACGAGTTAATATTTAGTGTTCTATAAACCACGAGCATAATACAAGCAGTTTCTGAAGCTTCCATTTCACAATGGTTGTTATTTTGCCAATAATGTTGTAGCTAATGACTGCGACAGCTATTTAGATATTAAACACGGCAGCGTTATTATCTCTGATCAATGTATTCGAACTTTACACTGTAAAAACTGTGTTCATTCATCTTACGTAAAAGTAACTACTGCGTTATGTTCCTGCTACCACAGGGAACATACAGGGGGTAGGCAAAGTAATGTGAACAATGGTAATAATGGGATGGTTATCTTTCAACGTCAACAACACAGGAAAGGCACGTGTCACGCTGGACTGTGCGTGTTCGGTACGTACTAGGCGTCAGCGCAGGTTGTTTACGGGTAGTGCACACTTCGTATTAGCATTCAGAAGCCGGGATCGACGTGCAATGAGAGACGTAACAGAGTTCCAAAGAGGGCAGATTGTTGGGGCTGCGGCGGGGTGGGGTCGGTCATCTGTGTTGTTGTTAATGCTATCGTTCAGTCTACGTACGTCGACAGGATTCTTGCCGATGTCCCTCCACTCTGTGGTAGCAGATACGTGCTACGCAGTGTAAAGTAGCGTTCATGAAACCACTAGCTAATAACTACCACACAGAGGCCGCGTAACTCTAGTTGAAAGTCAGTTCCTCAAAGTTCATGATTAAAAAATCGGGCGCCCGGGATACTCAGTCTGCTTGCAGAATAGGGTTTAAAATAAGATTAACTCTGTTTTCTATTTATACTGAAATGGGTATCATGTCCGTATTTAATATGGTGAAACGTTGTCATTGAAAGTTCACTGTCTGTATAACTAATATACACTTGAAAAACAGCTAGAATTTTAGTAATTTTGACCTGGCTAATTTTCACATTCTACCAGTCACAGACCCACAATTATTCGCGAGTTAAACATTCGGTCGTTTCAGTGGTCTTCGTCCTAAGAAGCACTCTCCAAAATATTGCGTACAGAGCACGAAACACGCCACGCGGAGTTGTTACTACGACCAGAAAGTTCACACCCTCATATCTCTGTTTAATTTAGAAACGCCAAACTTTCATTAGAATGTTTATAACTCGAGTTGCTTCAGGTACGATATGTTCGAACCGAAATTAGCTATTTCCTCATCTTACAGAATATTTTTAAGGAGCAATCTAACTGCGTGTTTTCCGTAGGCTATCAAGCGACTCTCCCGAGGTACTCTCCTCTCTTTCCATTCCTCTCTTCGCGCGGGAACAGTTTGATTCTGATTGGCTGTTGATCTAAACGACCAATCAGAACGTACCTTCCTGATCATTCTAGCAACAAATCTCGCCTTATCCAATCACTAATTTGATAGTAATTAATGTGAGCAAAATTTCAGTTTCTTGTGTTTAATCAAAATTAGCAAAGTGCGAAACGTTCTTAAAATTGATAAATAAACTTATTCCGCCTATAACGTCCATTCTGGCTGCTTTTATACAAAATCATGCTCACACAATCATAGATCACCTGAATCGTGATTGTAACATACCTTTCCCACGCTTCGTTTGTATAATGTTTTACGTAAAATGAAACATTAAATTTTAACATATTCTCTCTCAGTCATTCTCACGCACTCACATAACAAAATATAATAAAATAATAATTTTTACCGACTTTTGTATTACGTAATGCCAAGTGACTAAAGTTTCAAGAAGAAAATTCTAATTAACTGATTTTTATGCACTGACAACCTTGTAATGGCTTCAAATGATAATGAAAGTCAATCTGTTATTGTTCCTAACTTGTTTTTTTAATTTTTTTTATTTTTATTTTTTTTTTTTTTTTTGAACCAGCGTAGGTTTAAGGACTTTTAGGTAATTCTCTTTATTTTTGGAACTATAATAAATAAAAACCTGATATTACAGCATCATTCCATTAATAACAAAAGGCTATGTACCAGAACAAAATCGGATAATAACTAATACGCATTGTTTAGATTTATAGAGGGTATGAATCTTCGTATCGACTGAATGTTACGCTATGCAGAACTCATGGTATGCAGCGTCAGCTGTGCTGTGAGCAGAGCGAAAAGAAAACATATCCATCCTGCAGCCACCGCACTAGACGTCTGCGTGCCTTACTGCAACGAATGTCATCCCGTAATAACTTGCTGCGCTATAGGCCCCGATTATCTGGAGCATCAGTAACCAAGACAGCCAACTTACTGAATGTTTCAAGAGCAGGTGTTTGAACAGTCGTGACAGCCTACACAAAACATGGAAAGACGTCATCGTGTGCACGTGACAACGGTTGGGGGGGGGGGGGGAAATCAAAGCTGAATTACATGAATTGTGTCAAAACAACACTGTACTACGTAGGCTAAAGTGACTGCAGAACTCAATAGACATCTTCGAGACCTACCTATCGACAATGTCGGCCGAGAACTCCACAGAGCAAATATTCATGGACGAGCTGCTAATACGAAACCATTAATTAGTGAAGACAACCAACGCAAAGGAGCGTAAAACATACTGTCAGGAGCACAAATCCTGGGCGGCTGATCAGTCGAAATACGTAATATGGTCCGACGAGTCAACGTTTTCGTTATTTCCAACATCGTCTGGAGAACGCCAAAAGAAGCCAACAATCCTGATTGCTTGATTCCAACGGTTAAGCATGGAGGTGGATGTGTGATGGTGTGGGCAGCCGTATCATGTATTCTGCTGGTCGCATCATTACTCTCAAAGGCCAACGAATATGTAAACATTTTAGGTGGTCAGGTGCACCACAGGATTCAAATGTTGTTCCCTAACAATGATGCTTTTGTTTCTGATGCTCTGTGCTTATAACTAAGCAAACCACATGCTTGCTGCCTCTGTACACAAGGTCGCTAACGATCGCTTGTGCGGTGGTCCACAACAACAGTTTGAAACCTGGTGGATGAAATTTCTCACGGAAAGTGTTTGTCCAGCATGTGGAGGACGGGTGGTTACGGAAATTTCCTTATCACCTGTATCTGCGCCAATGCTGTGGATTAAATTCCAAACTCCTGAAATGAGTGCACTTGACACTGTATTTCAAATGGTTCAAATGGCGCCGAGCACTATTGGACTTAACATCTTTGGTCATCAGTCCCCTAGAACATAGAACTACTTAAACCTGAATAACCTAAGGACATCACACACATCCATGGCCGAGGCAGGATTCGAACATGCGACCGTAGCAGTCGTGCGGTTCTGGACTGAGCGCCTGAACCGCTAGACCACCGCGGCCGGCGACACTGTAGTAAATTCATCAAAAACTGAAAAACCAAACTCGATATCTGATACAGGACGAGCAGGTTAAAACATCGATAAAACGTATATATTATTGCAGAAATTTGGTAAAGATTGGTGGAAAATATTGCTTATAAGACTTCTTTGAAGTGTTGCCTTAATGTTTTAATATTTGTTTTTATTATTGTGTATTAATATCCAGAATTATCTCTTAATTGTAACGTATAACTGAGCTTTGAAACCTGTAGCACATTGACGTCACGAAGACTGTCTTTTATCTGTTATTACAATTTTCTGTGGGTGTGTAATTGTCAGTGCCAAAAACAGTTTTCCTACGAGGCACTGTTTCTGTTTACACTAATCTTCTATTATCGTCTTGGCGTAATACATTATACCGATTGTTGATCATGCCGTGTTGAAACTATTGATTGCTAATATGTTTCTAATCGTCACCGGTTCTCAAGTATTTTTTCTTCTTACAGTCCTTTTGCAAAATGGCGTTGGCCAAAATGTAAGAGAAAATTAATAGAATCTAAGTTTCATTCTAGCTTACTTTGCGTTCATGCAATACATTTCCAGCAGAATTAGTCTCAAAAACCGTCGTAATACAATTTCTCGCTCAACACTCTATAAACTGATTAAGACATGAGAACAATCTCCTCAACAAGGAATTATAGTGAGAGGACGAAGTATTCATTCGCTTTTTACAGTTCAAGTCACAGAAGTGCGTTTAATTTAAGAATTTCTATCAGTCCTTGAGAGTTCATATGTAACAACGTTTCTTCTTCTTCTTCTTCTTCTCCTCTCTCTCTCTCTCTGTTTATTTTTGCCTCCGTCTTTCGGGGTTATCGTATACAGCGAAGTTTCACTTCCCGTGACGCTTTAATATCGTATATCCATCCACATCTACATTCCGCAAGTCTCAGAATAGAGCGTGGCGTAGGGTACTTGATAACAAAATTAGGTATTTTCTGACCCATTCCATATCGCGTGTTTAGCAAGGGATAAGTGGATGTCTATGTTCCTCCGCAAGAGATCTAATCTGCCATATTTCATTCTAACGCTCCCTAAGCGAGGTACACAATGGCTGTAAGAGACTTGTCACACAGTCGTACTCCATTACTGGTTTTCTAACAGTAATGTTCGCTCCACCTAAGCATCTAATCATTCGTAGGAAACCTATTTTTGGCACTAGTACAGTTTGTTAAAGATTTTGTGTTACCTAGTTTACCTTGTGAATTGTGTTTATATAACTCTTACAAGTTGTGTTTAATGCAGCACAAGTTAATCTGATAAATTCTCCTCAACTACTGTGGCCGAATGTTATTTAATTTTCAAAGTGTTTTTAGTGAGCCTCATACACCACAAACATATTAACATCTGTTCAAGCATTCTGTAACAGGCTCAGGTGTCGGATAAGCCGCTGGATGCATCTCCACTGTGGGTTCTCAGCGAGCTATAGAGGAATTTAGCAGACGCCCCTGAGCTTTCGCTAGACGAATTGCGACCTGCGCTCCTCTCTCGGTAGCAGTTCCTGCAAAGGGCGCACTGCCGGAGCATATAAATTAGAAAGGGTACCGTCAAAAGCGAGCAAAAGTTTTCGGTCCGTTGCGTCGCGCATTACATCATAGAGGGGTGAATAGACTCTGTCCTGCAGACATTCTGTAATACAGCCAGGGGGATAGGAGGGAGGGAGGGAGGGGTCAGAAACCCGTTTGAAACAGCAGCCGCCTTGTAGACGTGATTGTGGAATTATTTGGGCGCATGACATCAAATACGAAGTTGCAGCGATTAAATGAGTGAACTTCGGGAAAGCGAGGTTTTAATCCCTAACCCGCAATCCATTTCTGCGTATGAAGTGACAGCTAGAATTTGTAGTTAGTGTCTAAATCTCTGTTTCAAAGGATATAATACTGAGTGACTGAAATTTTTGGTCGATGCAGGAAGCGTATTAACGGTACACTCAAACAGGAGCGTATAGTATTGCCTCATCTCTACAGATAAAGTCGTCATAGTCAATGCTGTTGCGTACTGCTCGTGGTCATCACAGCTTGTTAATATAACTTGGCGATACTCATAGCTAAACGTATTAACCAAGTAACACAGTCCATAATAGAGGTTTGTATATTTACTTAGTGATCAAGATGGATTACAACACTGTCAAACTTCTCCTACCGTGATCAGCGCTTCTAGGCATTAAAAATCGCATAACGTTAAAATTAATGTATCATTATACATCCACTAATAATTCCAAAGGTGGAACATTATACTACTCTCATTCAAGTAGAGGACGAACCTATGGACCGTGAATTTTTGGTTTCAGCAATATGTAATAATTTAACATTACCAATTCATCTTTCTTACGCACGTAAGTATAGCGTTATCTAAACGTGAAACAGGTGTCGAAGACAAAACAAAAGTAAACACATTCATTTACAATAATAGTTCAGAAATTCCTCCTCTCCTCCCGAACAGGCCATGAAGGTCCTCCTCAGCCTACAGGCGTCACGGGATGTGGAGGGGCATGTGGTCAGCACACCCGTCTCCCAGCCATATGTCATTTTCCGAGACCGCAGCCGCTACTTCTCAGTTAAGTAGCTCTTCAGTTTACCTAACAATGGCTGAGTGCACCCCGCTTGCCAACAGCGATCGGCAGACAGGAGGGTTACCCATCCAAGTGCTAGCCCAGCCAGACAGCGCTTAACTTCAGTGATCTGACGGGAACCGGTGTTACCACTGCGGCAAGGCCGTTGGCAGTTCAGTAATTAGAAACAATCTTTTCTCCCTTTGTCATCTGGAAGTAGAAAGTTGCTATGTGAAGGGCTCGAAATTTCTATTTACAAACTATGATGTTAATTTTACGTAAATTGAAGGGGCAAGAGGGAGAAACGAAAGAAAAGAGAGGAAACTAATGATATCATGTACATCGGCAGTTTATGCCGAATTAGCGGAAACAAGTGAAAATGTTTGCCGGATCAGGATTCGAAGCTGGGATCTCTTCCAGGCTAGGCAGTTGTGCTAACCTCTGCTCACCGGAGCACAGCATTTACCACTACCGCGCGGACTGTCTCTGTAGGATCCCCTGCCGGTCCACACTCCCCCCTCGTGCAACCTATCCATCGTCCCCATTTAAGTCCACCATGCTCGGTAATTTTAGATTACCGCTATAGGTCGAACGTAAATGTGCATCCACACTGAAGGTTGTAGATATTGTCCGTCGTTGCGACTCAGTTATATGAATGCGTAGTCTCTGATCTTTCGGATATGGTTCAAATGGCTCTGAGCACTGTGGGACTTAAGGTCTGAGGTCATCAGTCCCCTAGAACTTAGAACTACTTAAACCTAACTAACCTAAGGACATCACACACATCCATGCCCGAAGCAGGATTCGAACCTGCGACCGTAGCAGTTGCGCGGCTCTGGACTACAGTGCCTAGAACCGCATGAGCACCGCGGCCGGCCTTTCGGATATGTCTGAAAGAATAAATACCACACATTGACATAAGCAACGCTCATTGATTAATGTGCTACTCTCTGTTGAGAGCTAATAATATTTTTCCTGTCACGTACAGTTTCGCCGTAATTTGACTTCAAAGACATATTGCTATGGCAGTAGGTTGTGCGTATTGTTGGAGGGCAATTTCTCAGTCCTGTATACCTTCAGAGCTGCAGTCACCACAGACGCCTCGTGCAACGGCAACTCAGCAGACAGACCAACGATGCGGGTTGCCGACATTGCCACGAAGTCTGGCCGAGGCAAGATTATTTAGAAGCAAGTACACGTTTGACAACAAACACGCAAGAGCGGCCAACGTCCATCAGGGCACATCAACTAGCAGCAGCGGAAGGGGGCGCGACGATCAACAAACTATTTCCTGGCGATCACGTGTGCGCAAATAGTCCCGGAAATATCCTTCCGCTAGGGGTTAGATAAGCCGGGACCCAGCCGTTCACCGGGCAGTTCTCGACTCGCTAAGTGCGGAGAAGATCGGCTTGTCCAGCGGTGACCTTCATCTCTTCCACAAAGATCGGCGTACGTCGCTTTCGTCGAGTTACGCTATCTACCAGCTGTTAACAGCCGACTTCTACGTAGAATAGATATACAGGTAAAGAGTGGAAGGCAACTCTGATTGTAGGACGTAGTTGATATTTTCTTGATCCACAGAAGGGAGCCTTATCGGTTTGTTGGTTATGAAGGGTGGGGTACTGTTTGTGGTTTACTGTAGTTTCATTAATAAATAAGTTGTCAAAACGAGTTCGTTCTGGCCGGTCGCGGTGGCCATGCGGTTCTAAGCGCTTCAGTCCGGAACCGCGGGACTGATACGGTCCCAGGTTAGAATCCTGCCACGGGCATGGATGTGTGTAATTTCCTTAGGGTAGTTAGGTTTAAGTAGTTCTAAGTTCTAGGGGACTGATGACCTACGATGTTGTCCCATAGTGTTCAGAGCCATTTGAACCATTTTTCGAGTTCGTTCTGGCTCTGTAGATATAGCTAGTTGTCTTGTGTGACCCTGGAAGTGTTGCTTGTCTCATAGACTTGGAACACCCATGCTATATTGTGATTATTCTGTATATTTAACACAGTATTAGACAAACACCTCACCTACTATTGATAGTTACTACTATGTCAACACGCAAGTGTATGAAGAGTACAAAAATTTTCTATTACATTTTGGGATGTATACGGTGGCTATACAGACTTTGTGCAAAAAGTTTACCGCGCTTATTTTAAAATGAAAGTTGGTGACCAGCACAAGGGATTGGCGCCAGAGACAGTTTGCCGCTATTGTAGGGAAAGTTTAAGACTGTGGACGAAAGAAGGGATGGACATTGCAACATATACCGTTCCAAGAAAATTCTCTTCACCACACTAGACAAACTGAAAGCTGAGATTTCTTTTAGTCCTCATATAAAGAAACTGAGAAGACAATGAAGATAAGAGAAAAAAGTGCATGACCGCCTTACGATCAGTTACTGAAAACTTTCTATGGACTTACAAAGATTGTAATTACAAGGTCATAGCTGAAAAAAGGTGCAAAATTTCAAGAAGATTGGTTGTTAAATGAGTGTTCACATGGCTCTGAGCACTATGGGACTTAACATCTGTGGTCATCAGTCCCCTAGAACTTAGAACTACTTAAACCTAACTAACCTAAGGACATCACACACATCCATGCCAGAGGCAGGATTCGAACCTGCGACCGGAGCGGTCCAGACTGAAGCGCCTAGACCGCACGGCCACACCGGCCGGCTAAATGAGTCTAAACGCCCACTTTCTACATTCACAAATCGACTGCTTTCCGGAAATCTTGGACATTATATTGAAGAGCAGAGTGAACGTTTCCACCAAGATGCTAAAAGGAGGTGCCAGCGGAACCGGATAGCAGCTATTTTTGTCGACTATTGGATGTTGAAGAGGGACAGTTATCATATACAAGGATCTACAAGAAAGTCAATGAAGAGAAAGTTTAAATATTTATGGAACACTGTGACTTCTTGTTTTTATACAAGGCAGTCAAGAAACAGATTACGAGAGTTCTGAGCAGTATTTTTTAAATGTGTTCCGATTAAAAACTCGCCTCGAGTGAAATAGTTAGAATATGTTTGTGAGCTCAGAAGTGAAAACTATTACTTCTTATTTTGTGTAAAAACTTGACGTGATACACGAAAACGGTAGTTATTTCTAGAATCAGCATAAAAAGTGATTCAAGAACACCTACTTTCAACAAATCATCAGACAAAATGTTTTAAAATGCGGACTAGTTAAATCACCATCATTTCGGCTGCGTTCGTCTGATGATAATGTTCATATATCTCGCTTCCATCGACTGAAAAAAGCTGCTCTCGGCACTCAGCGCCTAAGCAGTTACATTCAAATAAACAAAAAAGAAAATATCAGTCGACTTCTCATCCCCTCCAATACTCCTGTTTTAACCAACTTTACTTCGTTTCCATCATCTTTTACCCATACAGTAAAGCTGAATGCCCTCGGGAAAAATTACGGTTGTAGTTTCCCCTTGCTTTCAGCCGTTCGCCGTACCAGCACAGCAAGGCCGTTCTGGTTAGTGTTACAAGGCCAGATCAGTCCATCATCCAGACTGTTGCCCCTGCAACTACTGAAAAGGCTGCTACCCCTCTTCAGAAGCCACACGTTTGTCTGGCCTCTCAACAGATACCCCTCCGTTGTGGTTGCACCTACGGTGCGGCTATCTGCATCGCTGAGGCATGCAAGCATCCCCACCAACGGCAAGGTCCATTGTTAAATGATGATGGCATCCTCTTGGGTAAAACATTCCCGAGGTAAAATAGTCCCTCATTCGGATCTTGGGGAGGGGACTACTCAGGAGGACGTCGTTATCAGGAGAAAGAAAACTGGCGTTCTACGGATCGGAGAATGGAATGTCAAATCCCTTAATCAGGCAGGCAGGTTAGAAAATTTAAAAAGGAGAATGGATAGGTTAAGGTTAGATATAGTGGGAATTAGTGAAGTTCGGTGGCAGGAGGAACAAGACTTCTGGTTAGGTGAATACAGGGTTATAAATACAAAATCAAATAGGGGTAACGCAGGAGTAGGTTTAAAAATGAATAAAAAATTGGAGTGCAGGTAAGCTACTACAGACAGCGTAGTGAACGCATTATTGTGAATAAGATAGACACGAAGCCCACTCCTACTACAGTAGTAAAAGTTTGTATGCCATCTAGCTCTGCAAATACGAAGAAATTTATGAAATGTATGATGAGATAAAAGAAATTATTCACATACTGAAGGGACACGAAAATTTAATAGTCAGAGGTGACTGGAAATCGATTGTAGGAAAAGGGAGAGAAGGAAACGTAGTAGGTGAATATGCATTGGGCATAAGATATGAAAGAGGAAGCCGCCTGGAAAATTTTTGCACAGAACATAACTTAACCATAGCTAACACTTCGTTCAAGAATCATGAAAGAAGGTTGTATAATGGAAGTAGCCAGGAGATACTAGAAGGTATCAGATAGATTATAAAATGGTAATACAGAGATTTAGGAACCAGGCTTTAAATTGTAACACATTTCCAGGGGCAGATGTGGACTCTGACCACAATTTATTGGTTATGAACTGTAGATAAAAACTGAAGAAACTGCAAAATAGTGGGAATTTAAGGAGATGAGACCTGGACAAACTGACTAAACGACAGGTTGTACAGAATTTCAAGAAGAGCATTAAGAAACGATTGGCTGCAGTGGAGAAAAGAAAAACAGTAGAAGAAGAATGGGAGCTTTGAAGGATGAAATAGTGAAGGCAGCAGAGGATCTAGTAGGTAAGAAGAAGAGGGCTAGTAGAATTCTTTAATGAAAGGAGAAAATATAACAATGCAGTAAATGAAGAAGGCAAAAAGGAATACAACGTCTCAAAAATGAGATCGATAAGAAGTGCAAAATGGCTAAGCAGGGATGACTAGAGGACAAATGTTAGGATGTAGAGGATAATCTCACTGGGGGTAAGATAGATACTGCCTACAGGAAAATTAAAGACACCTTTGGTGAAAAGAGAACCACTTGCATGAATATCAAGGGCTCAGTTGGAAACCCAGTTCTAAGCAAAGAAAGGAAAGCAGAAAGGTGGAAGCAGTATATAGAGGGTCTATACAAGGACGATGTACTTCAGGACAGTATTATTGGAATGGAAAAGGATGTAGATGAGGATGAAATGCGAGATGTGATACTGCGTGAAGAGTTTGACAGAGCACTGAAAGACGTACGTCGGAACATGGCCCCGGGAGCAGACAACATTCCATTAGAACTACTGACAGCCTTGGCAGAGCCAGTCTTGACAAAACTCTACCATCTGGTGAGCAAGATGTATGAGACAGGCGATATACTCTTAGACTTCAAGAAGAATATAATAATTCCAATTCCAAAGAAAGGAACAAAGGTGTTGGCACACGTGAAAATTACCGAACTATCAGTTTAATAAGTCACTGCTGGAAAATACTAACACGAATTCTTTAGAGAGGAGTGGAGAAACTGGTAGAAGCCGACCTCGGGGAAGATCAGTTTGGATTCCGTAGAAATATTGGAACACGTGAGGCAATACTGACCCTACGACTTATCTTAGAAGAGAGATTAAGGAATGGCAAACCTACGTTTCTAGCATTTGTAGACTTATAGAAAGCTTTTGACAATGTTGACTGGAATACTCTCAAATTCTGAAGGTGGCAGGGGTAAAATACAGGGATCGAAAGGCTATTTACAATTTGTACAGAAACCAGATGGCAGTTATAAGAGTCGAGGGGCATGAAGGGGAAGTAGTGGTTGGGAAGGGAGCGAGAAATTGTTGTAGCCTCTCAACGATGTTATTCAAGCTGTGTATTCAGCAACCAATGAAGGAAACTAAAGAAAAATTCGGAGGAGGTATTAAAATCCACGGAGAAGAAATATAAACTTTGAGGTTTGCCAATGACATTGTGATTCTGTCAGAGACAGAAAAGCACCAGGGAGAGCGGCTGAACGGAATGGACAGTGTCTTGAAAAGAGGCTATAAGATGAACATCAACAAAAGCAAAACGAAGATAATGGAATATAGTCGAATTATGTCGGGTGATGCTGAGGGAATTATATTAGGAAATGAGACACTTAAAGTAGTATAAATGTTTTGCTATTTGGGGAGTAAAATAGCTGATGATCGTCGAAGTAGAGAGGATATAAAATGCAGACTGGCAATGGCAAGGAAAGCGTTTCTGAAGAAAAAAAATTTGTTAACATCTATTATAGATTAAAGTGTCAGGAAGTCGTCTCTGATAGTATTTGTACGGAATGTAGCCATGTATGGAAGTGAAATGTAGACGATAAATAGTTTAGACAAGAATAGAAGCTTTCCAAATGTTTTTGCTACAGAAGAATGCTGAAGATTAGATGGGTAGACCCCATAACTAATGAGGAGGTATTGAATAGAATTGGGTAGAAGAGGAGTTTGTGGCACAACTTCACTAGAAGAAGGGATCGTTTGGTAGGACATGTTCTGAGGCATCAAGGGATCACCAATTTATTATTGGAAGGCAGCGTGGAGGTTAAAAATTGTAGAGGGAGACCAAGAGATGAATACACTAAGCAGATGCAAAAGGATATAGGTTACAGTAGGTACTGGGAAATGAAGATGCTTGCACAACATAGAGTAGCATGGAGAGCTGCATCAAACCACAACGACAACACTTCGTTTCCGGTGTAGCAAGTTATTTATACTGTTCCAAGTCATAGTTCCGTAACTCTTTTCTATTCGTGAAGAAATACACTGGAAGAAGGAGGAAACATGTTTTGCCTCCTTATAAAATCAATTATTTTCTGATGAAGCGAAACATTATGACTGCCTGCTCAATGGCTTGCTTGTCTGTCTTTGGAACCGAATGCCTCACTGATTTCGCATATCGGGCATCTGACAGTTTGTTGGTAGGTTTTTCGAGGCATGTGGCATTCGCGTAAATAAAGCACTGCTCACATGCGTACGCAGTGATGGTGCCGAATAGCGTCCCGGATGCGTTCCATAGGATTTACATCAACCTATTTGGCCTGATAGATGGGTGCACTATAATGCTCTGCAAATCACTGTAGCATGGATCTCAGTCAGAGTCGTACAACTAAATTGCCGTTGGGAAAGGCATCAAGCATGAAGAGACGCAGGTGTTTCCCGGCTGTCAGCGTATATTTAGTTACTACCACAGGTCTGATGCAAGGGCAGGAGAAAGCCTCCCATAGCGTAATATTACCCCTACCAGTCTGTGTCCGCGGCGCGCTGCACGTTTCGAGCCGCCATTCACTTCGATGACCGCGTTTGTAGAGATGACGTACGACCTAGTGTAGCGAAAATTGGAGCTGCCACGTTTACGTTGATTGACGGTCGAATCCCAGTGGTCTCGTGCCCTCTGCAATCGTAAATCATGATGTCGTTGGGTCAACGTGTGAACACGTAGCTGTGGTTTGCTGCAGAGCTCTACGTTTAGCAATGTACGATGAACAGTGTGCTCCGAAACACTTGGATGCGCATCAGCATTGTGCTGTTTCGGCAGAGATGCCACAGATCACTATCTACCATACTTTAAGAGAAGACAAGCCTCCGAAACAGTGAAGAATACGTGAACGTCCAAGCATTTTGCGCTTTGTGGTATTTTCATTGTTCTTCCATCTCTTCCGTAGATGCTCACGACAGTAGTACGTGAATATTCGACCAGCTTCGCCGTTTTCGAGGTACTCGTTGTCAGGCTTTGCGTAATATTAACCAGTCCCTTGTCAAAGTCGGTTTTTTCAATACATTTCACCATCTGTAGCCAATATCTTGAGTTGGGTGATCCCCCGTCCGTCTATGGTCCGTTTATATAGTTTTGCTACCTCATCACATGCCCACAACGGCAACAGGAGGCATCCGACGTACGATGAGCAGTTCGAAGTAAGCTGCTAGAGTATGTGCTACAGATCTAAAATCCTCAGTATCTGAAGACAAAATGGGAAAATGAAAGTTGTAGGAGGACTACTGTAGAAAGCAGAACGATCAGTCACAACCACAAATTTGAAACTATCACTTAAGATGGGTTTCATGATAGTGCTGTCATAGGCAGCGCTTTTATGGACATATTTGATTTCAAGAAGGTATAATTAAATTATAATTTTGTGCCAGAATAGGATTCGAATCCCTGTTTTCTGATTATTTCCAGAAGCTACCTGACCCATTAGGCTAAGTAGGCCTCTAGCCTTTATTCAAACCTTCATCGCCACTTAAGTTTCTACCTTACATTTATAGGCGATACTATCACAAGTCTAGCGGGTACACCAACAGATCCCTGCTCTGGAGGTCCTGGGCCAAATTCCGGGGAAGGACAGGGCTTTTATCTCAGTCCAGTATCTCCAAGACGAACCAAGGTCCAGTCAGCCTTGCCATCAAACTAGTACGAGGATCTTTCCAGGGTCTGAAAGGCGAAGAGCGGTAGCGCGCCTTCTTCGCCGTCTTCTGCTGCGAGGAAAGCGGCCAACTGCCTCCTGATGATGTTGTCGTTTTCCCTATCCGGTGACTCTGCCAGTTGGAATTGTTTTTCGAAAACGTCCGCGAGCGCGTTAGCCTTGTCAGCAGCACTGCACGCGAGGCCTCGCTTACCGTGCAGACAGGGAATTCTTGCCCGTCTTTTGGTAAACTGTTCGGTTGCCTGCCAAAGGCTGTTGTCTTCCACCTTAGGAGTGGAGAGAGGTGAGGACCATTCATAGTTTCTGTGTTCTATAAGGGCTGATTTCAGTTCTTCATGGAGCATGTTAAGGAGTCTTCTCGCGACTGTGTCTCTAGTTAATTTCCATTCCTTCGCGATCCTGGTTTTGTGTCTAATCTGAGTACGCAGGTGCGGTGGGAGCTGTTTAGAGGGGAGGTCGCTTTCTGGAGGCCTGGGTTTGTCTCCCTGAGTTGCTTGTAGGACCGTCCTGGTGAGGTGTTGCTGGGCCATCTCTGTGTTTTCTGCTGTGGGAGACTGGGCGTCGGCCATGTCCGTGGCCAAGTCGTCACGGAATTGGTCCCAGTGTGTGTGTTGGTATGAGTACTGACACTGCATCATGGGGAGCCATTGCCTACGTCGAGTTCGAGGATTACGGCACTGTCGTCGGATGGCATTCTCTTCAGTGAACCCGGGGCCACAACACCCTGTACCCTCTTTGTCATGCCTATGTCCAGGACGTCCGCATGATTCCCGTTGAGGGAGAGATCTGTGGGTTCCTCTGGGTCCCATACATAGACGTGGTGTGTGCGCGGAAGTTTCAGTGTAGCCCTTCTTCTGGAAGCTTTCCTCCAGGTGCTGAATCTCAGTAGATAAATTTTCCCTGTGGCATATGTCATGAACTCTGAGCACAAGTATAGCGAGCACGTATTTCCGTTGTGCTGGATGACGGCAGCTGTTGGCGATGAGGTACAGGTCTGTGTGTATTTTCTTTCGGCCGATCGAGTGTCCCAGTGAGACGTCCGTTTGCTTCTTTATTAGTGAAACGTGGTACCTACTGGAATTAAGGAAAACGTGGAAGGGAAGACCCACAAATATAACATTCTTTTCACACAACCTGCTTATTTAACAATATAGGAACTGTGTTTTACAGATAATCGAAGCATTTAATCATAAAATTTTCCTTAAAAAAAAGAACAATTTTGCTAAATTTTGTTGGCCTTAAACCGTAAGTGGAATAAACTTTTAATCCTTGCAAAAGAAATCTGAAGTACCGTATTGCAAAACACCAAACAATATGACAATGATTACAATACTGCCGGACCTGCAGTCCGCCCGTTATCGCATGAAACAGCGGTGTTTACTACCGTGCTAGACACAGTATATCTGATTAAATGCCCATCTGCAACACACGAAAACTATGTCAGCAACATTGCTGACAAGAGTGATTCATTTACTCAAAACAGATGACTCAACTTTTAATTTGAGAGCTGTATTTCGAATGGTTCGGGGTTAAGATACGCGGCTATTCTTAAAGGTTATACAGATTAACAAATAATACACTCCTGGAAATGGAAGAAAGAACACATTGACACCGGTGTGTCAGACCCACCATACTTGCTCCGGACACTGCGAGAGGGCTGTACAAGCAATGATCACACGCACGGCACAGCGGACACACCAGGAACCGCGGTGTTGGCCGTCGAATGGCGCTAGCTGCGCAGCATTTGTGCACCGCCGCCGTCAGTGTCAGCCAGTTTGCCGTGGCATACGGAGCTCCATCGCAGTCTTTAACACTGGTAGCATGCCGCGACAGCGTGGACGTGAACCGTATGTGCAGTTGACGGACTTTGAGCGAGGGCGTATAGTGGGCATGCGGGAGGCCGGGTGGACGTACCGCCGAATTGCTCAACACGTGGGGCGTGAGGTCTCCACAGTACATCGATGTTGTCGCCAGTGGTCGGCGGAAGGTGCACTTGCCCGTCGACCTGGGACCGGACCGCAGCGACGCACGGATGCACGCCAAGACCGTAGGATCCTACGCAGTGCCGTAGGGGACCGCACCGCCACTTCCCAGCAAATTAGGGACACTGTTGCTCCTGGGGTATCGGCGAGGACCATTCGCAACCGTCTCCATGAAGCTGGGCTACGGTCCCGCACACCGTTAGGCCGTCTTCCGCTCACGCCCCAACATCGTGCAGCCCGCCTCCAGTGGTGTCGCGACAGGCGTGAATTGAGGGACGAATGGAGACGTGTCGTCTTCAGCGATGAGAGTCGCTTCTGCCTTGGTGCCAATGATGGTCGTATGCGTGTTTGGCGCCGTGCAGGTGAGCGCCACAATCAGGACTGCATACGACCGAGGCACACAGGGCCAACACCCGGCATCATGGTGTGGGGAGCGATCTCCTACACTGGCCGTACACCACTGGTGATCGTCGAGGGGACACTGAATAGTGCACGGTACATCCAAACCGTCATCGAACCCATCGTTCTACCATTCCTAGACCGGCAAGGGAATTTGCGGTTCCAACAGGACAATGCACGTCCGCATGTATCCCGTGCCACCCAACGTGCTCTAGAAGGTGTAAGTCAACTACCCTGGGCAGCAAGATCTCCGGATCTGTCCCCCATTGAGCATGTTTGGGACTGGATGAAGCGTCGTCTCACGCGGTCTGCACGTCCAGCACGAACGCTGGTCCAACTGAGGCGCCAGGTGGAAATGGCATGGCAAGCCGTTCCACAGGACTACATCCAGCATCTCTACGATCGTCTCCATGGGAGAATAGCAGCCTGCATTGCTGCGAAAGGTGGATATACACTGTACTAGTGCCGACATTGTGCATGCTCTGTTGCCTGTGTCTATGTGCCTGTGGTTCTGTCAGTGTGATCATGTGATGTATCTGACCCCAGGAATGTGTCAATAAAGTTTCCCCTTCCTGGGACAATGAATTCACGGTGTTCTTATTTCAATTTCCAGGAGTGTATGACAATGATAGGGCTTACTTCAATCAATCGGCAACAAAGTTGCGACTGGATCCCAACCCGTCCATTCTGACAACTTTATTTTGACTAAAGCCCTGGTGACGGCTGCTAATATTTTCAAAGTTAAACTGATTGTCAGTTAATAAGACAGCGGCATAATGGGCCTCAGGTCCTATTGCATTCATAATAGGGAACCGTTTTGTTCTTTTACATGCTCTCATGTGTTCTCCCCCAAGCTAGGAAACGTCTTTTAGAATCAACGAAGACAAGAACAAATTACAGCAAGTTATTTTCTTGTATTATTCACCACTATTTTTACTGTGAAGGTAACCATTTTGCGACAGCTTGAAATGGGAAAGAATCTCTAAAATTCATTGTAATTTTCAGTATTAATTCATTCAGGTTGAAAGTTTCTTTGTTAATACAAGGTTTTTTTGGATTTCGCTGTAGACACCAATTTGGTATATTTTTCCTGAAATATGACACGCTCTTTTGTAAAACTCCTCTTGAAAGATGATAAGAGTCGTATTGAGTCGGTACGTAAATAGATTCATTTCACTCCCCACCATTTACTCTACCAACAACTAATACTAATCTTTCTCACACGAACCAGAATCACATTGTGCTAACCAATGGAAAGATTGCAGTTACAGTTATTATTTACAATATTAGAAAGCGGTCTAGAATTTATTTTCCTATTTACAATTAGTGGATTAACAGGATTACTACTAGCAAATTCATCACTTGATATTGTATTAAATAACACATATTGTGGCATATATACCTGAAGTATATTTGCATACGATAGTTCTCTGCTAGAAATATTGCTCTAGATGTCGATTAAAACGTATTCTATCTTAATTTGTACCTTAAGATTGAGCTGTCGCAACTCAACACAAAATCTGGTTGTCTATAGGGAGTCTAGACACATACGTCTTAATGACGCTAGAAATGCCTCCTTCAGCTCTCAGACTTCCTTTGCAAGTATGGCATGGGTAAACGCAGTGTAAAAAGCTGAAGAGTTCCAAAGCGCTGCTGTATCCAGTAGGAAGGCTTTTTCACTTGCTGACTGCTGGGACAAACTGCCCATCCATCACAGTGACGTTCGGGAAGACACGCCGTCAGCGGTCGTAAACCGACCCCTGCCTCGCAGTACTCATTTCATCAACTCAATGACAGAGTCTGATGAACATAAAGAAAAGCACTTAACAGTTCTAGTGGCTTCTACACAGCTGCTGAACATACGTATACATGCGCACAAAAACGGATTATATCTCATTGATTAGGTTATTATAAGGTATGTATGAATCAAAGTCAAGAAATATTGTGAACAAATATTTGAAATGGAATTTGAGTGGAATACAGGAACATGACAAATCCAGCTAGAAGAAGACTTGAAGCGGTGCAGATGGATTTTGGAGAATAAGTTGTAGATTCAAGGCGACAGAAAAAACAAATATTACGATATTTGGAAGCCAATGCAAGCTTCCACGTAAATAATAGAAGAGGTTGAAAAGTGGCGTTTAAAATGATATGGGCATATGACGAGCATAAGGGATAAACGATGGCCGAAAGCACTGCCTTGTTGACGGTCTCCAAACAAGAGAGAAACAGGAAGGCTCTGAGCGGAGTGGAAAAATCTTGTGGAAAAGGATGTATGTAATGATCAAATTTGAAAGAACGTGTTTATGACGATTGAGATACTACTGTATGAGATTGCGAGAAACGGCGAAAAGATCTATAAATACCTCACACATAAGTGAAAAATCTTCTTTATTTGCAACCTGCAGCCAATATTATTTAACTTTTGCTCATTGATAAACGTATAATGAACATACTTATACGCACGGTATGACATTTAATGTTTTGTAACAAACTGCTCTCAATAGGTAATTTCCGTTACGTGTTTTAGGAACCAAGCTCCCTAAATAAACAGCCATGTGTTGCTACTCTCTAACTGAGGTATTTACCGGAAGAAGAATCCATGGGTTCCTGTGACCATTTTCTGGAAATTGTTTGAAAAAATCAGTATGTTATGTATAATATTCTACCAAGTTTTTGTTTCATTATCACAGTAGCGGAGGTGCACACACTACTTCCCACTCAGTAATGAAAAACCTGCGCTTATCAACTGTGGTGTTTAATCCACTGAAACCAGAAAAATGGAATGACATCAGGAATTTTGTTAAGTACATGGATGAAGAAAGTAGTTCATTGTTACAGAACATGGTCGAAGATAGTCACTAGCAACCAGATGTTACTTAAAAGATAGACATATATGCAGGACATGAAGAGGAAGAAGAAGAAGAAGAGACACAAGGTCCTTCAGCAACTAGAAAGTGTAGCAGACAAACTGCAAATCATAATGTATGACAATATAGCGGTATTGTGGATGTATAGTTTTGTTTTGCATCAATTTACTTTGTTTTGGTTCCCTGCTAGGTATTATTAAGAATGTATTATTGTTGTCTGTGAAAGCGTTTTGAGGGTTAAAACAAAATTTGATGATATAAATGTTTGTTCATTATAAGCAACTGACACTGATTTATGGAAAAGAGGTCATATAAATGATTGTAAGAAATTTTATTTTTCACATTAAAGACATAAGTTGAAATATGTGGTATTTTGGAAAGATGTACATAGTTCTAATACACATTTTATAGGAAAAGTTGTATATTAAATCTAGATTGTTATTAAAATATATTAAAAGAAATATTTCTAAATGTCCTGTCTAAAATTAGCATTTTCTGATATGATCCATTTTTGTAGTAAACGCTTCATTTTTTGTGATTGTAAGTAGCCTGTTTACATGTTTGTACGTTGGCAGCGCTATAGACTGTAATTAATATCGCTGACACCATTCTGCGCCCTCGGTAAGAGACTCTATGGTTGGACAGATTAGCAGTTAGCGAGCGGACAGCTTTCACATGTGTCCTTCGTTGAGTTAAATATTTTCATATTGTCTACTTTTTTCCCATTGACTTCGTCAGTCGGAACGTCAGTATCTATGGAGTGGAAGAGACTGGTGGAAGATAGTGAACCATGAGCTCATAGATTAGTTTGAGATAGACGGAACACTGTACGCGCACAAGTATCGCAGCCTCATAACAGACCATCTTCCACGAATTGTAGAAGACGTTCTTCTGTAAACTAGGGGGAACATGCGGTACCGATATGATGGCTGTCCAGCCCATAGTGGACGAAGTACTACAGCATATCGTCACGAATTCTTTCAAAATCGCTGGATTGGAAGCAGAGGACCTACACCTTTGCCCCGGATTTGACCCCCCTCGACAATTGTTTGTGGAGAGACGCAGTCTACAATCCCATACCAACTACACCCAAGACATGCAACGACGTATCACTGCGCTCTGCTCAGACATCTCCGCTGAAATGTTAGCAAGTCCGCCGCAGTCATTCCATACCAGCGTGGAAGCATTTATTGCCACTGCTGGTCGTCATTTTCGGAACAGCCTGTGATGATCCATTTTCACATTAGTGTTCAGAGTCCACGCAACTAAAATATGCACCTGTGTTGTTCTTTAGTGTGTGTTACCACAGGTATTTTACAAGTGTTGGTGTGGGAACTTTGCAGAATATGATATCCCTCAACGATTCGCACTACAATCCTGCAACAAACATTACCAACATTCTAATTTAGCCTACTTTTAGTCTGTGAATCTCAATGGGCATTGTTGCGTTTAGAAAAGTGTATGTCTAGACAAAATATACACTTCATAAGTATTATAACAACCTGTTGGTTGGCTAACAATACGAACTCCTGATTACCAAGCAATTCTGGGAAAACAGCACATCAGTAACAGTTTCCTTTTTCGTAATATTAGCGTGTTTTAGGTGATTCGCACCGTGTATAACATTTACCAGCCTTTGACGGTTATTTACAAGAAAATATCAGATGTTAAACAAGTTCTAAAATATTAGGCATGTGATTTACGCCGCATGTTTTAAGCACGATTTCAGGTATATAAGTCGAGTAATTATGTTCTACTTTTACTATCCGCTGAATTATCCATTTATTCTTTTAATTGAAACCAGTTTATTGGAGCAACTGAATGAAAAGAATTCATTCCGCTGGTTGTAGCATTTGATATCGGTTGAACTATTCTTTCTTTGGGAGCAAACAAATGAAAGCTGCCGACCACTGAACGTTGCGTCTGGATCGGAATGCTGAAACAGTCAGTGATGTGGGAGCGGTAGACATCATATAACTGGACAAAAAGTGGTCCACAAAAATTGATTGCGATATACAGAGCCGTCAAGGGTGGCCGAGCGGTTCTAGGCGCTACAATCAGGAACCCCGCAACCGCTACGGTCGCAGGTTCGAATCCTACGTCGGGCATGGATGTGTGTGATGTCCTTAGGTTAGTTAGGTTTACGTAGTGCTCAGAGCCATTTGAACCATTTTTATCTAAATATATTAAATAAAGTCAAATAGAACGAATAATGAGAAATATTTTTCACAAATATTATTTCTGATAAGTCCTAGTACACGTTTAGAAGGCAAATGATTAAGCCACTAAATAATTTAAAAAGTTGTATCTTGAGTGCTCTCCGTTCATATCACCTTAGCATTTACCGAAACTGAATTATCGGTGAAGGTTGCAAAAAAAAAATCTTGAACAAAAACAATAATGAGTAATTGCTGATTTATTCAAACATACCGTTACGCTACTGAACAAAGTAATTATAAATGCTTAATTTCTTTAAAGTTCTTCCCGGCGAGTTCGGAGCAAGGAATGTCAACAAGAAGTGCCGCCGATATAACGGACTTCGGGGCACCTAGTGAGCGCTGGCACACAACCTACAAGCAAGGGAAGCAGAAACGCAAATTCTGCCGTGCTAGGTACGACCGTAGTATGAAGTAACAGACTGTAGCTTCAGCGCGAGAGTCAAACGTCGCGGAAAGATCCGAGCTTGGTGACCTAGAATAAATATGGAATCACCACAGTGAGGCTAAGAGCGCCGACAAGATCAATAAACGACTGCAAATGCGAAAACACACCCAGATCCACCACGACAGAAATACGGACTCGGGTTTTTAAACATCGAGGCTTGCGGATGCCGAAGACACATCCAGTCATGCTGTCATTCTGTCCGTGTCGCTAGAACCAGAAAAACGACGGTCTGTTGAGTTTCAGTGAAACAAAGGTAAGATGACCGATGATGGTATGCCTCGTATCTGCTCTCTGACGTCAGTTCCGAGAAGCAGCCAATCTGATAAATGTCACAGCTGTGATACGCCATTGCTGCCAACTGGGACAACAGGAGAAGAATGGTGTGCAGTGTTCTACAAGCTGTCATCTCAACACGCACCAGGCATGGTGCCTTTTAGCAGCCTTCTGGGCGCCTAGTGGGCGCCTGCTGCGGTCTTGACCGATCCATGGTGGACGACGGGGGCCTGGACTTCACAACAGACCACACAGTCGGCTGTCCTCGCTTGAGCACACAATGGGCTATCGACGAGGGCGCTGAACTGTGAAGCGCACCACACCGCAAAGCGCCAGGGCGGGCGACACCTGCGATTCCTACCCCTCCCCTCCGTGTCGCCAGCATAACACGTAGCGGTGGCTCACTGACCCGCGGCTGCGACGTCACGACTCGCTGACAGGGCGTCAGCACTTCTACGTGGCACATGCACTACTGGCCATTAAAATTGCTACACCACGAAGATGACGTGCTACTGACGCGAAATTTAACTGAGAGGAAGACGATGCTGTGATATACAAATGATTAGCTTTTCAGAGCATTCACACAAGGTTGGCGCGGATGGCGACACCTACAACGTGCTGACATGAGGAACGTTTCCAACCGATTTCTCGTACACAAACAGCAGTTGACCGACGTTGCCTGGTGAAACGTTGTTGTGATGCCTCGTCTAAGAAGGAGAAATGCGTACCATCACGTTTCCGACTTTGATAAAGGTCGGATTGTAGCCTATCGCGATTGCGGTTTATCGTATCGCGACATTGCTGCTCGCGTTGGTCGAGATCCAATGACTGTTAGCAGGATATAGAATCGGTAGGTTCAGGAGGGTAATACGGAACGCCGTGCTGGATCCCAACGGCCTCGTATCACTAGCAGTTGAGATGAAAAGCATCTTATCCGCATGGCTGTAACGGATCGTGCAGCCATGTCTAGATCCATGACTCAACAGAAGGGGACGTTTGCAAGACAACAACCACTTGCACGAACAGTTCGACGACGTTTGCAGCAGCTTGGACTACCAGTTCGGAGAACATGGCTGCGGTACTGTTTACAGCATCATGATAGTCGCATCCGTGTTTGGCGGCATCCCAGTGAACGGACATTGGGAGCGTTTATACGTCATCGCCATAGTGGCGTATCACTCGGCGTGATGGTATGGAGTGCCATTTGTTGCACGTCTCGATCACCTCTTGTTCGCATTGACGGCACTTTGAACAGTGGACGTTACATTTCAGATGTGTTACGACCCGTGGCTCTGCCCTTCATTCGAACCCAGCAAAACCCTACATTTCAGCAGGATAATGCACAACTGCATGTTGCATGTCCTGTACGGGCCTTTCTGGATACAGAAAATGTTCGACTGCTGCCCTGGCCAGCACAATCTGCAGATCTCTCACCAATTGAAAACGTCTAGTCAATGGTGGCCGAGCAACTGGCTCGTCACAATACGCCAGTCACTACTCTTGATGAACTGTGGTATCGTGTTGAAGCTGCATGGGCAGCTGTACCTGTACACGCCATCCAAGCTCTGTTTGAATCAATGGACAGGCGTATCAAGGCCGTTATTATGGCCAGGGGTGGATGTTCTGGGTACTGATTTCTCAGGATCCATGCACCCAAATTGCTTGATAATGTAGTCACGTGTCAGTTCTAGTATAATACATTTGTCCAATGAATACCCGTTTATCATCTGCATTTCTTCTTGGTGTAGTAATTTTAATGGCCAGTAGTGTACTTACACCTGGCCACCTTCAGCTGCGAAAGACATTTCATGTCTCTATAGCCTCAATGTGAAAAATAAGGGTTATGGCAGAATCCGCTGTGTCATTCGTGTCTCTCGGCATAATACGGATCAATCTCCCACATTCTCTGGCGAGCCTCCTGCACGCAGTGCGATCACACCTTCCCAGTCGCAACAATGAAGTTGCACCAATAAATGTATAATGGAGCATCTGTTATTATCCTTTTAAAGCCAACCAAAAATCTGCATGTAATTCTAGAAGTAGGGAGTACATGAATTCATAAATTTAGAAAATACGTTTATGGCATACATGCAACATTTAATTCGTCTCTCCTGTAAGTAACATACTTCACTAATCTCTCGAAAAGCTGCAATCGAAGTTATGGTTCAGATATAACAAAAAGGTCTGAAAAAGTAAATAAATGAAATCACTCGAAAGCAGAGACATACAGAAAACTTTCATAAAGCTGACAAGGCTGCGATAAAACCAGTTGGCTGTCCATTCACTACCAAACTACTTGACGAATAATAGCTAATTTTAGCCGCTTGTGGCGGTTTTTACCACAATGTCATTTATAAATGCTGTGCAGCGTTACATTAGGGACATTTTACGAGATGTTTTCCGTAATTGTATCTATCCTCGCAATTCAGTCATTGGCACAGTTGCGGCATGTTCTCTTCGATTATTCTTCATGAAATAATTGCAGGTGTTTCCTTTAGTGCTTATTTATGTGAATGGAGGTTGTTGTATATTATTGACTTCTCCACCATCAGTGATGGTGATGGGCTGGAAAATGGATCGGTTCCACTAATTAGGCCAAACTGTCTCGTCTTCCCAGCTGCAGACGCTCCTGATATAATAGATGGAGATTCCCAGAATTCCTGCTTAGATTGTTCTGTGAGTTTATGGATCCTGATAAAACCAGCCATGTTTCTTCACAAATAAAAATCACTTCTGGGTCTTTGTCTCCATATGTACAGACTGCAATAGTCAATTACAATAAAGAATGAATTGGTCAGTCGAGTGACTACCGCTCTGCATAAGGTTTTATGTATAACACTGAGTCTAGACCTGTGAGCAGATGATGCTGACACGCCAGTCTAAAATGCTGAATGGCACAACGATTATCTTGGCTGTTCTTCCAAAGGCACTCCTAAGTCGTCCGGAGGATAACGATAGGCCACCCTCCACATGCAGAGCGCAGAGTATGTGCTACCTGGAGCATATCTCTGGTGCTGATTTCCCCACAAAGGTGGATACAGTACCTGCATTGTAGGTTAAACGTCCTTCATGTATATCGGATGCCCCAACTAACACTGCTGTCTGCAAGAATAGTGTCAATTTCAGTGTAACAATAAAATAGTCTAGTTACATGTAGTTTCGTTCTGAAAGATCTATCTGATTAAGCTAACGAGTATCACTTTACTGACAGATTTTGTAAACTCAAAGGTGTCTGTTGTAGACCGTCATCTTCGATCTGTTCTGTTTCTCCCGCGCAGTATTTCTTTGCTACTATAACTGTGTTCATGAACCGACTAAACTATGTTTTCTGACGCATTGGTTACACTTGCGTCTCTGCCTTAGTGCTCTGAGTCGTGTGCGATACAGCGTGCTTTTGAATGAAGCTGTATACACTGAAGAGACAAAGAAACTGGCACACCTCTCTACTATCAGGTGGGGCCTCCACGAGCACGCACAAGTGCCGCAACACGACTTGACATGGACTTCACTAGTGTCTGATGTACTGCCAGAGGGAATTGACACCATGAATCCCGCAGGGTTCTCCGTAAATCCGTAAGAGTACGAGGGGGTAGAGAACTCATTTGAACAGCTCGTCGCCTGGAATCCCAGATAGCAATGCTCATGTCCGAGAAATTTAGTGGCCACAGGAATTGTTTAAACTCAGAAGAGTGTTCCTGGAGCCACTCTGTAGCAATTCTGGACGTGTGGGCTATCGCATTGTTCTGCTGGAATTGCCCAAGTCAGTCGAAATGCACAGTGGACATGATTCAGGTGTGTAGCTGATCAGGCAGGATGCTTATATACGTGTCACCTGTCAAGAGTCCCGTATCACTCAAACTGCACCCGCCCCACACCATTACAGATGCTCCACCAGCTTGAACAGTCCCCTGCCGACACCTCCAGGGTCTTTGAATTCATGACTTAGTCTCTAACACAATTGGCAACGAGACTGGTCCGACCACGCAACATGTTTCCTATTATCAACAGTCCAGTGTAGGTGCTGACTGGCCCAGGCGAGGCGTAAACCTTTCTGTCATCCCGTTACCAAGGGTAAATGAGTTGGCCTTCGGCTCCGAAAGTCCATATCCATGATGTTTCGATGAGTGGTTCGCACGCTGACACTTGTTGCTGGACCAGCACCGAAATCTGCTCAGAAATCTGTAGAAGGGTTGTGTGGCGTCGATAGTTACGATGCCACAACGTAGGTGCACGCTCTCGTAAGTAGGAACTACGAGAGAATACTGACTAAGCCGACCAGAGCGCCCTCTGGCTGACGCTGTGGAGCGCCGTCCTGATTTCTGAGCAGACGGCCTGGAAATATAGCTTCAACTAGCGAGTGGGGTAATTTGCTATTGAGACTTTGTATTAGTTACGTTCAGTTAAAGTTTGGACATCAACGAGTATTTGTTACTTTTGAGAACAGTCATCTTAACTTCACAGGATTAGACAAGGACTAAGTCTTCCCACTTAAGTGCTCATCCTAACCAAAATTATGTATGCATTTGATATTTACTTGTGTTTTTGACTCTATTAGAAGTGTTAAAGGTACATGCAGTACCGAAGTGCTTCACCTCTCCTCCTACTCGCTTCCTTCACTCTCCGCCTATATTACAGGAGCAGTTCACAGGAGCAGACATACGAACCGCCTATTCAGGCGGGATACAAAAGGTTGCACTTCGGTTGTCGTTGGTCCCGTTCTTCCAGGATCATACTCCGGCCACAGCGATGTCAGAGATTTAATGTTTCACCGGTACACTCGTGAAAGGTCGTACTGGAAAATGCCCACTTCAAATGGTTCTAAGCACTATGGGACTTAACATCTGAGGTCATCAGTCCCCTGGACCTAAAGACAACACACACATCCATGTCCGAGGCAGGATTCGAACCTGTGACTATAGCAGCAGCGCGGTTCCGGACTGATGCGCCTTGAACCGCTCGTGCGCCGACTATAACATAACGTTCAAACTCACTTAAATCTTGATAACCTGCCATTGTAGCAGCAGTAACCGATCTAACAACTGCGCCGGACTTATATAGGCGCTGCCGACCGCAGCGCTGTATACTACCTGTTTACATATCTCTGTATTTGAGTACACATGGCTATACTAGTTTCGCTGACGCTTCATTGTATTGTATTGTAAGATGGAGAGCGATAGTTAAAAGCAGCCTGTGTTTTCTGATCAATCGGTGCTACTGCGAATCGAGCATAACGCTCTGCATGTTTCGTTTACAGAATACAAGTGAGGCATGATACTTACTGGAATTAAGGAAAACGTTGAAGGGAGAACTCACCAATATAAATTTCTTTTCACACAACCTGCTTATTTAACAATATATAATCATAAAATTTTCCTTAACACCCACTCTCGGGGCAGCGGCTTTGAGTAGAAAGCTAGCTACACATACTTTTTCACTGCATTATTTAAATAAGCGATACAGTTTAACGTATTACATCGCTCCCGCAAATGGCTACCACAGAGGTTGGAGCAACCATCACAAGCCGTTCAACCACATTGTTATGGGGTTAGATAGGCATAGTATTTTTACATGTAACTTCTCGTATTATGGTTACGTATTATTTACAGTTTTATTGTTACAATTGATTGTAGCTGTGTTGTTCATCAAGTGTTTACTGGTGGGTTGTTATCATCGTTCCACCTTTATATTTTGTTCAACCGTATATTAGGTGAGATCTTTGAAAACAGTTAGCATATAGTAAAAAACAGTGATCATACAGAAAAATTGAGTCAATGATCAGAGTTGGTGTTTCGAAAAGTTTGTTGTCATTGATGTAGACTAATGCACGGACGATTCATGCCCAGTTACTGTACTGACCATAAGCATTCGAGTAAGTCAGATGCAGGATTTCAGGAGCCGATCTTTGTTGCGGCAGACGATGACAAGGGGGTTCTAACCAAATGACACAGACGATGTGATTTGTCTTTATTACATACCGTCCTGGTACTGAGTCTCTTGGAACCAAATGGCACGCCGGCTGGGATGTCCGAGCGCTTCTAGGCGCTACAGTCTGGAACCGCGCGACCGCTACGGTCGCAGGTTCGAATCGTGCCTCGTGCATGGATGCGTGTGATGTCCTTAGGTTAGTTAGGTTTAAGTAGTTCTAAGTTCTAGGGGACTGATAACCTTAGAAGTTAAGTCCCATAGTGCTCAGAACCATTTGAAGGATTTTGAACCAAATGGCACAGGCGATGTGATTTGGATGTATTACATCCCATCCTGGTACTGAGCCTCTTGATTTAAGGTCATGTATCGGAATAACAAGCAGAAAACATCTATCCATTCTGCTATGCGTCTCAAGGTTACCCGAGTCCACCCAGCGTTTTAGCATGCATAAAACAATTGTACAACATAATTATCAAAATCTAGTGCATGCAAGACATACAAAAGAGAATCATTGTTGGCAAACAAATGACATTTCAAATAGACAAGAAAATGAAAGAAATATGCCTATACTTTTATTACATTAAATTCAGTGTGCGTAGCATTTGAATTTTTCACTGTTGGTACATTCTCAGTTGTCTTTTACTGTGACAACTGGTTCAGCCACTCAAGATAAATCTTTTTATTAACGCCTTACAATGCACAACGTAAGTGCCTCTGCTAAATAACCAAAGAGGTTTTATTCACAATTCAAGTCAATAATGACACCACGCCAAATAGAGTCACTGAGAAACTGACATCATCTGGCGGAATGATGTGCCGCAGCACAGTACATAGGTGCCTCTTGTTCGATGGCTGCAGGAAATTGTTAAGTGAACGCTTGTGACGAGTTTGAAAGGAGCCGCAACTCATAATAAGTCCAGCTTCCACTATTCTACACGACACCACATGTAATTAGTGAGTCGCTACGTCCATCTCAAGGTAAGTGCATATTAATGCAACATACCCCAACATTTCACAGTGTCGCCCATAACAACACGTTCCGGAACTACTACTTTATATGTACCGTTGAATGTTTACAAGATACGCGTCCAGCGCTGTCGTGTCTTTACTGTACTTACTACCACAGTAATACACTGAAGTCGTATTTCATTGTAACACGGTTTGTTATTATATCATTAGTCAATGTTCTTGAAATTTCCCACATGAATTCCAAGATTTCAATGTAACATAACTTGGCAATTTCTTTACAAGATAAATATATATAAGTATATCCCCTTAGGAACCTCCATATTGAATTTCACATAGACATTTTGACATTCATTTATTAGCTTGCTGTACTGTTTCATTAGATACTGTTCAGAAGGAACTGACACCAAGCGGGATCCGCAGCTGTGATACATCCTATGTAGTTTGAAGGTGGCGGGGATAGGGATAAAGGGAGGGAAGGGATTTTCTGATGTCAGCTGCATCGGAACATCACGCGGTATCAGCGGCGACGAGTGAAAATGTGTGGCCGGTCGGGAATCGAACCCACGATCTCCTACTTACTAGACAGGTGCGTTAACCACTGTGTCATCTGGGACCCAGTGTTATTGCAACTGTGTGGACAATCTCGGCACGCCTGCATCCCCACCGAGAGCCACCTACCCGCAGTCCCTGTCCATCCCCTCCACGCTCGGTACTCTGAAATTCCCACAGAAGGTCAGACGTAGCTGTGCATCAACACCGAGGAAGATGGATCCATTGCCCATCTAGGCGAATCAGTTATATGAATACGTGGAGTTTGTTGTCTAGGACATACTGTGTAACTCTGTGAAGCACTTCAGGTCTTAGGACTGTATCCAGGATGGTTGTCAGTTTTCCTGAACTTAAATTTAAGCCAAATGGCAGTACACAGGACTGATAGGTTCTTGCACTGAAAATAAAAACAGTCACTCTGAGGTGACGAAAGTGATGGGATGACTCCTACTGTCTTGTCGGACTTCCTTTTGCCTGGCATAGTGCCATAGCTCAACATGGAATGGACTCAACATGTCTTCGAAGTCTCCTACAGAATTACTGAGTTATGCTGTCTCTAGGGCTGTCCATGTTTGCGAAAGTGTTGCCGATGCAGGATTTTTGTGGACGAACTGATCTTCAGATAATGTCCAATAAATATTTAAAGGGATTCATATCAGACATTTAAACTGTCCAGAATTTTCTTCAAACCAGTCACAAGCAAATGGGGCCCAGTGACATGGCGCAGTGTCTTCCATAAAATTTCCCTTGTTATTTGGGAACATGAAGTCCATCAATGGCTGAAAACAGTCTCCAAGTAGCTGGACATAACCATTTGCAGTCAGTGTTTGGTTCAGGTCGATCAGAGGACCTGGCCCGTTCCATTTAAACGCAGACCACTATATTTTGGAGCCACCACCAGCTCGAAGAGTGAATTGTTGACAACCTGGGGCCCATTACTTCGTGGGGTCTGCACAACACACAAACTCTACCATCAGTTCTTACCAACTGAAATCGGGACCAGGGAAGTCGTCTAGGATCCAACCAATATGGTCACGAGCCCAGCAGAGGCACTGCACCCGACGTCGTGCTGTTAGCAAAGGCACTCGCGTCGGTTGTCTGCTGCCATAGCCCATTAACGCACTGTCCTAACGGATACGTTCGTCGTTCGTCCTAAATCTATTTCTGTGGTTATTTCACGCAGTGCTCCTTGGTTGTTAGCACTGAAAACTCTACACAAACGCCACTGCTCCCAGTCGTTAAGTGAAGGCCGTTGGCCGATGTGTTGTCCTTGGTGATGGATAATGCCTGTAATTTGGTATTCTCGTGACAGTCTTGACACTGTGCATCTCGGAATACTGAATTTCCAAACGCTTACCAAAATGGAATGTCTCATGCGTCTGGTTCCAACTACGATTCTGCAGGTTCCAACTACGATTCTGCATTCAAGATCTGTTAATTACTGTCGTGCAGTCATAATCGCGTCGGTAACCTTTCCACATGACTCGCCTGAGTACAAATGATATCTGCCCTTTTATAGCTTGTGTATACAACATTACCGTCATCTGTGTAAGTGCATATCGATAGTCCACGGCTTTTTTCACTCTGCTTTTTACCTTAGAGTCTTCTGTGACTTTTACCCTCCACTATGAACTTTGTAAATCGATGCTAGGGAGCAATTTAGCGCTAAGAAATATATGTAACTGTTGTTGCAGATTCTCCAGGCGCGTTCGTACAGAGATGATAATCTTGTTAATTGCTGTGGGATCCAAAACTAAACAAACATTACCACCAAATTTTGTAACAGCTGGTAGCAGACGGCGATAGGGTGTCGGATGATTCTATTGTATGCCATTCAAGCATCTGAGTATTTCTTTGAACATGGAATTGAACTCGTATTGTGACAGTAAATTTTATGTGGGTGGACTTCCATGTGATACTGGTATGTGTTTGTTATACCATGTTTCTTACTAAATTACTTGTAACTCAGGTCATTTTGATCAGTCGATATTGTTAGCAATGCCTCCGACAATACAAGGCCTGCCGACAACTCTATGACATCATGCTTTCTTTCCTTCGCACAGTGATACATCGTCAGGCCTGCTACCGTTAGTTACTTAGCCGTGAAAAACTGCGAAGAAATCGCGGTTGGAGCAAGTAGTCGCTGTGCTTTTTTTCTTAATTGAATGTGAAAGATCGTAGTTAACAACCCACCTTCCATTTGAACTTAATTGTTCATGAAGGAAGTATTACTTCACAGAGATGCAATTTTGTTTGTTATCATCAATGATACTGACTGTTCTCCCCCAGATTTTAGGTACCAGCCATGCTGTCAGAGGAGGGAACCGAAGATGAACACTGAAATAATTTCTGTTTTCCTACTAGCTAATGTCTTTGAGAATCAAAATGGATTAGTTACTGAAAAATGGCACTGTAAGTGTGTATATTATTATCCACCACTAGCGATGGAGGATGGAATTTTGACGTTTCCAGCCACTCGTGCTGGTGAAATATTAGAGAAATCATCAACAAATGTTGCCCAAAGAATAGGAGACAGAAGCCAACAGGCGATTTGTCAACAAGTGGCCATGCCAGTCATAACGATTTTGTCTTGTAAAATCTCTAACAGTAAGTTGGTTTAGGGTTTTCATCTTTAAATACAAGATATCTAGAAGTGGGAATATATGACATGTAGTAGCCAAGGTTTCTTAAGCACTGAAAGGAAATTTTATGTCAGAATGTACCCGAAAACCTTAGACTTTTTTTCTTAGCAGTTTCAAAAGACTCTGCCACACACTTTTCATTTTACTCTTGTCACTGACAGCATTATGTACTGCATTATTCATTTAAAAAGTAACAGCGTTTTACTATGGGTCCATCTGAAGGTCAGTCACAGGTAACCTACAACGCATATTAAGCAATAAAATATAATGTTTCAAACTATGCCCTAAAAATTCTGAGTTTTATTTTCTAGGATTTACGAGAAAATTTAAAGCGCTTAAGTTTGATTTTACACTGAAACTATTAACAACTGCAGAACAGAGTAAAAACATGCTGCATTGGGGTTATTTGAAAGGCAGTAATAAACAATACAGATTTAATAGACAAAAATAAGAATCAAATATATCAGATTTGGCACATAGAAGTTACAGCCTTGGAGAGAGTGCTCAGATGTTTTAGTATTTTTCTTTTTGCAGTAATTATTGATTGCAATATTTACAGTGATCCATATAATTTTCTTACACCAACTGGTACAGTGTGTTGAGGACAACCATTTTCACTAAAAATGGTTAAAATGGCTCTGAGGACTATTGGACTTAACATCTGAGGTCATCAGTCCCCTAGAATTTAGAACTACTTAAACCTAACTAACCTAAGGGCATCACACACATTCATGCCCAAGGCAAGGTTCGAACCTGCGACCGTAGCGGTCGCGCGGTTCCAGGCTGAAGCGCCTAAAATCGCTCAGCCACCCCGGCCGGCACCATTTTCACACATCACCTCATTTGCCACAACTACATTTTAAAATGAGTTTAGCCGCTATGGGTCTCTGATTCATCAGCTTCATGAAGGGGGTGTCACCAATAACGTTACAGAGTCAAATAACTGTAACTACTGTCACAGGAAATTCACTTGAGTATTTCTGTTCAACTGTATAATAATTGTATTAAACTGCAAATCAGTTGTCACAGACATATGAATTGTCAAAAATTCTGTGCACTTTGTTCAGTGAAGTTTCCTTATCAATAAATGGCATCTAAAAGCAGCAATGAATGTTAAAACTGGCAAATAGCATGCAACATGTTTGAGATCTTCGTCACTGATACTGAAATTAAAAAATGAATCACTTATATCACACATACTGCTCTCAGTACTGTCATCACAACTTCGCTTCTTTACAGTTCTCAACGTCTTCCGTCGGTACACATTCAGTTCTAAGATACCTATGAATCATAACTTCTTTCCAGTTTCTAACAGCTGCCTAAGAATAATTACTGACATTCTCGTAACTGTCTATGTAGACAAAATCTTGCTTTTAGAGAATCGGTCTGGAACTTGCCTGGCACGATATATGGCATATTTAGGAGTTCCTCGTTTCAGTATTCAGCTACCTAATCAATCCATGTGTAGTCACCCTAAGTACTTTGTGTACTTCTAGTGACAGTTTCCCTTTCTCTGAGCTTAAACTTGTCCATTTTTCCGAAAAGTAATATATTTATCCAGGAAATTTTAACGCATGTCTCCTGCCTACAGAGGCATCTGCATGTCTCTTGATGGTGAATTCCCTTCAGAGGCTCTTTAACATGAACAGTGTACCACGAGATCCTAATCAAAATTATAAATTTGTCTGTACCCTCGCACATTATATATTATGAGTTCATAATATATAATATGCGAGGGTACAGACAACAGTTGGCCTCAACTCAACCGAGTTACTTTCAATATTGTCATTGAACTCTTCCAGTTTAACATTTTGCCTTTGTAAAGATAAAGGCCACAGGTATTTCGCTGAAATCCCATAACTAATTTTCAGCAGCTTCTGTCTTTCTGTATTATATACTTCCCTAAACATAGCAAAACATTCACGTCTAATAACATGAAGGTTAACAAAATATAAATAACAAAATATTTGCCTATGACTCTTTGGATTTATCCACTTGTCTCGTCTGCACTTAAAAATGTGATCAGTGCTATGCAGGAAAAGCAGTCTTTCACTGTCTGTAAGAAATGGGGACACGAAACTGGCTTGCAGTGGATTTTCAAAATGTGTAACACATTTTCTATTGATGGCATTATTATGCGTAAAACCAAAAACAATCTGAAAGCTAGTGGGTTCTACGATTACTACTAACGGCCTTACCACAAGCTTTCTGCATTCACGTTCTTCACAGACAACAAATACACAACCTTTTCTGAATGAGAAAGAGTGAATCATAAATACATGCTCACTGGTTGCTGTATCAGAAATATGCAAAGTGAATCTGGTATTATTTTCTGCCTTAAAATCTACATATGGCTTGATCTCAATGTTATCTAGCGTAATAGTCACAAACAGTTCATGTTCCAAACATGGAAGTTCATCCGTCAAATTACTTAAGAAATTGGGATCATTTAGGTTCACATTTATATTGCAGCTAAACTTCATTAATGAATTCGGATGAGGCAGATTAACAAAACCAGATGGTCGCAGACACAAAAAATTCAAAATACAGAATCAAAAGCTGTACGTAAAATTTATGATGCGTCTTGGACTAAAGGTTTAAGGCTGGTTGTGACTTCAGCAGTGAAACAACCTTCTTCTCACCTTCTTTAAATGTTAAAGTTTTAAGAAGGACCGAATAAATGTCATGTATAAATCACTCTTCTGCGACTGATTAAAGATGTATATAACTTCAGAACATTTTCGACTTCAATTGCAGTGCTAACTATTTTTAGAAGTATGTTGGCAACAATCTCTACACCCTTCATATACAATTTAACACTGAGGTTTCTGCAAATTGATACATACAAAATATCATATGGAGTTAAGGCTATTCGGTTGAATAAGAACAGGACGGTCACAGACTCTCGTCACAGAAATATCGTTACAATGAAGGTAACTAACGTAACAGAAAAGAAACTTCAACTGATCATTGAAAAACGGAAGTCGAAAGAGAAGAAAAAAGCGATATAAGTCATTTAAGAATGAAATGAATAATAAGAATACGAAAGTGAAGTTGAAATGATTACAGAAAAACTGCGAACAAATTGAAAAAGAAACGGTCAGTGGAGAAATTGAACAAGCATTCAGAAAAGTCACAACACCATTGATGTAATTAGAAGCAAAGGCTCAACATTAAGAGAGCGAGAGAAAGTCCATTTTAAAACGCAGAAGTGAGAGTAGGTAAGTAGAAAAGCACACTGAAGGCGAAGAGCTGTGTGACGACGAAGTTAAGAGGGAATGGGAATCGATAAGGAAGACACGGGAGTTCCACCATAACAGACTTTAGCATAGCTTCGTAAAATTTGAAAGCAAATAAGGTGTATGGTAGAAGTAATATTCCATCGGAATTTATAAAATCTTAGGGGGTAGTGAAAACAAAACGAATAATCTAGATATTTTGTATATTCCAAAAGTGCAGAAACATATCAGCTAATTTCGGCAAAACTTCATCAATATATTCCCGAAGATAGTAAGGACAGGGAAGGGCGTGAAATATCACACAATCGGTTGAACATCTCATGTATCCAGGATGTGACAAAAATACCGGGTGGTTATAATTAAAATTTGCTTTTTTAAAACTTTATAACACAGAAACTAATTACCGTACGAGTACCAAACTTGGTAAGGTTTGGGGTGCCTGGTTTCCATGTGTCACAGCGTCACCGCCCAGTTACAACTATGGCCACCAGCTGCCGTGATCAGTCACTGCGATTCGTAGTCTCACACACCTTACCAGTAGCAGTGAACGGCGTGTCACCATGAGCTTGGACAAAAGGAACGGGGAATTACTGGTGAAGCTCTGTTACCATAGCAACAGTAATGCTACAGCTGCACTTCGAGAATATCGCCGGCTGAAAGGATTGGGTGCTCTTTCTCCACATGCTGCGCGAACCATAATCATGAAGTTCGAATCAACTGGAAAACTGGGCGTCACTCTGGGAAGAGGCCGACTACCGGTTGTACCATAGGTGGTTGATGAAATCGCTGTTGCTAAGCCAGACTACGCTTCACGCAATTCCCGATCTTCAGGCAGTGCACGTGTGTGTCACGACAGTTGAACATTCCGTGGTCCACTATACGGAAGGTGCTCCGGTCCATTCTCAAATGGTATCTGTACAAGTCCCATATCGTACAGCAGCTTGCACCACTGGACGCAGAACTGCATGTTGACTTCGCTTTCCACTTTCTCGCAAGGATTGAAATTGACGACGGCTGGCCCTGGACCTTCCTATCGACAGACGAAGCTCATTTTTCTCTGACGGGTGCGGTGAACACACAGAAATCCCGAGTGTAGGGGTCTTCACCTCCAGACACTCTGAATGACGTTCTTCGGTTGGTGAACGTGTCACCGTATGGTGTGGCGTCAGATTTCCCAGATGTAGCAGTTTCTGTTCAAATTGCCCTTAGTAAGGAGGAGACGAGATTAGAAATTACAGCTAACTGGGCTCCAAACAATGACTGTCCCTTCCAATTATACAGCCTTCTCACTCGCATTCAGTACGGTAGCGTTTACCACGTACGTGGCCAACTCTATAGGACAAACTGAATCAGGACTCATCCGGTGTCACCAGTTTTTCCACTCAGCACGCCGGTGACTGTGTTCCCATCGAAATTACAGGTGTTGCTGGTTTCTGGTGAGTGGAAGTCGACACAACGGCAAACGGGTCGAACCGTCGACGCAAACATGTCCACAACAGTTTCAATGCTGCGACCTGGAGCTAACAGTGTGGACAAAGCTGTTCCATCGGTTAACATCATGCAGATAATGTAGCGGTCATTCTGTCATGAGCTCACGCTGTGTGGTTCAGTACCCGCTCATCGCTATGTACGGCCCCTCTTCATATGCTGATTCTGCACACGCATCAGCTGCCGTATTAGGCTTCGCTCTACGACCGACAGTGCCACATTACAAGAAACGCGTTTGCCACAGACTAATTATTCTCCCTCTTTTGAATTCACGCATGCTAATATCGCTGATTATGACACCGATTCCAGTTGACATGACGTCCCTGCAGCGACTAAGCGTGTCGTAACACAGGCCATCCCGCTCCACTGCGTGCGCATTATCACTCTGAAATCGTAATCACTTCTGGATGTCGTAACGATCGAAAACAGCAATATACCGGGTGATCAAAAAGGCAGTATAAATTTTAAAACTTAATAAACCACGGAATAATGTAGATAGAGAGGTAAAAATTGACACTCATGCTTGGAATGACATGGGGTTTTATTAAACAAAAACACAAACTGTACGACAGATGGCGCTGGACAGCGAAACGTCTGCGCATGACAATCGTGTATAAAAGGGGCTGTAATGAGAGAGAGAATCAGATGCGCCAGCAGTCGCAGCATGTTGACGTTACCTGAACAGGCGCTTTTATTGAAGCTGTATTATCAGAATGGGGAATGTGCGTTCAGCATTACGATCCTATCGCCATAGGAAGGGGATTCAAACTGGTAAAGGTCCGTTGACAAATGCAGCTGTGCCGAGAATGATTTCGAAGTTCGAAGCCACGGGTTGTTTAGATGATAGACCCCGTAGTGGCCGACCGAGCACAAGGCATAATGCTGCTGAGACAGTTCAGAAAGAAATGGAGAGTGCAGTAGGTTCGTCTATGCACGGGGAAGTCCGCTCTCATGCAGTCGCACGTCGCACCGGCATTCCATACACCACTACTGTTTGGTTGGCACTGAGGCGTACCCTCCGATGCTATCTGTATAAAATTCATCGGCATCATGAACTATTACCTGACGATTTAGTGAAGCGGATGGCATTTGCGGTGTGGGCGTTTCAAAAGTTGACGGAAGATGACGATTGGTTGAGTAACGTGATGTGGACCGATGAAGCTCATTTCACGCTCTGAGGGTCTCTCAACGCCCGAAACTGCAGAATTTGGGCTACCGAAAATCCTAGAATTGTCGTGGAAACTCCATTGCACGAGAAAGTCACGGTATGGTTTGGGTTTACCACATCTACCGTTATCGGGCCTTTTTTCTTCGAGGAAATGCGTGATTCGGTATTGTAACTGCTACCGTGACGGGTGAGAGGTACGCCGATATGTTACAGAATCGCATCATTCCCAGCCTGGCTGATAAACACGTGCTGGAACATACGATGTTTATGCTGGATGGCGCTCCACCCAGCATTGCTAGATGCGTGAAATATCTCTTTGCGCGCGTCGTTTGGTGATGATCGTGTGCTCAGCCGCCACTTTCGTCATGCTTGGCCCCTCAGGTCCCCAGACCTCAGGCTGTGCGATTATTGGCTTTGGGGTTACCTGAAGTCGCAAGTATATCGTGATCGACCGACATCTCTAGGGATGCTGAAAGACAACATCCGACGCCAATGCCTCACCATAACTCCGGACATGCTTTACAGTGCTGTTTACAACATTATTCCTCGACTACAGCTGTTGTTGAGGAATGATGGTGGACATATTGAGCATTTCCTGTAAAGAACATCATCTTTGCTTTGTCTTACTTTGTCATGTTAATTATTCCTATTCTGATCAGATGAAGCGCCATCTGTCTGACGTTTTTTGAACTTTTGTACTTTTTCGGTTATAATAAAACCCCATGTCATTCCAAGCATGTGTGTCAATTTGTACCTCTCTATCTACATTATTCCGTGATTTATTCAGTTTTGAAATTTATACTGACTTTTTGATCACCCTGTACAACATCTGACAAAAATTATTGATCCACCACTACATAATGACTAACTGGCCAAATGATTTCAGCACACGCGGATCCACCATTAAAAGAGGAAGGCTTGGAGTGTTTTATGTTAGGTAGAAAAGCAGAAACAGCACAATGGGTCCTTCATCCATCAGCGACGTTTCGATAGTTTAAGGCCGGCCACTCTACTGCTGATGGCATTACTGTGAAATGGAGACGTAAAAGAATAACCACAGCTAAACAAAGACTAGGTGTAGCTCAGCTGCTGGGAGACAGAGATCTTAGAGCATTGCAGAGGACCATTGTAAAACTTTGCATTATATCTTTGGAAGAAATCACTCCGGAGTTCCGAAATGCTAGAAGCACTCCAACTAACATAATGACAGCGCATAAGGAGTAAAAAAGTATGGGATACAACAATAGAGCCGCTCCTCATGAGCGACACACTTCAATAGTGAGTGGCGGGTGACGCTTGAAATTGTGTAAAGACCGACTGAACTGGACAGTGGACAACTGGGAACAAGAGCTTTACAGTGATGAATCATGCCATACCACGTGACAATTCTGAGTAAGGGTTCTACTTTCGCACACCCCTAGAGAATTCTACCTGCCGCTCTGTGTAGTACCAAAAGTCTAGTGCAGTGTGTTGTAACCCCGACCGGAACGGCCGCCGGGTGACCGAGAAAGCGCGCGGTACAAAACGGAGAGCGGCTCGCAAACAAACAAACGAACAGAAAGGACGGACACGAAACAACGACGAACGATCGAGAGAGACCTTACGACGACAACACGAAAGAAGCAACGGGGTGACAGAAACAACCAAATGAATCCAAGACGTCCACTAGTAATGAAAACAAAGAATGTTAAACACGCTGTCTGTTGTCGAGGCGATATGTCAAGACACACGCAACGATTAGACTCACAGGCTGAGCTTCTTTTTTCCTTTATTGAGTTTCGCCGGGCTGGCAGCAGCTTAGTACGCTGCTCTACAGCCTACAGACTTTTATTTTAAAAACGGAAGAAGAAAAGAAACAAGAAAAACAGGCGATAAAACGGTGACGTAAAGTGTAAAATGGCGGAAAAATGCGGAAAGTTAAAACAGAAAGCAAAAGGGGTTGGCAATGTTAATAAAAAGACACAGGTATCAGACAAGTAACATAGTACACACACAATTAAAAAATACGGAGACAGTCTGGTTTCTGTTTGCAAGAGATAAAAAGCACACCCAGCGACAGTATGATAGCCGTTCGCAACACTTCCCAAAAAACACAACACGTAACACTCACTGTAAAACACTCACTGTAAAACACTGCACGAAAAGGGTGGCACAAAGATGACACTCCCGAGCCAAAGGTAGATTTGGGGGGGGGGGGGGGGACCTGGAGGAGGGGGAACAACAAGGAGGGAGGAAGGAAAAAAAACGAAAAAAGGGGTGGGGGGGGGGGGCAGGCTGAGCGAGAGGCAGGCGCTTAAATACATGATCGGGGCGCCGCTATCGGCCTCTGGGACCACGTGTTCCACTGTGGCGCCCTCACATTAAACGTGGGCCAGGAGGCGCGCGCCGCCACAGCTTACGGCGCGATGGTGCAGAGACCTCTAGGGATATCTTCGACGTCCATGCCATCTGGAGCGTATTTCAAATCCGGGACGCGCGGTACCAGACAGTGGATGTAGTGATATGATGTGGAGATGGTTTCCTTTGTTAGATTATGGTCTCCTCATTGTGCTGAAGAGCCTGCAAAATCCAGAAAGATATTAACACATTTTATAGTATCGTGTGGTCCATACAGTAGACGAAATGTTGGGGGACTATGATAGTGTCAGCATGGCAAAGTAAGCTTCATAAAGCACCATCAGTGAGATACTGGTTAGTGGACAATAAAGTCTCCGAAACAGTCGGGTGTTCCCAAAGTCTGGAGATGAACACAATGGAAAACTTTTCGGATGAGTTAGAGCGTTGGCATTTCTCGCGATCCCATCGTCACTTTTGAAATCTTCTCTGAGATTATAGCTATGTGCCAGGACGAGACTAGAACATGGGACCTCTGGCTTTTGCTGGCAGATGCCCCACTGACTGAGCTACCCAGGTATGAACCACAACCTATCCTCAAAGCTTTCTTTCCTCCAGTACCTCAACTCATGTCTTCCAGTTTTCACCTGCCAGGAGGTATCATATCAGTGCAAGCTCTGCTGCAGAGCGCAAAATTCATTCTGCTTCACTACCTTTTCCGGTTCGGCCTCTTAAGGAAGAAAGGGCTGCCATTCCTCCATAGCCACTGAGTCATGTATTTGAAGTGGTACAGAGCTGAATTCAAGCCGCCTTAAAGGCAAAGAGTGGACACATGCCTTATTACTCATTATAGGTGTCTCTCGGATGGAGGAAGCAGAATGAAGAATGCATTAGATCAAGCGGAAAGCTGAATCAGTTGAAAAGTCTAGAGCGCAAAGCACACGATGACTTGTGAGTCTCGTTACGGTCCACTCCGTGTGACTGGCGCCGAATTGGGAACTGAGGAAGGGGAGAATGTCTGATGTGATCTGGTGTAGCAATAGCTCAGCAGCTCCCATGATGTAGGTGCCCACAGCTGCTCACTGGCTCCTTAGTGAACGTTTTCCACGGTGAGCCGTCCAGTGAGTAGGCACCACAGTTCGTTGCAGGCTGACGAACACAGTTCAACTGATAGCTGACAACAAATTGAAATTGTGATGATAGAAGAAGGCGTAAAGTACGGTGCTGGACCACTCACCCGAGAGTATGTAAACATTTATCAGGAATATGAAATTTGAGATTTCTTGTCAAACCAAGAACAGACTTTAATATTTTTTTTTGTGGGATCTAAAATTTAAAAACCTCTCTCACACCGACCTGATTTAGCTTCACTGATCAGGATAGTAAAAACATGCGTATGTTAAGGGAATTTTCATTCACAAAGCAGGCTTATCACATTCACACAGTTCAATACTGTTCTATCCTGATTAAATTGAGCTTAACTTAAATTCCATAAGGCAGTGAAGCAATTTCGAAGTCTCGGTGCGACGAAAATTGTCAGTCGATCTCCTGGAAACATTTGTAATACTTATTAACTTTCGGTGATCACATGTGGAAGACCGGAGATCTGCTGGTAAGATCGTGTTAGCCTATTTATTTGAAGTAACTGAATATCTTGAGCATACAAAACGGCAGGTTGGTCCAGTGTAAATCAGACGTTCCCCACTGATCCCGTGCAACACAGCGTAGTAAGCAGACACTGTCAATAATAATCAGTTAAATAATACGCGAACACACTTACTTTAGTTCATGTATTAATTTCATTCTCATACAGAATCTCATTAAGATGGTGACTAGCTCAACAAAACGTACATATATATCCTCCTTCTTTCCCGACTAATCCGCAAGAATTCCTTCCTCCTATTTGTAAGAGAAAACATAGATAGCAGAGAAGCTATTCCATGGAGTAAATGGACGCTCCAAGGAATAATTGGGCTTGAAACTACTTTGCATTGTTAATCGGTAAGATAAGAAGAGATATTTCGAGATATGTTCTGAGTTATATAATTTATAAAATTTCCGAAAATATCGCGGAGAGACCGCTGCTAGAGACATTACAAGACAATTTTGTTGGCGATGTGTTTTGCCGCGTGAATGCAGAGTTCTAAGGAACTGATCTTTCGCTATTTCTATCGTTTTAGTGCCAGAAACCAGATGGCATAAGAGTCGAGGGTACGAAAGGGAAGCAGTTGTTGAGAAGGGATTCAGGCTTGTAGCGTATCCCCGATGTTATTCAATCTGTATATTGAGCAAGCAGTAAAGGAAACAAAAGAAAAATTAGGAGTAGGTTCAAATGGATCTGAGCACTATGGGACTTAACATCTATGGTCATCAGTCCCCTTGAACTTAGAACTACTTAAACCTAACTAACCTAAGAACATCACACAACACCCAGTCATCACGAGGCAGAGAAAATCCCTGACGACGCCGGGAATCGAACCCGGGAACCCGGGTCCGGTAAGAGAGAACGCTACCGCACGACCACGAGCTGCGAACATTAGGAGTAGAAATATAAATTTTGAGGTTTGCCGATGACATTGTAATTCTGTCAGAGATAGCTGAGGACCTGGAAGAGCAGTTGAACGGAATGGACAGTGTCTTGAAAGGAGGTTATAAGATGTACATAAGCAAAACTTAAACGCGGATAATGGAATGAAGTCGAATTAAATCAGGTAGAGCTGGGGGAGTTAGATTAGGAAATGAGCAAAATAACTGATGATGGTCGAAGCAGAGAGAATATAAAATGTAGACTGGCAATGGCAAGGAAAGCATTTCTGAAGAAGGGAAATTTGTTAACTTCCAGGAAGTTTCTTCTGATAGCGCTTGTATGGTGTGTATCTACGTACTGAAGTGAAACATGGACGATAAATAATTTAGACAAGACTAGAGTAGAAGCTTTCGAAATGTGGTGCTACAGAAGAATGCTGAAGATAAGGTGCATAGATCAGGTAACTAATGACACATTCTGAGGCATCAAGGGATCATCAGTTTAGTATTGGAGGGAAGTGCGGAGGATAAAAATCGTAAAGGGAGACCAGGGCATGAATACACTAAACAGATTCAGAAGGATGTTGTTGCAGTACTTACTAGGAGATGAAGAAGCTTACACAGGATAGAGTAGCATGGAGAGCTGCATCAAACTTGAAGAACTAAACAACCATAGTGGCCAAGAAAAGCTGCTAACAACAGTAAGATATGTGAACCCACAGATGCGCATCATCTACACTGCTTTTCTCTGAAGCCTCTTACTACAGCGGCCTACAACATAATGACTTACTCAGCCCACATTCATGGGGCAATTTTTCAGTAGACTGCCCAATGAGGTACGTTCCTCTCGCTGAAGTCACCAGCTATTTGGGAAGGGACGATTAACCACCCTCAACACTCTCTCCTCAGATGAATAACCCATTCTGTCAGTTCAGAAGTGGAACCCCAATCTCTAGTCCATAATATCTGAGATATTCGAATTCCATTTACCTTGTAATTGTCACTATTTGGAGCTGTTTCTGTAGTATCGAACAATTTTCCCTTTTACAAGCAATGGAATGTGGCCACGGCAGGGAAGGAGGCTACAGCATATTTTTTGCCCTGAGCAGCGTAACTGCCTTCCGAGAAGTGGTCAGAATAGTTTTAATATACATTCTCACAGTTGTCAGTGAGTCTGAGAAAGAAAGACTGTTCAGTTTTTCCTAATGAAACCTTTTCTCATTTTCAATCTGATGTAATATAAGTCATTTATACTATTCACGTACCCTCACTTAAACGTAGATCGATATTTATGTACAATATCAATACTAAACAACATATTTTGACATACACACATACAGTTCCTTCTTGTCTCTTTTGGATTGATAGTTTCGTCTGTGAACTATTAATGACAACAAGGCGTCAGATCTGGAATGTGGCCACTCCGCCCACCGTAAAATGGCGAAGGTGGCCAGGATAGCCACTTTTCCAAAAAGTGCATTTTTAATCTGTTTTCCTTAGTTACAGTTACTTAGATCCATACATCACACATAATAGTACAGACTCACTTCTAAATCCTGTTACATCTAAAGACGCCAATTTCGTTCAGTCACATACGATGATTTTCACTCAATTCGCTACCGTTATTTAAAACAGTATCCGTTATCTTATATTTGATGTATTACAAAAATCGTATTGAAAACTGTCTGCTCCAGCTGCCTTCATTTACTAAGACAACAAGATACCTTGAAAATATGTCCATAAATTTAAGTTCAAATGGCTCTGAGCACTATGGGACTCAACATCTTAGGTCATACGTCCCCTAGAGCTTAGAACTACTTAAACCTAACTAACCTATGGACATCACACACACCCATGCCCGAGGCAGGATTCGAACCTGCGACCGTAGCAGTCCCGCGGTTCCGGACTGCAGCGCAGAACCGCACGGCCACCGCGGCCGGCAAATTTAAGTACGTCACAATCTTGAATGAACTCAGAATTCCATCATATCACTCTATACACACACACCCACACACACACACACACCTTTTTTAAGTTGTCAGTGTAATAGGAAGTTCTGTCAAAAAGTTGCACTTCGTGAGCTTTCTGTTTTATATCTAAATTAATGAAGTTGTTAATAACAATGATCATCGATGTGGATATTTTCATATTTTTTAATTGTGTTCGTGTTAGCCGTTCGTGGTTAATACACAACTAAATCACAGTAGCTTTCAACTTAATCCTTGTTGAGCCTTCACATAACATTCGCCTACTGAAATGTTGTTAAATAAGATTATCTGGTCACGTGTTGCAACTTGTGTGATCCACTTATTAGTGAACGGTTTAACGCCGCTTGGCTTACTCGCATTGACCTTAGCAAAGTTTAGTTATGTGTTATCAAAACAGCTTGAATGTTTCCACTTCATCTTGTTCCAGGTGATTATAATCAAGGTTGGAATGCACTGCAGCGTGGAGCTACGTTTCTCTTACTGCACAGGTAAACCATATCATTCTTAGGGTTTGGTTCGGTCATTCTTTAGTTTGTTGAAGGAACAATGAGTATTCATTTTTGCACATATTCAGGTTAACTTCCGCTAAGGTATACTTACGTCTTGTATGTCTATCAATTACACTTGTTAGGACAAATGATCTATTGTATTCACAGAACTGTGTTACAAAATGTTGTGTTGTTCTATACTTATAGCAATGAACAGGTGCAATTTATAGTCAGTACTTAGTTCAGTCACGACGCCAGAATCTGGCACAGCTACATACGTAAATGTTGGTGTGCTTGGCAGACATACCAATGTTCTACGGTGGAAAGATTATAAATCTTCTGTAATATAACTTCAGATACAAAGATTACGCATAAAGGTAACACAGTTAAAGAATAAAATCATCTAGTTAGGTTTTGTAGGCTTTGCAGAGATTCCATAGCGCGTGCACAATTATATACTTTGTATATCGAAACATAGAAGGTACACGTGGTCTCACATAACCGATTCGTACTGGCTGCTAGAAGTATACCGATTACAGACTTTATTTTGTTAAGTATTTTCTTTTTGCTTTATAGCAGACATATTGCTTTCGTTTCATAATGCTCATTCTTTCAATTTGCGATTCGTTGAATCTGATCAGATGCACATTAGCACCAGCTCAGATGGTGCAAAAATTTCTGACCAGCTTACATTGACATGTTTATATTCGGCCCACTTGTAGTTGTGTCTCAGCAGGAGATGTGATTGCTCATCATCCGTTAGTAATCTACACAACGTCACACCGCTAAACATGATAAAGCTGCAACTACTTTACTCACTATCAAAGCACAATCCCGTTAAGACAGTCTATGGAAATTGAAACACAAAAATCATCTAGTTGTACATTGCTGTCATACATTAATTATTATTACAATGGAAGTGTGCTGCCGTAAGCTATCGCCAGCACACCGTTAGGCAAAAGTGTAGCGCTAAGATCGTTAGTAGGAGCTGGACCCACTGCGCGTATGGCAAGAGAGGCCAAAGGCACACCGACAAGCAATACGCCGCCAGTGCCCTCTCGAAAACATGTATTTAGGCCACCGCCGCTGACCAGAGGACCTCATTAAATCAGACTCCAGTTTGGTGTTTGTCAGTTCAGTATTGCAGAACAGGTATGGCTCAATTCATGCTATGACAGTTTCTTCTGTTTTATCTAGCTGGGGTGATCGTTTTCAAGTATTTATAAGTGTTAATTCGTAGTGTTCTGCCATGTATTCCTGGCTGGGAGCCACAGAATTAATCAAATTTCCCTTTTCAGAGGCTCTGTCTGCTTTTTGATGTAATACATTTGTGTCAATAGCGAATTCCCGCGCCCCCTCTAACACCTGCCCACGCGCCAAAGCCACAGACAGCCAGTATGATGGATCTGACAAGTTTTTCACTTTCACAACTAACAAACTGCAACACTACTGACGATGGTAGAACGGCTTCTGTCTGCACAAGCTGCGTCGGCTGGACAACCGACCAACCAGCCCAACAAGTGCCGCCGAGCATTATACCACCGTTCCGGCAATTTAAGGACACAGAAGAGGAACGGCTCGAATACCTGACTCAGTTCCAAGCATATTCTCAAGTTCATCGTGTTAAAAGTACTGAAAAGTTACAGTACTTCCTTTAGATTGCGGGGTCCCCAGTGCTCAGATTAATGCAAAAACTATTACCAACCGCATCTCCGGACGAACTCACCTGTGACCAAGTAATCACTGCATTAACTCAATACTATGACCAGCAAGTCCAAGTAGCTGCAGCTAGATATCGTTTCTTTCGCTTGCAGGAAAAGATGGAACAGACGTAACGCCAGCGGTACGCAGAATTATCGGACATGACAAGAAAGTGTAAATTTAAGTGTAGTTGTGGCAACTTTTACAGTGATCTCAAGATACTTGATGCACTAATATTCAATGTCCCACGTAGAAGAACACGGAAACAGATCTTAAAGTACTCTGATCCATGATTTTCCCAAGTATTACAAATCTTAGAGCAATATGATTCGGGTGACGTAGTGGCCGACATTTTTGATCAGACCCCGATTTTATGGGTCGAGTCGCTCCTTGCTCGCGACTGTCCCAAGCAGCCACAACAACGAAGCCTTTATCACAGCCGCGCTGACGGTCACGTAGACGTGTAAATAGGCCTGTGAATTACGTGAAGTCTTACCCCAGATGTTTTGCTTTCCAGAAAGGACTGGATTGCCCCTAGCGTAAAGCATTGTTACACACTTTTAAAAATAAATCCATGTCCAAGCAGTTTGTTTGCAGCGACACAAAAGCGCCAATTTTACCCGCTCCCAGAAGGAAATAGGCTCGTGAATATGCATTTAACGCAGTGTTTCGAAACCTACAACAGGTTCAGACAAAACTAAGATTAAGGTTGTGTCTCCTTCTCGCCTAGGTATTGTGCAACGACGTTCTAACAAACTATTTTTCTTATTACGAACTGCTAGCATTCGTGTCAACTTTCAGTTAGACACAGTTGCCTCAGTAACTTTGCTTCATAGTGCCACATACGAACAGTTGGGCTCACCAAGCCCGTCTAAACACAGCAAGCGCCTCACTGCTTACAACGAGCAGAAAATTCCAGTGCTTAGACAGTGCAGTTTTCCTGTCTCTTACAAATCTCACACTAGGACACTGAAAATTACTGAGTTGAAATCAAGAGACAGTGAGAACATATTGGGTTTAGATGCCTTTGATTTGTTCGGGCTTAGCACCCAGGTCAATGTGCACTACTGGTCATTAAAATTGCTACACCACGAAGATGACGTGCTACAGACACGAAATTTAACCGACAGGAAGAAGATGCTGTGATATGCAAATGATTAGCTTTTAGAGCATTCACACAAGGCTGGTGTCGGTGGCGACACCTACAACGTGCTGACATGAGGAAAGTTTCCAACCGATTTCTCATACAAAAACTGCAAGTAACTGGCGTTGCATGATGAAACGTTGTTGTGATGCCTCGTGTAAGGAGGAGAAATGCGTACCATCACGTTTCCGACTTATATAAAGGACGGATTGTAGCCTATAGCGATTGAGGTTTACCGTATCGCTACATTGCTGCTCGCGTTGGTCGAGATCCAATGACTGTTAGCAGAATTTGGAATCGGTGGGTTCAGGAGGGTAACACGGAACGCCGTGCTGGATCCCAACGGCCTCGTATCACTAGCAGTCGAGATGACAGGCATCTTATCCGCATGGCTGTAACGGATCGTGCAGCCACGTCACGGTCCCTGAGACAACAGATGGGGACTTTTGCCGGACAACAATCACCTGCACGAACAGAAGGACGACGTTTGAAGCAGCATGGACTATCAGCTCGGAGACCATGGCTGCGGTTACCCTTGACGCTGCATCACAGACAGGGCCTGCAATGGTGTACTCAACGACGAACCTGGGTGCACGAATGGCAGAACGTCATTTTTCGGATGAATCAGGTTCTGTTTACAGCAACATGTGTTCTGTTTACAGCATCCGTGTTGGCGACGTCGCGGTGAATGCACATCGGAAGCGTGTATTCGTCATCGTTATACTGGCGTATCACCCGGCGTGATGGTATGGGGTGCCATTGGTTACACGTCTCGGTCACCTCTTGTTCGCATTGACGGCACTTGGAACAGTGGACGTTACATTGCAGATGTGTTACGACCCGTGGCTCTACCCTTCATTCGATCCCTACATTCCAACATGATACTGCACGACCGCATGTTGCAGGTCCTGTTCGGGCGTTTCTGGACACAGAAAATGTTCGACTGCTGCCCTGGCCAGCATATTCTACAGATCTCGCACCAACTGAAAACTGGTCAATGGTGGCCGAGCAACTTGCTCGTCACAATACGCCAATCACTACTCTTGATGAACTTCAGTATCGTGTTGAAGCTGCATGGGCAGCTGTACCTGTACACGCCATCTTAGCTCTGTTTGACTCAATGCCCAGGCGTATCAAGGCCGTTATTACGGCCAGAGGTGGTTGTTCTGGGTACTGATTATCTATACACCCAAATAGCGTGAAAATGTAATCACATGTCAGTGCTAGTATAATATATTTGTCCAATGAATACCCGTGTATCATTTGCATTTCTTATTGGTGTAGCAATTTTAATAGCCAATAGTGTACTTTCATCTATTGCTTTTACTCCAAAAGATTCGGTAGAATTTCTTGAACTATTTTCAGAAGGAAGGGGAGAAGCTAATATCTTTATATCGCATGTTCCATTGAAAGACAATGAACAGCCAAAGTTTTTCCGAGCCCACTCCGTTCCAGTTTCTTTAAGAGACAAAATGGACAGTGAATTGAAATTATTGCGAGATAATGGTGTAATTGCTCCTATTCAAGCTAGTCAGTGGGCCAGTCCTTTAATTTTCATGCCTAAACCTTCTGGTCGCATTCACATTTATCTTGACGTCAAGTCTACAGTCAATCGACAGACAATAATTGACACATATACATTACCTTGCACCGGCCTCTGTGGCCGAATGGTTCTAGACACTTTAGTCCGGAACCACGCGGTTACCGAGCGAGGTGGCGCAGTGGTTAGACACTGGATTCGCATTCGGGAGGACGACGGTTCAATCCCGCGTCCGGCCATCCTGATTTAGGTTTTCCGTGATTTCCCTAAATCGCTCCAGGCAAATGCCGGGATGGTTCCTTTCAAAGGGCACGGCCGACTTCCTTCCCTGTCCTTCCCTAATCCGATGAGACCGATGACCTCGCTGTCTGGTCTCCTTCCCCGAAACAACCAACCAACCAACCACGCGGTTGCTACGGTCGCAGGTTCGAATTCTGCCACGGACATGGATGTGTGTGATGTCCTTAGGTTAGTTAGGTTTACGTAGCTGTAAGTCTAGGTGACTGATGACCACAGATGTTGAATCTCATAGTGCTTAGAGCCATTTGTAACATTACCTTCCCCTGAGGAACTTATGCACAAGCTTGGTGCAAGACGTCACTTTTCTAAGGTAGATTTGCGTGATGCCTACCTCCCAATTACATTCGATGAAGAATTACAGAAAATGTTTGTTGTAAATACACACTTAGGACTGTACCAGTATTTGTGTTTACCGTTCGGCAGTGCTTCCGCACCCGCCATTTATTTACTTGGAACAGCTGACTGCAAAAATGCCTTTTTGTTCAAACAACCTTGACGATACCGTCATCTCAGGTCATACACCAGAGGAACACACTGCCAATCTGCATACTCTTTTTCGAATTTTGTTAGAAGCAGGACTCAAGTGTCATCTCGAAAAGTGCAACTTTTCTCAAAATGAACTATAATACTGAGGTCATGTGATAAACAGTCATGCTGTGCAACCACTCCAATCTATTCGTCGCAATGTGTCTGAACTACAGTTAGTGCTAGGCAACATTAAATTAGATTAGATTTACTTTCATTCCAGTTGATCCGTAGTGAGGAGGTCCTCCAGGATGTGGAACATGTCAGAAAAACAACAATACATGACAAATATTTACAACTAAAATAAATAAGCTAATGTACTTTCCACGGGTCCTAAGTGGAAGGATCGTCATTTTTTCTATGAACACTATATAAAGGATCATTTGACAATACTCGTTTACTAAGATCGCGTTAATGCACTGAATTAAAATTTTAAAACAATTTACTTATAGTGTAACAACTAACAACATAACTTCTACAGAACTTATTTGCAGTGTGCATATTACTGCACTGAGATGGTGCCAAGGTTAGATTGTACTTACACACACACACACACACACACACACACACACACACACATATATATATATATATATATATATATATATATATATATATATATATATATATATAAAATCAATTGGTTCTACTGATAAATTTATCAACAGAGTGGAAGGAGTTGGGCACCAATAAATCCCTTAGGATTATCTTAAATTGAGCTGTTTGTTAAGATTTATATGGCTCCTGGCAAGTTATTCAAAATGCGTATCTCTAAATAGTGCACACCTTTTTGTACAAGAGAAAGTGCCTTTAAATCCTTGTGAAGATTACTCTTGTGTCTAGTGCTGATTCCATGAACTGAGCTGTTGGTTTGAAAAAGTAAATATTTTAATGACAATTTTCATTAAGGAATAAATATATTGGATGGCCATAGTTAGTATCCCTAGGTCCCTAAACAGGCCTCTGCAGGATGTTGTTGAGTTCATACCATATATAACTCTTATTGCACATTTCGTGTCCAGAAAACTTTAGCTTGCATTTGATGAATTTCCCCAAAAAATTAATCCCATATGACATTATGGCGTGAAGGTAAGCTTAGTATGCCAGATTTTCATTTTTATATACCCTATGTCTGACAAAACTCACATTGCAAATAGAGATTTATTTAGAAGCTTCAGCATATCTGTGGTGTGCTCCTCCAAGTTGAATTTATTACAATACTGTAATCCCAAGAATTTAACAGTGCCCACTTCTTCTATCTGCTTGTACCATATGTTAAACATATGCAGTGGGACACCTCTTACAAGCTCTGAACGGCATGTAGTGAGTTTTTCAAAGTTTAGTGACAAAGAATTGTCTAGGAACCAGTGATTAATGTCCGCAAATATTTTATTAGTCGATCTTTCTACGATTGCACTTGATCTTGCTACTTCTTGCAATGTTTGTATCTTCAGCAAACAAACCAAACTTGGCATCTGGTAATGTCACTGATGAAAGGTCATTGATATACATAAGAAAAAGTAAGTGCCTTAGGATGGATCCTTGTGGGACCCCACATGTAATTAGTTTCCAGTTGGATGATGCCTCATAGCTTAATACATGTCTCCTTCCTAACAACACCGTTTGTTTCCTGCCAGAGATATAAGATTTGAACGATTTTGCAGCATTTCCTGTTACAGCATAATAACTACTTTACTTAAAAGGATATTGTGATTCACACAGTCAAATGCATTTGACAGACCACAAAATATACCTGTTGCCTGCAGTATTTCGTGTAATGAATTAAGTACATTTTCTCTGTAAGTGTAGATAGCCTTTTCAGTATCAGAACACTTTAGAAATCCGAAATGTGACTTTGACAGTATTTATAAAGCTGATTGAACATTACCTTTCCTAAAATTTTTGAGAATGCTGTTAAAAGTGGAATTGGACGGATATTTGACACTATTTCTTTATCTCACCTCTTAAATAGTGGCTTAACTTAGGCATATTTGCCGGCCGGTGTGGCCGTGCGGTTCTAGGCGCTTCAGTCTGGAACCGCGTGACCGCTATGGTCGCAGGTTCGAATCCTGCCTCGGGCATGGATGTGTGTGATGTTCTTAGGTTAGTTAGGTTTAAGTAGTTCTAAGTTCTAGGAGACTGATGACCTCAGATGTTAAGTCCCATAGTGCTCACAGCCATTTGAACCATTTTTAAGCATATTTCAAATATTAAGGAAATGTTCCACTGATAAACGACTGGTTACACAGGTAGCTTAATATGGTACTTAACTCAAAATCAGATTTTTTAATTAACGTTTTAGGTATTTCATCATACCCACTACATGTTTTTGATTTTAAAGATGGGCATTACTTCTACTGGGGTAGTGAGGGTCAAATTGACGTTATGGAAGTCACTCGAAATTTCTGGTCTGAGGAATCCCATGGCAGCATCTACAGAGACTGACAACCCCATCTTTTCAGTAATAGTTATAAAATGTTTGGTAAAAAGTTCTGCAACATTACACACACATGTCACCAACATAACATTTACTCTTAATGGTATTTCCCCTCTTTATGTCTGATTCTACCAGTCTCCTCCATCATTATATCCCATCTTGTGTTTTCCTTGTAATATATTTGCTTTTATGTCCGTATTAAAGTTTTAATATTTTGCAATATTTCTTCTAATGTGCTATAGCATCAACATAAGAACTGTTTCGGAATGACAGTTACAGTTTTTTTTTCGTTTTACAAGATACCTCTATTCCTTGGGTAATCTATGGCTTCTTTTAGACTTCGCTCTATCCTTTGTTAGATATGGGGGAAAACAGTGTTCAAATAAGGTAAACACTTTATTAGCAGAAGTGTTATAATTTTCATTCATGCGATGAGCACTGTTCACTCCAGTTAATGTCTCTGAGGAGTGTCCTAAAATAATCAATATTGGCTTATACACTCCTGGAAATTGAAATAAGAACACCGTGAATTCATTGTCCCAGGAAGGGGAAACTTTATTGACACATTCCTGGGGTCAGATACATCACATGATCACACTGACAGAACCACAGGCACATAGACACAGGCAACAGAGCATGCACAATGTCGGCACTAGTACAGTGTATATCCACCTTTCGCAGCAATGCAGGCTGCTATTCTCCCATGGAGACGATCGTAGAGATGCTGGATGTAGTCCTGTGGAACGGCTTGCCATGCCATTTCCACCTGGCGCCTCACTTGGACCATCGTTCGTGCTGGACGTGCAGACCGCGTGAGACGACGCTTCATCCAGTCCCAAAAATGCTCAATGGGGGACAGATCCGGAGATCTTGCTGGCCAGGGTAGTTGACTTACACCTTCTAGAGCACGTTGCGTGGCACGGGATACATGCGGACGTGCATTGTCCTGTTGGAACAGCAATTTCCCTTGCCGGTCTAGGAATGGTAGAACGATGAGTTCGATGACGGTTTGGATGTACCGTGCACTATTCATTGTCCCCTCGACGATCACCAGTGGTGTACGGCCAGTGTAGGAGAACGCTCCCCACACCATGATGCCGGGTGTTGGCCCTGTGTGCCTCGGTCGTATGCAGTGCTGATTGTGGCGCTCACCTGCACGGCGCCAAACACACATACGTCCATCATTGGCACCAAGGCAGAAGCGACTCTCATCGCTGAAGACGACACGTCTCCATTCGTCCCTCCATTCACGCCTGTCGCGACACCACTGGAGGCGGGCTGCACGATGTTGGGGCGTGAGCGGAAGACGGCCTAACGGTGTGCGGGACCGTAGCCCAGCTTCATGGAGACGGTTGCGAATGGTCCTCGCCGATACCCCAGGAGCAACAGCGTCCCTAATTTGCTGGGAAGTGGCAGTGCGGTCCCCTACGGCACTGCGTAGGATCCTACGGTCTTGGCGTGCATCCGTGCGTCGCTGCGGTCCGGTCCCAGGTCGACGGGCACGCGCACCTTCCGCCGACCACTGGCGACAACATCGATGTACTGTGGAGACTTCACGCCCCACGTGTTGAGCAATTCGGCGGTACGTCCACCCGGCCTCCCGCATGCCCACTATACGCCCTCGCTCAAAGTCCGTCAACTGCACATACGGTTCACGTCCACGCTGTCGCGGCATGCTACCAGTGTTAAAGACTGCGATGGAGCTCCGTATGCCACGGCAAACTGGCTGACACTGACGGCGGCGGTGCACAAATGCTGCGCAGCTAGCGCCATTCGACGGCCAACACCGCGGTTCCTGGTGTGTCCGCTGTGCCGTGCGTGTGATCATTGCTTGTACAGCCCTCTCGCAGTGTCCGGAGCTAGTTGGTGGGTCTGACACACCGGTGTCAATGTGCTCTTTTTTCCATTTCCAGGAGTGTAGATTACCCTCTTGAGTTCTGATTTAACAAATTTTATATTCTGTTCACAATTAACATTTAACAGAGGGAATTGCATGTCATGGTCTGAGAGGCTATTGACTATTGGTTTTGTAATATAATTTTGTTCTTTGGACTTTTCTGTAAATATATTTTCATAGGCTATTTGTGAGTAATTGGATACCCCACCTTGGAACTTTACAGTGGAAATTCAGTTGAAAGATTGTGTTACAAACTCAAATAAGTTCTTATTGGGAGAGTCTTTTAGGAAATCTACATTGAAGTCACGAGCAACCCCTATTTCTCGTTTTTGGTTGTTCAATGGGCCAGCACAGGTTCAAGGCGGATTATGAACAGATTAAAGTTACCTGCAGGTGCTCGATATAGGTTAGCATCTCTCTTTTGTAGAACAGAAATGGAGAAAGGAGGAGATGTCACATTCATCAGGAACTGTCATAAACTTAAGAACATAGACGTTCATAAATTTTGCCTAGAACAGCACATGGAAGCATGAGCATCAGAAGTAGAATTTCATAGAAATCCTTCATAATATTATAATATTCATAATATATAATATTCATAATATTCAGTGCAATTATTCGCAAATTGAAAACGAATTTCTCACTATTGTGTATGATGTGTCGACATACCATCATTGTCTGTACAGTCACCAGTTCTATATAGTGACGGATCACAAGCCTTTGCAGACCTTGTTTAATACGTCAAAGCCGGTTGTTACACGCACTGCTCAAAAATTGAAATGTTGACCTTTGTTGCCTTCGCAGATTCAGTATGAAATTGTGTACAGACCTTCGACAAAGCTGGGCAACGCAGTTGCCCTATCCCGCTTCCGACTGACCCAGACTATGACTTTGATGCATCTGCCGCATATTGTTGCCAAATCGATGCGCATACTCTGAATTGCTGGAATATTTTCCCTTGCACCACAGAAAAATTGCACAGGCCACGAAGCTGACCCAGATTTCAAGAATTTGTTACATTAGATTCGCACGTCTTGGCCTCATTCATTGAACAGCATATTTTGCACATCGGCATAACCTTTCAGTTCAACAGTGTGAGATTCTAGTTCAAAATGAAAGTGGACAATCGAGTATGTTTATTTCCAAAGTGTTACAAAAGATTGTGTTGCGACTGCTCCACCAAGGACATTGGGGAATTTTTCGCACTGAAGAGTTACCGTAACGGCTCTGTACCTGGCAGGCCATGGACACCTATACTGAGCAGATGACGTCATAGTGTCGCGCATGCGCGGTAAACCAGTCCGCTCTGCTACAGAATTCTCAGAGTGGCCTGAGACTCAATCGCCATGGTAACGAATGCTCACTGATTTTGCAAGGTCATTCTGGAACACTCGTTGGCTCACAGCAAGTTTCCCATTGTGGTGCCTATGGCTTCTACCACATCACGTAGCATCTTTCAAGCACTGTACTCTACACTTTGTGTAGAAAGTTTGCCAGAAGTCCTTGTGTCGGACAAATGACCATTGTTCACTTCACATGATTCTGAACAGCTTTGTGATCGACATGGCATTCATCATCTAACAAGTGCTCCGTTTTACCACCAATTCGGTGGTGAAGGAGAACGAACTTTTAACCGACAGACGACCAAGCCTTTCACCACCCACACATGGGAACAAGAGCTGGAACTCTCCAATCTGCCACACCCACGAGACGGACCTTCACCAGCGGAGCTTCTGCATGGCTCCCGCCATGGGATGCTGCAACACTTGTTACAGCCACCGCAGCATCCGGCGCCGCCACAAGCCTCAAGTATCGCTCTTCACCGCGCGATGTTGCTCTTTTCAAGGTTAATGGCAACCGTGGGCGCTGGGAAAGAGGCGTGATCCAGGAAGACAATGCATTTGCTCTTTTATGTAATTGATTGCGGGTCGGATGGTTTGCAGCGACGCCACTAGAACGAAATTCGTGCGTGTCAGTTTCCCCTTCATTCCCCAGATTCACGTACTCACGGGAGATTCACGTACTGACGGGACCACGCGGCCTTCGCAGCCTCCTACTGGTGACACCAGGGCACCCCAGGAGAAGCGGGTGGACAATCAGCCTCCGCCGCCGCCGTACCCGCTCGTCGACCCGATGGACATGGTTCCGCCATTGCCGTCGCCGTTACCGTCATCGCTCCAGGACCCGCCGTCAGACCAGGACATGTGCCCTGGCATCAGTTTTCTGGATGATGTTCCTGTTACCTCGCATACCAGATTTCGGGGTACGGTCGGAGTACGCCTTCCCCCACAGTCACGGTTACTGGCTCATCTCTACGTCCACCGTCCTGCCTCTCTTCTCGTTGTCGTTCGTATCTTCCTTACACGACAACGGTGCGGCATTTCGGGGGGAGCTATGTGACGCCGTAAGCCGTTGTCAGTACACGAGCCGGCAAAGACGTAGACCGAACATCGATAGTAGGCTCCTGATCGAGCGCTGCTACCACGAGAGAGGCCAGTGGCACATCGACAAGTAACACGCCCCCAGTGCCCCATCGACAGCCTGTAGTTAGGCCGCCACCACTGACCGGAATGCCTCACTAACTCACAGTCCAGTGTGGCATCTCTCAGTTCAGTATTGCGGAGCGGGTATAGTTCTTCTCAGGCTACGACAGTACATAGCGACCGGAACTGTGACTATAGGAAGCAGGCTATTACGGAAGAGTTTGTACCACAACACATGGACACAAGTAACAACTTCCTGTATATGTAAATAAAGAACCTTGTTAATCCAAGTGTTCACCTGTGTCATAAAAGGAGGATACGAGCAACCCCTAACAACGCCCCCTCCCTTGCTTCCTTACGGTACAAGACTCTACAGGAAGTACGCGTTAATAAATTAGTATTGCTAAATTAGTTTCTAAATTATGTTTCTAAACTTGAATAAAAGGTAGTAAGCGAGCTAGATGACACGTAATTTTTATTCAGATTATGTTTCGGAGACGTATGATTGGATTTTGTGGCGGATGAATTGTCTTGGAAATTAAAATGTGTTTACTGTACATTAACGTAATTTTTACATTTATATATACCACGATATCAATTCTACATATTATAATTAAGAGTTAAATAGAAAATTGACTGTGAGTCTGGATCGTATGCTACGAAACTTGATAGTAATAAACTAAAGCCGAATTTTCTTAAGAGTAATTTCGTCCTTGAGTTTTAGACGCCTGCGCACCATCTCTTTAAGTTGCTCACTTCTCAGAAATATCCTCAAAAGGATAGGTGCTATGCTATAACGCTGCTTTGGTCTCTGTACCTCCCCAGACACTTCTTTGTTTCACAGACGCGTGCTACTAATAGCCTGGTAGGTGCGCTGCCCGCAACTCACAGTCGCCTGCCTCTAGCGGCCCGGCGCATGGAAGGTATCGCGTTCCCAGAGCTCACGACGGAACACACGTTTTTCTGGAAGTTGTAAAACATTGTTAGTTTACGCAGAGTGAATAGAAATTTTCCTCACTTAGAGCTCATCGTATTACTCCGCACTTTGTAAATGACTGATTATTGTCTTCCTAGATCGACATATAGCTGACCTTTCACATTGTCGAATTTACGCAAGCCTTATCTACGAGGTGAACACGGAAAACCACTAATAAGCGCAGAAGAAATAGTGCCAAGTAGCAAGAATACATCAAAAGCCTCTAGGATCCAAATGAACCGCCAAAAGGGTAAAAGTGAAGATAGATATGGAAAGTAGGTGATTGTGTGATAGAGTGCTGAAGGATCTGAACACAAATCAGTCATCTGGAGTCGGTGGTGTGCAATTTCTGCTCAAAAGTATCCGAACACATTCTAGTGGACATTGTTGTTGTTGTTGTCTTCAGTCCTGAGACTGGTTTGATGCAGCTCTCCATGCTACTCTATCCTGTGCAAGCTTCTTCATCTCCGAGTACTTACTGCAACAATCAGCTTAGTGTATTCATCTCTTGGTCTCCTTCGACGATTTTTACCCTCCACGCTGCCCTCCAATGCTAAATTTGTGATCCCTTGATGCCTCAGAACATGTCCTTAATATGGACATTAATATAAAGCATATCCATCGTTTGCCTTTATGACTGTTTCATCTTCTTTCAACAAGGTGTTCGAATGTCTGTGGATGCGTGGAAGACCGTTCTTCCCCAAGAGGTGGAACCAGAGAAGGTAGTGATGTGGTAAGTTGGGGTCCGGAGAAATGTTGACGATCCGACTCATCCCAGACGAGTTCCATTGGGTTCAGTGTATGGCACTGGGTAGGACAGTCCGTTTCAGGTGTTTTATTGTCCAGATGCCATTGCCTCACAGGGAGCACTGATACAATCACCGTATTCGTCCTCTTCCTCTGGTGTAGGCAGTACAATGCTGTTAAATATGTTCAGTTCTTTCTGCATGTACTGTTTTCTTAAGTGCCACAAGAGGACCTTAACCTAATCATCAAACATGGCCATACTGTGACACTACCTCCTCCGCACTTCATTTTTGGCACTACCTGTGGTGGCAGTTAATGTTCCGCATACATTCGTCAAACCCAAACCCGTCCGTCGTATTGTTACGGTACATGACGTAACTGATCACTCCAGATCATTTGTTTTGCGTCTTTCATTCTGCAAGTGCCTTTTAGAATTGACTTTACAATTGCGTATCTTATGAGGAGCTGCTCGACTATTGTATCCCATCCTTGTTAACTTGCTACAGACAATCATCATCGTAACAGTTAGGAACTCACGATTAATTTCTTTCGCTCATTCCACGTGCAATTTAACAACCACCCTCCGCAATGTTAGACAACCTCTGTCCGTTAGTGCATGAGGTCTTGGTTTAACTGTGCCTGTTGCTTAACGTTTCTGTTTCACAATTACAACCAATAGTCGACTCGGACCGTTCTGAAGGTTTACAGTGCCATGATGGATTAGTTACTCATATGGAATCCAGTTACTAGTCAATGAGCTCTCCTGGTAAACCCATTCCGGTGTCGGTGCTCCTCTGCTGAGACCACAACACTCCGCCCCTCCTGTTATAATGACAAGTGTGCCTACCGTGACAGCTAGCCGTCAAATTCGTTTTACATAGTGGTGTTCGGATATTTTGATCACATCGTGTACGTTCAGAGCTACTGATGTGTGTTGGATGTTTAGAAACTAGGTTATTTGAGTTAGTGTCAGAAATCAATGAAGGGGTATTAAAACTATAAGATACTGATATAAAAACGTTATCAAATTGGCACGCGGAATGGATGTGAAAATTATCGTACGTTTAATCTGACAAGTTATGTTTGCAATTCTTCACCACAACAACATACAGAGGAATGGAACGCACAAATGAGGACTTACTGGCTAAAAATCTGCTTGGTTTAGTTAAAGGACATGGTAATAGATAACCAAATCCTGTTGGTCCCTTCGCAATGGAAAATCGGTACATCATAGCGTTTATAGACCTAGAGAAAACCTACAACAATATGAGATGTAGCAGAATTGGTATTAAAGTAGTGACAGTCGAATAATGCACCACAACTACAAAACCAACTATGTCTAACGGGAAGTTTCCGATAGAAGAGTTTTTTGTCGATAAGCGCATAAAGCAAGCCTTTGTAACTTCTGTTTGCAAGGAGCTATTCCTTAGTGCACCGATGAGTGCTAACAAAACCTGTAACTGTGCTGCTATGCTAATGCTACTACGGATTTTTAAAATAACTCTGTTGTGTTTAAAGGTACATACAACGGTTCCCCACAGATATAACGAATGCAAAGTGTTTTGATGGCAGGAGAGCCAACACCGTGTTACTAGCAAAGTCGGTTGTACAACTGGGGCGAGTGTTAGGAAGTCTCTCTAGACCTGCCGTGTGGCGGCGCTCGGTCTGCAATCACTGATAGTGGCGACACGCGGGTCCGACGTATACTAACGGACCGCGGCCGATTTAAAGGCTACAACCTAGCAAGTGTGGTGTCTGGCGGTGACACCACACAAAGTTTGTAAGATATTAAATTTTCTTATGATGCCCCAGGAGGGCGAAACGTATAAGTCAGTGTTGTTCTTACTTCTCCATACAGATTAGGGGGTATGTTATGATGTTCTTGCTTGAGTTGAGGTTTGGTATTGATGGAGACAGATGATGGTACTCGCTTTATGGGCTTCTACTTCGGTAATGTAGTTGTCTTCGCATACTCCTTTGCGTTTTATTTTTTTCCGTACCCACGTTCCCTATCGCGATAAATCTTGCTATGTCTTAGTATTTAGATGGTTTGGCAATTATAGGTAGGTCGTGTTAGGATTGCCTTATACTCCCAGCAACATTGTATGAAGTGGTCGGCTGTGAACTTAGAGGACTCGCCTTCCTCAAGTAGGATTTGACATTCTTGAGAGTATCAAAATATTTTACGTAAATGGCCATATCTTTTGATTGCGTAGACTTAGAGGCCTAATATTTTTACATCAAGAAAGGGCTGTAAACTCATTATGTGACATAAATTCGTCTAGCTTTTTTCTGATAACAAGGAGTCTAGTAGACATAGCAACAATCTAATAACAAATGACAAAAAGAATTGGTGTTGCATAATTAACCTTTACTTGTACTGTGAAACCATTCTTCTTCGCAAATTTCATGATTCTAGTCCAGCTGGAAGCACCCTAAAGGTTTTGATGAGTGAGTCTGCCAGTATCAAAATATGTTACATCAATAACCCTAACTTTTAAATACACTGACTTTGAAGATAATGATTGTTATACCGCCAAGGGATCATAGGCCTTAGTATGTGACGTAAATCTCCAGTTGATATATCATGCCGTGCCTGAGAAAAAGATTTTGAATAGTCGGACAGACACATAGACAGACAGACAGACGGACCACGAACTATTCTGTTCTTTTCCCTGAATCAGGTATACAACAAAAAACATAGAAAAGATTACATAAATGTTTGCTAAAGGCAACAGACTAATATGTTGGAAAGTCAAATCTTTCCCTTATATCTTACGTCATCCAACTCATGTAGGTAGAGAAACGGTGCTATTGGTTACATTTCTCGCAATGGAACAGAAACAGCCATTGTCTGGAACAACCTACTCGTTACTCTGTGACGAGATTACACTGAAATCTTGATTGCTAAACTTAGTTCCAAAGAGTGCGTTTTAAAACCTAGTATGAGATTTAAGGGGAGATAGAATGCAATTTCTGTTAACATTATCGGATTTTCATCTCACTATAAAATTTGCAATTATCCGAATAAAATATTATACATATCACTTGTAAACATAGATTGGCTGTATTTTATTTTATTTCTTGAAATATAACCTACGCCGGTTGAAAATGTTAAAATTTTTATGTGCATTACATTAAGATCTAATAAAATAGATAATGTTTTTTATATAGAAAGCTGTCTTTTGCTGTGTTATAAAGGTTAAATTAGGTGTTTTCACTGGTAGCAGTGTCGAAAACAGTATCGTATCATTTCATAGTATAAACACGCATTGTATGTCGAAGTGTTAACATTTTTCAGAGGAAATGTGATGAATAGATTCGTAAAACTCTCAAAAAGTAAAGTACGACGCCAAAACGAAGTGTTTTTTAGAAATGTGGGTTTCATGGTAATAGGTTTTCGAATAAAGGGAAACGTTGTATTCATTATGTGCCGTGTGAAGTTACAGACAATGAAATACAGCCCAACTCGTCAGTGCCTAGAGAAACACCCATTATTGCTTCGAATATTAAAGTAAAACGTTGTGATGCGCTGTTTTCTCAAAACGAAAGTGAAGTAAATGGTAGGTTTGGTTATATTCTGATAGACTTACACATCCTAACAAAAGTGTTTGGTGAATGTGCGTGTTGTAAAATATGTGAAGGGCCAGTTAATTTACATGAAGACAGTTAGGTATCAAATGGACTAGCGAGGAAAATTATCATAAATTGTTCCAGTTGTAAATATACTCATTCATTTTGGAGTTCTGATAAGCGTAAAGATAATTGTTTTGAAATAAATGTTAGATGGTTTTAGGGATTGAGAGCTATTGTCAAAGGACACACTGCAGCAGAAGCAATGTGTGCTGTGATGAACATGTCATGGCCACCTTGTAAAATCGATAAATATGCAGGATTTGTTGGAGCTGCTATGGAATCTGTTGCATGTGAGCCAGTGATGGGTGATGCAAACGAAGCTGTTGAAATAAACGATGGCGTGCCTGACATACCAGTAGCTTTTGATGGCACTTAGCAGAAGTGTGGCCACAGTTCTAAAAACTTTGTTGCTATGGTGATCAGTGAGGATACTGGAAAGGTAACAAATTTCCAGATGTAACCAAACATTGTTGTAAGTGTAAATCAGGGAAAGAAGAAGGGCATATCTGTGACAGAAATTATGAAGGAACAAGCGGTGGTATGTAGGCCTCTGTAGTTACTGAAATCTTTAGTCGATCTGTGAACGAAAGGGGCGTGTGTTACACTAAGTTCTGAAGTGATGGAGAATCAAAAGCATATAACAGTGTACTAGCCTCTCAGCCTTATGGTGGGAAGATTAACACAAAACCGAAATGTGTTGGTCATGTCCAGAAGAGAATGGGCACCAGGTTGACGAAGATGAAACAAAGTTGATGAGACAAGAAACTTTCTGATGGTAAAAACATGACAGGCAGGCTGACAGACAAAATGATTGATAACTAAAACAGTATGTTAGGACTCTCATTACAAATGATACCGAAGATTTGTTGAATATGAAGCAGGCAGTGTGGAATACCTTATTGCCCAGACTTTCAACTGATGAAAAACCAGTGCACCACCTTTGCCCTTCTGAACCTGATTCGTGGTGGCATTACCACAATGCCCATTACTCAAACAGTTCACACAGCCATAAACATTCCATCCCAGGAGCAGTCATGGATATCGTAAGACCCATTTACAGAGACCTGGCAATTCCTGAATTACTGAAGAAGTATCTGCGTGGTCAGACTCAAAATCCCAACGAGTCGTTCAATAATCTTATATGTAATCGCTTAACAAAAAATGTTTTTGTTGGAATGAAGACACTAAAGTTTTGGGGGGCAGGGGACAGTGACGCAGTTATTGCTTTTAATGAAGGCAACATTGGTAGGGCGAAAGTGCTACAGTATATGGGAATTAATCCTGGAGAAAACTGCGTCAGAGAACTTGGCTGAACAAGGTTCGCATTGATAAAGCAGAGTATGCAGCACAGTTGGCCACTAAGGATTCCAGAAAGAAGAAAAGAAGAAAAAACTTGGAAAAAGATCAAGAGGACGATACACAGTACGGTGCAGGGAGCTTCTGAGTGACGAAAAGTAAAAAATGAAGCATATATTAAGTGAGTTGCGGCCTTCTGAGACTTTAGAAGCCGTTCCTGAAAATTTACATTTTCTGTTCCATTTTTCCCTAAATCTCAGAAACTACTTCGAGTAGAGTATTCAAATTTTCAGGGAGTAATAACATATAAATCCTAAGCCTATTGAACTAAAAGAAGAACATAATGTTGTGTATAATTAAAATTATTTAGGGTAACATTCAAAAAAGTACACAAAATTTTAACCATATGCCGGCCGGTGTTGCCGAGCGGTTCTAGGCGCTTTGTCTGGAACCGCGCGGCCGCTACGGTCACAGATTCTAATCCTGCCTCGGGCATGGATGTGTGTGTTGCTCTTAGGTGAGTAAGGTTTAAGTAGTTCTAAGTTCTAGGGGACTGATGACTTCAGATGTTAAGTCCCATAGTGCTCAGAGCCATTTGAAACTTTTTTTTTTTTAAACCATGGAATTAAAAAATGTTTCCGAAAGCAGTGGCTGAAATGTGGTTATTGTAGTTCAGTAGACTCAGAAGATACATTTTAATGTCCTGTAAAAGTTTCATGTTCATGCTCCTGGGTAACAGGGAAACCAAGACACTAAATTTAACAATGTTATGATAGGGCATTCCAACTCCCCTTAATAGATTAGTAATTGCAGTGTCTTTGTTACATGATGTACTGCATGCATGACATGCATCCATGTCTAAATGACACTGGATAGCGCATTGTATAACATAGATACTGGAATTACTATTTCATGGCAAGACATTGTCACAGCAACAATAATGAAAATCTCCCCCTGTGCGGGAATAAGGCAAACTTTGTGAGTACAGCACATAGACACTCAGTGACATGTCAAAATTTGGGTCAGTGTTCGAGGTGTGCTCGGGTAGCCTAGGTGTTTAACGCAATCGCTCGTATAGGCGGGTTCGAGGCATGGTCCGCCACAAATTTTCATCGTCACTAATGCATTCTGCAATTGTGAATGCATTTAACTGAGTTCACTTTATAGGTTAACCTGGAACAAGATGCAACTTCCTGCCCTCAAAGGCGAAGACCACGCTACTCCCCTGTCCTTGCTTAGCTCTCCCTCCCCCATTCATCCCTTCGCCCCTCCATTCCCCACCACTCTTTGCCGGCGCAGTTCTCTGCGTGCGCGGGTTGGAAAGGGGGGGGGGGAGCAGCGGGAGTTCGTGTGGAGGGGATGGAGGGGATGCTTCCAGCACGCCGGACTCGCGCAGCGGGACTTGGGACCGGGCTTCATTCCGGATGGGCGCTTCCTTTTAAGTGTTCTGCAAACAGTTGCCAAGGGGATTCCATACGTCACTGGCATTACCATCCAACTTTCCTTCTCCTGCGGCCGCGGCCGCGGTCGCTGTTCAGATTTCTCCGTTTCTTTCTTTCGCTCTCTTTTTCAGCAATATTATGGCTGAAACTCTTCGCGTGAGTGGCCAGTGCGCCTTCGGCGTAAGGGAATTCCGTCGGAGGGGAACTACTTCCTCTGCAGCTCAGAGCTCTGCGGTCAGTTAAAAGTTTCAGCAACAAGGTAATTTCAAGTTTAAAATATCTTCCTTTATTTTCATCTTATTATGAAACAAAATTAAATTTTCCATATTCACGATTAATTCACAAAGCTACTTTGCTCTATAATGTACTATGATGGGAATGGCTATAAGAAAAGACTGTCCTTATATGGTTACAGGTTATTACCAATTTAATAAACAGTATATCACGATCCAGACTTCCGCGTCTGTGAATGTTTACTATGCAAGTTAAAATAAGGAACCTTCTAGGATTTCACATAAAAATAAAATCAGTCTCTACCACTGGAAATACACTACTGGCCATTAAAATTACTACAAAACGAAGATGGCGTGCTACAGACGCGTAATTTGACCGACAGGAAGAAGATGCTGTGATATGAAAATGATTAGCTTTTCAGAGCATTCACAAAGGTGATGACATGAGGGAAGCTTCCAATCGATTTCTCATACAAAAACAGCACTTGATGAGCGTTTCCTGGTGAAATGTTGTTGTGATGCCTCGTGTAAGGAGGAGAAATGCGTACCATCACGTTTCCGACTTTGATAAAGGTCGGATTGTAGCTTATCGCGATTGCTGTTTAACGTATCGCGACATTGCTGCTACCGTTGGTCGAGATCCAATGACTGTTAGCAGAATATGGAATCGGGGGTTCAGGAGGGTAGTACGGAAAGCCGTGCTGGATCCCAACGGCATTGTATCATTAGCAGTCGGGATGACAGGCATCTTATACGCATGGCTGTAACGGATCGTGCAGCCACGTCACGATCCCTGAGTCAACAGATGGGGACGTTTCCAAGACAACAACTATCTGCGCGAACAGTTCGACGACGTTTGCAGGAGCGTGGACAATCCGCTCGGAGACCATGGCTGTGGTTACCCTTGACGCTGCATCACAGACAGGAGCGTCTGCGATGGTGTACTCAACGACGAACGAATGGCGAAACGTCATTTTTTCGGGTGAATCCAGGTTCTGTTCACAGCATCATGATGGTCGCATCCGTGTTTGGCGACATCGCGGTGAACGCACATTGGAAGCGTGTATTCGTCATCGCCATGCTGGCGTATCACCCGGCGTGATGGTATGGGGTGCCACTGGTTACACGTCTCGGTCACCTCTTGTTCGCACTGACGGCACTTTGAACAGTGGACGTTACATTGCACATGGGTTACGACCCGTGGCTGTAGCCTTCATTCGACCCCTGCGAAACCCTACGCTTCAACAGGATAATGGACGACTGCATGTTGCAGGTCCGGTACGGGCCTTTCTGGATACAGAAAATGTTCGACAGCTGCTCTGGCCAGCACATTCTCCAGAACTCTCGCCAATTGAAACCGACTAGTCAATGGTGGCCGAGCAACTGGCTCGTCACAATACGCCAATAACTACTCTTGGTGAACTGTGGTATCGCGTTGAAGCTGCATGTGCAGCAGTACCCGTACACGCCATACAAGCTCTGTTTGACACAATGCCCAGAACTATCAAGGCTGTTAGTATGGCCAGAGGTGATTGTTCTGGGTACTGGTTTCTCGGGATCTATGCGCCCAAATAGCGTGAGTATGTAATCACATGTTAGTTCTAGTATAATAAATTTGTCCAATGAATACCCGTTTCTTAGTGTAGCGATTTTAATGGCCAGCAGTGTAAATTATTAAACAATGAGAGGTGATTGTATGGTTAGCGCATCAAGAGTAGGCGTCAGACTACAAATTCTAACCTCTCGCTTCGTTTTTCTTTAAATGTCGTAATATAAATTTAATTGTTCAGGCATCCCCGGCCAAAGTCAGTCAACATAAAAGTTTTCTGAGTAGACCCAAATGAGGGCCGTTGCCACTGTTGGTTTTCTCCAGAATTAGTTGTATACAATATGACGTGGGACCAAACCCAGATATCTCTTACGTTGTCATAATAGCAACTTGCACGGTGCTTCAGATTACACACTACACTGTATTTTTCTGTACAGTTCTTAGCTATATTAAAACAATGGCATGCAAAGCAAAGTAGTAGTCATTCTAATCTCAGGCTTGTGCACAACTGCATCTTAATACATACACTCCTGGATATTGAAATAAGAACACCGTGAATTCATTGTCCCAGGAAGGGGAAACTTTATTGACACATTCCTGGGGTCAGATACATCACATGATCACACTGACAGAACCACAGGCACATAGACACAGGCAACAGAGCATGTACAATGTCGGCACTAGTACAGTGTATATCCACCTTTCGCAGCAATGCAGGCTGCTATTCTCCCATGGAGACGATCGTAGAGATGCTGGATGTAGTCCTGTGGAACGGCTTGCCATGCCATTTCCACCTGGCGCCTCAGTTGGACCAGCGTTCGTGCTGGACGTGCAGACCGCGTGAGACGACGCTTCATCCAGTCCCAAACATGCTCAATGGGGGACAGATCCGGAGATCTTGCTGGCCAGGGTAGTTGACTTACACCTTCTAGAGCACGATGGGTGGCACGGGATACATGCGGACGTGCATTGTCCTGTTGGAACAGCAAGTTCCCTTGCCGGTCTAGGAATGGTAGAACGATGGGTTCGATGACGGTTTGGATGTACCGTGCACTATTCAGTGTCCCCTCGACGATCACCAGTGGTGTACGGCCAGTGTAGGAGAACGCTCCCCACATCATGATGCCGGGTGTTGGCCCTGTGTGCCTCGGTCGTATGCAGTCCTGATTGTGGCGCTCACCTGCACGGCGCCAAACACGCATACGACCATCATTGGCACCAAGGCAGAAGCGACTCTCATCGCTGAAGACGACACGTCTCCATTCGTCCCTCCATTCACGCCTGTCGCGACACCACTGGAGGCAGGCTGCACGATGTTGGGGCGTGAGCGGAAGACGGCCTAACGGTGTGCGGGACCGTAGCCCAGCTTCATGGAGACGGTTGCGAATGGTCCTCGCCGATACCCCAGGAGCAACAGTGTCCCTAATTTGCTGGGAAGTGGCGGTGCGGTCCCCTACGGCACTGCGTAGGATCCTACGGTCTTGGCGTGCATCCGTGCGTCGCTGCGGTCCGGTCCCAGGTCTACGGGTACGTGCACCTTCCGCCGACCTCTGGCGACAACATCGATGTACTGTGGAGACCTCACGCCCCACGTGTTGAGCAATTCGGCGGTACGTCCACCCGGCCTCCCGCATCCCCACTATACGCCCTCGCTCAAAGTCCGTCAACTGCACATACGGTTCACGTCCACGCTGTCGCGGCATGCTACCAGTGTTAAAGACTGCGATGGAGCTCCGTATGCCACGGCAAGCTGGCTGACACTGACGGCGGCGGTGCACAAATGCTGCGCAGCTAGCGCCATTCGACGGACAACACCGCGGTTCCTGGTGTGTCCGCTGTGCCGTGCGTGTGATCATTGCTGGTACAGCCCTCTCGCAGTGTCCGGAGCAAGCATGGTGGTTCTGACACACCGGTGTCAATGTGTTCTTTTTTCCATTTCCAGGAGTGTATTTTTGATCATACACTTTCTGGTCAAAAGTATCTGGACACCAATATGTGAACATTAATATGGGGTGTGTCTTCACGTTTATGGTGGCTTGAACTCTCCTGGAAACACTTTCAACAAGGAGTCTGCTCAGTCTTCAACTAGGGCAGGAATCTTGGAATGTAATGATGATGGACACAAGATTTTGAGGGGAAACCGGCATTCTAACTCATCCCAGAACTGTACAAGTGTTCCATTGGGATTTAGGTCTGAACTTTGTGTAGTTCATTTCAGGATTGTTGTGCAAGGTCCATTGCCCCATAGATACCCCTACATGGCAGCGTGTATTGTCATGTTGCTGATACAAACAATCATCGACACCCAACCGGTCCTCTACTGTACACAATGAAAAATACTGTGAAACTTCCCTATTTAGCAATTCCTTAAGCGCAATAAGGGTTCCGCGACCTAATCGCCGAAAGTACTCCCACATCATACTGCTACCTCTGCTGTGCTTCACTGCTGGCAGTACGCATGATGGTAAGTAACGTTCTTCGGGCATTCGCGAAACCAAAACTCTTCCGTCGGATTGCTACAGGGTACAATGTGGCACATTATCCGTTATTTCCGTAGTTTCATGTTCCATAGATCGTTTCGCACGTAAGTACTACTGATGTGGAACGAGTCATTTTACGTTCACATTGCAAATTAATTTGTACGCGTGATTACACGCTGAACATTTCTAAGTACCTGTTTTTTAAAGACATATAGGTATGAGTAATTCCTGCTTACCACCTATTACACACTACAGTATTAAAATATTTTAGAGGAGAATAAGGAGCTGTTAATGAGAAGCTTTCTCAGTACGTTTCGAAATTTTACTTTGCGATCTCTCTGATGTCTTATATCACTGGGCAAGTGACCAATAATTTTAGCTGAAACATTTTGTGCCCCACTTCGTGCTAAAGACAACCCTCATGTGGAGTAATGAATGTCATTCTACCGTCTGGTATTATAATTATGTACATCGTTGTTCCTTGAAAATTGTAGTGGGTTATTTACAACAAACCAGGGAATAAATATACTGTGAAACAGAAGTCAGAATGCCCAACTCCTTCAACAGATGTCTTCAGAATGATCATGATTCAGCACCATACGGCCCGTTTTTGAGCAACGTAGACATTTTTTCTTAAAGATGAATGACCCCAGACCGTTATTCCATATAACATTAGCGAATGAAGATATGCAAAATATGTCAACTTGCTGATTTGTCTTTCTCTCAGTTGGCAATGATTCTAAGTGCAAATGTGGATGAACTAAGTTGTTTTAGGGGTTCAAAAACATACTTTTTCCGGTTTAAATTCTCATCAGTATGGACGACCAGGAATTTTGAAGTTTCCACACAGATTATATTGGTTGCATTCTTTTGATTAGATACGACCTTATCCATTGGTTGGCTATACCATCAATCCAATTAAACTTCAATTAATCTTGGAGAATACTATTATTCACACAGTAAAGTGTTTAGGTAGATCACAGAAAATACCAACTGCGCTATTTTATTATTTAATGCTTGTAAAATTTTGTGAGTGAAGAGGTAAAGTTCATTCTCAGTAGAGCAACTATTCTGAAACACTAACTGCGATATCCTGAGGATATTATTGTTATAAGGTGGGATACTATTCTAGAATATATTACCTTCTCAAAAACGTAGGAGAAGGATGTCAGCAGTGAGACAAGTCAGTAGTTGTTGACATCTCTACCATATTTCTTAAAGAGTGCTTCAACAATTGCATATTTCGGTCTGTCTGGACAAATGCTTTGAGCCAGTGATGCATGACAAATTGTTTAAAAGACTGGGCTTATTATAGGAAAGAAAATGTTAAGAAGTTTATGAGAAACACCATCAAAACCACGTGAGCTTTAATTCTTGACAGAATGAATAATTTTCTTAGTTTCAGAAGGAGAATCTTATGATACATTCATAAGACTGAGTTTTATGAGAGTTACTTTTTCAATATACGCCTGGGACTTTTCTCTTGAACCGTTTTGTCCTATACATTGTACTATATTTGAAAAATTATTATTAAATAGATTTGTTACCACAGACTCATCCCTTACACCCCTTCCACACAATTCAGTATTGATGTTATCCAGTACTGTGGATGGTTTTCCTGTCTAGCGTTACATTACATTCCAAATACCCATAACTCAGTTGTAGGAATTATTGTTTTCTTGCATTATGCACATGTTCCTAGGGTCTTTAGTAACGTTTCTTAGTAACTCAGAGCAGTGTTCATAGTGGGGAACTACTGCAGCATCCCTAATTGTTCTTGACAAAATACGCATTTCGCTTTTCCTTTAAAAAGATACTTCAGTCCCTCCAGTGATCCATGGTTTTTTACGTATCTGTTTAATGAGCTTTCTGATTAGCGTATGCAGAAAGCTGTTTTCAAATAGTGATACAAATTTACCACGGAACCGATTAAATTTTGTTTTAACGTTTGGTTCATTATAAGTTTCATCCTAGGTCATCTCCTGTAAATATTTCTAAAAACATTTGTCCTCTAGTCATTAATTAATCTTATTCATTTAGGCTGAGGATTGTCTATATATTAAGGCACTATATTACCTATCCTAACCAGATGTGCGTCATGATCAGAGACAGTATTTGTTGTTGGATAATCAGGTGTTTCCTTCCTTCGAGTTTCAGTGAAGATAAGACTATCAATTACTGCCTTTCTTTATTTACCCACCAGTGTTCGGAAGTTACTTTACTGAGATCAAATTGTGGGATCCAGATAAGGTTCCCAGATAATTTTTCCTACTGGAATTTTGTAGAAAATCCACACTGAAGTCACCACAATGTATAAACTGCTTGCTGCTGTGTGACAAATAGCACAGTAAGGAATACAGTTTTCTAATAAACAGTTCAAAATTTACCGTTGGGGATCTACGTGTAGTGAACTGTTCTTCAGTATTAATTCACAGGCAGTATCTTCTAGATGGTGATCACTACAAAATCTACAGGTTTCAATGATTTTGAACTTTGCTTTGTCTTAATGTATGTAACAACTTCTCCTTTCCCCATATTAGTTGTGCAAGAGTAAGCTGTTAAAGTACAATCTGTTATATGTAACTTACCTAACCATATGGTTACGTGGTGCTCCTAACAGGCACAGCATGTCTCTCTTTCCAGAGCTATCTAAATTTTCCAAATCGACCAGGAGGTCTTCTGCCTTGTTACTAATTCCGCTAATATTTTGAAGTAATAACTTTACTTTGATGTGCATTCTTAAGAATTTTGTGGCGCACTTCTGTTATTTTGACTTATTTCGAACAAGGTCCCCGACTCCTGATTATAACCTATAAAAGGTACCTCTCTGACACCAGCAATAACGGGGACCTGGCTTTGTGTGATGATGGCCCCCTATATTATCTAGAAGAAGCTCAGCCAACCTATCTTTCCCCTTTCCTATTCAGGTGTAGCCCGTGTCTAATATATTCCCATCTATCAATTGTAGCTACTGGCACTGCACACTTATGTGATTTAGTTTCAGTCAGCAGCAAGCTTCTCAACTAATTGTTCACAAGGTTCACAGCTGTGTTAGACAGGGGTTGGTTATGGCGCCGCAGGACCTTCACAAATCTCGGATTTGTGTGCGTAGTTGCTACTCAAACTTCATGCAGGTCGCCCCTAATGCTGTAATTACTGTTCCCTGGTCCACCTTAGAATCACCTGATTCTCTGCCAAAACCTTTGCACAAATTCCCTAAGTCCTCTGCCACCTGCGTAAGTCTAACACTTGGCTACGCGACAATTGTGACCTATTTCCCTGCCCATAATGTGTTCTGCACCATCTGCCTTACATTTCTCCCATGGGTACTGCCTAGCAACAAGACACTTCTCCGCCTTTAGAGCTCACCTACGTAGACTTTATTGGCTAGACGTCCTCCGCACTCCAGAGCTGGATGAGGCTCTTCCCCTCCTACTCTAGGTAACAATTCAAAATTATCCGATACTATTAGTTCATACGTAGATGAATTTGAAGAGCTGTTCCCCTTTCGCTCATTGCTTGTTACGTTTACCCATTTTTCACAAGCTTTTTCCCATTTCGACATATAGAGTTCAAATTTCAAGTGTTCTAATTCATCCTCAAGGGTAGAAATCTTTTCTCTTGTTCAGCCTGCATTTTTACGGGAGAGTCTCCTTGAGTTCCCCGTTCATTTCCCCAATACAGTCACCCCAGAGAAATTCCAGCCCACAGTCTACACACATCACTCCCTCTTTGACTAACCTACGGCAGCATATACATTTATCAAACACTAAAACACAGATTACATGCTTAAAATAGAATTAAATCCCGTAACGTACTTTACAATACATGAATTTTCGTTATTTATGAGCAGCAATAATTAAGTTATCGCTTCAGGTGTATCAAATAACGTAATAAGTTATTTATTTCCGCCTACAAAAAGAACTTAGCACCAAATTAACTGCAGTATCAGTCAATCAGCTTCATCACAACAGAATGTAACTTTACTGTACACAAACTCTATGTAAACAGACGACTAGTGAGAAAGATTCTAAACCGAAAAAATTAGAATTAACTCTAATTTCCGGAAATATCAACTTAGTAATGAATGGAGACGAACAGATGTAATTGTTGGAAAGAAAAATGGAAAACTGAATCTCTAAGTTAACTGTACCTAAACGGCAAGCAAATACACGACTACAACCCGATCCTACGACCTTTTCGCGTTTTATGGTTCAAATGGCTCTGAGCACTATGGGACTCAACTGCTAAGGTCATTAGTCCCTAACTAACCTAAGGACATCACAAACATCCATGCCCGAGGCAGGATTCGAACCTGCGACCGTAGCGGTCTTGCGGTTCCAGACTGCTGCGCCTTTAACCGCACGGCCGCTTCGGCCGGCCGCGTTTTATGGACTAATACGTAACGGAAACTGATGACTTTAATAGTAAGCTTAAAACCACATTAATTACTTATTTCATTTCTAATTGGTAGTAAATTAACTGTTACTACCATCTAAATAACGTATTTATACGAGAGTGCAGGAACTCGGACTTCTCGCCTGGTGCAGGTCTGATTAAACAATCCTTCCCACCCATCCACTGTCTAGTGGTTGGCTCTTTATACCACCTAAGGCGTCGCTTACCGCTGCTTACAAAAATTTATTGCTTGTGAGGAGCTGCTCGACGATTTTAACACATATTTTCTAACTCCCCAATGGCAGCCATTGTGTTGACTGGACAGCTGGTGGCACTGTGGAACACCTGAGCGATTCCTTCTGCGATTTTTTATAACCACCCTCCGCAAGCACTTGCAACCTACGTCCTCAATTATTTGCTGGATGTATTAAAATCTCTGTCTTGCTCTACAATTTCTATCCTCTTCAGCTCCCTCTACTACCATGGAACTTATTCCGCGATGTCTTAACGAATGTCCTACCGTTCTTTCCCTTCTTTTTGTCAGTATTTCACGTATATTCCTTTACTCGTCAATCCTGCGGAGAATCTTCTCATTGCATTCCTTGTTTGGTATCAGTAGACTTCTCTTCGCCAGGAGTGCCCTTTTTGCCAGTGCTAATCTGCTTCTTATGTTCTCCTTGCATTGTCCGTCGTGGGTTATTTTATCATGCTGCCTAGGCAGAAGAATTATTAACTTCATCTGCTTCGTGATCACGAATTCTGATGTTAACTTTCTTTTCTGTAAAGGTGTCCTTAATTTTCCTGTAGGCAGTACCTATCTTACACCTAGTGAGATATGCCTCTACGTCCTTACATTTGTCCTCTAGCCATCCCTGCTTAGTCATTTTGCACTTCCTGTCGATCTCATTTTTGAGACGTTTGTATTCCTTTTTGCCTGCTCCATTTACTGCATTTTTATATTTTCTCCTTTCATCAATTAAATTCAATATTTCTTCTGTTACCCAAGGATTTCTACTAGCCCTCGTCTTTTTACCTACTTGATCTTCTGCTGCCTTCACTACTTCATCCCTGAAAGCTACTCATTCTTCTTCTACTTTATTTCTTTCCCCCATTTTTGTCAATTGTTCCCTTATGCTCTCCCTGAAAATCTGTACAACCTCTAGGTTAGCCAGTTTGTCCAGGTCCCATCTCCTTAAATTCCCACCTTTTTGCAGTTTCTTCACTTATAATCTATAGTTCATAACCAATAGATTGTGGCCAGAATCCACATCTTCCCCTGGAAATTTCTTACAATTTAAAACCTGCTTTCTAGATCTCTGTGTTATGATTATATAATCTATCTGAAACCTTCTAGTATCTCCAGGCTTCTTCCATGTGTACAACCTTCTTTCATGATTCTGTAATTAAGTTATGCTCTGTACAAAATTCTACCAGACGGCTTCCACTTTCAGTTCCCACCCCCATTCGTTATTCACGTAATACGTTTCCCTCTCTCCCTTTTTCTACTATTGAATTCCAGTCACCCATGAGTATTAAATTTTCATCTGCCTTCACTATCTGAGTAATTTCTCTTACCTCATAATACATTTCATCAATCTCTTCGTCATCTGCGGAGCTAGTTGGCATATTAACTGTGCTAGGCGTGGGCTTCGTGTCTATCTTGGCCACAATAATGCGTTCACTATACCTACCAGCACTCCTGTTTTTTTTATTCATTATTAAACCTACTCTTGCATTACCTCAGTTTGATTTTGTATTTATAACCCCGTATTCACAAGACAAGAAGTCTTGTTCCTCCTGCCACCGAGCTTCACTAATTCCCACTATATCTAACTTTCCTTTTTTATATTTTCTAACTTACCTGCCTGATTAAGGGATCTGACATTCCACGCTCCGATCCGTAGAACGCTAGTTTCCTTTCTCCTGATAACGACGTCCTCTTGAGAAGTTCCTGCCTGGAGGTAGAAAGCTGAAGGCAAGCCACAGTCATCAGACGTGGAGACTTCATTTCATAAAAGAGCAACACGCTAGTGCGAAGACAAATGCCAAGTACCGGAACGCAGTTAACATAAATATTGTGGACAAATACAGTTATCACTCCCTTCAAGACCTGGTTGACACAGGTAATGATAATAAAAGAGCTTATGCTTCACAATTGACACGTGATTAAGTCGCTGGTCTTTCCCTACCATCTTCACCTAACACACGTGTAAAATATTTCTTTCTGTGGAAGAGAAAAATCCTTCTTCTTCTTCATTACTGGAAGCTTTAGGTAATATTCTTGTTGCACCTTCACATCCATTAGTCCATCTTTCTCGCGGACCTCTTTTTCTTAAAGTCTTGTACTTATTTACAAAGACTTACGTGACTTTTTAGATGTTGTCTCCATGTCTCCCTATATTCTTCCATTTTGTCTTTTAAGTTACATTCTTCTGATTATTCTGGCAAATTCACGTTTTTTGTAGTCTGCTGTCGTTTTTCCTTTTTGCCAATCCAAGATACGCTGCCATTTAGCGTCATAGGTAAAACCATTGTTTGGTAAATCGTTAATTTTGTGTTTTTCCTCTTGTTCGTTAAGGTTTAATTTACAGTTCCACATATGCAATGAAATTGATTGATGTTATTCTGTACATTATTATCAGTAGAAAGTTTGAAATCGCACCCTAAATGTTTAAAACTGGAGACTTGTTCCAGGGCCTCATCTCCAGTAATTATTTTTGGTTTGACTGGATGATTCAGACAGACCTTTGCCTTCAGTTCTAGTGTGCATATTTTCATATTGTATCATTAACTTCCTAGTCATGTAATCTCTACACTGAATGTTGTAAATGAGCTTCCTTATTATGTACTAAAGCTACATATTTTGAATCTAGCATAGCACTCAGACAACAGATTCTTCACGGTTGAACACTTTCATGTACTTCATTCTCCTGTTTTCTTATTAGATTCTGAGAATACGTACTGAAGAAAGTTGGTGAAGCCTTAATTTACTCCTACCTCTTCTGTGTTTATTTTAGACCTTCATATAAGATTTCATTGTTTGTATGAAACGTATGATTTTCTCATTCTTCAATTGTTGTCCATACGTGGTAATGGCCAAGTCAGAAGCTTTCTCGAAGTCAATGAAAGCAACATGTGTCTCATGAACCACTTTGTGTAATTTTTCTACATCTCTTTTAAAATAAAAAAGAATATTGATCTACCAGGAATCTATCTTCTTTTGCTCTGAAGCGATTTGTTAATGCCTTTGAGCAAAATTTGTAAACAAAATGTAAAAGAGTTATATGTGTAATTCACATACATTTCTTAGTATATTTCAGTATTCATGAGGGATAAAAATAGATTACGGATCCTGTTAGGTATGGAAATGCTATCTGAATTTCCAATGAGAACCTGTGGACCCACCAGCCGATCTTTTAGGGCTTGACAGTACATCTACATCTTCATGGATACTCTACATATCACATTTAAGTATCTGGCAGAAGGTTAATGTAACAACCTTCACTAGTCTCTATTATTCCAATACCGTATAGCACGCGGTTCGAACACCTATATCTTTCCGTGTGAGCTCTGATTTCCTTTACTTTGTTATGGTTATCGTTCCTCCCTATGTAGGTCGGTGTCAACATAAATATTTTCGCATTCGGAGGAGAAAGTTGGTGATCGAAATTTCGTGATAAGACTTCGCCGCAACGAAAAACGCCTTTGTTTTAACGATGTCCTCCACCCCAAATCCTATACCACTTCAGTGACACTCTCTCCCCTATTTCGCGATTCTTTGAACTTTTTCAATGTACTCCGTCAATCCTATCTGCTAATGATCCCACACCACGCAGCAATATTCTAAAAGAGGACGGAGAAGCGTAGTGTAGGCAGTCCCCTTAGTAGGTCTGTTACATTTTCTAAGTGTCCTGCCGATAAAACGCGATCTTTGGTTAGCCTTCAGCACAACATTTTCTATGTGTTCTTTCAAATTTCCGTAATTGGTATTTGTAATTCCTAGGAATTTACTGGAATATATAGTCTTTAGATTTGACTGGTTTGTCGTGTAACCGAAGTTTAATGTATTCCTATTAAACTCATGTGAATAACCTCACACATTTCGATATTTGGGGTCAATTGCCAATTTTTGCACCGTACAGAAACTGTTTCTAAATCGTTTCGCAATTTCTTTTGATCTTTTGATGACCTTACTACTCAATCAACGACAGCGTCATGTGAAAACAACCTAAGACGGCAGCTCAGATTGTCGCCCAAATCGTTTATGTAGATAAGGAATAGCAAAGGGCCTATAACACTACCTTGGGGACCACCATAAATCACTTCTGTTTTACTCGATGATTTTCCGTCAGTTACTACGAACTGTGACCTCTCTCACAGGAAATCACGATTCCACTCACATAACTGAGACGATAAGCCGTTTGTGTGGTACAGTGTCAAAAGCCTTCCGGAAATCTAGAAATACGAAATCAATTTGAAATCCCTTGTCAGTAGCACTCAGCACTTTGTGCGACTTAAGAACTCGTCGTGTTTCACAAGAACGATGTTTTCTACATCTGTGTTGACTGTGTGTCATTAGGCCGTTTCCTTCGAAGTAGTTCGTGATGTTAGAACACAATACATGTTCGAAAATCCTGCTTCATGTCGACGTTAATGATATGAGTCTGTAATTTAGTGAATTACTCCTACTACCTTTCTTGAATTTGCTGTGACCTATCCAACTTTCCAGTCTTTGTGTATGGATCTTTCGTCAGGTGAACGGTTGTATATGATTGTTAAGTATGGAACTATTGTATTAGCATATTCTGAAAGGAGCGTAACTGCTTCACTACTCCGAGTATATCTACTTCTGTGTTACTCACGTTGGCAGCTGTTGTTGATTTGAATGCTGGAATATTTACTTCGTCTTCTTTGGAGAAGGAACCCAGAAAGCCTTTGTTTAGTAACACTGCTTTGGCATCACTTTCTTCGATAGTATCTCTACTGCTGTAGCGCAGAAAAGGCATTGATTGTGTCTTGCAGCAAGCATACTTCACATACAAACAGAATCTCATTGGATTTTCTGCCAGATTTCGTGACAGTTTCGTCGGGGAAAGTATTATAAGCATCTCGCATTGAACTCTGCTCTAAATTTCCAGCTTCTGCAAAATATCGTGAATCTTGGAGATTTTGCTTCCGGCTAAGTTTGGCATGTTCTTTTTTTTTTTTTTTTTTTTGGCTTCTGCAACAGGATCCTGACCAATACTGGAAAACCCTCTCTTCAGGGAGCATAAATACATGTGTTCCAGCCCAGAGAAACACGGTGAAGACCTTAGCATTACGGGAAACATAAGCGCCTGCAGATCTGAAGTCTGGTGGAGGGAGATGGGGAGGGGGCAGTCCCTCCTATGGACTTCCCGGGCTGGTACCAAGTTGTCAAGTTGTGAGGAGAAAATGTAGAACCAGAAATCTTCATAGTATGGAATAACAAGAGGACATATAAATAACATCGCACCCTGGAAAGAACAGTGACGCTAGACTTCGGAAAACTCGACTTGCAGAATTAATTCCATACAACGTATACTGAAATAGTATAAACTTCCTTTAAATTTCAAGTAGGAGCTGTTAGCTGTTTGTCCATTTACTTTTAGTGCCCAATGGAGCACTTCACAAGTATTTTTCAGTGACAAACTAAAATTTTACTTCTTGTGTCATTTTTCTTGTCGGGGTGCGACATTTTCTTTGCGCGTAAATTAGGTAACTAACCTCTTACAGGTGTTAACCAGATATCATTGACCATTGCCCATTAAATTGATAATTCTACTTCTAGAGAAGAATATATTAACCTCAAAAATACGAATATTCCTGAAATTTCTTAATAAACGTAACACAGTCCTGTAAAGTCATAGAATATTTCTAAGACATTGAGATATGGCTGTATGGGCTAACGACCAAAAGCCTGATATAGAGAGTGCTATCGGTCGTCTTCATGTGATTTGTTCACTACGACCCCTGCAATCACGGCTGCTAAAGGCAGAGCTAAGTTCGGTGCAAATAATATCACCTTCATTCCCTGTGTCTGTCACCGTATAGCTCCATTTTTAACAGAAATTTTGGGCAGCATTGCCCGTGGTCTTGGAGTGGGGTCTGTGATTCATAATCCAAACGTCTTCGGTCCCGGGGTCGAATCACCCCGCTGCTTTAATTTTGATTAACAATCAGCATTGTCGGCCGACGACTTCCGGCGTAAGAAGTCACCCTCATTCTGTCGAAGGCCTTGTTAAAGAGGGCGGAGGAGCAGGCAGAGGTTCAGGGCACTCGCTTGTCATAGGGGCTGGCAACTGCTGCTGAAGGAGGAAGAACCAACAGACATCTAAGGCATGAGGATGCAGAAGGCAATGGATACCATTGCATTAAAGGCACGTAACGTGTATCCACAGGACATGTGGCCTGTAACTGAAGAAGTGTCATGGCGATCCCTCCTTTACCAAAAGATTCCGGGATAGTCCACCATTCGGACGTCTGGGAGGGGACTGCCACTGGGGAGCTGACCCTGAGGAAAAGATCGAATAATCAACGAAAAGATAACGTTCTACGAGTTGTGGCGTGGAATGTCAGAAGCTTGAACGTGGTAGGGAAACTAGAAATCAGAAAAGGATAATGCAAATGCTCAATCTAGAAATAGTATGGGTCAATGAAGTGGAAAGAAGAGGATTTCTGGTCAGATGAGTATAGGGTACCAACAGCAGCAGAAAATAGTATAACGGGAGTAGAATTCGTTATGAATAGGAAGGTAGGGCAAAGAGTGTGTTACTGTGAACACTACAGTGATAGGGTTATTCTTATCTGAATCGACAGCAAACCAACACCGACAACGATAGTTCAGGTATACATGCCAAAGTCGCAAGCTGATGAAGAGGAGATAGAGAAAGTGTATAACTATATTTAAAGGGTAATAAAGTATGTAATGGGAGATGAAAATCTAATAGCGATGAGGGACTGAAATGCAGTTGCAGGGGAAGAAGTAGAAGAAAAGGTTACAGGAGAATATGGACTTGAGAAAATGAACTAGAGAGGAGGAAGATTAATTGAGTTCTGTAATAAACTTCAGCTACTAATAACAATACCCTGTCCAAGAATCATAATAGGAGGAGTAGGCGTACTTGGAAAAGACCAGGTCATATGGGAAGATTTCAGTTACATTACATTCCGAAATCACAGAATGGATTGTAAAGCGTAGCCAGGAGCAGATATAGACATAGATCACAATGTACTAATGATGAAAAGTAGGCTGTACTTTAAGACGTTAGTCAGGAAGAATCAATATGCAAAGAAGTTGGATACGGAAGTACTAAGAAATGACGAGATGCACTTGAAGTACTCTAAGGCTATAGATAGAGCAATGAGGAATAGGTCAGTAGTCAGTATAGTTGAAGAGGAATGGATATCCCTAAAAAGGGCGATACCAAAGGTAGGGAAGGAAAACATAGGTACAAAGAAGGTAACTGCGAAGATACCATCGGTAGCAGAAGAAATACTTCAATTGATCGACGAAAGGAGGAAGAACAAAACTGTTCTGGTGGACGCTGAGGAATACATAAATAGGAATTGCAGGGAAGCTAAGATAAACGTCTGCATAAAAAATGTGAAGAACTCGAAAAAAAAAGATTATCGGTAGCACTGACTCAGCATACGGGAAAGTCAAAACAACCTTCGGTGAAATTAAAAGCATTTGTGATAACATTAAGAGTACAACGGGAATTCAACTGTTAAATGCAGACGAGAGAGTGGATAGGTGGAAAGAAGACACTGAAAGCCTCTATGAGGCGGAAGATTTGTCTGATGTGATAGAAGAAGAAACAGGAGTGGATTTAGAAGAGATAGGGGCCCGGTATTAGAATTAGAATTTAAAAGAGCTTTCGAGGACTTAATATCAAATAAGGCGAAGGGATAGATAACATTCCAACAGAATTTTTGTAACCGTTTGGGCAAGTGGCAACAAAACGACTATTCACGTTGGTATGTAGAACGTACGAGTCTGTCGTCATACCATCTGACTTTCGGAAAAACATCCACGCGATTCCGAAGACGGCAAGAGCTGACAAGTGCGCAGAATCAGCTTAACAACCCATGCATCTAAGTTGATTACAAGAATAATATACAGAAGAATGGAAAAGAAAATTGAGGGTGCGCTAGATGAGGATCCGTGTGGCTTTAGGAAAGGTGAAGGAACGGGGAGAGGCACTTCTGACGTTGCGGTTAATAATTGAATCGAGACTAAAGAAAAATCAAGACACATTCATAGGATTTGTCGACCTGGAAAATGCGTTCGACAATGTAAAATGATGCAAGGTGTCCGACATTCGGAGGAAAACAGGAGGAAGCTGAAGGGAGAGATGGGTCATATACAATATGTACAACAACCAAGAGGGAAGAATGAGAGTGGACCAAGAACGAAGTGCTCTTATTAAAAATGAAGTAAGACAGGGATATAGTCTTTCGCCCCTACTATTCAATCTGTACATCGAGGAAGCAATGATGGAAATAAAAGAAAGGTTCAGGAGTGGAATTAAAATTAAAGGTGAAAAGATACCAATGATACGATTCGCTGATGACGTTGCTATCCAGAGTGGAAATGAAGAATTACATAATCTGCTGAATGGAATAAACAGTCTAATGAGTACAGAGTATGGATTGAGAGTAAAATGAAGAAAGTCGAAGGTAATGAGAAGTAGTAAAAATGAAAACAGGGGAAACTTAACATAAGGATCGATAGTCACGAAGTAGATGAAGTTGAGGAATTCTGCTACCTAGGCGATAAGATAACGAGTGACGGACGGAGCAAGGAGGACATGACAAGCAGACTAGCTATGGCAAAAAGTGCAATCCTGGCCAAGACAACTCTACTAATAACAAATATCGACTTTAATTTGAGGAAGAAATTTCTGAGAATGTACGTCTGGAGTACAGCATTGAATGGTAGTGAAACATGGACTGTAGGAAAACCGCAACTGAAGAGTATCGAAACATTTGAGATGTGCTACAGACGAAAGATGAAAATTAGGTGCACTGATAAGGTAAATAATGAGGAGATTTTGTGCAGAGCAAGAGAGATAAGGAATATGTGGAAAACACTGATAAGGAGAAGGGACAGTATGATAGGACATTCGTTAAGACATAATGGAAAGACTTTCATGGTACTAGAGGGAGCTGTAGAGGGCAAAAACTGTAGATGAAGACAGAGACTGGAATACATCCAGCAAATAACTGAGGACGTAGGTTGCAAGCGCTTCTCTGAGATGAAGCGGGTGGCACAAGAGGGGAATTGTCAGAAGACTAATTAAGGAAAAATATATAAGTAAATAAATTTGTAAAATTACAGTAACTAAGTGGGATGTTGTTGCATAGTGCATCATTGGTTGTTAATTATTAGAATAGTATTATCGGATGAATGTCGCAATAGTGGCGCGTTATCGTTAGCTTCTGTGTGGTCCACTTGCGATGAATGTTTTTCTGGAGTGAATCTTATAACCTGCAAAGAAATTGTTTTGTTTTCGACTTGGTGGCCTTTTTAATATTGTGTGCCGAACGAGGCTTCACTCCGGTCAGTGCTTTCCAAGGTCAGCACTGTGCCTGACAGAGACAACGTTCAGCACACAGTTTTCATCAGCCAGCATCTCTGAAAGAGGGGTTAATCTCTCCAAAACAGTTCTCATGCGCGTCAGATTTTGGCCACGAAATGAATGAAACTGACGCTCTTGAGGTTCTCCAGATCTTGATGACGGCAACATGATGGCCATTCCAGGCTGTAAAGTTATGGCTCTGAGCACTATGGGGCTCAACATCGTAGGTCATAAGTCCCCTAGAACTTAGAACTACTTAAACCTAACTAACCTAAGGACATCATACACACCCATGCCCAAGGCAGGATTCGAACCTGCGACCGTAGCAGTCCCGCGGTTCCGGACTGCAGCGCCAGAACCGCTAGACCACAGCGGCCGGCGGCTGTAAAGTTACATATGCAGTATGCTTTGAGGTGATTTCTCCAGTATCACGGCAAGTGAGATGTCAGGAATGCTTACTCAGCAGGTACGTTCTTCATTAGTTAATAGTATTCATAGCGCAGTCCGACAATAGGTACCCAGGTGACGATCTGGCCTAAGTGGGTGGACAGCCCATGACGTTCGCAGTGGAATGTTGAGGAGGGACAGTAGTAGATGGTGGCGACAGTGCACATACTGACCCACGAGTGTGTGGGACTCTGCAGCCTGCTGCTCGTAGAAAGCACACTGGCGCTACTTGCAACCCGGGACCCTAGCAGACTGGCTGAAGTGCTAGGCGACAGCATGCAAATGGCAGCCTCGCCGCTACGGATACCGTTAGGAGTCCAGAACCATCAGGGCAAGCTGGCGAGACCGTTTCGACAACTGATGGTACGACACCTGTTGCAGGGTGCTTCACCAGCGACATCGCAGCGCCTAACAACTGAATCTCTTCGGTAGCTGACCCGCTTATCCTTGGCAACAGTTATGATAGAAATAGTCTCAGGCATACGGATGAATCTCGGAGTCCAGGTGGAAAAAAAAATTACCGTCTTCATTTCTCTGCTAGTATGAACTAGTATGAACTATCTCCTTCTCACCTCCCATCCTTCCCTTGTACACTTGTTTGTGCTGAGTTTAGGTGCCCATCCCAGCATCAAGTTTCTGTTTTCCGGCATAGAGATTCCTCTGCCCAGAGTATTCCACAATTCGTATTACAAACTTTTAACGGTTGTAGAGAGCACTTAGAGGATAACATTTTTCGGACGTAATTATAATTTCTTACGTAAATTTTCGCATTTTTTGCTCCACCATAGATCCTTGCTCCTTCGATCTACTTCAATACAGAAAAGTTTACTTATCCTTAGCCAGATCCCAGTCCCACATACTGTTCCTGCATTGTTGCTTGGTTCATGAAATGCCCCCTATTGGCCTTACCATCAAATTACCCATCTCTGGTTGCCACCCCTCCTTCCACAATGACCTCCACCTGTTCAGTTTCCGCCAATCTTTAGCCCTCACCAACATAGTCCTACAAAACCATATCAACCAAGCCCAATTCTCCCTGCAGTACCTTCTCTCCATCCGCAAAATTCTCCTGCTATGTGATCCCAAATTCCTGGAACCCATTACACACATTGAAACTCTTGCCCTGCAGGAATTTCAGCAACATGAACTACGCCACCTCAAAAAGCTCTCCATCCTGCTCACTTCCTACTCCCACCTTGGAGTACCACTGTCCACCACTTCCACAGCAACCTCCAAACCTCCCACACGCCCCCTCATAGCTGACAAACCCTATCTCACAGACCTACTGCGCTTACCCCACCCTCCAAAGCTCCCTCCCACCACCATAAAGAACCCAGAACCTAAAAAGACCCGCAACACAAACCTTTCCTCCAGAGACCTTAGCCCCACAGAAATATCAGTCTTTTCCAAAGGCCTCACCTTTTGCCTGATTCCCAAATTCAACCATGCGGGACTAAAGACCCTCTCTCCTTCTCCCAGTCCCACCAGTGGAAAAACTTTTTCGCCACCAACCAGTCCAATCAGACTCAATGAAAGACCAATATTGAACCTTGCCTCAGTTCACACCTCCATCCAACAGTGATCGACCCCCATTGCTTCCAAACCCCACCCCCCTCCCTGTTATCTTTCCAAAATTTCTTAACCTCGAACCTTGCTTCACCATCATTCCCCAAATCCCTCAACATGCAAACTAACCTTACATCTGCAGAAAGAACTGCAGTCCACCATCGAAAAACTGATTCTGATCTTATAATACATCCTGCATACAAATGGTCCACCACCATTCTTTAGAACCTCAAGGATTATGTAGCAGAAGAACTCTGTCAGCTGTCAGATACTTCCACCTACAATGCCACAGTAATCCAGCAGGATCTCCAGTCACTACTCAAATCCTTAGGCCCATCCCAGAACCTCTCCCCAGAGTCCATCTCTCTACTTACCCCTACCATACCCAGACTCCCACCTTCTACATGCTTCCTGAAGTCCATAAACCCAACCACCTAAAATGCCTGATTGTGGCCAGTTACTGTGCCTCCACTGAGAGAATCCCTCTCTCTCAGACCAACACCTTGAACCTATTACCTGGAACCTATCCTCCTATATAAAAGAAACCAGCCATTTCCTCGACCGACTCTCCACAGTTCCTGCCCTTTACCAAATGGTGCCCTGCTCGTCACTATTGATGTCACCTCCCTGTACACTAATATTCCTATTGCTCACGGCCTTACTGCTATAGAACTCTACCTTTCCAAACGCCCTATGGATTCCAAACCAACAACATCCTCCCTACTCCATGACCAACTATATCCCCACCCACAGTTACTTCTCCTTTGAAGGCATTATCTACAAACAAATCTGCGGTACGGCTATGAGGACATGCATGGTGCAATCCTGCGCTAACCTATTCATGAGCCATCTAGAGGAATCCATCCTATAAACCCAGAATCCTAAACCACTCACCTGGTTCAGATTAATTGACGACATCTTTGTATATGGATTGAAGTTGAGGACACCTTATTTACATTCCTCCAGAACCCCAACAACTTCTCCCCCATTTGCTTCGCCTGGCCCTACTCACCCCAACAAGCCACCTTCCTAGTCGCCTGGCCCTACTCACCCCAACAAGCCACCTTCCTAGATGTTGACCTCCACCTCAGAGATGGCTACATCAGTACCTCCGTTCATATCAAACCTACTAACCACCAGCAATAACTCCACTTCGACAGCTGCCACCCATTACATATGAAGAAATCCCATCCATACAGCCTAGCCACCCATGGTTGTCACACCTCAAGTGACGCGCAGTCCCTCTGTAAATATACCAAGGGTCGCATTGAAGCCTTCACCGACCGTAATTATCCTCACATCCTTGTACAAAACAAATCTCTCATGCCTTATCTTTCCAGTCTCCCACCACCTCCCAAAGCCCCACAGTCGCCACAGAGGAGCATTCCACTCATAACTCTGTACCATCTGGGACTGGAGCGTCTGAATTAATTCTGCACCAGGGTTTCGATTACCTCTCGTCATGCCCTGAAATGAGAAATGTCCTACCCACTATCCTTCCCATCACACCTACCGTGGTACTACGCCGTCCACCAAACCTACAGAATATACTCTTCCGTACACTAACATCCCATCAAAGGCAGGGCCACTTGTGAAACCACTCATGTGATTTACAAGCTAAGCTGCAAACACTGTGCTGCATGTCATGTAGGCATGACCACCAACAATCTGTCTGTCTGCATGAACGGCCACTGACAAGCTGTGGCCAAAAACAAGTGGACCACCCTGTTGCTGAACACGCTGCCGAACGTGATATACCTCATCTCAATGACTGCTTCACAGCCTGTGCCATATGGATCCTTCCCATCAACACCAGCATTTCTTAATTGCACAGGTGGGAACTTTCCCTGCAATGCGTCCCATATTCCCGTAACCCTCCTGGCCTCAATCTTTGTTAGTCACTGTCCTCACCCATCCAATCCCCTCCCTGTTCCCATTCCAGCACTACACAGCCGTCGTTTCACCGCCACACCCAGTCTTTTAATTTCTTCTTTTTATTTCTCTTATTTTTCTTTCTGTCATTTCCGCTACTTACCCCCTCCCACTTCGTACCTTCTCTCCTGCCATCCATCTAAACTGCAATACTTCACTGACCACCACTCCCACCATACTATCCCTCCCCCACTCACTCCAGCCTCCTCCTTACCCCCAACCAGTTGCCACTCCCATCATGCATTGGTGGTGCTGTTCACAGTGTGGTTTCAGCTCTCTGAGGCTGCAGACGTGTATGCAAGTTGCGTTTGTGTAAGTGTGTGTGTGTGTGTGTGTGTGTGTGTGTGTGTGTGTGTGTGTGTGTGCGGGTATGTATGTGTGTATGTGCGTCTACTGCTGACAAAGGCCTTAATGGCCGAAAGCTATAATTGTGTGAATCTTTTTGCTGTGCCTATCGCCTCAGCTACACTACGTCGGCGATTGTTGCGCAAACAATTTCTCCACGTACACGTAGACCACCATTACTGTACCACGCAAATATAGGGGTTTGAACCGTAAAATTACTACAGGTTCATGAAAGGTTACTAATCTCAATCAGTACACAAAATGTAAAGTGAATGTCGGCTCCAAGAAATAACTTGTGAAATTAAACACAATATTTAGTAACACTCTGTATTCAAATTTGGTGGAAGACTTTAATATTAAAAAAAATCATTTAACAAATAAGTCACAATTTACGATAGGAAAGGACTTTTAAATTATTATTTTATTATAAAACATTTCATTCCAGTAGAAGGCAAGAACAGGCAAGCAATTTAACGTATCCAACGCGACGCTGTATAATATTTCAAGCTCAGCTAAACTACAGGTGAATTTCACTCCATTCACTAAGTGGCGCAGAATCTAACTTATCTGCAACATATAAAGACAATCATGTTCACAAAAGTTCTCAAAATAGAAAAGCCAAAGCGCATGAGTCATGCACACGGGGGGGAGGGGGCATTCACAGTTAATAACATTAACATTTCAAAAATATATTTAAAAAAAAAAATTTACAAGTTTCTGCCAGCTAACTTACGGCAAACACACACTCTCGCCAGGTAGGACTTGCGAACTTTTATAACATTCTCCTTTCAAGGTACCAATTTCTACCCGTAATGAAATGGCAAACTTTTGCATGGCAAGAAAACACAGTAATAACCAACTACCTGTATAAAACATATAAGGACATTGAGTAAAAGCCTTAAAAGGTATTGAATTGGAAAAAACCACAAGTTTTTGCTGACTAGAAACAATATAAAAAAATCCACTAAGGTGTACATTCAACTTGCTTGACTATAGTCAAATATACATAAACACAAATTTACGTATGTTACAGCTTCCAGATGAGCAGGAATTCGTTACGCAGTTGACTAGTTCTTATCACGAGGCAAAAGAAATTATTCTTCTGTCTTAGAGTACCTTTAACACGTGAGTTTAGTAGTAGTAGTTATAGCAGGCGAGAGAATGGATCAGGTCTTAGTGCCTTGCATTTTAAACAGTACAGTAATTGGTGCTTTAAACTTTCACAGACATGGCAGAGGCTAACAGTCGAATAAACCCATAGGTAATCTGGGAGGGGAAAGAAGCAATCCGAACCACAGATTTACTCATTCGTCCTCAAAAGGGGACAGGCGGACCACCCTTTCTAATATTACCACCTTACCGCGGGTAGGCAGACCAGAAGGAATGGCGGGAAACCTCCGAAAAATACGACTGGTATAATTAACTAGAGTAAGTAAATTGAATTCAGTTAAACTACATAAAATCTGTTAACAATCAATACCCAACTTCTGGTGCGTTACGACTCCCAGGACTGAACCAACGCATCTCCAAATGCTCTGCCGAGCCGCCCGCTGCCACTCGTTCCAAGGGACGCAGGAAGACGCTCCGATATTCAGAACCTCCTCGCCGGTCGACAGCATACGGCCGAACTGCAGATTAGGTCCCTTGCAGACCCACGCTCAGGAAGATTCCTTTCGCGACGAGCAGTTAACGCCCCATGCCACGTAGCCGCTGTTCGCGCCGCTTACGCTGATGCCGCGGTCTGCGTGCTGTCCCTCTAGCACCGGCAGAGAAGTCGCTTCTTGATGCCCCGACTGCCAACTCTCCACGAGAGGCCATACAGCCACTTCTTAAACCCACGCAAACGACCCACTTTTCCCCTTTCCTGCTAGAGGGAGACACCGAAGCCTAAATTGCGACAAAGTCGCCACCGCCGAAAATCGGAAGGCGACTGCTTCACGGAACGCGCTGCGGTGCGCTTTTGAAAGCTATCTTTACTACGGCTCAGGGTTACACTCGCTTGGTGTGAGACGTTCCCTGGGTGGTCCACCGGGGGCCGACCCACACAGTAACCCTGGGTTCGCTGTGGGGTGGCAGAGGGGTGAAGTGGACTGCTATAGTCGTCGTGGGGTTGCGGACCACTGGGGCTGCGGCGGGGGCGGAGCCTCTGCGTCGTTTCTAGGTCCCCGGTTAACATAACATAACATAATGTAACATAACAAAATTTGGAGATCTGATAACTTTCAAATCTCCCTCTTAATGGAACGCCCTCAGCGGAGATATTGAGCGCTGGCCTGTGTGCTCTACATGAGCACGTGGCTTTCGAAATGTTTCGAGTAGCCGTCATCGGGTTCTCTTCTGCGTGGCGGAAAAAAATTCTCTTCAAAGTCGAGAGTACGGCGCGCCCGTGTAGCATCGGAGTCAGTCCATCCATCTAGCTGCGAACGTATCAGTTTCTTGCAGCCGTTGTTACAGTTCGAGCGAAAATTGTCTGTGACGTCATGGTTACAACAGGAACCGATTATAGTATCCTCTCCACTGTGTATGTAGCGGATGTTCGAAAGTAATCCCATCTTCAAAATTATTTCGCTACGTAAATGATACATTTCTGGATATGGGTTCCTTATCAAAATTTTATTTACTGAGACCCCTCAACAGCCCCTAGAAGACTGTAATTGAAATTGCGGATAGCACCACTAGTCAAGAAGAGATACCTCTAGCTTCCTACGTTATCCAATGGTTCATTTATGTGTCTGAAATATTGTGAGAGTGCAATAGTTCTGTAACAGTACACTGGGTCACAACAAAAATAACATTTTAGTCAGAAGATTTCTGTCCGTTTAAGAATGACATGGTGTTTTATGTTTTACTAGAAGCTCTTCAGACCAGTCTCAAAGCTCGTACATTATTAATTAGGCCACAGTACAAAGTGATCACACACTACCTTTGCAGTATGCGACGCCAAAATGAGAGAGAGATCCGTATTTCATGAACTTCAGCCTTAGTGAAATGAGAGAGAAGTTTAAGTTTATCCCCTCGTAAACTTCTAGTCAAGTTCTTACCACACAAGCAGCGAGTCACAATACAGAAACACTTGTGGGTTTTGCTTCCCCGGGAGATTTCTCAGATCTTGGTCGCCGGAACTGCTGTAATTGAGTTCCACAACGGTTGCTGGCGACTCTTTATTGGGTTACGGTGGGCGGCGACATTTCGTTTATTCCCTTCCTTGATTCAGAAATGTAATTAATTTCGAGACACAGAAGCAAAGTTTGAGCCACTCTAGCACATTAACTGCACTTGGAAACGTGTTTGAGTAGAAGATGAAGGAGAAGAACCCTTGACATTTCACATAACTTTACCAGGCCGCTAACTGTATTCCAATCCTACTAAGCGAAATACATAGAAGTAAAAATGTAAATGTCGTGTGAACAGGATCAAACGCAGGTCATCTGACAATCAGGCGACAATCTCGTTCAGGTTATTTGAAGGTTTTTTTTCTGCCTTAACTATAGCGATTCGTAAGCACGTTCCCAGATTGACCATTTTGTCGTACTAAGAAGCAATAAAAGGAAATATCAGAGATAATCAAAATGAAGTTACTTCTAGAACCTTGTTCAGATAGCCTTAATGTTACGGTGATATCTCACTACAAGGAGTAATTCCGCATACTTATACCTTGTGGGCACATATTTCCATTTTTTAAAAATATTCAGTGATATCGTTTCAAGTCACTGATTTTCATTCGATGCGATAATATCCAGTAGATTAACTTCGTAGCAGTCGTTTTTTTTCGTTAGTTCTTTTACATTGAATTATTTATTCTGCAGATGACCAAGAAATTGAAGAAATGTATGATGAAATAAAAGAAATTATTCAGATTGTGAAGGGAGACGAAAATTTAATAGTCATGGGTGACTGGAATTCGAGTGTAGGAAAAGGGAGAGAAGGAAACATAGTAGGTGAATATGGATTGGGGGACAGAAATGAAAGAGGAAGCCGCCTGGTCGAATTTTGCACAGAGCACAACATAATCATAACTAACACTTGGTTTAAGATTCATGAAAGAAGGTTGTATACATGGAAGAACCCTGGAGATACTAAAAGGTATCAGATAGATTATATAATGGTAAGACAGAGATTTAGGAACCAGGTTTTAAATTGTAAGACATTTCCAGGGGCAGATGTGGACTCTGACCACAATCTATTGGTTATGACCTGTAGATTAAAACTGAAGAAACTGCAACAAGGTGGGAATTTAAGGAGATGGGACCTGGATAAACTAAAAGAACCAGAGGTTGTACAGATATTCAGGGAGAGCATAAGGGAGCAATTGACAGGAATGGGGGAAATAAATACAGTAGAAGAAGAATGGGTAGCTTTGAGGGATGAAGGAGTGAAGGCAGCAGAGGATCAAGTAGGTAAAAAGACGAGGGCTAGTAGAAATCCTTGGGTAACAGAAGAAATATTGAATTTAATTGATTAAAGGAGAAAATATAAAAATGCAGTAAGTGAAACAGGCAAAAAGGAATACAAACGTCTCAAAAATGAGATCGACAGGAAGTGCAAAATGGCTAAGCAGGGATGGCTAGAGGACAAATATAAGGATGTAGATGCCTATCTCACTAGGGGTAAGATAGAAACCGCCCACAGGAAAATTAAAGAGACCTTTGGAGATAAGAAAACGACTTGTATGAATATCAAGAGCTCAGATGGAAACCCAGTTCTAAGCAAAGAAGGGAAAGCAGAAAGGTGGAAGGAGTATATAGAGGGTCTATACAAGGGCGATGTACTTGAGGACAATATTATGGAAATGGAAGAGGATGTAGATGAAGAAGAAATGGGAGATATGATACTGCGTGAAGAGTTTGACAGAGCACTGAAAGACCTGAGTCGAAACAAGGCCCCCGGAGTAGGCAATATTCCATTGGAACTACTGACGGCCGTGGGAGAGCCAGTCCTGACAAAACTCTACCATCTGGTGAGCAAGATGTATGAAACAGGAGAAATACCCTCAGACTTCAAGAAGAATATAATAATTCCAATCCCAAAGAAAGCAGGTGTTGACAGATGTGAAAATTACCGAACTATCAGCTTAATAAGTCACAGCTGCAAAATACTAACACGAATTCTTTACAGACGAATGGAAAAACTAGTAGAAGCCAACCTCGGGGAAGATCAGTTTGGATTCCGTAGAAACACTGGAACACGTGAGGCAATACTGACCTTACGACTTATCTTAGAAGAAAGATTAAGGAAAGGCAAACCTACGTTTCTAGCATTTGTAGACTTAGAGAAAGCTTTTGACAATGTTGACTGGAATATTCTCTTTCAAATTCTAAAGGTGGCAGGGGTAAAATACAGGGAGCGAAAGGCTATTTACAATTTGTACAGAAACCAGATGGCAGTTATAAGAGTCGAGGGACATGAAAGGGAAGCAGTGGTTGGGAAGGGAGTAAGACAGGGTTGTAGCCTCTCCCCGATGTTGTTCAATCTGTATATTGAGCAAGCAGTAAAGGAAACAAAAGAAAACTTCGGAGTAGGTATTAAAATTCATGGAGAAAAAATAAAAACTTTGAGGTTCGCCGATGACATTGTAATTCTGTCAGAGACAGCAACTGACTTGGAAGAGCAGTTGAATGGAATGGACAGTGTCTTGAAAGGAGGATATAAGATGAACATCAACAAAAGCAAAACAAGGATAATGGAATGTATTCTAATTAAGTCGGGTGATGCTGAGGGAATTAGATTAGGAAATGAGGCAATTAAAGTAGTAAAGGAGTTTTGCTATTTGGGGAGCAAAATAACTGATGATGGTCGAAGTAGAGAGGATATAAAATGTAGGCTGGCAATGGCAAGGAAAGCGTTTCTGAAGAAGAGAAATTTGTTAACATCCAGTATTGATTTAAGTGTCAGGAAGTCATTTCTGAATGTATTCGTATGGAGTGTAGCTGTGTATGGAAGTGAAACATGGACGATAAATAGTTTGGACAAGAAGAGAATAGAAGCTTTCGAAATGTGGTGCTACAGAAGAATGCTGAAGATTAGATGGGTAGATCACATAACTAATGAGGAAGTATTGAATAGGATTGGGAAGAAGAGAAGTTTGTGGCACAACTTGAGTGGAAGAAGGGATCGGTTGGTAGGACATGTTCTGAGGCATCAAGGGATCACAAATTTAGTATTGGAGGGCAGCGTGGAGGGTAAAAATCGTAGAGGGAGACCAAGAGATGAATACACTAAGCAGATTCAGAAGGATGTAGGTTGCAGTAGGTACTGGGAGATGAAAAAGCTTGCACAGGATAGAGTAGCATGGAGAGCTGCATCAAACCAGTCTCAGGACTGAAGACCACAACAACAACAACATATTTATTCTTATGAGGTACAACTGACGTCGTTGTTAGGAACTAATTCTTGCATATCGTGTCGATTGACTTCAGTTCGTCATTATCTGCACAGGCGAACTCTCGGAAAACGTTAAATGGGTGCTTCGTTGCTTTTCATTCTCTTTGACCACACTTTGACCACAACGTGTTTCCCCCAACGATAGAGGTAGCCGAGAATGCCCTCGTTTGAAGGTTTCTTGAGTACTGATCGTCAGTCTGGGAGCCTTGTCAAAATGGGCTAACGGAGCAGGAGCGGTCCAACCGTTACTGCCTCAATTCGTCATGGATGCCTTTAGCAACCATAAAATCATCACTCAGACCCTCATCCATCTGTACTAGCAGACACTACAAGGGAAATATCGTAAGAAAACCACTGCTCTATAGATTATATAAACTGAAGTCCACACAGACGCTTTGGAAACTTCAATTTTTCCAACTCACAATTTCTGAAGAGACAGAACAAAATAAGAGTTAGGCGACCCGAGTCCCCTCCTTCAGACGCCGTAAGATCTATTGCACTATTTAGATGTAGAACAAGTTTTTCATGCTATTGACTGAAATGAACGTCTCTCTGGCAAAGATGACCTGAAAACTGTTGTTATCATTCCTTTCATAACATAATTTTTATCAAATTTTTCCTCATTATCATTGTATGTGAAACACTCAGTCATTTATAACCCGCAATCTACCACACATACTTCATTTCATCTTCCTCAGTGCTGAGCATAAACATGTATACAGTCGATAATGTGTAATTTTTAAGTAAAGTTTATAGCACCAAATGAGCTTGCCAGTGTATTACTCAAAAATTCATAAAATGAAAAATGTCAGCGCCCTTCTGACTTGAATCCACACGCTTCGTCTATTGCCATAAGAAGTCGGAATGCACACGCTTCGACTGTTACCAAAAGAAGTCGGAATGCGATATTTCATGCGTCTGTAACGGTCCGTTTGATGTATTTTATGGGAGCCGTAGATAACAAACATTGCCCTGTTAGACTCAGAAGTAGGTACAGTGGCCAAGGTACCTTGGCTTCAGACTCCTTTTCCTCCGTTGCGATGATTCTGTCAATCTGGAGAGTTACTTAAAATACGAGTTAGTGCTGTATCATTTCAGACTCTTGATCTGTGCAGTACACATATTCACTTCCTGTTACAACGAGTACATTGCATTTTTAGGGTTCCTTACTAACATTGGTAAAAATATTACCCTCATAGGATCACTTTGTCGTCTGCGTGTCTGTCTGTTTGCCTGTCCCTCTGTTTGTCTGTTAAGACCTCTTTTTCTCAGGGACAGGTAGAGGTGTCAGTTCAAATTTATATTTAACACTAAGGTTTAAGGTACCTTAGAAATGTAAAGGATTTGAATTAGTCAGCCAATGCAATCAAAAGATACGGTCATTTATTTTACACATTTTAATACTAACAAACTGAATCATCAAAACCTGTCGGGTTTACCTCCTCGTATATCTACAAAGATGAAATTTGGCAAGAAGCAAGGTGTCACAGTAAAACTACAGAATAAAATCCGAAAACTTTTAATGTGTAGCTATATCTCTCGAAAAAAAATTCTTTTGTCAATTGTTTTTCGACGTCAAACTTGGAATTTGTAACAGTAAGTAGTTCTTCATTCAGGCTGATTGGGTCGCAATAGTGAGAATTAGACATCAGGCGAGTAGTGATTTTATTACTCATATAACGCGCTCGGAATTTATCCGTCATCCGATATCCAAGAGCGATCATTACACGTAGATATGACGTAACATTTTGCGTCTGAAATAAAAATTCGCAGACTAGTCTGCTCCTGAAATTTATGCCCTGAGTATCTGATGATGGCTAAATTCCGAGAAGCGTCATATGATTAATAAAACCGTTCTTTGCCGGACGTTTGACTTTCACCATTGCGACCGAGTTAGACTAAGTGGAGACCTACTGGTTATTATAATAATGGTCTCCTGCCTCCTACACGACTGTCTGTTACATTTATACCATTGAAATCAAAATATTCTCGAGATTCTAAGAATCCGAGGGATCGATAGCTTGCCAGTTTCAATTTCCAGAACAAAGAAAAATGCTCAAGATTCTCGATTCCCGGGGTGGACACACTGTTTGTATCAACAATTAAGTTTGCAGGGAGGTCTCAGTGCGCCGTTGGTCAGTTTTCTAGTTGGCACGTTTTAAGTAACACAACATTAAGCTTGTTCAACGTGGCTATCTAACAATGACCGACGTATCTTCTAGAGAAGTCAACAATCAAGTTTTCAGCTCCCCGGGTATTCCGTGTACCTGACACTGTGTCTTAGGCGATACGTAAGAGGCATAAAATAACGGCTTGCTGGAGCCAGTGCCACAACGCGACTTTATATCAAGCCCGCCGACCCGTTCCGCAGATACACTGCATTCACTCCAGCACACGGTACATGCAAAATCAAAACAAAAATTCCGCTCACGAAACGTGGGTCGCAAAAATCTAATAAACTAAAAAAAGAGAATCCTTTCTTTAAAACTGTGGACATCATTCGACGAATTGAAACATAAGATATTTCACGTCGCCTTAATGCATAGCGATCCTTTACACTTCAGGGATAAACAGTTCTACTATCCTCCTTCCGTTAGTCACATATGAAAAAGAGTTAGCAGCAGAGATATTGCTTACGTGCCGCGCCTAATAGATATCAAAAACATACGAATGCCTAATAATAAAACATACGCCACATCGCAGCCACGAAACGGAACTAACCGTGCTATGTAGCAGCATGGGCAGAGTGTGAAATATTATATTCGAGTATTTTCTCTTTTTTTCTGCCAACATTTACCCTTAACTCTCCTAAGGCACAGATAGACAACACATTTTATAAGGAATTGAGTTAATAATTTGCACCATCTTCCTACACTACTTGCTAAATCAAGAAGAAATGCAGATGATAAACGGGTATTCATTGGACACACGGCGTTCCGTATTACCCTCCTGAACCCACCATGTTCTGCTACACGAGGCATCACAACAACGTTTCACCAGGCAACGCCGGGCAACTGATGTTTGTGTATGAGAAATGTTTGAAACTTTCCTCATGTCACCACGTTGTAGGTGTCGCCTCCGGCGACAACCTTGTGTCAATGCTCTGAAAAGCTAATCATTTGCATATCATAGCATCTTCTTCCTGTCGGTTAAATTTTGCGTCTGTAGCACGTCATCTTCGTGGTGAAGCAATTTTAATCGCCAATAGTGTATTAATCTTTTAAATTCTTCGGGTCGCTTTCCACAAGTGCCGTTACTTATTATTTAATCCGGACCAGTGTAGGAAATGGCTGTTTTTAAGTGATCAGCGACTGAAATTCCGCAGCTCGTGGGGTCCCGAATTCGATTCCCGGCGGTGTCAGGGATTTTCCGTGCCTCGAGATGACTGGGTGCTGTTGTGTCGTCTTCATAATCATCATCATCATCTTTCATCCCCATTACAGTCGGAGGAAGGCAATGGCAAACTGCCTTGTTTAGTACGGCGGTGCGAGTTTCCTGCATCGTTCGCTACGCTCCTCGGAGTACGGGCCCCCTTCAAAATCATCAGAGTGCTAAAAGCAAACTGCAATTTCTTGCTACCATTGGTTAGCTGACACTACCCTCAAATTGGTTACACGAACTGCCGAGTCACCAACCGATGGGCAGTTGTCTTTGTAGGCTATAGGTGACACACGCAGAATTCAAACGAGAAAATAATTATAGGAGGGAAAATACAAGCAAGTAAAAATGTCAATACGATGATGAAAATGATGTGTCAGAGTATTGCAAACAAACAAACAATACATTTAAACCTATTTATTGAATCAGAATAGTAATCAAACTCATCTTGGTAAAATTTAGAACAAAAACAATCTCAAAGCATGGGCCAAGATAAGATACCTTTGGCTTTCTAGACGGAATAAATGTATCTCAACCACTGCACTACGCCACCAGCCATCTTTCCAGCACCAGTCACAACAATGATTTGTTGACCTCAAAAAGTTTCGCCCCGCACACAAAGCTTATATAATGTAGACCGATCTCCACCGCAATAATAACTGTACACTGACGCCGACACAAATTTTCGGCAAAAGAGATTAGCCAGTAGCGATTGGTTAATTCTGTATAATGGGCGTTCAAAAAGAAAGGAGCTGGAGGCATGATTACAAATACCCCTACTCTATGTTAGAAGTATTTACCCTGGCTGTTGAGACGTCCCACTGTGACACAAGGAGGTGAGTGGCTCTCTCATAAAATTCCCGGGGCTGCGATGTTAATCAGTTCAGCACGTACAGCTGGACATCGTGTCCACTCGAGTGCAGGAAAGGTTATGCCGACGTTCTTCTTTGACCAAGATGGCCCCCTTCTGATTAACTTCCTACAGCACGGGACAACAGAATGTCCAGCGTTACTCGCAAACCTTGAGCAACCTTCCCCAAGCGATCAAAGTAAAACGACCAGACAATTTCACGCGTGGGGCCATTCTGGTCCACGACAGTGCAAAGTCTCACAGGGCCAACACAGTTGCGGCACTCCTGCAGATATTCAGATGGGAGGTTCTCGGTACGCTCCATACAGTCCGGAGCTCTCCCCCTGTATTACGCCACTTTTTCTCCCCTTTAAAAGACTCTGAGGAGCAAACGACTCACCTCGGACGACGACGTCCAGCTGTACATGCGGAACTGGTTAACATCGCAGACCCGGGGAATTTCATGAGATAGCCATTTACCGCCTTGTGTCGCAGTGGGAGAAGTGTCTCACCAGCCAGGTGCAATGTCTCTAACATACAGGTACGGTTTCTGTAATTATGCCTCCGGCTCGTTTCTTTTTGAACGCCCCTTATATATGAACGTTGCATATTTCGTTAGCGTCTTTTTGTGTGTGTTATCATACACTTAATCGGGCAGGTAGTTAAGAAAATTTAAAGAGGGAAATGGATAAGTTAAAGGTAGCTATAGTGGGAAATAGTGAAGTTCGGTGGCAGGAGACGAAAATTTAATAGTCATGGGTGACTGGAATTCGATAGCAGGAAGAGGGAGAGAAGGAAACGTAGCAGGTGACTATGAATTGGGGGTAAGAAATATCTCAGGGATGAAATAGTGAAGGCAGGAGAAGATCAAACAGGTAAAAAGACGATGGCTAGTAGAAATCCTTGGATAACAGAAGAAATATTAATTTAACTGATGAAAGGAGAAAATATAAATATGCAGTAAATGAAGCAGACAAAAGGGAAAACAAACGTCTCAAAAATGGGATCGACAAGAAGTGGAAAATGGCTAAGCAGGGATGGCTAGAGGACAAATGTAAGGATGTAGATGCATACATCACTAGATGTAAGATAGATACTGCCTACAGAAAAATTAGACCTTTGGAGAAAAGAGAACCACTTGTATAAATATCAAGAGCTCAGATGGAAACCCAGTTCTAAGCAAAGATGGGAAAGCAGAAAGGTGGAAGGAGTATATAGAGAGTCTATACAAGGGCGATGAACTTGAGGACGATATTATGGAAATGGAAGAGCATGTAGATGAAGATGAAATGGGATATATGATACTGTGTAAAGAGTTTGACAAAGCACTGAAAGACCTGAGACGAAACAAGGCCGACAACATTCCATTAGAACTACTGACGGCCTTGAGAGAGCCAGTCCTGACAAAACTCTACCAACTGGTGAGCAAGATGTATGAGACAGGAGAAATACCATCAGACTTCAAGATGAATATAATAATTCCAATCCCAAAGAAAGCAGGCGTTGACAGATGTGAAAATTACCGAACTATCAGTTTAATAAGTCACAGTTGCAAAATACTAACGCGAATTATTTACAGACGAATGGAAAAACTGCTAGAAGCCTGCGGTGTAATGACGTATTAAATTTCCGTTTGATATATGTATGACCATGTGCAGACTTCGTCACCTACGTCAGTTACCACCCACTTCAAAAATGATTCATATTCTTTTTAAATTGTCATAGAATGGTTCTTGAACGAAACTGTAAAACATCAGTTGAGTCGTGTGCAGAGAATTACATCACTTGGGCCAATTGGTTTTCGTAACTTTTTCGAATTTAAATTTCGTTTGTTTCTCCTCAGAAAATTATATCGACACACGTTATCTTGATCTAATCGATATCAGAATCACACATTAAATAAACTTTTTAGATTCAAAGTTTCGGCCAACGCTGTCTGAATCAATAATCTTGTCAAATATATTATTAATCCGTTCACATAACTCTTCATAAATAAATCTTCAAGACACGTGTTTCACCTTTAGTAACATACACTATTTTATTAGCTTCCTACACATACAGATGTGAACTTGAGCGTTGACAGACAGTGACTAACATCTCAATAAGATTAAGCTCATTATGACGTCATTGTTGTACAAAAAGAGTATAAAAATTCATTTTTAATTTTTTAGAAACACGACGCAACAACTCGGTTCCAGGATCTTCTGTTGCTCCTTGGCTGTCGACCCGCGACGTATAGCGGCCAGCAATTTCCTCTCTGGTCGCGGCAACGAAGATGCTGTCCCCGTTCGTTGCGCCGATCTCTCCGTACATGAAACACATAAAAAAAATAAAAAACTTTTAGATAATTCACATCTTATTACAAATAATAAGAAAACACATAAACAAAACTAAATTAAACTTATAGTCACCTGCAAACTGGGCTGACTTGGTGGATGGGTGACGTTTAATTTCGTCCCACTACATACCCCACCCACAAGCTCAGTTTGTCAGGTTTTAACCGAAATTAAAACTGTTCAATATACAATATTTAACTGTTAATACATTTTCCTCACATTTTACGTAACCTAGAGTCCTTGCTATTAGAGAGATTTAATCCTTTTAATACGATATCGTTGTGACTATTTGTCATTTACTCTTAATTGTGCTCTTATGGTAATTCGTAACCGAATATAGGGAGATTGCTCCTCTTCAGTTAATAGTTGCTAATAAATACCAATCTAGTACGTTCTTTAACGTTGTACATTAGGACAGAGCGTTCAAATTGTGATAGATTAGTTTCAGTTTCATCTATTTACTAGATTTATTCTTTCCAAGAATGTCTATTACTAATAAGTTTCTCACAATAACTAATAGTACTATTTACTTTACGTCATCCTCTTCCCTAATGCCTTATTTATGCCTGAGGTCAAGAAGAAATCAAGCCAAACTCTCTTTAGAATCTCGGCACGGCTTTCTTTACCTTCGGACACCTTGTTGGGTAATGGCCATTTATTTAGGAGAAACAAGCGAGAGAGCCCCGTTTGGTGTGTTCTATATTAACACTATTGCAAACCTCTATTAAAGGCTCTCTGCTATGTTCTCGTGAGCCATATAGCTCTGGACGCCCATGGTCCCTAAAACTATTAACCATCCCCTTTGGTTCCTACTATCCGAGTAAATTTAAAATATGCAAAATTCCTTTTGACCTAAGAGCAAAATTTCTTCCATATAAATCCCCCTTTGGGTTATCTTTCTCTTTTTGAAGTACCAGTAGATTATTGTAGAACACTTGTTTAAGCTTTCTGTTCTATTCTTTAAAATAATACGTAACTATCACGAAAACTTCACATGAATAAACTATGAACGCTCTTCCGTATGTAACATATACTAAATATTAACTTATTTAGGAATGAAGAGTTTCATTTGATCAACACTATATAATCCTTTAATTACACCTGATGAAGGTTCCATAAGAAGTAATGCTTTGGGATGTACAATCTTATGTACAACATATGGACCTTCAAAGATAAAGAAGAATTTTCTACATTCCTTATCGATCTTAGAACTTTTAGGATGAGATCGTACTAACACAAGATCTCCTACCTGAAATGAGGGTTCTACAGCCTGTTGATTATAACTTTTAATTCTCCGTTCGGCATTTTTTACAATCTGTTCGCAAACTTTTTCGTCTGGAATATCTTGTTGTATCTCATTTACTGGTGGCCAAGGTAAAGCAGCTAGTAAAGGCTCACCTATAATTCGTTTGCCTAAAATTTCTATAGGTGATAATCCCGTCGTTAGGTGAGGCAATTCATTTAATATCTTTTCGAATTCAGGCATTAGTTTGGCCCACCGAGTATGTTTATGTGCACAATAAGTTCTACATAATCGTCCTAATTCTTTCATGACTCTTTCTACTAAATTACTTTGAGGGTGATATTTCGAAATTAAGATATGTTTGATTCCATATTGTCTTATCATAACTTGAAATCTTTGACTAATAAAGGCACTACCGTTGTCAGACATAAGTCATTTAGGAATGCCCCAGTTAACAAAGTAATTTCGGGTGAGGCAGCGTATAACGCTTGCTGTATTCGCTCGTTTCAAAGTATATAACTTCACATGTTTGGACCAACATTCCATTACAACAAACACATATGTTAATCCTCCTGAACTACGAGGCAGAGGGCCGAAAAAATCTAATGACAGTAGATCCCACAAACCTCGAGGAATTACAGCATATAATTTATAACGCTTGGATTTGTTATTAACTTTAATCTTTTGACAGGTTTCACAAGCCCTAATAATACTTCTCACAATACGTGACATATTTTTGAAATAATAATACTTCATTAGATGTTTAATACATTTATGAATTCCAAAATGCCCGTAACCTTCATGAATATAAGTAATTAACTCGTCCACAACAGTTTTCGGAATGCAGATTTTCCATCTCTGGTGTTCCCTCTGTGCTTTCCAATACAACAAGTCGTTAAAATATAACCACACACCCCGGGTGTTAACTGTTTCGTCCCCATTATTAAGGTTTTGTATAATTCGTAGAATAACATTTTTCTTTCCTTTATGTAATACGGTAACCTACTACTTAGGACTCGCATTAGATGACTTTCAATTAATTTAGCACGGTTTAAATTCCATTCAAAATAATTCCTATAACCTCTCTACCGTTTAGAATATGGAGGAGGGGCTAACAATTCTAAAGTTAAGTGTTGTTGTTTTCGTCTTGACCAATAATTTTGTTTAAACTGCTTAACAAAATCATCCCAATTCCTGAATTCATTTCTATGCAGTACTGCCCACTCCGCAGCTTCTGCTTCTAAATGCCCTATTACAAATTGAATGCGTTTTTCATTACTCCATTTAGGAGATAATGATGTTTCAAAAGGTTTTATAAAGATTATAGGGTGCAGTTCGCCTCCTGGTTTGAATACAGGAAATCGACTTGCTACATTTGAATTTGTTGTTATGTCATCCAGACATTCTGCGAGAGAAATAGTCGGATTTTGTTTAGCTTGCAGAGACGGAGTTGCATCGGATTGGCTTGCCGTGATTGCCTTATTCATATTGTTGTCATCCGTGCTAGCAAATTCGATGCGACTGTCGTCTCTGATTATGTTATTACCTCTGCTACCTGAAATGTTCTCGTTATTATCTAATTCCGATAACCGTTTAGTAATTTCCTGTATCCGCATTTCTGTATTGGATACGCGATTAGCTAATATCGATTCTTCACTGTGTTCACGATGTGAACGCTCTGTACCTTCGTCAATATTATTATCTTTGGCAGTCTCAAGATTACTGCATATCTCAGTAATTAAAAATTTCATGTTTTCGATTTCGGTATGGTCCTTTTCTACTTGATGAGTTAATGTCTCTAATTCTACATTATCTATTGAAGAAATCTCTACAGGTTTGGTAGAGACCTCTTTAATAGATTTCAATAATTCTCTGCGAACATTTTCTGTTGGCATAGAAGATTCATCTCGTAACATATCGTTATTTTTCTGTATTTCATTTACAACTAAGATATTGACACTATCTAGTCTCTCGGTTAAGTCAGTGATATCGTTTCGCATGCGAGCTTTTCCCTCGCGCGATTCCTGGATATATTCTTCTAACCTTTTACAATTATCAGCAATCTTATTACTAAGTCCTACTAATTCTTCCTGCATTTCAACTTTAGAAGACTCTATTTTATCACTTAATTCTCGACTGGTTTCATTAAGATATTCCTGCAACCTGTCTGTAGATTTTGTTAGCTCCCCTTTCAGTCTGGCAGTAGATTCCTCGTTAGACTGTTTTAATCTAGCCATAGATTCTTCGTTAGACTGTTTTAATCTAGCCATAGATTCTTCGTTAGACTGTTTTAATTCCTCTTTTAATCTAGCAGTAGATTCCTCGTTAGCCTGTTTTAATTCCTCTTTTAATCTAGCAGTAGATTCTTCGTTAGATTGTTTCAATTTAGCGATCGCCCTAAAAAGGGATCTCACGCTCCTATCGGACATAGATTGCTCTTCGTCTGACATTTCACTTCCCGACATTATTGTAAGATATTAACTATTTACACACGCAAACTTGTAATCAACCATCCTGTAAAAGCACACTTCCTATGTACAACACTCCACTTCCAACTTGAAACAAACTCACCGGACACTAATATTGTAATTTGTAGTTCTCGATGATCAGTGTGCTGCTATGGGCTGCAGATGTAACAGCCGTCGATGCAGCCGCTGAGATGCTGCGACCCCGCTTCCGCAACCGGCCGGACGCTGAGTCGAACACCGGAAACGTCGCTGGCTGCAACCACGCCCGGCACCGCCGTAGACAGGCGAAGCCCTCAGCAACACCTCTAATACCAGCCGGAGGAACACCCCGCAGCTGACGTACTGGGCCTATTAGTTTAGGGAGAAAAAAGGTTGTCGGGGTTTGCAGCGTTCAGCTGCTGCCCAACAGATGCGCCTTCTCGTGGAACAACTGCGTGACCGTACTGCTTGGCTGCGGCTCCGTCAGATGCCCACACCCACGAAGTCGCCGCTGGCTGGTGAAGGCTCCACGAAAACTCGCGTTGACTTCCGAAGGACTCTTGATGTTTCGTTTCGTACCTGTGTGCCTTAGTTGCACACAAGTCCTGTTTCTAAGGTCGCCACGGTGCGGTGTAACGACGTATTAAATTTCCGTTTGATATATGTATGACCATGTGCAGACTTCGTCACCTACGTCAGTTACCACCCACTTCAAAAATGATTCATATTCTTTTTAAATTGTCATAGAATGGTTCTTGAACGAAACTGTAAAACATCAGTTGAGTCGTGTGCAGAGAATTACATCACTTGGGCCAATTGGTTTTCGTAACTTTTTCGAATTTAAATTTCGTTTGTTTCTCCTCAGAAAATTATATCGACACACGTTATCTTGATCTAATCGATATCAGAATCACACATTAAATAAACTTTTTAGATTCAAAGTTTCGGCCAACGCTGTCTGAATCAATAATCTTGTCAAATATATTATTAATCCGTTCACATAACTCTTCATAAATAAATCTTCAAGACACGTGTTTCACCTTTAGTAACATACACTATTTTATTAGCTTCCTACACATACAGATGTGAACTTGAGCGTTGACAGACAGTGACTAACATCTCAATAAGATTAAGCTCATTATGACGTCATTGTTGTACAAAAAGAGTATAAAAATTCATTTTTAATTTTTTAGAAACACGACGCAACAACTCGGTTCCAGGATCTTCTGTTGCTCCTTGGCTGTCGACCCGCGACGTATAGCGGCCAGCAATTTCCTCTCTGGTCGCGGCAACGAAGATGCTGTCCCCGTTCGTTGCGCCGATCTCTCCGTACATGAAACACATAAAAAAAATACAAAACTTTTAGATAATTCACATCTTATTACAAATAATAAGAAAACACATAAACAAAACTAAATTAAACTTATAGTCACCTGCAAACTGGGCTGACTTGGTGGATGGGTGACGTTTAATTTCGTCCCACTACAAGCCGACCTCGGGGAAGATCAGTTTGGATATCGTAGAAATATCGGAACACGTGAGGCAATACTGACCCCACGACTTATCTTAGAAGAAGGATTAAGGAAAGGCAATCCTACGTTTCTAGCATTTGCGGACTAAGAGAAAGCTTTTGACAATGTTGACTGGAATACTGTCTTTCAAATTCTGAAGGTGGCAGGGGTAAAATTCATTGAGCGAAAGGCTATTTACAATTTGTACAGAAACCAGATGGCTGTTGTAAGAGTCGAGGAAGATGAAAGGGAAGCAGTGGTTGGGAAGGGAGTGAGACAAGTTTGTAGCCTCTCCCCGATGTTATTCAATATGTATATCGAACAAGCAGTAAAGGAAACAAAAATTCGGAGTTGGTATTAATATCCTTAGAGAACAAATAATATCCTTGAAGTTCGCCGATGACATTGTAATTCTGTCAGAGACAGCAAAGGACTTGGAAGAGCAGTGGAACGCAAAGGACAGTGTCTTGAAAGGAGGATATAAGATGAACATCAACAAAAGCAAAACGAGGCAATGGAATGTAATAGAAGTCGGGTGATGCTGAGGGAATTAGATAAGGAAATTAGACATTTAAAGTAGTAAAGGAGTTTTGCTATTTGGGGATCAAAATAACTGATGATGGTCGAAGTAGAGAGGATATAAAATGTAGACTGGCAATGGCAATTAAAGTATTTCTGAAGAAGAGAAATTTGTTAACAACTAGTATAGATTTAAGTGTCAGGAAATCGTTTCGGAAAGTATTTGGAGTGTAGCTGTGTATGGAAGTGAAACATGGACGATAAATAGTTTGGGCAAGAAGAGAATAGAAGATTTCGAAATGTGGTGCTACAGAGGAATGCTGAAGATTAGATGGGTAGATGGCATAACTAATGAGGAGGTATTGAATAGAATTGGGGAGAAAAGGAGTTTGTGGCACAACTTGACTAGAAGAAGGGATCGGTTGGTAGGACATGTTCTAAGGCATCGAGGGATCACCAATTCAGTATTGGAGGGCAGCGCGGAGGGTACAAATCGTAGAGGGAGACCAAGAGATGAACACACTTAGCAGATTCCAACGGATGTAGGTTGCAGTAGGTACTGGGAGATGTAGAAGCTTGCAGAGGATAGAGTAGTATGGAGAGCTGCATCAATCCAGTCTCAGGACTGAAGACCACGACAACAGCAACATACCAGATGAAATGGGAAATAAAAGGGCAGGATCGGAAATCACGATCAAATACCAAATACATAACACAGAAAGATGGACAGGAAATTGGACTCTAACTAATCAATTGTTGTGGCAGTTAGGCAACGTCGAACAGTGCGGTCGTGGAGCTGTGCTTAATAAGAAACCAGCTCCAGCATCTAAACTTTTAGTCAGTAACTAATTTCAATCAATCGGTAAGGGGTTTCTTGCGTGTGGGAGCATCTAGGTGTTAGTTGTATTGCTTATTTTCATGAGCACACCTGCACTAGAGACTGAGTACTGATCCTCGTCAACATCGACATATACTGTCTCTGGACCATAATCTGTCTAACCTAATGGTAAGTAAGTAATGATATGAGAGAGGTAGTGGGTTTCTTTTCTTAGATGAAGTAATGATATGAGAGAAGTAGTGGGTTTCTTTTCCTTGATGAATGATAGATATGAAATGAGCTGATGGCTCCATTGTAACCTTGTAGGACAATACTCTACCATGTTTGGTAAGCCTTAACACTTATGTTTTCCCACAGAAATCGTTCTCAGTCATTATTAGTTTCCTTCAGTGACAGAAATCTTTTCAGCAGCTGAAAATATTGAAAGAAATATTTTTGTGTTATCTGAATTATACTCAGGACTCTAAGGAGTTCCTCCCTCCCTGAGACATACATCTTAGACAAATATGTTCCGAATAAGATTTTAAGGTATACGAAAGACCAAAAGTAGTTAACCAACACATTATCGGAGGACAGGGACTTGTGTAGGGAGATAGTAGGTGGGGGGTGGAGCTTTATGCCCAGATTTTCAATACATTATGATCTAGACAGTTATTATATATTCTAAAATTTCAGATATAATATTTACTGTTTTTAATGAATTCTTCCACCAGATGTCATAAACATTTAAATTTTTCAGTTAAATTGAAACAAAAAATTTGGCAGCAGATATCACGTTCCGCAATGAATTTTTTATCAATATATTCAGGTTCAGAGGGCCATGTTTTGTGAGTTACAGGCCTACTAGCTGTACCCGAACATGTGTTGCTGTCTCTCAGTCTGGTTAAATGAAAAATAAAGAATCCTAATTCATATCTCTCTCCCATCTCAGGCCACCTCCTTCTCCCCCTATATTTTTGTATCTCCTACTCCTTCCCCATCTCCTGTCCATCACTTCCTCCACCCTCTCTCTCTCTCTCCATTTTCTCATCTGTCACCACCTCCTCCTGCCTCACTCTTTCTCTGTCCATTACCTCCTCTCACTTTTCTTTCTTCTCCTGCATCCTGCCTCTCAAATTTCCTTCTACCCATTCTCTCTACCTCTCTCTCTGTGTATCACTTCTTCCCCTCTTTGTATGTCCATATTCCACTACCGCCCCCCTCTCTCTCCATATTTTACTACACTTATCTCTATCCTTCTAATCATTTCCGCTTTCTGTCTTTATATCCTCCAGTCCCTCAGTCCATCTGCACTCCCCCACTCTCTCTAAATTTGTATTTGATATTACATAATTATAATCTTTAGTAGTACTCTAATAATAATAAGCCGAAAACCATAAATACAACTTCACTCTTCGCTACCTAAGTTACACTATTATATGTACACTATGTGATCAAAAGTATCCGGAGAACCCAAAAAACATACGTTTATCGTATTAGGTGCTTTATATTGGCACCTGCTCCATATCAGCGACCTCACGAGTCGTTAGACATCGTGAGAGTGCAGAATGGGACGCACGACGGAACTCACTGACGTCGATCGTGGTCAGTTGATTGGGTGTCACTTGTGTCATACGTCTGTACGCGAGATTTCCACACTCCTAAACATCCCTAGGTCCACTGTTACCGATGTGATAGTGAAATGGAAACGTGAAGCGACACGTACAGCAAAAAACCGTACAGGCCGACCTCGTCTGTTGACTGACAGAGACCACCCACAGTTGAAGAGGGTCGTAATGTGTAATAGGCAGACATCTATCCAGACCATCACACAGGAATTTCAAACAGCATTAGGATCCACTACAAGTACTATAACAGTTAGGCTGGAGGTGAGAAAAGTGGGATTTCATGGTCGAGCGGCTGCTCATAAGTCACACATCACGCCGCTAAATGCCAAACGACGCCTCGCTTGGTGTAATGAGCGTAAACATTGGAGGATTGAACACTGGGAAAACGTTGTGTGCAGTGACGAATCACGGTACACGACGTGCCTATCGGACTGAAGGGTGTCGTTATGGCGAACGCCAGGTGAGCTTCGTCTGTCAGCGCATGTAGTGCCAAAAGTATAATTCGGAGGAGGCTGTATTATGGTGTGGTCGTGTTTTTCATGGATGGGGCTTGCACACCTTGTTGTTTTGCATGGCACTATCACAGCACAGGCCTACTTTGATGTTTTATGCACCTAATTGCTTCCACTGTTGAAGAGCAATTCGGGGATGGCTGTTGCATCTTTCAACACGATCGAGCACCTGTTCACACTGTAAGAATTACACGACAATAACATGTCTGTTATGCCTGTTATGACGGGCCTCACCGACTGACATCGATAACTCAGTGCAGCACTTGTTAAAGAATGGGCTGCCATTCCCCAAGAAACCTTCAGCACCTGACTGAACGAATGCCTGTGAGAGTGGAAGCTGTCATCAAGGCTACGGGTGGGCCAACACCATATTGAATGCCAGCACTACCGATGGAGGGCGCCACGAACTTCTAAGTTATTTTCAGCCAGGTGTCCGGATACATTCGATCGCGTAGTGTAAATTTATTTTCAAATGATTAAAAATATTTAGGCTATAACTGTGCGATTGTCCATTAGAGTAGTGGGTAAAAATATAAAGTAAATGAGTCAAGAACTTTTCGATAATATTGGTAACAAACGTTCTTTACGTGTTACATATTTTATGTATGTTTCGCATATTAAAAACAGCCGTATAAAAACACGCCCGTATTAGAATACAGTGTTGTGTAAAATTTTCAATAGAATCGGTGAAGAAGATTTAGAGATTTAAGATTTTGAACAAACGAACATTCACATTTTTATTTTTATCGATGACTCGGACGTCAGTCTGTTGTGCAACAGTAGAACACTTTTTCTTCTGACATAGGATGACAATTCTGCAGACCGAATATTTCCTTTATAAAAATTAACACGCCATGTTCCTTTACATCAGGAACGTATCTGACGCAGTTGCTCACTGGCTTTAAGTGCAAATAAATGCGAGCTTAATGAAAATCCGACTAGATTTGTGACTGGATTCAAGACATCTTGTAGACAGAACTAGGACTGTTACTGTTTACAGTATACGGGATGAGTCAACTAAAATTTGCACCGCGAATATTGCGGAAATGGAAAGTGCCATTGATGTGATGTTTACACACAATGGATTGATGTCAAGGGCTCATATTGGTAGCCGATAATTGTAATAATACCTACAAAACATTTTTTGTGCATCCGTTCATTATTTTTAATGGAAAAATGTTTATTGATATTAAAAGTCTGAAAGTAGGGTTAATTAGAAGGCCTGTGGTATTCGTTGCAATATTCTTATGCGAATCATTTACGACATATCATATTTTGAAAAGGTTTCACACCAGTACTTGTTTGTGCCATTCAACCTGGGCAATTGCTATGTTGCCTCGGGCGTGGATGTGTGTGATGTCCTTAGGTTAATTAGGTTTAAGTAGTTATAAGTTCTAGGGGACTGATGACCTCAGAAGTTAAGTCCCATAGTGCTCAGAGCCATTTGAACCAATTGCTATGTACGATGTTCTAATTGTTTACAGTGTGCTTGTGTGTTCCTTGACACCAACGTGACTTTTTAATCAATTAGTGTGTGACAGTGTAAGCAGTAGGTCGTGAGTGGACGCAGGGATTTACGAATGCAAAAAAGTCTACATGCTTGTGGTGTATGAAGAGTGTAGGAAGACTGCAGTTCATGAACCTTCAACATCGCAGCGCGTCAGCAATCGTTGGTTAATATATTAAAAAACTAGAAACCCGCCTCGATTGCGAAAAAGCACCTAGTGTTAACCTAGGTTTCGGGGTAGATAACTACACCTTCTTCAGAACAATAAAACCCACAAGTGCCTAAGAAGACCTTTGTCAAGGATTAAAAGAACACCATAGCTATACATTTATAAACGAAAAAAAGGGGAAACACAAACAGTACATGTTTACAATGTCTAAACCGTTACTTAACTTAATGGTGCAACCTCCACCTCACACCGGCCTATGTTCGATGGGCCACGTCCCGCCATAAACTGCACAGGTCTTCGCTGGTCCTCGGGGCTCAGTACGAAGTGGGACTTACCACTGAAGACAGTTCTACTCCTGTCAATGAGATTCCTCGGTGAAGATGTTTCTGGAGACGCCCCAGACAGCGGTGGGGTACCAACCTAACTCTCGCCCACCATAAGGCACGACAACCAGGAGTGGTGGTCTGGGATGTCATTTCCCTTCATAGCAGGACGCTTTGGTTGTCATCCTCAGCTTCCTCACAGCACAGCGGTAAGTCGCCGATATTCTACGCCTTTCGTGGAAAGCTATCCTGGGCTCACATTTCAGCAAGATAATTCCCGCCCGCACACGGCGAGAGTTCCTGCTTCTTGTCTTAGTGCATGCGAAACCCCACCATGACCGGCAACATCACCGATCTCTCTCCAATAACGTTTGGAGCATTATAGGCCCGGCCCTGTAACAGCAGGAGAATTTTGACTACGTAACATGCCACTTGGACAGAATTTGCCACCATATATTCCTCAGGAGGATACCCAGTAGCTCTGACAGTGAATAAAGTCAAGCAAAGGAACTGCTTTCATAAATGCCAGAGGGAACGAATGCCTTATTGTCTTGCTCACTTTATGCTCTTTCGCTTGCATAAATTATCCAATTTTTCCGAGATTGTAATAGTTTGTGCGTCTGTTGATGTACGTTAAGTATACCGATTTCCTTCGAATTTGGATAATTGCTTCATCTACATCTACATCTACATCTACATACATATTCCGCAATCCACGATACGGTGCGTGGCGGAGGGTAGCTCGTACCACAACTAGCATCTTCTCTCCCTCTTCTACTCCCAAACAGGACGAGGGAAAAATGACTGCCTATATGCCTCTGTACGAGCCCTAATCTCTCTTATCTTATCTTTGTGGTCTTTCCGCGAAATATAAGTTGGCGGCAGTAAAACTGTACTGCAGTCAGTCTCAAATGCTGATTCTCTAAATTTCCTCAGTAGCGGTTCACGAAAAGAACGCCTGCTTTCCTCCAGAGACTCCCACCTGAGTTCCTGAAGCATTTCCGTAACACTCCCGTGATGAACAAACTTACCAGTAACAAATGTAGCAGCCCACCTCTGAATTGCTTCTATGTCCTCCCTCAATCCGACCTGATAGGGATCCCAAACGCTCGAGCAGTACTCAAGAATAGGTCGTATTAATGTTTTATAAGCGGTCTCCTTTACAGATGAACCACAACTTCCCAAAATTCTACCAATAAACCGAAGACGACTATCCGCCTTCTCCACAACTGCCGTTACATGCGTGTCCCACTTCATATCACTCTGCAAGGTTACGCCCAAATATTTAATCGACGTGACTGTGTCAAGCGCTACACTACTAATAGGGTATTCAAACACTACGGGATTCTTTTTCCTATTCATCTGCATTAATTTACACTTATCTATATTTGGAGTTAGCTGCCATTGTTTACACCAATCACAAATCGCGGGGAATCGTGTTTTTCCTTTCTTAGAATGTATTACGATCTCCCACGTACGTCTCGCGTAATGACCACATTGAGAAAACCGAGAAATACCTAGATTTACCGACAACCATTCTTCCCACGCGCACTTAGCGATTGCAAAGCTCCATTCGACAAATATCACACGTTGGTCTCCATAACACAGTTATTGTTCACATCGAAACCGCAAGTCTCTTACTGGACAACATTCCCTCGACATAACTGAGCTGTCCATTCCCTTGACATATGTTTCACCCTTCTTTCGCTTTTCCCTGTATGACTGCTTTGATATTTCGAGATCATCTTTCCCCCCTGCTACCGTTTCCTTTTAGATGGTCCTTCAGTACCAGTGTACCTACCCAGTTTGGTAAAAGCCTTCCTTTTCACCTTGCTCCTGGTGCTGAAAGTTCCAACGACTGAGTTTTAAGTATAGCTGCCTATTTTTGCGTTATCCGTCGCAGATGAGCCGGGCCCTATCGTGTGCTAGGAAATGCAAGCCCTCTCAGATCTTATTTTAAAGAACCACTTAACTATTTTCATAAATTATTCTGCTTCTTAGAACTTAGGAATCCCTCCTGTTCGTACGTCGACCCTCGATCAAAATCTGCTTCTATCAAATTCTTCGCCTCGCCAGGAAGACCGAGAGCGCAGGAAGATTCTGAGAAAAACGTAAATGACGCTTATGAAGAATTCATGGTATTAATAGAACAACAAAAATTACCACATTATCGGGAAATTATTGAAGAGTCGTAGCTCACAGGGAGAGGCGAAAGGTTAGAAAAACTCAAATAGAACTGCACTAACATATAGAAGGAACTACCAACTGGTAAAAATAATCTATTGATGTAAAAAAGTTTCTACTGCACGTACTAAAATCCTTCGTTCGTGCCGTTTTACCGAATATCTTATCACAAGTAAACTGACTTCCAATTCACAGTGGTAGCAGTTCGTACCTGACAATATACAGGGTGTCCCAGCTATCTTGTCTACCCAAAATATCTCTGGAACATTAACAGCTATTGGAAAACGACTTTCACCGGTATCAATGTAGGGCTGGGGCCCGTGAATGTACATATTTGGAAACATTCTAAAACGAAAGCATATGTGTTTATTAACACAAACTTATGTTTTTTTTAAATGGACTTCCTATATTTTTTCTTCAGCAATCCATAGCATGACAAAGCACATAGACAATGGCCTTGATTACATCGCAATATTCCCATTACATCCCGAGATATTAAGACGCGAAGTTGACGCTTGAAACACCCGACATGCGCTGGTACCGCACGTTCTGAGGCTCAGGCATGAACCCCATGCTGCCCGTAATCGCGATGTGATTGACATGCGTAATCACACTTCCATACTTATCAAGAGGTCCGAAACGAATAATACGGTCTGCTGCCATCCTGCATTAACGTCGTACATTCCAGCAGGTATTTATCCCATAGGCTAGGGGTGATGCGGTTCTGTAACATATCTGTGTACCGCAACGTTAGTCACAAAGTTAACTTCGCTTATTGTTAATCCGTTACTAAAAAGGTAATGCCGTTCAACGTTAAAACTTTACTTTACTGTAGATCTACCACAAGTGACAGTTAATCATTCACTCGTAATAGCAAAATTCATGTTGATGGTTTTAGTGAAACGAGCAAGTGGACTAAAAGTTTTACCGTTGTTTAGGTAAAAAGTTTTGATTTGGGAAGTTCAGGTAGGACATACAAGATGAATGTAAACATATTTAGCCAATTAGTTTTATTATCATATAATTATCAATGTTATGTTTATCTGATGCGTTAAATGACAAATTGTTGCAAACAAATGTTTCTTAACATCACTGGGTAAAATGGCCCTTTGTTGAAACTTCCACTGTGATACCAGCACTACATACTAAACATAGCGTTCACATCTCATGCTCAAAGCGATGCCCATTGGCTTGCATACATAGGGTCACTCTGCGGATGAAAGATGCCCTACTTCGTGCTACTGTTTCCTCTTTGATGGCTGTACAAGCATCAATAATGCGTTGCTTCATGTCCTCTGGTGTTGTTAGTTCATGTTGGTAAACTGGATCCTTCACTGCTCCCCAAAGAGAATAATCCAGCGGTGTAAGGTCCGGGGATCGGGCAGGCCACCTATCTGGGCCACTTCGTCCTATCCACCTACCAGGGAACTTACGGTTCAGAAGTCGTCGTGCTCGTAAGGCGTTATGTGCAGGGCATCCGTCATGCTGATACCTCATGACCATTCTCTGGTTCAGAGGTACGGTGTCCAAGAGAACAGGAAGATTGTCTGCCATTTTGGATGCCATTTATAAAGAAAGGTCCGATAATGGTATCTCCAATAATCCCACACCAAACATTAACTTTCCACGGACGTTGATGCTCTACCTGACGGAGCCATTTTGGATTGTCTGCGGACCAATAATGCATATTCTTCATATTGACAATTCCTTTGTTGGAGAATGATGCCTCGTCGGTAAAGAGAACATCTGCAAAACAATTTGGATAAGTGAGAAGTTTTTGCTGAGCCCACCGACAAAATGTTACCCTATTGCGGAAGTCATTTCCATGAAGATCCTGGTGTAAATGAACATGGTAAGGATGAAATTTATGACGTTTAAGAATACGCTGTGCACTTGATTTCGACACACCAACTTCACGTTCAATTTGACACGTGCTGTTTTGAGGATTCACAGCTATGGTAGCGAGCACTGCAACTACAGCGCATTCATCTGTGCGTGTTCTAGGACGATGTCGAGGTCTTGGATTTAAGCTTCCCGTTTCACGTAGACGAGATGTGAGACTACCAAACATCCGGCGCGAAGGCGATGGCTTGTTAGGGAATCGTCTTCTGTACAGTCGTTCTGCCTGAACAACATTTCGTTCACCTACAACAGGGTATAGTACAGGTATGTAGAGTAGTGTAGAAAACAGACATATTAACTCAATAATCGTAATGTTCGCTGACAGTACTATCAACAAACAAGCAATCTCATAACGTATTTCCCGTCAACGTACATTCTAAATAGATCAGCAGCATTTCTACCATATCTTCATGTGTGTGCTTTATACTGTACAGTATAAGTTCCACAACACAACGTTTATTCACAATGTGTACTACCTCCGTGCCGTCACTAGATTACTCTGATGCACGACTACACTGGCAAGCGGTGTAGTGCATGCCAAAGTAACAACAAATGGGATGCTCGGAGGGTGGTGGAGTACAGGAGTTTGCATGGGTCGCCAATCATAAACAAGGCGAAGTGGTAACTGTGACAGTAGTGGGAACTACGTTGGACACTTGACTAGGTAGAGCCAGGCCCTGCACGACAGGCACAATGGGTCACATAACGCATTAGATAAACCTTATTTTGGGTGTGCAGGATAAATAAGACAACCTGACGGGTGTACACCGATCGGTACTGGTTCATATTGTGTACGTAGATACGTAAAACGTGCAAGAGGGAAACCATTATGTGCTTATGAGAGTTGATGGCAGCAGACCGTATCATTCGTTTCGAACCTCTTGATAAGTATGGAGATGTGTTTACACATGTCAATCACATCGCGATTACGGGCAGCATGGTGTTCATGCCTGAGCCTCAGGACGTGCGCTAGCAGCGCATGTCGGGTGTTTCAAGCGTCAACTTCGCGTCTCAATATCTCGAGATGTAATGGGAATATTGCGATGCAATCAACGCCATTTTGTATGTGCTTTGTCATGCTATGGATTGCTGAAGAAAAAATATAGGAGGTCCATTTGAAAAAACATAAGTTTGTATTAAAAAACACATATGCTTTCGTTTTAGACTGTTTCCAAATATGTACATTCACGGGCCCCAGCCCTACATCGATAACGGTGAAAGTCGTTTTCCAATAGCTGTTATTGTTCCAGATATATTTTGGGTGGACAAGATAGCTGGGACACCCTGTATATCACACAATACTGGCACTATGAAATATTTGTAAACCGAACGTTACACGTTACTCAAATAAAGCTTCCAATGATGAACACCTGTATTGGGCGTCTTACATTATCTATCTGTAATTTTATGATGAAGCTCACAATGACATTGTTTCTGATATAACATTATCTTTATGGTAAGGGTTGATCAGAGAAATCTGGTCACCTGCCTTTGATAATTCTACGAAGTATATATCGAAGCAGGTTTATAAATAGAATGTGATCTGAGAACTGAAACCATATTTTTGTGCGAACGTAAATACTCCTGGTCTTAGAAAACTCAAGGAGGCGAGTTTCTGCATATCTTGATAAATTTTATATTTTGGACTTTAAAAGTATGTTTTTTTTCTAAGTACATAAAAATGTATGTTCTAAAGTTACCTCATTTTTGGTTCCTCGGAACACTAAGAAAGTATCATTCTTATCTCATTCTTCGAATGACAAAAACAGGCGCCCCTAATGAAGAGAAAATAGCAGCACAATATGCCTGACGTGGCTATATATTTACGTCTTGAATACGCCAGTGGTCTCGCCCTTTCGTAGCGCCTTTTGTGAAACTTGAAAATATAAAAAGTAGACAAATAAACTTTCTTTACTGTTGAAGTGAACAATGTGAGTGGCAGATTACAGAAAGCTAGCCTAATTAGCAATTAGTGAAAATATAACTATCTAAAATTCAAATTTCGTTCAATCCGCGCAGATTTACTTACCCTGATTCCAGAGCAATCTTACGGCATACTTCATAGAGGCTGCCGTTAGAATACCTAAGGGAGCAAAAATTCATAGCCAGGTTGTCTAGAGTTCACCTGAGAAGTTTTGCACCAGGAAAGGAAATGAATAGTTCCTGTGTTGTAGGTCCTGGAAATATATTTCCTTCGGAAAGGAACACAGAACATTCATCATGGAGATTCACTTCCTGTTGCAGTAAGTATGGTGGAGGTAAAATGTGTGACGGATCCTTTTTATGTGTGATGTCTGTTAGGTGCCAGGGGGAAATCAGATATTCTTTTGGAGGGCTGTTTTCCCAGAGAGATTCCGGCATTGATGTTCTGCGATCTAACGCCATGTGAAGTCAAAATAAATATTTCAGACTCGAAAAACGTTTGGACTAAGAAGAGAATCATTTGTTCTGGGCTGTTCGTAAAATTATTTAGTTATATACTGTAATAAGACACGACAATAGTCCTGAGCAATCAGGCGTTATTACCGTATTCTTTCGAAGTTGCTAATGCAGTTTGAAACAAGTTTCTCTGTTGCACTGCTTTTGTTAAGAGCGCGATTGTTTTACTTTTAGTACATATGCTTCGCATTTTAGGATACATTTCCTGTTTTTCAGTGCTCCTTTCTGGAAATTTCGTGCTTAGACGTACGCACTGTTCTGTTATTTTGTTGTGTTTTGATCAGCCATCTCCTAACTATTGAAGATGGAAGTAATTGCAATGGCCTAGCAAAAGCGTGCAACAATGCCAAATATTCAAATATTTTTCATCTAACGAAACGAAATATGACTCTACACAATATGAACAAGATGTTCCAAAAAGAATGTCGAATCCTATGATAGGAGGTGGTACTCACCGAAACAGGAAAAATAAGTCGAATATACAGGGGTGCGGAGACGCATACTTTCCCATATAAACACGTTTTTGTAGCAAGGGCTGCGCGACGATTTGTTGCTTATATTAGCATAGTCGTCGCTTTGGTGCTATGTTAAATGTATCGGCTGGATGTTATGACGTTTAACTCACAGTATTCTACCTACCATTGGGTGGTCTGTACACAGTTGTGTAGTTCGAGTCGTGATGTACGACACATTAGTTTTTTTCTTCTACCACTTGTTAGCAATGGAAGTCTACTACTCGATAAGTGAAATGGCGGATATGATGTCTGCAATGGTACTCTGCGAACCCTTACTCTGTATGCTGAAAAATATCCACAGCGAAGAGCGCCTTCGGCAGACTCTTCCGGCGTCTGAGGGACAGCAGTACGGATGCACCTCAGAAGACTGACAGTGGAAGGCCGTGTACAGGCCTCACGGCTGACGTGGGGAAGCATGTGCTACGTTCAGTGGAAGAAAGCCCTGGGACCCCTGAGAGACAATTAGAAGCAGTAGTGAGCGTGTCCGGTTCTCTTATCTGGGATGAACTGATGCTCCACCCATATCATCTACAGAGCGTTCAGGCCATAAGGACACAGGATCATCATGGCAAACGGCGGTCCTGTCAATGGACGTGGCAGAAGTGTGTCGCAGATCCACTTATGACATCGAAGATTTTATTTACCGATGAGCCAGGGTTCACAAGAGATGGTGTTGTGAATTACCATAACCCAAGCAATTCTGGAAACAGAGCATCAACACTGATTCTCAAACGATGTAAGCGAAACCTGGTAGTCTAGGGAAGGCAGGATGTGGACGGGGCTGTAATCAGTTAGCATTGGTTGCCTTTTACAGTTACACACAATTTATTTCAAACCAGTAATTCCAGACTCAACAATAAATAAAAATACCACATGTTATTAATGAAGGAATAAACAACTATGAAAATAATAGTGTTTTCAGTTAGTTACAATTTAGAAAGTCACCATTAAATACAGATAAAGCAGATAATGTTTTATAAGCAAGCCACTGTGATCTGGCCAGAAGGCTTTACACGCCAGGAGTGGTAATAAATTATTCCACTTCCTCCAAGTTTATTCTCGAGGGTAATAATGTATTTGTAGACAGGCATGCGGTGGTGGCGTTGACGATGCACACGTCGACGAGTGTAAGTCCGTCATCAGCGGCTTACGTAATCAAGGTCACTCGTCTTCTATATAAGCGGGCAATGCACGCCAGCGGAACCATTCCGCTGTGAGCTCTACCTGCAACAGCATTGAAGCACTATGCCTCGTCGACGTGTGTATCGTCAACGCCGCCACCGCATGTCTGTCTAAATTATTAGCCTCGAGAATAAACTTGGTGGAAATGGAACAGCTGAAGCAGTTATATTAAATGGACCTATATTCTTCCGTGGCTGCAGGGTTAACTTTACTCTTGACGTCGCTACTGGGAATTCCGGTAGTGGTTGGTTTACACTAGCCATTGTTCGTTGTGAAAACCCATCCCTTCCTGGACTTGAATCTTTCGCCGACCGAGATCTAATCGCCTACAAAACATGACATTGTGGTATCCACCCGAAGACCCAAAGTAGACCTAGTTATGTGTGTAGTAATATGCCTTTTACATTGTACACACGCTCATGTTGAAAAGTTAGTAATGATGAAAAAATACATGTCTGGATGAAAGGACTTGGTGTACTTGCTGAAAATTTAACTGTAACTGGAATGTAACCTGTATTATAAATATTAATCAAGATTGATCCTTGACCTCTGTAACCGCTAGTCGTACATCGCGAACCGGGGGCTCAAGCATGCAACAGTTTGAAAAAATTCCAAAACATAGGGCCGCACTGCCTGCTGCCACAAACACGACAGAAGGCATCAGACACCAGGAAACGTAGAAAATAAGGTTTCAAAGGCTTCCTGCTGAAATACAAATACCAAATTAGAATTTTAAGGCAAGTGACCACAATCGTTGCTGAAGGCCTTACACGCCAAGAACGGCAATAAATTAAGAATTGTTTAAGAACTCGTAACAATTTATAACTTACAGGTATTGAAATATTAAAGGTTAGTCGCCGCAAACACAGAGGAAGGCATCAGTCGGCAGGAATGGCAGTAAATAAGGTTTTAAGGCTTATTGCTACAGTACAAATAACAAATTTGAATTTTAAGACAAATGACCACAATCACGGCTGATGGCCTTACAAGCCAGGAACGGCAACAACAGAAAAAAAATTAGAAACCTGCTGTAAAACAACAAATACAATAGCAAAGGTTAATTAAAAAACAAACAACTAATCACCAAACGAGTGAAATAAGATGATGGTAATCTTGTAACACTAACCTTATCATCCTCTGAACACTACACTGCTCGATTTATTCCAGAAGGCTACCAGAATTATTATCTAGACATATATAACCTTTAATGTAGGCATTACACGGTATTGTAATAAATAATACAATAATACAAGAACCAGTATATAAGTTCCTTAAAGAGTACTGAGGCAGATTATACCCGCAAAAGGCGTGGGCTGAAGGAGCGTTACACTGAACTCCTGGCTATCAGACCTCCTTTTAGAACACACGTGCCTTACAAGAACCGAGGGGCCACAGACAGTGCTCTGAGAAGGTCCGGCAACAAACATTTTCGCGAGCGATGAGATGGGCAGACTGATTTGTACCTACAAGCATCGAGTTGCCATCACCCATCGCAAACCATGAGTTTGCTTAAAACACTTGTTCAGAGAGCTCATACTGTCTCAGATCTAGATAGCTTACCTCAAGAACTCGCTCATCTAAAGACAGTATTCAGCGAAAATGGGTATTCTATCCTGCAGATTAACAGGGCACTAACAGTTAAAACCAAGAAGCAGGAAGTGAATAAAGAGGAGAATATGTTGGAACAATCTTTAGCTTTTCTTCCTTTCGTTAGCAACACTTCGTCTAAAATAGCAAGAATTCTCCGAAAATTTCAGGTAAAGGTGGTTTTCCGCCCACCATCGAAGATCGAGGACCTTGTGGGATCAGTTAAGGACAATCTGTTACTACGAAAGGCCGGAATTTACAAGATACCGTGCCAATGTGGTATAGCTTACATAGGTCAAGCCACACGCACCGTGAAAGAACGCTGCACTTAACATCAACGTTACACTCGCCTTTTGCAGCCAAACAAGTCCGCTATTGTTGAACATTGTATTTCTACTGGACATTCAAAGGAGTATGAGGAAACAATGATTTTGTCTACAGCAACGTCCTTCTGGGACTCCATTATTAAAGAATCCGTAGAAATACGACTGGCGGAAAATCTGTTAAACCGTGACAGCGGCTACCAGCTGGACAGTGCATGGAATCCCATCATCTCCACGATTTGCTCAAGTCGACGACGACAGAGTGCGTCGACGGCCGTGGCAAACAGCCACGCAGAGGGCGACTGAGTTCCGCTATTCCACCAGCGACGGCGCTGCCGGCGGGCAGTGTGGTTCATCTATCAAGTTTTCGACGCATGCGCCGAATAGTTACAGTACGCTATATATTGCGGAACGGAGGACGTTTTCGCCAGTCTGCGACGGCTCACCTGAAGATGACTGGAAGGTGCCCAGTTGAAATATCGTGCGGAGTATTGAGCGACGACCGGCTGCAAGCCCGAAATTTGTTTGAACAGTCAATTCGCCGGGAAAATTTTAAAATTCACAAGAGATGTATTCACTTCAGAAGATGGTAACTCAGACTACTGGCCATATAACGAATGACTAATGATAATCTTGCTGAAGGTACCTGACGTCCAAAAGAAACCAAGTGCAACCATATAACAAAGACGGAACTGGCGGTCTGCACTACGTCTCCAGAGTACTGTGTTTAGAGCGTCCGGAACGAGAAAGAAACCACTGCCACCAGAGTTGAAGAATCACCAACCGGCCTACAATCAAGAAAACTGTCAAAACTACACACCTTACTGGGCAGCAGCGGCAAGGTGGGGAAACGTGCACAGCCGTTACGTACACTTACCCCCAGGGCAGGTAACTGGGGTGTTAGTGGCCACCAGGCAAGAAAATTTACCTCTAGTTGAACTTAACAAATTGTAACGAGTTGAACGCAGTAAATAGTTATAAGAAATCCAGGAAAGCAAATCAGATCCGCCATTTACCAAGCACTCCACTCGCTGCTCTTCGCCTCGGTGACACTACGAAACCAAGTCACTGGAGAATCTCGAGATATCACAAGGGTGGTGGTTTCTCTACTTGCATTGAAATGCACTCATCTTAAAGCTTGCCGGATCCGGTTTACGACGAGTTCGTGCACCCTCGTGACCACAGCCGTTCCATTCGGCAGTCCACAAGTGTGCCGCCAGTGGTCCTGGCGTGTTGTGGCACTGCGCGGACCCGGCTCCTCCTGAGTCCCCAACCGAACTCGCACACTCACACGACGCAGAAAAACAACGAAGTCGCCTCAAAGATAGGGCAACAGCTACTAAATACCGATAACCGCCGCTGCTGCCACTAGCGGACCGGACACACTTGCGAAACCGAGTGGTGCCAGTGAACACAATAAGAAGACAAACAACCGTAACCATGCCAACTAAACGATACCGTCTGGCCTCCAACAGAGGGCGGACACCTAGAAACAGCACCAACGCGAGCCGCAGCACGGTTCAATATGGGCAGGCGTACTTGGCGACAGAATAATAGCGCTATACTTCCTATCACAAACGTAAATTGGTACGCATTATCTAGATTTTCTCGTTAATGTATTGCCTACCTTGCTGGAGGCTGTGCCATTAGAGCAACGAATACAAATATGGTCCATGCATGATGGAGCATCAGCACACTTTCGTCACTACCTGCGCTAATGTCTGACGCAGACATTCCAGGATCGCTGAACAGTTCGGAGTGGCCCCACATCTTGTCCCGATCGTTCCCCATACGTCCATTCCCCAGTCGTTTGAAGGAATTTGTCTACACCACGCCAGTCAACAATGTGCAGGCACTACAGGGCGACTTCAGTGGGTACCAGTAGGTACAACAGCAAATGGTTGTACTTCAGAGGATGCGCCATTCCTTACGCTGGAGGGCACAAGAGTTCATTGTCATGAATGGACGCCATGGTGAACACCGTCTATGAACAACTGTTTATATCAGAAAGTATGAATTTCCGAACCCATGGTTATTGGAGTTATCTCAAAAGTATCCATTTCCGGAACCATGTTTATTAGACTTTTTTCTCTCGTTTCGAGATTCTACCACCTCTCAAAGTATTCGACACGGGTTTATTGAACACCCTATGTGTGTGTGTGTGTGTGTGTGTGTGTGTGTGTGTGTGCCTCGCCTCCTCCGAAACAACTGGACCGATTTCAAACAGGAACCACATCCTGCCACAGTTCAGGATATGTTACGTTATAAACAATGAAATTTTTGGAAAACTGGCTCATCAAACGTAACGTTCAAATTTGTTACTTCTGTGCTAATTACTGTATTCGGAATGTATTTATATTATGTTTGTTGCAGCCAAATAGCCATACAAATTCAAAGTACAAAAATAATAATAAATGAAATTAGAAATTTTACGTATTGTGATTTGCATAGTCACTTATTGACCGTGTCCTCTTGGTATTGAGTTCTATATGGTAACGTTTTCATATTTCATCACAAAGTTTACAGTCAGACATTGCGTTTGGTTCAGGTATGACGTGTTGTTGCAAATAAGGTGGGGGAAACCATGGACTGCCATTCTGGTGATCACGTGTCTCATTTCCTAGTTTTCCTTTTTCCATGTTCGGTCAGTTATGGCGGCAGCGCTGTAAAGTTCTGGAGGTACATCTTCCCTTTTTTCCTTCAATGTTTTAATTAGACATTCCAAAGCGCTGTTGCTGGGGAGCATAAGGTTTGTCCGTAGGTCTTCAATGATGAAGGGTTCCCTCGCCAGCGGGTACACAAGCCTGTATCGTGTTGTTTTGGACAATCCTATTGCTTTCTTTATATAGGTCGCCTTCACTCTTTCTAGTGTCACTATATTTTCTACTGTAAGATGTGGACCGATAGCTTCGACGCCTTACGTCAGTATTTGGAAGATTTCGGCTCTGAATAGTGCCACTGATGTCTCTAGGCTAAGGGATCTATGTATTGTATTTCATGTTTCCCATTATTGCTTTCGTTGCTTTTTCTATTACATGTTCTGTGAAACATTTTCCAGTAGTTTGTACTGTCAGGTACAATCTTGTGTTTTCTCTCCCGTATGAAGATCTCAGCTGATGCAGGTGCTCTTCCTCCATTTCTGAGTACCATCATTTCTGTTTTTGCCACATTTATTTCGAAGCCGTGTTCGACACACTATATCGTTTATCGCTTCTTGTAACTTCGAAATGTCATCTGCTCTTATTACAATATCGTCTGCATATGCATATGAGATTACGCCCAGCCTTTGGGGTATTTCTTCCGCTGCAAGGTTAAATAACAGAGGAGTCAGTGAGTCTCCCCGTTGTACTCTGTTTGATTGGAGCATCGGCTTCGACAGGGAGAGGTTGTCTGAGATCCTTATTTCAGCCCATCGCAGTAATGCGGTAATAATTCGTGTCCATATATTGTTTTCTCGAAGGGTTTCCTCTATCTTTTTGGTCATTAAGTTTCTATTTATAAAGTTAAAGACTTTTTTGAAGTCTACAAATACTACTTAAAACTGTCTTCAAGGGCTTCCCACACGCTATTTAGCAGGTGTTCTATTGCAGTCAGAATTGATCTTCCCTTCCTGAACGCGATTTGGCTTTTGGGGATGTGTTCTCCAATTGTTTGTTTTATTCTTTCTGCTATTATTTTTGCGAAAACTTCGAGAGGTAAGTTTTCTATGGCTATGCCTCGATGTTTGCTAGAGTCTTTGGTGTCTACTTCCCTTTACATAGCACTCTTACTATTGACTGTCTCCACTATTCTTGAATGGAGGCTTGTTCTATCCACTTACTGTACAGTTTTGCCCAGATTGGCGTTAGTATTTGAGCAGTGTCCTTTAAATATTCCGAACATATTTTGCTGACTGTACTTCATAGGCCTCTAAATGTAGCTGCACGAATACATCATTGTACGATATATAGTTCAAGAGATATGACGTAACAAACACTGAGATACGTGAAAAAATATGGCATCATGTAGGAAATGTTAATACATTTATTCTTTACTGATAAAACACTCCTACAGTCGAGTCAAATTAAGGAAATCATTGAGACCTGACAATGCTTTGAACAGTTTTCTATTGTGAAGCGCTACCTTTTATAGGCCAAAATAATAGCCGTCTCTAGAGTTATGAAAAGGTATTGTTGCCATACGAACGTTTACAAAATTGTGTTGCAGACACGCGAAGCAGATGTACCTATACGTTTGTGCATTATGCCTTTTCTTTGTGCTACAGTTTCATAATTTCAAAGGTTTTTCGCTAATCATGGAAATAAATGTTTCGGTACTACACCACAAACACAGTTCACATTTTGTTTTCTTTTCTAACAGAAAACTGGCAAAATTGAGGTCCAGGCTATCCCGGGTTTGTCAGCTGGTATAATCGAGTGTACAGCGCACTGACTGACATTATAACACAGCGATAATCATATGGTAATACATGCTGTTTGTATCAAATGTTCAATACGTACTTTTCATCTTAATTCACGCTGTGTCCCTTACTCCATTTCTAATGCTATTTCATCAGTATCCAAAATGTAGCACAGAGATATGAATTCTACGTATCACCAAGACGCTAAAATCCTTACAATAAACGGAATGGCTGAGAGGCTCAGGAAACTTGCACAGAACTCCAGCGAGGCGACTCTCTCTGCATTTGTGATGAGTTGGTGCTTTGTCAGCAACTTCTCGCCGGCCTGTAGATGCCGTTCTCTCCATGCACTAACTTCGCTCCCGGAAACAGAGCGGAATTTTCATCTCCGTCTTTTTCAACCATAACTACGTTTCATTGTAATGTGGTAGAGCTCCATTCATCTGTTGACTTTGATGCACTACGTATAATAAGTCGACAGCTCTCTATTTGCACCAAAATGGAGACAGATAATTTTTACGGAACATAAATCGTTTCACTTACAATCGTTTCCAAAAATTCTCTTCCGGACAATTTCTACATCAATAATGTCAGTCATGTTGTGGACTCTTTAGCTGCGTAAGTAATTTTGAGAAAACAGGTTGAGCGATGAAAATTAAACCTCTAGGGCATGTGGGAATCGTTTGTACATCACACAATATCGATGCTGTTTAAGCTGTTTACATAAGAGCCCCACATTGTTTTATCCGACATCATGCATCGTCTTCATAATTGCGTATTTCAAGTGTTCGAAGAACATAGGTAAGGGACTTACATCACCATCTACACAAGTTTCAGATCGTCCAGGAGCTGAAACCCAACGATTAACTAATGCGGCGACAATTCTGTACGCCAATGCTTCATAAGATAAACGACGAAAATCTTTGTTAAAAACGCACAAATGTTGGACGAACCCTGAATCCATCTTAATGGATTTGTTAACAAATATATATATTGTGTTACTGGGCACAAAGGAACCTACTGTGCTACATCAACAGATTGCAGTAAAGTCCTGTGACTATCATTGTATCTGATCGACAGGTCACCTTGCTCTAAACTTCTGGTACTGAAAAATGTAGACATTTCTTAAATTATTGACAATGGCTGGATTCAGAAAGATGCATCATCTCACACACACAGCACGAATATCGACGGCTGCAATAGGTCAGTTGTTTGGCAATGTGTGTGTGAAATCCTATGGGACCTAACTGGTAAGGTCATCAGTCCCAAAGCTTACACACTACTTAACCTAAATTGTCCTATTGACAAAAACACACACACACACACACACACACACATACACACACACACACACACACACACACACACACACACACACACACACACACACACACACACACGAGAGAGCACTCGAACCTCCGCCGGGACCAGCCGCACACTCCATGACTGCAGCTTCTTAGACCGCTCGGCTAATCCCGCGCGGCAGTTGATTGGCAACCATGTCACTAATAGAAACAGTGACGTTAAGTGGCCTCCGAGATCCACCGCTGTGCCAGCGTGCGATTTCTTCTTGTGGGGTAAGCAAACAATACCGCTATGGAACTGTTACAACAAAAGAACTGAAAGTGAAGATCCGCGAAGCAGTTGCCAAAATTCCCTCCGAAATGTTCCTTCGAACCATGCGGGGAGTTCATCTGCAAGATGTCACCTTCAAGAAATAGATTTGTTTTATCTATTGTTAATTTCATGTTTTTTGCTATTAAATGACATAAATAAAAGTAATTAAGATTTCGTTTACAACAGCATTCCGTTTTTTTTTTCTATTTTTCGTTGATATCACTCTGATTTAAACATACGTTGGAGAAACCCCTTCTGCCTACCTTATGTTGTCAACACGGGAAATTATGCACTGAATCGGTTTCCGCTACAACGACATTATTCGACAACTCATCCACTATCCTGAGACTCAAAACACTGAAGATCTAACTCGTAGCAATCGCTAGTGATCAACAATGCCCAGTGACGATGAGTATCAAAAAATTTGTGGCTAGTACGTGCCGCGAGAAAACTCCAAGATTACTCCGCGTTACCTTTCTGGTGAGAACTAGGAGGCCCGTGTTGTTCGACATTACACTCAGTGACTCCCACGCGATCAGTTTGGCCTCTAAGCAGTCATTACGAACAACAGTAACGCCCGCCCCCATCCCAACTCTCTCCCGCTCTGCAAAGCCATCATGGTGCACCAAGGCGTTGAGCAAGGGAATGTTTGACAATGGTAGAATAGTTTTGAGGAGACCAGGTACAACGCAAGTGTTAAGGTCCCACGCGTTCAGAAAAATTTGAAATTTGTGGTAAGATATTATGGCACCAAACTGCTGAAGTCATCGGTCGCTAAGCTTACACGCTACATAATTTAACTTTAACATACGCTGAGGACAACACCCACATCCATGCCCGAAGGAGGACTCGAACCTCCGACGAGGAGGAGCCGCACGAACCGTGACAAGGCGCCTCACACCGCGTGGCTACTCCGTCTGACTGCGCGTTCAGAAGAGGATCATTCGTATTTTGGAGTTCTTTAATCTATCAATTTCGGATTTCTCCCGTCACTGTGGAGGTTAGTTTTTGGGGTGTGGGCTATCGGGATGGGATCCTTCACTCAACTACCCACTTCCACAGTTGACACATTAGCGATGAGTTTGGTAGTACATGAGGAGACCAAGCCACCTTGTGGATATCACAGTCCAGGAGACAGGAATCACATGGAATGTAGTAGCCTGTGGTATCTGCTGACATGAAACCGACTGATCTCGCTTGACCTCCCGCAGTGACCGAGCGGTTCTAGGCGCTTCAGTCCGGAACTGAGCTGCTGCTACGGTTGCAGGTTCGAATCCTGCCTCAGTCATGGATGTGTGTGATGTCCTTAGGTTAGTTAGGTTTAGGTAGTTTTAAGTCTAGGGGACTGATGACCTCAGATATTAAGTCCCATATGCTCAGAGCCATTTGAATCATAGTACACATACACTAGATGAGCTAAGGAGGGACGTAGTCGGATAGTGGGACTTCGGCATGTGTCGTAAGGGCTCGACCTCTTTGCGTACAGAGTGACAGAGAGCATCCACGTAGCTCTGTACAGTGTCGAAAAACACAGAAATCAGAATTACGCAGCAGCATATTTTTATTTCACAGATTTGCATAGATGAAAACTTTCGAACAGACTGCCTCTGTTTTTGTTTTTGTTTTGTTATTAATTCAAAGTGGTATTATTTCACTTTAAAAAGACCTAGTCTCCAGTCTCTGCTTTCATTGAATCTAAGCGCAGACCCGTTTGAGGAAGAGCAGCTGGTGCTAAATTATTTCTGTTTTGGTTTCTGTCTTTTTATTAATTCACAGTGGTATAATTTGACTTTAAAAAGACCTAATCTTCCATACTCTGCTTTCATTGAATCTAATCGCAGACCCGTTTGAGGAGGAGCAGCTGGTGCAAAATTAATTTTTAGCCGTTTAAAAAATTGTTGAGTGTAGTAAGTAGGTGATGTTGGGGTTTAATCGAGTAGCTAAGGAGAAAGCTAAATAACAATGTTAATTCTCATTTTTAGGACTTCAAATTGATCTTAGCGAAAGGTAAACGAAGCATTAGCAACATGTACACTGAAGCGCCAAAGAAACTGGTACAGAGATATGTAAACAGGCACAATACGGCCCTGCGGTCGGCAACGCCTATATAAGGCAACAAGTGTCTGACGCAGTTGATAGATCGGTTACTGCTGCTACAATGGCAGGTTATCAAGATGTAAGTGAGTTTGAATGTGGTGTTATAGTAGATGCACGAACGATCCGAGGTAGCAATGAAGTCTGGATTTCCCCTAACGACCATTTCACAAGTCTACCATGTATGTCAGTTAGCCGGTAAAACTTCAAATCTCCGACGTCCCTGCGGCCGCAAAAGATCCTGTAAGAACGCGGCCGACAAGGGCTGAAGAGCATCGTTCATCGTGACAGACGTTTAGTCCCTCCATAAACTGCTGCAGATTTCAATGCTGGGCCATCAACAAGTGTCAGCGTGAGAACGATTCAACGAAACATTGTCGATATGGGCTTTCGGAGCCGACGGTCATGCATCTTTGATTAGTGCACGACATAAAGATTTACGCCTCGTCTGGGCCCGTTAACACCGACATTCGACTGCTGATGACTGGAAACATGTTGCCTGGTCGGACGAGTCTCGTTTGAAATTGCATTGAGCGGACGAATGAATACGGGTATTGAGACAACCTCATAGATCCAAGGACCCTGCATATCAGCAGCGGACTATTCAGCCTTGTGGAGGCTCTGCATTGGTTTGGGGGGGGGGGGGGCAGTTGGAGTGATATGGGACACCTCATTGGTCTAGATACGACTCTGACAGGTGACACGTACACAAGCATCCTGTCTGATCACCTGCATCTATTGACGTCCATTGAGCATTCCGACGGACTTGGGTAAGTCCAGCAGGACAATGTGACACCCTACACGTCCAGAATTGCTACAGAGTTGCCCCAGGAAGACTCTTATGAGTTTAAACACTTCCGCTGGTCACCAAACTCCCCAGACATAAATATTATTGAGAATATCTGGGATGCCTTGCAACGTGCTGTTCAGAGGACATCTCCACCCTCTCTTACGAATTTGTGTGTATCCCTGAACTGCTGTGGCAATTACGGATTTGTGGGTATCCCTGAACTGCTGTGGCAACCACAACTGTGTGTGTGTAATCTTATGGGACTGAACTGCTAAGGTAATCAGTCCCTAATCTTACACACTACTTAACCTAAATTATCCTAAGGACAAACACACACACCCATGCCTGAGGGAGGACTCGAACCTCTGCCGGGACCAGTCGCACAGTCCATGACTGCAGCGCCCGAGACCGCTCGGCTAATCCCGGGCGGCGGTAACCAAAGCTACGAATATTCATCATGAATATGAATAATCGCTTCAGAAGTATTTTGGTCGTTTAATACTGTACCACTACCGGTTTCGTGACGTTAAAACCACATCTTCAGATGACATATGATGAAAACGTTAGAGCGGAAACGCTCGGAATCTTTTCTCCCAATATTCGTTGTCCGCCAGATACAAAACACTGCTAAAAGACGGTATGTCCTGGATTTTGGATGTATTTTGGCAATTTTGTAAACAATGACATACCGTCTTTTTGCGGTGTTTTGTATTTGACGGACAACGAATACCGGGAAGAAAGATTCAGAGCTTTTCCGCTCTAATGTTTTAATTATATGTCACCTGAAGATGTGCTTTTACCGCCACGAAACCGGTACTGGTACAGTAATAGAGGACCAAAATACAGTTGAAGCGGTTATTTATACCCTCCAACACTACTTTAGACATTAGTCTAGGCTTCTGCGTGCTCGCGGGGCCCTGCACCATACTAGTCAGGTGTACCAGTTTCTTTGGCTCTTCAGTGTATGAATTGTGAGGATTCATTTTTGATTGTTTTAATTATATTTAATTTAACTCAGCACTGTTCAGTATATTTTTATATCCCATACCTTCGTGTCAAATTAACTACTCCGGGGGACACAAACGGGCAATGTTATACAGTATTTTCTGTCTGAGCCATGGGGCACAACGATACTCATGCAGGTCATGACCAGTACACTCTGTACTTCCTCATGCACCCACTTCTCACCCTTTAAATAATTTACCCAATCATATCATTTTCTTGCGGTCGAGGAAAGGAAGAGCTCTCTCACACTAATTTACTCCTCCTACTCTTTCTTGTGATCTAGCCTCGGAGTCCTATAATATACTTTTATCCCGACAGTTACATGCCTTTGCTGCAATGGTTCATTTTTGTAGAGAGACTCATCCATCACGGCCTATTTTCCTCTTCATTTGTTAACGATGGTAGCTCGTAGTGAGAAACTGGCTTTACACTCTCCGGTGATACAATGAATTAAAACTGTGGTCCCGGCGGAGGTTCCACTCCTCCCTCGGGCATGGGTGTATGTCTTTGTCCTGAGAATAATTTAGGTTAAGTAGTGTGTAAGCTTAGGGACTGGTGATCTTAGCAGTTAAGACCCATAAGATTTCACACACATTTGAACAATTAAGACTGTGTTTGCACGTTATTCGACGGAGCAGGATATGGAGAAGAAGCAGTAAATAACTTTGTTGTGTTCTGGGAATGTGGCATCCGTCTTTCTCTTCCCTCTGATGGTGAAAATTCCTTTTCGCCAAACGCATTTGCATTAGGATGGAAAATACCAGACTTTTTAAACTCAAATTTTTCATTTTGCATCGTCGCAGTGTTAATATATACAAGTCCGAACAACTGAGCTATTTGGTACTGGGTTTCCACTCTTACCGCATGGCTCTTAGTCCATGTCTTAATTTCCCGGCCGTATAAAACCATTAATAGTCCCATCTCAATTTAAAATGGGAACATACCTCTTCAATAAGGGATAAGTAATGAAATTAATAGTAATTTGAAAACTGGTGGAAAACTATTGTAACCCTATGTGTAATTATTTAGTTGCAGTTATTCAAAGGCGTACACACATTTAGCGTACCGTTTAAAAGCATATGCCCCTTACGTTGGTATATGTAAGGAAGTCAAGGGGTACTAATTGGTAGTTCGTATTTTACTCCACTGCTTCTACCCGGTTTTATCCCAACTGTATCTTACCTGTAAAACTCCTTTCAGTTAAAAGTATTACCCATCATATTACTAGTTTCAGCTTGTAATACAACAATGTAAGTATCATACTGAACACAAAATACTCCAACGTAAGATACTCAACCTCAAAAATCCAACACATTGCCGAGGCCAAACCTCTTTTTCTCTAAGCAGGTTTGTTTTATTCAAGATTCCAATTCTTTATATTATTATCCACGCTTTTATCTGCAAAACCCCATTTTTCAAAATACGAGGGTTGTCCAGAAATTAAGTTCCGATCGATCGCGAAATGGAAACCACAGTGAAAACCAGAAACGGTTTATTTGCAGCAGTTAGATACACCTTCCACCTACTTCTCTAAATAGTCGTCGCTCCAACTTCGAGTTTTGTCGTAGTGTTGTATCAACTTTCCAATATCCTCGTTATAGAAAGCAGCCAACTGCACTGGTCTGTGGAGAAATTTTGTCTTCATAGCCAGCGGTTCTTGTGAGCAGCGATGTGACTCACGAGAGCCAAATACGGACTGTATTGAGGGTGATCAAACACTTCTCGTCGGAGACGCTGCAGGAGCGTCTCCATTGCCCTTGCAGTGTGCGGCCGAGAAGGAACTGCTCGACAGCTGTGTTATGTGGGCTGTATGACACAGGCGAAATCTCTAACCAGGCCCTCATACTTGACGGGAGACACTATTCCCTACGCATCTTTATGTGCTCACTGCCCACTCAAAACTGAAAAGAGCGGTGCGACACGATCGACAGGCACACTACAGACACTGCCCAACACATCTGTGCAAAGCTTTACCGCATTATCCCAGTGGTTTCCATTTTGCGACCGATCAGAACTTATTTTCTGGACAACCCTCGTAATTAAGCCACGTTACTGCTCTACTCTACTGGTCGACGTTGGAACCAACATCTCGCTGTACCAATAACATTTCCATCATCCGCGTACCGCTTCTCGCGCAGTTCATCCTTCATTGGGTCAAAGGGACAGCAGCTTAGAGAGCCGGGCTATGGGGAGGATGAGGAAGGACAGTCCAAGGAAGTTATGTGAGCTTCTCTCGGTGCACAGACTTGTGTGAGAGATTGATTATTCATGGAGAAGGTGAAGTTCTTTTGCAGTTTTGTGACGACGAAGACGTTGTAGCTGTTCCTTGAATTTCCTGAGGGTAGCACTATACGCTTCAGAGTTACGCGAACTTATTGAGATGATAACGGACGCTTTCCTCAATGACTCATCCTGCTTCTGTTCACTAGCAGGTCTCCATAGACATTCTGAGGGTACCGATGAATATCTGCGACTTTCAGATTTTCCCCCAAAGAAACTCAATGACAGCTCTCTGCCTGGAACGCACCTATGTTACAGACGCCATTTTGAAAGCTACTTATAACACCACCACATATAATGAAAGTGAGAATATTCCACGATGTCTCTCAACAAGCTCTGCATTTTTCAGCCTAAATTATCCAACAAAAAATATGTTGCATTACTTTTTCTGAACAGCAACGCTTTTGACACTAACAAGCCTTATGGCAGTACTGAAACTGCCGGCTGTATTGATGCTCTAACGGCAAGAAAACAATGTTACCAACTCATAAAGGAAAATACGAAGGTTCTCGGTTTCACCTCAGCACCCAGTTATACCCCAAATTCCCCTACACTGCTATCCAAAAAGTGTTGGAACACCGGTAAGGTAGAAGATATTGCGTTTCACTTAATGTGCGCACACAGAATGGCAGGAAGAGTAAATGATAGTATCTGTTGGTGACTTGAGGCTATAAAAGTTGCGACATGTATTACATAGAGTTGCCGTGTCTAGCAGAGTCATGGTTGTAGCTCAACATGGTATTGCCGACCATTGGGGCCGAGTAGTTCTAGGCGCTTCAGTCTGGAACCGCACATTATGCTACGGTCGCAGGTTCGAATCCTGCCTCGGGAATGGATGTGTGTGATGTTCTTAGGTTAGTTAGGCTTAAGTAATTCTAGGGGACTGATGACCTCAGATGTTAAGTCCCATAGTGCTTAGAGCCATTTGAACCAACATGGTATCGATTCAGTCGGTCCGAGCTCGGATCAGAGTTATGTATTTCCATGTTGCTTCAGTGTCATTATTCGTAGTGGTGGCGAGTGGTGATGTGCCAGTCTTTGAACAGCCCAAAACGATGCGTTTAATTTGTGAGAGGTCACGAGAGCGTGCTGGCTTGAGCAATAACCCAGCACCCTCTTCATGGAAGCAGGTAAATGGAGTACCGGCCGCATGTGCTCATTCAGTAATATGATAACGTCACAGAGGTGCTGAGGGTAGAACACACGTCAGAGATGTAATGCCTACTGTCCAGCCTACCAGACGTAATAATGTAGTGGTTCGCCACTACTAGCTCGAGAAGACCACGTGATGCCCCTTCAGGAACACTTTTGTCGTCAAAGGATGGCTGAAATGTAGAGTGATAGCCACACTGACACTCTGTGGTGCTGTAGATGTCATCCATTTTCTGACTCTAGCCCAGTGAGAGTGCACCGCTGTAGACCACTATGACTTGTCTCTCAGTCGTTACTCACATGGGGTTGTGGGCGTCCTGTATGGAGATGAGTACGGCACTAATGAAGACAATAATTCCTCAGTCTCATGACTGTCGTTGGAGGTTCACCAATGTGAGCGTCGTCATCAATGAACGATAAACTGCGTTTTTGAAGGCCAGGGATCCAGCCTCTTATCGAATGACGACAGGTGTTGATGGATGCTACTGCAGCTTCCATGACCTACAACACGAGCCTGTTATACACAAAAGATATTCGTATGTGATATCTGATTTACACATCTGTCCCATACCGTTATACACAGAATGTAGATAGCGTTACTCCTATCTAAATTGTGCGATTATGTTGAAATGATAATCATTTTTTCAATACTTGCAGTCGTGTTCCTAGCTCTGAAACGAGAGCCCCCATCCTGTTCCTTGACCTGGACGTGCCTAAAACATCGAACTATTTTCCTGATACAGCCGTTTGTAGGCTTTATTTTCGAAATCGCAGTAGAGCAGACCTGGTGTCATGATACAAGGATAGGAAAAAATACGTGAACACCGCCAGAAATAAATGCTTGAATTTAAATTCAGATGCTTGTCAAACCTGCAAGTTACGCTATTCTATTTTACCACGGACGCTTCCCGTGCAGTTTGCTTGATGCCTTGATAATGCCAAATGGTTCAAATGCTTCAAATGGCTCTGAGCACTATGGAACTCAACATCTGAGGTCATCAGTCCCCTAGAACTTAGAACTACTTAAACCCAACTATCCTAAGGACACCACACACATCCACTTCCGAGGCAGGATTCGAACCTGCGACCGTAGCAGTCGCGCGATTCCAGACTGAAGCGCCTAGAACCGCTCGGCCACAATGTCCGACTGATAATGCCAGTTGTGGTCAGAACAGTGTTCCGTGTAATAGCGAGTGTATTATGTTGGAACTAAGTGGGCTCGAACGCGGGAAAACTGTTGGTACTTGTATGGTCCGTACTTTCTTAACCAACATACTGAAGTACTTGTGTTTCAAGAGACATCGTATTGAAGGTTTGGCCGCATACAGGGAAAGCGAGTAAACGTCATCAGCTAAGTCACAACGTGGACGAAAATGTGTGTTGAGTGACAGTGACGGGCGGTCATTGAAGAGGATTGTTACGAAAAATAAAATGACGGCACTGCAAATGTCGATATGTCGCACTCTAGAACCATGTCAGCACCGAAACAACTGGAACGGAGCTTCATAAGCAGGCACCTGCAGGGCGAGATGGAATTCCAAAACATCTCATCAGCGATCCAAATGCCTTTAACAAGAAAACGTGGTGTCGAAGCCACAAAACCTGCACTATCAGATAAAGGAAAATAGCCGTTTAGTCGAATGAGTCTTATTTCACACTGTTTTCAACTTCTGGCCGAGTGTATGTGATGATTTGGACAGTGACACTGTGATATTGCGTGGGTCCCATGGTTGCTCTGGAACGTCGCACTACTGCCAAAGATTATGTGACCATTTTGGCCGATCACGCCCATACCATGGTACAATATTTGTTTCCCAACGGGCACGCTGTCTTCCAGGACGACAGAGTCAGTGTTCACACAGCTCGCATTGTTAAGAAGTGATCTTGTGAGCACGAAGATGACTGGTTGTATCCTCCCTGACCACCACTGTCGTCAGATCTCAATATTATTTAGCCACTGTGGTCTACTTTGGAGAGAAGGGTACGTAAGTGCTATCAACCTACACCACCGCTATAGTGTGTCTGTAAACTGAAGAGTGAGCGGCGCGTTTGGTGGGGGAAGTGGCCATTCCCGGAAGAACGCTGTCATCGCCTACAGGGGCACCCAAAATCAGTTTCCCGTTACCTGTCAAGTGGCGTAGATCGGCGTGCAGTGAAATACGTCGTTTCTGTTGATGGGATCTTATTTGCCAGTGTCAGTCACTTATCCTTGTATACTCACTGATATACTTCGGTATTTGGAAGTGATGGATGTTCACACTGCATTGCAAGAAAATGCGCAGAATATGAAGAAGAGGAGACGTTTGCGGAGTAACGAGCGTTTGATCGTCTCTAATGCTATTACAGCTTGTGTTAGAGGCGACACAAAAAGAACTGTTGGCTAATATTTCTAGTCCCAATCAAAGAGCTGCAATTTATGCAAACGTCAACCTCGCCACAACAGGACGCAGAAGGAAGTAAAAGCAAAAATAAGCCGCATGCTTTACTGGAATCGCCACGAAAAAAACTAATAATTTTGGGAGGAAACCCATCGTTGTAGACAGTTGAACAATCACGTAAAACCTTTGATGGTTATGAAACAGCAGCATTTGAATGTATTCTGTCACTAAATCTCTTTTTCAGTTACTATTAATCTGATTCTAAGACATATTGCCTACAACATGAGAGCAACAGCTATTCCAAACACTACTGAAATTTCCTTCAAAACATTTACTCCGATATTGTTGTAGTTGGCAGAAGAGCCAACACCGTGTTACTAGAGGAGGCCGAAATGCACGCGTTTAGCTCACGCAGGCTGGCGTGAGGAGTGAAGAACTATACTGATGTGAGGTCTGGAACATGACAAGGAATTAGAATTCAGAAAGCGGACGTAGCTAGTTTGATACTTAACTTTAATCCATTAATGATAAACGTCGCTCTTGACGGTACATGATTCACAATATCAATATCAATAGTAACTGAATATGGCGCCTTGCTGGGTCGTAGCAAATGACGTAGCTGAAGGCTTTGCTAAACTATCGTCTCTGCAAGTGAGAACGTATGTAGTCACTGAACCATCTCTAGCAAAGTCGGCTGTACAACTGAGGCGAGTGCTAGGGAGTCTCTCTACACTAGACCTGCCGTGTGGCGGCGCTCGGTCTGCAATCACTGACAGTGGCGACACGCGGGTCCGAGGTATACTAACGGACCTAGCAAGTGTGGTGTCCGGCGGTGACACCACAGATATTGGACTTATAAGTGAAAAGCTTGTCATACGAGGTGCGTTCACATATTAACTTTTATTGTTTGCTAAGAACTTCATTTGTTAATCTACAGCAATATTATCCACTTCAAAATATTCCCGATTACATACTATACACTTATACCAGAGCTTTATCCAATTCTCGAAACACTTTAGGAACTATTTCCTCGGGATAGTCTCTTAGCTGTGCATCTTAAATCTCATCTGTGCTTGTAAAACCGCTGTCCTTTGAAATGTTTATACCAGTTGTATGTTCTTGGTTTACTCATAACAAACACACCAAAAGCAATATTTAACATTTCTAAAAATTTCATAAACTTTATTTAATGCTTATAACAAAATTTATTACAGATTCTCTCATCTATTTTTATACAAAATAAATAATCGTTGATGCTACCAAAACACATGTAACATTTTTGACAGCTGACAACAGAGTAAATACCGAATATGCATAACATTTTTCACATACTTTTCAGACATGTTTACGAATACAGTGAGAAAAAAAGTAGTGCCTATCTGACTAGTACATTACACAAAATTACAAATTTTTAGTTACTTTTTAAACACTCCTCGTGTTGCAAGATTTGTTACGTTTCAACGCAGCCCTTCAAAGAAAACTTCTATCTTTTAATAGAAACACAAAGCAAGAACAAGCCTTAAACTATACAGATTGATTGCGTTATATAGAGTTCTTTTTACATTCACATGAACAGGCGTTCTGTTCTATGTTTGTAGTAGAATCCTGGAAATTGGAAATTTGTGGCAAGTTCCTATGGGACCAAACTGCTAAGGTTATGGGTCCCTAGGCTTACACGCTACTTAATCTAACTTAAACTAACTTAGGCTAAGGACAACACACACACCTGCACCCGAGGGAGAACTCGAACCTCGGACGGGGATAGCCGCGCGAACTGTGGTAAGGCGCCGCAGACCGCATGGCTACCCCGCCCCGCGGTAGAATCCTGACTTCCGTTCTTATGCTAATATTATTTGGTCTATAATGTTGTGTTTCGGAAGAAGCTGTCGTCTTTGTATCCCTTGTGGTCTTAACGCATTTGTCTAAAAATAAACGCAGCAGCCGGGGCGTATCTCCACACAGCGTCGCCACAAATTTATAGCATGCGTTGTGGCAGGGCCGGCACTACGTTGTGAAACAGCCTGTAGAAGAGCCTTGTGACGTAGCTGGGTTGGCAGAGTGGGGACTCGCTCGCTCGCTCTTCAGTTCACCGACAGACTATACCCCAAATTGCCACTATTTTGCAGAAGGAATGGCGTAAGGTTCTCTTGCAAACCACAGACTACTTGTATTTCTCCATTCCGAGACGTCTGAAAGCTGTTTGAAATGCTATCTGTTTTCCTACACCATATTAGGAAGGGTAATGTGTTGTGCTTGTGGGTTTTCATTTTTTTTTTTCACACTCTGTTCCAATGGTTCAAATGGCTCTGAGCACTATGTGGCTTAACTTCTGAGGTCATCAGTCGCCTAGAACTTAGAACTAATTAAACCTAACTAACCTAAGGACATCACACATATCCATGCCCGAGGCAGGATTCGAACCTGCGAGCATAGCGGTCACTCGGTTCCAGACTGTAGCGCCTAGAACCGCACGGCCACTCCGGCCGGCCTCACACTCTGTATTTGAGGTACCGAGGGGGATAACAATTCTACAGGGTCGGCTACAGACTCAATTAAATATCTAAGTTTTGATACATTTTCATAAATTTTATTGATGAAGTTCACACGATTAAACAACATAAGGAAGTACTGGTATGCTTGGCAAAACTGCCAAGGTTACGAGACAGTTAGTGCTGGACCAGCAGAAAATACTCGCTCGGTGATGAAAAACCACAAACGCAAGTTACCAGAACACACGGAGAAAATGAACCAACATGTTCTTATTATCTTTCCGTGCAGTGTGAATCAATGGAACTCAATCGTATACTGATGAAGATTCCCTTAGTTGCTATCGAAGCCGGATCAGTGCAATAAAATTAGTGCGACCAGATGGCTGTTTCAACCACCAGTGAAACTTAAATACGGGGTGTGAAAGTGAAAAAAAGAACCACTCAATTAAGTTGGAGTAAGAGAGATACTGTCTAATGATAAGACATGTGAGTGGAATTTGATAGTGAGTCCGCTGCTCCGTCTGTGAGGCTGTAATGGAACTTATCATTAACTGGCTAAGGCTCACTGCTACTGAAACGAAAATACAGAAGTTTCATGGGACGCCATCGTTTCTTAATTTCGCACTCACCAGAGAAAAACGAAGATTGAGCACACAAATTATGCAACAAATATACGCTTGCGGAAGCCACAGATTGGCACCGGAGCCTGCTAATCCGAACATCCCCCTTCATCCCTGCCACATCATGAATCGTCCATATAATTCACAAAATAATCCTTACACATTAATGAACGTTGTAGAAATTTCACATTTTCCTCAAATCAAGTCAAGCATCCCGAGCCAATTTCATCTCTGCTTTGCTCGCAGAGAAGCAAACTTGTACCTATAGTGAAATCCATTCGACTGTACTGTTCAGCATGCTTACCAACAGCCGGCACGTATCCAGGAAGTGAAGTTGGTAGCACGAATTGTTCCGCTGGGCGGCCATTCGGCGAAAAGCTGATGACACACGAAGTGAATTCGGCTCCGTGTCTTTATTCACATATTCTTCAGAACTGATACTAGAATGAAGTTTAACTGTGGCGTGATAGTTTATTATTGAGTCGATCTCCATTAAGGTTGTAAACGGAATCAGAATTATACTTTAGTAATACAAAATACATGAGAATGTGAATTTTGGGGGGTTGGCCCGAGGGTGATCCCTCCAAAGTAGCAAATTGAGTTTCAACATTATATAACGGGTGATTATAATTCAACTTTCCTTATTTAACATGTTTTAACACGGGAACTAAGTATCATAAATGACCAGACTTGGTAGCATTAGTGTCAACAACATGAGGAAGAGCAATAATGCAGAATCAGTTTAATTGAAACACTTTTATTGCTCTGCTACGGTATATCATACCATTACGCACCGGTACCATTATTGCTGCAAAAGGGGCTCAATATGGCGCCCATCAGTGTCCATAAGAGACTGAAAACGCAGGCTTGCATTCTGCACTGCAGAACAATGCATGTCCGTAGGAATGCTGGCTACCTCTCTTGATATGCTGCGCTTCAGATCAGCACATGTGTGAATGTTCCCCTTCTATGCCCTGTCCTTCAGGAAGCCACACAAGCAAAAATCACAGCGAGTGCGATCAGGTGATCGTGCCACCCAAGCATTTGGAAAAGATCGGTTGGCAATTCGATAGTATCCAAATGTGTTTCGGGGAATCAGGTGAACTTCATGAGTGATGTGAGGTGGTGACCCATCTTGCTTGAAAACTGTTGACTTCAATACGTCTCTCTCTCGTAGAGCGGGTATCGCATGCTGCGAAGTATATCACAGTAACGCTGGCTTGTCACATTGCACATCTTTGGTCCTTGAGCGCTAACCTGTTCAAAAATGAACGGGTCAATGGCGAACGTAGCCGTGAAGCCACACCATATGGTCCCACGTTCACCACACAGAGGAACTTCGTGCTCAGTGACTGGAGGTGAAGAACCCCACACTCGGCCATTCTGTGTGTTCACCTCAGCTGTCAGAGAAAAATGAGCTTCGTCTGTACATGGGATGGTCCAGGGCCAGCTCTCTCAACCTCAGTCCTTGCAAGAAAGTGGAGAACGAGGTCAACATGTCGTTGTGTGTCCTGTGGTGCAAGCTGCTGTACGATATGGACCTTGTACCGATATCATTTGAGAATGGTTCGAAGCACCTTCCATACAATGGACCACGGGATGTTCAACTGTCGTTACACAGCACGCTCACTGCCTTACGATCGGGAATTGCGCGCAGCGCTGTCTGCCATATGAAAAGCGATTTCATCAACCACCTGTGGTGTAACCGGTGGTCGGCCTCTTCCCCGAGCGACGCCCGGTTCTCCAGCTGATTCGAATTTCTTCATTATGCTCCGCACAGAAAGAGGACCCATCCACAATCCTTTCAGCAGACGATATTCTCTAAGAGCAGCTGCAGCATTTCTGTTGTTTTGATAACAGAGTTTCACCAATAACGTCCTGCTCCTTTCGTCCAACCTCATGTTGACATACCAATAGGTGCACTGCGACTGGTCAAGTATGTGAAACTATAAATCACGATGACTCATCGCGACACCTGGTGGCCATAGTTGGAACTGGGTGGTGGCGCTGTGACGTATGGATATCATGCACCCCATAATCTGGAAATTAATGCTACCAGTTTTGGTACTCGTACGGTAATTAGTTTCCGTGTTATAAAATGTTAAAGTTTAACTATAACCACCTGGCAGCATCTGGTCGAAACTATCCAGTCACCTCCATGCTACGCGGAATTTTGCACTAAATGTCACGAGAGGCGCACCCACCAGAGTAAAAGGTTGTGGGGACCATTGTCTTGTCATTAGCGAAGCAATAACGAAAAACTGGGTCGATTAAGAGACATTGTGACTTCCAACATGAACTAATCACTGGATGTCAACTGAGCAGCACATCGTTCAGGGTCATTCCAACTCGTCTAACGGTGGTCAAGTCGATAGTTGCTGACTGTGAAAGGGAAAGACGAAGGAGAAACCACAATCAGGAAGAGGGAGAGCTCATGTACTGGCAGACGGCGACCGTCGAGCATTGCAGCGAGAGGTTGTAAAAACTGTACGGGTTCGGCTGAAGGAACCACTCGTGAGTTCCTAAGTGCAGCAAGCGTGTTTACTGTGCCAAAGAAGTTATAAAGCAGGGTACAGTGGTAGTCTAGCTCGTCACAACCCTTACATTTCTGCAGCGAATGCTAAGTGGTGCTTGAGGTGCTGCAGCGAGCGACGCCATCGGTGAAGTGGTTGACTAGAAACTAGTCATTTGGAGATATAAATTAAGCTATGCGTTGTGTAACGTGATGTAAGAATTTGGGTTCGGCGAATCGCTGGAGAACATTATCTTCCATCATGTGTGGTGCCCACAATGAGGTACAAAGAGGTGATGTTTCGGTGTGGTGTATTTTCCATGATAACAGTGCGGTATCCTTGCTGCGCTTTTGAAAACATTGAATGCGGAATGATCCAAGCACATTTTACAGAACTGAGCACTACACACAGTACGGAAACAGTTGGGAGACTACTGTTATATGATTCATCACGACAGTGCATCCTCATATAAAGCAGCCTCGGTGAGTCAATAGTTTGTGGACAATGAAATTTATGAAATGTTCCTACCTCCCCAGAGGCACGACTAGAATTCGATGCAACATATTTGGGATGACCTGGAAAGTCTTCTTTTCTCCAGACACCGGCGTCTCCATTCTCTGATTTTGCCTCTTGGGGAAGAATGGGTTGACATTCCCTTGCAGACATTCAGACAATTATTGAAAGTGTCCACAACACGAGACATCATGAAGGAGAAGGGTGGCCACACCACATATTAATGTCCGCTAATATTTGTGCTGATACTTCTAACCTGACGCTGTACAACTGGATCAATTCCTCACAATAGGTATTCCCAATACCATCTGTTGTTCGTAGCTTCTTTCACTTTACGACGGCACACATCAGTTACTGCTTCTTCCCTCAACTAAGATGCCATGAGTGGGAATAAACCTTGTGGCTTCCATAACCATTAATGTGGTGCTAAAGGTTTGTCGCTCCAGAGGACTGTGGCAGGACACTTTGCGTATCTCTGTGTTTGGAACACATCACGCTAATTTTACATTTGTGGCACGGTACCTTCGTGAAGAAATCTTAAAGGCCAGCAGTATATTTAAGATACAGCTGAAAGGCGCACTTAGGGGACGAATCATACAGCAAAAGACGCCTGTCGAGTGTTGCAGAGGTGTCCAGGATCTGCTGGGGTTGTTAGGAGGGCGACTCCGCCGACTGGGTGCAAAGTGCTCTGCCCTCCGCGCCGTGCCTCACCCGTATAGCCGACCGTCGAGTGGGGAGTGGGGAGCTGCTGGCGAGCGGCGACTAACGAGCGTGGCGCCTGGCACGTGGCAGGGGCAGCTCCGGCAACCAGCGACACAGCAGGCGGACGAGACCTGTATTGCCGTGCCGAGTGCCGAGAGGCGTGGACGACAGGAGGTCTGCGGCCACTGGGATACATAGGGGACGGATCACGTGGCCCATGCGCGGTAGCGGGCTGCAACGTCTTGAACAGCCGACCCTTCCAGTGCCAGAACATATTGTGTTGTCACTCTGCTTCTGAGCCAATACAAGGTTGTAAAAATTGGTGACTGACGTCCAACAAGCAGACCAAAGGCACTCAGATTTTTGCGAATTCTTTCCATTTATGGTGCGTAAAGTTCAGAACATAAATAACAATCGTTCCAAGCAACTGGTACAACTTTCTAAAACTCTCGAGAAAATCGTCTTTCGAGTTTTCCAGACGTCTTTAAGATTTGAAAGCAGTGTTTATTATATAAATATAAAAATATATTTCGGCACTAGAACTAAAGAAGTAGAAAACCCACAAATTACCAAGAGTAGGCAAATTTATTCCCATTTCCCAACACTGATCTACTACAATGACGAAACCTGAATTGATGGCCCTATGTTGCTCTGAGTCTTACGGATAAGACGCCCTAATAATCCCGAATGTCTCGCAACTGTCGAAGTATTCTTCAAGGACTTCATGGTAAGTGGCGATATCTAAGGACAGTTTAGTAACAAACCCCTCTTTGAACTTTTGGCAGGGGTGGACTGATGAATGTCCTGCTCTGAAAATAAGCGTAATTCGTGTAATATTACCGTTATCAAAATCCTACCTTTGCGAAACAGGTTTTCTCACAATGGTACGATGGTAGCTTTAAAAATAAATTTACATCTTAGCTAAATACAGAAAAGAGCTCATAGTCTACCTTTCTAATATTCAAAAAACTGTGCAATGCAATCCAGGGCCAAGGGAGTCGCCTTTTCTTAATTTAGTGCTGTTAGGTTAATTATTAAATCCTTTGTACGATATTTACCCAACGGTATTTATAATTACATCTTTTGAGTCATCAGTCTTCTGATTGGTTTGTTACAGCCTGCCACGAATTCCTCTTCAGTGCCAACTTCTTCGGCTCCGAGTGGCAATTACAACCTATGCCCTCAACTATTCCAACATCCGTTTTCGTCTACACATTTTACCTTCTACAGCTCCTTCCAGTAGCATGGAAGCTATTATCTGATGTCTTAGCAGATGCCCTATCATCCTGTCAGTGTTATCCATATACACTCCTGGAAATGGAAATAAGAACACCGTGAATTCATTGCCCCAGGAAGGGGAAACTTTATTGACACATTCCTGGGGTCAGATACATCACATGATCACACTGACAGAACCACAGGCACATAGACACAGGCAACAGAGCATGCACAATGTCGGCACTAGTACAGTGTATATCCACCTTTCGCAGCAATGCAGGCTGCTATTCTCCCATGGAGACGATCGTAGCGATGCTGGATGTAGTCCTGTGGAACGGCTTGCCATGCCATTTCCACCTGGCGCCTCAGTTGGACCAGCGTTCGTGCTGGACGTGCAGACCGCGTGAGACGACGCTTCATCCAGTCCCAAACATGCTCAATGGGGGACAGATCCAGAGATCTTGCTGGCCAGGGTAATTGACTTACACCTTCTAGAGCACGTTGGGTGGCACGGGATACATGCGGACGTGCATTGTCCTGTTGGAACAGCAAGTTCCCTTGCCGGTCTAGGAATGGTAGAACGATGGGTTCGATGACGGTTTGGATGTACCGTGTACTATTCAGTGTCCCCTCGACGATCACCAATGGTGTACGGCCAGTGTAGGAGATCGCTCCCCACACCATGATGCTGGGTGTTGGCCCTGTGTGCCTCGGTCGTATGCAGTCCTGATTGTAGCGCTCACCTGCACGGCGCCAAACACGTATACGACCATCATTGGCACCAAGGCAGAAGCGACTCTCATCGCTGAAGATGACACGTCTCCATTAGGCCCTCCATTCACGCCTGTCGCGACACCACTGGAGGCGGGCTGCACGATGTTGGGGCGTGAGCGGAAGACGGCCTAACGGTGTGCGGGACCGTAGCCCAGCTTCATGGAGACGGTTGCGAATGGTCCTCGCCGATACCCCAGGAGCAACAGTGTCCCTAATTAGCTGGGAAGTGGCGGTGCGGTCCCCTACGGCACTGCGTAGGATCCTACGGTCTTGGCGTGCATCCGTGCGTCGCTTCGGTCCGGTCCCAGGTCGACGGGCACGTGCACCTTCCGCCGACCACTGGCGACAACATCGATGTACTGTGGAGACCTCACGCCCCACGTGTTGAGCAATTCGGCGGTACGTCCAACCGGCCTCCAGCATGCCCACTATACGCCCTCGCTCAAAGTCCGTCAACTGCACATACGGTTCACGTCCACGCTGTCGCGGCATGCTACCAGTGTTAAAGACTGCGATGGAGCTCCGTATGCCACGGCAAACTTGCTGACACTGGCGGCGGCGGTGCACAAATGCTGCGCAGCTAGCGCCATTCGACGGCCAACACCGCGGTTCCTGGTGTGTCCGCTGTGCTGTGCGTGTGATCATTGCTTGTACAGCCCTCTCGCAGTGTCCGGAGCAAGTATGGTGGGTTTGACACACCGGTGTCAATGTGTTCTTTTTTCCATTTCCAGGAGTGTATTTCTTTCCTCCTCATTTCTCCAGAGAACCTCCTCGTTCCTTATGTCATCAGTCCGCCTAATTTCCAACATTGTTGTGTAACACCATATCACAAATGCTTCGATTCTCTTCCTTTCTGGTCTTCCTACAGAGCATATTTCGCTGCCATACAATGATATGCTCCAAACACATGTTCTCAGAAATATTAGTAGATTTGTCTTGGCCAAGAAGGGCGCCTTTTGTCTGTGCTAGTTTGCTTTTGATGTCATCCCTGCTCCATCCATTTTAGGTTATTTTGCTGCCTAGCTAGCAGTATTCCTTAACCTCTTCTTGGTCACCAATACTGGTGATAAGTTAATCGCTGTTGTCACTTCTGCTGCTTCCCATTACACTCGGTTTCTTCGATTGACTCTCAACCCATATGCTTTATCCATTAGACAGTTCATTCAGTTCAGCAGATCCTGTATTTCCTCTTCACTTCCACTGAGGACAGCAATGTCATCAGCGAATTTTATCATTCTAATCTTTTCACCTTGAATTTTAATTTCACTCTTGAACCTTTTATTTCCGTAATTGCTTCTTCGAAAAATACTTTATAAAGTAGGGGCCAGAACTATATCCCTGTTTTACACCCTTTTTAACCTGATCACTTCGTTCTTTATGTACTATATCAGTGCAAATGTAAATTTAATTTTTAATTGTATCATCATGTACTTTGCTTCCCTTTTCTTTCAGTAAATTAAATTGATTTTGGATTCAAAGTTATTCAGTGGTATCAAGCGCCCCTAAGGCGGAATGCCCCACAGGCTGATAATGGCTCACACCCATTATCCAGTGTTATCAAGCGCCCCTAAGGCGGAATGCCACACAGGTTGATAATGGTTGTCCCAAAGTAAGGTTGATTTTTTTGACAACTTGTTTGGGTGTGTAGTAGAATGCATGCCTGCCACGTTGGGTTTGATTCCGTGCTGATGCGTATTTTTAAACAATGATGCATGTTCTATGAGTATTCCCATGAGGTGAAAAGTACATAATGAGGAAAAACAATCGGTACCACCACAGACCGGAGATCGCTGGACTGCTGACTTGAGTCGCCTTTCCGTCACCAATTTTTATTTTTTTGTTTCGTTCGGTTCGGAGATCTAAGTCGTTTAAATATAAAATCCATTACTCTTATGCTCATTAGCAAGTATCTAATTACTATTTGTAGATAAATGCCCGTTTTCATATTTCCTATTACCGTTCATTTAAATTAAGGAAAACGATATGAATTACATTCTTCATCTTTATGTATTTTATACTTGTGAGAAATGTGCATACAATATGCAACTTTATTTTAAATTTTGCGTCATTTAGGGAATCATACGCATGTTTCCCACATAGCAGGTGAGTGTTCAACCCCAGAACTACATGTCCCGTTTCAAACTATCTCCTTTGTTTTGAGTATAAAAGACGCTCGGAAAACTTCAAGGCCGATTTTATAGAGAATTTTTGATAGTTGTTTCTAAGTGCTTTGACGGGTTGATATTTGAGTTCTGAAGTTCATGTTTCATAAATACAACAAAATATAACAATTAGATTGCCGTGTGGTCTCCTTGTAAATGCAGATTAGATAATTAATCGCGGTTTCCAAGTTTCCAGGCTTTGCACATCGTACTTGGTAGACATAGTTTTGATAAGGACCGAATGTACTGAAATGTATCGTTTGGATATAAAATAAGATCAGAAATCAGATCACATTCAAATCTCTCGCTTCCTGTACGCACAAAATCTTGAGAGAGGGTGCCGACGTCATCCCCCCGTTGTAATTACGACATCTCACACCATTTCCGTCTGAACTACACCAAAGGCTGCCAGAAACCAGGACAAACAGTACTAGGAGGGTTGCTTGTGGTGTTCCACGAAAATGCTGCACTTCGACTTTGAAGAGAACGTGCATCGTTACGTAGAACAGAATCCAATGAGTACTCGAAACACTGATCATGACAGGGGCTTCTGTGGAACACACTGGTCAGAGCTCAATGTCTGCGCTGTGTGTGTACTGTGAAGCGGAAGATCTCCATTTGATCTGACCCTCAAACTTATGCTATCCCTGCATGGATTCCTTCTTATGGCTTCATCTATTAAGTCCCCATTGTGGTGTCACATATCGATACCACCCCTCCGACGTCACAGCTAGCAATGGATTAGCAATTGCCCGTTAGACGACGATAACGGTTGCCCGGGATCTGGTGGACCCAATGGTGCGTGCGTGCTGAGTCACACCTCCAGTGGCTCCGAACCACGATCGTCCTCTGCCGCCGTGACGTAGGAGGGCCGGCAGCAGCCTTTCAGCCAACTTGCATTCGGAGCCATTTCGCCACGTGACGCTACACACACGCCGTCTAGTTGCAGCTCCAACGCTATCGTTCTTGCTGTAGCCCAGAGAGGCATTATCTTGTTGATGTTGATGAACTGGACTCCTTGCTGCATTATTTATAGCAAGTCTTCATACACTTGGAGAAAGATAAGTTAAGTAAATCTACATTTTTCTGCTTTAACCTATTCGCTAATCGTTTCTTCTCCTGTCTGGCTTTTCTATGATAACAGCTGCCTACCTCTCACTAACGTTGAGCGTGAAGTTGTACACAACACACTGTACAACTTCTAGACCAACTGCGAAAATCCTGTAATTATCTGTTTATCACGTGGTTAGGAGACTATGTTATGAATTTCTTGTCGTGCAAAATTCGAGTTGTGGTTAGCAGTACAAACGGAGAAACAAGTTATGAATCAAAGCTACATGAAATATCAAAGATCAATGAGACGAAACATAATTTGTTAAACGTTTGTAAACCTTAATATGCGTTTTGAGATGCTAATGCTTGTGTGTGGTCAATACATTTTCCTAATTTGGGTTATGTAAGCGATTTGAAAAGCAAACTTTAGAATCTGCCAACGAAACGCGAACTGAAGCCTGATGCTGTGACAGCTCTCTGCATCCCATCATACAAAGTTGATTTAGGGGCTGATAATGAGACTAATAATGAGAAAAAACTCAGGCACGGAAAACTAAGTTAGTTTAAAAAGTAGAAAAGATGTAACAGGTACTTATGTGTATTACCAACTAATGATATAAATAACAACAGGGAGGACATAGCTACAAAAACGTAAAATGCTGTAAATGCACAGTGTGTGTTTTTGCCAAGAATTAGAAATTAAGGAAAAAGGAAATGTAAGATCTTCGGGATATGTCGTACAATTTAAATCGTAAGTCATTTCCAGGGGCAGATATGGACTCTGATCACAGTCTATTGGTTATGAACTGTAGATTAAAACTAAAGATACTGCAAAAAAAGCGGGAATTTAAGGAGATGGGACCTGGATAAACTGAAAGAACCAGAAGTTGTAGGGATTTTCACACAGGGTATTAGGGAACGACTGACAAGAACGATGGAAGGAAGTACTGTAGAAGAAGAATGGGTACCTTTGAAAGATGAAATAGTGAAGGCAGCAGAGGATCCAGTAGGTAAAAGGACAAGGGGGTACTAGAAATCCTTGGGTAACAGAAGAGATACTGAATTTAATTGACGAAAGGATAAGATATAAATTTGCAGTAAATGAAGCAGGCAAAAAGAAATACAAACGGCTCAAAAATAATATCGACAGAAAGTGCAAAATGGCTAAGCAGGGATGGCTAGAGGAAAAAAATGTAAGGATGTAGAGGCATATATCACTAGGGCTAAGATAGATACTGCCTACAGGTAAATTAGAGACCTTTGGAAAAAAACAGAGCCATTTGTATGAATATCAAGAGCTCAGGTGGAAAACCAGTTCTAAGCAAAGAAGGGAACGCAGAAGATGGATGGAATATATAGAGGGTCATACAAGGGCGATGTAATTGAGAGCAATATTATGGAAAAGGGACATAAATGAAGATGAACTGCGCGATACAATACTGCGTGAAGAGTTAGACAGAACTCTGAAAGATCTAAGTCGAACAAAGGCCCCAGGAGTAAACTGTATTCCATTAGAAATAGTGATAGCCTTGGGAGAGCCAGGCCTAACAAAACTCTACCATCTGGTGAAGCAATATGTATGAAACAGATCAAATACCGTCAGACTTCAAGAAGAATATAATAATTCCAGTGCCAAAGAAAGTAGGCGTTGACAAGTGTGAAATTTACCGAACCGTAACTTTAAAAAGTCACAGCTGCAAAATACTAATACGAATTCTATAGAGACGAATGGAAAAACTTGTAGAAGCCGACCTCGGGGAAGATCAGTTTGGATTCTGTGGAAATGTAGGAAGGTGCGAGGCAATACTGACCCTACAACTTATCTTAGAAGATTGATTAAGGAGACAAAAACCTATATTTGTAGCATTTGTGGACTTAGAGAAAACTTTTGACAATGTTGACTGGAATACTCTCTTTCAAATTCTGAACGTGACAGGGATCAAATACAGGGAGCGAAAGGCTATTTAAAGTTTGTAGAGAAACCAGATGGCAGTTATAAGAGTCGAGGGACATGAAAGGGAAGCGGTGGTTGGGAAGGGAGTGAGATAATGTTGTAGTCTATCCCCGATGTTATTCAATCTGTATATTGAGTAAGAACTAAAGGAAACAAAAGAAAAATTCTGATTAGAAACTAAAACCTGAAAAAGCAGTGGAATAGAATGGGCAGTGTCTTGAAAGGAGGATTTAACATGAACATCAACAAAAGCAAAAGGAGGCTAATGGAATGTAGTCGAATTAAATTTGTTGATGCTGAGGGAATTAGATTAGGAAATGAGACACCTAAAGTGGTAGATGACTTTTGGTACTTGGGGAGAAAAATGACTGATGATGGTCGAGGTAGACAGAATGTAAAATGGAGAGTGGCAATGGCAAGGACAGCGTTCCTGAAGAAGAGAAATTTGTTAACATCGAGTATAGATGTGTTAGGAAGTCTTTTCTGAAAGTGTGTATGGAGTGTAGCCACGTATGGAAGTGAAATAAATAGTTTAGACAAGACGAGAATAGAAGTTTTCAAAATGTGGCGCTACAGAAGAATGCTGAAGGTTAGATGGATACACCGCGTAACGAATATGGAGTTACTGAATAGAATTGGAAAGAAGAATAATTTGTGACACAACTTGATTTGAAGAAGGGATCGGCTGTTCTGAAGCGTAAAGGTATCACCAATGTATTACTGGAATGCAGCGTGGAGAGTAAAAATCGTAGAGGGAGACCAAGAGATGAATACACTAAGCAGATTCAGAAGGACGTAGGTGGCAGTAGGTGCTTGAAGAAGCTTGCACAGGATAGAATGGAGAGCTGCATCAAACCAGTCTCTGGACTGAAGACCACAACAACAACAGCAACGTCTTCGGGAAAATAATACATGTTTGCAGGGTTATCGCTCTCAAAAAAATGGTTCAAATGGCTCTGAGCACTATGGGACTTAACTTCTGAGGTCATCAGTCCCCTAGAACTTAGAACTACTTAAACCTAACTAACCTAAAGACATCACACACATCCATACCCGAGGCAGGATTCGAACCTGCCGCCGTAGCGGTTTCGCGGTTCCAGACTATAGCTCCTAGAACCGCTCGGCCAATCCGGCTGGCTTATTGCTCTCAGATTAATGCTGAGTTATATGAAGTATTTTAAGAAAGCTGGTGAAATTATTTTTCTCGCATATTGCAATAAGTATTATGAAACAAACTAAACAATTAGGCACTAGCTGATTAACACTGGTTGGCTGCCTAACGGCTTATGGGGCAACAAAGTTTATTTTGAGTGTTTTGTATCATTATTGCGTGTATATAAAAATTTTAATTGGTGTCGTAATCTAATTATTACGCACTGTAATCTTATGTTTTAAAACAGTGCGACATGTATTACATTTAGTATCTGTGTTTATTTTGTGACGCAGGGTAACTCACAACGTGCTGTTTACCCAGATTACATTCATCCAGTATTTAAAACTGAGAGTGTGGTGTCACCGCCAGACACCACACTTGCTGGGTGGTAGCCTTTAAATCGGCCGCGGTCCGGTAGTATACGTCGGACCCGCGTGTCGCCACCATCAGTGATTGCAGAACGAGCGCCGCGACACGGCAGGTCTAGAGAGACTTCCTAGCACTCGCCCCAATTGTACAGCCGATTTTGCTAGCGATGGTTCACTCACAAATTACGCTCTCATTTGCCGAGACGATAGTTAGCATAGCCTTCAGCTACGTCATTTGCTACGACCTAGCAAGGCGCCATTATCAATTGGCATTTATCTTGTGATGCATGTACCGTCAGACCGATGTTCACCAATTATGGATTAAAGTTAAGTATTCCAGCAGCTACGTACCTTTTTCGCTAGTCTCAATTCCTTGTCATTTTCCAGACCTCACGCCACCCTGCGTGAGCTTAAACGCGTGCCTTTCGGCTACCTCATAGTGGCTTGGCTGTCTTGCCAAGTCACAACAGAGAGCATTCACAGACTTCCACCAAACTTTACACATAATTCGAATCCCTTACGAAACTTTTTCTTTTGAATCGCCTGACTAAAAGATGAAAGGAAACAAGTGTATAGCTTGGTACAGTTATGCTGCTCATCCAGAAAAACTTTAGGAGACACGACATTGTACTTCATTGCTTCTTTGCTACTAAATCCATCCGTAACACAAATTGCAGACAGTATTTACAAATAGGGCTAAATGTAGCTGCAAAATTACTTTATCTGTTGTGACGGTACTTTTCCCTACCAGAATTCTCAACTTGCAATGAGGAAAACTAGCACACTGCATTTTAAGTTCCGCTGGCAGATCCATAGTGTTGCTGACTTGATGCAAACCACCAGTCCGGTCCACTGGAGCCCACTGCTTTAGCTATGCAGTATGGGCCATGATGTACTCCAGGCTAGCAATCGCTCTGATGTGGGTCATCTAACTTGTAGTTATCACCAACTTTCATATCGCGTAATGGTCATCAGTCAAAGATAAGGGAAATAAGAGCTCGTTCTGAGGCGTTCAGACCGTCGTTTTCCCTCGCGAGATCCGCGAGGGGATCGGAGGAGGGGAAATATGACTTTAACGCTTGGTGGCTAGCGGAGTATATATGTAGATGTAGATGTAGATGTATAAGTAGATGGCACCATTACCTCCTTGTCTATGGGCTACGCTTAGTACTGATGCTGCCTAAAGCTGAACGGATGTCTCCCAGGTGGATCCTACTGCTGGCTTACATCGACAAACTCCAAGGCACTTTCCGGGCGACCTTGGTTCACAGTCTGCACTCGTGTGTCACCCGCACGTGATTTACTGCAGAACCGCTGCCTGCCCTGTACGTCAGCATTGTGTGTTGCAGTCACGTATTTGTAGGCCATTGACGCTGTATTCTCTCTCAAGGTCCTTGGTTCAGTGCGCAGAGCACCTCGTCTTCATACCGGGCGACAAAGGCTACCTCCATCAGCATTTTCCACCACCTGCCACGCGACCAGTGCTGTGCTGCGTCATCATCTGACATATAGTCACGGGATACTGCTAAGCAAAGTTACCATGGCTTGCGCCAAACATCACTTTGTTTTACTGCTGTCAACGACGACTCCCAAGGTCAGTACGCGCCACTGGAACACTGTCTGCATCATGCTTGGACAAAGTTTGGGCACCCAGAGCACATACGGGCTCCTCGAACTTCGCACGGTCGGCGCTGCACTCTGGCTTGCCACAACACAGCACTTGGTTCAAACGGCTCTAAGCACTTAACATCTGAGCTCATCAGTCTCCTACTTAAACCTAACTAACCTAGGGACATCACACACATCCATGCCCGAGGCAGGATTCGACCTGCGACCGTAACATAACAGCAGCGGGGTTCCGGATTGAAGCACCCAGAACCGCTGGCCACAACGGCCGGCAACACAGCACTATTTCAAGCAGTTGTGTGAGTGCCACTGTCACGGACGGAGGCCGCAGGTGTACGAGGAAGGCGTGTTTACAACGATGTGCAACTACTTATAACAATGAGACCGCTCGGAAATCGTAGTTTTGTATTTTTTATACTAAATGGTTTGTGAAGTATCGAAATTAAATTAATTCGTCTCTGGGAAATTCTCACGAAAATGTGCTTTAAATATTTCTGAACGTCATTAACATCGTAATCTCACAGCGACTTTACGACCAGCAATGTGAGTCTGCCGTAGAACGCTTGCCTGCTCCATAGGTGGCGTGGGTTCGATTCCTGGCGGTGGTAAATTTTTAACAAATAAGGATATGCTACGCTCATTCCTGAAAAGTGTGTAGTACATCAAGATGAAAAAAATTATTTGTAACTTTTTTAAGTTAAATAATTTTTATTAATAGTCAGCAACTAAGAATTTATATTTGCAACGAAAACTGGATTTTTTGCGTGATATAACAATTATAAATGAGAATGCACATGTTTTTCATGGAAGTTACAGATATGTGTTAATTAGAATATACGAGAGGCCTTTAGTAACTTATGTAACATATATTTTATGAAAGCTGGCTGATCTTATTCTGGATTCCAGAAGCCTACATTTTCCTGATTATTTTTGCTGCATAATCCTGTTTTCAAACATAATCTCTGTTCACTACGATGACCTTACTGCAGTCTAATGGGAAGGCATTTACGACCCCATGGTAGCACTCAACAGGTCGACGTTGCTGCCAACGTCTTGCTGCATCAATAACCTCCACATCGTCTGAGTACTGCTTCCGGTGGAGTGCATCTTCCATTCGACCAAACAGATGGAAATCCGAAGTTGCGCTATCCGGGCTGTAAGGTGGATGAGGAAGAACAATCCAATGAACTTTTGTGAGCTACTCTCGGTTGCGAAGACATGGCTGAGGCCCCACGTTGTCACGCAGAAGGAGAAGTTCGTTTGCCTTTTTTGTGGCCACGAACATCTTGAAGTTGTTTCTTCGTTTTCCTGGTGGTAGCACAGTATACTTCCAAGTTAATTGTTACATCACGAGGAAGGACATCAAACAGAATAACCAGTTCACAGTCCCAGGAAAGCATCACCATGAAAATTCCTGGCAGATTAAAACTGTGTGCCGGACCGAGACTCGAACTCGAAACCTTTGCCTTTCACGTCCAAAAGTCCCGAGTTCGAGACTCGTTCCGGCACACAGTTTTAATCTGCCAGGAAGTTTCTTATCAGCGCACAGTCCGCAGCAGAGTGAAAATCTCATTCTGGAACCATTACCATGACTTCAGCAGCTGAGAGCGTGGCCTTTAACTTTTGATTCGGAGGTGGTATGACGCCATTTCACAGATTGCCTTTATGGATCCGTTTTTAAGTATAAACGCATGATCACCGCATGTGGCAAAACATTGCTACAATCAGCCTCATCTTGTGCAATCAGTTCAGCTCAGATTGTCCTTCTTTGCTCTTTCTGGTCCTCTGTTAGGCAGCGAGGAGTCCTGATGACTCACACACCAATGAGTGCCCCAAATGATGGGCGATAGTGTCACGACTACCAAAAGATTCGTCCAGCTGAGCAATGACATGTCCGATTGTGATCGGTCGATCACCTCGAATGCGAGTCTCCACACCTTACAACTACTGTGTGCAACCGACCAGCATGAGGGACATCGGTCACGTTTGAGCGATCTTGTTACGATTTGATTACAGACGCGTCTCACAGTGCCTTTGATCACTGCCAGGTGTTCGTAGACATTCTGCAAGCACCTAATAATATTAGAGATGCTCTGGTTTTCCCTCAAAACAGGCTCAGTGACGTCTCTCTGTCTGCAACGCGCCTACTTACAGACGCCATTCTGTAGGGGAGTCTTCCACGATGTCCCACAATAGATTCCACGTTTTATCAACCGAAATGAGAGGAAAACCTCTTGGACGCCACTCGTATTTAATGAATTATAAATTTAATTGACGTACTCGAACGGACTTCCAAAAAGTAAAAGAATGAAGTAATGATAGAAAAGATACTCGATCCAGTAGTTACTGGTCTCGAGTGCTACCGATTTCCTTTTATATTTGCGTACAAAACGCTTGATGGAAATGTTCGTATAGCATGCACTTTTCTTTAAATATCAGCACCAGGCATTAAGGGAACCTGGCCACCCATGTGGCAGAAAAGTATTCTACCATAGAACCATGTTGCCTGTCAGAAAAAACTTCCTTAACTACTTTGGTTGACTGAATTTAAATAGTGGACATCAAGTGCCGTAAACATAAAAAATTACAAAAATCCGGAAATCCGATATCCGTGTTGTCTTCTTGTAAGAGGCGAATATTGCAACATAATTTTATAGCGAGGATTTGGTTACTATTGTCTATTTTGAACTCTATATTTTTTGGCTCAGAAATAACTATACTAATAAATCCAGTAAGTACATAAGATAATGCAAATACAGTGAGCAGAATTACAAAAAGCTTTGCTTATGGGCATTTAACATTACGTTGTCATGTTTATAAATTTATACCCACTTCTACTCTAGAATACTTTACATGAATCTTGATATAAACGCATGGAGTTACGTTGATTAAAATCTGTTAAATCCGAACGTTGGCAACAATTTCTGACTTTCATAACAGAAAAAATACCGTTGCATACATATGTAGAACCGTACACTGAAATAACTTCACTGGCATACCTGCCGGCCGCGGTGGCCGTGCGGTTCTAGGCACTTCCGTCCGGAACCGCGTGACTGCTCCGGTCGCAGGTTCGAATCCTGCCTCGGGCATGGATGTGTGTGATGCCCTTATGTCAGTTAGGTTTAGGTAGTTCTAAGTTCTAGGCGACTGATGACCTCAGTAGTTAAGTCGCATAGTGCTCAGAGCCATTTGAGCCATTTTAGCAAACCTGTGTAGTCGATGACATAGCTCTTCGGGTATTATTTGTAAATTCCTGTACAGGATGGACAGGTGATAAAGTCCAGTGCTATGTTATAAATGTATCAGCTGTCAGCTCAAGTCAGAGGTACACCAGCAGCCAAGGCCGAGAACAGTCTTACAAATGAATCGAAAACAGTCTCCAATGTGAAGCGTATTACAGTCATCTCTGGTCCATGAATGTCTGCCTCGAACTCTGGAAACTGTCCCACGTCACTAAGAATAATTTTGGTATGACAGCCCCAGTATTGTTCGCCATATCTGTTACCAAATGGTTCTTATCTTGCAGTAAAAGATTTAATGATATCAGATAATTGGTGCTGTCGATCATAAAATATTTTGTCACTGCTCTATTTACCCAACTCGGTTTTTCCCTAGCGGTCGCTTTAAGTTCAGCCAGTATTCAGTCTCGTTCGTCAGAGTACAAATGCATCATATCGTCTCTGTATCTGGTGTTGTAATGAACATCAAGTGAATGTTTCTCCAGCTTATATAAGTGGGACGGAGTACTAAACAGTTTCCATGGCCTTCAAACTATAGGAAAAGTAGACAGTTGCCTTTCAACATTGAATGCCTTCCGCACTTTTTCTTTTGTTGGGAAAACGTGTAGAAGCGATGGTAATCCAAATGCTGAAGATCTAATTCAGTTGGTATTGTTAGCAAACTGTGACGAGCCAAATGCTTCGCGCTATCGGCGTCCGGCTATAGCGTTTCCCTGTACCTCCTCGCCCCTTAGGCGCATACGCCACGGTGCACGGACCGCCAGGCTGGAGCGCAGCTGGACCGCTAGCTCTCACGGAGTGCTGTTTGGCCAGGTGATGGTTTCCGACATACATGCTTCTCCATACGCATTCTTCATTCTCTGATAGGTGTCTACTGGTGTTTGCTCTTCAGCCAACAATAAAAGAATAACAACATGTTTCCTCAGTTTTGTAAAAGACCCACCATGTTTAATAACGAAATTTGGAAGATGCTGAGGAAGCAGCGGCTGTAGCACTACCTGTTCAAAATAAATGCATCAATAAAAGATCTGTGCACGAAGTATACAACAACTACAACCGTCAAACCTTAGCAAAAGATCTGGCAGAGAATTCGAGTAACTTCTGGTCCTATGTAAAATTGCTAAGCGGTTCTAAGGCTCCCATTCAGTCCCTTGTCGAACAGTCTGGTGTCCCAGTTGAAGACCGCAAAACCAAGGACGAAGTTTTAAATTTCGCGGTCAAGAAATCGTTCAGGTAGGAGAATCGTACAGACAAACCGTCGTTTAACCATCGAACAGACTCCCGTATCGTGTAATAAGCATCCCTGGCGTCGAGAAGCAACTGAAAGACTTGAAACGTATGAGTCACCAGGTCCAGATGGAATCGCAATTCGTTTTTACAAAGGGTTTTCTACAGCACTGGCCCCTTACCTAGCTTGCGTTTATCGCGAATTTCTCGCCAAGCACAAAGTCACAAGCGACTGGAATGAACCGCAGGTGACTGGTGCAAAATTAGAGATCTATATCGCTAACTTCGGTTTGCTCCAGAATCCTTCAACCTAATCTCAGTCCGAATGTAATACATTTTCTTGAGGCTGAGAAACTTATATCCATGCTGAAAAACATGGTTTTAGAAAGCATCGCTCGCACAAAAATCCAAACTATGGATGAAGGGCAACAGGCAGATTGCTTATTTCTAGATTTCTGTAAAGCATCCCACACGGTGCCACATCGCAGGCATGTGGAGTAAGTTCACAGATATGTGAGTGGCTCAAAGACTTCTTAAGTAACAGAACCCAATACATTTTTCATGACGGCCTGTGTTCATCAGAGACAAAGGTACCGTCACGTGTACCCCAAGGGAGTGCGATATAACCGCCGTTCCCCCGTTGTTCTCTATATACGTAAATGGTTTGGCGAACGGGACGGCCAGCAATCTGTGGTTGTTTGCTGATGATCCTGTGGGGTTCGGAAAGGTGTCAAAGTTGTGTGAGGACTTAGACTGAATTTGTAGTTGGTGTGATGAATGGCAGGTAGCTCTAAATGTGGAAAAATGTAATTTAACGCGGATGAGTAGGAAGATCAGACTTATAATGTTCGGATACAGTATTGTTAGTGTCCTGCTTGACACTGTCAAGTCGTTTAAATAACTGGGCGTAGCGTTGTAAAGCAATATGAAATGGAAGGAGTATGTCACAACTGTGGTAGGGAAGGTAAATGGTCGACTTCAGATTATGCGGAGAATTGTAGGAAAGAGTGGTTCACCTGCAAAGGAGACCGCATATAGGACGCTGGTGCGACCTACTCTTGAGTACTGCTCAAGTGTTTGGGATCCGTACACGGTTGGATTGATGGAAGACACCGAAACAGTTCAGAGGCGGGATGCTAAATTTGTTACCGGTAGGTACGAAGAACACATAAGTTACGGAGGTGCTTCGGGAATTGAAGTAGGAGTCCTCGCAGGGAAGGTGACGCTCTATTCGAGAAACACTATTGATAAAATTTATAGAACCGGCATTTGAAGCTGACAAACTATTCTACGGCCACCAACATATATTGCGGGTAAGGGCCAAGAAGATAGGATTCGAGAAATTAGGGCTCATATGGAGGCCTATAGATAATCGTTTTTCCCTCTCTGTGTTTCCGAGAGGAACAGGAAAAGAAATGACTAGTGGCAGTACACCGTGCCCTGCCTTGCGAAGTATATATGTAGATGTGGATGTATATATACCACGTCAGAAAGATAATCCTACGTCTGAGTCGTTCAACGTTCTGTGTAGCGGCAGCAACGCCCCCAAACGGAAATTTTTTGATCGATCCTTACAATACAGATATGACGTCATAAACATTGATTGATTCATAGCTTTCACTTAAAAATGAGCACAAATTAGTCGGACTATTCTCATCCACGAGAGCGTATAGCGACATCCTGCAAATTTCAGTTTCAGATATTATCTAATCTTTTATTCCTCGTTTAATATCAAATGCATACCAGAAATGGATTGGATCGGAAAAGAATCTCTCTGGTTCCGAGCGGCTAACGGAAGTGGTACAGCCTGCCAGTCCTGCTTGCAAGATGAAAGCAGAGCTAACCATTCGCAGGAGTCAACAGGACCGATTGCTGACTTCTGGTACAGTGCCGAGTGGAGGGTCTCAAACTGAGGCTCAGACGGTTCTGTGACCGTGTACGCTACAGATTCCTCGGCTTGTTGGCACAATGGCCCATCCATAAAGTGGTTGGGTGTCGGGTTCTGCTGAATAGGTCAGGTGTCCACTATAAGCAGGAGGCGGCTACACGGGTAGCAGGGATAGTGTGGCGTGGACTGGGCGGTTGTGTAGGTTAGAGGGGCTCGGGAAAACACAATGGGGCTTCAGTCACACTGGCTGCAGGCAGATCACAGGAAGAACGTAGATACAGGAACCGTCGGTATAACAGTCGTAAATAGTAGTAGGTCTGTTGGGAAAGTACCAGAGCTCCAAGCGCTGATAGAAAGCCCTGATGCGCAAATCGTTATAGGCACTGAAAGCTGGCTAAAGCCGGAGATAAGTTCAGACAAAAATTTTAGGAAGAACCTAACGTTTTTCGAAGGATAGGCTACACACAGTTGGTGGTAGCGTGTTTGTTGCTGTTAGAAGTAGTTTATCCAGTCGCGAAACTGATCTTTCCTGTGAGCATGGGTAGAGGTCATTGGTGGCAACCGGAATAAAATAATAATTGGATCCTTTTACCGACCTCCCACTTCAGATGAGAGAATTGCTAAAGGTTCAAAGAAGACTTGAATTTGATTTCAATCACGTACCCGACTCATACAGTTATAGTCGGTGGTGACTTTAACTTACACTCGATATGTTAGAGAAAATACATGTTTCATTCTGGAGGTACGCATAAAACATCATCCGAAATAGCGCTAAATGCATTTTCTGAAAATTATTTAGAGCAGTTAGTCAATGAGCCCAAGCGAATAGTAAATAGTTGTTAAAACACACTTGACCTCTTAGTAACAAACAATCCTGTATGAATAACGAGCTGGAAAGCGGATACAGGGATAAGTGAACACAGAGTTGTCGTAGCGAGATTGAATATCTTAACACCCAAATCCTAGAAAAATAAGCGAAAATTATACCTATTCGAAAATAGCAGATAAAAATTCACTTGACACCATCCTGAGAGACGATCTCCACTCCCTCCAAATTAGCAACGTAAGTGTAGACTAGATGTAAAATGAAATGATCGTACGGCATTGCTGGCCAGGAGATCACAACCGGCAAAGTTTGGCTGCCGATTGCGAGTCTTATTGCAGTCGATGCCTCATTTGATGACTCGCGTGCCGGTGATCAGGATGAAATGTTGAGGAGGGAAACACAACAACCTGTCCACGAGCGGAGAAATTCTCCAACCCGGCCGCGAATCAAACCAGTGCCCGCTGCATTGGAGCCAAGCACGTTGCCACTTATTCTTTTTTTTTATTAATCTCACTTTTTTCGTAATTGATCGTTGTATTTGTTCAGGGCGGACGTTCAATGACACTTGCTGAAGTTCATCAATAATACGTTAACTCAGCTTTTTTATTACAGAGGGCAGCTAACCCTCTGACCGAACAGGCTGAGCTACCGTGGCGGCATCTAGCTAAGCAGGCGCACAGTCTAGTTGCAGCTTGAATTTAAGGACGTAGTATCGGCAGCAATTGAGAGATTTATACAGAATAAATTAATAAACGACAGAGCTGACCCTCCTTGGTACAAAAAACGAGTCAGAATACTGATGCAGAGACAACCAGACAAACATGCCAAATTTAAACAGACGCAAAAGCCCCATGATTGACGATCTTTTACAGAAACTCGAAATTTAGTGCTGACATCAATGCGAGATTCTTATAATAGTTTTCACAAAGAGACTTTTTCTCTAAACTTGCCAGAAAATCCACAGAGATTCTGGTCATATGTGATATATGATAGCTGCAAGACACAAACAATGTCCTTCTATGCGCGTTAGCAATGGAGATACTATCGAAGACAATGCTGGCAAAGGAGAGTTACTAAACACAGCCTTCCGAAATTCCTTTGCAAAAGAAGACGAAGTAAGTATTCCAGAATTCTAATCAAGAACGGCTGCCAATGTGAGTAACGTAGAAGTAGATATACTCAGAGTAGTGAAGCAACTTAAAGTAATTAATAAAAGCAAGTCTTCAGGTCCAGACTGTATACCAATTAGGTTCCTTTCGGAGTATGCTGATGCAGTCCCTCCATAATTAACAATCATATACAACCTTTCTCTCGACGAAAGATCCGTACCTAAAAAGACTGGAAAGTTGCACAGATCACACTAGTATTCAAGAAAGATAGCAGGAGTAATCCACTAAATTACAGGCTCATATAATTCACGTCGATACGCAGCAGTATTTTGGAAAATATATTGTGTTCAACCATTATGAATTACCTCGAAGAAAACGGTCTATTGACACACAATCAGCCGGCCGGTGGGGCCGTGCGGTTCTAAGCGCTTCAGTTTGGAACCACGTGACCGCTACGGTCGCAGGTTCGAATCCTGCCTCGGGCATGGATGTGTGTGATGTCCTTAGGTTAGTTAGGTTTAAGTAGTTCTAAGTTCTAGGGGACTGATGACCTCAGTAGTTAAGTCCCATAGTGCTCAGAGTCTTTTTTTTTTTTTTTTTTGACACACAATCAACACGGATTTAGAATACAACTTTCTTGCGAAACACAACTAGCTCTTTACTCGCATGAAGTGGTGAGTGGTATTGACACAGGATGCAAATTGATTCCGTATTTCTGGATTTCCGGGAGGCTTTTAACATTGTCCCAAACAAGCAACGCGTAGTGAAATTACGTGATTATGGAATATTGTCTAAGTTACGTGATTGGGTTCGTAATTTCCTGTCGGAGAGGTCACAGTTCGTACTAATTGATGGAAAGTCATCGCGTAAAGCGGAAGTGATTTCTGGTGTTCCCCAAGGTAGTGTTTTAGGGCCTTTGCTGTTCATTATCTATATAAACGATTTGGCGGAGAATGTGAGAAGCCGTCCTAGGTTGTTCGCAGATGACGCTATCGTTTATCGACTAATAAAGTCATCAGAAGATCACGACAAATTGCAAAAAGATTTAGAATAGGTATCTGTGCAGAAAATTGGTAATTGGCCCTAAACAACGGAAAGTGTGATGTCATGCACATGAGTGCTAAAATGAATCCTTTAAATTTCGGTTTCACGATAAATACCTCTAATCTAATAACCATAAATTCAAGTAAATACCTAGGAATTAGAATTATTAACAACCTAAATTGGTAGGAGCACATAGAAAATGTTGCGCGGAAGCTAACCAAAGACTGTGTTTTATTGACAAGACGCGTAGGAAATGTAACAGGTAAGATAACTAAGGAGGACACTTCCTCCACTACCCTTGTCCGTCCTCTTTTAGAATACTACTGCGGAGTGTGGGATCATTACCAGATAGGATTGACGGAGTACATCGAAAAAGTTTAATGAAGAGGAGCACATTTTGTAATATCGCGACATAGGGGAGAGAGTGTCTCTGAAATGATACAGGATTTGGGATGGACATCATTAAAACAAAAGCGGTTTTCACTGCCGAGGAATCTTCTCACGAAATTCCAATCACCAACTGTCTCCTCCGAATGGGAAAATTCTTTGTTCACGCCGAGCTACACAGGAAGAAATGATCACCATGATAAAATAAAGGAAATCGGAGCTCGTACAGATAGAGACAGTTGTTCGTTCTTTCCACGCACTATACGACATTGGAATAATAGAGAATTCTGTAGATGGTTCGATGAACTCTCTTCCAGGAACTTAAATGTGATTTGCAGAACATCCATGTAGATGAAGATGTGGATGTAGAAAGTAACTAAATCGTAGCAAACCGACAATATCTGGTCACAAATGCACGATGTAGAAAGTGAATTGCAACACCTGACGCAGTCAGGTGTTGTTTTTCGTGAATGTTCCAACAACTGATACTCTACTTTTTTCAGTAAACCCAAAAAATTGTCATTTGCGTGTTTGATTCTTGTTACTTCTAACAAAAATTATATTTTATATCTGGTTTGTTGTCGGAAGCCATGTACCACATTCATTCAATTCTTTTATGTTCATTGCTCTCATAGTCGAAAGTCGACTGTCACACGTGTAACATATGGTGAGTGGGATCTGTGTTCTTAAGAGTTCTTCTGATAATAATAGCCACGAACGCCATACCATGCGTTAAAACAATACCAGTCCTATGTACGAGAATCTGTTTTTAGTGAGTTGCCTTTGCAAGGAAGCGGAAGGCGATGTACTACCTGTCAAATTTCGCTACCTGAAAATATTCCTGAAACTGGCCCATTCTTCCGAATATGAAAAAATAGTTAGTATTAAAATTTACTACTGATGGCTAATGAGTACTACCACTGCATAGACAGTAAAAGAAGTAAATAGAAGAGTAAAGCCAGCATTGAGTACTGTTAGCAAAATGAACAAATTTAGAATATGAAGTTTTAAAATGTATGAGATGGAATGTTAAGAAAGTACTCGTATTAAGAGTTCTGACTCACGACAGTGAGACTTGATATTTTCGCACGAAAACGATTCAAAATTTCAGGGCTGTTCATCGACTAGTGGGGAGAGGCATTTTGGAAACAACTGGGAGTGACAGGGAAACAGTTAATTAGAATAGGAAACAGATTAAAATTGGAAACAAATGACAGTGATGGAAATAGTGGAGGTGTGCTGGATAGTACCCAGGAAATTGATTGCAGATGCCCAAAGCAAGTTCTTTTCTGGATTTTAAGAAGTAAGAAACGACGGAGAAAACAAACTCACGGAGGGTTAGAGTATGACATAGAAGCTATGCACGAGCAGTGCTGGAGATGGAAATATATGTTGGAGGCTGTTATCAAATAACTGATGATAATGCGCTATGCATTATAGTGTGGCCAAATTTCGACAATAGAGATTATAATTATAATAAGAACTGTGCCACACAAATTTCTAAGCTCAATGGTTTTTGCCAACGACTATGTAATCATACAGGACAGTGGCGACAAATTACAAATATCGGGCCGGCCGATGTGGCCTAGCGGTCCTAGGCGCTTCAGCCTGGAACCGCGCGACCGCTACGGTCGCAGGTTCGAATCCTGCCTCCGGCATGGATGTGTGTGATGTCCTGAGGTTAGGTAGGTTTAAGTAGTTCTAAGTTCTAGGGGAGTAATGACCTTAGCTGTTAAGTCCCATAGTGCTGAGAGCCATTTGTTTTACAAATATCGCTACACGTTTTGAACAACACAACCTTAAATTATAATCTAAAAGTCTTAACAACGGAAACAAAGACAACGGACTCTTTAAAGAAGTACCCTATAAGGACTAAGATAATCATCAGCAGCTGAATAGTAGTACAGGTGTTCAAATGGCTCTGAGCACTATGGGACTTAACTTCTAAGGTCATCAGTCCCCTAGAATTTAGAACTACTTAAACCTAACTAACCTAAGGACATCACACACATCCATGCCCGAGGCAGGATTCGAACCTGCGACCGTAGCGGTCGCGTGGTTCCAGACTGTAGCGCCTAGAACCGCTCGGCCACCCCGGCCGGCAGTACAGGTGTCTCATTCCCTTATTTAGGGCGTGACATGACTTTTGAAGGAAATCAATACCTATGAACATGTATGTGGTACGGAACTTTGACGATAAAACTAGAAGAGAAAACCAAATGAAATTTTATGAAGCCATGGCAGTACAAAAAATACTATAATGAACAGGAAGTTAGGCTACTTGAAACATCCAAGTGAAGGGGTGTAAAAGAGAAACTAGAATAAAAAATGAAGAAACACGGAAAGAAGTGAGTTACAGCCAGTAACTGAAAAAGTCATTTAACAAAGGCAACTTTGGAAAGAGCATATAATGCGTATGGCACGTCAGAAAATCCATGGAGAAGTAATGGCATACTATCGTATAGGATGTAAGGGCGTGGGAAGGCCGAGAAAGAGATGGTGATCCCGGAACAAGCCATAAATCCTGATCCCAAGTTGGTAGAAAAAGAAAAAGAATTTGTTGAAGTCGTCACTGAATCTTCATGGAACCCACCCAGTTTTGACCCCTCAAAAATTCCCATTTTACCCCCCCCCCTCCCAGGGGGCAATAACCCCCGGCTGGGAACCACTGTTCTATGAGCACGTATGCGGTGCGGAGAGGAGAGAAGGTCAGCAGTGACGTCAACGCTCACAGCGCATGTGCGCGTCATACCTGTCGTGTGATCTAGTTACCGCGAGCGGGACGGCGGCGTGATAGGTCCGGGATTACTTGCTGCGATTTCGCTTTCGATACCGCTCTAAACAGACTAGTGGCACTTGGTAGGTAATACGTCTCTATAAAACTGGGGAGACATATGTGCTATACGTACAGGAAGCTGACTTGCACGGTGGCAATGATTAATGCCAATAAGAATGAATATGAGGATTTGTGTTCTATGCATCTCCGAGTTCTGCTTGTGCCGCTGATGAATACGAAGGAGCTACCAATTTCAGTACATGTTGAAGACGAGAATGGTTTTCATCCGAAGGCAGTAGAACGTATACAGAGCGGCCTATCTATCAACAGGTTAGTGTTAATCATGAACGTGGTTTTGCAGTCAGTGCAATGTTCACAAATGCGGAGTTGGCAGATGCCCATTTGATGTATCGATTAGCACGGAGCAATAGCCGTGGCGCAGTACGTTTGTATCGAGACAGATTTCCAGAACAAAGGTGTCCCGACAGGAAGACGTTCGAAGCAATTGATCGGCGTCTTAGCGAGCACGGAACATTCCAGCCTATGACTCGCGACCGGGGAAGGTCGTTCTAGGCCTAGAACGACGAGGACACCTGCAATGGACGAGGCAATTCTTCGTGGAGTTGACGATAACCCTAATGTCAGCGTCAGAGAAGTTCCTGCTGTACAAGGTAACGCTGACCACGTCACTGTATGGAGAGTGCTACGGGAGAACCGGTTGTTTCCGTACCATGTACAGCGTGTGCAGGCACTATCAGCAGCTGATTGGCCTCCACGGGTACACTTCTGCGAATGGTTCATCCAACAATGTGTCAATCCTCATTTCAGTGCAAATGTTCTCTTTACGGATGAGGCATCATACCAACGTGATCAAATTGTAAATTTTCACAATCAACAGATTCGGTGACCGATGGATTGGTAGAGGCGAACCAATTCCATGGCCTTCACGCTCTCCTGACCTCAACCCTCTTGGCTTTCACTTTTTGAGGGCATTTGAAAGCTCTTGTCTACGCAACCCCGGTACCAAATGTAGACACTCTTCGTGCTCATATTGTGGACAGCTGTGATACAATACGCCTTCTTCCAGGGCTGCATCGTCGCATCAGGGATTCCATGCGACGGAGGGTTGATGCATGTATCTTCGCTAACGGAGGACATTTTGAACTTTTCCTGTAACAAAGTGTTTGAAGTCAAGCTGGTACGTTCTGTTGCTGTGTGTTTCCATTCCATGATTAATGTGATTTGAAGAGAAGTAATAAAACGAGCTCTAACATGGAAAGTAAGCGTTTCCGGACACATGTCCACATAACATATTTCCTTTCTTTGTGTGTGAGGAATGTTTCCTGAATGTTTGGCCGAACCTTTTTGTAACACCCTGCATATTTAAATTGAATTAAAGTGTTACACAACTGGTATAAATCTTTTAATGAAAAATGAAACTCCTCCAGCTGTACTTAAGAATATATATTTACTTCGGTACTAGTTTAGTTAAGTACAGCTGGAGGAGTTTCATTTTTAATAAAAAAATAATAATTTTTTTCCAGAATAAAAATGTGAAATCTATGAAACAATTGTTGTAAGGTTACAGCGACTAGCATCGCTGCTATCAACAGTGCAGTGACGCTAAGTAGGCTGTGGTTGGCTGTCTAACATGACGGAACCGGGAAAATCTTGGGTTGCAAACATATTGTAAAAATTGTGACAAAAGTATAATCATCGATGTGCAATCGTTTGTGCGCATCGCGTGGAGGCAGCAGTTCGTGAAATGAGACTCAACGCGAGAAATATTTTTAATGTTCCCGCACATCTCCCGTGTCGCGCCACGTCAGAACTGGATTAACTACATCGTCAGGAACATCGCCTTTGTGACGTGCCGTGAATGGTTGTTTACAGTATGAACAGTGCATCACTGTAATTTACACGAAAGTTAATAACAATGTTCTGGCAGACTCGTGTGGCGTCACTCGGTAGAGAAGCACCCCCCCCCCCCCCCCCCCCCCACCGTCCCAAATCCCCTCTGCACTGATTTGAACGTTGCAGATACGTTCCAGCCTTGGTGCAGTGCACTACTACGGGGTAAGAAGTAGTCGTGGTCTGAACAGTGCAAGGTGAGTAGCAATTAAGTAGGCATACGGTAAATCCCCTCACCCAAACAGAAGGTACGTCGTTTATATGGTGACTACGTTTTAGGACTTTTAATTATCGGATCAGAGGTGGCCATTACAGCGACTGTGAAATCAGACTTCAGTGCTTGTGACGTCATTAATAATGTGTGTTTCTGATAGAAGAACTTGCGGTGCCCAGTAATTCCAGTTGAAACAAGAGAAGGGTGGCTACATCCAAACTACTTGTGGTCAAAGATGTGGCAATAGGACTGTACCAGCTTCCCACAGTACCATACGAACAAGTGATGATCGGAGCCATTGGCAGTGAGTGATACTGTAGCACCACAAAAGAGCTGAAGTCAACACAGTGAAGCATCACTGACGGAAGCTAGAGCATCACATCGTAGCAGTTTAACTTCGGTCCACGCTGCGGTGCAGCAGTAGAGCAGATATCAAGGAACCGGAGTATCCGCCTCTATCTGGTCCCATATCCACGGAATGGCATCAGAGCTGACGTCACTCATCAACACACAGCCGGCGCACACTACGGGTTGCAGATGTAAGTGTCGTGGAACTCGCGAAACAAAATTAGCGACAGTATCGCACACTGTTTTGAGTTAACACTGATAAGGCCATCAATAAACATATTGTATCACATTAAGTAACGAAACTAATTGGCAGCTGTGGTTATTCTAAAACAAAGCCGACTTGGCAAATATTTAGCACATCTGAGCAGCTAACGAGTATTGAAGATTACTGCAAGCACTCACTGCTGTGCGTTAGTGAACTGAAAGTTTGTCGTTGAGTTGCGGCTTGGCAGCGTGAAGCGTTGTTGATTTGTACACTGAATCACCAAATAAACTGGTTTGGGCATGTGTATTCAAATACAGAGATATGTTGACAGGCAGAACACGGCGCTACGGTCGACCACCACTATATAAGACCATTGTCTGGCGCAGTTGTTCCATCGTTTACTGTGCGACAATGGCAGTTTCTCAAGATTTAAGTTAGTTTGAACGTGGTGTTACACTCGGCCCACTAGCAATAGGGCACATCATCTCCGAGGTAGCGATGAAGTGGGGATTTTCCCGTACGACCATTTCAAGAATTTGCATCGAATATAAGGTATCTAATAAAACATCAAGTCTCCGACATCGATGCGACCGGAAAAAAATCCTGCGAGAACGGGAACAAAGACGACTGAATAGAATTGTTCAACGTGGCAGAAGTGGAGCCCTTCTGCAAATTCCTGCAGATTTCAATGCTGTGAGATCAACAAGTTTCAGTGTGCGAACCATTCAACGAAACATTATCGAAATGGAGTTTCGGAGCCGAAGGCCCACTCGTGTGCCCTTGATGACTGCACGACATGAAGCTTTACGGCTCGCCTGGGCCCGTCAACACCGTCATAGGACTGTTGAAGATTGTAAAAATGTTGCCTGGTCGGATGAGTCTCGTTTCAATTTGTATCGAGCGGATGGATGTGTACGGGTATGGAGACAACCCTATGAATCCAATGACCCTGCATGTCAGCAGGAGACTGTTACAGCTGGTGGAAGCTGTGTAATGGTGTGGGGCGTGTCCAGTTGGAGTGATATGGGATCCCTGATACATCTAGACACGACTCTGACGGGTGACACGTACGTAAGCATTCCGTCTGATCACCTGCATCAGTTCATGTTCATTGTGCATTTCGATGGACTAGACAATTCCAGCAGGACAATGCGACGCCCCGCACTTCCAGAATTGCTACAGAGTTGCTCCATAAACACTCTTCTGAGTTTACTTTCGCTGGCCATCAAACTCCCCTGACATGAACATTATTGGTGTATCTGGGATGCCTGTCAACCTTCTGTTAAGAAGAGTTCTCCACTCCCTCGTACTCTTACGGGTTTATAGATAACCCCGCAGGATTCATGGTGTCAGTTTCCTCCAGCACAACTTCAGGCATTAGTCGAGTCCATGCCGCGTCGCGTTGCGGCACTTCTGCTTGCTCGCGGGGGCCCCACACAACATTAGGCAGGTGTATCAGTTTCTTTGGATCTTCTGTGTGTAAACGTTGTTAAGTGTGGAATAGGTTCTGTAGCGGTAATTAGTGTGAAGTAAAAAAATAAGTAGTGCAGTAATGCTAACTACCGATGTGAATACAGTTTTGGACCCCTGTGGCAAGGTTACTGTGAAACTGAGGAGACAGGTCTAGGGAGAGTAAAGACAGAAATGGGTGACGATGATTTAAGTGATCCCAGCTCAGTGACGTATCTTAAGCAGGAGGATAAAGAAGTAGATCTGGTGGGGGAAAATGGGGTATTAGTACGCGATGTAGATTTAAAGAACTCCAATTTTGAGGCGATGACTTAGCATGTAACTGAGATGGTTCTCAGGAAGTTGTCACATGATGACAGTGTGCGATTATTCAACAAGAAGGAAGAATCAGAACCTAGAACTGTTCGCTATGATAAAACAGGTTTTGGAAGACAACACTGATCAGAAATTGAAAAAATTAGAAGAGAATGAAGATATCTGAAGAAAATATAAAAAGTTATATTAAACAAATTAAGATTGACATTAGCGATGAGATAAAACAAAGCAAAACAGCTCAAATAGCTTTCATGGAACAGTTTGGTGATAGGCTCCACAAACAGGATCAAAGGCTGCATGAAATGACACAAGAACGTAAGGATGAGATCAGAAAGCAGCAGTAGATTGCAAAAAGTAGGTGGATGTAGTTAAGTCAGACATTAATCAGCAAGAACAAGAATGGGACAGACACCATAAGTAGGCAACAAAACACATAAACGCTGTAAGGACGGACGTGAGCGGACAAACTGAGTCTAATGTAAAACAATTTAAGAAGATAAGTGAAGATGTTCTGAGTATTGATTCAGAACAGAAACAATGTATGGATCGTGTGGTAGTTGCATGCACTAACGTTGGAACAGTGGAGCAAGAAGTAGGACAACATATAGAAAATAAGATTAAATCGTCGTTGCCTAATGATTGAAAATAGTGTTTGAGGTATACAGAGCGAGGACGTGTTTGTCAATATGGGGAACTTTAGAAAGTTTAAACCAAATGGAAAATGGCATCCACTTTATATAACAATGGATTATAAGAATGCATTATCAGACCTGTGGGATGACGAACGTAAGATAAGGTTTGTGCTTTCACGAATGGAAGAAGAAGCAAACAATGTGGAACATATCTGGAATTTCTGAAGGCATTTCTAAATCAGTGCTGGCCGTTGTGGCCAAGCGGTTCTAGGCGCTTCAGTCTGGAACTGTGCGACCTCTACGGTCGCAGGTTCGAATCCTGCCTCTGGCATGGATGTGTGTGATGTCCTTAGGTTAGTTAGGTTCAAGCAGTTCTAAGTTCTAGGGGTCTGATGACCTCAGATATTAAGTCCCATAGTGCTCAGAGCGATTTGAACCATTTCTAAATCAGTAGTGATCAGTGGGAAAGCAAAATGAGATTAGGAACGGCCTCTGTCAAAACAGGAAAGATAGCTACGAACGTCACGGAAGTCTGAAGAAGTTTTGCTCAAAATGTGTACGAGAAAAATATATACTTTGATGAACCAAGAGCAATGAAGCAATGATATTACCGATAACATGTAAACTGCCAATGACAGTACAGTAGAAACTACTAGCCACTCCAAAAGATGACGTAGAAGCCGTCAAGGCAGCGTTAGCGTAGCAGGATTATTTAGAAGGAAGTCGATATGAGATGCTGTTCGACTGAGATAGAAGACAGCCGAGGAACCTCGTAAGAACCTCAGAAGAACCAATAAATGATGACCAAAGATACAATAATCAAAGTTGGAATTCTAATAACAGAGGATCGCGTGGTAGAGGATTTCCAAGAAGAAATAATGACTAGAGAGGGAGACGTGTAGCACGGACTACCACGACGCTGGACGAGTTATGCCAGAGGTGAATGAACCAGTTGCAGCAGAGTCACATGTAAACAACGACTATCATGGGGCACAGCATGAACGAAGTGAGGATAACTAATAACGATTCCTGATGACGTCGGATTAGGAATAGGAATTGAAGGAACAGGACCAAGAGTACTGAGGATTCAGAAAATGGAGCTGAGAAACGAGTTAGTGGATGACCTAACCTACCTTTTCATCTAAATATTTCAACCTCAGCCTTAATAGAATAATTTGACAGGGTACTGGGAAGGTTACTTGTTATGTCAATGACATTCTTATAGCTACTGCAACCTGGAATAATGATGGAAGAGCCTTAGATGGCGTCTTAATTGCTTTCAAACAAGCTGGAGTGACCATGAATAGAGAAAAATCCTATTTCGGGAAAGACAAAATTCACTTCGTAGGTCATGTAATTAGCGAAAAGGGGATTGAACCAGATGAGGCAAGAGTAACGTCTATTAGAGACTTTCCGGAACCACACTCTAAAAAACAGTTGGGGGATTTCTTGTCTTAGCTGGATTCTAGAGAAAATATGTACGTGATCAGTCGCTAAATAATAAGAACCTACTGAACCTCCCGAAGAATAAAGTGCTATGGTACTGCAGAGTGAGATCCGCGAATTCCACCTCCTCCAGCAGAGATCAAGTAAGTCAAGGGTAATTCTTTTTGTTTCTTCTCTTTCGGCTAGCGCTCATGCAGCGTTGAAAGAGCGCGTTTGCCGATAGTTGATGAATGATACTCTTAGCGTTGTTTCTATTACAGTGACACTAAGACCGCGTGTGCGAGCGTTGTGACTCAGGTTTATTTATGAGCTTAATGTGTTTTTGATATATTGAGTGTCTCATGTGTGTTGTATTTTAGATCAATTGACTTCCAACGATAGCGCTGTAATGCAATATAAATCTTCTCGGTTTCACTGCTTACGTTACTGATTGTAATTCTTTTTCCTCGTTGATGTTACAATGATAAATTTTCATGTTTACTGTGTTCTTGTAATTTGTCTGTATTCTGGATGCACTGCAGAGAACATTTTGCTAATTAATGTTTTTTTTTATACACTCATCAAAAAAAGTTTTGCATAACCCGGTACCCAGAACTCCTGATGATACATGTTGACTGCGGGTATTGCATCACAGGCACAGTCCCATTAACTGTTCAGAGATGTCACTAAACCCGCCGAAAGATGCAAATAACCATGCATGAGCAGCACCTATTAGACGGAGGGTATCCGACAGCCGTGCAGTTCCTGTCATTCCACCAGGAAGGAGGTACATGCCTCGCGTTGTCTGTAGTTCAACCATTCCTAGACTGCCAATAACGCAGTTCGATCGCGTCCGCATTGTTACTTTGTGCCAGGAAGGGCTGCCAACAAGGGAAGTGTCCTGGCGTCTCGGAATGAACCAGTGCTATGTGGTTCGGACATGGAGGAGATATAGAGAGACAGGAACTGTGGATGACATGCCTCGCTCATGCCGCCCAAGATCCACTATTGCAGTGGATGACCGCTACCTACGCATTATGGCTCGGTGGAACCCTGACAGCAACGCCACTATGTTGAATAATGCTTTTTGTGCAGCAACAGGACGTGTTACGACTAAAACTGTGCACAATAGGGTGCATTATGCGCAACTTCACTACCGACGTCCATGGCGACATCCATCTGTGCAACCACGACACCACGCAGCGCGTTACACATGGGCCCAACAACATGCCGAATGGGCCGCTCAGGATAGGCATCGCGTTCTGTTCACCGATGAGTTTCAACGAGACGTGTGTGGAAGCAACCCGGTCAGGCTGAACGCCTTAGACACACTGTCCAGCGAGTGCAGCAAGGTGGAGGTTCCCTGCGGTTTTAGGATGGCATTATGAGGGGCCGACGTACACCACAGCTGATCATGGAAGGCACCGTAACGGCTATACCATACGTGAATGACATCCTCCGACCGATAGTGCAACCACGCCGGCAGCTTATTGGCGAGACATTCGTCGTCATGAACGACAATTCACGGCCCCCTCGCGCATGTCTTGTGAATGACTTCCTTATGTATAACGAGACTAGAGTGGCCATTACGTTTTGCAGACATTAACACTATCGAACATGCCTAGGACATATTGAAAAGGGCTGTTCATGGACGACGTGACCCACCAACCACTCTGAGGGATCTACACCGAATCGCCGTTAAGGAGTGGGGCAATCTGGACCAACTGTGCCTTGATGGGCTTGTGGATAGTATACTACGACGCATACAGGCATACATCAATGCAAGAGGAAGTGCTACTGGGTGTTAGAAGTACCGGTGTGTGCAGCTATCTGGACCACCACCTCTGAAGGTCTCGCTGTTTGGTTGTACAACATGTAATGTGTGGTTTTCATGAGCAATAAAAAGGGCGAAAATGATGTTTATGTTAACCTCTATTCCTGTTCTCTGTACAGACTCCGGAATTCTTCGAACCGAGATGATGCAAAACTTTTTTGATGTGTTTTACAAGTTTCTTTCGCGTATTACGTTGCACAGCGTTTCAACACCCATTTTACATATTTTGAGTGAATGACTGGACGAGGATTGTCCCCTGATAGTAGAATAGTACGCCAATTGACGTTGGTGGAAATTATTTTCCTTTCTTATTACTTTTATAACTTGTTTTCTATACTCTTCTGAACATCCTTACACCCCTCCCCACCTGTAGAGGTCTTCTCTTACCAACAAATTCCTAGGTTTCTTCTGTTTTCTAAATTCCTTCTGAACTCAGAAACGATTTTTCGCGAGAGAATGTAAACTTATATCCGCTAACATCGCTGCTATCGATAGGGCTGTGGTGCTGTTATTTCGTATTTGCTTGGTGCGTTTTGCTAACGGTTGGCGGCAAGTAGTCAGTAGCATGTGGTTGGCTGTCTAAAGCGACGGAACCGCGAAAATCTGGACGAGATATGTTACCTTCATTGTGTGCTACGACAGGAGAGTGGAACTCACTTTTGACGTTTTTAATAACGTTATGTTTACGTGGATGGTACATTGTGACACGTTTTTGAACACGTCTTTAGGAGAGGGAAAGGATTGCTGAATAAAGAGCTATAAAGCACTATTTTGGAATTTTGTAGTGAGGTGTCATGGGACCAAACTTCTGAGATCATCGGTCCCTGAGCTTACACACTACTTAACCTAACTTAAACTAACTTACGCTAAGGACGACAAACACACCCATTCCCGAGGGAGGACTCGTACCTCCGACGGGTGGAGCAGCCAGGGTGCTATTTGAACACTAAAATACACTGACGGATAAAAGAATCGCAACACCAAAATAATTAAAGTAGAATAATTAAATTTCTGGACTACTTTTGCCTAGGCATCATATTGTGGTACAGAGTGAAGTGGCGCAGTGGTTAGCACACTGGATTCCTATTTGGGAATACGACGGTTCAAACCCGTGGCCAGCAATCCTGATTTAGGTTTTCTGTGATTTCCCTAAACCGCTTCAGGCAAATGCCGGGATGGTTGCTTTCAAAGGGCAAGGCCGACTTCCTTCCCCATCCTTGACACAATCCGAACTTGTGCTCCGACTCTAATGACCTCGATGTCGCCAGGAAGTTAAACTCAGTCTTCCTTCCTTCTCTCCTTAACTTACTTCAGTGAATAACTTTGCAAGACCAAAGATTAATGTAAGCGCTACGTAAGTCATTGCAAATGTGGAATCCTGATACATTAATAACCGGTGTAACAGCGAGGTTGTTAAATGCAAGCATGCAAAAGTACATGAATTGTGTTATACAAATACCGGATCTTAGTTTGCGGGATGGAGTTGCTTGCCTGTTATAAATGGTCGGTCAGTACAGGGATGGTAAATGCTGCTTGTGGATGGCGTTGGAGTTGTCGTCCTATGATGTCCCATATGTGCTCGACTGGAGACAGATCTGCTGATCGACCAGGCCCATTCAATATGTCGACATTCTGTAGAGTATATTGGAATACAACAGTGGTAAATGAGTCAGCGTTATTGTGCTGGAAAACACCTCCTTGAATGCTGTTCATGATTGGCAACACAACACGTCGAATCAGCAGAGTGGTGTACAAATTTTCAGTAATGATACATGGTATAACTACTGTCGTACGAAATCGGATCCCAGACCTTAAATGAAGTCGCAAATGGCTGTGATTTGGGCCAGTGGAATGCAAGCTACAGGCCGTCGACATCGGAGCTTTCCTTGAAGTAACCGCTTTGTAGCAGTTCGTTGCGTCACTGTGGTGCCACCTGCTGCTCAGATTGCTGCTTGAGATGCAATATGACGCGCCTGAGCCATACGCCGAACACGATGGTCCTCCCTCTCGGTAGTGCAACGTAACAGTCTGGAGCTCGGTTTTCTTGCGGCCATACATTCTCGTGACCAATGCTGCCAGCTATCGATCGTCTACACTGGCAACATCCCTCCTAAGTGTTACGATAATATCAAAGGAGGAGCATCCTGCTTCTCATAGCCTTATTACACGATCTCGATCAAGTGTTGATAATGGCATTTTTGTCGCCTTAAAGTGATTATTCAGTAACATCATCTCACCACGTCCAACCTCAGAGATAACTGACGCTCACAACAGTTACAGCTTTTATTTAGAGCAAACCTGGTCTCCATCTTCCCAGTCTCACTACTAGAGCCCCTCTCATACGACTGGCACTAAATCTGAATAGACATCATCTCTGAGGTGTAGTAAGTAACACGCCTACCAACTGCCGTTCATGTCGCACAACTCTTCGTAGTGTTGCGACTTCTTCCTCAGTGTATCTTCGTAATGAACGAAGGTAGAAGAAGGCGCTCATGCTGGTTAATGTCCTATAACATTCGAAACGAAAGAAACTGTGGTGTCACCGCCAGACACCACATTTGCTAGGTGGTAGCATTTAAATCGGCCGCGGTCCCTTAGTATACGTCGGACCCGCGTGTCGCCACTATCAGTGATTGCAGACCGAGCGCCGCCACACGGCAGGTCTAGTCTAGAGAGACTCCCTAGCACTCGCCCCAATTGTACAGCCGACTTTGCTAGCGATGGTTCAGTGACTACATACGCTCTCATTTGCAGACACGACAGTGTATCATAGCCTTCAGCTACGTCATTGGCTACGGCCTAGCAAGGCGCCATATTCAGTTACTATGTCTTCTGAACAGATAATATTGTGACTCATGTACCGTCAAGAGCGACGTTCCTCATTAATGGATTAAAGTTAAGTATCAAACTAATTACGTCCGCTTTCTGAATTCTCATTCCTTGTCATGTTCCAGACCTCACGTCAATATAGTTCTTCCCTCCTCACGCCAGCCTGCGTGAGCTAAAACGCGTGCATTTCGGCCTCCATTAGTAACACGGTGTTGTCTCTTCTGCCAACACAACAGAAATGACAAGAGATATAGTCATGCTGCCTAATCTCCTACTAATAGTTAAATGATAATGTAAGCGAAAGTACCTTCGGTAGGGATGTAGGTGATGTTTAACGACCTTGCACTGTTCAGACCATATTCGCTTCTTGTCTCATAGTACTGCACTGCAACGATGATGGAATGTGCCTGCAATGTTCAGATAAGTCCAGAGGGGAAAGTGGTTGGGGAGTGTGGGGGGGGGGGGCGGGGAAGAGAGAGAGCTGTACTTCACTATTGAGTGACGTCACACGAGTCTGCAGGGAACTAATTATTGTTAAAGTTTGTACACTTTAAAGGGCTCCACTGCTCAAACTTTAAATATGTTATTCGTGAGCTCACAGTCACATCCATTCACTGAAACCCTCCAAGACGACTTTGGTGACGGTGTAGTTAATTCAGTGTGCGGTGCGAGAGATGCGCGAGAACATAGAAAACTATTTATAGCGTTTTGACTCAATTCACTCATTTCACGAACTACAGGTGCATTACTATGATGCGCACAAATGATTACACATCTAATGATTATACATTTGTCACAATTTTTTGTGTGCTAATCTGCTTTTGATGTCCTCCTTGCTCCATCCGTCATTGCCTTCTTTGCTGTCTAGGTGATAGAATTCATCGACTTCGTGATCATCAAATTCCTGCAACTTCTCTTTACTTTCGTCTTTCTTCGATTTACTCTCAAGCCATATACTGCACACATTAGTTTGTTCATTCCACTAATCAGATCCTCTAATTCTTCTTCTTTTTCACTCAGGATGACAGTGACATCAGCGAATCATATCATTGATATTTTTTCACTTGAATTTTAGTTCCACTCCTAAACCTTATTTCCGTGATTGCTTTGTCGATGTAAAGAATAAACAGCAGGGGCGACAGACTACATCCCTGTATTACTCTCTTTTTGATCCGTGCACATCGTTCTTACTCTTCCACTTTCATTATTCCGCCTAGCGAGATGGCGCCGTAGTTAGCAAACTGGACTCGCATTGGGGTAGACGACGGTTCAAACTCGCGTCCGCTCACCCTGATTTAGATTTTCCGTAATTTCTCTGCCTCACTTCTGGCAAATGCCGTGATGGTTCCTTTGAATGGACATCGTCGATTTCCTTTTCTTCCCTAATCGGAGATTATGCTCCGTCTCTAATGACTTCGCTGTCGAGGGGACGTTAAATACAAATCCTTCCGGGGGCCGGTGACGCCGAGCGGTTTCTAGGCGCTTCAGTCTGGAACCGCGCGACCGCTACGGTCGCAGGTTCGAACCCTGCCTCAGGCATGGATGTGTGTGATGTCCTTAGGTTAGTTAGGTTTAAGTAGTTCTATGTTCTATGGGACTGATGACTTCAGATGTTAAGTTCCATAGTCCTCAGAGCCATTTGAACCATTTTTGAAGTACACCGTACACAAGGTACGAAAGCGCAGTGCAGCGCGGCGATGTCATTTGTACTCACGTGAGTCATGTGAAAAGGTTTCTGACCTGACTATGGCTTTTCGATGGGAATTCATAAACTTTGAAAGGGGAATGGTGCTTGGAGCTTGACTCATGGGACATTCTAGTTTGAAAATCGTTAGGTAATAAAATATTCCGACATCCACAGTGTGTGCCGAGAACACCACATTTCAGGCATTAGTTCTCACCACCGACTACGCAGTGGCAGACAGCCCTCAATGACCGAGAACAGCGAAGTTTGCCTAGAGTTGTCAGCGCTAACAGACAGGCAGCACTGTGTGAAATAATTTCAGAAATCAGCGTAGGATGATCGGTGAACGTATCAGTTACGGCAGTGTGGCGAAATTTGGCGTCATTGAGCTATGTGGTAATGCATTTACTAACTGCACGACATCGCACGCAGGGCCTCTCGTCTGCTCGTGACCACATTGGTTGGACCCTAGACTGCTAGAAAACCATGGCAGGCCAGAAGTGTCCCAGTCTCAGTTTCTAAGTACTGATAGTAGGATTCGAGTGGAGCACAGACTCCACGAAGCCATGGACCCAGGTTGTCCACAAGGCACCGTGCAAGCTTTTTGGACAACATGGTTGTGGAGTGAAGCAGCGATTAGTATGATTAATCAGTAATTCAAGAACAGTCTTAATCACATTTATTAGTGTTATAATACTCCCAACCGGTTTCAACCCGACGTAGGGGTCATCTCCTGGGCGTTTACACCAGTGGTAGACTGCTGGTGGTGTCACTTCTGTCTACATAACGGCAGGAAACTAGTTTTTGAATATATGAGCTGTGAGGCAGTTATTAATATTGCCACCTGCTTAAAGAGATCCCTAAAAGATGCACGTGTCTGAACCCCACACATAATTCTAATTACTTACTTCTATGGAAAGAATAATATTTGTCTTAATGAAGAGTTTTCCCACAGTATTACGCACAAGACATCAGTGAATGAAAATGAAGAAAATGTTTATACTGACATGTATGTCTCCAATATTCACAAATTATTCTTCTGGCAAAAGTAGCCGTTCTGTTATATGGTTTTCCCAGTTTGAATTTCCATCAATACACACACCTCTGAACATTTAATTGTTTCTTGCTGGTATACTAAGTAAATAGTGAGTGGGATATTTCGAACAGTACAACACCTGATTAACTGTGGTTTTCAAAGCTCAAAGCTAGCCTGTTTATACCAAACCAATACCTGACTTTCACATAAACATAATTTGCTGTCTTTCTGTGCTGAGCTTCATGTTCATCCCAACAATGTATCATTTGCACACGGGGCTTATTCTGCCGTTTGATTCAAATGAAACTGCATATCATTCAAGTAAAGCCAGAACAGTAGCAGGGCAATAACCGAACCTTATGGGAATCTCATTGTAATACCGATGTTTGTTACTTGTAATAAAGGGAGCACAATGTCATAAATTCCTAATGAATGTATCCTGACAGCTTTAGAGTCACGGTAGCTTTGAAATGTAGGTGCAGTGGTGGGAAGGAGCGGCTTTGAGAGTAAGGCACCGCAAGCTGATTTGTAATGCAGATACCGCAGGCGGTAACCGGCTTAACATCGGCAATGAACACTAGCGGCGCCTGCTGCAAGTAAAGCAGCCGAGACTGCAAGCGGAGGCGATTCTCACTGGGCCACAAGCACACACACAAAGAAATTGTATATTTTCGTATGTAGCACTTGCGGAGTATTATACGTCGTTTAACCAGTTGTGAAGATATAGCCGATGGTGACAGGTCATTAATTTTTTTTTATTTTTTCTTCTATTTCGCTTTCCTGTGCTAAGGGGCATTCATATCTCTGATGCTTTGGTATAGCTGTGTTTGGTAATAATGTCAAAATATACCTGCAATTTATTTCTTTTTCTCTAATCGATAAATCTGTTGTCTTATTATTACTTGAATATGGAAAGATTTTCATTCTTTTCTTTATTTTACCTGCGTTTGCAATCTAAACTGTGATGTGAAGAACTGCTATGTAAATCGTGGCCATGAAAGCACACAGAGCCGTATCTAAAACATAGCAACAATATTCAGCGAGGGAATGTCAGTCAGTGAGTGTTTGTGTGCGACAGTATGGTGGGACGCGAGTTGGTAATTTGAGATGAAGGAAATTGCCAAGACAGTGAATCGTGGAACTTCACGACTGACGATTCGGATTACAGTCACAGTATGTAATGAAAGTTGAAGTGATCGTTATGAGTGGAAAGGTCTTACGGTGTGAATATTATTAAATGGACTGTGTCTCAAACGGTACTAATGATGATGATGATGATGAGGTTTCGTTTGCGGGCGCTCAACTGTGCGGCCATCAGCGGCCGTACAAGGTCCCAATTTTTACAGAATCACATTTAGCTACTGTCACGAACGATGATGATGTTGATGAATTGATGAGGACAACACAAACACCCAGTCCCTGGACAGAGAAAATACCCAATCCCGAACGGTACTGACAACATTTACGTGAGTAGCAATTAAAATTATTACTACTTGCTCACCTTTAACTGCATCGCTAGAGCGAAGGCTTCAGAAAACGGTGCACTATATTTGTTTTGTCAATGAGCAGCCGAGTGTTCGAAGCCGTAACCGTCGTAGTGGACATAATTACAATTGTGGACGAGGTGCGAGAACAGTTTTAGTGACTGTGAATTTGCGATTGCCTATGTCATATTCAAAAATAGTTATATAGAGGTCGGAAATTGGTACAATCAGTGTATAAACTACTGAAACGAGAACTTGGTGTACGTAACGAGTAATAAATATTCTCGTGCAAAATATGAGTATTGTAACAAAAAATTACGTCTATTCAAACAGTCACCTGTTAACCACCACTGCCGATGACTTTGCTGCCTAACCGAGAACAGACTTCACCAGCATACTTCGCCGTCATCGCGACACGCCGCCACGCCTCTACAACAACGAACAGATAAGTTACATTGCTGTGCCCTCTCCGCAGTTAATGACTAATGGAATTCAGCAGTTCTGATTGTAAATTGTTTGTTTCATAGTAAAACTATTTTCTTTCTTTTCTTAATTTTCGCTACTTAAATAAAATTTCTGAGAGGAAGTTAATAACTTTCCGTGTAGCTTTCCTGCCAACCATTACTTACAGGCATTTTTGCTTTACTTAAACTATCTTTTTCTTTTAAATTAACACTGCTGCAGTTGCATGTATTTTATGTGTCTTCTGGAGGAAAGTGTTATAAACACGTGTGCTGTGCTATTTTCGAAGTGAGTTGGCATACCGTAATGTTTGATACGGTCGCGCGTGTAAATCGCGGCGTCCGCCATGTGTTTCTGTGTACCGACTAACAGAACTAAACCTGCTTGTCTACTATTGGTCGAAGCTTCGCGCCGAGGACAAAACTGGATGTGACAGCTGTTAAACCACGCAGACTGTGTTTACATCGTACATTAAGTCATGTTAGCACACGTTCACGAGTAGTGACTTGGTTGTTACGATTACGGGGAAAAGAGAATAGATGCGTAATGCAGTCCTACAGGGTTCACGAGATTAGTAACAGAAATGTGTGAGGTTTAGATAGTTTAGTGACTAGGATTAATCACATTCTCCACATCCATACAGTTCGGAAGTAAAATGAGTTCTTCTGGGGCTAAATAACCAGACGTCATCTCTGTTAGGTTATTTCCAACAAAACCTCGTATAAATACACGGTCTGTAATCTCACGAAGTGCACTCCTGAGAACCTTTTCCCCACACCTGGGATCCGACTTTCACACTACGTGTTTTATGCAGTCACACAACTTAAGGTAGCTCTCGGTAGTTACTCCTAAGTATTTTACGGTGGATATTGTTTGCAGCAGTTTCTCATCAGTGGTGTAGTTGCAGAGTAGAGGATTTCTTTTCTTATGTACCCGCGGTAGATTACATTTAAGTACGTTCAGCGTCAACTGCCAGAGCCTACACTACTCATCAGTCTCCTGAAAGTCATTTTGCAAGTCGATATTGTCTTCTGGCATTACTACTTTGTTATAGTCAGCCTGCGTCATCTGAGAACAGTCTTAACATTTATCTGTTGAGACCATTTTCTACTTCCATTCATACATTAATCATGAGAAATACACAGAAACAGAACGTACCAGCATTACATGAAACTTTTCGTACGTGATGTTTTCCGAATACTCTCTTGGTTAAGTTTGGTTAAAATGTATAGTATGTTGCAATTCTTAGTATGACCGAAGCGTTCGTTGTTCTAATTGAACGAATAGAACGCTAACATGTGACTCACTTCACTGTTGGTACTGCCTTGCGACTAACGTCATTACTGTACTGCCATCAACCGTATACTGTTGGCCTTGGTTTCTGGTACAGTACACTTTATTCAGATACGGAGTTGGCAGATGCCCATTTGCTGTACGGATTAGCAGATGGCAACGGCCGTGACGATCAGCTTTTGTAAAGGAGAAGATTTCCAGAGCGACAATGCCCCGACAGGAGGACGTTTCAAGCAACTGCCCGCCATCTTATGAAGACTGGAGGGATACTGGAGGGAGAGGCTGGAAGGATGCGGGCACCTCAACTGGAAGAGGAACTTCTTCGTCCAGTTGACGTCAACTCTAGTGTCGGCACATAACAATTAGCTGGAACACGTTATGTTGTCCACACGCCTGTGTGATGAGTGTTACATGAGAACATGCTGTATCCGTGCCTGGTACAGCGTCTGTAGGTACTTTCGGCAGCTGTTTTTCCGCGCGGATACGCGTCTGCGAATGGTTGGTTGACCAATGAGTGAACCCTCACTTTAGTGCAAATGTGGTGATTCTGGATTAGGCACGTATCAAAGTAGATGATTAATGTGTTGAAGGATTATAGAAAGAGACAAATGAAGCGTACCCAGACCCATGTGCAAGTAATAGATTTTCTTATTCTATATGTGTGGAAAGTTTCCAGAAGGGTTGACCTTATGTTATTGTTACATCCAATATAGGTGATGTGAGGGCCACACTCATTTGGTTTCCACGCATTGCTATGTTTCATTAGCTGCTGTACTAATACCAGCACTGTCGTTTTCGCTATCGTAATGTGAAGACTTGGTTTTGGTGGAAACACCTTCTGTTGCGATACTTACGAGACTATTTCCTGTAGCAACCTGTTTCTCAAAAACTGTCTGATTGCCGATCTCACTACCTTGTTTCCTGTTTTTCAATTACGTGTCTAATTCTTACGCTGACTTCATACTCCCAATGACTGTACTGACTGTAAAGTAACAGAACCTTGCTCAGTGTCCTGTCCACACTTTGACAGACGGTAGAACAACACCTACGCAAACACTGTGCCACTGCTTCAGCAAACGCCGCGACCGACTCCGCTATTCCGCGTAAACAGGCAATTGCTCACTACGGGAGCTAGCCTCGGACTGCCAAGAGCTATAACGAATTGCAGTCTGTTAAACAAGAGCGTGGTCGGCATTACACAGAGACGGTAAAAGATATCGCTCTAGTTCTTCCACAGCCAAAAAGAGAGTACCTATGTCCTACATGCAATGTCCATAAAGCGTTAGTTTACTTTGAATTCTAGACTGAGCTACACAAAAGGAAATCTGAGGGCAGTTTACGAGTCGCGTTTTTCAAACATGTCTGATGCCGACTACCAAACGTTGGTTCATCGACAAAAATGAAGATTGAATACTGCAGGAGGACAATGATCTGAAGCACCGCAGAAGGCTTTGCAGCGACAGGAAGAAAGAGTAAGGTGTGCAATTACTTTATTGCCCCCTCACAGTCGCCTGACTCTAATCCCACTGAAAATGTATGGCTTTACATCAAAAACAAGTTGCAAGGATATATATGTTCACTTTGAAACACCTGTCAACGCATATTCGACACATTTGGTGGTATCTTCCAGCGGAAAACTTTGTTTCAAGCATGCTTCTAAGGTACTATGCAATACGCTGCGAGTAACTGTACGTACTATTAATTGTAATTGCTTTTTCTTTTCTTCATACGGTGCATGTATATGTTTTAGTTTGCTGTCAAATACATTTTTCTACCTGTGATCCCGACCACAATCTTACTTAAGAGTGCGTATACTTTTCAGTAATTGAAGCGTTATGATGGAGGAAATCTATGACTTTGACCTATTTATGGTAAAATCCAATGAATAATTACGTTCATCATTTATTATAAAACAAACGAGACACCCTTACTGCCCTTCCGTTTACACACTTCTTCTCTTGTCTAGAAACATGTAAGACCATCATTTTGCCACTCCATGTAATTTCAGAACAATAATAATCATTTCTAAGTCTCATTACGCTGTTGTCTCATTGTGAAAGCATCTCAATCATTACCACTCGTTTATAGAGGTCTGTTTATGTCTCAGCTGCTTTGTTCCATTGAAAAGCGATTAATTTAGTCATGGGTCGATTATGTGCCACCAACGCGACATTATGCACGTTTTTTCTCCTCTTCAAACCCAGCCTGCCCTCTAAGCTTCTTTAAATATGCTGTCGGATATTCTTGCTGTCCGTTGCAACTCACCTGGTCCTAGCGTAGTACCTATTACCGCGGTCCGCCGTCACCAAACTGATCTGCTCTCCCATGACGATATCTGCCCCTGACTTCTTTATTGTAAAAGCGCAGATGTCAATCCAGTGTAGAGTTTTACTGAAATATGACTAACTTTTTAGTTGTCATATGACAGTTATTCATCTCACTGTGGCTTTGACGAGTTTTTGGGGGCATAGTGTGAAATCGCCTTGTCATTTTCAGCACAGTTTAACTGATACATTACAATGATGCCAGAACTGGGACGTCGTATAAATTGTGTCAATATTGTATGTGTATTATACCTCATTACATAGATTTAATTTTCTTGTCTTCATTTAACGTACAATCAACCACCTTATTAAATATTGGAGAAAAATCAATAAAGAAACCTACATAATGATTGAAAATGAGGTGGTAAACAAATGCAATACATAAGAAGAAATTGATACATAAATACTTTGGTTTGCTCACTGCGCTCCAACGTAAAACATAGGTAAGGACTATCACCTGTTCCTTTTGCCTACATGTAGAGTGTTTTTATTTGCAGTCAGCACTCATTGAATAGACCTGCTTATCACGGTAAAGTTGATAATCTCCGTGGTAAGTTATTTTAACAACAATGAGTACATTGTTCGTACAACATGGCTGACTTTCATACTGCAGGAGCACGTATGGCACAGAGGTATTGTAATTTTTAGGGTATTATTGTCGTATTACAACAAAATTCTTGTTACGAATGTTAATAGCAATCGAGTTACATTATATGACACGCTGATTTCAACCATATTGTGTGGTATGGTAAACATCGGAAAATTAGGCGTCATGGAACCAAAAACGGAGCTTGATAATGAATCTGTTGCCGATGGATACGAGTTTGCTGACGTAAATGCAGATGAGACAATTGCTTTGGCACGCGAAACTGAGGCGCGAGCTGAAGGTGAAACAATTAGTCCCATACATAATACTATAATTAACCCTGTGATTAAACCAGCCACCAGCAGTGTGCAAGACCAGTGAACATGACGCTTCACAGTTTAGGTGTCATATTAATGGGAACGAAAAACGAATTCTCGGCTGAAATATAAAAGAAATTAAGCTCCAGATTTAATGAGATGCCACACGAAATGTCAGATAGATTCTCATCTGATATTTCCACTGAACTGATATTCAAACAAGGTGACGTCCACTAAACATGCTAAGCTCCGCGCTAACATTTCTGCACAAATAACAAGTTTGTCGGTGGACATATCAACTTTACCATTACAATACTATCTCAACTGCTGTGGAAAAGCTGTCATTGCAAAAAAAATGCGATTTTCACCCGACAAAATGCAATAGTTATTGATGTAGCTGCATTCACAGATGCAAACAAGGACTAGCCTAACGAAACGAAACAATTGTGTGGCGATCAACGGTTATTTCTGAAGTGTTGGCAGAAGAGCCAACACTGTGTTGCTATAGGAGGCCGAAATGCACGCGTTTAATTACACGCTGACTGGCGTGAGGTCTGTAACAGTTAAAGGAATTAATAGTAGCAAACAGGAGGTAACTGGTAGAATACTTAACTTTATTCCATAATTGGAGAACATAGGTCTGACGTTACAGGCTTTATAAGAGAACCAGCAAAAGATAAATGGCACCTTGCTAGGTCGTAGCAATTGACGTAGCTGAAGGCTATGCTAACTATCGTCTCGGCAAATGAGAGCGTAATTCTCAGTGAACCATGGCAAGCAACGTCGGCTGTACAACTGGGGCGAGTGCTAGTAAGTCTCTCGAGACTTGCCGCGTGGTGGAGCTCGGTCTGCGATCACTGACAGTGGCGACACGCGGGTCCGACATGTACTAATGGACCGCGACCGATTTAAAGCTACCACCTAGCAAGTGTGGTGTCTGGCGGTGACACCACAATTTCAAAATCTGTACACAAGCTAGACACTAAAGGGGAATCGGAACCAACACTCATCGTGCAACCTTCAGCTATTGAACTTCTAACCCAGTGTGGAACTTCAGAAAAGGTTATCGAGCCTGAACTGAAACAACCTGAGAATACGTTAAGCCAAATTTTAGCGGATTATCATGTTAATGTTACATCACAAATCTGTAATGTGCACCAAGAGCAACACGATATAAAACATTGCCGGATGCGCTTCCTTCTGTCGTTAGTCACCCGGTAAAAATGTTTATTCCGCTATACTTAATGAATTGTTTACCAACAAAACACATTAAATACGTCTGTCACTGAAGTACCTCACGTATGGGGTGCGGGCAGTGCAGTATGTACACTTAACTTTATTATGTGAATACTGGTGTGGTGACGAACCAGTTCAACTGTTCACGAACAAGACAAGTAATAACATGAGTAGCAATAACAACAATGGCACACAGAACTTATTCCTGCTCCACATGAAATTCTCAGTCACAGCACGATAAAAAAAACGTTAACGTTAATTATGTAACACAGCCGACGATGCTACCATTACGTTATACTTAGCATGCGATCATAAAGCGGTAACAGCGTCGGTGATTTCAGCCGTAAATAGAAATATTAAGAAAGGTAGGAAGATTCTTTGTTTAGGAGAAGGGACAATAAGCAGATTTCAGAGTTCTTGACGGCTCAACACAAAAGTTTTATCTCAACTACAGATAGTGTTGAGGATCAGTGGACAAAGTTCAAAACCATCGTACAATACGCGAAGGAACTTCCCCCCCCCCCCCCCCCCTTCTTGCAGCTGTGTACCGTAGGTCTCTCGAAGAGCGTAGCGTTCCAAAAGATTGGAAAGGGCACAAGTCATCCCCGTTGTCAAGAAGGAACGTCGAACAGATGTGCAGAACTATAGATCTATATCTCTAACGTCAGTCAGTTGTAGAATTTTGGATCATGTCTTATGTTCGAGTCTTTTCTGGAGACTGGAAATCTGTTCCGTAGGAATCAGCATGTGTTTCGAAAAAGACGATTGTGTGAAACCCAGCTCGCGCAATTCGTCCACGAGACTCAGAGGGCTATAGACACGGGTACCCAGGTAAATGCCGTGTTTCTTGACTTCCGAAAGGCGTTTGATACTGTTCCCCACAGTCGTTTAATGAACAAAGTAAGAACATATGGACTATGAGACCAATTGTGTGATTGAACAGTTCCTAGATAACAAAACGCAGCATGTCATTCTTAGTGGTCCTCCGAAGTAAGAGTGATTTCAGGTGTGCCGCAGGGGAGTGTCGTAGAACCGTTGCTATTCAACATATATATAAATGACCTTGTGGATAACACCAGAAGTTCACTGAGGCTTTTTGCGGATGATGCTGTAGTTTATCAAGAGGTAGTAACAATGGAAAATTGTACTGAAATGCAGGAGGATCTGCAACGAATTGACGCAAAGTGCAGGGAATGGCAATTGAATCTCAATGCAGACAAGTGAAATGTGCTGCGAATACATTGAAAGAAAGATCCTTTATCATTTAGCTACAATATAGCAGGTCAGCAACTGGAAGCAGTCAGCTCCATAAATTATCTGGGACTAGGGGTTAGGAGTGATTCAAAATGGAATGACCATATAAAATTTATCGACAGTAAAGCAGATGCCAGACTGAGATTCATTGGAAGAATCATAAGGAAATGCACTCCGAAAACAAAGGAAGTATGGTACAGTACACTTGTTAGCCCACGGCTTGAATACTGCTCACCGGTGTAGGATCCGTACCAGATAGGGTTGATAGAAGAGATAGAGAAATCCAACGGAGAGCAGCGCGCTTCGTTACAGGATCATTTAGTAAATGCGAAAGCGTTAGTTGGATGACAGATAAACTCCAGTGGAAGAATGTACAAGAGAGACGCTCAGTAGCTCGGTACGGGCTTTTGTTGAAGTTTCGAAAACCTACTTTCACCGATGAGTCCAGCAGTATATTGCTCCCTCCTACGTATATCTCGCCAAGAGACCATAAGGATAAAATCAGAGTAGAGCCCACACAGAGGCATGCCGACAATCATTCTTTCCACAAACAATACGAGACTGGAATAGAAGGGAGAACCGATAGAGGTACTCAAGGTACCCTCCGCCACACACCATCAGGTGGCTCGCGCAGTATGGATGTAGATGTAGATAGATGTAGATGCAGAATGCTGCCCACAGGATTTCATTACACTGAGCAGTGACGGTAATAAGAACTTGACCCATCACCACTATTCCCGATGTGGGGGTCCTGCCCACTCGTCTCATAAGGGTGACGAAAGGATGATGCGTTCTCGGAATGCTATACAACAGTTCAAGCAAAATAAAATTAGTAGTTATTATTATTATTATTATTATTATTATTATTATTATTATTATGAGGTGACAATACGTAAATTGTATTTACAACAAGTGTCGCAAGCGATGGGCGACATGGAAAAAGTAATGTTCTCTTTGGACAGTGTCCAAACAAGCAATGAAAATGGATCACTAACAACTGCAATAGCAGCACTCTCTGCAAGGCCTGTGCGAATACTGTCCGAATACTGAGCGAATACTGAGCGGCCGAGGCTGGCAGGTACTGCACTTATATTCTCTTCTTCTAGAGGCCGCTCTTATCGTGGTGCAGTCCTAATCAGCTCACCATTGGCCGACATTGTTCCTCCGCCTTCTCTTCTCTTGCGTTTTTCATCTTCGTTCCAGCGCTTGTGGTTACTTCAGAACAACAAAGGTAAGCACTTATCCTCCTAAAGGATTGTAGAATCATGGGAGCTGTTGGCATTAAATCGCACATTGTCAAAATACAAGCGCAAGTGGAAGCAAAATTTTGAGTTATAGTGATAAAATGCCTAATCCTAACTACAAATGGGTTAATTTTAAAAGGCATTTTCGGCCTTGATTTTTTGCATGATAACAATGCAGTGACAGATTTTTCTTCAGGGAAAAGCTGTTTACAAGCTTCCAACTGTTTGGGGTTAAGTTGTTTAAAACCAAGACAACACCCAGTAGTAGCACACCTTATAAAAGAGTCTGAAGGAGAGTACTGAGGACTAAATTATGATTAAGACGATGGAGTCTGTCATTACTGATTTGTCAGTCCAATATTTTTATTTGTTCTTAAAGTATATTCACGTATCTAGAAAACAGCCTGTTATCATTAACATATGGCAGTATCATATGGCGACTGCAGTGGGCTGGACATGTGGCTAGAATGGAAAACAACAGAATCACCAAGAAAGCATTTGAATGAGCTCTCCAGGCAACAAGACCATTGGGCCGACCTCGTACAAGGTGGAAAGATGATATAGAGAAGGACATCGCAGAATTAAGAATTTCTGTAGGTTGGAGAGAGGCAGCGAGAGACAGAATGCGGGGGAAGCAGATCGTTGATTCAGCGCGTGGTCTACAGGGCTTGTGATCGCTGAGAAGAGAGGGGGGGAGAGAGAGAGAGAGAGAGAGAGAGAGAGAGAGAGACAGACAGAGAGAGAGAGAGAGAAGGAGAGGGAGAGGGAGAATCATATGGATGTTCACCCCCCCCCCCCCCCCAGGAGATTTACTTCTGTAACACGTATTCCTCTGCATGGTCAAAGAGACTGGCAGGTAATAATGAAATAAAATAGGTGCTTGAGTGCCAAAGCTTACATTAAAAATAATAAGAGAATGGTTTATATGACCATCAGGAACCATAGAAGTATCTATATAAATGAGTGATCTTATTTTAGTAGGGCCTATATGTAATTCTTTTGTTTATGTGCAATTATTGATTATGAACTGGGAATAGTTTTACCAGTCTCATCTGTTGAAGCTTGAGTGCTAGCAGGAGAGGGAATGTTTTAATCGCGTAAAAAACACTATAAAATTAATGAAATTAATATTTAGCCATTGACAAGAAAGAAGAGATCTTACTGTAACTGTTTAAGAAAAAATAGCCCTCCCTAAATACTTCTTTTCGTAGAAAGGCTTGATTCATTTGTGCATGTATGTGTACACAGATAGTAGTCGTAAGAACTGCAGATCAGAAGACACTGTAAGACTCATCTGAGCATTATATGGACCACTAACTCACTAGAGTCACGTGTTGTAGTGCTCAATGGGATAAAACCATCGATTTAAATGTAAATAAGAACTCACATAACCTCTGGTTTCTAGGTACAATTGAAAGGGATACCTGCTCGTATAATTTTGGTATATCTACATGAGAAACTAGACACTAATTTATGAACTGAAGTTTTGAAGTGCAAGTAGTCTGGTGTAAGATTTGTAATCTGCAGTTATCTGTATATCTCATACATACCTTTTCTTCCTCTATATTTGGTACAAAGAATATAGAGATCAATACCGGAAGGACCTGCTGTAACTGCAAAAACTTGCACATACTGAATTATTATGTTAGTATACGGTACAGATAAGATGCATGTTTAGTGTTACTCATGTCAAAGCCACGTACATTTTATAATAATAAAGTAAGTCGGCTTTGGGTGAGTACTGCACATTAAGCTTTTTGCAAGTTATAGAAATGAGTATATAACCTGCTCAGCTTTCAGCGTATCTTTTATTCTTTTTCTTTTTTTTCCCCAAGTTACATTTTTGGTTTGGTCTAACACTCGGTAGTATACAAAGGTAAAATTTCGTCTAGCAATAGACAATGTAGTGCTATCCTGTATGACTATGTTTCCGGCATTGCCCAGAAGTATGTTGACTCAGGCTAGAACTACGAGGGTAACTCCAAAAGAAATGCACACTATTTTTGAAGAATACAGTTTTTATTTTGCATGTGTGAAAGTTTTACAGTGTGTAGATACATCCATCCTGCTTCTTTTCAAACTTAGTTCAACCTGTTCCCGTGAGTGGCGCCGTCACAGCATGTCTTCAAGGTAGCTGCTACACTTGACGTTCGTCAGAAGCAACGTGCTGTCATACAATTCCTGTGCTGTGAAAACGAGACAGTGGGACACATCCACAAGGGGTTGAAAAAGGTGTATGGAGATGCTGCTGTCGATTGCAGTACAGTTAGTCGGTGGGGAAGCAGGTTACGTGATGAAAGGGGGCACGGCAATATTGAGGATTGTCCTCGCAGCGGCAGGCCTCGTACTGCACACACTCCAGACGATGTGCAGTGGGTTAACGAACTGGTGACTGCTGACAGACGCAACACAGTGAACGAATTCTGAAAGTGTTGGCGTTAAAAAAGTTTGTGCCGGATGGGTTCCCAGGATATTGACAGTGGCTCACAAAGAAACAAGAGAAACGGTATGCAGCGAACTTTTGGAACAGTACGAGAATGGTGGAAATGAATTTCTTGGAAGAATTGTGACAGATGATGAAACATGGCTCCATCACTTTTCACCAGAGACGAAGAGGCAATCAATGGAGTGGCATCACGCAAATACACCCAAGGAAAAAAAAATTCAAAACCACACCTTCTGCTGGAAAAGCTATCTTGCTTGTGGACATCATGCCAAGTGGAACCACCATAAATTCTGAATCATATGTGATGACACTGAAGAAACTTCAAGCTCGACTCAGTCGTGTTCGACCACATCGGCAAAAGCAGGATGTTTGCTTGTTGCACGACAATGCACTGCCACATGTCAGTCAAAAAACCATGGAAGCGATCACAAAACTCGGATGGACAACACTGAAGCAGCCGCCTTACAGTCCTGACCTGGCTTCATGTGACTATCATGTCTTTGGGAAACTGAAAGACTCTCTTTGTGGAACAAGGTTTGAAGATGATGACCCCCTTGTGCACGTTGCCAAACAGTGGCTCCAACAGATTGGTACCGAATTTTACTGTGCAGGTATACAGGCGCTGGTTCCAAGATGGCGTAAGGCAGTTGAGAGGGATGACGTTACGTGGAGAAATGAAAATATTGTTCCTAAAGGATTTATCTACACACTGTATAACTTTCAAACATGTTGAATAAAAGATGGATTTAAAAAAATAGTGTGCAATTGTTTTTGAGTTACCCTCGTATAATCAGGAAGCTGAATAATAAATGTAAATATATGTATCTAATGTAATATAGACATGGTTCATGTATATGTATTTGCTGTATGAACAAGTCCTCCATTACATTATATTTTTAAAAAAAACTTGAGATCTGTGTAAAGAAAAAGTGAAACCTTGTGCTGTAAATAATACACTGTTGTTATGGTGATCTCAGCTCCAAGAAGGTTAGTGTGTTAATTACAGGGGTGAACACTCACATCGTGAACGTTTCGGTGGCACAGTCAAAGAAGTACTTTGTTGGAGCATGTAGTTACGGACCACAAACTAATATGTTGGTGCACATTACATGACGAATTCTTCCCTTACCTGAGGCCAGTTCACTGACTGCTTCGTGTGTCGTGTAAAGAAATGGAATTTGTCTCCGTCTGTGTGGCGGCTCCTTTCAAACACTTGTCAAGCACTCACGCTCACGCTAATAAATTCACAAATCCACGCTAGAATCTGTAAGATACCCCCGCCGATTTTTTTGTACTAAAACAGCCAGAAGTATCCCACTTTAATTAGCGAGTCTGTAGAAGATGGCAATAGAGGCACACAGTATGGCTGACGGTGCTTTTCCATCCGAGATGTACAGAGATTGAGACAACCCGGATTATCTTAGTGAGTCGTCGCGTAGACTTTCCTCCTACCTGTTTTGCCGTACATCTCTCGTAGTTGATGTGATGCAGAACCAGTATCAGCGCCATCACATCCTCTGAGAACTGCAGTTCTGCATCCTGTAATTTCTAAGTGTTGAAGCGGGATGCTACATCAGTTTTAATAATGCCCTTCGATGTCCTTATGACATACAAAAAACACTGATATCTGACAATAATTGAAGAGGCCAACATTTTCAACTTAAAAGTAGCAATTTCCTTACGACAGGACTAGATCGAAAGGCATCCTATCGATGACTGACGACCATGGTGCGCAGTCTAGTCTTCTATTTATAATCGTAAAACGTCGTAGCTCTTCGTACAGCCTCATTATCTTTTTCAGTCATGTGTTTATTGAAGTGACGGCTGAGATTCATAGTAATATTGCTGTAAGAAAGCGTTTATGACTTCTGCTACAATCTGTAGAGGAAAACGTAGTTTTTGTTATTTTTATACGATTTTTATTTATGAAACACAATCAGTTCCTTCTCTCCAGAAAAACAGTTGTTTCTCTGCTTATCGTGCCTCGGCGTAACTAACTTTCTGACGGCTGGCGTCAGCACCTCACCCCATCTTCAGCCGACAACGCCGTATGTTCCAGCGGGTAGATCAGCCAGCGTGGGAATTTAAATCTAACTCCATGCCATGCGTTGTTCAGAACTGCCACAGCTTATTAGATGCTAGTGACGTCTCCAGATGAGATTTAAAATGTTAATCTGCTAAATAAGAAAATAAAATGCAATCTGAAAATGAGGGGCAATTTACAAAGCGACGGCGCACTGGCCATTAAACCCGCTCTGCGCGGTGTGACGTCAGTTCGGACTGTCGGTACTTCTAGATGGCGCTCCGTCATTACTGATTTTTAATTGTGTGTTTAAAACAATATGGAGGTGTTTAGCAGAGACGCTCACCTCGTGCGTGCTTCGATGTTAGAAAGCTACGTGATTCCGAGTGAATGAACCCATATATTAGGCAACCGTCTAATTAATGAGTAATGGATAAGAGGTGACGTCTTAAGGAATAAGAAATACAAATTTTCCCCATGTTAAACACGGATCCGTGTAACACAGAAAATGTATATATACGCACTGTTGTTTCCGTCCATTCAAAACTTTATTTCTGTGCTGGCAAAGATCATCTTTCATTGTGCCCTATGTAGGTCATACGCTGTGTAATAGTACGTATTTATGTTGCGCAGACTGTTTCATGTAAATCGAAGTGCAGAAGAGAATGAGCCAACGCCAAGGTTTCGAGGAAAACCGAGCAGATGCGAGTACTTACCCCATATTGTTCTGAGCGATGACCTTTCTCTCAAGTGGCTAATTACCATTATGGGTCAGACTACAGCCGCATACCGTGCCTGCACCACATCCTTGGATCCATTACATCTGGTCATAGAAATTAAATGCACCTATCCACTCCTAGAATCCAGAATCTTATGAGCTATATCGCGCCTCTTGTTCATTAAGTACCGGAACAATAACAAATTTTCTGATGTGGTCATTTTGCGTTGTCTCATTGTGACATTATGCTGTTCAAAAATACACGACGTGACGTTAAAGCGTTTGAGGTATTTGTTGTAAAACCAACCCTAATCACCAGAACTTCAGCTATCAAGAGCAATGAGCCATATTACACGATCAATTATAAATCGCAAACTATAGCAAACTGTTATTGAATGAACTCTTATTATCAACAAACAGTATGTATCTCTCTGCTAGCAACTCTGTACATTAAACCAGAACTTTCCATTTTTCAAACGAACGGATGGTTTTGTCATTCACTAAAGCAACGATTAAAAGATATTTAAATTAAATCACGACACATTATATTCTGCTTTGAAAATGTAAACAATCTGTTACAACAGTCTTGCTTAACTGTCCTGGTAGAAAATAACATGATAGGCATTGAACCTTGGTAGTTATCTGCACATAACTACCTTTTTGGTTCAAATGGCTCTAAACACTATGAGACTTAATATCTGAGGTCATCAGTCCCCCTGAACTTAGAACTACTTAAACCTAACCAACCTAAGGACATCACACACATCCATGCCCGAGGCGGGATTCGAACCTGTGACCGTAGCGGTCGCGCGGTTCCAGACTGAAGTGCCTAGAACCTCTCGGCCAAAGAGGCCGGCAAATACTTTTTTAACGAAGGAACTATACGTTAAATCAACTGCGTTTACTAACGTGTAATTAATGAGTGACACTACTATGTGTAACCAACTACCCCACGGATAGTGTAGTTAAATGGCTTTTCCAAAACCTGTATCATTTACTGTCATAGTCTTTCAGGGGCCAATATAATAAATTAAGCTTGTCCGCAACTGAAGCATTACGATGGAGAATATGTGTACTTTGACCTACAAGTGTTACAACCGATTAACAGTTTCGTTAATTGTATAGTACAAAACAAACGAGGCGCGCTTGGCTGTTCTTCCGTGTACCCACTTCTTCTCTTGACTGGACACATTTGAGATCATCATTTTATCACTCTATGTATTTTTAGAACGAATACGTTGTTCCGTCATTGCGAAATTTCCTCGACCATTACTAATCATTTCTAAAGATCTGTTTTTTGTTTCATCAAGTTACGTGAGTTAGGAAGCGATTAGTTTGATGATGTGTCGATTAAGCGCTTTCAGAGCGGCCTTATACGCATATAGGCACCTATTCAAGTCTAACCTGCAGACAAAAATTCTTTAATAACGAAGTCCGCTCATTTTCTCTGTCCATTGGAACTCATTCGCCGCATTGTACTACATATTACCACGGTCCTTCGTCCCCAAACATAGCTGCTCTCCATCGACGACATCCACCCATGACGTCACCATAAAACACAACCTTAAAATTTAAAGTGAAGATATTGGCCGACTGCCGAGTTCTGTTTAATGTACCCCAATTTTCAGTTCGCTAATTTCAATTATTCAATACCACTGTTGCCTGTGTGATGTATCCCATTTCACGATCAATTACTTTTCGAAGCCTCTACGCAATCTCCTATTCCCTTTTGACGGTGCGCGCTGGCTCCGGGGACACAGCAGTTCCTCCCTGGTTATCCATGGTCGGCCGTGGTTCAGTCTTCTTGTCACAGACGCTGGTCTGACGGTCTTTGACTCGAAGACTGTTCAAGAGGAAGCGGCGTGTCGCTTGCTCTCGAGTCCTTCAATTTTGATTCCGAAGTGTTGTGAGGATGCTCAGTGGGATGGAGGGTTATGCGGATACTGGAAAGCTAAGAGAGCGAGCCGGCGGTGCTGTGAGGGGCGTGTTGATCCCTGTAACTGTGTGAAGTCGGCGTGGTCGCTAAATACGAATCCGACGGGAGCACCGTACTCAAATGTAAGGGGCCAATTTCCACTGATGTTCACAAATAGCAGTGACCCTTTCTTAGCGTATCCCACAACCTGGTTACTGTAGGAGCACGAGTACAGTTACGCTAATATTCTGTGACCTGACTGCTTAATTGACCGAACATGTTATGAAACAGCTGGTTGGTGTAAGTAACTTGATATCAGTAATTTGCCCATGTTTTACTGTTCGAGTTCCTTTCGGCCATTAAGGAAGGTCTTAACTTTAGTTGGCTGTAATGTAGTGTTGTGTTCACATTTAAAGAACTGTCATGTGCTGTTATGCTTTAAAGGGACTTCATCCTACTTAACCATTACGTAGAGATTAGCTGCGTGGATGATCAGTGAATTGTTTATAATTCTAGTGCGACTAAAAGGGCTGGTCTTGTTGCTTCTCGTAAATCGACGAGGTGTCTGTGAACTAGCTGTTGACCTACTGAGTGCGAGCTGAATAGGAGCAACTGGCTTAAATTACATGGACTGCTGTTCATCCGGAACTGTCTCATAAAGTCAGCTGCTCTTGTTTGCTTTGGTCAAATTGTTACTTCTTATTTGAAATGCCTTGAAGTCATTCAGATAAGAGTTGGTAAGTTGGTATGAGAGGGAGCAATAATCTGTTGACTTAAATCACAGACAGCTAAATTAAAAGAGTTAAAATTGAGTTTAGTTTACTGCGTGGGTGTGTGCGTGGGGTTACGTTTGTTTGTTGCCGTTATTAAATATCTGAATTAAGTGATGTGACTCCTTGTTTGTGCCTGGTGCTACCAGGTTTAAGTTACAAGTACCTCAAGTTATTCTAACCGGAAGAGCCAACACGTGGACTTTCATAAACAGAAAGGACTTCCATAAACAGAAAGGCCAGCAAGTGCACTGAAGGACCTACAGTTGTAAAACTAATACCAATATTGTGTGAAATCAACACCCGCTCTCTCTGCCTCTCTCTCTCTCTCTCTCTCTCTCTCTCTCACACACACACACACACACACACACACACACACACACACACACACACAAACAAGTTAAGTACTGTTGTTCATCCCTTGGTTGTCAGAGGATTTGCAAGTTGGAATTCTTTTTACATATTGTTTTCTGTCAATATTATTTTACTGTCAGCAATCAGAACTGTAATATTAATGATATTACTTAATACTTATTATCGGAATCTGTTGAAAAGTTCTATGAACTGGCGATCTGTGTTCAAGTGCTTAGAGTTCTGAAGAGACTAACAATAAATCTGCTTTTAAGGTATGTTTGTGTAGTGTCTTGCGACCTTACCACTCACCTCCCGCTCCCTCCATTTCAGTCCTTTTTAATACATTTTGAACGACACATTACAGCGCTCACTTTTGACTAAAATGTAATACGTAAAAACTTACCTGTTAATTACTAGTGAGAAAGTGACAATGTTTCGGTGTTATAGCAAGTTCTAGTTTCGACACCCCCTACGCTCTTTTAAGCACTTTTGTTTTTCAGAGCCAAAGCTGATATTCCCTCTGCTTTTCCAAGCTCTCATGGGTGTGGTGCCGCCGAGGTCTTAATAAACTGAGTGGCGAACCACAAAACTTCATTTATTTAAAACGTCCGTCCCAGTTTATAACCTTTTTCGACATCTAAATTTGGACAGACTGCTATTACGCTGTTTCAGAAACTTGGGGTTTCCACAAAAATACAGGTCCCGAGATATTTCATTTCATTATTAAACTGTGGGGAAAGTCATGGGATAGAGATATGCACGTATACACATGGCGATGGTATCTCGTACGCCCGCATCTCGTGGTCGTGCGGTAGCGTTCTCGCTTCCCACGCCCGGGTTCCCGGGTTCGATTCCCGGCGGGGTTAGGGCTTTTCTCTGCCTCGTGATGGCTGGGTGTTGTGTGCTGTCCTTAGGTTAGTTAGGTTTAAGTAGTTCTAAGTTCTAGGGGACTTATGACCACAGCAGTTGAGTCCCATAGTGCTCAGAGCCATTTTTAGTATCTCGTACACAAGGTATAGAGTGGTAGTGTGTTGATGGAACTTCCACTTGTAATCAGGTGAATCATGTGAAAAGGTTTCCGACATGATTGTGGCGGCACGATGGGAACTAATAGACTTTAAACGCGGAATTGTAATTGCATATAGACTCATCGGACGTTCCATTTCGGAGATCGTTAGGGAATTCAATATTCAGAGCTCCACAGTGTCAAGAGTGTGCTGTGAATGTCAAATTTCAGGCATTACCTCACGCCATGGACAACACAATGGCCGACGGCCTTAACCATCGAGAGCAGAGGTGTTTTCGCAGAGTTATCTGAGCTAATAGACATGTAAGAATGCCTGGAATAACCGCAGAAATAAATGTGGGACGTATGAGAAACGTATCCGTCAGGATAGTGCTGCTATGGCAGCAGACGACCGACGTGAGTGCCTCTGCATACAGCAGAAATCGCCTGCAGCGCCTCTCCTGGAGGTTTGGTTGTTTGGGGGAATGGGGGAAGAGATCAAACACCGAGGTCATCGGTCTCATCGGGTTAGGGATGGATGGAGAAAGAAGTCGGTCGTTCTCCTTCAAAGGAACCATCCCGGCATTTACCTAGAGCTATTTAGGGAAATCACGGAAAACCTAAATCAGGATGGCCGGACGCGGGATTGAACCGTCGTCCTCCCGAACGCGAGTCCAGTGTGCTAACCACAGCGCCACCTCACTCGGTGCCTCTCCTGGGCTCGTGACAGTATCTGTTGGACTCTATACGACTGGATAATTGTGGCGTGGTGAGATGAGGCCCAATTGAAGTTGGTAAGAGCTGATGGTAGGGTTCGAGTGCGGCGCAGATGCCACGAAACCATGAACCCAAGTTGTCAACAAGTGACTGTGCAAGCTGTTGATGGCTCCATAATGATGTGGACTGTATTTACATGGAATGGACTTGATCCTTTGGTCCAACTGAACCGATCATTGACTGGAAATTGTTATGTCCCCCTACGTGGAGATCATTTTCATTCATGGACTTGCGACTGAGTTGGAGAAGGTGCTAAACACTTAGGGCATACGATTTAGCTACCTAGATCGCCCGACATGAATCCCGTCGAATATTTATTGGAAATAATCGAAACGTCAGTTAGCGCACAAAACCACGCATCGGCAACATTTTCTCAGTGTAGGCGGCTATAGAGGCTGCTTCGCTCAGTATTTCTGCAGGGGACATCCAACGACTTGTTGGGCTAATGCCATGTCGAACTGCTGCACTATGCAGGACAGAAGGAGGTCCGACACGACACTAGGAGGCATTCCACGGCTTCTGACACCTCAGTGTATATCTGAGTCATTGGTCAGTGATCGCCGGTTTGTTTGATTGTTCCTCACAAAATGTCTGGTTGAACAATTTCTACCTACGTTACCATAAGCAAACATCATAGTAGAACACCAACACCCAGCAAGTTAATGTATCACTTCAAACGAACATCATCATATGCTGTGCCCTCTGTTGGCCGGCCGGAATGGCCGAGCGGTTCTAGGCACTATAGTGTGGAACCACAAAGGTCTGAAAAGCAATGGCGAAATTACATCACCTTGTCTCACTCCTTTCTGATGCTGAATTCGTTGTACACTTCGAACTGGTATTTCACACTGTATTTTGTCTCTGCTGTACACACCTTCACCAAGTTAATTTCTTTGGTATGTCAAGCTCCCTGAGATCGTTGTACGTATGTAATCTTTGTGTACTGTCACATGCCTTTGAGAACTATACAGATGTTACCAGGAATTGATGGCTGAATTCCCAGCACTTCTCCCAGATTTGTCTCATGGTGAAAATGTAATAAATGGTTGATGTTCCTACACGAAATTGTGCCTGGTACTCTGCAACTATGTTTTAAGCTAGAGGCCTCAGCTTTTCAGTAATTATTAATGATAACACTTTGTGTGGCACACTTACTATAGAAATACTTCTGTAATTACTACAGACCCACCTATTGTTCTTTTTTTTGCAGTGGGACGATGGTAACTGAACTCCACTCTTTTGGGACCTCCTCCTCTCTCCTGACTTCACTTACGACTTATCACTCTCTTTATGAAGTGTTCCACCTCCTGCCTTCTCCTGCTGCCTTTTTATTCTTCAGTTTCTTAATTTCCCTATTTACATCCTGCTGAATTACTTCAGTTTCTTCTTTCTCTACACTTTCAGAAATTCTTACTACTGGGTAGACATTTTCAAGACCTTCAGCATTCAGCAACTGCTCTGAATATCCCCTCCACCTGTTCAGAGTTCTTTGCTTTTCCGTTAGCATATTTCCATCCTTAACATTAATAACTAACGTCTCATTTCCTTGACGGTTCCTCACATTTTCGACATCTGAAATATTTTCGGGCCGTCAGATATTGTATTTGCTTTTCTGTACAATTCCTGTCCAGCATCAATACTTCTTTAGGCCTCTTCCTGACCTACACGGCTTGTTCACCTTTATCTGTGAACCATTTCTATTTGGTTGTTCGGTTTTTTTCTACTAAATTTCCTTTGTTACTTCACTTACAGTGATCTTCATATTACACATCATCATTAACACATGTTTCACCCCTGATGTTTGATGCCAGGTCTTCAGATTTGTTACGCAATTTGATAATATACAGGTGACATTAGACGTTTAAGCTTCTCAAAATCAAATTTTCACTTGTCCATGCTGTTCCTCTTTCTTTTATAACACATGTGTAGTTGCAGTTTGACGACGTGGTTAATCTGACTGACTGTATTATCATTTGGGGAAGTCCAGGTTCCTTTGCGTATCTGTTTGCGGGGGAAGGCTATCAAGCTCACCACAGTGTTCCGGCTTGGCGCGGAACTGCTGAGACACAGTCCACTGTCACTTGTTTTTCCATGTACACTTTCCTTCCAGATTGTTGGCCTAAACTGGTCTTCCTGTCCAACTTCGCCACTGAAATCTCCAAATATGATCCTAATGTTTCTATGACTAGGGGTAAGATAGTTACTGCCTGCAGGAAAATTAAAGAGATCTTTGGAGAAAAGAGAACCACTTGCATGAGTATCAAAAGCTGAGATGGAAACCCAGTTCTAAGCAAAGAAGGGAAAACAGAAAGGTAGTAGGAGTATATAGAGGGTCCATACAAGGGCGATGTTCTTGAGAACAATATTATGGAAATGGAAGAGAATGCAGATGAAGAGAAAATGGGAGGTATGATACTGCGTGAAGAGTTTGACAGAGCAATGAAAGATCTAAGTCGAAACAAGGCCCCGGGAGTGGACAACATTCCATTAGAACTACTGACAGCCTTGGGAGAGCCAGGCCAAACAGAAGTCTACCATTTAGTCAGCAAGATGTATGAGATAGGCGAAATACCCTCAGACTTCAAGAAGAATATAATAATTCCAATCCCAAAGAAAGCAGATGTTGACATATGTGAAAATTACGGAACTATCATTTTAATAAGCCACGGCTGCAAAATACTAACACGAATTCCTTACAGACGTATGGAAAAACTGGTAGAAGCCGACCTCGGGGAGGATCAGTTTGGATTCCGTAGAAATGTTGGAACACGTGAGGCAAAACTGACCCTACGACTTAGCTTAGAAAATAGATTAATGAAATGCAAACCTAAGTTTCCAGCATTTATAGACTTTGAGAAATCTTTTGACGATGTTGACTGGAATACTCTGTTTCAAATTCTGAAGGTTCCAGGACTAAAATACAGAGAGCGAGAGGCTATTTACAATTTTTACAGAGACCGGATGGCTGTTATTAAGAGTCGAGGGGCATCAAAGGGAAGCAGTGGTTGGAAAGGGAGTGAGACAGGGTTGTAGTCTCCCCCCGATGTTATTCAATCTGTAAATTGAGCAAGCAGGAAAGGAAACAAAATAAAAATTCTGATTAGGAATTAAAATCTATGGAGATGAAATAAAATCTTTGAGGATCGCCGATGACATTGTAATTCTGTCAGAGACAGAAACGGACCTGGAATAGCATCCGAACGGAATGGACAGTGTCTTGAAAGGAGGATATAAGATGAGCGTCAACAAAAGCAAAACAAGTATAATGGACTGTAGTCGAATTAAATCGGGTGATGCTGTGGGAATGAGATTAGGAAAGGAGAAGCTTAAAGTAGAAAATTAGTTTTGCTCATTGGGGAGCAAAATAACCGATGATGGACGAAGTAGGGAGAATATAAAATGTAGTCTGGCAATGGAAAAAAAAGCGTTTCTGAAGAAGAGAAATTTGTTAACATTGAGTGTAGATTTAAGTGTGGGGAAGTCATTTCTGAAAGTATTTGTATGGAGTGTAGCCATGTATGGAAATGAAACGTGGACGATAAATAGTTTGGACAAGAAGAGAATAGAAGCTTTCGAAATGTGGTGCTACGGAAGGACGGTGTAGATTAGATGGGTAGATCACATAACTAATGAGGAGGTATTGAATAGAATTGGAGAGAAGAGGAATTTGTAGCACAACTTGACAAGAAGAAGGGATCGGTTTGTGGGGCATATTCTGAGGCATCAAGGGATCACCAATTTAGTATTGGAGAGCAGCGTGGAGGGTAACAATCGTCGGGTGAGACCAAGAGATGGCTACACTAAACAGATTCAGAAGGATGTAGAAGGAGATGAAGAAGCTTCCGCAGGATAGAGTAGCATGGAGATCTGCATCAAACCAGTCTCTGGACTGAAGACCACAACAACCACAATTTTGTACTCATTTTTAGTTTTCTAAGTCCTTAGAACTTACTACACAAAAGAATTAATGATGATCAGATATCATCCTAAATGGCTTCCGCAATTAAAAAAGAAATCTAAATTCCAGTCGTGGCCTGCAACGATGTTTGCTTCATTTTCTTTCTGTTAATCAATGAAAAAAGAGGCATACAGGTCCACAAAAATAAAATAAACTGCGTAACAATATTCCTGCACGGGACCAGGATCAGTAAATCACACGAACTGGTTAACTCAGCCGATACTTTGACGATGATATACAAGGTTCAACAGACTGGGAATAAGTCGCCATACTGTGGCAACCAAACACTTCCAATATACAGTTCCAGTATACTTTTCGAAGGCGAGTGGGTCCCTGTAGACCAATGTAATGAGCATATTGACGTACCAACCATGCAATGGTATTTTACTCTGCTCTCGGTAAGTAGGAGTGTGGACAGAACATGATATCAGCCGAAGAGACAGTCACCGGTACGATTTAAAAATGTTAATTGTTTTTTATAACAGTGCCATTTTGCTAAGTTGTTGCGTATACATGGTGGGACAATGATGTGTTATTTTTTTTCTCTTTTCCATCTGCATTATGACTACTAGGGCCTGCCATCTTATTACTTTATGCACTTCGTAGTGCTCCACACAGATCTCTTAGCCAATACCAATGGCCATCACAGCGACTGCACTGATCTGTGACACTAAACTCAATACGATCTAGGGGCTCATTGGTGGATAACAGATTTTGTACCACGTCGTACCACGAGGACGACATTGTCACTGGTAAAACATGAAGGTTAAGACGGAACCACATCGTCTACCAAGAAGTTTGCGGCGACGCCTGTTCAGCCGGCTCCGTACAGTCAATCCCTATCCCACTCAGACCCCAAATAACTGTCAGTAATGTTTTAATTGTAAATTCACTTGATCAACTTCGAAATGCGGATCAAGACTGCACGGTCGCAGAGTGTAATGTGTCGATTGCGTGAGAGATAATCAGCACCGAACTCATGAAACGAACGCCCTTCTTTCGGTATCGGAAAGTCCCAAACTCCCGACAGAACGCGCACGCGCAACTACCCCGTATCCTACTAAAAATGTGATACTACCATAAAAACGACCAAACAGCTGTTTTAATTTTCTAACCATCGTCGAGAACAAAGTAAGCATCTGAGCTATGTAATATGATTTGGACAAGATGTAGATATCCGGAATTCTAACTTTATGATGCAGGTTAAGTGAACGCCGTACATGATCCAGAATTGCTCCTTGTATCTTCTCCGTAATCTACTTCCAATTAAACGTAGGCATTTGTAGTGGAGAACGGTCTGTTATGACTCCGAAAGATTTATGTCTATCGACGACCGTCGCCACGAAATGATAGCATTATTAAAACCCCGTAATCTCGTCAATCGACTTTTGCCTTCGTTGATGTGAGCGCCACATACAAGGCAAAAGACATCCAACGTAGCTTTGAGCAATGGAATCTCGGCGAGAGCAGGGAATAACATCAATACATCATCCGTATATATGCGCATTGAGTTGGTCTCGGCAAAGGGTGTCCGGCATTGTAAGTGAGCGACGACTCTTCGAAGAAGGACCTCAAGTGATAGAACCAACAATAACAATGAAAGCGGACTTCCCTGAGGAAAACCATTTCAAATGGCCATTGACAGTCACCGAAGCTTGGATACCGGTAAACAAATTATGCAAGTCTCTGAACTCGTCATATTTTTCCAACTTGAAACGAGTCGGGCACAAGCATACCTCTTAACACTTCGTTCAAAAACAATGTGAAAGTAGTACCCAACAAAGGCCAAAAACGCACAGATAACTCCTTAGGCACACCATCCAACCCCGGCGACTTGTGAGAAGGCAGTCTGACAGCGAATTACTTCTAAAAACGCAGCATTATGAGCAGGTGTAAATCTGCGACTCAGAGCCCGATCAAATAAATCGGATGACGTGTCGACAGGATCGGGTAGGTACTAACACACAACTGATGTAGAGTATGTAATATGACCTTTCGTGGCGTCACAGCATTGCCGTCCTCTGTCTTAAGATACGTGATGCACCCAAGTCGACAATGAGTTTGATGTCGAATGACCTGATACAAAGAAGTCAGTTTATCCGCTACCATGGGCGTGGTTTGGATCGTATTTTTAACTCTTCCATTTCGCGCTGTCTAAACCGTAACAAACGCGACTTTAGAACAGGTGTAATGCGTGAGGTGTCAAGTATTAACTAATTTTAATCGGACTATAGATTTTCAGCAAGTTTTACACAAAATCTGTGTCGTTTTCCACAGCTTTACCGGTGGTCGATACCAGTTCTGCTAGCCGGCCGTGGTGGCTGAGAGGTTCTAGGCGCTTCAGTCCGCAACCACGGTGCTGCTAAGGACGCAGGTTCGAATCCTCCCTCGGACATTGGTGTTTGTGATGTTCTTAGGTTAGGTTTAAGTAGTTCTAAGTCTAGGGCACTGGTGACCTCAGATGTTAAGATCCATAGTGCGTAGAGCCATTTCAACCATTCTGAACCAGGCCTGCTCTTCTAGACGTCCTCATCTAGAACGGGAGCAGGATGCAAGTTTTCTGAGTTATGGTTGCGGTGTAATTTAACAGCCATGTGAAGGGAGAGGCAACAGCAATGTAGGCGTGTGTCAGTGTCGTCAGTCTCATTAATTTTCTAAAACAAGTCCTAGAAGCCACTCAACAGTTGTCATACATTTCCATGTGCACGAACAGTCTTGCAAAATATTTACGTCCTGATGTTTTGTATTCTTCATATGAATGTCATTCCTAAAGAAATGCTCAGTGTTTCTTTTTTCTTTAACATGCAATTAATTTTCCACATCTTCGATATTCTTACAGTATGTCGGTACGTTCTTGAAAGACAAAATGCAATATTTTTTTCCAAAATCTCCTTTTTTTCTCCTAATTTACACTACTGTGGACGTAAGGCCTGAATACCTACACGACAGAAGTCAGAATCATTATGGATAAGCCACCGTTTATCAACCTTGCCAAGGAAGTCATCATTTTCAAATCTCGTTACACGAAGGGAGTTCAATTTACTGACGATATGGTAATCTCACAGAGTCAGTTTAAGGCAGTTCGTATTTCTTGCAGGCTAAACGATATGTACTTCCATAAATATACGTAGCACTTAGGCAACAAACATTCAGTGATACGTGAACAAACTGCTTCAGAGACACAAAAGTAGATACCAGCAAAGATAATGATTTACGGACACTAGAAACCTGCACTGTTACCAACATATACAATGTATAATACGTATAAGCACTGGAAACAGAAAGCTCAAGTTCTTTTCGAAGTGATACTGGTTTCTGTAACAGAAATACAGGGGGCGTGGCGGCATACATGACTGTAACTTTAAAATTTGGTATACAGGTCATTTTTCATTTGAAACCCCATAATGTACATATCAATGTAATCAGGAAAGACTATAGAATTTAATTAAGTCATAAAATAATTTCGATTTTTCAACGTTTATAGGTATCCTGTATCTTTAATGAACTTGAAAAACAAAGAAAATCCAGCAATATTCAGAAACTCGTTTTTATATCAAGTGGTGATAAGTTAAGTAGATTATAAAGCAAAAATAAACAATGGCTTCAAATTAAAAAAATGACAGTACGTTCGTGAACGCGTCAACTAAGCACTTATTTTCGTTTATCACTGTGTAGACATAACTTTTTGCCAATGGAATACATTTTGCACCCATTTTCTGACGTTTAGAATTAATTTTTGTGTCTATGTCACCCCGAGTTGCTTTATAAAATCTCGGTGCTCCATCTTGCTGCTCTTATTATAACGTTTTTTTCCTAGATTGTCTTAATTTTTCTAGGTTTCCGTTTCGAACGTTCTCTTCTTAGGTCTTTTCATTGTCTTCTATTTCACTGTGAGTTTCCCGATTCATTGTCACTAAACTCAGCTGTATCTTTGAAGGTATGTGGTGTATCCAGTGAGTCAATTGTTTTCACTAGCTGACAATAACACTAAAATCTGATCACCGTTGAAATGTCGCTCAATTCTGTCTAACACAATTTCCGATCACAAGTAAGAAAAGTAACGTCTATACCTTCATGGGGTAGATTTCGACCCCACCTGGTACGTATCTATGGAAATAATTGTCGCGGTTTAGTACACAGCTGCACAATGCAATAGCACAGCCAATACTAAGATTCAATAAGTATTAATGGAGTGGCAATGTTGCAATTGGAACGGAATTGTAACCAAAAGAGTGACACATGGAGTACTAAATTAACCCATGAATGTATTTAAGGATTAAGTAGTGATGAAGATTAATTATAGTAATAATCCAGTGTATCCAAAGGACATCGGGAGTATAGGGAGTACCTCACAAACAGCCAGCTCTGACTACAGGTAAATTGTGTTTTTACCCAGGTTTATATACGGATAAATCGCTAAAATCATCAAATTGAAAATGGAAAAGGGAATAGAAATAAAACAAAAACCAAAGAGAATTTTTCGTGATATATATCACACGATTCCGTTTGATCAAAGGATTATGAAATTGAAGTTGTATTTTGTCTAGCCAAAGTATTACACAAATTACAGATTAATCCTTAGCGATGTTTTTCTTACGGCGTAAAGTCAAGCGCTGTTACACGAGTCGGGACGACCGGAAAGAGAAGGCTGTGAGAAGAAGTCAGCCAATGGCACACTTACCGGACCTCCCTCCAGGACGACAAGCCAGCCGGTGTGGCTGTGCGGTTCTAGGCGCTTCAGTCTGGCACCGCGCGATCGGTACTGTCGCAGGTTCGAATCCTGCCTCGTGCATAGATGTGTGTGATGTCCTTAGGTTAGTCAGGTTTAAGTACTTCTAAGTTCTAGGGGACTGATGACCTCAGAAGTTAAGTCCCATAGTGCTCAGAGCCATTTTTCCTAGGCATGTAATTTTTCCCTCATTAATTATCTTGGAGTAACTGTCCCATATTCCTCGATGTCATGTGCCCAAAACTGATGCACTTAGGCTAACTTTCTCCTCAAGCACTTCTCGAAGATAAATGTAACTAACTAATAGAAGTAACACGAAGTGTCGATCTTGCGCCTTGCATGCGTCACATCCCCGATAGTATATTATGACATCTATGTTATTGAAGGGATAAAGTCAACAAGATCTAGTTATAGGTGTTAGATTATTTGTTTCTTCTCAGCGTCTGTCTTCCCGCAAACACGTCACATAATTTAGTGCCTGACGTTTCCTGGACGGTCATAACTGCGGCACTCTGTGGATTGCACGTCTCTGTATAACGGCTTTCCGAGGCAACAAAATATTTATTTCGGTGTTCATAGAATTAGTAACTACGTCTCACAATTTTAAGTGCTGTCATTATCTACTCATGAAGATGTATTACTTCAAGAAGAAGGTTTAACAAGGTAAGTCAAGTTTAAAATCTAGAAACTCTGTACATGTTTTGAGGCAGGCTGACACACGGCGCGCAAATTACCCAAACTATATTCGTCCAGTCTTTGAGAAATAGAGTGTTGAGCGACTTCGAGCAAACTTTACACATAATTTGAAACCTTCTCCAAACTTTATGGTGCTAACACCCACTACAAAAACAAATTGTAAACGAAGTTTATCGTTTACTACTTCTCAACTGTCTCTGCAATGTATTTTTCATACAGTATACATTACAGTGTGTTAGGAGTATAAGTTCACAAGTTGTGATATTAGTACCTTCACTGTGTTACTTGTTTTTCTCTGCGTCGTCTGCCCGCCGCAAACACGTCACATTATTTCCTAGCTGATGTTTTCTGTACAGATGTAACTGCATCGCTAAGCGGACTACACTTGCCAGTATAAACTAAACATTTTGTGTCCACACATCTAAACTGCAACACCCAACCTGCTGCCCAGCGGAAAATGGCTATTAATGGGAGGTATTAACCAACCTAAAAACATACTGATCCTAATAGCTATAATAACGTCTCCAAATGAAGCAAGTACTGCTGTAATGTTGTTCAGGGCGCTGTCCTTAATTACCAATGACACTGGATACTACTGAAGGTACCTACAAAATTGTCATCAGTCTTCGACACATAATTCAGATGATATGACATTAGAAACAGTGAGCTGTGCGAATGACACGCTTTTCTTAAAACAGAAGCTGCTTCATAAATGAGACTTACCATTTTTAAACAACTGGGGATGGGGGCGTGGACGGAGGTTACTGGTTATTTCTAAATGATGAACTGAATACGAATGCTGTAGCTGCTCGAAAAAAGTTCCAGTAAATTCAAGAAGAAAAATCGACATTTAAACGAGCGGGTAGTTTTAAGTAAGTTTTTGCAGTGGCGAAAAGTGTCCGTTGTGTTGCCTGAGAATGAATGATTAATATGTATAATTTAAATTACACCGAAAAAAGCATTTAGTTCGGAGAGTGTGGAGTGTATCGAAAGAAGCAGTTTTCATCGAAAGCAATCGATCTTAAATTGATGGACTGATAGCAAAAGACCTCTGAGTTATGGAAAGGGAGGCAAGTTCAATACACCTGTATCGCACTGTCTACCCCTTTATAGACCAAATCGTTAGCACGCTGCTCTGGTCGGTAGAGAGGGCAAAGGTTTGGCGGCGCTGCAATCCGTCTCGCTGACACACTGGTGCTTACTGTCAAAACAGCGGGCGGGCCTGCGCCATACGCGAAGTGGAGCAAAGTGGTTACCGCCTCCGCCGCCGCTGCCGCCGCCGCCGCCTCCGGGGCTGCCACTGCGGTAGGTGTTTCCACTGTGCTGTCAAAACACGCCTCCTGCACCGCCCACACAGCGGCAGCGGGGGTTGGTGCGTGGTACGGCTGCGCCCCCTGCGGCCCAGAGCAACGCGTAAAATGTTACCGGGTCGACTCTCCGGCAGATGTACGCCAGCGCCCTTTATTTGTGTTCCCATTACCCACTGCTATGCCCTGACCAGTGAAATATACAAAGCCGGTGGTTTCTGGGTGTGGATCCGAGCTGACAGTGTCTTTTTCCTACTATGAAAATAAAATCCGTTAGATGACGATCAGTTAAGATAAAGGCACCAGACAGGCATTTCGGACTTGTCGATTGATAGTAAAGGCTACACTTAAGAAAATCAAGATACTTTTATTGGATTTGTCTACATGTAAGAAGCGGTCGGCAATGTAAATTCGTGAAAAATGTTGGAAAATTCTGAGAAAAATTACGACTAACCTATAGGGATGGATGGATAATATACGCTGAACTCAGAGGGAACGGTAACACAAGTGCGCGGATTAAAATGGGTGTAAGACAGGGATACAGTCTGAAAATTCCTGGCGGATTAAAACTGTTTGCCGGACCGAGACTCGAACTCGGGACCTTTGGCTTTAGCTGTCAAGGATACTGCGGAGACAAGGTTTAGTCACAGCCTGGGGGCTGTTACCAGAATGAGATTTTCACTCTGCAGCAGAGTGTGCGCTGATTTGAAACTTTGTGGCAGATTAAAACTGTGTGCTGGACCGAGACTCCATTCATTCAGGTGTGCTAGTTCTGCAAAGTTCGCAGGAGAGCTTCTGCGAAGTTTGGAAGGTAGGAGGGGAAGTACTGGCGGAATTAAAGCTGTGAGGACGGGGCGTGAGTCGTGTTTGGGTAGCTCAGTTGGTAGAGCACTTGCCCACAAAAACCAAAGGTCCAGAGTTCGTGTCTCGGTCCGGCACACAGTTTTAATCTGAAAGGAAGTTTCATATCAACGTACAGTCCGCTGCAGAATGAAATTTTCACTCAGGGGTACAGTCTTTCTTTTCCACTATTCATACACCGAAGAAACACTGTCAGAAATAAAAGGAAGTTTCAAGAATGCGATTAAAATTCAGGGTGATGGTATCAAGTGATACGATTCGGTAATGACATTCCTATCCGCAGTGGATGTGAGGAACTATTAAACGTCGTGTTGAATGGAATAAATAGTAAATAAGTGCAGGATATGTATTGGGAGTAAACCGAAGAAGGACGAAGCTATTGAGGAGTAGCTAAAATGAGAATGGCGATGAACTTAGCATCACAGTAGAACAAGACGAATCTAAGGAATTCTGCTACCTTATAAGGAAAATAACCCATGATAGACGAAGCAAACAGGATATAAAATATATTAAAACAGGCAAACAGGCCGTTCTTGGCCAAGAAATGTCTGCTAGTATCAAACATTGGCCTTCATCTGTGGATTAAGTATTTGAGGACGTACTTTCCGAGCGGAGCATTGGATGGAAGTGAATCGTGCAGTGCTGAAAGCCACCAAAAGTACATTCTTGAAAAACCAAAAAGAAGAGTACCAAAGCGTCTGAGAAATGATACTCCCTGCCCGCATCTCGGTATCCACCGTGCGAGCGTCGTGAATATCGTTCGAAATACAGTCGCAGAGGGCACGCCCGCATACAGATATGCAGGCGCCATGGTTGGGCGAACAGCAAAGGGATCTTCGGGAGTGGCGTGATGACCTTCCGTGGGCTGCCCGTCGACGGACATGGAATCGGGCAGCTGGCCTGATGATGTTGATGATGATGTTTGGTTTGTGGGGCGCTCAACTGCGTGGTTATCAGCGCCCGTACAAATTGCCAACCTTTGCTCATACCAATCTCGCCACTTTCATCAATGATGATGAAATGAGGAGGACAACACAGACACCCAGTCATCTCGAGGCAGGTGAAAATCTCTGAGCCCGCCGGGAATCGAACCCGGAGCCCGTGCTCGGGAAGAGAGAACGCAACCGCATGACCGCGGGCAGCTGGCCTGGTGCCGGCGCCGATGGCATCAGCGGCGACGAAGGCGTCGGCAGCGGCGCGTCGATCTCCAAGAGCACCACAGCAGGTGGTGCCGGTCGCCACAGCCAGAGAGACGGAACTGACATATGGTGCGGAGCCTAGCAGCGTGCTAAGTCTGTGGAAATTCTGTGGCAGGACCACTGGCAAACTTAGAAGTGCGCCGCAGCAGTATGTAGCACTGCAGAGCCTTGAATCACGTAAGTAGCATGACCGATGGCTTTTGTAACGACTCCGGGCTCCCAGCGCTGTTTCTTTCCGAAAAAAAAAATAGTAGATTTCATTTTGAGGCTGGAACTTTGACCTTGTGGAATGGGAACCGCGCGACCGCTACGGTCGCAGGTTCGAATCCTGCCTCGGGCATGTATGTGTGTGATGTCCTTAGGTTAGTTAGGTTTAAGTAGTTCTAAGTTCTAGGGGACTGATGAACCATTTGAACCTTGTGGAATGAAGTGATTGAGCGGCGGTCGCAGGAGATGCTACAAGTCACCGTGTCTACGACCGTGTAACAATTCTGCCGGCTGCTTCCCGTAATGTGTGGCAAGGACCGGTAACAGGACAGATATATTTTCGATGCCTGCTCCCGTGTGTGGGAGGAACGGAGTTTCTCCATGTGACATTTCAACGTTCCAACGAATATTCAGCTTCACCGTTAGACAGCAGAACACCCAGCGGATAGCGCGTGACGACGCGAAAGTAACGATCGGCTACTGGGTGACAAATGTCTTTTAATCTGTGGCCTCCCATGGCGCACATGTCGCAGAACAACCTGCAGACCTGCGTCAGAAGCAGTTGCTGCGGGGACACACCGAAAATCGAGAGGAAAGTTTAGAAAACATTCAGGAACCTGAGAATCTAACTGAAAACAAATGGTTCAAATAGCTCTGAGCACTATGGGACTCAACATCGGAGGTCATCAGTCTCCTAGAACTTAGAACTACTTAAACATAACCAACCTAAGGACATCACACACATCCATGCCGGAGGCACGATTCTAACCTGCGACCGTAGCGGTCGCGCGGTGCCTGACTGTAGCACCTAGAACCGCGCGGCCACTCCGGCCGGTAACTGAAAACATTATTACTCAGATGAATGAAATATTGTGTTGGTATCGGCAGAAGAACCAATTTTATGGGCGACCCTGCCCTGATCCCATAAGAAGATGCATCAACAGCTAATACGACAAGCGTAGCTAGGCCAAAATGAACCAGACATCGACAACTTAAAATTGCGTCCTTTATTTAATTGCTGAAATGCGTTCTGATGTTCTTTTGACCACACCAAAGGGATATTTCTTCGGTGCAGCAGGTTGAGCGGTGCAGCAATGCGAGCAGCGTTATGAATAAATTTAATAAGTGAGATTCCCCAAGCACTATTCGAGCTCCCTAATGTCACAGGGCGCCAGCAGATCTCTAATCGCAGCTGACTGCGATGTAGTACGATAAATATCATTCGCATTAATTACATGACCCAAGCAGTCCTTCGTGGAAGAAGGAGAACTTTTCTATGTTGCACTTTAGACAAGCTGCAGAAGCAAAAATTCTATACTTGCTAAATATCTAGCAAGTTTATGAACCACAACTACTATTTAGTCTACATAATTGGTACTGTGACGGAACCGGTTTATAGTATTCCGTGACTTTAATTACCTATTAATATTTCAGATAGATCAAAAAAATATAAAACCAGTTACCTATTCTCAGCGTAACAATTCGTTTGATCTCAAAAATGATTATCCTGGCTAATATTTGTCACTCTGCTAAAGAAGTCTCCACTTGACGTTGTGTAGAAATGTTCTCTCTCAAGTCGTGTGAGTGGCACTAAATTGCGTATCATTTATCAGATTTTACACATCTGTTACTTAGGATGGAAGCACTTTTGTCTAGCAAAGGGAACATTTAGTCACAAAATACTACCCGCGCACAACACTGACGTATGTCTCCTATTAAAATATTTCATGTAAATCGTCCGAAATAATTAGGCTTCATACATCAGCAAATAAGAAATTGATATTACGTAACGTGCTGTGAGCACTATCTTTAATGATTCAATGTGAGTTGAATTCTGTCTTTTAAAGTAAATTCAGGACCACCTGTGCAAATTTATTTCCATTCATTTATATCTAACAACATTTATGTTTGTTAAAATTCTCGATTCAAAACTGCCGCGGAGATAATTTTGCTAAGATGGCGGCAGACAGACGATAGTCAACTTGTCTATTGTTATTCTCGATTCCTTTCATATCAAGTGAATATATTCAGATAAATGTCTTTAAACCTTTTGCGTTCTATTTTTTAGCATTTAAAGTTATTCTCTATGATAAATACATATGTTTTATACCAGACACTAGTAAACTCCGCTGTAAGTTACTAACGCTAACGGCTGCGATCTTATTTGCGGAACTGAAAATTAACACTAAAAACGTTAATTAGATTGGATTACAACTGAAATAAATACAAATCCACGTCTAGACAATAGCGACTATATTTTTTAAATAATAATTAACAATATTGTTACAAGTTTACTCTTTACAGACCTCACACGTCTCACGTCCGAACACTTCATCGGTTAGCACACGAAGAACAACTGAACCACAATTATCACAGATAACAAGAAAAGCTTATAATTGTCATTGTGCATGAATTTAGTTCTCTGATAATAGATTTAATTCACACAGAAATTAAATTATTACACAAACAATGAAATAATTAACGTCATTTTTACACGATACAGTCTTTTTTATACGTATAATCGATAATATTTGTTGAAGTTTGAAAACATATTTCATTTTAACATCTTGTAGCTAGAACATAGTGTCGTGGATGTTACAGTACAGAAAGGGATATTTGCTGTCAACTATCCTAGGACAGGTTGAAAAATTGCAGGACCTGAAGCACTTCCAAAAGGTAGTCTCTGAACCTGTGAACAATCTTAGATGAGCGTTTATCACAAAGTATTGCTTGGACTGTTCGTCCAGGGTAACTGTGAGTAAGCCTCACGCAAATCAGTCTCTGAAAAGTATCTGCGCTGTCCCATCTTGTCCATCATTTCCTTCGGAGTTGGAATCTGAGACTCTTTGGGGGTTTACTGTTGCTTTAAAATCAGCACAATGACGTAAACCACCCGAAAGCTTCTTGAAATCGATTAAGAGTGATAGTTATTGACTTCCAGAGATGGGTTGTATAACCCCCTTTTTGTCCATCTAGGCACTTCCTGAGCAACTGGCTCACGTATTGCATGAGGGACAGGTCCTGCACGAAAAGATCGTGACTGGACATTGCCATTGGTTGTAATGTGTGTCTCGAAGTCTTTATCCTTTCCAAAACGTCGTTCAAACTTTTACTTGTATTTAGTACATAAGTCAGAATCATTTGTGTGAGGCACTGAATCACTGATTTATAATATATTGTCTTGTATGCACATGTTGAACAAATGGTTCAAATGGTTCTGAGGACTATGGGACCTAGCATCTGAAGTCATCAGTCCCCTAGAACTTAGAACTACTTAAACCTAACTAACCTAAGGACATCACACACATCCATGCCCGAGGCAGGATTCGAACCTGCGACCGTAGCGGTCGCGCGGTTCCAGACTGAAGCTCCTAGAACCTCTCGGCCTCACCGGGCGGCTGAACAATGGAACTAACCTAAAAAGTTTTCACTAATTCTTCAGAGAATTGCGTACATGAAACGAAACACCCTTTGTCGAAAAATAGCTGGCAAACTACACATACCACGGACAGGAATTATTTCTCTGTTGTAAGCAAAGAAAATAGAAGTAGGCTGCTGTACCAGTGGGGTACAGAGACGGTTGTTTGTATCTTTATGAACCAGGGAAGTAGAAGCACCAGTGTCCAGCTGCAATTTAATTGTCTTTTGTTCCAGTCATATCTAAAAATTGTTTGTTCGCGTGCCTGCTTATGACAGCAGAAGAGTTCCACAAGGCAGAAGTGTAAGGTTTAGAGTGTGCTGTAGTGCCACAGTACATGGTTTTGCCAAAACCGTATGCACCTGTTGACAGCTTAGCCGCGGTCTGGCATTCACGCTGTTTGCTGAAGCTCGTTTGCCGTGTACACACACTGCTTGAATATGACTAACCAAAAAAATGTTCAAATGTGTGTGAAATCTTACGGGACTTAACTGCTAAGGTCATCAGTCCCTAAGCTTACACACTAATTAACCTAAATTATCCTAAGGACAAACACACACACCCATGCCCGAGGGAGGACTCCGCTGGGACTAGCCGCACAGTCTACGACTGGAGCCCCTGACCGCTCCGCTAATCCCGCGTGGTTATGACCTAATCGTCCGAAATGATTGCGTGTTGGATGATGACAAGAACAAAATTTCCTTTTATGATTCGAGAAGCAGTGCGGACAAGACTTTCTCACAGAATTTCGTAACAAAATTTTGTACTCCGACGCTGACTGTTAGTCTGAGTACTATGGTTAATCACTTCAACACTATCATGTATTTTAGACTGTCTTGTGCAGTTTGAACAACTGAGATACATGGAGTGCCTTAAAATAAACCTCTGCTGAGTCCACATTTGTCTGAGGTTCAACAATAGACAGAACTGCTATTAAATTAGCATCTGGTGGTTTTAGAATTGCAGCATGAATCCGTCCGTCTGAGATATTCTGAGTGGTAGAATCACGTAACATGACATCACTGCAATTGATATCATAAGAACATTTAAACTTGCAAAGCCTTGTGAGACCGCTGGGTCCTGCTATCCACTGCTTCAGTGTTTTTCCTGATTTGTTCAAGGTACTTGGGACAAAAAACCTAAACCTCACTGCTGCGACATAGACATCACTATCGATATCTTCAACGTGCTGCTTGACAGTTGAATAGTGTTGTCACCCGCGCTTAACCTGCTGTGCGTAAAATTGAACAATTTCGGTTATAGACGTTTCCTGTGCCAGGTCAGACATGGTAAAGCTCTAGATGTTACAGGCACTCAAAAACAGAACTCTGGCAGAACCAAGCAGTGAAAGGATATGCGCAACAGCACAAGTAAACTATGCAGTAGGTGAACAACTCGTTAATTATCATCTCTGTTTCTTGTATCAGAAAAAATACAATTGTTAACTCAACTGTTGGTACTTTACTTGTTTCAAGAGGGGAATAAGTGGTAACCAGAACATAGAAACCAGAACACGTAAAAGGTCAGTTCACATTCTTACAAGATAGATATGAAGATTAATTTCGTGTTATACAGATTGGGTGCACTGTGGCAATTTTGAAGTGACACTGCACACACCTATCAAAACAGTTCATCTGCTTGCTTTGCCGTTTGTTAGTCAGCCATAATTTTGCACGCTGATATCAGGTGGTGCTGTTGACGGGCGGAGTGGTCAAGAGGCGAGAAGGACAGGCTGGCGAGCTCTCGGTGTCCGACCAGCGGCAAGCGCAATAATAGTGTACTCTAGGACCTCTGCAGCTGCAATGATGAGATCGGGCGTGCAGTTATGCAGTTATTCTGTTGATCCTGTTGGGGGTGGTCATGATACGGTGACCTGGATATTATAAGAGATACCAGGTGTTGTCTGACATAGCCATCGCAGTTTGTGATATCTACGTCATTGACCATAGAGAAGGAGCAGGCCTGTGCAGTTCGTCGTAGAGTGGTGATGTCGGTTCTGAACGTTTGCTGCGTTGTTGGTACCAGTACGCCGTTGTCGGTGACGTGGTTAGGGGTGTTTTAATTGCCAAGCTACGACTCCGCAAGTGAAAACCACAACTGCAAGAAGATGAACATAGAATGGCACGCCACCGTAAAAAGGATTGGGCTTTGTGTTGCTAATGTTTATTTCAAGTAAAGACTAACTGTGAATGAAATATTGGTTAGTGCCTATTGTCTGATTGCTAGTGAGTGATACTGAACGCGTGGTCCACGTGGTTCGGCGCCACTACTAAGCGTTACGGCATTGCGAACACCTGCAAACTAAAAAGGCTTGATTCTTTTGACTTCTTGTTTCTGGCTGTTTCTGCATTGGTAGTGTGGGTACGTTTTGCAGGGGATATTTCCTCTGGTTTCGGGTTGATGATGAGCGAGCGGACATTGTAATCTGGAAAATCGTTATGCGTCTGTCTGTTTGATGCTCTGAGGTTTTCAGTAGTGGAAACGTGTTGTGCTTAAGCGGCAGTTGGTTTTCACTAAGTGGCGTTCGTTCGGGTAGTTGATGTAAAGGTACAGATACCTTACAACTGTACAGTCTTCTGTGGCGGGACTTAAGTGGTAACTTGTCGAGGAGTAGTGTACTATTTTCCTGTAGTGATGCACATCTGGAATTAGTTATTTAATTAAGTTATCTATTGATCTGGGTACGGTTGCATCACACTACATAGTCGCTCCTTCTAGTGGAAAGGTACTTGATGAACACTGCGTAACTTAGCAACCTGTGCTATTGTTTACTAAGGTGGTGTAGCCATTCTGTTACATTAAGCAGCCAGTGAGTAGGTGACTGGGCTGCATTCTGCTTGTATTTAGTCGTAAACGTAATATTAAGGCAATTTACTGTTTCCCAGTGGTTTCTCTTTTAACATACCCGATGCTCGTATTTCAAATATTTCATATATTCTAGTCTATTTTATTGCGTTCTTGGGGGGTTTCTCTTGTATTATTAAGGCCGCTGCAGTTATTTCGAGGGTTAATTTTTATAATTTTAAACCAGCTGTTTAATAGAAGTTCCATCCGATAAAATCACTTTATCAGCCTTCAGGTAGCTGGTTAACTTTAATGAAAAGAAATTTGCTGTGTTATGGCGGCATGTTACACTTGTAAATATCCGACCATGTCTTAAAATAGCAGCTGCTAGTTTCTACGAGGGTTGGAACTTTATAGTTGTGGCCGAACGGTTCTAGGCGCTTCAGTCCGGAACCGCGCTGCTGCTATGGTCACAGGTTCGAATCCTGCCTCGGGCATGGATGTGTCTGATGTCCTTAGGTTAGTTAGGTCTAAAACTAGGGGACTGATGATCTGAGATGTTAAGTCCCATAGTCCTCAGAACCATTTGACTTACAACTTTAATAGTGGAAACTATTTATTTACAAGTCGTACAAACTAGATACGTGTTTCAAAGTTTTACTGTCCTTCAAACTAGCCAGTCACCACCATTGGTAGTAAAACCCGTTGCCAGCAATGTGGAAGTCGTAGGATCCTCTTAGCACCGCCAATTGTGTTGACAGATTGAGTGACGTGGCCTATTGCCTGACGAATTTGTAGCAGTTCTGAGACAAATGCCGTGAAATGTTTCCTTCAGTTTAGGAATCGAGTTGAACTCACGAGGGCTTAAGTTAGGTGAGTGCAGTAGGTGGTATAGCACTTAGCAGCCACATCTGTCGAACAAATCAGTAATAGCTTGCACTGTAGGTGCTTGATCATTGTCCTGCAAAATGATGGTCAGGTCCTGCAGAAAGTGTCATCGCTTCTAAGCTGGTCTTAGGTTGCATTCCTAAAACCTGACCATCATTTTGCAGGACAATGCTCAAGCACGTATAGTGCAATCTGTTACCGATTTTTTGCCGGACCATAACTGTTCCCATTGTATTACGGTACAAAGTCGCTGCTGAACTTAAATAATTGCAAGACAGCCGAGCTATTGCGCCCATACAAGCTAGTCAGTGGACAAGTCCCCTGGCTTTGCTTCTCAAACCTTCAGTGATATTGGGAACAGCTGACTGCTCGAGTACCAAACCGTTCTAAATATTAGGACGATGTTGTTGTAGCAGGTTGTACACCTGAATACCACATTGCAAATATGCGTGCTTTGTTACTTGTGTTATCTGACGCAGGACTAAAGTGTGGTGATACTGAGTTTCGGTATCTAGGTCATGCCAAAAACAGTCAAGGTGTACGCCCTCTTCAGTCACATTTGTTAGACATACGTGACCTGCCAGTTCCTCGCAATGTCACAGAATTGCAGTCAGGGAAAATGAACAATTATATTTGGTTCATACCGAATGCTGCACAAATTGCAGCTCCTTGGCATCACTTGCGTCGCAAGAACATCCCCTTTGCTTGGACAGCTGACTGCCACGAAGCTTTTCAAAAACTTAAGGATACATTGCTTAGTGATCGATGCTTGGTTCACATTTATCCTAACAAGCCAATTATGTTGCAAGATGATGCTTCCTGTTACGGAATCGGTGCAGTGCTTTCACACAGAATTGGTGATAAAGACAAGCCCATTGCTTTCGCACCAAAAGTTTTGTCCAAAGCTAAGCGCATTTATCCACAAATAGAGAAAGAGGTACTGTCTACTGTGTATGGTGTTACCAAATTCCAGCAATATTTGTATGGCAGAAAATTCTACTTAGTAGCGGATCGTATGCCATTGCAGTAATTATTTCTTCCGCTGAGGGTGGTTCCTGTACGAACTGCCCATAAATTGTAAAGATGGGCTTTGTTGTCTCAATACCATTACGAGATTGTGTATCGTCCGATGGCTCAACCGGGTAATGAGGGCGCATTTTCTCGTCTTCCGATTGGCCTTGGTACAGACTTTGACGCTGGTGCTGCATCTTGTTGTCATATCGATGCTGACGATTCTGAATTGCTTCAATCCTTTCCTCTGAAGTATAGGAAAATTGCACAGACCATGGAAGCTGAATCAAATCTGAACATTTTGTTGAAATACATTCGCACATCTTGGCCTCGCTCTTTGAAAAGCATAAGGAACCATATAGTGAGCCGATACTTCGCATGCCGGAAGAGCCTCGCTCTACAACAAGGTGATTCTTGATCAGAATGACAGTGGACAGTCACGAGTGTTGATCCCCAAAGCTTTGTGAAAAGAAGTGTTGCAGTTACTTCACGAGGGACACTGGGGGACTGTTCATACGAAACAGTTAACGCGTCGACACTGTACTTGGCAGGGTATGGAGACCCAAATAGAACAGATTACATCACACCGTCTTGCATGTGCGGAAAATCAGTCCTTCCTGTCACAAAAATTCTCTGCTTGGTCTACGTCTTAATTACCATGGCAACGTGTGCACTTTGATTTTGTGGGTCCTTTTTGGAACATTCGTTTTTTGACTGTGGTAGACTCTTATAGCAAGTTTCCTTTTTCTGTGTCAATGAACTCGATAACGTCAGGTAGAACAGTTCAGGTGTTGTCCTCTATTTTTTACTTCGAAGGTTTGCATGAAGTCACAGTGTTTGATAACGGCCCTGAGTTCACGTCAAATGAATTTCAAACACTCTGTGAACACAAAGGCGTACAACATCTATGTAGTGCACCGTTCCATCCACAGTCAAACAGCGAAGCGGAAAGTTTTGTCAGAATCTTCAAGCAGCAGATGGCCAAACTTCACATCGCACACACCAGGTACGAAACATTGGAACTGGGTCTCGTTTCCAATCATTCGCATCCACGAGATGGTCCATCGCCGGCGGAATTGCTTCACGGCCGCCGCCATAGGGCACTGCTCGACCTGCTTCACCCTCCCCAGCTTTGGCACCGGAGGAAGGCCTTAAGTATCGCTTCGCGCCGTAGGATATTGCGCCTTTTCAGTGTTTTTAGCGGCATCAGGCGGTGGGCACGAGGCGTGATACTTCGTCGACTTAGTGCATGCATGTATGCAGCGCCGACCTCACAATTAAATTCGCCACTGTCATGTGCACAGTGATCCTTCTGCATGTTTTCCCCCCAGACTCACGGATACCGTGACAGCGCGGCCACAGCAGCCGCCAGAGGGTGTCATCACGACACCACCGCATGACAATCCCGTGCGACACCACCGCGTGACAAGTCCATGGAGCTGGATCCGCCCACGCCGCAGCTGCCGACGCCTTCTAGATCTTGGTATGGGCCTCAGGAGGTGGAGGCGTACCCTTCAGAGCGTTTCCCGGGAGACGCTGTCACCACAGCGAAGGCCGGATGGCGGGGTACGACCGGAAGTCTGACGTCCCCTGCAGCCACCGCTTCCGGTCCTACCCCCGCCCCCCCCCCCCTCCCCACCCCGTGTTGTCGAGCTCCATGTACAACGACGGTTCGTCGCTCTTGAGACGGGGGGGGGGGGGGGGGGGGGCAGTAATGTTGCGGCGTAAAGTCAGCGCTGGCACACCAGTCAGGAACGACGGAGAAGAGACGGCTGTGAGAAGAGGTCAGCCAATCGCACCCTGACTGACCTCCCTCCAGGACGACAACGCGACAGCAGCGGCCCCTAAGTGAAGACGACATAAGCGCGGCGCCCGACTGGTGGCAGCCCACTTGGATAGCAGCTTCACCTTTAGCAACGTTAAAGGACCCATCGTAGCCTCTAGATTGGTAATCTCTAAGTGTATTCTGAAGAAGACGGATTATTTTGTATGTCGCCCTTTGCTTTCGACACATATCAGAGTTAAGTATTTGTACTTGTTGTGATGTTTGAAACTTTCCCGGCGTACTGATTGTTCCATAAAAATACGGGAGAACTGCCGTAAGTCAGTAACATCTTGCCCCGATATTTCGGCACAAGTCTTTTCGCCATCTTCAGGTGAGTAGAACTGTAGAAGTACAGGCGAATACACGCTGAGCTTTGCTATTTAAAGCCAAGGGGGGCAACATTGCGCATGCGCTGCGATGTACTGTTTAGCGTGCGCGTTCACAACTCCGTGCGCTCCGCCTGGCGCCCTCCGCGGTGAAAACTTGGCATTTCGATACCAGATCGATCTTCATCTTTATACCGATAACTACGCTGACTACGAAGTTTCTCTACAACAGGATTCCAAGCGGAATTTAACTGGTAACCGCTATCTCTATTGATAAGAGTCTCGCTGTCTGACAATTTTATTTCTATGGATTCATTTATAACTGAACTCCAGAAATTTGATGTTTGAGCCACAATTTTTGTATCATTATAATTCATAGAGTGGCCAGTAGAAATACAATGTTCAGCGATTGCGGACCTGGTGGTTTGGAGAAGGCGAATATGCCTCTGGTGTTCCACAATACGTTCCTGCACCGTTCTTGTTGTCTGCCCTGTATATGACTTGCCGCAATCCACGGAATCTGGTAGACACCTGATTTACGTAGGCCCAGGTCATCCTTAACGGATCCCACCAGTGATGATATTTTAGGAGGAGGACGAAAGATGACTCTAACTTGATCGTTCCTCAATATTCTACCTATCTGTGACGAGGTCATCTTTTTATGGAAGATTTTGAAGAGAGAACTCTCAACTCTGCCACTTTTAAACCGACAGCGTTTTGGCGTTACGTGGATGACACCTTTATATTATGGCCTCATAGCGTCGACCGTCTCCAGGAATTTTACCATCATAAGGAACGATCGATATGAATAATTCTTTCTTTGTTTTGTTCAATATGGTCTTGGACTTGAAGCATTCAGTCTGTGTTTGCAATCACAGACTGGATGTTTCATACGATCATAGATAAGGTATTTTCAGCACAGTAATTCATCTGGAGTGGGTCTTTAAGTGCAGATAATTTTTTTCTTTTCTATTTTTATTCATTTATTTATTTATTTTTCACTGTTATATTTCTCATCCTTTTTTTCTCATCTGGGATTTGGACCTGTACTGGCGAAGTTAAATATATGTTTTCCATTACTTTTGTATTATTTTTGATTATCCTGTATTTTTATTTTTTTATTTTTTATTAATTTTGTCGGAAGTAAGGGCTTAATTTCATCTTCCAAATGTAGCAACTTGGCTAAAAGTTGTTCTTGGTATGGTACATTTCGCAACATGGTTCAACACACAAGGATACTTTGCATGTTATGCTTTCATTTATCATTTCTATGGGTACATTCTGTTTCGATCAGACTGCACATCTACACCGCGATCCACGTTTCCTGGACACATCTCTGGACCAATATTCCCTTATTCTCAACTTTTTAACACCGGTCATGAGAAGGCAAATTCCAATAAGGCAATATAGTATCTCAAAACGAGTATCTTTCCAGAAAGACAGTGGAGAATGAATTGCTACTTACGTATATGCCACGGTGAAAGTGTAAAATCGGTTCGTTTCAAGTGCTATACATTCCAGCAGATATTCTGACTAGCATTAAAAACATGGGAACCCTTGAATCAGGCGCTATCTGGTAATTATGTCCTGAAGATGTCTCATCAGATGCATGCAGAGGTGCACTGAAATCATGCTTTCAGAATCTGACGAAGGACTGTCGTGGTGAACTATAGTAGGTGAAACACGTTGACCGGTATTTCTACGAGATTCTTCTAAGGAATCATCATCGTCACTACAGTCATTAAAGATGCCTCACTCACTGTCATAGTCACACCTTGTGAGAATCTCCAATATCTCTTAGTAAGCACAACCACGCCAGCGCGCCATTTGATAGTGGAACTCAAAAGTTATAGTACTCTAAAAATCCAGATGATCTGGCATAAAGCTAAACGACACCACAGAAGCAGAGTGCGGATGATTACGCGAAGCAGCTAGCATGAATGTCAAACAGCAACTGTGAATTCAGACGGAAATACCACTGAGAGGCTATAGACGTCCGCAGTACCACAGGTAGCGGAACAGGCTGACGGTTAAAGCCGTCTTTAGGCATTAGGACTCGAAGTACCGTCCAGGCGCGACGGTGAGGGCCATCTGCAGCGCCCATGGGACATACCATCGCAGCGGCTAATGACGTCCGCATCCCGTGTGGGAAGTTGGAGCACGGCGTGATTTCTCGTCTACAGCGCTCAAAGGGTTCATCATTTGGTACAGTCGTATTCTATATACGAGCTTGAAGCCTTAGTGGTGCTGTAAACATATATGGAGCAACAACTATTAGATCTTAAGACTGATGATCAAGCCCTTAGTTGGCTGTTGGGGTGTACAAGAAGAACTGGGTAGATAGCGCATTGGGCGGTGTAGACATTGACATTATTGTTAGTCAGTGTTTTTTTTTTCTTTAACAGACCTACTGGTCTTATTAAAAGTCAAATATTTGATTTATTCTAGTCTGCTTTATCGTCTAGTTAGAGCCTTTGCTGTATTGCAGCAACCCGCGTCACTTGTAAATAATGGGCCAAGTCTTAAAATAATACCTCTTAGTTTGTAAGTGGGTGAACAACTATTTTTGTATACCACTGACAGTTTTGCTTGTTCTTAAATGACGTATCGATTATCAGGGGTTTACTGAGCTGCCGCCAAGCCATTGTAGTGGTTTATAGTTCCACGTTTCCCGGAACAGCACACTGGAGTTCCTACTGTGGCAATGTCACAGCCCCGCTCCCCCCCCACCTCCCCCCCTCCCCCCCTCCCCCCCTCCCCCCTCCCCCCCTATTTCCCTGCACCTCAAACACACACATACACATCAGCTACGTGAAGAGGCCTTCCGCTTACTCACCATCAAGTGGACGTGGCACGCCAGTCCCCATTGATGAACTTCAAATTTTTGTCTTTGAACCTTTAATAAATTAAAAGTAAATTAAACTAAACTCGGTAAAATTGATATCCAACCCTCCATTCTCATTTGATCGTTGCCTGCTTTAGTATAATCCGTTTCTACAGGAATTTTCTGAGTATTTACAGCTGTCTCTGATAATTAAAGTATCACAGGATACCACAATTTTATAAGACACTTTACTTCAGTCTCATAGACGTCATGTTCACAGTTAAAGTTCCAAATAAGACATGAACTACGTTGATACCCTAGCCTCGCGGGATTAGCCGAGCGGTCTTAGGCGCTGCAGTCATGGACTGTGCACCTGGTCGCGGCGGAGGTTCGAGTCCTCCCTCGGACATGGGAGTGTGTTTTTGTCCTTAGGATAATTTAGGTTAGGTAGTGTGTAAGCTTAGGGACTGATGACCTTAGCAGTTAGGTCTCATAAGATTTCACACACATTTGAACATTTCTCACACATTTTTTGATACCCTATCTAAGACGATCTGTGAACTATACCACAAGGTTAACTGACAAGGAATGAAGTGGTTTCACGCAGAATCGGTGGAGGAAGGAACGTATGGGAAAGAGTGACAAGAAGCATTGACTAGATGTTACCACTGGTATTAAATCATCCGTAAATTATATGTACCACAGTGAGCCTTAAGGGATAATGAAGAGAAAAACAGAGACTGGAATACATCCAACAAATAACTGAGCACATATGATGCAAGTACTGCTCTGAAGTGAAAAGTTTGGCACAGGAGACGAATGCGTGGCGGGCCGCGTCTAATTAGTCTCACTGATGCCTAAAAAAGCACCGGATAAGAGCGAGAAGGACTCACGCTATGAGGGTTCCGTATAAACTTGATTATGTACATAGGCAATAATGAGAACTTCGTGTGGCTCAGGGCTTGGAGCATGTCTTTCTACTGGACGCCACTTACGCGACTTACGTGTCGCTGACCTACCGTTGTCCAACTGGGGAAAAGAGAGCCCACAGTTTTAGTTCAAATCCGAACTGCATGTTGTTTCTGGCTACTATTGACATCGTTGAGAGCTGAAGGGTAGGCTAAAACGGAAAAGCAGATACTCGAGGCCCAATCGAGATTAGATCCACTGGTCTCTCTGTTTTCTCGCAAGCAATTTACACCTCTACCAGCAGGCTACACTTTTACATAAACGGTTCGTTCATAGATGGGACAGACGTTAGTGTAACTATTGATACATTAACGTAGAAGTTCAAAGTTTCTAGACTTTAGTATGTAACATTAACTTGAACTCGATATTTCTGCCCACCATATAAGCAGAGGAACTGGTCAGTCTTATAGGAAGTGATTCACGAAGATACGCAAATATTTTAATATATTATTCTACATCTAAAACTAAAAAGAAATAAGTTTATTTAAACATAGATCCGCAAATGTTTAGTTACGGAGTTACTGCTAATAACATATTTTGGCTGAAATTTAGTAACTTCGCTAATATGAAGACATCGCAAAATTGTATGATGTTGAAGTAAAACTCAGTTTCCGTTTATTTTGTTGTTATTGATCTGGTGAATCTAATAAAACATGTATACCTTGACAGTTATGAGTACTTGTTCATTAGAAGAGTTGTGTTGCAAAGTACCGAAGATGAACAAGTGCTCATAGCTCCTAAGGTACGTGTTTTAGAGCACAAGTTTACTGGACTTTTGTTCTTGTTTTGGTTCATATTATCACTTCCCAAAATATGGAAAGCGAAAAGCTTGCAGTGGAAGAGATTTGCTTCACAGTATCGAAGATGAAAAATTGGTCGTATTTCATTAGGTATGCATTTTCGACCGTATGATTACTGACGCTTTTTTGCTTCTAGTATCGTGTACTTTCAACTGTATGCATTTACGTCATTAATTATCATTATGATACACTATATATATATATATATATATATATATATATATATATATATATATATATATATATATATACTGTTTTTCATTTTGTGCTGAATATGGACAACCTCCATATGTGTAATGCAGACATAACAATACTTACTGATTTACTTATTCATGTGTTGGCTCTATAGTTAGAATCGTAGCGACAGGATAATAAAACCTGGAGAGAAAACCCTGTGTGGGAAAAGGGCACAAGCGCTACAACGAAGAGGTGGCGTGAGAAGTGGGCGCCAATTGGCAACAAAATGCCAATCAGAGGTCGATCGTTAGTTGTGAGAGCGTGCACATTCCATTGCGGACGCGAGGCTGGAGTATCTGTAGCTGTAAAGAATCAGAGTCTCATTTCCATGTTGGTTCCACATGCGTTTGGAACCATTATAATGTGCTACACGGCTATTGGCAGTTAGAATAAGAGCCATGTCGGAACGATGTAAACGTTGAGACTACACAGAGTGTCTCGAAAATGTTGCGACCAACACCGGTGGACTGTGGATGATGCCTTGAGGAACAAATTGATTGTGGAAACATCCAGCGACGCTACAGAGCGTCGAACATGCAGGCGCTGGGGGCTGCCACTAAGTCACGCCTACGTCAACAAGCGTGATTCTGTGCGCTGACGGACGGTAGGGCAGGCCGTTTCACTTGTGAATGCAATTCTCTGTAGCATCGGAGGATGACGATTTCAGGCAGGGGTTTCAACCTGAAGTTAACTTTTCCCCTTTATTCCGAAAAAACACAGGAGATTTTAGTGGCTTCAAAGACAGAAATATGCAGATGGAAACCTGTGTCCGAAACCGTCATCCACAGAAGCAGCAGGACATCTCATTCACAAAAGACAAGGTCTTTTTACATGGCGTCTAGCTCCGTCTCCTCCACTGGCAATCGTGGCAGTCAGTCACTTTCAAAGACTAACAAACAACATTTGAAGACCTTCCGTCTTCTACCCGTCAGCATACAAAGTTAAGTTTGCTGCTGAAGGGGTTGCCTAATGGCAGGCGCCAACGACTTCGACGCTCTGTAGCGTCGCTGGATGACGTGTTTCCGTTCTCAATATGTTCCTCAAGACAAACCCTCGAAGTTCGTCGCAACGCTTCAGGAACACGCTGTATATCCGTGAAACACTCCCCCACATAGACACAGCCGTTTGCATCTTCGCCTCCAGGAAAATACGGTTTTCTTAAGTATCGGTAGAAAGATGGGTTGGGTTGTTTGGGGGAAGAGACCTAACAGCGAGATCATCGGTCTCATCGGATTAGGGAAGGACGGGGAAGGAAGTTGGCCGTGCCCTTTCAAAGGAACCATCCCGGCATTTGCCTGGAGCGATTTAGAGAAATCACGGAAAACCTAAATCAGGATGGCCGGACGCGGGATTGAACATTCGTCCTCCCGAATCCGAGTCCAGTGTGCTAACCAATGTGCCAGTATTTATCATAATACGGAAATTTAACTTTTGTGTTTATTCACCTAAGTCATGTTACCTGTGTTAGTTTTTTTCCTGAATCCTAAAATACACCTTAGAGTCATAAGTTCAATGAGAAATTGTGTATTTGTTCTTAAGGAAGACTTTCAGAAATTAGTAAATTCATGGTAAGTAATTTACTGGTTGAACAATTCTAAACATATTCCAAGCGTGCTATAGTGCATAACTGAAATAAAATTTAAATTCCATAAATAGTTAATCATTACTTTGGAAATATATTAGTTCTTACTTCTCTATAAAAGAAAAATTTAAGATAAATGTTTAAATTTCATTTAATACTAAGTTGGTTTGGGATGTGACTAGGAAATATTCATCCATGTGCGCTTGTGCTTATAGACTATCTATGTAAAGAAAGTAATGTTGCTGATAAACTTTTATCCATAACTGTAGATTTTCAGAATAATCCAATATTATTTTCGCTATCGGTAATGTGTAGGAGTGATGTGCTTGTTAATTAATATATCATAGCGCAAAATGAATGCTGTACGGAAAGGTGTTTGCATGAAACTGTTTTCCCATCATACAATCAGCGAAGAAATGGTGTCACTTTATAGAAACGTATCACATCGCGAATATTTAATGTACTGAATATCTTGAACTGCGGAAGTGAATAAATAATTTTTAGTCCAGTTAGTAACCCGAAAACCATCAAAATTAGTAAAGCAACGTTTCTGTTACCAGTGTGATGTTGTGTTGGATGTTATAGATTCCGTTGCTCACTGTCCTGGACTCCAAACAATTGCTTCTCAGCGCTGACAACGGGCGGGACAGAGTACAATGCACTCTGTTTGCAAACTGCGTCGTGTCGGAGAAAATCCTCGAGGTTTCGACAGCAGTCACCGCCATCGTCGTCAGGCATAGAAACGACTGACTGTCTTGCAGAGTAGTAAATGTAGTCATGTTTGTCCTAGAGCAAATGTCTCAATGGGAACTCATCCAGCTTCACTATGCCTTCCACCTTTGCCTTTCCTAACTCACCACAATTTCGCCAACACCTCCGTCCCTCACAACCACCCTTACCACCCGCCACCCATCATCATCACAAGCGTCTTACATGGTACGCCGTCATCTGGACCACTTGCCTTTCACTGAGGTTAAATAATAAAATTAATAAAACTTTGAATACGGGCTGTTGGAGCTATATGTGGTGGAAGTTCGAGAACGTCTTGTCGACCCCTATTCAAAAATCTGGGAATTCTGACATTGCCCTCACAGTATATATTTTCTTTAATGTCGTTTGTTGTTAGCAATATTAGCCTATTCCCAAGAGTTAGCAGCTTTCACTCAGTAAATACTAGGCAGAAATCAAATCTGCATGTAGAATGGACTTCCTTGACTCTTGTGCAGAAAGGAGTGCAGTATTCTGCTGCATCCATTTTCAATAAGCTACCACAAGAACTCAAAAATCTTAGCAGTAGCCCAAATTCTTTTAAGTCTAAACTGAAGAGTTTCCTCATGGCTCACTCCTTCTATTCTGTCGAGGAGCTCCTGGAAGAGCTAAAAAATTAAGCTAATTCCAGTGTTACATTGTTGATTTTCTTCATTTAAATTTACGACTTGTCACCTGAATATGTTTTTTTATATTTCATGTTATCTGTTTCTAATATCGTGTTATAATTTCATGTATTTACTCGTTCCATGACCATGGAGACTTCTCCTTAATTTGGTCCCACGGAACAATAAATAAATAAATAAATAAATAAATAAATAAATAAAACTTTTAGTTCAGTTTACCTGACATTTTTAACGCTTCAGTCAAATCAGACACAATCCTAACAATATTCTCTAACGCATACCAATACAGTACTGCTCGTATACCATAATGTGTAGCACACTGGCTTGTGGAAGAGGAAGGTGAGCAGGTTCTGGATGAAATCCGCACGGTGGCTCAACGACCGTAGGCTGGTACACCTTCCAACCTGAGTAAGGTTTGCAGGGGGTTTCTCAAGCCTGTTTAGGCAAATGTTGGGCTGTTCTGCAAATTTCGACTCCGAGAATATGACACATCAACTATTAAAAGAAGATAACATACAAAACGAGATGTACTCTGTGCACTTACAAATGGCACACACCACGACGAAATCATAGTGCCCCCAGCGCATGGAGGTTCCTCTACGAGCCAGGAAGATCCAAGCAGCTGGGAGGGGGGGATGAGATTTGGGCAAGGAGTCCAAGAGTCTCCAGAAAAAAGCTAGTGCAAAGTTTGTATGTCTTTTATTGAAGAATCTGTATTGTGTAGTACACTGTGTTAGTGGACAACTGACAGGTGAGTTCTGCTAGGCCACCTGTATACACACCCAGTAACGCTGACGCGCCCTAGTCACGTAAGGCAGTGATGCGGTTTCCGAGCCAGCAACGTGCACTGTCGATAATGCCGCATCTGCTGCGGCTCCGGGATACAGTTTAGTGCATGGTAGTGTTATGGCGGGGAAGGATCGCTGCGGTGAGATGCTCGTCGGGCGGTGGCGGAATACGGTTGGTGTATAGTGGGGGCTACCCACTGCCACCTGGACAAGAGTCGGACTAATGCTGAATTACACCAGGGATGTCATATTGTATCGTGGCACTAATTTCAGGAGGGACTGACCACAAACAGCTTTCGCTCTAGTGTGTTCTCGAGCACTGTGATGTCCTCACCCAGCACAGGCACTTCGCCCTGTTAGAGCTGCGAGACTGAGAGTAATTTCGTCCTAAAATGTGGAGTACTTACAACCCCAACGGCTCGACTGTTGTGCACGTGCGCCACTACCAGTCAAGTATCCTATAACACAGCTGCAACTGTCGGTTTGAAAACCCGTCTTATGCCTTGTTGCACGAGTTTGTGCTATGCTGCTGTCTATTGTCTCACAAAGCTAAGCTGTCTCGCACCGAATCAATGCAGTGACATCATCTTTCCCTTGTCTGCTGTAAGGGTGGCTGCAATACACTGCTGAGGCTTACATTGAATTGTCCTAACATGATCGGTGGGCTACATTACCCCATCTATGAAGAAGTGGTTACTTTGACGACTGTTTTGTCAGAAGCGGTATCTGATCACAAAGTAAATAAATGAAAATTTGTTAAGACCTCAAAAATCAGACTCCATACTGTATGGCATAAATGACATGCCAAGGAAAGAAAGGAAGACCAATAACTGAAACAACGTTTAACCGCTACATGGTACCATGTAATAAATACTGAATATTGCTGCACGTAATTCTTTATGAAATACAGAAATAAATAATTTTTACGAAAATGTGTACTCAACTTTTACGCGTAAGACAACCTCCTTACATTAATAAGAAACGCAATAAAATATTACTAGTTAATTGCAACGCAGAGTAATACCATAAAAATAATAATTACCACAATACTGCAAGACTAAACGCAAACAAAATGTTAATTTGAAAGGAATACTGCTACAGTTTTATCTCATGTATATAACTATTCCCTCATTTTGATATTGGCAGTATGGTCTGTTATTTTAGAACATTTTGTGTTTACTTTCGTCATTTTCTGTTTACTGTATTGTGAAACGAGATAACAGTTCCTGGATTATTGCAGAATGGAAGTAGGTTTTCTCCTGCAACCGAACGCATAACTATAGCAACAGTCGAATATACTGTTTAACTACATCAGGATCGTCGTCATGGTAAATATACATTAATTAAGTAGGTTTTACTAATAACATGTCTGCTTATACAGCAGGCGGTTTCGATGTCTGTACTTTAAGTGAACCTACTGCCATCAATAATCACGCAGAAATTCCAGAGAAAGTTTTTCATGGGATATCATTGTTAAATGATACGTTTTGATAATGTTCGTTACAGTCGGTAAAATATATAAACAATGATTGTATTGCTCTGCAAGCTTCTATGCCTTTCATCATTCACTGAACCGGCAAATTTAGCTGCGAATAAAGAACGCCAGTGATTGGAAATAAGTGTTCCTTCACTCTAGATTCTGGCTCTGTGAGCCTCTTCTCCCCACAAAACTTGTCGAGGAGCTTCTTTGAATATCGACGACCGATCGTTCAGAGTTTCGAGGATAGTTCGTCAAATGATCCTTCTTGATAGCATTCTTCATAAGATATCAGATACAGCTGCTCTGTTCGTACTGCCAGACTGCACGCACTGCAGTGGTGATTGATTTTTTCTAGCAGTTTCATTTTAACTGATTTTGAGATTTGTTGCTACTCTTCTTCGTTACATTTTTATCCATAGAAATATGTTTTATATCATGCTTAAGTACGTCACAGGGATTCTCCTTAGGTGCGTAAGTGGTGTCGTACGTGGCAGCTCATTGCGCTGGTTTTAGTATCTTTAGCATTAACGTTGAACTATTCTTGTAACACAGTTTTGAATCCTGCCGCCGTATGATGGTGTATCCAAAATAACTGTCGATGTTCACAACTGTTTCGAATAGCAGTGGAGGTTTCTTCTCGATTAGCCAATTCAGCGCCTTTAAGTACTAAATTTAAATTATGAGTTGCATAGTGCACGAAATAGTCTTCAGCTGCTTATTTCCTGATTATCTTTTGTACACAGTTCTGTACATGACTCACTGCAATTGTGCATTGCCCTCGTACTTTGGAATTTTCTGCGATAATGAGCTCTTGCATAGGCTGTAGCAGGATTTCAGTGTCAGTCTGTGTCTATATGGTGGGAAGGTGCAAAGGTCAGTATAACTTCTACAGTTTGGTTTTTTGCACTCAGCCAGTATCAATGCCATCCACAAACATTCGATATACCCACGGCAACACAAACAAAAAATTTGAGATACATACTTCAAAAATTGTGTAGTATACGTGTCAGCAACATAACTGCGGAAGGAATCAAGTTGAACGAATCAAAAAGACTTTGAGAACGTATATAAAATACGTACTGCAAAAAAACTCTGTCATAAAATTGAGATAATGAAAATATATGGTCGGTGCATAAGTTCGTAGAGTTTTTCCATAGGCAGATATACACAACAGAGACTTTAGACAAAGGTGAAAATCTGAGGGCGCAAGATCAGGTGGACAAGGTGGGCACGGAATGACTTTCGAACCCATTTCGTGAATAGTGTTTTTCCTCAGTCTAGCAAAAGGCGGGCGGGCGTTATCGTGGAGTAGAATCACTTCACACAGTCTTCCTGGTTGTTGGATTGCGACTGCAAGACGTCTCAGCGTGATGACTACACCTCGCGGAAGCAATACTTAGTATACCACACCGTCGCTCTTCCACCAGAATCACCTTTTATGAACGCATGCTAGACTTTGTGTGGGGAATTGCTGCTTTGTTTAGGCTGAGCCATTCCTTCTTCTTCCTTATGTTATCATAAAGACACCATTTCTTATCATCAGTAACGCTACAGAACATAAATGGCAGGCTTTGTTCACGAGCCAATTGCTAATGATCAAGCAGAGCTGTATACATGGTCACACGCTCATTCTTATAGTTTTGGCTTGGAGCATGCTGTCGATCCGATTTTTGCATCATCCCATTGCAAGAAAATGTCACACGATAGTGGAATGTTCACGGTTTGTCACATTCGCCAGATCTAGAGTTCACTAACATGTCTCATTGTGGATCAACATGGTTAAGTGATCTTCATCAAACGCCAAGGGCCTTCCTTAATGCGGAGAATCGCTGGACTCAAAACGATCCTACGTAAAACGAGAAAACCATTTTCTTGTCGTGCTCTGTCCAACGGATACATCCTCACAAAAGGCGCAAATGTTTTTGGCTGCCTCTGCTGCTGTCTCTCTCCACTGAACTCAAACAGAAGAATATGTCGGAAATATTCCGGTTTTTTCACTTGGCACTCCACTTTCTAGTGTTCGTAGCTCCACCCACCGTCTCCAAATGACAAAATGACAATATGTAAATTGAAATAGCAATAGTGAATTGCAGTTAAAAATTACAATTCATAAATAAACCCATAGCAACCATAATACCAACATCCAGAATAGAAAGGCTGCGAACTTAGGGACGGTTATACACACCGTGCACATACCACACATCAGGGAATACATTGTACCAACAGAAACGTCAGAGTAATTAGGGATTACGCTGGATCAAGATGATAATCGGCGACCTAGTACCAAGGAGCAGGTAAGACAAAGTAAATGCGGGGTAACACAACCCACATGAAGCAGCTAAACGGGCAACCGCGAACAACCACGCCCTCTGTCGCCTACCCACCCCCCCTCCTCCACACTCCACCCACAGAAACAAGATAAAAGTGAATACATAATACTGTACTCAGACGAATCCCTTCAACTTACTGAAGCAACTGGCATACGATGAATGTGGGTGAGATACCACACAGACAGCACAACACAGAAAAAAAACTGGCACAACCACAGCCACGGATAAGTATAGTAAATAAAGCATTTACCAACTGATGCGAAACTGTTGGCAGTCTATTTAGTCGGGTCAGACGTACAGGAACTAGATAACAAGGTAATAAGCGCCACCCTTATCCAAAAATGCAACAAATAGTATTACATTTGTCTTGGTCACCAACATATTTTTTGTTTCTATCATATCATTATGTACTTCGAGAACACCATCATCTGTCAGACTACTCCATTGGTAACACTATACTTTTGGCACTGCCGGCGTTACGGAATGGATTAAGAGCCGACAGTGTACTTTTCACTGATTTAGACATATCTGATGACGGGGTAGTTACGAAACACATAATAAGATGAGGAAAAAAATACTGGTTATCAAGACAAGATGGTCGCAAATCCTCTAAGAGACCTCTTGTCTAAAGCGACAGAACGCAACGGCTTGCATTCCAGATATGCTGACCACTTAAGGAACCACAACCAGTAACCAAAATAACATAGATCTAAATGCATCGTTCGAAGATATTACTGAATTTTAGTGGAAGATATTGATTTCTTGCATCGATATTTCGGTAGAAAGCGATCTTTAAATGGCAATGCCTGTAAAATATGTATGAAGTAAACATCGAACGCCTCCTTAATCTTAAACTAGTACATGGTTTCAAACTCAAGGATCTTGTTCTAAGCGCTTTAGAATTTATTAACCTACTGATACAAACTAGGGAACCTGATCCCTCAGTTGTACCACTTGAAGATGTTTAGTAAATTAAGCGTAGCTCATTTTCCTGAGAATTTCCGTTCTTTAAATCAGATACGAATAATAAGATTCTGCACTTGAGGATGGTATTTTTAGATAATTTGTCAATTTACTGTATAAATCATAATAAACGAAATCTCAAAAGTAGTACAATTTAGATAATTCTCTTTACATTGGCACTTTTCGAACAAAAAGACATGTAGAATGGAAGCTTAGCTTGCACAGAGTTGATGCAGCAGGGAAATATGTACGCGTATCTGTTAGTCAAGCTCTCCTGGACTCGATCGTCACCGGGGTTGGAGCCATTATTGAAGCCATACATCGTAGGTCTGTGTAATGGCTCTCACATCCAGTGTATCCACAGATCGCCTACAAATTTTATCACGTAAACTTCCCACTACGCTGTGTATGTGACATAAAAATCGGTATTTGCCACCTGTATACTGTTACGTAGGTTTTTCTTCGATTAGCAGGTCTAGATTGCATTTAGTAATGTGTGTATACACACTGAAGCGCGAAATAAACTGGTATAGACATGCGTATTCAGATGCAGATATATGTAAACACGCAAATTACGGCGCTGCTGTCGGCAACGCTATTTGGGACAATCAGTGTCTAGCGCAGCTGTTAGTTCGGTTACTGTTGCTACAACGACAGGTTATCGAGATTTAAGTGTGTCTGAACGTGGTGTTTTAGTCAGCGCACGACCGATCAGACACAGCATCTCCGACGCAGCGATGAAGTTGAGATTTTCCCGTACGACCATTTCATAAACCTTGAATAACAGGAGTATGCTAAAACAGCGGTGCGGCCGGGAAAAGATCCTGCAAGGACGGGACCTACAACGACTGAAGAGACTCGTTCAACGTGACAGAAATACAACCCTTCCGCAAATAGTTGCTGACTCCAGTACTGTGATATCAACAAGAGTCAGCGTGCCAACCATTCAACAAAAAGGCATCGATATTGGCTTTCAGAGCCGAAGGCCCGCTCGTGTCTTGCAGTCATCAAGGGTGTACAACGCTATACCTGGGCCCGTCAACACCGACATTGCACTATTGATGACTGGAAACATGTTGTGTGGTCAGACGAGTGTCGTTTCAAATTGTGTCGAGCGGATGGACGGGTACGGGTATGGAGACGACCTCACGAATACATGGACCCTGCGTAACAGCAGCGAACTGTTAAACTGGTGGAGGTTCTGTAATGGTGTGGGGTATGTGCAGGTGAAGTTACATGGGACCCATAATACGTCTGGACACCACTCTTACAGGTGACATGTACGTAAGCATTATGTATGATCACCTGCAACCATTCACGTCCATTGTGCACTCCGACAGACTTGCCAATTATAGCAGGAGATTGCGACACCCTTCTCATCCAGAATTGCTACAGAGTGGCTCCATGAAAACTTTTCTGAGTTTAAACACTTCTGCTGGCCATCTAACTCCCCAGTCATGAACATTATTGACCATATCAGGGATGCCTTGCAACGTGCTGTTCAGAAGAGATGGCCAGCCCCTCGTACTCTTACGGATTTTTTGGACAGCCCTGCAGGATTCATTGTGTCAGTTCCCTCCAGCACTACTTCAGAGATTAGTCGAGTCCATACCACGTCGTGCTGCGGCACTTCTGCGTGCTCACGGGGCCCCTACACGATATTAGGCAAGTATACCAGTGTCTTTGGCTCTTCAGTCTATGTTCTGGCTCACTATCCACTTAAATGTGGTACTTAACCTTGCAGTACCACTCTCCAGAAGCTAGTGCAGGGCCAACGATGCCAATATCGAAGAAAGAAGCGAGATATCACAGTGGTAGCACACTGGATATGCATTCGCGACAATCGGCTTCCAGCCACACTGATATAGATTTTTCGTGATGTCCCTAAATCGCTCCAGGCAAATTCCGGTTTAGTTCTCCTGAAAGGGAACTGCCAACTTCTATCTCCATTCTTGAAACAATTCCGGACTATGCTCCGTTTCTAATCAAATGGCATTTATATCCAGGAGATCCCATCTGGAGTTGTTCGGCGGCCTGGTGCAAGTCGCTTATTTGACGCCACCGCAATGACCACAGAACATTAAACCTTAATCCTACTTCCTTCCCTCACAATACAAGACGGCGGCAAGTCCCACCTGCATTTCGGTGCAATCACCATCATGCGAGAAAGAACACACCTCCCCTCTCCCTCTCTTCCGCCTCCCTTCCCTCCAACTCTTTCCTTTCACACCATCTTCCACTCCAGTCAGCATAGTATTAAAATGAGGCAGGAGATAGTCAATCACTTGATTTGCGTAAGAAATGGTGACGAGTTCGAATATACGAAGTATTTTTGAAAGAAGATTGCGCCTTTTTCAAAGATATTTGCGTAAAACGCCGTTCATTTCAAACATATTTCTATCTGAATATCGTACATACCAACGTACGCACGAACCTGCGTGCGCGTACACACAGGCACACAAGCGCGCGCGCGTGAGGACCCACACACACACACCACACACACACACACACACACACACACACACACACACACACACACACACACTGTAATGGTACTTTGACTACCGCGCCTCCGCCAATACAAAGATATGATTTACGATCGCGCATGCGGGAGAGCGCTGCGCCAGCGACCGATTTTATAAATAATTTTGATCTTTTTTTTTTACTTTTGCGTAGGTGTTTGTTTTTAACAACTAATTGATTACTCTCTCTCTCTTGTATTCATACGAAAGACGTGTATTTTTCGGCGCTGTGTTAAATATGCTTTTGCGTGGAAATTACAATTATATTACGAAACGAAGTGGTTTCAGTAGTGATTCGAAATGGTTATCGCCGAATTTGTAAATTGATCCTCACAGTGACAACTTGAAGAAGTTTTCAACAGGCGGAGAAAAGTAAAAGACGGGTCGTCCTACAAGAGAATTAGGAGGACAGCCATGAAGACTATATTGTAATTAGTACTGCGTTTCTAACGAGATTATAAGGTAAATTTCAACTACTTTCTGATGCTATTTCCGTACAGTCGCTTTTTGTAGTGTTGCTGACCCGGTCTGCCATGCACGTTCAAATTACAGCACTATCGTAATCAATAACACGAAGTCCGCCTTATACGTAAATTATTCCATCAAAATTCAAAACCCAATCATATTTTCTATTTTGTATTTTCACGGGAGAACCCCGAGGAAAGGAAACACTACAACACACACACACACACACACACACACACACACTTAAGAAACATATTATGGACCCTAGGGAGGCTACATGCTGGATAGATGGGTGGGAGGGAGAGACAGAGGGGTGTGGGGGTGGGAGGGAGAAAGAGAGAGAGAGAGAGAGAGAGGTATCTTGGGGCTACATCGAGAGAGATAGATCCACAAGTTAGCGTGAGATGTTTGACTTTCCAGCTGCAGTCAATGTTTTTTCTCCTATGCCTTCCTCTCTCCCTCCCCCATAAAATAATCAGGGAATTCTGTGTTTTACCATAACCATCCAATGTGACCAAATCATTGTTTCCTTTCCGACGTATAATTGTTTCAACTGGATACGTGCATAATATATTGTTTCTGTGGTTCTGTACTGTAAAAACCTCCTTCTACAGGTTGTGACATGGATTTTTTTTTTTTTTGGGTATGTATCTCAATCAGTAAAAACGGAACCGTTACTGGATCACTTTCCCGTGCATGAATTTGTCTGTCCGACTGTTAAAAACCTTTCCCCTAAGGAACAGGCTGACGGATCAACTGTCAGTTGGCGGTGTACAGAAGCAGTCAATTGATACGTCATTTGTGTGTCACACGTTTTGATACTCGGATACCCCTTCCTGTAGACCTCAAATGATGAAATCGGGCAAGAATGAAGGTTTCACAGGACAGGAAAAGAAAAAATCATAAAGTTGTTAATTTGTAGTTATATCATAAGAGAATTTTTTTCTTTTTGTAGTTTCTTATACAACTTCAAACTTAAAATTAAGACTTCTCGACAACGTTGGAATTTTCTAGACCGATATCTTCTCAGTGTTTTTGTCGATAAGAGGCAAAAATCGTCGATATTCTCTGTTCCCGATGTGGAAGAACTGCCTATATACTTGATAAGCTTTCTACGGAACCGCAGAGAGCGAGTCATTCAAGAACCTGGCTTATTTTCCTTGCCTGAATTTCAATTCTCAATTCCTACTTCAGTAACAGGCGATTTATGTGTTTTTCATCTTGCGAATATCGATGTCATTTTTGAGCCACTTCTGGAACTCAGTGCGACCATGAGCGGATCTCTACTTTGTACCCTCTCTCTATAAGACAGCTACCGAAAATTACAGTACATTTCATAATCTTGCGCAGTATTCCTTGTGCTAAAATTGAGTTAATATTTCTCTTCGCAAAACGTAGACGAAAAGACATATACCTACAACTCTACCGCTACGGTCGTAGGTTCGAATCCTGCCTTGGGCATGGATGTGCATGATGTCCTTAGGTTAGTTAGGTTTAAGTAGTTCTAAGTTCTAGGGGACTGATGACCTCAGATGTTAAGTCCGATAGTGCTCAGAGCCATTTGAACCTACAACTCTGTTATGTCTCTTATATCGAATACGCTGCAGTCACATGCAATCAAATTCCTGTTTGTCTAAAACTTTAAAATTATGTATTTTGATGTTCGACTGCTGTATAGAATTTAATTGCTACGTCCATTCACTAATCTCTGGCGCGACACATTCAATTAAATCCCAATTACTCAATACCAGAGCCAGCTATGGTTCACTTCTCAAGATTTTACATATTAATGTAGCCTCTTTCTGAAACATTCGTACTTAGGCATTATTAAACCAATTTTTGCGATCAAAACTCCAGACTTTGTATCTGCGTTGTATAAGATAATACATTAAGTGCCTTCTCTCCCACAAATCATTAGATGTTCATTGAAAGCGTTTAAAATAATCTTCCCGTAATCATTTGAGAACCCAAGAACCATACTCATCGGGGTGCCGAAACAAAAACGTCCATCACCCGCCGCTAATTCCATTAGTTCGTTTCTCGTGTAACAACCAGCATTGTACAGCGCAATTGCGCCATTTGGCGTAAAAGATGAATTACCTTTCATTAGCGTTGCACTTCTCGATCAGTAATTTTGTTATTCTTATATTGGTGGATTTCAGAAAACTAATAATGCGCTTAATTTTTATTCAATTCAATGTCACTAGCTTAATGCTATCTTGATTTATCGACAGTTCTTCCTTCTACGTACAGATGTCACTCGAATGGCAATAGGTACGTGTTTACATTTCATATCGCAGTCGATATGGAACCGTTGTGAACGAAAACCTGACCCGCCAAATGGTGTATACTTACGATATTCTAGCAGAATTTTATAGCAGTAAAAGAGAATTTTTCTCTCCCATTCAGTATTTTTCTCCTTATTCTTTTTCTTCTACACTCAGCACAATGTCGAATGATGTTGGAGTTTGTACCACTGTCTATCCTAGTATTGAAGCTATTTGTCCATTGCAAGGAGTCAGACATTGACAACTTTCTAATTTCTCTTCTTCTTCTTTGTGCCAAGTTCTTTTTTCCTTCAGATACAAAATGTTGCGTTCATACGATGTCCACTGCGTTTCCTTAAGTGTAATCGAAAAATTATATGTACTCCATGGAATTCTAAAAGTTTTCTTTATTCATCTGTATTGATATACTTAAATATGAAACGTATCTTACCACTATTAGCATGTAAACGGGCGAATTTGGTGATTCCAGATTCCTATATTCAGGTGGTATTGCAGGCCAGAGCTCATGTAACATGTGTGTGGAACAGTACTATCGAATAAAATCTAGAAATGTTACAGTCATAACATACTACATTAACGTACTAAATAGTGACTGGATGCCCTTTTGTTTTCAGTTACATATCTTAAAATCTAAAAGTCAACCCATTCCATCACTGAGCTTGAAATCAACATCGACGTTCGAGAGTTTAATGCAACCTAATGTTCAAATTTCCATTGACTTTTTCTCCACGTCGTCTTCTCGGTAATCTTTATGGTTGTACGGCTGCACCTTCCTTAACAACACGTAAACAATGCCATCGACTTCATACGTACCACGATTTAAAATACCTCTGTTCAGAACTTTCGTATCACATATTTGCCTAAAAAAGTAGATGTTATTGTATTTCTAGGTAATATTCATTATGGTACTGTAACTAACTAAGTTGAACAAAGCAGTTTCATAAAAATGATGGCACCAATTCAGCATGGGATAAAAGACTGCAGTTATAATTGAATTTTTACGAGATGGGCTAAATAATAGACGACTCTAGATTACATCGACTGTGATATTGTCAGTGTGTGATGAAGAAATGCTCATTTCTCAAGATTTCGGAAACTTTAAACAAAACTGACAGCACCTCTGACTTTTAGTCAACTGAAACGTTTACTAGTTACACTTTACAACATAATTTTTATTACTATTTCCAGAGGAATCGGTAAATTGCCAAAACTATTTAAGTATATGAAACAGTAACCTTCTTCATGTAAGATACCCGATGTGAACCAGATTCACCATCCATTTCGAGGATAGTAATAGTCCCCGCCACGCCTTTCGGGCGTTTTGGGTAAACACACCTGGAAAATGTGGTATTTTTAGTTTTTAGCATATCCTAATTCAGTATTAGTAGGCGTGAAAGGTGTACATATAAGGAGAAATAGTTATGAAAGGTTTAGAATGAGAAAGACTATTTGTTTAGTGTCTTTGCCACAGTAAAAATCTTTGCATGCTTGAACACCTGAGTGATCCGTATCCTTTGGCTACCAAAGATTGTATTATTGAGTAGAGCTCAGAAGAAAGAATGAATCAGATACACAGAGAGAGAGAGCGTGTATGTTGTCGTCTCAGAGAGAGGAGTTTGGAAGACGGACGTCCAACACAGATATTACGGTCTTAGGTCAACTGGATGGCACTTTAAACGTTGAATAATTGATTTTTCGATAGCCAAAATATGAGCCTTTAAATGGCATACTTGTCGAGTGCATTAACTTAGAAGCTTCAGTTGCACCCTGATGTATGACTGAGGATAAAGGAGGATTTTTAAAAGTGTTTTTTTTTTATAGATGGGCGGCTCCTCTGGCAATAGGTAATTATCACTTAGTTATTTACTGCAAGCGCTAGCTGATTAAATTACTGTTGTGGAAATATTTCATTGTGTTTAACAACACCAGTGTATTGGTATCCAGGACGATTATCAACTATGTGTTTAATGTTCAAATTACCGACCTCCCTCCAATGTTAGTTAAAAGTATTTTATTAAGGAAAGCAAAGAATATATTTTGTATAATTGGACTACTTTGTGTAAAAGTTATTTTTATGGTGGATGACAACGCTAAGGAAAAAATATAGTTGACAATAGTACGACTCACTTATTAAACGGATTTAACCAAATTTCAAAATACTCTTTATTCATTTAACAAACTTTAGATAGAAGCTCATTCTTGAGGTTTAATTGGAAAGTAAATCTGGTAACAATTTGCACTGTGACAGCTAGCAGTATTGCGTAGACAGTGAGCTGCATTTTTTAAAAAGATAAAAGTCTAATGTACGCAAGCAGAGAGAATAAAATAACCAGTAATCAGTATTTCACATTCTTACAGTTCTCAGCCTGAGTAAAGCCAAGTTATCCGTTACAAAGATAAGAAAGAATTATAGAACCTAAGTGAACCTTTTAAGAGGAAACTAGGAACAATATCCATTTACAAAGTTTCATGTTTCAGGAGATGCAAGCAACAATTAGCCACTGCGTGTGATTGTTTCATGAGGACGCCATTCTATGTATTAATGTAACCATTCTTTATTTTCATTTACATTTACAAATAGGCAGATTAATTTTAGATTAACTAGAATCATACAGAGTGAAAGTAATTTGTGTACTTAATCTTCATGTTCGAAAGGAGGGCAGCAAAGGTAATCGTCGTTGGAACCACATTTTCAGATTGCTAGTGAGAGGTTTTATCACACAGTTCCCAGCTAAAGAGCAGAGGCTTAAGAAAGTTTCACCCGCTCTTGGGTTTTTTCTTCATGAAATACAGACCAAATCAGTTTTTCGTGTATGGTCTAAGCGTAAGCTATTCCTTTCATGAAGTGCTATTGTTTCCGAAGTATGATTTTGTCTTTGCATCTCAGTTAAATCTTACGAACAGCCTATACATCATTTACTGCCATACCAAAGCCCATCCTTCACAAGCTAATGCTCCAGTGCTTATTCAAACAAGAGGTAACATTCCACATCTTGTTCGGACGGGTGTTATACGCTCTATGCAAAGTGGTTTTGCTTTTGGAGCAACTTTTGAATCAATTTTATAAGCTAATTTCACATCTGCTGTGAGATTAGGTCATGACTTCATACACTATACCCTACGTCGAACTGTTTATACTGTTCTGTTCATTCTATTCACTTCATTCTCCTTCTTATGCATCTTTTTCAAATTTATGCTCATATTAGCTTTATATTTCGTTCCGTCAATCACTGCTAAAGCAGCTAATTTTCACTGAGAACAGCATCTTTTGCCTTCACTCCACGCTATGCTCTTTCAGCCAGAAACTGATCTTCCCATGGTCTGTCTAACAACTGTCTGGGTATTTTGCATAAGCAATATCATAGTCTTTGTACGACTGAAGGGAGATAGACCTTCCTTCTTTTTCTTCCTCTTTTTTACTGCTCAAAACCCACCTCATGGCGATGAACTAGAATCTAGACAACACTCTTACAACACTCTTACGCTGAAGATTAAATTCTAAAAGTATGCACTTCAACCTCCCATAGTTCCTATCACTGAAGAAATGGGTCACAACTACACAATCGGTAATCTTTTCGCAGATATATGCGTTATATCTTGTCCGAGTCCAAGCTGGTCGTAGGTTGTGTACCAGAAATGAACAGCGTAGATACAGAAGTGATGACACTTTCTGCTGGACCTTACCATTAGTCTGCAGGACAATGCTCAAGCACGTAAAGTGAAAGCTGTTACTGATTTGTTTGACTGATGGGGCTGCTAAGTGCTATACTACCTACTGCACTCACCAGACTTAAACCCACGTAAGTTCAACTCGATTTCCAAACTGCTACAAATTCGTCAGGCGATACACCGCGCCGCTCGAACTCTCAACACAACTGGCAATGCTAAGAGTATCCTAAGACTTCCACATCGCTAGCAACGGGTTATACACAATGCTGGTGACTACTTTGAAGGTCAGTAAAACTTTGAAACATGTATCTGTTTTGTACGAGCTGTAAATAAATAGTTGTCACTATTAAAGTTCCAACCCTCGTATATCGATTTAGTTTCCTGGAATAATCCAAATAAATTGTTGAGACAAAACATATTTTTGCCAGCTTCGAAATCAGTGGAAAATAGTTCACATGATAAATAAATAGTAACTGTTGAAGAAGAGTTTCGTGAAGCATGAATTTTAGATTGAAGTTAACGATTGCTGTCAAAAGTAAACTAAAAGAAACTATGGCAGAATGGGGAGCTGCAGAAAGACACCCACAAAAAGTACATTTCGTGAATCTGGGGACAGTCACCACAATTTTTGCATGGGATTTTGCATAGCCAACAGGACACATTGGATCTTTGGAACACATGACAGGAAGCGGTATTCGTTTCCTCAGCAGAACTGAGAATATAGGCCGATTTGTAGAGCTCATATTAGTGTGTGCAACACTGGGCAGTGGCCCAGGTAGAACCCATAAGCATGTATGTCCGCCTTATCACAGAGGAGGAAAGCGAGTCGTAATGGGTGTTGAGCTATGTGAGACATACAGTAGCTGAGACCATTACATGTGACTTTATAAAAAGGAAAAAAAAAAAACAAGACTCATGTCAGCCACAGCACTGAGATGAGGAGAGAAAGCGTCTGAGTTCCTTCAGTATGACTATCTGTTCCCCGTTGCACAGAAACAACACGTTTAATACCGTTTTTGCTTGTATATACACATCTCATAACTTGCATTCCTGGAATATGACGTCCCTTTAGAATGTGGTAAACCGAGATACGCTGCAGCAAGGTACTAACTGATGACTAACATGAACTACCGAAACTCGTTGAGTCAGTATGGTGGTGTGCTATAATAGCGTAATATCACTTCGCTAGCTTTTCGTTGCTGTTGCAGAGCCAGGAAGGCCAGCATCACTGTAGTCTCCCTCATCATTCCTTCCTATGCTCTTTTTGCAGGTAAAATGTTAGTACGATATGCACTACACATTCTGCTGATCAATTAGTTGGAACTTATTTTAATTTTATGTAGCCACATATATGAAATGAAATTTACGAATGAGGCAGGGATTTAAGGAGAGAGATATATGTGAGCTATTCTCTGGTGTAAAAATGATAGAAATGATGATGACGATGAAGATGCGGATACATTTTTTGAAAGTAGTCTACAGACACACGCGATATGAAATTTAATGACACGGAGTTGGGAATAGAGAGAGAGAGAGAGAGAGATAGTTAGGAACTTTCATGTAGTGTATCAAACATAGATATTGTGATGAGGCAAAGTGTGTGTGTGTGTGTGTGTGTGTGTGTGTGTGTGTGTGTGTGTGTGCGTGCGTGCGTGTGCGCGCGCGCAATCATATGTATGAGCGTTCCCATGAGTAGCCAAGTCAGACGCATATATCTTTCAACATAACTCCATCTTAAGGAAACAACTTTGACAATGACAAATTCAAGTGAAGCATACGCACGTATTTCGGAAATAATGTGTATTTTGAACTTGGTACCAATTTCTTGTCATTCAGGTGACCGACAGCCTCATTTTAGTACTATGCTGAGATTGATTACAGTGGGGGGGGGAGGGGAAACAGGGAGGGGGAGAGAAGGATTGAGGGTAGTCACATGATGTAGCTGGTAAAAGGGTGGAGCTTGCCGCCGTCTCGGATTGTGGCCTCACAACCTTTACTACCACTTTCACTTTAATACGGAAGACTTAATTGCACATCTAAGTGCAAAGTGACAAAGAACATACCAATATACTACTGGTTCTGTTATTCTTTGCCCATAAATTTGTCCTAAAATTTGTTGCAAACGTATCAGTTTACGAATTAATAACGCTACAACACGAAATATTTTGCGATTGGTGTAAGTTCAATCAACCTGTGTTTGATTTCACATTACGCCTGATACAGATTTTCATTCCACTGTACCTGACTCAAATCTTCCGTAACAGATACCTCGGCGAAGCATTTTATTGCTGGGGAAGTAATAAAACTGAGGGTAGTACGTCTTCAACCCACCACACGGCTACTCAAACTTGTCAGAGGAAAGTATTAAAAGATGGTCCTACGACGAACTACAATTCCCCTTCGAGGAAACCCTCAAAGTAGAATCCTCAGAAAGTACGTCTGTAATTGAACGTACTAGTCTCTGATTGATGTTCTAGTCGAACTCCGTGTAACTGATACTTTTCTACGTTCTTGGTTGATTGAGAGCTTTGTGGCAATCCAGTTACAGGAATAATATGTGAGGGATTAATTTCAGGTATTATCTGACCGCGATTCCAAGATATTAACGTTCAGTGGCTGATGTAACGGAGATAAGCTTTTAGCTGTTACCTCAATTTTCCCGTAAAGCTCTCTCTGGCTGTTGCCTGCCGTTATGTAATAATCGTACCTACGATAAAGGCTGTTCTCATCCTCCATCTGTCATCTGCTGCCATCCTTTTTAACACAGATATCTAGCTGTTATATAACGAGGAGGAAATGTGTTATAACACCGATGCTCAATTAGTGTTTCAATTTCATGTTTACACTATATCATTGTGATAAGAAATTGATTATTATACGGTACATGCAATACGAATAAATGTAAGTGCGGTATTCTGCGCAAATATAGTTTCAAAGCGCATAGGTATGCATCAAAACACTCTTTGAACAGACGACTTATAATAACATATTTTAAGAGCGCTAATTTCTTTTATTAAAATGCATATCTATACTCAGAGCATGTAAGGAATACAAAGGTCGATTTGTTTAAGAATTACAGCGGCATTACAACAGAATGCAGTTATACATTGATTGTTCACTCATTGTAATAATGTATTAGTTCTTGCAGACAAAAGACGAAAAGTTGTCAGGGTGGCGGCAGCAATTCAACAACCATGAACTCTCAGCCACTGACTTTCTATAATAAAAACAGGGTCACGAAAGAGATTTCTGATCAGAAGCACATACAATGTGACGATTACGGTTAAAACGTTTTTCACGAGTTTATGGAGCCAAGGAACAGATGGAAACAACCTCATGTGGCAGTATACCCACAGTTAAATCTAAGATGTTCGAATTTCCGAGAAATATAAGAGTAAGCAACAGGGAAACACGATTAATATACAGTATCTACAAGAAACAAGAGGGAACAATGGTAGTGGGAGACCAAGAACAAAGTGCTGAGATTACAATGGGCTCAGAGGAATGCTCTCTTTCGCCTCTACCGTTCAGTCTGTAGCGTGGAAGAAGTACTGACGGAAATAAAAGAAAGATTCAGAAGGCGAATTAAAATCCATGGTGAAACGATTTCGAAGATAAGATTCTGTGACGATACTCCTAACCTCTGTGAATGCGAAGAAGAATTACATGAGCTGCTGGGTGGAATGAAGATGCTAGTGAATACAGAATACGGGTTGAGAGTAAACTGATAAGGAATAGCAGAAATCAGAACAGTGAGAAACCTGACATCAGAATTGGGGATCGCGAAGTAGAAGAATTTAAGGAATTATACTACCTTGGACACAAAGTAATCCATGGCTGACGAAGTAAAGAAGACGGGGCAAAGAGGGCATCCCAAGCCAAAAGACGTCTACTAGCCAAAGACAGGCCTTTATTTAAGGATTATGTCTGAGAATGTACGTTTGGAGAACACCATTGTACGGTAGCGAATCATGGAGAGTAGGAAAATGGTAACAGAAGAGGATCGAAGCGTTCGAGATGTGGTCCCACACAAGAATGTTGAAAACTGTGTGGATTGATAAAGGTGAGACATGACGAGCTCCTTTCAGAATCGACGAGGAAAGGAACATGCAGAAAACACGGAGGAGAACAACAAGAAGGAACAGGATTATAGGACTTCTGTTACGTCATCAGGAAATGATACTAGAGCGAGCTTTATCGGAAGACAGAAACTGGAATACATCCAACAAGTAAATCAGGACGTAAGGTGCAGCCACTACTCTGAGATAAAGAGGATGGCAGAGCACAAGGATTCGTGGCGGGTCGCACCAAACCAGTCAGAAGAAGATTGACGGCTAAAAAAAAAGTGGGAAGTGTTGTGGCGAAGAGGAACACCGACAGACTAGAAAGATGTAACGAGACAGAACGAACAGCGGAACCTCCCACTACTGGCTTAGTAACGCATTGTTTCTGATTAAATGTGCACAAACAGAATAACTACCGAAATGGAGAGACATAGCAGTTACGAGGACTAGTCACAATATTCAACTTACGACCACGAATAAATCAAATGGCGACCGCTTTACTTTAAATGCTTTTGGCTCATCTCTACACATTCAACCTACAACGCCACTCATTTTTCCCCAACATGGATGTCTTAGCGGAGACCTGGTTATAGAAATCTGCATTTTGACTGTCAGAAAAACTGTATACCTCGAAAAACCCAGAAAATCACATCGTCGTTGTTCTGGAAATGTATGGTGCAGGAAGGTATCTTCATTCGTGAAAAGAGGAAGGAGTCGCTTGGTACCATGTCAGGAAAATACGGCAGATGGAGCTAAATTTGATAGCCTAAAGAAGCAGCATGTCTTACTGTGACCTGGACATAAGGAACTGGAACACTGTCGTGCAGCTAAAACTTCCCTTGGATTGCCTTGTGTTGTTCAAAAAGTCGTGCAAGATCCTGACAGCTGATCCATTACAGATCATCACTTTTTACGTTATCCTCTCGAGTGTGATAATCCGGTCTTCGATCCCAGGGACACGTATTTTCTCTCCTTCGATTTCCAGTTCTTAAAGGAGAGGCCACCTGCCTATTCGTTGTTCATCATTCAAGACTGACAGCACTGGAAGCGAATGCGGCACTACATCACTGTCACGGAAATACGCTGTTGTCATAAATATCCACCAATTCAGCAAGGAATTTTGCGTCGTTGCAATCGTTCTAATGCGAAAAAAGGATAATTTTTTTGAAGTCACCAATAGTCAGATTAATTTGGTGAAGTCCACCAGCAGTCACCTCCTGTATAAGCCTGTTCATCACATAGTAGCATTTGAATACATCGTCCTCAATTACTTGTTACATGTCTCCCAATGTCTGTCCTTCCCTGCAGTTTTAACCCTCCACAGCTCTCACTAGAGCCGTGCAAAATGTTCCTTGAATATTATAAAAAGCCTATCATCCTGTCCCTTGTCCCTGTCAATGTTTTCCACATGTCAGTTACTTCGCACACTGTGCGGAGAGCCGACTTATCTCTTATCAGTCCAAATTCTGTTTTTTAGCATTCATCCATCGCACAGCAGCTCAAACGATCCGATACTTAACTTTTTCAGTTTTCCCACAGACCATGGCTGACTTTACTCAATGCTGTGCTCCTAACGCTCATTCTAGGAAATCTACTGCTCAAATTAAGGCCGATACAGTATATTTCCCTTAGCCAGGAATGTCTTCTCGGCACTATTTCGTGTGCTTTTTATGTCCTACTTGTTTCTTGGTTAGCTTACAAGGCATTGTAATATCACTATATTATCTACTTTGTGGAGTGGAGTTTCCTCATTCATTTCGTTTCTGCTCCTCCTCATTTCTTTCGCCTGTCCTCGGTTTACTCTCAATCCGTCGCATGTGCTCATCAAAGTTCATTACATTTGACAGGTGCTGAAAATCAGCCTTACATTAAGTGAGAACAGCACTGCCACCCACGATTCTTATTATTGATATCTCTTCAGTCTGAATGAAAACCCTCTCTAGGATCTTCCCTTTATTTTTGTCAGTAGTAGAATCAACGGTAGGGACAAAAGACAAGCGCACTACCCTTCCCGCTCCCCTCGCACCCAACTCCGAATACATTCCACAACATGAACAGATTTAATAGCTTCAATTAAGGACATACTGTTGAAGCCAGTTTTACAAAAAGGCGCAACACCTCACCCGACCACGGTTCTATCACATACTGCCACCTTAATGCCCTTGCATCTTTCTCTAAGTCTTTTCTTCAATGTCAATCACCATCCTTTATTTGCTTTGTATCCCCAGCTGTGGAAGATGTGTGAAATACTTCCCTTCCTCATACTCAATAAACCTGAAGTGAAACATCTTCGTGCCGACTTCGGTCTTTGGCAAGGTCCTTCTATTCATCCGCAGCCATTGCACACACAACCACTTTCGACAACACCTCCTTCTCCTTCGTACCCTGAATAGTGTATTTTCCATTCGACTTCTGGAGTACCGCAGAGGATCCATCCCGTCTCCGCTCTTTTATCTCTTTACACAACCGATGTCCCAAAACTGCTCCCTCCTCCGTATCTGCTCCATTATACTGCCGACGCCGCCTTGCTTGCCATCCATCCCAGTTTTCAACGTATACATCTACATAGATACTCCGAAATCCACGGAAGGGGGGGGGGGGGGGATGGGCAGTCACCCTGTACCACTGCTACATTTCCGTTTCTGTTCCACTAGGAAGAAGACACTCCGTAAGAACCCTAATTTATTGTACCTTACCTTCGTGGTCCTTAGGCGCAATGTATGTTTCCACGACTATAATCGTTCGGCAGTCAGCTTCTAATGCCAGTTCTGTAAATTTCCTCGATAGTGTTCATCAGAAAGAACGTCTCCTTCCCTCCAGAGTTTCCCATCTGAGTTCCCGATGCATCCCCGTAACACTTACTTGTTGTTTGAACTTACCAGTAGCAAGTCTGGTAACCCGCCTCTTAATTGCTTCGATGTCTTCCTTTAATCTCACTTGATACGAAACCCAAACATTCGAGCAGTACTCAAGACTAGGTCGCACCAGCGTATTATGTGCGCTCTTTCCTAGAATTCTCCCAATAAATTGAAGTCGACCATTCACCTTGCCTACCACAGTTCTCACACGCTCGTTACATTTCGTATCACTTTGCAACGTTACGCCGAAATATTTAAACGACTTGAATGTGTCAAGCAAGACACTTGTAGTACAGTATTCGAGCATTGCGGATTTATTTCTCCTACTCATCCACATTAACTTAAATTTTTGTACATTTAGAGCTAGCTGCCATTCATCATACCAACTAGACATTTTGTCTAACTCATCTTGCATGCTCCTATAGTCACTCAGCTTCGGCACCTTACCATACACCACAGCATCGTCAGCAAACAGCCGCAGATTTTTGCCCATACCGTTCGCCGAAAAAAAAAATTTAATTAAATTAAATTAAAAAAAAAATGGTTCAAATGGCTCTGAGCACTATGGGACTTTACATCTAAGGTCATCAGTCCCCTAGAGCGTAGAACTACTTCAACCTAACTAACCTAAGGACATCACACACATCCATGGCCGAAGCAGGATTCGAACCTGCGACCGTAGCGGTCGCGCGATTCCAGACTGAAGCGCCTAGAACCGCTCGGCCATCTCGGCCGGCACTGTTCGCCAAATCATTTATAAATATAAAGAATAAGAGTGGTCGGATCACACCGTCCTGGGCCACTGCTGACGATACCCTTGTATCAGCTTTCAGGATAATCTAGAAATATGGAATCTGCCTGTTTCCCTTCACCCATAGTTCGCAGTACATCAGATGAGAAAAGGGCAACCTGAGTATCGCACGAGGGATGCTTTCTAAAACATCACTGATTCGTGGGTATAAGCTTACCGGTCTCAAGAAAATTTATTATATCCGAATTGAGAATATATTCAAAGATGCTGCAGCAAACCGATGTTCACGATATTGATCTGTAATTTTGCGTGCCGGTGCTTTTATCCTTCTTATGTTCATCAGTCACCTATACTTTTTTGTCGTTCTGGACTAGGCGAGTGATTCGCTATAAATGCAAGCCAGGTAAAGTGCCAATGCCGTAGAATACTCTGTTAAACCGAACTGGGGCTCCATCCGAACCTGGTGACTTATTTGCCTTCAAATCTTTCAGGTGTTTCTCTACGCCAGGGATGCTTATTACTGCTTCTTACATACAAGAGACTATCCAATGGTCAAATGACGGTGCGTTTCTACGATTTTCCTGCTTGAATAATTTCTTAAACGCGAAATTTAACACTTCGTTTCTTTTGCTGTATTCAGCTGCCTCACCTGAGTGGTCAACAAGGGGCTAGATGAAAGCCTTAGACCCGCTTAGCAATGTTACATAGGACCAGCATTTTCTCGGGTTCTCAGACAGATCTTTTGCCAAGATATGATGGTTGTAGTTGTTGTATGCTTTGCGCATAGATCTTTTCACAGACGCACGATACTTTGCCAACCTTTCCTTGTCGTTATTCGTGCGCTCTCTTTTGAACCGAGAGTGCAACAGCCTCTGCCTCCTCAGCACTGTCCGAATTTCATTTTTAAGCGATCGTGGACCATTTCCATCCTTAATGCACTTAATAGGTACATAACTCTCCAGACAACGGTTGAAAATCTGCGTTAACTTTGCTCACTTCCGCTACGTCTATCTTAATTGGACTAAGTGATGTCATTTCAGTGTCTTAGTGAGATGCTAACAACTACTTATCTGCTCTTTCTAGTAGAAACACTTTCCTAGCCTTCTTGGCTTATCTGTTAACTTTCGTAACAATAGTTGCTATAATGACATCAAGGTCTCTAAACGACGTCTCAATACTTCCACAAGGCAAGGCCTGTTCGTAGCTACAATATCTAAGCTATTTCCATTGCGTGAATGCTGCTGAACTAGCTGTTCACGGCTGTCTGTTTGTACCCTTTAAACATCTCAATGCTCAATGATTCCTTCATCCCCAGCTTAACAACTTCCTCACCTGGTGTAACAAATAATACCACGCCATCAACTGCAAAATTATTTCGACAAGGTTTCTGTATAGCCAATGGAATATAAAGAAGGAAAGGTGTGAGGTCTTCCAGAACAATATTAAAAGAAATCTGTTGAATTTCGGTCCACGAAAAATAGCACAAATTAAAGGTTGGCGATTGAACTTAATACCTACGGATTGCAACTACGAACAATTTAACTATAGGTAAGGCCAACCAAAGCCTGTCTTCTATTGGCAGAACGCTTATTAAGATGCAACAGATCTGCTAAGTAGACTTTCTATTCCATGCTTGTCCAACTTCTTCTCGAGTAATAGGCTTTGGTATGTGATAATTACCAGATAGGATTGACGGAACACATCGAAAAATTTCAACGAAACGTAGCTCATTCTGAATGACTGTAAAGTCGCTAGAGAGTGTCTGGATTGGCTACGTGATATGAGGTGACAATCATTAAAACGACTGCGTTCTTCGTTGCGGCGGGATCGCTTCACGGAGTTTCTATCATCAACTTTCCTAACCGAATAGGAAAATATTTTATGGGTGCCACCTACATAGGGAGAAATCACCATAGTAATAAAACAAGAGAAATTGTAGCTCGTATGCATATTTTGGTGATCATTTGTCCCTTGTGACATTTTAGAGTGGAAAGGTGGAGAAATAGTCTGAAATTGGTTCTATGAACCCTCTTCGATTTGCATCAGTATGACATGTAAGTTGTCAGGTAGATGTAGATGTAAATGCATACAGTATTAACAAGAAAGCCTACTACGGAAAAAAATTGCCAACAGGCCGAACATAGGTTCAAATACTCCAACCGTTCTCCACGCCTATGAAACGTTCATCCGTCGATTCTTACCTGTGGCACCGTTGTGTAGGCCTCCACATCTCCCAAATTCTACCACTCTTTGCAGATCCTAGAGCACTGTGCGCTCGGCCTTTCCTCATTCATCATGTCTAATCATAATCCCGCTTTCTCCGACTCTTAGAACGCGATCATCTCTCCTGTATATCCCGTAATCTCGAGTCCTAAAACCGTACAGTTTTCCTCATCCTTGAGAACCCTCCCTAGGTCCACATCTCTTTCGTCAGCTCCAACCTTTTCTTCATGTCCATAGGCTCCGTATCCTTTCGCTACCGCAGTCTCCTTCTCTTCCATGAACATGAACTCGTCCACGAGATCTGCTCCTCGTTCCAATGATAAACCAAACGAAGCCTCCTACCTACCTTTTCCCCGCCCAGCTAGCACCACACTCCAGTCCCAACATCTGTTTGACAAGTATAGCAACTTCCCACAGAGACATTCCAGCTCTACCCAACATCGTCCCAGTACCTCGCCATCCCAAATCACATGTGCAGATATCAGGAGCTCGTTGTGACTTGCGCACAGATCACATAGAAAGAACAAGCTCCCAAGGTGACTATACACTTTATTAGACATAGCACAAATAAAGACACTGCAATAGCCACATGGCACAACATTGAATTAGTAATAGAAAAACACAAAACGGAACTTCTGAGTGTTGTGTGGACTGCTGTTTTTTCAATAGACGTTATTTTTCCAATTAGATGTCTCTATAGAAACACAGTCGTAGCGCAATATCTATGTGCGGACAGGCTGCAAGCTGGACTGTTGCCCGGCGTTCACACTCAAAGAGTCTGATAGTTTGCTACGAAGTCTAATGACCTGAGACCTCGGACGCCACGGTCAACGAGGCGAAGACTCGGGGATGACTGGTTGGCAACTCAGGAGGACGGCGCTTGCGAAGATGGATTACAGGTCCGAGACTAGAGTTCTCAGAGAACAATGATCGACGTGGTGAAGTCTCATAGTTAACTGGCTGGCTGCCCTGGAGAAGGTTGCAAGTGAAGTATTCCTGAATTGGGAGCTGGACCCGTCTTGGTTCGGATGTTGTGTATGACTATAATATATCCGCCGTCCGCGGATAGGAAAATCTCAGAGTGCGAGTTATAGCGTTTTTATTTAAACTAAAGTCTTTCTTAAAAATTTACAAAACAATATTCGGGAGGTAGGACTGATCCTCCAAGCCTACCAATAACTAAATCAGAGATTCTTTCAAACATAAACTGTCTGTAGTAACCACACAACTTCACCAAACCAAGCCCCGGGCGTCTCGTGAAGAGCGGCGCGGAGTCCACGTTGCCGTCACCCGAGTCCGAGGACGAGTAGAGGCCCTGCGAGGATGGCTCCGGTACGCTGACGGCGGTGGACGATGACGCGGCGTGAACTGCCTCTGCAGGCTCCTGCGCCAGCGTAAATACTGCTCGGCGCATGGATATGGCTGGCTCTATTTGCAGTCACGTGTCGAGCGGAAGGAAAGACGTCCGCGGCTGTAGCGACCTCTTGCGCTGCCGTGGACGCCTCCTTGTGGTCTCTGGGAAGCGTCTGTTTTTCCGGGACGACCGGCCAGGCTGACCCCTGCTTGGTCCGGGGCTCGCTGTACCGGTCTGCTTCGCGGGAAGCGAGAGTTGCAGGCGCCTAGTCTGGACACAGTAGACTAGTTCGGTGGCTGGGAGCAAACTGCTGCCTCTGCAACTCGTTGGCAAAGACAGAACTCGTTGGCTGTGGCCTTGAGACAGCATAAATGTGTAGCAGCAGAGGAATACCATACGGACTTCTTGTGGGAAGCTACCTGCTTGACGGGGGTGGTGCTGGGGATATGTTAATAGCTTTAAATAATGATGTATCTTTTTGTACTTGTCTCCAAAGCTTTATAAGTGTTAATATAGCGTCGGTTCTTTGTGCTTGTTTTTCAGAATTTCAGCTGAATGTTTTTTTTGCTCCAACTGTTAGTTACTACTCGCAAAAGCATGGTGGTCACGGGCAAGTACATGCAACGATCAGTCTCCTGGTGCTTTCATGCACTAGCAGTCTTGCTCTAAGTGGCCTTTAGATTCTGACAAGTTACGCTTAATAGTTATGTTGTGGTGGTTGATACTGCATTTAGGTTCCAGTTACAGATGCAGTGACCAAATGACTCCCGAAGTAGGAAGTCCTCCTTCACCAGGTGCCAATGGCTTCGCAGGAGGGTGATAGAATGAGCAAAGGTTTGGGGTACTCCCCTGACCCTGAAGTAAGAAATTTCTTCTGATGGCAAATTAACCTCAATAGTCGGTAAACGTTAATGGGAAACCACTTTATTAATAAACATATAAAGGTTAGGGACAGTCTCTTGTCTATGAGATAACAAAATGCTTTTAAAGCCAAACTAACTGATAGCCCGTAATTTAATGACCACTACGGATGTTACCAGTAATATTATGATGGTTATGCAAAATGTTCCGGATATAAACCTCCTTCCTGTGGAGGAATATTTTGAGCGATATGTCAAGGACATATAGGAATGAAAAGCATGAAGATCTAACCCATGGTATTAAGTGAGACGATATGGCCTGTATCTACTATCACGTTGATGAACACAGAATTTGCTACAGGGGAAGATCTAACGGAAAATTCTGTCGTACAGCATGAGTGATGGGGGATAAATTGGTGGCACAATGCCACTATCAGAGATAATATAGTCAGTTCCAATAAATTCTAAGCCTGCACAGATAAATATTGTACATGTGTATGCCATACGTCTCTGCATAGTGATGCATACTAGAAGAATTTAAAATGTCGTACATAAATCACCAAAACAAAGAAATGAGTAATACTGGGAGGTTTTAAGGCTGTCTGGGCGACCCATTGATCCCTGTGGGCTTTTTTAAAGAAATGAAGGCGCGCGTGATTAGTCGAGCGGTCTGGGGCGCTGCAGTCTTGGACTATGTAGCTGGCATGGGTGTGCGTGTTTGTCCTTAGGATAATCTAGGTTACTTAGAGTGTAAGCTTAGGGACTGATGACCTTACCAGTTAAGTCCCATAAGATATCACACACACAAAGAAATGAACATGATAACAAACTAAGTGCTTTTGCTGTTAAACATTAACTTGTAGCATTCCACATATTTCTCAAAGTCCCACCAGAAAGGCTATACACCTTGAAATCATCAAAAGATAGCCCTGATAACATTATCGGAAATCAGAGTCTTCATCATTGTAAATAAACGATGCATGGACAGTTGTACTTCAGTCTAAATGTCTCGAGGTGCTGAACCACACGCACACCACAGTTATCTGGTTGGAGTAAAACTAAAATGAATCAAAAAGGAAGTGACAGTAAAATATGGTACAAGTAAACTGAAAGAACTATCTGTGAAAGATGAGGTCAACGTCCAACTGAACGAAAATATCGGAACACAAAATAATAATGTGAAAAATCAGAGAATCAAAAGAACTAAAACAAAAATGCTCAGATACTGAAACTTTAAAAAGCGAATGATACCTTCAGTGTTCACGATAAAGCAAAAGAAATGACTGGAGCTACTACACAAAATCCTGATTACATTAGTGGACAATGATGGTAAGCTCATCACCGACAAAAACGGAAGAATACATACCTGAAATAGCTGTTTGTAAGAATTTTTCATGACGAGAGCCCTGATCCACCTAAAGTCGCTGCAGGAACAGAGCCAGAGATTACAGCAGAATAAATAACAAGAACAGTAAGTGACAGGAAAGATGGGAATAAAGCCAGTAATCTTGCCAAAAAACAGCGACGTTAAGTATGTAGTGGTTATGAACAAAAAGTATGATGAGGCATTTCCTCAAAATATTTCTGAAAATTGTTTACATAAGACTCTACAAAATTTGTGAAGAACAAACGTCACTTACACAGTCTGCCTCCCGAATTACTGTCGGTGCTCTAGATGCTCTGTTCTTTATTCAGTTCTTATTCCAACAGTGCAGAGACATGAACAGTGGCATCTATACCTGTTTTATTGATTGGAAACGTTATTAATAGAGTACTACATTAAATGATGGCCAAGGTGTCACACAGTAGTTGGAAAGACAACGAAGACCAACGGACCACAATTAATCTATACGGGAATCAATACGCTGTTGTGAGAGCAGAAAATGAGTAATATGACAATCTGAGAACGTGCTGAGGAGTGGGATACGGCTGTATTTTGTTGCCACTGGTATTTAATCTATATTCGGAATGTATATTGAAAGAAGCTCTCGGATATGTAAGAGAATGAATTGTCTTGACTGGGGAAACTTTGCGGTAATATGAGATTCGAGAGAGTTGAAGCATTACGCTTCAGAAACGTTAACATGGAATACTCAGAAACTAATCATTCCAAAAATTTCGAGCAGTACTACAAATACTCATGCAACATGATCTAAACAACACACCAGGGAATGACCAAGACAGAGGTCACGTATTTTGATGTAATGTTAACAAGAAGATTAAGAAAATCACAAAGATCAATACCATAAAATACGTTTCCATACGTGATCTCCCTGCCGCCGCTGGATAAGCAGCAGCCTGCAGCAAGTCGCATTGTTAGTTCACCTATTTGGATTATAGTTTAATTCGTAATTTCTTTGCGTACTTTTGGCTACTCGCATAGTTTAAGTCACAAATTTCGGGCATATTATAGTATTTGAGAGTTGTAGCATCGCGTTTTAGTACCTGAATAGTGTAAATTCGCGTAGTCGTCAGCCATCTGTTTCTTTTGAACTGGCTTGTGAGATGAAAGAGAGGAAAAAAATTGTTAGGGATGGACAGCGACTGCGCCTGTTGTGTACGGGTTCAGGGGGAATTGGTCACCGTCAGTAAACAGCTGGAAGCTGTATTGACCGTGGTCGACAGGCTCCAGGCTGTCGTCCTGGGCCGTGATGACACTGGAACGTCCGAGGCTACCGCTGTGGCGCCTCTGGAACCTGTAGCATCGCCTGGGATCTTTGATGCCACTGCCCGCTCGGATTCGGACGTCCCTGCTGGTCGTCACTTGCCTGACGGTGATTGACGAACCGTGGCCGGGTCGCGAATCCCTGAGTGGAAGGCTAAAGCTGGTGCTGGCTCAGGGCTTTACCCTTATGCATCCGTAACAGGTTTGAGGTACCGCCCGTTGCGGAAAGTACTTCTGAGCCAGCAAGGGTGGCCTCGCCTGTTGCGGCAGTGGCCGGTCTTCCTGAGAGGTCCGGAGAAGCAGAGGGTGGGATTGCTTGTCACTGGGAGCTCTAGTGTTAGGTGGGTGATGGAGCCCCTTACGTATATGACAGCTAAGGACGGGAAGAAAGCCATTGTGCACTCCGTGTGCATACCGGGAGTCATCTAAGAAAGTGCCCTTCCTGGTGCCATGAAGGGTACAGGGTGCAGCCAACTGAAGGTGGTGGATCATGTCGGCTCTAGTGACGTGTGTCGCTATGCATCGGAAGAGATTCTTTGGTTTCCGCCAGCTATCTGAGTTGGTGAACACTGCCAGTTTTGCTAGCGAGATGAACGCAGAGCTCACCATCTTCAGCATCGACGACAGGACCGATTGCGGACCTCTGGTACAGAGCCGAGTGGAGGGTCTGAATCAGAGGCTCAGACGGTTCTGCGACCGTTTAGGCTGCAGATTCCTCGACTTGCACCAAAAGGTGGTGGGGTATCGGGTTCCTCTAAATAGGTCAGGTGTCCACTACATACAGGAGGCAGCTACACGGGTAGAAGGGGCTGAGTGGCGTGGACTGGGCGACTTTTTAGGTTAGACAGTCTCGGGAAAAATCAAAAAGTGCTCCAGTCTCAAAGGGTACAGGGCAAAGAAACGACGAGGTTCGACCAAGCAACAGTCTGTATTGTAGTTGTAAATTGTCGTAGCTGTGTTGTAAAAGTACCAGGGATTCAAGCGCTGATAGAAAACACTGAAGCTGAATTCGTTATAGTATCAGAAAGCTGGCTAAACCCGGAGATAAATTCTACCGAACTTTTTACAGTGGTGCAAACCGTGTTGAGAAAGGATAGAGTAAATAAAGTAGGTGGTGGTGTGTTTGTGTCTGTTGGTAGTAGTTTATCTTGTAGTGAAGTTGAAATAGATAGTTCCTGCGAATTGCTATAGATAGAGGTTATACTCAACAGCCGTACCAAAATAATCATTGGCTCCCTTCTATCGACCCCCCGACTCAGATGATATAACAGCTGAACGGTTCAAAGAAAACTTGAATCTCATTAAAAATGAGTACCCAAGTTATAAATGGTGGAGGCTTCAATCTACCCTCGATTTTCTGTCGAAAATACATGTTCAAAACCGGTGGAAGACAGAAAACATGTTCCAAAATTGTACTGAATGCTTTCTCTGAGAATTACGTTGAATAATTAGCTCATAAGCATACACGAATTGCAAATGGTTGCGAAAAAACACTTGACCTGTTAACCACAAACAATCCTGATCTAATAGAGAGCGTCGTGACGGATACAGGGATTAGTGAACGCAAGATTATTTTAGCGAGGCTTAAAACCATATCAACCAAAACCACTACAAATAATCACAAAATAAATCTATTTAAAACTGCAGATAAAAATTCGCTTGATGCCTTCCTAAGAGAGAGTCTCCATCCCTTCCAAGCTAATTATGTAAGTGTGGACCAGATGTGGCTCAAACTCAAAGATACAGTATCGACAGCAATAGATAGATTCATACCGCATAAGTTAATAAGGGACAGGACTGATCCACCATGGTACACAAAACACGTCAGAACACTGTTGCAGAAGCAACGAAAAAAGCATGCCAAATTCAGAAGAACGCAAAATCACCAAGACTGGCTAAGTTTCACGGAAGCTTGAAATTTAGTCTGACGTCAATGGGAGAAGCTTTTAATAGTTTCCACAATGAAACATAGTCTTACAATATGGTTGAAAACCGAAAGACACTCTGGTCGAATGTAAAGTACACCAGTGGCAAAAAGCAGTCAATACCGTCACTGTGCGATAGAGGTGGAAATGTTGCCGATGATGGTGTCAGAAAAGCGGAGTTACTAAATACAGTTTTCCGTAATTCCTTCGCGAAAGAAGACGAAGTAAATATTCCAGAATTCGAAACCAGAGCAGCTGTTAGCATGAGTGACATAAAAATAGATATCTTAGGTGTTGCAAAACAACTCAAATTACTTAAGAAAGGGAAGTCCTCCGGTCCAGATGGTATACCAATCAATCAGGTTCCTTTCAGAATATGCAGACACAATAGCGCCTTTCTTAGCAATCATTTACAATCGCTCACTTGACGAAAGGTCTGTTTTTAAAGACTGGAAAGTTGCGCAGGTCAGATTAATATTCAATAAAAGGAAATAGGAGTAAACCATTGAATTACAGACCCATATCACTGACCTCAATTTGCTATAGGATTTTGGAGCATATACTGTAGTCGAACATTATGATTCACCTAGAAGAAAATTACTTATAGATACATAACCAACACGGGTTCAGAAAATATCGTTCTTGTGCAGCACAGCTAGATCTTCATTCCCATGAAGTAATGAGTGTGGTCGACAAGGGATCTCAGATCGATTCCCTATTCCTAGATTTCCAGAAGGGGTTTCATACCGTTCCTCACAAACGACTATTAATCAAATTGCGTGCATATGGAGTATCGTCTCAGTTGTGTGACTGGATTCGTGATTTCCTCTCAGAGAGGTCACAGTTCGTAGTGATAGACGGTAAATCAGCGAGTAGAACAGAAGTGATATCTGGCGTTCCGCAAGGTAGTGTCATAAGTCCTCTGCAGTTCCTGATTTATATAAAAGGTCTAGGTGATAATCTGAGCAGCCCCCTTAGATTGTTGGCAGATGACGCTGTAATTTACCGTCTAGTAAAATCATTAGACGATCATTTTCAATTAAAATATGATCTAGAGAGAATTTCTGTAAGGTGTGAAAAATGGCAATTGGCACTAAACAAAGAAAAGTGCGACGTCATCAACATGGCTACTTAAAATGAATCCGATAAATTTTGGGTATACGATTAATCGCACAAATCTCAAGACTGTCATTTCGACTAAATACCTAGGAATTACAATAACGAGAAACTTAAATTAGAAAGACAACATAGATAATATTGTGAGGAAGGCGAAACAAAGACAGCGCTTTGTTGGCAGAAAACTTAGAAGATGCGACAAACCAACTGAAGAGACAACCTACATTACACTTGTCCGTCCTCTGCTGGAATATTGCTGCGCGATATGGGATCCTTTCCGGGTAGGATTAACGGCGGACATCGAAAAAGTGCAAAGAAGTGCAGTTCGTTTCGTGTTATCGCGCAGTTGGCTTGAGAGTGTCACTAATACGATACGCTAGTTGGGATGGCAGTCACTGAAACAAAGGTGGTTTTTCTTTGTGGTGAGATCTATTTACGAAATTTCAATCACCAACTTTCTCTTCCGAATGCGAAAATATTTTGTTGAAACCCACCTACGTAGGGAGAAATAATAATCGTAATAAAATAAGTGAAATATCTCTAAGGGAAAGATTTAGGTGTTCCCTTTTCCTACGCGACATTCGAGAGTGGAATGATAGAGAAATCATATGAAAATGGTTCGATGAACCCTCTGCCAGGCACTTAAGTGTGAATTGCAGAGTAACCATGTAGATGTATATGTACCTCACAATGCCATTAAATCTCACGGAGCGGGAAACACTGCATGGGACGCGTCCTAGCGTGCTCAGTTTATCAAGGTGTGTGGTGAGGGTCTCATGCTGTGTAAAGTGATCGTATGAACCAACTGTCATTTCTGATGGTGTGGCATTGCTTCATTATCGTTTGCAAGTTACACATTTGGCTTTTCCGATTCTGCTCGCATGGCGGCACAGGATCCGAATATACAGGATGCTGGGATATTTCAGTTACAGACTTCTAAGACTTGTACAGGGATTGAATACGTGATATAGGAAAGCATGTACGGCAACGCAGCGTTGCATTCTGATGTGTAACGCGTCCACGTCTGCTTAGGGAAAGACAAAAGCCTCAGAGTAACCTGTCCTGATATGCAGTGGGCTAGTAGACCGGATGAAGTGCACTACACCTTGTAGCTGCAGAGACAGAGGAAGAACTGGTGGCACCTGTTCTCGCCGCAGTGCTACAAACTGAAGAGATGCCATATGGAATGCAAAGTGTGTACCGGAACGTACCTCGTAGGCACGATGCCTGTAACAACGTTGGTGCGTCTCCACATCGAGCCGCCGTCGTAATGCATCAGTACTGTTCTTCACGTACAGTATAGAGGATTCATTTTCGTTCTGGAGAAATGTAAACACGTAATGTTTAAGTGGAATTACAAACAAATGTGCTTAAGTGATAAATGGCTGCTCCATAACTTTCTTTTCGAATTGTTACCTATCAATTGTACAGCGTCACGCGAAATTCAGTTCCAAATGCATGAGTCAAACATTTGACTTTAAACCATCATAGAACAGAAAGCGTACGTTTCCGGACATGGCGTCCTATTCAAAATATTAAGTACTCACTCCCCTGAATTAGTCATAGAAATTTGTAACAGGTAATTTCCGAATGCCCTGTATTTACTTTTTGTGTCAAGCAGCATCCTCACCATGTCCTCTCCGTTTTCACAGGTAATCTCTGTAAAGTGTGAGCTCCTCAACATGTATGAATTCCTGAGTATGTATGGTTAAATCTGCCGGTCAGGGGAGCGGACAGATATTTGTGTAGTCTGGATTATCAATAACTTTAAAAAAACGGTTCAAATGGCTCTGTGCACTACGGGACTTAACTTCTGAGGTCATCAGTCCCCTATAACTTAGAACTACTTAAACCTAACTAACCTAAGGACATCACACACAACCATGCCCGAGGCGGGATTCGAACCTGCGACCGTAGCGGTCGCGCGGTTCCAGACTGTAGTGCCTACAACCGCTCGGCCTCTCCAGCCGGCCAATAGCTTTCCCCAGAGAATTTAACAAAGCTATTTCCTTGCAAATCAGAGAGCTTGCGGCTCTTTTCGACCAAGCGTTTTAATCCACCTTCACCCTACAAAAACAGGTTGCAGAATCAGCAGCTTATGGTTTCCCTATTTAAAAAAAAAAGCGGGGCACCTCGTAAAATAAAATGTTGTGTTTCTCAGAACATACACTGATCCGGATAGTGCAGATTGTCTTTTGTTATTCATGGAAGAACTATTTCATTTACTTTGCGAATGATTCAGATTCAGAGATGCTTTTCCTTTGTTTCGTTGAGATTCTCCATTAACTTTCACGAGAATGCTTAGACTTGTGCTTTGGCTTTCTCATGCCAAGAGCGACCATGTGCCATCAGCAGTGGGCTCCCTTTAATTGACTACGTACCGTGTTTTACTGAAGAATGGTGTTTCCCTAAAAATGCACAAAGGTCACAATCTGCGAGTATTTTGGGTCATATCCCGTGTTTAACCTCATTGAGATTTTGAGAGTTACGAACCACGTGCAAATGAAGTAATTATGTTGCGAATGCAGGCTATTTAATTGTGTAGAATGGCAGATTCCACGAAGAACGAAACCCACTTCGCACAATTTCTCTCAGTTGGTTTAAAACTTATAGAATTTATCATATTTTGTGGAAGAGCTCTAAAAATGTTTTGGATCTCTCTAACTGACCCGTATAGTTTCGTTGGTGGCGGAATCAGCTGCTTCTTTCTTTTTCTGAGTTGCATATGTGTATGGTAAATACTTTATGCGGTATTATCCTCCCCTTTCGTAGTCCAAAAGTTCTCATATAGCTGTTTTGAAGTTCTTCACGCTGGTTTTTTAATGTAATTTGTGTTTTAAATGTAAAAGGATGGAATATTAGTCCTCTTTTGTTTTAATATTGTCTACTTAATGTGGGATATTAACCACTATAATAAAGTACCACTAACACTAAGAACTGTTTCACGAATATTGCACCCCATCGCACATTTTTCTGCTTCCAGAATAATGTTCCCCTCAAAATATGAATATGAGGCTTATTAAATTCAACATGACAGTTAACAGAAATACTTGCTTATATGAGGCACAAGACGTCTACATGCAGCTTGGCCAAATCATTAGAAGCGTTCCGTTGCGTCATTTAATAAAAAGGTTTCTCTTGAATACTACTTATCAGCCAGCATTGTACACACGGAGACGTGGGCAAGATGTAATGACGTAATTGAACTGTTCAATACCTTGCTTGTTTAATCAATATGTAACTCAGTTACCGACCTCCAAATTCATTCACAGAAACAAAGAGAAATCCCCTTACGACTCGCACTTCCCAATACGTGCATGATTATTATTGAGGTAGAGGAAGTAGACAGCATGCAGCTGCACTAAACACCAGTCGTTTTAAAAACCAGAGCAATTTTTTCAGCTGTGTAAATGGCCACACCAGCAAACTCGTGCTCAAAGAGGTTTTACACCCCCTCCATGTCTCGGTTGGTCACTGTTTGTAATCGGAACCTCTTCCTTAGTCCTCCTTTGATTACAGAAAATCGGTGCGTCTACTCACCTTAGTAATGGACGTAAAAGTGTACATACGAGACACATCCGCACTGGCGCTAGTGACACGACACGTATCAACTGGTCACTGGTAACCCACGTCCTGGAATACAGGGAGCGCTGTAGCCAGTCATATGGACACGACTCCCACAGTTTGTTCAGGACTGTTCCACACTTGTCCCGTAGCTGTTAGACTGGTACCTTGGTATATAAATAAATATGGCAGCCGCCACATCAACCAGAACACAGCCAGCGTCCGAGCATAACATCCAGCTGACGACAAAGACTCACCCCACTCGACTACGTTACTCATGTTGGCAGCTGTGCTCGATTCGAATTCTGCTGTCTTCGATAGTATCTCCATTGCTATCGCGCAGAGAAGGCACTGACTGTTTCTTGCCGCTAACATACTTCTCATACGACCAGAATCTCTTTGGATTTTCTGTCAGGTTACGAGACAAAATTTCGTTGTGGAAACTGTTATAAGCACCTCGCATTAAAGCCCACGCTAAATTATTTCGAGCTTCTGCAAAAGAATCTCTCAATTGCTGCGGTTACTATTTCTTAGAATCCAAGCCACATTTGGTCTACACTTATATTATTAATTTGGAGTGAGTGGAGATTGTCACTCAGGAAGGCATCAAGAGAATTTTTATCTGCTTCTTTGAATAGGTATATTTTTCGCTAATTTTTCGAGGATTTGGGGGTTACAATATTCAATCTCGCTACGACAACCCTGTGTTCACTAATCCCTGAATCGGGTTTGATGCTCGTTATTAACTCAGGATTATATGTTGCTAAGAGGTCAATTGTGTTTTCGCAACCGTTTACTATTCGCGTGAGCTCATAAACTAACTGCTCGAAATAATTTTCAGAGAATGCGTTTAGCACAATTTCGGATGATATTTTATGCGTACCTCCGAAACTGAACATCTATTTTCGCCAACATATCGAGGGTAAATTAAAGTCACCACCAAATATTATCGTGTGAGTCGGGTACGTGTTTGAATCAAACTCATGTTTTCTTTAAACCTTTCAGCAACTGTATCATCGCAATTGGGCGGTCGGTAAAAGGATCCAATTATTATTTTATTCCAGTTGCCAAAATGACCTCTGCCCATACTAACTCAACAGGAAGTATCTACATCAATTTCGAGTGAAGTTAAATTACTTTTGACAACAACAAACACGCCACCGCCAACCGTGTTTAGCCTATCCTTTCGGAACACCGTTGAGTTCATCGCAAAAATTTCAGCTGAGCTTATATCCGGCTTTAGCCAGCTTTCAGTGCCTATAACTATTTGAGCATCAGTGCCTTCTATTAGCGCTTGCAGCTCTGGTACTTTCCTAACGCAGCTACGACAATTTACAACTGTTATACCAATGGTTCCTGTGTTTACGTTCTTCCCGTGTTCAGCCTGCTCCCTTTGTGACCGAAGCCCTTCTTGTGTTTTCCCGAGACCCTCTAACCTAAACAACCGCCCAGTCCACGCCACACAGCCCCTGCTACGCCTGTAGCCGCCTCCTGCTTATAGTGGACACCTGACCCATTAAGCGGAGCCCGAAACCCAATCACCCTTAGGCGCAAGTCGAGGAATCTGCAGCCTACACGGTCGCAGAACCGTCTGAGCCTGGGATTCAGAACCTCCACTCGACTCTATACCAGAGGTTCGCAATCGGCCCAGTCGACTATGCTGCTAATGGTCAGCTCTGCTTTAATCTTGCAAGCAAGACTGTCAACCTTTACCACTTCTGTTGGCCGCTCGAAACCAGAGAGAATCTCTTCTGATCCAAATTGACACACATCATTGCTACCGACTTGAGCCACCACATGCAGTTGCCTGCACCCTGTGCTCTTCATGGCATCTGGTAAGCCCCCTTTCCACATATGTAATGACTACACCTGGTATACACACGGAGTGCACATTGGTTTTCTTAACCTTCTTGTTAGCCAAGTCCCTTTACCTTATCATACAATCTTTCCGTCTCTTTATCATTTGCAGAGGCAGTTGGCATACATAAACTAGTCTTACTGTGGTGGGTGTTGGCTTTGTTTGTATTTTGGCTACAATAATGCGTTCACTAAGCTGTTAAGCTGTTTACAATTGGATTTTACCCAACCCCAGCAAATGTAGTTCTATGCGACTAGTCTAGTGGCTGTATAAATAGCTATATGAACCACATGACTATGGCGTTTTGCTGTATAGTATCTTGTTTTTGACACTGGCAAAGAATGCGATAAGTATAACTTAGAAGAAAGGAAATTAATTTTTTCCAAGCAACTGGTTGATTATTATTTCGCTGTTTATAATAGCTTCCGAGAATTTAAGTTTTCTTCTTCTTTCAAATTTACTTCTTCGTTTAACTTTCGTTTTGCCCCTATTTGAGTTTTTGTTGGTGGGTTTGTACTCACCTGACCAGAAGTCCTGTTCTTCCAGCCACCGAGCTTGACTAATCCGCAGTTCAATGTAACCACTTCCCTTTTCAAATTCTCTAACGTATCTCCTCGATTGAGATATCTCATATGTCACGCTGTCATCCTCTTGAGTAGGCCCTGCCCGAAGCTCCGAATGTGCGATTATATCACCTCCAGTATATTTTACTCAAGAGGTTGCTGTTATCATTTAACCATACACGAGAGCCGCATACCCTCAGGAAAATAATGGCTGTAGTTTGTCCTTGCTCCCAGGTGTTCCCAGCAAGGACATGTTGGCTGATGTTACAAGGCCACATCAGTCAATCATGAAGACTATTGACCCTGCAACTACTGAAAATACTGCTGCCCTCTTCAGAAACCACATCTTTACCTGGCCTCTACGCAGATACTCCTCTGTTGTGTCGATCTGTGATTCATAGAGTGAAAACCAGACTGTTAGTGTCAAATATATACCTACGTTTCAGAAAGAAGTTTCTTACGACAATCATGTTGGAGACTGAGTGTACGGAAGTGAATTTTGAACTGTCATGGGAAAGGCAACGGAAAGAATTGGAGCCGATTACTGTTGCAAAGAATTTGTTGTTAACTTACACTTTTGCTGCAGGTACTTGCAACTTCTGCATTGAGCAAAACATAATACTGCTAGTTTTCTTAAACGTATGAGCGTTTTCACTGAGCAAAACTTTCTAATGTCTCTTTTGTTAAAAGTATTTAAATTTCTGATGTATGTTTCGTTTCCTCCATTATACACATGTGATGGTCTGATGTTTGTCCTTGCTCCCAGGTGTTCCCAGCAAGGTCATGCTGGCTGATGTTACAAGGCCACATCAGTCAATCATGAAGACTGTTGACCCTGCAACTACTGAAAATACTGCTGCCCTCTTCAGAAACCACATCTTTACCTGGCCTCTACGCAGATACTCCTCTGTTGTGTCGATCTGTGATTCATAGAGTGAAAACCAGACTGTTAGTGTCAAATATATACCTACGTTTCAGAAAGACGTTTCTTACGAAAATCATGTTGGAGACTGAGTGTACGGAAGTGAATTTTGAACTGTCATGGGAAAGGCAACGGAAAGAATTGGAGCAGTTTACTGTTGCAAAGAATTTGTTGTTAACTTACTCTTTTGCTGCAGGTACTTGCAACTTCTGGATTGAGCAAAACATAATACTGCTAGATTTCTTAAACGTATGAGCGTTTCCACTGAGCAAAAGCTTTCTGATGTCACTGTCGTTAAAAGTATTTAAATTTCTGATGTATGTTGCTTTTCCTCCATTATACATATCTGATGGTCTGATGTACAGAAGTAAGCGGCCGAAATACTCTGTGATGATGATGATGTTTGGTTTGTGGGGCGCCCAACTGCGGAGTCACCAGCGCCCATACAAAGCCCCAATTTTTGCATGGTCCAGCTTTTTAAAATCCAGTCTAGGTACTGTTACAAATGATGATGATGATGATGATGGCGATGAAATGATGGGGACAACACGAACACCCAGTGTTCCTTGTTGATCCATTCACTCAGTTCTTTTATTACAAAGGGCAGCCAACCCTCTGACCGAACACGCTGAGTTACCGTGCCGGCTTCATTAGGTTAGAATGACTGCAGTAATCATTTCAGTAAGCTTATCTGTCATTTTACTCAGACTGTATTCTTGAGGGAGAAAGTATAGTGGTTGCTGAGTATTGTCAGATAACACTTTTTTCGTAGCTGCAATATATTAGAATAATAATTTTCCGCTACTGTCTGAAAATGAGCAATTGTTCATTTGTGTCGTCTCTGCCTGAAGTTAAACATGGTTCTCTGCACCCTGCCCTTCATCCAGTGATAACGATGCCTACGTCTCTTGCCACAGTTCTTGTATGTTTACCAGTCCGCTCTCTTTACGTACTGAAGTAGGCACGGGAGAAGAGGTCAAGTTACCTTTAGAGAGAAATTAAAATTCGGGGACAGGAAATATTGATGTAGAAGTAGCAGGTGGCAAGGGTTCCAAGGTTGTGAGGAGGGGGGATTTTTACTTTTGCCCAATGTACCTACCTTCATCGAATTGTTACATTTCTTCTAAAGGCAATTTTAACTTACCCTTTCCGTTAGTTTAGATCTTAAAACAGTTTTCTACAGCTCTTTGTCTACATCTAGATTTGCAGACTGTTGTCAGAGGCAACGAACGCTGATGATTTTAACAGTACTCATACTAAGACGTGATGAATAACTTTGAAACACAGACAGAAAAAGTAGCTTGTTGTCAAATAAAATGCTGAAATATACGTTTTGAAACATGAGGGACGTAACTAAGTGTGAGAAAAGTATGACTAAATTCTTTTATGTTGTTGTTGTTGTGTTGTTCTGGTCTTCAGTCCTGAGACTGGTTTGATGCAGCTCTCCATGCTACTCTATCCTGTGCAAGCATTTTCATCTCCCAGTACCTACTGCAGCCTACATTCTTCTGAATCTGCTTAGTGTATTCATCTCTTAGTCTCCCTCTACGATTTTTACCCTCACGCGGCCCTCCAATACTAAATTGGTGATCCCTCAATGTCTCAGAACATGTCCTACCAAACGATCCCTTCTTCTAGTCAAGTTGTGCCACAAGCTCCTCTTCTCCCCAGTTCTATTCAATAGCTCCTTATTAGTTATGTGATCTACCCATCTAATCGTTAGCATTTTTCTGCAGCACCACATTTCAAAAGCTTCTGCTCTCTTCTTGTCTAAACTATTTATCGTCCACGTTTCACTTCCATACATGGCAACACTCCATACAAATACTTTCAGAGATGACTTCCTGACGTTTAAACCTATACTCGATGTTAACAAATTTTTCTTCTTCAGAAACGCTTTCCTAGCCATTGCCAGTCTACATTTTATATCCTCTCTACTTCGACCATCATCAGTTATTTTGCTCCCCAAATAGCAAAACTCCTTTACTACTTTAAGTGTCTCATTTCCTAATCTAATTCCCTCAGCATCGCCCGACTTCATTCGACTACATTCCATTATCCTCGTTTTGCTTTTGTTGATCTTCATCTTATATCCTTCTTTCAAGACACTGTCCATTCCGTTCAACTGCTCTTCCAAGTCCTTTGCTGTCTCTGACAGTATTACAATGTCATCGGTGAACCTCAAAGTTTTTATTTCTTCTCCATGGATTTTAATACCTATTCCGATCTTTTCTTTTGTTTCCTTTATTGCTTGCCCAATATACGGATTGAATAATATCGGGGATAAGCTACAACCCTGTCTCACTCCCTTCCCAATCACTGCTTCCCTTTCATACCCCTCGACTCTTATAACTGCCATCTGGTTTCAAGTCAACGTTGTCAAAAGCTTTCTCTAAGTCTACAAATGCTAGAAACGTAGATTTGCCTTTCCTTAATCTTTCTTCTAAGATAAGTCGTAGGGTCAGTATTGCATCACGTGTTCTAACATTTCTACGGAATCCAAACTGATCTTCCCAGAGGTCAGCTTCTATAAGATTTTCCATTCGTCTGTAAAGAATTCGCGTTAGTATTTTGCAGCTGTGACTTATTAAACTGATAGTTCGGTAATTTTCACATCTGTCAATACCTGCTTTCTTTGGGATTGGAATTATTATATTCTTGTTGAAGTCTGAGGGTATTTCGCCTGTCTCATACATCTTGCTCACCAGATGGTAGAGTTTTGTCATGACTGGCTCTCCCAAGGCAGTCAGTATTTCTAATGGAATTTTGTCTACTTCCGGGCCTTGTTTCGACTCAGGTCTTTCAGTGCTCTGCAAACTCTTCACGCAGTATCATATCTCCCATTTCATCTTCATCTACATCCTCTTCCATTTCCATAATATTGTCCTCAAGTACATCGCCCTTGTATAAACCCTTTATATACTCCTTCCACCATTCTGCATTCCCTTCTTTGCTTAGAACTGGGTTTCCATCAAAGCTCTTGATATTCATGCGAGCGGTTCTCCTTTCTCCAAAGGTCTCTTTAATTTTCCTGTACGCAGTATCTATCTTACCCCTAATGAGATAAGCCTCTACATCCTTACATTTGTCCTCTAGCCATCCCTGCTTAGCCATTTTGTACTTCTTGTCGATCTCATTTTTGAGACGTTTGTATTCATTTTTGCCTGCTTCATTTACTGCATTTTTATATTTTCTCCTTTCATCAATTAAATTCAATATTTCTTCTGTTACCCAAGGGACTTCTACTAGCCCTCGTCTTTTTATCTACTTGATCTTCTGCTGTCTTCACCACTTAATCCCTCAAAGCTATCCAATCTTCTTCCACTGTATTTCTTTCCCCCATTCTTGTTAATTGTTCCTTTATGCTCTTCCTGAAACTCTGTACACCCTCTTGTTCTTTCAGTTTATCCAGGTCCCATATCCTCAAATTCCCACCTTTTTGCCGTTTCTTCAGTTTTAATCTACAGTTCATAACCAATAGATTGTGGTCAGAGTCCACATCTGCCCCTGGAAACGTCTTACAGTTTAAAACCTGGCTCCTAAATCTCTGTCTTACCATTATCTATTCTATCTGATACCTTTTATTATCTCCAGGGTTCTTCCATGTATACAACCTTCTTTCATGATTCTTAAACCAAGTATTAGCTATGATTAAGTTATGCTCTGTGCAAAATTCTACCAGGCGGCTTCCTCTTTCATTTCTTAGTCCCAATCAATATTCACCTACTATGTTTCCTTCTCTCCCTTTTCCTACGCTTGAATTCCAGTCACCCATGACTATAAAATTTTCGTCTCCCTTCACTACCTGTCATCAGGAGACAGAAAACTGTCGTTCTACGGATCGGAGCGTGGAATGTCAGATCCTTTAATCGGGCAGGCCGGTTAGAAAATTTAAAGAGGGAAATGGATAGGTTAAAGTTAGATATATTGGGAATTAGTGAAGTTCGGTGGCAGGAGGAACAAGACTTTTGGTCAGGTGAATACAGGGTTATAAATACAAAATCTTTTATAACGTCGCTAAAAACTGTATTTTATTGAAAATACACTGACATCTTACAAATAACAGACCAGTGCTTTTCACTAGCATCAGATACTCTAAAATCTGCGTTTGTAAGTCAGATACAAAGTAAAAGAGCTGAAAAGTAGAAACAGCGTCTCTTGTAGCAAGTTTGGAAAATTTAAGTGTCACTGCTTGTTAAGGTTCCAGTGTTTGAACTTTTACGTAATGCTTCGTTTCTTTCATACTTCTCATTTTCATCAGCACAAAATTCATTTGTAGGCCAATGGATTCAACAACGATTGTGTATCTTGATAAGTTACGGGACGCTGATGGCTCTTTGGATTACCAAACTGTATAAAAATAAGCATTCCCTAATGATGCAACCATCAACAAATGTCCACTGACGACGGAGAAAAATTCAACAATTTATTGATTTTCTGCAGGTTCCGAATGTAATGCCTTTGACTTACGAGATTAGTACATCCTAAGCCAGATATGTAGAATATACTCCGCTACGATAGGCACAGCTAATCTGCGTAGGTAGAAATTAGTTCTTGTATTTCCTTGGGTCCATCCTCAGTGTTTAAGGATTTTGTCTTGAGAATGTATATGCTGCAGGAGTGTGTTATGTCGCCGTCCAGTAATTTTTTGTAACTTCACTTGAAATGCAGTACACGTCACGGAAGAACTCTAGATTCTTCATTTCTGAAAGAGAAGGAAAATACTAATCAACAATCAAAAGACGATTGTCAGGCAGTGTAAAAAGAGAAAATATACAGTAACTCTAACAGAGCTACGGTATCTAAATTCTGGTAGTTAGCTGAGCACGATCTATGAATGCATGTTGGAAAGCAATTCTTCCGATAATTTTTTAAATAAAACCATCGTTATTTACATAACACATCTTTATTCTTTTTGTATACATATTAACAGCCTTTTGCCCATACAGGGCTCCCAAATTGTAGGGTGTAACACAACAGTGTGTAATGTGGTGAGTGGTGATCAAAACATTGAATAGAAGTGATACAACAGGTAAGTGACGATGATTCATGTCAGATTTGTACAAGTTAAGCCTTAAGTGACTCGGATGTTGGCAGACCTTGAGGTGGACGTCGGGTGGCTGACATTCGAGTGAAGAATAGGCAAAACTCATAGTATCTAGCCTCCAGATCGCGCCCTTTTCATGCGTGCCTTAGGTGTGGGATATTCGTTCTCTGAGAACCATGCATCGATACATCGTCGTTAATTAATCACTTGTGTCCGTGTCACATCCAAAATGCAACAGTGATGGATGTAGCATGGTAGCAGATACTGCTGCTTTCTCCTGTTTACTTTGGAAGACGGCTTGTTCCAGTAATGTATTTCTTTGGGATTCCAGCAGTGCCGCCCTCGGAGATCACTTCGGAAAAGATACGACGTTCAGATCCACAGCTTTCAAGATGATTATACACGGCAACTATAAATGATTCATTCGTTTCTAAGGTTCTATATTTTTACAATTAATACATGGACATTTAGCACTGATGCATGAACAGAGCCGTAAACTCGTCGGGTTCGCATTGCGCCCACCAGCTGGCGTAACGAATACAGTGCCGTGACAAAAAGGCGACAAAGCAAGAACAGAGTTTCTGTGTACGAATATGTAAGATGTTTATCCGTGACAACAATGCAGCGTGCCTTCAGAAGTAATTATGGAAAAAACTCGGCACATAAACAGTGCGTTGTGTGTTGGTATGGATAGTTCAGGGACCCTGGCTGTCTCTGTAAACAGAGAAGTACTGGTAGACCAAGTGTGCCAGATGCAACTGTGGAGAGGACTAGGGAAAGTTTCGCACACAGGCCAAAAAGTCAATGGTCTACGAAAGCCACGAACTTGGAATACCGCAGAAAAGAAAGTAGAAAATTTTGCGACGGTGGTTACTTTTCAAACCGTACTATCCGCCACTCGTGCAGCAAACAAAACCGGAATGTTCATCTTTGTTTCACAATTCAGAAAGCACTTGGGGCTAAACATTTCACCTCTAAGCTGACATTCAGGGACGAAGCAGCCTTCCATTTATCTGGAAACGTTCACCGCCACAGTGTGAGAGTGGATGGCACTGAAAATCCTCATGAAAGAGATTCACTGAAGTTACTGTTTTCTGTGCAATATCGCAGACGAAGCTCTGTGGGTCGTTTTTCTTCTGTCGCAAAATTGTGACGGGTAACTCCTACCTTTACGCTCGAACGTTGCAGTCATGGTTGTTACCACAACAGACCGCTGATTATCAGAATTCCGTCTTCCAATAAGTAGGGGCATCTTCACATTGAGCACCGATGTTTGTCGCTATCTGAACGACAAAGTTTCTACTGTTTGGCTTCGTGCTTGCCAAACCCTATCTTCGCTAGTTAGATCGCTGGATCTCTTCCCAGCTGACGTGGTTTAGAGCATTATGGGCAGTGCCCTTCAAGGAACCCGGGATTTTGACGATCTAACGGGCCGGTTAGACTCAATTTTGCACGCTATGCCTCAGGAATGCATCGCTTAAGTCTATCTATCAATTGCCGAACAAATCTAGCAGTCAATGGCCAGCCGAATAACAGCTTACACAATGGCCATAGGTGGATCATTGCATTACTAGGAAGCTGAATTTGTCGAGCTCTTTCTCTTGAACGAATCATATATTTTTTCTGGAACTGTAATCATTTGTGGTCTGCACATGTACGTCGCATATATTAATTCCCGTACCATTTGGATGATTTCTTCCTGGTGAGTGGTTTTCTCGTGCAGTGTATGTGCACACATGGGTAAAGGAATGGGTAAAATGCTCCTCTTATCCCCTATATCAGTTTCAACCAAACTTGTTACACGTATTACTTTCCATGTCGAAATACTGTGTGGTAAGAATGAGCAATCTGCTGTAGGGATGGTGACGATAAAGTGTAGAGAGAATCGAGGAGCGGAGATTGATATACAGCTAAGGGAAAGAGGGACATGGACACAGAATTGAGGAGAAGTTGAACAGAAAGAAGGGGTGGGGGAACTGACTGAAAGGGAAGAGCAGCAGACGGACAGGGAGAGAGCAGTTTAGGAACGGACAGAGGAAGGAAAGAGGAGGAGATGGACAGAGAAAGGAAAGGAGATGTACATAGAGGAGAGGGAGAAAGAGATGAAAGAGAGGAGGAGGAAGAGGGGGAAGAGGAGGAGAGATGGTGACGGACAGAGAAAGGGAACAGGAGGAAATGTAGGAGAGAGAGGGGAGAGAAGGAAATGGGCAGAGAAGGAAAAGAGAAGTGAAAGACGCAGATAGACAGAGAGGGGGCAGGAGCTAATGCTCAGAGAGGGACAGGAGAAGATGGATAGAGAGCGGTGGAGCAGGAGTGGGGGGTGGACGAGATGGACAGAGAGAATGGCAGGAGGAGATAGATACAGAGACGGGGGAGATGGACAGCGTGGCGGTGGGTGAGAGATAGCAGAGAGAGAGGGGGAAGGAGGAAACGTATTTAAGGAAAACTGAAATAAATAAATACCCTGGCACTGCTGGGTACTTAGCTAATTACGTCCAAAATGAATTAATCCCCCTGTCGTGTGTCGACAGCAACAGCGTAATCCGTTTAAATACACCAGACTCTTCAGCTGAGCTCCCGCTTCTGAGACTGGCTGCATACTCACCAATTAGATCCCGCAGGACGCATCCCGCTGGTGACACACAGCCGACACCAGCCGGCCCCCTCTATGATCTGGTGTGATCTATGGGCAGCGAGCGGTGTGGGACCCACGAGCGGCAGCACCAGACGCAACTGCCTGGCTGGCGGCTTCACCTACACTGCGTCAGGGCCCCTGTCAACATGGCAGTTCACACTGTGATGCAAAGCGGAACACGCACTGTGCCCACACACAAACTGCAACCCCTGGAAGTGTCAAGGGGAGGAACTCAAATCATTATTTCCATGATCAGTACTGCTTCAAGTGAAAGATTTTGTCACCCCAGTAACACCAAATGGCAGGGCAACTGCTTGAAAAATATGAGACGTACATACACTACTGGCCATTACAATTGCAAATGATTAGCTTTTCAGAGCATTGACACAAGGTTGCCGCCGGTGGCGAAACCTGCAACGTGCTATGACGAGGAAATTTCCAACCGATTTCCCATACACAAATAGAAGTTGACTGGCGTTGCCTGGTGAAACGTTGTTGTGATACCACGTGTAAGGAGGAAAAATGCGTACCATCACGTTTCCGACTTTGATAAAGGTCGGATTGTTGCCTATCGCGATTGTGGTTTATCGTATCGCGACATTGCTGCTCGCGTTGGTAGAGATCGAATGACTGTTAGCAGAATATGGAATCGGTGGGTTCAGGAGGGTAATACGGAACGCCGTCCTGGATCCCAAAGGCCTCCTACCACTAGCAGTCGAGATGACAGGCATCTTATCCGCATGGCTGTAACGGATCGTGCAGCCACATCTCGATCCCTGAGTCAACAGATGGCGACGTTTGCAAGACAACAACCATTTGCACGAACAGTTCGACGACAATTGCAGCAGCATGGACTCTCGGCTCGGGGACCATGGCTGCAGTTACCCTTTACACCGCATCAGACACAGGAGCGTCTGCGATGGTGTACTCAACGACGAACCTGGGTGCACGAATGGCAAGACGTCATTTTTTCGGATGAATCCAGGTTCTGTTTACAGCATCATAATGGTCGCATCCGCGTTTGGCGACATCCCTGTGAACGCACATTAGAAGCATGTATTCGTCATCGCCATACTGGTGTATCACCCTGCGTGATGGTATGGGGTGCCATTGGCTAGTCTCGGTCTCCTCTTGTTCGCACTGACGGCACTTTGAACAGTGGACGTTACGTTTCATATGTGTTACGACCCGTGGCTCTACCCTTCATGCAATCCCTGCGAAACTCTACATTTCAGCAGAATAATGCACAACCGCATGTTGCATGTACGGGCCTTTCTGGATACCGAAAATGTTCGACTGCTGCCCTGGCCAGCACATTCTCGAGATGTGTCACCAATTGAAAACGTCTGGTCAATGGTGGCCGAGTAACTGGCTCGTCACAATACGCCAGTCACTACTCTTGATGAACTGTCGTATCGTGTTGAAGCTGCATGGGCAGCTGTAGATGTACACGCCATCCAAGCTCTGTTTGACTCAATGCCCACGCGTATCAAAGCCGTTATTACGGCCAGAGGTGGTTGTTCTGGGTACTGATTTCTCAAGATCTATGCAGCCAAATTTCGTGAAAATGTAATCACATGTCAGTTCTAGTATAATACATTTGTCCAATGAATATCTGTTTATCATCTGCATTTCTTCTTGGTGTAGCAATTTTAATGGCCAGTAGTGTAAAAATGACACGTGCTAGTGTCTAGAGTAGGTCTCCAATATTTCAGCTCGCGTTACTGGTGAGGCACTGTTTATCATGCGGTGAACGTCATCTCGAGAGTAGATGCAGAGCCCGTTACTAAGGCGTGTCAGAACGTGGCGTGCAGTGGACCGATGCGTGTGTTTTGAGTTCTTGAATTCGCTAAATGGGAGTCAGTTTTCACGCTGCAGTTATGATTTAGCACCAAGTAACATTTGAAAGCTCCAACAGAAGGTAGCCATCCAAGGATAGTACAATGCAATCCGTTAGACTGGCAGCTTATTTGGTGCGAAGAAAGCACTTCAGTCCAGCCGGTCAGCAGAGAAGTTGGAAAGTTGGAGCGTGTGTGGGAATCATTTGCCAGGAGCCTGAAGATATGGACGACACGTGTCAGCTGGGAACTGTTGTACCGCAGTCAACCGTCCGATGCATTCTCCGCAAAATCATACCATTTTGCACTTGTTACATGCTCCGGCTACTCGCGACAACGAGTTTTGTTTTGACGTTTTCAAAGACTTGCAGCTGCTGTTGGAGGAAGAAGGTTTTCCACAGACGTTAGTTCTCGGTGACGTGTCGACTTTTCATGTGTCTGGACAGGTCAGTCACGGTAACGTGCATGTTTGGGGCACAGAACATCCAGAGCAAATTGTGGATCACATTCATAACATACCTAAAATTAATGTTATTTTAGCCCTGTCCTCTTCAGACGCTTATGAACTGCATTTCTTAGCGGAGAAAACTCTTATTGGTTTCGTGCACCTGGACATGCTACAACACTGGCTTACGTCACAATTATAGCAAGACAGTGGAGACTTCATTTTGCAACGAGACAGTGCTCCACGACTGTTTATTTTGGGAGTTAGTGATTACCTTAGTGCCGAAAGTGGTCACCGGCTTTAAGTCAAGCGTGTCTTCATTCACTGGCACTTAATTTGGAACAGTTACAAGAAAGGATAATTAATGCGGTCGCTGATATCAACCCGGACGTGTTGGTGTGTGTATGGCATGAGTCTGACTACAATATTGTCGCGTTCCGTGTCATAAGTGAATCACCGTATGTTCATCACGTGTGATGCTAGATGAAAACTAGGAGAGATCTTCTATCCACTGATAAGTGTCATTCTTCTGTACGTCTCGTAGTTTAGCACTATTGTCTTCTGAAACACCAAAGATACTTAGCCATAACTATTTGATATAAAAAACTAAATATCGTTTCACGCAACAAAAGTGTATTCAATCTGTTTCAGCATTATTGGGACTATATTTACATTTTTATCATAGTGGCTATTTAAGAAGGCAGAGGGATTAGTTAGTTGTCAAATAGCCCAAAGTTTCCACTTGAGGCAGCAAGGTGCATATCAAGCGATGCTGACCAAGGGAGAGATGACTCCTGTTTAAGACGAAGTGATCAAAAGCATCCGGACATACCTATGTAATGCGGAATCCCCCACTACGTGTCATGAGAGGCGGAAACGCCAGTATAAAATGAGAGGGGGTGGGGGTATTGTGTGTTGTCAGTAGAGAAGCAGTGACAGCCAGCAGAGTTCTGTGACGTCGAAAGTGAACTAGTCATTTCTTGTCAGCTGAATAAAAAAAATCCACCAGGGACATATCAATCCTTTTAAAGCTGCCCAAGTCGACTGTTGCGGTTGTGAAGTGGAATGGCAGCCACTGATATACCAAGGCCAGACAGACCACATACACTGACGAACATGACCGTCGAGCAATCAGGAGGATTTTTGTAAGAAGTCGCAAGAAACCAGCGGAAGGAATCACTGGTGACTTCCAAAGTTCTACCAGCAGTCAAGCAAGCATAATTACTGTGTGTATTCTGTTAAGAAGAATGGGCTACAGTGGTCGAGCGGCTCCTAATAAAGCACTCTTTATTTCTGTAGTCAGTGCTGAGCGATGCTTAGCACAATTATGTGTCTGCAGAGTGGATCACTGCAAACTAGTGATTTGAAGTGATAAATCACACTATATTCTGTGTCAATATGATGGAAGCATTTCGGTTAGGCGAATGCCTGGAGAACTTTAACGTTACTTGCCGTCTTGTGAAGTGCCAACAGTGAAGTAACGTTTCATCTTTTCACAGTTAGGATGTCGTCCCCTTATTGTTCTTAAGAGAAAGCTAAATGTTGAAGGATATGAATACATTTCACAATATTGTGTAATCTTTACACTGGAGGATCATTTCGGCGGCTATAATTGTCTGCATCAACCTGTCATAAATCACTGTCTTTAAGGCTGTGGTCAGCAGACGATAACATTCCGGCAATGGACACGCCCGCCAAGAGTTCCGAGCCAAACTCAATGAAATACGTTTGGGATGAGCAAGTATGTCGCTTTCGCTCCAGATCACACTGGTTTCGGATTCTGAGGGAGGATGGCCTGTCCTCCACGGACATTCCAACACCTCGCTGTAAGTGTACTCACGAGTGTTCATGCCGTTATTATGGCGAAGAGCGAACACACCTCACACTGATGTCGAATAATAGGTGTCCGGAAACTATGGGTCAAAAAGTGCATGTGATCATCATCGGATGAGTCTTCCATCTTAAAGTAGCAAATAAAGCATACAGACTTTGCCCGAATGTTGGATACATGTAGATGAGTTATAGAGGATCGAAGAAGGGCAACCCATTTCAAAGCAGGTTCAGTCAGTTTGGGTGAGAGTGCCAAGCTGACTCTTCCCAAACTTCAGTGCCACACGATCAAGAGAAGCAATGTCTGTCACACAAATATATCGCCAGTAAACGCTAACAAAAATGAGGGAAAACTTGCCAAAATTCATCCTTCCCACGTACCGTTTCCAACTGAAATAATAAACGGGAAATTGTGGTGGTTGCTGATGTACTCTCCAGCACATGCGGTGACGTGACATGTAGGTGTTTACACAAATGAAGCATATAAATAAGACAGGAAAAAGATTCGAATTAAATCGAGTGTGTGCAGTATCGATAATATCGCTCAAACTCAACATGTCGCCGTTAACGGAACAAAATCAACAGATGTAAAGGTAATTTCCGGAGTGCCTGAAGGACGTGTGATAAGACTGTCATTGTTCACAAAGTACATAAAAGATCTAGCAGAAGTCACCGGATGCTGTTTAAGGCTGTTTTCAGATAATGCGTTTGTCTATAACAAAGTAGCAAACTGCCGCACGGGATTAGACGAGCGGTCTAAGGCGCTGCAGTCATGAACTGTGCGGCTGGTCCCGGCTGAGGTTCGAGTCCTCCCTCGAGCATGGGTGTGTGTGTTTGTCCTTAGGATCATTTAGGTTAAGTAGTGTGTAAGCTTAGGGACTGATGACCTTAGCAGTTAAGTCCAATAAGATTTCACACACATTTTTTGAACATCATAAACTGCTGGAAACAGTATCTACTGCAAAATATCCAAAAGTAACTATCCATAGCAATCTTAAGTGGTTGTAGTTGTATTCCGATAACGCTCCAGCTACTGCCGGGTCTGGGTGCTGACGAGTCCTCTCCATTTGCCTCCGTCCTCCCATTACTTTTCTTCCTCCACTTGCTGCCATGTCACACCCTCTGCTTTCCAAAGAAATTCTCACTCCCGTTATCCACCGTGTTCTTGGTCGCCTTCTAGGTCTTTTTCCATCCATCTTCAGTTCTTCCATAATTTTGGGAAGTCTCTGCCCACACATCCTCTTAACATGCCCGTAACATCTTAATCTCTTATTTTCAATTTCTCTTCTCATACTTTCTTGTTTAAGGTCCTTTCTAATACCTACAATCTTTACTCTGTCTATTCTTGTTTTTTCCTTATTTGCCCCGAGAAATTTCATTTCCTGTGCTTGCAGTCTGCTCCATTCCCTTTCTGCCATTGCCCATGTTTCTGCTCCATAGGTGACAACAGGAAGTAATAACTCTTACAAATAAGAAGTTTTGCTTTTTCTGAAACTTCCTTATTCCAAATCAGGTGTTTTATTGTTTGGCAGAAATTGCCTCCCTTCTGTAACCCCCTATTAATTTCGTTGGTTATTCTTCCATCACTAGATATTCCACTCCCTAAATAAGTGAAACTGTCTACCACTTTGAGGGGTTCTCTATTCAAAGGAATATTCCCATTGATCCCTTTGTCTTTTCCAAATACCGTTACTTCACTCTTATCTTTATTTACTTTTAATCGATACCTTTTCATTATTTCCTTCCACGCATGAAGTTGTAACTGTACATCTGCCTCTTTATCGCCCCATATTACCATGTCATATGTCCGCCCCAGTAGCTGAGTGGTCAGCGTGACGGATTGCCGTCCTCTGGGCCCGGGTTCGATTCCCGGCTGGGTCGGAGATTTTCTCCGCTCAGGGACTGGGTGTTGTGTTGTGTTCATCATCATTTCATCCCCATCCGGCGTGCAGGTCGCCCAATGTGGCGCCGAATGTAATAAGACCTGCGATATGGCGGCTGGACCTGCCCCGCGAGGGGGCCTCCCGGCCAATGACGCCAAACGCTCATTTCCATTTCCACCATGTCATATGCAAATATTATAGTACGAAAATGAGAAGCCAGACAGAGGTTTAAGAAATAGTCTTAAGGGAATGTAACTCATCTAAGAAGGAAACGGCTTATAAGACACTTGTTCTACCAAGTCTTGAATCTTATTCATCAATATGGGATCCTCCAGAAAGGAGCGATGGAGGAGATAGAGAAGGTCCAACAAAGTGCGGCGTGTGTCGTCACACGAGCGTCCATTCTGCGGGAGAGGATTACCGAGGTGCTCAGCAAACTCCAGCGGCAAAAGTTACAAGAGGCGGGTTGTGAATCATATCTCGCGAAATAATCACGAAGACACAACTGGAGAAATTAGACTGATGCAGAGGATTAGCGACAATCATGCTGGCCACGCGCCATTCGCGAGTGGAACAGCGTATGGCGGATCAGTTGGTGACACAAGAAGCACCTTTCGCCATACACCATATGATGATTTGCGGAGTATGATGTAAATGTAGATGCAATATCTGTGGAAGCGAAACATGGGCCCCCATACCATCTTACTCAAGACACATAGAGGCGCCAGAAATGAGTTTCTGTAGCACGTAATGGGTTGTTCTCTCTTTTACTTTGGGAGATGCGAAGGGCCACAGAAAAAGGAGCGCCCACATCATAATATATGTTTAAATTACAGAAATCTTTTGACTGCAGCAACTGCAGCGGATGCTTGAATCCCACCTATTGAGAACAATCTGCCAATAGAAACCGACAGAACAGAGAAGAAATAGATGCCTGTAAACAGGTGCTCAGATAACAAAGAGTCCTAAAAAAAAGTTTTGTGGCGTCAATCGTGGAGACCATATGAAGTCAGAAGATTCGTCACAGGACCAAATAGCAGCATCTGTTGGTTTCATTGTTCTCTATCGACACGTCTGCAAATATCAGTGTCGTGTGCGGTGTCTCTCGGGTGAAATAAGACAATATTTTTCGAGTTATTTCAGCCTGCAGTTGCTATTCTGAATTGTGTGTGTGTGTGTGTGTGTGTGTGTGTGTGTGTGTGTGTGTGTGTGTGCGTGTGTGTGTGTGTGTGTGTGTGTGTGTGTGTGCACGCCCTAGTTTGAGTGTGTGAACGAACTTCGGTGGAATGGCCAGAGTTTCAGGACGACACCTGTCATATTTCCACGGTGGCGCTCCCACAGAGAGACAGGGACGGACGGACGTACAGAGGGACTCACTGTGTGGCGGCTCGCGCCCTCTGTGGCGGTGAGAGCGGGCAGACGGCGGCGACGCCCGCAGCGGCCGCCGCGGCGCCCAGCGTGACGCTGCCGCGGGCGAAGATGGCGGAGGCGGCGGCGGCTGCGGCGGCGGTGGAGGCCGCCGGGGTCGGCGGGCTGCGGCCGGAGGTGGAGGCGGCGGCGGGGGACGCCTGGGGGCAGCGGCACGGGCTGTGGCCGCCGCCGCCCCCCGCAGGGCGGCAGCACAGTAGCAGCGCGGAGCGGCCGCCGCGGCGCACCTGTCCGGCGTCGCTGGCCAGCCGCGCACTGCTCGCCGTGCTGCTGCCGACTGCGCGTGCGCACACACACAGGACGCGACGTTAATTTCCACTAAACGTCATTCACCGAAACAAGAGACGCACTGTAAACACGGCAAGGCGCGTGTTCACAGAGCTGCCGTCGAGGGGTGTACAAGGCAGGGGCGTCAGAAACTAATAAAATGTAGGTCGTGTTTTTTTATAATTTGGCACCTGAACATGATAAAGTGATCCGAGAGCTACCTTCCGACACCTTTTATTTTTACATTAAATTAAAATTAATTGTCACTGAAAACGAGAAATATTTACGTTTTCAGGAAAAGTTGTTTTTTCGCGTTACTCAATATTTATCACGCCATCTCTCCTAAACTGTGTGTCTCACAGTAAAATAATTTTATAATTGCCTTCAGTACTATATGTTTTGAGGCATCAAGGGATCACAAATTTAGCATTGGAGGGCAGCGTGGAGGGTAAAAATCGTAGAGGGAGACCAAGAGATGAATACACTAAGCAGATTCAGAAGGATGTAGGTTGCAGTAGGTACTGGGAGATGAAGAAGCTTGCACAGGACAGAGTAGCATGGAGAGCTGCATCACACCAGTCTCAGGACTGATGACCACAACAACAACAACTATATGTTGATGACATCTGCCCAATAGAGTCAGTAATAGTGAAGTAATAAATTAAAATCTCTCGTCTGATGCAGAAATTTTACCAAATCATCATCCGAAATGTAGTAAGTGACAAACTTATCCCCTTTAAATTTTTTGTGGGGTGTAAGCGAGAAAAGTTTCAGAAAGGTTTGAATTTAATTTTGTAGTTTGTTCGAATGCGATGAGTGCAACCGTTTGTCCTTTATGAGCGATGCATTGTGCGGTTCGCAGGCGCGGCGCTCAGTCAATGTGGCCGTCTCAGTTGCAGGTGTGAGCTCGTTAATGGGTGTTGTACAGCGGCGATTTCAGGATATCTTAAGTTCATCTCTAAAGACGCTTCAAACAGTAGTTGTTGATTATTAGAGTAAGTATATGTGTTTGTAGTCACGCTGAGCATTCACTGTTTATGTGCGCATCCAATAGCATCGCATGGTTTCTTATTATATATATTCACTTATATCATTAGCATCACATACGGCTGTCCTATTATGTCATCCACGGATTCAGCGAGCGAGGTCGACGTGTCAGTTCTGAGTCCACCAAAGAAGAGAGCAAAGAAGAAATCATTAAGTTCTTCTGAGAAGCACATGGTGCTTAATGTGTATAAAACGGAACTGTTTCATCCACAGCAGTCGATGAGTGACATTGTTTCGAAAACAGCTGCCGCTACAGGTGTTGGACGTTATTCAGTGTATCGTGTGATAAGTGAATACAAGGCCACAACTCTTTGAAGTCTCCCAAGAAAGGAAAATTACGACAGAAACTTTCTGAAAGTGTTGATGACTTCGCTAGAAATGCGATACGAAGGAAAGTACACGATTTTTTTTTTCGTAACGAATTGCCAACAATTGACAAAGTGCTTACAGTCGTGAACGAAGATGCAGATCTGGGAAATTTTCGGAGAACTACATTTTATAAGTTATTGAGAGAAATGAATTTCAAATATGTCCGGTGTGGGCGCGATAGCATGCTGATAGACAGGGATGACATCATTTTATGGAGGCCGCGTTATTTTAGAACCATTAAACGATTGAGAGGTGAAGGCAGACCCATTTACTATTTGGAAGAGATGTGGGTGAACGCAGGACATACCCGAAGTTACGTCTGGGTAGATGACACTATAAATTCCTCAAAACTAGCGTTTCTGTCCGTATTATCCACCGGAAGCAAGGGCCCATCAGGTAAAGGGAAACGTCTGATTATCGCACACATTGGCAGCAAAGAAGGGTTCGTTGAAGGATGTTTGTGGACTTTCGAATCCAGGAAAAGTGAAGATTATCATGAGAAGATGTGCGCCGAAACCTTCGAGAAGAGGTTTCAAGATGTTCTTCTTCGGCTTCAGGAAAATGCAGTTATTGTTCTTGATAAAGCACCGTATCATTCTCGGAGAAAAGAAAAAGTTCCCAGTTGGAATTCCAATAAGCACGAAATATCAGAGTGGCTAAAATCTTAAAACATCAATTTCGAAGACGGTATGTTGAAGAAAGAACTTTTAGATATAGTTAAAATCACAGAACAGCGCACAGCGAATACGCAGTAGATGATATGGCGAAGAATGCAGGGAAAACTGTTGTCAGAATTCCTCCGTACCACTGTGAATTAAACGCCATCGAGTTAGTGTGGGCCAGAATCAAAGGCTATGTTGCAGCGAAAAAGAAAACATACAAAATGCCGGAAGTTAAAGTACTGCGAGAAGAAGCAGTAAGAACAGTGACTGCAGAGGATTGGATCAAGTGCGTCCTCCACGTCGTAGGAAAAGTGGAAACTCAAATGTGGGAATTAGACTGCATTATTGCCGGCCGCTGTGGCCGAGCGGTTCTAGGCGCTACAGTCTGGAACCGCGCGGCCACTACGGTCGCAGGTTCGAATCCTGCCTCGGGCATGGATGTGTGTGATGTCCTTAGGTTAGTTAGGTTTAAGTAGTTCTAAGTTCTAGGGGACTTATGACCTCAGCAGTTGAGTCCCTTAGTGCTCAGAGCCATTTGAACCAGACTGCATTATAGAGGAGAGAGAGAAGCGGTTTGTTGTAAACCTCAATGAAAACAGTTCACGTTCGACAGAGTGAACCTTGTTTCGTCCTTTATCATTATTATTACTGGTATTGTTATTAAAATTAATAACTAATTGTGTTTGAATGGAGCGTTTTGTTAGCAACCTGAATGAAAATAAATCTGCTTCGACACATTGAACTCAGTTTAACATTATTTTAAGATTATTGTTTAAGTTTATTTCGTACATTGTTGCCCAGGTTTCTCAAGGTCCGCTGTGACAGCTCGGCAGCCAGCCGAACGGCGTCAGCTGCAAAGCATGCGCCAAGGATTTTGCACAGCCCTACGTATCACGTGAGCAGCGAATGATTTCTCCGGAAACGAGGGTAGTCGCGCACGTGACACTGTTTATGTTTCGTCCCAGCTCTCGGTGAATAGACTGTAGACTACTCTACTATCGTCTGTAGCAGGCCGTACCATGAAGTAGTCGTTCTGATTCCAGTCATCAGATCACCGCTAATTGACAGTATCTCACTTCAGTGAGGGTGGTGATTATTATATGAGACCGCGACTGCACAACCTCGGTGGCCGTATTGGCATCAGCATTGTGTGTACGAGGAGTGATCAAAAAGTAAAAGTAATTTCTGTTTTTATTAAAGAAATTTTATTCATTCTTCAACTTTAACTTTGTCCCCTTCAAAGTAATCCTCTTCAGATAGAACAGATTTTTGCCAGATCACTTCCAAATCTTGGAAGCACATCTGGAACTTGACTTTTCGTTATGGTGTTCAGCTCCTTCATCGATTCTGCTTTTATCTCATCGATAGTGGCAAAATGACGTTCTTTACTGGTTTTGATCGCCCTCGGGAATAGAAAGAATTCGCAGGTGACCAAGTCCGACCAATAGGCAAAATAACGGTATTGTTTCTTGCTAAGAAATCACAAATTTGCATTCAGATATGAGAGGGAGCATTATCGTGATGTAGTTTCCACGAATTATTTTGCCACAATTCTGATCTTTTTATTTTGATTGTTTCACGCAAACGGCGCGTAACTTCCAGGGAACACTGATCGTACGGTCATAACGCAGGAAGTCATGATGCAGTGTCCTACTGCAATCGGGGAAAACAATATGAAGCAAAATATCCACGGGTGTGCTGCCGGTCTATAGTGTCCAACGGGCACAATATATCGGCGATCATACATGTCGCCATCATCAGGTGAACTGACGGACTGAGCTCCTGTGAACGTGGCGGCACGGAGATCCGTACGCTATGGCTGCTCAGAGCAGCCATAGCGTACGGATCTCCGTGCCGGCACGTTCACAGGAGCTCAGTCCGTCAGTTCACCTGATGATGGCGACATGTATGATCGCCGATATATTGTGCCCGTTGGACACTATAGACCGGCAGCACACCCGTGGATATTTTGATTATCAAATACGCCGGGAGAAACTCAAGAATCACAATATGAAGCAGTTTCACATATGATCGAACATGTCGAACTCACATTGGTGTTCAGCCATCACGCAGTTTCCATCGGGACCACTGGGCCATCATTCCGACGTCACCGTCCTATACCAATTGATCGTCACCTGTTACAATCTTCATTAGAAGTTCTGGATACCTGTTGACGTCATTTACCAATCCCTGAGCGATGTTTACGCGACGTCATTTCGGTCGAAATTCAAAAATTTTGGGACAAACTTTGCTGATACTAGTTTCATAGTAAAAACATCCAAAAAATCTGCTTCGCATGAGCCAGAAGATATGCCGACTTCATCAGAAACCTCTCTGATGACGTTCCGGCTGTTTTCCACGGTCATTTCTTTACTTCGTCCACGTTGACGTCAGTAATTGTTGTGCTAGGGCGTCCAGGGCGAACGTCGTCTTGAGTGCTTTCTCGACCCTCTTCTAAACGTCTACACCACTCATAAACTCTTGTCACACTCACAGCAGATTCGTCAAAAGCCACAGTCAACATTTCGAATGGGGTGCTGCACTTTATTTCATTTTTCAAGAACAGCTTAATACAGATTGTCTGATCCATCTTTTTGGAAAGTAAAAATTTGCGCAGCACTCTAAAGTACGTGTATCGTTTTCAGCTGTATCAATAAACTAAATATTAAAACAACTGAAAGTGCAAACAGAGATCAGGAACATGTGTACGCAAAAGATAAAAAAAGGTTAAAAACCAGCTGTATAAAGCCAGCGAAATTGAGAATTTCCCTTTACTTTTAGATCACATCTCTTATCGGAGGAGGTTACCACAGAATGCATATTACTGCAAGATGTCAACTCAATGTCTCAGTAGGTCAAAATTTCTTTGACTCTCAAGGCCCAATTGTCTCTGCGTTACGAGACTTAGAAACTGATAGCGTGAAAATGAGATTTTGGTATAGGTAAATCACGATAGTTACTGTTTTAAAATGAGTCGGCTGATTCCAACGCTATATAGCATTGTCACGAATCTGTCAGAAAGCGTTTAAGGCCTCATAAAAATATATTAGTGCGTAGGCACTAGGACTGTTGATATTTTTAAAAACATCGGGAGTCCGACGTAACGATATTTAAAAAAATACCATTAATGGCTCACATGTCGAAAAATGTATCGACATATGAACACATCGGCGGAAAAAATATCGACGTACCTGCCTATAAAAATATCGGCTGTACATTGTAAATACAGTGTCGCCTTTACATCTGTATATTGATGTATTGATTTATTGTTAGATATTCTGTAAATCAATACGCTAGCAGCCCGTCTGTCGCACATAGAGAATGAATTCAAAGGGAAACGATGCACGTTCGTGTTGGCAATAACCACTTTGCTAAGAATGGTGAATACCTGTAAGAGGCACAATAACATGTGTTTCTTGTGTCTGCCGTTCTGTTTCGTCACATATCGGATTTGTCCGAATACTTAATGTTTAATGAACACCTAATGTTTTTTTCATTTCTGCCAGCGATCTAGCGGTTGTAGTGTCAAAATTGCTTGGTGAATCTAAACGTTGTAGGTGCTGTTTGTGAACATAAAATTATGTTCTACTGATTATTTATTTTCACGTCTATCTCCGTAGGACCAAATTGAGCATCAAATGTCTACTTTCATGGAACGTGTCAGAACATTAAATTACGACATAAAAGCAAAACACATAAAATAAAAACTTTATGAAACCGAAAAAAGTCAAGCCATAAGTTTAAGTAAACGCAAACAATAATGTAACATAGGAATGAGCTTAATTTTTCATGGAACTGCTCGACAGAATATAAGGAGTGACCCATAAGGAAACGCTTCACTTTCGATTTGAAAGCCTGTGGATTACTGCTAAGATTTTTGGATTCTTGTTGTAGCTTATTGAGAAGCGGATGCAGCAGTATACTGCTCACCTTCCCACACAACAGTTAAGGAAGTGTGATCCAAATGCGTATTGGATTTCTGGCTAGTATTAACTGAATGTAAGCTGCTAATGTTTGGGAATAAGCTGATATTGCTAACAAGAAACGACAGTGAAGAGTATAGATATTGAGAGGCCCATGTCAAAATACCCAGACTAGTACACAGGGGTCCACAACAGGTTCGTAAACTTATACCATTTATTGCTCGAAATGCTCGTTTCTGAGCAAAAAAAACCTTTTTGGAATGTGAAGAGTTACCGTTTTGGGGTAATACCACACGACAAAAGCGAATGAAAATAAGCAAACTAGACTAATTTTAGTGTCGAACGATCACTTACTTCAGATACTATTCGAATTGTAAAATGGGCAGCATTAAGTCTTTGAACTACTACGGCATTTTACTATCTACCTCAAGACCTATAAATTTGAATTGCTTAGTTTCAATAATCATATGCCCAATATGTGAAATTAAAACCTCGGGTTTTGTTGAATTTTATGTTGGAAAGTGTATAAACGGAATCTTAGTGTGATATGTCCTACTACTATTTCAAAAGAACAACTTCAAATATTTCCCGAAAATTGTGAAAAAAATATGATATAAAACAGAAATATCGGCACTCGGTGTTACCATTTTGATGTCGATACGTAGATATATAGATGGAAAATAATATCGCGTATGCAGGTCGTTACTGTTACGGAAAAATATCAATATATCGACACAGCGATATTTTATCAACAGGCCTAGTAGGCACACCAGGAAGTAAGTTACACATGTCGTATGTCACTAGGAACATTGCGCAACTAGATAAGCGCATTGTCCGAAAAGTGCATGCTCTCGGTTTCCTCAAGACGTAGTTCCGCTGCAGTAGTGATAACAGTGTGGGAGTGAAACAGAGCAGAAATTGGAAACTTACTCTGAAGTAGAAGTAAGCGAGACAGAGCTATTCGTGTGTGCAAAACCTCTAAACAGCATCCTGAGTCACCATGAAATTCTGGAAATATAAGGACCACATGCAATGTGGAGTCCACACGTAGCGAAATTGTCCCAACAATTTAAACAACGTCGCACAGACCTTAGTGACAGCGATGTGGACGGTAGGCCACCGACATCAACGACAAAGTATATGAACAGGCTGTCGAAGAAGGACATCAGAAAGGAAAGAGACTTTTCATCGATGACGACATTCACACAGCGGTCCTTAAATGATTCCGTAGCCAAGACGCGGATTGTATCGTGCAGAAATTCAACTATCAGTGGAACATTCCGACCGCTGTTCACATAGAGTTGGAAACTATGCCTAAAAATAGTGTGCTGTGCCTGCGTGCCTCTGAAATGTGGTGCAGCGTTCAATATAAGTTACTTGGCTTATCACAGCAGTGTGTGACTTACATTTTGAAGTACCGTCGCATCAAAAAATGTCTCTGAGCACTATTGGACTTAACTTCTGAGGTCATCTGTCCCCTAGAACTTAGAACTACTTAAACCTAACTACCCTAAGGACAACACACACATCCATGCCCGAGGCAGGATTCGAACCTGCGACCAGGCGGTCGCGCGGTTCCAGACTGTAGCGCCTAGAACTGCTCGGCCACTCTGACCGGCTACCGTCGCATATATTCCTTTTGTAGTCAATAGTTACGGAGTAGATTTGGAAAAGATTGAAAGCTCTGTTCGTTCTAGAACTTCCGAATAACATTTTGGTTATTCGGAATTGAAAACGCATTCGAAATTAGTCGCTTCGAATGGAGACCACTCGTGACGATCGTTACGTAGCAATAGAGCTCGTCACCTAGCGACAGGCTGTGACTGCCCGGGCTTCGTTGTTTACCACTTAGCCGCTCAGTATTTACCAGTCTCTGTGTGCTTAACACTTGCATTCCCAACGCAACCGCAGCGATGGCCCTCTCCTATTATACAGCACACACTTTAATCCACTGCATTTACGACAGATGAACGAATGAAGTCTCGCTGGTCAGAATGCCTCATCTCTGGCTACTGTTCGCTGAGCAGTCACGCGCGGCAGTTACGTTTCCACAGAAACAGTTCTCAACGATCATCATGCCCATCAGCGAGTATCCATCTGCTCGTGCTGAGAGCAGCTTTCGCCGCAAGGAATGCCGTCTCTTCTATGTAAAGGTGAGGGATTCTCTCTCAAATCATGTTTTGTCCCAAGTAGGGGGAGGAAATACCATCGCAAATACTCAGCTACAAATGCAGAGTAATATGGCAAATGTACAGCAATATTTCCTTCCGGTTTATACCGAGCATAAGTAGGTAAAAAGGAAATTACAAAACTTTCCGCCAATTTTGGCCAGTGACGTAGTGAACATAGGAGAAACGTCATGAACAAGATGTAGACTGTAACGCTATATCTTCGAAAAAATTTTTAAACATAAAAACACAGTGATTTATGATTACGAGAATTTACTACAGTGGAAAAATATCGTTGGCTTTAATACTCTTGTGAACCGTCTGTTATAAGTAAGATTGAGACATATTTCTTATAAATAAAACGAATCGATTATCACAATAACAGGTTCTTTTATTTATCGTAGACAAATGGCAGCTAGTAACACGAAATTTACTTTAGCTCCTCAAGTGCAGTTTCGATACGCAGATACGAATAAGTGTATTTTCAGCAGTAAGTTGAAGAGTGTTTCTTTTCAGAAAGAAAACGAACCATGATCCTAGAGCAGCTCCACAAATAGAGTAGAAACGACTAGACGAATTACGAACTAAAACCAAAAATAGTTTTGTTGGAAATACTCGGTACTTTGTAGTATAAAACAAACTTTTGGAACACAGTTCATGTGGAGATAGGGAAACATAGGTAGAAACACCGTAAATAGAAATGAAGAGTTAGTTTTCAGTTTGCTTTGAAATACGATGACTTTGTACTCCACGATTTAAACAAAGTAATAAGTGTTTATTACAAGTTAAAAGCGGTTCTGGAATAATTTACTCGTAATTAAATAGCAAAGATTAGGTTAAATTTTATCATTTTGTTCGTGCTTAATATTAAAGATGTTCCTGGGCCCAACAAAATATAACATTTACATAATTTAAAAAGTCTCTCTTTTCAAACATTAATATTCATAGCTAACCCATCAAGATCTAGTCACTTTTATAGTTTGACAATACTGTTCATTCATTACCCTCTAAAGTTCATTGCATTTAGACACAATATTTTCCCGTCGAAACCCCAATCAAGTCCCAACCCCAAAGTAATCTCACAAATGAATTTCAAGACTTGGAATAGCCAACAGTCGACTTCAGCAGCCTTAGAAGAGTTTAAATGTCCGTGATGGATGACATACTCTGTTGACCTTCAATGTCTACTCCACACTCAAAATCACTGAGCACTCCTGACGAACCACTTCTGCTGTTATTCTCTCCTTACTGGCAACCGTATTTTCCACCTCCCTTTAAATTGGCGGCTAGGTGTCTCATGATGTGTAATGGTCAAATTTGCTTTGTGTAGGGGTACACGGGCCCTTTTGGCCAGATATTCGATAAGTACCTTGGACTAATGAAACGCTAGTTCTTTTACATTTTGTGATTGTTTGTGTAATACTCAAATGCAGTGATTGTCAAACTGTGGTCAGATTCATGAATTACAGCAGGGTGCGATTCTCAGCCGAATTTTATAATAATATCAATACAACAATTGACAACGGAGAAGAAAAACGTCCATTAACGTTAAGAGCTTCTTAAGAATGTACTGTTCCAGGTCAGTAACAAACAATAACACTTACAAAGGCAGTTTTACTTTATTATATGCTTAATTTTAATTGACTTCATAGATCTCGGCAGTGAGCTGAGTAAAGGTCGCCGTTTACCATAGGGGCAGAAGGGTAAGCAGTGCGTTGAGAATGTGTGTGTGTGTGGGGGGAGGGGGGGGGGGATTGTTTCATTGTTTGTCTTCCCACATGGACAAATCAACGGTGTGCACGACTAGTATCAATCAGAAACTATGGTATAAATTTTGACACTGAAGTAATAAAGATTCAGAATGCGCATTAAAAATAAGGTCTTCTTCAGATGCAGCTCTTACATGCAATTAAATTAAAGCTGTAGCAACAAAATGCAATGACATTCAAAATATTTAGTAAACATGGTGCTCTGTATCTTATGTTGCATGATGCATTTAAATACAACTACTCTTATTAATCAAGAAATCATCCGCTCACACATAGAATACAACAATACTTGGTCAAGCAATTAAAGTATCTCAATTTCGGGGTCTCCTGATGTGGCAGCAAACTGTAACAAAGAACAGTCGACACTAACAAGGGAACCTCCCCATCGCACCCCCCTCAGATTTAGTTGTAAGTTGGCGCAGTGGATAGGCCTTGAAAAACTGAAAACAGATCAATTGAGAAAACAGGAAGAAGTTGTGTGGAACTGTGAAAAAATAAGCAAAATATACAAACTGAGTAGTTCATGGGAAGATAGGTAACATCAAGGACGCCGATAACGCAGGAGCGTCGTGGTCTCGTGGTAACGTGAGCAACTGCGGAACGAAAGGTCCTTGGTTCGAATCTTCGACCGAGTGATTTGTTTATTTTCAGTTTATGTGACAAACTCTTATGTTTTCATCACTTTTTTGGGAGTGATTATCACATCCACAAGAAAACCTAAATCGGACAAGGTGGAAGAATCTTTTTACCCCTTCGCCAAGTGTACAAGTTAGGTGGGTCGACAACATATTCCTGTCATGTGACGCACATGCCGTCACCAGTGTCGTATAGAATATATCAGACGTGTTTTCCTGTGGAGGAATCGGTTGACCTATGACCTTGCGATCAAATGTTTTCGGTTCCCATTGGAGAGGCACGTCCTTTCGTCTACTAATCGCACGGTTTTGCGATGCGATCGCAAAACACAGACACTAAACTTATTACAGTGAACAAAGACGTCAATGAACGAACGGACAGATAATAACTATACAAAGATAAAGAAAATAAAATTTGCACTCAAGGGAAGGCTTGAACCAAGGACCTCTCGTGCAGCAGCTGCTCACGCTACCACGGGACCAGCACGCTCCGAAGCTCACTTTGTCCATGATGTTGCCTATGCGACCCGTGGACTACTCAGTTTGTATATTTTGCTTATTTTTTCACAGTTCCACACAATTTCTTCCTGTTTTCTCAATTGATCTATGTTCGGTTTATCAAGGCCTATCCACTGTGCCAACTTACAACTAAATCTGAGGGGGGTGCGATGGGGAGGTTCCCTTGTAAGTGTTCTGGACGGTTAATGGATGCCAACTCATCCGCCCAGACTATAGCAAAACGAATGGAGGTTCATAACTTATTAATTAAGGTCAGAAATTAAAAATAATATCCGTACATATGCGGCCCTAGGTGCTGGTTCACAATGTAGATATTAGCTACTGAGTAAAAAATATATGACGTACATAGCTCTAATAATTGCGGACAGTGCGAATTAACCTGCAGTCATCGTTCACAATTTGTCATCACATTGTCTAATCTGTCCACAACTAATATTCCTTTCTCAGAGCTTCGCTGTTCCGTTTCCTCACTAAATATTAGTGACCCCTTTTAAAAAGCAAAAGAGATAACTTTAGTACATAATGTAGAACCGATATGAAGTGATCATGTGACCTTCCATCGCTGAGGCAAATCGTGGAAGTGATGGTATGTATGTATCAGTCGGTTCTGTGGTACATTATGTGATTGAAAGTAGCTATACACTCCCAAAACATACGTTTTTCATACTAGGTGCATTATGCTGCCACCTACTGCGAAGTACTCCATATCAGAGACCTCAGTCATTAGACATCCTGAGAGCACAATAGGGCGGAACTCACGGACTTCGAACATGGTCAGATGACTGGGTGTCACTTATGTCATACGTCTGTAAGCGAGATTTCCACACTCCTATGCACCCCTAGGTCCACTGTTTCCGATGTTATAGTGAAGTGGAAACGTGAAGGGGCATGTACAGCACAAACGTGTAGAGCCTGACTTCGTCTGTTGATTGACAGAGACCGCCGACAGTAGAAGAGGGTCGTAATGTGTTAAAGGCCGACATATACCCAGAACATCACAAAGGAATTCCAAACTAAATCAGGATCCACTACAAGTACTATGACAGTTAGGCGGAGGTGAGAAAACTTGGATTTCATGGTCGAGCGCCTGGTCGCAAGCCACACATCACACAGGTAAATGCTAAACGATGACTCGCTTGGTGTAAGGAGAGTAAACATTGGACGACTGGACAGTGGATAAACGTTGTGTGAGTGACGAATGGTAGACAATGTGGCGATCCGATGGCAGGGTGTGGGTTTGGCGAATGCCCAGTCGGGGTGGCCGAGCGGTTCTAGGCGCTACAATCTGGCACCCCGCGACCGCTGCGGTCGCAGGTTCGAATCCTGCCTCGGGCAGGGATGTGTGTGATGTCCTTAGAATATTTAGGTTTAATTAGTTCTAAGTTCTAGGGGCTGATGATCTCAGAAGTTATGTCCCATAGTGCTCACAGCTATTTGAACCATTTTCTTGTGTAGTGCCAACAGTAAAATTCCGAGGCAGTGGTGTTGTGGTGTGGTCGTGTTTTTCATCTAGGGGCTTGCTCCCCTTGTTTTGCGTGGCACTATCACAGCACAGACCTCACCTTCTTGCTTCGCACTGTTTAAGAGCAATTCGGGGATGGCGATTGCATCTTTCAACACGATCCGCCTGTGGCGGAGTGGTTACACGACAATAACATTCCTGCAATGGACCGGCCTGCACAGACTCCTGACCTGAATCCTACAGAACACCTTTGGTATGTTTTGGAACGCCGACTTCGTGCCAGGCCTCACCGACCGTCATCGATACTCTCCTCAGTGCAGCACTCCGTGAAGAATGGGCCGCCATTCCTCAAGAAACCTTCCAGCAACTTATTGAACGTATGCCAGCTAGAGTGGGAGCTCTCATCAAGGTTAAGGTTGGGCCAACACCGTATTGAATTCAAGCATTACCCATGGAGGGCGCCAGGAACTTGGAAGTCATTTTCAGCCAGATGTCCGGATACTTTTGATCGCATAGTGTATGAGCGCACAGCTGTCGATAGACGAGGTGGCGTGATGGAATATAGAAAGGAATTATCGTTCCAGAATGTACCGTCACTACACAGTGAATGGCAACCGTGAATGGAGTTGCTCGATTTCTTGGTGTATGAACGCACACCGTCCACCGAGTCCACATAGGATGGTTCACCACTCTCAGACAAGTAATATGGCGTGATTACGGGGTCGTATAAAGGACCTAACCGACAGGGATCAAAGACGTGTACTACGCCTTATCAGTGATCAGCTGTTTCGAAGCCAAGGAGTTGCTGGTGTCAGTGAACTCAGCTCCATCTCGAACTGTTTCTAAGCGAAATTTGCGAAACGAACTGCTTACAGTGGCTGTTTGGAGTTGGGTATCTCGCACAAAGGCCATTTCTCACAGTGGCACATCAAGCTAGACGCCTCGAGTGGAACAAACAACGCAGAAATTATGAGATTAGGTGTTGGGGGAAGTCCTGCGGGTCTAGATTTCGACTTCCCCGGCGGAACTGTAAACAGGTTAACGCACAACGTGTCGGAAGTGTAACTCAGACGGAGGGTAGCTCTGTGATGTTTGTGCATGTTTTTCGTACCACGACTTGGGTCCAGTCATTCAGATTACAGTGAATATCACATGGGATGTTTATTTCAACATGCTCATCATTCAAGGGTCACCGTTCCTTTTATATTTTCATTTTGAATATTCTTTGGAGACATCAGTCTTCTAGGACAAAAACTGTTTCACAAGGCGGCACTGTCAGGTTTCCGTTTTTCCGTACGTTCCGGCATCCTATCACACCACGACGGTTCCACTAGATCAGTCGATCTCATTGCCGCAGAAAATACCCGGAACCATTAGAAACATCGAGTAAGACGTTGAAATTTGAAACCACTGAGGATTCTAATAATAAATGTGTGGCTCAATCTGTATACTGGCATACCTGAAGAAACTTGTGTTCGCTCTCCTTCAGCGAACTGAGGTCATTATCAAGGTTAGAGCAAGTGCTACACGGTATTAGCGCCATGGCTCCTGCACAGACTAAATTTTTGTGAGGTACGGTTCATTGTAAAAAGTGCTTGAGCTGAAGCGTTATAAAGTTTCTGTTTTCTCGCTGCGGTATATACACTACTGCAAATTAGTTGACGCTGAACCGTCACGCAAGTATTATAGAAATAGCTCTCAGTCTACGTCTTGGGAATTTCCATTACTTAATACTATGTGACGGTTTATCTGTTCACCTTTCGCTGAGTTTATTCAATAAACAGGCTACAGGCGTTGAAATCTCTATCCAGAGACATTTGTCTGCTCGGATGAAAAGTTAGTCGAACTCCGTAGCAAATGTATGGAGTCTACAATCCTTAGTACTCTCGGTAGTAGAATGTACTGGAAGAAATGCCGACTTCTTCTTCATCTGCAGATGTTAAGATGCAGCAGTAAACCTCCTGGACAGTGACGGCGGCTACAGCTTCCACTCCGGCATACGATGCTTAATTTCATCACTCTTCGTCTAAAACTTGTGAGGTGATTATAGGAAAGCTTTCTTAAACAAGGCCACCAATAATATCCTTAATCGGAGTTATTGTTTCGCCTCTAATGACCGAAGGTGACGTTAAATACATAGCTAGTCAACTGGAAAATGGAATTGCCCGTCCTCCGAGTTTTAATTCTTACCTTGATTTTATTTGGACGGTAGTTGATAGTAAAAGTCTCAGAATAGAATTTTTCTCGTAATTTTAGTTTACTCCCCTATTTTATTCATCAGCGTTGATAATTTTGACGAAAACAATGCGAAATCACAACTTCTGGCGCTCATACCAGAATAGAGTGTAGGAGGTATCCAATCCCCATAATTAATTACGTCTTTACTGATCCTATTCCTTTTTCGTACCTGATACATTTATTTAGAGTATTCAGTTTAGATTATATTCACTTCTTTGTTTTGCAAGTAGCAATGAAGTTTTCGTGTGACTCCTTACATGAGAAACACTGTTGTTATTTTGTTCTGTACACTTTGCTTCCCGCAGAGAAGCGAGGAAGTGAATTAGGGTATAGTACTCAACGGAAGAAAGACATGATGACATGACATTTTTTAACTCATCGGGTAATAGCTTTAGGTGTCAGGGGGGACTGTAGAGGGCAAAAACTATAGCTCCAGACTAGTATTGTAGTGCATCCAGCAAATAATCAGGACTCTGAGGTGAACAGGTTGGCGCAGGTGAGGAACTGGTGGTTGCCCACTTCAAATGTGGCAGTAGATTCACGGAGAGAAATCTGCTGTCTGAAAGCAAACATAGGTGTTACATGCCGAGCGGAGTGGTGCAGTCAGAGAGAGGATTCAACTCTGTGCTTGGCCATCTCGGTGTAGATTCTCGCATATTTTTCCTAAATTGATTAGGAAGAGTAGCAGGATAGTTGAATTGAAAACCACGTGGTAGTTTCATTTCCCACGCGCCTTGTGCTCCGATCATAGCGGCTTCTTTGAGAACGGGACGTTCACCCTAAACTTACTTTCTGCCTTCGCATTTGCATTTAGCTCGCTCTTCCTTTAAGACCATGCTGAGAGATATTTACTTTAAGTAAAAGTCGTAAGGCACGTATTTACCAGTGAGCAGTGTTTGCCGAACCGAAATAACACGACCGTCGATAAAGTGCGGAGTGAAAGTACCTTCAGTTTCTAAACTTTGTTTGCACTGGTTGACATTTCAGAGCGACTGTCGTTTACTTGGAAGTCACTAGCTCAATGTACGATCGCAAAGTCAAACGTATTGAAAAACATAATTGACTGTTTAACTCGCGGAATCTTCCGCAGTGATTTTCCAGTGAGTGGCTTCCATCGATAAAACGTTATCAAAGGATCTGCTTTGGACTCAGTGCCTTTCGCAGCTACCTGTTGCTACAAACATGGCGTTAGTTCGATATAAAATGCAGTAAATACTGGCAAACTGGTGTCTGAAGAGGTCGTCTGCCGCAGGGCGGTTATCTTATTTTTACCAGAATGTCTCACGGAAGCAAGATTTTGTGACAGACGAGAGAAGCAAAACTTTTGTGCTACATTTTTTCAAGCTGCTAGCTGGTATCAAATAAATGAACTACAGACGCAGTGGGACAGAGCAAGTTAGAGGCTTATCTACTACTGCAGCGTGCTTTCTGGAGTAGAAAAATGATGTTTTTGTTGACGATAATAAACAGTTTTGTTTTCCAGCTAATTTTGATTCAATACTTGAGTTGTCGTACAGTGTACAATTTTACAACAGAAAAACCAGTTTCATTGCGACAATGCAACCTACGTGTCAGCAAGGAGCATTTAAAATGCGTCTTTAAATGATTTACCCAGTGTATTACAGAAATGGTCGTTACATTGCAGTATCCGGGAGAATCCTAGGAAAAATCTGACTGCAGCTTATTGGCAAATAATTGTTGGGCTACAGGAGCACAGCAGTTTAGCCCGATATTAGGGAACAAATTAGAGTGGAGACTGCTGGAATAAACAGCTATAACTGAACTGCAGTTTTTAAATTTAAATTATTGAACCCAATCAGTGTCTCCTAGCTGCGTTTCCTTTTAACGATGGGTTAGGTGTCTGTAGACTACACAATCCGTATCGCTGGCCGTCGATTTCGTGATAGGTGGATAGAACGGACACATTTTGTAGCGGCTCTGAGAGAATCCCTTTATATACATAATTGTACAGTTGCTAACTACTGCCATTTTCCAGATTCCCAACGTCAATCGTAGAGAATGGTCTTTTAATTCAAAGCGAACAGTGAAACACAATTCTAATAATCTTTGCATCAGTTACTCAGGATGTGTCACCTTCATTACCTCAAAGAGACTCCGTGATCGTTGTCTGAAAGACGGAAGGCCAACTGCAGTATGCGATGTACAGGTGAAAATGAAATTCCGCACTTGGAGGTCAGCAAACGGTTCCTCATACACATTCAAGACCAAAGTTAACTACCAAAATCAAATCAAGCTCATTTTGAAAACGCATGTATGAAAAAGAGGAGCTGGCAACACAGTTACACCTTGCAGAGTATCTAAATGAAGAGAGGAAGGTGTATGTCCAGACACTACCGTACCAGCTGTCATAGCTGAGAGAGCAGTTGGCCCACATGGCGCGAGGTGCCTACGTCTACGTGTGTTCTACCTGTCGTGGAGCGCGCACATGGGCGGTTTCCTTATTCACTTCTGCCCATGGTTCGATGTACTGAATCCCTCTTATGGGTGAGCCATTGCCCACTCTTACCGCCGGGCTGTGATCGAAGTTGCATTCGAAGCAGAATGTGCACAACCACAGTCTTTTGAAACTGAGGACTTGATACGCGATGATCTTCACCTGGATCCATAGGATGTAACTGACAATCACTTATACTTCACTGAAAATGTTGTATATGTCAAGATGTGCACAGAAGAACTGAGTAACGAAATTGTGAGCCCCCACACGCGAGACCCCAAGTTTAAGCACCCCAGCGGACACGTCGGCTTGTTTATTACCATGGTCTTCGACCTCCCGTTTGGGGTCCCGCCTGACGTCGTCATGTCGCCTTTCGAGCCCTATGGCAGTCTGCCCAGTCATCAGGCGGAAAAATGGAAAACCTCTGACACCTACCCAGTTCCCAACGGCGTCCGCTAACTGAAAATTGCTGACTGATTTGCCGTCATACCTGGTTAGAGGCTGCTGCAGGGCCATCATCGTGTATGGCAGACAGCCCAGTACCTGTGCTGGCTGTGGCCAGAAAAGGCACATACGGCAAAACTCACTCCGACACCTACTTGTACCGAGACAGCTCAACGACGCCGCCCTACTGTACCGTCCACTGTCATTCCTGTCACCTATGCAGCGGTCACCGCACCAGTTGCCGGTCTTCAGCACGACCCAAGCGACCCGTCACAGCGTCACAGACGATCACCGCCGTCGCAGAGATTGATCCAGCACTTGTCACATCATTGTGACCAGAGGCGTTGTCAGGGAGCGGGGGGACATTCGCCTAGCATTGTGATCGCGATATGGTTATTATAATGACGCTTGGCGTTGTTTCGACTTCTGACTTCCTTCCATAGTCCTTCACGTCATAGTGACATCTTGACCCGACCCCTCTCGCGTGAATCCTGTGTGGCGTCCCTCCCGCAGTGCCGACTCCACGTATATGAACAGCAGACGACCCATGAAGAGACACCACATCTGTATTTAGGAGCTCCTGTGCGCGTGACATAAAGGATGACACTGTGATACCGCCTATTGCCGCAGAAGGGTGTTCTCATGACACTGTAACTGATAATGTGACAGATTCATCCACGTGCACCATAAACTGACAATGTTACAAGATAGGTTGAATGTGGTGGATGTAGACATAGCTCTCATCCAGCGAGTTTATGTCACAGATTTTATTGGTCCTGTCGGATACACTGCTCACATCTCCCACACCTCTGCCACTGGCAGTGGAATAGCAATCCTTTTCCATGATGGGTTAATTCCTGAAGACGTCGCTTTCCTCCCTTTTGTGAGACGCGCACTGCTCACTCCATGACATCAGAATTGCCAGCAACTATGCACCCTCCGGATTGGGCTGCTTTCTTCCCAGATTCAGTCAGGCCCTTCATTGTGGGACGTTAAGATGCACTATTTTCTGTGGGCATCAGCCAGCCACACTGAGCTCCATGTGCTGTGCTCTCCACCATCATGGTCACCCTTCGACTCGTGAACACTCTTCGAGGTGCACAGACCCCATCTCTTCTGCTCCGTTGTTCACAACACAAGGGACTGCTGAAATATGTCCCATTGGATTGTCGACCATGTGGCCCATACATGAACTGTTACCATGTGCCGGCCATCAGATGATGTGGCATGGGCGAAGCACCTATAAATTGAACCTGTCACTCCAACATTCGCCAGAATGCCAACATCCGATGTAGGCAACGTGGATTTCCTGTACTGTCAACGAGGGGCTGACACAGCTGCACTAGTTGACTGCTAAGTGTAAAGCCAGCTCTTAGGTAAGTACTGACTGGTTATGGTAGGCAGGCTCTGCCTGGAGGTGTCACTCACTAGATTTTATTACCTTATTCTATGTGACAGTTCCACAATGTCGCAGTCTCCTGCCCACGAGCAAGTAATAAACCATGCAAAATCACAGATCACAACACTCATGAGGTAGCATCTTAAAGGGACGATAGTTTATTCACGTACCATTGATAGGATGGACCACAAAGAGCCGGCGATGTATAGCATCATCACTGAACGCTGGCATCGGCGATGTGCACTGATCCACTCTGTGGCTTTGGCAATTAGTCGCTGGGTCACTAGGCAATGTGACACTGAATATGCTCTCCATGTTCATTACAGTCAACTGTTCATTGACCAGCGTCATCCCTGAGACACGGCTGATAGATCTCTCACCTTACATACGGTATGTCATCGTGATATGCGCAAAAGGTATTACTTGAGGAGATGATGGACGATAAGGTCACTGCAGCTATACTGGATGGGGCACCTCACAAATCTCTAGCCCTGGAGGTCTCCCATTACATTTCTATAGGACTTACCACTAATTACTAACGCTGGCCTCTACAGAGATATGCCATGACCTACTGTCTGCTGCAGTACAACTTCCTGGTGTCCATAAACCAAATGGTGGAACCTGCATCAGTAACTATTGACCCCTGTCAATCTCTAATTCTGATGAGAAGATCACCTGCTTTGTGGTCTTCCACGATCAGGCGTCTTCATGAGGCCACCACAACATCCACACTGCCCTATGTCAATACTATGTCATGTTTGTACGGACATGGCGCATGACATGTGACTTGGCCTCACTTGATTTCAGTCAGGCATCCGATAGGGTTGATCTATCTTAAAATGGTTGAAATGGCTCTGAGCACTATGGGACTTAACATCTATGGACATCAGTCCCCTAGAACTTAGAACTACTTAAACCTAACTAACCTAAGGACAACACACAACACCCAGTCATCACGAGGCAGAGAAAATCCCTTACCCCGCCGGGAATCGAACACGGGCACTCGGGCGCGGGAAGCGAGAACGCTACCGCACGACCACGAGCTGCGGACGTTGATCTATCTGGCAGCGGTGATGTGGAATAGGCGCTTCTCAGAGAGCTTCATGGAAATTATAATAATGCGTCGGCTCCTGGGCGTAACATCCATGATCCTGAACAGTGGTTGTCTTACTGTGCCCATCCTGGTAATACGAGCAGTGCCGCAACAATTCCCTCTTTTCGCGATCCTAAACGCTCTCGCCGGGGAAGAGCTACTTCGTGACCTCCAAAAAAACCTCACTGGGATGAGTTTTTAATACACGGCCTACCCAAACCATCTGGTCCTTCTTCTGCTCAATGGCAACGATTTTCAAGCAGCATTTGAGCGGGTGGTGTCCTACAGCGCTGCTTCGGGTAGCGTCCTTAACATTCGTAAATCGTGCGCTCTACTTATAGGAATTGGTCTGACCGATAAATATGCCCTCCCCCCCCACCCCCTCCCGAGGTCTTCGGTATGATAAGATGCCTGGGCATTGATTTTACGGCTGACTTGTGGCAACCTGTGGCTCTTAACAGTATGTGCTTTCTATGCCACATCTGGTAGGAGCTCCTTGACCATTGACTCCGAACCCTGGACATGCTGCACAGGACCCAATATGTTGGTGTCTATAGAGCGTCACTAATCCCACACATGGCCCAGAATTTTCCAATCCCGCCAACAATGGCGTGACGCTTGTCGCTCTCACTGGGTTCCTTTGCGAGTCCAGGCATGTTATTTAAAGTCAGATTTGAGTCCTTCCCCCCTCTCGGAGGGCAAAGGAGGCCTCAATCTTAGTCATGTCCAACATCGAGGAACAGACCTCTTTGCAAGCAGGCATATTAAGATGTGGCAACGTACTCCGACTTACCTGACCAGCTTATTGATGAGGGCCAACAACGAGTTGTCTCATTGCACCAGTGCCGCTGACAGACGTCCCAGCGCCCTATTTCTACGTAAGCTATTATATGTTTGGAAACAGTTACATCCGTACAGCGCTTGTCCCCCCGTGTCTTGCGACAGCCAAGATCGAGTAGGTCGTGCTGCAGGGCGCTGCAGTCGTGGCTTCAGCCGGAAGTGATTGGAGAAAAACATCGATCCCGTACCCCTCGTCGCATGGAATGCAGTGTGGCGGACATTGCTCGCACCTCGTCTTGTATCAGATGTCTAGTCCACCAGGTAAGCGATGGTTATTGGGAAGCAAGTATACCTGCCATATCCCCACCCGATATATCTCTCGGCATCACCATTATGTACCACGTGTGCCGTGCAAGACGAAGTTGGCCATCGACTTGTCTGCAGCGAGGAGATCGATGTTTGGCCTTTGACCCACCAGATGTTGCGTTCATCACACAGATGACTCCTGATAGAATCATTGCAAAAATTCTTCACTTCCCATACACTGACTATTTTTCTGTGGCCAAAGACCCACTCAGTGACTTGGTTGGAGGTGGCAAATCAGCTCTCGACTTCTGGCAGCGCCTCAACGACCGACGTTGTGCTGTCGTGAAGAAGCATAAGTTCCAACAATATTTCTCGCACTTTCTTCGCAGTGCTTTCTGAAATCCCCTCGCATCTGGATCATCCATGCTAGGAGCAGCTGACATACATTCCTTCTTCCAGTTTAGAGATGCTATCCCCTCATCGGTGATTCATACACACTTGCGAGGAAACGTGCATCAGCGATCTACCGATGTGTCACCACCATGAATATTTATTCCCGCTGATGTCAAATATAGTTGGCAGTCTTTCCGAGGACGTGTGGGAGTGACGGAGATGGATCAAAAAACCACCCTTCTTTGTTTCACCCTATATTGTTTTTGGTAGACGTCTTCGGGGTCTTACTGATAGGGGCCAACGCCTGAAATGGCGGAGCTTTGTTTCCTTGGGGCTTCATCTTACGTTTAGACTAAAGTGCCGGTGGCATCAGCTTCTCCATTTTTTAGTGTGCTTACGAATATTCACGAATGTGCTGAATTCAAAAACAGTGAGCAAACTGCTGGGACGTCAAAACCACATCCATTATAGAGGTACAGTTCATTTCCTCGTCAGATCCATTTTTATTATTTTTTAGGCGCTCGTTCCATGGTTCTCGTCTTTCTCGCGTGACACCAGACTATCACATGACGGTGGGATCAATTAAAATGCACGCATGTGTCTACTAACTGCGCAGCGCACAACCATAACTGGTTCTAACAAGTTCATGTAGGGCGGCTTCTCGAAGCAGTACACAAACCGTGAATATGTCGACATGTTTCTGGTGCTGTGTGCAGCCGATAACCAAGTTTCTGCTACTGCCGCTCGTGTGTGTGCTGCACAGTACCTTCAAATCCGCCACATCGATAAGATTGTTTTTCGCTGCTTGGAGTAAAGGAGTAAAGCCTTCGGAAAACCGATATCTTCGTCCACAAAGGTCGATTATTGAACTGATGCACGATGAACAACTGCATTATTAATTCAAACCAGCGGCCACAAGTCCCCATTCGGCGAGTGAAGTTACATAAATAGCTTTTGCACCAAGTGGAAAATAATGAGCATTTTATAAATAACGTGATATGGACTGACCAATCTAGCCTCACTCGGAAAGGTATTTTCAACCTCCACAACAGCCGTTATTGGTCGGAACACAACCCACATCCCACCCGTGAACGTGGTTTTCAAGTAGACTTTGCTGGGCTTAAATCGTTGCTGAAGTGCTTTTGGTCCCATACATCTTGTCGGACAAGCTGAACGCAACCCTGAGTCGTACGTTTCTTTGCAATACTTTTCCTGATGCGTTAGGAAACTTTCCACTTGTTCTTCGGCAACAGCTATGGTTTTAGCACGATGATGCACCTCACTCAACAATTTGGAAAGGACTGCATAACTATTTAAATGGCTTGATCGTGGAGGTCCAATGTTATCGTTTCCAAGTTCCCTGGACTTTAATCAATTAAAATTTTATTTTCGGGGACACTTAAGAACAATTCTCTACCCGTCGATGCACTCGACGTAACTGTTCGCGTGCGTGCCGCTTCAGCAATGATGGGTGCAGGTGTGCTGCGTAGGGTCCAGCAAAGCATGATCCAGTGAGTGGCAAAGTGTTTACAAATTCAAGGTGGTAGTTTTGCACATATTCTCTGAAGTGAATGTTTCTCGTACTTGTAGGTACCGGTTATATGAAAATAAATCTGGATGTCAACAGGACAGCCGGCCGGAGTGGCCGTGCGGTTCTAGGCGCTACAGTCTGGAACCGAGCGACCGCTACGGTCGCAGATTCGAATCCTGCCTCGGGCATGGATGTGTGTGATGTCTTTGGGATTAGTTAGGTTTAATTAGTTCTAAGTTCTAGGCGATTGATGACCTCAGAAGTTATGTCGCATAGTGCTCAGAGCCATTTGGTAGCCATTTGTCAACAGGACAGAAAGAAATTATTGTGCGTAGCGTAAGTTACCACACCTCTGATTTTTTCCTCGTCAGTTAAACTGATCACACGAAAAGAGTGAAACTTTTGTCACTCCTTCATGTAATCTCCGTGCAGCCGTACACATTCTTCCCGACGTCGACGCCGTGAGTCTATGGCCAACGAGATTGCTTCTGTAGGTGTCTAGTCTGAGACTGTAAAATCGCTGATGCAAAAGCGGCATGCCCAGTGGGTGTGCGAACACGGAGGGTGTCTTTCATAGTTGGGAATGGCCTGAAGCCGCTAGGACCAACGTCAGGTGAGTAGGCAGTATGAGAAATCACTTAAGAGTTGTTATTACGAAGACTTTACAGCACCTTGCAACCCCGACTCGCTGTTGGTTTGTGTTGGTAAAAGAACAGATCTGCAACCGTTTCGGCTCGTTTTCACGCACTCCTAGAAGTAGCTGTCCTCCAAAACGTCCTGATAGGATGCACGTCTCACCCTAGCTCACGGTGGAACTCCATGAGTAAGAATTACACTATCGTTGTCTCAGAACATTATTTTTCCAGCACTGATGCTAGCCTGAAATTTTTTGGTGGCGACGAACATCTGTGCTTCTATTGAGCTGACTGGCACTTCGTCTCAGGATTGAAAAACGACATACATCTGTCACCCGTTGTCACAGTCGATGAAAGTCATCATGCGTCAGCATTGCCTGTCAACATGCCACTTCCACAACCTTGCAGCCGTCCTTTAGCTTTCGTGGCTCCTACTTGGAGGACAGTTTTCGCGTTTTCTGGTCTTAGTGCAGAAATTTCTGCTTGGAAATTAGAGGCGATGTGTTGCACACTCATTCGGAAATCTTCCGAAACAGCTTTATCCATTGGCTCGTTCATACCGTCAGGCCGACTTGTGCGAGGCCGCGAATGTCTCCGTGTGTTGTCACACGACATGCTGCCTTCTGTGAACTGTCGCACCCACAAACGCGCATTGGACACTTCACCACATGTCTAATTCAACTGACGATGAATTTCAGTCGGTATTAAACCACCCAAAGGTAGAAAACGAATGACTACATACTGTGCTTGCAAGGAAAGCACCGCCATTTTAAAGTATCAACAAGAATCATAACTCAAACCACTGCGGCAAGATTTAACGTATGCCGTACGGTGCTACCATCTATGTGACGCATTCACGACTACTGCACGCGTATTTTACAACAAAATGCCTGTTTCAGTTCTGTACATTTTCATATTACCGTCGCACAATGATTGTTCCGTAAAATGTCTGACGTGCAGCCACTTTCATTTCACTTTTTGTTTTAACATTTCGGCCGTATACGACCAGCTATCTTCAGAGTGACTCGAGGTGACTGACGCTCCAGCACTTGCTCCGAACCGTAGACCGCGCCACTGCGCATGTCGCCACAGAGACACACGTTGATCAGTGGCAAACAGGTACAACATATACTTGAAGCTAGATCTATGGCTGCACGGTCGATCCACGTGGTGATTATCGATGTATCTCTCGAGCTGCGCCGTTGTTATGTCTTAGTGAATTTATTACAGAAAGTGCCGACTTTCATGATTTGTCAAAGTTGATGCCGCTATCTCTACTAATTAAATTCGTCGCCAACCGAATTTCAATCGCTTCTTTCACTACTGAGTCCATGAAAGATGAAATCGAGGCTAAAATTTAGACATTATCGTACACCATAGAGTGCCCAGCGTCAACAAAGTGCTCTGGCACCGACATTTTATTAGGTTGTAATAGCCGGATATACCTGCGGTGCTCTGTACATTTGCCATGGACTGTACGTGTCATCTGTCCGACGTGCGAATGGTGGCACTCTGAGAGGAGGCTTCCATCTTTAACGGAAACCAGGAGGGCTGCTCTCTTGGGTGGAAGGTGATAAACCACACTCACCTTGTGTCTGCTGAGTATCACTCCTATTTTTGATGACAGGCTTCCCAATTACGACAAAAAAGCCGAGAATTTAAAACTTCCCGTGTCTTCTTCTGCATTTCTTATGCCCTCTGTTGGTTTCATTCTTAGTCCATTACGTATCTCATGTGGCGAATACCCATCGGCTTCAAACACTGCTCTGAAAAGTAGAGACTCATTCTTCAGACTGCTCTCGTCAGCAAAGACGTGTACTCTGTGTACCAGAGTTCTGAGTGCGCTTATAGTCTGCGAAAGATGGTGGCAGCTATTTGCACGTAAATATAAACTCCGTTTTCGATATACTGCATGTCCCAAAGTAATATCAGCTTTGCGCCGTATCAAAACATCCAGAAATGGAAGGCATCCATCGTTTTTTATGTCCATTGTGAAGTGAATTTATCTATGGAAGGACTTCAGATGATTTAAAAAGGTCGTTTAACTTATCTTCGTCTTGGGACCACACTACAAACGTGTCATCAACATAGCTCCAAACTACTGTGGGTTTCAAGTTAACATATTCCATTGCCTTTTCCTGGAATTCCTCCATAAAGAAGCTGCTCATCAAGACGACAAAGGAGTACCCGTCATTGAATAAAAAGTATGTTGAGGTCAATACATGTTTAAACAAAGCTGAAATCTCTTTATCAAAGATTTTGCAAATGAGAACTCATGAGTCTGAAAGAGGAACCTTTGTGAACAACGTCACAACATCGGGACTGACTAATGTATCTGAACTATTCAGTACGAGCGATTTTAGTTTGACAATGACGTCCGCACAGTTACCTAAATGATGTGCGCAGTTTCTCACAAGAAGCCTTAATAACGACGCCACATGTTTAGTACAGTTATAGGTTGGAGATTCAATGTTACTCACTATCGGACGAAAAGGAACATGTTCCTTATACAGCACTCCGTCTTCAGGCCACAAGTGGCCCATCGGGACCATCCGACCGCCGAGCCAACCTCAACTGAGGATGCAGATAGGAGGGGCGTGTGGTGAGCACACCGCTCTCGCAGTCGTTATGATGGTTTCCTTTGACCGGAACCATTGCTAGTCGGTCGAGTAGCTCCTCAATTGGCATCACGAGGCTGAGTGCACCCCGAAAAGCAACTGCGCTTGGTGGCGCTGATGGTCACCCATCCAAGTGCCGGCCACACCCGACAGCGCTCTACTTCCGTGATCTAACGGGAGCCGATGTATCCGCTGCGGTTAGGCCGTTACCTAACATGTTCCTTATGCATCTCTGGAAATCCATAAAGCCTCGGAGGAAGTGCACCATTTCGTTTCAGTCTATGCACAACTTCTGGTGGAAAGGGGGAGGCGATTAGAAGTGAAGTAGTCTTCTTTACCACCTCGTTGGCGGGGTCTTTACTGATTTCTGGTATGTGTCATCACTCAGTAAAATGTTTATTTTATCGCAATGGTCGCCACGATACATTATAGGACTGGCATTAAGTTTGTCAGCTGCACTTTGTATTTTCAGTAGCATTCACAGTCAAGTTCCTTTAGCGGTTGACATGGCACAAAAAATTTCGCTCGCAATAATCCATTCCGGCACACAGTAGCTAGGTAGGTCTGCAGGTGCACGTATACGTGTGTGTGTCTGTGTGTCTGGGTACTCACAGCGCACGGAGCCCGCGGCGGGCGGCCTGGAGCGCTGGCGGCGCCCCTCCGGCCCGCCGCCGCCCTCGCTGTCGCCGTCGACGTCCGCGTCGTCGTCGCCCGGCGCGGCGTCGGCGTCCTCCGACTCGAGCGCGTCCACCTCCTCCTCGTAGTCCTCGCCGCACCGCGACTCCTCGTCGCTCACCCTGCGTCTCCTGCCGGCACAGTTGAGTTGCCGTTACGAGGATTCTGGAGAACGAAAATCTCCTCGCCAAGTAACAAACCAGAGGTCGCCCAGAGCTCTTGCAAACACGTCTATCCTTAAGGTAGCTGTAACAGCGTACACAGAAGAGCCACGCATATTGACCGTTACCTGCATAAGGATTCTAACCACCATCTCTGACAAAAAAGAGGACCGATTGAAACCTTGGTAGACAGCGCGTACAGAATTTGGGAATTTAAAAGATGAGCTTGAAAGATCAAGAAGGTAACAAGGAGATACAAAGAGCACTGAAGCCTAGAGATAGTACCAGGATCGTTGAGAAACGACGGCCGCCCAGAGAGGATAGTTTCCTTCCGTACATCAGTACGATTACAGATCGCATTGGGAAGGTAATGAGCAAGCATGGGGTGGAAGCTACCTTCAGACCCTCCAGAAAGATAAAAGAGTGTTTCAGATCGGCAAAAGACACACGGAATCGTTTGTAGTTGTGGACTGGTCTACCGGGTGATTAAAAAGTCAGTATAAATTTGAAAATTTGATTAACCACGGAATAATATAGATTGAGAGGTAAAAATTGACACACATGCTTGGAATGACATGGGGTTTTATTAGAACCAGGCGCCCCACCCCTTATTGATAGACGCGTGAAAGATCTCTTGCGCGCGTCGTTTGTGATGATCGTGTGTTCAGCCGCCACTTTCGTCATGCTTGGCCTCCCAGGTCCCCAGACCTCAGTCCGTGTGGTTATTGGCTTTGGGGTATCGAGATCGACAGACATCTCTAGAGATGCTGAAAGACAACATCCGACCCCAATGCCTCACCATAACTCCGGATTTGCTTTACACTTCTGTTCACAACATTATTCCTCGACTACAGCTACTGTTGAGGAATGATGGTGGACATATTGAGCATCTCCTGTAAAGAACATCATCTTTGCTTTGTCTTACTTTGTTATGCTAATTACTGCTGTTGAAGCGCCATCTGTCGGGCATTTTTTGAACTTTTGTATTTTTTTGGTTCTAATAAAACCCCATGTCATTCCAAGCATGTGTGTCACTTTGTACCTCTCTATCTACTTTATTCCGTGATTTATTCAGTTTTCAAATTTATACTGACTTTTTGATCACCCGGTATATTGGTACAACAAAAAAGTGTTGACACCCGTATCGTTGGGCATAAGAAGAATTACAGCCTGGGACACACAAATAAATCGGCCATAGCGGAACATCTTTACCAAGAGGGCTGCCATGAAATTAAATTTATTAAAACGAATGCCATATCAGAAATATCGCGTTATCATGCGCGTATTTGTAGAGAGGCTATTGAGATTTATAAAAGCCGTAATAATTTTAACAGAAGAAAGGGAGATGTTAAGTTAGATAAAATTTGTATGATTTGTAATGTAGAATGTTGGCATTACCAGAGACAATCTCGTAGCCGACGTCACGTGCTGAACTGTGGCGCACTATAGAACTGCCCATATATTCGCCGCTCCCGCGAGTTCTGGTAGCAGTACGCCATTTTTCCTCTGAAGTTGTCTCCCGCGGTCGGAGAGGAAGCGATAGGAGAAAGTTTTATACATCGACCACGGCCTGTTAGCACGGACGTTTTAAGTGATGACAACTGTCCCTGTCCGACCATGAGACCCAGAGCGCCTTGGCAAACGGGCTCAGGTTCATGCCGTGTTCCTTGATTGCCGGAAGGCATTCAATACGGTTCCGCAGTGTCTTTTGCTGACTCTGTACTGGGTTATCGAGTATAGGATCAGATTTGTGGTTGGATGCAGGTCTTCCCAGCACGTAAGAGGTCAACACATCATTCTTAACGGTACAATGTCGACAAATGTAAAGCTCATTTAGGGAATACCTCAATGGATTGTTACAGAAACGCTACTATTTCTGATTTATAGATATGATCTACCGGATTACGGCGGTCGCTTCCCGACGTTCTTCGCCGACTGTGATCATGTTTACAGCTTTGTTGCAACGCTAGAAGACAGAAGCGATACGCAAGAAGCCCTGCAGGGAGTCGTCAACTGCTGAAGGAACTCTCAGTTCACCCTGAACGCAAATAAATTAAAGCACTGCATACCCATATGGAACAGACTCACTGCGATTCGATTACTTGAAACGGTAACTACCATAAAATACCTCGGCGGAGCCATCCGGAGCGGCCTGACGTGGAATTACCGCGTAAAACAAGCAGCAAGAATGCCAGACTGAGATTTAATGGGAACACGGAAGAAGGGGCTTACACATCACCGATTTTTGAGTACTGTTAATCAATCGAGGACCTTTACCAAGCAGGGTTAACAGAAGACATCAATAAGGGCTACGAACAGTGGCACGTTTGTCACAAGATAGTTTACTCTGCGGGAGGGCGTAACTGTGATGCTCAACAAACACCAGTGTTAGCCGTTACAAGAGAGGAGTCGTACATGTTGGAGAGTTTTGCTGATGTCGTTTGAGAGTTGACACTCCGAGAATAGTCGAGTAAGATATTATTGTGTCCCAATACGTCTCGCAAAATCATCACAACGAGGGAATTACATATTATACTGAGCATTACAACCAGTCATTTTTCCCGCGCGCTGTTCCTGAATGGAACAGAAACGGGGGAAAATGTGTTGGAAGGAGAAGTAACCACCCCCGGACGCCGCAAGATGGCGTGCTGAGTATGTAGATGAAGACACCAATGATTCCATTTCACAACAGAGACAACCTTAAATCTAGTACGCGAAAATTGTGTGGAGCGCTAAGTGATACTAGAAGTATTTTCCTCATAGACGATAACCAGACGTTTAGACAGAAGAAATAAACCGAAAATTAAATTCATGATTGTTATACATCTCTCTCTCTCCGCCAGCCGTTGTGGCCGAGCGGTTCTAGGCGCTTCAGTCTGGAGCCGCGCGACCGCTACGGTCGCAGGTTCGAATCCTACCTCGGACATGAATGTTTGTGATGTGCTTATGTTAGTTAGGTTTAAGTAGTTCTAAGTTCTAGTGGACTGATGACCTCAGAAGTTAAGTCCCATAGTGCTCAGTGCCTCTCTCTCTCCCTTTCGCTCACGTGGTAAGATACTTCGCAAATCTTCTACAATGATAGTAAGAGAGAGTTATTCTTTTGTTTCTATAACACCTTCTCTACCACTGCACCAGGAATTCTGTCATCCGCCACAGCAACGATTGCGATCAAGAAGACCAGCAAGTGTTACTGCAGGACAGCTCATCGCGGATGGTTTTGATCTAAATGGAAGCTGGAAGCATGAATGGTCAACAAAAACATTGGGAACAAGAGCCCATCACCTTGATCCCATAAAGAAGCCAAAAGGTTTTGACCTACTGCGGAAACTTTGGTGCCGCTTCAACAGATTAAGGACATGGTTGTTGTAGCTACTTCAGGTAAAAATGGGGCTGAATCAGTTCACCAATGTGTGAATGTAATCAAGAAGAGCAGACAACTGAACATTTATTCCAACGCTGTCCACTTGATTCATACCCTGGAATTCCCGTGACTTGTTCACTCTCACACCCAGCTTAATTAACTAGTTTAAGAACACGGACTTTAAGGTTTAATCTTGTCTTATATTATATGTATATTGTATAAAATCATTTGCCTTATATCAACTGTATATTGCATAAAATGACCATACGATTAAATAAATAAATAAATTTAATTATTAATTTACGTTAGCAAAATTTCATTATTAATCTACAGAGATCGCTTTCACGAAGACGTTGCTCAGAATCAGCGCCGTTCTTGAACAGTCTGAATGCAGCTCATAGTTCACCTCTTCGCATCGGGTGGCTTCGAAGTGACAGCCCTATGACATCACTGCAAACGTTAGCAGTGCGGACCGTTGAAAGAGCAAGTAAGGTTTCGAAACCTGTTGCCCAGGAATGATAAAAAAGTTTGACTGTCACACTCACTGCAGGCCTTAGCAACATTTTAGAGCCCACTTTATGAGAGTCGTTACTTAACAGATTCTTCTCAAGTCGTGATATCTGATGCGATCATAAAGAGGAACTTTACTGGGATGACGAATGTCAACTAAGTTGACAGTTTATCTGTTAATCATTCCTGCTAAGTGTCACAGACTAACGAACAATACGTCGATGAAGAATGAAATTTTCACCCTGCCGAGGAGTGTGCGCTGATATGAAACTTTCTGGCAGATGAAAACTGTGTGTTGGACAGAGACTCGAACTCGGGACCTTGGCGTTTCGCGGGCAAGTGGTCTGCCAAACACGATTCACGATCAGTCCTCCTGGAAGAAAGTTAGAGCACTTTCCCACGAAACGCAAAGGTCCAGAATTCGTGTCTCGGTAAGGCACACAGTTTTGATCAGCCAGGAAGTTTCGTATCAGCGTACACTCCACTGAAGAGTGAAAATTTCATTCTGAAAACACCGCCCTGGCTGTGGAAAGCCATGTCTCCGCAATATCCTTTCTTCCAGGAGAGCTAGCTTTGCAAGACTCGCAGGAGAGCTTCTGTGAAATTTGTAAGGTAGGAGACGAGGTAGTGGCGGAAGTAGGGCTGTGAGGACGGGTCGTGACTCGTGCTTGGGTAGCCTAGTTAATAGAGCACTTGCCCGCGGACGGTAAAGTTTCCGAGTTCGAGCCTGCCAGGAGAGCTAGCTTAGCAAGGTTCGCAGGAGGGCTTCTGTGAAATTTGTAAGGTAGGAGACAAGGTAATGGTGGAAGTAGGGCTGTGAGGACGGGTCGTAACTCGTGCTTGGGTAGCCTAGTTAATAGAGCACTTGCCCGCGGACGGTAAAGTTTCCGAGTTCGAGTCTGCCAGGAACGTTTCATGTTCTGTATAGTATGGACTTGGCACCAAACGACTTTCAGCCCTCTCCTAAGATGAAAATGTGGCTGGCTGATCAGGCCTTATTGATCAATGATGAGCTTAAGGACGAATGCAAAAACGGACTGAAACTCAAGGTGGTACCATTCTTTGAAGAAGGGATAAAGAAGCTGATACACCGTACAACAAATGTTTGGACTTATGTAATCTTAGTTTATGAATAGCTTCTTATAAATGCCACATAAACTGCGCCTGTTTTCATGTCGTCCTTGCCAGTCGATCCTCTCGGTGAATCTCATGACAATGGAGTTAATTACGTTTCTCCTTCAGCTTAATGTATCTGGCTTTATGTGTGAAGAGTTGTGAGTGTGCTTCTACACTGTGTAGGAGGGGTGTGCACGCACCTGCGCTGCCGGCGGGCGGCCGAGAGCCTGGGCAGCGGCCGGCGGGTGGCGCCGAGCGCGGTGCAGGCCACGGGGCTGGGCTGGCGCCGCTCCGCGGGGATGTACACCCCTGAGAAGACGGACATGCGCCTCGCCGCCGCCTGCTGGTGCTGCCGCAGCGACAGGTACACCGACACGCTCTTCATCAGCGCCGTACGCACCTGCAGGGGGCAGTCACCAGACAAGTCACACTTAACGATTGCCATACCAAAACACAAACAATTCCCCACCTTTTAGAAGACGGCCAAGGTCCTGATGTTCAGGAAGTCGGGGAAATACCACAGCCCCCCACAACATTAGCGACCCATCAGCCTTCTGAGCTCGCTCAGCAAGATTGATGAGAAGGTGATTCTCAAACGCATCACTAGGCACTGCATAACAAATGAGCAATTCGGCTTCAGGAATCACCACTCCACAACACAACAACTCTTACGGGTCGTCGAACATATACGAGGGTTATTCCAAAAGTAAGGTCCGATTGATTGCCAAATTGAAACCACAGTGAACATCAGAAATGTTTTACTTGTAACAATTAGCTACACCTTTCAGCTACTTCTCTACGTAGTCGCCGTTCTGACTTAGACTTTTGTCATAGCGTTGTACCAACTTTTCAATAGCCTCATCATAGAAGGCAGCCGCCAGTGCTTTCCGCCAATTCTCCACGCTGGCCTACACCTCGTTGTCTGTGTCAAAATGTTGTCTTTAAAGACAGCGGTTCATGTGACCAGAGATGAAACTCAGGGGGAGACAATTGCGGACTGTATTGTGGGTAATCTAACATTTCCATTTGAAAACGATGCAGGAGCATCTTCATTGCCCCTGCAGAATGCGGCTGAGAATTGTCGTGAAGACGAAACAGCACGACAGTTATGTAATGTTGGCTGCATAGCTTCAGGCGAAATTTCTCACCAGGCCCTCGTACTTGGCGGCAGACACTATTTTCTAGACATCTTTACGCACTCACTGCGAGCTCAGAAATGAGAAGAGCGACGTGATGCTAACTGGGGCTATACTAGAGACACTACCCAACACATCTGTGCAAAGCTTTATCGGATTTTCATAGTCGTTTCCATTTCGCGACCGATCGGACCTTACTTTTGGAATAACCCTCGTAATACACGGCTTCGACACAAACAAAGCGACAGGGGCGGTGTTCCTGGACATCGAAAACGCTTTCGACCGTCTATGGCACAACAGCCTCATTCGCAAACTCAGCCATGCGGGATTCCCCGACGCGCTGGTGCGTCTAATACGCTCATACCTCACAGACAGTTGTTTCAACACTGACGTGCAGGGAAAACAATCAACACGACACGGTATACACGCGGGAGTACCCCAGGGAAGCATCCTAGGGCCCCTACTGTATAAACGATCTCCCAACCACACACAACACAACGATAGCAATCTACGCGGATGACACAGCCATCTTCGCGTAAGACTGCAAACCATCAAACATTACGTCACGCTTACAGACTGCACTCAGAGTGGCTGAGCCTTGGTTCGAGATATGGCGTGTTAGAGTAAACGCCGACAAGTGCGAAGCCGCTCTGTTCACTAGAAGACCGAAGCAATTGCGCAAACACCGATACTGCAGACCAGTAACTCTACATACGTTACCGTGAGGAAGTCAAATACCTCGGTGTCTGGCTGGACCGGAAATTACTCTGGGGGAACCACATACAACACATGACCAACCGAGCAAGCGCGCGGCCCAAACAGCTCTACCCTATGCTCAACAGGCGTACATGACACTTATTCGACCCCTAATGATGTATGCAGCTCCTGTCTGGGGATACGCTGCGCCCACACGCCTGCACCGTCTGCAGCGCATACAAAACAAAGTACTCAAAATCATAAGCAATGCTCCATGATACACACGCATCGCGGACCTTCACCGGGAATACCGACTTGAGACTCTCACGGGCATAATCCACAAACTCACCACAAGACTATACAGAAACTCCAGACATTCGCAGAACCTGTTTATTCTGAATCTGGGGAATTACGACCACAACCACAGATGGAAACATAAACGACCAAAGGACATACTTGGAAGGGCCTAACATCAATGACCAAGCACACGCAAACACAACGGTACAGGTGAGCCCCTGTTAATATGACGCCATTACTGGATATTCAGCTGGAACACACTGCCGAATAACTGGCACCACCAGGGAAGCCGTACCGTACACTGCATGCAGACAAGCTCCACCCCCCCCCCCCCAAAAACAAACAGTGAGATGATCTATGGCCGATCTCCCACTACTTTATAACGATCTCGATTGTTCCAGGAATGTAGCGGCTGCAGCAACTGGGATACATCGCTATCGCTTGCCACGGTAATGATGGATGATACCCGTACTAACAAATCCCACCTTGCATGAACTATCGCCTCAAATATGCGGTCATATAGCTTATCCAAATGTTAGTTTTCAGTTTTTCATGTAACGATCTGTTGAGGGCTCAAACAACATGCACACAGCGTTATGCAGGTTAGATTCCGATTACTGATAGCTCAGGTTGCCATGTTCACAGACGAACTTAAGCTTTATTTGTTGTAGGTACGTTACAAGCAGTGTGCTGACCACCGCCCCCCAAATCCGTATTCAGTGACCGCTGTACACTGAGAACTAAACGGCGGTCGGTCAGGCCCGTTGGGATTTACGAGACCTATTCGGACGGCCTTACACATCCTATTACGCCGCATTCCAGGAGCTGGACACTCGTATACGCGCGCCATCAGGTTTTTCCTACAGATCTGTAGAGTTTCGATGCGTCCTGAGCCGCAGAACTCTCACTGCTGTGGATGAGTTATTTCCGTATTTCAGAGAAAAATTTTTTTTCCAGTATTTATGAAACAACATATCTGCTGCCTCTTTGCGTACTATCGTTTGCAGAAGACCTCGTTTCGATAATTGAATCGTTTACGAGACATGACGACTGTTATGAGCACACGATTCACTATGCAAAAGGACATGTCTGGGGGCGCAGCGTGGCGGATATAAAACCCAGTAACTCAAGAACGATATCAGATATCCTTTTGCTCTTAATTTTAAATAAAATTTCGATATTTTATCTGTTTCATTCACTGCAGTGTATGAGCTAAAATCAACCATAAGCACAATTTACACAATGTGTTTCCCTTCTGCAAAAATCTTTAAAATTTCGTGCAACGTTTTCCTTAATTTGAATGAGCACGGTAACTACAGGATGTAACGAAAATAAATTCAATCGTTTATCAGGCGAAGATATCACACTGTAATATGTGCAAAATTAATTTTCTTTTACCTAATAGTTTTGTCGGAAACGGGTGACAAACATTTCATAGCAACCGGCAAGTCCACACAGACCGTCCGTCTGATGTAAAACACAATAACTCGAGAACGAAATGATATATCATGTTGTTCTTGTTTGATCTTCAGTCCACAAACTGGCTTGATGCAGCTCTCTATGGTACTCTATCCTGTGCAAGCCTCTTCATCTCGGGGTAACAATTGCAACCTACGTCCTGCTGAATCCGCTTGGTGTACTGGTCTCATGGTCTCCCTCTACGATTTTTACCCTCCACGTTGCCCACCAATATTAAATTGACGATCCCATGATGCCTCAGAACGTGTCCTGTCAACTGATTCCTTCTTCTAGTCAAGCTGTACCACAAATTCCTCTTCTCCCCAATTCTATTCAGTACCTCCTCACCTCCTCATTAGTCACGTGATCTACCCGTCTAATCTTCAGCATAACTAATATGACTCTAAATATGCCCACACTTTTAGAAAATTTTGACCCATGACTGGAAAACAATGCAATTCTTCCGTTAGTCAAATATTAGGTAGTAGGCTGGCCTTAGAAGTACAAAGGAGTATACGAATGGGCCTCTAACATCTGTTAAGGTAATACAAAATTGTTGTTGTTGTGTTCTTCAGTGCAGAGTCTGGTTTGATGCAGCACTCCATGATAGTCGATCCTGTGCAAGCTTCTTCATCTGCCAGTACCTACTACAACCTACATTCTTCTGAATCTGATCAGTGAATTCATCTCTTGATCTCCCTCTACGAATTTTACCCTCCACTCTGCCCTCTAATACTACATTAGTGATCACTTGTAGCCTCAGAACATGTCCTGGCAAGCGATCCCTTTTTCTGGTCAACTTGTGCTACAAATTCCTCTTCTCCCCAATTATATTCAATACCTCCTCTCTAGTTACGTGATCTACCCATTTAATATTCAGCATTCTTCTGTACTAACACATTTCGAATGCTTCTATTCTCCTATTGTCTAAACTATTTATCGTCCATATTTCAGTTCCGTACATGGCTACACTCCACACAAATACTTTCAGAAAAGGCTTCCTGACACTTAAATCTATGCCCGAGGTTAACAAATGTCACTTCTTCAGAAACGCTTTCCTTGCCATAGCCAGTTTACATTTTATATTCTCCTTATTTTGCTTCCCATATAGCAAAACTTATCTACTACTTTAGGTGTCCCATTTCCTAATTTAAATCCCTCAGCGTCACCTGATTTGGTTGGACTACATTCAATTATCCTCGTTTCGCTTTTGTTGATGTTCGTCTTATAGCCTCCTTTCAACACAGCGTCCATTCCGTTCAACTGCTCTTCCAAGTCCTTTGCTGTCTCTGACAGAATTACAATATCATCGGCGAACCTCAAAGATTTTATTTCTTCTCCCTGGATTTTAATACCTACTCCGAATTTTTCTTTTGTTTCCTTTACTGCTTGCTCAATATACAGACTGAATAACATCGGGGAGAGGCTACAACCCTGTCTCACTCCCTTCCCAACCACTGCTTCCCTTTTATGACCCTCGACTCTTACAACTGCCATCTGGTTTCTGTACAAATTGTAAATAGCCTTTCGCTCCCTGTATTTTACCCCTGCCACCTTTGAATTTGAAAAAGAGTATTCCAGTCAACATTGTCTAAAGCTTTTCTCTAAGTCTATAAATGCTAGAAACGTAAGCTTGCCTTTCCTTGATATATCTTCTAAGATAAGATGTAGGACCCGTACAGTTTCGGGTGTTCCAACATTTCTACATAATCGAAATTGATTTTCCCTGAGGTCGCGATCTACCAGTTTTTCCATTCGTCTCTAAAGTATTCGTGTTAGTATTTTGCAACCGTGACTTATTGAACTGTTAGTTTGGTAATTTTCACACCTGTCAGCACCTACTTTCTTTAGGATTGGAATGATTGTATTCTTCTTGAAGTCTGAGGGGATTTAGCCTGTCTCATACATCTTACTCAGCAGATGGAAGATTTTTATCATAGCTGGCTCTCTCAAAACCATGAGTTCTAATGGAATGCTGTCTACTCCCGGGGCCATGTTTCGACTTGTTTATTTCAGTTATCTGTCACATTCTTCACGCAGAATCATATCTCCGATTTCATCTTCATCTACGTCCTCTTCCATTTTCATTATATTGCCTTCAAATACATCGCCGTTTTATAGATCCTGTATATACTCCTTCCTCCTTTCTTCTTTCCCTTCTTTGCTTAGGACTAGTTTTCCATCTGAGCTCATGATATTCATAGAGATGGTTCTCCTCTGTCCAAATAACTCCTTACTTTTCCTTTAGGTAGTATCTATCTCACTCGTAGTGATACATGCGTCTTAATCCTTACATTCGTCCTCTAGCCGTCCCTGCTTAGCCATTTTGCACTTCCGCTCTATCACATTTTTGAGACATTTGTATTTCTTTTGGCCTGCTTCATTTGCTGCATTTATATATTTTCTCCTTTCATCAGTTAAATTCAATATCTCTTCTGATATCCATGGATTTCTACTAACCCTCGTCTTTTTACCTAGTTGATCCTCTACTGCCATCACTATTTGCCCGTTTTCTTGTACTGTATCTCTTTCCTCTGTTCTTGTTAATTGTTTCCTAAGGCTGTCACTAAAACTCTCTACAGCCTATGGTTCTCTCAGTTTACCCACGTCTCATGTTCTTAAAGTCTTACGTTTAGCAGTTTCTTCAGTTTCAGTTTACAGTTCATAACCAATAAATTATGGTCAGAGTCTACATTTGCCACTGGAAATGTCTTACAATTTAGAACCCCACTCCTAAATCTCTGTCGTGCCTTCTATATAATCTATCTGAAACCTTCCAGTGTTACCACTGCTTTTCCACGTATACAACCTTCTTTCATGATTTCTACTGCTCTCAATTGCAAATAAAATTTCGATATTGTATCCGCATGTCATTCATTGCAATATACGAACTAGAAGCTACCACACGAAAAGTTTACAAATTTCCGTTTCTCCTCTTGCTAACTCTTTAAAATTTCTTGCAAAGTGACCGCGCGGTATGAGGTGCCATGTCGCGGATTTCGTGGCCCCTCCCGCTGGAGATTCGAGTTCTCCGTCGGACATGGGTGTGTGTGATGTTCTTAGCATAAGTTAGTTTGAGTAGTGTGTAAGTTTAGGGATCGATATCTTCAGCAGTTTGGTCCCTCAGGAATTCATACACATTTGAACACACACAATGTTTTACTTAATTTGATGCAGCACATTAAGTGCGACGGAAAACGGACAGAAATTCAAGTCTTTGTCGAGTGAAGGTATGAGTCTGTAAGATGTGCAAATATCAAATATTTTTCACCTAACCGTTTTCGAAAAATCGGATGATAAGTATTTAATATCGTCCAGAACACCGTCTCTCAGCACACGCAACAACATTTGGCGAACACAAGAGCAGCCTCAGCACGGAATGCAAAGAGCTCGTATGTACCTACCAAACGGTTTGATCAGTCATGGTGGCGCGAACAGAACCCAGTGGTCAGATTTCACAGCGACGGTAACGCAAAGTGGTACGCTGTGAATATCTTGGCCGAGCACTAACAAACTGATACTCCAGTATGTCCATGGCTGCGCGACTTGTTGATTAAAATTTCATTCTTATGCGTGCTTATTTTCGGCACAGATCAAGTCCAGTGGTACAGATGAACAACTAATGAGTAAACGATGGTTATTGACATGTCGAGGCCCGTTTACGACCCAAATGAGACACGCAGTCGCTTAGGGCGTTACATTTGTTTAGACAATATATGGTAATCAATAACGAAAACTAGCACGCTTGAAAATTCTCGATAATCAAAGTAAAAAGTTTCCGTCAAAAATCGGTCACCACACGAGCTATGAATGTGTGGTTACGCGGCAACACTGTCTTCAGTATGGAACATTGTTTTAGGCCAGTGGTTCCCAAGGTGAGGGTAATTACCCCACTGCGGGGTAAAATTAAATTTCCTGGAGGGTAAAAACAAAACAATTCGATTCTGTTTCAGTCATGAAACTAAATTATTTTCGTAAGATCGAACACAGTTTGTATAAGTTATCAATGAATAATTTTTCTCAATTAGTTCATTAATTTGATGGAGGTTACAGGTTCCTCACATAGTCCACCCACTATACACAAGTGTATTGCTTTGTCTCGTAAATTGCTGATGATAAAAGTGAGACATATATGTAACAAATGCTAAAAATCTCAAGAAATGTTGTAGATAGTACCTTCAGTCGTCCAGAAATTGCTTCATTACTCGCATCGAAACAGATAAATGAATTAATTGACAGCACGACAAGGCGGTAACTACATAAGGCTGCGCACAGTAGTATTATTTTTAGTATTACTAAACTAGTTAGATACAATGCATTAACAGACTGAAGTCGTCCAATTTGTGGCAGTGCAGAGGAAAGAGATCTCACTGTATTATTATTAAGAGGTCTAGCAATCAAGTGATCCACAAACAGTAAATACAGCCACACATCTGAACTTGTCCGATTTTAAATCGGGTTGCAGCGTGGAGGTGAAGCACGCAAATTGCATCATAATTCATTCTAACACACACACACACACACACACACTAAATATCGTTAATGTTTCACATCGTTCATCATTATAAAAATAAAAGTCTTCCATGAAAAGTCTTTTATTCTACAGTTTAGTTCAGTTTAGTTAGGTGCTAAAGTTGGTGATAACATGGGGGAGGGCAGGGGGCAGCACAAGATTGGGCGAGTGGGTGGGGCGGCAAGGGGGAAAGGTGGGGGTACTTGCTAATGTCCGACTGCACTCTGGTGTAATGGTGTAAGAAAGTTTGGGAACCACTGTCTAGACGGTACAACTCTAATTATTATGTAAAGTTTCCGATTTAAGTCGACATACAATTCGATTCAAATTTCACCTTTCGCTAACCTCAACAAGAAATGCAATTGTACTATAGCATGTTACTTGTGCTAAAATGTGATTTTTCAAAACTCAAATTATTAAATACCAACTATTGGTGAACACTTTCTCCATATTTTGAGAGACTTTTTAGTCAATGTCTAGAAAAAAGTCCGATAAAGTATTTTTCAGTTGTGAATACATATGCTGAATCTCTGTGGAAACTATACCTGGCTTTGTTAAAAGACTATTGCTCATTCGCATCAGAGAAAAATTTATGCTTTTTCAGTTAGAAATAAGGGGCAGACAAACTAAAATAAGAGAGATGGAAAAAAAGTAGGTAAGCTGATTATTGTTTCAACAGTTATCACCATAACTGTTAATACAGTTGACCTTGTGTGAGACAAGACATTCAGTGCCTACATGCAAAATCATTTGCGGCTGGGCTAGCTACGGTACCGTGTTTGTACTGACAAGGGAACCTCCCCATCGCACCCCTCTCAGATTTAGTTGTAAGGTGGCCCAGTGGATAGGCCTTGAAAAACTGAACACCGATCAATCGAGAAAACAGGAAGAAGTTGTGTGGAACTATGAAAAAAATAAGCAAAATATACAAACTGAGTAGTCCATGTGCAAGATAAGCAACGTCAAGGATAATGCGAGCTAAGGGCACGCCGTGGTCCCGTGGTTGGCGTGAGCAGCTGCGGAACGAGAGGTCCTTGGTTCAAGTCTTCCCTCGAGTGAAAAGTTTATTTTCTTTATTTTCGCAATGTTATGATCTGTCCGTTCGTTCATTGACGTCTCTGTTCACTGTAATAAGTTTAGTGTCTGTGTTTTGCCACCGCACCGAAAAAGCGTGGATTAGTAGACGAAAGGACGTCCCTCTCCAATGGGAACCGAAAACATTTGATCACAAGGTCATAGGTCAACCGAATCTTCCACAGGAAAACACGTCTGATATATTCTGTACGACACTGGTGACGGCATGTGCGTCACATGACAGGAATATGTTGTCGACCCACCTCACTTGTACACTTGGCGAATGGGTAAAAAGATTCTTCTACCTTGCCCGATTTAGGTTTCTTGTGGATGTGATAATCACTCCCAAAAAAGTGATGAAAACATAAGAGTTTCTCACATAAACTGCAACAAATGAATGCAACAGTTTCACAGTCGCACAGCTTTCCCTGTGCTCTGTCAAGACATATGTTTTTAACATTTTCAGATTTTTCCGTGTGTATACGGTCAAATACTGCATATGTCCAAGCAAATCTGAACATGTACTGGAATTTTGGAGAGCGAAGTTGGATTATATAAAAAATTAAACTTTTCACTCGAGGGAAAACCTGAACCAAGGACCTCTCGTTCCGCAGCTGCTCACGCTAACCACGGGACCACACCGTCCCTGGGCTCACATTATCCTTGATGTTACTTATCTTGCACGTGGACTACTCAGTTTGTATATGTTGCATATTTTTTTCATAGTTCCATACAACTTTTTCCTGTTTTCTCGATTGATCTGTGTTCAGTTTTTCAAGGCCTATCCACTGTGCCAACTTATAACGAAATCCGAGGGGGGTGCGATGTGGACGTTCCCTTGTGAGGCGTGCACGTCTTCATCCGAAGCAAACCGACGGTCAAGAATGTCGCATCTGCATCTACACAGATACTTAGCAAATCACACTTAAGTGACTCGCTGAGGATTCATCGGACCACCTTCACAGTAATTCTCTATTACTCCACTCTCAAACGGCTCGCAGAAAGATCGAACGTTTATATCTTTCCGTGCGATCTCTGTTATCCCTTATTTCATTATGAGGATTGTTTCTCCCTAGGTCTGCGTCAACAAAATATTTTCGCATCCGGAGGAGAGAAATGGTGATTGAAATTTCGTGAGACGAAAAACGCCTTTGTTTTAAAGGTGTCCATCTCAAAACCTGTATAATGTCGGTGACATTCTGTCCCCCATCTCGTGATAATACAAGCGTGCTGCCCTTCGTTGAACTTTCTCGATGTACTCCGTTAATCCTATCTGGTACGAATCCCACACTGCGCAGCAATACTCCTAAAGAGAACTGACATGCATAGTATAGGCAGCCTATTAGGTGTCTGCCAATAATATGCATGGCCTCAGATCGTGGCTGTATGGAATATGTGTGGGTCCGACGACATGCGCGAAGGTTGTTTTAATTACGCCGTAGAAGCTTCACTGGGAAGCCTCTATCCATCCTCCACACATTCCTAATCTCTCCCCCAAGCGATTTCCATATGTTTGGACCCCTGAAGAAAGACATTTCATGGCCCTCGATTTCCTACGGACGAGCAGACAAACGCCTCGGTGCAATAATGGTTCCGTAACGAAACAGAAAATTTTTGCATGAATGCACTGGACCGTTTTCTCTCACAGAGGGATTAACGCGTTAACTGTTGTAGCGACTACTTTTGAAATAATAAAGGATTTGATTCCTTTTTTCCCATCTTTCTCGTTTTCATTTGACTGCTCCTTTTATATCACAATTTTTGACGACATTTTTTCAATGTTCTAGTACATTCGTTGGCAATTTTCTAAAATTTAGCTTGTTACTGACGAGCCTCTTCAAATGTAACTTTTGCAGTTAAATAGTTAGATGATATTTTTTGCTATTCTGTTCCGCCGTTTTCGATCGACAATGAAGTAATCCGAAAATTGAGGAACTAAAGAATATTTTTATTAAACTAAAAAGGTATGGAAATAGTATCTTTTTGTCTTTGAAATAAGTTTAATAAATAGCGCACTTTACCGATGCGAGAACAATACAATGTGCGTAGTTTCCTGTCTCTACGAAAACTTTTAGTGTTGTGTTGTTCAAATGAGTGTGAAATCTTATGGGACTTAACTGCGAAAGTCATCAGTCCCTAAGCCTACACACTACTTAACCTAAATTATCCAAAGGACCGCTCGGCTAATTTCGCGCGCCTTTTAATGTTGTCAGGAGTTGCTTAAATGGAAATCAGTTGTCTATGTTCTGATTTTTAACACTGGACCAACATTCAGAATTTTATATCTATTACGAAGGAACTACTGTTTAGTATTGTTGTTGAAAGAAAAACAAGCGTCCATAGAAAGGTAACTAATTTCTGAGTTGGTGGGCTATAACACTAAATGCTGAGTCAGTTGTGTTGAAATACTCACACCAGCACACCAGCCCCAGCTGCAGTGCGGTGCCTGCACGGTGAGCTGCGGTCACAATGTGACAACACGAACAGGCTGGGTCCTTCTAGAGAGACTGCAACACGATTACCATAGGTTCGTTCGGCTACCTTCGATGAATAGTCCAAGAAACGACATTTGAACCAAGGCACAATTATAGCGCGAATGTCACTGAAGATTAGTGGGGACAAATTACTGAAAGCTGGATTTGTATTCCGCTGACATCACGTGAGGCGCAATAGACTGGCTTGCTGTAGATCCAGCGTCAACTGGCATATTGGATGGCGGCTCCTGCGTATGGCGACGCCAACATGTCTGTATCCGACGTAGGTCAGAGGAAGCGGCGATTCTCAAGATCCATACCTCTTCCATACTTCTAGCACGTGGTATGGTTGGTAAACCCTGTTAGCATACCCTTCACGACCTGGCTACCAAACGGAACAATCCGGTAGGCTAATGCAAGACTCCACCCTGCAGCTCATAGCACAAATGACATGAGGAACTATGCATTCTTGACTGGTCTGACCAGTCCCCTGATTTGTTTCCAATCATAGCATCTGTGGGCCCGATCTGTAGAGACATAATCATACTAGCATGTGGACAGGAACAGTGACGATATTACACACCATTGTTGTATCAAGGAATTTCTTAACATATCGTTCCAAGGTACTTTGCTTCTATGCCACAACGAATAAAAACGTGTGTTCCTGCCAGTACGGCTCACATTTTATACATACGTTGATGAGTGGCATCAGTCCAGAGAAGAGCGAAACTTCAATAATTTAAAACCAATTATGTGATGAGTATCGGCCTCCATAGCTAGGTGGTAATTGCGGCTGACTACCAAGTAGAAGATCCGAGCTGGATTTCCGGTGATGCCAGAGATTTTTCTTTGGTGGGAGGGCTGGTACATCGTTGTGTAACACTTTCTGTTGTCGTTAGTGTAGTCATTAAAAGTTATTTGTAGACCGGTGTCGGATCTCAAATCAACCGACTAAAATTACTGCTATTTTTAATATCTTGTATGCAATTATTCTCTGAACTTTAATTTTATAACAAACATAAGCTTCTTATCATTTCAGAATTTGCACACTAACTTCCGCAAGCTTATATCTTTTTCCTGTTGTAAATTACATCCGAAATCGAGCGTAAAATAACTTTTAGCTTCAAAATAAAACTGTGTACATTATTGTATTTACTTTCCATTTTAATCGCCTTTCGGTGTGTGCTTTAGCGACTTTTTATCGGAAGTAAGGAAAATTAATTACGTGACTTGCTGAACGTCTTTCACGGTCATTGCACCTTTGTGCAAATAGTTTCATCCGGTTCCTACTAAGAGTTCTCTCCTATTTTCTACGAGGCTGAATGAGTCGCCTACGCTACAACTGATACAGTAAAATAAACACAGTGCGACAGACAATTTCTGTCTTAATTTCTGACCTTCCACGACGAAACGAAGTCGTTTGCCTCGTATTAAAATATAAACATTTTTATTTTGCAACATCAAGCATATAATATCTAGGCGATATTGCAAATCACAAATAGAGAACCATCGATATTAGATATCTCTACAGAACATAGTCCATGTTTACTTCTTGGTACTCTGTTGTACAACGATTTAAAACAACAAATTCGTCAGATTTTAGTAACGTCCTTCCTATATAAATGACAGATAGATGTGAAAAAGCTTAATAGAATAAACCACTTAAGAAAAAAGAAAATCTGAAAGTGCTGAACGCCAGTCATATAGTTCTAAGACTTAAGAGACTTACGTGGTTCGAATTCCGTTAATATTCCAGTCAACTTTCTTGAACTCGTTCTCAAATCTGATCTCCAACTTTTTCCATTGTTTTCCTTCATATCTGCAGACCATTTCCAAGGTGCTCTTCGGGAACACTTTCTCCCTGTTCCTGTAACTAGAAGCCCTAAGCCCTTCATCAAATATGTTTATAAAATATACTTATCAGCATTTTATCGTTATTAAATGATACGAACCAGAATGGTTGATATTTTTAATATTGTGTTAGTATTTACAACGGTTTATTTATATCCAGTCACATAATTAGATATCCCTACAGCTTCTTTGGAAAGAGACTGCCATACTTTAGAAAAATTTGAGTATAAATAATTACCGTTTACGCTGAGATATCTCTACTATATCTATCTAACGCATGTGTTGTTCGAAGAGCTACTGGAGAAAACTTAACTTATCCCGAGCAGTTCAGTGTTGTTAATATTTTCTTGATGGCGGAGATGAGAGGCGATTATTGTGGAACTTCTATATGTCGAATTAGTGCTCTCGACAAGCACCAACTGAGCCACCCATCTCAATTGCCTCATCCCACTGAGATCAAGATAAACACCACTCTCGCAGACTAAAGAGATCCTGTATGTAACCTTGAACACTGCAGTTTTGTTACCATAACTAATACTGGCCGTTTGACCCACTGCAAAATCTGATTTCTGAGATGACAATCTCTTCCACTTTCAGTATTAAGACACCAATCATCTCTCTTTTGTTTTGTTTTAGGGCGCAAAAACAACCAGCGTCATTCGCACGTATATCAAAACTGTGAAACACGAAGACAAAAACGGGATTTAAAAACGTCTTCACGACAATCCCAATCGAAGGAAGAGAGCTAAAAACAGGGACGCGCAGAGTGATCTATAAATTGCGCCATAGAGAAACGGAGGTCGGGAACTAAAAGTTAAGTGGTCGTCGCCATATTGCTACGCGGATCAAAAATAAAACGCAGTCGACAGCCGGCGCAACGTTCGTTTAAACGGCCGATAACTCAGACGAAACCCAAACAGAAACATAAACGGTTAAAAAATGGGCATTCCGTCAGGAAATAGCGGATAGTTTAAAGTTGGGTGCAATGTGCACGAAGTGGTGAGGGACCGACACTTAACAAGTAGCGATGGCTAAAAAGGCAGGGCCCAATACGCAATCTAGTTAAAATGACCTCCTCGCAGCGGAAGGGCCGAGAGGATACCGTCCAAGGCGCTGGGAGAGGCTAAATAACCTGGAGCTCATCCCTATCAAGGGAGGACCAGTGGCGATGCCAGAGTGACACCTCCTCCTGACAGACGAATTCGAGGTACGAGGATTGCAGCTTCGGCAGCACCGTCAGCAGCTTCGTTTCCTGTCACAGCGACATGACCAGGGACCCATATAAACCGCACAGTGGTCCCATCAAGAGTGATCAAATGACAGTTTTCTGGACCCGTTTCACTAAGGGATGGGCGATGTAGAGCACACAGAGACTTTGAAGGGCACCGAGAGAGTCTGAGGAGATGTGACAATTGAGAAGTCTGTGTCACTGGATGTGCTCCGTGGCCTGATACAGGGCGAAGAGCTCCGTTGTAAACACTGAGCAGTGTGCCCGAAGCTGATACGACGCCTGTGAAGAAGGCATACCCAACGCTACCGTCAATTCGAGAGCTATCAGTGCACACAAAGTCACTATCGCCAAGTTCCATGCGAAGGTCGTGAAAGTGAAGGCGATAGAGCAAGGCTGGGGCAGTGTACTTGGGAAGCGAATGAAGGCCAAGGTGAGCACTGACCGCTGCACGAAGCCAACGTGGTGAAGGGTTCACACCCACCTGGAAAGTAGCAGGTAGCGCTAAGTTAAACTGCCGGAGCAAGAGCGGAAAGCGAACTCCAGGAGGTAAAAGAGATGAAAGACGCGCCCTATACTGGCAATCAAAGAAGTTATCGAGGAGGGAGGCATAGGACGGGTGGCCACGAATGACAGACAAACGCTATGAATACCTGCTGAGGAGAAAGTCAAGGCCTTAGAACAGCGGTAGTTCTGCAGCTTCTGCGTACAGACTCTCAACAGGGCTAGTGTAAAACGCGTCAGTGGCCAAACGGACGCCACGATTATGAATAGTATTGAGACAGCATAAGAGGGACGGACGGGCTGATGCATAAACAACGCTCCCGTAGACGAGTTTCGAAAGGACAAGGCACCGGTACAAACACTAATGCACTTTATCAACGATAATTGAAGGAATTAGAAGAACAGTTGAACGTAATGGACAGTGTCTTAAAACGAGGGTATAAGATGAACATCAACAAAAGCAAAACGAAGATAATGGAATGTAGTCCAATTAAGTCGGGTGACGCTGAGGGGATTAGATAAGGAAATGAGACACTTAAAGTAGTAAAGGAGTTTTGCTATTTGGGGAGCAAAAAACTGATAATTGTCGAAGTGGAGAGGATATAAAATGCAGACTGGCATTGGCAAGGAAAGCGTTTCTGAAGAAGAGAAATTTGTTAGCATCCAGTATTGATTTAAGTATCAGGAAGTCGTTTCTGAAAGTATTTGTATGGAATGTAGCCATGTATGGAAGTGAAACATGGACGATAAATAGTTTAGATATGAAGAGAAAAGAAGCTTTCGAAATGTGATGCTACAGAAGAATGCTGAAGATTAGATGGGTAGATCACATAACTAGTGAGGAAGTATTGAATAGACTTGGGGAGAAGAGGAGTTTGTGGTACAACTTGACTAGAAAAGGGAATCGGTTGGTAGGACATGTTCTGTGGCATCAAGGGATTACCAATTCGGTACTGGAGGGCAGCGTGGAGGGTAAAAATCGTAGAGGGAGACCAAGAGATGAATACGCTAAGCAGATTCGCAAGGATGTAGGTTGCAGTAGGCATTGGGAGATGAAGCAGCTTGCACAGGATAGAGTAGCACGGAGAGCTGCATCAAACCAGTCTCAAGACTGAAGACCACAACAACAACAACAACAACAATTGAAGGTGTGGGCTTGAGAGGCAGCCTTAATTTCCTGAAACTGAAGGAGGTGCAGTCGGCCTGCATTGTACACGGATGGTTTTCCGGGTGCAAATCACTTTCATTGCGATCTGTCACAGAGAAATCTCTAAACGTTAGTCATAATCGGAAAATTCTGAGAAAATAATGTTGAATAGCTTCAATAAATTGGAAAATTTAAGTTACGAAGTGGGAGCGTGGACTATCGGAATTCTGAAGAGGTGTATGTATTGTACCAAAATGTAACCATTGTGATTTTGGAACATTAACAGTGGTATATGAAACTCTGTATGCCAATTCATAATGATTTCACCACATTCTCTCCAGACTAAAGTGAAAAGAGAATGATTTTGTACATTAAAACAATAGTCATCGGTAAAGTACATATGCGTCATCAATTCATTCCTTGTCCAATCTCGATGTTACTGACACCACATTAATCTGACTCATCTCAGGACCACTGCCGTACATCTACCGGACAGTTCGATTGATCTGACTCTCCAGGTCAACTGAAGCATGCGATACAACCAGTTGGCTTTGACTAATGACATCATAGCTTGCTGATGGATGTTAATGTCATTGTTTTCGGGCCATAGATACAAAATAGGTTATCCTCTGTGGTGAGGAGCCATCAATGTAAATTTAAATAAATGAATGTGACGTAAGACGGGGCTGGACCTGTACGATTTTTGTCACTTGTATTAATTTAAATCACATGTTCATTCCATTTCATTCGGCACTTATTTTCATTCTTAATGAGTGTGAGATAATTTGGAAGAATTGTTTTTCATTCTGGACAAGTTTTACTTTTTGCTTTTCCTTTGTAGCTACGGATTTATCTTCTATGCGTATGGAGGAGTTGAAGCAGAGTTCGTGAACTGCAGTACTGAGTACAAATTTTGCAGTTGTCACTTTTATTTCGCTTCCGCTAGCACTATTTTTACTACGATACACGTTAAATTTGTCTCCCAAACTTCAGTTGACCTATATAGGTCCTGATTTTCAGTCGAATGAAGTATGAGATACATGTATCAATTGAAGAGTGGAAAGAATAGGATGCTAATTGCAGCTGACACGAAGAAAGCAATTTCTATCCCATACTTCAGTTGACCTACATAGGTCAAATGAAGAATGGGATACTAGTGATAGCTAAGACGAAAAAGTCGGCATAACCCACGTTAAATTTGTATCCTGTGCTGAAGTTAACCTACGCATATCAGTTCGGGATACAACTCATATATTTCAACCTAGCTATTCCATACTAACGTTACTTCTGACTCTGTTTGTCCCTTCTTTTTTGCAGTAGCATCCCAACACCTTCAGGTGAGCTATGTAGCTCATTGAAGAATAGGATTCTAGGATTCAAAGAGGAGATGTACTTAACATTATGTTCGAAATGTGAATGTACGTGATATACGTCTACGATGTGTTTTCTCTGGCAAGCATTCTTTTGTTTCTCCACATTCGTCTTTGCTGTTAAATCTGTGCAATACATCATCTGTGGCAACTGCTGACGTCTTTGGTCAAAGCCGACGGGGTTGTATCCCATTCTCCAGTAATCCCGACTCTCCGCTACAAAGCTGGTCGAGAAACTGCAGGAAACGAGACTGCTGGAACTTCTGCGGACAATGACCTTGCATGGCTGGGTATGATCCCACTCTTTAAGGTTAGACGTCGATCCCGTTGTGCAGAGGTTACTCTTGGTCGACACTCTACTAGCTGTGACGGACTACCAGGTGTCCCCACTAAAAGCTGTTGATGCTGTAGTTTATGTAAACATTGATGATATGTTCAGTTTATTACCTTTCGTTACGTTGGAATTATGTACCTGTGCGAAGGCAGGTGTATTCCTTTCCTACACTAAATTGAGCTGCCTACAATTCGACACTGCACTCCCATTGGGCTCGAGTGAGGTTCAGTTATTTCTCTGAACTCCAAAATGCAGGCCTTACATCATTTACCTAACTCAAGAAAAACACAAGTCTGGTTCCTTTGAAAGGGGTACTGCTAATTTCTTTCCGCATCTATGCACAACAACAGGCACGTGCTCCACCTCTCTGATATCATGTTCACTCTTTCTTGCATTCTGATGCAGATAGCATGATTCCCACAATCGGTTTTTTAATTACAAGCATTTCACGTGTAAGCCTCTCAAGAGACCACAATCGTTACAGCTCGCTAAATGAATGCATGCAACAAGGTAGTTAATTGGATAGCAAACAGTTTGAACGGCATAATACGTACCTCGCCGTTGAGGAAGCAGTAGAGGCAGGCTATGAAGAAGCCCTGGAAGGAGACGAGGAAGTGCGTGGCGTAGGACCAGAGCGCGAACTCCCATGCGGCCCTGTCCAGGGGGGCGTCCGCCATGTTGACCAGGTTGGTGATCCCCAGCAGCGGCAGCAGCACCACCGCCGCCCGCACCGCTTTCCTGGTGACAACAATAGAGAAAAGCTATAAAAAAGTCCTTGAAAGGGACAAGGATATGTGTTGTGTTGGCAGAAGAGCCAACACCGTGTTACTAGTGGAGGCCGAAATGCACGCGTTTCAGCTGACGCAGGCTGGCGTGTGGAGGGAAGAACTATACTGACGTGAGGTCTGGAACATGACAAGGAATTAGAATTCAGAAAGCGGACGTAATTAGTTTGATATTTAAATTTAATCCATTAATGATGAACGTCGCTCTTGACGGTACATGATTCACAATATTGTATGTTCAGAATTCATTCTAATTACTGAATATAGCGCTTTCTAGGTCGTAGCAAATGACGTAGCTGAAGGCTATTCTAAACTGTCGTCTCTGCACATGAGAGCGTATGTAGACATTGAAACATCGCTAGCAAAGTCGGCTGTCCAACTGGGCGAGTTCTAGGGAGTCTCTCTAGACTAGACCTGATGTGTGGCGGCGCTAGGTCTCCAATCACTGACAGTGGCGACACGCGGGTCCGACGTATACTAACGGACCGTGGCCGATTTAAAGGCTACCACCTAGCATGTGTGGTGTCTGGCGGTGACACCACAAATTGCATTAAAACAGTGCGTAATCTCCTTTCCGAACTTGGTCAAATATACAGGTGATTGTGTATTGAACCTTCTCATGGGCTCAAACTGCTGAGGTCATCGTTCCGTAAGCTTATGCACTACTTAATCTAACTTACGCTAAGGACAACACACACGCCCATGCCCGAGGGAGGATTCCAACTCCGGTGGGGGGCGGGGGGAGCCGGCTGGACCGTGAAATGACGCCAGAAAGCGTGGCTACCCCGCGCAGTTAGTTAACTACAACATTAACGTCACACCACTGCCACCACAGCACTTTCTTGGTAATAACTGTAGAGGAATACTACGAAAAATTCCTGGAAGGTCACGTGAAACTGCATCGAACCTAAACATGAAGTGCCAAGCAGCTGTGTGCTGCCACCCCACCAGTTTCCTGGTGACAACAGCAGAGGAATGTAGCACAGAAGTCCTGGAGGGAGACCAGGAATCGCATAAAATCAAAGCACAAACTCCAAGTGGGTCCTCTCCAGAACGGCATCCGCTGTGTTGGACAGGTTCGTGATCGCCAGCAGTGAAATCAGCGCCACTGACACCGCACCAGTGTTTTGGTGGGAACAATAAAGTAATGTTATCAAGAAATAAAGGAAGCAGACTAGTAACTGCGTCCAATAAGAGCACGAACCCCGAGACGGTCTTATCCAGTGATGCATCAACTATGTTGAACAGGATCGTGATCTCCAGCAGTGACGTCATCGCAATTGCCACAATACCTATTTCTGGTGACATCAGTTGTTGTTGTTGTTGTTGTTGTTGTCTTCAGTCCTGGGACTGGTTTGATGCAGCTCTCCATGCTACTCTATCCTGTGCAAGCTTCTTCATCTCCCAGTACCTACTGCAACCTACATCCTTCTGAATCTGCTTAGTGTATTCATCTCTTAGTCTCCCTCTACGATTTTTACCCTCCACGCTGCCCTCCAACGCTAAATCTGTGATCCCTTGATGCCTCAGAACATGTCCTACCAACCGGTCCATTCTTCTTGTCAAGTTGTGCCACAAGCTCCTCTTCTCCCCAATTCAATTCAATACCTCCTCATTAGTTATGTGATCTACCCATCTAAACTTCAGCATTCTTCTGTAGCACCACATTTCAAAAGCTTCTATTATCTTCTTGTCCATACTATTCATCGTCCATATTTCACATCCATACATGGCTACACTCCATACAAATACTTTCAGAAACGACTTCCCGACACTTAACTCTATACTCGATGTTAACAAATTTCTCTTCTTCAGAAACGCTTTCCTTGCCATTGCCAGCCTGCATTTTATATACTCTCTACTTCGACCATCATCAGTTATTTTGCTCCCCAAATAGCAAAACTCCTTTACTACTTTAAGCGTCTCATTTCCTGATCTAATTCCCTCAGCATCACCCGACTTAATTGGACTACATTCCATTATCTTCGATTTCCTTTTGTTGATGTTCATCTTATATCCTCCTTTTAAGACACTGTCCATTCCGATCAACTGCTCTTCCAAATCCTTTGCTGTCTCTGACAGAATAACAATGTCATCGGTGAATCTCAACGTTTTTATTACTTCTCCATGGACTTTAATACCTACTCCGAATTTTTATTTTGTTTCCTTTACTGCTTACCCAATATACAGATTGAATAACATCGGGGAGAGGCTACAACCCTGTCTCACTCCCTTCCCAACCGCTGCTTCCCTTTCATGCCCCTCGACTCTTACAACTGCCATCTGGTTTCTGTACAAATTGTAAATAGCCTTTCGCTCCCTGTATTTTACCCCTGCCACCTTCAGAATTTGAAAGAGATTATTCCAGTCAACATTGTCAAAAGCTTTCTCCAATTCTACAAATGCTATAAACGTAGGTTTGCCTTTCCTTAAGCTTTCTTCTAAGATAAGTCGTAGGGTCAGTATTGCCTCACGTGTTCCGACATTTCTACGGAATCCAAACTGATCTTCGCAGAGGTCGGCTTCTATAAGTTTTTCCATTCGTCTGTAAAGAATTCGCGTTAGTATTTTGCAGCTGTGACTTATTAAACTGATAGTTCGGTAATTTTCACATCTGTCAACACCTGCTTTCTTTGGGATTGGAATTATTATATTCTTGTTGAAGTCTGAGGGTATTTCGCCTGTCTCATACATCTTGCTCACCATATGGTAGAGTTTTGTCAGGACTGGCTCTCCCAAGGCCGTAAGTAGTTCTAATGTAATGTTGTCTACTCCCAGGGCCTTGTTTCGACTCAGGTCTTTCAGTGCTCTATCAAACTCTTCACGCAGTATCGTATCTCCCATTTCATCTTCATCTACATCCTCTTCCATTTCCGTAATATTGCCCTCAAGTACATCGCCCTAGTATAGACCCTCTATATACTCCTTCCACCTTTCTGCTTTCCATTCTTTGCTTAGAACTGGGTTTCCATCTGAGCCCTAGATATTCGTACAGGTGGCTCTCTTTTCTCCAAAGGTCTCTTTAATATTCCTGAAGGCAGGATCTATCTTACCCCTAGTGAGATAAGCCTCTACATCCTTACATTTGTCCTCTGGCCATCCCTGCTTAGCCATTTTGCACTTCCTGTCGATCTCATTTTTGAGACGTTTGTATTCCTTTTTGCTTGCTTCATTTATGCATTTTTATATTTTCTCCTTTCATCTATTAAATTCAATATTTCTTCTGTTACCCAAGGATTTCTACTAGCCCTCGTCTATTTACCTACTTGATCCTCTGCTGCCTTCACTACGTCATCCCTCAGAGCTACCCATTCTTCTTCTACTGTCAATTGTTCCCTTATGGTCTCGCTGAAACTCTGTACAACCTCTGGTTTAGTCATTTTATCCAGGTCCCATCTCCTTAAATTCCCACCTTTTTGCAGTTTCTTCAGTTTTAATCTACAGTTCATAAGCAATAGATTGCGGTCAGAGTCCACATCTGCCCCTGGAAATGTCCTACAATTTAAAACCTGGTTCCTAAATCTCGGTCTTACCATTATTTAATCTATCTGATACCTTCTAGTATCTCCAGGATTCTTCCATGTATACAACCATCTTTTATGATTCTTGAACCAAGTGTTTCCTATGATTAAGTTATGCTCCGTACAAAATTCTACCAGGCGGCTTCCCCTTTCATTTCTCTCCCCCAATCCATATTCACCCACTATGTTTCCATCTCTCCCTTTTCCTACTCTCGAATTCCAGTCACCCATGACTATTAAATTTTCGTTCCCTTTCACTACCTTCTTTAAGTCATCACACATTTCATCAATTTCTTCATGATCTGCATAGCTAGTTGGCATATAAACTACTACTATAGTAGGCATGGGGTTCGTGTCTATCTTGGCCACAATAATGCGTTCACTACGCTGTTTGTAATAACTTACCCACACCCCTATTTTTTTATTCATTATTAAACCTACTTCTGCATTACCCCTATTTGATTTTGTATTTATAACCCTCTATTCAACTGACCAAATGTCTTGTTCCTCCTGCCATCGAACTTCACCAAAATCCACTATATCTAACTTTAACCTATCCATTTCCCCTTTTTAAATCTTCTAACCTACCTGCCCGATTAAGTTATCTGACATTCCACGCTCCGATCCGTAGAACGCCAGTTTTCTTTCTCCTGATAAAGACGTCCTCTTGAGTAGCCCCATCCTGGAGATCCAAATGGGGGACTATTTTACCTCCGGAATATTTTACCCAAGAGGACGCCATCATCATGAAACCATACAGTAAAGCTGCATGTCCTCGGTAAAAATTACGGCTGTAGTTTCCCCTTGCTTTCTAGCCGTTCGCAGTACCAGGACAGCAAGGCCGTTTTGGTTAGTGTTACAAGGCCAGATCAGTCAATCATCCGGACTGTTGCCCCTGCAACTACTGAAAAGGCTGCTGCCCCTCTTCAGGAACCACACGTTTGTCTGGCCTCTCAACAGATACCCGTCCGTTGAAGTTGCACCTACGGTACGGCCATTTTCCTGGTGACATCAGTAGAGGAATGTTACGAAGAAATGCGTGGCTTATGACTATAGTGCAATGTCCAATGTGTACTATTCCAGGTGGCATGCACCATGTTTAACAACCTGACGATCCCTAGCAGCAGCCTCGACCAGAAACGTGTGCACAGCTTTCCTGTCGACAGCAGTATGAGAGGAGTGTACCCACCAGAAACTCAGTAACTAATCAGGGCTACTGTGCTCATATGTGTACAATATTGCTGTTGTGAAGAGGTATGTCTCAAATAAGTTTCAGAACTTCAATCGTGCAGAGGAAAAATCTTTCGTTTCAATAGGCAACCTAATTGTCCCCAAAACAATATCAGAAAGTAAATCAAATCGATCGGTGTGGAATTTAAGCTGGTAAGTACTGCACACCGGTGGGACGTGGGCAATGAGATGCCAAATGAGACCTCCACATACACTAGGACACTGCTAGGCACTGCCTCTAGGTCTACATCCACATTGCAGCTCAGCGAGCTACCTTACGGTATGTTGCGTAGGTTACTTCACGTGTAACGGGCATTTCTCCTTTGCCTGCTCGTGTGATGACCAGCGCAAGAAGTGAGATCGAAAGCTGCGCTGTATGCCCATCAGGTCTTTTCGGGAAATACGTAGGATGAACCCAAGCCTCACTGATAATATTACTTTTTGCTGTGGAATATTTTCTAAGTATTGTGGTACATGCGATCTATGCTCTCCGTTACCTCATTACACAATAATAATAAAGATGTGATTTACTTGGTTCGTTTCCTCGAATAACTCTGTTTCCCTGAAAATACCTTCAGAACAGTAAAGAAGCCTGTAATACACTATTTTACAAGTAAAATTTTATCACAGTGCGTTCAGTCTCGACAATCAGTGTAGAGTGCACTACGTAACAGTTCCATAGCTTAAAAATTAAAAGGAAGGTCAGCTTTGGCCTTAATATTGATGGTTTATTGATAGCAAATTCGATTTTCAGTTACATAGTGATCATCTTCAATGCTGATGGAAGTTAAAAATTTCACACAGCGATGAGTGAATAACAACAAAGAACCACAAATAAACCTGAGTATAAACCAACTGTTGGAAAAAACATACCAGTGGTGTACAAATTAAACTCATAGACATTGGTATCAAGTTATCAGTAACCAAAAATGAGAAGCGAGCACAATAACTGAAGCCGCTCTTTATATTCACCTATACAGCAGACCGCGGAGTAGCAGGGTCTTGGAATGCCCTCTATGTGGAGTGTGTCACGTGAAGATTTAACAAATCTTTATATTCCCAGAGATTACCACAAAATACCAAAGTGCACTTGCAAATCATTAATTGAATATTTCAATTTTAAAATTGTACATTAAAAAACGCAGAGCAAAAAAGACATGGGGGATATTCACATCTTGCCAACATACGCTGGCGTGTTATTTTCAAACAACTTAAAAAACATGTCAGAATAAAAATCAACAGGTGAAGTTATATGGTGTCAGATTACAGGAGTAGAAAAGATGAAAAATATATAAATAAAATGACTCAAATATAACAGAATTAGTTATATAACAGTAACCGCCATCGCCGGCCTGAGTGGCCGAGCGGTTCTAGGCGCTACAGTCTGGAACCGCACGACCGCTACGGTTGCAGGTTCGAATCCTGCCTCGGGCATGGATGTGTGTGATGTCCTTAGGTTAGTTGGGTTTAAGTAGTTCTAAGTTCTAGGGGACTGATGACCTCAGCAGTTAAGTCCCATAGTGCTCAGAGCCATTTGAACCATTTGAAGTAACCGCCATGTGGCGCAGGGAGTCTGCCATATAAAGTTCTTAAGTTACATAAAATAATACATTGAATCAATCAATAGTAACTGATAATGTGCTGTCAGACTGACAGCTGATGCACAACTTCGGGTTGAGCAAAAAAGAAGAGAGAAAAGTGTTTCAGCACTAAGGAATTATCTGAATGGGTCGAACATATACAGGGCGGTCCATTCATAGTGACCAAGCCAAAAATCTCTCACGAAATAAGCATCAAAAGAAGAAACTACAAAGAACGAAACTCGTCTAGATTGAAGGAGGAATCCAGATGGTGCTATGGTTGGCCCGCTAGATGGCGCTGCCATAGGTCAAACGGATATCTACTGCGTTTTTTGAACTAGCAACCCCCATTTTTATTACATATTGGTGTAGTACGTAAAGAAATATGAATGTTTTGGTTGGACCACTTTTTTCGCTTTGTGATAGATGGCGCTTGTAGACTTGGCGGTAACTGGATACTGTACACGACTCGGCGCCCTGAGCAGAACTGACCGCCGCAGATCAGTGCTCCGGTATTTAAGGGGTGCCGACCAATCGCTAGTGAGTGGTGGATGTCCTGGACCCCATTGGTAGCGACCATCTCCCGTCCTCCTCACCGTTTCCGACGGTTTTCGCCCCCGCCCCGACCCTCGTAATGACCCTCCCCTGAAGTACGTCCATGATTATTCCCATGCCGACTGGAATGCCTACCGGGATCCTCTATCCACCCAGGTCGATGGCTTCCCCTTCACCTACTACCACCCTGATGATATTACCCATGCCGCCTCCTTTCTCCAGCAGACCTTGTCTGAGGCCGTGGAGGCCCATGTCCCTATTGTCGCCATCCACTCCCACCATCCTACCTTACCCCCACAGGCTGTCCTCTTCCTCCATGAATCCCACCATCTCTACCGTGCCTTCCTCCACACGCGGGACCCGGACACACTACAACGCCACCGGCAACTCCAGCGACACACCCGAAACTCGCTCACAGCTAAGAAACGCCAGGACTGGCGACAGACATACACCCTCCCTATCAACTCGTCCAAGTTCTGGTCAGCCTTCCATCGCCTTACCGGAACTAAACCCTCCCCCTACTATCCTCTTCTCCATGATGACCACCCCTTCCCTGACACCCTCAGTAAGGCCAATCACTTTGCCTCCTACCTCTCCGTTGTCTTTTCCATCCCCAATGATCCCCAGTTCGACTACCCCCTCTTTCTGGATGTACGCGATCGGACTGACACCTCTGTCCCCCTCCCCACCCTTGCACCTGGTTTCCAGTACTTGGACAACATGGCACACACAGAACTCAATGCGCCTATCATTACACAGGATCTCATTGCTACACTCTGCATGAAACGCAACACCGCTCCTGGTCACGATCCTGTCACCTACCGCCACCTACGTGAAGCTCCTGTCTCTTTCCTCTCCACCCTGGGAAGGCTCTACAATGTAGTCCTGTCCACCAGCTACTACCCGGACCTGTGGAAAACCTTCCGTATCCTGATGTTCCTTAAACCCGGTAAACCGCTGTCCGCCGTCTCCTACTGTCCCATCAGGCTCACCTCAGTCTTCAGCAAGGTCCTGGAATCCATCCTCACCTGCCGCATCCACCAACATCTCCACCAGCACCGCCTCCTTCCTGTTACCCAGTGTGGTTTTCGGCCGTCCTTCTCTTCCGATGACCTTCTCCTTCACCTCACTCATCTCCTTTCCGAACAGCTTAATTCCAGTCGCTCCACTATCTTCCTCTCCCTGGACCTCGAACGTGCCTATGACCTCGTATCGCATTCCGGTCTCCTCTTCAAGCTCTAAACCTTCGCCCTTCCCATTAACTACGTCCGTCTGATCGGCTCCTTTCCCTCCAAACGTCCTTCCTACGTCACCATCCATAACACAGATTCCTACACCTTTTTTCCCTCCACCAGTGTGCCCCTTCTGTACCTTTTGTATACGGCAGACATGCCGCCGCCGTCACCCCACCCCCCCCCCCCGTCCACCTTCTCCTGTTTGCCGATGACACCGCCTTCCTTGCCCTTGCCCCCACCCTGCAGCATTCCAACACCTTCTCCAATCCCATTTTGACCAGTTCACCGCTTGGTGCAAGCAGTGGTTGCTTAAGGTCAATCTCTCTGTCGCTGTGTGTGATTTTATATCTCTTGCGAACAGAAACCAGTTTGTCGCCATGTTTTTTAATTGTCTGTCTACTATGTTACCTGTCTGCATCCTGTGTATTTTAATTCGCTCTGCCAACCCTTCGCTTCCCAAATTTTCCACCGTTTTACAATTTAAGTCCCCATTTTATAGCATGCTTTTATTGTTTCTTAACCTCTCCTTACGTTTTAAAAAGTCTGTAGGCTGTAGAGCAGCGTAATAAGCTGTTGCCAGCCCGCCCCCTTCGGGGGGAATCGAAATACAATAAAGGAAAGAAAAGAAACCAATCACTATCCACAGACGTGGATCCCATTGGGTAGGCAGCTGCGGTCCCTTGTGGAGCTCGACATAGTTCATACTGCCAAACCATACAGATGATGCGCTACGAGTGTTCCGAGGGCTGATTATCTATTGTGGTGCGGTACTCTCTCAAGTCGTGGTTACCGTCACCAAACTTCGGCGCTCGGTGAGAAGTGGGACTCATCAATTCTGCTCGAACATGTGAAAGCCTGACTTGGCCGGCAGTGTTGCCTAATGTCTTCCTAATTGAGTACGTTTGGAGCTTTATCGACAATAACCAGCACACAGCCCGGGATTATGACGATCTAATGCGCCACTAGTACCGAATTTGGCACGATATCCCTCAGGAGGACATCCAACAAATCTGTCAATCAATGTCAAACAGTTATTAGGCTTGACATTGACTGACAGAGCAGCTAGATATCCTCCTGTGGGATAACGTGCCAAATTATGTCCATTTGGCACTTTAGACCATCATAATCTCGGGCTGAATGACTGCTTGATATGGGTCAGAGGTGGACCAACGCGTTAACGACTTGTTCAATCTGTAATGCTCTTTCTTTGCACAAATCATCCAATTTATCTCAAACTGTCCGTCCCCGGTAGCTGACTGGTCAGAGCGACAGAATGTCAATCCTAAGGGCCCTGGTTCGATTCCCGGCTGTGTCGTAGATTTTCTCCGCTCAGGGACTGGGTGTTGTGTTGTCCTAATCATCAAAATTTCATCCCCATCGACGCGTAAGTCGCCGAAGTGGCGTAAAATCGACTCAAATCGAAAGACTTGCACCCGGTAAATGACCACCAGAGGGGGGCTCTAATCACACGACATTTCTATCTCAAACTGTAATCATTCCTTATCTGTGTATGTAAATTATATCTTCCGAGTTCTGTCACATTCCTATGTAGTGCGTCTTTTTTTGGCTTAGGTTATACGTTTGTAGGTGCATTCAGTGGTATCTGTCGATACTGTAGTGATGATAGTAAAGAAGGAATAAGTTAAGACGTCGTAGTAGATGTTGAAATCGTACAGCGATAACTTACAGTGATAATGTAGCAAGCTGTAAACCACCTTCATTTCATTATTTAACCCGGGGAGTAAAATTATGTGTAAAGTCTGTTGAATGTCGCCAACTGCTCCTATTCTGAAACAATGGATGAAACCAGTCTGGGTAATCTGAGCGCCGTGAGTTAACGTTGCCCCAGCACATTTACAGTTTTGTACTTCAGTGTTCGGCTTTTTTGTTGAACTTGTAATGTAAGACCGTATGTCCTCACGAGAAGATTACGATAGCGTTTCAAATTTTTAAATTCGGTCAATAATTATATGAAGTACGGAAATCAATTTTTGGTGCCACTGGAAGCCGTTATACAGGCAACCTGCAATGTGAAAGTAAAGTGCACACCGTGCATCGTGCTAGCTATTTACTGATACAGATAATCTTGTGGAATGGGATGTATACTTTTTACACAGCCTGTACTAACGAAACGTCTTAGTTTGACTGTACTAAAAAAAAAAAAAGGACCAGTAATTTTCTGCGTCATTTCCTCATCAACTGAATGCCCAGTAAAACAAATATGCCACAGATACGCAATGTGATCAAAAGTATCCGGACACTTGGGTGAAAATAACTTACAAGTTCCTGGCACCCTCCATCGGCAATGCTGGAATTCAGTATGGTGTTGGCCCACCCTTAGCTTCTATGACAGCTTCACTCTAGCAGGCTGGATGGTGCTGGAAGGTTCTTGGGGAATTGCAGCCCTTTCTTCACGGCGTTCTGCACTGAGGAGAGGTATCGATGTCGGTCGGTGAGGCCTGGTACGGGATCGGCGTTCCCAAAAGTCCCAAAGGTGTTCTATAGAATTCTTGTGAGGACTCTGTGCAGGCCAGTCCACTACAGGGATGTTACTGTCGTGTAACCACTCCGCCACAGGCGGTGCATTATCAACAGGTGCTCAATCCTGTTGAAAGATGCAATCGCCATCCCCGACTTGCTCATCAACAGTGGGAAGCAAGAAGGTGCTTAAAACGCCAACGTAGGCCTGTGCTGTGGTAGTGCTACGCAAAACAACAAGGGGTGAAAGCCTTCTCCATGGAAAACATTACCACACCATAATACTACCGCCTCCGAATTTTACTGTTGGCACTACATGCGCTGGCATATGACGTTCACCGGGCGTTCGCCATAGCCACAACTTGTCATCGGATCGCCACATTGTGTACCGTGATTCGTCACTCAACACATCTTTTTTCCACTGTTCAATGGTCCAATGTTTACTCTCCTTACACCAAGCGAGACGTCGTTTGGCATTTACCGGCGTGATGTATGTTTTATGAGCAGCCACTCGACCACGAAATCCAAGTTTTCTCACCTCCCGCTTAATTGTAGTAGTACTTGCAGTGGATCCTGATGCTGTTTGGAATTCCTGTGTGGTGGTCTGGACAGATGTCTGCCTATTACACCATACGACCATCTTCAAATGTCGGCAGTCTCCGTCAGTCAACAGACGAGGTCGGCCTGTACGCTTTTGTGCTATCACATCGGAAACAGTGGACCTAGGTATGTTTAGGATTGTGGAAATCTCGGGTGCAGACGTATGACACAACTGACACCCAATCACCTGACCACGTTTGAAGTCCGTGAGTTTGTAAATTTGTGGTATGGTCTTATGGGACCATCTGCTGAGGTCATCGGTCCCTCAGTTTACACACTACTTAATCTAACTTAAACTGTCTTACGCTAAGGACAACACACACACCCACGTCCGAGGGAGGACACGAACCTCAAACGGCGAGAGTCGCGCGTAGCGTGACAAGACGCCCCTGACCGGGCGACTACCCGCGCGGCAGTCCTTGAATTGCGCGGAGCGCCCCATTCTGCTCTCTCACGATATCTAATGAATACTGAGGTCGCTGATATGGAATACCTGGCAGAAGTGGCAGCACAATGCATCTAATATGAGAAACGTATGTTTTTGAGGGTGTCAGGATACTTTTGATCACACAGTGTATTATCTGTTCGTAATGTCGTCAAGTTTATATTGCTTTTAAGTTCAAGTCAGATGAAAGTATCTGTACTTTAATAACGATTGAACACACGCCTTAAAAGTGAAGCTACCTCATTAGTGTATGCCGTAATTGCGTAAGGCGGCATCAGCACAGCCTATCTCGGTGTTGCTTCGTCAAAAACTAACGCTGAATTGACATATATCCCAGTCATGGGTCGAACAAAGATGTTAATTATTTAATTATAGATAGGCCACCCATCTGTTACATTTCGCGTGGACAAGAGAACGTCAGCGTCATTTCCAAAACATGTGTAATTAATTACAACTGCTTTCTTAAACTTACAGGTAACTCAACGGCGCTTATTAACACCAAACGGGCAACTACGCTAATAAAGCTACAGACTATCTTTGATTACTGCAGCCTTTCCTGTAAAATAATATTTTTTGACTTAATTTGTTTCAAGTTTGGTTTTCACTTCATTTAAATACACATACAAGGGTGCTATAATCTTAACAGTTACCACGAGCATTGGCAAAACTATTTCGAGCTCTTCCCAGTCAACAGACGGTAAAAGCCGGAATAAAATCCGACGGAGACTGCTCAGTTTCCCAGCAAGTAACAGGACTGCTAGCTTACTGAATGTGGGTTGCCCGATTAGCAGTGATTAAAACTTCGAAATGGATACTGCCGTTGCACTGAGATTTAAAAGCCACCACCGAAGCACGAGCACTAGTTTGACTGATACGCCGTTTGCTAGATTCAAAGTAGGTGAGCGTTTGGAAAAACTCTTTCTGCTTGTCGCTTATTTCCAACTTTCTCTCTGTAAGGATAGATATAATCTAAGCGGCTTTCGGAAATAAACACGATATTTCAAATATGCTAATCCGAGAGCTTACCGTTTGCAGTAGCCAGCGAGCGATTTCATAGGTTCGTTCAATACATTTATAATACCTTGGTGTTTGAGATATATTCAGGCGACATTATCGTGAACGAAAGAACCTAGCATATCACACGCGCTACCAGCGTGCTCTTCTCTCACAGTTGCAAAGGTTCACCTCATAACCCAGTTCGTTTTGCTATACACGGTTAGCCAGTGAAACGGGTAGCTTTAAATAATTAACTAATTCTTTTATTTAATGGTTACAAATATAAAGTACAAAGGTAGCCATTTGCTGTGTAATAAGTGAAAAAATTCTTTTTAGAATACAACATCTGCCAAATGTCCTCCTTTCGAATCAATGCACTTCTGCAGCCGGGCCTGGAAGTTTCCCATGACATTTTGCAGCATATTGCCTGGTATTCCTTCAGTTTCGTCCCGAATTCGTTGTTTTAGGGCAGGGATAGTTCTGAGTGGATCGTTCTGAAAACCTCGTGTTTTTAAGTAACCCAACAGAAAAAAGTCGCAGGTTGTCAAATCTGGAGAGCGAGGGGACCCCGTTTCGGGAAATAATGCCGACTGGAAACAAAGTATTCGCAGCATTCATGGCAACTCTTGCAGTGTGGATTATTGCCCCATCTTGTTGGAACATTGTGTGTTCATTCATGGAAAACTGGCGAGTTCTGACGTAAGAAAGTTCTGGATCATCACAACGTAACGCACAGAGTTTGTCACAGCACTTCAATTGATAGCCTCAAAGAAAAATTGGCCTGTGATTCCTCTTGCCTACATTGTGCACCAAACCATCACTTTTTGAGCATGAAGAGGCGTTTCAGGAAGTGCGCCAGGGTTTTCCTCCGACCAGTAACTGAACTTTTGTTTATTAACAAAACCTGAGAGGTGGAAATGCGCCTCATCAGTCATCCACAAGTGGTTTTCTTGGGCGTAATTTTCTTCAAGTCCTCTGACCATTTCCTCACAAAATCGTAATCGTTTCTGATAGTCACTTGGTTTGAGAGAGTGCACAGTATGTATTTCTTTTCGGTGAAAATGTAAATCTTGACGAAGAATCCTTATCACTGAAGTGTTACTTATTCCAGGTTGTAGAGCATGTTGTTTGGCAGATCGGCATGGACTTCTGAGCATTGCCTGTTGAACAGCAGCGATGTTTTGAGGGGTTCGAACGGTTTTTGCACTCCCACCTCGTTTTTGAGACGTTGATCCAGTTTGTTCAAGGTTGTTTATCCACGAACAAATTGCGTTATCCGAGGGAAAAGGCCTGTTGCGCGGTATGTTGAAATGGCGTCGAAAAGCACGCCGCGTTTTCACCAAACTCTCACCACGCTTTAACCGCGTAGCTGCGATGTTCACCCGTCCAACGATCCATCGCTACTAAATGGCGGGACATGCAGGTAGAACGGAGCCGGCCACCATTACCCCACCACTCACATTCCAGCTGTCAAGGCCATCTCCAGCCTGCCCTTTTCACTGGCTAACCCTGTAACTTTTTTTCCAATTGCCCATTGCCTGTCTATGTTTTATTCTCTGAAAACACAAAAATGGTGCAGTCTACTCAGTAACAGCTCCAGAGATTAAATAAAATCTGGGCGAACTACAAAAATCCCTTGGGAACGTCAGTATTACCTCCACTTGAGTCCCTGCTGACGTACTGCCCAGGAGGTTAGTCAGTTAGCTAGCTACGAGATGCAGAACATAACTGTACTGTTTCTTTTTTTACTTTTTTTTTTTTTTTGAGGGGACGAAAGACGAGTTAGTTCACAGGACACGTCTACATGATTACCTTTAACATCAACAACCAAACGAAGTCCAGGTTGGAATGTCAACAGCACCTATCTTTTCTCTATTTTTCCTTAATATTGTAGACAACATTATTCTTTCGTCCTACTCAAGTAACCAAATTTAAAACATTGTGTTTTTTCACATGCTACCAGCTTGTAAATAAAGAATTGACTGTGCAATATACAGTGCTTTGTAGGAGACCTGATGTTAGTTTGGATTTAAAACTTGCTTTGCTACTAGTCAGACATATTATGTCATTGGAAAAATGATCAAGAATTTTTTATTGACGGATACTGAACTCTTTTGTAAGCCGCTAACAGCTTTAATAAAGGGTGCAAAAGGTCATTTTCCTTTTAGTGTTGTAGGTTGGATATCACTCTTCTTATCAGACTGTAAAGCATTGCTTGTAATGATACACTCCGGGGAGCCAAAGAAACTGGCACACCTGCCTAAGTGCCGCTACACGACTTGGCATCAACTCGACGGATGGCTGAAGTAATGCTCGAGGGAACTGACACCATGAATCCTACAGGTCTGTCCCTAAATCCGTAAGAGTACGAGGGGGTGGAGGTCTCTGCTGAAGAGCACGTAGTACAGCACCCCAGATATGCTCAATAATGTTCGTGTCTGGGGAGTCTGATGGCCAACGGAAGTGTTTGAACTGAGAAGAGTGTTCCTGGAGCCACTATGTAGCAATTATGGACGTATGGGGTGTCTTGTGGGAACTGCCGAATCGACATGATTGGATGGAGGAGATCAGACAGGATATTTACGTACATGTGACCTGTCAGAGTCATAGTCAGATCTAGACGTATCGTATAAGGACCCCAACTGCACACGCCACACTCCATTACAGTGCCTCCACCAGCTTGAACAGTCCGTTCCTGACAAGCAGTGTCCATGGATTCATGAGGTTGTCTCCATACCCGTACACGTCCATCCGCTCGATACAACCTGAAACGGACCTCGTCCGACCAGGCAACATGTTTCCATTCATCAAGAATCCAATGTCGGCGTTGACGGGCCCAGGCGAGACATAAATCTTTGTGTCGTGCAGTCATCAAGGGTACAAGAGTGCGCCTTCGGCTCCCAAAGCTCACGTCGATGATGTTTCGTTGAGTGGTTCACACGCTGGCACCTGTTGCAGCACTTTGTGGATGGAGTTGCAATTCTGCCACTTTGAAAGATTCTGTTGTTTACCCGGCTGCAGCGATGTCGGAGATCTGATGTTTTACCAGATTTCTCATATTCACGGTACGCTTGTGAAATGGTCGTACGGGAAAATGTCCACTTCATGGCCTCCTCGGTGACGCTGGGTCCCATCGCTCATGCGCCGACTATAACATCACGCTGGAACAGCAGAACCGATATAAAAACTGCGCCAGACACTTGTTGTCTTATATAGGCATTGCCGACTGTAGCGCCGTATTCTGCCTGTTTACGTATCACTGTATTTGAATACGCATGCCTATACGAGTTTCTGTCTCGCTTCAGTGTATTTTGTAGTGAACTGAAAACTTCTCCTCTCTGGCGTGAAATTACATGAAGATTAATAACGGAATGGACCGATACTTGGTACCAGACTGTAGTGAATTGAGAATTCTTTGATCTCTTGCATGAATTGACATGCAAATTACTACGTGTCTATATTGCCCTGCGTTGGGCGTCAGAGATTAAGCTGTATCAATAATCAAAGAAACTCAAACAGCAAAATGCTAAGCGATTAAGGGGTTGATAAGCAAATGGAGCCGTTTCTTTAGGTGAATAAACATGAAATGAGAGGATTTACTTTAGTAGCGTTTACACAAAAAACAACACAAAGTATTACAAATTTCAGGGCCGAATTGACTAAGCTTGGAGATTACTAATTAATTAAGGGGAATTTGGGGGACTGAATCATCTCAGCATTCTTCATATTCATTTATCGTGATGACGGCGGGAGGCGCTGATCTGGACAACCCGTCCCTTCGGAGCTGTGCAATGGCGAGCCGAAAGCTGTCTTATGTGGCCCGCGGCTGTGTAATGATGGCCCGAAACATACATCGTGTGCTGTCGCAGCCGAAGCAGCGTTATCATGGTGTCGGAAGGCGGATGGTAGGCAATGTGGCCCCGAAGTCCTCTCGCTTCCGCGCTGTCACACCGACTATCATCTTTCCTTGTTGTCACTCTCCTAAGCTCAGTAACTAATCCAAATTTTCTCCTTGTGAAGTTGTCACTGGCGGATTAAATTTGCAATGCTGCCCAAGGACTGATCGCCATCTCGTGAACACTGCTCCCAGTGATGGATGGAACCCTCGTGGCTTGCGTGGGATACTGTGTGACTCGAGAATAGGCGTATTTCTCCTGTTGTCACTGTCATAGCTATTCCCAGCACTGATCGCACATTATCCGGATGTCTCTCTGCATTTCTAAGTTGCTCTCAAAGTAACCACACTCGACTTCTTTGTAACGGCTATCCCTGCATGAAGCCCGGACATTCTCATCTTTGTGCTTCGTCAAAGAATCTGTTGATATGTTTTAAGCAGGCATATTTCTTCCGTAGTTCTTTAGGCTCACACGCATCCCTGTGTGAATTCTTGGCTCTTTTATGTCTATGCTCTGCACCAATGGCTACAGGAGTCCATCAATTTTCGGCAACCTTATCAGTGTCCACCAGGCTCTTTGCAATGTGTCCAATTTTAAGCGAGCCGAGGTCATCCTCCAGCCGACCACCTGAGTGATTACAGAATGCATGAAACTTCCTGGCAGATTAAAACTGTGTACCGGACCCAGACTCGAACTCGAGACATTTGCCTTTCGCGGGCAAGTGCTCTACCATCTGGGCTACCCAAGCACAACTCACGCCCCTTCCTTATAGCTTTATTTATGCCAGTACCACGTCTCCTACCTTCCAAACTTTACAGATGTTCTCCTGCGAAACTTGCCGAACTAGTACTCCTCGAAGAAAGGATATTGCGGAGACATGGCTTAGCCACAGCCTGGGGGATGTTTCCAGAATGAGATTTTCACTCTGCAGCGGAGTGTGCGCTGATATGAAACTTCCTAGCAGATTGCCCGCGAAAGGCAAAGGTCCCGAGTTCGAGTCTCGGTCCGGCACACAGTTTTAATCTGCCAGGATGTTTCATATCAGCGCACACTCAGCTGCAGAGTTAAAATCTCATTCTGGAAACATCCCCCAGGCTGTGGCTCAGCCATGTCTCCGCAATATCCTTTCCTCCACGAGTGCTAGTTCTGCAAGTTTCGCAGGAGAGCTCCTGCAAAGTTTGGAAGGTAGGACACGAAGTACGGGCAGATGTATAGCAGTGAGGACGGGGTGTGCGTCGTGCTTCGGTAGCTCAGATGACAGAGCACTTGCCCGCGAAAGGCAAAGGCTCCACGTTCGAGTCTCGGTTCGGCACACAGTTTTAATCTGCCAGAAAGTTTCATATCAGCGCACACTTCGCTGCAGAGTGAAAGTCTCATTCTACAGAATGTATCTCTGGCGCTCGCCCTAAGACGTCTGACTTTCCAATCTTCCTGGTCACTGGCACTGTGAGTCGACAAAAGTGGGCCCCAGCGGAGGTATCAGAAAACCATGTTTACGTCACGATGTACAGGTAAATATGTGAAGCATTTTATACTGTTTTCTGACACCTGTTAACATGCTACATCAACTGCTGGTGTAACTATTTACGATACTGTAGTGCCAGTGTTGTTCAGAGGTACAATGCAACGCTTCTGGACAACCATCAGCTGTCTAATGGACAACGACAATGAAAATTTGTTCTGGACTGTGACTCGAATCCGTATTTCGCACTTATCGCTAATGGTCGCCTTATCATTAAGTTATCCGTGCACGCTTTATGGCCAGGCCCAAACTTCCATTTGTCATCAACCGTGTGACTACAACCAGCACTTGTACGTTCATCATTTATATTTCCATATAGCTGAAACTATTTAATCATAGGTTGCTCAGTGTCGCTGGATAAATACGATACTGTAGCGTCTGTGTTGTTGAGAAGTACGATGAAATGCCTGTATTTATCAGCCAAACCGAGCAAGTCGCTTTCAATTAAAATGTCTTCCACGTACAGGACTATACATAATAGAAGTACAAATGCAGGCTGTAGACACATGGAAGTTTCGGTCAAGCACGCTCGGGTAGTCTAATGGGAAGGAGACCACTGGCGATAGGTGTGAAATACGCGGTCGAGTCCTGGTACTGCACAAATTTTCACTGTCGTCATTCCATTATACAGCTGATGGTTTGCCATTTTGGAAACTGCGAATACATTTTATGTTGTACAGAGTTAAAAACAGCGTTTTTTCTCGAAATTTAGCGAGATTCTGTTTTCATAGAACAACTTGATACAAAGGGTACTAGGAACCTTTAGCATTACAATTGTACTTATTTAATTTTTTCGAATTTATTTTCGTCAGTTTGAATACATCACTCCATCCTCCAAAACCAGTTCCTAAACCAGTCCCCCCAAGTTTATATTGGGAGCAAGACACAATCGTTGTCCCAAGCCCTGAGGATGTCATGATAACTTGAAAACTGCACTCCATCCAACTAGCAATTCTTTGAGAAACATACTAAAAAATTTCTTTGCTTTCTCTCTAATGGGATTTTGCGGCTGTCGAAGAGTTGTAGATCGGCGTAGGTGCCATCCTGTTAAATGGAGGCGGGATAAAATCAAACATTCAACAGAAAGTGCATCGAAGGCACTCATATCTTCGTAGAAAAAGAAAACTTTCGAAAATAACTCGCTATTATAATGTGGAAAGAGGTGCTAGCCAATCACATATCTGCTACACAAATAATTTCACAGCCTCAGAAGGGATACTGAATTACAATTAATAACAGAAGTTTGTAGACCTTACGTGAGCCGACAGATTTCGTTTCGTTCTTGACGGATGTCGTGCATGACAGTTTCCGGCGGTGAGCGAGAATACGCCATGTCAGCACTATTCGTTAACTGTAACAGAATCCATGGATTCTCATGAGTTTTGTTATTACACAAGGACGCCGGTCAACGTCGACGAAACCTTGCACGCTGGTTCACATTGATAATTAGTTCCTTACGAACGCGACGAGTCTAGATTCTGTTGACTTTTCATATTATGGAGCATTTTCTTGGCAATGTTTCTCGTCTATACCTACAAAATAACATCCGTTATATTCTCTAAATTCTTCTAATGATGGGATGTAGATTTAATTTTTTCGTTCTTCAACATAGGGCTCGATGTGAGCGCCTTCCCATTAAGCGAGGTCATTTGTAAATCTATTGGCACCACCAAGCCAGGGTAAATATTATAGCAAACAGCTGTACTAGTATTTGAATTTCGTTTCATTCATGCAGTTACCCGTATAATTAAAATTCTGTTGCAGATCAAACATGCTCAAAACTGCAACTACAAAAGAGTAAATAACATTAATAGAGAGTAAACTGAACGGTTCCGTAGAAGGAAATCTCATATTCACATATGAATTCAATTGAAATTTGATGGACTTTACTAACAGCTGGCGGTGGCATCTATTGAGTAATTTTACTCACCTGGCCTGCTCTATTTCGCTGGTGCGACTCTGCCGCAGTTTGACCACCAGCACACGGATGATGTTCAGCAGAAACAGGAAGTTCAACTGCAGACAAGAATTCTCTAGTAAATATAACATGTGGTTCTGCTCATACAGTACGTTTAAAAACCTCAGTAGCGTCGTAGATGACGCTGAGACAAGTAATTTAGTATAAGATGCAGACGTCAGCAAATTCCGCAAAAGTGAATGAGAAATGTTGAACATGTGCAAAGTACAGTACAACAAAAGCCTACCGCACTTCGTCACAAGTAAATGAGTCGATTCCCACGAGAAAAACAGGCCACGGAGCATTCGTCACGAAGACAGGTCTTAACTCGCTCGTTCGCTCAGCTCAGCAGACAAAATGCGTTTCTAAACCTCTTAACTCGCACCTAGGCTTGTACGTACTAACGAGAATTGCATATTTTATTAGAATCTGCTGTTATGAAGTCTTACCGATTACCATTACTACAACAAAATTTAACATCAATTCTCGACATAAAAAGTATAACGGCTTGTTTGTAACATTTAGTCTCTCCTGCTTAACAGTACTCCTTTCATGCAAGATGTTGTGCCTCATGCAGCCGATGATGACTTTGACATGATTTTAATTTTACTGTACCCCAGTACAGTCTTCGTACTCTCTATCATTGTAGGACTAACAACAATGAAATTCCATAATAATGGATTTCAGAAGAAGATGCAATTCTCGTTTCAACATACACACCGAGTCACGAGTTAACAGGTTTAGAAAGGCAGTTTTTTTGCTGAGCCAGCGAGCGCAGCCTACCTTCGTGACGTACGCGCCACGGCCTGTCTTTCTAGTAGGCCTCGTAAATAAGTATAAGCTTCCGAAACGCATCGTTACCAGTGAATGACCTCTACCTCTTCATTAAATAATGTCTGGCAACAAAGAAAGTGACAGAAGGGAACACACAGAAAAAAATAACAGCTTTTCATTAGTTACAGGAACTACAATAATTTTGGTCTCCTGCGTTCATAACACTTCACATTTACAAGAGGTTTTCAAAATTTGAATCGTGTACTCGAGTGCTAGTATTGCGTCGCGCAATAATCCCTTCACTCCCATGTCCAACGGCTGCGTGTGCGGCGAGATATGTGACGTGATGTGTTAAACTTTTCTTATCTACTTTTAGGGTATTTCCCGACATTTGCAACCCCGTGTGTCTCGTATTTAATTACTCGACTATCGTCATCTTCAATAATTACGGCGTTTTTAAACGTTAACAAGAATCACCCAGTACAGTTTAACGTTAATAATTTGATAATACTATATTGACACAACACAGCGACTGTGAATGTTGTTTACATCAGTATTCCGAAAACTACAGACGGAACTATGCAGAAGACTTAACTTGCAGTAGTCCGCATGAACACTCGATGACAGCTGTAGACAAAAAGACTAGTAGTCTACTGGTCTAACTGAGTACATGATCCATGCCTTAATCCATACTAGTATTATAAAAGCAAAAGTATGTTTGTCTGTCACGATTTCACGACCAAACCGCTGAACATACAGGTGACCCAAAAGTCAGATAACATTAAAAAAATCAATACCTCACGGCATAACGTAGTTATAGAGGTAAAAATTGACACATATGCTTGAAATCACATGGGATTTTATTGAAACCAAATAAAGTGCACAAAATTAGCAGCAGATGGCACTTCAGTTAATGCGAAAGCAAAAATTAACTTAACAATTGTTTTTTAATAAAGGCGACATCCTCAATAAGAAATGCTCAACATGTTGGCCATCACTCATCAACAACACCTGTAGTCGAGGGACAATGCTGTGAACAGTACCGACAGTATGTCAGTAGGCATGGTGAAAAATTACGCTCGGATGTAGTCTTTTAGCACTGCTAATGAGTTCAGATGATTGCGCTGGATTTGCGACCTTAGATAGCTCCCCAACAAATTATCACACGGATTGAAGTCTAGAGGCGGCCGCTGTGGCCGAGTGGTTCTAGGTGCTTCAGTCTCGGAACCGCCTGGCTGCTACGGTCGCAGGTTCGAATCCTACCTCGGGCATGGATGTGTGTGATGTCCTTAGTTTAGTTAAGTTTATGTAGTTCTAGGTCTAGGGGACTGATGACCTCAAATGTTAAGTCCCATAGTACTTAGAGCCGTTTGAACCATTCTGGGAACCCAAACGTGACGGAAGTGGTGGCTCAGCTCGCGATTTTTGTCAGGCTACGTGTGCACGAGACCTTCCACACGTGTAGCAATATGGCGCGGAGTGTCATCCTGCCTAAAAGTCGTACCTTCCAGCAGGTGTGACTGTGGGCTCTCCCAGCTTATACTGCTGATGAAGGTTTCTCATATCTCCAGCCGGGTGGTAGCGTTTATATATCTCGACGTTTCGCCAGAAGATTGGTGGTATGGCACTTCCCGACACATCGCGATACATCAACTCTACCACCCTAAAGCAGAACCGAGAAACATTCATCTTCCAACAGGTGTTTCTCAGCCAGGCTATGGATGATGTGATTCTATAGCAAATTGACGTACCTCATACCCGACACGCCAATAGTTTTTGTTGTGACTTAGCAAGACAGCCAAGTCACAACGAGAGGAAGCCGAAAGGCACGCGTTAAGCTCACGCAGATTGGCGTGAGGTCTGGAACAGTACAATGTCTTCAGAATTGCAATAAAGTACGAAAATCTTGTAATACTTAACTTTAATCCATAATCGGTGAACATTGGTCTGATGGTACTGGCATCACAATATATATAGCAACGGATTATGGCGTGTTGCTAGGTCGTAGCCAATGACTTAGCTGAAGGCTATGCTAACTATCGTCTCGGCAAATGAGAGCGTTTTTGTCAGTGAACCATTCCTATGAACGTCGGCTGTACAACTGGGCGAGTGCCAGGACGTCTCTCTAGACCTGCCGTGTGGCGGCGCTCGGTCTGCAATTACTGACAGTGGCGACACGCGGGTCCGACGTATACTAATGGACCGCGGCCGATTTAAAGGCTACCACCTAGCAAGTGTGGTGTCTGGCGGTGACACCACAGTTTTAAAATCGGCACCCCAGATTTCCTCGAAGAAAAAGGGTCGGATCAAAACTGATGTGGTAATTCTACACCGCCTTGTGACCTTCCCGTCATACAAAGAGGTTTCCAAGACAGTTCTTGGATTTTCTGTAGCCCAAATTCTGCCGTAATAGTTGCTCACCTGTGATGTCAATGACGTTTTTCCGTCCAGAGCCATCTGTTGGTCGGGTTATGAACTCGGGTTTGGTGGTTTCAGTCAAGCGTCTATGTCATTTCAGGCACGTTTGTCAACTGCTACCTACATTATTCCGTGAATCTGTACTTTTTTCAAACATTAACAGACTTTTGGGTCACCCTGTATTTTGATGAACTCTAATGTAGAGATAGCTTGTACTCTGAGAAATTACGTAGGATACCCCAGTAAGTAAAATGAAAAAGTATGGCGCACATCACGAATTATGTTACCCGAACGGGGTAACTATTTCACATGTAATGGCTTACTCACCATCTCGCAACATAAAAACTGACATACGATCGCAGCCGCGGGTCACAGATAGCAAGCTGATATTAGCAGCTAATGAAACGATCTACACCCTAGTATAAGGAATATTACAAAGACACCTAGTAACTAAATCATAGGGCCAGAAAATTACAAACGAATCCGTAACTAGAGGATGGGCAAAAGAAAATGTCCTGGAATAAACTTCATGCACCCTAGGCAGGCAAATTAACTCTCATCATCTGCACCCTTTGTCGCCTGTTTTAAAGCGCTTAAAATATTATCTGTGACACTTTTACACTGCTTGTCAATTTCTAACGAACAACTGACACTTGTTAAGATACGGCTACCAATTGCTACACAACAACCGACAGTGGCTACAGAACACACCGCCAATTTTAGTAAACGGAAATTTAGAGGACAGGACGTGTTAACTGCTGCCAAGCTTGTGCACGAACGCTCTTTGTGCCTTCGGCAGTTCATGCTGCAAAGTGTTTGACGAAGCTTGTTCTGGATACGATTAGTTCGGTATTCCCTGTGGTAGGGCAACATGTCTGCAAGACATCATCTGAGTGCTTACTATCGTGGACGAGCAGTTGGACGCCTCCAAGCCTGTCAAAATGTCACTACTGTGCTCACAGCAATGGGTGTGTCCGAAGGTACCAGCTCGCATTAACCCTCCGTTACTCGCGCGAAAATTCGTGACATGGTCACTCGCGCGGATGACATGTGTCATCCACAAAGCAAGCGGTCTATTTGTATAATTTGAACCGTCTTCATGACTGATTTTATGATTTTTTATTAAATCTAAATATAATACATTTAATTTTCGTAAACATTATAATATATTCTAACGTTTGAAACAGTACGACCACTCGAAGAACAAATCTTCACCTGAACTACTGGCATTACATGGTCCCCTCCGATTGCTTACCGACGTACGGTTCTAAATTCAAAGTATAAGGTGGGTTTACATCAACCAAAGCAGACACTTCTAACCCATACATTGCCGGTTTACTAGGGATTATTGCCTGAATGGAATGGGCAATTTCCTCTAAATGCCAAAAGCTGTTCGTCAACAGTAAGATATTCACTAGGTGAAAAATATTTTTCGATATTTCTGGCAATTGTTCGTGAATAGTTCAAGTACCTCTCTGATAGGAGGCAACTTATCAGTCTCTCTGCGAACACCTCTATCACAGATATTATGAAACCTAAGACATTTCAACAGAAACCTGAATCGGTTTTCACTTATGCATAAATAACATGATTCAAGTCCGTTTCCCTTTGAGTTATACCACAATTTCGATATACTCTTCTTAGAACATATCAAAGATCCAGACAGATATAACAAACCAATGAAAGCTCTGATATCTATCGCATCTGTTTCTTTAGCATCCCTTTCCCTAGAGAAGTTGCCATGAACTTCACTGATGGATATATTAGTGCATATTGAGATGATGCTTATTATGTTTTCATCCAAGAACAAATTCAGAATTTCTATTTCTGTCTTTTTTTAAACGAGCTTGTACATTAGGATCTCAACTAAACTCTGTCCGAGGTTGTTTCTCCTTTTGACATTTCTTTCACAATCTAAAAATAAAGACAATACTAGGTAACACGGAAGGTAACTGCAGTCAGTTTCAATAAGTACAAATTTACGCACATGAAAGATCGATTGAATCTAGGAATGCAATGAAATAATACAGACTTATTTTGTTTCAGATTGTGGCAACAGAGCTCGTACGGACGACTGGTGTCCTCCAGAGTATAATAATGTTTCATAAACAATGTATCTCTCGTAACTGAAAGCCAGGAATAATTGCAGCTAACTACTGGAGAGTTAACAGAAAGGTACTGAAAATGGCGCGCTCTCAACCCTGTCCTGTCAGACAAAATTGAGCGGGGAAGTCATGTGGATGACGACTGTCATCCGCGCGAGCGACCGAGGGTTAAAATCAGCAGCTGAATGTGGAAATCCTATGAAAAAGGATGACAGTGGTTGTAGGTGGAACACCACACCGAAACGGGATTAATATGCAGCTCATGGAGCGAAAAGGAAATGGCTGGAGACATTCTACCACGCGTCTCTGCCAGAATCATTTCGCAGCGATTAAATAAGACTGAATTGAATCTTCGGAATCCTGTTAAATGCACCCAACTTCAGTCACACCATTGCTGAGAAAGAGTTCGTTGCTGTATGGAGCATGCTGCTATGGGCCAGCAGCAATGGTCCAGAGTGATGTTCTCCGACGAACCCCGATTCACTATGGTAAGTGAATCTGGTCACTAGTTAGTGTTGAGAGAGGGGCGAACACATTGCACCACTAGAATGTTCATGAACGTCATCGATATGGCCTAGGCACACATTATGCAGTGTGGACGAATACCACTCCACATATTTGTGCGAGGTACCGTTGCAGCACTGTAGTGCAGCAGAGAGCCTATTCTGGATCATGTCTGGCTGTTTAGGGGTGCGGTAGGTCCCAGCTTTGTGTTTATGGACGACAATTCCTGACCACACTGGACCACTGAGGTGTCGAATACAATGGAAAGTGAACGGAACAGCCTGCGTATTGCCCAGACATAAACACTTTAGCGCGTGCCTGGGATGCTTTTGCCAAACCAGTTTCTCAACGAACAGCCCCTTCCCGAACCGTGCAAGAACTGAAAATCACCTTCAGAGAAGAATGGGACGATACTCCTTAAGACTCCTCAACAGCTTGGGTGACAGCGTGAACAACAATGCAAAATGTGCACTAGTGCCTGAAGAGGGCGTATTGTTCACTGAGAGTCTGATATCGATCGTTATGTTGAGCATCTAACCTGTGTCAGACATGAACGGTACTTAAATTTGTTATCTTGCTTTCACATGTGATGAAATCTGTACCACTTTTCGTTATAAATATACCACTGCACCTCTGTTGCGTATGTACTGTTTTCAAATCGTCCTCTATTGCCAGTGATTATTCTAGTCCAACTAGGTCTCTGTTCCTTAACGGTTGCCCAGCAGCATTTTTTTTTCTTTTTTTTCCGTACCCTACACCTATACAACAATAATCGTAGCTGATCGACTGACTATCAACCACCTCATGCGAATGACAGCTGACTGAGCAGAAAAGTCTTTCAGCAACATGACTGAATAAAATCACGGCAGTATAAGCTGCCTCTAGCCTCACTGAAAATATACCGTTACTCATTTCAGTTATTTGTTTCGCTACAAGCTAACTGAGTCGCCAGTGAAGCTTCTCAGTCAGCAACATTGCAGCCAGGAGAAGGCCGAACTGAAGTCTCGTGAAACTTTGAGGAGCTTTAACACCATGTCAGTGGAATCACTCCGCATGGCGCCGGGAATCTACCCTATAGGCATCGACGTTGAGTCAAAGGATGCAAGATACTGACTGAAGATAAGAAAAATGGGTAAGGTATTAGCCAAAGCAGGGAGGAATATATAATACAAACGCCAACAGAGAAGGCGGTTTGTGGGTACGTTGTAGAGCATATGCAACAGTGATATGCGTCACAGAGTACACACATCCATGGCATAGTTCACCCCTTGAGCAGACGTAGTGCTAACACAACACAATTAAAGCGTGTAAATCACAGCCAAATGAAATAACACTGTTGGGGAGTTCCCTGAACACTCTGTACTACACTGTAGACAATTTAGACACATGAATAAGTCAGAGAAAAAGCAAGATATCTTAAATAACCCAAGCGATGGTCCAGCCCAATGGACACATTTAAATACTCTAAGAAATACAGTCTCCATTGTACTTTCTAACGAGTCTGTACGGACAATGTAACAAAAGAGAGCGAGTGAATCACGCAGTGATGAGGCCACTGACAATGCAAGCCTATTTTACGTAGAATAATTAGCGACAGGCTTTTAGCCAGTATCAGTCATACGCAACCTATAATCAGAAGGAGAAATACACTGATGGAAAAAATTCGTAATACCAGAAAATAATTAATTTAGTGTAACGCAATTTCGGGAATACATCTGTCTATGTAATATATGTGTTAACATCGGAAGATCACAGGTCAACGAAAACGTGAGACAAACCATGGAAATTGTGAAATGCTGGTACATTAATAGCCCATTCAACTGCCAGAATGTTGAATGCAAGCGTCCGCACGTGCATGCATTATATTGTACAGGTGCCGGAGGTAAGTTCGTGCGATAGACATCCATGCCTGTTGCACCTGGTTTGTCGATACAGAAACGTTACTGCTGTTTGGGATGACGCTGAAGTTTTCGTTCAATGATGTTCCATGTGTGCTCGATTGGAGACAGATCTGGTGATCGGGTAGGCCGAAAGCGACATGTCGACTCTCTGCAGAGCATGTTGTGTTACAACAGTGTTATGTGGGCTAGCGATACCCTGTTGACAAACATCGTCTAGTTTGTTGTTCATGTATGGCAGCACAACTGGCCGAATCACCAGACTGACGTAAAAATGAGCAATTAAGGTATGTGGGATAATCACGAGAGTGCTCCTGCTGACATGGGGAATCGCACACCATACCATAACTTCAAATGTGGGTCTAGTGTGTCTAGCACGCTGACAGGTTGGTCGCAGGCCCTCAGCTGGCCTCCTTCTAACCAATACACGACCATCACTGGTTCCGAGACTGAACCAGTTTTGATCAGAAAGCACAACGGACCTCCACCCTGCCCTGCTATGAGCCCTCGCTTGACATCACTGAACTCTCAAATGGCGGCGGTTTGGGGTCTGTGGGATGCACTCATCAGGGTGTCCGGCTCGGAGCTGTCCTTGACGTAATCGATTCGTAACAGTCCGTTGTGTCATTGTGGTGCCAACTGCTATTGAAACTGAAGATGAAGTTCGATGCTCCCGAGCCATACGCCGAACATGATGGTCACTGAGACGTACGGACTCTGGTCTTCTTGTGATCGTACAATCTCGTGACCACCACTGCCAGGAATCATGTACAGTGGGTACATTCCTGCGTATGACCTCTGGTCTTTCTGATCGTACAATCTCGTGACCACCGCTGCCAGGAATCATGTACAGTGGGTACATTCCTGCGTATGGACTCTGGTCTTCTTGTGATCGTACAATCTCGTGACCACCGCTGCCAGGAATCATGTACAGTGGGTACATTCCTGCGTATGGACTCTGGTCTTTTTCTGATCGTACAGTCTCGTGACCACCGCTGCCAGGAATCATGTACAGTGGGTACATCCCTGCAAAGTCATTCTGCAGTATCGCAGAAGGAATATACAGCTTCTCTTAGCCCTGTTGGACGACCTCTTTCAAACTCAATGAGTTGTTGATAATCCCAAAATGTTCAAATGTGTGTGAAATCTTATGGGACTTCACTGCTAAGGTCATCAGTCCCGAAGCTTACACACACTTAACCTAAATTATCCTAAGGACAAACACACACACACACACACACATGCGCGAGGGAGAACTCGAACCTCCACCGGGACCAGCCGCACAGACCATGCCTGCAGCGCCTCAGACCACTCAGCTAATCCCGCGCGCCGTTGATAATCCCCTCTTTGTTGACTTGTAAAGGCATTCTTGACGAACATCAATTCACCACATCCAGTCTCAAAGGTAACTAACACTTAGGACCGTTACAGCGTGTATTTAAACAAACGTGATTTGCATCCTCATAGTGATGCGACTAGCGTCATTCATATGCGAGTGACACAAAAAACTGAATAGTCATCATCTTTCGGATGTAGAAACACGTCTACTAACTTTCGTTTATGCCACACAACTCCTTCTTGGTGTTGCGATTACTTTTTACGTCAGTGTACATGTTCAACTGATGCGTTACATTTTAGATGACTGTTATTTCATGAGCGTTAGAGAAGTGGCATTAGATCAGCAGTTTTGGATGTTAAAGGTAGCAGCCAAACAGGAGTGCAGGGCTGGAAACTCTCCCAAGATCTGATCTCTTTTTACTTTAAGTGGTCGGCATTTCTTTTCTGTTATACAAAGACTTACAAATAAAAGTGAACCACCCGGATGGGAGGAGGAAACAGAACGAAACTTCCCTGGTTCTTGGAATATGTGATGTTATTTCAGTGATTATAAATCGAATCAAATTTACAAAGAACTTCAGTATATCAGCCCTCTTATCAAAATGACGTTGCACTCCCTCTTACCTGGATCCATGCAGTGTTTCTTTTTGGAAGAGTGTCATTGTCAAGAATTCGTTATATCCTCTCCTAAGGCGTGTGATGGATGTGGATTTTATATGCTTTATACTTGCAGTGGGGTGGAGTGAACGGACGATCTGTTCCCACAGATGTCCTGTCGGGGACAGATCTGGGTATCTTGTTAGCCGTGCAGTTATCATGCAGACAGTTCAGACTCGTATGCCATTTGGAAAAGAGTATCACCTCGATACTGTTACATTAGAGGTAATATTTGATGATACAGGCTGTCGATAACGTACTGTTCTGACGTCAGAGTCCGGCCGCGGTGGCCGTGCGGTTCTAGGCGCTACAGTCCGGAACCGCGGGACTGCTACGGTCGCAGGTCCGAATCCTGCCTCGGGCCTTGATGTGTGTGATGTCCTTAAGTTAGTTAGATTTAAGTAGTTCTAAGTTCTAGTGGACTGATGACGTAAGATGTTAAGTCCCATAGTGCTCAGAGCCATTTGAACCATTTTTTGACATCAGAGTTCGCTCAGTCACTACTAGACACTATCTGAAGTAACAGACCCACACCCTGGCGCCGGGATTAACACTGCTTTGCTTCTCGAACCTATGGCAAGAATGGGACCTCTCCCAGGTAGCCACTATACTCGTTGACTATGGTCACCCGGGGTAGTGAAGAATCGCGTTTCATTGCTAAACAAAATGTGACCGATTTTCAGCAGCCCATGCTTCCAGGTAACGGCACTAATCAAAACGTAGCGCTTCTTTTGTGGTGTCATCGGCAGTATACACATTCCGGCTGCCGTTACTCTCCAGCCAATGGTGCGGGATGACGCATTCTGGCCTCGGATGACAAGTGCACGAGCTAACGGATTACGATAAACTTGGTGCAGAAAAAGGCGTGTGTGCTGGCCCTCACGTCCTCATGCAGCCCAACATTGGGACAATTAAAACCTAAACTCCGCCCGAACAGGCCATCAAGGCCCAACGGTACCGACCGACTGCCGTGTCATCCTCAGCCAATAGGCGTCACGGGATGCGGATATGGAGGGGCATGTGGCCAGTACACCGCTCTCACGGCCGTATGTCACTTTACGAGACCGTAGCCGCTACTTGTCAGTCAAGTAGCTCCACAGTTTGCCTCATAAGAGCTGATTGCGATCCGCTTCGTAACACCGCTCGGCAGACCGTATGGTCACCCATCCAAGTGTAAGCCCAGCCCCACAGCGCTTAACGTCGGTGACTTCAGGGGGACCGGTGTTATCGCTGCGGAAACGCCGTTGACAGACAGTGGTACCGCTGTCACATTCAAATTCAAAACAACTCTGGATACTATCGTGGGCTTCACAGTGATAAATCAACGTCTGACGCTTGTTACGCCCATTATATATGGATTATGGTGACTGGTAACAACATTAGTGTGCTCTGGTAGCTATCAGAGTGAGTTTCAACTGTAATAATTTACATACCCACAGGTGGTGTCTCGTTTTCTTGTTATACTGACATTCGACGAAGTTTTCTAGGTGCCTTACGCGTTTTTGCCCGGCTCTGTATTTTCTATCGCGTTTATTTTAGATCTCAAAAAATCCAAGTCTTTCTTTTCTATTCTCAAAGATTACCTTCATTAGAAATAGGTTAAGTGTGACTTCAGGTAATTAAATACTGTTAATGTTGAAGAGCATAAACACAATCAAGTTCATATGATTAACTCATGCGTGTTTAATTGTTTATGGACCTCCGCTGCTAACCAGTACAAATGTTCAAATGGAAATAAGAGAGAACTTCGACCTGTCATTTAATTGGCATGGAATAATAATTAAATAAACAATTGTATGTAGATAAATATATAACTCCGAAAAATAATTTACAGTTACCGTTACTTCTCATTTTCCATACGTGGTCGAAATCGAAGAAAGAAAGAAAGGAGAATAAGAATAAGAAGAAGAAACCGCAGTTGTTACTTCTCCGTTGTGTTTTACACTGTAATATTGCTTAACAAAAGAAATATACGAGTACATTTTCTTTGCACGGGATATGGATTCTTGTTGAAATCATTATGTGATAATCGTTAATATTAGCTATAGCCTGGGTCGAGAGACTGTTCTTCATATGACGATGATTTTTGTTTTCAAATTCATTTTCTAGTGTTATACGACTGCAAAGCTAACGACATTGGACAACGTTGAGATAAATATTTTCTAGTACATTTTTGTTGCGCTACTGACGCTTGTAAGTCTGTATTTGTCCTGTGGATATAATCGCTGCGCATGAAACTATATTTGATACTGAATGTGCAACATGCGAACGTTCCTTCGTACTCAATTCACATGCATAGCAACTAATTTCATCTTTGCCATAAATAACGCTGCAGTTTCTACAGAGCAGAACAATGTTCGTGTACTGACTTCTAAGTTAATTTTTTCTGTACTGTGGCAGCAGTCTCTACTGAATGAAAGCATACGAACAACTGTGTCGATGTTCTTTGTGTTTTCGACAATAGTTTTCTGTTCTGTCTGATAGCGACCATACATACCAGGAAGGACGAACAAGCATTGTACTCGTCTAAGTAATCTGTTTCGTACACAACCTGGTAATTTCCGCTAAAGAAGCCTCAAAACCAAGTCACTCAATTTATGTACCGATAGTTGACCTCCTGTGATATTCAAATTTGCCATGCATACGGACAGTTACATTTTAGGCATTATTTATCGAATAATTGTCTTATTTCATATTAATTAGTCGACTGTGGAAAGGCATCGAACGAACAAGCATATGAATATCACGTCCTGATGACGATCACTAAAGACGAGGCACGAACATGGAATAGGGAATATGGAGAAGTAAGTCTGCCGTGTCCATTCATCAGAGGAACCAGTCCAGAATTCACCATTAAGGCATTTTGGAAAACAAAGGAAAACTTAGATCTAGCTGATCGAACAGCTATTTGACCCTTTGTCCTGATCAACGCGATTCTTGTGTATTAGCGCTGCTCTGCTCAGCTTAGTCGAAGGAATCGAAGTCTGTTCGCCGAAGAACAATAGGATGAGTATTAAAAGAGCTATAACATTTGACAGCAGGCCAGCACCACGTAACGTACTGAAAGTGACGAATGAAAACGGATCTGCTGTATCACATTGCTTAACAAATGAGGTACTCAAATAATTGCCTAATAAAAGCCATTCAATAATTTTCATTCCCAAGTGTCTCTGAAATGGCAAAGACCACAAACTTACGGTAGGAAATGTATGGTTTAACGCCTAAGTACTGAAATACTCCTCATGCTTACTGAAGTAGGTTTCTAGGCGCATGTGCCTAATTGAAGCAATCTAATTACGTTTGGTTCTTCCCAAAGCAACTAGATTCCGTACCCTAGAGATTAGTAATTATAGCGTAGATCTGATCTGTTTCTTTGTCATTTAATCAAAAGCAATCACAAGACTCAACCACATACGTCCCCTCTAAGATATTAGAAATTCCGCACGCGAAAGATACGAAATGCATTTGTTATCACCAGTAAATTGTCAAAACGGTCTCTACTTTCTTGCAATGTCTTTCAGGTGAACTACTTTCCGAACATACGTCACCCAAAATCTCATTTCTTGATGATAAGCAATTATTGTGCACTACAGTCTGCCGGATGCAGTTATTGGGGACACAAAGATTTCCATATTCAACTTTTGACTGCGCATGACATGGAATCTACTTAGCATCTACGGGATAATAGTCCACGGATGTTTTACGTAGTCTGCTTAACCAATATGATGAAATATTTTCGTTGAAATCACTTAGTTTCTCTTATATCTGATCCATTAAATGAATAAGTAAATAAAACAAAAACAAGAAAGTAGGAGAAAATAAGTCTAATAAAATGTGCTAGTGTCGTACCAAACTCTATACTCACCACTATAACGCCAAGGCGGGGACCCTCCAGAATCCAGAAGTATGGCGTCAGGTTGTAGCCCCACCAGCACCTGAAACAGAGTGTGAAGTGGGGTTCTTCTTTGCTGTGTAGCCTGCAGATTCTGGTTGAAAAATATTTAAAGATTAATCCTAATTCGCCAGATTTTAATACATAATTGGCATCATACCGGAATATGAAAGAAGAACTCACTATCAAATATAGAAATACTTAGCTCTAAAAATATTACATGTATGACGCTCTTTCTTAAACAGAACGTTTCGCAGGTGTTTAGTCATGAGTGAAGCGGTCGCGATTTGCTTTCAACGTAAAGACATTCAGCTTCGGAAACTACTGCTTGTAGGCGACTAAAAATACACTTGCTCAATATTCAGGTCTGAGTGGCTAATGCCATGAACAGCCTTTGTGGCGCCAGACAAATTGTCTGTCAGAAGGCTGTGTATTTGTAATATGGGTGACCTCTTATTCCGTAAGTGATGCCAAGTAATTACATTCGTGGTGATTTATTATGTTTACTATAGTTATCTATTGTCGACCGTGGTGAGCTCCGTATGTTCTTCCACATTTTAACTACTTTAGGCCACGCTCCTGTCTCGGCTAGTTACGTGTGTAGCAGCAGAAAATCTCAGAATAAGAGCATCAGAGTCAAATTATCTTGTTTGCTGAAAGCAGTTTCTAAAACAGGAAACCTCAATGGCGACCGCATGTGGTGCGTAAACCTAAACGAAATCCAACAAAAATGCAAGAGCCACCGCATCTCCTGAAAGTGCATGAGAATTATTCCTGGAAAAGGTGTGAGTTAATGAATACGCTAAACCAAAATGCGATAGATGAATAGTAGAATTTGCCAGCAGATTAGTTATACAACTTCAGCGTGGTAACGATAAATACACATCGACCTGCGTATCTCACATTCCTTCCAAACAGCACCTCAGAACCACAAAAGAAGTGGTCTTACACATTCCCTGAAAACGCCGCCGTGATTATAAAGGGTTACTTGTAAGTCACTTGAGTTTACAGATGCGTTGCATAGAAACAGATTCAGGTCACCACGTGATCTGAGTCAAGTAAAATGCGAACAGATATCCGATATTATACTGTAGGTGTGAAAACTGTACACAATACCACAAGAAACCGACTCGAATTAATCCAAACTGATTTCCGTCACAGTTCCCCGTCGTATGAAAGCTGTTGCATTGTTTGCAGCCGGCCGCGGTGGCCGTGCGGTTCTAGGCGCTCCAGTCCGGAGCCGCGCTGCTGCTACGGTCGTAGGTTCGAATCCTGCCTCGGGCATGGGTGTGTGTGATGTCCTTAGGTTAGTTAGGTTTAAGTAGTTCTAAGTTCTAGGGGGCTGATGACCACAGCAGTTGAGTCCCATAGTGCTCAGAGCCATTTGAACCCTTGTTTGCAGGTTCCTGCGACCTCATCTTAATACCAAAGTCTGCTCCCAGATGCGTTCATAATCACACTAGACAAGTGTCTGCTAAAACTGTTTGCTGCAACGTGCTGATGGGACTGACGAACAAGAGAGAAGTGCATTTGACAGTTCCTGACATGTTAAAACTCTGCCGGACCGGAACTCAAATCCGGGGAATCATTGCCGTTCATGGGAAAGTGTTCTGCCAACTGAGCTACCCGAGCACTACTAGGGCACATCCTGACAGCTTCACTTCCTCCCGTACCACACCTCCTACCTTTCTTCCAAGAGTGCTAGTGCTGCAAGTCAGGCAGGTGTAATTTTGCGAGGTTTGGAAAGTACGAGGAGTGCTTCGGCTGTTACTGTTGTGGTACCACTCGCAGCGGGCAGGAAGTTCTGTGTGTGTGTGTGTGAGACTGTGTGTGTGTGTGTGTGTGTGTGTGTGTGTGTGTGTGTGAGTGTGTGTGACTGTGTGTGCTGACCTGTTGGAGCCGCCGTACCGGACGGCCGTGGTGACAGCCCACGCCGCAGTCATCAGCACCGGCACGCCCCAGCCCAGCAGCGAGTAGGCCACCAGGTAGGACCCCTCCTGGAAGACCGTCACTGGAACAAACACAAGCAGTGCAGGCGGTGACAGATATCTCCTGCTGTTCTGTATAAGTTTGGAGAACTTTATTATTAGTTATCATGTTGTTACGATATAACCTTCACTGTCAAGACTAGTTTCTACGTCTACACTACTGGCCATTAAAATTGCTACACCACGAAGATAGCGTGCTACAGACGCGAAATTTAACCGACAAGAAGAAGATGCTGTGATATGCAAATGATTAGATTTTCAGAGCATTCACACAAGGTTGGCGCCGGTGGCGACACCTACAACGTGCTGACATGAGGAAAGTTTCCAGCCGATTTCTCATACGCGAACAGCAGTTGACCGGCGTTGCCTGGTGGAACGTTGTTGTGATGCCTCGTGTAAAGAGGAGAAATGTGTACCATCATGTTTCCGACTTTGATAAAGTTAGGATTGTAGCCTATAGCGATTGCGGTTTATCGTACCGCGACATTGCTGCTCACGTTGGTCGAGATCCAATGACTGTTAGCAGAATATGGAATCGGTGGGTTCAGGAGGGTAATACGGAACGCCGTGCTGCATCCCAACGGCCTCATGTCAATAGCAGTGGACATGACAGGCATCTTATCCGCATGGCTGTAGCGGATCGTGCAGCCACGTCTCGATCCTTGGGGATGTTTGCAAGACAGCAACCACCTGCACGAACAGTTCGACGACGTTTGCAGCAGCATGGACTATCAGCTCGGAGACCATGGCTCCGGTTACCCTTGACGCTTCATCAAAAGAGCAGCGCTTGCGATAGTGTACCAACGATGAACCTGGGTAAACGAATGGCAAAACGTCATTTTTTCGGATGAATCCAGGTTCTGTTTACAGCATCATGATGGTCGCATCCGTGTTTGGCGACATCGCGGTGAACACACATTGGAAGCGCGTATTCGTCATCGCTATACTGGAGTTTCACCCGGCGTGATGGTATGGGGTGCCATTGTTTACACGTCTCGGTCACCTCTTATTCGCATTGACGGCACTTTGAACAGTGGACGTTTCGTTTCAGATGTGTTACGACCCGTGTCTCTACCCTTCATTCGATCCCTGCAAAAACCCTACATTTCAGCAGGATAATGCACGACCCCATGTTGCAGGTTCTGTACGGGCCTTTCTGGATACAGAAAACGTTCGACTGCTGCCCTGGCCACCACATTCTCCACATCTCTCGCCAATTGAAAACGTCTGGTCAATGGTGGCCGAGCGACTGGCTCGTCACAATACGTGAGTCACTACTCTTGATGAACTGTGGTAACGTGTTGAAGCTGCATGGGCAGCTGTCCCTGTACACGCCATCCAAGCTCTGTTTGACTCAATGCCCAGGCGTATCAAGACCGTTATTACGGCCAGAGGTGGTTGTTATGGGTACTGATTTTTCAGGATCTGTGCACCCAAACTGCGTGTAAATGTAATCGCATGTCAGTTCTAGTATAACATATTTGTCCAATCAATACCCGTTTATCATCTGCATTTCTTCTTGGTGTAGCTATTTTAATGGCCAGTAGTGTACATCTACATATGCAGGGTGGTCCATTGATAGTGAGCGGGTCTAATATCTCACGAAATAAGCATCAAACGAAATAACTACAAAGAACGAAACTCGTCTAGCCTGAAGAGGGATACCAGATGGCGCTATGGTTGGACCGCTAGATGGCGCTGCCATAGGTCTAACGGATATCAACTGCGTTTTTGTAAATAGAAACCCTCATTTCTTCATATTCATGTAGTACGTAAAGAAATATGAATGTTTTAGTTTGACCACGTTTTCCGCTTAGCGACAGAAGGCGCTGTAATAGTCACAAGCGTATAAGTAAGTGGTATCACTTTACATTCCGCCAGTGTAGACATTACCTGTGTTAAAATGGACAGTTTACCAATTGCAGAAAAGGTCGATATCGTGTTGATGTATGGCTATTGTGATCAAAATGCCCAACGGGCGTATGCTATGTATGCTGCTCGGTATCCTGAACGACATCATCCAAGTGTCCGGACCCTTCGTCGGATAGTTACGTTATTTAAGGAAACAGGACCTGTTCAGCCACATGTGAAACGTCAACCATGACCTGCAACAAATGATGATGCCCAAGTAGGTTTTTGAGCTGCTGTCGCGGCTAATGCGGACATCAGTAGCAGACAAATTGCGCGAGAATCGGGAAATCCAAAAACGTCGGTATTGAGAATACTACATCAACATCGATTGCACCCGCACCATATTTCTATGCACCAGGAATTGCATGGCGACGACTTTGAACGTCGTGTACGGTTCTGTCACTGGGCACAAGAGAAACTACGGGACGATGACATATTTTTTGCACGCGTTCTATTTAGCGACGAAGCGTCATTCACCAACAGCGGTAACGCAAAGTGGCATAATATGCACTATTGGGCAACGGAAAATCTACGATGGCAGCGACAAATGGAACACCAGCGACCTTGGCGGGTTAATGTATGGTGCGGCATTATGGGAGGAAGGATAATTGGCCCCCATTTTATCGAGGGCAATCTAAATGGTGCAATGTATGCTGATTTCCTACGTAATGTTCTACCGATGTTACTACAAGATGTTTCACTGCATGACAGACTGGAGATGTACTTCCAACGTGATGGATGTCCGGCACATAGCTCACGTGCCGTTGAAGCGGTATTGAATAGCATGTTTCATGACAGGGGGATTGGTCGTCGAAGCACCACACCATAGCCCGCGCGTTCACCGGATCTGACGTCCCCGGATTCCTTTCTGTGGGGAAAGTTGAAGGATGTTTGCCATCGTGATCTACCGACAACGCCTGACATCATGCGTTAGCGCATTGTCAATGCTCGTGCGAACATTACGGAAGGCGAACTACTCACTGTTGAGAGGAATGTCGTTACACATATTGCCAAATGCACTGAGGTTGACGGACATCATTTTGAGCATTTATTGCATTAGTGTGGTATTTACAGGTAATCACGATGTAACAGCATGCGTTCTCAGAAATGATAAGTTCACAATGGAACAACAGAAATAAAATGTTCAAGCGTACCTACATTCTGTATTTTAATTTAAGAAACCTACCTATTATAAACCGTTCGTCTAAATTTGTGAGCCGTATGTTTGTGACTACTACAGCGCCATCTATCACAAACCGAAATAAAATTTATCCAGCTAAAAGATTCATATTTCTTTATGTACTACAAGAATATGTAATAAAAATGGGGGTTCCTATTTTAAAAAACGCAGTTGATATTCGTCTGACCTATGGCAGCGCCATCTAGCGGGCCAACCATAGCACCATCTGGTTTCCCCCTTCAAGCTAGACAAGTTTCGTTCTTTGTAGTTTTTTCGTTTGACGCTTATTTCGTGAGATATTTGGCCCGGTCACGATCAATGGACCATCCTGTATACTCCGCTATCCACCAAGCGGTGTGTGGCGAAGAGCAGAATTCGCGCCAAAGTCATATCCCCCCCACCCCTCTGTTCCACACGCGGATCGCGCGAGGGAAAAACGACTGTCCGAAAGTCTCAGTACGAGCTCTAATTTCTCTTACCTTTGAATGGTGATAATTGCGCGACTTGAAAGTTGGTGGTGATAATATATGCTCTACATACTCGTCCCAGATCGGATTTTAGAATTTAGTGAGCAGCCCCTTCCGTTAAGCGCGTCGTTTATCTGGAAGTGCGTCCCTCTTCAAACTTTCTATCAGATTTGTAACGCTCTCGCGATGGCTGAATTTATCACTCACGAACCTTGCAGCTCTTCTTTGGACCTTCGCAATCTCCCGAATCAGACCCAACTGGTAAGGGTCCCATACAGACAAATAATACTCAAATACTGGACGAACGGAAGTATTGTAAGCATTTTCCATTGTTGAAGGACTGCATCGCTTCAGGATTCTACCAATAAACCGCAATCTAGAGTTCGCATTACCCGTTACTTGATTAACCTGATCGTTCCATTTGAGATCATTTCGAACAGTCACACCCAGATACTTGACGGATGTTACCGCTTCCAAAGACTGGGGATTTATTCTGTACTCGAACATTAATGGAGATTTTCGCTTCGTTATACGCAGTAGGTTACACTCACTAATATTGAGAGATAACTGCCAGTCATTACACCACGCGTTTATTTTCTGCAAATCCTCATTGATCACAACTTTCGTGTGATACTCCTTTCCTGTAGACTGCAGCATCATTGGAAAACAGTCTAATGCCGCTGTCAATAGACTCAACCAGATCGTTTATGTAAATCCTAAAAAGCAGCGGACCTGTTACGCTGCCCTGAGGCACACCTGATGTTGCGCTTGTTTCTGTTCAAGTCTTCCCATTCAGGACGACATACTACTGTCTTCCTGTTACAAAACCCTCTATCCAACCGCATATGTCATCAGATTGACCGTAAGCGCGGACTTTTGAGAGCAAGCGACAGTGCGGAACTGAGTCGAACGCCTTTCGAAAGTCGAGAAATAGGGCATCAACCTGGGAGCCGGTATCTAGAGCCTGTTGTAGATCATGCACAAAAAGGACCAACTATGTCTCACATGACCTCTGTTTCCTAAAACCAACAGATCATTCTCAGTTGACTCATATACATACAGAAGTGCTAAAAGAGATGTCAAGTAATGAGAAACAGCATTATGGGATTTCTAGGACAGGTTACATTTATAGGACGGTCTTGCTAAATAGAAAACGGTCCGCAACTCGTGGGTTAGTGGCTAGCGATCCTACCGCTGGACCACGGGGTCCCTGGTTCGATTCCCAGCCAGGTCGAGTACTTTCTGTGCCCGTGGACTGGAGGTTTGCGTTGTCCTCATCATTTCGTCATCATCATTATCATCATTCGTGACAGTGCCTCGCTTGACTATGTAACAAATTGGACTGTTTAAAAACTGGGACTTTGTACGGGCGCTGATGACCGAACAGTTGAGCGCCCCACAAACCAAATATAATAACATCAACAGGAAAGAGATACCGAATTCTACGTTAACGTTAGAATACACGCCTAATAATATATCTCATTATCAATCTCCTAATAACGCACTCTCTTTCACCGCATTAAATAGATTTTGGTTTAGTGCGGCTATTAAACTACGGTAATTTTATGTGACCAGAATGATAAGTAATTCACCCATGTGCAGAGGTCGTGCCGAATCAGAGATGAAATTAAGCCCTGTCATGAATCTAATTCCTCAAATAACATGCAGTACGCATTGGCAACGCAAGATCCGACCGATCGTACGACGACATGATTTAATTTTCCTTATTTTACTTTAAAGTATTATGAAAATCGTTACAAGTGGTTTGCAAATTCTCAAACGTTAAGCAGGCTTGGGGAAATGGTATGACAGTTGAAAAGAAGATTCATGACATTTATTACACAAAGTATTTTACTTTTGAATACAAAAAGCGTAAATAGTTATTGGAATTCACTCTAAACTCTCACAATTTAACGAATTTGTTTGCGTGACCTTCCTCTGCAGCAAGCACAGAAATATATATTTTGTGAAATAATAGAATACCACTACAAGAGAGGACTTTCATAACAATAATAATAATTTCACCCAACCCCTTTCCACTCACTTGTCCATCAACCTCTCCACAAAACATTTAAACCAACGCTTTCAATCATTCTCTTAGAGCTATTACATTCATATTCAACAATCTACAAATTGCACTGAATAACCACTAACACCTGCACCCCACAAAAAGTTAAATGTACATATACTCTCTCTCTCTCTCTCTCTCTCTCTCTCTCTCTCTCTCTCTCTCTCTGTCTCTCTCTATCTCGCTTACACACTCACTCACACACACACACACACACACACACACACACACACACACACACACACACGTACGCAAACAAACAAACAAAAAAAAAAAAAAAAAACAGGATGAGACACATAGCGAACTCACGGCAGTTACGTCTTGAAATCACTCTTTACGATAAAATATGTATAATTAGTGACAGAAGTCTGATAATTCATTACAACAATAAGGGCAGACAAGATGAAAAGTGGGAAAAAGAAAGTTCCGAACATAAAAACATGTTTATGTTTCGCAAACAGAGCTGTAATGCGACCTCCAGCATGTGACCAGATGAAAGGAATCCCAGATGCCAACTAAAACCTATAAGCCAACTAAAAACTATAAGTAATCGCTTATTTACATAATAAACGAGACGTGAACTGTTTTACAATCTACAAATAACACATATCGAAAAAAACTGTATCATTCTATACCCCACTGATGATGCCTTGAAGTGAAAAAACGAAATGTATCTGGGAGAAATATAAAACACTGCAGCATGAAAAGACGATTTTTATTTACAAAACAAATACCTCACAGTTTAAACTGATCTGATTGGCTTGACAACATCTCAGCAATGGACTATTTCTCAACAACGAACAAGGTAAAAATAATTAGATGGGAAAAAGAGAGTGCGGGAGCTTCACCGTTGCAGAAAGCAAATTACGACAGTGATTGCAAATAACTGGAAATAATAAGCATGCAAACTACGAGGGGGTGTCCAAAAAAACTAGAATATTTTTAAAGGGTATTTATTTTCAATTGTTTACGAAACAAACTTAGGCCTTTCAAAATACTCTCAATACATTTGTCGCACCGGTGCTTCCACTGTCCGAAACATTTTTTGTACTCATCTTTAGAAATAGCTGACAGCTACCCCCTCGTTTTTTCTTGACTTCTTCAGTGTTGTCAAATCGGTGTGCTTTCATGCCCCTTTTAATGCGTTGAAATAATAAAAAGTCGCACGGAGCCAGGTCAGATGGGTAAGATGCGTGGGACAGTGGAACGTCGCCATTTTTAGCCAAAACCTAACAGAGATGGCTGTGTGTGCAGGTGCGTTGGCACGAACCCTTTTCATTCACAAATCTTCCGTTAAAATTCTCTGAACTGATCTCCAAAATAACACACTAATCTCTGACAGTTGCCTATCGACGGTCTGTGAGCATTAGCTCCGGAATTTTTTCAATATTTTCGTCGACTGGGCAGTTGATGGACGTCCAGAAAGAGGTTTGTCATCAATCGACATGTCACAATTTTTAAACCGAGCAAATCTCACGTACAATTGAGTTTTACCCACGCCGTCATCTTGGTAAGCCGTTTCCAACACTAGAACAGTTTCAGCAGCATTTTTACCTAGTAGAAAATAAAATTTTACTGCTTCACTTTGGTCAGTTAGACTTTCCATCATGAAAAACGCAAGAACAAAACGGCGCTACCAAGAACAATCGCTACAGTTGAACAGAACAAGCCATGTCGACAATACAGGTGTCACTAGTGGCAATGAGTTGCTCTATACACGCCTAGCGGAAGAAAAACATACTACAATAACTACGCCCACAGGAATGATATTCCGTTTTCTTTTAGGTACCCCTCGTATACTGATAGGAGGATTCACTGCCAGACTGTTAACAGAACAAAATGGCCTCACATCCCCATCTTTACATAACTTTAGCGCAAATTCCTTATTCGATTCTCGAATCATTTGAAAAGAAAGTTAATATTGTTAACTCGAACTAGAATATTTATCAGTTAACTCCCCTATCCCAGATGTTGAACTTCCCAGTGACATCTACTCTTCCTTCCAACAGTAACCTTGCTTTGTACCCCCCCACTCCTCCCAGGGTCCCCCTTATCCTCTCCCGTCCTTCTCCCAGAGTAGATTCTCCTCCATCCCTCCACTCCCCAAGTCCCTGCACCCCCATCTCAGCTGCTTTCCTCTCCTGTCCCTTCCCTCCCTCGACCCCCATGTGGTGTGCCCCCCACCTCGTCCCCATTTCTCTCCCCTCTTTCTCACCTCCTTTTCCCTTCTCCCTTGTACACACCCCTGTCAGATGCTCCCCGGATTTTTATTCATTATCATGTGGTCTGAGTTAATGTTGTGTTTGGTGCCATTATACAGTGTCATCAAGTGATGTGGTTTTAAATTGTGTGCTTGACCTGTATATAGTCCATGATTGTTCATGTAATTCTCTCCTGTGGCCGACTTTTAACTACAGTGATTTTAAGTGCACAAGAAATGACAGCTGTGTTCTTTTTAACTGTCCCCCTGTGCATTTCCCTATATTAGTGTGTATTTGAACTCTCATCATCTACATGTCCCCCTTTTATTCACCTGTATTTTTTTGTAAGCATTCCCATTTCATGCATTTTATTAAACCGTTTGGCTGAAGAGAGGTGGACTGTGCCACTGCCAGCTCTCCCCTGACTCATATGCGGCAGGGGAATGAAATCGCCATGTGGTCTCAACATTACACACAATACAACAAGATTCTATTTGCAAAATAAAAAAAAAATAAAAAAAATATTCACTCGGAAATATTCATTTAACACACAAACTACAAAACAGGGGAAAAATCACTAGCGATTCACTGACCAAAATAAGTACGAATGGCGTTACTTAGCGTAGCTGCCCAGTGTGTCCAAACAACGGACGAGGCACAAGCGCAAAGTCCGATGCGGCTCGAAAGCAAATCAGTTTCACACGAAATAAGTAGAAAAATATGCAAAGAATTTACAAGGGTTCAAGATAGGGCTTTACTGGCTTCCTAACTCAAACAGATCACGACTTACCTAGTTTTGTGTCCACTAGCAACACACGTGCTTACAGACCAAAGGCAGTCAACTTATGTCCCCTATTCAGAGCTGAGATGTAATATTTAAGAGAGGGAGGCGGCGCCCATTCCACTGACCAGTGAGGACGAGCAGAAAAGCCGCTAGAGCTACTGGCTTGTTTTGCAGACAGCCTGAACGAGGCTGGAAGGCCTGTGATTCACCAAAGTCCGTTCAGGGAAATGTTTTTGCGATACCAAAATTACGTGAAAAGCGAAATTGTAAAAGTTCGTACTGCTTCTTAGGATAATAAGTTAAGGGACTTCTGTGGCTTCTGCAAAGCATTCCAGCCAATCACTCATGCTTCCAAACTAAATGGACAATGCGGGAAAATGAGACCATTATGGCTATGTGAGAGAGAATGCTGTATGTAAAGAAAAATAAAACAAAATACCATCCACCCTTCCTCCCTCGAGTTTGAGTGCGATTTTAATTTGGTAGATTAAGAGCAATCAGCATCGTGAGATTAAAAATGAAATAAATTATGAAAGGAACGCGGAACACAAATAACGTACGGAAAGGCTGCTCCGCATCGCCCTCGACAACCGCCTATATTTCGACTGGCGAACACTCCGTCATTTTCAGGAAATAAATGAAGCCAGAGATCGTTGTCAAGGCCAACATGAACCAACAATTGATGAGGTAGAACTAACCAAGGACTAAATGCCATCATATTCCGCAAACAGCTAGCATCAACTCGCAACCAAAGACAATTAACTTAAGATGTTGTCTAAATGGTTCAAATGTCTCTGAGCACTATGGGACTTACCTTCTGAGGTCATCCGTCCCCTAGAACTTAGAACTACTTAAACCTAACCAACCTAAGGACATCACACAAATCCATGCCCGACGCAGGATTCGAACCTGCGACCGTAGCAGTCGCGCGGTTCCAGACTGTAGCGCCTGGAACTGCTCGGCCACCCGACCGGCTGTTGTCTTAAGTGTAATACTAATTACCTATGGGCTCTTAACTAGCAATAACTCTGTCTTTGTGTTATTTGACTACAGTCAGTGCAAAATTCCAAGCAGGTTTTGCTTTTATTGCTTACTGAGTGTTTATGTTGCAATATACTGTGATTTATTGTTTCACTTGAAAGCGAAGACTATTTTAGCTCTGCAATATCGGCGCTTGTCGCAGACAGTACCCGTCTGCAATCCTGTAAGCCATATAAGGTTCCTTTGTGTTAAAAATTATAACAATACATACTTCTGTGAACATGAGATATGTTCTCGATAGCGACAGCGTCTTTGTACAACCTGTTAAAAAGATTATCTTATGTGTTTCGCATGTGTAGGTCGACTATAAAAAGTTTTTGGTCTAAACAGTTCTCGCCAGTAAATGATGTGTTTTTGCAGCAGACTTTTGGTTGTTAATCAGGATATTCCTCAAGATGAGTGCCTGGCAAGGGAGTGAACCATTAAGAAGGTGTGGTCGGTGGTCTGTGTAACAAAGAACACGTACACATCAGCAGCAGGTACGTAAGTGATGGGGTACGTAGAAGAGCTACCATAATACGTTAGTGTTGTTCGTGTTGAGTGTTCTTATCATGCCTGGCAGGATGTATAAAAGACGTGAACAGCGTTAGACATTCAGTTACCACTCTGAGGGGCATGGAGATGCCACATACTCGGGTGTAACAGTATTATCAGCAACAGACAGAGTTAAAATATGGGCTCCTATGGGTCTCTGTTTGGCCGGCTATTCGATTCATGCAGTATCGACAGTTGTGGGGCTGTCGGCTGTGACAGTGACCCGATACTGGATTGTGAACGTTAGGGTAGGCGTATTCAACGCTGAAGTCGACCAGGTATAACCACCACAAACCCTTCACATCTGCATCCGCCATCAGAGAACAGGAATTGGACTTTTCTTCACCTGTTGCTTATTTTTACCGACCTATCACCTGATTGCTAACAGTGGATCATTTATTGCTTCTTGGCCGCTATGATCGGTGTATGGGACATGAGTGGATCTGAGGAGGAGTTGCATCAGGCGCCCGCAGCCGATCATACCGTTGTAAGTGTCCCTCCCTTTGGAGGCGGTATTCTTATTCATTTCTGCCTTTTTTGTTTGTCTAGCAGCTTTACACTTTATCAAAATATATTGAGTGATTTGGATATGGAAATATCAAAACTTAGTTTAATTTAGGAAGAAATAAAAAGAAAGATAGTAAGAGCTGCATGTGTTTCCCCGCCTACAAGGGAGATATGAGCTAGAGTGCAACATGTTTTCCGAACACATCAAACGCAGTTTTTTCAGACGAAAAACTCTCTCCTGGATCCCCGATATTCCTGTCGTGCTTTCCATCTCTATGATGGCGACATTGTCTGCTGCTTTACTTTTTTACGGTGTCCCACAAGCACTCCTGTTCGACGTAAGGACTCCAAAGAGTCATGTTGCTGATCTACAAGAAACGAAAAGAGAGAGCGGAACGAAGACTGAGAATAATGCGCGCTACTTAACATTGTGACGCTATTCGCGCCAGTCCAGTGGCGCGCCAGTGGTAACGGAGCTGTTGTGGAGGGAAGCTAATTAACTGTTTACTGCTCAACTTACTGGATCGGGCCGCCACTCGTCTAAATTATTGGCCTAGTGTGAACGGGCCTTAAAGGTTAGCTGTGCGGTCAACCCTGTCAATAGATCGCTAAGTGAATATATTGTCATCTAACGTGCCATCGCACGATCCCGATTATTATGTGCTTATTCTTGTAGGGACCCACCACCTGAAAGACCCAAAGGGTATAAAAGGAGCAACAGTGTTTGTTCGAGAAACAAAAGAGCACACTGCTGCTGATTCAAGCATAAGGAATAGATTGATCTCGAACCAAAGTCTTTGTCAACACAGTTTATCGTCGTTGCTCTATCGATATGTTCCCTATATCTCATAGACGCGTATCGGTACAGCTTGGTAGTTCCTCATCACCTGATGGCTATGACGTTAAGATGTTTTCCCAGTGGCGCCAGTAGCAGGTTACAAACAGTTGTATTGTAGATGCTCGGTGAACTGATTCCCGGTATTATTTAATGAAGGAATTAGCGTTGAAGCTATTCATGTCCCATTGGGTCGTATTCACCGCTACAAGTAAATAACATGACATGGACCAAAAATTAAATAAATTTACTTCCATCGTTAAAATTTTGCAGAATAAAGCCAGGGAAGAAACCTAGCCAAACTCTTATAAAACAATAACAGCACGAACCTCTTTTTCATGGAAGTGAAGCATGAAGAACGACAAGACACGAAGGACGTAGAATACAGGCTCAAGATATGAGATATCTAAGAAGAGTGGAAAGTTCTACAATGGAAGTTGAGGAAGAAATTAAAGTACAACGAGGTATTTAGGAATATATAACCTAAAAGGAAAAAATGAAGAAAAATAGGAGAACACTGAAGGGACATGTAGATCACATGGGTGGAGAAAGATCTGCGACAAAGGCTCTGAAATACAAACGCAGTGGAAGGAAAATATATGGGAAGACCATAGAACAGATAAGGTACCGTAACAGGCAATTTTTCTACTACTTGAAGTGAAGAAGGAGGGGGAGAAGGAGGTGCAGGAGGAGGAGAAGAAGAAGAAGAAGAAGAAGAAGAAGAAGTAATAACACGTTTCAACTCATCATTCTTACAACAGGCTTTCACGTAACGCTGTTATTTCCTTTTATCATTTCTACCATAGCTGCTGTTAGTGTTTGGAACCTGGACTGGTGGCAATACAGGATAAAGACAAAAGTCATTCCCCTCCTACACACTGCAGAATCCGAAATTTATTCCTCCTTGTCCCACCTCATGTGATACAACTACGTCGACAAATATTCCTCTTGTACGAAGCGATTTGCTTGGTTAGCGAAAAGGAATTATATTTCGTTTTCGGAAAACATTTATCAGTTTGAGCTGTTATTCAGTGTCTGGTAAGTTTATGTTCAAAAAATATATTAATATTGAGAATTAAATGTTAACTCTGCAACGGATTGTGCGCTGAGATGGAACTTCCTAGCAGATTAAGACTTTGTGCCGAATCGAGACTCGAAATCGCGACCTTTGCGTTACGCGGAGAAGTGCCCCACTGACTGACTTGCCCAATCACGATTGACGACCCCTCTTCACAGCTTCAGTTCCACCTGTACCTTGTCTCCGACCTTCCAAACTCCACGGCTGTTCTCCAGCAAAACTTCCATGACTAACATTACTGGAAGAAACAATATTGCGGAGACATCTAACTATATAAACGATTTAGGAGACAATCTGAGCAGCCGTCTTAGGTTGTTTGCAGATGATGCTGTCGTTTATCGTCTAGTTAAGTCATCGTAAGATCAAAAGAAATTGCAAAACGATTTAGAAAAGATATCTCTTCGGAACTAAAATTGTCAATTAACACTAAATAATTAAAAGTGTGAGGTTATCCACGTGAGTGCTAGTAGGAATCTGTTAAACTTCGGATACACGGTAAATCAATCTAATCTAAATCCCAAAAGTTCAACTAAATACCTCGGAATTACCATTACGAACAACTTAAATTGAAAAGCACTCATAGAAAATGTTGTGGAAGGCGAATCAAAGACTGAGATTTATTGGCAGAACACTTAGAAAAAGCAACAGATCTGCTAAAGAGACTGTCAACACTTCGCTTGTCCGTCGTCTTTTGGAACACTGCTGCGAGGTGTGGGATCCTTACTAGATAGTATTAACGGGGTACAACGTTCTATTCCGAATACGATCTTCATAGGGAGATGCGATCGTCATAATAAAAAAGGAAACTCAGACCTCTCAAGTAAAGATAAAGGTGTTCGTTTTTTCCCATAGCTGTTCGAGAGTGGAATAATAGAAAATTATTGTAAAGATGGTTTGATGAACCCTCTGCCAGGCACTTAAATGTGGTTTGCAGAGTATCCATGTATATGTCGATGTAGATGTAGATGGCTTGGCCACAGCCTGGGAATGTTTTCAGAATGAAATTTTCACTCTGAAACGGAGTGTGCACCGGTAAGAAACTTCCTGGTAGAAGGTAGGAGACGAGGTGCAAGCGGAAGTGAAGCTGCGAGGACAGGTCGTGAGTCGTTCTGGGGTAGCTCGTTTGATAGAGCACTTTCCCACGAAGGGAAAAGATTCCGAGTGTGAATTTCATTCGGGCGAATGTCGTTTTAATGTGCCAGGAAGGTTCAAGTTATATATTAAATCTATTAAAATATACCTTTTTACAATTTTAACGATTTTTATTTTTCTATGCTTTTAATTAGGATGTCTCTATCGAAACAGTGTTTTCTAAGTAAATTTACGTTTCTGAAAACTGAATTTGAAATCTTTTTTTCCTCTTTTTTCATGCGCCCCGCCAAAGCTTGAATTTTGTTCATTTGGTCCACTTCAGCTTTTGAGTTTCACACCGTTGCTCTACACCATACAAGATATGAACAGAACTGGCACCACGTCGTCTTTTCATACGTTTGCTGATGGTCTGTAAAGCCTCACAGCGTTCGCATGCCTGTGTGGAGTCTCCGAGGAGAACAAAAGTTGCCATACTGCTATTGTCGTGGTCATAGGTTCCTGGAATCTGGCTTGATAATATGGGGTGCCAAATGGATTACACAACACCTCTTGTCCTCATAGCAGGTAACTTTTACAGCAGACGTCACATTTATTACTCATAAAAGACATTACTTGCGCTCTGTCTTCGAGGATTTTGTAAAATTATTTTCAAATAAAATAGCACCAGACCCCATCGTAGCCGTGCTGTTTGGTCATAGTTCCATACAGGGATTATTCCATTTTTGCTATGGACAGTGCCTTCTCCAGCTCTTTCATCATTTGAAAAACCCTGATCATGGGTTGTCGGGAAACTGCCACACCGCCACTTGCTAACTGCCGCTACTGATGGAATATGGAACAGGGCTGATGCAGCATGGTATGGCTTATCCGCATCTGTCAAGTACACTTACTTAGAATCGAAGCGCAACACAACTAGAGACACTGCTGCCACCGGAGGAGGTAGTTACATGATCTAGATTTCACACCCTTTATACTCCAAACCATTTACAAATAAAGGGAAATAAGAAAAGTACTCATTATTTTGAGATGTGGTAGAAAGGTCCAGGACAAGAAGAAAACGTCTAGTTAAAACAGGCTCTAAAATGCATACCTTAAGAGCAGTGAGCAAATGTTCATCTCACTACTGTGAAACACATCCCTTCTGTTGCAAGCTCTTGGCTATCACGAACAACCGTCAGAATGCGGTAAGGAACTCAGTAAACCGGTGGCAGAGATTCTAATGTAGTTTGCTTCCTACTACATACTACCTGCACTTGTGATTCATCGCTATAGGAGCTGCCCAATATCATGTCTGATGAAACGAATTGAAATGATCGTACGGTATTGACGGCCGTGAGTCCCCACGTGGGGAAGTTCGGACCCCGAGTTGCAGGTCTTTTCTGTTGGCGTCACATTGGACGACTCACGCCACGTTGGGTGGCTTGTGTGTCGATGCTGAGGACAACACATCAACCAGTCGCCGAACGGAGAAAAGTCTCCAGCTCGATTGGTAATCGAACGCGGACCCACAGCATTGTGGTCAGACGCGCTGACCAATCAGATAAGTGGGCGGACTCCAGTTATTGTAAGGCATGCTTCTGTCGAACGACTTACGGAATCACGCTCTCTAATTTGGTCACGGATACGCTGGAAAGGATTGATGACGCGTTTGTGCTGAAAAAGACCGTCAATCGACCTCTAACGTGCATTGTAATTTTACCAAGTTCTGCAGAATATATTTTCTCTGTCTTATTTTTGTCCTATTTTTCATCATGACAGGGAGGAAGATCACCCTGGGAACAGTACTGGTAGATTCTTATCTTCATTTCATTACGTTCTGTATTCGGCACCCCACATACTTTTAACCACTCTTCCTACAAATGAAAAATTACTAGACTGTAAGAATATGGCTGTAATTGCAGACACACGCACATTGGTACTGGTAGATTCTTATCTTCATTTCATTACGTTCTGTATTCGGCACCCCACATACTTTTAACCACTCTTCCTACAAATGAAAAATTACTAGACTGTAAGAATATGGCTGTAATTGCAGACACACGCACATTGGTAAATTTAGGAGGACTTTCTTGATTTCTGGGAAAGGACACTGTGTTTAATTTTTCGAACTGGGTTGCCAGTTTGGTGGGGTGTCTGTCTGCCCAGCCTTTCATAACGCACGTCCTCATGATTGATTCTCTCAGAACCATGCGCAAGACAAGCGCTTGTTCAGATTTTAGGCATTGAACCTACGTAATATTTTAAGAAAAAAAAGCAGGCGTCTTTTCTCCTATCTTCGGAAGTCATGAGTTGCTTGATACCACTGAAAAACTCGTCTTCTAGATTGGTCGGTTCACCCCTTCAAGTTTCTTTCTGCCTCTGTCCAGGGATGGGAGGCAGGCTGAATTTTGTGCAGACTTTTTCTGTTGCAGTGTTGGGGTCTGGTGAGTTCGATTTCCCGCTTTTGTCGGCACTTGCAACGTGACTTGGGATGCGACGCAGTTCCGACAATTCTCTATGATTTTTGAAGACATTTTGCAGAAACATTACAGGGTCCCGCCGAGTGCTATCTTTGCTTTCATTTAACTGAATCCAGATCGGGCCGACTTTGTTCTTTATTCACTCGTGATTCACCCCACACATCACGACCCAGGTCAAGTTTCGTGCCTGTTTTTGCTGTGAGTCACAAGCCAGATTTGGTGACTCAAACTTTACTAGAAAATGGTGAATTTTGCTTTCGGTTATTCTTTGAATGTTTAAATCTTTGGGTTTGAGCACATGAGCGACCATGTTTCGTTACCTAGTTAACCTACTCCTCGCTAAATAACGAGTATTAATATAATAACAACAGTTCCCTTTAAGGAACAACAGTGTTAGGAATTTATATGTGGTAAATGTTCACAGAAGTTGAAGAGCATGCACCAGTTTGTGAATCAACAGTTCCCTAAACCTTTCCTCAATGTACATACCAGCAAGCCATTGCACATGCTGTAGTGACTAACCTCGTTGATCCTGTGACAGAAAGATACAAGGAAACATTTAGTAAAGTTTATTCCATGATCGGTCACTCTGAAGTCCAGTATACCAGTTCCGCCAGTTTCTTTGTGATAGAACATAGGGCAGATTGATTTCACTTTTATGGGACTTCAGGCGGCTTCGCATTCTCTTAGTTACAGAATGATAAGCACACTTTTCTTCAACAGGGATCTCGCGCTTACGATGAAGTCCATGTCATATTGCAAATGTACGTCCGACCGAAGATCCAATTACCATTATTTAGACGTTTTCAACATTTCATAAACAGCGGGAGGCTATTAAATACGTCACCAATGGTGCTTGCACACACCAAAGATTTCAAGTGTGCCCACGACCAGAAGTCCAAAGGATTAGGATCGAGAGAATGAGCTAGCGAACTTTCTGTACCTTGCCGACTGAACCATTGCCCATAAAGTAACTGTGTGAGGCGTTCTCGGACATTTGGGGGAAAATGGGCTGTTGTTCATCATGCATGAAGCACATCTGTAGCAGTTGTTTGAATAGTACCTCCTCTAGGAAGACAAGCAAGTGGTTTAGTTGGAGCTGACGACACTATGCACCAGTTAAGATGTTTGGTAGTATGTAAGGTCCTATTAATCCGTCACCACTAATTCCGACCCATACATTAATTGAATATCGGAGATGAGTCCTTTCTCCTTCACCTGCTTTTGGATTTGATCGTCCCACAAATATTGGTCATCATTAAAGACAAACCCCTCTCGTGGGAAACCAGCGTCGTCTGTAAACAGTATCTTTTTTGTGAAAGTGGATCTTCACCACATCTTTGTAACAACCACTAGCAGAACTTCATTCTAGTTGGTTAATCTTGTGGCCGAAGGGGTGAACACGCTGCACATGACATGGGTATACCAACTGTTCATGCAGGATCGCTCAGACAACGGAGGATGACTAACCCCGATTTGGTTCTGGAATTCTACGTGAACGACTGCTCACAGCTGTTCAGGTACGCATTTTAGGGCCTAAGTTTGCTGGACATTTTTTGGTTTTTTTGGTCGATACCACCACTTCTCAAAACACAAAATAATTTTTAAATACCTGTGTAACAATATGTTGTTCCTACTTCAACGTATACACAGATAAGGCAAAATTTGGTGATCAGTTATCATTCTTGGTGTTTTTGAATGGCTAGTAGCTTATCTCTCTTGAGTAATAATACCGAGCATGAGAATTTAAAACCTGAATATAGTTTTATTGTGTTGATATGAAGAAAGTTCAACTGCGGAGCGTGACAATTTCTGCATTTTATGTTTCCGCTGTATAATCAGTCAGAACGATAGGGAAACACAGAAAGCCTAAGCCGAATTGGAGTTAATAATACAAAATAATGTGGTTTAGGTATGCTAACCGGTGTAAATCTGTGATTAGTATGATGCATAAAGACGAAATGAATTACTTCGCCGGCCGAAGTGGCCGTGCGGTTAAAGGCGCTGCAGTCTGGACCCGCAAGACCGCTACGGTCGCAGGTTCGAATCCTGCCTCGGGCATGGATGTTTGTGTTGTCCTTAGGTTAGTTCGGTTTAACTAGTTCTAAGTTCTAGGGACTAATGACCTCAGAAGTTGAGTCCCATAGTGCTCAGAGCCATTTGAATTTTTTTTGAATTACTTCGCAAGATATGAAAACAAACGGTTCATCGCGCGTGTAGGAAGTGAGTTCACGTACACGGATTCACAAACATCGACTGATATATTGGCGAAAAGTTTCAAATTAGCGAAGACCCGGATTGGGGGCGAGCTCTTTCCCAACGTTATAATGAGAGGGCCAGGAAGACTCCGAATGGGGTCCAATTCGAAACCTATGTACGAAGCAATATCGTCAGGACAATGCGATAGGAAATGGTACAGAAACTACGCCTTCAACAGTAGAGCTAATACGCGTTCTGGTCTCACTCCCAGGACCAGTTTGCTAATTGTTAACACCTATTTGGATAAAGAGTCTCGATTATCGTCGTCACTAACAATGAAATCGACGATAGTGTGTGCTCAACTTCCTCCCTCCTAAGTGCAAATTTACTTGTTACTACCCTGACAGAACACGTACCTGTGACGGCGTTGTGGAGGTAGAGCCCCTCGACGAACATCCACATGAACATGGACGTCCTGGCGTACTCCAGAAGCACGTACGACGCCTCGCACAGCACTGGCTGCAACAACAATACACAATGAAGCATTAGTAACAAAATTTTAGCAAGAAAATGGGCGAGGTGTAAGATGAATGGTGATGAGGCAAAAGGAATAATTCGAAATCTAAGTTTTATGAGTATAGACTGTAGTACAAACGGGAGCTATCTGCTACAGTTAGGTAACTAGCCGATTGAGTATCACCGACGCATCTACAGGACAATACAGCTCGGAGGTGCATTGCCCGATAAACACTATCGCGCTCCACCACCCCCTCTCCATTGCCCATTGATCCGAATACGCCATAATCTGCGCAGTGCGCGACGTTGCCACTACTTGGTGCATTTCAGTTTTATCTAGTTATATGTTAGGTTTGGGCTAAGAATAGAGGTCATAGGCGAGTGTGCTAAAATCTCTTAGGAGACACGGGTGGTTAGACATGATCAAACAATAAAATTTTCTGTAACACTGAAAATATCGGATGATTCGGAACGAATGAACAGATTTGAGTTGTTTATTAAAGATAAACTGTAAAAGACAGAAAAACATCCGAACATCACTGGACAGACGAAGGTTCAAAGTTTTGACAAAGCTACGCTGCTGTTTGTTTGTAGCAATATGGCGACTACATCACAAGTGAAATCATTTTGTGTCTTGGAATTTGCTCGAAGTAAATCCTATTTTTCAGGTGGAAAATGCATTCCGCCGTCGATTCAGCAAGAAGCCACCTATGCACAAACACTTATATGAGCGTCCAAAATTCTTGGAAGGTGGTTAGATACGCAAAGGGAAGAACACTGGACGGCCACGTATGTCTGATGAAAACGTCGTGCGTACCCGGGGTGCGTTCACACGGAGTTCTCGAAGTCCACGAGATGGGGCAAGCCTGGAACGTATATTTCTTAAGAAAATGGTGTGGTGGGTGCTGAAACGACGCCTACTTATGAAGCCTTACAAGTTGCAGTTGCTGCAGCAGTTGCATCAAGGCACCCTAACACGAGGTACAAGTTTTGTGTAGGACACTTTTTGCCGAACGCTCAGCTTTCCTGACGAATCGAGGTTCGTCTATCGGGTAAAGCTAAATGTTGTAATGTAAGAATTTGGTGGTCGCAAATCCTGGTGTCGTCGTCGAATATGAAAGAGATTCATAGGAGCTAATTGTGATTTGTGCCATTTACGTTCACAGTGTTCGCAGACCTTTCTTTCTTGCGGACGAAACAGTGACAGTGTAAAGTCCCCTTAGAGAAATTGTAAATTACTGTGCTGGTAGATCTCTTACGTTATTTGATTTTCAAACAGCTGAGCAAAACTGAACGTTGCGCAGTTGGAGGTGAGCCGCCAGCAGTGGTGGATGTGGAGAGAGAGATGCCAGAGTTTTGAGAGGTTGCTATAAGCGGATGATCTGGAAATTTGTAAAGATGTATGTCATGAACTGATATATATATATATATATATATATATATATATATATATATATATATATATATATATATGATGACTTTTGAACAGTATTAAGGTAAATACCATTTTGTTCTCTATCAAAATCTTTCATTTGCTAACTATGCCTATGAGCAGCTAGTGCCTTCAGTAGTTAGAATCTTTTATTTAGCTGGCAGTATTGGCAATCGCTGTATTGCAGTAGTTCGAGTAACGAAGATTTTTGTGAGGTAAGTGATTCATGAAAGGTACAGGTTATATTAGTCAGAGCCATTCTTTTGTAGGGATTATTGAAAGTCAGATTGAGTTGCGCTAAAAAAAAAAAAAGTGTCAGTTTAGTAATGATCAGAATAAGTAAAGAGAGAAATGTGTGAGTACGTTCAGTTTTACTCAGCGGTTTGAAAATCAAATAACGTAAGAGAGTAAGAGATTTACCAGCACAGTAATTTATAATTTTTCGAAGGGGCGTTACAACAGGAAGTGTCACACACACACCCACACACACACATATATATATATATATATATATATAGAGAGAGAGAGAGAGAGAGAGAGAGAGAGAGAGAGAGAGCGAGAGAGAGACAGAGAGAGGGGGGGGGAGGGACGGAAGAGAGGCAGAAATAATAGAAATATTGAAGTCAACTTAATGGTCATTTCTAAAACTTCTTTCAAACGGAAAATTTAATATAAAAAAAACTCTAAAATGCAAAAGTGACTGAACTCTGCACCAGCAGAGTGGGTCAGTCTCCCTGCAAATTACTAAATCCTCCAGCGTAAAATCTTTAGCAAGAGTTCAATAGTGAACAAAATTTTGAAAATCTCATCCACAATTACTATAGAGGTCACGTAACAACTTCAAATGCTTCTGCCCTCTCGTCAAAGTATGGAGAGCACACTACGAGAAGTGGCGGGGGTGACGAAAGCGGGTCCTCCCGTCGGAATACGAGGGCGTGCCTCAATGTTCAGTGCCCAGTCGGAATGAGTTCATCTCGTCGAAGTGATCGCTGTGAATTACGGCTTGGTTGCATAGGTGGAGTCACTGACTACACATTATTACTCCCCCATCCTTCCACCCTCCCCCTCCCACAGCTGTATATAGCTATCTGACCAAGAAGAAAATGACACACAAGAAAATGGCAAATCGTATAGTTCTAACTCCAATCGTTTCCCCGCGGCTGCTTAATCCTCTTACTCGTTTCCCCATATTCGCGCGTTCCCTGGGGCCCGACAGAAAGATGCGCGTTTTCCCTCCTGTTGTAAGATCTTCTGCTCTGGTTACATCTGTAATGACAACAGGATGACAAGGGCTCTGAACTAGAGGACAAACGCTTTGGTTATTAACTGGTATTAAGTTACATACTGGTCTCAGGTTAGACCAGAGCACCCGGTCCATTCAACATAAAAGAGACTCAAAATATTATGAAGACACCACTAGCTTGCATGGTGCCATGTTTACAGCTCACGTTCAAGGCTTCGCTCTACACATGAATCCTACCATCAGTTATTACCTGCTGAAATTATTATCCATCCGACCAGGTCACGGTTTTCTGTCGTCTAGGGTGCAACCGACAACGTCACGAGTCCAGGAGAGGCTCTGCAGGTGGTGTCGAACTGTTAGCAAAGGCACTCATGTCGGTCGTCTGCCATCATAGCCAATTAACGCCAAATTTCGCCACACTGTCCTAGCGGATACTTTCGTGGCACATCAGCAACACCAGCCCTCTTGAAATGGTCACCAAGAAATAGAGACCTCAACACATCTGACAATTCGTTACGGGGAGTCATTAAGCCCCATGAATCTACATGTCGCTATGCAACAAACGAATAGCTGCGCAGTCCTCTTGAGGATGCATTTCGCGCTACAACACGGGACATGTTTAAAAATATGTCGAGGAGGACTTGGGTGCATACAGAAATGTGTTAACAGCATGACGGAGAACATATCGATACATTGGATACTTATGTAAGTAAATAACTGTGCTAAGACAAATCAAATCAATTAGCATTAGATACTAGAGGTACAGGGCCTCCTCGTTGACCATGTAATTTGGTTGCCATCTGATATTTTCTTCACCAAGTATAATAATTCATTTATTTGCATTAACTTTTAATTTCCTATATTATTGACTGTCATAACTTGTCTGTTCAATTTATCCATCGCAGTTATTTTAGTCTTGTGTGCGTATATTTTCAGTTTATGGTTACCAAGGAATCACACTAAAATGTTTAACATACAGTGCATGTCCTTTTGGGAATGAATTAACACTGCTAGATCGTCATCAAACCGGATGCAGTTAGTTACTTTACCACTAATTTTCAATTTTTGCTGCTGATTTTGATTGTTTGTACAGTAATTCCTATAAATAAATAAGGAGAGAGTGGGCATCCTTGTCGGACACTTCTTCTTACCCCAGCCCCTGTCTTACTGCCATTAACAAGTACATTTCTCTGGTCTGATTTCTGTATAGGTTGGGAAACGATCTGTTATCTCTCCAGTCCAATTTCAGACTTTTTCAGCTTTCCGAAGAGTATCGTCCACCCTGTTCTTTTGAATCTCTTCTCTAGAATAATGAACGTTGTATACATTTTCCTGTTCATTTGAGTTCTGTTTCCTAAAGTCATTGGTAGTTACATTTCAGTACCCTGCTTCCTTTCCTTTTCCTGATTGGAAATTCATCTTTTCTTAAATGTTGCTTAACTTTAAATTTCAGTCAATAGTTAACAGCAGAGAGTACACCGGCTAAAAGTGGCTTAAGCCTATGTAGTTTGAACAATCATTGCTATTTCCTTTCTTACGTATAGGACATCGACACTGTCCGTACACAAAGTAACGAGACGGGATTTAAAAAAAAAAAAAAAGATCGTTAAGACGGTGATTTTAGTTCTTCAAGATTTCTATACAGTCTCCTCTCATTGGAATGCAAAGCACAGAACTTTCATACAGCCACGTGCAACTGTCAGAAAAATCGTCCTTTGGCGTGTTGTTCAGTTTAGGTGTCGCACTGTTTTGAGTGTAGGTTGTGGCAGCAAACAGTTCAGCCTTCACGTGAATTTCTCCACTTTCTTGTTCTATGGTACGTTAGTAATGACAAAACTGACTAATCACCGTAATAATTTTTTTTCCAATAAGTAATTCTCCAACTTATCATTTCAATGAAGTGGTGCTAGGCCCCCACATATTGTTGATTTTGTTGAGGGGCCAAGATGTGTGGAACAAATTTTGCACAATATTTATCTCTTTTTGAAACAATCCCAGAGACTCTCTTGAACATTTGATTTAGACATCTCTCTCCAAAGCGATTTGTGATTCAACAACGCTGACACACCATGGTTGCATGCCCACTACTTGACAAGTCAAAACTGAGTCTTCCAATGCACGTCTGCTGCTCAGTCGACAATTCAAGCTGCTGCGGCAGTTATTGGGTTTATATGTCGGAAATAAAATCTGTAGCGAACCTTTTTGGGCGGAAGGTTTATATCTACGTCTGTACTATGCAAGCGATCTCATGGTGTGTGGCAGAGGATACTTTGTGTACCACTTCCCTCTTTTCCCGTCCCAGTCGCGAATGGTGCACAGATGCGGTCTAGAATTACAGAGTAAGAAGTGGCAGAGCCTGACCGTGTTGTCGATGCCCTGGCGGTGGGCGGTCCTCGGGGCCGCCGGCGCCGGCTGCGTGGACTCCGCCGCCCCCACCGCCGTCTTGTTGCGGTCCCCGGCCGCCGCGGCGCCGCCCCCGCCGCCCCCGCCGCCCACGGGCGTCACGGGCACGGGGTCGGCGACGGCTCCGCCGCGCACCACCGCCTGGTCGGCGTACAGCGTCAGCCGGATCACCACCTGCACCACCATCGCCACGAACAGGTTCCGGTGGATGCGCGTCCGGTTGTTGCGCAGGCTCCTGGAAACAAAACGAACCACCCAGCGTCACCTTCCGTAAGCCATCCCGTAACGCATCGCGCGGCCCCTGATGACTGTTCCTCTCTCACTCAGATATATTTCTGTTCAGTAGCTCATTACTCATGATTTATCCCAATCGCATGACGAGTTGAACCACCTAAAGACTACAGACGTTGTATTTCTTTAATGGTTGAAGATATGTCATCGATATTTCTGGGAAAGAATAGCAAGCTTAGGCGCACGCAGTTACATTGTGTAGGTAACAATACCAAACAGACTGAGATTTTAAAGCAATTACATTTTTAAATGAAACGATACACTTTGTAGCGACATTTAAACGCTCTTTAAATATGAGTACACTGATATAATGATGATTAGTCCTTAGTTGTTTGCTTATAACATGCTCCATTAAAACTTTTTGTAACCATGTTAACAGAATGTTCCGTCGGTTCTTGATAGAACATTATAATAATGAAAAGCATCAGATTGCTTTTGTTCTACAATAAATAGTAAATGTCTGAAAATGGCCTTGTAAGTCGAAACGGTTAACTATTTGTAATACTACACCTATGTATTGTATATGTGTTGAGTGGAATACGTTTGCGTTGTATGATGATGATGATGATGATGATGATGACGATGATGATGACGTCGATAGAGAAGGGAGAGGGTTAAACCCGGCTCAGGAGCATAGCCTACTACCCACGAATAGCACCAAGGGAGCTGCCCAGCGTAACTTCCCCATCCGACGGACGGATCATTATCACCAGTGTCACATGCCTTCACTTCATTAGACACAGTGGGGAGATCTGGTATTTAAATTAGGGCACTGGTAAGAAGTCTGATGATCAGGAACTTTGCGCCAACTCCTCTCCTCCCCATACCGACCAAATACGCGCAGTGAAAATTTTTTCTCCGCCAGGATTCGAACTGACTTACTTCCGGCGTCGAGTGCCACCGCACAAGCGTACGTTACCGACTATTTTTGGTAGAGGGATGGCTGAGAAGGGGGGGGGGATGGGGGGCGAGAGAGGCTTAGAGCAAGGCAGCAGAGGGGGTAGTGGTCGCTACCCGAGGCCTTGCCACTGTGTTGCCCTGCTCGTGGGTCTGGAACCGGAGTTGAAGGGGAAGATACGAAGTTGTCTTCTTCTTTTTGTTTTCTGTATTTGTTTGTTTTTGTTTTAATTACGAAGTGAATACCATAATAACTAGGTAAAGGAAGCCCTACAACAGCTGAGCGTGAGGATCGTCCAGGTCGTCTTTTCGTATGAAGAGCAGTAGTGTACACTGAGTACACAAGATGAAATCGATCATGAACCAAGAACCATCCTCATCAATTTTTTCTCGCACCTGGAACATCCCAGCTAGTCGGAAGGTCAACAAATCTAGATACTTGGCAAAAGAGGACCGGCATTTCGCTCGGCGTTGTATGCCAGCGTGTTTGTCCGGCAGGAACAGCCAAAATTCTAACACGTCTTTGCCACCGTCGCGGAAAAAGTAGTACAACGCCACTCCTTTAATACAGTTGACCTCATTTGTCCTGACAGCTGAGAAGTAGACGGTACCCCGGTGGAATAGAGCTTCAGAATAATCAGACATGGGTGGCCATTGTAAGAGTAGGGCAAGCATTCGTTGTGTGAGCAGCCAACGGGCAGCGGCCATACCATATGTCTGCCGATGTGCGTCACAATCAGTTACTGCGCAAACTGGACACAGAGGCGCGTAGATCAGATGCATGGAGTGCAAGCGTTACCGATTAGCGAATTTGTCGTTCACTATCAAGGACCATGAATCCCGCACTTCCGTGGGTAGAAAGATGGCTCGCACGCCCTACTGTCTTCCATCATACGGTAGGGGAGCGTCATTCGACGACGTTGGTGTGTTAGTGTCTTTGTCATTAGCGGTGACAGTCCCTCGTAGTGGGCGATCGCGTAGAATGCAGGTCGTCCAGCAAATACCTATAGTCCACGGGTAACGTTCTAATGTGATTGAATGACGGTGAAATATGACCGACAGGGACTGGAGGGTGTAGTGATTGTCGGCCACTGTGCCCGTGCTCTGTTTCTGAGATTGGTCAGACCTACGCTACCTTCATGTGAGGGCAATGCCAAAACGTCTCACGAAGTTTATAATCAACTTCAGCACACACAAAATGTCCAAATGCAGCTTGTAGTCTCAAGCAACGTAATGGGCATCGGCTAAATTGTTTAATTTTGGGGCTAAGTAGACTTTGGCGTACCGTGCCCGCTGAAAGATGTCCATCATGTGTTGGTGTGGGGAGTCGCACCAGTGCACATATTTTTTGTAACAGCTGACGATATATGACCGCTGAAATACGTTGAATATGACAGAGAAAGAGTACCACGTAACATATGAGTACAGGTACTTTGAGGGGCACTGTCGGTCCCAAGGCCAGCATCCTGCACACATAAGTATAGTCTTCCGCAGACTGATGATACAACCCGCCATAGTACCATACTGTTGAAGCCATCGTTGTACCGTCTGTATGTCATCATCTGACCTGCCAAGGAATGCGAAATCGTCTGCGTATGCACAACATCGGAACCTCGCAGTCCGTAAACAAATCGTCTCCAAGCGCAGGCGAACGCCATGCAGGGCTTTCTAGAGTGCTACTGGAAATAGAACGTTGGGTAAGGGGCATTATTGCCTCACAGGAAGCTCGGTAGAAAGGGGTTCTGATGGATAACCATCCACCATTACCCCGAAGTGCTAAGTGAATCAAGCACAGGACTACATCGACAAACCCGCTGCGGAGGCCTATGTTTTCCACGACCACACAAAGAAAATTATGATCGACGAAGTCGAAATCCATCGCAACAACGGTGCCCCGGAAGTAGCAGGCCAGTCCCACATCACTTCTTTAGTTCTCGGCATAATATTTGCGACAGTATCGGCTGAATGATCGGGCAATACCTTTTTGTGTCACAGTTTGGCTACTCTCCGCCATTTTGACTGGCGTAATGAGCGTGCGTTTCGCTGACGTCTTTCTCGTACATGTGATGCAACGATGCTCATTCGCCATGAAGACAGTCTTGACGCCTGCCAATTGCACCGCAGTCAGTTGGAGCAAATGGACTTCGATACGGTGGACGTTTCGTTGACGGTCTGGTGAGGCAGGTTGCATTGACAGTTCCCTTAATGCCGCGTAACAAAATTCTGAAGTCGTCCATTGCTAGCCGAAATTATCTCTACCATAGCCGATAAATCCCCTGCGTGCAGGAGGATTGGCGCAACTAATCCACCACAGCGATATGGAACTGTAAGATCGTTGGCTCCGTTGGAATCATCGCCAAGTCACCTCATTCTCAAAGCGACAGATCTCATCGAAGAGGTGGCAAACGTTCAGTTTCCATGGTCCCATACTGCGTCTTATCTGTGGGCGAGACAAGCTAACGGCATGGATAGAAACTTGGTGATCGATGAAACCCGTTGGACACATCTCAGCGGCAACTGTCACAGTGCAGGTCCCTCGTGATACGTATCCAAGCTGCTGGCCGAGTGCGCGATAAGGTACATGTACTGCGATTGTTGCCGTATTGTAGGACCCACGTGTCTTGCAGCACTACGTCCCGAATCAGTGGGTGCAACGCTTGTCAGGGGACGAAGTGTGGGTATTGGTCCTCGGGGCGCAGAACACAGTTAAAATCGCCGTCCACTGTATAATGCACCGCGTTTCCTTGATACAACGCTGTCACCTCGGAATAGAATGCTGTCCATTATCGGCATTTCGTCGACCCTGATGGGGCGTAAACGTTCACCAAATGGACTGCACCGACCGCCAGCGTCAAATACCGAAGGAAGGCAAGCCATTACGTAAACGCAGTACGTGATACACTCCTGGAAATGGAAAAAAGAACACATTGACACCGGTGTGTCAGACCCACCATGCTTGCTCCGGACACTGCGAGAGGGCTGTACAAGCAATGATCACACGCACGGCACAGCGGACACACCAGGAACCGCGGTGTTGGCCGTCGAATGGCGCTAGCTGCGCAGCATTTGTGCACCGCCGCCGTCAGTGTCAGCCAGTTTGCCGTGGCATACGGAGCTCCATCGCAGTCTTTAACACTGGTAGCATGCCGCGACAGCGTGGACGTGAACCGTATGTGCAGTTGACGGACTTTGAGCGAGGGCGTATAGTGGGCATGCGGGAGGCCGGGTGGACGTACCGCCGAATTGCTCAACACGTGGGGCGTGAGGTCTCCACAGTACATCGATGTTGTCGCTAGTGGTCGGCGGAAGGTGCACGTGCCCGTCGACCTGGGACCGGACCGCAGCGACGCACGGATCCACGCCAAGACCGTAGGATACTACGCAGTGCCGTAGGGGACAGCACCGCCACTTCCCAGCAAATTAGGGACACTCTTGCTCCTGGGGTATCGGCGAGGACCATTCGCAACCGTCTCCATGAAGCTGGGCTACGGTCCCGCACACCGTTAGGCCGTCTTCCGCTCACGCCCCAACATCGTGCAGCCCGCCTCCAGTGGTGTCGCGACAGGCGTGAATGGAGGGACGAATGGAGACGTGTCGTCTTCAGCGATGAGAGTCGCTTCTGCCTTGGTGCCAATGATGGTCGTATGCGTGTTTGGCGCCGTGCAGGTGAGCGCCACAATCAGGACTGCATACGACCGAGGCACACAGGGCCAACACCCGGCATCATGGTGTGGGGAGCGATCTCCTACACTGGCCGTACACCACTGGTGATCGTCGAGGGGACACTGAATAGTGCACGGTACATCCAAACCGTCATCGAACCCATCGTTCTACCATTCCTAGACCGGCAAGGGAACTTGCTGTTCCAACAGGACAATGCACGTCCGCATGTATCCCGTGCCACCCAACGTGCTCTAGAAGGTGTAAGTCAACTACCCTGGCCAGCAAGATCTCCGGATCTGTCCCCCATTGAGCATGTTTGGGACTGGATGAAGCGTCGTCTCACGCGGTCTGCACGTCCAGCACGAACGCTGGTCCAACTGAGGCGCCAGGTGGAAATGGCATGGCAAGCCGTTCCACAGGGCTACATCCAGCATCTCTACGATCGTCTCCATGGGAGAATAGCAGCCTGCATTGCTGCGAAAGGTGGATATACACTGTACACTGTACTAGTGCCGACATTGTGCATGCTCTGTTGCCTGTGTCTATGTGCCTGTGGTTCTGTCAGTGTGATCATGTGATGTATCTGACCCCAGGAATGTGTCAATAAAGTTTCCCCTTCCTGGGACAATGAATTCACGGTGTTCTTATTTCAATTTCCAGGAGTGTATTTCAAGCTAAAATTTATGAAAAGAAATTACTTTATTTTCGATGTTACAATCGATAAGTAGTTGCTCTTAATGCACAGATAAAATAATTTTTGTAGCTATATTTGAAATTACGAATTATTTGGTACGCTTAAAATTTCTATTATTAGCTACGAAATCTAGTACCATTTACTATATTCATTTCTGGATTCATTTGTGAAATAATAATCAAAACTAATGAAATTCATTTCTCAAGAAAATTTGTAAACTCTTTGGGATATTGCTATTTCTGCGGAATGAGACAGTAATAAGCAAGCATCTGATGTGATTAGATGTATTTTTGTACTTTGGGCGAACGATGTAATGTCGGCTTTGTTAATGTGAAAATTCAAAAGAATTTATGGTATACTAAAATGTGACAAAATATATGAACATAGCAACAAAAATTCTGCAAATTATTTCGATCAATTCAAGCATGAGCACCTATAATGTGAGAATTTCATCTTCAAGAATCAGACCCCTACACAAGAAGAACTGGAGCCAACTCTATAGGGAAAGCTATATAAACTGGAAAGTTTATTGTATTCTTCGCTCCTCTCCAATTTTTCATAAAAGACTTTGCTTATTGTGGACTACAACTGGAATTTGGAAGGATGGGTTACATTACAACCTACAGCCATCCTTATGATGTCATTTAGTATATGGCTACCAGTTTTGGTGGTTTAGTGCACAATTTTCAGGCCTGACGCTCAGGATGTTAACGCCGTCCATATACACAAGTCATCAGTAGCCAACGTCTATTACTGGTTCTCGCGCACTACCAGCAATAGCGATGTTAGCTCCAAACACCAACTTGCTAGTTTATGATTGAAGAGACAACATTGTAGTTACAAGTAGTCTGCAAAAACCAGTAGCCGGCCTCTGTGGCCGAGCGGTTCTAGGCGCTTCAGTCCGGAACCTCGCTGCTGCTACGATCTCAGGTTCGAATCCTGCCTCGGGCATGGATGTGTGTGATGTCCTTAGGTTAGTTAGGTTTAAGTAGTTCTAAGTTCTAGGGGACTGATGACCACAGATGTTAAGTCCCATGGTGCTCAGAGCCATTTTTGAAAGTGAAGAAGAATTACATGATCTGCTCAACGGAATAAACAGTCTAATGAGTACATAGTATGGACTGAGAGTAAATCAAAGAAAGACGAAGGTAATGAGAAGTAGTAGAAATGAGAACAGCGAGAAACTTAACATCAGGATTGATGGTCACGAAGTCAATGAAGTTAAGGAATTCTGCTACCTAGGCAGTAAAATAACCAATGACGGACGGAGCAAGGAGGACATCAAAACCAGACTGGCTATGGCAAAAAGTGCATTCCTGGATAGAGAAGAGTCTACTAATGTCAAATATCGGCGTTAATTTGAGGAATAAATTTCTGAGACTGTACGTCTGGAATACAGCATTGTATGGTAGCGAAACATGGACTATGGAAAGACCGGAACAGAAGTGAATCGAAGCATTTGAAATGTAGTACTACAGACGAATGTTGAAACTTAGGTGGACTCATAAGGTAAGCAATGAGGAGGTTCTGCGCAGAATCGGAAAGGAATATGTGGAAAACACTGATAAGGAGAAGGGACAGGATGATAAGACATCTTTAAGACATGAGGGAATCTCTTCCACGGTAGTAGAGAGAGCTGTAGAGGGCAAAAATTGTAGAGGAAGACAGACATTGGGATACGTCCAGCAAATAATTGAGGACGTAGATTGAAAGTGATACTCTGAAATGAAGAGGTGAGGTTTTTTTTTTTTTTTTTTTTTTTTTTTGTCATCAGTCTACTGACAGGTTTGATGCGGCCCGCCACGAATTCCTTTCCTGTGCTAACCTCTTCATCTCAGAGTAGCACTTGCAACCTACGTCCTCAATTATTTGCTTGACGTATTCCAATCTCTGTCTTCCTCTACAGTTTTTGCCCTCTACAGCTCCCTCTAGTACCATGGAAGTCATTCCCTCATGTCTTAGCAGATGTCCTATCATCCTGTCCCTTCTCCTTATCAGTGTTTTCCACATATTCCTTTCCTCTCCGATTCTGCGTAGAACCTCCTCATTAATCATACAGATTGAAGAGTAGGGGCGAAAGGCTACAGCCTTGTCTTACACCCTTCTTAATACGAGCACTTCGTTCTTGATCGCCCACTCTTATTATTCCCTCTTGGTTGTTGTACATATTGTATATGACCCGTCTCTCCCTATGGCTTACCCCTACTTTTTTTCAGAATCTCGAACAGCTTGCAACATTTTATATTGTCGAACGCTTTTCCAGGTCGACAAATCCTATGAAAGTGTCTTGATTTTTCTTTAGCCTTGCTTCCATTATTAGCCGTAACGTCAGAATTGACTCTCTCGTCCCATTACTTTTCTTAAAGCCAAACTGATCGTCACCTAGCGCATTCTCAATTTTCTTTTCCATTCTTCTGTATATTATTCTTGCAAGCAGCTTCGATGCATGAGCTGTTAAGCTGATTGTGCGATAATTCTCGCACTTTTCAGCTCTTGCCGTCTTCGGAATTGTGTGGATGATGCTTTTCCGAAAGTCAGAAGGTATATCGCCAGACTCATATATTCTACAGACCAACGTGAATAGTCGTTTTGTAGCCACTTCCCCCAATGATTTTAGAAATTCTGATGGAATGTTATCTATCCCTTCTGCCTTATTTGACCGTAAGTCCTCCAAAGCTCTTTTAAATTCCGATTCTAATACTGGATCCCCTATCTCTTCTAAATCGACTCCTGTTTTATCTTCTATCACATCAGACAAATCTTCACCCTCATAGGGGCTTTCAATGTATTCTTTCCGCCTATCTGCTCTCTCCTCTGCATTTAACAGTGGAATTCCCGTTGCACTCTTAATGTTACCACCGTTGCTTTTAATGTCACCAAAGGTTGTTTGGCTTTCCTGTAGGCTGAGTCTGTCCTTCCGACAATCATATCTTTTACGATGTCTTCACATTTTTCCTGCAGCCATTTCGTCTTAGCTTCCCTGCACTTCCTATTTATTTCATTCCGCAGAGACTTGTATTTCTGTACTCCTGATTTTCCCGGAACATGTTTGTACTTCCTTCCTTTCATCAATCAACTGAAGTATTTCTTCTGTTACCCATGGTTTCTTCTCAGCTACCTTCTTTGTACCTATGTTTTCCTTCCCAACTTCTGTGATGGCCCTTTTTAGAGATGTCCATTCCTCTTCAACTGTACTGTCTACTGCGCTATTCCTTATTGCTGTATCTATAGCGTTAGAGAACTTCAAACGTATCTCGTCATTCCTTAGTATTTCCGTATCCCACTTCTTTGCGTATTGATTCTTCCTGACTAATGTCTTGAACTTCAACCTACTCTTCATAACTACTATATTGTGATCTGAGTCTATATCTGCTCCTGGGTACGCCTTACAATCCAGTATCTCATTTAGGACTCTCAGTCTGACCATGATGTAATCTAATTGAAATCTTCCCGTACCTCCCGGCCTTTTTCAAGTATACCTCCTCCTCTTGTGATTCTTGAACAGGGTATTCGCTATTACTAGCAGAAACTCGTTACAGAAGTCAAATAGTCTTTCACCTCTTTCATTCCTTGTCCCAAGCCCATATTCTCCTGTAACCTTTTCTTCTACTCGTTCCCCTACAACTGCATTCCAGTCGCCCATGACTATTGGATTTTCGTCCCCCTTTACATACTGCATTACCCTTCATTACCCTCATACACTTTCTCTATCTGTTCATCTTCAGCTTGCGACGTCGGCATGTATACCTGAACTATCGTTGTCGGTGTTGGTCTGCTGTCGATTCTGATTAGAACAACCCGGTCACTGAACTGTTCACGGTAACACACCCTCTGCCCTACCTTCCTATTCATAACGAATCCTACACCTGTTATACCATTTTCTGCTGCTGTTGATATTATCCGATACTCATCTGACCAGAAATCCTTGTCTTCCTTCCACTTCACTTCACTGACCCCTACTATATCTAGATTGAGCCTTTGCATTTCCCTTTTCAGATTTTCTAGTTTCCCTACCACGTTCAAGCTTCTGACACTCGACGCCCCGACACGTAGAACGTTATCCTTTCGTTGAGTACAGGAGAGGAATTCTTGGCGGACTGCATCAAACCAATCAGAAGACTGATGACCAAAAAGAAAAAAAACCTTAAAAGTCTAATCTTATGTCAGGTCGCACCTCTTGGAGGAAAACAATATCCATGCCCGCGCCCGTAGCGTATCCCTGAACATTTATACCTTTACCGAGGTGTGAATGCCGTTGATGTTACAGGTACCTATGCGGTATACTTGTGACAGTACAGTTAATTAGATGGGCTGGTAACGGTCACGGTGTGACCATAACCGAGGTCTGATCGCCGTCCCGTTACCAGGGCGGTCGACACGCAAGTTGTAGGTCGCTGTGCGTACGGAGCACGTGCAACGTAGCGCCGGCGAGGGGCATCGTCTGTCTCCTGTATCACGTCGTTCAGTTCCACGTCATTAGCCCAGTCTCCCAGTGAGTACTGGGATACGTCTCGCCCGTTGGCGTGCGCCAGTCCCCGCGATGGTGGCATCGTCCTGCTGCTCAGTAAACTCCGTCTCACAGCCGCGCGTTTTGTGCTCCAGGTCGGGCTGTGGCAGCTGCGTGACGAGAGTGGCTGCGATTAATCCAGCTGGCAGTCACATACTGGGGTCATACTCGTCCTCTGGCTGCACACTTCTCTCGTGCAGCCCTTTTTCTGTGAGCAGACTCCTCGTCTTATTCCTTTTCTGGCATTTCTGTTTGCGTTGCCCGTCTCCCCATAAGAAGTGGGTCTAGGCTCTGTACTATCCTCGTGAAGAGCTGACTGTGCCGTCATTTGCTCCTGACCGCGACATAGTTGTGTAGTGACAGGATGGAGATGCTGCTGGATCGAATGTGACTGCTGCAGTAGAGAATTGGGAACAAAATCAAACAGGCACCAGAGATGAGGGCAGGTTGTGGTCGACACCCACAACATTCCTCAGTGCCTCCAAATATGTGAGAGGGAATGAGATCATCTGCGGCTACATGAGATACCTGGACGAGATGTCAATGAGGGCAGTGTAAGCGAACATGTCCTTGTCCGCAACCGGAGCAGGTCCTCTGCTGTCCGTCGTAAATGACGACTGAGCGGCATCCACCGATGGACAAATATAAAGTATGTGTTTTCGGAGCTCAATACGATCATGACGCACTCTGTTGGGTATGGGATATGTTTTTCCTCCACATGGCTAAGAACTGTGCCATACGGTCGTAAAGCGTGTATGACCGCGGCAGTGGGGATTTCAAAGGGAGTTCGTAAACGCGCACAGTCAGACCTCTCGCACCAGCATGATCAACCGTCACCACACACACGTTCCTTTGAGAATGCCAAAAGCGGAAGCATTCGGTGAATTTGTGTATCGGGCTATCACAAGCAACCACGTCTATGAGCTTGAGGTCAACCATGATAGAGACAATGGACAGATGAATTCCTAGCAGACCTTGTTCTTCTAAGTGCACCACGTAACGCAAAAAGCATTCTTGTTCAAATGCTTCGGGTCGGATGTATTGAGTTTGTAATGTAAATTTGATAGCCACCTTTCGGTACGAAAGAGCCATCGTGCTTCGGGTCGATCTAAATCACATTACTACACAACGCCGCATGCACCTAAACAAATACTCGCTAGTGCAGTGAGGCTCGGTCGGGGAGCACATCCGAGCCGCTACACAGCCGAAGGCCAGGTGGCCTCAGCGAAGAATGGAGGTAATCCTCCTTAGTGTTGGCTCGCAAAACTGAAATGCTAGGACGCCGGAATCGGTCAGTCCTGGTCCTAACTCCGTCTTTATACACTATCTCATCAAAAGTATCCGTACAGCTAGCAATGGACTCTAATACTGGGTGTGTACTTCACTGTATTGACGGCTTGAACTTTACTGGGGACATTTTCAGTGACAGGTGTTTCTTCTGTGCAGAAATATCAACACATTCTTCCTCGACCGCCGAAACTAAAGTAGGTCGATGTTCTAACTCATCAGAAAGGTAATCCATTGGGTTCACCTCTGGAATCAGAGGAGACTAGGGGTCTTATTATTCACAAACTATAGCCCCAAAGAGGCCACATCATGGTGGAGTGAACTGTCGTGCTCCTACAAGTGAGAATCGCCTCCAAAATGTTCCTCTACTACAGTGAAGTGTCAAGGAAACAAGTATAGGCATGCGTATTCAAATACAGATATATGTAAACAGGCAGAATACGGCAGTGCGGTAGGCAACTCCTGTATAAGACAAGTGTCTGCGCAGTTGTTAGATCAGTTACTGCTGCTACAATGGCAGGTTATCATGATTTAACTGAGTTTGAATGTGGTGCTATAGTCGGCGCACCAGCGATGAGGTACAGTATCTACGAGGTAGCGATGAAGTGGGGATTTTCCAGTACGACCATTTCACTAGTGTACCGTGAATATCAGGAATCCGGTAAAACATCAAATCTCCGACATCGGAAAAGTATCCAGCAGAAACTGGACCAACGTCGACTGAAGAGAATCGTTCGACGTGACAGAAGTGTAACCATTCTGCAAATTGCTGCAGATTACAACTGTGGGCCACCAATAAGTGTTAGCGTGAGAACCATTCAACGAAACATCATCGATATGGGCTTTGGAACCGAAGGCCCACTCGTGTACCCTTGATGACTGCACGACAGAAAGCTTTATGCCTCGCCTCGTCCTGTCAACACCGACATTGGACTGTTGATGAATGGAAACACGTTGACCGGTCGGACGAGTCTCGTTGCAAATTGTATCGAGCGGATGGACGTGTACGAGAATGGATACAACCTCATGAATCCGTGGAACCCGCATGTCAACCTCCCGGGGACTGGTGGGGGCTCTCTAATGGTGTGGGGCGTGTGCAGTTGGAGTGATATACGGCCCCTGAAACGTCTAGATAAGACTCTAACAGGTGACACTGTACGTTGGCATCCTGTCTGATCACCTGGATTCATTCATGTCCGTTCTGCATTCCGAAGGACTTGGACGATTTAAGCAGGATAATGCGACACGCAAAACGTTCAGAAATGCTACAGAGTGGCTCTAGGAACACTCTTCTGAGTTTAAACACTTTCGCTGGCTACCAAACTCCCCAGACGTGAACATTATTGAAGCATATCTGGGAAGCCTTGCAACGTGCTGTTCAGAAAAGATCTCCATCTTCTCCTACTCTTACGGATATATGGACAGCCCTGCAGGATTCATAGTGTCAGTTCCCTCTATCACTGCTTCAGACATTAGTCGACTGCATGCCAAATCGTTTTGCGGCACTTCTCAGTGCTCGAGGTGGCCCTACACGATATTAGGCTGGTGTACCAGTTTGTTTGGCTCTTCACTGTATATTCATACTCAATTCCGTGAAATGTGTTCATATCCCTCAGCATTTAGAGTTTTCTTAACAGCAATGAGCAGACCATACCTCAACCAAGAAGAACATCCGCGCATAGTAACACCACGTCTTCCGAACTTCACTCTCGACACCACTTAATGGCACGTGACGTTCTCTTCATATTCGACAAACTCAAACATTTCCACCGCATTGTCGCAGGGTATAGCGTGATTCGTCGTTCCAAATCACACGTTCTCCATTGTCCTGCAGCGTTATTCTTTACACAACTTCAAGTGCGGCTTAGCACTGACTGCAGAAATGTGTGGCTTTTGAGAAGCCGCTCGACCTCATGCACACTCGCTGTGTTAGCTGGACCAGTGGCAGGTCTTTGGAAATCACGAGCGATTCCTGCAGCTGATTTCGTGCCATTCTTTTACAGTCACCCTCCGCAATGCTCGACGGTCCCCTCCGTCAGAACACGAGCTCTACCTGATTATCGTTTAGCTGTGGTTTCCTCCACTGAGTTTCCACTTCACAGTTCCCAGTCGAACTGGTTAGATTCGAAGGGTTGAACTTTCTTCCATGGAATTTACGCTCACGTGACATCCAATAACAGGTCTACGTTCGAGATCTCCGAGGTCTCCTGATCAATCTGTTCTGTTGTTACTTTTGTTTGCCTCCTCTTATACTGGTAGGTCCGCCTCTCTTGACATTTAGTAGTCAATACGTCGTTACGTTGCCCAGATATTGCACATGTATGCATTAAGAACGCCCCACGCTGCTGAGATAAAAAGTGTTTCCTCTTGGTCCTACTTTACAAGACGTAAATAAGGCCAGCTACGATTACTGCCAAATTCTATTTTAAAATAAGCGAGTCAGCAAAACTTCTCCTTGTACAGACTCAAGTTTTACAGCATTTATGGAAGCAATTAAACTTCCGAAAGTCTTCGTACAACGCCCGAGCCTGCATTTAGAGCTCCACACAATAACCGATTCCTTCAGCTGCGCCTCTCATCTTTAGCACATTTCTGGGATAGTTTAGCGAAACTTTTCAGCTTCAACATTAACAACACCTGTATGACACTACTTCTCTTTTCAAGAGTTCCCAATTTCCGTTACAAAAAGTTCGATTAAGGAAAATAGGTGCTTCAGTATCCTGGCTGATAAAAGAGTTAAGCAAAAAAGTAGCAAAATAACGTGCCCTTTTGCGCGCAGTCGTATGCCGAAAACGTTGCTTCGGTTACTCGAGCAGAATATATCTACAATTTTCTGTTCGTTCAGTTCGAGAATAGTTAGACATAAAAGTTGTCGAGATGTGCCAAATTAGTCTACATCACCGAAACTGATACATTCAACACGGTAACGTTTCAGTTATTTCTATATGTAACTTCCGACCTAAGCTGTTTTTATCCCTTTCCTACCTGTGTTAGATGTGTCTTGCCCCACACGGTATATATTTTATTCTTCAAATATATACTAAAGTTATTTGAAATTTCTGCAGGCGTTTCAGATATGCAGTAGCAGAACGTTCTCTCTCTCTCTCTCTCTCTCTCTCTCTCTCTCTCTCTCTCTCTCACACACACACACACACACACACACACAAAAGCAATGATGCTCCCTCATCTGCTAAGGGAGACGCCAGATATGAATAGAGAGCAGAACAAGACCAATATTGAAGGATTCAACAACGACAGCTTATCTGTTATGCCCTTGTCAAGTTTCCGTTAGGAGTGACAGACTCCAGAGAAAGTGTCAGAAGATAATTCGTTCTCCACTTAAAATCCCCATGCCTTTGAATCCCCATGCTTTCGCAAGTTGAAACGAATCCGTTTGCGTGTGGTAACTCTAGCATAGAAAAAAGAAGGGTAGCGTTCATGAGCGCTATGCAGATCGCCCACGCCACACCAGCCGTCCCCCAACCAGCCATTCCTACGTCGCTGAAAGTGAGAGTTTCAGAGATCACTAAACACTGTCATTCCTTGTCATTGGCAATCGGTTTAAAACTCGACAAGCGTGGCCGCTGTCAGTGAATCTAAGGCCATTTAAACTATTGCGAAGTTACCTGCATGGAATGAGTATTTTGAACCGGGTTCCCCGAAAACACCATTTCTTGCACCAGAACATAAAGCTGTACGCCTTCAATGGGCCACAAAACACAAAAAGCGGGAATTAGGTACTTGAAGTGGTGTAGTGTTATCCGACGACCGGGGACTACTCAGGGGTGGGTTAGAAAATTTAAAAAGGGAATTGAACAAGTCGGAGTTAGTTATAGTGGGAATTGATGAAGTTCGGTGGGAGAAAGAACAGGACTTCTGGTCAGATGAGTGCAGAGCTATCAAAATAAATCAAATAGGTTTGATCACTATTGATTAAGAAAATTTGAAAGAATAGGAAAACGGTAATGCAGTCAAACTACTACGAACTGCGTAGTGAACACATTATCGTAGCCAAGATAAACACGAAGCCCACGCCGACCACAAGAGTACAGATTCATATGCTAACCAGTACCGCAAATGAAGAACTTGAAAGAATTTATGGTGAGATAAAAAAAAGTATTCAGATGGTTAAGGGGGAGGAAACTTTTCTTGCTATTGGGAGCAGCAATTAGATAGTAGGAAAAGGAAGAAAAGGAAAAATAGTAGATAACATGGACTCGGGAATAGGTAGACTTTTGCATAATCGTGAAATTCGATTGTATACGAGAAAGACGCCTGAAAACACTGGAAGATCCAGATTATTTATACAAGATATCCCAGGAAGAATAATCAATATTCAGGGATATGACAGCAACGCTCATTTGAATCGAAATGCCTTACTCGGAGTGCTTTGCGAGATAGATCACTTGTGACGTACATTTGTTTTTGGGATAGTGGGCCACCCGTACCTATCTTCCCCACTGGACCTCTTTGACGTTTTATTCTGTCCCAGTCAAGCTCGTTTCTTTCGATCTCTTTGCTCAGTATGTCTAGCCCGTCGATAGCGCATTTGTCCGCGGTGTGCTGTGAGTGCAGTAGTTGGATGGAATGGTATGGTAGTAGAGAGAACCATCGGTTAACTGTGTCTGTACTCGCGCTGCCTAAAGTGCAACACATCTACACTAATAAAGAATATGCAGATGAGCTGTATGTTTGCTGCGTGGTAGTACACGACAGTAGTACACCTGCTGATGTCGAAAAATACCATCAGGGATCTCCGAAACGCCGAATTCCTGACTGCGGGTGTTTACCATAGTGTTAATCACATTGCTTGAAACCGTTCCCACTTTTCTTCTGAATGCTTGGTTGTACGACCTGTACAGAAACAGCAATACATGTTTAAAGTTGTGCAGCGTAGTCCTTTCAGCACACCGCGACTTACTGTGCGTATCAAACTCTCACGAGCACTTGTATGGTGAACTCTACTCATTTCACGTAAAACATGTCAGGCTCACATTCGCAACATGCAACACAACTTGAATTTTTCCACTGGTTCAAAGACAATCGTGATTTGCATCCATTCCCCTATTCACCGATGAAGCAACGTATACACGGAATGGAATCAAGAACAAAGATGATAGTCATCGGCGGTCGCAGGGAAATCCACACACTACACCGAAAGCCAATTTTCGACTTCGGTTATCGATCAACCTTTGGTGCGGCATGATGGGTAACGTGTTGATAGGTCCATCCATTTTAAAAGAGCGTATGGCTGGATGAAATGACATGCATTTATTGGAAAATTAGTTTGTTGAAGAGCTTGACGGCGTTCCTTTCACCACGACTGCAATGTACTTCCGGCATGATGCAGACTTCCCTCATTTTACCAAAATGGTAAGACAACATTTCAATCGTAGTCACCCTAATTGCTGGATTGGACGTGGTAGGACAATTTACTGGCCACCTGCATCGTTAGATCTTTCACCTCTACATTTCTTAATTTTTTATTTATTTACTTTTTTGTGGGGATGGATGTAATTTTAGGTGTAAAGGCTAAAGGTGAGTACACGATGTGGCCTCCTTGGTCGCTTCATTGGACGCTGCTGCCCTGATTAGGAAACGCGCAGAACAACTCAAACAACACAACATCTCCCAAGAACGCACAAATGCTCTGAAGTAGACGGTTTGATATTTGAATATTTACTGTGAGCTGTAATAAAGCTGTAATGAGACGTGTACGATAGCGCTTGGAGGTGAATATGTTAAAAATACGTACAGGCTGACAACTGTTGAACTATATGAGAAAAACGTAAATTAGTTACAAACTAGGGCGTACACACACTTTATTCAACATGTAAACGTCACTAGAGATATCCGGATTTAGGTTACACGTTCGATATGCCTGCCATCATTGACGATGATGTGGCGCAGATGAATAGTAAAATCTGCGTGACCCGCTCAAGTGTCGATGATCTCCTGAATGGCTTTTTTCAGCTCTACAATGGATTTAGGGCTGTCACTGTCTTTAATGTACGCCCAGAAAAAAAGTGTTCAGATCCGGAGAGGCCGATGCCGGTGGCCTCTGGGTACCCCAGAGCCAGAATGCGGCCTCCAAAGTGCTCCTCCAGGACATGGAACACTCTCTTGCTTTGACGGGGTCGAGCTCCGTTTTGTATGAACCACACCTTGTCGAAATCAGAATCACTTTGAATAATAGAGATGAAATCATATTCCAAAACATTCACGAACCGTTCGGTAGTCACCGTGCCATCAAGGAATATCGCACCGACGATTCCGTGACTGGACATTGCACACCACACAGTCACTCGTTGAGGGTGGAGAGACGTCTCGATTGCGAAACGCGGGTGCTCAGTCCTCCAAATTAGCTAATTTTGCATATTGACGAGCCCATCCAAATGAAAGTGAGCTTCATCGCTATACCAATGCGTCTGCGCATACTAATTCCCATAATGTCCCGCAACCAATCCTGCAGTTTTAACGTTCTAACGCAAACCGTTCAGAAGTTATAACGATTTTATTTCATGTAGTTCAATAATGGTCACACTGTATTTGTCAGTTGATGGATTGTAAAACGCATGTTGTAACTTTTACTAATGTTGTAGATATTTACACGTGTAAATCTTATAGTGTATTGAATAACATACAAAATAAATAACAATGTACATTAAATGTATTCTATGTCAAAAACCTTTTTGGAAAAGAGCACTTTTCCGTAGGACGCTTTTTGCTTCTTATGATCGTCCCTTGTCAGACTCTTGGACGCTGAAAATTCCTCCTGAGACACTCTGACTCTGAGCACAATTTATTCGTTATGAACTGTAGATTGAACGGAAGAAATTGTAAATATGTGGCGAAGTGAGGAGATGGAACTTGGATAAGATGAAAGACCCAGAAGTTGTTGGGAGAGTCATAGGAAGTACGAGGCAACGACTGACCGAAACAGGAGAAAGGAGTACACTAAAAGGTTAATGGTTACTTTGTGAGACAAAATAGTGAAAAGAGTAGAGGATAAAATAGCTAAAAACATTAGGGGTAATGTTAATCCTTGGATATCAAGACGATATTGAATTTAAGTGATGAAAGGAAACAGTACAAAAATGCAGCAAACTATGCAGACAAAATGGGATACAGACTACTAAAAATGAGAACGAAAGTAATCAGAACCTTCATATTGAGTTAAGACCCACCTGAAACGGTAGAATATGGCGAGCGAGACGAGCAGGGCAGCCAGGGACACGCTGAAGCCCACGATCTCCAGCGTCCGCGTCCGCTCTGCGATCGCCAGTTTCACCTGGAAGCACAGAGAGACACAAGGCCATAACAGCAGGTTCCGGGCACAACAGATTCCACGGCATGCACAAAATTGTCAGGAAGTAACACATTGCAGTAGCAAAGGAGTTGGAAGAGCAGTTGAACGCAGTGAACAGTGTCTTGAAAGGAGGATATAAGATGAACATCAACAAAAGCTAATAAGGCAATAAAAGTGTTTCTAAAGAAGAGAAATTTGTTAACATTTATTATAGATTTAAGTGTTAGAAATTTCTTTCTGAAAGGAGTATTATGGTGTGTAGCTATGTGTAGAAGTGAAATATGGACGATACACAGTTAAGTTAAGAAGTGAATAGAAGATTTGGAAATGTGGTGTTACTGGAGAACGCTGAAGATTAGATGGGTTGATAACGTAACGCATGAGAAGATACTCAAGAGAACCGGGCAGAAAAGAAATTCGCGGCACAGCCTGACCTGAGGAAGCGATCACCTAATAGGACACCTTCTTAGACGTGTAGGTATCACCAGTTTAGTATTAGAGGGAAGTGTGTGTGTGTGGGGGGGGGGGGGGGGGGGATATCGTAGAGGGAGACAAAGAGGTGAATACAGTAACCAGATTCAGAAGGATAAAAGTTGCACTAGTCATTTCGGGACAAAGAGGCATGCAGAGGATAGAGTAACATAGAGCTGCATCAAACCAGACATCGGAGAGAAGATCTCAATAAAAGCAGTCATTGTGCTTTTACTTAGGCAAACATATAAAGGTTTTGCTTTCTCTGCAGTAATGAAACTAATAGATATTTTGATTCGTCCAATGAGTGCTTATAAGGCAAAATGTAAACGTGTTGAGCAAGCGTTTAAAGGCAAGAATGGTAGGTTAATAGTATGTTAACTGTGAATATAACAAATTTGAATTGAAAAAGACAGCCAATCGTAATCAGTCTTCATTGGTTAGTCAATGACTATACTATAGTACAATATACTAATATTATTTTTCAACCGATTCGGACTGAACAAAGAACACCCTTGTCAGTCAGAGAATGTAGCCATAGCTGCAGTATATCGATTCCTTTCACTCATTCTCACACATGCTCCACAGAGAAACAGCTCCAGACTATCGTGTTAGCTCGTATTTAGCGATCGTTACTGAATAATCAAGTATCCATGGAGAGAACTGGAAGCATTCACTCATCTTAGTCACACTAATGAAGAAACCGTTCTCAAATGAACTATCTTCGGTTGAACTGCAGATTATTCAACTAATAGCCATTGGTTTCGGTATTTCGAAAGATGCTGGGAGCCAGATGTGCAGAAAAGTTAAGAACAAAGTTTTTTTTAGGTCCCAACGTAACGACTATCCACAAGAGATAGGATAGGTATTTTCTGGGTACATGTTTTGCCCTTTTATCAACGTAAAAAATAAGAAGTCCCCAAATTAAGCGGGTAAAAAGGAATACAAACGCATAAAAATGAGATTGTGGTTAAACAGAAATGTCTAGGGCACAAGCGTAAATCCTTAGAAGTACGGATATCTGCAGAAAACGTGGATGACGCTTATAAATATACCTTTGGAAAAATGAGATGTAGCTATCTGGACATAGTGAGCTCAAATGCTGCGTCCTTACTGAGCAAGAAAGGGAGTGGTAAAAGGTGGAGCATTATACACCCTAAGGAATAAAACCGATGCACCACGAAGGAATTACGCAAATGGGTCGCAGATCGATAAATGGGACGTACACGTAAAGACACACAAAAGATTGTAAAATCACACGTTTTATCTAACACAAAGAGCTTCACGAACTCAGGAAGTCAATGAAGTTTTGTTCCACTTCTGGCCCTTATGGAAGCAGTTTTCGACTTGGCATTGATGTTCGAAATCCAGTTGACGCGGTAGATCGTCAAAATCCCGAGATGGTTGGAGGCTCATGCCCATAATGCTGCAAACGTTCTCAGTTGGGGAGAGACCCGATGAACTTGTTGACCAAGGTACAGTTTGACAGGCATGAAGACAAACGTTATAAATTCTTTTAGTGTGCGGGCGGGCGTAATTTTGCTCCAGTGTAAGCGCAGAATGGCTTGCCATGAAGGGCAACAAAACCTTGCACAGAATATCGGCGACGTACCACTGCGCTGTAAGGGCGCCGTGGGTGACAACCAGAGGAGTCCTTCTGTGAAAACAACTGGCACCCCAGACCATCACTCCTTGCTTTGAAGGGGTTAGGCAGGCGACAGCTGTGCTGAAGTACCACCACTGTCCAGGGCGTCTCCAGACATGTCCTCGGCCTGGAATGGAATAAGGGGCTGATCGCTCCGTAGTTTTGGTCCCTTCACCCCCTAAACCAACCAATCCAAGCAACCATTAAGCCTGAAAACACACTGACCGGAGCAGAAATGTCTTCAGTCGTGCGTCCCGCTTCGAAATTAGCCTCGATGACCAGTGAGACGTCCCGGACGGCAGTGGGGTAGCAACCCGAGTGCCGCCCGCCGTACGCACCGACACCTGTGAATGATGGCCTGGGTGCCATTTCTTTTCATAGCAGGACCCCCTTGGTTGTCATTCGCAGCACTCTTATAGCACAACAGCATGTCGATGATTTTACATGCTGTGTTTTGTTGCCCTTCATAGCAAGCCATCTCGGGATTACATTTCAACAAGGTAATGCACTTCCACAAACGTCACGAGATTATACTGCTTGTTTACTTTGTCCAGCAAGATCGACGAACCTATCCCAATTGAGAGAACCTTTGGAGCATTATGGGCAAGGCCCTCCAACCAGCTTGAGATTTTCACTATCTAAGGCTCCAATTGGACAGAATTTGGCACGCTACCCCTCAGAGGACGTTGAAGAACTTTATGACAAACGAGAAGGCGTGTAACTGTTGTATGAGGGCCAGAGGTGCACCAACGGTTTATTGATTCGTTCAGTTCGTAAAGTTCTTTCTCCTGAATGAATCAGCCAATTTCTTTGAAATTGTAATCATTTGTTTGTCAGTACATGTACATCGCATGTTCCGATTTCCTTCCCGTATTTGCATAATTCCTTAGCGATGCGTCCTTTCTTTCTTTATTCTTCTTCTTCTTCTTCTTCATCTTCTCTCTCTCTCTCTCTCTCTCTCTCTCTCCCTCTCTCTCTCCCTCTCTGCTAGATTGCACGTGTGTAGAGGAAAGAAGCTTGTATAGAACTTTATAGAAGGAAACAGGAAAGGGAAGAAGGTGAGATGGGAAGTGCAGCATTGCTATATACATGCGTGCATAATTGCTGTTGTGAGTTTCGTTTCAGTATGAGGAATACTCGACATTTTCCTCACAGCAAATAAAAATGTTGACAGCTGTAAGCGGAAAGTACAAGAATTTGTAAGTTCAAGGGTAGTCGATTACATTACGGTTCTGTCAAAGACGGGAAAGGCGTTCAATGACTGGATAGTGTCTCGAAAATATATGATGAATATAAATAAAAGTAAAACGATTGTAATGGAGTGTAGTTGAATGGACTCTGGTTACACCAAGGGAATTAGATTAAGAAGTGAGATACTGAAAGTAACAGAAAATTTTGGTATTTTCACAGCAAAATAACTGACCACATTAGATGTGAATAGAAAATAAAAGAAGACAAACAATAGCTAGAATTTTTTTTTGAAAACGTAAATATGTAATAATCGAATATAAATTCAAATGTAAGGAAGTCGTTTCTAAAATTATTCATTTGGATTGCAGCCTTGTATGGCACTGAGTGGCTCAGGAACAGCTATAGAAGAATGCTAAAGATCAGATAGTCTCAGAAAGAAGTAACGAGTCAAACAGTCTTATGGCACAACTTGACTAAAAGAAGTGAACGACTGATAGGACACGTTCTGAGGCATCAACGAATACATACTCTGGTAACGGAGGTTAGTTTAAAGTGTAAACATTGTCGTGGGAGATCTTGACATGACTGTACTGAGCAGGAATAGACGAATGTAGGCTACAGCAGTTACTCGGAGATGAAGAGAGTAGCGCAGGAGAGGCTAGGCTGAAGAATTGTATCAAACGATTCTCTGCAGACCACAAGAACGACGTTAAACCCGTCTTTGATTAGCTGCCACGGACTATGATGGTAATATGTACGGTTTTGCAAGTAATTGAATTTCTTCAGTATGGATATTATGTGTATTCTCACTGCGTAATCTGTGGTATGTTTCACTCCCATTTATGTCTCTATACTTGATAATAAACCATGAATAATATCCAAAAGTAAGTTTATGACATTTGTTTCTTTAGATCAGTAGGCACGCCGAAATTGGAGCAAACAAACTGTGTTGTCAACGAACAGAGGACACAATACTCAACGAGTGAGCCAACGACTTGAATTTGACGACGGTATGGCATCCACCTCGTTAACTGGAAACTAGAGATGGTAGTCTCTGCACAAGTTCTGATACGGGCTCTCTCTCTCCCAGCTCTGTTTCCGCAAAAGCCACGCGAGCTTCCCTTGGTTAGAGCAACCTTCCTCATGTACAAGTCGAAGATATTTTAAAGCATCACCGACTGTGCTAACCTCTGTGTTGAAGTTAGCAAACATTTGCTACAGTTCCTAGGTTTTCTTTACTAAGCTTTGAGCCGGCATATACAGGGAAGCTCATGGCGTTAACTGGTAAGGTGGAGGTTTATTGTTCCTGATATGCTAAGGCATTTTCTAGTTTCCATTATTTTTAAGTACTAAGGGAATTTCAGATAGACTCGTTGAAAGGAGAGTCGTTTAAACAAAGAATTTACGAGGTGGTGTTCGATTTGGTGAAGACCGAAGAGCACTAATAATGCAGGAAAGAAACAGTAACTAGCCTCTCTTCAGCAAGAAAAGGCATTAGTTAGGTATTAGTACTAAAAGAAGCAAATACGTATAAAACATGAAAAAAACAGCAGTTGCTCTACTTGCATCGTTACCATTATGAAAACAATCGTAGAGTTCATTCATAGGCAACTTTAATTGAACATTGTCAAAACGATTCTCGTGTGAATGAAAAATAATTGGGACTGAACAGAAGAGAGAGATCTCGCAAACTGAACGAGTTCCATGTACATTCTCTAACAATGCACCTCATATTCCAACTTCAGTGCCACAGCAACCTAGTTCTCCGCTTTGTGGTTACTCCCGAAGATATCAGCAGTTCGAGTTCGTTCGCAGAAGAGGAAAAGGGACTCAGCTGCCATTCTAACAAGTAACCTTGACCGATCGTTGTGGCCGAGCGGTTCTAGGCGCTTCAGTCTGGAATCGTGTGACCGCTACGGTCGCAGGTTCGAATCCTGCCTCGGGCATCGAAGTGTGTATAGTTAGGTTTAAGTAGTTCTAAGTTCTAGGGGACTGATGACTTCAGATGTAAAGTCCCATGGTCCTCAGAGCAATTTCAACCATTTGAACATGTAACCCAATTACGCAACAGCTGACTGAAGAGAAGAATTTGAAAGCAGCGAAACAAAAGGAAAACGGAATGCAAGAGAATGCGCAGAGTACGACAAACAGAGCGCAGAGGAAACTTGCTGCTTCGGATAAGCAAAGGGAGACTGACAGTAAAAGGAGGAAAGTTTGTGTTCTGGAGGACACATACAGCTAGGATGAAAATGAAGGAGGTGACGATGAATGCATGTATTGTAAGGCTGAATGGTCAACAAGCGATGAAGGACAGATCTTGGCGTGAATGGTCTTATGAAGAGCGTGCTGGAGTTAACGATAACTGTGACGATTTCACTTGTGAATTATGTATAATTAAATGTAGGAAGTAAACTCATGCAACTATTCCTGCGTTTCCCTAAGAACTGATAATTTAATTTCAAAAATGTTATTTTAATATTTGTTTGTGATAATATTTTCATTTCATTAGTAACGTTTTATTGGCATATGTAGCCTATAACTTTATTGAAATTATCTACTACACTGAATTATGGTTTGGCTTAAGTCTAGAAGCAATTATTAAATACTATTTGCATTTTTCACCAAGGGACCACATTATCCATGTTCGTATGGCGAAGTGGTCGTTTTGCAGACACTCATATTATTGTTATTAACATGGACGTGTGTAAGTTTATAATATTTATAAAAATGGTTTAAGAGTATATACAACAGTACCTGCAGTGATGAAGTTACAAACAATAAGTCTTAAAGGCGTGTCAATTATAACGCTTTATTCCTGAAGGCGACCAAACTGTGATCCCCTCTCGCGGTACATAGACGTGGTCGACTGTAACCTGCCTGATCTTGCGTCACATCAGACCTCTGTCAGATCCGAAAGTCTCAGAAATTTGGCTATTGGACAGTTCGATCATCCTGCCAGACGAAGACGCATATTGAGAGCCCTCTCCAACTCTGTCACATGCTGATAACGTTTCTCATATGCGTACGCGCCATCTCCTTATCCTAAGTGATATCTCCACATCTGGGTCTGTTCACGCATCTTACTTACTCTACGAGGCCTGGTAACAACGTTAAACATGGAAAACACACTGCCCTCTGGTGACCGTTCTATCACAGGGAATTGCAGCTCTAATCAATTACATACGTGTAGATGATGAGCATGTGCACGTAGTTACACTGATATCCGACGAGGTCTTTGCGAGTGCTTCACTATTTTTTGGCAGGCAGTGTATTTTTTGTTCAGTATGGGTCACTTCACACTATGACGCACTTTACTCGACACGTGTGACCACGGGTTTCTTTCACTCCTCAAGACTTACACGTATGTTGTTTTCTTTCAGGCTACAGAATCACGCATCCATTTCTGCCTGCCACCATTGTGGCATCATATGTCTTTAGTTAACTGCTTGTCCACTACTGCTGAGTAGCTAGATGTAGACAAAATTGTCACAAAATGATGGCGTAACACTACTACTGCGTTGTATCTATTAAGCAAATAATACAGCCTGGAGAGAACCAGACTGTATCTTAATAGGACGGCAATAACCAACAGAAAAGCGAGTTTTCGTCATTCACCCCTTCTTTGGATAGCATTGACACCTATTCCGTGTTAAAATTTCAGTAATTTTAAACAAACCAATGCCATGCATGTCTTGTCTCTCTGACAGGCTATATCAGCGTTCCTTCTCTCCACCTGTTATTCACAGACAATTGCCTGCGCTCAAAGGGTTCTTCGTGCTCCTGCAACGTGCTCCTTCGTTTGGAACGTTGGATCACAGCCGTCCGCGCTGCAGATGTCAATCATTAGTATACTTCCTGACAAAAAAAGCGGAGCACCCGGAAGGGGAGGAGGAGATGAAAAGTAAACTCCTCGGATTGAGGGTGCATGATGTTATTTCAGCGATTGCAAAATCGATACAAATTTCCAAATAGCTTGGCAGTATGACTCCGCTTATCAGTAGCCTTTCTGGACTGGATGTATACACTGGTCCCATTGGGAAAGGTGCGAAAATCAGCTGTATAATTTCATGAAGCAGGCTGACTCAGACATGTTGTAACTGATTCTTGATCTCCTTGTTGCTGGCAGTGGGACGTAGTTTATTTTCCAGTTCCTACTTGCTATATCTGGGAGAACTCTGGGGATGTTACAGGCCACTGGGTGTCTGAACATCACGCGAATACTTCATACAGAATGCTCCATGTGTGGATGAGCATTGTCCTGTTGACATTTCAGGCATTGGGTGCCCCTGACGTGGCGTTGTATTGTCAAAGTTTTCACTACCAGGTGTAATGTGAAGTCATGACTCCCCACACTACGACTCGAGTAGTAACACTGCAGTGCCTCTGCAAAACGTTGCAAAAACTGGTTCGACCTCTCCCCAGGTCACCGCAGTAGGAGCCGACGCTCGTCGTGTAGGATAGTACACACCCACGATTCATCGCTAAACCTAGTGCGATGCCAGTCACGAGCAGGCCATGCTTACCGCTTGTGCCACTGCTCCAAACGCAGCTGTTTGTGTTGCACTGTTAACGTCAGATTACCCGTGCGACGGTAGTTACCTAGATCGGCTGCCGGTAGTCTGTGACCAGTGGTACGGGATTATACAGAATGCTGCGGAGCGACCGTTAATTACTGTCGGAGGCCAGTCGCAGATGTGAAGGGATTATGATGTGCTTTGTGCACAATGTTACGATCCTCCCTATGGTGGTCATATACGGCCCACAAGCGCCTATACGACGAGTTGTCTGCTATCACGTTCCCATCCAGTCTAACATCGGGGAACTACAGCATCCGAATACCCTACAGTTAGGACACATTTCAACTATGCCACGTGCTGATAATGCTGTCTCAGAAAAGTATACGGCATAGCCGCGTCTTTCACAGACATTACTCATCATTTTTATTTTATTCTATTTTACACTTTTGGTTCCGTAGTAACAAATTAGGAGCAAATCTCCATGGCTGCGGAATGAGTCAGTACATGAAATTAATATCAGAAAAGTAACATTTGATATCATAAACGGTACCCGAATTTTGTGAAGACGACAACTTGCGAGTGTACATTAGCATAATAAATAATATAACAGTGGAATTAATTTTTTCTAGGAACTCCGTGACAGACTAGAAGGAGTGAGCCAAGAGGAATTTCTTCAATTTAGACTTGAAAGGGCGGGGGTTATTGCTAAGATTTTTTAATTCATGAAGTATCTCACAGAAAATGGAAGAAGTACAATACAGCACATAATTGTGAAAAAGAGTCAAGGAGGTGTTATCCAAATGCAGACTGCGTCTAATGTTAACTGAGTGTAAGCTGTTAATTCTCGGGAAAAAGTTCATATTTTTAAAAAAATATTGAGAAGACGGTACTCGTTAATAGGGGTCGACAAGAAGTTTGTGAACTTGAACTACATACTGTTCAAGCTGCTGCTTTCTGAGCCATATATACCCATTGTGAATGGGAAGTGTTATCCTAGAATTAATGCCATATGACATAAGAGAATGAAAATAAGTAAAGTAGACTAATTTTCGCGATGGAACTGTCACCTATTGCAGATAGAGGTGGACATAGCAACATTCAAATTTTGAAGAAGATCCCGAACGTGAGTTTCCAATATCAGCTTATTATCTGTCTGAATACCTATAAATCTGAACTGTTCAGACTCGTTAAATTGTTATCATCAAAATATTATTTTTAGTGGACGTTGTTTATTGGAAACTGTAACAACTGAATCCTGCTGTGATTTAGCTTCAGTTTATTTTCTACACGAAATGAACCCATATCGTGAAATGCACTCTTAGGTACTCCGCCTATGTTGCACTCTACTGTCTTCATTAAAAAGCAAATGATATCAGCGACTATAAATGTTGTAAATTCAGCATTTATTCTCTGACGGAAAAATATTCTTACACCAAAAAGTAATTAATGTAGAGTAACGAAATTTCTGGAATAGATTTGTCTAGGTAACATATTTAAGTGATTAACATTGCAAGATCACAGGCTGTTGTAAGCGCGAGATAAGCCATTGTAAATGTAAAATTCCGGTACATTAATAACCTGTGTAACAGTCACAATGTTCAGTGTAAGCATGCAGACGTGTTCAACGTTGTACAACCTCGTTCACACTTATTGAGATACTGACAATGGCGTCTTTGTCGCCTTAAGGTCATTCTTGCCTAACATCAACAAACCACGTCCATTCTCGAGGGAAAATAATGCTCACTACCGTTACAGCTCGTATTTAAATAAAACATTATTTCCATCCTCATAGCGACTCTGCTAGCACCACTCTTATGCGACCGGCGCAAATATGGAGCAGACATCATCTTTCAGATGTAGGAACACGCCTACCAACTTCCGTTTATGTGACACAACTCCTTCTTGGTGCTAAGATTTTTCTTCCGTCAGCGTATCAGAAAGCATGTCATTTATATATCTATACGGCTAAAAAAAATGTATGTATGCACGTGTGTATGTAATGTTTTGCGTCTCTTCCTAAACCATACTTAGTACACATGTAATGTACTATATAGAAATAATCACTGTGAGAGTAATAACCACGTACCTATCAAAGGGGAGTGAAAGAGATGTGTACCTAAGGACACTCCAATTCACAGAATTTATTCGTTTCAGTATTTGAGAACGAGAGCACTTAGTGACTTGCAACAAACTTTGCACACAATTTCAAACCTTTAGGGAACTTTTGCTCGCTGACAACCCACAAACAATGATGAATGGAAGAAAAAGTTTGTCGCTTACTGCATTTTCACTGTTCCTAAAGTAAAACTGCCGCATCTTGCAGAATCTTTTGATATTTCAGTTCTTTACTACTACCTGTTTTCACGACAAATTTTGCAGGCACTATTCCCATATACCACTGAATGTACCTGCAAGTAATATCATCGTAAAACACGTTATGATGCCACAAACTTGATGCTTAAATTTATTACTTACTTCGTTAGTGTTAACTCCATTTGCAAGGAATTTCGCAGACTGTATCCACGTATGCCGCTGAATATCTACTAAATTATATCGTTCTACGACATATGAGTCAGGAGGTGAGACGAAACAAACCCAAAGACGAATAAAAACTGCTGCATCACGTATGATGATTAGGTTTGTTACTTCTTTGGTACTAACTCTATTTTCAGCACAATTCGCAGGCAGTTTTCAAATACAATGCTCAAAATTATGTGATTGTGCAGCTCATAAACGTTGCGCTGCGAGAAAATGAAATCGGAGGTTGAAATTCGTTACAGGTTGGCAAAGTGGCTGATAAAATAGCCCTGCTAAACACCTAAATCGGTTTCAACCGAATTTGGTACACAGATTACTAACTATCTGGAAAGAAACATTGTAAGAGTAAGAACGAGCAACCACCCATTGTGGTTGGAGATGATAACGTGGAAAGAGAACGGGGGAGGACGTGATGGACAAACCCAGAGTGGGGAGATGGAGATGGACGCAGAAATGGGAGAAGATGGACAGCCGGAGGAGGAAGAGCAGATAGACAGAGGAGGGAAGATGAGGTAAGAGGGGGTGAGTTGGAGTAGTGGGGGGAGGTGATAGAAGGGGGGAGGAGATGAACATAGAGGAAAGGAGAAGATGCGCAGATGAGAGAGGATCAGAGACACAGAGAGGGCGGGCAGTAGTAGATGGACAGTGTGAGGGGCTGTAGGAGATAGATATGATGCTAGAGAAGGCAAACAGAAAGATGGAGAAGGAGGAGACGGATTAATAGAGTAAATTCATATTCGAGCAATGCAGCGTACTCAGCTAGTTTATCTCCACATACAAACAGGAATGTCTCCGCTGACTAACTAGTCACTAGCTGACTTATAATTACCCAGCCAAAACCACCAAGGACAGAAACTTGAAGTTTGCACAAAATGTTGATCTTCTGTTGTAGGCGTAGTTTAAGAATAAAATGAAATAAGGGATCTAAGGTTTTTTGAAAATATGTCGCTAATAGATCTATGAAAACTGATATTTGCTTTCTCTGTTAGAAATAAAGAAATACATGTTCCAGCATCTTTGCAAATTTTAACCCCTTTGGGGTAAAACAGTGTGCGTAATTTCTTTCTTTTTAATAGATTATTATTAAAGAAGTACTCAAGTATTTTAAAAGCTACATCTCTGCAAATGGGTATTTGACTCCTCGATCACAAATAAAGAAAAAATGTCCTTCAGTGTTTTTGAAAATTCAGTTCCCTAAGGGAGTGAAATAGGGGATGAATAGCTTTATAAAATTATTATGAAAGTCGTTTCAAAACTGAATCTATGAAAATTTCTATTTGGTATCTTTATTAGGAACAAAAAATACATGTTAAACAGTATTTTGGAAGTTCAGCACCCAATGGGATGAAATAAGGGATGAAAATTTTCAAGAAAATGTTTGGTTATATTAAAAAAATCAGGATTCTTCAAAACTGGTATTTCACCTCTCAGTTAGAGATGATGAAATACATGTTAAGAGATGAAATTTTCAATGGAAGTAACACCACAATTTACATCTAGATCTTCATGGATACTCTGGAAATCATACTTAAGTGCCTGACAGAGTGTTCATCGAACCGCCTTCGCACTAATTATCTGTTATCCCACCCTCGAACAGCGCGCGGAAGAAAGGAACACCTATTATCTTTCCGTGAGAGCTCTGACTGCCCTTATTTTTATTATAATGACCGTTTCTCCCTATATAGGTCGGCGTCAACGAAATATTTTCTCTTTCGGATGTGAAAGTTGACAATTGAAATTCCGTGAGATGGTCCCGCCGCAACAAAAACCGCCTGGACACCCTCTCCCGTATTTCTCGATAGTACAAAACGAGCTGTCCTTCTTCGAAATTTCTCGATGTACTCCGTTAATCATATGTCGTAAGCATCCCACACGGTGCAGCAGTGCAGCAAAAGAGGACGGACCAGCAGTCTGTTTAGTTGATCTGTTGTATCGTCTAAGTGTTCTGTCAATAAAACTTAGTCCGTGGTTCACCATCCCGACAATATTTCCCATTTGTTCTTTACAATTTAAGTGTTTCGTAACTGTAATTTCTAGATATTTAGTTGAATTTACGACCTTTAGATTTAATCGATTTATCGTGTAGCTGAAGTATAAAGGATTCCTTTTAGCATCCATACATTTCTTTACTTAGGGTCAACTGGAAACTTTTGCACCATACAGGTATCTTCGTAAATCATTTCGCAATTGGTCTTGATCTTCTGATGAGTTTACTAGACGATAAATGACAGTATCACCTGCAAACAATCTAAGACAGCTGCTCAGGTTGTCTCCTGAATAACTTATATAAATAACGAGCAGCAGAAGCCCTAAAGAAACACTATTGTAGAACTACTATTAAAGAAAAGAACTACTATTAAAAAATTCTGTTGAAGAGGTATTAAAGCATTTTAAAAGCTACGTCTGTGAAAATTGGTATTTGACTACTTGGTTAGAAATTAAAGAAGAGAACTTTTATTCCACTATTTTAGGACATAAAACCACTAAGGAGATGAAATAGAAGACGAACGATTTTATGGAAATATTTAATTATTAAAGCATTTTGGAAGCTAAATCTATGCAAATTTGTTTCGCTTCACGGTTAGAAATAAAATAAATCAGTATTTTTGGAAATTTAACCCGTAACAGAGTGAAACAGGGCCTGACTAACTCATTGACCGACCAGTGTCCGCCCAAACCAACGATGATATAAACTTGAATCTTGAAGTGCGTACTGATCTTATACTGTAGGCATCGTTAAGTCAAGGATTGGACCAAAATACATTCCTAAGGAGGTGAAGTAGGAGATGAAAGATTTTTCAATAATCTGTCGCTATCGAGACAATTTTAAAAGTAGAACTGTTAGAAATTAAAGTACACATTTTAGAAAATTCTGGTAGTAATGGGAACAATAGTGGGTTCAGCATTTTTGGAATATAAATCATCATTAAAGTCAGAATACAACATTTTCAAAACCACATCTATGAAAGCTTATATTTGACTTCTAGGTTGGCAGTAGAAGAAAACGTATTTCAGAATTTTTGAAAATTAAATTTTTAAAGATGTGAAATAGGAGATGGAACTTTTATGAAAATATTTGATTGTGAAAGAATTTTTTAAGCTAAATCTAAGAAAATTTGTATTTGACTTCTTGGTTATGGAAAAAAATGTTTCAGTGTTTCTGGAAACTCAGCCATTAAGGGTGTTCCGGGATAGAGTCAGGTCCCGGCACGCCGGTCGGCAACGTTGGAGCAGAGATGGCTGTGAAGAGGATGTCAGCCAGTTGCAGGCGGATCGACCCTTCTCTAGGGGGACAACCCGACAGCAGCGCCCTCTCCGCGAAGAGGAGAAGGTCTGCACCAGACTACCCGCGCCAGTTCTGCGAGTTCTACGGGAAGCATCAGGACCAGCGACCTGGCTAGAAGCATTCACTGTATTACTTGTCTTTTATTCCGAATTGTATGTGCTTAAGAAACTTTTTCTTTGCTGTTGCCTTTTGCCTGCGACACGGCCGTATTTCACAAAGTTAAATATTGTCATCATTTCCTTTCGTTATCAACTTCATTAATACCATTTGCTCGAATTGTTATCTAGCAATCCGAGAAATCAGATTTCCTGTGCACCCCATATTTGACGAGTAGGCTGGGTACAACAGAGGGGGTGATGTAGGGGATGAATATTTATATTCGTTATATTAAAATATTTCTAAAGCTAAGCCTCTGAAAATTTGTATTTGCCTTCTAAATAAATGTGTGTTAGGGGTTTGATAAAGATCTCAGACTCTAGCTGTCACAATAACTTTTAGGTTAGAAGTAAATGCGGGTAAGACCATGCTTCTATTGCCTTAACCTATCGTGCAAAATTTAGAACTTTCTGCAATTTGTAAACAAGACGGAAATTCGATTATAGGAAAAAAAAATACCGGTATGTGTGCAGACTATACAGTCAACGTAAGTGAAGCAGCGGACGCTAAGCTAGTATAATTATATAAGAAGCAGTAGTTGTCATAACCCTGACCCCCTGAAGCCATTCTCTTTACTGTGGAGAAATGCTGTTGCTGTCTATTCTTAAAGTATGGGAGGAACCAACTCTTATTCAATAAGAGTAATATTTTGCTATTATCGTAATCAAACGTCTTAGTTAAAAAATAAATCGTCTTGTGTTCGCAAATTTTTGTTTAATCCATCCACTGCCTTATCGAGAAACAAAGTGTACGTTTGGCAGCAAATTATGTGAAATAATAGGACCAGTTCCCTGATACCCAGAGCCTTTGCAATAACCTTTCCAAATACTCTCGGCACAGAAATGTCTACAATTGTCTACATTTTGGCTTTCTTCTCTTCTGAAACCGATTTCACTACTGTGTATATAACCTTTGAGGAAAGTGACCAGCCCTAAAAAAAAATCACAAATCGCCTATGTTATCTACACTATAAACTTCCTGACACTCCTGAACTTTGGTGAGGATTAAAAACGTTTGTGCGTGTGCGTGTGTGTGTGTGTATGTGTGTGTGTGTGTGTGTGTGTGTGTGTGTGTGTGTGTGTGCACAAATTCGTTTCAGTGTAAAAATTTGTGCATAATGGTCTGGAAGGCCACTAACCCTTTTGCTAACAGAATGCTCCTCTGATGATGAAGAATGGATAAAAACGCTAAGCCTCTGAAAATTTGTATTTGCCTTCTAAATAAATGTGTGTTAGGCGTTTGATAAAGATCTCAGACTCTAGCTGTCACAATAACTTTTAGGTTAGAAGTAAATGCGGGTGAGACCATGCTTCTATTGCCTTAACCTGTCGTGCAAAATTTAGAACTTTCTGCAATTTGTAAACAAGACGGAAATTCGATTAAAGGAAAACAAAAAATACCGGCATGTGTGCAGACTATACAGTCAACGTAAGTGAAGCAGCGGACGCTAAGCTAGTATAATTATAAAAGAAGCAGTAGTTGTCATAACCCTGACCCCCTGAAGCCATTCTCTTTACTGTGGAGAAATGCTGTTGCTGTCTATTCTTAAAGTATGGGAGGAACTAACTCTTATTCAATAAGAGTAATATTTTGTTATTATCGTAATCAAACGTCTTAGTTAAAAAAGAAACTGTCTTGTGTTCGCAAATTTTTGTTTAATCCATCCACTGCCTTATCTAGAAACGAAATGTACGTTTGGCAGCAAATTATGTGAACTAATAGGACCAGTTGCCTGATACCCAGAGCCTTTTCAATAACTTTTCCAAATACTCTCGGCACAGAAATATGTCTACAATTGTCTACATTTTGCCTTTCTTCTCTTCTGAAACCGATTTCACTACTGTGTACATAACGTTTGAGGAAACTGACCAGCCCTAAAACAAAAATTACAAATCGCCTATGTTATCTACACTATAAACTTCCTGACACTCTTGAACTTTGCTGAGGTTTAAAAACGTCTCTCTGTGTGTGTGTGTGTGTGTGTGTGTGTGTGTGTGTGTGTCTGCAGAAATTCGTTTCAGTGTTAAAATTTGTGCATAATGGTCTGGAAGGCCACTAACCCTTTTACTAACACAATGCTCCTCTGATAATGAAGGATGGATAAAAACGCTATCTATGGTTGTGCTAGTGTTTCCCTGCATTCTGGTTGAGAAAAATAGTCTGTATCAGTAAGATATGAATTTAGATAAACTTCTGATACTATTTTCCCTGCACAGTTACACCTAAAATTAAAGTTGAAGTCACCATATACAACTAATTTTTGGTACTTCCTATAAAGTGAATCACGACTCTCTCTAGCTTGAACAGAAATGTCCTGCAGCCAAAGTTAGGTAACCTATTGATAACGGCAATTAAAAGTGCAGTTTCGCTAAACTGAATTCCTTCTGCACACAATTCAGTTACGTGTTCAGTGCAGTGCTTTGATGCGCCTCAAGATTCGAAGGGAGCAATGTGCTGTCACAGCTACACAACTTTCATTGTTTATAAACGTCCATCTTTGTGTGGTCAGTAGACACTTCCAAGTGTAAGGAGTCATTCTTTATTCACACACCGTTTGTATTCTGCATTCGTTTTTCCCATATTCCAACATACATCATGGCCTATTTCGCGATAACAACACGATTAATTGATTTCTGGTGCTGTTACCTGATTGGGATTTAAATGTTGTATCCTACTAGCCATAATTGATAGCTGAGCCTATTTCTACTGCAGACGCAGTTCTAGGAATAAAAACATTACGTGCTAATATGCCATTCCAGTTAGTTTCATAATAAAAAGAGGAGTTTCGCTTCTCTTATTACGAGGTAGTACGCTTTTGTTGTGTGGTAGGATGCTCAGGTACAATACGAACTAGTCGTAACAATGAATGGAATATGATATGAACAACTTTATAATGAAGGTCATTAATTACACAATGGGACAGCTAAAGACAGAAGGGAAGGGGGTTTATTCATAGGTATCCTTATATTGCGGCACTGACAACAATAAGTTCCCAATAGTGGGATCGACTTTTTGAAACCATCTATACAGTTACGTAGGTTAAGATCCCAGCTATCATACACTGTACCATCTACCCTCGTGCTGCCTCGTTTGAGCTTAAGGCGAAAGAAGTGCAACCCTTCTGCAAATAGCTGCAGCTTCCAGTACTGTGCCATCAACAACTGTCAGCGTGCCAACCATTCAAGAAATCGTCATTGATATGGGCTTTCGGAGCCGAGGGCCCACTCGTGTACCCTTGATAACTGCACGACACAATGCATTAAGCCTTACACGGGACCGTCAACACCGACGTTGGACTGTTGATGGCTGGAAACACGTTGACTGATCGGACGAGTCTCGTTTCAAATTGTATCAAGCGGATGGACTTCTACGGGTATGCAGACAAGCAAATGAATCCATTGACCCTGCATGTCAGCAGGGAACTGTTCAACCCGATGGAGGCTCTGTAATGGTGTGAGGTATGTGCAGGTGTAGTGATATGGGACACACCATACGTCTAGACACCACTCTTACAGGTTACACGTACGTAAGCATGCTGTCTCATTACCTGCAACCATTCATGTCCATCGTGCATTCCTCCGGACTTTGGCAATTCCAACAGGCCAATGTGACACCCCACATGTCTAGAACTGCTACAGAGTGGTTCCAGGAACGCTTTACTGAGTTTAGACACTTCTGCTGGTACCCAACTCCGCAGACATGAACATTATTGATCATATGCGGCATGCCTTGCAGCGTGCATTTCAGAAGAGATCTCCACCCCATCGTACTCTTACGGATTTATGGACAGATCCAGGATTCATGATATCACTTCCCCCTAGCACTACTTCAAGCGTTAGTGGAGTTCATGCCACGTTGTGTTGCGGCACATCGGCTTTCTCGCGGATGCCCTACACGACATCAGGCAGGTGTACCAGTTTCTTTCGCTCTTCAGTGTAGCTGCACGTGCAAAAGATTGTGGATTCGAATCTCGTCTGGTGCAGTTTTCTTTAATTTCTAATTATTTATCGAAGTTACTTCGATCATATTTTTATTCAGTTAACTGATTTATTTGTATTTTTTTTATTTCCATTGCTTTCTCACATAGTTTTAATCATGAAATGAGATGTCGTGTGGCTAGGGCCTCCCGTTGGGTAGGCCCGTCGCTTGGTGCAAGCCTTTTTAATTGATGCCACGTCGGAATCATAACATCAACTTTTCTTTTCTCTCATTCTTTTCCTACCTCAAACCTCTGGTCATATGTTGTAAATTAATGCCATGCGTTAATTTCGATTTAATTTCTTTTGTTGTTCGTCGTGTTTTCTCTTCGACACTACTGTGTTTATTATACAGGGTGTAAATTTTAAGTTAACAAAACAGAATAACTAGAAATATAAGCTTCACACGAAAAAATGTGTAGAATCCAGAGTTGATTATTGTGGAGGGGGAGATCTGCTGGTGCAAAAATTAGCCCGCCACCACAGTCCACTGTGGGGTGGGGCGGGAGACAACTTTAAAATTTCAAATCTGAACCTCAATGTATTATTACACAATCAGAATCTACATAAGAAATTATTTACACTTTGTCTTAAACACGCTCTAATTCAAGGAAATCAATGTTCTCATTTTTGCGTGGAAAATGGTTACGGATAAATAACAAATACTTATTTACTTCGTAAATTTTGATCCGTTAAAACTAAAACTCTCCTTCTCTCCCCATAGGGTGGGATTTGAGAGAGTGGAATTAGTTTTACAAATGTTGACCCAAATCCGAATCTGCGGAAAAAATAAATATTTGGGTCAATGTTTGTTAAACTCTAACTCCTATCTCTCAAACCCCACCCTATTGGGAGAGAGGGAGAGTTTTAGGTATAGCGAATGAACATTTACGCAGTAAATAAGAATTTTTTATTTATCCGTAACCGTTTTCCACGCAGAAATGAAAACATGGAGTTTTTTTTAATTACAGCGTCAACTATCAAAAAGCAAAAGAAAGTTTTAAGACAAAATGTACGTAGTTCTTTATGTAGAATCCAATTCTGAAATAACAAATGGGGGTTGAAATTTTAAAGTTGCCTCCCGCCTCATCCCACGCGGGCTGGGGTGGAGGGCTAATTTTAGCACCAGCAGATGCCCCCTCGAAAACAGTCAACTTTGGATTATACACATTTTTTCGTGTGGAGCTTATTTTTCGAGTTGTTGTGGTTTGTCAAGTTAAAATTTTCACTCTACATGTCTTTCGCACTATGCTCTAATTTCGTTTTGGTTATCAGCCCTTCTTTCTTTTAAGTTGTCACCTGTGTTATTTTTCCCACATTGCAGTAGGTATTAGGTTGTGCTGTAAATATTTGTATGGCAGTTACTGTGCAAAAAAAATTGCACATCAGGTAACAAAAAATACCATTTTTCACGCCAATGCACAGTCAACATAAATATATTATTTCGTCTTTTGTTTTTTAATCGATGGATCGGAATATGAAAATAACTGAGTACAACAATAGACAAATACAATTACATTCAAATTCACAAAAATTCCGATTGGAAAAACGATATAATGTTAAAATGAACCAAATGAAAAAGTCCATACGGTGATTAAAATGATGTGACGAAGGGATACAAATAAAAAATTACAATTAAACCAATTAACTCAATAAAAATAATCATCAAAGTCATTTCCACAAAAATTGAAGAATAAAAAAATTGCCACATTTGACAAGGTTCAAACCTGCAACCTCCTGCGTCTGTATCTACTATCATTTTCCCTACACCACGCAACCAATCTCTCTCATACGACATTTTTACTGTTATTAAGCATCACCCAAAATTTCGAATGTTTCTTTCCGTTTGTTACTCGCAACTGAGGGCTCACCACGGTGAATGCTGCAGGGTGTGATAGCTGGAATCCCAACCTACGGCTGGAGATCTCTCCTTGTGAGCTGTGTGGCTCCTATTGATTTAGTTTCTCGACTGGAGTTGCTATCATTGACTGATAGACACGACGGGAGCACTAGAGAGCGTGCCCGGAGAGCAGAAGGTGCTGTAAACTTAAAGTGTTCAGTCGAGAAAGGGGCAGTCGTAGAGTGACGACTCTTGCAGTCACCAGAAAGATAGCAGCAATACGGAGTGCAAACCCAGCGAGCCGGGATCAATTGTTGTTGTATGGTCGTGAGAGTGGATTTTAGATGGTTGGCCAACCAGGATCGTATACTGAGCCAGCTGAATGGTTACAGAGATGTACAGTATGGCCCTGGGCGGTGGAACGCTGGATTTCACGTACTCTGACGTCAACCGCCTGCACCGGGAATGTACAAGTAGGCCACCTGACTATCTGTCAAGACCAGAATTGATTTGATGAGTAATTCTGTTTTTTTTTGTGTATTGTGGGGCTGTAATTTTTATGTGGTTCGCAGGCGTGCACTCAATTTTAAACTGACAGTAAAACCTGCAAGGTAATTTATTCCACTCGTGTATGTGTTCTGGCGAAAGTTGTCGGTTTAGGTGAATCCACAGCAAGGCATATGCATGATAGCCTTCGCTTGTTTGATATTTTGTAACTAATGTTTGAACGCGAACTGAGGCCAGGCTGTAGAGTGAACTTTCTTAGAGGTTACTGTGCTTAATAAGAGCAGTTAAGATATATTCTTTTATGCCATTCTAGAGAGCAATGTGGTACCAATCTTTGGTTGTCGTAATCTTAAGAATTATGTGGTTTCCCGGTACTGCGCCAATTGATATGAACCCCTTTCTAGCCTAGATACGTTTATAGGTTTCTTAAGCTGCAAATCTGCTGTGTAGTATGATTCAGATTTTGGAGTCACCGTGTTGTGGGTGCAATACCTGTTCCATGAAGTAGTTCAATTAACAAACGGAAGTTGCCTCTGAAGGGCTTTTACACGGTATTTTTCATTTGATTGTGGTCAACCAAATCGGAATAAATTTTATTGCACAGATGAAAGTTTCCGTCGTGAATTTCGTATTGTTATTAAACCTCAAGCTGTATTTGGTCTTAAGTTAAACTTTTTTACTATTTATATTTATTAAGATCAGTGTCGTTTAAACTAGTTGTCTTCTGGAAGCAAACTGGCATCTTCTTAAGGAGACTGAAATTAAAAATTTCAGTTTTTAAATTACTTGCTTCCGTTTATGCAACCTCAAGTTCAGTATTCAAATTTTTTTAAATATTTACATGGCTTTTCAACTATTCCATGGTTCAGTTACCCCGTTCAAAACTAATTTTGTTGGGACTCTGTTTATATTTGATTTGTAATCTTAATTTCCTGTCTGTGGTAGTAATTTGACCTCCCATCCGTGTCTGTGGGTGCTCTCAGGTATCGTGTTATGGCGACTGCCTGGTGGATTGTGACTCTGTACATGGCGCCTACTGAAGTATTCTCGTTTTAAGTATGATTCTGTCCTCCTCTGGAAAGAGTTTACAATCAATATTAAAATAATTTAACTATAAGTAATGTGTAAAGTAACATTTTAAAATAAATGTTTATTGAACTTCGTTATTTAATGGTGACTGTTGTCTTCTTGTCACAGATAATTATGGTGACGTCGCAGTGACGGACCATTTCACAAACTTTAATCGTAGGCTGGTTTTAAGTTCATCCGTGTGTCTGTTTTCTGTACAGCGCCGACCTTTCCTGCAGCGGCATTACAGTGTTGACTTACCTTGGCGGCAGCCTCAGAGCCGGCGTAGAGCCTCCGCATGAGCTGCAGGGTCTCCGGCAGGTAGCAGGGCGTGTAGTTTGTCCAGCCCTGAGGGGACGAAGGGTCGCGGCCCTCCCACCGCCCTTCCAGCGAGCACCGCCGCACGGCGAACTCTGCAACCAGAGGGTGTGACGTTATCTCCTGGAACAACATGTGTGTTAGCGACACATGTCGAAGAGCGGTACGATGGCTGTTTTTTGTTGATGTTGCAGGATTTGTTAATATCTGTAAACGAAAATGATATATTTGAAGAATTGTGCTCGGAGAAACAGTTGCTAGTCAACAGTATCTCTGCCTACAATGGCAGCATTGTGGAGACACAGAAGGTTTCAGTCAGTACTGAATAGCTGTGGTGTGCAGCAGGTAGCAAGATTAAAATGTGATGGCCCATTGACCAAAGCACACCATGTAATGTATAGGAATGCAAGTCAAAGAACTCCATGGTCAAAGATGACAGACTTGATCAAATCCAAAGAAGTGCCGTTAAACACTTCTGTGGTAAACAGATTACAAAACTGAAGTATTAACAGTTCCACACTTGATGGATATTACATGAAAACATTAACAAACAAAGAAAAGAATAACGGGATTGATGAATGTAAGAATATACAACATTTTACAATTCACTCCAATTGGTAAGCATGTAAAATATAAGCTATCTAAGCATACTAATGTCCAGTTGCAGAATCTATTTTGTTAGTCACACGAAATTTTTTACATCATTGAGCTGTTAAACCTTGTTTTATTCCATAATTATTTTTTCTTGAGTGATGAATATTTCAAGCAATAAAATGGGCTTGCAAGGGGAAGTGCTTTTATCTGGCACTCTTGTCAATATCTTCATTGATAATGTTGAGTATACATAATTTAATAGCAATTCTGAAGTGGTAAATAAGGTTTCCTATTGTGAATGTATGTTGATGACACCATCATCTTCATACAAGGGGGTCACAATGATGCTCAAAGTTTAAAGAGTGTTTTTAACGATATGCATCCATCCTTACAGTCCACAGTGGAAATTGAAGAAATATGGGAATAAGTTTTTTAGATTTAAGAGTGGAAAATATAATGATATAGATCAGTTTAATATATACAGAAAGCCTACTACCACTAATGTAATAACCAATAACCAGGCATGCCACCCCATGACACACAAACATGCCTTTCTCAACTCTATGCTGGACAGAGTTCTAAGAATTGCGATTGCCTGATCAAAACATAAATAAAGAACTAAATATACTAAATTACACTGCCACAAAAATGATTATGACCCTAAACTGAATTTTATTTCAAAAAAATAAAAGCTATATAGAAGTTAGCTAGGCAAGAAATCTCTTGGGGAGAGATAAAATATATGTCAAATTTGAGATTTGCCACAACTCTGCATTGTGGAAAAGCATCTGATACAATCAATCATTTATTTAAAAAAATGTAACACTACAATTTCATTTCAAACCAAAGATAACTTAGGGCAAAAATTACACCAAAATATTCATCGAGAATCAGTTTATGATGCCAGACGTGTACAAAATCAGTTATTTACAATGTTACAAAATGTATATTGGCCAACCAGGAAGGAAATTCAGAACTATATTTAATTAAGGTTCCTATCCAAGTAGCATCTTTGCATCAGGTATGTGTTTAAGATCACTCAATCATACACTGAATAGAACTGCTGATGACATGGAAATGTTGCATAGTCCTGAAAATGGTGTGATTATGAACCTTCTCGAAGGAACAGAGATTTTTGCAAATAGGGTTATTCATCCAGATAAACTTCTCGATGAGTAGGTGGAACTTGGAAACAAAAGTTTCTTAAATTATTTGGTTGACTGTTTCAGACATTTGAGTGGATCTTCTTAAACTACAGCTCTCCTCTATTATGCCCCCCTTCGTATTTCTCCTCTGTACCTCTCCTCTCCCATCCCTCTTGCCAATATCCACTGTCTTGTTTTGCAACCTACAATACACAGCTTTTTTACAAATATGTTTCACTTTGACTTTTTATCATATCATATCTCTTTATTAACGTTTATCTGTATAATAAATGGAATTTCAACCACATTTTGTGATTATGTAGATACTGGATAACTTATTCTCCTAACTAATGCATAAGAGTTCAGATGTATACCAAGTTTCTTCACAAAAAACGTTTAGATTGTGGCATATGCATGAAGTATTAGATGTTTTACATCTACATATTTGTTTTTGTTTCACCCCTAAAACTTATATTTCCTTAATATTAATTTCCTTTAATGTGTATTTTCGTCATATATGGTTTGACTGATTGTAATTTCATCGACTGTTCTGTAGTTGTATTTTAACATGCTTAAATTTTTGACTGAACTTCCAAATATTGTATATTCTTACATTCATCGACATTTCATCAACTATTCTGTAGTTGTATTTTACATGCTTAAATTTTTTACTGAACTTCCAAATATTGCATATTCTTACATTCATCAATCCTGTTATTATTTTACTTTATTTTATTTATTTATTTATTTATTTTTTTGTGGTATGAATCAAGTACAGAGCTGTTAATGCTTCAGTGTTGTAATCTGAATACCATAGAAGTGTTTCATGGGAACTTCTTTGGATTTGGTCAATACTGTCACCTTTGACTTTGAAGTTCTTTGACTTGTATTTCTACATATCACCTGTGGTCTGTTTGTCAATGGGCCATCAAATTTGAATCTTGATAAACTTTTTCATTTGTATTAGCAACTGTGATTTTTCAGTAGTAACGTATGTTAAAGCTTGTATGAAATGTGATAAATCAGCAATAATTCTTATGAGTATATCGACTGATATAACGGTTTTTCCTGTTTTGATATTATTTCGTTTCACATTGTCACAATGCCCACTTTTGTATGTTGTACCCTCAGGCTGATGATGGTTTAAGACCGAAACTGGTAGCAGAATAAACAATACTATCACAGACACCACAGTGTATGCATTGTATAAAATTCGTACAGGCTGTTCACCATCGCCTAAGCAAGATGTTAAGTTATTATAAACACTGGATATTTTTAAAGTCGACAACAGTAAACATCTCTTCAGAATGACATTGTTTGGGTGCATTGGTTACATTGTAATGGACTGCGTTTTTTACCATTCAGGGTAAAGCAGACTGCAGTGCGTAGCTGTTGTGATGTGTCTTGTGACCTGGCAAAAAATAGAATGCGAATTCGCTGCGTCGTGTGCACACCTTCTGTGGTTAATAGTGTCTTTTAGTGTGTGATGTAGAATGCCATTAGAATAGCGGACAACCAGTAGCTTCGAATGACTACCTGTTGCTTTAAGTTACTATATGTCAGTGCTTCCCGCTAAACCTATCGATGTCTAGAGAAAACTGGGCCTATGTAAGATTGGGGAGCGTAGTGGAGGAGTACGCCCTCCCATTGAACAGGCGGGACATAGTTTGACGACTCAGGAACTCAGACGGCTTCGCACAGTCAGCTACAATATGTGATCAAAAGTATCTGGACTCCTCTATGTAATACGGAATTGACCACAATATGTCACGATACCCCAGCGCCCGTATGCAAGGGGGCGCGGAGTCCTGTGTTGTCAGCAGAGAATCAGCAACATCACGTGTGTCTGCCAGGATAACTCAGTGACTTCGAATGTAGGCTAGTTATTCCATGTCACATGCGTAACAAATTCGCCAGGGACAGTTAAACCCTTCTGAAGCTGTCAAAGTGGACTGTTGGTGATGTCATTGTGAAGTGAAAACCTCAAGGAACAACTACAGAAGATCAGCCAGATCTCGAGGACTGACGCACAGGGACCGTCCAGCACTACAAAGAGAGGTTGTAGGAAATATCAGGAAATCAGGAAACGCTTGTGAGTTCCAAAATGCTACATACAGTCTAGCTATCACAATGACTGTGGGTAGAGAGTCACGTAGAACGGGATACAGTGGTCGAGCAGCTACTCATAATCCAGACATTACAGAACTCATTGCTAAGCGACGCTTGAGCTGGAATAAAGAGCGCCCGCACTGGACAGTGGATGACAAGTGAACTGGAGTGACGAAGTACAGTGTACACCGTGACAATCCGACGGAGGGGTTTGAGTTTGGCGAATGCCTAGAGAACATCACCTGCCATCATGTGTAGTCAAGAATGCTCTAAATACGGGAAGATATGAGCATTACAGCAGTGAATACTCCGTACCAGTCATTCAGAAGAACAGTTCGGAAGCTATGATTGTTTCTATCTTTATGCCAACGCATTCTGTCACGAAACAGCGACTGTGAGGCAGTGGTTTGTTGACAATAATGTTCCTGAATTGGACTGGCCGACCCAACGCCCACCCTAAAACCAATGGACCAGGTCTGGAATCAGTCACAACATCGACTTGTCTCCTGACCCCACACACATCACTACCGCCTCTGGTTTCAGCGCATGAGGAAGAATGGGCTGCTATTCCTCTATAGACATTTGGACAACTCATTTAAAGTGTCTCAAGCGGAGTTCAAACCATAATAAAGCCCCCACTAACAGGTGTCCGGATATTTTTGATCAGATAGTGCAGTGTAACTAAGCCCAGTAAGACCATTAATCCAGTGAAATTAGTTTGCGAAATATAACTTGTGATTTTTGTGTCAGGCTTATTGGTTCACTTCTATGGTTTTGCCCATCTCAAAATCTATAGTATCAACAATTAGTTAGTCCGACATTATTACAAAGTATTCCGTCGGTTTCCGAAATACTTAAAAAAATTTCCCGGATTCCTCCTCCGCATCGCAAACAAGAAGAAATCCTACCGTTTCTCGAGAGAAATCAGCTCCTACTGGCTGCGATAATCTTCAAAGAGCTCATTCGCCTTGTTTGTGGATAGAAAGACGGATTTGTACGCCAATTATAACGTCCTGGGCGAGGCATACGCACCTTTGATGTCTAATCCTGCGCTGATAGGTGGGTTTGTCGGTAAAGCGCAGATTTGTTAATTCTTTGTGGTCGCTCCACTTTTGAATCCTCCGAACAGATAATCTCATACACTGTAAGAGTCTTGCCGTTTTTCAGTGATTTATCATGATGGTGTAATCAAACTGTAACGAAATATTCATCCCAGCTCCTGTGCTTAGCATCGATACTCTGATGAGCTTTCAGTATTTCATTTCCGTTCCCTAGCACGGCGAACTTCATACACGAGACATCATCGTCTTGAAACAATGTCACGTGCCTTCTGGCGTTATCCACTAGGTACTTTAAGTATATCGTGAACACTACTGGCCTTATAACACTCCATTGTCCTTATTTTTACAGCTTCGTGGTTTCGCCAAGTTAAGGACGACTCGACTATGTTTATCCTCTTGCAAGTCATGAACCAAGTCACAAAGCTGTATCGAATACCATCCACAACTACAGAAACTTGGAGAATGGGACATCTAGAAATGAAACAGTTAGAAGATGGAGAGATGTATTGTTACGGGAGGCTGTTGAAGAGCAAGTGGGTTCTGGAACAATGAATCAAGATGGCCTGTAAAGGGTCCACGAGAAACATGCGTAATAAAGAACATCGGTATCACCCCATCCAGGTTGTGTAATGTGTCATTCAGGTTGTGTAAAGCGTCGTATTGTAAGGGTTTTATTTTATACACAAAATTTTAATATTAGTAATGTTTTGGATGTCACATGGAAAAGTAAAGCTTCAGTAGCATCTGAGTAATAGCGGGCAACATCTCTGCCAAAGAGGTTTCGCTGCGAGAGACTGTTAGTATAATCTTTCCTTGTGAGAGGAGTAGCGTCTTGGAGTGACACACGAGTAGTCGAGTTGTATCTTCTGATGCAGTAATAAGTGTTTGGGTCGTGCTGTGTACCGGCAATAATTTTCTTATATTATTTTTCATATATGAAGAGGTATTTTGTAAATTCATTTAGAAGACTTCAAAAGGTACTGTAGTTGCGCATTTGCAGAGACATCCAAGCGTAATAATTAATTTGGTCAGCGATTTAGAATTAGAGATTTTTATGATAACGTAACAATGCGTGGTTCACTGATTTTTCTTCTAAGATGTGTACCATACGTGTTTGTAATACTAAGACGATTTGCCCACATTTTTCTACTATTTATTTAAAGTGAATTTTTAATATTTCAAATGTTAAAGTATTTTGTCTTAGTGACGTAAAGTTTTGTTAATACAGTTACTTTGTTTTTTCTTCAATCAACATTCGTCTCTTTATTTTAAGTTTCACACATAATTTTGCTTTCCCGAGTTTCTCAGAAACAGAGATTTAATTCACAATGATAATTATAGTACTGAGATTTATTAATACGTAAGTTTTGTGGACGTCACTATAGTTTAAACCACGCATTGCACATCGTGTTGCTGGTAGTTTGAATTATCATTTTTTAACTAGCATAGCAGCAGCAGCCACTGTATTTAGGACATAGCAGCAGCACAGCGTTTAAAATTTACGTGTCGTTCAATTAATATTTGAACAGTGACATACTTCTCAAATGAGGTTTTTTTGGTAGGTATTTATATTTCATACATTTCTCGCAGTCAGATTGCTTATATTATTGCTAATAATGCAGTTTTCGCAATCTCAATTTTTCCGGTCTTAGCTGCCCACGTTGGGCTACATGTATCTGCGTGACTCTTGTAGTATTGTCACCGTTAGAGGATGGTACGGGACTACAAGTCTAACACCTTCAAATGGAATTGCAGTGACGCAGTCACTGCCCTGTGGATAAATTTACTGCCTCACCAAGAGTTAGACCGCAATAGACCGATGATGCTGTATTGTAACATATCACAAAAAAAACACCAGAAAATATAAGCATGTATATTACCATACAACAAACCTAAGGGAGCCCTTTTAGTATCGCACGAACTATGTACATTTAGTGGTACATAGGGATACTGTCTGTGAGACGTGTTGCAGATAGAGAAGGTAGTGAAGAAATAGTAAATTAATGCGTCATGCACGATGCTAGTTTTACTGGACAGAAAGCGAAAATTTAGTAAGAGATAATTGTTTTTCCTTTCATCATATTGTACAGGGTGTTCGCGACAGAAAGTTTCGTGAAGGCTTCAAATTACATTTTAAGATAAAAAAACACGTCACACTGTGAAGGAATTATCCGAATAGGACGGAAATCGGAAGCTGTGATGTACATGTACAGACAAACAAATGGTAATAATTTCAGAAAAATTTGGTGACTTTATCAAGAGAAATAGCTTCACAAATTGTTCGAGTCAATAAAGCGTTGGTCCTCCTCTGGTTCTTAGAAAACCAGTTATTCTGTTTGACACAGACTGATTATGTTGTAGGCTGTACTGAAGAACTGGGTGCCAAATTATGTCCATCTGACGCATTAGACACAAAATTCCGGGGTCATCGGAGCGCCCTGCCCAGGATGGCTTGCCATGAAGACAACAAAATGAGGCATAGAGTATCGTCGACGTACCGCAGTCCTTTAAGGGTGCCACGGCTGACAAACAAAGTGGTGCTGCTGTGAAATTAGATAGCAGTCCAGACGATCATAATTCACTGTTTTCATTTTTTTCTTCAGTCTGCACATCTGGATCATTGTCCTCAATTAAATTTGTATGAGCTCCCGGATAACTGTAATACTACGTTTCCTGTGATTTTCTCTTTTTCTTTTCCAAAAACAAAAGTTTCGCTGCCGCTTTCATATCTTTGGACTGTTTCAAACGTTTCATGTACGAACGACGTCTTAGCTACTTAACAGACTCATAACCTGCTTTCTTTACTAGGTCAGGTTTGTTTCCTTCTCTTATCTCAAACTACTGCTGTGTTACAAGGTCGCTGTCTCTTAGCCCATGCGTTTTACGTGGGAAGAGCCTCGCTTTCCAGAGGCCGATTACAGCATTCTCCATTGTTATCGCTCTGACATAACCTCTTAATCAAAAATGGGGTTACTGCTTAACATTGTTTAGTTGCCCATCAGCTTTCTCATGTTGGAGATAATACGTTTTATACGGTCCAATGAATTCCATACAAGAGGCTCCTTCTTGAGCGTGCATAGAATGGGGTGATAAACGGATGATGTGGACACGGTTTTTCCTTACTTTCTATCACACAAATATGATATGAAGCCCATCAAGTATTAGGAAAACAAGATCATCATCAGATGCCTTAATGAAGTTTATAAAATCGTCGAACTACTAAGTAGCAACATGACTCTGAATCCAGCCACTAGCGTCCTCTCCTAAAATGAAATAACGTGTGATAAAATCTGATACCGTCCCGTATCAGGTCACAGAATGTCAGAAACAAGTCATCTTGCGCGAAGGACAATCCATTGCAGCCAATGAAAAAAATACTGTGTGAAGAATATAATTTCATGAATAATGTTACAGCAGCTGCTCAACTTCAGATATTAAATCCATACAAGCAAGTACATTCCAAAATGTTGAAATTCACTACTTTTTAAATTAACAATTTTTGAAAATACCCAGCTCCGTAGTGGTCTTACTGTCACTGCACTGTGAAAACTAAGTTGAGATACTTCCCAACAGAGCTGAGCATTTCCTTTAATCATACGAGGGCTATTCGGAAAGTAAGGTCCGATAGGTCGGGAAATGGAAACCACGGTAAAAATCTAAAATGTTTTATTTGCAACAGTTAGATACACCTTGCAGCCACTTATCTCCATAGTCGCCGATCCGACTTAGACGTGTATCGTAGCGTTGTACCAACTTTCCAATACCCTCGCTATAGAAGGCAGCCGCCAGTGCTTTCCGCCAATTCTCTACGCTGGCCTACGGCTCGTTGTCTTGTGCCAAAATGTTGTCTTCATAGCCAGCGGTTCATGTGAGCAGAGATGAAACGCAGAGGAAGACAACTACAGGCTGTATTGTGGGTAGTCAAACATTTCCAATTGAAAACGATGCAGGAGCATCTTCATTGCCCCTGCAGAATGCGGCGGAGAATGGTCTTGAAGAAGAAACAGCACGACAGTTATGTAATGTTAGCTGCATAGCTTCAGGCGAAATTTCTCACCAGGCTCTCGTACTTGGCGGCAGACACTATTTTCTAGACATCTTTACGCACTCACTGCGAGCTCAGAAATGGGAAGAGCGACGTGATGGTAACTGGGGTTATACTAGAGACACTACCCAACACATCTGTGCAAAGCTTTATCGGATTGTCATAGTCGTTTCCATTTCGCGACCGATCGGACCTTACTTTCCGAATAGCCCTCGTAGTTTAGTCTCATATTAGCGATCTTTCCCATAATATGCACCTTTTCTCTGCAATTAAAATCATTTTCAGTTATGATAGCATCATCTGGGTGAATTAAAAAAAATGTCATGTCAGAACGTAAATTGTCATTTTCTCAAATGAAATGCTAATGGCACCAAGGAAAAGCGTGGTGCATTCTCATATGGTGTCTTCAGTACCATACCTACAGGCACAGAAGTTACTGACTTTCATTTTTCTTTAAAATTAGGGAGAAACGAACCATAATTTGAGTTGGATAAACCGTAGTCTACAGTAGTGCAGTCAACTGAGCGGTCATGAAATTTCTTACCTGATTATCTTTTTCGGATCATGTTACACGTCCAATCGAAAAAAAGTATTGTCTGACAAAATTTAAACTTGTTATTGAGACCCATTGCGTTGAATAGTTGAACTTATTTTGCCCAGCATATTCGTGCTTTTACCGCAAAACAACATTTATGAACTCATCGTTAAACATTTATTCCGTCTTATTCAATTTCATATTAATCACTTTTTCTTCTGTGTTTATTTTCTCGTTCTGTCTACCAGTTCTGTGAATAGTTTTAGGCACGAAGACAAAACTTTCTACTCGGCAACATAGTTTGGGACTTATTGTTTTCGAAATTGAGAGAGATAATGAATTTTACTGCTCCCGGATAAAAGGGTAAAAGGATTTATATTGAGATTGGCGCTTACATTTCAGTATGTAATTTGAGAATATATCTTTACCAGTTCCATTCGTGCCAAAGGACTATATAATTACTCAACTAATTACTCTCTCCTATATTTGAAATACGGGGCTTGTCTGCTTACGTCTGATCGATCTAAAATCACTTGTTCCTCAATAAAAATATTCTCTCACTTCTATAAAACGAATTCCCTGAAAACAACTTGGCTGTATTTTAATATTTTTGTGAGTGTTGTGATGTAGTGATCGTTCGCTAGTACTACAGTAATTCTCTTAGAGACAACAGACAATATGTTCCAATGTCGTAAAGCTACCGCAGAAAGGCCACTGGCACCTACCACAGCGGGGACGTAAAAACTATTGGCCAGATGGTGGAACCAGACTCTCATTCTGTGAATGTTTTTGTTTGCTTACTACTTGCTGCACTGCAATATTTGTAACACTACATATTTATATTAAGTGTGTGTGTGTGTGTGTGTTTGTGTTTTGCATGCTGATGAAAGAAGGGAGGGGATGAGATCCGGTACTGGCACATAGCCTACTAATCGCGGATGGCAACCAAGGGGACCGCCAGCCTTAAGGCTCTTATCCGACTGACGGACACCACAATAGTGTCACAAGCCATCTTTTCATTAGACTTTGCGGAGAGGTTTGGTTTTTAAACCAGGACACTGGTGTGAGGTCTGGTAACCAAGAACTTTACGCCACCAACTCTCCTCCACTTTCCGGCCAAATACTGGAAATTTATTCCACAACCCGGATTCGAACCGCCTTACCTCCAAGTCGAGCGCCACGGCATGATTCAGTGGGTGCCGACCAGGCACTTTGACTTTGAACTCCTTGCACAGCGACGCTGATACTTCTTTTATTGGATCTCAGGCAGTGTCCATTCGGCCATGTCGATATTAATGTCAGTTACGACGATACAAGGGTAAGACAACACAACAGTTGGTCCTGGAGCGGGAGAAATCTCGCACCCAGCCAGGAATCGAACCCGGGCCCCTTCGCTTAGCAATCTCTTGCCGACCGTACCTGCAAATTTAGAAACATTAATAATGAAACATTTTTTCTAAGTTGAAAATTGGAACCTGACTACCTCGTATACACACTAATGAGCTAGAATACTGTACCCATGTGCTTAATAGCATTCCCTTGGGACGTAATACAGAAACGAATCTGGGTTGCCGAAATCTGACAGTTTCTTGGTAGGTTTCCAGAGGTATGTGACATCAGATGTCCACGTAAATGTTACTCGGTTCAAGTAAATTGCCGGACTGTGGTTTGTGGGCGCGGAGCTGGTGGATGGTATCTCCGCAAGTGTATGCCATCTGGCTCAGAATACGGGAATATGGTAGCCAAGATATTCTTCTCATACCACTGCAGCGCTTTCCTGCTGGAAGATGACATGACCGTCGGTAAAATCAGGTATGAAGGAATGCAGGTGGTCGGTTATAATGCTCGCGTAGTCTACAGCTGTGATGGTGCCTTCGACTACTAACACAGGCTAAATGACAGCCTAGATGCCCCCACCAAACTGCATCAAGCGAGTTCAAAATTTACGTTACACTTGTCTACATCTATGTGTACGTAGATACTCCACAAGCCACTGAGCGGTGCATGGCGGGGACACCCTATAACACCAGCAGTCGTTCCCATTCTGTTCCACTGGCAGACGGAGTGCGGGAGAAAGTCTGTTACACGCTACCGTGTGAGCCCTAATTCCCTTCGTGGTCCTTAGGCAAGATGTGTGTTGGCGGCAGTAGAATCATTCGGCAGTCAGCTTCAAATGACGGTTCTCTAAATTTTCTCATTAGTGTTCCTCGAAAAGAACGTGTTCTTCCCCCAGAGGTTCGCCTTTGAGCCGAAGCATCTCCGTAACTTAAGCTTGTTACTCGAATCCATCGGTAACAAATCTAGCAGCCCGCCTCTAAATTGCTTCGGTTTCTTCCTTTAATCCGACCTGGTGCGGGTCCCAAACATTCGACCAGTACTCAACAATGGGTCGCGATGAACCACACTTTCCTAAAATTCTCACATAAAATCAAAGTCGACCATTCGCTTTCCCTACGACAATCATCACATGGTTATTCCATTTCATATCGCTTTGCAATGTTACGCACATCAATTTAAAAGAGCTGTCTGTGTCAAGTAGCAAACTATTAATACCCTATCTGAACATTCATGCTTTGTTTATCCTACTCATCCGCATTAACTTACATTACTCTACATTTTTAGCCAGCATCCACTGATCACATCGAATAGATATTTAGCCTCTAAGTCATGTCATATCATCACTCACCTTCAACACCTTACCGTACACTACATCATTATCAGTAAATAACCGCACATTGCTGCCCACCCTGCCCACCAGATGATTTATATACTTATAAAGCAACAGATATCCTATTATCGTGGCTCACTCCTGATGATACCCTTGTCCCTGATGAACACTGTGTCCTATTCCTTCATAAGCCTCCGAGCCACTCACATATCTAGTAACCTATTTCGAATGCGCGTACCTTCGTTAAAAGCCTGCGATGAGACACCGTGTCAAATGTTTTCGGTAATTTAGGAATACGGAATCAGCCTATTCCTCTTCAAGCATGGTTCGCAGCATGTCACGCGAGAAAAGGGGGAGCTGAGGTTCGCACGAACGATGCTTTCTAAAACCGTGGTGAATCATGGACATAAGCCTCTCGCTCTGTAGGTCATGTATCATATTCAAACTCACAATATGTTCAAGAATTTCTGCAGCAGAGCCATGTCGTGCCATTCTAAGTTTATTGCGTAACCATAATGGCACATTGTTGGAGGAGAGTGTATGTTCCGGGGATCCTGCTAACAAAGTTCTGCTGCGGTGCAGTGAGCGAGTGAAATTCAGCAGTAACTGTAAATGTACCCCAAAGCTGATACACGCGTGGCAGCATGATTCTTGTGGATAAGACGCGCACAGACTCTCCGTGAAGTGCTGGCGGTTCATGGACCAAATGCTGTGTCTCGTCCAGCCGTAGTGAAATGGCGCAAACAATTTATCCAAGACTTCGGTGATGCTGATCGGGAAGGAAGGAGGATCATGCAGCATTTTGATTTCCATCTTTCTAGGAAGCTTAAAAAACAGCTGGGGTGAGAAGAGATATTCCAATGATGAGGACATCTGCATAATGGTTCCCGAACGGCTCCGTGATCAGTGAGCGGATTTATATCGTCGGGGAATTTCTACAAGGATCCGATCGTTCTTCACATATTCTTAGTGACTATGTTGATAAACAGTGGTAGCTGTCTGTGTCGCAGTGAAGTGTAATGCAGCATTCAATAAATGTTACTGTCGTGTAACTAGAACCTAACACACTTTGCACCATAGCTGTAATACGAACCTAATTAAGAACCATATATAAATCCATAATACCTTAAAGTTAAGCTCTCATGTGTCGAGTGAGTGGTCTTATAACGCATTTAGTTCTTACTTGATTTTTCTCAGGTTCCGTCTTCTCGCTCTTTGCTGCTGGAAAACTATTTCCTAGAATTAATGTTACGTGACCGTGCAATTAGGTAAAGCACTTTCATTACTCTGGACAGCATGGAATACGTATGGCTGTCAAAATGTGGACGATAGCTGTCAATAATATCCCAATTTTAGTAGGAGCAGTAATCCAGATGGATGAATCATATGTAATTTTATTAGAGAACAGCGATCTTAATTATCATAAAATTATTTAAAAATAGTCTTGGTCGCAGCTGATGTTAACTTCTAACCGATTCCGGCCCTTTAATTACGGGTCGTGATCAGAGTTTGCACCATCTGGATGAGGGCGATGGCGCCTGACTCGCTGTGGAGGTGTGAGTCAGTGTACAATTAAAGAGATTGAGGCATCCAGAGCTGGCCAGGCGCCATCGCCCTCATCCGGATGGTGCAAACTCTGATCATGGCCCGTAATTAAAAGGCCGAAACCGGTTAGAAGTTAACATCAGCTGCGATCAAGACTGTTTTTAAACATACATAATCAATTATTTTCCCAAATGTAATTAAGGAAAGGGTTCCAGGTTGTATCTATCATCCACTATCCCTTGACCCTTGAGGTCTTAAGGTGAGCCAGGGTGAAATAATCATGTACACAGAATGTGACGAATTACGAAAAACGCATACTCATTATGAGAGTATTGAAGTGCGGTCTGGTTAAATTGTTAAAAACCATTCTAAAAACTAAGATCGTAGAAAATATTTTTTACTCAAGAAAACCGGTTTCAGCAGCCTTAGCTGCCATCTTCAGGTCTGTAAGAAAATATGATAGATGGAATATGTCTCACTTGATATAAAATTTTTAGTACGGTATTATAGAAAACAAACCTGGAAGTCGACCTGTAGATTAACATACGTTAAACATGTTTTTTTAGTAAAGGATGTCCATTCTACGCTGACCTAATGCACAAGATGTCAAGTGGATAAAACTCAGCACATTATGAACTTTGTCATCGGTAAGGCCACGTCCATGTACATATTTCTCACCGATATTTGTTACAGGATACAAATACGTACACAGTAGCACATCTGTCTTCATATGCCGGACGCATATTGATCACTGTTTTGTATGTGTCCGGCATATGTAAACACACGTCTTGTTGTGTACATATTTGTATCATGAAACAAGCACCTGTGAGAAATATGCGTATGGACGGGGCCTTTTGGACAAGATGCTGCTGTTGTTGTTGTGGTCTGCAGTCCTGAGACTGGTTTGATGCAGCTCTCCATGCTACTCTATCCTGTGCAAGCCTCTTCATATCCCAGTACCTACTGCAGCCTACATCCTTCTGAATCTGCTTAGTGTATTCATCTCTTGGTCTCCCTCTACGATTTTTGCCCTCCACGCTGCCCTCCAATACTAAACTGGTGATCCCTCGATGTCTCAGAACATGTCCTAGCAACCGATCCCTTCTTCTAGTCAAGTTGTGCCACAAATTCCCCTTCTCCCCAATCCTATTCAATACCTCCTCATTAGTTACGTGATCTACCCACCTAATAATCTTCAACATTCTTCTGTAGCACCACATTTCCAAAGCTTCTATTCTCTTCTTGTCCAAACTATTTACTGTCCATGTTTCAATTCCATACATGGCTACACTCCATACAAATTCTTTCTGAAACGACTTCCTGACATTTAAATCTATACTCTATGTTAAGAAATTTTTCTTCTTCAGAAACGCTTTCCTTGCCATTGCCATTCTACATTTTATGTCCTCTCTACTTCGACCACCAACAGTTATTTTGCTCCCCAAATAGCAAAACTCCTTGATTACTTTAAGTGTCTCATTTCCTAATCTAATTCCGTCAGCATCATCCGACTTATTTTGACTACATTCCTTTATCCTCGTTTTGCTTTTGTTGATGTTCATCTTATATCCTCCGTTCAAGACACTGTCCATTCCGTTCAACTTCTCTTCCAAGTTCTTTGCTGTCTCTGACAGAATTACAACGTCATCGGCGAACCTCAAAGTTTTTATTTCTTCTCCATGGATTTTAATACCTATTCCGAACTTTTCTTTTGTTTCCTATATTGCTTGCCCCATATACGGATTGAATAACATCGGGGATAAGCTACAACCCTGTCTCACTCCCTTCCCAATCACTGCTTCCCTTTCATACCCCTCGACTCTTATAACTGCCATCTGCTTTCTGTACAAATTGTAAATAGCCTTATGCTCCCTGTATTTTACCCCTGCCACCTTCAGAATTTGAAAGAGAGTATTCCAGTTAACATTGTCAAAAGCTTTCTCTAAGTCTACAAATGCTAGAAACGTAGGTTTGCCTTTCCTTAATCTTTCTTCTAAGATAAATCGTAGGGACAGTATTGCCTCACGTGTTCCAACATTTCTACGGAATCCAAACTGATCTTCCCTGAGGTCGGCTTCTACCAGTTTTTCCATTTGTCTGTAAAGAATTCGCGTTAGTATTTTGCAGCTGTGACTTGTTACTCTGATAATTCGGTAATTTCAACATCTGTCAACACCTGCTTTCTTTGGGATTGGAATTATTATATTCTTCTTGAAGTCTGAGGGAATTTCGCCTGTCTCATACATCTTGCTCACCAGATGGTAGAGTTTTGTCAGGACTGGGTCTCCCAAGGCTGTCAATAGTTCTAATGGAATGTTGACTACTGCCGGGGCCTTGTTTCGACTTAGGTCTTTCAGTGCTCTGTCATACTCTTCACACAGTATCGTATTTCCCATCTCATCTTCATCTACCTCCTCTTCCATTTCCATAATATTGTCCTCAAGAACATCGCCCCTGTATAGACGTTCTATATACTCCTTCCACCTTTCTGCTTTCCCTTCTTTGATAAGAATTGGGTTTCCATCTGAGCTCTTGATATTAACGCAAGTGGTTCTCTTTTCTCCAAAGGTCTCTTTAATTTTCCTGTAGGCGGTATCTATCTTACCCCTCCTGAGATAAGCCTCTAAACCCTTACATTTGTCCTGTAGCCATCCCTGCTTAGTCATGCTGCACTTCCTGTCGATCTCATTTTTGAGACGTTTGTATTCCTTTTTGCCTGCTTCACTTGCTGAATTTTTGTATTTTCTCCTTTCATCAATTAAGTTCAGTATCTCTTCTGTTACCCAAGGATTTCTACTAGCCCTCGTCTTTTTACCTACTTGAATCTCTGCTGCCTTCATTATTTCATTCCTCAAAGCTACCCATTCTTCTTCTACTGTATTTCTTTCCCCCATTCCTGTCAATTGTTCCCTTATGCTCTACCTAAAACTCTGTACAACCTCTGGTTTAGTCAGTTTGTCCAGGTCTCATCTCCTTAAATTCCCACCTTTTTGCAGTTTCTTGACTTTTAATCTACATTTCATATCAAATAGGTTGTGGTCAGAGTCCACATCTGCCCCTGGAAATGTCTTACAATTTAAAATCTGGTTCCTAAATCTCTGTCTTACCATTATATAAACTGTCTGAAATCTTTTAGTATATCCAGGGTTCTTCCATGTATACAACCTTCTTTCATGACTCCTGAACCAAGTGTTAGCAATGATTAAATTATGCTCTGTGCAAAATTCTACCAGGCGGCTTCCTCTTTCATTTCTTAGCCTCAATCCATATTCACCTACTACGTTTCCTTCTCTTCCTTTTCCTACTGTCGAATTCCAGTCACCCATGACTATTAAATTTTCATGTCCCTTCACTACCTGAATAATTTCTTTTACCTCGTCATACTTTTCATCAATTTCTCCGTCATCTGCAGAGCTAGTTGGCATATAAACTGGTACTACTATAGGAGGCGTGGGCTTCGAGTGTATCTTGGCCACAATAATGCGTTCACTATGTTGTTTGTAGTAGCTTACCCGCACTCGTATTTGTTTATTCATTATTAAACCTACTCCTGCGTTACCCCTATTTGATTTTGTATTTATAACCGTGTATTCACCTGACCAAAAGTCTTGTTCCTACTGTCACCGAACTTAACTAATTCCCACTATATCTAACTTTAACCTACCCATTACCCTTTTTAAATTTTCTAACCTACCTGCCTGATTAAGGGATCTGACATTCCACGTTCCGATCCGTAGAACGCCAGCTTTCTTTCTCCTGATAACGATGTCCTCTGATGAGATGCTGTACTTTTTTAAATATTTTAGAGATCACAAACGTTTATAATGTTCTGAGTTTTATGCACTTCACATCTTGTGCAAGGGGTCTGTTAGGGCGTAAAGTCAGCGCTGGCACGCCAGTCGAGAACGACAGGAAAGAAAAGGCTGTGAGAAGGGGTCAGCCAATCGCACGCTGACCGAACTCCCTCCAGGAAGACAACGCGACAGCAGTTGCGCCTACGTGAAGAGCACATACACGCAGTACCCGATTGGTGGCGGGCCACTTCGATAGCTGGTTTAACGGTAGCCATTTGTTATCCACGCGTCGTAGCCTCTATCATTAGTACTCTCTACGTACCACAGACTTGTGTGTATCTAATCTGAAGAAGACTGGTTATTTTGGATGTCGCCCTTTACTTGCGACACATATCAAAGTTAAGTGGTTGTCATTACCCTTTTTTATTAAAACTCATTAATACGTGTTGTTTGATTGTTTGTCGGTGGAACCTATAATGCAGGATGCCTAGACACAACAAGGTCAACGTAAAAAGAACAGGTTTTACTACAAACATGTGTTTAACGTATGTAAATGTACATGTCCACTTAGAGTGTTTCTTTTTTGTAATACGAAACTAAAACTTTTATATCAATAAGACATATTCCATCTATTACATTTTCTTACAGACTTAAAGATGACAGCTAAGACTGTTGAATCCGGTTGTCTTGAATAAAAAATATTTTGTGCGATCTTGGCTTTTGGAATGCAATGCTTTCTAACAAAATGGCATACCTTTCATAAGCAATGCTGTATTCTGCAGTCATTGAGGGCACTAATCCCTCACTTTACTTTCACAAAATTCTCAACTATGTAATTTGCGTTTACCATATGGCGATCATACAACAACCAGGGGACGTGTGCGAAACTTTCGCGCTTTTATAGTTTTAAATACTACAGTACTCTTGAATAGATGTAGTCGTTGTGTAGCTGCGGGATGAAGAGAAAACATCTTTAAAAATCAACCGAACGATGTGAAATAACGTAAATTTATAATACATTTTTCTGTATATAATACATTTCCATGTGTCCAAAAGTGTGTTTTGCATTCGGAATGTATGTCCCGGTTGTAAGATGGGCCGAGATCAGAGACTCCAGTAGGGCAACATAACCTATATTTTTAACTCGACAATTTTCAATTACAGTAAGCAAGTTAGGCCGTAGCAGTAGTAGGTAAATCACAATTCAAGGCGACAATGACAAATATGTTATCTTGTCATCTTCATTGATCGCAACCTCAGGGATAAGTTGTGCGACATAAACAAAAGCTGGTAGGCGTTTTCTACATCTGAAAGATGATTACTTCAATTTCGTGCCGCTCGCGTAAGAGTGGCGCTGGTAGCAACTCAACTTTGCTTTAAATACAAGCTTTAACGGTCGTGACCGTTAGTTACTTTTGAGACTGGACGTAGTGAGCTGATGTCGGTCAAGACTGCCTCTTGCGCAACAAAGACTCCATTATAATCACCTCGCCGACTTCAAATGAAGTTGTGAAATCGGATTATGAGAAGCTGGATTTTCCTTCTATGGTGTTTGAGAAAGACTTGGCAGAAATGTAGAAACTGTACGTGATTGCTGGAAGCGGTAGTCGCGGGAACGTACTGTCGCAAGAAGACCGTTCTCCGGACAGCCATGTGGCACTACCGAGAGGAAGACCATTGTGTTCGGCGTATGGTTCTGGAGCATCGTACTGCATCTGCAGCAGTAATTTCAGTAGCAGTCGGCACCACAGTGACACGACAGGCTGTTACAACGGTTACTCCTAGGACAGCTCCGAGCCAAGCGCCCTGTAACGTGCTTTCAGCTGACCGCAAACCACCGCCATTTTCGAGCTCTGTGGTGTCAAGCAGGAGCTCATTGGAGGGTAGGATGGGGGTCTGTTGTTTTCTCATGAAAGCTCGTTCTACCTCGCTGGCAGTTATGGCCGTGCATTGATTAGGAGGAGGCCAGTTGAGTGCCTGCAGCCAACTTATCCTCGTCCTATACACGCTATACCTACACCTGGAGTTATGGTTTGGGGTGCGATTTTGTATAAGAGCAAGAACACTCTCGTGGTTATCCCACGCACCCTGACTGCAAATCTGTACTTCAGTCTGGTGATTCGACCTGTTGTGCTGCCATTCACGAACAGCATTCCAGGGGATGTTTTCCCACAGGATAACGGTCGCTCGCATACCGCTGTTTTGACACAACTTGCTGTACGGAGTGTCGACATGCCGCCTTGGCCTGCCCGATCACCAGATCCGTTTCCCGTCGAGCACATATGGGTCACCATCGGGTGACAATTCCAGTGTCATCCAAATACAGCAATAACAGGTGTTCTGCTGACCGGCCAAGTGAAATAGGCATGAAACTCCATCACACAAACAGGCATCCGGCACCTGTACAACACAATGCATGCACGCCTGCATGCTTGCACTCAACATTCTGGCAGTTACACCGGTTAATAACGTACCAACGTTTCACGTTTGGAACGGCTTACGTTAACCTGTGATCTTGCGATGCAAATGACTTAAACATAATATGTCACTTGGGCAAGCGTATTCTCGAAATTTCAGTGCGCTACATTAATTATTTATTGGTGTTGCCATTTTTTTCCATCATTGCAGTAGTTTAGAAAAGTCAACTTGAACGATGGGCGAAAATAATCACAGTGGTCACGGTTATTGTCTATGAAAATGCTCTATATAGTGCTATATACTTTAAAACAAATAAAATGGTTTTTATAGTAAGATAGTATGAAAAGGGAAACCATTATTAGCCCTTTCACTGCGCATTTACTCTCAGCGGCTCCCACCCTGTGCGCGTTATTTTCACCCGGTGTGTGTTTATACGACTGTAGCAGTCTACCGTTATTATTGAGATAAAAATGAGACGCAAAATCCAGTATTGTCGGTGTAAATCGTTTCCTTTTTTAAATCTTTGTTCAGAAAGTCTTATTTTGTTCAAAAAAGGTACCTCATTAGGAGAAAAAATACAAAACATATTACATTACTAATACTTCAAAGTGTGATATCTCTCGAAACAAAAATTCAAACATAAAGGCACATTAAATTTTACACAGATGTATCTTGTGTCACTTCGTTTATCATGTTTTGCACGTAAAATAGACTTTCTCTGGGCTGCGTTCTTCTTTGAAGTTCCTGGGATTAGTGAGATAAAGTGGCGCTCGGTCAGGCGTAAGGCAGTGTCACCATCAGCCGATCTCCTTCCACGACGTTCCTCTGTTTGCGGTTGGTGGTGAATCTCTAGGATCTCCTTGATAAGTTTCTGTTGAAAAACAGATACTGAAATATTTCGCCCCGTTTGAGTTTTATATAATGCATGTGGTGTCACCGCCAGACACCACACTTCCTAGGTGGTAGCCTTTAAATCGGCCCCGGTCCGTTAGTATACGTTGGACCCGCGTGTCGCCACTATCAGTGATTGCAGACCGAGCGCCGCCACACGGCAGGTCTAGAGACACTTCCTAGCACTCGCCCCAGTTGTACAGCCGACTTTGCTAGCGATGGTTCACTGACAAAATACGCTCTCATTTGCCGAGACGATAGTTAGCATAGCCTTCAGCTACGTCATTAGCTACGACCTAGCAAGGCGCCATGTTCAGTTACTATTGATATTGTGAATAATGTACAGTCAAGAGCGACGTTCACCATTTATGGATTAAAGTTAAGTATTCCACCAGCTACGTCCGTTTTTTTCTAAAGTCTAATTTCCTTGTCCTGTTACAGACCTCACGCCAGCCTGCGTGAGCTAAAACGCGTGCCTTTCGGCTTCCTCTAGTAACCCGGTGTTGGCTCTCCTACCAACCCACAACAATGCATGCGCATTGAGCAGAGACAGATCCACCAAATGAAAAAAATACTTTTTTATACAATTTTACAGTTTTTCGTAGACATTCTACTGAACTTAGCATCATGTCGCTCCTGTCGACGGCCCCCATATTTTCAGTGTAGCTTACGAGGCAAGGTGGTTTTGTTTTTGGTTCATTTGTGGTTCTGTCAGTTATGTCAGTCGCTGTAATTTCGCTCGTATTAAGACTTGAAAGCATCCTCACTTCCCACTTGCCCTGTCAATTCAGAGCAAGAAGTTTATCTGTTGACATAAACTCGATCTCGCCTTTTCAAAGTTTTTTTGATAAAGCAGGCATGCCTTTGCGGTTTGTTCTCACAGTTCCACAGGCATTAGTCACTCTGTCATGCAAATAAGAAAATAAGGTTGGGCTAGTGTACCAATTGTCAACATATATTGTGTGACCTTTACCAAGGTAACGTTCAAATAAAGTGAGAACAATGCTTCCAGGTATTCCAACATTTACACCCAAGTCAGTTTCTTTTTTTACGTCTGTTGCTGCACCAACATAAATAATAAATTCAAGAATATAACCAGTTTCACATTCACATAACACAAAAACGTTTACACCAAATCTGTGGTGTTTGGAAGGAATATACAGCTTGAAGAAGACAAGACCTTTGAAGAGAACTAAACATTCGCCAGTGCAAAAAATTTTAAAAGAATAGAAAGCAGCTGAAAATACTTTTCTTAAGTGATCCACAATTCGACTTAATATCCCGATTTTGTCATCTCCAGGGTCCTTACTGTTATCAGCAAAATTTAACATTCTAAGTAACAGAAGATATCTATCTCTTGGCATGATTTGAGCAAACATTGGACTAGACAGTAACTGATCATTGGTACAATAACTGTTTATTTCATTTTTTCTCACTTGAGCCATCAGAAAATTTACAGCAAGGAAAGAGTAAACTTTGTCACTGTTTGTGTTTTTCCAACGTCGCAGTCTTGATTTTTCACTGGCACCATTGCAAAGGTGTTCATAATATAAATTACATTGCTCAGCTATGTAGCTCACAATTTCTTGGCTAAAAAAACTTGGAAGCAGTCGTAAACAGTAGATAAATCATCTAAAATTGACGATTTGGCAACCGGAACCACTGTTATCGAAATTATACACTTTAGGGTCCGAATCAGAGTGTTTCCATCTAAAATCAACTGTTTTGTGTCTCATAGGAGATTTTTCAGGCATACGCTCAGGTTCTTCTTCGGAATCGGAGAAAGAATCGACGATATCATCAAAATCTGAATCTGCATTTACTGGTTCAACGTTTGTTGGTTCACAAATATTTTTTATGTTTGTGGTGACAGATTTATCTGCCATCTCGTCGTCGTCATTATCTGTCCACCCATAATCAGCTGGATTGGGCATGATGATGTCCTCATCATCACTTTGGTTTAGAATACTCAGCAGCTCATCGTCACCGCGGGACTGCTCCGGTCGCAGGTTCGAATCCTGCCTCGGGCATGGGTGTGTGTGATGTGCTTAGGTTAGTTAGGTTTAAGTAGTTCTAAGTTCTAGGGGACTTATGACCTAAGATGTTGAGTCCCATAGTGCTCAGAGCCATTTGAGCCAGCTCATCGTCTGTAAGCGGACGGTAACGTCGCGTCATTTTATTTGGTAACGCGGAAACGGCCGCACACAAACTCGGTAATATAGTGATACGAATGAACTCAGCAGAAAGAGAATTCAGCATTCAATAGTCGTTCAGGTATTTCCTAGTATTCCAACAATTAAACTGCATACTTGATCAACAATTACCTCCGACTCGCTGGCCGGATTTTCGGCGTTATGCGTAACTATACGACTGTAGCAGGGAACCGCTGTATTTTTTATAGCAAGTAGTATATATACGTCGGGAGCACTGAAACGATTAGCGTATATTTACGTCTGGTGCAGTGAAAGGGTTAGTGGTTAATAAATTAGCTTCGCAAAATAGATGTATGAAGCTGTGTGCATCCATGAGGCCGGTCGGAGTGCCCGAGCTGTTATAGGCGCTTCAGTCTAGAACTGCGCGACCGCGACGGTCGCTGGTTCGAATCCCACATCAGGCATGGATTTGTGTGATCTCTTTAGGTTAGTTAGGTTTAAGTAGTTCTAAGTTGTAGGGGACTGATGACCTCAGATGTTAGGTCCCATAGTGCTCCGAGCCATTTGAACCATTTTTTGCATCCATGATAGTTAAAAGTCTCCTAATTAAAATATTCCGCAAATAGTAAACTGTAAGGGAAAATTGGTATGCAGTTTCAGAATCTGGTTACATTTCTCCCGATACCTCATTCATCGCTGTGAGATTAGCATATGTTGAGAAAAAGATATTTTGAATTGAGAAATAATATATATGATTTACTTTTTGAAGTTCCCTCGTTGATGGGGCTTTGGAGGAATGTCAGCGCTAGGTTGATAACTTGCACCAACGCGTTTCCTTGTGATTTTATACCTTTTGACAAATCGCATGGTGGAAACCCGTTGTCGATGTCGGCTGCAGGCGCTGTAATACTCAATTCACCGGGACTGTGCCGTGGTGTCGGTTGCGTTCAGCCTTCGGAATCTGTGGGTGTCACCTCTTCCGACCCTGAGTAACTGGAAACTTTTCCAATTCACGCCGACACAGTCCAGCTGCGTTACCGCACCTACATCCAAAAGTCCGCGAAAGTAGCGGAACTGCTCACACAAAAACGGTTTCGGGTAGGCGATTTAGGTCCTGAACATTTCAGCTTTCGTTGGTGATTATTTCCTCGGGTTTTGATGATTAATTCCTTCCATTTGCTGCTATTAGGGTGATTTGTCGTTAATTTAGACGTTTCGCGGAGTAATAAAGTTTTAAAATCCATATGAAAGGAGAGAAGAAATCGTAATTATACAAACTATTTTGCTATCACTTCGGCATTGCAGCAAGTCTGCAAGAATTCTTTTCTTACAAGCAGTGCTGACAACGTGTAAATGTGAATCGTGAGTGAGGTATCTTCGGTGAAATCAATCTTTCATTTCTGTAAATGGCGCCACACTAGCTGACTACACCGCCAGTCGAGACGCATTGCGGTTAACTCACATGTGTCACCTACGACCAAATTTGTACCTATCTTGCGTTCATATTGACTTACAAATGTTTAAAATTTTCTTCGATCGCCCCATCAGAACTCAGATTACTAACGAAAGCCCTTATACTACTAGTGAAAATCTTCCAAAAGTAGTAGACGTTATTCAGTCACTCTATCGCCCTAAATACTGGAAGGGTTAGTCCTAAAGTTATAATTATCACTTGAAAAAATATAGGTACGTGATTAATTATCTGTTCGAAATTTGGTAGATGTCTACAGCCTCGGTGGACTGTGGTCCCACTGCAAGCTTAAATGACTCTAGCCATGCGAAAAAGAATTTATTTAGACGAGTGCCTTGTTTTCAACTACACCGGCATGTGTTTCCACTAGGCATATACGTGGTAGCAGTGTCCACGCTGGAGGACAAAAAATAAGTAAATAAATAAAACGACGAAAGAGGGTGAGTTAGATGAACCCTAATGAAGCGGCGATAGCATTCAAAGAGAAAAAAGGTTAAAGAGTAGATGCAGTTTGAACCCCTATATGTGACTCAGTGTTGGCGTGGATTATTTCACGTTAGTGTAACCATCAACTGGGCTGTGAAGTTGCCGACGTAGTGAGTAGTGAGTATTTGGTGTTTGGAGATGTGCATTTTTAACTCAATAATCGGATTCAGATATTTAAAAAACTGAGTTTGTTATTAGTTTCATGAATGCGTTATAGTGCTACCTTCTGCATCAAACGCTTAGAGACAAGTTTTTCTCATTAGTAATCAGTCGATTTCAGTGAAGCAAGAATGGTTCTTACATTGTGTCTATTACAACATGTGTCAAAAATCAGACAAACAGTTTTCGATTCAGTGTACTGAATCGAAGAATATGTGTAGTGTCGAAAATCTAACAGTTTTCGATCCAGTGTACTGAATCGAAGAATATGTGTAGGAGTACTTTCATCTAATTTTATGTGCATTGGATCCAATAAGTAATTCGAGAAATAACTGGTTTACTGAGAGATACAATGGGAAATGTTAACGAGTAATTTCATGTTACATCACGTAAGACTAACCGTTACACGCAGTTACAGACATAAAGCCATTTACTATAAGGTACGAGTGTTCATGAACGAAACTGATTTCGTATGATGACTTGGTAGTTAATAGTAGGAACCATTTTAACTTTTGCACAAATGTCGGCGCATACAGTATACTCGTTCCTAACTGAAAGCGTTTCTCTGAACTCACTAAACATTTTTACCTTCTTCATCATAAACTAAACGAAAACAAAGTATGTATCCTCTCTCTTTCTCTCCCCCTTTTATCTGCCTTTGTCATTCTTGATCTCAGTGGATAAGGAAAATTAACATTACGTTTCATCATGGCATTATGGATGCGCTTATTAACCTGTAACGAGTTGATGGGAGAACTGTGGTCAAATAATTTTTAGGGCTGCATACTCTACTTCGTTCTCTGCAAAAGAAAGATAAAGTTGTGAGTGGCGGAGAATAGTAGTGTTGCTTGTGGTGTATTTATGAATGCTACTAATATTTTCAAAAACCGCCAGGTCCTTCAAAACAAGATTAATAAGAGAAGAACTATGAGGCTGTTGTTAATATGCCCAATTTTGTAAGCAATCGCTTACGTCTGGTGTTACACACCCGTACATCACGCTGTGACGTTGAACCAAACCATTGTTCATCACAGCTACGGCCAACTGACTCCAATGAAGTTCCAGAGGATGAAAGTAAAGTCTTGGAAGCACCATGTTGAGAACCTCACTTTTTACCAGGGCCAGTGGCTCTAAACTTGATAAAACTGTACATGAACTTACTTCCATGTACAAGTTATCTTACCCCAAGGGAAGAGCTACGTACTTGGAAATGGTTTAGTATACATATCTAACTGAAAATGAAAATCATTAATGCATTATTTTGTTTAACGCACAAATGTATGATTTTCCCTACTAACCCCATCTCTTGTTTAAATTGTTCCTAACAGTGAACGATTTAATCGTTTCCGGTTTTTCACCAGTCTGAGGACGAACAATTATTAAAAATTTTGCTCTAATGGGAGACTCTCTACATAATGGGTGCACGGCATGGGTTTTGGTAAAGGTAACCACTACATAACTGGCTTCCATCATGGACCCGGAAAATTAACCACTGCAGTACAGACAGCCGGTTATGGTAAAGATCGTCGGAATTCTTGTTGACACTTCAAGTCTGCACAGAATCGTGGTACAGTGGTCTTTTGAGCAGAGATTTCGTTTTAAATGAGCTGGTTCATATCTCGTATTAATACAAATATGTTGCTATTGATCACCAATAACTCATTTGATTTTCCTCCATCGTAGGTAATTTATGTGTGATCGATACTGTTTCAGACGGATCGCTGTCTATAGAAAACAATTTCTCTTTTGGGGCTTCATTTTATTTTTACGTGGAAAGTTATATTTTGCAAGTAACCATAGAGATATTACTAAAACATCAAGTTTGAGTGCATTTCTGAGAATATTTAAATACAACATAGTAGAATCGCATTCGTGAGTGTGGGTTCAGTTCTACATCTTGTCATACTGACTTATGTTTCTTACAGTTCCTCTCAATCGCGCAAGGCAAATGCTAGAACGATTTTTTTTTGTAAAGGGCAAGACCTATCTCCTCCCAAATCCTGTACCACCCGAGATTGTGTTCCGTATATACTAGTCGCGTTGAGCAGAGATTTCGTTTTAAATGAGCTGGTTCATATATGGAGTATGTGCTGGCCAGGTCAGCAGTCGAAGATATCCTGTGTCCAGAAAGGCCCGTACAGGACCTGCAACATGCGATCGTTCATTAACCTGCTGAAATGTAGCGTTACACAGGGATCGAATGAAGGGTAGAGCCACGGGTCGTAACACATCTGAAAAGTAGCGTCGACTGTTTAAAGTGTCGTCAATGCGAATAAGAGGTGACCGAGGTGTAACCAATGGCGGCCCCATATCATACCATCACATACTGACTTATGTTTCCTACAGTTCCTCTCAATCGCGCAAGGCAAATGCTGGAACGATTTTTTTTGGAGAGGACAAGACCTATCTCCTCCCAAATCCTGTACCACCCGAGATTGTGTTCCGTATATACTAGTCGCGTTACAGTACATCCCAGTCTTCGTCAGTTTCATGCTCTTTGTTTTCTATTTTCTTATGTTTTTAAAATGATATGCAAGTAATTGGAACCGAACGTTACCTCACTTCGTTACCTTTGCTGCAAGACAGTCCAGTGAAGCGTTTCTCTGTACCTTGAACTCCTGATGTTTTCTGAGTCATACGTATCTCTGCTACATGATTTTGCGTGCTAAAATGTAGAAATCTACTTACAGTTGCAATTCTAAACATATGTTCTTTTAAAGTAAGTTACAGGGCAGTGCGACAGAGTTTTAGTTCGTCACGAGGTTTCACAATAGATTTTTTTATAATAGCAACGCCATTTCTGGTTATAAAATAATGCAATGAGAAAAAAGGTTTTTTGAATCTAGTCTCACTATAACGGAAGAGGAGAATGTGATGTTCACTCTTTGATCGGCACGAGGATACAAATCCCGTCTGCGTAGCCGAAAGTGATTTGAGATTTTATGACATGGTCTACAATGGTCAGAGCACAACATCGCTAATATATGCAGTACAGATGTCATGTAGGACTATGAATAATGCATTGTCATCAGTATGTGTTGCAGATTCCCATCAGCAAACATAAACAGTAACGATCGCATATGTGGCAGCAAACACTCCCAGTTGGGGACTGAATAAATGACAGGTGAACAGATAAGTCACGTGTCAGCACAGACGTTGCACGTTTATCGGTAAATAAGATGCAGCAGAGCATCAGGTAAGAAATTCTCCAGATTTTTTGTGTAAGATGATAAAGAGAAATTATGTTTTATTGTGTTAGGTATTTTAATATATTTTTATTATAATTCAGCAATTTGTCTACGTAGTTCTTCTTCTTCTCCTTCTTTGTCCTGGTTTTATCCACTGTCTTCACGTGATCGACATGTCGACCTGGATTGGCAATCGCAGTGTTAGAGGGCGGCCTGATGACCTCCGCGTCGCCACTCATTCCCCTCCTCTCTCCTCCTCCCCTCCCTTCCCCCACCCCGACCCCCCAATCCATCCTCACACCCGACGCGAATTTGTGTGGGCCATCAGTTGTGTCTAGTGTTATGTAATATGAATGTTTTCGAAATGTTTGAAAATCATGTACCTGAAGTGGGACTTGGGTACCAACCGGTAATCATATAGTCCGATGCGTGAAACCGCCTATAAACCGCATCGATGCTGGCCGGCACCCCGGCCGAGGTCATTAACCAGGCCAGGCGGATTTGACCTGTAGCGGGAGCGCCTTCCCGAATCCGAGAAGCGACGTGCTAAAGCCTGCGGCTATCGGGATAGGTCGTTCTTCATAACTGTCTTTCAAATCTGAATATTTACCGTAGCGTTGCGGAACTGCTCCTGTACCTTCTGCATAACCATTGCCAACTAGTTGTAGAACTAGTCATTAAAGTCTTCTTGCAGTTCGTTTGCATTTCTGTAGTGCTTTCCACCAAAAAATGCTTTCTGTTAGAGAAGAAGGTGATAACCACTCCAAGTCAAAACTAGGCTATGAGGAAAAGTTTCAAGCATACCCAACTTAAACTACCAAAAGCACTCGTTCTTTAATGCAGCAGGACACCTGCTAGCGATATCGTGAAGAAAGACAATACCACTGGTTAACAACACACGCCGTTTGTTTTCAACGGCGTGGCGCAGTCGGATGAAGAGTGAGTCTCTTATGGTGGGCTGCTGGATTTATGGTCTCCATGCATAAAGTCTATGAGTAGAACGCCATTTAGATCCCAAACCACTATGACTACTGCCTTTTCGGTGTTCAGAATCTGTTTGGCATATTTTAGTTTCTTAACCGACCGCGAATGCTACCCTTCCAGACCGGCATTTTGTTTCTCGAATGTTAAGCGAAACTCATCCTTGTACAGATAGAAAAATGTCATGCCACTTCCATTCATTGTTGTTGTTTTCTGTGTTGATCTGTGGAAAGTCGAGCAACCCATCTGGCACGGACTTTTCTATAGCCCAAACAACGAATAATCATCAGTTAAAAACTGATCATCATATTTCGATAAAGCACAAACAGTCTATTCTGTCGAATTTTTTCCACAATCTATGATATAATTTCTTCAGTCAAAATTGCATGTCAGCCTAATCATAAATGTGAAAATTTTTGCGTTCGCTGTTAACCACTAAGTATCATTTTCGAAATGAAGCTACTCCATTCTCCACATTTGATAACAGTCGTTGTCTAAATTTCTAATTTCTTTTTTTCAGGAACTGGAGAGTCCATGAACTTTACAGTTAAAGGGATCGTAGTATTTGAATACATACTTAAAACCCCACTGTGGAACAGTAGACGATCGCCTTTGCCAACTTGATAGCATCACGCTGGATCCAATGGTTGTAAAGGAGTACAGTATCTGACAGAACATTCGGAAACCCTCGTTTAATGGAAAACTGAGCACCAGATGTCACGAGAGCAGATCTGACCCGTATTAGACGAGGCGGGCAGAATGTTGTCGTCCGCACAGAAGTTGTGTCAGTAGAATGGGTCTGACAATAGAGCGCAGTGCCTTCTAAGACAAATAAGACACTCAGTGTCACCTGAGTAACGAATCAATCAAGCCCACGTAGGCCTTATTGATGTGACTGTGAAGGAGAAAAGCGAAGGAAAAACCACACGGAATGTAAGAGCAGGCAGATCTGATGTACTGACAGACGGACAATTGCGGAAGGTGATTGTAAATACAGGGTGACGCAGATTAATGGGAATGTTTTAAATTATTAGTGGCAGCCATGGGCAGGTGGCAGCACTGCGGGTTTCTGACAGGTAGCGAGCAAACAGTCCGCCATTTCAGTAATCATGGATCAGTGGAACGGATAACAGCGCACGTTAGCAATAAAAAATATTTTATAAAAACAATGATAGTCTGGGAACGGCGCAGAGGCAGTTTCGACGTTTATATAACTTAGTACGCCATGATGTCGTTCCGACGAAACACGCGATAAAATGTTGGATTAATAACTTCGAATGGACTGGATATGCCGTGAAGAAGAAACCAACAAGACCACCAAGACGTTTGACCAGTGAACATTGATGTTGTACGCTAGTCTGTCTTACGGAGCCCAAGACGTTCAATTCGTAAGCAAGCAGCAATGGTTGGAATGTTCCGGGATAATGTTCGCGGAATTCTTCATCTTGATTTAAAATTTCATCCGTATTAACTATAGATGCTGCAACACTTGAAGGACAACGATTACCGGTTACGATTAGGATTCTGTCAACAAATGATGACGAGAATAAACAATGACGATGAATTTCTAAGCAAGTTGTAGATGTCAGCTGTCACAGGTTATGTGAATAAACCGAACTACCGTTACTGGGCAATCACAAACCTTAATGACGTTCATGAGCGCCCTTTACACGCCAGTAATGTGACATTGTGGTGTGGTGTTTCATCACATGGGATTATCGGACTGTATTCTTTCGCAAACGAACAGGGAAACACAATAACTGTCAGTGTCGATCGTTACGTGGTGATGTTACGAACTTTCTTTACACCTGAACTGAACAATATTCCAAATGTTCAAGAGGCCTGGTTTCATCAGGACGGAGCGACATCACCCACTGCACGGCAATCAATAGCATATATGAGAGTATTGTTTGGCAACCGTGTGATCTCACGATTCGGTAACATTCCCTGGCCCCCTAGATCGCCAGACTTACCAGTTTGTGAATTTTTTTCTTGTGTTGCTACGTCAAGAGCAAAGTCTACACGACTCGACCAAGAACCCTGGATGAGTTAAAACAGAGAATTCGGGATGCGATTCATAGTATCCCAGGTGAATGTTGCAGCGTTCAGTGAGGAATGTCAACAGCAGATTTCACGAATGTATTCGCACAGGAGGACGCCATCTAAACGACGTAATTTTTTAAAAATCCTAAATGTCATCAATCTTTCGTAAATGGCAAAGTTGTAAGGTTTCAATTAGTATGAATGCAATTTCTCTTCTACATCACTTCTAGGTTTATTGGATTCTGGAAATGTTCCCGTTTTTCTGTGTCACCCTGTATCATATGAAGTCACCGGAAGGCATCGCTTCTGAGGTTCGAATCCAAGATAGTGATGTGCATAGGTAGTTACAAGGAATGGTGCACATTGGTAGAGACGCTCTCCATGAGCTATGTATTTCTGCAGTCACTGCAGCTCGACGCTCTAGGTTATGTACAGACAGACGGCACTGGACTGTGGTTGTCAGAAAACGAGTGATATGCCGTGATGAGTCACGCTTTAACCTGTGGCAACTCAATGGAAGTGGTGACGCAGGCGAATGCATGGGGAACGTAAATTGCAGTGATGTCTAGTGCCAACAGTGAAGTATGCAGGACGTTGTGTTACGGTATCAGACGTGTCTCTCGTGCGTAAGGTGTGATCCCCACTTTGCGCTTACGGAGACGCTAAATGCAGAAGTATATGATACATTTTAAGGCATTGTGCACTACGTACAGTAGAGGAACAATTTGGAGACAATGACTGGAACCATAATGGCAATGCAGTCTGTCATAAAGAAGCATCTGCAAGGCAATGGTTTGTAAACAATAATAACGAGCCTTTAATGGAATCGCCTGGACAGAGACACGATCTGAACGCAATGGAAAACCTTTTGAACGAAAAAGAACGTCGACGTCTCTCGAATGTCGGGCATCACAATCGTCTCTGGTTTCGGCTCTTCGGGAAGAAAAGGCTGCCAGTCCTCTACACGCATTCGGAGGCTTCAGCGCAAAAATTTTGGAGAGGTTCAGCATAGGAATAATGTGAGCTCAGGTGCTTTTACAGAGTAACGCTCACGGTTGTGAGGAAGCTGACTGAGCACGGAACGTCTCGCGATATGTGTTCTCGGCGGAGATGCGCTCAACGAGTTACACAGTGGAGAGCGGCACTGTCAAATGGTAAACGGCTTAAGCGTGCTTAACGCGACCCTATGAGTCTCCCTGGGCTCTAGAAGACGTTGTCGGTCGCCTGCCAACGTGCGCCATTAGGGAGACACAAACCCTATGTCAGGGACAGCTGAAGCTACAGAGGCTGTATTTACCGGTGGAGAGCGGCATTTGGAACTAAACGTCTCACTAACTTTATCTCAAAGAAACTGAAATTGTTACGTTATGTAACATAGTTTAGAGACTTCTACCTTGGAACACTTGACAGACTTTCGTCTCTAACCAGTATATTTTCTTATTACACGCTGGAACAGAACGACACAGTTTACGTGTGTTTTACACCAGAAAATCGTTTCAGTACTGTATTTAATGGTGCGTGTGTGACATTATTAATCTCGTACACATCAATAACCAGTAAGTGAAAACAAATTAAGAAGAATTATTATCAAAAACCAGTTACGAATTAAAAACATATTGAAGCGGAAGCTATTGGCAGCTAACGCAAATTTCCATTTTCAGGAGTGGGAAAATTGTTGAAAATTTAGGGAAACCCATTTCATTTGCAAATATAACTTTTTTCATGGTAGAAGATCTTCCGCTCCAAGGTGGTGGTGGTGGGGTGTTGTTGTTGCTGTTGGTGGTGGTGGTTTAGTGGCACGAACATGGTGCTCAACAGCCAGGTTATCAGCGGCCTTTCTGAACTGATGGGAGAGGAATGTGGTTTTGCTCCATGAACAGTGTGCAACACGTAGTAAACTGCTGGGTGGTTGTAAATAAAGTGCACTTCCTCACAGAGGTCCAGTGTGGGGTGTAATCATCGTATGCTTGATATTCTAGTGCCTTAATGCGCAACCGATTTAAGTCGGAAAAAATAGTTCAAATTTTGGGCACCAGGTGTAAATCTAGCGCTGTTAATACAATAAAGACGTGGAGAAATATTTCAATATGTAATGAATTAGGAACGGAACGTGGGGAGAAAAGATAAAAGAAGTGAGAAAGACATAATGTTGACTTCGTTATTAAACACCGCTTGCACAGTTTGTTCCATATGAACACCAGAGACGTCTACGAGATGCTGCACAGCGCCAGATTTGCTCCTGCTGTACAAAATTGGAACTGATTTTTTCCCAGCGTAAATTGGTTCCAAGTTTCGTTGCAATTCGATAATTACAGCACACACTAGACCCCTGTGAATAGCTGCCCTTTAATTATGACCAGCCAGTATAAAATGTAATCCTCAGTTACCTGGAACACTCCCAGTCACTCACTCTCACACTTTCGCAGAGAAGACCAAAAAGTAGTAATAGTAGCTTTATTCATCCTTAGATCTCTTATTACAAGGATATGGGACATGTCAAAGGATTTACAAGTTTAGACCAATTTAAAATAAGCTAATTCATATACACATGCATTTACAGACTTCTAGTTAGAGACAATCATTAGATTTACTCTCGGTATACAATACTTTCTTACAAATAACTTATTAAATAATGTAATGCCTTACTGTTCACTCATATCTCCCTATCAATCACTGCACACACTATAGACACATTATTTCATAACACTTCACTCACTACACACACGAATACACACACACACACACACACACTGGTGACCTCTGGGCCATTTTCCGTACCGCAGCTTCCCATTTGCTACCCTGAAAAACTGTGTCAGCGTCCCTCTATAATGACTGAGGTGTTGAGCTCAGAAAGATGAAAATGTATTAGTATTAAGCTACGCATAGCCTGGGGGTAAGTTTTTCAAGAAAAGGAAAAAAGAAGGAAAAAGACAGTTGTGTGGAAGTATTATGAGGAATGTTGGATGTTTTATAATCGTTATTATTATGTATTTGTATAATTTTTTTTACCAAATCTCTACTCTGTTGTATCTAAGTAGTCCTTCAGTGTGTAGAATGTATTGCATAACGGGTACTTTTTTGCTGCCTTTTTAATTAAGTGTATTTTTGCAGTTTCTCTAATCTCTTTTAGTAATTTATTGTACAGTTTTATTCCTTGGTAGAAAATGCGTTTTTGAGTTTTACGTTTGCTTTTTCTTGGTAATGTAAGTTGAGTCTAGCTCTTGTTCCATGGTCATCGACAGAGCTGTTTGTGCAGTTACTATCAATGTTATTTTTGATGTGTACAACTGACTGGTAAATGTATTCACACAGAGCAGTTAAAATCCCCAGTGTTTAGAACAGATCGTTAAATGAGCTCGCCTATTATGTTTGGTTGTTATTCTGTAGGCTCATTCTGGAATTTGAAAACTGTGTTCATATTTTGTGCATTTGTTCCCCCCCCCCCCCCCCCAAAAAAAAGAATGCCATAGCTGACAAATGAGAGTACATATGAATAGTATGTGATTAATAGGTGCTGCATGTTACACACTCATGATAGGATTCTAAGGGCATAGCATGCTGATGACATTCTGTTTGCAAGTACCTTTGTGTGTTCACCCCACTTCAACTGAGAATGAATATTCATTCGTAGAAATTTTGTATTTGTTACACAGTCTATAGAGTTGTCATCTACATTTAATATAATATTGTCATTTTACCTCTTCAAACTGCAATCCTTGGCATTAGTTTTTTTCATGTTCGATGTCACTCTATTACTTACTGACTAATCATAAACTTCCTCGAGAGTCTCAACTGCTTTCTCAGCAAGGAGTTATCTTGTTTTCTCAGTGACTATAATATTGCTGTCATCAGCGAAGAGAATTTTTTCACCATGAGTAGCACTACTGGAAAAGTCATTGTTGTATATCAGGAATAATAATGGTCCCAATATGCAACCTTGCAGAAACCCTGTATTAATGTATTGTGGTTGTGATAGGTGTTTTACTAAATGTTTACATCTATTTGAAGTATGCGTTAACACTAGTCGTTGTACTCTATCTGCTAGGTATGGTCGAAATTAGTCAATAGCTACCCCTCTTATTCCCAATGGTTCTAATTTATTTAACAGAATCTTGTGGTCGACTGTATCAAATGCCTTAGAAAGATTCCAAACTATGCCTGTGACACACTCGTCTTTGTCAAGACTATCAAGTAAAACTTTTGTGAATTCTACGAGCTATGGTTGACTCCGTATTTTTGCCTCTTCGGAAACCAAACTGTGATTCAGGTATTCATTAATCTGTCTTTCATAATTACTTGTATTATTTTCGACAATGGTGACAGCAGGGAAATTGACCAGTAATTTTTTGCGTCTTCTGCATTACCTCTTAAGCAAAGGTACTTATCTAACCTTTTTTAGCTTCTCTGGAAATGTCCCTGGTGTGAAGGATTCATTTATTATATTTGTTAAGGGGCCTTGTATAATCTCTATCCATTGTTTCAGTACATACATTGGTACTTCATCTAAGCCTACTGACTTTTTATGCGTAGGCCTCACGGGAGTTTGTGATTAAAACAGACAGACTATAAGTACACACCTTCTAACATAGTATGACAGGCGGCTGCTGCTATTGAGCAAATGCAAAGGTTAAGCGACCGCCCTTTCGCCTAAGATACCATCGAGAAGACCAGAAAACACACAGAATCTCAAAACACAAACCACATTCGATTCATCGCCTACGAAAATATACGGCTAGTCAGATGTTTGTAGTCCTTTTAGCTTCATACGAAACACATTCTTTTGAAATGTGGTGCAGAGAGACATGTACATCTTCTGTTTCAATAGTGCAGTACAAATGATGCGTAGTTAAACTGTCCACATGTTACGTAAATGGTTTCAATAATATAAAATAATTTCATCACAATTAAACGCTGTTACCGAAGAATTTACAATGCCCCTCAAATCGCTTTAATGTAGACTGAAATCAGGCAAGACAGATGAATTTGGAGGAGACACGATGTCGCAATTAATGCAGATGATAAGAGGTTTGGGACCAAAACTAATTTTGTTAAAACCGATATGGCTGACGTAAATTTAAAAATTGAATCCGTTCAGTCCGAAATAGCTTCAGTTGTGAAAGACAATGTAGGTAAAATGGCTACTGGAATAGAGAAATTGATAGACGGATAACTAAAAACCATTCGGGATGAAATGGGAAAAATTTCTGATGAAGTTGGGATACGTGACTCTAAGGTAGATATAGTGCAGAAAAATTTCAGTGATAAGGTGGAGGAAGTTGCAGGCAGGTCTTGGAGGCAACTTATTGCATGAGTAGGCAAGGTGCTCTAATGGCTGATACCCACGGTGCCGCCGTCATTTTAACGTCTTTCTTTATGAAACCCGTCTCCAAGAGACTACGATGATTCACTCGTTATTCTGGTCAACATCGAAGATGCGAGAGACACTATTAGCGCTGCAGGCATGTTGTCAAGTAAGTCATCTCGTAACTTTCTTGTATTATCTTCCACTGTTTGCGACTCCTTTCAGCCGTCACATATTCTCTGTAAATGATTGTGTACTTTTAACTGCCTTTAACAGGGTCAAAATTCACAATCCAGACCTAACACGATACGTTGCTCGTTTTTGATTACTGCAAATGTCCGCCCCCGATAGCTGACAGTCTGGCTTTAGCTGTCGCAGCGGTCTCACGCTCCTCAAGTTTGCTCCGTGGACGCTCAGTGTTTACGCCATTGTTTTCGCGTTTCGTGATCGTTTATTGGCGTTTTGCACGTGAATTAAGCGTTATCAATTGAGCGTTTGGTCATCGTTCGTGTCGTCTTTCTACGTAGTGCCGTTGGGATTTCGGCGTTGTCCGAGATTTCTTCGCTGCAGAACACCATGGCAAACTCCGTGAGAAAAAAAACGCCGTGATTTTCACCTTCGAAAAGTACACCCGTCGAGTACAGCCCTCTGCACTTGAAATACACGACTGGATTACAGAGGTAATTGGCCTTCATTCTGAATCTGTTCATACCATGCAGCTAGACTCTGGTGAATACTGCATTTTTGTAAAGTTTAACGATTCCGTGAGTGTAGACCGCTTTCTGGAAAAATTTGGTTATGAAACGGAATTTATACACCGTGATGGTACTAAAAGTACTGTAAAACTCCGGAATTCCAAGTCTGTAATTAGGAATTTTAGGGTTTTGAATATTCCCAGAGAAGTAGACAACTCGAAAATTAAAGATGTCCTTTCAAAGTATGGGGTTGTCAGGCAAATAGTCAACGAAAGGTGGGCTTCGCATTTCAAGCTGCAGTGCTTTAACGGCATTCGCTCCGTGGAGGTGGAAGTGAAGGCAAACATTCCCTCCCACATCTTTGTTGACGGGCACAAGGCGCATGTTATGTACTCAGTGCAAACTCCTACATGTCATGTATGTAACGAGTCTGGTCACCTCCGTCAGGACTGCCCCCGCCGTGTTTTTGTGCTAACAAATAACCTTACGCAACGCCGGAAATTAACACTCAACGATTTGCTGCCAGCCAGTAATACAACAGAGCCGGGGAATGTCGAGGATCCTGTTACTACCTCTGAAAATGTTACACATAATGATAATGACTTTCCGCCTTTAAAACCTGCATTAACTGCTGAAATTCCTTCCCGTGACAGTGAGTTTCACACTAAAAAGCGTCCTCTAGAAGACACTGAAAAAAATGTTGATGAGGATTCTTCCTGTGAAACACCCGTTGCCAGGAAGCCGAAGCCCAGTCCTGAAGATCTGTTGGAAGTGGAAAAAGATGAAATGCAGGTGGATGTGGCTCCCACTTCCGCACAAGGACTTATACCACCACGAACAGATAGTGACGCAGCTGGTAGTGACCTTTCACGGAAATGTGACCCTGAGCCTGAGGTAACAGCTGCAATAACCGCATCAAGTACACAGCCCATACAGTGCGAACAGTACAAGGAAGTACCAAGTAAACAACCTGCTGACTCCGAAGCGCAAAGCCGCGCCGAAGGAGGAAATAAACAATTCACCTCCTCGCCAGGAAGAGAACACAACAGACACCACGCCGGAACCAAATATTGACGACTCGCAAGCCACCGCTGTTGCGCCAGACGGCCACCGTCGGCGGCTGTGACCGAAACCGGGTCTTGCTGTCACGCGTCATCAAGCGAAAGCCACACCAGAGAAGAAAGACACAAAGAAAAAGAATATTAAATATGAAGTCATCAGGGCCAACACTGACGAGGAGAAAGAGAAAGACCACAGTGACTTATAGCAATGCATTGTCAGGATACCAGGATAATTTTCTTCTAAAGCACTTTGTTTAAAAGCAGTAAAAATTTTTCTATGAAGTTAGTACATGTAATGGGCACACAGTTTGTAAAGATCGTGACTTGTAGAGAAGCACGTTGCTGCTATAATCATACCGATCCTCATCCCAAATAGCTTCTTCTGGTATGTCTGTGATGCAAGCTTATAGCATTAGTACTATTAACATTAATAAAATACAGTCACCCTTGAAATTGGCAGCACTGAAAGAATTCTTGTACCAGTCTGGGACAGATATCGCGTTGCTACAAGAAGTTGCGATAACGGACTTTCGGATCCCAGGCTTTCGTGAAATTGTAAATATTTCTACGGAAGCCAATATCGGTACAGCCATTATTATAAGTGAAGGCATTCCGGTGACTGAAATCGAACGACTAGGATCAGGAAGAGCCACAGGCATATAAATTTTCGTTGTGACAGTGATTAACCTTTACGCCCCATCAGGAAATTCCCACAGATTGGATCGTGTGAAGTTGTTTCAAGTTGAACTGATTTATTTATTGAGGAAAAATCCGTGTTCTCTTATACTAGGTGGAGATTTTAACTGTATTTTAAACCAGAAAGATCAACAACCCAATTTCAACTACTCGCCACAGTTAAAAAAGTTAGTAAGTGATCTACACCTTAAGGGTGTGAGGGAAATTCAGCACCCGACGTCAGTCGGGTTCACGCATATAACCAGCCACTCCCGCAGCAGACTAGATAGAATTTTCGTGTCACCAAATTTGCAAAATTATTTATTAAACGTTGAAACTATTCCCGTGTATTTTAGTGATCACAGTACACTTTTCACTTACTTTAATTTAAGCGTACAGCCAACCCGTCGATTCAGAGGCCAATGGAATTTAAATATGTCTGTTTTAACTGACGAAGAACTGGAACAGGAAATAAGAGTAGCGTGGACTATGTGCCTCCGCACAGTAGACAAGCACCCAACAGTCATTGACTGGTGGACTAGGAGGGCTAAACCAAGGCTGCGGAAAGTTGTCATGCAGTTTAATGCAGTGAGACACAGGGAGTTGAGGAATACAATGGAGTTTTATTATAAAGTTTTAAGAGACTTATATCAACAGGCACATGATAACGTAATTCGTCTGAATGATATAAAAAAAAATAAAATAAAAGCCAAGTTGTTAAGGAATAAACGGCAACAGATGGAGGGACTAAAAATTAAATCGAAAGCCACATCAGTCGTAGCAGATGAAACAGCTTCTCTTTATCACTTGGTGCGGCATGCTAAAAACAGACGTCAAACTTTTATTGATGAAGTCCAGACGCATACTGGTACGAGGTTCACATGCCAGAAAGAAATACTGGACGAAGTCCACAGGTACTATGAAACCTTATATGCCCCTGCCACAGTGGAAGATGCAGCTCTCGAGGACTTTCTCACTATTTTAGGTCCACAAATGTCGGGAACAGACAACGCTGACATCGTGTCACCTATTACGAAAGACGAAGTGCATGAGGCAGTGCGTAACTCACCTCTCAAAATATCTCCGGGACTTGATGGCGTCCCTGTGGAGGTTTATGCCCGCTACTGGTCTATAATTGGGGTCAAGAACACTTCCATGGCAAATGAGGTCCTGAACGGAAAAACGGTCCTTGCAGAGTTTAAGGGAAGTAAAATAGTATTGATTCCTATGAGTAAAGGCAAAACCAACTTAAACAATTTTCGGCCTCTTTGCTACTAAATTCGGCTTACAAAATAATTTCGCGTATTATGTCTAACGGAAATACATCGAAGGACCAAGTAAACTGGTGTAGGTACGCGTATAAAAATACAGAGATACGTAAACATGCAGAATACGGCGCTGCGGTCGGCAAAACCTATGTAAGACAAGTGTCAGGCACAGTTGTTTGGCAGGCCGAAGTGGCCGTGCGGTTAAAGGCGCTGCAGTCTGGAGCCGCAAGACCGCTACGGTCGCAGGTTCGAATCCTGCCTCGGGCATGGATATTTGTGATGTCCTTAGGTTAGTTAGGTTTAACTAGTTCTAGGTTCTAGGGGACTAATGACCTCGGCAGTTGAGTCTCATAGTGCTCAGAGCCATTTGAACCATTTGAACGGTTGTTTGATCGTTTACTGCTGCTGCAATGGAAGGTTATCAATATTTAGGCGAGTTTGAACGTGATGTTATAGCCGGCGCACGAGCGATGGGACACAGCATCTCAGAGGTAGCGATGGAGTGGGGATTTTCCCACACGACCATTTAACCGTGAATATCAGGAATCCGTAAAACACCAAATCTCCGACATCGCTGTGACCGGGAAAGCATCCTGCAAGACGGGACCAGTGACGACTGAATAGAATCGTTCAACGCGACAGAACTGCAACCCTTCCGCAAATTTCTGCAAAATTCAATGCTGGGCCATCAACAAGTGTCAGCGTGCGAATTATTCAACGTAACATCATCGATATGGGCTTTCGGAGACGAACGCCCATTCGTGTAACCTTGATGGCTGCGCGACACAAAGCTTTACGCTTTAAGCCTCGTCTGGGCCCGTCAACACAGACATTGGACTGTTGATGACGCTCGGAGGAGTTTCGTTTCAAATTGTATAGAGCGGATGAACGTGTACGGATATGGAGACAACTTCATGAATCGATGGACCCTGCGTGTCAGCAGGGGACTGTTCGAGCTAGTGTTGGGTCTGTAATGGTGTGGGGCGTGTGCAATTCGAGTGATATGCGACCCCTGTACGTCTAGATACGACTCTCACTTGTGACACGTACGTAAGCATCCTGTCTGATCACCTGCATCCGTTCATGCCCATTGTGAATTCCGACGGACTTGGGCAATTCCAGCAGGGCAATGTGACACCCCACACGCCCAGAATTGCTACATAGTGGTTCGAAGAACACTCTTCTGAGTTTAAACACGTACGCTGGTGACCATCAGACTCCCCAGACAATAACATTACTGAGCATATCTGGGATGCCTCACAACGTGCTGTTCAGAGGAGATCCTCTTATTCTTACGGATTTGTAGACAGCCCTGCAGGATTCCTGGTGTTATTGCCCTCCAGCACTACTTCAGACATTACCAGTGTCCATGCCACGTCGTGTTACGGCACTTCTGCGTGCTTGCGGGGGCCCTAGGTCAGTGTACCAGTTTCTTTAGCTTATCAATGTAATTAGACGGTACTAGATAGAATGATGAAGTACCTTGAGAATAACTTTCAGCAAAGGAATGGCCAGATTGGTGTGCACGTTCCGACAGTCAGTAGCAATAATTATGGCATCGGTCGAGGGAAAATACGTTAGCATAAAATTATATTGCGAGATTATTTTCGAGGAGGTTAGCTGAAGCAGATGTACTGAACTCAAACAGTGGTACATGATACAAAGTAAGGAAGACGAGGAAAACATTGAAAATTAAAAACAAAAATGTCCATACCACAATGATCACTGAGAGTATTTTTCACGTCTTCCGCATTACTAGTAGGTCGAAAAAAGTAGTAACCTTTAGTTTTAAATAATGTTATATTATATACAGAAAAAAATTCATATAACAGTCGTAGTAGCAGAGCTTCCTACTAGAATTTCTTCCAAAAAAAGACTCAGCAGTTTGCGCAATTATACAGCATTTCGAAAATTTTCAAGTTCTTTTTTTTTCATAGAAGTCGGGACCAGATTACTGAAGACAAAGAGAGCAGACATTCCATTGTCAGCTAATATCGTATAATCGTGACTCTTATTTTAATTCAGCTGCATTAGGACTGTAATTTTTAAAGCATACTGGTAGAAAAAGATATTTAATAATTTAACTAAGGAAATAAGAACCGTAAAGCGTGAGGATAACTCTTTCCTTCTGGTGGTAAATGTATATTTTTCTGTAGTAGTCCGGGTTGAGAAACCTACAGCCAACATTTATAAGGTGGGGCAAATAAAAGTGTCCCCGAGAACAGAGTTCCAGGGTACGACGAACCACAACAGAGGTAAGGAAATGCAATACTAACCTAACTACAGCAAATGTTGAAAGTGATTACCATGCATCTCTTGGCCCTTTTGGACCTTGGTCAGCAAGTTGCTGAAAGTGTATAGAAACTGGACTGCTGGAATTGCTGCAGTTTTATCCGGAATGTTCTGCTGAACTTCTTGAAGATTATGGGGGTTGTTGCGATACACCTTGGATTTGAGCGCTCCCCACACAAAGTAGTTGCACACTCACGGATCAGGTGACCGGGGTGGCGAGTTAGGCCTGCGACCAGACAGATCTCTGCTAACACCTCTGTCAGACGTAAAGGTTGTGAAAATGTGCTCCAACGTTCGGCCAGCTACATAGGAAGTTGCTCCAACCTGTTGGAAGCAACTGAAGGTCTTTTCTTCCTCCGTTAATGCTGCCACAAATGCACGTCCAATCCTATACACGTCTCCGAGCCAATTTTATGTACTCCACCCTGTATTATTATCTGGTAGTTTAGGATTATTGGAACACACAACGGTGGTGTAATAAGGTAGACAACACGAATGCAATCGGAATACTGTGAATACAGTTTTCCTCCATTTTATGAATCTGTACAGAACTCTACCAGTTTTCCTTCTTTCTTTTGTTTCCCGAACAGCCTTGCTGTGCTAGTACTGCGAACGGCTGAAATCAAGGGGAAACTACAGCCGTAATTTTTCCCGAGGGCATGCGGCTTTACTGTATGATTAAATGATGATGACGTTCTCTTGGGTAAAATATTCCGGAGGTGAAATAGTGCCCCATTCGGATCTCCGGGCGGGGACTACTCAAGAGGACGTCGTAATCAAGAGAAAGAAAGCTGGTGTTCTACGGATCGGAGCGAGGAATGTCAGATCCCTTAATCGGGCAGGTAGAATAGAAAATTTAAAACGGGAAATGGATAGGTTAAGACTGGATATAGTGGGAATTAGTGAAGTTCGGCGGCAGGAGGAACAAGACTTTTGGTCAGGTGAATACAGGGTTATAAATACAAAATCAAATAGGGGTAATGCAGCAGTAGGTTTAATAATGAATAAAATGATAGGAGTTCGGGTAAGCTACTACAAACATCATAGTGAACACATTATTGTGGCCAAGATAGACACGAAGACCACGCCTACTACAGTAATACAAGTTTATATGTCAACTAGCTCTGCAGATGATGAAGACATTGATGAAATGTACGATGAGATAAAAGAAGTTATTCAGGTAGTGAAGGAAGACGAAAATTTAATAGTCATTGGTGACTGGAATTCGTGAGTAGGGAAAGGGAGAGATGGAAACATAGTAGGTGAATATGGATTGGGGGTAAGAAATGAAAGAGGAAGACGTCTGGTAGAATTTTGCACAGAGCATAACTTAATCATAGCTAACACTTGGTTCAAGAATCGTAAAAGAAGGTCGTATACAAGGAAGAATCCTGGAGATACTAGAAGGTATCAGATAGATCTTATAATGGTAAGACAGACATATCGGAACCTGGTGGACTCTGAACACTATCTATTGGTTATGAACTGTAGATTAAAACTGAAGGAACTGCAAAAAGGTGGGAATTTAAGGAGATGGGACCTGGATAAACTGACTAAACCAGAGGTTGTACAGAGTTTCAGGGAGAGCATAAGGGAACAATTGACAGAAAATGTGAAAAAAGTACAGTAAAAGAAAAATGGGTAGCTCTGAGGGATGAAGTAGTGAAGGCAGCAGAGGATTAAGTAGGTAATAGGACGAGGGCTCGTAGAAATCCTTGGGTAACAGAAGAAATATTGAATTTAATTGATGTAAGGAGAACATATTAAAGTGCAGTAAATGAATCAGGCAACAATGAATACAAACGCCTCAAAAATGAGATCGACATGAAATGCAAAATGGCTGAGCGGGGATGGCTAGAGGACAAATGTGAGGATGTAGAGGCTTATCTCACTAGGGGTATGATAGATACTGCCTACAGAAAAATTAGACCTTTGGAGAAAAGAGAACCACTTGTATAAATATCAAGAGCTCAGATGGAAACCCAGTTCTAAGCAAAGAAGGGAAGGCAGAAAGGTGGAAGGAGTATATAGAACGTCTATACAAGCGCGATGAACTTGAGGACAATATTATGGAAATGGAAGAGGATGTAGATGAAGATGAAATGGGAGATATGATACTGCTTGAAGAGTTTTACAGAGCACTGAAACACCTGAGTCGAAACAAAGCCCCAGGAGTAGACAACATTCCTTTAGAATTACTGACGGCCTTGGTAGAGCCAGTTTTGACAAAACTCTACCATCTGGTGAGCAAGATGTGTGAGACAGGCGAAATACCCTCAGACTTCAAGAAGAATATAATAATTCCAATCCCAAAGAAAGCAGTCGTTCACAGATGTTAAAATTACCGAACTAGCAGTTTAATAAGTCACAGCTGCAAAATACTAACACGAATTCTTTACAGACGAATGGAAAAACTGGTAGAAGCTGACCTCGGGGAAGATCAGTTTGGATTCTGTACAAATATTGGAACACGTGAGACAATACTGACTCTACGACTTATCTTAGAAGCTAGATTGAGAAAAGGCAAACCTACGTTTCTAGCATTAGTAGACTTAAAGAAAGCTTTTGACAACGTTGACTGGAATACTCGCAAATTCCAAAGGTGGCTGGGATGAAATACAGGGAGCCTAAGGCTATTTACAATTTCTACAGAAACCAGATAGCAGATGTAAGAGTTGAGGGGCATGAAAGGGAAGCAGTGGTTGGGAAGGGAGTGAGACAGGGTTGAAGCCTCTCCCCGATGTTATTCAATCTGTATATTGAGCAACCAGTAAAGGAAACAAAAGAAAAATTCGCAGTAGGTATTAAAATCTATGGAGAAGAAACAAAAAACTTTGAGGTTGGCCGATGACATCGTAATTATGTCAGAGACAGCAAAGGTCTTGGAAGAGCAGTGGAAAGGAAAGGAAAGTGTCTTGAAAGGAACATATAAGAGGAACAACAGCAAAACAAAAACGTGGATAATGGAATGCAGTCGAATTAAATCGGGTGATGCTTAGGGAATTAGATTAGGAAATGAGACACTTAAAGTAGTAAAGGAGTTTTGATATTTGGGGAGCAAAATAACTGATGATGGTCGAAGTAGAGAAGATACAAAATCTAGACTGCAATGGCAGGGAATGCGTTTCTGACGAAGAGAAGTTTGTTAATATCGAGTATAGATTTAAGTGTCAGGAATTTGTATCTGAAAGTATTTGTATGGAGTGTAGCCATGTATGGAAGTGAAACATGGACGATAAATAGTTTGGACAAGAAGAGAATAGAAGCTTTCGAACTGTGGTGCTACAGAAGAATGCTGAATATTAGATGGGTAGATCACATAACTAATGAGGAGGTTTTGTTTAGAATTGGGGAGAAGAGGAGTTTGTGGCACAACTTGACAAGAAGAAGGGACCGGTTGGTAGGACATGTTCTGAGGCATCAAGGGATCAGAAGTTTACCATTGGAGGGCAGCGTGGAGGATAAAAATCGTAGAGGGGGGAGACCAAGAGATGTATACACTAAGCAGATTCAGAAGGATGCAGGTTGCAGTAAGTACTGGGAGATGAAGAAGCTTGCACAGGATAGGGGAGCACGGAGAGCTGCATCAAACCAGTCTCAGGACTGAAGACCACAACAACAACAATTAATCTCTTACTGACTGAACTGTCGACTCACAGAACACCACATTCGTTATATTTGATATTTTAGATTTATTGTAAATTCAAAATACGTGATGATAAGTTCCCAGACAGAAGCAAGGTATCCTTAAATCAACTTGTTTACTTGTCGTATAAATATTAAGTTACCTGGAATGCGAAGTATTCGTTTCAGCTGAAGGCTGCCGCAGGATATTTGCTTCTAAGTTTAAAGACCAGCAAAAAGTTTGAAAAATGCACCGTCTCTGAAGTAAATAAATCTGCTCCATTTATTCTGCCGCTGTGTACAGGATTATATTGAGTGAAGCTGATAGACTGCTACTGATATTACAGGTCACGCAGCTGCGTCGTTTGGAATGCGTTATTACCAAAACAGTACCAAGTCTCATATACATGAAAAATCCACTTGCAACGAGCTTTCGCTTTAATGAAGACGTCCCACTGCTGTGGACTAAACGAAACATATTTTATCGTTAGTTTTCTTAGTGAAACTTACAAAGATATTAAATGCAATAAAAACCGAAAATGTAATGCGCAGTAGGTGGTGTACAATCGGTACTCTGTAGCCACGTTACACTACACCGCTGAAGAACGGTATGGCTGTGAATTAATGTGCCACTTGGGTGTGCGGAATCAGCGTAGTAAAATAGGTTGACGTGCAGACATCACAGAATGCCACAAATGAGTTATCGTGTTTGCGCATGCCCATGACCTCACTGTGAATGTATTTACCTTACTCAATGGCGTATCAACGCACGTTGTCCAAGATGTCTACAAGGAATGGTGTCCAACTCGTAGCCATCTACATCGACATAAAAGCAGTGCATGCAAAAACATCCTGACATGGGTCACAGACGGGTGTCAAGCCATGTAAATGACAGTCCGTTACAGACGCGACAGAAATTGCTCCTGTCACAGACAGTAAACCTTCTCAGCCAGTTCCCGAGCGATATTTTCTAATGAGACGTAGACATCTGGAGTCATATACGTCTTCAAGGGCCGTTATTAATAGCTTTCTATTATGTTGCAAGTCTTCAGTGGACCGAACAGCACAACCGATGCATAGTTACTGGGATGTATTGTAGTCCCACGTATTCTCTTTATACAGGTTGTGTAGTTGCAGGTATTTTTATATATGCTCTACCTACATATGTAAACAAATAAGTGTGTTGCTTCTTTTCCTCTGCACTGAAGAATCTTCCCGCAAAGACATCACAAATTATATGACTTCATGTATTCTGCAGAGTCACATTGCACAACTAAATGGAATATGGTGTCAGTATAGACTAACTGTTTTTCAGCCATGCATCCACACTCCAACAACTCACCTGCTACCCAGGGAGAAAGAAGTATTAATGGCATGCTCTTGTCACTTGTATTTGGAGGTACTAACCAACTTAAAAACATATGTCTTGTAATGGCAATAATTATTAGTCCGCAAACGAAGTAAATACTGATGTAGTTCAGTACACGATTCTCAGCCACCAAGAGTCATATCACCACGTATACCAGCTACTCCATGTGTAAGGTATATCGATGACGTTGTATGAAGCACCAGTTATGATGAGATGAAAGCATAGCTTTAAATCGACGCGCTGATGTACATATTGTCACGTAGAGGAAGGTGCAAGTAGATGCATGTCGAAAACTAACTTCACTTAACGACGGTTGATTCAGCACTTTTACATACACGAGCCCAGAGCGAAGTGCCACCGGCCAGAACACATACGGTATACATACAGCTACAGAACATTGCAGTACAATGCTTCTTGATATTTTTGGATATTTCTAGAATGTACTTGAACCGAACATAGAAATTAAAATTTTGTAGTTGATATGTGTTCTGAACAGAAACACGTTTCAAGGAATTGGAAAAATAAATTACATAATAAATGTCTGGAGCTATTTGGAACAGCGAGTGAATCATGCCACAATCAAGTATCATAACCACTAGACTACGGCAACTGCGCTCCTTGGATTCTTGTGCGACATTGCTCCCTTGTTAACAGAACATCGTCTCGGTGTTACGTCCTCGTCGTCCAGGAACGAGTGCCGCTCCTGCATACTCCGACTCGCGATGGCTGATGTTCGCCCTGGCGGTGATCTTCTTAGAACTTCCCTTGCCGCTACGTTCTTCGTTGCCTTTCCGCTTGTTGCCTGTCACCGGAGCTTGAATTTACCCTGGGTTGCAGGATCCTTACAGGTCTTCATTCGAAGGACGTGAACCGTATCTCTGATCTTTCGTCGTCTTGTATCGGGGTCGATATCTTCAACTTCATAAGTACCTTCAGAAACCTGTCTGACAAACTTATAACGTCCAAAGTAGCGCCTAAGGAACTTCTCAGAGAGACCAATCTTCTGAACAGGAGTGACGATCCAGACGAAGTCACCAGGGTGGTAGACAACAGGGCTGTGGCTCGCGTCATACCTTCGGCGATCGTTTTCTTGAGCCTGCAGCGTGCGGAGTCGAGCTAACTGCAGAGCTTCCTCAGCTCTAGTTAACACTTGCCCGATGTAGTCGTCGTCCACGTCATCAGGATGTAACGGGAACACAGTGTCCAACGTCGTCGTCGCCTCACACCCATGTACCAGGAAAAATGGCGTAAATCCTGTGGTGTCTTGTTTGGCGGTGTTATAGGCAAACGTCACGAAAAGTAGCACCTCGTCCCAGTTGCTCTGCTCAACATTGACGAACATTGATAGCATGTCGGCCAAGGTCTTATTAAGGTGTTCAGTAAGACCTTTAGTTTGCGGATGGTAGGCAGTCGTCATGTGATGAGTAATGTTGCATCGACGGTTTATCTCTGTCACAAGATTCGATTGAAAAACTTTCCCTTGATCCGTTATTAATGACCTTGGGGCACCGTGTTTTAATATAATGTCTTCTACGATGAATTTGGTTACGTCGAATGCTTCGGCTGTTTTCATGGTTTTTGTAATGGCATAGCGTGTCAGATAATCAGTGCAAACCATAACGCACGTTGGAAATCGTCTAAGGAGGTCAATCCCAACACGCTGGAAAGGCGTTTTGGCTGGTGGAATCGGTATGAGTCGGCCAGGTGGATTCTGAGGAAATGCCTTTCTAAATGGTTCAATTGGCTCTGAGCACTATGGGACTCAACTTCTGAGGTCATCAGTCCCCTAGAACTTAGAACTACTTAAACCTAACTAACCTAAGGACATCACACACAGTCATGACCGAGGCAGGATTCGAACCTGCGACCGAATGCCTTTCTCCTCTGGCACTCTCGACAGTGCGACACATAGTGATGGACACTCCTAAGTAAACCTGGCCAGAAATATCTCTTGCGGATCGTATCGAATGTCTTAATAAACCCTAAATATCCGGCCTCACGTATGTCATGGAATTTCTGTAGAACATCTAAGCGCATGTGTTTAAGAATCACAGGTAGCCACCTCTTTCCAAACGGATCAAAGTTTTTCTTGCAAACTAATCCATTGACTACCTTAAGTTGTCCTTTCACATCCTCTGACCGATTTAAGGCAAGCATAATTTGAGATATATTAGTGTCCTTCTGCTTAGCAGAGAGTTCCTGGAATGCAGCGAGACAGTCACTACCTGCATCAAAGTCTTGGTGGTCTTGCACAGGGTTTCTTGAGAGACATTCGGCGGCTTGGTGTTTTGTTCCACTTTTGTACAGTGTGGTAATTTCATACTCTTGAAGACGTAGTGCCCACCTGGCGAGTCGCCCTGTTGGATCCTTAAGACCTGTCAACCAACAAAGTCAATGATGGTCTGTAACAACTGTGGATGGCCTTCCATAGAGATACTGTCGCAATCTGCACATGGCCCAAATCACAGCAAGACATTCTCTTTCTGTAGTTGAGTAGTTTCTCTCGGTTTCTATAAGTGTCCTAGAAGCTTAGGCTGTAACCTTCTCTTTTCCATCCGTAAATTCTACCAGAACAGCACCGATCCCATACTCACTGGCATCTGTGTGTAGTTCTGTCGGTGTTCTCTCATCATACAGACTAAGTACAGGGTCAGTCGTCAGAGCTTTAGCACTTGGAGTGGCCTGGCTTTGATACAAAAGGCTTTGATATAACGGCGGTAATAAAAACATAATCCGAGGAATCTTCTCACATCTCTAATACTTTCAGGATTAGGAAATATGCGCTATAGCTCTCACCTTTTCTTGGCCTAGCCACACACCTTCGTTTGACATAACATGCCCAAGTATTTTGATTTCTTTTGCTCCAAAGCGACACTTTCTTGGATTCACTGCGGCTCGTTGGAGACACTTAACAACGGCCCTCAGTCTTTTTATGTGTTCATCAAGTGTCTCTGAGAACACTATAATGTCATCTAAATAACAAAGACACATTGTCGACTTCAGGTGTCTTAGAAGATTATCCATTATTGGTTCATAAGTAGCTGGTGCATTACACAAACCAAACGGCATTACCTTAAATTCAAACAGGCCCTCAGGGGTGATGAATGCAGTTTTCTCACGATCAGCCTCATCCACTTCGATTTACCAGTGTCGCGATTACATGTCCATGGTTGACCAAAACTTGGCCCCCTTCAGACAACCTAGTGTATCGTCAATTCGTGGAAGAGGGTAAACGTCCTTTTTGCTTATCCTATTAATCTTCCTGTAATCAACACAAAAGTACCAACTGCCATCCTTCTTCCTGACGAGAACCACTGGCGACGACCATGGGCTCTGAGGTTGAATGATGTCATTCTTCATCATTTTCTCTACCTCGTTGCGAATTATTCGACATTCAACACACGGTATGCTCTCTGGCTTATTGGTTGATGGTCTCCAGTACTAATCCGGTACTTCACCGTCAGTTTGTCTAATTAGCTCTTCATCTGTGGATTGAAGCATTCAGAGAACTATTGAAGAATGGCAAGTAGTTTCTTCTGTAGTTCCTTAGTGAGACCTAGGGATAGGCGAGCTAGAAGATCTTGTCTCGTAGTGGTAGCACTAATTTCGCCCATTGACACGGCACGGGTGATTTCTATGATGCTCAGCTCTCTGCAATTAACGGCTTAGCATTGGCTACGCAAATGCGTCTAGGAAGGATTTGCGGTTCCCAGCGACAGTTAACTATCCACAGTTCACCAAATCCGTTGTTAAACGAGACCAAAGAGGCTGGGATGACCAAATTATTCTTCAGTGGTATGCTTCTCTTACATTGCACTACAAGATCCATGAGTTGACGTATGGCATGACACATGAAAAGTACCTTTCTAGCGCTAACTGCAGGAATGATGACTTCATCCAGCACACACAGTCTCCACACACGCCAATGTGCATCTTCCTGTCCACAGTATCTCGTCTTGCCTAGCATAATCCTCGTGCGACCACACTCGATAATTGCTTGAGAGGCTTTCAAAAAGTCCCATCCGAGAATGACGTCATGACTACACTCTTGTAAGACGTTGAATTCTTAGGGCTGTGTATTGTGTATGACCACTTACACCCACACAAATGACACATCTTCCTGTGGGTTTTACATATTTCCCATTAGACACCTTCAGTGGAGACGGTTTTTTGTCGTCGAATACGATTTTGTGCTACTGGCGACTGTACTTCTCCGAAATGACTGAATATGATGCTCCAGAGTCAAGAACAGCTTGAGCTGGTCGCCCATCCATGAGGATATCGACGTAGTTTCTTATCATTTTTGTGGTGATTGACGGCGGGGGATTTTGCTCTTCGGTGGCCTCACCTCCAAGGAAGGTCGCACGCTTCAGTTTTCCAGGTTGCGGCGGCTAAGTGATCGGCTGGAGCTTCTAAACGGCGATGAAGAACTTGATCGGTCAGTTGGAGAGCGTCCTCTCCAGCGGCTAGCTTGCGGCGATGGTGACCTACGTCGTCCTGCACCCACATCTTCTTGTTCATCTTCGTCGTGCCGGAGTTGGCGTCGGCTAAGATCGGTCTGCTGTCTTCTGGCACGGGCGTCATGCAATATCCGCCGTCTTTCTCGACAATAGCGCATCACATGTCGCGGTCGTCCGCAGTGGGAACATACTGGTTGGTTGTCCTGGGTCCTCCAGACATCAGTCTTCGTTGGTGCCCAAACTGTTCCTCATGCTGTTTCATAGGGAAATGAAGGACGAGAGATTGGGTTCAATGTCTGTTCCACATCCTCTCTTATGATCTCTCGAAGCGTCTCGGTTTTCTGCTCGCTGTGCAATCCAAGTGCCTTCTGAACTTCCTCTCTCACTATCTGACGAAGAACACTTGTGAAATCTGTTTGTTTCTCCATCACAGATATCTATGAGACCTTTGGAAGCCGTTCAAACTTCTCGAGTGTGATTCTGTTTTGATGCATTGTCTCGATCTACTTGCACCATTTTATGAAGTCGTCTGCTGTCGAAAAATCCTTCATGAGTAGGCCTTGATATATGTCCTCAGCAACGACCTTCGTGAGATGTGCAATCTTACTTCCTACTTCATTCAAGGATCCACTATTTTACACAGCTCCATGATGTCTTGAATGTAGGATGCTGTAGTATCTCCTGCACGCTGTGCCCTGCACTTTAATTTATCCTCAGCCTTGCACTTCCGTCGTTGTGTGTCGCCGAAATACTTGCGCAGTTCCGCCTGGAATGCTTCCAACTTGTGAACGTCTCCTAATTGTTATCATACCATTGCTCGGCAGTGGCCTCCAAGAAGAAAAATACGTTAGCCAGACACACGGTGTCATCCCGTTTGTTAAATTTTGCTATACGCTCATAGACCTTCAGCCACTTGTTTGGATATTGACAATCGTCACCAGAGAACCCCGAAGGATGTCTCATGTGGTGTCTAACTGTTGCTGTCATCGTGACGGCCTCTTCTTCTTCTGTCTCCGTTAGATTGTGTTCTGTTTAATGTGGCTCGAACTCGAGTTTCTCGCCACGTAAACGGCGGCTCTGTCTTGGCCTGATGGGAGCCACTGAGCCGCCGATAATGTACGGTGTCACGAGTTGCAATACCCTGCGCCTCCACCAGAATAATGTCACGTAGAGGAAAGTGCAAGTAGATGAATGACGAACACTAACTCCACTTAACCGAGATTTATTCAGCACTTGCACATACAAGAGCGCGGAGCGAACCGCCTCCTGCCAGAACACATACGGTATATAATCAGCTACAGAACATTGCAGTACAATGCTTATTGCCATTTGTGTATACTTCTAGCATGTACTCGAACCGAATATAGGAATTAAAATTTTTCAGATGAATTGAGTTTTGATCTCACGACCCTCCATGCCACAATCAAGTATCGTAACCACTTTTTTGTTCGGTATTGTTCGTTGCGTTTGGTCTGGGCGGACGTCACAAGACATCCGTTCAAGTTGATCGTTGATTCCTTTACTCAGTTTTTTATTACAAAGGTCGAGCAACCCTCTGACCGAACACGCTAGTGCTGGCAACCAATAGATTATGGCGACTGCGCTACTCGGCTTGACAATGTTATTCACTGGGTTGACAACCGAAACTGTTGTTATGTAGTCATATTTGGTAAGATAATATTTCGTCATCATGTGTTTGTGTTCCTCAGCCCAACTCGCTTTACTCTTACGAGTTAAACAGCTGTCAGCTGATGCGATCGCAAACGCTACTAACCAAATAGAAGATTCTACGGCCATTTATTACTGCTATCTTCCTGTTATCTTCTCCCTCCCTCCTCTTCCTCTCACACTCCTTCCTCCTTCCCTCCCCCCCTCCCGACACCTCTCTCTCTCTGTAGAACGAAGGATTGAATTCTTATCATTATTCTCCTCTTAAATGGGAAGCTGAGCAAAATTTTATACTATCTCGTTAACTGTGACATAATTGGTATTGGTACATTTCACGAACTGTTTCGTTAAAAGATTAATTGAACTGACGAAGAATTGTATTGTTCTTGCAATCAGACTCTTAATTTCTCTTGTACTTCCCTGTCGATTTTAAAAGTGTTTTTGAGAGTTGGAGATCTGTGTGAATCATTGAAGCTTGCTTTTGTACCTGCGATCAAACAACATTCTTACTTTCCGTTACCTAAATGTAGTTGAATTCACGGTTCGTTTTGTCAGTTCCTATAGGTAACCTCGTTTGGTGAACGGGCTGACTACCAGTAACAATTAGGTTTTCGGAATATTTAACGGAACTATTAACATGACGCGATTGCTTACTTATTAAGCAAATAATACGTTCCGTATCGACCCGATAAACTTTTAATAAGCTAAGATGCGCTAACAGATAAACTTTCACTCATCATCACCTCATTTTCCACTAGCAGTGAGAGAGCCGTTCAATTTTCATCATAATGCTTCTCCTCTTGCTGTTTAAATTTCATTAATTAAAAACAAATAATGCGTTGTTACTGTAATAAGATGCCTCATAGGTACACTACTGGCCATTAAAATTGCTACACCAATAGGAAATTCAGATGATAAACGAGTATTCATTCGACAAATACATTATATTAGAACTGACATGTGATTACATTTTCACACAATTTGGGTGCATAGATCCTGAGAAATCAGTACCCAGAACAACCACCTCTGGCCATAATAACGGCCTTGATACGTTTGGGCATTGAGTCAAACACAGCATGGGAGGCGTGTGCAGGTATAGCTGCCCATGCAGCTTCAACACGATACCACAGTCCATCAAGAATCGTGACTGGCGTATTGTGACGAGCCAGTTGCTCGGCCACCATTGGCCAGACGTTTCCAATTGGTGACAGATCTGGAGAATGTGCAGTCGAACATTTTCTGTATCCAGAAAGGCCCGTACAGGACCTGCAACATGCAGTCGTGCATTATCCTGCTGAAATGTATGGTTTCGCAGAGATCCAATGAAGGGTAGAGGCACGGGTCGTAACACATCTTATATGCAACGTCCACTGTTCAAACTACCGTCAATGCGAACAAGAGGTGACCGAGACGTGTAACCAATGGTACCCCATACCATCACGCCGGGTGATACGCCAGTATGGCGATGAGGAATACACGCTTCCAATGTGCGTTCACCACGATGTCGCCCAACACAGATGCTACCATCTTGATGCTGTATACAGAACCTGGATTCATCCGAAAGAATGACGTTTTGTCATTCGTGCACCCAGGTTCGTCGTTGAGTACACCATCGGCGGCGCTCCTGTCTGTGATGCAGCGTCAAGGGTAGCCGCAGACATGATCTCCGAGCTGATAGTCCATGCTGCTGCAAACGTCGTCGAACTGTTCGTGCAGATGGATTTTGTCTTGCAAACGTCCCCATCTGTTGACTCAGGGATCGAGACGTGGCTGCACGATCCGTTACAGCCATGTGGATAAGATGCCTGTAATCTGGACTGCTGGTGATACGAGGCCGTTGGAATCCAGCACGGCGTTCCGTATTACCCTCCTCAACCCACCGCTTCCATACTCTGTTAACAGTCATTGGATCTCGACCAACGGGAGCAGCAGTGTCGCGATACGATAAACCGCAGTCGCGATAGGCTACGATCCGACCTTTATCAAAGTCGGAAACGAGATGGTACGCATTTCTCCTCCTTGCGTGAGGCATCACAACAACGTTTCACCAGGCAACGCCGGCCAACTGCTGTTTGTGTATGAGAAATCGGTTGAAAACTCTCCTCATGTCAGAACGTTGTAGGTGTCGCCACCGGCGCCAACCTTGCGTGAATGCTCTAAAAAGCCATTTGCATGTGACAGCATCTTCTTCCTGTCGGTTAAATTTCGAGTCTGTAGCACGTAATCTTCGTGGTGCAGCAATTTTAATGGCCAGTAGTGTACATCTCGTAACCACTGAGACATAGGTTGCTCCACATTGTCAACCCGGGGCAAACTGCACGCAGCCCACACGGAGAAAAAGGGATCCAGTGTTTGTAAAGCATCATTTAGAATATCTCTCCGGGCAGGATATTAGTCTGGGCTGAAATGCAGTCGTTCATTCAGTACTGTTAACAGGCTTCTGGTACTGTGCACACAATGTCATCGTTCCAACGCTAAGCCACGAAATGTTTACGGCTCCAAGTGCGTAGTGTGTTGTTGACTGCAGTACTGTGGTAAAGTATTCTACAAACGTGGCATGCTATAGCAGGCTTGACCGAACTGTAGTCGTAGCAGCGGTGAGTGTGACTGTGGGGAGTGGGAGGGATGGAGAGGGGGGGGGGGGGTGACGAGAGGGGCAGAGTCGCCTTGCAACAGGTCATTCAGTTTGCTAGCATTGCTTCTTGTATTAAATTATAGTTCGACGTCAGGAACAATACGGTGTCTACACTTGTCCTAAAAATAGAAAAACTGGAGTGGCCAGGTCATTCAGTGCGGAATGGGAAGTGTTTTACTTGTTGTGTCGTTTGAAGGTCATGCATTGTTTTTAATATGCAGTCGCACTGTCGTGTAATTGAGAGACATTCATTGCAACCTCATTACAACTGAGCTACAAAGAAGAATGCTGCCCTTGAGATCTGACGAACGAGAGTGAATGCTGGGTGAACTGAAGGCGGTAAAAAACTGAACGAAGGGTAAATCCTTTATGGTCAGCATTACCAATTACTTCAGTTCACTACATCTCATGACGGAAGTGGAGAATAATTTGGTAAAAGATCCGGTGGCAAAATTGTTGCTATCAAACGAAAATTAATGCTGTGGAAAGATCAGCTTCATGTTCCAGACATGGAGCATTTCGTTGGGCTCTAGGGAGTCGTTTGTGGACCGGACATGACAGACAACGTTTCAGCATTAGCTCTCAAAGAGATTCCAAGACTTTGCACGACTGATGTGCCTCCTTATTACCGCCAATTAGAGGTGATACACGTACCGTTCTATGACCCTTTCGTCCACTGCAGAAACTGACAGGAGTTTTAAAATATTCGCCCACGTGCAATATCCTCGACTGCGCAGACAAGCTGATAAAGTTAATTCAGTGTTTGGTGCAACATACGTGTGCGAGAATACTTTTCTAGCGTTCGAATTTCATATATTTTAATCTGTGTAGCTCTATGTGTTTGACTGTGTCACAGACCTTAGTTCCAGATAAGTAGTCCAGTCACAGTAATCTGAACAACGCTTCATTCGGCGTCAACGTGCAACAACCACTCACGGGCAGCAGGTGGCAGCACTAGCAGTGGAGGGTATATAAAAGAATGTCGCACGAGACGCGGAATACAGTACAGTCGTAGACGTAATGCAGAGACAGAGCGATTTATCTGACATCCCAAGGGGCATTATCACTGCCTTCCAGGCCAAGGGCGAAAATATTTCCACTAAAGTTTGTTAACTGTTGGCATGCCGTAGTGATTAAAGTATTTTGTGCGTGGCAAAATGGTGCTGTTCAAAAGCTCAGCGGAGGCAACTGTGGCGCATCTCGGGTGAGATGTGTAGGAGCGTATAGACTTGTAAATGTTGAGGACTTCACCGCCCAGGTAAACCTAAGGGCTCTTGCCGACCGTTTTGGAAACTATGCTACGTATGGGCCTCCATAGCAGGCACTTGGTTGAGGTACGCAATCTGACTACTGTTCATCGGCAGCGAAGGCTGGAATTTGCACACCAGTGCTACAAGTGGACGTCCACTAAGTGGCGACAGGTGACCTTTCAAGCTGGACTTCGTTTTGTGCTCCACCAGAACGAACGTCCGAAAGAAAACATCCTGCAACAATCGTCAGAAGCGTCCAGGTCGGTGAAGGAGCGTTATCGTCTTAGGTATGTTTTGTTGCATTCTCTGGCGATCTCGTCGTTCTAGAAGGCGAAGGCACAACGGATCAACGGATCAACAAAAGCATGCATCTATCCCTTGGGACGAAGCCCACCCCTACATCCGTTTCTTTGTTCCTTGGAATGATGCCATCTCCCAGCAGAACAATGCAACGTGTCACAAAGATTTCAGTGTACGTACATGGATCAAAGAACATCAGGATGAGTTTATCGTACTCTGTCAGTACCTTCCAGAACCTCACTGACTATTCCCTGCACGTCTCGCAACGGTTCACAATGCAAACGTTGGTTATTAATGCTTTTGACCGGTGGCTACTTTGATGTGGTTAGACAGAATATATTACATATTTTAAAATCAAAGTTTGTATGTCTTTAGAAACATCGCAACCATTGTTCAATGCCTTTATGTAAATTTTTTGTAGTTATGCTCAGAATATTGGCATTATCGATCTCCTTATATGATTAATTAATAAAGGCTTTTGTTTGATAGATAGATAAATAGAGTATGGAAAATAGACTTTATATACACACATCAAAAAAGGTTTTGCATCACCCCAGTTCCCAGAACTCCTGAAGATAGACGTTAACTGTGCATATTGTATCTGAGACACAGTTAATTTGACTGTTAAAAGATGTCACTAAACCAACCCAAAGATGTGAACAACCATGCATGAGCAGCGCCTATTAGATGGAGGGGGTCCGACAGTCGATCAGTTCCAGTCATTCTACCAGGAAAAAGGTATATGGCTCGTGTTGTCTGTAGTTCAACTATACCTAGACGGTCAGTATGACGTCCGATCGCGTCCGCATTTTTACTTTGTGCCAGGAAGGGCTGTCAAGAAGGGAAGTGTCAAGGCGTCTCGGAGTGAAATGGTTCAAATGGCTCTAAGCACTGTGGGACTTAATGTCTGGGGTCATCAGTCCCTAGACTACTTAAACGTAACTAAGGACATCACACACATCCATGCCCGAGGCAGGAGTCGAACATGCGACCGTAGGAGCAGCGCGGTTCCGGACTGAAGCGCCTAGAACCGCTCGGCCACAATGGCCGGCTCTCGGAGTGAATGAAAACGATGTTTTTCGGACATGGAGAAGATACAGAGAGACAGGAACTGTCGATGACATGCCTCGCTCCGGCCGGCCAAGGGTTACTACTCCAGTAAATCACCGCTACCTACGGCCCCTGACAGCAACGTCACCATGTTGAATAATGCCACAGGACGTCGTGTTACGACCCAAACTGTGCGCAATAGGCTGCATGATGCGCAACTTCACTCCCGACGTCCATGGTGAGGTCAATCTTTACAACCACGACATCATGCAGCGGGGTACAGATGGATTGAGCAACGTGCCGAATGGACCGCTCAGGATTGGCATCACGTTCTCTTCACCGATGAGTGTCGCAGATGCCTTCAACCAGACAATCGTGTCTGGAGGCACCCCAGTCAGACTGAACGCCTTAGACGCACTGCCCATCGAGTGCAGCAGGCTGGACGATTCCAGATGATTTGGGGTAGCGTAATGTGGGGCCGACGTACGCCTCTGGTGGTCATGGAAGGCGCCGTAACGGCTGTGTGATACGTGAATTCCATCCTCCGACTGATAGTGCAACCATATCGGCAGCATATTCGCGAGCCATCGTCTTCATGGACGAAAATTGACGCCCCCATTGTGCACATCTTGTGAATGACTACTTTCAGGATAATGAAATCGCTCGACTAGAGTGGCCAGCATGATCTCCAGACATGAACCCTATCGGACATGCCTGGGATAGATTGAAAAGGGCTGTTTATGGACGACGTGATCTACCGACCACTGTGAGGGATCTACGCCGAATCGCCGTCGGGGAGTGGGACAATCTGGACCAACAGTGCCTTGATGATGTTATGGATAATATGCCACGAAGAATATAGGCATGCATCAATGCAAGAGGACGTGCTACTGGATATTAGAGATACCGGTGTGTACAGTAACCTGGACCATCACCTCGGAGGGTCTTGCTGTATGGCGGTACAATATGCAACGTGTCGTATTCATGTGCAACGAAAATGGCGGAAATGATTTTTATGTTGGTCTCTATTCCAATTTTCTGTACAGGTTCGGGAACTCTCGGAACTGAGGTGATGCAAAACTTTTTTTGATGTGTGTGTGTGTTAGTGTGTGTGTGTGTGTGTGTGTGTGTGTGTGAGAGAGTGAGTGTGTGCGCGCGCGCGCAACATTAATGTGACAGCCACGTAAGTTCGACATCAACGGGTTATAAGACTTACAGACAGCAGATGGCAGCACTAGCAGAGAAACATGCAATCGCTGTCGTAATGCGGATTTATATGACGTGCAAAATGGTTTGATCATTAGCTTTCGTACCAAGGTTGGAAGATTTTCCAAAACGGCTAAATTTCTAAACGGTCCGCGTGCTGGCATGGCAAACTGGCGCCGAGGTAACTGGGTACGCCACGGGCCATAGGTGACAGGAAGGAACGACGGGTTCGCAGATGTGTATGGGCGAATAGCCGTGCAACTGCCCAGCAACTAACCACCCATGTGAGCCCAGGGGCTACGAAGAGTGTGTCTTCAGTCACTGTTCAGCGAACGATGCTGCGTGTGGACCTCTGCAGCTGGTGTCTGATTCATGCACCCATGTTGCCACCTGTATGTCGACGACGAAATCTGGAATTTGTAACTCATGATCGCTGTTCGATGTCCAGCGAGTGACGCCATGTGGACTTTTCAGATGAATCACGTCTTATGTTGCATACGACAGAGTGCCATTGGTCTGTACGGTGCGAGACGTCGGAAAGCTAAGAACCTGCAACAGTTGTCTGAAGCGTCGAGGCCAAAGGAGGGAGGCTTACGCTTTGGGAAATATTTTAGTTGCACAGAATGCATCTACCCCATCCTTGGAAGCCATGTCAACCCGTACACGCAATTTACGTTTCCTCGACACGATGGCATCTACCAGTAGGTCAATGCTACGTGTCACACAGCTCGCAGTGGTTCGAACAGTAGCAGGATGAGTTTATATATTCTTCTGGCCAACAAAGTGGCCAGATGTAAACACAATCGAGAAATTATGCCACAAACTTTGTCTGGCTGTTCGCGCCGTGTGTTCTCAATCGAGGAACCTAGCGCAGCTGGCAATGTCATGGCAGTCGGCATAGCTGCAGAACCACATCGGTAACTTCCAGAACGTCACTGACTCCCTTTCTGGAAGTCTTTCAGCTGTCCACGCTCCAGAAGTGTTTAGTCAGACTTTTGGTAGGTGACAAAATTAATGTGTCTGGACAGCGTATGTACAAGTATGTATGCTTGTAAATATACGATAAAAATAACTTTTTCGACGACTGCTGTACATTAATTTTAATATCGCATTCTGCGGTCGAGAACTCTCGAGAAGTCGCCCTTAATGGGTGACTGAGTGGTGTGCAATGTGGAGTCACGAAATAATCGGTCCGATATTGCTTGATGGCCCGGTGACTACCAAGCGGTACGTGAAAGTTTTGGAAAATGATTTATTTCCCATTATCAACAGCCTTATTTCCACAAGATGTGGTTCATGCAAGATGGAGCTCGAACACAACGAAGCAGGAGAATGTCTCATGTCCTGGAGGAGCACTTTGGGGACCGCATTCTGGCTCTGGGGTAACCAAAGGCCAGTGGCACGGGCCTCGATAGGCCACCAAATTTTCCAGATCAGAACATTGTTGTTAGTTGTTGTGGTCTTCAGTCCTGAGACTGGTTTGATGAAGCTCTCCATGCTACTCTATCCATGCTACTCTATCCTACTCTATCCTATCCTACCTCTTCATTAATTATGTGATCTACCCATCTAATCTTCAGCATTCTTCTGTAGCACCACATTTCGAAATCTTCTATTCTCTCCTTGTCCAAACTTTTTCACTTCCACACACGGCTACACTCGATACAAATACTTTCAGAAACGACTTCCTGACACTTAAATCTATACACGTTGTTAACAAATAATATTTGTATGGAGTGCAGCCATGTATGGAAGTGAAACATGGACGATAAATAGTTTGGACAAGAAGAGAATAGAAGCTTTCGAAATGATGAACACATGCGACTCATTTTTGTGTGGCTGTATTACAGACAAGGTGTACAGCAATAGTCCCAAAACCATTGCTGAGCTGAAAACAGGCGTTCGAGAGGTCTTCGACAAAGTCCATGTTCCGGCACTTCAGCGGGCCATACATAATTTCGGTATTCGTCTGCGTCACATCATCGCCAATGATGGCAGGCATATCGAACATCTCATAACCTAAATCCTAACATCTATAATGACGTTTACGTGTTGAAAAAAGTATGTGCACGCCTTAGTTTGTGACTAATTACGTTTTTTCCCGTATAGTTCAATATTTGTCATCCTGTATGTGCAGGTTTCGAGGTGAGTCTGTGATGAGTGTACAAGAAAATAACACACGAGAATGAAGTGAATTCTGTAAATGGTGACTAATTATTAAAATTCGAAAAAGTTACAGAATTGAATGATAAGCTAAACAACTCACTTTTCACCGATGAACAGAAGTAGCGGCGACTAAAGGAGATAGAAATATGCCGCTTCGTGTTCGCTAGGAAATAATAATGACACGTTCTGGGCCTAGGTTTCGTCTGACAGAGCAGTTATGTTCTCTAACGCCAAAAACGTAGAATGAACAAGAGTATAACCAGTTTGTCTGCATGGACGAAATACGAATGTTTTTCATCTGGAACATTAACTGTAGTATGGTACTTATTCCAGACATCACTACTCTTGTAATACATTTATAGTTGTATGTACTGCATCACTTGATTTTTGTCTTAAACCCTCTACAGTCTTAGAAAACGACAGCTTCGTTAATTGCCATCAGATCCAGACAGTCGTTAATTTTATTTTTTCAGTGATACTTTTACAACAGCCACCTCGTGTACTCAGCCTCTATACTTCGTCACGACTAGCCTTACATCCCTGCAACCCCCAGTAAGAGAGAATTAGTCGACGGGTATGAAGATAACGAAGCGCCACACTTCATGCTCTTAAAACCACAGTGGGAACGAACGAAGACGGTACAGCGCTGGCGTAACAGTGACGCTTTGATTTGTAAAGTATGCAACCTGTAACATCTGATTCGTACTCGGTCCGTTCTTTATCTGTACTCAGCTGCGCTCGCTGTCGTGGGGTGAAACGTTAACGAGTCCTGTGCTATAGGAAAGTGAAGTATACGAATTTTACATTCACTTTTGTGCTGTTGTGTGGTCTTATCAACAATGAATAAATGACAGAAATCTAGTTATTTGCAATGTGCTACAAATATAACAAATTTTCACAGTGAGATATATTGGGTCATTTAGTATGCTTCAAAGTGACCATAAGTAGGAGAAAATAATTGGAGGTTAGGTGTCCAACAATAAGCATACGATCTGGTAAATGATTAAAGGGTTTCTTGGCACATCAGAATTCTGTTTATACTAAAGCTTTCAATGACTGTTCTGTGGACCACCTAATTAAAGTACGTCACATTCTATGGATAACTGACGATGAGCATAGAGGAACTCAGTAAGAGATTGAGTTCACACAGAAATCTGACGTGACAGGAAATACCGCCAAGCACTTATCCAAGAAAGTCACCTCAAAAAACTGCATACAAATCAGTTTATCTATCCACTGACAAAGCGATACACTAATGCTAACCGTTTCTCTAGTTCCAGTGTATGTCACGGTCTATGTAGAATTTATCAAATAATGTTAGGGTTCTGAAAACCAATTACTGGTAGAATCAGGAATGTTGTAACATATTTCTGGTAATCAAGCAAATCTACATCATAAATAATGCAAATATGAAACGAATTCAGTGTCTTCGAGATGAGAGCCCTAAACAAAGTGAAAAGTTGTTGCATCATGCGAAGTGGCACTTTCGGGTGTGATATTTGCCACTGTAAACACTCTGGATTTCAAAGTTTATATTGTTGCCAAGCAGCAAGACCGTGTGGGCATGCACTTTCGTGTCGAGCATTGGCTGAAATAGACGTAATACTTTGGAGGCCCGGTTTCGGTTGCTTGTGCTGCAGCACGGTATACACTGTATTAATGAAGGTAATACCTGACTATACTTTCACGTGTGTTAGTATTGCAGAAAATAAGATGTCATGTTAAAGCACTTTTTCAGTTTTGGTTTGTAAATTTTTTAACTCAAATATATCGACAATTTGTAGTGTTTTTTCAAGTAATGGACAATAGGAATGATCTCAGGAAAGAATCATATCACTCTTTCTTCTTTTTCTTTCGAAGCACTGAAGGTAAATTTTATTTAAAAAACTAATTTCATGGAAGTTTTGTCTGGAGAGATAACTTTCAAAATTTACTGTCTGTTTCCAAACAACAACAGCTGGTTAAAAACGAAGTCCAATGATGTAGGTGCGTTCATACATTGTAATTTCTGCTAGTGAATACAAAACTGAAACCCAATTAGTTTTGAAAGTATTCGATGCTGAGGCTCCACATTATACCTGCTGTCTGAAAAGTTTAAAACATAGTAATTATTCTGACTCGAAATTCAACTCACGAGGTCCGATTTTTAATTTATGACCTGCGCCAGGTTGGCACACTTGCTTTGCACTCCACTGGTTGTATTTTATTAATGGCAGATGCAGTTTGATTTCTTTACATGTAATTCAGAGAAACGCAGTTGTATTAGAACAGCCAGAATATTCATTGTCGCACAGCTAAACCAAGTAATGTTTTTAGGGCCTTAACTAAACAATGTTTTGTGCACTTGGGGAACAATGGTAGTCTATCCAGATAACCTTCAGTGAGGCAATAACTGGTCTGATATACGTTTTGTGGAGATCTAGATATTGAAATGATGTATAAAAATTTGTACAGCAATATAGTTATAATATGTGGTAGGTCAGATGTGTTGTGTTCATAAGCATTGCATATATTGTAAGTAATTATGGACGTAGGTACTCAAACGTAGAAGCTTCCCAAGCAATATAATTGATGGTTACATACTGCCACTAGCGAGATTATTGTTACACTATGCAGACACACACGCAGACAGAAAAGTTGAAATATAAGAGCGGCAATAAGCTGCGCTGGCAAGAAAAGTTTCCGAAAAGAAATTACACGAGTTGTAATTAAGTATGGGATTTGCAAAGGTAAGAAGACAAAAACATTCTGCGGGGAGCGATTTACAGAAAAGATGATCGTCTGAGTGCTCTCGTTCTGTTCCAGTCTTTCGACCACCCTCAAAAGTCGTCGACTGCAATCTGTCCTCTGCTACTAGCTCTCAGCTCCCTCAATGCCATTAATTTCACAAGACGTATACAGATAAAAAAGGACGTTTATTCACATAAAACTACGTCCTTCCCCTTTGACAGGTTCAATCAAACTCCACCACCTCTGTGTTAGAGGATGACTATAAAGGATGTGTTTTCGCGTTCTCCCACAAGGTAAAAAATATAAACTGACTGCTGCTAATTTCGTAAGGGTAGGTAATGAAACTGTATTTGGTCACTAATAATTGGGTCAGGATTTCTTGCCTGCTGCTTAGTAATATCCAGTATTTTGACTAATGTTAGTTTTCTGCCTTTGAATTTGCTACAGACAAAACCACATTTAGTATTACATGAATGAAATTCATTCAAAAGTTGTTTAGCAAAGATGTAACCCCCGTTTTCAGTTTCCTTTCATGTCTAGTCAATCTAGTAGTTGTCGCCCTACACAAAATACACTCCTGGAAATTGAAATAAGAACACTGTGAATTCATTGTCCCAGGAAGGGGAAACTTTATTGACACATTCCTGGGGTCAGATACATCACATGATCACACTGACAGAACCACAGGCACATAGACACAGGCAACAGAGCATGCACAATGTCGGCACTAGTACAGTGTATATCCACCTTTCGCAGCAATGCAGGCTGCTATTCTCCCATGGAGACGATCGTAGAGATGCTGGATGTAGTCCTGTGGAACGGCTTGCCATGCCATTTCCACCTGGCGCCTCAGTTGGACCAGCGTTCGTGCTGGACGTGCAGACCGCGTGAGACGACGCTTCATCCAGTCCCAAACATGCTCAATGGGGGACAGATCCGGAGATCTTGCTGGCCAGGGTAGTTGACTTACACCTTCTAGAGCACGTTGGGTGGCACGGGATACATGCGGACGTGCATTGTCCTGTTGGAACAGCAAGTTCCCTTGCCGGTCTAGGAATGGTAGAACGATGGGTTCGATGACGGTTTGGATGTACCGTGCACTATTCAGTGTCCCCTCGACGATCACCAGTGGTGTGCGGCCAGTGTAGGAGATCGCTCCCCACACCATGATGCCGGGTGTTGGCCCTGTGTGCCTCGGTAGTATGCAGTCCTGATTGTGGCGCTCACCTGCACAGCGCCAAACACGCATACGACTATCATTGGCACCAAGGCAGAAGCGACTCTCATCGCTGAAGACGGCACGTCTCCATTCGTCCCTCCATTCACGCCTGTCGCGACACCACTGGAGGCGGGCTGCACGATGTTGGGGCGTGAGCGGAAGACGGCCTAACGGTGTGCGGGACCGTAGCCCAGCTTCATGGAGACGGTTGCGAATGGTCCTCGCCGATACCCCAGGAGCAACAGTGTCCCTAATTTGCTGGGAAGTGGCGGTGCGGTCCCCTACGGCACTGCGTAGGATCCTACGGTCTTGGCGTGCATCCGTGCGTCGCTGCGGTCCGGTCCCAGGTCGACGGGCACGTGCATCTTCCGCCGACCACTGGCGACAACATCGATGTACTGTGGAGACCTCACGCCCCACGTGTTGAGCAATTCGGCGGTACGTCCACCCGGCCTCCCGCATGCCCACTATACGCCCTCGCTCAAAGTCCGTCAACTGCACATACGGTTCACGTCCACGCTGTCGTGGCATGCTACCAGTGTTAAAGACTGCGATGGAGCTCCGTATGCCACGGCAAACTGGCTGACACTGACGGCGGCGGTGCACAAATGCTGCGCAGCTAGCGCCATTCGACGGCCAACACCGCGGTTCCTGGTGTGTCCGCTGTGCCGTGCGTGTGATCATTGCTTGTACAGCCCTCTCGCAGTGTCCGGAGCAAGTATGGTGGGTCTGACACACCGGTGTCAATGTGTTCTTTTTTCCATTTCCAGGAGTGTATATCACACAACTTGCAGGAAGTCAAATAAATTCCACTGCGTTCTAAAAGTGGAATTTTGTGATTACTGTTAAATAGAATGTGGGCAGTGGGAACGGTATTCCTGGTACAAGTAGCTGGATTATATTTCCTGGATTTCAGTTTGATGTACCTACCACATATAACATGGAAGACCATTTGTTTTCATTGTTGTTTAGTGTTTTCTGAGGAGGATACAGATGTGCTTTTATCCTCTGCCTCTTCATCGTACTAAGTATGTTGCCCTGTCCCCCCCCCCCCCCCCCTCCCTTCGCCCATTTTTTTGTCAAGACAACGTAGTACTCTGTGTCAGTACTCACTTGTTCACCATTTTTGGCCTATATATTGTAATAGTTTTATTCTTTGTGTATACAGGAATTAAAATTTATTTGTTCAGAACTTTTCTGTGGATTTCATTATGCCTGTGTCTTTGTACAAATGTATAGTTGTTAAAGGTCACATATTTTTGGTAAAAACAACCGTACAGACATAAACTCTTGCTGATACTGTGTGGACGATCCATTTAATCTTATTTGAGGATGCCCAAGAAAGCTGAAAGCCCGTTCATATTGACTATAAAGCAAATGTAACTGTGGTATATCAATACTGTGTATTTCAGTATTCAACATTTTGATATGTCTCCGTTCCTCGAAGTAACGACTGAATCGTCCATATGCGTTACAAAATTCTGTGGAATGGCGATAAACGTTGTACGTGAATACACTGAATGTTGAGGTAATGGGTGGAGAGCAGAAACGTCTCAGTGGAGGAAGGGAACGTAGAAGTTAACATTTTTATGTGGGAGGACATTACACATAAGGCACTAAGGAACAGTAGATGCCCTTATATATAGAGGAGAGCCTATCTTGTTTCTGGGAAACTCCCACCGAACAGAGCAAGTGGAACAACTTTGTAACTGCTACTCTTAACGAAAAAACGTTTCTCATAGTTCTCGTAGCTAAGAAGTTGCATGAGTTTTAAATTGCTGAGTTCGCTATTATAATACTTCACTGATGTTGGCCATAAATTCCTCTTTAAAATGCGTAATTTTCTACGATATGTTGGGATTGTACTCAGAAGTGATAGTGTGAAGAGCTGACGAAGAATATGGATCTCTAACAATGAAAATCGTAAGAAAGGAGTTAGAAATTGTTGTGTATGACTTTATACACAATGGTAAGGAGAGGTGGGCTATAGAGTGGTGTGACAAGCTTGACAGGAGCAGAAATAATTAGCGTAGAGGTTACCACAACAACTATAATATTTAATTAAGTTATATTTCTCCAAGTGTATGAAGACTGATTACAAATAATTCAGCAAGAATTAGAGTCAAGCTCATATAACAGCATCTAGGGTGAGGTTCGCTGTACTAAGCACGAACGATGGTGTCACAGGAGTGACGCTCCTAGTGTAAGTGGAATGAGTGGCTGCTGCTGACCGTCTTATATCTTGGCTCCAGAACCACTGGAGATGTGGCTAGGCAGGCTGGCACCATTAGGGTCGCCAGATACCGCATGACACTGCGGTCGGTGTCAGGCGCTAACTTGCTATTCCACTGCCAACTTAACGGCTGTGGGGTGGTATCGATATGTGATACCACAGAAATGATCAAGAAATTTACCCATTTCTACAGTAGGATCACAGGGTTTGCTGGAAGACGCAAAGGAACTCCGATCAGAATACAGAAGGCCAGAACTGCATTTGCATTTAATTTGAGAAATTGTTTACTCACCAACAAGAACATAAGTCTGGAAATAAGGAAACGGATTATGAAAGCATTTGTTATGAGTGTAGTGCTACACAGGCATGAAACTTGAACAACAGGATAGCGAAAGAGAAGACGGCCAAAAGTTCTGCATATTTGGGGACGATGAAGATCACCTGGAGAGATAAAATTACCCATGAAGAGATACTGAGGTAAGCACAGGAAATCAGAAACCCTCTGGAGGCACATCCACCAAACCTAGAGACGAACTTGTAGGACACATTTTAAGACACAATAGCCTCATTGGAGAAATTGCAGAAGGAACTACTGGGGGAAGGAATCATTGGGACGACCAAAGTTGTCTTACATGCATCAGATAATAAGTTACGTCAATACATATGAGGAAATGAAGAGGAAGGCAGACAGAAGGGAGGAATGGCGTACTGTTGTAAAAGACCTCTTGGCTGAACACGAAAGAAGCAAGAATGAAAGAAAAACTAACACTCAGACGACTGGATTCACGTCGCAAACAGTGCTAGCGAGATGGGACCAAATGATTTCTGTGATCTTGGTGCGCTAGAACAAGGTCTGAATACAGGCTCATTGACAATAAAATTGAGTATATCTGGCTAAAATTTTCATCTGACGACCCAACTACACTAAGGGTAAGGAAAGCTCGTAACATCCTGAAAACCTAAGTTTGTCAAAGCATTGCAGGGAAGCTGTGACGTACGCTAAAAAGGAATCCACCAGCAGCTAACATCTAAGTTTTCCTCTCTCCTAGAAGTGGAGCCGCCTGTTCGATGTATACTTTTGTATACTTGTACTTCCATAAACATCATGTTCTGACCTCATTTTTGGATTTTCTCAGAGTAAACTGTTAATCTGTGCTTTGAGATACACAGATAAAAAACTATTTCTCATCAGCACAAGGTTGTAAGTACGGAGATACAACGTTGTTATTTCTACAAAATTAAAGTATTGTTATTTTCTCCATGATAAAAATGCAGTAGTGTAGCAAGCGTTCAAAAAATATGGTTAATGGCTTTTAGCCTCGTAAACATTGCTTGCATCAAGAAAGCCCAATTCTCATGTAAAATTGGCTTTTTTCAGTCACAAAGTTGCTTAGCTGAACGATTCAACTGTTGTCTTCATAGTCCAACAATATGAAGTTGCTTCTGGAGGCAGACCCTCCGACTCTTGTCTGATTTATGTCTCTCCATGTAGGGCTTTGCAGCTGTTCGTTTTCAGCCTGCTCTTCCATAAAGTTCATGTTGTTTGGTGATTCCCTCAAAAGAGAGAAATGGAGGTCGTCAGGCATAGTAAAGATCAATATATTACGTTGTCTGAATCTACATCTTCATTTCAGACGTTCACTCATGATGTATTTTTAATTATGATGATAGCAAGAGGTTAATGTAAAACCACTTTCGCAAGGTTTGTGCAAAAAGATGTTTCGCAGATCGATGCGATGCGCTTACCATCTGCAACATATAGTCCTAAACCACTCGTACCTGAAACTGCAGGGTAGGTTCCAAAACTTGAAACTTTCACCTTTCTTAAGGCATATTAGGTTCTATTAGTTTTTCCTTTCAATTCCTTACAGTGTATAAGGAAGAAGGCAAATTCCAGATTTACGTAGTAGGCAAAACTAGTTTCCTGCTCTGACTGATATGAGGTGAAGAATAAGACAATTTTGCATCACGCTGTCTACTACTTTTAAAAACTTTCGTGTATTACATCTATAAGATGACTATTCTCTTTTCCAACATTCAAGTATTTACTCGTCCCAATTCTTCGCAAGTGAAAGTTACTCACTTGCAGCTAACTTGGCTTAGGTTTCAGATGATCAACTTTGTAGTAAGTAGTAAGTCTTATCAGCTTCAGCAAAACCTTTGTCTTGCCCATAGATGTCCATGGAATTTGCATGTACAATCCTCTTATGTGGTTTAGGGTTGGCTAGATGTTGGCGCAAGTATCGTGATGTAGTGAGTCGTAGGGATAAAAAGGGAGAACATTCTTTGGGGTTCTCCGAGCAAAAGAACATTCTCTGAAAAATATTTGATTTCGCATGAATAGGAATTCCAAAGCATATTCTACAACCCAGGACTTGTTTCTCTTTATCTGCCCCCCTTCTTGGCAAATTTCTGTGTGTTTTGTGAAGCCGCGGCAGCCGCACGACTCACGCGTAGGCCTTTGCATTTCCTTCTACTCGCTCAAATAGGCGAACTACTTATAAAAAGATGGTTCAAATGGCTCTGAGCACTATGGGACTTAACATATGAGGTCATCAGTCCCCTAGAACTTAGAACTACTGAAACCTAACTAACCTAAGGACATCACACACATCCATGCCCGAGGCAGGATTCGTACCTGCGACCGTATCGGTCGCGCGCTTCCAGACTAAAGCGCCTAGAACCGCTCGGCCACACCGGCCGGCCAAACTACTTACAGCACAAATATGGCAAGTTCTTCGATGAATTCTGGAAAAGGTGTACTACGTTTTAATTCATGTGCTCCAACAAATTTCTAAGATGATAGACTAAAAGTTTATGAAAATGCATTTTCTGTCAGTGTTATCGAATTTTAGACGTGCGGGAACATTTTTTTGTTATTGAAGCTATGTGAACAGAACGCTCCACATTTTCGTCTGCTCCGAACCGAAACTCTGTCATACTTTCCTAGCACGACACGATTTCCGTTAAATGTGGTACGCGATGGCGCTCTAGAGCGTCAAGGACTTGCGGTTTCGCTAAAAGGAACAGATCGCTAGGTTTGTTGGTAACCATTTATTAATTTTCGTGATCTGCTACTTATTTATAACACAATAAAAATAAGATTTAGGTCGGAAGGGAACATTTCTCAAAGAGACAAACAGCTAGTGGGAGAAAGAATAAAAGAGATGTAAAATACAACGCATCAGTATTGTAGCAATGTTACAATTGAAAGAAAACAGCCCTGGGTCACTACTGCTCGTTACTTGCGTGGTGCAGGTTGCAAAATGGACTCCCTTAGTGGCTCGCCATTACAGTCTTTTTTATCTTAAATATCTTTGTGACTAATGCCCTTTTGGCATATTTATTATTTTGTAAATGACATGTAAGTACTGCCAGTCTTTCACGATGATTCCGTACTTCTACACTGTATCATACATTTTTAGTCATAATTCTTTGGCCATGTTATAGACCATTATTTGATTTAAATGCTGAGGAAGACAAACCCAGCAGTGTTGAAACCCGATTAATTCGTTAAAAATTAGTGACCAAGGGCTGTTTTGTTTCAGTTGTAACTATTCGCGGTCTCTGAACGTGCAGCCTTGTACAAAAAAGAAGTAGCAATGTTTTATTTTGTTTAGTGTAGCAGACTGAATTGGCTAATGGTTCAAATGGCTCAGAGCACTATGGGACTTAACTGCTGAGGTCATCAGTCGCCTAGAACTTAGAACTACTTAAACGTAACTAACCTAAGGACATCACACACATCCATGCCCGAGGCAGGATTCGAACCTGCGACCGTAGCGGTCGCGCGGTTCCAGACTGTAGCGCCTAGAACCGCTCGGCCACTCTGGCCGGCAGCAGATTGAATTCCTGAGATAAACTTTATTGGAAAGGAGTTACTGACAAGGACTTATTAAAATTTCAAAACTTATGACAGTATAATTTACAATTTAAACTACGCGCTGGAAACATGGAACTGAATCTGCCTATGCCTCATTTCTATGGTGATAAGGGAAAAGTTATTGGCGCAAAACTGTTTTCATGTTGGCTTCGTTTGAAAGTGCGTCTTCTCTTCTGTCATGATTTTCGAGAAGCAGGTTATTCACCAGTCAAAATGCTTGCGTTGCTAAATCTCGATAAACTTGCACAGTTTCTTTAGTACTTCTTCAGGCCACGCATATCATTTCTTGCCTTCCCAGCACTATAAGTTATGAAATATTAACTTAAAAAACCGGTTAAACTTAACCTCAGTGGAATTTACTCAGCTCCAGGTGTGCTACAGAGCTCACATCAGAAACTGCAGAATGTTCTCCTCTTGTGGGAAACTTATCTAGTTCTATTCATACGAAATCGGAGAACATTCTTCGCGTTTGGCCCAAACCTTTACTCAACCGAGAACAGTCTCGTGTGATGTATATTCTCCTACTCGCTTTACTCATGCGAACCTTAGAATGTCCTCCAAAATCTCGAGAATGTAGTACATTCTCCGTTTTATTCATACGACCCAATACCAATATGACGAGTCCCTAAGGTAGTGCATTCTATAGAGTCCTCCGAATATTTTATTCTTCTATAGAGGCGTAGAAACATTGGGTATAGATCTCGAGTTTTACGGTATTGGAAAGGTAAAATTGCTCACTTTTAGGCATATCTCTTCGAAGATGTTAACCAGACACATCGAAGATGTTAGACATATCTCTTCGAAGATGTTAACTATGTGGTAACGTAGCCATATGGCAGTACCCTACACTTTCCGAAAGGCAAAAAAATGGCTCTGTGAACTAAGGGACTTAACATCTGAGGTCATCAGTCCCCTAGAACTTAGAACTACTTAAGGACATCACACACATCCATGCCCGAGGCAGGATTCGAACCGGCGACCGTAGCGGTCGCGCGGTTCCAGACTGTAGCGCCTATAACCGATCGGGCACAACGGCAGGCTCCGAAAGGCACAGTTACGGAAGTGGGCGGAGACTGATTGGGTTCTGGAAGTGCAACTGGAAGTCGCTCTTCACACTTCTCGAATAGCACTCTCGGGCGCACATGCACGGGCGAGATCGAAGCGGAGGTGTGGATTTTATGGACGTATTGAAATAAAGAAGACGTGCTAGAGTGGTTGCTACATTAAACGAGTAAGAGAGTGCGAATTACCTGTAGGTGAGGATGTTCTGCAGTATGAGTAGGAGACTGTGGGTTCAACAGTCAGCTAGGCCGCGAAATGTTTACGCGAGAGAACTGAATGAATATTATACACTGTAATTAAGCTTGCTGAGATAACTTTACATTTGCGGTGGAAGGTACGTTAGTGGCGTATACAGTGTTTGATGACAACGAGTAAACTTTGTGAGACGCCCACAATTTACCGATGAACGTTGCTGGGGTCTGGATGTTTGCAGCAAAGCATCAGTTTCACGACACAAGTTCATTAACAGCCAGGCCGTGACTGACACAGACCGTCATGTCCGTTTATATAAGGCAATTTACAGGGTGACAGTTATTGAACCATACCAAAAATAACCCCCCCCCCCCCCATGAACCATGGACCTTGCCGTTGGTGGGGAGGCTTGCGTGCCTCAATGATACAGATAGCCGTACCATAGGTGCAACCACAACGGAGGGGTATCTGTTGAGAGGCCAGACAAACGCGTGGTTCCAGAAGAGGGGCAGCAGCCTTTTCAGTAGTTGCAGGGGCTACAGTCTGGATGATGGACTGACCTGGCCTTGTAACACTAACCAAAACGGCCTTGCTGTGCTGGTACTGCGAACGGCTGAAAGCAAGGGGAAACTACAGTCGTAATTTTTCCCGAGGGCATGCAGCTTTACTGTATGGTTAAATGATGATGGCGTCCTCTTGGGTAAAATATTCCGGAGGTAAAATAGTCCCCCATTCGGATCTCCGGGCGGGGACAACTCAAGAGGACGTCGTTATCAGGAGAAAGAAAATTGGCATTCTACGGATCGGAGCATGGAAAGTCAGATCCCTTAATCGGGCGGGTAGGTTAGAAAATTTAAAAAGGGAAATGGATAGGTTAAAGTTAGATATAGTGGGAATTAGTGAAGTTCGGTGTAAGGGGGTCAGGTGAATACAGGGTTATCAATACAAAATCAAATAGGGGTAATGCAGGAGTAGGTTTAATAATGAATAAAAAAATAGGAGTGCGGGTAAGCTACTACAAACAGCATAGTGAACGTATTATAGTGGCCAAGATAGACACGAAGCCCATGCCTACTACAGTAGTAAAAGCTTATATGCCAACTAGCTCTGCAGATGACGAAGAAATTGAAGAAATGTATGATGAGATAAAAGAAATTATTCAGGTAGCGAAGGGAGACGAAAGTTTAATAGTCTTGGGTGACTGGAATTCAACAGTAGGAAAAGGGAGAGAAGGAAACATAGTAGGTGAATATGGATTGGGGGTAAGAAATGAAAGAGGAAGCCGTCTGTTAGAATTTTGTACAGAGCATAACTTAATCATTGCAAACACTTGGTTCAAGAATCATAAAAAAAGGTTGTATACATGGAAGAATCGTGGAGATACTAAAAGGTATCAGATAGATTATATAATGGTACGACAGAGCTTTAGGAACCAGGTTTTAAATTGTAGGACCTTTCCAGGGGCGGATGTGGACTCTGAACACAATCTATTGGTTATGAACTGTAGAGTAAAACTGAAGAAATTGCAAAATGGTGGGAATTTAAGGAGATGGGACCTGAATAAACTGACTAAACCAGAGGTTGTACAGAGTTTCAGGGAGAGCGTAGGGGAACAAATGACAGGAATGGGGGAAAGAAATACAGTAGAAGACGAGTGGTTAGCTCTGAGGGATGAAGTAGTGAAGGCAGAAGAGGATCAAGTAGGTAAAAAGACGAGGGCTAGTAGAAATCCGTGGGTAACAAAATATTGAATTTACCTGATGATAGGAGAAAACATAAAAATACAGTAAATTGAGCAGGCAAGAAGGAATACAAACGTCTCAAAAATGATATCGACAGGAAGCGCAAAATGGCTAAGTAGGCATGGCTAGAGGACAAATGTAAGGATGTGGAGGCTTATCTCACTAGGGGTAAGATAGATACTGCCTACAGGAAAATGAAAGAGACCTTTGGCGAAAAGAGAGCCACTTGTATGAATATCAAGATCTCAGATGGAAACCCGGTTCTAAGCAAAGAGGGAAAAGCAGAAAGGTGGAAGGAGCATATAGAGGGTCTATACAAAGACAATATTACGGAAATGGAAGAAAAAATGGTTCAAATGGCTCTGAGCACTATGAGACACAACTGCTGAGGTCATTAGTCCCCTAGAACTTAGAACTAGTTAAACCTAACTAACCTAAGGACATCACACACATCCACGCCCGAGGCAGGATACGAACCTGCGACCGTAGTGGTCTCGCGGTTCCAGACTGCAGCGCCAGAACCGCGCGGCTACTTCGGCCGGCCAGGAAATGGAAGAGGATGTAGATGAAGATGAATTGGGAGGTACGATACTGCGTGAAGAGTTTGACAGAAAACTGAAAGACCTGAGTCGAAACAAGGCCCCGGGACTAGACAACATTGCATTAGAACTACTGACGGCCTAGGGAGAGCCAGTCCTGACAAAACTCTTCCATCTGGTGAGCAAGATGTACGAGACAGGCGAAATACTCTCAGTCCTCGAGAAGAATATAATAATTCCAATCCCAAAGAAAGCAGGTGTTGACAGATGTGAAAATTACCGTACTATCAGTTTAATAAGTCACAACTGCAAAATACTAACACGATTTCTTTACAGACGAATGGAAAAACTGATAGAAGCCGACCTCGGGGAAGATCAGTTTGGATTCCGTAGAAATGTTGGAACACGTGAGGCAATACTGACAGTACGACTTATTTTAGAAGAAAGATTAAGATAAGGCAAAGCTACGTTTCTAGCATTTGTAGACTTAGAGAAAGCTTTTCACAATGTTGACTGGAATACTCTCTTTCAAATTCTAAAGGTGGCAGGGGTAAAATACAGGGAGCGAAAGGCTATTTACAATTTGTACAGAAACCAGATGGCAGTTGTAAGAGGCGAGGGTCATGAAAGGAAAGCAGTTGTTGGGAAGGGAGTGAGACAGGGTTGTAGCCTCTCCCCGATGTTATTCAGTCTGTATATTGAGCAAGCAGTAAAGGAATCAAAAGAAAAATTCGGAGTAGGTATTAAAATCCAGGGAGAAGAAATAAATACTTTGGGGTTCGCCGATGACATTGTAATTCTGTCAGAGACAGCAAAGGACTTGGAAGAGCAGTCGATTGGAATGGACAGTGTCTTGAAAGGAGGATATATGATGAACATCAACAAAAGCAAAAGGACGATAATGGAATGTAGTCGAATTAAGTCGGGTGATGCTGAGAGAATTAGATTAGGAAATGAGACACTTAAAGTAGTAAAGGAGTTTTGCTATTTGGGGAGCATAATAAGTGATGATGGTCGCAGTAGAGAGGATATAAAATGTAGACTGGCAATGGCAAGGAAAGCGTTTCTGAAGAAGAGAAATTTGTTAACATCGAGTATAGATTTAAGTGTCAGGAAGTCGTTTCTGAAAGTATTTGTATGGAGTGTAGCCATGTATGGAAGTGAAACATGGACAGTAAATAGTTTGGACAAGAAGAGAATAGAAGTTTTCGAAATGTGATCCTACAGAAAAATGTTGAAGATTAGATGGGTAGATCACGTAACTAATGAGGAGGTATTGAATAGGATTGGGGAGAAGAGGAATTTGTAGCACAGCTTGACTAGAAGAAGGGATCGGTTGGTAGGACATGTTCTTAGACATCGAGGGATCACCAGTTTAGTATTGGAGGGCAGCGTGGAGGGTAAAAATCGTAGATGGAGACCAAGAGATGAGTACAATAAGCAGATTCAGAAGGATGTAGGTTACAGTAGGTACTGGGAGATGAAGGTGCTTGCACAGGATAGATTAGCATGGAAAGCTGCATCAATCCAGTCTCAGGACTGAAGACCACAACAACAACAACTAAATATAAACCTTAATTAGTTACAAACTACGGTGTCACAACATATATTCGGATTTAGATTATAACAAGTTCGATGCAATGATATGGAGCAGAAGAATAACGAAATTCTGCGTGACCCGACGACTTGTCGGATCATCGATGCCGTCGAATGGCTGTTTTCAGGTCTGCAATGGTTTTGGGATAATTGCTGTACAACTTGCCTTTAATATAACCCCACAAAAAGAAGTCGCATGTTTTCAGATCAGGAGAACATGTCGGCCAATCGTACCCCAGAGCCAGAATGCGGTCCCCAAACCGCTCCTCCAGGACATCAAACACTCTCCTGTTTCGATGCGGTTGAGCTCCGTCTTGCATGAACTATGTCTTGTCAAAATCTGGGTCACTTTGGATAATGGGTACGAATTTTCCTTGCAAAATCATCACGTGCCGGACGGTAGCCACCGTGCCATCAAGGAATATCGCACTGATGATTCTGTGACTGGACATTGCACACCACACAGTTACCTGGTGAGGATGAAAAGACTTCACGATCGCGACATGCGGATTCACAGTCTCCCAAATGCGCTAACTATGCTTATTGACGAACTCATCCCAATGAAAGTGGGCTTCGTCCCTAAAACAAACCATGCGCAAAGGGATACTAATCCCCATCATGTCCTGCGGCCAACAGTGCAGTTTGAACGTCCTAACGCAGACCGTTCAGAAGTTCAGTAGTTGTACAACGTATGAACGACCTTAGCAAAAAATTTTTAATTCGCTACTGGGTTTGTATCCACTTTAAACCCCGAGGTATTCAACACATGTTTGAAGCAAATTTGTGGGCAAGCGTAGTCAGTCAGTCCACTGTGATTCTATGAGACCCATTCCCCCGCAAAGTTGGACGAAACAATGAATTTTTGAACGTGATGGATCCCTAGCTCACTCTGATACTTCACTGGTGAACACATGCTTTAGACGGGTTTCACTGAAAGGTCCACAGGAAGAAGATGTCATGTTTTATGCTCAGTTCTTTCACGTTACCTGACTGCATTTGGTTTCTCCTTCTCATATCATGTTAAAAGTCTTGTAAATGAGTCTGTCTCGAGAACGTACGGGGTTCTCCAGGAAACGATTATCACTACCCGCTGTAAGGCTGCTCGAATTGCCTCACTTCATTGATAACGATTCTTCTCCTTGTCGATGATTGATTCTTCTATCACTAGATGACTTAACGATCGATTGGGTGAATTTCATTTAGCACAACAGTTTGCCACTTTTTGATGATTACATACTTTGTCGAAAGGTATCTCTCAGTCATAACAACAGAATTATTCCACGATATTCGAAAAAAATTCTCATGAATGCTTCAATCTAGGCGACATTTCCTATGTGTGAATTACTGTTCAGTATTCTTCCTGTAAAGGATCGTAAAATTTAATGCACTACATAGCTTTCTGAGACGGGGCGTTCGCGACCAACTACATCATAAGCCTCCAAATGAACGACTGCTGGGCGCTCAGAAACAAACAATCGTAAGACTGATTGTTGAGGTCGCATCTCTCAGAATTTTTATCTATACTCTTATCGATATGTATGCAGTAACGATGTCCTCACTCTGTGACGTTTCTGAAGAACACCGGCTATTTCGAAAGAGTATTGTGAACCTCTGCATCTGCCGCGCTGTGCTTTGTAACGCACCCTGGATAAAGAAACGGTTCCCAGGTAGAGACTCGGAGAAAACATAGTGTTAATCTACCAGCGTGCTTTAAAGCTGCCCACACTCTGCTGCAATATAAGGAGCTCAAACACCTAGACTGTGCCTAAGCCAACTCTCCACATCTTTCCTTTCAACAATCCTAGCATGATAAGGTATTAGGAGAACTTAGGAAAGGGGGTGGAAAGGTACTGTTAGAAGAGAATCTGCAGGGGGCTTCGTGAGACGTGCTTGGATAGCTCAAAAGGTAAGAGAAATCCTCGTGAATCTACAGATTCCTAGTCTTAATCCCGGTGTGACAGACAGTTTTAATCTTCCAGTATCTTTCAATACGACAGAACTCCGTACAGCAATGCCATCTATGCACAACAGCGAGGGTACGACATTTTCATCGAGTGTGAAGTGAATGTATCACATTGCATAAATTGTGCAAAGAACAATATCAAAAAATTGTATACTTCTTTTCAAACTTTATCTGCAGACCAGCGGTAAGCTTCCATTTAAGGCTTTAGACTCATTCATTTTCGGACAAACGTTTCCTTCTCCCATCTCGTCCATGAACGTTTGTATAACCAAACCACCATGCAATCGTCTTGTATATGATTACTTCTGTTTCCAGCGTTTTAAGTGGACAAGTACCATAAACGCTAACTTTTCATTACTTGCCGCGAATTGAATAGCCTAGATTTCCGTCGTCTCTTCTGGAATCTCGCTTATGTGCCTACGTAATGAGCAAGTAAATGGTTCAAATGGCTCTGAGTGCTATGGGACTTAACTTTTGAGGTCATCAGTCGCCTAGAACTTAGAACTAATTAAACCTAACTAACCTAAGGACATCACACACATCCATGCCCGACGCAGGATTCGAACGTGCGACCGTAGCGGTTGCTCAGCTCCAGACTGTAGTGCCTAGAACCGTAGGGCCACACGGGCCGGCAATGAGCCGCTAGAACTTCCACGAAGTCGGGTAACGAATCATTAACTAAAATCATTTACATATGAAAACACATACACAAATACACACTAGCATTTCAGACAGTACCCCTGCGTTGCAAAACAAACGCTGAAGCTGGCAATCCCTTCCAAAATGTCCCTAAATTGGTTTCCCTTACCACGGTCCCAAACCCCTTTCCACCCTTCGGACGGATAAGAAAATAAAAACGCATAAAACGCATGTAAGGAAAAGCTTTTTAAAAATGAAACAGGATCAAGTGGAAAGAACTCTATTTCCTACCTCAACTTAATCTAGCATTTGTGGAACCCTCGAACAAAACACATTTCTGACTGGGCTAAAATTAATTTGTAATCTCCGTTATAAAATACACCGTTGTAGCACAGTTTTGTTAACTAAGACAATTGAATTCGGTCATGATCAGACCATCTTCTGGTCTCAAAGGCAACTCGGCCACTGCCGCAAGACCTGTTGCAGCTTATAGACTGTGTACCACAACCACGTCTGATGTTGGCAGGTCGTAAAGGTTACGCATAGACAGTTAATAATAATAATGGATCAGTCTGTAAGCTACAATTGGTACTGCAACTCTAACACTAACAATGCATAACTGAGTTGCTTCTGAGACCCGAAGATAGTCCAGTGTTGGAGCGAAATCGAGTGTCTTATAATTGTACAGCTGTCTTCTTTATAACGCAAATTTTTAACATTCATAAAAGCCGTTCAGCACCGATTACACAAAATAATTCCAATTACGTATTAATTAACAGAGATATTTGGCTCTGGCACTCAAGATAATAATGAAGTGAATTCTGATCACCTCCAGAAATGCAGCCGTGTGGCGTCTTCGACAATCGCTGATATTTCAACGGGTGCGCACATTGTTTTCAGGGTACAAATGCAGCGAAGAATCCGCTGTACGTAAGAAATTGAGAACTTGGGTTTTGTAAACATCCCTAGTTTCATACTGAATTCTATTTAGAATAGACTAGGATTTCATAATCATTAGTTGATAAATGGTTTCCTTATCACTCAAATTAGTCCTACTTCAAGCGAGTATTTTATCCACAGTCAGCAACTGTAGCTGTATATATCGATATGGGTAGTTATTATGGACAAGACTGAACCCCTCATAAGTTTGTTTTTGGTAAATTTTGACGTATTCTTTCATCATGAAACGGTAATGGCTACGCAAAGAAAAGATAAAACCATTAAACTGGTAATAAAGGAAATTTAAATCTCCGGTTCAAGCTATCTTGAAGTTTTAAATAAGAACATTTTAGGTTAGGCTTCACTGCAACTGTTATTGATATCGAATGGAACAAAAAGTTTACTCTTACCAATCACTGCTTATTTGTCTCCAAGACGGGTTTCAAAGGTTTAAACCTCCATCATCACTTGGATTTACATTTGTTAGCTTGACATGTGTGTGTGTGTGTTGTGTTCTGATTTTTAGAGGAACTTGTGGCACTGTCTAGTGGAGAAATGGAACACTGTTTCAGAAGATGGTTTTGGAGCTTTTTGACGAAAAACTCTAAACGTATATCTAACGGTCAAAATAACGCTGGAGGTATTCTGTTTTACTTATTTTACCTTTACCATTAGATATACGTTTAGGGTTTGCCAAAAGAACCAAAACTATGTTCCGAAATAGTGTTTTCTTCTTGCAACAGACAGTGTCACGACTTTCTCCAAAAATCGCAACACAACATACATATATGTCATACTGATAAATCTAAATCCACCTGACGATGGTGGTTTAAATCTTTTAAACGTGTCGTGGAGATAAATAAGCAGTGACCAGTAACAGTAAACTTGTTTCATTCCATCTTGAAGTAATGAAAATGTTAACATTGGAACTTTTAATTTCCGGTCCAAGCAACGTTGAAACAATGAAAGTGTTAATAAAGGACCAATTACTTTCAGCTCATTACTTTTTGTTATAAAAAGAAGTACACAGAAGGTGTAATGAAGCTCTAATGGTAACCACAGAAATTATGGTTCGGATGTCGTAAAGTTTCGATGCCCCCCTGTAATATAATAGGGTCGTTCAACACGTAGTGCCCAAATATTTTTTCTCAGGACATATTTATTGGTAAGAGCCAGAATTTGGTGACAATATACGTACATCAACATGACTTGTCGATGTTCTATTTTTCTACGTAGTCTCCATCACGTTCTACGGCCGTACGCCAGCGTTGTGGAAGAGAATTTATTCCCTGCTGGTTAAAGCTCTGGTCCTGCAAGACTGACACTCTCGTCATCTTCGGAGTGCGTTCCCCGTAGAGAATCTTTAAGCGGTCTCTCCGTCGGTCTCAAAACACTCCAACAATTCAGATAAATTTGCCTGTCCTTGAATCTTGTGGTTCGCTGACCGACAACCGTAGAGCCAACTGTCGTAGAGCCAACAGTCGAGTTGTGAGTCGCAGGTCGGCACGAATAATGACATCCGCACGATTCAGCATGTCTGGAGCAGTGGCTGTGACAGGACGTCCCGAGCGTGGCTGATCATGGAGCTCTGTTTCTGCATTTCCTGATGCCGTAGCTGTCTTCAACCATAGCTCAGCTGTACTCCAATCTACTGCAGTATCGCCATACACTGCACACAAACGTTTATGGATGTTCACCACGGTTTCTTTCTCTGCACACGAGAATTCAATAACAGCCCACTGCTTGTAACGTGAGTCGTATGTAGACGCCATTTTGACGTTGTACTACGGCTCTGCCATCTGCCAGAACGGCTCGAAACTTCACCGGCGCACAGCACAAGCACCAGATGTGAAGCACCAACAAGGCACTTTGTGTATGTATATTAACGGCTTTTTTTTAATGTGGTGCATCACTTATTGAACGACCCTCGTACATGTAAGGAAGTGACAGTGCAGAACAAGTGATGTTGTTCTTAAATTCGAGGTGTATCTGTGAAACCCATTACCAGCACTATGTATACACACCTCTAAAAGCACAAACATCAACTTTCCAATGTTTCGAATGGATCACAGCCAGCATTGTCACACGCGCACGCTCCAGCACCAGTCACGGAATGGATTTCCCAGAGGAGAATTTTCCAAAGATTTTCTGTCGGAGTCCACGGCTTCCTGTGGCTGAATGTAGTGCAACCGAAATTCAAACAGCCTGCCTCTGACGAAAATTCCATATTAGACCTATATAAGGTGAAGCAACGTATTCACTTCAGGTACTTCTTGATCATCACCCTAGAGGACGTGCTGTTGGCAACAGCACAATTCATGTGACATACACGATAAAGAGTCAGTTTAAATTCGTAATATCGTTGACCGACATTTCAACGACATGCTCATCGGTAGATGGAATGGGCAAGTAGCCGCACGATAGAATTACTTATTGCTATCCACTTCTATTTTTGCGGATACATATGAAATCAGTCCCTGATACCACAAATCTTTCATTACACCGTAGCAGTATGCGGTATCGTTTGGATACGGGGTGAAATATTCAAACGACGAGACAATTTACAACAGTGGTTCCCAACCATTCTTAGACCATTACAACTGAGTGCAATCAGACATTGGCTAGTACACCCGTCCGACCCCCCCCCCCCTCACCCCTGCCATCTGTTGCCTTCCCCATATTATCAACCAACCTTAGCACCGAATTAAACTGTAGAATAAAAGATTTTTCTTGGAACATTTTTACTTTTAAAACGATGAAAGACGAAAGATGAATGAGATTTTGTGTGTGTGTGTGTGTGTGTGTGTGTGTGTGTGTGTGTGTGTGTGTGCGTATTAGGACAAATCACGACAGAATTCGTGGTGCATTGCACCTGCCACCCACAATTCCTTCTCAGAAAAGAGAGCTGACTATACACACAGTGAGGGTACAAAATACGAATCCCCTGCATTAGTCCATTCCGGCACTTACTTGACCTGCACACTGCAACCCCATTTAAAATCAAACAATTCCGGACGTGTGGACTGTACTTACTCTTCATAAATCACTTCATTGCTCCACTCCTTACTTCTGAAATTATAGAAATTGGGCGACTTCAGGCTGTTAATGCTGCGTGTCTAACCAGTCTTATAATAATAGTATTAATAAAACTGTGTACAGCAATGTAGTTGCCCTTATGTTGTTACTTCTGTGTCGCGCTGCCAATTAGTTCATTAACCTTTTCGAAGCAAGTAATGAAGCAATTCCTGGACTACTATGGGAACTATCTACAACTTGGAGAAAATTTATCATCAGGGACGTGCCGGACAAAGCACAACATGATGTATGTAGTGGGTGGACTATGTGAGGAACCTGTAACCTCCACCGCCTTAATGCTACTGATTGAGGGAAAGTAATTATTGATAACTTATATAACCAATATTAGAGTCTTACAAAATTATAATAGTACTGATCTTTTGAAAATAATTTAGTTTCATGACTGAACCAAAATCGAATCATTTGACTTTCATCCCTCATAACGTTTCATTTTACCCCTTAGGGGGTAATTATCCCCAAGATGGGAACAACTGATCTAGGGTGCGACTGTAGTGGCATGCAGTGAGATACTGTCTAAGAACTGCCGCACTGCAGTCTCATAGCCCCTTTCGGTTGTAATACTGAGGTTCTCACTCATCACCTTTCGGGAATCTCATCATTTAGGCTGTACCTATAATTTTAATTCGTCTTTTTTAGAGGTTATAGTAGTCATTTAATGAGACAAATAATTGCATGAAATATCGGTTCAGAAACGCACATTTGTTCAGGGGAGGGGCTTAATGTGAAGTACATTTGTGACGTCCGTCCATAGCAAAACGTCCCTCTGCTCTTCCGCGCATGGTCTCAAGGACTCTATGAAGTACATCAATAGTTCATGAAGTACGCCGATCTCTGCTTTTAATCGTCACACACTGTTATGAGGAATATCGTACACTAAATTAAGCGTACGCTTGTACGTTTCTACTATTAATCTTTTGTGGAGATGGGAAACGTATGTCAGAAGGACGCAGGAAAAGTCGGCCAAACAGCTTAATCAGATCGTGCTCTTTCTGCACAGAGAGCTAAGGCTTGCAGGTTACAAACAATACCAGAAGATTGTAGCGGACATGAGAAAACCAAATATCGTAAACCTTTCGTAAGTGCAAAAAAAACAGCAACACTGAAGACCTGAGTGAAGTTATTTGTGGAAGTAAGTAACACATCACGATGTATACACAAAGGGGCGAGTAGTTTACTTTCAAAAGTACACTAACACGACTTAAGCTACACTAGCAAAGAACTCAAGGCACTGAACTGACTGCAGACTACCTAATGCTCAAAATATTGCGCTCACAGTGTACTGCGATACAGAAAGACACTGTGTTGATTCTATTGATGGGGCACAAATGCTGCGGATGTGTTAATGTCTGCAACCGAACGCCTTTCAGTCCCTCCTAAGTGCAATTGTTCAGATAGCTAGAAGTATGTTTTATATGACCTATACAGCTTTGATGTTTTCTCCTTGATTTGACGAAAACCAACACTTTCCAAAATATTCGGCAGTTCTTTTTAACGCCTTTTATAACTAAAATGAACTTGCGTACGTTGGATATTTAACGTCTCACCAAAAGCCAAATCAGTCGCTGATATCAGCCGAGGTGTAAGTTATCATAGCAATCCATTAACTCAACCCGTGTTTTCATAGATTTTGTATTGTGGGCTACTGCGGATGCGTTACACACAATAGAGGCATTACCCAACAGTCATGACATAGCTTTTTAAACAATATATCGAAACAATACTGTATTAGTTTGTGTATCAAATAGTACAACATTGTTTGCCATGTATTCCGTACCATAATAGACGTTGTCCTTCTGAAATATCGGTAAATAAAGCCCGTAGACAAAGAAAGAAACATCAGGATACTGCATTTCACAATGATGCTTACATGATTTTATAATATGCAGTTCAATTCTTGTGGAGTAATAAAGAGGAAAACGGTTTCTGACGTTAAATAATTACAACCATGTTTGCGACATATAGATCAATAAAGGTATCTTGAGAAGCACTTTAGCTGTGAATAATACCTGGTTAATTTTATAAACCACTTCTCGCTAAAACAGCCGAAAGATAGACTAAACTATTGAAGGATACAAACTGATACGAAATAGGCCGAAAGGCTTACATATATTTAAAATGTCATTAGATTTAGATGATTAATACCCCATTGGCAGGTTTAGAAGGCGGACACAGTGCATTTTAGTTACGTCAAAACCGATGTGTTGCGATATAATTCAGGTGTTAAACACTTAAATCGAATCTCAAAACGAAATTCTAAATCACTCGTAATTCTGATACTAGCTAAACCTTCAGATTTTTAAATCAGTCCAATAATATATAAAACGTGAAAAGTAGTGTTCAGAGAAACGCAACATTAAGCATTAATTTTATTTTGGCGAATATCAACATAACAACCAGGATCAAGTTCCTTGCTTTGTTAAAAAAATAGAAACGCTAAATTATAATGGTTAATTAAAACTGTGTGCCAGCCCAGGATTCGAACGTGACACTTTTGTCTTGGGGGGGAAGGGGGGGGGGGGGTGATAGTAAAGCTGTGTCCTGAGTCGTGCTTGGGTAGCTGAGTCGGTAGAGCACTTAACCGCGAAAGCCAAAGGTCTCATGTTCGAGTCCCGGGCGGCCACTGTTTTAATCTGGCAGGAAGTTTCAAATCAGCGCACACTCTGCTACACTTTGAAAATCCGTTTTGGAATTGGATGGTTACTGACTTTGGACCAAGTGCAGCATGTTTGGCACTAAAAATCGGCGGAGGTGTCGCTGGTTAGGAGCGTTCAGAGCCAGACGTTTTGCGTAAGATCTCCTGATGTAACGGTGTTGCGCAGTGTTAGTGCTTATATTGCAACGTTCATGATCTTGAGAAATATGTGGGACAAAAAACTTGAATAAACAATGAAGATAATTGAAACTAACGAGTCTTTTCTATAAGGACGATCAAAAAGTTTTCGTGTAAGGGTGTGGCGGTGGTATATGCGACATAGTGCGACTCAGGTGCCGGTGTATGACCACCGACATGGAGGCAACGGATTAGCGTGGCATTCCAGTCTTTCCGATATACGTACGGTAAATGCGGGAACGTGAACTACGGCGATGTTATTACCAAGTGCGTCCAAACAGGACCAAAGTCTTGTTATTGTGATCTTGATCGCCGAAGGAGAAACACTAGTAGACACCCATCGGAGACTGAAGATTGTATACGGGGCTGCATGTCTTTTGAAAACCACCGTTGTGAAATGGTGACCCGGGAGGTACTACTGGTTCATGATAGCCCCCGTCCCCGTATCGCAAATCTAGTGAAGTAGAAGTTACGCCCCCTCGAGCGGGAGACACCCCTGCGCCCTCCCTATGGTCCTGGTCTCTCTCCATGCGATTATTACCCCTTCGGTCGCAAATGCCGAGAAGGGTCGTCGATACTATCCGACGTGAATGCGTGGCAGGCAGTTACGGAGTTCACTAAACATCAGAATACAGTGTTCTACAAATCGGGTATCTTCAACCTGGTGCTTCGGTGGGGTGATTGCCTCAGTGCTCATTGCGATTTTGCTTATTTAGACCTCATGGTCTCTTCGCGAGATATACGTAGGAGGGAGCAATATACTGCTTTATTCTTCGGTGAAGGTATGTTCTCGAAACTTTCACAGAAGCCCGTATCGAGCTACTGAGCGTCTCTCCTGCAGAGTCTTCCACTTCAGCTTATCTACCATCTCCGTAACGCTTTCGCGATTACTAAATGATCCTGTAACGAAGCGCGCTGCTCTCCGTTGGATCTTCTCTAGCTCTTCTATTAACCATATCTGGTACGGATCCCACACTGATGAGCAGTATTCAAGCAGTGGGCGAACAAGCGTACTGTAACCTACTTCCTTTGTTTTCGGATTGCATTTCCTTAGGAATCTTCCAATGAATCTCAGTCTGGCATCTGCTTTACCGACGATCAACTTTATATGATCATTCCATTTTAAATCACTCCTAATGCATACTCCCAGATAATTTATGGAATTAACTGGTTCCAGTTGCTGACCTGCTATTTTGTAGCTAATGATAAGGGATCTATCTTTCTATGTATTCGCAGCACATTACACTTGTCTACATTGAGATTCAATTGCCATTCCCTGCACCATGCGTCAACTCGCTGCAAATCCTCCTACATTTCAGTACAATTTTTCATTGTCACAACCTCTCGATTCACCACTGCATCATCCGCAAAAAGCCTCAGTGAACTTCCGATGTCATCCACAAGGTCATTTATGTATATTGTGAATAGCAACGGTCCTATGACGCTCCCCTGCGGCACACCTGAAATCACTCTTACTTCGGAAGACTTCTCTCCATTGCGAATGACATGCTGCGTTCTGTTATCTAGGAACTCTTCAATCCAATCACACAATTGGTCTGATAGTCCATATGCTCTTACTTTGTTCATTAAACGACTGTGGGGAACTGTATCGAACGCCTTGCGGAAGTCAAGAAACATATACCTGGGAACATATACCTGGGAACCCGTGTTTATGGCCATCTGAGACTCGTGGACGAATAGCGCGAGGTGGGTTTCACACTACTGTCTTTTTCGAAACTCATGCTGATTACTACAAAGTAGATTTCTAGTCTCCAGAAAAGTCATTATACTCGAACATAATGCGTGTTCCAAAATTCTACAACTGATCGACGTTAGAGATATAGGTCTACAGTTCTGCACATCTGATCGACGTCCCTTCTTGATAACGGGGATGACCTGTGCCCTTTTCCAATCCTTTAGAACGCTACGCTCTTCTAGAGACCTACGGTACACCGCTGCAAGAAAGGGGGGAGGGGGGGGGGGCAAGTTCCTTCGCGTACTCTGTGTAAAATCGAACTGGTATCCCATCAGGCCCAGCGGCCTTTCCTCTTTTGATCGATTTTAATTATTTCTCTATCCCTCTGTCGTCTATTTCGACACCTACCATTTTGTCATCTGTGCGACAATCTAGAGAAGGAATTACAGAGCAGTAGTTCAGGAGGCTACGGCCATTGACTGGAAACTTTTTGATTGCCCCTTATGTTTACGGCAGTCAAAAGCATTACAGAAGTTCCTAAAAACTGAAGACAGTGAGAGTGGGGATACTAATTATCCAGTTTAGACTTCTACGGGACCACCAAGGATAAAGATGAGTATCTGGTGCATGCTTGTTTCCTTGTATGCTCAATGCAGGTCAGGCTCGGTGGCACAAGTTAGAACCAGTCGAGGATTAGAGTGGTAGCAAACTTCTTCTCAATGAACGCCTTTCGCGAGGTCACTCCTAAACATTAACGCTTAGCGGTTGTACTCACTGGTCTGGTCGAGCCCGTTGAAGCTGGGGCAGCGCTGCTTGGCCGTGGTGCCCGCCCTGGTGGGGGGCCAGCACAGCACCAGGTCCCACGTCCAGTTGCAGTACAGGCCGCCTGCAATCACAGCACAACGTGCGTCAGCACACTTCGCAACGAGCGGAGACTCTCTGAACTAACGCGCCACGCGTTTGTACCAGTTTAGCAATAGCATTTCAATAGAGATTTTATAATGCAAGAATGAGAAAATTATTTAAACACCTATAGAGTCAGTACCCTATTCCCATACCGCCTGGGCGCGAAAAGGCCGACTTCTTCAGTCTGGAATCCGCCGCGTTTCGGGACTTAGGGGGAGTGGGGTGCAACTTCACCAATCTTGACAATGCACCGAACTTGGCTTTAGGATAAGTTTAGTTGTAGGACTTAGTTTTTAGGTACTATTTCTAGGAACCTGCAGCGATCAACATCATGGCCTGTCCGGTGTCAGAGGCACGCTCATTGGGGTTAGGTCCAGGAGCAAGGCTCTGTAAGTAGGTTTATACTTTTAGCTGACACATATGTAACGCTGTAGGCATTAGTATCTAGTAAATAGTTAGGTTACCTGTTTTCATATATAATTAACTAACTGAACTAACTTGCCCATTGCACTTATTCCGTAGCTTACATATTAACTAATTACTTAAATATAACTTAGATTAGCTGCAATTGTAACCATTGTATCACTATCTAGGCCCACTAATCACATAAGGTAGTGGGTTAAAATTTTATAATTATTAAGATTTGGAAATAAAGCATTTTTTTAAATGTACATATAAACAGGTAGGATAAAAATATGGAAGCACCGCGAGAAATTCACGCGTGAATATAAAAGCAGATAATATCTAAGACTGCAGTTGGCGGTGCTTTGTTTGACTACGTAAGGCACTTGTTCAAAGTCCTCAGCACGTTGCAAGAGTCAGCCATGGCCTCAATAGTGTTCTGTGTACTTGTCAGTGCATTACGTAGGAGCTGAGTGAATAAGAACCTGGGAAAATTGTTGGGGCTGGCATGGAGGCTACTTCCGTAACCAAGCAACCAATGCGTTCGACATTTCAAGAGGCGCCTCATCGAAAATACACCGCACACAATAAAATTGGAAAAATATGGTCCGTTAAGTCGCAACACGGACGAAAGTGTGTGTTGAGTGGTCGTGACGGACGGTCGTGAAAGAGGATTTTGACAAAATATAAGAGGAAGGCAGCTGCAGAAGTCACTGCAGAACTGATTTTCGCACTCACGAAAGCAACAAGGAGGACACTCCATTAGCTGGAAATTGGAGGAAGACTGGGAATTTCAAGATCAGATATCACAGGTACAAATGACCGTAATTGGAAAATAGCTGGGAAACGTGGTGCTGAGGCCATAAAACTGGGACTATGTAGCAATGGAAGGAAGTCATTTGGTCAGATTAATCTTGGCACCTGAGCACTATGGGAATTAACATCTGAGGTCATCAGTCCCCTAGAACTTCGAACTACTTAAACCTAACTAACCTAAGGACATCACACACATCCATGCCCGAGGCAGGATTCGAACCTGTGACCGTAGCGGTCGCGCGGTATCAGACGGATGAGTCTTGTTTTACATTGTTTCCAACATCTGGTTGATGCTTGTTTCCATAAGAGAAACGTGGCGGGGGTTTCGGTGATGATACGGCAGCCATATCGCGGCATTCCTCTGCAAGGCGGCCATACCGCCAGGTATTATGTGGCTATTTTGACTAATCAGGTCCATCCTACAGTACAACAGTTGTTACCCAATGGTGATTCCGTATTCCACGACGTCAGTGTCCTGTTTTCACAGCTGGCATCGAACAGGACTGGTTCTGTGAGCACTAGCAGGCCGCCACAGACACGAAATCTCAATATTATTGAGCCTTTGTCGTCTGCTTTGATGAGAACATGGCATGATCACTATACATCTGCATCGTCGTTACCTGAAGTGGCCACTATTTCGCATATTCCCTTGAAAACCACATTGCGTCTGTGTTTATCCTTTTAGAGATGCCTGGAAGCTGTTTTGAATGTCAATCGTTTTCCTACACCGTCACCTACACTTTTTGGAATTTTATTCTCGGGTCTGTTCCAAGTGGCTTTCGAGAATTGCAATGTTGGAGTACATATGCGTACTTGGAAAGATAGAAGGCTTTTCAATGTCGGTCTTTTTGAAAAGTAAAACAATGCGGTACGAGATAGCCGCTCGTGAACTCCTGTATGCTGATGATGCTGCAATTGTTGCGAACTCCATAGAAGAGCTGCAAGTGCTAGTATCAAGGTTTAGTCACGCATGCCAGTTATTCTCGATGAGTGTGAACAGCAGTAAGACCGTAATTATCGTTCAGGGAGCTAACACAAAGCTGAATATCACACTAGATGGCACTACTCTGCAAGTCGTAGATAACTTCTGCTATCTTGGATCTACTATAGAATCAAACACGTCTGTTGACAAGGACACTGATTCTCGCATTGGAAGAGCTGCGACAACTTTTGGCAAACTCTACACGTGTTTGGAAAAACAACAATCTCTCTCTGACCACAAATATCAAACTGGCGTCCTCAGCATCCTTTTGTGTGCATCGGAAACATGGACTACCTATGCCAAACAAGAACGTCGCCTTAATGCTTTCCACATGTGGTGCCTGAGATCCATCCTCGGAGCAACGTGGAAGGACCGAGTGACCAACGAAGCAGTGCTACCTAAAACTAACTGCAACAGTATTTCAGCTGTCTTGAAACAGAGACGACTCCGCTGGCTGTGACACGTCCACCGTATGGATCCTGACAGATTACCACGTGAGCTGATGCTTGGAGAGATCTCTATAGCCAAAAGACCTGTAGGACGTCCTGTATTGAGGTTCAAGGACTCCTGTAAACGAGATATGGAGAGCTTTGAAATCGACACAAAACAGATGGGAGGCACGGGCTAGCATGAGACCAGAGTGGCGCGATGATATACCATCTGGAATGTCGAAGCATGATGAAGGTTTCTTAGGCAGAAAAAGCTTCGCAATGCTACCCCTGCTACTGCCTCAGCAACCAGATACACTTGTGACAATTGCGGCAAGAGATGCCGTGCTGCCAATGGCTTGACAAGTCACATGACAAAATGCAACCTGTAAACACACAGACACTGTCACCATCATCTACCAAGATGTCATGACAAATGTTGTGTCTGTGGTGTTATTTTTGTTCAGCTCCGTATACTGGCACCGCGGAAACGTTATTGAACAGACAACAGGCGGATTTTATTTCTATGTTGTCCAATATTTAGTGTTCTATTTAACTGAGTTTGCTAATGAACCAGCAAATTATACTACCTGATATAGACAAAGTGAATTACCCTGAAAACATTGTCGGATGTCAATGTAACTTCGTACATTCCCACACCACCGTTTGGTATGTTAATGATTAGAAACTGGAAGTCTCTGTATCAAGCAGAGAGACCACCAGAATACATTAGTGTTGGTCATTTTGATTGTTGTTACCAGAACTTGTAGGGTGTACAAGGAGCGTTGACAGCGTCCAATGTCGAGAGATCACTGAAAAGGACAAAGGGATGTCGCACACTCGTATGAGACACATTTATCAGTACCTAACAGATTTGTGCGTCTCCGCTTGGCAGGCTGGTCGAATCGTGCAATTCCTACATTTGTGGGCCACACGGATGTAACAGTGGCCGACGTTTGGCATCATGCGAAAGGGTGGGGGGCGGTGGGGGGGGGGGGCGGCAAGCACATTAGTCGTCAAGGTTTCGGTCGAACACATCTGACCACTTCAAGGGAGCATCGTTGTATTCCTCACCTTGCACATCGCAACCCCGTCAGGTCTGCGCCTTCCATAGGAGAATAAGTAATGGACTACCAGCAACAATCTGCACCATTGGTCGGAGGCTAGCAGCAGCCGGACTATGGAATTACCGTCCCCGATGGGTAAGCTTCCGTTAACACCGCAGCACAGTTGGTGCCATTACTGGGGAGCACAGTCTGCTGATGAATGTCGTGGTCCTACCCCGGATGCTCATCGTCGGCGAGTACAGCGGTGACTTAGGGACAACGTGCCGTTCTTCCCATCTTTTGGAGAGGCACAGCGCTGTTACTCCTGTCGTCCAGGTGAGGGAGCCACCACGTACGACTTCAGGTCTCGATTGTAGTGACTGAGTGATCTCTGATGGCCCAGTGGTACGTCATGGACTTCTTGCGGCACCGTGTGTTACCTGCCGTCCGTCAGTACCAACATGGTTCGTGTCGCTGTGAAATGACAGCGTGGTGCTGAGGCACTCCACTGGCTGGCCTGTCGCCCCACAGAAGTTGTGTAGGACCAGCTCGGACCTCAACTCCGTCGCAGTGACAATTTCTAGGGTGTCAACGATCAGTTCCTTCAGTTGTTTGTCAGAGTGCCTCAGGAGAGAAAAGAGCTGCTTTATGAAGCATTCATAACTGAACCAGTAAATGTAAGGCGCGCAAGACAGAAGAAGCAGAACATCTTGAACAACTAGAGCTAGGGCGTTCATATACGCTGGACATGTACATTAGTATATTCTGCAGAAATGATCAGCACTTCAGTCAGCTCGTTGCAGCATCTGTCCTGTGGCCTATCATGCACAGCGTCCGCCATTGGTCCTGATAACTTGTTGTACGCGTGATGACATCGACGCGTATAAGACGCGAATGTCGTCCTGTGGTATAGCCACCTATGTTGCATTCAGCGCTGCACCCGTCATATATCCCATATATTTTCTATTGGCCACAAGTCTGGTGATCTGGCGGGCCAGGGTACAAGGCAGACATCCTGTGACACCAAGTAGGCACTTGTTCCCGCAGCAACATGTTATCGTGCATTGTCTAGCTGAAAAATGCCATCTGTAGAAAAGGTACGGCTACGGGTTGCAGGATCTCATTCACGTAGGTCACACTAGTCGCAGTGCCCTTGACAGGCACCAACTGTGATTTGTGCTTGTACTCAATAGCACCCCAAACCATAATGCCTTGAGTCGGCGCCATATGTCTCGTGCAAATGCACTCACTGTGATGCCGCTCCCCCTGTCGGTGGCGAACTAAAATGCTGCCATTATTTTCAAGCAAACAGAACCTGGATGCACCTGGAAACACTATCTGATGCCATTCCTTTTCCCAGTGACGTTGCATATACCACTACCATATAGCATGTTTCTGCACATTCGTCAAAGGTAGGCGGAGAAGTGGAGGACGCGCACGTAGTCAGTGACGTAATAAACGGCGATGAAGTGTCATCCCCTGCTAGTGTAGGGTGTGTTAGAATTGCCACTGTTGCGCAAGGCCTGGGAGGACACAGATCTATACAGCAGTGCCATTCGGATGAGGTGTTGACCTTCTCGGGGTTTGGTCTGGGTGGTGCGACCTGACCCATCTCGCCGTGTTCTACGGCCTTCAGTGAACCATTCTGTACACATCCATTGCACTGCCGAAACACTTCGTCCCACAAGAGCAGCAGTTTCCCGTGCGTATGAATCATATTCTTCTTTACAATAATGAGCCCTCTTTCAAACTGGCTCATTTGACAGTACGGTCTGCGAGCATCCTGCACGTCTCACATCTGCTCAAGTCACACTGATCCATTACCTTTCGTTTGTAGCGACACCGAGAGCAATAGGTAACATCAGTGTAGAACTTGAACCCACGGGGCAACATGATTCAAATGCTAATGATTTCTGCAGAACATACTAATCTCGTTCAAGGTGTTCTGTTTTCTTTGAACGTGATTGCAGTATATCTGTATCGCTGATTCAAACCACATCTTTTGACTATTCTTACAGTAAAGGATACTTTTTATTTGCTAGCTACACAGTGTACATATTCACGAACAACATTTTACAGACGTGATAAAAATGATGATTCGTGTGTTGTGATTGTTATTTGCTAGAGTACGTCTGCCGAACGCTCTACACAGTCGACGACATAACAGTCCACATATGTAGATGTCGGGCTCGAGGATTGCCCTGACCTTCAGTTAAAGTAGGTTATCAGGTTACGGTTAATTGGACGAAGTTTATTAGAGACTGCGAGTATCTAGGTATATCAATAATAGCCATATTCAAATACATGACACCGAAAACTATCTGTCCTGAAGATCCAGAGCGAAGAGAAGTACAGGACGAAAATCAATCTTTGGGGTCGAAAAATTCGGAAATTTGATACAAACAGTTTCACGGTAATGGTATAGTGTATAGTCTATTAGTTAATCTGCAAAGATTTATTTGTGGTTCATTAATTAATATTCCTTGTGGTCTTATGTTCGCTGGTTTTCGACTGAGTGCTCCTTAGTCGCTGTCGATTGGTAAGTGACTCGGCCAAAAGATAGTGCGAGCATGATTACTTACAATGTCTGGAAACTGGAGAATATCATATTTGCAAGAAGATTACAACGAACTATATCATGATCGTATCCACTTACTGAGCTAAAGGGGAAAGGAAGTGAGGGAACTGACTTTAGTTCCTCGCTGAATCGTGAAAAACTTTTCAGATTCCGCAAAAAATTGTGCTGGGCACACTTGTTTCCAGTCATTATCTGCTACACTTTCCGGGTCTCTGACACTGAAGCGAAACGTCTTTCTTTGAGAGTACGAAGCAAGTTCTTTTCCAAGGGTTTGGCTGCCAGGGGAAGGGAGACGAGGGCGGCTGACCTCCGTGCCCCTTCTTGCGTACACTCTTGAACTGAATCAGTACAGATTTTCCGATGCAAACTGGCTGCTGATAAACTATGTGTTTCCCGAAAGCGCAATGAAGCTGTGTGAACTTGCAACACGTCATACAATAGAGCGGTGATGATTATCGTCACTCAATGAAGGTGTGACAGTACTTCAAGAAAGTGGCGAACATTATCATAAGTTGTGTGTGGACTTCACATTTTCTTATCTCTTGTTTAAGCAAATATTTCTTATAATTATATTCTTCTAACAAAGAGTCCATGACAATTTCCGTATTAATCTGTAACGTGGAACTCGCACAGATGCCCACCCAGAATTACTTTGATGTAATCAAATTCTCCGAGAACTTTTCATAGTGATCTCTAATAACAGAACATTTAGTGATTCCACCCAGTGTTCCCACACAACAAGCAGCAAATGTAGGGCTAAATGTGTAGTTTAAAAAAAAAACACGTCGCGGACATTGGTGATACTCCTAGCATATTGCACCTAGGGAAGTGAGAAAACAAGAAAACCAACGAGTATAAATATCTAGGAGAGTGTAGGCAACCCTGTCTTTCGGTAAGAATATCATTATCAGTTCGAGTAAACAAGCTGGAACTCGTATACCAATCGATCAAGAGCACGTATAGCCAGAAGTGTCACTACCGTAAGAGAAAAAAATGAAGCACTACCAGTCACCCCCTTGAAGCTCTACATGCTTCAGAATGTCCAGTGATAATTAGGAGAGGAGAGTCTCACACACAAACGTGAAACCATTAGAGAAAGATAATGAGGATGACATTGTGACCAGTCCACTTTCACAGAAGGTAATGAATATAAAAGACGGCCAAACCAGGATCTCTACAAAAACTGCGAAAAACCACGGACCCGACCAGGAACAGACGTCTACCTTTGTACTGACATCTCTGTAGGATGCATCTCAGGAAGCTGACGACTCACCTTGCGGCTTAAGTGCAAAAAAGTAACACCAAGCCATTAAAGTTGATGGAAGCGACATAAAATCTGCAAGAAGTGGGAGGTACAAGAAAACATTAAAAAGATCGGAAATGTCTCAGTAGAATGCTTAAGCAAGTGAGGTTCCCGAACAAAGTACCAAGAATAAAGTCAGCTGCCCTCCGGACAAAGGAGAGGAAGGAACAACACAACCAGAGGATTTGCAAGTGCTGGGAGAACAGCAAACTGCGCTCCACACACACAATACGTAAATTTTGTGACCCTTAATTGGCCTCTACGAAACAAGAAGAGAACAAGAACGTACTGTAGAAACCTTTTGTCCACTCAAAAATTTTTCGAAGCGACATCTTTGTCAATGAAACTACGTATTTCTAGTGCGCATTTTTATTCAACAAAATGTTACGAACATTCGTATCGAACTCGAGTTTATCACCACGCGAGATGTTCTATCTTTCAGAAAAAATAAAATTTCTCAGCAAAACTTTATAGCAACAGCTAGGTCCTTCGGTGATTTGCAGCTATATTCTTGAAACAGTGAGTTTCTCTTCATTTCAAAATACCAACAGTAGCAACATTTGCCGTCTTCTCATAATTACCTAGTATCTTCTTCAAAAAACCAGCATATTTTTGGACACAGCTTGTGTGTCCCTATGTAGTAGTAAGTACATATTAATGATATTTTATTATTCCGAATTTAATCTCTGTCGACTGCTTATTCACAATCCGTCTCATTTTCTGTTTCTACATGTAGTTCTTCAGCGGGGTTCGACACCCAGTCAGGCTCTCATTAGCCTATCAGTCAGTGCTTTCCTTGGCTCTTCTGGGAAGTGTCCTCTCTGCCTTCTGGCCTCTGATTGCACCATGACACGAATATATCTTCTTACCGTCCTTCTGAAACTGAACTAGTTAGTTTGCTCCGAACAATGGTCATCTCTCGTGCTCTTGTGACTATATTAAAATAGGTGAGTCCAGTATTAGAAAATTCGCAACATTGTTCATAATGCGATATCCAAACGGAAGATGTACAGGTAGAGTACTTATTTTCTCTTTTTAATTGTTGTTGTTGCCGCGTACTTTGTTATTGATTCACAATCTAGCCTGTCAGCCAACCCTGTGTTGGCTAAATTCTTTCGTAGTATCCTGCATTCTCTTTTAAGTAAGTTATCGACTTCTCCTTTTCGATTCATACACAGAAAGCGGTAGCTTCTTTTTATAATCCGTTCTTTTGGGTTACTCCACTCTGATAAGTACTCTTTACTCTTCCAATACTTCCATGGCCAGCTTTCATCAATTCTGTAACAAAATTAATGTCCGTAACATACTTCGTCTTCTTCAAGTTTATGTTGCTGAGCTGAATACACGAAACGACAATGCAAGAATTGGAGTTTGGAGCGTAAACGCGTTGAAACAAAGTCTCTGTTTTGTTTTCAGAATGTACGGCCGCCATAAGGGACATGCTCGTAATGAAAACGACTGGCATCTTGTGGAGATGTCCATTTTGAAGACAATTTTTCCACTGATGTGATTTGCAGTGAGATGAGTTACGTGCCACGTGCATGTCTCCGGTGAATATCCCAAATTCTCTGTAGGTAGACGACCTTGCCTTTGTCTTTAATGAAGTGGGACGTCGACGGTACATTAAACCCTATCCATCTTTCCCTTCCTCTAAACTTACAAACTTGGTTTGATTTCTATTACTGTCTATAGTTATGATTACACACATTCCATTCGACACATGCTTACGCTGAACATATAATAATAATCGACTTAGATGTATCCAGAAATATGTTGTATCTTCAAGTTTCTTTTCATTTTCCTTAATGAAACGTATCTGTTACACAGAGCAAGATATAGATGTCATGGGGTATGTGGTAAAGTATATGTTTGTGTTTTGATGCTCCAGTAGTGGTGCTAGAAACCTTAATGCTAACAAGTTTTTCTATTAATGAGATCCGTATAAACAGCAGAGAATGCTCGGGACACATTTCAAAGATTTTAATTAAATGTTAAACACCTTTTTGGCATAAGCAAAATCCACTGTCACAACTGAGCAAGGTGGTGTAGTTTGGTGACATGCAGGGCCTATATACAACTTTGTTAAAAACGTGAGGATTGCTTTAGCTTTCTGATTTAATCGCTGCGACTATAGAAGCTAACCAGATATTTTGGTTGAAGCCTGTATATTAGATGCAAGAACTCCTTAAACAACAATATCCATTTCTCACTGGCATGAGGGAAATACTTTTAGCGAACTTCACATTACATCCACCCGTACTTTCCAGCGACACTGCCACTACTTTCTGGTTTTCAGCAGAAAACTCACAGAATGCAGAAGACTCAAATGAAAATTATTACATGTACCCAGCCACGGAGCCAGTACGCATACTACACTGGCTGGTGCCACCCCACCATTTTTATACTGGCAATGGCTGATTCTAATATTAAAAATTATTCTAACGTGTCTGTTCAGACTACAGCTTTAACACCCACGCTAGAAACTGGCTGTTTAATGTAAAGCTTCATTTTGTGTATCGATAACAGAGAATCCATACAGAAACTTGTTTGCAATTCGTCACCCGTCCGCCCCCCCCCCCTCATTTAATTAGAAAATTTTGTTCGTTTTCATCCCTTTACCATAGAGATCACAACGCTTCAGTTTACAGCTTCCTGACAGATGCTCTTTGCAATTTGTAACAACTGAAACATCTCCCAGTCGTGAGAAAGCGGGGCTTTACCGATTTGATCCGAGCTAGAACCTCAGATTATCAATGGCGTAGCAGTGGTCATAAGCCCCAGAATATTTACCACCTACACCTGCTTTACCGGTATGACTTCAAGAATGGCTACATACAGTGTATTGTGTTATAAGGACGCAAAAGGTAACAAACCTTGTATTCATCTAATATTTTTGTATCTCAGAACGAGCTACTATGGGACAAAGCTGACTCGACGAGTTTTATCCGTTTATCATTGAAAGAGGTGTCACATAAAATTTTAATTTTGGCTCTTTTATCTCTTCACCTGATACGGATGTGCAATTCGCAAAGCCGTGTTTGTCGTAAGTGGAACACGGAAGGAAGGTCAATAACTATATCTGGAAGGTCAAAGTCAACAGCAGGGTCGGTATATGTAAAGCAACTAGTCTTGATAGGCATTTACTCTTGCACAGTACTATTTTGACTAAGCCTAGGCACCTTGCTTAGCCCATTGCTGTGTGTAGCTGAGTCCACGTCACACTCCTCCTGCACCTCTCGTTCCCCCCCCCCCCCCTCATCCCTCAGCTGCAAACCCTCTGAGCTTCTACTAACAGCACCAACTGGCTGATATTTTAAACACGTAATGACTCGGCAGTTTGCAGCAGTGAAGTAAAAAAAATTATTTTTCTAATGCTAAGTCAATCATGTACGAGTACAAGGCTATTAATTAGACAGTAATTCTTTTAACATATTGAGTAATGATTGTGGCAAAAGTGAATTCAATGTTCCTTAAGTTATTTTATGACGTTTTGTGGAAGCAGTGAACTCGAGAGCTTTCCCGTTACTAAGCATGAAGAGAAATATTTTTTATCCGTTTGGAAGTTCGTAACATCAAAACGTTTTTGATTGAAGTTATCAGTTTATTCATGAATAGTGTAGTTATATTGTTTCATAACAGTTTTTTATGGTAAAAACGATATAATTACCATAAAATGGGAGACATAATTGCGTAAATATTTAAGCTGTCACTGTGTTTACTCTGCCACCCAGTAACAACATTTGGTTCTAAAAATTGAATTCTACCGTGTTACCTCTCTGTACGAACTTTAACTTTAAGGGTTCCTATTATCAAAGAACACAATAACTGAAACTTCCTGGCAGATTAAAACTGCGTGCCGGACCGAGACTCGAACTCGGGACCTTGACCTTTCGCGGGCAAGGGCTCTACCGCCGTAGCTACCCAAGCACGACTCACGCCCCGTCCTCACAGGTTCATTCTGAACACAATTAAGTACTTACAACATCCAAACAATAACTCTAATTAATAGCACCATCATTTAAGCTTTGGCATATTGCACTTCTTGAGTAACTTACAATAGTAGATGGTATGATCGGTTTAGAGTGAGGAACTGGCAGTTTGGTAACAGATAAGAGCTCCAGACTTACAGTTACTTTCGTTTAAAATCATTTTCTACTTTATTGGCGCATTCAGATACTGCAAACTAACAGTGGCGAATAATAGAACTGGTCAGGTGAAGATTCTCTTAGGAAAAAAATACTTAGTGGTTTGCGCAGGGTAAAATATCGCCTCCGGTGACAGCTACACTACCTGCGCCACTGCTAGCAGTGCCGATGTACTCCGGTAACAGCCAGGCAGCGCCCTTAACCGATCCGTGAGATGGCGTGGCGCTATTGCTCTGCACCAGCTGGATATATTCCGGCTTCCGCAGCGCGACGCTCCATCACATACGCTGTATGCTATAAGGTCACTGGGGAGACTCGGCAGCAGACTGGCTGTAGTCTTCTGAGTACCTTTGATTTCATGGGCGGCTAATGCTATGGTTCCGGGTTGTCATGGCTACTTTTATAGTGTGAACTGCGTTGCTGGTGAAGTAATTAAGAGCAGGCATAATTAAGCCGTCACTCATGCAAAAAACATGGCCAATACATCACGGAATGTTAAGTCTGCTGAAACTATTCTGAATTCGCTGACATTGCTAAAGCAAAAAGAGAAATCAGGATCTCAGAAAACAATTGGTAATAATAAACACAGCGTGATAGCCATGTCAGGCAATACAGAGGAAGGAAATGAAACGCAAAACAGCTATGCTGTATAGGATATTTTGTCACAGTGTTTTAAATCAGGCCTTCATTCGATTTTACTGCTACAAGGAACACCATTCTGCTTTTATTAAAGCCGATTATTATAAGAGGCACCGTAGTTTTTACTTTGTACATTATACAATGGCTATGGGATTCAACAAGATAGCAAACTCTGGGAAATTGGTTCACCCCTCATTCTTGGTTCAACCCAACAATAGCTATGTAACACGTTCACACGTTCCTTTCAAAGCAAAGATACCAATCACAGCGTCCAAGGATGTCAAAACGTGCTTCTAAAAGGTTTGCAGACTTATATTTCTTGCCACGATCTTGCCCAAACAAAAATCTGAAAATGCTGTGACAGTATTCTCCCTTTATATCAGGTTGAGGCCACATCCGCTTTTCACGAAAATTTAACCTTTAAGGTATATCGAGTTGAATACATATGTTTTACTGATTCAGCAGAACTACTTTCGTATATTCTTGATCATATATTCAACAGCTTGCATGGAGTGTTTTGAAAGTGACTGCACAGCTATCCTCAAACTTAAAAGTGTACGTCAAGTACGAACAAATAATTTAATTTCCTTGCTGCTTCAATGTCTAATCGTTTTGTTTTGATTTCTGTTATATGTGGCGACAATGTTCATTGCAATGTTAAATATTGGGTTCTGCAGTAGTACGCCTATTTCTAGGTATGTTGGATACAATTTAGTATTCAAATATCCAGTCTTCTTGTATTTTTCTAAGATTACTTATTTCACTGTTGTCACTCTACTTTAGTGTTTTATTCGTCTTGCTACATACGAAGCACCTGTACCCAAGGGGTGGCGTCTTTGATTAGTAATCAATACGTCCTTGGACCCGTAATCGCAACCGCATAAATTTTGTTTAGTAATCAGCATTGGCGGCCGAAGAGCATGGAAGAGCGGACAGAGGTTCTGGGCACTCTCTTGTCCTTAGGGTGGGAATCTACCCCTAAAGGCGAAAGAGTCAGCAATGATCAACGTCATGAGGATACAGAAGGGAATGGAAACCACTGCATTAGATACATACCGTTTATGCACAGGAAATGTGGCTTTTAATTGAAAAGGTGTCATGATGATCTCACCATTGGAAAAAGGTTCCAGAATAATCCTCCATGCGTATTTCTTGGAGGGGACAGCCAAAGGGGAGATAACCATGAGAAAAAGATTGAATTACCAACAAAAGAATAACATTCAACGAGTCGGATGTCAGAATCTTGAAAGTGGTAAGGAAGCTCAAAATCTGAAAAGGGAAATGCAAAGGCTCAATCTAGATACAGTATAATAGGGGTCAGTGAAGATAAATGGAAAGAAGACAAGGATTTCTGGTCAGATGAGTATAGGGTAATATCAACAGCAGCAGAAAACAATAGAACGGGAGTAGGATGCGTTTCTGCTAACTGTTCAGTGATAGAGTTGTTCTTATCAGAATCGACAGCAAACCAACACCGACAACGATAGTTTATATATACACGCCGACCTCGCTAGCTGAAAATGAAGAGGTAGAGAAAGTATAGGGGATACTGAATGGATAATACATTATGTAAAGGGAGATGAAAATCTAATAGTCCTGGGGGTATGGAGTGCAGTCGTAGGGGAAGGAGCAGAAGGAAATGTTACAGGAGAATATGGGCGTTCGACTAGGAATGACAGAGGAGAAAGACTAATTGAGCTCTGTATAAATTTCAGCTAGTAGTAACGAAATTCTGTTTAAAAATCACTAGAGGAGGAGGTAAAATCTGGAAAGGCCAGGTGAGACAGTAAGATTTCAGTTAGATTACATCATGGTCAGGCAGAGATTTCGAAATCAGATATTTGATTGTAAGGCGTAATCAGGAGTAGAGGAAGACTCAGATTACAGTGTAGTAGTGATGAAGACTAGGCTGTACTTTAAGAGATTAGTCAGGAAGAATCAATATTCAAAAAAGTGGGATACCGAGGTACTATGAAATGACGAGGTACGCTTGAAGCTCTCTAAGGCTATTGATAAAGCAACAAGAAATAGCGCAGTAGGCTGTACACTTGAATAGAAATGTGCATCTCTAAAAAGAGCAATCACCGAAGCTGGAAAGAAAAACATAATTACACAAAAGGTAACAGCGAAGAAACTATGGGTAACACAAGAAATGATTCAGTTGATCTATGAAAGAAGGTTGTACAAAAATGTTCAAAGAAATTCAGGATTACAAAACAAATAAAAAAGGGAAGCTAAGACGAAATGGCAGCACTAGAAACGTGAAGAAACCGAAAAAGACTGTTTGAAGGACTGTCTCAGTATATAGGAAAGTCAAAACAATCTTCGGTGAAATTAAAAACAAGGGTGGTAACATTAAGAGTGCTACGGGAATTCCACTGTTAAATAAAGAGTGAAAATTTGTACGATGTGATAGAAGAAGGAACAGGAGTCGATTTAGAAGACTTAGGGGACCTAGAATCAGAATGAGAATTTAAGAGAGCTTTGGAGGACTTAAGATAAAATAAGGCAAAAGGGCTAGATAACATTCCATCAGAATTTCTAAAATCATTGGGGGAAGTGGGAACAAAACGACTATTCACATTGGTGTGTATAATGTATGAGTCCAGCAACATACGATCAGACTTCCGGAAAAATATCATCCACACAATTCCGAAGACTGCAAGAGGTGACAAGTGAGAGAATTATCGCACAATCAGCGTAACAACACATGCATCCAAGCTGATTACAAGAATAATACAGAGAAGAATAGAAAATAAAATTGAGGACGTGTTTGATGACGATCAGTTCAGCCTTAGGAAAGGTAAAGGCACCAGAGAAGTAATACAGACGTTGTGGTTGATAATGGAAGCAAAAAAAAAGAAAAATCCGGACGTATTCATAGGATTCATCGAACGGGAAAAAGCGATCGACACTTTAAAATGATGCAAGATGTTCGAAATTCTGAGAAAAGTAGGGGTAAGCCATAGGGAGAGATGGGTAATACACAATGCGTACAAGAGCCAAGAGGGAATAATGAGAGTGGACGACCAAAAACGAAGAGCTAGGATTAAGAAGGGCATAACACAAGGATGTTAGTGTTTAGCCTCTATAGTTTAATCTGTACATCTATGAGGCAATGATGGAAATAAAAGAAAGGTTCAGGAGTGGAATTAAAATTCTAGGTGAAAGGATATCAATGATATGACTTGCTGATGACATTCTTATCCTGAGTGTAAGTGAAGAAGAATTACATGATCTGCTGAATAGAATGAACAGTCCAATGTGGACAGAATACAGACTGAGAGTAAATCGAAGAAAGACGAAAGTAATGAGAAGTAGCAGAAATGAGCACAGCGAGAAACTTAACATCAGGATTGCTGGTAAATGAAGTTAAGGAATTCTGCTACCTAGGCAGTGAAATAACTGTTGACGGATTGAGTAAGGAGGACATCAAAAGCAAACTAGCAAATGCAAAAAGAGCATTCTTGGGTAAGAGAAGGCTACTAGTATGAAACATAGGCCCTGATTTTGGGAAGAAATTTCTAAGACAATGAGGTTGGAGTACAGCATTGTTTGGTAGTGAAACATGGACTGTGGGAAAATCGAAACAGAAGAGAATCGAAGCATTTGAAATGTGGTGCTACCAACGAATGTTGAAAATTAGTTGTACTGATAAGGCAAGAAATGAGGAGAAGCGACAGGATGATAGGACATCTATTAAGACGTCTGGGGATGATTTCCATGGTACCGGAGGGAGCTGTAGAGGGCAAAAACTGTAGAGGAACGCAGAGACTGGAATACATCCAGCAAACAGAGAACGTAGATTGCAAGTGTACTCTCAGATGAAGAGGTTGGCATAGGAGGAAAAAGAAGTACAAAGATGACTTGCTTTTGAATTGAACATAGTTTGCGACGTCTTTAAGGACTTTAAACTAAGCATATTCTTTCTCTGTTAGTAGTTATTTTAGACAATGTGTTCTGATAGGATAGCAGAACTTCATTTATCTTGTCAGACAGATTAGCAAATGTTTTGAATTCATGGTGTCATATGGCTTTAATGTAGTTGATAAACGACATTTGTTTTGTACGTAAAGACAAATCTGCTTGCTTTTCATACAGGCTGTCCCATGAGTAATTGTCAACATTCAGAGATATGACAGGAACGATCATTCGAAGTAAGAAATTCTAATAAACATGTGCTTTGAAAGCAAAGAGCTTTTCTATCCTGTGAAGCCAACCTCTTCTACGTCAAGCTCTATGGTTTTCATATTCTGAGAGAAGTATTACGAACCACAAAAAGAAACAATTATCTACTAAACATGGGTTCTAAAGGCATACCTTAAGAGCTATGGGGACACCTGTTCAGTAGAAGAAGCGTGTTCTACATCGGTGAAAATAAATAAGTACTCATAGCTCTTAAGACATGCAGTTTGGAGCCCAGTTTACTGCACATTTTTGTCTTCTTTTGGTGCATAATACGATCTCTGAAAAAATACGAAGCAAAGAGTTTGTAGTAGAATAGAGCTGTTTCATAGTTTCGAAAATGACGAAATGCTCATAACCCTTAAGGCATACATTTAAGAATCTATGTTTACTGGATTCTTATGCTTCCAATCGTCGCTCCTGCCGTATCCATTAATACTGACCACCCCTTCTGTGATATTCTCCAATTTCTTAATTTAACAGACCGGTATCGAGCACATGTTCATCATCAGTGGTCCCATAGAAAATTCACAAAATAGTCCATAATAAATACTACAAGCGTTCGGATGTGTTAGACTGTTTGAAACTTACTAATATTTTACTTTTAAGCCGTCGTACAAACTTTTTCACGTTGTTGTTGTTGTGGTGGTGGTCTTCAGCCCAATGACTGGTTTGATGCAACTCTCCATGCAATTCGATCATGTGAAAGCCTCTTCATTTCTATCTACTGAAACCTACATCCTTCTGAATATGCTTAATGTAGTCATCTCTTGGTCTCCGATTTCTGCCCTCGACACTTCACTCCAGCACTAAACTGGTGATACCTTGATGCCTCAGAACGTGTCCTACCAATCGACCCCTTCTTCTAGTCAAGTTGTGCATAGAATTCCTCTTCTACACAATTCTGTTCAGTACCTGCTCATTAGCTACGTTATCTACCCATCTGATCTTCAGCATTTTATAAGACCATATCTCTTCTTGTTTAAACTGGTTATCGTCCATATTTCACATCTATACATGGCTACACTCCATACATATACTTTCAGAAAAGACTTCCTATGCTGAATGTTAACAAATTTCTCTTCTTCAGGAATGCTTTAGTTGCTATCGTCAGTCTGTATTTTATATCGTGTCTACTTCTACCATCCTCAGTTATTTTGGTGCCCCACTAACAAAACTCATCTACTACTTAAAGTGTCTCATTTCCTAATCTAATTCTCTCAGCACCACCTGATTTAATTCGCAGTTTTTGCATATGTTGTGTCAATTTCATATGGTTCTTAGAATATTCTCATATTAATATAAATCAGGCAAATCATGCTTTATAATAACTGCCAATTTTGTTGTCAAAACACGTCAAACTCGATGAAACGATCCAAGTTATCGATGAAAATCTTTGGAGACTTTGGCAATTTGGGAGAGTGGAAGAAGATGGATATATCTCAGTACTTAAATCTACATTATTGCGAAACTATTTTGTTTTTAGCAACCAGAATCCTGGACAAGACAAAGACCTTTCACTGGGAAATTGTCTTGCTGATTGTCTAGCAAATATTTTCACCATTACAACTGAAACAGAATTCTTCAATCGTCACATATATTGGAACAATAATAGACATTGCTACCTAAGATATGTCGATCACCGTCTATTCCTAATCAGTGGAACTAAAGAGGAAATAGGTACGACGTGAACAACAAAGCCTAGTTTTCGGAAAGAAAATACAGCACATAACTTCAGCATTTTCAGAAAACTTATAATACAAACATTGTGATCCACAATCAGTTAAGTGACAATGAAACCTATTTTCGATCTTGAATTAACAGAATTATAAATGTCCACTAAGTCAAGACAATAGCAAATCAAAAATAGCCACACTTAAAACTGCAGCACACAACTATGGATATAAATCTACAATTGTACAATTGCCAAGAGAGTTCTTTCCAAAATAAACAAAACGAGTGCAACTACGTTGAAAGACGAAATTTTACTTAAGGAACTCAAAATAAAGAGTGGGCCAAAAATATTGTTTTACCATCCCAGTAACAAAAATCAGATAAAATCCTACACGCTCTACGAAAAACAAATCTAAAAACTTGACAGAGAACATAGTAATAACACGAACATAAATTTCAGTTGAACATCCAACAAAGTTTTCCAGATCAGGAGTTTCGAATGAAGACTGCTAAAGCATTATACATCGGTCAAAGAGGGAGAAATTTTAAAATGAGATTCCGAGAGTACACGAACAGCCGCAAAATCGCTAATCAACAGCCATGGCACAATGCATCTCAGTTCTACATACGACTAATAAAGGTAAAAATCTAAACATTCATGAGGAAACAGAAATTTTTACTCACATTAAAAAGATCCGAGTGGTATTCTAAACGAACAAACGGACCCAAAAGGCGGTAATTTCCAAGAATGATTGCCTATCGAAGTCGCCTGGTGCCAAACGATACATATTGAACGTGCACTCCTAAATCGATCACGCGACTCAGGTGACGCGCGTTATGATCAATTATTTGTGATCGTCATTTTTATCTGTTTTCCGTCGTTCCCTTAGTTGCTCTAAATTAGATACCTCCGCGAATTACTGGCAAAAAGGGAATTGTTCCCGAAGCGTACACATCACATGGACTTTCACGTGACGACAACACCGACGACGAGTAAGGTAAGTCATCTCCTTCGTAATTATCAGTATGTTTGTGAGGGCCTTCTTTTGTCATTGCTGTAATGACCACCGTAAACATACTCAAAACGTCCGTCACCAGAGTCGCGTGATCGATTTAGGATTTCACGTTCGATATGTATCGTTTGGCCCCCGCGACTTCGATAGGCAATCATTCTTGGAAATTACCCAAAAAGCTAACATTTTATCGATAATTTTACAGATATCCCTGTCCAGAGACAATGCAACTATTAAACAAAAGTATAATGGACTTCATATTGTTGATATTTACACATGTTACTTTTACGTTAACTACATTTTAATACATATATTGCCGGCCAGTGTGGCCGTGCGGTTCTAAGCGCTTCAGTTTGGAACCGCGTGACCGCTACGGTCGCAGGTTCGAATCCTGCCTCGGGCATGGATGTGTGTGATGTCTTTAGGTTAGTTAGGTTTAAGTAGTTCTAAGTTCTAGGGGACTGATGACCTCAGATGTTAAGTCCCATAGTGCTCAGAGCCATTTGAACCATTTTGAATACATTTATTAGTGATGTGAGAAACACAGACTGTATACATTACCGAAACCAAAGAAATATGGGCCGAAATCTTTGTCATCTTTGACAACAACATTGTCGCTTACATTATAAAGCATGCTGAGCCACTGCCGTAACCCAAGCACTAGCCATTTGCCACTATGGAGGGCACTGGTAGGAACTGCTTATAGGTTGAACAGAAATGCTAAATGCGGCTAATACTGGCTACACGGGATTCGTAATAATAAAACAGAAAACTAAGAGGACACCGTGAATCGTCTCATACGGAAAGTAAATACTGTACAGACTCACCATTGGGTAGAAAGAAGTCGCGGTACTTGGATATGCAGTCATCGAAGCTGGTGTTTACCACCACCTCAGAGACGCCGCTCTCCGACTTCTCTGCCATTCGTCACTGCGGGGATTGACCTCGTGTGCAGACAACGAAGTCTGCCGTTAGGACTGCCTCTCGTGGATCCATACGCCTTCGTACTCTTCTCTAAGGGTTTTCTTGATCAGCCATACGGCTGAAGTACGTGTCCGTTTCTACAGCGTATATCCTGCGCAGTTTTAGGCTTGCCATAATGTCTTAATCACCTATGCGTATGTACTGAAACTCCAGGGTCCTGCTTCTGTTGCTTTAGCTGCAGCTGACGTTTCTTTGACGTATGAGAGCGTCGTTAAATCTGAAACAAAAAGAAACGTCGACATTCAGAGCCAGGAATTTCGTCGGTGCATGACGCTAGAAAGCCCAAAATAGAGGTCTTGCGAAAGCGTACACCATGTGATCTTCTTACGTTGGTCGGCTATCTACATTATCCTCTTTGTGGATAGAGTGCATTTCACTGCCAGCTAATGGAAGCCTACATAGCGTAACAAAATGGTATTAGGTTTGCTTCACGGAAATGGACATAATTCAGCGGGCTATGTACTTATACCACAACGCCAGGACAAGCCGCTACAATAAATTGGCTCCATCTTGCCACATAATCTCCGTATGTGTACCTCATCGAAAATATCGTGTGTGTTGGACCGTTACTATTCGTACTCGAGCTTACATCCAGTACAATTAGATTCTGCTTTGGGTTTGTTTTACCGGCATTGTTTCTTCTACGTTGAGACTGATGTACGTCAGTATGGATATGTTTACCGATAAAGAATTAGCTGATATGCTCTTTGTGTATGTTTTCGTTTACGCAACGGGAAAGTGGCACAAAGACACCAGGAAGATCTAATATGCAACAATAGCAAGCATGTAACAGGAGCGTGCAAATCAGTCGATGGTGCGACGCTATACGTGCTGTCGCATTAATGCAGTTCGGCAATTTGAACAATACTTGTAAGGGAACTGGTTTGGATTTCTCACGAACTGGGTTGTGCATCGGCAGAACACAGTGAAAACGCTGAGATAAACCCTACAAGTTTCCCCTTAGGATTGTTGCACTTGTCTCATTTCTATATACATTTTGTTGACATCTTATTACGGGTTTTTCGTTGTTCTGACGGCAGATTCGCTGAATTGACGGTAATTGGTGTAACGCGTCTTTTACGTCATGATGAAATTATTACTGCGTGGCGAGCCATAAGACACCTTACACGCTCATAACAAAATACTCTGAAAACAACATCCCAAGTTTTGTCTGTTGAGTTTGTGTTCATCTTGTATTACATATGTGTGTGGTGTGTGTGTGTGTGTGTGTGTCTGTGTGTGGGTGAGTGGGTGGGTGTGGGAGGGAGGGTGGATGAGTGAGTAGGTGGGTGAGTTCCAGCGCTGCTACGGAGAGCCTGGAGCAACTGGAAACGAACTTGGCACATATATGAGTTAGTAACAAGAGATAGCTACAACCCTAGCACCTCTATTGTTGGGAGTGGGTGTAGGAACTCATGGGGTATAAGCATAGCTTGCACTCCTGGAGAAGTTCCAACCAAACTTGCGAGATGGGGTAAGAGACCCTTAGCACAGCTAGGGAGATGTGAGGATATGAATGGGCTGACATCTAAATAGAATACGAAGTATTATGAATTGGAAACCAACCACCGTGCGTGCTCAGCAGTTTCACGATACGTGATTTTCTGTTCCGGTGTTTTGCAAAATCCAGTTTCCAGCTGTTAGGGCGTCATCAGGTACAAACATATGGAGTTGTAACTATGAACTGTGAGAGAGATAGGTTCATCGAGAGAGTCTCTCGGTTGCCTGTCAAAGATGGCAGTCAATAGCGTTCGGTATGAGACTAAAGTTAAACGAGCCATCTCGATAAAAAAATTTAAGAAAATACTACTTAGAATAGAAAAAAAATAAGTTACACATTAAGTTAAAGAATTATGCAAGAAAGTACAACAATTTTTCAGAAAAAAATAAATTCAGCAAAATGCAATAAACTTGTGACACGTTCAAGGCCATGGCTGAACAAGATGATAATGTCGCAAACAAGTATAATATCACAAAGAAATAATATTGCAAGTCTACATGATGAGAATAAGTTGGTAAATGAAACAGCTTTAACCATACAAAACTGGGACGATACTACAGTAACTGAAATAAACTACAATGTGGGACGTATAACTAGGAAAAAAAATTTACAAAGTGGTCTTGCACTTAGAAATTCTGTGTAACGGAAGTGGTCTGATCATTCAGAACTAAGTCATTCTACGATTTTACTTTGTACTGTTACAGCTGCTTCACTTAAAAGTTTAGTCTGATCATGTATCTCAGTTGAAATGTTATTTGTAATATCATACTTGCTTATGCCGTATTACCTCTTTCGGCCATATCCTGGAATGTGTCCCTAAAGTTTATTTTGTATTAAAGAATTTTTTTTCTCTAAGCAACTGTAATTTGTAGCGTAGTTCCTTAGTTTAATGTGTCATATATTTTGCCGAAGCTACATGTTTTTATTTCACATTTTTCTCGAAATAGTACTTCTCACTTTAGTCTTATATGGAAGGTCAATCATAATCATCTTTGATATACAATTGACTCTTTGACTATACCTGGTTTAGAATTGTGATTTCACGCCAGTTTCACTGCCTCTCCAAAATTTTGCAACGTAAGACAGATTATTTGAAATTTTAGCGAATTTCCTTTCTGTACGATCATTACGTTAGTTTTAAAGTCTCTTATTATTTAGTTACATAATACACAATCAGCCATTTGTCTCAAGCAAACCATAACTATACTGAATATTACTCATTATTGAAGAATCGGCATAATGCATTTCGTAAGCAGCTTGCAAGTTTAGTCAGTCTCGTGGGTACAGGCTGGAATCATAAGTATTGTGACTTCTCTTTGAATTAGCTTAGCAAATAATTATAACCTGAAAATTACTTCTGGCAAAAGTTACTAAGAATTAATGCAAGATACATAACATCAATTGCATCATTTACACAGTTAAATATGGTGAAGTAACAAGGCGGAATCAGAAGAGAAGTACAGTGCAACTAAGTAAAGTTAGTTATGCCAGTGACCTTGGTGTTTTGGGAAATTGGCACAAACTAGCAAGCTCGTAACGATGTAATCAGAAAGTATTATGAATAGGGAAGCAGTCAATGGTAGTCTACTGATAAGCTATGCATAATACCGCGTAGAGGGGATGAGACGAACTGTAGCTACCCCACATTAAGAGGAAAGCGAACGAGAAATTGATATAACCTCACCAGGGAATGCACAGCCAGAAGGAAATCGGCTTACAGAGAGCAGCAGTCAGTAACAGGCAGCAATACTCGGCATCCCTGAAGAGGCGGGAACGCTGGGGAGTGGAGGGGGGGAGGTGCTGTCGGGCGTACGCGACCCCTCGGGCCCTGGTCAAGATGTCACGGCCGGGCAGGCGATACGCTCCACATCCGTAATGCCCTGTCACCTTACGGAGGTGTGTCATCCCGACGAATAATGGATCCGTGCTGACACGAAAATCTTCGTCAACAGCAGATGCGTCAAAGTTACCGGATGAAACCTTCGTGTTTTCAATAGTGTTTTAATAATATACTGGGCGATCACAAAGTCAGTATAAATTTGAAAACTTAATAAACCACGGAATAATGTAGATAGAGAGATAAAAATTGACACACATGCTTGAAATGACATGGGGTTTTATTAGACACAAAAAAAAAACACACCATAGTGCTAGACGCGTGAAAGGTCTCTTTCGCTCGTCGTTTGGTGATTATCGTGTGCTCAGCCGCCACTTTCGTCATGTTTGGCCTCCCAGGTCCCCACACCTCAGTCCGTACGATTATTAACTTTGGGGTTACTTGAAGTCGCAAGTGTATCGTGATCGACCGACATCTCAAGGGATGCTGAAAGACAACATCCGACGCCAATGCCTCACCATAACTCCGGACACGCTTTACAGTGCTGTTCACAACATCATTTCTCGACCACGGCTATTGTTGAGAAATGATGGTGGGCATATTGAGCATTTCCTGTAAAGAACATCATCTTTCCTTTGCCTTACTTTGTTATGCTAATTATTGCTATTCTCATCAGATGAAGCGCCATCTGTCTAGCATTTTTTGAACGTTTGTATTTTTTAGGTTTTAATAAAACCCCACATCATTCCAAGCATGTGTGTCAATTTGTACCTCTTTATTACATCATTCCGTGATTTATTCAGTTTTCCAATTTATACTGACTTTTTGATCACCCAGTATGCATATGCAGACTAAAGATGAGAAAGACCGATCGGTTAAAACCAGGACCGGTATTTTGGTTATGAATAATCGGTATTTTTCGGTATTTGTTTGTTCTCCGCTATACCAGGTTTTTTAAATTTTTTTACTGATAGATGGCTAAAGAATACGGTGTCCAAAATTTGCTGTAACAATGGTCCAAAAGTTTTTGGATTTGAAATAAAACTTTTTTATAAAACGATTAATATTTATTTATAAAATTTCCATTGCTTTGAAATATTGGGTTAGGCATTGTATAGAAACTAGCAAAAGCGATGAATGCTATTTCAATAAGAACTGGCAAAAGCTATGAATAATATTTCAATAAGAATTCCGACAATTAGAACCGATATGAAAACACGTGACATGAGAATCAATGCAGTGTTGCTCAGCCAATTACGTACCTGTTATTGTGTGTGGCGTAGGGTATTCGACGATATGTGTATCCGAGCAGAGTACAACAGAAGATATGCACGAAAAAACGGGCAAACCCTCAGATGTAAAAGCATAGAGATGGGTATTGTCATCTGTTGCTGGGTAAAGGAAGTATCAAAATTGACATTGGTCTCACACCTAAATATCATTTTACGTTATTTAGGATGAGACCAACGTCAGTTTTGATAGTTCCGTAACCAGCAACTGATGGTAAGGCTTATGTCTAAGTTTTTACGTTTGAGGTTTAGCACGTTTTTCCGCGTATATTATTCTCTCCCCCACCTGGTTTACAGAATAGTTTCTCGCTGTCTTCGCCGAATACCGGTTGTATTGCAGAATGACACTGTCCCTAGTCTGGATGTACTGAACTGCATGGAATTATTGTCAGAAACGGTGGGTATGTTAATGCCCTTCCACGAGTTTACAAAGGAGATTTCTGGAAGCGGATGGATTACAGTAAGTCCTGTCGAAAATACACTTGGATAATAAATGAAAAGCACCAGTTTGCTTTTGTTCTACAATATTATTTTTATTGCTAACCGGTTTTCGGCTTACAAGGCCATCTTCAGGCATTTACTGAGTATTATCACCAAAGAAGTTAAATGTTAGCAGACAACACTGGAAGAGAAGTAACACATCTAGAGTGAAGTAGAAACATACAGTGAGTAACATCTTTGCAATGAAATAGTAAAAACTGAACAGTACATAAATAACAATGGAGTTGACAGAAAAACATTTAGCACAATATAAGAATAACATGCCTACATAACGGTATCTATTGATAAACAAAACTATTGAAATAAGATAAACTTAGTACTAGGCAAGGCTGCATCAAGAGGTATGAAACATGGAGAGTGATGCACAACCAATTAAAAAAGAAGAGACAGTTGTCAATGTAAATACAGAATACACGAAGAACTTAAGCTATATCAATACGATAAACAGAAATTAATAAATGCAGGAAAATTGAGGTGTTTGAGGGAACCTACAGTTTGAGAGTGTGGTGGTACTGCATTTTAACATTAACTTTATAATCAAAGCAGTGGCTGTATACCAGTTTACATTAAATAAATGAGCAAAGTAAAATATGAACAGTATTTGATGAGACAACTACAAGGGGAGTTAAACATGGACAGTAATACAAGTACAAGTTAAAAGCAAACCTTTAACTATTGAAACTACAGCATATGTGGAATACAAAGACAACTGCAACAAATAAAAACAACTTAATGACTACAGGAAAATGGGATTATGTAGGAAGAGAGGGTGTGGGAAGTAATGAACAACAAAGATGATTATATGAAGTTTAGGAGAGGGGAAGTGTTGAGTTGTGTCTGGTCATTTAGGATGAGATCTGGACTGTGAGCAAGATGTTTGTTAATTTCCAGGGCTTCCAGCAGGTTGAGTTTATGGCCTTTGTTTGCTAAGTGAAGTACATGGGACACTGGCTGGTAGTTGTGACCCTCACTCAGTACATGCTCAGCAAATGCAGAGTCTGAATTCTGCAACCTCCAGCTGCGTTCATGTTCAGCCAGCCTAGTTGATATGTCTCTGCCTGACTGACCAATGTAAAATTTGTCACAATCAGAACAGGTGATTTTGTACACCCCACTGTTGGCTAATAACTGGATCTTATCTTTGCTATTAAAAACACACTGGGCTGTAGTGTTCCTGACATAGTAGGAAACCCTATACTTGCAGGATTTCAGTGCTTTGGCTATAGTCTGTGATACCTTACCTAGAAATGGTAGAGTACACCATTTCTTGCAGGCAGTGGATGGGGAAGCAGGTGGGGCATAGAGGAGGGGTATAATTTTCCGTTTTTGTTTCCTGTGCAAGATGTGGTCAATAAGAACTGGATTGTAGCCATTGGCTGAGGCAATAAATTTTATTGTATCTAACTCTGCTTTAAAATCATCTCTGGACATGGGGATGGATATGAGACGGTGTACCATTGAGTGGAAAGCTGCATGTTTGTGAGCTATGGGGTGTTGTGAGCAAGAAGGTATTACTGTGTCTGTAGTTGTTGTTTTTCTGTAAATTTTGAAACAATGTGTGATTGTACTGATGTCAATGGTGAGATCTAAGAAGTTTATGGATTTGTTGCCAATTTCCATAGTGAACTGGATATTTTTATGTTGACCGTTTAGGTTTTTCAAGAATGTGTTGAGTTGTCTTGTAGTACCAGTCCACATACACAGGACATCATCTACATATCTAAACCAGTATTTGATGTTTGCACTCAAAGGTTCTGTTTTTAGAAAATTTTGTTCAAAATGGTCCATAAATATTTCAGCCAACAGTGGACTAAGAGGGGAACCCATAGCTAAGCCATCTAATTGTTTATAAAGAGTGCCTTGGAACTGGAAATAGTTCTGTGCAAGGCAGGTCTGTGTGGCAAGTCTCAAGTCATTCAATTCCACAGGATTGACATTAGACTTGTGCATCAGCTCTGTCAGAATGTCTATACATTCTACTACTGGTATGTTAGAAAACAAACTGCTGACATCAAAGGATACTAATTTATCACTGTGTGAGACAGATATACCTTTTAACTTGTTTACTAGGTCCACAGAGTTTGAAATACCACAGAGTTTGAAATACCATGCTTTGGTTTAAATTTAGTCTTGCTCTTAATTAGGACATCCAGTTTACTGGCTAGTTTGTAAGATGGAGCAGTGAATGATGATACAACTGGACGAATAGGAATATCTTGTTTATGCAGTTTAGGAAGGCCGTACATTCTAGGAGGCATTGGGTTTATGTTAGTTAACAGTTTTACTTCAAATTCAGAGAATATGCTTTTGCATGAAATGATTGCATATTTAACATCCTCTTTGAACAATTTAGTAGGGTCTTTAGGACAGACTTGGAAGCCTGTGGTATTCAGAAAATCATTAACTTTATCCACATAATCACATTTGTTCAAAAGCACAATGCTGTTGCCTTTATCAGATTTTGTGGCAATTATACCTTGGTGTTGTAATTTCTGTTTTAAGGACTTGAGGGTGTGAAAGTCAATAGACCGTGGGATGTTACACACGAATTTGGTTTCGTTCTTTAGTGCATTGGCAACTATATATTTTGCAGTGGTGTCTTTCGTTAAGGCATATTCAATATCAACTTTCATAACATCCAGTTGTTTTTCTGATGGGGGGTGGGGAGGAGCATATTTAAAACCTTTTTCAAGCACTTTTTGTTCCTTTGGGGACAGAACCAAGTTCGATAAGTTAATTACACGTTGCGAAAAATTTTGTTTACAGTTTGAGGTTAGAGGTTCACTCACCTTCCTAATCATAGATAATTTCTTGTTCTGACGCAAAAATACGTCGTGAATAAGATCACTTACACTTTGACGAACTTCTCGATCGAAAACATCGAACTCACACGGGTGTAACTTAGATGTGATTGCCATATGTACCACTTTTAGATGTGTACACACGTTGTCACGAACACGATACCATTTCTTCATTTCTTCCTTTATCCACGTGTATCTTGCGACGTCAACGGCTTTGTTTGCTGCGGCGGATGTTCCTCTTGACTTTATGGAGACGTATTTTGGCGTGATTTTGCGTTGCCCCACTTGCTTCCCCATCCACTGTCTGCAAGAAATGGTGTACTCTACCATTTCTAGGTAAGGTATCACAGACTATAGCCAAAGCACTGAAATCCTGCAAGTATAGGGTTTCCTACTATGTCAGGAACACTACAGCCCAGTGTGTTTTTAATAGCAAAGATAAGATCCAGTTATTAGCCAACAGTGGGGTATACAAAATCACCTGTTCTGATTGTGACAAATTTTACATTGGTCAGTCAGGCAGAGACATATCAACTAGGCTGTCTGAACATGAACGCAGCTGGAGGTTGCAGAATTCAGACTCTGCATTTGCTGAGCATGTACTGAGTGAGGGTCACAACTACCAGCCAGTGTCCCATGTACTTCACTTAGCAAACAAAGGCCATAAACTCAACCTGCTGGAAGCCCTGGAAATTAACAAACATCTTGCTCACAGTCCAGATCTCATCCTAAATGACCAGACACAACTCAACACTTCCCCTCTCCTAAACTTCATATAATCGTCTTTGTTGTTCATTACTTCCCACACCCTCTCTTCCTACATAATCCCATTTTCCTGTAGTCATTAAGTTGTTTTTATTTGTTGCAGTTGTCTTTGTATTCCACATATGCTGTAGTTTCAATAGTTAAGGGTTTGCTTTTAACTTGTACTTGTATTACTGTCCATGTTTAACTCCCCTTGTAGTTGTCTCATCAAATACTGTTCATATTTTACTTTGCTCATTTATTTAATGTAAACTGGTATACAGCCACTGCTTTGATTATAAAGTTAATGTTAAAATGCAGTACCACCACACTCTCAAACTGTAGGTTCCCTCAAACACCTCAATTTTCCTGCATTTATTAATTTCTGTTTATCGTATTGATATAGCTTAAGTTCTTCGTGTATTCTGTATTTACATTGACAACTGTCTCTTCTTTTTTAATTGGTTGTGTATCACTCTCCATGTTTCATACCTCTTGATGCAGCCTTGCCTAGTACTAAGTTTATCTTATTTCAATAGTTTTGTTTATCAATAGATACCGTTATGTAGGCATGTTATTCTTATATTGTGCTAAATGTTTTTCTGTCAATTCCATTGTTATTTATGTACTGTTCAGTTTTTACTATTTCATTGCAAAGATGTTACTCACTGTATGTTTCTACTTCACTCTAGATGTGTTACTTCTCTTCCAGTGTTGTCTGCTAACATTTAACTTCTTTGGTGATAATACTCAGTAAATGCCTGAAGATGGCCTTGTAAGCCGAAAACCGGTTAGCAATAAAAATAATATTGTAGAACAAAAGCAAACTGGTGCTTTTCATTTATTATTATGATGTTGTTCTACCAAGAACCGACGGAAGATTCTGTTAATATGATAAAATGTGCCACAATAGCACAATTATCCGTCTTTTATAGTAGATTACTGAGACAAAAAGCTAAATCAACACAACACATTTGGTTTAACAAACAGTGTTTGCAACGCAAAATCACGCCAAAATACGTCTCCATAAAGTCAAGAGGAACATCCGCCGCAGCAAACAAAGCCGTTGACGTCGCAAGATACACGTGGATAAAGGAAGAAATGAAGAAATGGTATCGTGTTCGTGACAACGTGTGTACACATCTAAAAGTGGTACATATGGCAATCACATCTAAGTTACACCCGTGTGAGTTCGATGTTTTCGATCGAGAAGTTCGTCAAAGTGTAAGTGATCTTATTCACGACGTATTTTTGCGTCAGAACAAGAAATTATCTATGATTAGGAAGGTGAGTGAACCTCTAACCTCAAACTGTAAACAAAATTTTTCGCAACGTGTAATTAACTTATCGAACTTGGTTCTGTCCCCAAAGGAACAAAAAGTGCTTGAAAAAGGTTTTAAATATGCTCCTCCCCACCCTCCATCAGAAAAACAACTGGATGTTATGAAAGTTGATATTGAATATGCCTTAACGAAAGACACCACTGCAAAATATATAGTTGCCAATGCACTAAAGAACGAAACCAAATTCGTGTGTAACATCCCACGGTCTATTGACTTTCACACCCTCAAGTCCTTAAAACAGAAATTACAACACCAAGGTATCGTTGCCACAAAATCTGATAAAGGCAACAGCATTGTGCTTTTGAACAAATGTGATTATGTGGATAAAGTTAATGATTTTCTGAATACCACAGGCTTCCAAGTCTGTCCTAAAGACCCTACTAAATTGTTCAAAGAGGATGTTAAATATGCAATCATTTCATGCAAAAGCATGTTCTCTGAATTTGAAGTGAAACTGTTAACTAACATGAACCCAATGCCTCCTAGAATGTACGGCCTTCCTAAACTGCATAAACAAGATATTCCTATTCGTCCAGTTGTATCATCATTCACTGCTCCATCTTACAAACTAGCCAGTAAACTTGATGTCCTAATTAAGAGCAAGACTAAATTTAAACCAAAGCATGGTATTTCAAACTCTGTGGACCTAGTAAACAAGTTAGAAGGTATATCTGTCTCACACAGTGATAAATTAGTATCCTTTGATGTCAGCAGTTTGTTTTCTAACATACCGGTAGTAGAATGTATAGACATTCTGACAGAGCTGATGCACAAGTCTAATGTCAATCCTGTGGAATTGAATGACTTGAGACTTGCCACACAGACCTGCCTTGCACAGAACTATTTCCAGTTCCAAGGCACTCTTTATAAACAATTAGATGGCTTAGCTATGGGTTCCCCTCTTAGTCCACTGTTGGCTGAAATATTTATGGACCATTTTGAACAAAATTTTCTAAAAACAGAACCTTTGAGTGCAAACATCAAATACTGGTTTAGATATGTAGATGATGTCCTGTGTATGTGGACTGGTACTACAAGACAACTCAACACATTCTTGAAAAACCTAAACGGTCAACATAAAAATATCCAGTTCACTATGGAAATTGGCAACAAATCCATAAACTTCTTAGATCTCACCATTGACATCAGTACACACACACATTGTTTCAAAATTTACAGAAAAACAACAACTACAGACACAGTAATACCTTCTTGCTCACAACACCCCATAGCTCACAAACATGCAGCTTTCCACTCAATGGTACACCGTCTCATATCCATCCCCATGTCCAGAGATGATTTTAAAGCAGAGTTAGATACAATAAAATTTATTGCCTCAGCCAATGGCTACAATCCAGTTCTTATTGACCACATCTTGCACAGGAAACAAAAACGGAAAATTATACCCCTCCTCTATGCCCCACCTGCTTCCCCATCCACTGTCTGCAAGAAATGGTGTACTCTACCATTTCTAGGTAAGGTATCACAGACTATAGCCAAAGCACTGAAATCCTGCAAGTATAGGGTTTCCTACTATGTCAGGAACACTACAGCCCAGTGTGTTTTTAATAGCAAAGATAAGATCCAGTTATTAGCCAACAGTGGGGTATACAAAATCACCTGTTCTGATTGTGACAAATTTTACATTGGTCAGTCAGGCAGAGACATATCAACTAGGCTGGCTGAACATGAACGCAGCTGGAGGTTGCAGAATTCAGACTCTGCATTTGCTGAGCATGTACTGAGTGAGGGTCACAACTACCAGCCAGTGTCCCATGTACTTCACTTAGCAAACAAAGGCCATAAACTCAACCTGCTGGAAGCCCTGGAAATTAACAAACATCTTGCTCACAGTCCAGATCTCATCCTAAATGACCAGACACAACTCAACACTTCCCCTCTCCTAAACTTCATATAATCATCTTTGTTGTTCATTACTTCCCACACCCTCTCTTCCTACATAATCCCATTTTCCTGTAGTCATTAAGTTGTTTTTATTTGTTGCAGTTGTCTTTGTATTCCACATATGCTGTAGTTTCAATAGTTAAGGGTTTGCTTTTAACTTGTACTTGTATTACTGTCCATGTTTAACTCCCCTTGTAGTTGTCTCATCAAATACTGTTCATATTTTACTTTGCTCATTTATTTAATGTAAACTGGTATACAGCCACTGCTTTGATTATAAAGTTAATGTTAAAATGCAGTACCACCACACTCTCAAACTGTAGGTTCCCTCAAACACCTCAATTTTCCTGCATTTATTAATTTCTGTTTATCGTATTGATATAGCTTAAGTTCTTCGTGTATTCTGTATTTACATTGACAACTGTCTCTTCTTTTTTAATTGGTTGTGTATCACTCTCCATGTTTCATACCTCTTGATGCAGCCTTGCCTAGTACTAAGTTTATCTTATTTCAATAGTTTTGTTTATCAATAGATACCGTTATGTAGGCATGTTATTCTTATATTGTGCTAAATGTTTTTCTGTCAACTCCATTGTTATTTATGTACTGTTCAGTTTTTACTATTTCATTGCAAAGATGTTACTCACTGTATGTTTCTACTTCACTCTAGATGTGTTACTTCTCTTCCAGTGTTGTCTGCTAACATTTAACTTCTTTGGTGATAATACTCAGTAAATGCCTGAAGATGGCCTTGTAAGCCGAAAACCGGTTAGCAATAAAAATAATATTGTAGAACAAAAGCAAACTGGTGCTTTTCATTTATTATTATAATGTTGTTCTACCAAGAACCGACGGAAGATTCTGTTAATATGATAAAATGTGCCACAACAGCACAATTATCCGTCTTTTATAGTAGATTACTGAGACAAAAAGCTAAATCAACACAACACATTTGGTTTAACAAACAGTGTTTGCAACGCAAAATCACGCCAAAATACGTCTCCATAAAGTCAAGAGGAACATCCGCCGCAGCAAACAAAGCCGTTGACGTCGCAAGATACACGTGGATAAAGGAAGAAATGAAGAAATGGTATCGTGTTCGTGACAACGTGTGTACACATCTAAAAGTGGTACATATGGCAATCACATCTAAGTTACACCCGTGTGAGTTCGATGTTTTCGATCGAGAAGTTCGTCAAAGTGTAAGTGATCTTATTCACGACGTATTTTTGCGTCAGAACAAGAAATTATCTATGATTAGGAAGGTGAGTGAACCTCTAACCTCAAACTGTAAACAAAATTTTTCGCAACGTGTAATTAACTTATCGAACTTGGTTCTGTCCCCAAAGGAACAAAAAGTGCTTGAAAAAGGTTTTAAATATGCTCCTCCCCACCCCCCATCAGAAAAACAACTGGATGTTATGAAAGTTGATATTGAATATGCCTTAACGAAAGACACCACTGCAAAATATATAGTTGCCAATGCACTAAAGAACGAAACCAAATTCGTGTGTAACATCCCACGGTCTATTGACTTTCACACCCTCAAGTCCTTAAAACAGAAATTACAACACCAAGGTATCGTTGCCACAAAATCTGATAAAGGCAACAGCATTGTGCTTTTGAACAAATGTGATTATGTGGATAAAGTTAATGATTTTCTGAATACCACAGGCTTCCAAGTCTGTCCTAAAGACCCTACTAAATTGTTCAAAGAGGATGTTAAATATGCAATCATTTCATGCAAAAGCATATTCTCTGAATTTGAAGTAAAACTGTTAACTAACATAAACCCAATGCCTCCTAGAATGTACGGCCTTCCTAAACTGCATAAACAAGATATTCCTATACGTCCAGTTGTATCATCATTCACTGCTCCATCTTACAAACTAGCCAGTAAACTGGATGTCCTAATTAAGAGCAAGACTAAATTTAAACCAAAGCATGGTATTTCAAACTCTGTGGTATTTCAAACTCTGTGGACCTAGTAAACAAGTTAAAAGGTATATCTGTCTCACACAGTGATAAATTAGTATCCTTAGATGTCAGCAGTTTGTTTTCTAACATACCAGTAGTAGAATGTATAGACATTCTGACAGAGCTGATGCACAAGTCTAATGTCAATCCTGTGGAATTGAATGACTTGAGACTTGCCACACAGACCTGCCTTGCACAGAACTATTTCCAGTTCCAAGGCACTCTTTATAAACAATTAGATGGCTTAGCTATGGGTTCCCCTCTTAGTCCACTGTTGGCTGAAATATTTATGGACCATTTTGAACAAAATTTTCTAAAAACAGAACCTTTGAGTGCAAACATCAAATACTGGTTTAGATATGTAGATGATGTCCTGTGTATGTGGACTGGTACTACAAGACAACTCAACACATTCTTGAAAAACCTAAACGGTCAACATAAAAATATCCAGTTCACTATGGAAATTGGCAACAAATCCATAAACTTCTTAGATCTCACCATTGACATCAGTACACACACACATTGTTTCAAAATTTACAGAAAAACAACAACTACAGACACAGTAATACCTTCTTGCTCACAACACCCCATAGCTCACAAACATGCAGCTTTCCACTCAATGGTACACCGTCTCATACCCATCCCCATGTCCAGAGATGATTTTAAAGCAGAGTTAGATACAATAAAATTTATTACCTCAGCCAATGGCTACAATCCAGTTCTTATTGACCACATCTTGCACAGGAAACAAAAACGGAAAATTATACCCCTCCTCTATGCCCCACCTGCTTCCCCATCCACTGTCTGCAAGAAATGGTGTACTCTACCATTTCTAGGTAAGGTATCACAGACTATAGCCAAAGCACTGAAATCCTGCAAGTATAGGGTTTCCTACTATGTCAGGAACACTACAGCCCAGTGTGTTTTTAATAGCAAAGATAAGATCCAGTTATTAGCCAACAGTGGGGTATACAAAATCACCTGTTCTGATTGTGACAAATTTTACATTGGTCAGTCAGGCAGAGACATATCAACTAGGCTGGCTGAACATGAACGCAGCTGGAGGTTGCAGAATTCAGACTCTGCATTTGCTGAGCATGTACTGAGTGAGGGTCACAACTACCAGCCAGTGTCCCATGTACTTCACTTAGCAAACAAAGGCCATAAACTCAACCTGCTGGAAGCCCTGGAAATTAACAAACATCTTGCTCACAGTCCAGATCTCATCCTAAATGACCAGACACAACTCAACACTTCCCCTCTCCTAAACTTCATATAATCATCTTTGTTGTTCATTACTTCCCACACCCTCTCTTCCTACATAATCCCATTTTCCTGTAGTCATTAAGTTGTTTTTATTTGTTGCAGTTGTCTTTGTATTCCACATATGCTGTAGTTTCAATAGTTAAGGGTTTGCTTTTAACTTGTACTTGTATTACTGTCCATGTTTAACTCCCCTTGTAGTTGTCTCATCAAATACTGTTCATATTTTACTTTGCTCATTTATTTAATGTAAACTGGTATACAGCCACTGCTTTGATTATAAAGTTAATGTTAAAATGCAGTACCACCACACTCTCAAACTGTAGGTTCCCTCAAACACCTCAATTTTCCTGCATTTATTAATTTCTGTTTATCGTATTGATATAGCTTAAGTTCTTCGTGTATTCTGTATTTACATTGACAACTGTCTCTTCTTTTTTAATTGGTTGTGTATCACTCTCCATGTTTCATACCTCTTGATGCAGCCTTGCCTAGTACTAAGTTTATCTTATTTCAATAGTTTTGTTTATCAATAGATACCGTTATGTAGGCATGTTATTCTTATATTGTGCTAAATGTTTTTCTGTCAACTCCATTGTTATTTATGTACTGTTCAGTTTTTACTATTTCATTGCAAAGATGTTACTCACTGTATGTTTCTACTTCACTCTAGATGTGTTACTTCTCTTCCAGTGTTGTCTGCTAACATTTAACTTCTTTGGTGATAATACTCAGTAAATGCCTGAAGATGGCCTTGTAAGCCGAAAACCGGTTAGCAATAATAATAATATTGTAGAACAAAAGCAAACTGGTGCTTTTCATTTATTATTATAATGTTGTTCTACCAAGAACCGACGGAAGATTCTGTTAATATACACTTGGATATATCAGTTGTCACATAGTGCAGCCAAAAGACCTACCTCATAAGCTTCTGAGCGGCCTTCAAGACAGCAGTGTGATAGTATCACCGAACTCTCGGCTGTGCGGTTCTACACTGTCAGATGTACTGTTTAAAAAAGTGTACATGAACATCATCATTCCCAGCAAAGTCGTTATTTATTTGACCCAAGAGCTAAATAATTATTTGAACGAGATCGGTAAACATTCACCTTTACTTCAAAGAGAGTAAGCCATATAAACTACAAAACCTGTGTTGGTCATCACTTGATCAGGAAGTAGTCAAGAATGGACTAGTGAACCCTAATTGACCATTTCCGAACGAAATAGAGGTTTTGCTTTTGGCATCATTTAGTTTCCATAGTCAATCAGTGATGTTTCGTTTCTTGGGAGCAGAGTAAAAGTTATATGTCAAGCACGTTGTTTGTAGCTTAAAAAACATTTATCTTTGGTAGGAAGTTCTCTGGCGTCTGAAAGGTCAGCCTATGAATTACATTATTTCTGATGAAAGGAGCCAATTTAAATACCATCACATTGTTGTTGTTGTTGTGGTCTTCAGTCCTGAGACTGGTTTGATGCAGCTATCCATGCTACTCTATCCTGTGCAAGCTTTTTCATCTCCCAGTACCTACTGCAACCTACATCCTTCTGAATCTGCTTAGTGTATTCATCTCTTGGTCTCCCCCTACGATTTTTCCCTCCACGCTGCCCTCCAATACTAAATTGGTGATCCCTTGATGCCTCAGAACATGTCCTACCAACCGATCCCTTCTTCTGGTCAAGTTGTGCCACAAACTTCTCTTCTCCCCAATCCTATTATCCATCACATTATAGGAAGAGTATTTATGAACAGACTGGACAATAAATATTGGCCGATGGACTAATTCATTATTGAAATTTTAACTACTGTCAGGTACTTGTTATTGCTAAGTGTTGTATTTTGCTTACTATCTAAATTGTTCATTTCATTTTTGAAAAAGCATTTTCATTTTTGTCAGCAAAATCAGCTGTTTTCACATTATTTTTACAAAGTAAAAGCATATATTTGACTACGTAAAAGAGAAAGGAAATTATGGCAACAGTAATAAATCAAAAACTTAACAATTCATTCACTCATTCGTCCATAGTTTATAATAAAAGTAGGAAACAGCTTATCTGCCTCCTGTGTCTGCATCGTATGTATTTGTTTGCTTGTAGCCCTTGGAAACAGACAACACGAAACACAGATTGCTGTATCCTCAATCTACACCATTTAGCACTAACTCTTCGTAATACTCTAATCGTGATATGATCCTCGATTACAACATAACTTTTGAGCAGAGTTTAAAAAAATTTTAATCAATAGAGAAATACTGATCATTATTTTTACAGTGCAGCTTCTCGCTACTTTTAGAGAAAAGCAGTGAACGACGGACAGACAAAGTTTTCTTTTTCATATTCTGATTCTAAGGGTCTTGAAATGTATGAGGCAAAAATCTAATGGAGCCTTACAATTTTTGAAACTTTGTTCAGCATGAACGTTTTTTACTGGAAGTAACAGCAATAAAAAACCGAAAATCGGTCATTTCAAAATAGGGATGTTTTGAGCGATTTAAACTGTCCGGTTAAACTACAGATGAAAATAATCAGTGCATCCGGAGACCGGTTGTTTCAGCCATAACTGCAATCCCTAATGTAGATTCCACAACGGGAAACATTGTGACAAATATTAAGAATTAACTGTTTCCAGAAACAATAATGATGATAACAGAATTAACCAGAATTATGGTGGCGATGAACCACATGAACCACGCTGATTTTAAAGCTATTATACTATGAAACTTTCAAGCAGTGCCAAAACTACTGAAATATTATCGCAAAAAACGCCGTAACAACTACTGTCAAACATTTCATTCCTTCCAGTAAGGGAACAATGAAGATTAATTTTTTTTTTATTTTTAAAATCCAAGTAATTGTAGTCACAAAATCACTGAAACAAAATAAGCGTGAAAACAATGTACGAATCAGGGTAATGAAACAAAAGTTAGCCCTAACTGAGGACAACATTGCAACATAATATCTAAGACAGGAAAAATAAAGTGAGATTCATCTGTCGCCACAATGGGCTAACCTGGAGTTTCTTTATGGGACACATTTGCAATTTAGTAACAAATGTATCAACTTTTCTGAGTTTTCTTTAATCTAAATACACAAAAATATTTGTCATAAGTCCGCAGCTCGTGGTCGTGCAGTAGCGTTCTCGCTTCCTGCGCCTGGGTTCCCGGGTTTGATTCCCGGCGGGGTCAGGGATTTACTCTGCCTCGTGATGACTGGGTGTTGTGTGATGTACTTAGGTTAGTTGGGTTTAAGTAGTTCTAAGTTCTAGGGGACTGATGACCATAGCTGTTAAGTCCCATAGTGCTCAGAGCCATTTGTCACAAAGTTTGTCAGGTTGGTGGTATTTCTTTTTTTAATAGTCTTAAAATCCAAATAATTATACGCACATCCTCACTGAAACAAAATAAGAACAAAAAATGTGAACTGCGTTAATCAGGGTAATATAACAAAACTTCCACGTACTTGTTTACACAGGTCACAACACTTACATTTTAACGAAATTCTCCAAGTGAGGCAATTATTTCGAACTGTTAGACACTTACGTACAATTTCAGTTGTATGAGAGAAGAAGTCATCCTATATTCAATACAATATTCTGAGATACTGTGTGATATTTAGAAAAAAAGCTATACTGCGGAATTGTTACACTTATTTGTGCAGTTATCTGTGTTATTACAGCTACAATCTATAGAAATAACTTTTTCGCTTTCCAGTGGCTGAAGAATTTTTTTGTAAAATTTTGCTCTTACCCAGAATGGTCTGCATGTGTAACTTATTTACATTGTACCTTGAGTTAGTCAGCTCATTAAAGTTATCGGCAGCAGCAGAAAGTTTCGAAGGAACTTACGGACATGTTTTTCCACGTGGTCACTAGCTCAGTTGTAATTGTAGCTTCCATAATTAATAGTAATACCATGCAAGAACACACTGCAGCAGAGGTATGATGATCTTAATTAAAGTACTAAAGAAGAGAAAGCTGGAGTGCGCTGTTGTCACTGAGTAAGTCCTCAGTCTTCAAGTTGCCCGGTTTCCTGATAATGGACATATTAAGCAACAACTACACCTAACGGTGAGGACGGGTACGCTAATGGTGCAGAGCCAGAGGAAGTTAGCCAGTTAGCCACATTTCGCTCGTCTGCTAGCGTCGGATAAGCGCAAATGCAAGTGTATTTGGTCATTTGCTGCAGTTCACAACATGTCTTTCTACCGCCGGCGCGCCGGCCAGTGTGGCCACGCGGTTAAAGGCGCTTCAGTCTGGAACCGCGCGACCGCTACGGTCGCAGGTTCGAATCCTGCCTCGGGCATGGATGTTTGTGATGTCCTTAGGTTAGTTAGGGTTAAGTAGTTCTAAGTTCTAGGGGACTGATGACCTCAGATGTTAAGTCCCATAGTGCTCAGAACCATTTGAACCATTTTTGAACCGCCGGCGCAGGATAATCACTTTACTTCCGAATTTCCAGACTGCAGCGGGTATGGAGATATCACTCTCAAGCCACACATCAACTCAACCTAAACATTACGAACTGTGACAGTATGTGTGCGGGACTATATTGTGGGCAAGAGTGTAATGTATGCATAATGTACATAGTAGTGGCAGTATGTTAGATATATGTATGACACTCTAATCAGTACCATATAAAACTATATCATCGTGTGAACACAAACTGTATAAAACAATTAGAATAGGTTATGATTACTTCAACAAACTCTGAAAGACGTTTTTTCTTGTAATATAAACTACATAAGATAAAAATATGATCATATCATCTAGTTCTTGAAATACTTGCATTAAATTTCGAAAGTAATACTGAAAACTTTTTGAAATTACCGCTGTTTTAGGCTAAGTCCCTAAAGATATTTCATTGTAAACTCATGTAACACAATGTTATGTATTTATAGACAGCTTAGCTAGTAGATGGGCTGTTTTCTATCTCTGTTCCTTCAGTTTCTTCATTATTTTCTTACTCTGTAAAGTTATACGCTACTTTTGTTTGAATGTCCTCCAATGTTTGAATTTTCACATAACTACAGATTCTCATAAATTGCATATTTCCAAATACACCGTACGTATATGTAGTATGTGATGTGAGATTCTAGATATTATATGTACAGTCTCAAGAATGCACGCCATACATAACACACAGGCTAAGATGGTAAGAACTGTGCCCCTTACTTGAAGTCATTAAAGATCACCTAACTCACGTTGAGCAAACAGTAGGGCTGAACAAAACTGACTGACAAGGCACAATGCATCTTGTAGAGGGTATAGTATGGACATATTGGTATAACTAATGCCGGGAGATGGTTTTAAAGTAATTCACACAACATGAAAAATTTGTGGAAACGCGTCGATTTACTGGAGGCTAGTTTATCCCAGGGATGTATTCAGAATTGACCATGGCCAGCTGGGGAGCGGCAAAGGGAAGCGACAATAGGCATTTTAGGGTGGCTCAAGCTCTGAGAAAGCGGCAACGGGGCATGGCCTCCAGCTGCCTTAAGATGAGTGACATTGAATGGGTGGTTGACCCCATGCTGGTGTACAGGGAAGCAGACAGAGAACTTGTACGCCTGTTGATAAATGTCCATCGTCCCATTTTCAGTGAAACATGTGAGTAAGCCCCACAAAGCTACCGTGGAGTGGTCAACAGAGACCAAAATATGCGTGTTTGTGACTATAGCAACTTCACGCTTAATTCACGGTCCTCAGAGTCTGAAGTAAATCAGGTGAAGAGTGGCAGAATGAAATACGCTGGCCTCCGATGGGAATATAGGACCAAGGAATTATAAGTACTCTCCTGGGAGTCAGAACTCCGGAAAAATTGGTGTTTTGTGCAGACGCTAACCTTGATTGGTGGCCTGAGAGGAGCTAAATAGCAGAAGTTGAGAGGAAGGGAAATTTTGTGGGAATTTGTTCAGTTTCCAGAGCAGGCATTGGTCGGCACTGGGAAGCGAAGCATAATTAACGCGACTTGCGCTGCAATTGGCGTAAGTGATTTTGCTGGAGGGGAAACTGAGGTGAAGAGCGGACTGGCAGAAGTCTCAGTAGTGGTCTTCCGTTCCCAGCTTGCCTAGTGTGCGTACGTGGCGTTCTTTACTCAGCTTGCCTGAGAAAGAGTGAGCATCTTTGCAGTTTAGGACTTAGCAAATGGAACGATTGAGCTTGGAGATAGGAAGTTTTGGTTCAGCCATGAACTGAGCAAGATAGCTAGGAGTGAATAGACGAGCGCAGCCTTGCAGCACCATGAAGTCAGCGGACATCCGCACAATGACGCCGCTCCGCCATGCTGTATTTAGTGATATTGTGCCTGCTCTGGCCACTGATTAATTTGTTGGACCACGTCGGCAAAGTTTGCACAAGGGTTTCATGGGCTGTGTATTGTAGAATTCTTCTCACACTTCGCATTACGCCTTTGTCAGTCGATAGGAATTACTTTTGAGTTATCACACTTTACTCCACATAAACGCAATTTATTACTGCTGCCTGATCGGAGAGTCTTGTAATGTGATGATTGAAGGTCAGGAGTTGAAATAAATTTGTGCTAATCGACTACATCTGTTTTCAATCAAGTAGTTGAAATCCCATGTCACTTTCTTAATTAATTTTATGTTCAACATTTTCATGTGGTGTTCAATAGCTGAATATAACATCAATGTGCGTTATCCGATATTGCGGCAGTTTTGCACTCTCTGTTGATCTGTTAGTCAATTAGCTGGGGCGAACACACGCCAAAACCAGATAAGTGATGGGTGGGGTGTTGCACAGGTATCGAAATAAATAAGCTGACCGTAATCAAATATTATAATACTGAAAGTGTGAAATAGGGGTCATACACAATGTTCAAATGAGGGAATACTGCCAAACAAAATACTTCTTTAAAAATTCCTTTAAGGCTTTTGTGCTGCAGTTTAGGAGCTCACCTTCACACTGTCGACTTCAAAAATGCTTCTAAAACTGAAAGATTACTCTTTATAAAACCACTGCCCTTACGTCCATGTAACACAAAAACTTATTGTGAAAACAGTGACAGGAAGGATTCAGAGAATGAAGGATCAATAAAGCTTACCTACGTCTATTGTAGTATTGTTTAGCATTTTCTATGCCGAATGAAAAATGAAAGTTCTCTCAATGCACCAGCATGGATTAAGGATAACGAGTCATACGAAACACGGCTTGCTTTTTACACACACCATATCTTACGAAGATTAGATGCAGGTGAGTATCTTTCTTAATTTCCCATGGGACTTTCGACACCGAGTAACACCATCTGTTAACAACCGCGAAACTATCACACAGAGCACTTTCACAGATGTGCGCCTGGCTAGACGAACTGTTGACTAGTGGAACATAGTACATTGCACTTCATGGCAAATGTTCAGCCGAACAAAAGTGACTTAGAGCTGTCACAGGGAAGTGGAGGAGGATTTTTGTCGTTCTCAGTACTCGTAAACTGTTTATCACATACGTTCAGCAGCACAATATCATTCATTGACTCTTTTGTTTACGGAATAAGTGTCGTCGTTAGACCACCGTATGGAAATGCAGAACGACTCAGATTATGTCTACTTTGTGCAATGAAGGCCAACTGTCTTTGGATGTGGATAAACACAATTTAATGCCTAGAACAGCACGAAGCTGAAGACAAGGATAGAGACCAGAATACATAAAACGGAGAGACTCTTTCAGATAACAAGAAATATACGCTGTCGGGAAAAAAATCCACTACCCTAGAGACCGTATTCAGTGGTACCAGGTATGATACGTGTGTCCTGTGGTGTTATTGTGTTGGTGATTCGTTTGTTGGGGTCTTCGGCTATCAGATGGCGCTCAATAGGCCCATCTGGGCAACTTTTGGAGCTTTTGTTTTCGGTCTGTAGGCAGTAACTGTGCTTTACAGGAAAACAGTGTTTACACCATTCTTTCCAGGGACCAAAGATGCCGCACAGGTTCTTGCGTACTCCTGTAGAACCGTTTCAGTGATTTGAACGGGTTATACTGTGGGCCCGCGGGAAGCTGGGAGGACTTATCGACGGATTGCTGCACACGATGCAGAAAATGTGTCGGTGGTGTGTGGTTGTTTACAAGAGTGGTCTCGTGGACATATCCACACCTGTAGACCAGGTTCTGGACGTTTTCATCATACCGGCGCACATGAAGATCGACACATCATCCAGGGACGAAATCCGGACGCACATTGCACCTGCTGTTACCAGGGATCATTGGGAATCGTCCTCAGCAGCACTAAGATCATATGTGCCCATGGCCAGGCTACCATTGACAGCACTTCGCCAAGCACGGCTACTCTGGCAGTGAAAGAATTGACTAGAGAGTGGAATGGCGGTCTTGTTGTCTTCCGTGATGAGAGTAGATTCTGTCTGCTTACGGGTTATTGGCGTGCATGTGTATGGCACAGACCTGGTGATCTACCTATTCCAGAAAGCAATCGCCCACGACAGACAGGTCTCATCACAGGATTCATGGCGTGAGGGGGTGGTGGCTTGAGCCTCAACTCGTGCTCTCATTAGGGTAGAGTAACCTGTGCTGGCAGCATTGCGCAAGCTGTTACCCCCTTGCGACTGCCATTTAACAGACAAGACGGCGATGTGCTTTTTCAGCAGGGCAACGCACGCCCACGCTGCGATACAACGTGCTCTTAGAACAGAGCGACCGCTACGGTGGCAGGTTCGAATCCTGCCTCGGGCATGGATGTGTGTGATGTCCTTAGGTTAGTTAGGTTTAAGTAATTCTAAGTTCTAAGCGACTGGTGACCTCCGAAGTTAAGTCGCATAGTGCTCAGAGCCATTTGAACCATTTTTGAGCAACGTGCTCTTCCTGGTGTACAACAAACGTGCCCGCAAGATCAGTGGATCTCCCTCGACGTAAGGGCCATGATGAACTTAATCCATCATGAGGACCCATAAGAACCATGGCCGAACCGCAACAAAATGTACAGGATGCTTGGGACATTGTATTATGGGATGCCACTCGGCGACTTTATGATCGTTTGACAAGGTATCGTCGGTTGAAACTCAGCACCTTTATGTTCGTTTGCATGCAAGAATACATGCCTGTGTTGCTTCTGGCGGAAGTACACACTGTACACTGCCGCGATTATTTGCGCAACCTTTACTGTCAGATGTGTGTTTCGTTTGTTCCAAATTTGTTATCATATACTCCAACAATGATGAACTACCTGTCACGTCAGTTTTGAATAAAATGTAGTTCTTCTAGAGGACGTTGAGCTCTTTTTCCATCAGTGCATATACTAAAAAAATCTGTATTCTGGACCACAAAATTGAAACACTATGATACAGAGATCAGAGCAGAAATACGTTTTGGTGTGGGGTTTCTTAAATTAAAAGAATGATACTAAGTGCCAAATGCAGAAGCGAATCACAACACTGATTAGAGTCTAATACAGAAATATGCCTGCAAGCTGAATAGCCAACAGATTTGGTGAGAAAAAAGAAATTGAAATGCTACGGACACTTATGCAGCTTCAATAGTGACAGGATAACTGAAGGAATCGTTAACTTACTGAAGAACCAGAAATTCAAAATCATGTGTCTGAGAGAAGTAGGAAAAAGAGTGTCTGGGATCCTACAAGAAAAAGGTCATCATGGATCCTACAAGAAAAAGGTGCAAGAGAGAAGTTAGGCTTTCAAGAAAGAAACAGTCAAAAGCTGGAAGAAAGTGGGCACAAGGAGTACGCCGATTGTGGCACTATTTCCGGAAGTTGGCTCTACGATGCTGGGTGTAGTATTTGCCCAGCAACGTCATGGAAAACGTGTTTGTTGTCTCTGACGGATAGTGTGCGCTCGGCGGCGGGAAAGTAAGCTACTTGTGGGGAGTGACGGCAGGTGCGGCCCTGGCAGTGTTGCGAACAGAACAGCGTAGCTATAGCGTAGCAAGTAAAATTGACATTTGAACGACCGCCTTCACAGCGTCTGTTTACGGGTGGTGAAGACTGCTGTAACGTGCGTCAACGTGTGTCCCAATGTGTGTGAGATCCAGGGTGCTTATCACCACAGCAGTGTGCCAAGAATCCTGGGAGCAGTCTTGCACCCTGTTTCAATGCATGAACAAACAGGATGAACCGCCGTAGTGAGGTACAGGCAGCCGTTGTGGGATGGCGGCTCGGCTAGCACACGTGCCATTAGAAAAGCGGAGCTTCAATGGGCCGGTAAGTACCCGAGACGTTTAATAACAGTTCTAAGTAAATGAGTTTTCAATCTGTTGGTGAAATACACATTCTGAAACAGCAGCTCACTGTGGGTTGCTTTCGTTCAGTCAAGAAGTGCTACTTCGTCGCTGTCAAAGAAACAGGTATTCTAACTGTATGCTAAATGATTGTTCAGTTTAAAGAAACAAGTGAAAGTTGGTTTCCAGCGGCATGGCTGACGTGAATTACCGGGTAACTGTTATTTATTATTGCCTGCTTATAGAACTACCAGAATATTTTACTTTAGTATATTAGTCTTGAAAGTGTAAATTTTGTGTTATTCCATGCAGTAGGAATTTCTGTATCGGAAAAAATTAAAGTTTGCTGTTCTGAAGAATTAGCAATGGGAATGCATTTGCTAATCAACAGTCTGTAAAGTATTGATATTTATTATATTTCTTGAAACTAAAGGATCATTTCTCATTTCGGTCTCTATAAGGAGTTGTCAAATGAAATCAGGACACTTGGAAAAATAAGTAAGTAAATTGTTTATTATTTCAAAAGTAATTACCATAAGAGCTAATACATTTATCTCACTGTGGGACGAGACGGACAACGCGCTCATGGAAAAATGTTTGCAGTAACCTTTGGAGCCATGATAGTACCCAGGCGTGCACCTCTTCGTCCGAAGGAAATCGACAGCCAGGAATACTTTCCTTCAAGTCTTCAAAAATATGAAAGTCACATGGAGAGAGATTGGGACTATGTGGAAGGTGCGTAACGATTTCCCGGCAAAACGTCTGCAGCGCAATCGAAAGAATCTTTACAACATGTGGGTACAACTTAACCACGCCACTTATCTATGCACCCGTTTGATTCACTGTATTCTAGGTGGCATTTATCGTCAGGGAGACTTGTTTACAGTTGTCACCTGTGTGTCTTCAAAGTGTCGGTTGTGTACATATACTACAGGTAGTGCATTAATTGAAAGTGCTCAGTTTAAAGAACGCAGGACATTCATATTGTGAACTCTCTGACATGATTTTTGTGTACGGCCTATCGCAGTTGTCAAGCTACAGTTGAAGACAGAAATCAGTATTAGGTTAAGGTTAATGCGATGAATTTAACAAGTAGGCATCATAGAAGAAGTTGAAGTAAGTCACAGATTCGCTGCTAATATTCTAATAAGACACTGTAACCCATAGAATAATGTAAGAAATGCTCGAGGAACATACGTGGGAACTGGAAGAAGTAGTTCTCGCAAAACCGTATCTGGTAAAACTTTAAGGTACCATATTCGAGGAAGACTGTGCCCACTCCCATTCTGCTGTCACCATCGAATTTTATCTTGCGTACATCGCGAGAATAAGATTAGAGCGATTAGTGTGCGCATATATATTTGTAGGCAACCATTGTTCTCTCGCTCAATATGCGAGTACAATACGGCAGAGAAGAGCTAATATTGGTACAAAGCTCATTTCACCATGCGCAGCGTAGACGGCCGCAGAGTATGTGCGTAGACGTAAATGGGGATGTAGATACAAAGAGTTCCACATTTCTCTCCGTATTCCTATTAAAAACTTATACTTATTCATGCAGTGCTATCGTTGTCAATTGTGATGAAGCTCTCTTTGCTTCTGTATCAAATTTCAAACACTGGTATTCAGGCAATGTGGATCGAAACATTGCCGGCCGAAGTGGCCGTGAGGTTGAAGGCGCTGCAGTCTGGAACCGCAAGACCGCTACGGTCGCAGGTTCGAATCCTGCCTCGGGCATGGATGTTTGTGATGTCCTTAGGTTAGTTAGGTTTAACTAGTTCTAAGTTCTAGGGGACTAATGACCTCAGCAGTTGAGTCCCATAGCGCTCAGAACCATTTGAACCATCGAAACATTTTGCGTAATGCGTGTTGCACTACGCTCTTGAATTTTGTCCCTGATCCTCAGATACTCAGCTCCAGGAACGTATGATGTCAGTTACATAAATAATCAGAGTTCTGTTTCTTATCACACGTACTAAGCACAAATACCCTGTCGACAAAAGACATGAAGGACCCAGAGAAGGAGGAGGGACAGAAATGAAACTTCTCGAATCGAAAGGGTATTTGACGTTATTCCAATGATTACAAATTCGAGTAGTAATTTATGATACACAGAATCTAGCAATACGAGCTCCCTTATCAGTCCGACACTGCGCACCCTCTGGCCTGCATGCTGCCTTCATTCCCGTGGCGAGGGGGCAAAGTCGGTGTATCTTCTACCGATGCAAGTCGGCCCACATATGTTGTAATTGATCCTTGACAACATCTATGCCTCCCCTCACGTTCCTACTCGCATAACAGTGTCCTCAAAACTGGAAATTGTGCGATTCGACCCACCGGACAAATAGACATCAACAACGCGGCTCCTTTCAAACTCTGTCAAGTCCTGATTAAGCTGTCTCACACGAGTATGCAGTTTCTCCGTGTCCTTTAGTGTAATCACTCAGTATCTGACACTGTTCAGGCCTCTTATACAGGGTGTTACAAAAAGGTACGGCCAAATTTTCAGGAAACATTCCTCACACACAAATAAAGAAAAGATGTTATGTGGACATGAGTCCGGAAACGCTTAATTTCCATGTTAAAGATCATTTTAGTTTCGTCAGTATGTACTGTACCTCCTCGATTCACCGCCAGTTGGCCCAATTGAAGGCAGGTAATGTTGACTTCGGTGCTTGTGTTGACATGCGTCTCATTGCTCTACAGTACTAGCATCAAGCACATCAGCACGTAGCATCCACAGGTTAGTGTTCATCACGAACGTGGTTTTGCAGTCAGTGCAATGTTTATAAATGCGGAGGTGACAGATGCCCATTTGGGCAATAGCCGTGGCGAGGTACGTTTGTATCGAGACAGATTTCCAGAACGAAGGTGTCCCGACAGGAAGACGTTCGAAGCAATTGATGGGCGTCTTAGGGAGCACGGAACATTCCAGCCTATGACTCGCGACTGGAGAAGACCTAGAACCACGAGGGCACCTGCAATGGACGAGGCAATTCTTCGTGCAGTTGACGATAACCAAATGTCAGAGTCAGAGATGTTGCTGCTGTACAAGGTAACGTTGACCACGTCACTGTATGGAGAGTGCTACGGGAGAACCAGTTGTTTCCGTACGATGTACAGCGTGCGCAGGCACTATCAGCAGCTGATTGGCCTCCACGGGTACACTTCTGCGAATGGTTCATCCAACAATGTGTCAATCCTCATTTCAGTGCAAATGTTGTCTTTATGGATGAGGCTTCATTCCAATGTGACCAAATTGTAAATTTTCACAATCAACATGTGTGGGCTGACGAGAATCCGCACGCAATTGTGCAATCACGTCATCAACACAGATTTTCTGTGAACGTTTGGGCAGGCAGTGTTGGTGATGTCTTGATTGGGCCCCATGATCTTCCACCTACGCTCAATGGAGCACGTTATCATGATTTCATACGGGATACTCTACCTGTGCTGCTAGAACATGTGCCTTTACAAGTACGACACATGCACGATGGAGCTTCTGCACATTTCAGTCTAATTGTTCGTACGATTCTCAACAACACATTCGGTGACCGACAGATTGGTAGAGGCGGACCAATTCCATTGCCTGCACGCTCTCCTGACCTCAACCCTCTTGACTTTCATTTATGGGGGCATTTGAAAGCTCTTGTCTACGCAACCCAGGTACCAAATGTAGAGACTCTTCGTGCTCGTATTGTGGACGGCTGTGATACAATACGCCATTCTCCAGGGCTGCATCAGCGCATCAGGGATTCCATGCGACGGAGGGTGGATGCATGTATCTTCGGTAACGGAGGACATTTTGAACATTTCCTGTAACAAAGTGTTTGAAGTCACGCTGGTACGTCCTGTTGCTGTGTGTTTCCATTCCATGATTAATGTGATTTAAAGAGAAGTAATAAAATGAGCTCTAACATGGAAAGTAAGCGTTTCCGGACACATGTCCACATAACATATTTTCTTTCTTTGTGTGTGAGGAATGTGTCCTGAAAGTTTGGCCGTACCTTTTTGTAACACCCTGTGTACGTACCTGGACTGGTAAAAACATTGAACTCGAAAAGACTATACTCTCGGAGTCGTACTGTCACAGAGAACTGTAACTATAATCACTTACATACCTGCCGATGGTGTTTACGTGTCCGAAGTTACGTTGGCATCGGACCATGTCTTCTTATTGCATCGCTTTTTTCTCTTATAATGTATCTCCCTTAACATTCCCTTGAACCACCACTGCCATTTATGCTGTAGCCCTCTGAAACTTACTTATCGACTTTTCTGCTTTAACTGCATCTGAATGTTGGCATCTGAACGATATATATGGATTGTATGCCGTAAGCGACTAATAGTTACTACAATTTCATACTTATTTAACTGCTTAGAATGAACCCTGTTTTTTCCATTTCCCACTCAAATAAGTAGAAACCTTCTATCAATAGCCTAATGGGCAAAATCGCTAAGAAAGGTTCTGAAAGATGGAGAAATACGCAGACCACACAAATGCCCTTACTGACGTCGATACTTATCAGTAATCGTTGCCCCTCGTGACATTTCTCATGACTAGCTGCTGAAGCTGAACTTTGTATTCAGTTGAAACTTCCGGGCTGAGAGGCCGTGGTCGATGTATAAAATTTCCACCTGACGTTTCGTCTCCACCTGCGGGAGACATCTTCTGAGGTCGTCCGGCTACTGCCACTGAGGTTCCAGGTACTCTCGCATTTATAGAGCGCATAGAGGGCACCACCATTCATCACGTGATGCCAACGGTATGCCTATCTTTGGAAGGCGTCTTCATTCTCGATTAAGAGTAATCGATTGTCATTCTGCTGGCGCAACGTCGATATTCATATTTTGTCCAACTTTAAAACTTCCTCTTTTCTATTAAAATTGTTATGGTGTTTGTGAATTTCTATTGCTTCTCTATACGTGCGCGCATGATAATGGGATGTTCGTACTAGACCGCTTGTCTCATTAAATTTAATTTCGTGATTCCCACCTCAAAAAACATGCTCAGCTACGGCCGATTTTTCGATGTGTCCTAAGCGACAGTTTCTTTTATGTTCGGTTAAGCGGGTGTTTACACTTCTTTTCGTTGTTCCAATATACACTTGTCTACAACTGCATGGAATTTTGTATGCTCCATGTGTTGCTAGGGGATGTCGGGCGTCTTTTGCAGTTCTTAAATATTTCTTAATCTTCTTGGTGGGTCTGAAGATTGTTTCGATCCCATACTTGGCCAGAACTTTCCCGATACGGTCCGTGATCTTATTAATGAAAGGTAGGAAAACTTTTCCAGTAGGTGACCGTTGTTGCTCTGGACGACTGGCTTCTTTTCTTCTTTGATGGAGGGCTCGATCAATTTCCTTGCTGGTATATCCGTTTATCATGAAGACTGACCGTAGGTGATTCAGTTCATCTTGTAAGTAAGCCGGCTCGCAGATTTTGTTGGCTCTGACCACCAAGGTTTACACGACACCTCTTTTTCGCCTAGGATGATGGTTAGATTCCTTGTGGAGGTGTAGATCCGTGTGAGTGTTCTTTCTATATACATTGTGGCACAGCGTCCCGTCCACCCGTTTAATTACCGACACATCCAGGAAACTGAGTTGACCGTTGCTCTCTTTCCCCATTTCAACTTTAATTACTAGTTCGAAAACGAAGTATTTTCGGGCATACGTTCGTATGAATTTTTTTCATTGCTTTGATTTATGGAACCTGTTCCCTAAGTTTGTAAAATTATTTTTGAATCACCCTGCATACAACTTTATCTTGTCACGTACGTCGTACGCCATTGGAGGATACCTTCTGTGTGGGTCCATAAGTTCCATCGGAGAACGATTTGAATGACATAATTAAACATCTACATGGAATCAAGAATTATTTTTCACCCACGCTATGTAGACCAAAGCTAACTTTAGATTCATATAGTACAAATTTGAAGAGTGCAATATGCTACAAAATTTTTTTAATTATTATTGCTTACAAGTGCCCTACACTTCTCTTATTATTCTTTATTTCTGTCTTTAAGGAAGTAATATTTCTTGAGGGACTCTTTTCTCTTTTCCACTGTATTATTTCTGTTTTATTTCTATCAACGTTTGTCCTTCAACAGGTATTGGAGTTAATTAAAATGACGCCTGCCTAGAATGACTTGTTTGTCTGAAGCGATTTCTCGTGACAAATGAATGAAGACATCATATTGTCATGAACACACAAAGGGGTCATATATGACGCTAACATACGGGCACTTTACCTGGGACAAAGTGGAAGCCGGGATTAGTGTTCTCGAAGTGGGAGATGTGTGGCAGTCATCGTTACTCTCCTTTAAAATTAGATATGAAAGTTAACTAATTACAATTCGCCGGAAGATTTGATCCATATTACTTTCGCTCGAGGAACTACACAGCACGTAAAGACACGCACTTTTGTAAACTTATGAGGACTGGGATCCCTCAACCGACTTCATCAACTGTCTCCTAAGCTACAACTACTCACACATTACGGAGAATATTAAACTGAGAGTATGTCATATTGGTATGTTAAGTTGGGTGTATTTGATGTTGCACCGGAATTTGTTACTTTTCATTAATTTACTTCTATAAGTGTAGTTCTCTTTGTCGCTCGAAATGCTTCGAGCAGATAGTACGTGACTTAACCCCAGCAGTACCAAAGGCATTTTCCATAACGCGTGTTACCGAGGGAGGTGGTGGGTACTGTACGCTCAACCTAAAAAATATTGGAAAAATATTTAAAATTATTGACTTATATTAGTAATACACTTTTTAAAGACGTACAGATGTTTTAGTAACGTCGTGAACATGAAAATATCTTTTAACACACTCTAAGCTATGTCAACACTCTTTCAGTTATGAGTACTGCCAAGGGATCGTTACTTTACGACCAGTCTAAAAAAAAATTGATAATGCAAATGTCGTTAGCTCTTGTTGACTCATACCCACAAAACAGTATTGAAAGACTTAATGGCGTCTAGGTAAGGTCCTGAACTTGAAAATACTGAATATGACATTCACTGGGAAAAGTGACATCTTCTACTAAGAATTAAATTTTTTGGTTAAGTCTGACTGAAAAAATTTATGGAACTAGGTAGAAAATTTCATCAAAGACAATAAATATTTTTTCCAAGTTTTAAAATATAAGGTAAATGAATAGCTCACAAAATTTTCAAAAGTTGGGCATAAAGTGCCAGCCCCCCCTCCCAACCCCCTCTCGGGATTGCGATGTCAACGGTTTGTTGATCAAAACTGAAAATAATAAAAGTGTTACACCAAACGGTTCCCGTACTTTTACTCGCCTACTGTTAGCATTTTAATATTTGTTTACAAATGAAATATGAAAGAACGTAGTTTTTATAAGATGTCAAAGTACAATGTACCCAGCACACCAATGGTTTACTGCAAACAGTACAAACGAAAACAAGGATTTGCACCTAACGTAATTTAATGTTCACAGTGTTAACGTGAAATGTTGGGTGTGCCAGGAATCGACACGCCACAGCCTCGCTGTAAATTTGTGAACCCACACTTCCCAGTCAATCAGTAATAAACTTCCATAGATGCATTTGAACATGACTGCGTGCTCAGCGACCGCTTACAAAGTAAAATTAACATAAATAACAGCCCTCGCTCGCTAAAAAGGTTTCTACACTAGTATGAGTACATTCCTCAGATATAGAAATTTCAGATTTATGCACTGTTATAAGTGCCTTCATCATAAATAAAACTCTCAGATTCCCATCTCACGTATTAAACTCGAAATCAAGCGATGAAGCTTCATTCACAAAATTTGCAAAACAGAATACATAAAAAGCAAGCCACTATGGACTGCTCACATGCATCGATCTACGATAGCATCAGACCTTGGGCTGCTATTGCTGTCAATTTTACTTCATAGGTGCATCAGCTGTCGCTACCTCATTTTCCCCTGTAGTGTTTTACTATGTCCCCTGTTCTCATTCATTGCTGTGCTGTGCCTTTCTTCCTCAACATAACAGTCGGCTGCTATAAAACGGAAATCGGTTATCTCTGTATGCGGGTTACTAAGTTGTGCACTCGTACATAGCTGCAGGCCTTTAACGAAAATACGGAATGCACAAAATGGTCATGGACTTTTTCGAGAAAAACTGAACACTGTACACATAAGTCAGAAAACTTGTGTACCATACCACAGACTGTCTGACAGGTTATATTATCGTTTCTACGTATTGCTCGATGTTTATCTTTTGGAAGATATCGTGTAACCATTAGATAATATCACAATAACTTTTCAGACGAAATATCGCTATTTAAAGTGTTCTTAATCTTTATTTCCTCAAAAATTAAAAAGAACAGTATTTAGGCCCCTTACAACGTGTTATTATCGTCTGTTCCCAGCTAATACGTGCTTTGTATGCAGTTACATAACTTCCCTTTAATCGTGATGTGTAGAATATTGGTAGCTGCATTTTATGTACACCAAACGCCGATAAAATAAATTAAAGCTCACCTTGGTTGAAGAACCTTATTGTTCCACTACAGTGAACTGTTACTTATGATGTTTTCCAAAGTAGTCTGATTCATGCAATGGTAATATTTTCATACTTTATTTATATAAATGATGAAGTTTTCTCTAAAGCCTTTAAACGGCAACATGCTTCCTGATGTTATTTACAGTATAGCATTTTGTGATTGAAATATCGGCAATGGTCCATTATCACTACTTTGTTAAATACGTATGCAGAAATCGGTCCAGTATTCTGTATAGATCCCCCAAAAAATTCTGAAAATCTATTTTGAATAAATTCTAATTATATTTAGCACCAAATGGAGGACTGTTTTTATCAGTAACTCGTCAATGTTCCGCGTAGGATCACAATCTGTATGTATTGCCTACAAACCAATCCATTTAGTGTAGTCTTATCGAGTTTTTCTTAAAAATGAAATGTACTAGTGAAGATGGCTGGTTTCGACTGCAAATCTAAGGCATTCATGGCTTTTTTGGAGAATTTACTCAGGGAACAGTTGATTTTATACTAAACTGGGTGTCCTTGAGCACCGAGTGTTACGATTTTCATACACACTTGAGGGTGAAGCATTGTTTCACACGGTAGCTCTGTACACAAACGTTGCCGCTACTTGCACTATGAAACAATACCAATGAATAAATTTACTTATGCATAGAACGGAAAAATTTAAATGTTATTGTAATATGACGAGTTCAGACCCAGGTACAACATCTATTTTGATAGCTGTATAGTTTGTTAGGTAGTTCAGAACATTACATGATCCTGTGTGCGTGTGCGTGTCTGTTTGTGTGTGTAAACGTATTAAAGGATTTACCAAAAATGTTATTTTGTTAAATAATTTGCCAGTAACTTTTTTCAGCGCTGACTGAATTGTAGATACACAAAAGACCAATACAAAAAGTATTTTGTTCATGACAATGACGTAGTGTGTGTAGCACTGCGGTAAGTGTGATCACTAAGGATGGCGTTTAAATTAGTTCTTGAAGAAGCCGTAATATCGGGTCAATGTCAGTGGGTTTAACCGACGAGATTAGTTGCAGAGGTAAGGAAGTGCTACAAAGTGAGGCTATGAATTTCTGTGCCCTGAGAGGAGCGCCGACGTTCGTCATTTATATTTACTACTGCGTCTATGCCATGTACTCTGACAACTGTGAATAATGTTTCCCATGCATTCACTGAACCTATCAAGCGTTAGGACTACGACATCGTACATTTTCTTAACTCTTAAACACATTAGTCATACCACTAAATTACACAGCTATTACACATTATCGGAAATTCCTTTGTGGCACCAGAATCATCTTCACATGTATCAAAATAATAAATCATAAAGATAAGAATTCTGATACAATCTACATTAAAGCGCCGCGAAATTTCTATAGGCATGCGTATTCAAATACAGAGACTTGTAAACAGGCAGAATACGGCGCTACGGTCGGCAACGCTTATATAAGATGATAAGTGTCAGACGCAGTTGTTAGATTGGTTACTGCTACTACAACGGCAGGTTATCAAGATTTAAGTGAGTTGGAACGTGGTGTTATAGTCGGCGCAAGAGCGATGGGATACAGCGTCACCGAGGTAGCGTTGAAGTGGGGATTTTCTGGTACGACATTTCACGAGTGTACCGGGAATTTCAGGAACCCGGTAAAACATCAAATCTCAGACATAGCTCCGGCTAGAAAATATCCTTCCAGAACAGGACCAACGACGACTCAAGACAGTCGTTCAATGTGACAGAAGTGCAAACCACAGCAAATTGCTGCAGACTTTAATGCTGGGCCATCCACAAGTGTCAGCGTGAGAACCATTCGACGAAACATCATCGATATGGGCTTTCGGAGTTGAAGGTCCACTCATTTACCCTTAATGACTGCACGACACAAAGCTGTACGCCTTGCCTCGCCCGTCAATACCGACATCGGAAAATTGATGACTGGAAGCATGTTGCCTGGTCGGACGAGTCTCGTTTCAAATTGCATCGAGCGGATGGACGTGTGGGGTATAGAGAGAACCTCGTGAATCCATAGACCCTGCATTTCCGCAGAGGGCTGTTCAAGCGGGTGGAGGCCCTGTAACGGAGTAGAACGTGTGCAGTTGGAGTGATACGAGACCCCTAGTACGTCTAGGTGATACGTACTGAAGCATCCTGTGTGATCACCTGCATCATTCATATCCATTATGCATTCCCACGGACTTGGGCAATTCCAGCAGGACAATGCTACACCGTAAACACCCAGAATTGCTACAGAATGGCTCTAGGAACACTCTTCTGTGTTTAAACAATTCCGCTGGCCACCAGGCTCCCTAGACACGAACACTATTATCTGGGATGTCTTGCACCATGCTGTTCAGAAGAGATCTCCACCCCACCGTAATCTTACAGATTTGTTGACAGCCCTGCAGGATTCATGTTGTCAATTCCCTCCAGCATAACAGGCATTAGTCGAGTCCATGCCACGTCGTGTTGCATCGTGTTCATGGGGGCCCTACACGACATTAGGCAGGTGTACTAGTTTCTTTGGCTCTTCAGTGTACATAAACTATCTTATATATCTGTTTTTGATTGACTCTGGGGAACTCCCAGTACAAGCGTGTGAACTGGTATCAGAGTAATAGGATCCATCAATGATCGCCAGCTTCGAACTGGTATGGTAAACGCGGCAGATATGAAGTCTTTCCATATACATACGATAATAGGAAATGTAGAAAGGCAATAAACTTCTTTTTTGAACGTAAATGGGCACACAGTTATTTTCTAACAGTCTAAAAGGATGGCTTTGCGTTCAGCAGTATTAGCCTCACGCCATGCGAAAATGTGCCGGACTGGCAGAACAGCTTTCGCGCGTGCTTCGCGTGGTCTAGCTCGTCCATCTAAAGCGCACCTTCCTCCTTTATTGTGATAGCCCGATCGCGTATTTGCAGCGAGTGCTGACAATCTGGCGTCGCCCTAACCGACTGATCAGCACAGCTTGTGCCTGACGGTGCCAATAGATGATTGCAGATTCACCGCTCGCCGCCTTCGATACAGAGGGACCTAGCGCCAATTACGGGCCGCCTCGGGACCGCGCAGCGGGGCGCACAATCAGCTCCCCTGCCAGCGTCCTCTTTGATTCCACCCCCGCCCCCACCCTTCCCCCTGTAGCGGCCTCGCGCCACATTCCGATCGACCCACAGCTGCCTTCCCTTCCGCAGAGCTCTCTAGCGCCCCCCTGCCCCTTCCTTCCTGCCCCCACCCACTCTCTCTCTCTCGTCCCACTGTCGTCCTTTCACTGAGATTTTCAATAGATCGGTGTGTTTCTGTTGTGCTACTTCTGTGCTTGTGGTCGCCTTGTCTCGCAAACCCCTATTACTCTTACGACGTCTCGGTAACCTTGAAGATGAAAAAAGTTGCTCCTGTATTTTCATTCCTGCTACTGCTATACCAACGTTCAGTCATTAGATATTCTACCGTCTTCTGGTAAATGTCGCACAGTATCACAAACATCTACTGGTACTGTCAATGTTTCACGATATCACTAGCATATACTGAACTTCTAAATATTTTTAGCTGCGGCAAACGCTGACACCAACCGCGCGGACTACAAAAGGGCGAAGGAGTTGCGAAATCATATGCCCACCTGCGAAGGTTGGGTATAAACTATTTTGAAGTACTTGATCGCAGAAGGTTTACAGCATTTCGTTGAAATTCTTGGTCAAAACATTCAGTTCTCTTATTTTGCACAGTGCGACTAGTTTTGGTCATAGTCCATCTTAAAGCTCAGCAGGCGTAAATGGCAGGAATGTTATACCATGACGTAGAAGATTACAAGTTTCTGTTGCAGAACAACCATTCAAACATACTATAAAAATGAATGTGTATGTGTGTGTGTGTGTGTGTGTGTGTGTGTGTGTGTGTGTGTGTGTCTTCCCCGTCTCCTCTGAAACAAGACTTGATACGTGTATCCCTTACTCTGAGGGAACAGTCGATGTGGGGGTAAAAACTATCTTCGTAACAGAGTTCAGGAGATATGACTATATGTACAGTATGATGCACGTAAAATCGCCGCATCTTGCATGACGTTTAAATGTACTACTTGTGTGTATTGACATATGGCACTAAAGGCACCTACAAAATTATGTCATTGTATGACTCGTAGATTAGGAGATCTGATGTCATAAAACCTGAGATACTGAAAAACTGCAGCATCATGCATGAAATTTAAATTTTTTACTTCTTTGTTACTAATTCGATTCGCAACATATTTCGTAGATAGCATTCACACATGCTGCTGAATGTACCTTCACAGATATATCACTGTACGACACTTATTTCAAGATATGACGTCATAAACACTGATATGCGTGAAAAAATGCCACGCCATGCATGAAGTTTGAATACACTTATTCTTTACTACTAAGACACTCCTACAGTCGAGTCAAGTTAAGGAAATCCCTGACTCCTGACAGCGCTTTTTTTACAAGCTTTCAGCTGCTACACAAAGCTGACGCCGGCGCCACAAAGAGTGGCCACTTTTTCCACACGGTGTGCCTGTCTCGTCATTACTTTCCACTGCTGCATCCTCAATCTTTTCAACTTCGGTTAGGCCCCTGATAAACTACTCGTTGGAGCCACTTGTAGTATCTGTGTGTTCCAGAGTACTGCTACATTTAATGTCAGTGCACCGTTTTCCTACTCCTAAGTGCTAAATTCAACATAATGAACTTGGCTCTCGTGGACCAATATGATGTAGGTCCTCAGTGCTAAAGGCATTTAATTTGCTTTTCTCTGATGAATATAACTTTATATGGTTATGAGTAACAGCGGCATGAAGAAGATAACTTGTCGCTCGCAAGACACAGCAAACAGAAAAATCACCATCATGTAAATTAAACGACACGGACGTGTCCTGCAAGAAGGCCAGGCTACGACAATTGTGCGTGCATGGGATTAGGTGACAGAAGTCATGGGATAGCGATAGAAACATTTAGAGATGGCGACAGTATCGGGTACACAAGGTAAAAACGGGCAGGGCAAGGATGGAGCTGACTCCTGACCTCACGTGATTCGTGTGGAAAGTTTTTCTACGTGATTGTGGTGCACGACGGGAATTAGCGGACTGTGAACGGGCCATGGTAGTTGGACCTAGACGTATGGGACATTCCATTGCGAAAATCATTAGGGAATTCAATATTCCAAGATCCAGTGTCAAGAGTGTATGGCATTATCCCTCACCACGTACAACGCACTTAATGACCGAGGGCAGCGGCGTTGGCGTAAAGTTGTCAGTGCTAACAGACAAGCAGTAATAAGTTAAATAATCGAAAAAATGAAAGTGGAACGTACGAATAACGCATCCGTTTGCACGGTGCGGAGAAATTACGCGATAATAGGCTTCGGCAGGAGGCGACAGACGCGTGCCCTTGCTAGCAGCACGACATCGCCTGTAGCAGCGTCTGTCGTGGGCTTGTGACCGTATTGTTAGGACCCTAGACGTCTGGAAAACCGTGACGTGATCATATGAGTCCCGATATCAGTTCGTACGAGCTGATGGTAGGGGTCAAGTCCGACGCAGATCCAACAAACCTAGGACCCAGGTTGTGAACAAAGCGTTGTGCAAACTGGTAGTGGCTTCACATAGGTGCGAACTGCGTTGATATGCAATGGACTGTGTCCTCTGGTCCAGCTGAACCGATCATTGACTGAAAATGGCTATGTTCACTTACCTGGAGACCTTTTTGCAGCTATTCGTGGACTTCATGTTCCCAAACAACGATGTCATGCCCCTGGGCCGCAATTTTTGGCGACTGGTTTGAGGAACATTCTGGACAATTCGTGCTCATGATTTCGCCACTTACATCACCCGACATGAATCACATCGAATATTTATGGGTCATAACCGAGAGATCATTTCGTGCATAAATCCTTCACCTGCAACACTTTCGCAATTGTGATCGGCTATAGCGGCAGCGTGGCTCAGTCTTTCTGCAGGGGACTTCCAGCTACTTGCTGAGTCCGTACGTCTAGCTGCTGCACTATTGTAGGAGGTATACAACGGCTTCTGTCACTTTAGTTCGTAGTCATACTCGTTGAGCGAGAATTAATTTCACATGCAGTGCAAAATTCCCGAAAAATTGACCCGTCCACCAGCTACCGCCACTCAGTGGCCTCCGCAGACCGGCCCCCCCGTACGCTCTGACTGTAGCCTACGCCCGGATTTTAGGTTTTCCATCCATCCGTTCGTCAGAGTAATTGGAATATTGCTACGAACTTCAGTGGAGTAGTTCTTAAGCACGTACGTCTTGGAACCATCTCGTCACCATTCGTTCCGTTGTGCAGTGATTCTGGTAGACCTGCCCGTGCAATCCGTCTGTATGATACTACCATGTCACTCTTGCCAGTGTCGACATGCTTCTCAGCAAATTTTTCATCGCTAATGATGATTCTGGATTCTATCCCATCTTCAAGAATTTCTCATTTATTGTAATTTCCCTAAAATTTTCTTGCACCTTTGTTAGCCAGTTCTTTCGGTTCTTCATTGATATAAAATTTCTTTGTGGGAATGCTCGTAAAGAAAAAAAGACAAGAAAGAAAGTAGGTAGGTATAAGAACGTAGAGATGTATGAAATCTGCTGCGCTCCGTGTATCTGTCTTCTGCTTCTCAGAAGAAACTTTCCTCTCAGGCTGCGACGGTAGACGCGCGCCATTAACGTCCGGCCGATAACGTACCGATAACAATCTCCGACGGCCCCCAAACACGATCAATCTTACGATGTTTGCCAAATATTTGGCCGTGTAAGGTACTGTCTGACCTCTTGGTCCTATTGGTCCAACTCAGAGCGTGTTTGACGTGTTTTAGAGAGATTTTCACACACGAAAAATTTGACAAGGTGGCTGACGTTGTTTGTGTTCATGTTTCGCCGCATATGTTAAGCGAAAAAGAATTTTTGAGTTTACACCATTCAGAGAACTATAGAAAGGAATAAAAACAAAACAGTCAGTTATTGAAATTATATAGGTGAGCCGTGTCGGCTTTCTTGCAAGTATCGATATCACTATTCGTAAGATCTTTGACTAACATGTTGCCGTTGTAGCGAAGCGCTCTCTGGTGTGGCGGCTCCGGGGGTGGTGGTCGATTTGGTGGGCAGTATGAACTGAGCAACGATGCTGTAACGAGCTTCCCGTGGGCCATCTTCGGTGTGGTGTTAGCTGTTGGCGGGTGAACAGTGTTGGGATCATGTCACCACGTGGCTTGTGCTCTGATTTAACAGAAGGACGCCGAGCTGTCAGACCACTGTTCACTGTCACTTTGATCTGTCTTTCTTCTGTTTGTTGGGTATGGATGCCCGTGCCTCCATGGTATTCGAAGAGCAATGTGATCGCAAGGTCTGGTAGACATTTTAAACTGATTCATTGGCTGATATCCCATTATAATTCGTTTTATGTGGTTACCTTATGTACCCACGGTGCTTGTGAACCATTAGCCAGTGTTAAGCGCCGTGTTCCATGTTGTTGTCTTCAGTCCTGAGACTGGTTTGATGCAGCTCTCCATGCTACTCTATCCTGTGCAAGCCTCTTCATCTCCCAGTATCTACTGCAACAAACATCCTTTGGAATCTGTTCAGTGTATTCGTCTCTTGGTCCCCCCCCCCCCCCCTACGATTTTTACCCTCCACACTGCCCTCCAATACTAAACTGGTGATCCCTTGATGCCTCAGAACATGTCCTACCAACCCATCCCTTCTTCTAGTCAAGCTGTGCCACAAACTTCTCTTCTCCCCAATCCTATTCAACACTTCCTCATTAGTTATGTGATCTACCCATCCAATCTTCAGCATTCTTCTGTAGCACCACATTTCGAAAGATTCTATTCTCTTCTTGTCCAAAATATTTATCGTCCATCTTTCACTTCCATAAATGGCTACAATCCATACAAATACTTTCAGAAACGACTTCCTGACATTTAAATCTATACTCGATGTTAGCAAATTTCTCTTCTTCAGAAATGCTTTCCTTACCGTTGCCAGTCTACATTTTATATCCTCTCTACTTCGACCATCATCAGTTATTTTGCTCCCCAAATAGTAAAACTCGTTTACTACTTTAAGTGTCACATTTCCTAATCCAATTCCCTCAGCAACACCCGACTTCATTCGACTACATTCCATTATCCTCATTTTGTTTCTGTTGATGTTCATCTTATATGCTCCTTTCAAGACACTATCTATTCCGTTCAACTCCTCTTTCAAGTCCTTTGCTGTCTCTGACAGAATTACAATGTCATCGGCGAACCTCAAAGTTTTTATTTCTTCTCCATGGATTTTAATACCTACTCCGAATTTTTCTTATGTTTCCTTCACTGTTTTCTCAATATACAGATTGAATGACATAGGGGAGAAGCTACAAACCTGTCTCACTCCCTTCCCAACCACTGCTTCCCTTTCATGTCCCTCGACTCTTATAACTGCAATCTGGTTTCTGTACAAATTGTAAATAGCCATTCGCTCCCTGTATTTTACCCCTGCCACCTTCAGAATTTGAAAGAGAGTATTCCAGTCAACATTGTCAAAAGCTTTCTCTAAGTCTACAAATGCTAGAAACGTAGGTTTGCCTTTCCTTAATCTAGCTTCTAAGATAAATCATAGGGTCAGTATTGCCTCACGTGTTCCGATATTTCTACGGAATCCAAACTGATCTTCCCCGAGGTCGGCTTCTACTAATTTTTCCATTCGTCTGTAAAGTGCGTTAGTATTTTGCAGTCGTGACTTATTAAACTGATAGGTCGGTAATTTTCACATTTGTCAACACCTTCTTTCTTTGGAATTGGAATTATTATATTCTTCTTGAAATCTGAGGGTATTTCGCCTGTCTCATACATCTTGCTCACCAAATGGTAGAGTTTTGTCAGGACTGGCTCTCCCAAGGCTGTCAGTAGTTCTGATGGAATGTTGTCTACTCCCGGGGCTTTGTTTCGACTCAGGTCTTTCAGTGCTCTGTCGAACTCTTCACGCAGTATCGTATCTCCCATTTCATCTTCCGTGTTACATAAGCAAGTTCATTTTGAATGTTGGAGGTGTGCATTAGTATATGCGCTACCTGTTCTTGTCCGCCTGTCCATAATTCTCCTGATTTTTAAAGCAAATGATTGGCCATGTAATTGGAGGCGCAGTAAAATATTTAGTATTACCAGCCACCACTTAAGGTTAATTGTTCGTGTCAGAATGAGCGTCTGTTCTGTTGTTTTATTACCTATTTGATATTTGCTTTTATTGTTCTAATCTCTTTGAAGCTAATGCTTAAATCCTATAGTGCCGAAGAAATTAGATATTGCGTCTGTTCTGTTTAAGTGTCTCGCATATATTTTAGTCTTTTCCTGGACGTATTTGTTCACTCCGAGTTTTCATTGTCACGCGAGTGTACTGGCAGCTGCTTCAGTGGTTTGCTGGAAAAGAAAATTTTTCTGATATTACTCTCTTATTGCTGAAATTATTATTTTTTAAATATTTGTGTTGGTTTTGTTTAATGTTTTATTGAACTTTTTAAAAGGTGGTTAAGTTTTTATGGCTTTTGGTAAGAGTTCAGATTAATTAATTCATCCCAGAGAGTTATTTATTTGATGCACGGCTGTCTATTGGAATTCTGCCTACCTAAAATAATTTGTGCTGTCGTTAATAATCTCTGGTGCTCCATTGTTGGCACGTGTTACTTAGGATGGGGACCCCCTATTCGCACCTCGCCGGTTTGCTTAGCCGGATGTTTACGTCATCCGTAGTGCAAACACTTGGCAGTCCTCGCCGCTGTCTGTCTTTCACACTGTTTCGTCCAACCGCGGCCACACTACTTAATGTTCATGTTCAACTTAAGTATGTACTTGGAATAATTCTAAATTTTTGGTTGGCTTGTTGTCTTCACGTTAAGCTAATTTCGACGTGTGTAGGGACCCCAACATATACCTCAATCTGTAGTAACTTAACTGTTCTTTTTGTATTGGAAAAAGTGTTAAATCTTCAATTGATGTGTTTTTCTGGATTTAAAATTATCTTACCTAGATCTTGGCGTTAAACCGTTTTTCATTGTTTTAAGTTTGGTATTAGATTTGTTAATCAGTCAAGTTCGAATCATGTTTTATTCTCACCATTTTATAATTAAGGCCGTTCTGGACTGTTCCGGTACTGTTGTTTAGATTTACGTCTGCCTTTATTCCGCCTTTGCCCTTGTTACATTCTGTGCCTTATATAGGGCTTCTGTTGCCTTACAGAATTATAAGTCATCTTGAGCTAAAGTTAACTTTCAATTTCCTGTGAATTATTTGAATTGACTTTGAATTTTAAATGAGTTTCGCATTGCTACGCCTTTTCATTAATTTTTATTAAAAAGTAAATAAAAGCTTCATTGGGTCCTGTGTGACTGAAACGTTGTAAAATAACTTTGGGTTCCACCAGTGAATGATATGTGTAAAATCCCTACTGGGTCAGCCCTTCCCGGTTTTCCTTCCCTGCTGCATTAAGAGGCCGTAATTATAACTATTTCAAAAAGTGTCACGACTTTTCCAGTCAAATACTACGCAAGAAGAGGTTAAGAAGAAAATCAATATTCTGTGCACAACATACACGTGGGAATGGAATGAAACTTTAAAAAAATCTTCCACGGACCATGTAGAGTGTATGTTCCCACAATCCTTTATTTTGATGAATTGTATTTGGAAGACCAAACAGAATACGTTAAATTTTCGATTACTTCTGTCTTCTTGTTCGTCGTTAGGGGGAAGTAAGTTTAAACTAATTTTTAAAATTTCTCTGTCCATTCGGCAAAATTTGAAGCAGTCATCTGGTTCCGAGTGTAACAGCGTTTTGCTTTGTCCTTTTCTAAACACAATGCCAGAATCAATTATAGAAATGCTTAATCTGCGTTTGTAGCTGTTCCCGCTTGTGTCAAAACACGGTATATTCTATAAGCATATGCTTCAGACGTGAGGTTAAATTAACCAACTTGTTGGATCATGTACGGGCTTGTCTGACAAATAGTTGGATAGATAAGACAGAACGTGACTAACAAGTCTGATCTTGTACGGGGCCATGAACTTCGCTTGGATATGAACAGTGCCCTTGGTTCACACAGCTTCCGTCTACACAGTTCGTTCATGTTCAGAAATTGTTCTTGCAGCCACTTCGCTACGGCACCGTAGGATCTGAAAGTTTTGGCAAACAGAAGCTGAAGCAAATGTGCTATTTGACCGAAGTCTTTCGATTTCAGCTGACTAAACGCTGGATAGAGCAGCGAAGGTAGAGAAAGCAAAGAAAATTATTGGAGGGTTATGGAATTTCCCTGCTCCTGCAACCAGTCCTTCTTTTTGCCGAGTTTTAGCTGGCACGATTTGCCGTGTAATGAAAAAGAATTCATGAATAACGCTACTGCAGCTGATGAATTGTATTACCGGAGTTGTAGTACTGTCTATAAAGAGCTATACTCCATTCTGTATCTTGATCTAGACACATACATCGCAAGCAACCATGCAATACATGGCAAACTTGCACCGGTACTGGTCATTCCATTTCTCGTACCGCTCACAAATGGAGCGAGGGAAAATTTACTGTCTTTGCGCTTTTGTACGAGCCCTACTTTCTCCTGTCTTACGGTCCTTAAACGAGATGTACGTCAGTGGTAGTAAAATCTTTCTGCAATCCAATGCTAATACCGGTTCTCTAAACTTTCTCAGTTTTGTTTCCCGAAAAGGACGTCGTCTTCTTTCCAGGGATTCCCATTTGAGTTCACGAATAATTTCCGTAATACTCGCTTGTTGACCGAGCCTCTCAGTATCAAATCTAGCATCACGCCTCAAAATTTCATCGATCTCTTCAGTGATCCGACTACTCGAGCCCTACTCAATAATGGATCGCACTAATGTTGTGTGAGCGGTCTCCTGCACAGATGTCGTCCATTCGCTTTTGCCCTACCGACTTTACGTATTCTTTGTTTTTCCTACTCATCTACATTAACTTTCACCTTTCTACGTTTGCAGCAAGCTACCACCAAATGTAAATTCTGTCTGAGTCATTCGGTTGTCATCTCATCTCATCGACGATTTTCTCCCGTACACTAAAGCGTCACGAGGAAACAGTCTCAGATTTGTTCGCCCTATCCGACAGATAGTTTTTACGTGCTTACGAGTATGTAAATAGCAAGAGCGATACTATCACACTTTCCTGGGGAACTCCTGATGAAACCATTGACTCTGAAGAGCGCTCGACGTTCAGGACAACTTATGAGATTTTCGAGTCACAATCTGCCTCCATACCTGAGAGGCCTGTGGATTGGTTGACTGCCATACCTGGGACCCAGTTTCGACTCCTGGCCTTTGAAAAGATTATTTCCTTGCTAACAGGACTATTTGGGGGTGCCCTCGGGCTCTTGAGACCAACTGAGATGGTACTCGACCGATTAATAGCGGTTTCAATGCGAAGAAATCCGACAACGATCGGGAGAAAGGTGTGCTGATCGCAAGCCCTTCCATATCCCATCCAATGACATCACTGGCAGACGATTACACAGCGGTCCGTAGTGGCTGATTTGTCCGTATATTCTCCGAACGTGAAATTTTACTTCTTATCTTTGAGCCACTTCCATATCTGGGAACCTATTTCGTATACTCGACCTTCAACAGTCTGCGGTGTGGCACTTCGTCGAAAGCGTTCCGCAAATGTAGGAATATGAAATCAGCCTGTTCCCCTTCATCCATTGTTGCCAGAGTGTAAAGGTGTCACATGCGCTTTTTTCAGTTGCTTGGGACTTCGCACTGGAGGTGGGATTAGCGATAAATGCTAGCAAAGTATTGGCCAATGTTGTTTCCAACTCATTCATTTCCTCCTCACCTACGTATTTCTATTTCCTCTAGATGGGTCTGTGCGCTCCACAAGTATGAATGCTTCTTTGAACGCGAAATTTAAAACTTCAAATTTTCTTTTGTCATTTACTGTGGCACCAGACTGGTAGACCAGTGACTTAAGAGACTTTCGACGCGCTTACCGATTTTACGTAGGACTAGAATTTTCTCGGTTTCCCAGCAATATCTTTTGTTAACGTATGATGGAGGAAGTTATTGAACGATTTTCGTATCAATCTGTCTAAAGACACACGCATTTCAGCTAACTTTTGGCTGTAGATATTTCTCGTACTTTTTTGGAAAAGAGAGTACGATTATCTCCGTCTCCTCAGTACTTTACGTATTTTGTTATTAATCCACGCTGGATTATTTTCGTCTTTAATCCACTTACTCAGCACATACTTCTTCAGAGAGTGGATTTCAATGAGTTTAAACTACGTCCACAATTCTTATAGGCCCATCGTTTTGGAACTGAATGATGTCCATTCTACGTTTATGTAGGGTTGTAACAACTGCTCATTTGGCTTATCTGCTCTTTTCAACATAAAAAATCTTAGTCTTATTGACGGATTTATTGACATTAGTAACTGTCGTCGCTATCTTGGGTATTAATAAACAGCTTCAGCTGTATTTATTACTTTATTATTAGATCACTACCAGTTTCGTGGTAATAAAAGCCACATCTTCGGCTGAACAGCTTTAGACATGTGCTGATACGGTAAATTTCTAAAATTATTCTAAAATTTAAGAAAAAATTAGAAACTGTTGAAACCTTCACATGAGGATATTAAGGTACAAAACTGTAGAGCTGAAACGCTCGATACTCTGTAACAATCATTTGTAGTCCGTAAGGACAACACACCGCTAAAAGGCGGTAGGTCATAGAAAAAATAGCCAGATTCTAACGTGCTGGATGGGTTCTAAGCACATTATACCGTATTAATCCATTGATAAGGAGAGAATAACTGAAAGAAAATGTTAAGACTTAGTTTTGGATCAGAATGAAAAACCAAGAAGTGGTAGAGGGATGTTCTGTCAGGACCAGACGCGTCTAGTAAATCGTTGCTGATGGAAAAGAGAAACCTAATAACCATATATACCACTGCTCTGGTATACACGCAATCGAGAACACGGTGTGCGGTCGCTTGCTGTCATACTGACGGCAAGAAAGTAAACAACTGCACTGTAGACGTCTCGCGCATGTGCCGATAATGAGCAGGTTCAACTGAATCATTGGTGATCTTTTGGGGGACACACGAGTAGTAAATGCGAACAAGGACTATTGGAATAAAAACTACAAACATGTTTTTGAAAAACAATTTGTAGACTATAAGAGTGACAGTTGACAAGTATTTCAGTTAATAACGCCCAAAACCTATGCTAACTCTTGAGTATTTAATGACTTTAAACAGGAACATCAATTACAAGTATTGGGGCAACGAAATGATCCGTCGGCAGTGGTTACTGAGTTAACCTTAAAACTTTAAAAAACTGTAATATCTTTAAAATTCCAAAAATCATTGTTTCGTAAAAGGGTTTTAAAGTAGTTGTCATTTTTTTACAGCTGAAAGGCTCCAAGACTGAATTTGCATATTTATTGGGAGTAGAAAACTTACATATATTTAAAAATACGTAGTTGAAAGGAATATGTGGAAAACGTAAGATAACAGGAGAGTATTACGTCAAGTAACTTAAGCAGTCAAAATTTCCAAAAATGCAACTGTGTCTCAACTCCATTTGTCCATTCAGTGTGTGGTGGAAAAAGGCTGATGGTTCTCATAATTTCGGCGACCTCCAAAATACCTGAAGTGAGGACCTTCTTTTCTTGATGTGAAATTCTTAAGCTACTAAGGAGATCGGTGACGGAATGCCGCTGGTCACAAAAGTGGGTACTCAAGGCAGGTTATTATGTCCTTTAAACCTGGTGCTGAGGCTCCTGCCTGTTTGTCAGATGTACTGCATGAGGCAATAATCGCAAATAGTGCAATACACCCGGTTGCTTTATACATGGAGCAAGTGGCATGTCCTCTGTGCCTATATTTTGCGCCAATATTACCGGGCATAAAGATAGCCGGTTCAATATTTTTAGACCGCAGCTGTCCCGCAATATTTTCGGAAATATTGCCGAAATAAGAAATTTTATGATACGTGTTACCAACGGCCTTCCGATAATCGGCATTTATAAGGGTGGGTACATTGGGTTAGCTTTCGTTCTCATCTTTTTGAAGATAATCAGATTAATACCATTGATGAACTCACTGTCGTTGCCATTTTTGTAGACTATGTGCTGTATAATGAAACTTGAAACTCTATCGAAGGCTTTCTTTGACAACGGGACGCTATGGAGTAAGTATAGAAACGACCCATCTTACTTAATGGGGTGGTTGGAGGAGCTATGAATCACTATGTCAGTGGTGGTTGCCTTTTTGTAATTATCAAACCCTAGTTTAGTAACACATAAGGTGATCTTAAAGATCCTGATGTGGTAACGTCTCCCCCCCCCCCCCCCCCCCACACCTTCTCATAGTGCTGAACTGTAAAGTGTATGTTCTTGTATAAGCCGTTCAACTCGTCCGTGAACTGGCAACATTCCTCACGTGTCCCATTGAAAAGAATGAAAAGAAGAAGGAGAATGTCCTCTAGATACTTACACCAAGCTACGATCTTGCTATCATATATTAGAAACTGAATCATGGCATCCGACTAAAAAGCTAAGTATTGGCAAGGCAATACAACACGTGGGACTTCATGCAAGACCTTGTTTTCGCAAAATATTATCGCCCCCAAATATGAAATAATTGAATCTTAGAACCAATTCCAACAACTTGAATGCATAATTGATTTCGTTTCTGGGTCGTCCGCTGTGCATCCTTAAATTATGAGTCATAATGGCGTGCACCTGATCTGCCGGAACACTGGTATACATGTCCAGGGAGTCCAGATGAACTCCTGATGGGATGATTAACCTAGAAAATTTTTAAATTCACTACTCCCTATTGCGAATGTTAAAGAAAATCTGGTGGCGGTAATGCTGGTCGAGGTAATTTGCCAGCAACTTCTCAGTATTATAACCAACCGCATTACGTCCGTTAACAACTGGTCGAGCAGGCAAGTCGACTGTATGTAGCTCAATCAAAGTCTTGGTGCTACTGGGTTCCTAGGAACAATGCTTTTCTTCCTGAACGGATTTGAAAAGGTAGTGGTTGTATTAAGGGTGTTCTTTAAACAGGCCAATTATCTATTTGTAGGATCTACGTAAGACTTAACAATTCCACTATTTGCACACAAGGCTAAAAATTTATTCACATACCGATCATCACTTAAAATGACAGCTGTTTTTTCTCTAGTCAGGGTGGCCAACTAGCATTTTACGTTCATCGAGTTTTTTGTTGATGCTCTCCGAAACAGCCTTCTCACTGTAATGTAGTTCCTTGACTAAACTAGACCCATTTCAGTCGTGCTATTGACGCCAATAGCTAGTTCATTACGTTCACCCGTGGTTACGTCGGCACCATTTAGCGCAGAGTCGGTGTGGGGGACGAGTGGACTAATCTATTGTTGATTGGTCACAATAATTGTATGACAATTCTTTCTTTAATAGGGATGCTTCTTTCTCATTAAAAGTAATATCAGAAACGTTCTGCACCCTAGGACAGAGGTTAAAAGCGCACTCCTGTTGAACGTCTTAATGTACAACGTGGTATCTCTTATTAAGTAAACTGCTTAGTCTATCATTATGTGTCCCACTAATATGGTCTCTTAAATGTTTTGCCGGACAACGAAAGTTGGGTATAAAGGTCCGTGCTTTTTAGCTCTAAGGTTTTAGTTATGTGAGTACAAATATTTTAATATTCTCATGTAAAGGTATTTAATAGTTTTTAAAACTTTTCACAACCATAAAATAATTTTGGAAAATTTACCATATCAGTGAATGTGCCAGGGTCGTTATTCCTTCTGGATTTATTATTATACAGACCTTCACCTGAAGGTGTGACGTTTAGGGCCACTAAACCGGTACTGATCTAATAACAAAGAACTAAATACAGCTGAAGCGGTCTATGAATACCCGAGATGACTAACCGTAGCTGTGTTTGACCTACGTACTAGGTTGTCTGCTATCGCCGCTATGATCACTAATTCCCGTCACTGCACTGACGCTGTTATCAAAATCATTTCTGCTTGTAGCTGCATGGACTAATATATTTCTGTTGCATGTGGGTTGTCAGGCTAGTTTCTCCAGCCAGTATTCAGAAACAGTGTTTAGAACTAATTCACAAGACTGCCTGTCAGTGTCACCTGCAATGATTTCATAGACGTCACCGTCTATAGCCGTCAGGTTATCATCACCTCCACATAATGATACATGATCGGGGTTTTGTGACGTTGAGTCGGATAGCTGCTGAATACATCCGAGATTAACCAGTTCTGTTTACTCCCGTCCACATAAATTCATAGTTGGACTCAGTTTAGATCTTGATGGACATAATATCTAAGATGAATCCTCGTGTAAACAAACGTTCACTGTTCCATTGGTCATAAGCTGCGTAGGTGAATCGTCTAGTGTGAGATTACTGGAAGATTGCATTTCTTATTCTAGATCGAACTAAACTCTGACATACAGTACAACATTGAAAGTCTGAAGTTTCTTTGCTAATCCCTCAGTGGAGAGCGGCTTTCGCTGTGCCTGACATTCGTACCTCTGTGGACAGGTCGTCCGAATGTGAGTATCCTAGTTAACTGCGGCGAGGTGGGTAGCGCTGTTCCAGTTTAAATGCGCCGTTAATTTGGGGTTCGGCTGGTCACATGAGTCCTGACTTCAGTTGGTAACAGCTGATGCTAAGGTTCGAGTGAGGTGTAGACCCCACGAAGCCATGGACCCAAGGTGCCAAAACTCGATAAGAGTGTGAGCTGTGATTACATGGTGCGTCATCTCGTCCAGCTTGAGGGGACCACTTTCAGCCTATCTAACACATGTTGATTTAGGAAAGTATCTGACCCACTTCTGAAAAAAACTATTTTATGCAGGACCTTAATACTTTTACTATATGATGCATGATGCTAATACAGTCAACTGTACTGAAATCTACTTTATCCAATTTACAGTTTTTAAGAAATACATTTTTAAATTTATTAACAAAAAATATTAAGTATTTTCTGGAGAAAATATTTTTTTGCGAATTTCCTAATGGGGGAATATTAATTATAGTACCAGAGGTGGCTTTTCATGTTATTCAGAGTCTCTGAAAATTTCATTCATTTACCTATGATAGTTTCTGATATAATTGGGCATATGTACTGAAAATTTTAGCATGCAGGTAATTTGTTACTTGTAATTAATTAAAACTGTCCTGCCGCATATGATGGCTCTTCTTTGGCCTCTAGCAGGTGTGCCAGCTTCTTTTTCACCTTCCTGGATGTTTGTCTTGCTTTCTTGGCCATATTAGATGCAGACCTGTCTGCATCGGCTATTCTCATTTTATCGCAATGCTGCAGTCCAGTGATCATATTTTCACCAGGATTAATTCTGAGCTTCTTCAGTACACAACACTTTCCAATATTACCACATCTGAATGTAATTACAGCAGCATTAACTCCTAGTTTTATTGAATGCATGTCTACAAATACAATTTTAGGAAGGCGGTTCCAAATTATGCTCTTGAAAGATTTATTTCGGTTCTGTGTCTGCCCATGCAGACATTTCCTTAGAATGTCAGGATGAGCCAAGTCTCTGAAAATAGGTTTAATTGCTATAATAACAACAGCAGGAAGAGAATGCTGGTGAGAATAAGACCCTCCAGTTGCCCGACCCCTATTGTATTTGCACCACGAATTTTCTCCTGATGGACACAATCCATGACATGGCTTATCATCAGTAGAGGACTTATGGAAGAATATGGTCCAAACATCTCTCTTCATTGCGTCCAGATTTTCTTTATTTCTCCTAATTCCCTGCCCATGGTATACCTGCAAGATTTCTATTTCAGTTTTAGTTAACCTTCCCTGTCCGGTCAACAATTTTCCATCTTCTAATTTTTTTTCCTCTCATATCAACAGTTAGTTCTCTCAGTCTTGTTCCCAAACGTTTTTGAACTGGCCTACACATTCTATTTTGCTAATAATGGCATCTCTATGTCGTTAGAGTTCAACACATTGCTGTATGCCTTACTGTCACCATCGCCCAAATATTTGGGGTACCGTACGCCTCTTGTATCTATGGAGCGAAGGATATTTGTTGTACTCCATGAACTTCCATACCACCCCTTGTTCCTCTAAAATTAGCCATACAGTTGTGTTATGTTAATTTATTTTACAACATTTGCAATATTTAGACAATATTTCCACATCTAAGACTTTACCGGTGTCTACAGTCATGGCAGTCACTACTGCATTCGGAGAAGTATGTCCTCTTTTCTGCCAACTTCCATCAAGTGAAACTTCAATATCTGGACATCCATCATTATCTTCCACTGCTTCCCTAGTAGCCAGTTTCATGCTTTCCTCACTGGCCTCACATAGAGCATTTTTCTAATATTGCAGTCAGTTTCTAAAATTTATTTGGTGGTTGATGTAAATTCATCACTGAACGAAATGTTCTCTATGCAGCCATGCCCTTGCCAATGGATCGTAAGGCATAAACTAGTCTAGTATCGATTTCACAAGGGCCATTTGCATCTGGTTTTGAAGAACTCATAAATGAAATCACAACCGAACATTTAGTGTAAATTAAATCCAAAGAAATTGCTAGGCCTTTTCTCCCACTGGCACTCTCACAAATTTTCACACTTTGTGACTCACCACACTGTCTACATTGTATAAATTTAGAAATTACATCTGATAATATTCTCAGATATATAATAATGTTACTGCACCCCTTGTCACCTACAGTAAATTCGTATTAACTCTCTTGACATGGTGAGAGATATTTTGATGATAGACTTTTTGAAGAATTACAATTAGAAACATCGTTGCCAGGCGACATAACCTCTTGTACAGAAAGCTTTCTAAACCTGTTTCCTCTAAATTTTCGTATCTTGAAAATGCCTTTACGTTTTGCCATCTTCAATAAACACAACAAAACACAAGTAAACAAGCACTTCAAACGTAAGTATAACAACTACTCGCAATCACACTTGATCATAACTAACCGCTTGTTTGAAAGCGTGTTGTTTACAAACAGCAGAAACAAAAGAATACCGACCGTGGCATTTCATGGATAGCCAACACACTAGGGAGTAAAAAAATTCCCTAAAGTGCAATGTAGGGAATATAAAGACCTAAAATATAAGCAGAAAAGAGGGTGATAGAAAAGTGGGCGTGGCACATAAACACACGTGGTAGGACAATGCTCTTTAAATGCTCGAAAGAAACTTTTTTCAACAAAATCCTTTTCAGAGTACTGAAATAAAACCTTAATCTATCGAAATATGATTAAAACCGAAAATCGATTTTTTTCGACCTGAACACGGTGCGGTGCCCTTAACCAATCGTTGGCTGGAAATGGTTACGTTCGGGTACTTGGAGACTATCTGTAGCCATTCATGGACGTCATGTTCTCAAACAACGATATCATATCACCGGACCACCATGGTTTCCAATTGGTTTGAAGAACATTCTGGACAATCAGAAAGACTTAGCCACTTAGATCGCCCGAAACGAAACCCATCGAACATTTATGGAGCATCATCGACAGATCGTTTCATGGAAAACATCATGCACCGGTAACACTTCCGCAACTATGAACAGCTATAGAGACAGCGGCATAGCTCAGTATTTCTGCAGGGGATTTTTGACGTCAAGTCGAGTTGCTTCTCTACAATAGGCAAAGGAGGTTCGACTTCGGTATTGGAAGTTGACTTTTGTCACGACAGGGTATACTGTTTTCATTCACGTGTTACGTCGTAATGTGCGTGTCATTTTTAAATAGGTAATTTCAGTGTTCATATAAAGAAATAATACATCAAAATACGTTTTGCGTGTACTGTCTTGAAAATATTTTCGCGCAGTACACAAGACGGACAAGAATTTTTAGAGGCCTTGGATCGCGTTGAGAGAAGGGAGTGGGGGTGATCGGAAATGAGGGGGACGCAGCCAAAGAGATCTGATAATTAGTGGCACGGGAACACTCCCGCAGAGCTGACGAGGAATACAGCATTCGTTCCGTATTTCCCGCCGCCAAACCGGCTTCCCCCCTCTTAACAGGAGAAAATTAAGCCACGTTCTGCGCGAATATTTCGGGCGTCTTCTCGTGGGTGCATCGTCGTCGACGGACGGAAAATGCCAGGGCGGAGGAAGCGGAGAGGAAGGATTACACTCGGCAGAGTAAATCCTGGCAGCAGCACTTTGGCTCAGCGAGGCGAACGGGGACTCCGCCAAGAAAGGCTGAATCTGCCTCGAGCCCGCGCCGCTTAATGAATGTATTTTATTTAAGTAAGCGCGTCTCCGCGCGGCGGGATACCTAAATCCGACTCGAAACTTCTTGAAAATCTTACACAAATTGGGAACGCTTTTTAAGCACACATTCTAAAGAAACGAAGCGCCCTTCAACTGGGTCGAGATTCACCGAGCTTCATTTTTACCGATCGGTACTCTGCAGCCAGCTACCTCTTCCGTGTCCACAGGCGTGTGGGTTGACATACTGGCGACAGGGATAACTGGAGTAACTCCAACTTGCGGAAATTGGGTCCAAACAGTGCGAGAATTAAAGCTGCATACAGAGAACGGCGTCGTTCCGTTTAATCAAATTTCTAGATTCCGATGCGAGAAACAGGCACACCGTATACTGTTCTTCTAACATAAATCTGAGAAACGTGCATATTTCATGTCACGAGATGAGACTGCCGACAAATTTCCATGAGTGCTTCAGGTTTTTGCCGCCTCAAAGTAAACAAAAAAAAAAAATGGTTCAAATGGCTCTGAGCACTATGCGACTCAACTGCTGAGGTCATTAGTCCCCTAGAACTTAGAACTAGTTAAACCTAACTAACCTAAGGACATCACAAACATCCATGCCCGAGGCAGGATTCGAACCTGCGACCGTAGCGGTCTTGCGGTTCCAGACTGCAGCGCCTTTAACCGCACGGCCATTTCGGCCGGCTTCAAAGTAAACAAAAGCGGCATTTGTAATACAAGGCAAAAAGTGCAGGTGTACACTCTAAGAAGAAGAAGAAGAAGAAAAGGGGATGAAAAGGAAGAGGAAGACGAAGAAGCGACGCACCACTAAGGAATCATCCGAATGGGACAAACCGGTAGGATGTGATGTGCGTGTACAGACAAACAAATGATAACAATTTGAGAAAAGGTGATAATTCATTCAAGAGAAAGAGCTTCAAAAACAGAGCAAGTCAATAACGCGTAGGTCGCTCTCTGGCCCTAATGCAAGTAGTTATTCGACTTAACTGATAGAGTTGTTGCATGTCCTGCTGAAGGAGTTAGTCCAACTGGCGCGTTATATCGTCAGAATCCCGAGCTGGTTGGAGGACCTTCCCCATTATGCTCCAAACGTTTACAACGGGGACAGATGCGACGACCTTGCAGGTCAAGGTAGGGCTTGTCGGGGACGAAGACAAGCAGTAGACACTCTCACAGTGAGCGGGTGGGCTTTACCTTGCTCAGATGTAAGCCCAAGATGGCTTCCAATGACGGGCAAACGAACGGAGCCTATAATATTGTCAACGTATCGTTATTCTGTAAGTGTACCCCAGACCGTAACTCGCAGTAGTTGAGCCGTATGGCGGATAGCAGTAGGCTTGGTACCCACCGCTGTCCAGAGCGTCTCCAGACAAGTCTTCTGGCTGGACCTTCGTTGACTAAAGTAGAAGTGTCTTCAGTGATCGGTACTACTTGGAACCTTGCCTCGATGACGAGTCTGGAGAAGCCTTGGACAGCGGTAGCATACAGCCGTAAGGCCCGACAACCGTGAGTGATGGATAGTTAGAATACCATTTATCCTCACGGCAGGATCGCTTTGCTTAACATTCGCGGCACCCTTTCAGCATAGCGGTACGTCGATGATATCTACGCCTAATTTGTGTGCCCTTCATGGCAAGCCGTTCTCAGCTTACACTGTAGCAAGATAAAGGCTGCCGCGCACGGTGAGAGTTTCTACTGCTTGTCTTCGCGCCTGACAAATCCTGCCTCGAACAGGAAGTCGCCGCATCTCTCCCAAAATCAAAACGGTTGGAACATTATTTGCAGGGTCCTCCATACATCTCTAGATTTGACGATCCAACGCGTCGGTTGGAGCGAATTTGGAACGATATCCTTCAGGAGGACTCAACAACTCTATCAGTCAATGCCAAGCCAAATAACTACTTCCATAAGGGCCAGAAGAGGACCAACGCGTTGTTGACTTGCGTAGTTCGTGTATAGCCTTCAACAAATCATCCAATTTTTCTGAAATTGTAATCATTTCTTTGGACGTACATGCAAACCTTAGCTGTCGATTTTTCGCCCGATTCGGATAGTTCTATATGGTGCGTCTTTTTTTCTGTTTTAGAGTTTTTCCATTTAATTGCCTGACAAAATGTAAAGCACCCAGAATCACGTGTTTGGATCTCAGTATAACACGGCACACGTACACATTGTCGGCTGGTATGCGAATGATGAGACCTGCAGTTCCCAGCACAAGGCATTACTGTTGCTCGTGTTGAGTCTTGTTACCAGGCCTCGTATGGCATATAAGGGGCTTGAGCAACGTCAGAAGGAGAATAATGTGTCAAGTTTAGTGGTATTACTCCTACTGTCATAGTGTCTGGGTTCACCACGTATGACTTCAGATCGGTGCTGACAAAGACTGAGGGAACTCTGATGGCACAGTGGTAAATCATGGACATATTTTCTCCTTATTCGTTAACCCTCATGCGACAGTGGTGCAGTGCCAGTTTTCAACATGACAAACACATTGTACGTGTCTCTACAAGCTTTCTGCGCGAGTTTGAAATGCTCATGTGGCCAGCGTCCACGGATCTGTGCATGATAGAACATGTGTTTGGCCAAATTCCAACATTTGTGGGTAAGCCCGGCTCAGGGAAGCATTAAAACGCGTTATCACACCGTTCCCATCCGAATCAGTGCACGCATCCTGGCAAGACGTTGTCCAAATTATTATCATAAGTGAGTTCATACTACCAGGTTCTTTGCAAGTTTTACTCAATATTGTGATCATTAGAACAACATCACATAATCCTTTCAACCAGTGAAGTTCCGTTTCATCCATTTCCTCCTCACCTTCTGAGTGCTTCCCTGTTTTGTCTAGGCATGTATATTACTGTTCTTTTATTTCAATAAAATGTATCTGTCTTCAAACGTCTGCTTCGAATGGAGATACGGTTTACAAAAGTCAATTAAGAGTGTTAAGTAGTATTAAGTAATATAATCAAACATGGTTGTTTGTAATGAAATATACGAACAAGTCTTTTAACTATCTGTAGTGTGATATTACAGATGATACTACATAGAATGGGAAAAGAAACTAGAAAAATTCCAAAGTGTGTGCGGGAATACTTGCCCGCAGAACTGAGCACAATTTATATCTGATTATAACACGGTTGTTCTTACTTTAATGAACGTAAATGGATCATAGATCGTATTTAAACAATGAGAGAATGGAATTTACGCAGAAGAGATGAGGTTTGCCAAAGCAGGAAAAATATATAGTGGATTAGACTGAATTAATAACGATGGCATTAAGACTGAATGGACATATGTACGAACTACGAAATAAAAGGTCTGAAAACATAACAAAATGGAATAAACTCTTTCATAACACGAGTAGCCACAGATAATCTGTCAGTATCATAATACACTAACCTCAGTGGAGAAGAAGCCTAGGACGGCTGAGGAAAAGATAGGTATCGCAACAGACAAAAGCCTAGTGCTTGATGTGCAGGAGAAGAACATTAATATTAAGAGGTGAATGGTATGCTACACACTGAGAAAATTATTATTGTAGGATGATATCTGGTGGATGTCGGTCATTACGGGTGTCTCAACAGGGCTTTCTCAGACAGATGCCAGTGCAAAGTGCGTTAGTGCATGTCCTTAGCAGACTCTGCAGAACGAGTTGTTGAGTTACGAGCAGCATCAGCGGAGAGACAGCAACAGCTGCAGCGCTGGCTGACTTGTGTAGCTGTGTCAGGATTAACGTGGCATTGACTGATTGATAGTCACTGCTTACGTGCACACGCAGTCTTACGCAGCCCCCAGACAGACACCATAAACTTTCTGAAACCACGCATCACTCATGCATGCCTTACAGTGGGATTCTCACAAATTGAATTATTTGTCAGCACCTTTTTATACTGCTGTGTAATATCATCTTTCTCAATACTAAAACAATGCTCAACAGAAATATACCCCTCTAACAGCATTCCTGCTCATCTGGAACTCCCTGAAAATTTGCTTCTTTCATTATTATTCACTAATTTATTTGTTTTAACAGTAAATTATGTTCAATGAGATGTCGAAGTATCTATGTTCAGCTGTTAACACTTTTAAATCGCTTACACTCTACATGTTCTGTTATGATTACGTTAATAAATTATGAAACTACCTTCATTGCTGATTTCTTTTATGTTGTTCTGCCTCTAGAGATATTAATAATCTGACCCATACACGCTGTATACAACATTAATACGACGTATGACAAATCAAATGAAAACGCACCTACTGTGAAACCTGAACAACTCAAAATAGAAACACAGAATTCAAAATGGATCCAGACTCATTTAAAACACTTTTTCAGTAATTGAAGGTGTAACTTACACAGTAAAACATGACCAAAGTGTAACGTGTATAATTCGGAAATCGGGCCAATGCGTACATACGCACACCAAAAAAAGTTTTGCATCACCCCGGGCTCCCAGAACTCCTGAAGATAGCTGTTAACTGTGGATATTGCATCACAAACACAGTCGCTTTGACTGTTCAGAGATGTCGCTAAACCCGCCCAAAGATGTAAACAACCATGCATGAGCAGCTCCTATTAGACGGAGAGGATCCGACAGCCGATCAGTTCCAGACATTCCAGCAGGATGGAGGTACGCGGTTCGTGGTGTCTATAGTTTTTTGTGCAGCCACATGATGTGTTACGACTCAAATTGTGCGCAGTAGGCTCCACGATGCGCTACTTCGCTCCCGACGTCCATGGCGAGGCCCAGCTTCGCAACCACGACACCATGCAGCGCGGTATAGATGGGCACAACAATATGCCGCGTGGACCGCTTAGGATTGGCATCACGTTCTCTTCACCGATGAGTGCCGCATATGCCTTCAACCAGACTATCGTCGGAGACGTGCTTGGAGGCAACCCTGTCACGCTGAACGCCTTACACACACCGTCCAGCAAGTGCAGCAAGGTGGAGGTTCCCTCCTGTTTTGTCGTGGCATTATATGGGGCGACGTACGCCGTTGGTGGTCATGGAAGCCACCGTAACGGCTGTAGGATACGTGAATGCCATCCTCCGACCGATAGTGCATCGATATCGGCAGCATATTGGCGAGACATTGGTCTTCATGGTCGACACTTCGCGCCCCATCGTGCAAATCTTGTGAATGACTTCCTTCAGGATAACGACATCGCTCGACTATAGTGGTCAGCATCTGCTCCAGACATGAACCCTATCGAACATGCCTGGGATAGATTGAAAGGGGCTGTTTATGAACGACGTGAATCACCAACCACTGTGAGGGATCTACCCCGAATCGCCGTTGGGGAGTGAGAACTTGTGGATAATATGCCACGAAGAATACAGGCACGTATCATTGAAAGAGGCCGTGCTACTGGGTATTAGAGGTACCGTTGTGTACAGCAATCTGGACCACCACCTCTAAAGGTCTCGCTGTATGGTGGTACGACATGCAATGTTCATGAGCAATAAAAAGGGCTTAAATGATGTTTAAGTTGATCTGTATTCCAATTTTCTGTACAGGCTCCGGAACCCTCAAACCGAGATGATGCAAACCTTTTTTTGATGAGTGCGTATTTCATAACCGACGAGTTCAATACACTTCTGTTCACAAACTATTTATTTCAAGAGAAACATGCCTGAAGTGTAAATAGAATGGAAATTTTAAGACTGAATTAATAATTCATTGCATAAGGTTTAGATAAAGCTTATACAGTACTACTGTACTGCTACATACCTTAGCTGCTGTCGTCTATACAGGACGCTAAATTTAACACGAAGATCGTGCAGCACAGATTAAGATATTTTGAGAAACAGATGATTGTCGGTTCCTTTAAACAATTGTTTTACCCGACAACAGCAAGAATTCCAAAGAAATGCGTTTCCCGTATTATTTTCAGCAGTTTAAATCGACTTGTAGCACTTTAAGCTACAGCACGTAGTCAAAGAAGACCACTTGACGAAAAGATTAACGTAATCGAGGAGACAAAGGAAGACGAACACTCTGTGCTTGAATTAATGTTTCGTTTCAAATGTGGTAAAACACAAATCTATGAAACTTGAAGAACCAAGGATGACATACGAGATGAGTGGATGAAAGGGAACTGGTAAACAAAAAGGAAGATGAAGATGACAAATGGAAAAACAAGGGTGAAAGTATGGGCTGGTTCAAATGGCTCTGACCACTATGGGACTTAACATCTATGGTCATCAGTCCCCTAGAACTTAGAACTACTTAAACCTAACCAACCTAAGGACAGCACACAACACCCAGTCAGAAAGTATGGGAATCGTTCGTAAGTGCGCAGGAAAAAACTTACTTTTTCTGGACCCATATTGCACAGTGCGGCTCTTAAAGTCGCTAAAGAGCGCAGGAGTATGTAGTTTAACGCGTACACATGATGGCTGGACAATTTCAAAGCCAGACACAACATTGTGTCGAAGGAAGTGTATGGGGAAACGAAGGATGTGCAGGAATGTGTAGCAACAAAACGGAAGACAATACTGCATAACCTAACTGCTAGTTATGACTCGAACGATATGTTCAGTGACGATGAAACTGGACTTTTATCGCGTTCTGCCTTCAAAATATGTAATAAATCATGCTGGAAAGTGCATTGCCGGAAAAATGTCCACTGAGAGTCTCATTATACTGCTCTGTGGAAAAATATTAAGTGAATTGGAGGACCCACTGCTGTTTGGAAAGGCAGCAGAACTGCATTGATTCGAAAGACTGACGTAGTAAGCTTCCACCCATAGGGCGAAACAAATGGAAGGCGTCAGCAGTGAGTGATCTCACAGAAGAGTACGTGCGTTCTTGTAATGCCAGATTGAAAAATGGAGACCTCCAAGTAATTCTTTTCCTAGACAATGAATCCTGCCATCACGAAGTCAAGCTATGAAACGTGATGTTGGTTTGGTTCCGGCCAGGTTCAATCAGCCACACACAGCCCATGGAAAAGGGATAAGGAAGCCGAAAGTGCATTTGATTTTCCCCGGTCAGTTTTGTCCAGGGTGCAGTAAGGCAGTAAGTGTGTGTGTGTGTGTGTGTGTGTGTGTGTGTGTGTGTGTGTGTGTGTATGTGTATGTGTATGTGTATGTGAACTCCTTAGGGACCAGACTGGTAAGGTCATCCGTCACTAGACTTATACAGTACTCAAACTAACTTAAACTAACGTATGCTAAGAAAAACACACACACACCCATGCCCTAGGGAGGACTCGAAGCTCCGGAGGGAGGGGCCGCACAATCCGTTACATGGCGCCTCAAACCGCGCGGCCACTCGGCGTGGCGAAGCAGGAAGTTGGATTGGCTTGGCAGCAAGGGAAATAAAGCCCGCAACTACCACCAAGTGCTTCAACAAAGAAAGGTTTGGAAGTGATGAACAAGGAACTTCTGTACCCATCGAAATCAAGATAACACAGCAGCAATTGCAGAATCAGTACATAACCAAAACATATCATGCACTCCAGATGACTCCGTTAACAATGAAGTCCGCCTCATTAGTTGAGTCGTCTGCTTGTCGTGACTGCCATACAGCATGTCCGGGTTCGATTTCTGCCCGGGTAGGAGATTTTCTCTGCTCGGGAACTGGGTATTGTGTTGTCCTCATCGACATTTCAACATCATCGACACGAAAGCCACACAATGTGGCATCAACTGAAAAGACTTGCAGCTCGGCAGTCGAACTTTTCCTCGTGCGAACTCTCGAGCATCACCACCATAATGTTTACCAACTCATTTCATTTCGCAGAGGTAACTTTCTGTCAACTCACTCCACTTTTTCGAAACAGATCTAATAGAAATCCTCAACGCATTAAGTGATGAGAAGGAAACAAAAGAGTAAGAAGAGGAGCGAATAATGTCTCGAGAAAAAACAATTTGCCCGAAGGAATTATTGCAAGCACAAACAATGTTATGCAATTTGCAGTACAGAAAAATTCTCCCAAGCTTTTGGTACTATTGTATAGTGTAAACTGCGTAGGAAAACATTTTGAACAGGAAATTCAAACTGGTTTTCCTCTCCGGTATGTGGCGAAAAAAGTGAATTATAAAAGAAACATATATAGGAATAATATGTACGTACATCAATGCACGAATTTAAAGTTACAGTAAAAATATAGACATACCGTAATGTGTATCAGTATTCTGTTGCACAATATTCAGTAAGTGAACACCTACTGTAAAACGGTAAAGGCGCTTAAAAACATACTTACAAATTAATTCTATCTTGGATGGTACGTGAAAAATTTTACGGAGCATAATGCGTTTTGTGTAATCCACACTGTCGTCCAAATTTGAAAATTGTTTTGGTCCCATGTAATTCAGCTATGAGCAAGTTTTACCGCTTATTCTCTCTTTAACATCTACATTTTTGTTTATTCAGTTGTTTTTCGTTGTCTTTAAATGGATGACGGTAGTATAGTTATGCTGAGATAAAGAGGTTGTACAGGATAGAGTAACATGGAGCGCTGCATCAAACCAGTCTTCGGACTGAGGAACACGACCACAAAAACAACAGCAGCAACAAAAACAACACTGCACTTACCTGGTCAGAAGTCCTGCTCTTTCTGATTCGGCAGTCTGCTGGTTGTCACTGTACAGAATTTTCGCTACCCATTGCTCTCTTTGAATTCTCTAAAGTATGTATTCTGTTAATGGACCAAACATTCCATGCTGCAAACCGTAGAATTTCAGTTTTATTTTTCACAATGATGACTTCCGCCTGAATGGTCCCCACACTGGGATCCGAATAGATGAATAGTTTACCTTCGGAATATTCTAACCAAGAGGATGCCACCATCATTTAATCATACCGTAGATCGACATGCTCTCTTTCCTTCAACTGCTTGCGGCCCAGAACAGCAAGGCCATGTTGGTTGATGTTACAAGGCCAAATCAGTCATCCAGACTGTTGCCCCTCCACCTAATGAAGATCCTACTGCCCCTCTTCATGTACGACGGTTAGTCTGGCCTCTCCACAGACAACCCTGTACTGTAGCTGCACCTACGACCAGGCTATCTGTGTCACTGAGATAAGGAAGCCGCTCCATCTTCAAAAGGTCCATGGTTCACGAGGGGATTCAGTTATCTTGTAATATAATATAAAACACTTATAATATAACCATCGACCTTACCGTTGGTGCGGAGGGTTGTGGGCATCAGTGATACAGATAGTCTTACCGTAGGTGCAGCCACAACGGAGGGGTATCTGTTGAGAGGCCAGACAAACGTGTGGTTCTTGAAGACTTTCAGGGGCAGCAGTATGGATGATTGACTGATCTGGCTTTGTAACACTAACCAAAACGGCCTTGCTGTTCTGGTTCTGCGAAGAGCTGAATGCAAGGGAAACTACAGCCGCAGTTTTTCCCGAGGGCATGCAGCTTTACTGTATGGTTAAATGATGATGGCGTTCTCTTGGGTAAAATATTCCGGAGGTAAAATAGTTCCCCATTCGGATCTCCGGGCTGGGACTTCTCTCGAGGACATCGTTATCAGGAGAAAGAAAACTGGCGTTCTGCGGATCGGAGCGTAGAATGTCAGACCCCTTAATCGCACTGGTAGGTTAGAGGATTTAAAAAGGGAAATGGATAGGTAAATGCTAGATATAGTGGGAATTTGTGACGTTCGGTGTCAGGAGGAACAAGACTTCTGGACAGGTGAGTGCAGGGTTATAAACCAAAATCAAATAGGAGTAATGCAGGAGTAGGTTTAATAATCAATAACAAATTAGGAGCGCGCGTAAGCTACTACGAACAGCATAGTGAACGCATTATTGTAGCAAAGTTAGACACGAAGTAGTACAAGTTCATATGCCAACTAGCTCCGCAGATGACGAAAAGATTGATGAAATGTATGATGAGATAAAAGTAATTATTCAGATAGTGAAAGGAGACGAAAATTTAATAGTCATGGGTGACTGGAATTCGATAGATGGAAAAGGAAGAGAGGGAAATGTAGAAAAGTAGTAAGTGAATATGGAATGGGGGTAAGGAATGAAAGAGGAAACCGCCTGGTAGAATTTTGCACAGAGCGTAACTTAATTATACTTAGCACTTGGTTTAAGAATCATGAAAGAAAGTTATATACGTGGAAGAGGTCTGGAGACACAGGAAGAATTCAGGTAGACTATATAATGGTAAGACAGAGATTTAGGAACCAGGTTTTAAATTGCAAGACATTTCCAGTGGCTCTCACCGCAATCTATTGCTTATGAACTGTAGATTAAAAGTGAAGAAACTGCAAAAAGGTGGGAATTTTTAGGTGATGGTACTTGGATAAACTGAAGGAACCAGAGGTTGTAGAGAGTTTCAGAGAGAGCATTAGGGAGTGATTGACAAGACGGGGGAAAAAAATACAGAAGAAGAAGAATGGGTAACTATGAGAGATGAAATGAAGGGCTTATTTCAATAATGGTACAAGTCCATTTTTGTTCATTTTGTGATGCAGAGTCCTAAAGTTAAATGAGCGCTGAAGAATCTGCAGTTGAGATACCAGAAATAGTCAAGCATATGGCTTCTTGCTACAGATGAACCTTTCTTTCTGTTTGTTTGGATCATTACTTTCAGAAGCATTATAACCAGAAAAGTAGAGGTAATGGACTTGTACCACTATTGAAATAAGCCCTTCAAATAGTTAAGGCAGCAGAGGATCAAATTGGTAAAAATATGAGGGCCAGTAGAAATTCTTGGTTAACAGAAGAGATACTGAATTTAATTGATGAAAGGAGAAAATATCAAAATGCAGTAAGCGAACCAGGCAAAAATGAGATCGACAGGAAATGCAAAATGGCTAAGCAAGGATAGCTACAGGACAAATGTAAGGATGTGGAGGCATATATCATTTAGGGCAAGGTAGATACTGCTAAAAGAAAAATTAAAGAGTCCTTTGGAGAAAAGAGAACCACTTGTATGAATATCAAGAGCTGAGATGGAAGAACAGTTCCAAGCAAAGAAGGGAAGGCAGAAAGGCGGAAGGAGTATATACGTGGTCTATACAAGGTCAATGTACTTGAGTGCAATATTATTGAAATGGAAGAGGACGTAGATGAAGATAGATGGGAGATACGATACTGTGTGAAGAATTGGACAGAACACTGAAAGACCTAGGTCGAAACAAGGCATCGTGAGTAGTCATTAAAACTACTGGTAGCCTTGGGAGAGCTAGCACTAACAAAACTCCACCACTAGGTGAGCAACATGCATGGGACAGGCGAAATACCTCCCAGACTTCATGAAGAATATAATAATTCCAATCTCAAAGAAAGCAGGTGTGAAAATTACCGAACTATCAGGTTAATAACTCAGGGCTGCAAAATTCTAACACGAATTCTTTACAGACAAATGAAAAAACTGGTAGAAATCGGCCTCGGGAAATATCAGTTTGGATTACGTAGAAATGTTGGAAAACGTGAGGCAATACTGACCCTACGACTTATCTTAGAAGATAAGTTTCCAGCATTTATAGACTTGGAGAAATCTTTTGACGATGTTAACTGGAATACTCTCTTACAAATTCTGAAGGTGGCAGGGGTAAAACTCAGGGAGCCAAAGGCTATTTACTATTTGTACACAAACCAGATGGCAGTAATAAGAGTTGAGGGGCGTGAAAGGGAAGCAGTGGTTGAGAAGGGACTGAGACAGTTGTAGCCTGTTCTCGAGTTATTCAATCTGCATATTGAGCAAGCAGTAAAGGAAGAAAAAAAGAAAAATCTGGAGTAAGAATTAAAATCCATGAAGAAGAAATAAAAACTTTGTGGTTTGACGGTGACATTGTAATTCTGTCAAAGACAGCAAAGGACCTGGAAAAGCAGTTGAACGGAATGGACAGTGTCTTGAAAGGAGAATATAAGATGAACATCAACAAAAGCAAAATGAGGATAATGGAATGTAATCGAATTAAATCAAGTGATGCAGAGGGAATTAGGTTAGGAATTGAAACACTTAAAGTAGTAGATGAGTGTTGCTACTTGGGGAGCAAAATAACTGAGGATGTTGGAAGTAGAGAGGATATAAAATGTAGACTAGCAATGACAAAGAGAGCATTTCTGAAGAAGAGAAGTTTGTTAACATCGAGTATAAATTTAAGTGCCCGCATGCCTTTTCTGGAAGTATTTTTTTGTATTGAGTGTAGCCATGAATGAAAGTGAAACTTGGAAGATGAATAGTTTAGACAGGAAATAAATAGAAGCTTTCGAAATGTGGTGCTACAGAAGTGTGCTGAAGATTATGTGGGTAGGTCACGTAACTAACGAGTAGGTACTGAACAGAAGAAGGGGTCGGTTGGTAGGACACGTTCTTTGGCATCAAGGGATCGTAAATTTAGTATTGGAGTGAAGCGTGGAGGGTAAATATCGTGGAGGGAGACCAAGGCATGAGTACACTGTACAGATTCAGAAGGACGTGGTTTGCAGTAGTTGCCCGATATGGAGTAGCATGGAGAGCTGCATCAAAACAGTCTGAAGACCACAACGACAACAACAACAATATACTACACATAAATGAAACAATGAAGGGCATCGTTTCTTATCTGGGTATCATAAGACTGTGTGGGCGAGACTCAATTAGGCAGTTTTTTATTATATGTTATTTCTATTGTTAAATGCTAGTAAGGGTTACAGAAATGGGTTAATGCACGAACGCTAGTAAATGTTATGACATTGTCATCGATTTTCAAGGCAGTGGTCGACTGGGCCACCCTCTAAGTCAAAACAAGCTTTCAAACGCACAGAAACGTTTTCATACGACACATATCCACCATATGTCTTGACCAATACCATCACTCAGATGCTGTTCACTGGTAACGAGTTTAGCGTACTCCTTATCCCTAATTTAATCCCAAAGAAAAAAAGAAAAAGTCGGATGGGGCGAGGTTTGGAGATCGGGCTGGTCACTTCACAGGTCCTCAACGGCCAGACCAGCGCTCAGGGAACACTTAATGAAGAAAAGCCCGAAAACGTTGGGCAAATGTGAGGGAACGCCATCTCGCTGCCATTGAAGTTCATCTGAATTCTGTGTATTATGAAGTTTTAGGACGGCAGTATCCCTCAGTAACTCAGAGAGGGTTTCTCCATAACGCGATCTGCCAGGAAGTACGGGAAAATAAATTCTTCTTATTTCACACTGCCCTACGCCATCACTCCGGGTACTGAAGATTATGCTCAGAGGTTCAAATGTTCAAATGTGTATTAAATCTTATGGGACTTAACTGCTAAAGTCATCAGTCCCTAAGCTTACACAGTACTTAACCTAAATTATCCTAAGGACAAACACACACAACCATGCCCGAGGGAGGACTCGAACCTCCGCAGGGATCACCCGCACAGTCCATGACTGCAGCGCCTCAGACCGCCTGGCTAATACCACGCGGCTATGCTCAGAGGTAAGGTGGGTGGGTATTTCACCGTCAAAACAATCTGTTGTGTCTGTTCACCGATCCTGATATGTGGAATATAGTGTAATCACTCCAGACAGCATCCCACAAAAGGCCAGCGCATGAGTAAGCAGTGGGTGAGATGGCGTCAGCTTCAAGTCACGCAAAACTCATGGTCAGAAGGGCCGCTAAACAATGGGTAGGCCCCTCAGGAGGGGATAGCAGTTCCGGAGCAATACGTGCTCGTATATCTGGAATTCGGCCCGTTCCCGGCTGGCAAGGGTGTTTGAGATTTACATGAGTGGCAGTTACATCTAAGTGCTTGTTTACTGTGTCCTTGTGAAGCGCACGCTGTCCCAGTTCCTGCAAGAATCGACGTTGCGCTTCGGATAAGTTGTTAGTGACCGAGGAAAGGCGCAAACAATTTACACGCTGCTCGATGCACAATATTCCTCCACTATTACGCGCGTTAACTGAGGATGGCTATTCCCCCGGTTGTGTTACGTATTGACAGCTCAGGGTACTGTCATCTATCTACAACTAAAGATACTTTCCACTTTTCTTTGTGACTGGTTATGTTATTGAGTAATTGAGACTGTCCCACCCTGTACATTAACTGGATATAAAATTAAATCATATAACAAAAAAATGGCTCTGAGCACTATGGGACTCAACTGCTGAGGTCATTAGTCCCCTAGAACTTAGAACTAGTTAAACCTAACTAACCTAAGGACATCACAAACATCCATGCCCGAGGCAGGATTCGAACCTGCGACCGTAGCGGTCTTGCGGTTCCAGACTGCAGCGCCTTTAACCGCACGGCCACTTCGGCCGGCCAATCATATAACAGGGAAAGAAATAAAAGTTAAATGTTTGTAAGGCATTGAATAGCAGTCTTGAGACTGACGGCCCTGGGATGATAAAACGGAGACACATCATTAGTTTGAGAGATAAGATATCAGATAATTATTTTAAATCGTTGACTGTGCAAAGAAGATGTAGTACTGATTATTCATTACTGTAACGTTGACAACAAAAATGAAGATAAATAACAACAGAAAGCAGTTTTTAATATAAGGAGCACTGATTTCGTCAACGTTGTTGATGAAGGAATCCAGTATTTTTACAGCAGATATTTAGGAACCTAATTACCAAGGGATCTATTGAAAAAATTTCTCTCAGTAATTTTGGTCGAGGTAATGACATCGACAGTTATCACTTTAAGGGCTGGATTTCTACCCCCGGGGCGGCCGTTGAGGCCGTGCGGTTCTAGGCGCTACAGTCTGGAACCGCGTGACAGCTACGGTCGCAGGTTCCAATCCTGCCTCGGGCATGGATGTGTGTGATGTCCTTAGGTTAGTTAGGTTTAAGTAGTTCTAAGTTGAAGGGGACCGATGACCACAGATGTTACGTCCCATAGTGCTGGGAGCCATTTGAATTTCTCTACCCCCGGTTGTGTTCTAAGATGGACAGTAAAGCTCCATGAACAAATTTCTTGTTTATGTTTCCAAAGAAGAGCTTCCCATATTTTCATAATATGAAGTGACATACGTGCATTCCAGCAGAGAGTGAAAGTGCTGGTGCAGCATGCCACCCATGTCGGTTACTGACGAGACACAGCGCCAAGGAAATGCCCAACTGATTCCAGTCGCAGGCGCTACAAAGAGAGGAGCGGTTCTTTTCGGTGTCCCGGCGCAGGCAGCAATCGGGTCTACGTAAAGTTGCCGAGTGATATGCAGGTCAGCCGCAACTTCAGTTCTGTAGGTGGTCGCTGTATTAGTGTTGACGCAAGCTATTCTCAGAGCTGGAGAAAACCACCAACGTCGTGCTATAGGTGACTTGTACTATTACACGACGTAGCGCAGTGCAGAGTCTCCACAGCCGTGTACAAGATAGTAGCCTGCCTTCTGCAATCACAAGTGTACACATTCCGTTTTTAACCTACCCATGCTTACCTGTTAGAGAGGCAGGCAGACTACCTCACTTTATCAGCCAAACGGGCTGGCCGTTTGGCTCCTACCCAAGCCAAACTACGCCCGACCCAAGAAGCTAAGGGAAACATGCTTGCCTGCCCATCTTTCCGCGGTGATACGCTACGTAGCATGTCATTCTGTTCACTTTCACTGCAGTGTTATGAGCAGGATTAGGACGTTTTTTACAACGAGTATCGCAAGGCAAGGCACAACGTACCACATATATTCATTTTGGGTCACTGTAGCTCCGAAAATTGTAGATTTTGTTTGTCCTTTTTTCCTTTTCGACATATTTCTGAATTAATTATTTCTCTCGATGTGAAAAGGTTTCCTTGCAATTTCACCTGTTTTCGACTAGTACTGGCTATTCTCAATTCGAACAGGTCACCTCCCATGTTTACTATAGTAAGCAGAACCATCTCTGAAAGTCAAGATCCTTTGCACATAAAGACCTGAAGATGTCTATTATTCTGCAACATCAACTAACGTAAGGTTTTGAGTATAGTTTCTATGATCTTAGAGTGTTTGAGTCAAATATGAACCCAGTTATAACAATTTTAATTACATTTTCCAGAATGTGTGTTGTGGGTCGGTTCGCTGAATTCATTCTGTAGTGGCCATAATAGTTCAGTCTAAATTCCTCAAATGCATTTCACTAAACACGAAGTTCTTTTTACATATTATGTTAATTTAAAAGAAGAAGTTTTTCTCTTACATACTATGTTTTCTTCGCTCTATATTGGGTACCTCCAGAATGTTTTTTTTATACCCACTGAGCCATACATTTTTCCTATTACAATCAAAGTTGGCCATAAATTTCGGGAACCTACAACTGCAAAATGGCCTCATGTCCTCAGCACGAATTTCCACACACTTGTTAGAAATCAATATGAAGTGAGGAAACTGCTGCTCAAATTTTCAAACGTTTCTTAACATACACGACCTTCCTGAACGAGTGTTTCGTAACTTCTTGCACAATTTGCGTTGCGAGACACCTACCGATTTATTTTAAGCTGCCTTATAAACACGTGAAGACTTTGCCGTTGCTGGACTTGGGCTCTGTTTCATGATTGATATATATGAGTGTATTGCGAAATTCCTAATTTCTCCTCAATCTCTTTTAAGATTGCGTGGTTCATTTTGCTAGCCCCACCGTTAAGATATCTGTGCTGCAGTGAAACTACCGACGCAGACATATACTGGGTACTCCGTAGCCACGTTGGATTGACATCGCAATCTGTTGTGAGGTACAGCAGGCTGAAAGGGTCCCGTGAAGCCTGCCAGGCTCGTGGAAACCCAAGCTGACTTGCTTTAACTATTGTACTTCAGTCGACATGCACTCTTGTGTCTCCGTTGCGTGGGGTTAATCTGCTTTAATGGTTGCGGCGGAGATAGCGGCAGGCAGGCTGGAAGAAGAATTTGTACACCTCTGCCTCCGACAATGAACCTAATCAGACGCAGTATAAATATTGCCACCACTGCTGGCAAAATTATTCGGAGTTCAGCATTTAGAGGCGTTTTCTCATGGCCAGCCATTCATCGAATGTATGACGAGTCCACACCGGTCCCACCGAACACTAAGGACTACTAGTCAGACCTGTGTGCCAGCATGATTACTCCAGGCTTCGAATGCGTTTGGACAAGCCCGTTCGGTGGCCACCATCGCCTCACACACCAGTGTGTCTCCGACAGTCCTAAGTTCAGCTCGGGGATACTGCACACTTCAGTCAGCCAGTACGGGCCGCGTGCAGCGTACGCCAGACAGTACCGCTACGACGATGGGGCTGCCACTGCACTCGCGTAACAAGGATGCCTCAGCACTGCACCACCTGTGGGACACCGAACGCAGCATGGCAGCCGCAACTGTATCCATGTTAGCAATCATCGGTCAACATATGAAGTACAAAGCACTCTGCCAACCCTAACTCCGCTCTCGCCGCGGTTCTCGAAAACTCCTCTCGCACGAAGCACTGAAGTTACGTATTCCTGATTCTAGAATGTACATTGAGGCGACAAAAGTCATGGATAGAGATATGAAAATGGCAGTAGTACCGTTTACGTATGAAAGGTCAGTGCATTGGCGATGCTGTCATTTGTACTGAGGTGCACGCCGTGATTATGGCCGCACAACAGGAACTGAAACTTTGAACGCGATCTGGTAGTTGGATCTTCACACACGAGACATTCCATTTGGGTAATCCTTAGGGAATTCAATATTCCGAGTTCCACATTGTCGAGAGTGTACCGCGAATACCACATTTTAGGCATTACCTCTCACCACGGTCAACGCAGTGCCCGACGACTTTCACTTAAAGATCGAGAGCAGTGATATTTGCATAGATTTGTCAGTTCTAATAGAATGAAATTCTGCTACACAAGCTCAAGTATTGTGCCATGAGTGGGACAGTGCACAAATGGTTTAATTCGTACCTAACTGGAAGAGTGCAGAAAGTTGAAATAAGTAGTTCTCGTAACATGCAAAGATCAGCACATTCCTCAAACTGGGGAACTATCAAGAATGGGGTTCCACAAGGGTCAGTCTTGGGTCCTTTGTTGTTCTTATTATATATTAATGACTTGCCATTCTATATTCATGAAGAGGCAAAGTTAGTTCTCTTTGCTGATGATACAAGTATAGTAATCACACCTGAGAAACAAGAATTAACTGATGAAATTGTCAATACTGTCTTTCAGAAAATTACTAAGTGGTTCCTTGTAAACGGACTCTCACTGAATTTTGATAAGACACAGTACATACAGTTCCGTACAGTGAATGGTATGACGCCATTAATAAATATAGACTTTAATCAGAAGCATATAGCTAAGGTAGAATATTCCAAATTTTTAGGTATGTCCATTGATGAGAGATTAAATTGGAAGAAACACATTAATGATCTGCTGAAACGTTTGAGTTCAGCTACTTATGCAATAAGGGTCATTGCAAATTTTGGTGATAAACATCTTAGTAAATTAGCTTACTACGCCTATTTTCACTCATTGCTTTCATATGGCATCATATTTTGGGGTAATTCATCACTGAGGAATAAAGTATTTATTGCACAAAAGCGTGTAATCAGAATAATAGCTGGAGTCCACCCAAGATCATCCTGCAGACATTTATTTAAGGATCTAAGGATATTCACAGTAGCTTCTCAGTATATATACTCTCTTATGAAATTTGTTATTAACAACCAAACCCAATTCAAAAGTAATACCAGTGTGCATAACTACAATACCAGGAGAAAGGACGATCTTCACTATTCAAGATTAAATCTAACTTTGGCACAGAAAGGGGTGAATTATACTGGCACTAAAGTCTTTGGTCACTTACCAAATAGAATCAAAAGTCTGACAGATAACCAACAAGTATTTAAGAAGAAATTAAAAGAATTTCTGAATGACAACTCCTTCTACTCCATAGAGGAATTTTTAGATGTAAATTAAGAAAAAAAAAGAAAAAGAAAAAAAAACAAAAATATTAAAAAAAGTAAAAAAAATAAAAATAAAAAATAAAGAAAAACAAAAAAACACAAAAAATAAAGTTGTTATATTAACTTAAGTATGTTGTTAAATTAACCTAATTATGTCATGTATTGGAAAATTCGACTCGTTCCACATCATTACGAAATATCGTATTCATGATCCATGGAACTAGTATTAATCTAATCTAATCTAATCTACAAGCAACACTGCGTGGAATAGCAGCAGATATCAATGTGGGACGTACGACGGGCGTATCCTTTTGGACAGTGCTGTGAAATCTGGCGTTAATGGGCTATGGCAGCAGACGACCGAAGCGAGTGCCTTTGCTAATAGCACGACAACGTCTGCAGCACCTCTCCTGGGTTGGTGCCCATATCGGCTGGGCCCTAGACGAACACTGTGGCAGGAGTCGCATTGTCAGTTGGTAAGAGCTGCTGATTGGGTTAGAGTGTGGCGCTGACGCTGTGAAGCCACGGACTCAGGTTGTCAACAAGGCGTTGTGCAATCTGATGATGGCCCGACAATGATGTGGGCTGTATTTACTGCGTCCTCTGTCCCAACTAAACCAATCATTCACTGGAAATAACTGGAGACTTTCGGAACCCAGTCATGGACTTCACGTTCCTAAGCAACATAATCATGCCACTGGGCCCCAACTGATCGCGATTGGCTTGCAGAACATTCTGGACAACTGTAGGAAATGGTTTGACCACCCAGATCACAAGACAAGAATCCCATCCAACATTTATGGGACATAATCGTCACTTAGTGCACAAAATACTGCACCGGCAGCATTTTCGCATTAATGGACAGCTATAGAGGAGTATGGCTCAATATTTATACGGGGGACACTTAGAACGACTCGTCGAGATGCTGCGCTACGCAGGGAAAAAGGAGTTAGCACACGATATAGGGGGGGGGGGGGTATTCCATGACCTTCACCAATTCAGTGTATTTCGCGAAATATACATGGCATCAAAGTAAGGGAAGTTTGCGCTCATCGAAGAGGTTTATCAACAGTAATGCCTCTGAACACTGTTCACGAAATCAGCAGTGTTAGTGTTGGTTGAAAATGAATGTTAGAAAACGGGGGGGGGGGGGGGAGGGGGGGGGAATGAGAGCGGTATGAGATGCGACCGCATATTATGAGGTGTCCTGGAGGATAACAGATGTTATATCTATTCTGCTTTGAATTAACAGCACCGATCAATATTTCGTGAGTTGCCTGTGTACGCAAATCAGTCTGTATTTAGAAAACATCAATCGTGCGAAACTCAGCTTGGCCCTGTCTCGCACGGCAACCTACAGACCACTGCAAAAGCCAATAGGCAGATTCCGTATTCCTAGATTTCCGTAAGGTGTTTGACACAATGCGCTACAGCAGACTGTGAACGAAGGTTCGAGTATGCGGAATGGGATATTTGAGTTGGTCGAAGAGTTTTTCATTAATAGTACCCAGTACGTTATCCAGTATGGCGAGTGTTAATCACAAACAACGATTTCGTTAGGAGTACTCACGGAAATGTGATAGGATTGCAATTGTCCTCAGCAGACATGAACTAGCTGAGGGACTGTATGAGCAGCAATCAGCGATTGCTTGCTGATAACACTGAAGTGTACAGGAAAGAGTCACCGGTCTTGGTTGCCTTGATAATTTTTTTGTCATTTCCTAAGGACGCGTTTCCTCTTTATTTAGGTATTTTCTGACTGGCTGATATTTGGTAGCAATCGGTACATGAGATACCACGCATAAAATTTTCCAGCAGGTAGATGCTCTTGTGAAAGCTTTAAAAGCATTGCGCCGTCCCGGTCGAATATATGTGAAGTAGACTGTCACATTCAGCTATCTTGTCAACAGAATACGTCACAGCTGCTAAATAAGACTTCAACATTACTTGTACTGTTTTAAAAGAAGTATATACTGGTAGCGAACGATCCTTCACAAAGATACATATAATACGTAATGGCACATCTTCTGCTTAGAGCCTGAAATAGTTTTCAGGCTGTACTCAAGACCGGTTGTCTCTTCACATCATACATACGGGTTGCTGTACGAAACCCATTATGAAGTGAGAAACGTAGCTTAGTCTAAACGTAGATAAGCGTACTTAATGTCGATGAACACAAAAATAAACTTGCAATGGTACAGTGTTAATGATGTACTGTCTGACACGGTAAGGTTGACCGAACGTTGCAAAGCGATTTCAGCCGGAGAAAGCAGGCGGTAGGGAAGCCGAATAGCGGAGTTTGCTTTATTAGGGCAATTCTAGGAAAACGTAGGCAATCTATAAAAGATTTCGCGTAAAGAAGACGACTGCGACCTCCTCTTGAGGACTTCTCGAGTGTTTGTGGTCCCCAGCAGGTAGAATTAAAAGAAGATTTCGAAGCACTTCAGAGAAGCGGTGCTAGATTAGTTACCGGTAGGTTCGATCAACATGCGACTGTTACGGAGATGTTTCGCGCACTCAAATGGGAATCCCGGCAGACAAGACGAGATGCTTATCTCGAAACACTGTCCAGAAAAGTATGAGAACCGGCGTTTGCTGCTGACTGCCGGCAACGTATATTTCTCTTAAGGAACGGGAAGGCAAGACGAGAGATATTACGGAAGCGTGTGGGTAGTCGGGTTGCCCTCCCTCTATTTGCGATTTGCCCAGGAAAAGCAAAGGCTAGAGGTGGTACAAAGTACCCACCACCACGCAAATTATGGTGCCCTGCAGAGTACGTATAAGGATGGACTGTATAAAAGGTTTATGTCTGTCAAATACGTCAATGAAACATTTAGCAATTTTCACTCCCTAACCTTCTGCTCACCCGTTAATTTGAGTTGCGAAAGTCGACAACCGACCTTCCTTTCAACCAAGGCATTGTGAGTGATGCTGTAACATTTTGTTCGCAATTTCGATTTTACTCCGGCATTCGTCGCCGGTTTTTTGCCGTCCTGTTCTGGAATTATTCCACTATGTCCGTAATTAAGCTCTCAAATGCACGAGAGATAGTAAGAGTTTCTTGAACGGCCTCTAAAATCTAACTTTTTAACTTTTTCGGTTTTTCAAATACCTATTTTCTCACTTTTCGTCTGTCATTACTCACAAACACACGCACAAACACACACACACACACACACACACACACACACACACACACACACACACACACACACACTCATAGCAAATAATTTGGTCTCCAGCAGACACATCGAAAAAAGTTTGTCACCAAACATTCAGTACTGGTGGCACACTAAACAGAAACAGAACGAAAACAACTGATTGGCAACTTTAACACAGAGCTTCTCTCCAAGTATGACGGCATAAGTGTTTTTCATATCTCGTTTCTGTGCTAAAGTCGTGCGAAAACGGGTCAGAGTGAAGTACAAGAAGGTGTGGGAAATAAGGGTGTTTAATTTGAACAGAGAAAGAAAACGCAGAAAGATGCACAACTGGCCGAAAAACGAAAGTACAGGACGTACACGAGAACTACCCTCGAAGAATTATTTTCAGAAATAAGCTAATTCTTTACAGCTACCTTGTAGATGACATGCAATCAAACGATAAAAGGCATAAAAAGGGTGACCCATGGAAACCCACTTTTCACATGTAATTTTGTTTCAGGTGAGCAACCGAAACAAAATAAACAAAACGCACATGCTGTAGTTTTCAGGCCTACAATACAAAGACAGCCACGAACTTTGGATGACGTTTCCAGAAATAAATCGAGACACACAGATGACACGTACGTGTCGAAAGGTATTTGGATAAACAGAAGAAGAACTACCTTGTGTCCCACTGAAGGCGGAGGTTAAAAATCCAAATTTAAATTCTGAACTGAAATTTACTTTCTTTGCGATGGTAATCTTTGTGTTTCAGTAATACGAAATGTACTAAACACATTTTAATCTCTTCCGTAAGGCAGACTGGCAAAGACACATAATTCAAGTCGGTTGTAAAAGATATACGCTGAAGCAGCATTGTCGCGGCGCGTGGCAGAGGTGCTCTGGAGCAGCAGGTAGCAGCGAGAACGAACGCAGGAAATGCACGCAAGCGGGCGGCGGTGCGGTATCGTGTGGGTCAAAGAAGAAGCGGGCGCTAGCGTATCTCACGGTCGCGTTCCATCACCGTGCTGGCGCCTAGTCTCCACATGGATGCTTTATAGTAAAGGATCGAACGCCTTCGACGATTGTCTGAGACGCTGTCGCCACGCCTGCACGGGACGCACTTCGTCATCGGCAACCGAGGAGCACCCAGAAGAAATGGATGTTTTTGTCGCCAGTGTTCCTCTAACACCCTCTCTCCTTCTCCACGTGCCTCGTCTTCCAGGAACTTCGGCGATCTGGAGCATGGTCCGTCGTTCGTCCATGGCTTTTCTGGATAGTTTTTCTGTGCTCAGCCCTAACCACTGGCTGAAGTTCTTTAAACAGGATAATCTTCTACCCCTTGGACCACGTCTGCCATCACTCTTTGCCTGACGTATTAGTTGCAACGTGTCGTATTTTTAGTTGTACTTTATACGATGTAAGTATTCGACTTTTCTCTCTATTCACACGGCGCACTAGTGTCTCATTTATGACTTTATTTGCCCATAGTATCCCTAATAGCCTTCTATATTCCCACATTTCAAACGACCTAATACCGCGATAAATAGCGATCACTCTACTTCACAGAGTAAGATACTAACACGAACTATCGAAGCAGTCGTGTGCGAAGTGTAGTACTTACATCATACCTAGCCACCTTTATTTACATTTGCTATAAATTTGACAATCTTATCTCCAACCATTTCTTGCGCTGTGAAGACTGATCATGTCTCATCGTTGACTATTACTATTAAATTTACTGTTTGTAGGTCTTATTACATATCAAGGCTAAATACTGCAGGTGTTCGAACTGCGTTGTAATAAAAGTTATTAGAAAAAAAAGCAGAACTTAACTATGTAAGACTGCAGTCCTTTAAAATTACATGCACATAAGTAATAATTTTAATTAACATATAAGGTTACGTAGAGCAACTATTCCACGTATTACACTATATATTTTATTGCTGTGTTCTTTTATGTACAATGTGCACTGTGGTTTATCTACAATGATCTATAATGACTAGACGTAGTTATCCTGGGTTACTTAACATTACTGACTTGTAAATTCGGAGAAAGGTACTAGTTTGATGTCCACATGTAATCAGAGAGTAAAAATGGTCTAACAATTTTACACGATTTCAGTTACCTTATTTGAACAGAGAGAAATATTTTTGTATCTTTCAGAGGCATTTACTGGTGTTTCAGTTATCATGTGGTTTCAAGATAATTAATCTACAGTTATGAGAGTACCTGCCATGTATTCCATTTATCGCGCATAACCTGTAAATAGTGCTTCGTTTTCGTACACTGCTGTGATAACGCTCGTTTCTTAGTTGCATTTGCGGCCATATTAAGTTTACTGAGATATTGTTTCAACAAGATCCAGGGCTCTGGCCTTTAATTTTATTTCAATAAAATCCGATGTTAATTCGTAGGGCTTTGTTGACGTCCACAGTTCAAGCATCTGTAGCGAGGAGTTCTCAAGTAGCAGGGTGGTGTTTATAGGATATTCAAAAATCCAAGATGGCGCTGGTCCATTATTGAAAAAAAAAAAAAAAAGAAAAGAAACAGACGCACGGTGGTGCAATTACCGCAGTTACGCTAGGTGGAACGTAAAAAATAATTTTAAAAATTAGAAAAGGAAATTGAAGATGTCACAAAAAAAGTCACTTGTGATAGTGACTTGGAACCATTAACTGCTAATTATATTCCCGACGCATTTTCCAGACATATACCACTGAAAGCATCTGCTAATTTTTTTCACAGTATGACGCATAGTTAGGGAGGTATGACATGATAAACATTGAGATGAGTGAAAAACTAGCTTTTGCTTAAAACTGAACGCAAATTATTTATACTCTACTCTTCCTCTGAGAAAACTTAACGACTTCGGAATAACTTTAAACATAATTTCAAAGTTTCCCAAACCTTTAAGCACTCACATGCTTAATTCATTTGTAAAGTATTCAAAGGTTTGAGGGATTTTATACGTAGCGATTCGATTCTTTAAAGAATTTGGGCTTTACTGGTTGATGTCTAAAATATGACTGTGGACTCTCAAAATACATGCTCTAATGATGTTTTCATATTTAAAATATTACAGAACACATATGACAAAAAATAACATGTTAAGCAGGCAGCTGCAGTTTCATTTTTATATCTACGCATGGTGAAGGCACAAAACATCGTCGAATTAAATATTTTCTCATTCAAATTAATCTATGAAATACGTAATGTTTGATATCATATCCATCAAAACAAATGCCAAAAACACGACAATGGGCTATGAAATAATGTGCCCCCCATGCCATCTGCAAGTGCAAATTGTAATGACACACATGTGGCTATAGAATACCATGGTAAGCACACAGCTGACATTTCATTTTTAAGCCCAATTAAGTCTATGTACAAAAACACAACTGAACTAGCCCGTAATACACAAACTACATGTTGGCTTAACTAATATGACAAGCAGGCAAGCAGTCATACATGACACAAATAAATATGCAGTATGACTTACTCTCATGTACTGTGAGAATACAGTTAATATGTAATTTAGAATTAACACCTTTAGCAGGACTATGAGTTCTGAATAAAAAAATGCCACAGTCCTAATTCCACATCTAAATTGCCCTGCAACTGCATAGAGCACATATGGATTAACCTGCTAAGCTGGCCGTTGACTATTTTTAGGCCTAAGTGAGAGTAAGAACTAAAACATACTTTCGAGGTGGGCTGTAACGTTCACTGATGGGAAGGATGCTGTCACGTCTCTAACGATTCGATTTGAGGCTAAGTTATTGGTGGTTCGTAGAACGAGCTGTCATCATCTGACGTTTTTAGAAATATTTCAGTAATGCTTCAGCTTAGCAAGCATCATTTCAGGAAGGAAGAAGAGAAATAAAACTGGTTTTATTTCCGGACTAAAGCACTTTACACTCATTCTGAACATACCTACAATTACGTTCAGGTCGTTACAGTTTCCAACACGTTTTTCACAACAAACTACACTCCTGGAAATGGAAAAAAGAACACATTGACACCGGTGTGTCAGACCCACCATACTTGCTCCGGACACTGCGAGAGGGCTGTACAAGCAATGATCACACGCACGGCACAGCGGACACATCAGGAACCGCGGTGTTGGCCGTCGAATGGCGCTACCTGCGCAGCATTTGTGCACCGCCGCCGTCAGTGTCAGCCAGTTTGCCGTGGCATACGGAGCTCCATCGCAGTCTTTAACACTGGTAGCATGCCGCGACAGCGTGGACGTGAACCGTATGTGCAGTTGACGGACTTTGAGCGAGGGCGTATAGTGGGCATGCGGGAGGCCGGGTGGACGTACCGCCGAATTGCTCAACACGTGGGGCGTGAGGTCTCCACAGTACATCGATGTTGTCGCCAGTGGTCGGCGGAAGGTGCACGTGCCCGTCGACCTGGGACCGGACCGCAGCGACGCACGGATGCACGCCAAGACCGTAGGATCCTACGCAGTGCCGTAGGGGACCACACCGCCACTTCCCAGCAAATTAGGGACACTGTTGCTCCTGGGGTATCGGCGAGGACCATTCGCAACCTTCTCCATGAAGCTGGGCTACGGTCCCGCACACCGTTAGGCCGTCTTCCGCTCACGCCCCAACATCGTGCAGCCCGCCTCCAGTGGCGTCGCGACAGGCGTGAATGGAGGGACGAATGGAGACGTGTCGTCTTCAGCGATGAGAGTCGCTTCTGCCTTGGTGCCAATGATGGTCGTATGCGTGTTTGGCGCCGTGCAGGTGAGCGCCACAATCAGGACTGCATACGACCGAGGCACACAGGGCCAACACCCGGCATCATGGTGTGGGGAGCGATTTCCTACACTGGCCGTGCACCACTGGTGATCGTCGAGGGGACACTGAATAGTGCACGGTACATCCAAACCGTCATCGAACCCATCGTTCTACCATTCCTAGACCGGCAAGGGAACTTGCTGTTCCAACAGGACAATGCACGTCCGCATGTATCCCGTGCCACCCAACGTGCTCTAGAAGGTGTAAGTCAACTACCCTGGCCAGCAAGATCTCCGGATCCGTCCCCCATTGAGCATGTTTGGGACTGGATGAAGCGTCGTCTCACGCGGTCTGCACGTCCAGCACGAACGCTGGTCCAACTGAGGCGCCAGGTGGAAATGGCATGGCAAGCCGTTCCACAGGACTACATCCAGCATCTCTACGATCGTCTCCATGGGAGAATAGCAGCCTGCATTGCTGCGAAAGGTGGATATACACTGTACTAGTGCCGACATTGTGCATGCTCTGTTGCCTGTGTCTATGTGCCTGTGGTTCTGTCAGTGTGATCATGTGATGTATCTGACCCTAGGAATGTGTCAATAAAGTTTCCCCTTCCTGGGACAATGAATTCACGGTGTTCTTATTTCAATTTCCAGGAGTGTATACTGATGTTTTGATGAGATGGGTAATGTGTTATATCAGTTAAACTACATATTTTCGTAATATTCAAGTAGGAAATCGCACTCCATGAAATTCGAAATTTTTACATTCGACACAACACGGTCGTAGACAATGATGGAACAGGTTTCCACACAGAGATGAGAGACAGATATCTCGAAAATGCGATATTTGTATCTCGAAACTTCGATGTTGCACAGAACACCGGTGACACTACTGTCGTAATTTAACTGTCTTCTTTCATTAAGAATAAAATAGTTACGGCTCGCATAACAGCCTCCCATAGAAATGATTATATCGTTCCTTTCATAGCTTCCCGCGCCCGGGTTCCCGGGTTCGATTCCCGGCGGGGTCAGGGATTTTCTCTGCCTCGTAATGACTGGGTGTTGTGTGATGTCCTTAGGTTAGTTAGGTTTAAGTAGTTGTAAGTTCTAGGGGACTGATGACCATAGATATTATGTCCCATAGTGCTCAGATCCATTTTCTTTGTTCCTTTCATAAATATTGCAGACAAATAAGAGCTTTGTACCCATAGTTCTCATCGGTAAATATTGCCGCGTTCCTGGAAAGGTCGTTATTTACGTATTCTCATTTAAGCCTAAAATAATGTCAATAGAACGAAAAACACGTCCAAGACGCTAATATTTTATTTTTCATTCGATAACTAGTTTCGTGCCACGACCCGTATTCGTTCTATTAACTAACGGAAGTTGCTGACCACAGTTACTGCAGCGAGCTGGAAGTTCCTAAAATAAGTGTCAGCTGCTTGTGTAGCATGACACATGTGTTTTGTAGACGATTTACATGGCGAACTATCATTGTGGTAATTAATTCGAGAGTTTACAATCATGCTATAGACGTCAAGTGTAAGTTATACATTACCTGCATTCTTCCAAGAGCTAACAGTTTTTCAGACAGATCATTTGTTTGGGTCAGACTGCTTGTATGTTTGTTTGTTGTAATTAATTCGAGAGGATACTGTCATGTTTGATTCTTCTGTTTTAATCGATACCTAAGATGTGGAAATAACAGTCTACATCTACGTGACTACTCTGCAATTCGCACTTAACCCTTTGAGGGCCAACAGTATAAAAAAATTAATTTAAAAATGATTCACGAATTGTACCTTTATACCACAGTAAGAAACGAATACAAGAAGAAATTGGCCAAAAGTAAATTATCAATTATTTTAAATAGATGATGGCACTTTGGAATATAACTGTAAAACTTTTCACAAAATTTACGTTTATTACAGTAGTAAACAACGGAAACAAGAAGAAATTGGCAAAAAAATATACCATCAATTGTTTTTAAGTTGTGGTTTTACATTGGAACCACTGGGACACACAGATTCTAAACACCCATCATTTCATGAGATATATTTGACAGCAATTTGGGACTTTTACGAGATAGAGTTCCACAGCTCAAAACTTCCATGAGCTCTTAATTCTAAAACTAATTATAGTTCTAAATAGCAATCGAAATTTGTATCGAAGGTACATATTGCTGCTGTGGTCTCATTTCGAAACTGTTCGTACAAGCTGTGGAAGAAACTAAAATTTGCTTTCCAACTTTAAATAGATGTGTAATATCCGTGGCCCTCATCAGCTTATTTTGCTGTAATACAAAACTGGCTGCCCTTATCTGAAGTATTTCGATGTCCACCGTAATCCTATGTGGTAAGGGTCCCTTACTGCACAGCAGTACTCTAGCAGAGGACGGACAAGTGTAGTGTAGGCTGTCTCTGTAGTAGATCTGTTACATCATCTTGTGTTTAGCTAGTAAAACGCCATCTTTGGTTTGCCTTCCCCAGAATATTATTTATGTGACCAATTCAATATAATTTGTTGGTAACTGTAATTACCAGGTATTTAGTGAATTGACATCCTTTAGATTTTTCTTACGTATAGTGTAACCGAAATTTAATGGTCTCCTTTTGGTATTCAAAGTGAATGACCTCACACTTTTGATTATTTTGGGTCAATTGCCACTTTATACACAATATCTCGTAATCTAAGAGGGCTGAGCAAATTGCCTCCCACGATATAGATCGGGCTCAGCAGATTGCCTAGAACACTTCCTTGCAGAACGTCGTTGCTGATGAAGTTTACATAATTTTGAAGACTGCTAGACGAGGAAATAACATTGTGACGCATGACAAGCAACATTTGTTTAATCTGACGGTTTATATGTGAAGATGTTCGGAATGATGGTCCTCTGTACATTACACCAAGTGTAAGTGGGTTCGAGCTATGGACACACAAAAAACCTCCTAAAGCGGTGTGTTCATGGCATAAATGTTTTGTTTGTGTGCCTGTGTTTTCTACTAATGTATTTTAGATGTATATATGTATTGCAAGGTACACCTTTTACATAATATATGGGAACCAGTTCTGAACATAGTGCAATAATTCATACAGATACTTCTTTTTAATATGGTGTAAAGTTCAGATCACTTGGATACTTTTGAACATGAAGTAAAAATTTCATATCATTCAGATACTTTTGAACATCACAATAGTTTCACACTGTTTGCTTACTGTTGAACACTGCACCATTATGGCCTCTAGCACAAATGAGCTAATAGCACCACCGTGGACTTCAAAGAATTTTGTTTTCGTTATTTTTGAATTTCCTGCTAGCTTAAACTGCGTTGATTTTGCCTTCAGTTTTTCGCTGTAGCCATCTTGCGTTTTTGAAATGTCCATCACCGCCATGACGAATTTGTTAATTTCCAACTGGAGCCATGTTCAATTTTTCGTCTCCCTCTCTGCCACTGCAGTGACGCTTTAACGGTGCACCAAAGTCTGCATAGCTATACTACTGTTACATGCATCTAGTATCGTATATTCGATGCACTACGTTACACTAGGTTTGGTTACCAGTTCGCCCTCTGATTTTAGGCATTTTGAAGGAATGTTGTCGAAGCGTTGCAGCACCTCGTGTGCTCGCAAGTCCTTTTTCATTATAACTATTTTTCTGTATATGTTTCTAGCTTGGTTTTTTTGTGTTTATATTCTTCATCGATCAACTGAATTATTACACTTCTCATCCAAGATTTTTTTTTCACAGTTACCTTCCTTGTATTTAAATTTGTATGGTGCATGCGTTATTAGATCTTTGAAACTTTTAAATTGTCTTGTAAGCTTGGGTGGAGTCTCGTAGACTTCCACAGTGGGGACATTTGTCGAATTTGACCTCATTGTATTCATACATCGTACTGGAATTCGTTATCGGTATCGGTATCCATGCGACCAAATGGATACCTAATATGTTATAAAAGGCTCGGGTCCTATTGGTGACAAAAAGGTAGGGTCAAGCCTATAGGCTAGAGACAATCTTATACCCCACAAAAGGGTCGTCTTAGTGTTACCATCCTACAGATCAGAGTCAAAGTGGGAACATTACTTACTTCCTCATGATTAGGAAAATCGAGCAAATCGGTTGGTTATTTTTGTATTTGATGTAGTCTATGATGGGATTCATGAGACTTAATGAGTCTTCGTTAGTCCATGGGCAGTTCCTTGAAAAAACCGCAATAATAGAATTTTTTACAATATTTTCGCCTTCACCAGCGCACCAAAATCCTGCCGAAGATTCCAAGACACCTATGCACAGCAAATTGCTGATATTTATACGATATATTCCTAAGATTGCGATCTCGAAGAGCCGTGAAAAGTTTCTTTATATCTTTACCCGTATGCAACACAGGGTTTCAAAGTTACCCTACTTCTCCACGTAAAATCCTGTATGGCGCGAAATGTAAATAATAAATAAACGCAGAAAACTGATCAAATTTTTATGGTACATTATGTAGGCATCTATCTAGAAGAGCCATATCTTCATTTTCAAAGATCGTTATCTGTTACTGATATACTCCTCATCCCCCCACCCCAAAAAAAAAACTTGTTTTCGGCACTACAAAACCCAACAGCAGGCTACGAGACGGCTATGAATAGCAAATGGCTATCATTTTCATGAAGTATTCTCATCTCGAACAACCATGAAAATTTTCGACATCTCCGTTTGCGAGATACCAAGTTTCGGACTTACGTAAAAAATACATAAAATGCGGTGCGAGACGAGAACGTAGTTTATAAAGTGACGTAGCACGGAGAAATATGCTGTAAATTGTCTCCATTATCATCTGGGTATCAGATGTTGTAGTACTTAAGCGCATGCAAAATATTTTTGCACGTAAAATCCTATCTGAGGTATAAAAGAAGGACACCAGTCGAAAAATTCTCCTATCGGAGGCCGAAAAATGCCATATGTTCCCATTTATTTAATACACTCTGACCGAAAAGTGGGTATCACGTGCTGCTCTACCTACCTCACCACATTTAAGAACTTTCCTAAAAGTTCGGGATATTGGCGGTTTCTTCTATTCTGAGAGAGAATAATACAGCAGCAGAGGCAAAGAGACGGATAAGAAATACTGGAAGATAGTGAACAGTGGATATGTTATTGAAAGAGCAAAGGAGGCAATGGCAGTGTGGGAGAAAGAGAGGGATTCAGGGGTAGTGGACTGTAGTTGGGAGTGACGGAACAGTGTTGGGAAGTGGGTGAGGCCCAACAATAATGAGAGACAGAGTATATGACAGTGACAATGAGGAAGAGAGAGATAGCGACAGTGAGAAGAGATTGCAGCAGGGGGAAGGAAGGAATGAGACATTTGTAGTAAGGCAGAACAGGAGTGAGACAGTGACATAAGATGAGACTGTAGTAATGGGACAGAACAGTGGGGACTGTGACTGTGTCACAGGACTCAGAGCCAGAGAGACACAAAGAGGTAATGGCAATGAAGTGGGCTGAGTGAGTGAGAGAAATGGCAACTAGGAGTGGAGGATAGGTGTAGAGACACAAAGAGGTAGTGGCAATGAGTTGGGCTGAGTGAGTGACAGAAATGGCAACTAGGAGTGGATGATAGGTGTAGAGGAACAAAGAGGTAGTGGCAATGAGTTGGGCTGAGTGAGTGACAGGAATGGCAGCTATGAGTGGAGGATAGGTGTGGGCCAGTTACAAAAAAGCAAAAGTATGTGCGCAAGCCAAAATTTTTGGTCAGTTTTTAAAGGTGCTGCGGAGGTAGAACGAGGAGCTGGCACCGCACTTTTCAGTTAGAGTCTTTTAAATAAGCAGGAACATGTTCGCATTTTTTGTGCTACGATAGGATAATTTTTCCGCTTGTCCTCCACCTAAATTCACCGTGTTTTTATATAAAATAAATTCCAGGAAACCCAGGATGCCACGCGGAGTAGCAACGCGGTTGCAGGCGCCATGTCACGAAATGCGCAGCCCCCCCGCAGATGGTTCAATTCCTCCCTCAGGCATCGGTATGTGTGTTGTCCTTAGCGCAAGTTAGTTTAAGTTCAAGTGGTGTGTAAGTCTAGGGACCGATGACCCCAGCACTTTGGTCCCTGAGGAATTCACACACATTTGAACATTTTAAACCCAGGATGATCCCATGGGTACACTTCTTCTACCGGTAGACGAGTTTTCTGCAGCAATGTGTCTTCGATTCTGCGTGGTAGTTTTCTTTCTCGTATATGTAAGTGCACGCACTTTTAACAAACACCACCATTAAGATGTTAGACCATAAACGGAATATTTTGGAAGCATACTGTTAACATTTACTAATGCCAAAAATTTCTTATTCTGCCGGGAACCTATCTAGAAACGAAATGATTGTGGCTGCTCTTCTTCACAAGCGATATTCCACTATTGGCAGTATGTAAGTATATCTTGCGAGCCAGCCAATTCAAAATTTTTGTCTGCTGTTCTAACGTTATCCTTGTCTGCCCACTGAAATTATACTGCTAATTCTGCACAGAAGACATTCCCGGAAATGGGTGATGTACACATTCGTCTATTGTTTAAAAATGAAGACGCCTCACCCTCTTTGTATGCGGCCTCTCTGTCCTGCTGTCCCTCCTCCTTTTTCATACACTTGTTTTCTGTCCCTCGATTTTTGTCCTTCCCCCATATACATCTCTCTCCGTCCTTCGCAACTCTATCCCTTTGTAACGTTAAAACTCTCTGGCAGAGCGGGATACCAGCCTTCTGGGTGCGGTTCTTTGAGAAGCCGGCTATATACGCTCCTACTCAGGTCTGTTTACAATCGTCATTTATTTCCTCTGTTTAAAAATAAAAAGGGAAAACTCTCACACGCTCCGCAAACAGCAGAATTCTGTGTGTGGTAACTTACGCACCACTGACTTTTACAGTGGTAAACAAAAATTTCATTTATGATGTTTCTGAAGTTACTCTCGACTGTTTAAAGCTGCCATAACGACAAAAAGGGAATTAATTACGTTCCTTAAGAGTAAGAATGTCTGTTTATAGAACAGTGGGATGATGATTATCGCGGATTTACCTGGCGTTATGTACCTTCGTGCATCTCTCTCTCTCTCTCTCTCTCTCTCTCTCTCTCTCCCTTTTCCCTCCCTCCCCCTCTAGCCCTCTCCCTCTCCCCCTTTCCCTCCCTCCGCCTGTCTCTCTTTCTGTCTCTCTCTCTCCCTCCTTCCACGTCACTGTCTGTTCTGTCTGTTATAGTCTGCATAAATCCAGGCATCCCAAAGAAATTAAACAAAGAGTTTCAAAAATTGTGTTTAATGTGTATTACTGATGTGTCCACATGAAGCGTAAACAAGTTATGTCGTTGGATGGTCATTCTGTATCTTATCATAGGTACCCCACTGAAATATTGGGTAGTGAATGCACTTTATTTTGTGTTCTAACAACAGTGCGCGGCGTTGCCCGTGATGTTCAATATCAGTCACACAAACTGATTGGCCCCATTTCCTTGTTGATACTCATAGCGAATGCAAATCGCATGGGAAACCGCAATCGTTTTAAACTGAGAAGCATGTTTGGATCACTTGATGTCAACGGACTGCAACGAATGAATACATCTTCCCCTGCGGCATTCATAAAAATCAGATTTTGGGCTTTCGGTTCTGACTTTTGCAAAAGTACACCAATTTCAAAGTAAAATTTAAGTAATAACAATTTCATTACAGATTCTGTTAAGACCACGTTCTAAATTACAACTTTTACCACTTCAGTACACAATATTTTTCTGCAGGAAATATTTTAAGTATAACTATTTGCTATATGAAAAGGTGATTGGTTGCCCCATCGTTGCTACATTTTGCGATGTGTCTCATTGTGTTTTCGGATATTCGGCTATTATTGTATCAGCTCAGTCTTCGGTGTTTCAAGTACGGCTGTGTTCGAAAAATTTACGTCATGGTGTAGGAAACCTCAAGTTCTGTTCGATCTTTCCACTGGGCCGCCATCTAGTGACTATATCGTAGTGGTACTACACCCACGACCTGCATCAGCGTTTGTACAGCACTGTGGATTTAAATAATAAAAATAACTGTGAAAATGGGACTAAATCATCTGACAAAGACAAAATAATCAATAAATAAGAGTTTGCACTAATGTTTCTGTCAATTTCTCGCCCTTTTGCTCGTCTCGCGATAAAGTAACGGGTATTGCTGCTGTAATTTATTCTCGCGACAGGAGTTGCAGACAGTTCACGACTATGTATTTCGTTTGTTGGGAATTCAAATTTTCATTAATATCATCATTGTTTCACCTGAGAGTAGAAATTTGAAGTAAATCGGCCAAGAACTTTGAAGTAAATCGGTGAAGTTCTTTTCAAGATGTTCCGTAACAACAATTCGCAGTTATAATAGATCCGCCAATATGTTCGTTATTAGACCGTGTAGAAACTGAAAGGAAATTGACCAAAAATTTTCGAGATTTTTGGTAACAACCTTTCCCGTTTATCTGTTACATACATATATGATTCAAGTCAATGTACGAAGTCTAAAAGTAGACATAATCTTCCTCTTGTCTTGAAGGTAAAGTGTGGAAAATACCATAAAGATCGGAATGAATTACAAATAAGCAACCAAACGGAGAAACTTATTTGTGTATATAGATTACACGTCACACAAATATGGTGTGATTCCAACGATTCATCTTAGTCCCCACGGCTATAGAATTATGAACCTTAACATTACGTCCAGTGCCAACCACGAAACTGAATATCGTTCGGTGGCGTCGCGAGATGGCTCGTACGTGCCGCGGTAAGGAAAGTAAATAAGCGGAGAGGAGAAGGAAGGGAGGATAGCAACTACTATGAAGAGCCAAAGAAACTGGTAAACATGTTTAAAATCCCGTAGGACCCCCGCGACCACGCAGAAGTACCCCAGTACGATGTGGCATGGACTCGACTATTGTCTGAAGTAGTGCTGGAGAGAATTGACAACCATGAATCCTGCTGGGCTGTCCATAAATGCATAAGAGTACGATGGGGTGCAGCTCACTTTTACACAGCACTTTTCAAGGCGTCCCAGATATGCTCTATAACGTCCAGGCCTGGGGACTTTGGTGGCCAGCGGAAAAGATTGCGGTTACCGTAATCACATACCTTGTCACGCTCAAAATATTGACTTTTTCCCATAAGAACAAAAACATTCTGAAAATGTTATTTTTGGCAGGACCGAAACATCGCCGATCTGGTACCTGCATGTGTGAACAACTCATAGCAATGAGCTGCCTCAATGATGCATTAGGGACTCCAAGGTGGCCTCATCTCACGTTGTTATTCTTTCTTCAGTTTCGGCCATCTATGGACCACGTGAAGTAACTTATTCCTCATTTAGTCTTCCGGCATTTACAGTATTTCTTCATTCCTTCACTATCATCTTTTCTTCTCTCATCCGTCCATACAGTGTGCGCTTTCCTCTGAAAACCACTGAACTTCTTAACCTCGCTTTGAAAATTTGGCCGGCCTGAAATTTCTTGTTTAACAACCTTGATCATTTCACTTTTCTCAAGAGCCGAACATCGTTTTGGGATTCTGTCGAAATCTAATATTTTTAGTGACTTTTCCCGGGTTCCTGTGAACCAACTGACCATAAACCGAAATTCTCGTTTTCCCGAGAAAATCAGGCAGTTACTGCTAAATTAGTAGCAAACTTTCTTTGTAAAGGAGCACATGCAAGAGCTGTGGCTGAACTGCAGTGCATCATATCAACAGCAGTTTCTATAACTTGTCAAATTCTTGTAAAAGTTTGTTTCGAGTTTGGTTATCTTATGAAAGTTCGTCAATTTAAATGAAAACTTATATCCTGAACGTAACTGTAGAAAATATCCTGAGGTTATATGTGTATCCATATAAAAGATATATCCTTCCAAAAGCGGATCATTCTTTGGAGATAAAATCTTTGTGTTTCCATATGGCACTTAAAATTTATCCGGGGCTGCATTTTCGTTTATGCAGAAAGCATAGTATCACGAAATGTGATGAATGTTTATGAAACATATCGTTTTCTTACCCAAGATAAAGTCATGTTTCTGTATCTTTTCCTACATCTTGAAGATGAAGCAGATTGTGGCACTCCAACAGAAGGTTCCGGTTGTTTGTTGTTGTTGTGGTCTTCAGTCCTGAGACTGGTTTGATGCAGCTCTCCATGCTACTCTATCCTGTGCAAGCTTCTTCATCTCCCAGTACCTGCTGCAACCTACATCCTTCTGAATCTGCTTAGTGTGCTGCTCTCTTGGTCTCCCTCTACGATTTTTACCCTCCACGCTGCCCTCCAATGCTAAATTTGTGATCCCTTGATGCCTCAAAACATGTCCTACGAACCGATCCCTTCTTCTAGTCAAGTTGTGCCACAAACTTCTCTTCTCCCCAATCCTATTCAATACCTCCTCATTAGTTACGTGATCTACCCACCTTATCTTCAGCATCCTTCTGTAGCACCACATTTCGAAAGCTTCTATTCTCTTCTTGTCCAAACTGGTTATCGTCCATGTTTCACTTCCATACATGGCTACACTCCATACAAATACTTTCAGAAACGACTTCCTGACACTAGAATCTATACTCGATGTTAACAAATTTATCTTCTTCGGAAACGATTTCCTTGCCATTGCCAGTCTACATTTTATATCCTCTCTACTTCGACCATCATCAGTTATTTTACTCCCTAAATAGCAAAAATCCTTCACTACTTTAAGTGTCTCATTTCCTAATCTAATCCCCTCAGCATCACCCGATTTAATTTGACTACATTCCGTTATCCTCGTTTTGCTTTTGTTGATGTTCATCTTATATCCTCCTTTCAAGACACTGTACATTCCGTTCAACTGCTCTTCCAAGTCCTTTGCTGTCTCTTACAGAATTACAATGTCATCGGCGAACCTCAAAGTTATTATTTCTTCTCCATGGATTTTAATACCTACTCCGAATTTTTCTTTTGTTTCCTTTACTGTTTGCTCAATATACAGATTGAATAACATCGGGGAGAAGCTACAACCCTGTCTCACTCCCTTCCCAACCACTGCTTCCCTTTGGTGTCCCTCGACTCTTATAACTGCCATCTGGTTTCTGTACAAATTGTAAATAGCCTTTCGCTCCCTGTATTTTACCCCTGCCACCTTTAGAATTTGAAAGAGAGTATTCCAGTTAACGTTGTCAAAAGCTTTCTCTAAGTCTACAAATGCTAGAAACGTAGGTTTGCCTTTTCTTAATCTTAAGGTTTCGGTAGCTGAGAAGAAAATCAACTGAACCTCTACCCACGTCATATAGCTAATTTTCACAAAGATCCACTCTCAGTAATGGAAAAAATACACTGTCTAACAAAAAAAGTGAAGCACCGCGGAGGGGAGGAGGAGAAGTAATGAAACTTCACGGGTAGAGAGAGTATGTGATGATATTTCGGGGATTCCATATAGAATCAAATTTACAAAATCCTTTGCAGTATCATCTTACCTATCTGTATGACGGTGCACCCTTTCTGGCCAAGATGCAGGCACCGATTCCTTCTGGAAGTTTGTCAGAAGGCCGTTGTATCTTTTCCCGAGGCTACGTGGGCCACAGCTGTTGTAACTGGTCCTCTACATCCTGCATCCTAGAACTGGAACGGAGATGACACCTGGGAGGGCTCAAATGGCTCTGAGCTCTATGGGACTTAACTTCGGAGGTTATCAGTACTACTTAAACCTAACTAACCTAAGGACATCACACACAGCCACGCCCGAGGCAGGATTCGAACCTGCGACCGTAGTGGTTGCGCGGTTCCAGACTGAAGATCCTAGAACCGCTAGAACCGCTTGGCCCCACCGGCCGGCGGCTGAGAGGGTTCCACATGTATTTTAACGGGGACGGGTCTGGTGATATGGCAAGCCATGAAAGTAACTCAACATCACGCAGAAAGTCCATGTACACACGAGTCGTGTGCGGATGAGTTTATCTTGTTGAAAAATGCCATCCTGACACTGTTCAATGAGAGGTAACGCATGAGGAAGCAAGATGGCCGCTATGTATCGTTGTGCCCTCAGAGTTTCCACTTTCACCACTAGGCGTCATCAAAAGACATACGTGATCGCCCCCACACCCTGACGCAACGAGCAACAGCACTGTGCCTATCCGAAACATTTGATGAACGCGACTGCCCCCCAGGTCGCCGTCATACTCGTTGACGGTGGTACTCCAGGGTGTTGCAGAACTGCCACTCATCGCTGAACCCAACGCCGCGCCATCCATCAGACGTCCATGCTCCCCCATCACCACAACGCGCCAAATGCGGCCGTCTGTGCTGTGGTGTCAAGAATAGCCGACGCATGACGCGGAAAATCCCTGCTCCGGCAGTGCTAGTCTCCGAGCAATGGTGAGTGATGACAGACTATTGCGTGGAATCCATTACTCGTAATCGGGTGACAGGCACAGATGTGAAGAGGTTACAGTGTGCTAGAGACACAATACGGTGACTCTCTCTTGTGATGGTCAGACATGGTCGGTCGGCAACTTGATAAGTATTCCTGTCCTCACATTTCCATGCAGTCGAGTATTGGACTCTGTCACCTGCGAATACCCCACAAATATGGATATCACACGATTCGATCAGTCGGCCAAATGGAGACCAACACTGAGGCCTCTGTCAAATTCTGTCAGGTGTCGATAAAAGTATCTCTCACGAGCACACAGCATTTGCATGTTCTTGACAGTGGGTGCTGAGTGTCTGATTGTCAGGTGTAGTAGCAACACTAGACACTTACAACAGTAATTAACTTCTGCGACCATTCTACCTGCAACAGAGAATTGCAACTCCAATCATTGGCACACTTTCTAATGGTGTGTACATGTAAGAAGTTAAACTCACATCCAACTATGTATTCTGCGTGTTTCACTCTTTTCTCTGGCTGTGTAACCTCTCATGTGGACAAAAATATCTAATACTCTTAAACATGGTGTCCCAGCTGTCTTGTCCACCCAAAATCTCTCTGGAACAATAACAGCTATTGGAAAACGACATTCACCGGTATCAATGTAGGGCTGGGGCCCATGAATGTACATATTTGGAAACATTCTAAAACGAAAGGATATGTTTTTTTAACACAAACTTATGTTTTTCTAAATAGACCTCCTATATTTTTTCTTCAGCAATCCATAGCATGACAAAGCACATACACAATGGCGTTGATTGCATCGCAATATTCCCATTACATCCCGAGATATTGAGACGCGAAGTTGACGCTTGAAACACCCGACATGCGCTGCTAGCCACGTCCTGAGGCTCAGGCGTGACCCCCATGCTGCCCGTAATCACGATGTGATTGACATGTGTAATCACACCTCTATACTTATCAAGAGGTCCGAAACGAATAATACGGTCTGCTGCCATCAACTCTCATAAGCACATAATGGTTTCCCTCGTGCACGTTTTACGTATCTACGTACACTGGAGTACACCGGTCAGGTTGTCTTATTTATCCTGTACACCCAAAATAAGGTTTATCTAATGCGTTATATGACCTATTGTGCCTGTCGCGGAGGGCCTGGCTCTACCTAGTCAATTGTCCAACGTAGTACCAATCGGTGTACACCCGTCACTAGATTACTCTGATGCACGACTACACTGGCAAGCGGTGTTCTGCACGCCAAAGCAACAACAAATGGGATGCTCGGAGGGTGGTGGAGTACAGGAGTTTGCATGGGTCGCAAATCATAAACAAGGCGAATTGGCAATGTGGCAGTAGTGGGAACTACGTTGGACACTTGACTAGGTGAGCCAGGCCCTCCGCGACAGGCACAATGGGTCAAATAACGCATTAGATAAACCTTATTTTGGGTGTGCAGGATAAATAAGACAACCTGACCGATGTACTCCAGTGTACGTAGATACGTAAAACGTGCAAGAGGGAAACCATTATGTGCTTATGAGAGTTGATGGCAGCAGACCGTATTATTCGTTTCGGACCTCTTGATAAGTATGGAGGTGTGATTACACATGTCAATCACATCGCGATTACGGGCAGCATGGGGTTCACGCCTGAGCCTCAGGACGTGCGCTAGCAGCGCATGTCGGGTGTTTCAAGCGTCAACTTCGCGTCTTAATATCTCGGGATGTAATGGGAATATTGCGATGCAATCAACGTCATTGTGTATGTGCTTTGTCATGCTATGGATTGCTGAAGAAAAAATATAGGAGGTCCATTTAGAAAAACATAAGTTTGTGTTAAAAAAAACATATGCTCTCGTTTTAGAATGTTTCCAAATATGTACATTCATGGGCCCCAGCCCTACATTGATACCGGTGAAAGTCGTTTTCCAATAGCTGTTATTGTTCCAGAGAGATTTTGGGTGGACAAGATAGCTGGGACACCCAGTATAGAAAATTTTTTTAAAAAAATTTCTGGTTGACGCTGCTATTGCTGCATGTTGTGGCCATAGGCAGTGAATAACTACTGACGTCTCGTTTACAGCTAGCAAGAGAATTTTTGTAAGTAATCTCGTCAAGGTAACGAAAAGAATACCCACTGCATTCAGTAAAGGAAAAAAGAGAAAGTAGGCAGCACTGACGCTTCTGATGAACTCTGCACTCGTATGGGAGACGAAGATATGCCAGAGAAAAGTGCGAAGAAGACAAGTTCTAGACTGCGTAGTACAAACAAAGAAAAAGAATTGTTTGCTCTGAGTACGATGTCGCCTTTTGTGCAAATCTATGTTTCATAACATTGAAAATTTTTTTATGAAACTGTCTGAACGAAAATCGTCTACAGATCACGATTTACATTTTGTTCTACAGGGAAAATTTATAAAGGGTACAATTCTTTGAAAAAGTTTTGATAGCATCGTCCTAAGGTCCACGAGAAACCATCTCCCCACATAAATGTTGAAATAAAAAAAAAGGATACAGAAAATCAGGAAGTTTTTGTTAACCGTATTTTACAGTATAAAGCATAAATGTTTGAAATCAAGGTACGATTCTTTAACTGTCAACACTAACAGACTTTAAATATCTGCCTACTAAACGATTAATCATGGATCTCCCTAAAACTAGCTCCACAAAAAAAATCAAATGTCTGAGACAGGAAACGGCTTTCCACACCCGCTGCGACAGCGTCTAGTGAAGCGTGGTGCTGCTCAACCGTGGTGGTGTTTCTCGGATTGATGATTCTAGTAGTGTTGACCGTGATGGAAGCAGCGTAGTATTCAGCGGCAGATAAATGAAGTGTTCGGATGGACTGAGCTGCCGAAACAGAAAATGAAGACCTCAGAAACTACAAACTTATCAGCATGCAGTCAGAGCGATCTCGAGAAGCCCACTTGTCATCACGTGAGATGGAACCACTGCGTCTCCCCCGACAGCCCCTATGATCTGTTTATACATCCGACAGTCGAAGGAGGAAAATTATCAGCCAAAATGCCATTGGTGGGAAGAGCTGCAAATGTTTTAGTGGGTGAATACGGTACTAGAGTCGCTGTTGAAGGATGATCAAACGTAGAAATTCATTCGCTTGGGACTTAGTGTACGTTCCTCTGAAAGGGCACGGCCGTCTTCCTTCGCCATCCTTCCCTAATCCGATGAGACCGATGACCACGCTGTCTGGTCTCCTTTTCCAAAACAATCAACCAACCAACTTACTGTACATCCGACAACAACTGCAGGTAGAGAATGGCTGTGTTTAAGAACATACGGAAGGAGGTTGAAAGGTTGCACGAGGTAGGGGAGGTGGGGTTACAATGTCGGAGATACATGTGGAGTGTAGACGGAATGCAGGCATAGATGTTTATGATTGACATTTTGTTTGAAGTAAGTTTTTCCCCTCATCAACTACATACTTTTTTCTACCATTCGTTTCTATTCTGCATTGTCCCCCAGGTTAGCAAAAGTCTTTACTTGGTATGTTTTTCACACACACCCTTTCGGAAGAAAAAGTTTATAAATCTTTTTCTTATACGAGGGTTGTCCAGAAAATAAGTTGCGACCGGTCGGGAAATGGAAACCACTGGGAAAATCCGGCAAAGTATTGCGCATATAGGTTGGGCAGTGTCTCTAGTATGCCCGTCGATCGTGTCGCGTCGCTCTTTTCAGTTTTAAGTGCACAGTGAACATGTAAAGATGCGTAGGGAATAGCGTATCCCGCATAGTAAGAGGGCGTGCAGCATTTCTGATGAGAAGTGTTTGATCACCCACAGTACAGTCCGTAATTGGCTCCCCCTGACTCTCATCTCTGCTCACAAGAACCGTTGGCTATAAAGACAATTTTTTTCCGTAGACGACGAGATGAAGACCAGTGCAGAAAGCACAGGCGACTGCTTTCTATGGTGAGGATATAGGAAAGTTGATACTATACTACGACAACACTCGAAGTTGGAGTGGCGACTATGTAGCGAAGTAGGTCGAAGGTGTACCTAACTGTTGCAAATGAAACGTGTCTGCTTTTCACTGTGGTTTCCATTTCTCTACCGATTGGAACTTACTTCCTGGATAACCCTAGTATTTATTGAAACTAACTGCGAACAACTTCTTACAAATATGAAACCATCTATATTTATGCAAATTTATACATATCTACACTGTGCAGTCGCATTAACGTGACCACCTGCCAAAGCCTGAATAGCCACGTTTGCGGTCGGGACTGGTACTAGACGTGGAAGAACAGTGTCTTCTGGGAGATACCGACGGGGATATGGAGTCATACCGAGTCGAGTGCCGTGACCGGCGGCGATACTTTTCTTGGCTGATGACCCATGGTGCTTGCAGCTTGCAGTTTGATCTAGGTGGTACCACAGGTTCTCGAATGGGTTTAAAACTGCGGGGTTTGGTAGCCAGAGGAATACTCTAAACTCATCCCGGTGCTCTTCGAACCACTCACGTACACTGCGAGCAGTGTGGCACGTTGCGTTCTCCTGGTATCAGATGCCACCGTGCCGAGGTGTCGGCATAGTCCCCAAGGACTGGTGCATACTTGTGCTGGTCCATTATGCCTCGCAGAATAACGAGATCACCCAGGGAATGCCATGAAAACGTTCACCAGACCATAACGCTCTGTCCTCCAGCAGCTCTTATTGCAGACTATCTGCTTTCAGACGTTCCCTGGCGTACACGTCAGTGGCCATCTGTCCGCCAGTGCATAAAGCATAATTCATCTGAAAAGGCGACCTGTCGCCACTCACGCCTGCTGCGAAGGCCCATACGCAGCAACGGTCATTGAGGTGACGCTGTTGGTAGCACGTTGTTTCATACCGGTGGTCACCCGCTCGACGGTTGCACGTCTATTCGCCCGCACAAATCTCGACAGCCGTCGTGCACCCCTGTCACCTACGGCGGATGATACACCACCGGCTATAGGAAATCATTATATCAGTTATTTGAAGATAGAAAATACCTGTAGCTAAACAATGTTGTGACGTGGTACCCATTATAGAAAAAATATTTTTACAGAAAACGAACTCTACAGTGATCGGGGAGCATACATCAGAAGAATAGAGTATTAATGTAAGCACTGACAATAAACCAATTTAATAAATACACTTTATAAGTACACTTTACTATGTAGTATAAACTCAAAAAGGATAACAGTTGAAGAAATTGACGATACTGTAATACAAGTGCACTTGTTGGGTGCTTTGAATAAGTTGCAGGAAAGCAAAACGCCTTTGAATCTAGTTCTTTTCCGACGGTCGCCGCTGTCCGATGCACGAGTATATATGAAGAAGCCCAACCATGGTTAATACACATTTACTGCTCTCATCAAATTTTCGAGTCACAAGGAGTTTCTAATTCCTTTTTGAAACGGTACGTAGGGTTGACATTCATTGGTATGGGCTGATAACACTGTAACCAGCCACAGTTATTACATTAAAATTTTCGCATAAGGCGATTGGGATGGTTAATTGTCCTTTGTCAGATAGTTCTATGTCAGTGAGCATTTGTCCTGCTGGTAAAGCGCGTACCTGGAAACCAAGAGTTCACAGGGTCGAACCACTGAAGTTTTCAGTCTGCCTTTAAACTAGTCTACACCTTTCAATGCCGTGAAATTCTTTGAGGAACAGGGTCTGTAGCAAACGTTTCAGCTGTGTATTAGTAATAAGCTAGGAACTCGTAGTCTTCAAAGATTTGATTTTTTTCGTGTTCTTTTGAGAAAATATACTGGTAAAAATGTATATAAGTTTGTTACCTGTAGTGAATTTGTTACTTGTATTTTAAAAATTATTGTCGCATACAAAGTTGCAACACCCGTATGAATAAACGAGATAAACCTTCCTACATGCGAAAGAAATTTCTCATTCCTCCCTTTCGAAGGACGACTGCGAGACTGACTTGGTAATCAGAGGCCAGTCCACCATAGATTACTGACATCTGGCAGCCGATAGAGCACGTTCGAGAACGAATTACACGCTTCATACGTGGCTCATGTAGAATGACATTTCATTGGAGTGACATTTATTGGAACTAGATCCCCTTACGCAATTACACGAAACGTGTTGAAAAGCTAATAATTTTCAGCGGACGCAGAACATTGTCTGCGTTCAATGAATGAAAGCGAGTGAGAGTCGATTGAAAGCTGCAATTACGAACGCAAGTAATGTTTCTCTTCTGGAAAAAAAGGATTGCTAATGGGAGTAATTTATGACAAGATTAATCCCAGGAGAAATTATTAGTTTTCTCTCTTAACTGGAGAGAGAGAAAATCGCAGTGGCCATGCTTTGTTCTTTTATCATTACGCTGTTGTATTTTGTTTACGTCTCTGCATATGCTAGTTAGCTGTTTCTTTTCATCTAAGATAGAGGGAATTTACTACGACACTGAAATAAAAAAGAAAAACAACAGTTATGTAAGTGTCCTGCCTTCAGACGTGACGTGTAGTGTGGGCGACGTCAAAACGAATAATTTTTATACACCTATTTCTTACATAAGAAGAGTGTATCTAAAAACTTAACTCTGTTCGAACAGGCCATGAAAGCCGTACGGTACCGACCGACGTCCTCAGCCCAAAGGCGTCACTGGATGCGGATATGGAGGGGAATGTGGTTAGCACTCCGCTCTTCCAGCCGTATGTCAGTTTACGAGGCCGGCGCCGCTACTTCTCGATTATGTAACTCCTCAGTTTGGCTCAGAAGGACTGCAGAATGGGTGGTCACCCATCAAAGTTCTAACCCAGCCCGACAGCGCTTAACTTCGGTGATTTGACGGGAACCGGTGTTACCATTTCGCCAAGGCCGTTGGCGGCCAGTGGTACATCGTTGGCTATGAGGCACCAGAGGACACAAATTGCTGTACAGAAGGCAATCCATGAGTTATCTTGGAATACGTTTGTCGTTTGAAGATACGCACATAAAATTCAGTGAAAACTTGTGGAATGTCATTTATTAAAAACAGGTAGGAGAGCGGATGTTCTTCGAATAGCTCACTCGATAGATCTCTATCGACTAGGATATAATGGCCATTGTAAGTTACCATCTTTCAAGCCTGATCTCAGTGGGTGTTATTATCGCCACGCTGCCATCACTCAAAAAAGTCGAGCCGTTGATGACTTTTTTCTGTTTGAAGTATTAAGAAAATAATAAATTTTGTTACAAAACAAATTCAATTCCTGGGCGTGATTACAAGTTATTACTTGGCGCAGGCGGTGCTGAACCAGGTCTAGATCGTACTGTGTGTCACAACTGGTATCTGGGACACGCATGGAGTACCATGTCACAGAAAGCAGAGTGCCACTTGCAATACATTGCTACATAGCGCCGAGCCGTAACCGAGAAGCACAAACGGCACAGTGTCACAGCACCAATACGTTAAACCTTTCGCTACGGAGCCATAACATGTAACCCCCGTGCCAAGCTGCTCCACGGTACCCTAGTGTGAACACAGAGCGCCAAGAGACGGAAAACGGACAATAACTGACACACCGTGGTGGGGTCAAGTCCGCTGACACCTCCGAATAATGACGGCAAATGAAATCGCAGGCCACTACGACGTTATGTCCAGCTTTAAATACGTAGTTTCTGAACTTTCGGTGTGTGGTCTTACTTGTGTACCTCTGATTCCTGGGTAATGATAATCTCGCCAGTTAGAGAATAACCTGAGTATTGAATCATGACGTGCTGCCTGATGCCGAAAGCAGACTCCACCTCCAAGACCATAGCCATGCAGCCGGATATGGTTGGACTTAGCCCCTATAAGCTACCGTTGCTGCCTGGTCACCGCCGTGAGTGAAGAAGATGTGGGCGAGCCTGTGCCTTCCCTTGTTGAGGGACCATACCAAATGACTGCAGTCTACTGCCCACAACCTGAAGTGTGGGAGACCGGATTACTGCCTCGCTGGCTGTACGCAGTACTGTCTTCCTCTCTGTACGCTGTGTCACCAGTCTGGTTCCTGGGCTTCACTCTTGACGACACACGCAGTCTGTGACATGCTGCCAGCACCTGCCTAAGATCTACTACTTCTGCGTTTACACGATTACTCTGCAAATCAATTAAGTCCCTGACAGAGGGTTCGACGAATCACCTTAAAGATATTTCTCTACAGTTCCACTCTCGAACAGCGCGGAGGTAGAACGAACACTCAAATTTTTCTGTGCGACCTCTGATTTCTCTCATTTTATTATGGTGATCATTCCTCCCTATGTACGTGGGCACCAACAAAATTCTTTCGTACTGTGAGGAGAAAGTTGGTGATCGAAATTTCATGAGAAGATCCTGCCGCAAAGAGAAACGCCTTTGTTTTAATGATTGCTACCCCAATTCACGTATTATATCCGTGGCGTTCATTCCCCTGATTCGCGATAGTACAAAAAGATTTATCCTTTGAATTTTTTCGTTGTCCTCCGTCGATCCAATCTGAAGCGAATCCGATATCGTACAGAAGAGGGCGTACAAGCATAGTGTAGGCAGTCTCTTTGATAGACCTGTTACATTTTCTCAGTGTTCTGCCAGTAAATCGTGATATCTAGTTTGCTTTACCCACAAATTCATCTATGATAAGGTGCCAGATCAAGTTATTCGTAACTGTAATGCCTAAGTATTTAACTGAATTTACAGCCTTCAGATTTGAGTCATTTGTCGTGTAACCGAAATTTAGCAGATTCCTTTTGGTACTCATGGTAATGAATTCGAACTTTCCATTATTTATAGCCAGTTGCCATTTCTCTGATGACTAAAAGACGTTAAATGACAGCATCATCATCTGCAAACAATCTAATCGTGCGGCTCAGATTGTTTCCTAATTCGTTTATGTAGATCAGGAACAGCATAGGGCCTTGACTCCAGACATTATTTACTCGACGACTTTCCGTCAGTTACTACGAACTCTGACTTTGCTTACAAGAAATCAAGAATGCAGTAGTACAACTGAGATGATAGTACACAGGCACGCAATTAGGTTAGCAGTCGCTTGTGAGATACGGTGTGAAAACCCTCCTGGAAATCTAAAAACATAGAATCAATTTGACGTCCCCTGTGAGTAGTACTCATTACTCCGTGAGGATAAAGAGCTAGTTGTGTTTCACAAGAACGATATTTTTTGAATCCGTGTTGGCTGTTTGTCAATAAACGGTTTTCTCCGTGATAGTTCATAATATTCGAACACGTTATATGTGATATGGGTCTGTAATTTAGCGGTTTGCTCACATTTCCATTCTTGGGTATTGACATGACTTGTACACCTTTCCAGTCTTTGGGTATGCGCACGTCCCTCTTGGAGAGCGCTGAGCTGGAAGCCACACTAGTGGCCGTTTGTACCAACCTCGGTCACAGAGCAAGATAACCAAGTTCCCCTGAGCACCGTTCACAAGAAACTCCGTTTAAAATGTCTCTGCGGTGCACCAATGTTAATAGCCTTTCGGCAGACCACAGTCAGCCAACTGCGCATTTGAATGCTCTTAACTCCGTGTCCTGCAATGGAAGGTACCCAGGAAATGCTGAGATGTTAATACAAGTAATAATTGGCATATGGCGGCATATATAACTAAGGTTTCTAGACAATCGTCATTGTATATGTTCTCACTTTTGTGCACAATCAGAAGTGTGTGTGTATCTCGCTGCTAGTCTGTTCGCTTATGTTGAGCGACATGGGAAACATAAGAAAAACAACGCATTTTTCGAATTACGAGAAGGATATACTTCTCGAATTGGATAGTACGAATGCACTAACGGCTACAATATGAAGGAAGAGAAGCACAGTGTTTCATTCCGTTCATAATTTTCTTTCGTTTTTTACGTTCAGTTCCAATATCTACGTAGTTCAAATATAAAACACATCGTATATGCTAATTAACACATCTAATTGCCATTTTTATGAAAAATGCACTCCGTCTTATTTCTGTCTACATACTGCACACAAAAATCAAGTTTTCATTGCACGCAAAAATTCTTTATTATCGATAATTTATAAAATATTTCTAATCAAGACCGTATACGTAAAAAATTATAATTTCAATTTACCTACCTTTCTGTATTTTATGCTTCACGTAAATGGCCACAGAACATTCACGTTTGTTTCAAGATTTAAAGCTAGGGGGAATCGAACCCAGACTCCCTACCCTTATCACGTGTGAAGAAAGCAAGCACTTTACCACAGACCCACACTGATCACTGAGGCAAATGTACTATATTTTAGTATACTAAGGACGGTCATAGAAAGAAATCACTTTCCTTCAGAATTTTTGAGAGTTAAATGGAACTGCTTTGAGAGAGCTATATTTCTATTTCGAAATTCCCATTCGATAAACAAGAAAAATTACGACAATCCGATTGTAGTGTAGTTCTCTTGTTCGAGAAAAGCAGGCAGTGTGGTCATATGTGTAGGCACATCTTAATTCTACTCCTGGTAAGTGCTTGTATGTGTGCTCTGCGTGTTTGCGTTATGTGTGTTTATGTTTTGTGTGTCTGTGTTTGTAAGTTGACGACAGGTTGTTTTGTGTACTGGTGTCCCCTTTATATTTGTTTTCATTTTGTGATTCAGTTTCACTATAATGTTCTCATGTTCGTGTTAGATGACGATGAGATTCGCCTTAGGGAAGGTATAGGCACCAGAGAGGCAATTCTGACGTTGTGGTTGATAATGGAGGCAAGGGTAAAGTAAAATCAAGACACGTTCATAGGATTTGTCGACCTAAAGAAAGCGCCTGACAATTTAAAATTCTGCTACCTAGGCAGCAAAATAACCAATGACGGACGAAGCGAGGAGGACATCAAAAGCTGACTAGCGTCTATATCTACATCTACATCCTTACTCCGCAAGCCACCTGACGGTGTTTGGCGGAGGGTACCTTGAGTACCTCTATCGGTTCTGCCTTCTATACCAGTCACGTATTGTTCGTGGAAAGAAGGATTGTCGATATGCCACTGTGTGGGCTCTAATCTCTCTGATCCTCATGGTCTCTTCGCGGGATATACGTAGGAGGGAGCAATATACTGCTTGACTCCTCGATGAAGGTATATTCTCGAAACTTCAACAAAAGCCCGTACCGAGCTACTGAGCACTGGAAAGAAGAGCGTTCCTGGCCAAGAGAATTCTTTCAGTATCAAACATAGGCCTTAATTTGACGAACAAATTTATGAGAATATACGTTTGTAGCACAGCCTTGTATGTCAGTGAAACATAGACTGTGGAGAAACCAGAACAGAAGAGAATCGAGGCATTTGAGATGTGGTGCTTCGGACGAATGTTGAAAATTAGGTGGGCTGATAAGGTAAAGAATGAGGAAGCTCTGTGCAGAATCGGAGAGCAACGGAATATCTGGGAAACACTGATAAGGAGAAGGGGCAGGATAATAGGACATCTGTTAAGACATGAGGGAATTACTTCCATTGTGCTAGATGGAGCTGTAGAAGGCAAAAACTGTAGAAGAAGACAGAGATTGGAATACATCCAGCAGATAACTGAGGACGTAGATTGCAAGTACTACTCTGAGATGAAGGGAGTTGGCACAGGAGAGGAATTCGTGGCGGACCGCATCAAACCAGTCAAGGGACTGATGACTAAAAAAAAGGTCTCTTCACTGAGTGGAGTTTCGTTCAGTCTGTCAGCACAGAATAGAAACTGGTTAGTTTGTGCGCGTTTAGATAGTTACAGTGTTTGTGCGTGACTGTGCTGAATATGAAGAATTCGTGTTTGTTGTTGCCTCTGTGAACTGTGAGGTCAAGGAAATTAATATTTTGTCATTTTCTGGTTCTGATGTCAATTTTATGTTAACTATGTTATCTTCATTGTGGAATTGTTGGATGCAACTGGGTGTTTCATCTAGAAGTCCTATAATCTCATCTACATAATAATACAAGTATACGATTCTGTATCGTTAGGGACTTACTATTGTTTCACTGTGACTATTAGCTACGAGTTCACTGACTTATGATCAAACCATAAGTCTGTTCTGTTACGAGCAGAACTGTTTGTCAAATGAGAAATAGTTTTGCTCCGTTATGAGCTTTAGAATGCTAGCTACTTCTTTTACGCAGGGTTCGGGAATGACATTCTGTTGTTGTAATTGTAGTGACGGGATATTTGTGTACATGGATGTGAAGTCGAATGATATTAGTACGGCTATTGTGGGGATGTTGATGTCTTTGATTTCTTGTATCAGGTCTTCGCCATCGGTGTCGTGCACACGATCTTCCACATGAAATTACGTAAGGGTAGGCACAATCATAATATCCCCAGTCGTAAATGTCGACGTAAATAACTGTTCTGCATAAAGTTCTGTACACTTGCAGGAGATTAGACCCGTGGTCTAGGGGTAGCGTCTTTGATTCATAATCTGAAACGTCTTCGGTCCCAGGTTCGATTCCCGCCACTGCCTAAACTTTGATAAATAATCAGCATTGGTGGCCCAAGACTTCCGGTATAAGAAGTCAGCCTCATGCTGCAACGGCCTTGTCAAAGAGGGCGGAGGAGCGGATAGAGGTTCAGGGCACTCTCTTGTCCTAGGGGTGGGAAATTGCCCCTAAAGGCGGAAGAATCAGCAATGATCAACGACATGAGGATGCAGAAGGCAATGGAAACCACCGCATTAAAGACACGTAACGTGTATCCACAGGACATGTGGCCTGTAATTGAAGAAGTATCATGATGATATCTCCATTGGCAAAAGATTCCGGAATAGTCCCCCATTCGGATCTCCGGGAGAGGACTGCCAAGGGGGAGTTACCATGAGAAAAAGATTGAATAATCAACGAAAGGATAACGTTCTACGAGTCGGGGCGTGGAATGTCAGAAGCTTGAACGTGGTAGGGAAACTAGAAAATCTGAAAAGGGAAATGCAAAGGCTCAATCTAGATATAGTAGGGGTCAGTGGAAGGAAGACAAGGATTTCTGGTCAGATGAGTATCGGGTAATATCAACAGCAGCAGAAAATGGTATAACAGGTGTAGGATTCGTTATGAATAGGAAGGTAGGGCAGAGGGTGTGTTACTGTGAACAGTTCAGTGACTGGGTTGTTCTAATAAGAATCGACAGCAGACCAACACCAACAAAGATAGTTCAGTTATACATACCGACGTCGCAAGCTGAAGATCAACAGATAGAGAAGGTGTATGAGGATATTGAAAGGGTAATGCAGTATGTAAAGAGGGACGAAAATCTAATAGTCATGGGCGACTGGAATGCAGTTGTAGGGGAAGGAGTAGAAGAAAAAGTTACAGGAGAATATGGGTTTGGGACAAGGAATGAAAGAGCAGAAGGAGTAATTGAGTTCTGTAACAAGTTTCAGCTAGTAATAGCGAATACCCTGTTCAAGAATCACAAGAGGAGGAGGTATACTTGGAAAAGGCTGGGAGATACGGGAAGATTTCAATTAGATTACATCATGGTCAGACAGAGATTCCGAAATCAGATACTGGATTGTAAGGCGTACCCAGGAGCAGATACTGACTCGGATCACAATATGGTAGTGATGAAGAGTAGGCTGAAGTTCAAGACATTAGTCAGGAAGAATCAATACGCAAAGAAGTGGGATACGGAAGTACTAAGGAATGACGAGATACGTTTGAAGTTCTCTAACGCTATAGATACAGTAATGAGGAATAGCGCAAAGGCAGTACAGTTGAAGAGGAATGGACATCTCTTAAAAGGGCCATCACTGAAGTTGGGAAGGAAAACATAGGTACAAAGAAGGTAGCTGCGAAGAAACCATGGGTAACAGAAGAAATACTTCAGTTGATTGATGAAAGGAGGAAGTACACTCCTGGAAATTGAAATAAGAACACCATGAATTCATTGTCCCAGGAAGGGGAAACTTTATTGACACATTCCTGGGGTCAGATACATCACATGATCACACTGACAGAACCACAGGCACATAGACACAGGCAACAGAGCATGCACAATGTCGGCACTAGTACAGTGCATATCCACCTTTCGCAGCAATGCAGGCTGCTATTCTCCCATGGAGACGATCGTAGAGATGCTGGATGTAGTCCTGTGGAACGGCTTGCCATGCCATTTCCACCTGGCGCCTCAGTTGGACCAGCGTTCGTGCTGGACGTGCAGACCGCGTGAGACGACGCTTCATCCAGTCCCAAACATGCTCAATGGGGGACAGATCCAGAGATCTTGCTGGCCAGGGTAGTTGACTTACACCTTCTAGAGCACGTTGGGTGGCACGGGATACATGCGGACGTGCATTGTCCTGTTGGAACAGCAAGTTCCCTTGCCGGTCTAGGAATGGTAGAACGATGGGTTCGATGACGGTTTGGATGTACCGTGCACTATTCAGTGTCCCCTCGACGATCACCAGTGGTGTACGGCCAGTGTAGGAGATCGCTCCCCACACCATGATGCCGGGTGTTGGCCCTGTGTGCCTCGGTCGTATGCAGTCCTGATTGTGGCGCTCACCTGCACGGCGCCAAACACGCATACGACCATCATTGGCACCAAGGCAGAAGCGACTCTCATTGCTGAAGACGACACGTCTCCATTCGTCCCTCCATTCACGCCTGTCGCGACACCACTGCAGGCGGGCTGCACGATGTTGGGGCGTGAGCAGAAGACGGTCTAACGGTGTGCGGGACCGTAGCCCAGCTTCATGGAGACGGTTGCGAATGGTCCTCGCCGATACCCCAGGAGCAACAGTGTCCCTAATTTGCTGGGAAGTGGCGGTGCGGTCCCCTACGGCACTGCGTAGGATCCTACGGTCTTGGCGTGCATCCGTGCGTCGCTGCGGTCCGGTCCCAGGTCGACGGGCAAGTGCACCTTCCGCCGACCACTGGCGACAACATCGATGTACTGTGGAGACCTCACGCCCCACGTGTTGAGCAATTCGGCGGTACGTCCACCCAGCCTCCCGCATGCCCACTATACGCCCTCGCTCAAAGTCCGTCAACTGCACATACGGTTCACGTCCACGCTGTCGCGGCATGCTACCAGTGTTAAAGACTGCGATGGAGCTCCGTATGCCACGGCAAACTGGCTGACACTGACGGCGGCGGTGCACAAATGCTGCGCAGCTAGCGCCATTCGACGGCCAACACCGCGGTTCCTGGTGTGTCCGCTGTGCCGTGCGTGTGATCATTGCTTGTACAGCCCTCTCGCAGTGTCCGGAGCAAGTATCGTGGGTCTGACACACCGGTGTCAATGTGTTCTTTTTTCCATTTCCAGGAGTGTACAAACATGTTCCGGGAAAATCAGGAATACAGAAATACAAGTCGCTGAGGAATGAAATACACTCCTGGAAATGGAAAAGAACACATTGACACCGGTGTGCCAGACCCACCATACTTGCTCCGGTCACTGCGAGAGGGCTGTACAAGCAATGATCACACGCACGGCACAGCGGACACACCAGGAACCGCGGTGTTGGCCGTCGAATGGCGCTAGCTGCGCAGCATTTGTGCACCGCCGCCGTCAGTGTCAGCCAGTTTGCCGTGGCATACGGAGCTCCATCGCAGTCTTTAACACTGGTAGCATGCCGCGACAGCGTGGACTTGAACCGTATGTGCAGTTGACGGACTTTGAGCGAGGGCGTATAGTGGGCATGCGGGAGGCCGGGTGGACGTACCGCCGAATTGCTCAACACGTGGGGCGTGAGGTCTCCACAGTACATCGATGTTGTCGCCAGTGGTCGGAGGTAGGTGCACGTGCCCGTCGACCTGGGACCGGACCGCAGCGACGCACGGATGCACGCCAAGACCGTAGGATCCTACGCAGTGCCGTAGGGGACCGCACCGCCACTTCCCAGCAAATTAGGGACACTGTTACTCCTGGGGTATCGGCGAGGACCATTCGCAACCGTCTCCATGAAGCTGGGCTACGGTCCCGCACACCGTTAGGCCGTCTTCCGCTCAAGCCCCAACATCGTGCAGCCCGCCTCCAGTGGTGTCGCGACAGGCGTGAATGGAGGGACGAATGGAGACGTGTCGTCTTCAGCGATGAGAGTCGCTTCTGCCTTGGTGCCAATGATGGTCGTATGCGTGTTTGGCGCCGTGCAGGTGAGCATCACAATCAGGACTGCATACGACCGAGGCACACAGGGCCAACACCCGGCATCATGGTGTGGGGAGCGATCTCCTACACTGGCCGTACACCACTGGTGATCGTCGAGGGGACACTGAATAGTGCACGGTACATCCAAACCGTCATCGAACCCATCGTTCCACCATTTCTAGACCGGCAAGGGAACTAGCTGTTCCAGCAGGACAATGCACGTCCGAATGTATCCCGTGCCACCCAACGTGCTCTAGAAGGTGTAAGTCAACTACCCTGGCCAGCAAGATCTCCGGATCTGTCCCCCATTGAGCATGTTTGGGACTGGATGAAGCGTCGTCTCACGCGGTCTGCACGTCCAGCACGAACGCTGGTCCAACTGAGGCGCCAGGTGGAAATGGCATGGCAAGCCGTTCCACAGGACTACATCCAGCATCTCTACGATCGTCTCCATGGGAGAATAGCAGCCTGCATTGCTGCGAAAGGTGGATATACACTGTACTAGTGCCGACATTGTGGATGCTCTGTTGCCTGTGTCTATGTGCCTGTGGTTCTGTCAGTATGATCATGTGATGTATCTGACCCCAGGAATGTGTCAATAAAGTTTCCCCTTCCTGGGACAATGAATTCACGGTGTTCTTATTTCAATTTCCAGGAGTGTAAATAGGAAGTGCAGGGAAGTGAAGACGAAATGGCTGCAGAAAAAATGTGAAGACATCGAAAAAGATATGATTGTCGGAAGGACAGACTCAGCATACAGGAAAGTCAAAACAACCTTTGGTGACATTAAAAGCAACGGTGGTAACATTAAGAGTGCAACGGGAATTCCACTGTTAAATGCAGAGGAGAGAGCAGATAGGTGGAAAGAATACATTGAAAGCCCCTATGAGGGTGAAGATTTGTCTGATGTGATAGAAGAAGAAACAGGAGTCGATTTAGAAGAGGTAGCGGATCCAGTATTAGAATCGGAATTTAAAAGAGCTTTCGAGGACTTACGGTCAAATAAGGCAGAAGGGATAGATAACATTCCATCAGAATTTCTGAAATCATTGGGGGAAGTGGCAACAAAACGACTATTCACGTTGGTGCGTAGAATATATGAGTCTGGCGACATACCATCTTACTTTCGGAAAAGCATCATCCACACAATTCCGAAGACGGCAAGAGCTGACAAGTGCGAGAATTATCGCACAATCAGCTTAACAGCTCATGCATCGAAGCTGCTTACAAGAATAATATACAGAAGAATGGAAAAGAAACGATCAGTTTGGCTTTAGGAAAAGTAAAGGGACGAGAGAGGCAATTCTGACGTTACGGCTAATAATGGAAGCAAGGCTAAAGAAAGATCAAGACACTTTCATAGGATTTGTCGACCTGAAAAAAGCGTTCGACAATATAAAATGGTGCAAGCTGTTCGAGATTCTGAAAACAGTGGGTGTAAGCTATAGGGAGAGACGGGTCAAATACAATATGTACAACAACCAACAGGGAAAGATATGAGTGGACGTTAAAGAAGGAAGTGCTCGTGTTAAGAAGGGTGTAAGACAAGGCTGTAACCTTTCGCCCCTACTCTTCAATCTGTACATCGAGGAAGCAATGATGGAAATAAAAGAAAGGTTCAGGAGTGGAATTAAAATACAAGGTAAAAGGATATCAATGATACGATTCGCTGATGACATTGCTATCCTGAGTGAAAGTGAGGAAGAGTTAAATGATCTGCTGAACGGAATGAACAGTCTAATGAGTACATAGTATGGTTTGAGAGTAAATCGGAGAAAGACGAAGGTAATGAGAAGTAGTAGAAATGAGAACAGCGAGAAACTTAACATCAGAATTGATGGTCGCGAAGTCAATGAAGTTAAGGAATTCTGCTACCTAGGCAGTAAAATAACCAATGACGGACGGAGCAAGGAGGACATCAAAAGCAGACTCGCTATGGCAAGAAAGGCATTTCTGGCCAAGAGAAGTCTACTAATATCAAATACCGGCCTTAATTTGAGGAATAAATTTATGAAGATGTACGTCTGGTAGTGAAGCATGGACTGTGGGAAAACCGGAACAGAAGAGAATCGAAGCATTTGAGATGTGGTGCTATACACGAATGTTGAAAATTAGGTGGACTGATAAGGTAAGGAATGAGGAGGTTCTATGCAGAATCGGAGAGGAAAGGAATATGTGGAAAACACTGATAAGGAGAAGGGACAGGATGATAGGACATCTGCTAAGACATGAGGGAATGACTTCCATGGTACTGGAGGGAGCTGTAGAGGGCAAGAACTGTAGAGGAAGACAGAGATTGGAATACGTCAAGCGAATAATTGAGGATGTAGGTTGCAAGTGGTTCTCTGAGATGAAGAGGTTAGCACAGGAAAGGAATTCATGGCGGCCGCATCAAACCAGTCAGTAGACTGATGACCAAAATAAAAATACTTGCAGACGACAAACTGCGACACAAAACAACTGCATTACATTACATAAAACACAGGGTATTCACTACGTGTGGTAACACGGTATATGGAAATAAATTTTGTTTGTTTTTAAAATATGTAAGTACTGTCTTTATAAACTCATATTTAAATGTGTAGCAGTTGAGCCGTGGCGCCATTGAGTTAGTAGACAGTTCTGTCTGGCGCCACTGGCCCTAGGGTAGTATCGACAACCCCTCTTGCGGCCCCATTGCTAATATCTATGAGAAAGAATTGGTATCTGTGGATTGTGTCCTTGAAGGCCTTTGCTTGCCGATATACAGGGTGAAGCGAAATTCGCGCGCTCGGTCTTCGCAGCGCAACTTGTCACATGCCAGCGATAAAAAAAAATTGTATTCACAAAATTTCGTCCTCCGAGTACATCCGGCAGAAAAAGGACGTTAAAGAATGGCAATCAGGCAACATTGTAACCACATGTATTGTAACTACCTCTAACAGGACGTAACTATCGTGCTGTACGGTTGGTGTAGTTGGGAGATAGTTGGTTAACATGCAGAAGGTCGGGGATTCAGTCCCCTGTTTCGGGTGCCTTTTTTTTTTTAATTTGCTAATTTCATTCTGACATTTCATACGTAATATACTCCATATCTTATGTCACGTGTATCATAAATTTACATTATGTAACGCTGAACACGACAAGCACGTGGTTAGACAAATAAGAAATAGACAATTGAAACACTTAATGGGACCATGGCGATAACACATACAAATAGTAACCGACTTGGGATATTATTCGCAAAACACGTTGCTAGTCCTACTGGTAACGTAAGGCCCTAACGAAATGTAATGGACCTGAACGAGGCAAGGATAATACTTGATACTAATCTATGTGACCATTAGAAGAGGGTACAAAGAAAACAGGTTTTGCATCTAGTGGATGAAGTGGTGCGAATAAATTCGAGCCTACCAATCTTCCATTTCTACGATTGTAATATGTAAGTACAAACGTTTCTCGGACGACCCGCTGCAACCGCTGTTGACGATTAAGATGCCCGATACCGTACCACCTGGACTACATTTAGCAAATAAAAAATATATGTTTGCATCCAGAATCGAACCCTGATCCTCCTGCATGCTAACCCAAAACTCTATCGACAGTACCAACTGCACACCTTAAGCAGCAGTTGTTGACAGAGGTTGTTACTATACATGTGGTTACAATGTTGTAGGATATTCATTCATTAACGTCCTTTTCCTGCCGGATGCTCTCGCCGGATGAAATTTTGTGAGAGACATTCTGTTATCGCTGGAATGTAAGGAGTTGCGCTGCGAAGTCCGAGTGCGGGAATTTCGCTTCACCCTGTATATACGGGTTCGCTGGCCAGAGAGAAGGAGGCGGGAAGTTTGGGGATTGGCGGTACGGTCGCGACAAGAGGTGGTCTCGAGGTCCGAGCGGCCGACGCCACGAGCTGCTCAAGGAGGGCCTGCGCAGAGCCAAGATACCGGGGCACTTCACTGGAGTGAGCGTCAGCTACAAGCAGCAGGCCGACATCCCGTCGGTCGGTTGGCAACATTCGTGTCGGACTACTGCTCGAGGCCTGGCTACCATCTTCTAACCGGCTTTCATCGGCACCACTCAGTAACCGCTGCGACGCACCGTGGACCTATGCATACTTGCTGATAAATGGGAGTAACGTTCTGTAATCCTCGTGGTGATTTGTGTCATTGTCTACCTGCCCTCATTATTATTATTTTATGGTTTGTACCCGAACCTCAGGATTTTACTCGGTCGGCACTTTGGTCGTAAATATAAGCGGTAGTATTGTACTAAGACACTAATTGTCGTTTGGAAATTTTGCCCGGTAGTATATTGCCTTTTCCTTCTGGTTATAGCCGTTCATTACTGTTCTAATGAACGAGCTCCTGGTCGTAAATACAGCCGGAACATGTTCGACATCGGACCTACAAAAGACAGATATAAGAGCTTACTGCATTAATGAACAGGGCTCTACATCTACTTCCATGGTATCGAATGTACAGAATAGCTATGGGTGCCCACAGTACTGAGCACGTTTAGTCGATCTCGATGAATGTCTGAGAAACCCAGATCTCTTGGTATTCTAACGAAAAATCCAAGACTATTTTGCAGTCGCTACTGGAATCAGTCAAGTAAACCCGAGTCAGACGAAGGTAGGAAACGGAAGTGTCGCTCGAATCAGCCGTGTTGCCATCTATGGCTGGTTCAAGAGCACCTTAGACTGGAAGCCTGTAGTAACTACTCGAGAACACGCGTATCCGTTACTTAAGAAAGCAAAGAGTTTGCGGGTTCCGTAACTTACTCCAAAGCTGTCATACTCAGTAGAGTAGATAGGTGCCTACGAAAAGGGGAACGTGATGCGGCGTTTCAGTTCAAGATTTTGTTTAGAGATGAAACATTTTGTCTAAACTAAGGGAAAATTAACATAGCCGGTCGGAGTAGCCGAGCGGTTCTAGGCGCTACAGTCTGGAACCGCACGACCGCCTTAGGCATAGATGTCTGTCATGTCCTTAGGTTAGTTAGGTTTAAGTAGTTCTAAGTTCTAGGGGACTGATGACCACAGTTGTTAAGTCCCATAGTGCTCAGAGCCATTTGAACCATTTGTCCTTAGGTTAGTTAGGTTTACGTAGTTCTAAGTTCTAGGGGACTGATGACCGCAGCAGTTACGTCCCATAGTGCTCAGAGCCATTTGAACCATTTCAAAATTAACCTTCTCAAAATGTACTACCTATTTTTGGAAAATGCGGGAGTTGAGGGAACAACGAACTTTCTTAAGCAAACCTGTGGTGCGGACTTTTCAAGATTTGCAGCATTGGTCTCAAAATATCAGTCATCGGATAGCTGTTTCATTGAGGGAGCTTCGAAATAGCCACAACAATTCACAATGAAACGAGCGTGTGCCATTGTTGGCCGGGAGTCCCCAATCGGGAAGTTCGTCCTCCGAGTGCAAGTCTTGTTTCAGTCGACGCCGCACTGCGCGACTTGCGTGCCGGTGTTGAGGATGAAGTGATGATGAGCGCAACACAACGCGCAGTCCACGAGCGGAGAAGATCTCCAGCCAGGCCGGGAATCGAACCCGGGCCCGCTGCGTGGTAGGCAAACACGTAACAACTCAGCTAAGCGGGCGGACACAGCGATTCACAGTTCCTAACAGATGCGGAGGCGCAGTTGTTGGAAGAGATCACACTGGACGTGAGGGAACCCAACAAAGAGAATGCCCCACCCTTTTCGCACATGTAACTACAGACCTTCTTAGCAGAATTTTTGGAGATCAATCATTCGCTCTTTCGGAATACACAATATACTCTACTCCCTAGCTTTAAGAAAACAGGAGTTTGTTGGGAAACTGGAAACAATAGGTCTATATGAGAACACCGACAATTCCCGCAAACATACATTTCTGTGTGACACTGGCCAGTACTGCCGTGTTCAGGTTAAATTCAACGTGCAATTCTGCTAGTCCGGAATCGCCTCAAGCATCAGTCAGTGAAAAAAGTCAATGTTTCAAGTACTTCATACGACAGTCACAATAATTAAGACGCGGACTGAACTTGAGTCACGCGTCTGTTCTCATTTCGTCCAGTACGGAAAAGGTTTGTTGAACCGCTTCTTACGATGTCAGACAGTGCCTTTGGGCGTTGTTGTTTTGCTAGTATTTGGTGAAGTTCAGCACACGTTACGTTTTTGAAGTCCTCTATATTTTAAGGTCCTTTGTAATACTATAAATATTATATGCTTCCATCAGAAAATTCGATATAAGAGGTCGGCAGCTACAAACATTACTTGCGTACGTCGAGTACGGGTGGCAGGGTATGGCAACCCGAGAGCTTTTTCAGGGGATAGGCCAAATAATGTGAACGCCCGTACTTACTTGGGAATGGTTTGTTAATAAGAGACGGCACCCATAATTGCCCATAATACAGCTGCTATTCTTCTTGGAATACTTGCTTATAATGATTGCATAGTCTCCAGTGGAATGTTAGGTAACTCTTCGATCAGAACCTCTTCAAACTCCTGTAATGACAAGCACGGCGGAAATCTGTTCCACTACCGCCCACAATGGTTCGATGATGTTCAATTCCGGGGACTGCGCTGGCCAGGGAACTCGTCGCAGTTCAGCTGCATGCTCCTCATACCACGATTTTACCGTCCTCGCTGTGTAAGTGGGTGCATTATCGACCTGAAATATGGCATCATTGTTGGGGAACAACATTTGAATCATGGGGTGCACCTAGTCACTTAAAATATTCACATAAGCATTGGCCTTTGAGAGTAATGATGGGACCAGCAGAATACCGTGATATGGCTGCCCACACCATCGCACTTCCACCACCATGCTTAACCGTTGTAACCAAGCAATCAGGACTATTGGGTTCTCTTGGTGTCCTCCAGACGTAAAATCGCCCTGTTGTAGAAAATAACGAAAATGTTGACTCGTCGGACCATCTGACGTGTTTTCACTGATCAGCCGTCCAGATTTATGCTCTTGACAACACGTTTTACGCTTCTTTGCGTTGGTTGTTGTCAGTAATAGTTTCAGTATGGCAGCTCGTCCACGAATATTCGCATTATGGAGTTCTCGGCGAACAGTGTCAATAGATACGGGATCTCGGAGCTCTGCAGTCATTTTAGCCGCCGTAGTTATGCGTAGTTTTGACACAAATCGTGTTAGCGTATGAAGATCTCTGTCATTTAGTTTTGATTTGTACCCACTATTTCGTTTACACAATGATGTTTTTCCGTGTTTTGTGTAGGCTGTCATGACTGTTGAAACTATTACTCTTGAAACATTCAATAAGTTGGCTGTCTTGGTTACTAATGCTCCAGGTAATTGGGTCCCCGTAATCTGCCCTCTTAGAAACTCTGTTAGGTTTTTCATTGCACGTCGACATCAACCTCTGAATGCCAATACGAAGTGTGCACTACTCCTAAACAACCTGCACTCATGCCTAGTCCGTACTGAACAGCTACAGTCCAGCGCGTCACGTGCCTTACCTACTTTGTAGACCGTCAAACACAACCATCCCACTACTACCACTGTTCACATTATTTTGCCTATCCCCTCTACATCCACATTTATACACCTACTCTGCAAGGCGTCGAACGGTGCGTGAGGGAGGATACTTTGTACCACTACCAGCCATTTTCCTTCCTGTTTCACTCGGAAACAGAACGAGGGAAAACCGACTACCTGTATACCTCTGTATGAGTATCAACCTATCTTATTTTCGAGGGACGTGGACGGCAGGAGAATCGCTCTGCTGTCAGCTTCAAATGCCATTTCTCTAATGTTTTCCAGTAATGTCCCGCGAAAAGAACGTCGCATTCACTGCAGGGATTCGCATTTGAGTTCCCGAGGCATCTCCTCAATACTTGCGTACCGTTAGAACATACTGGCGACGTATTTAGTAGTCAGCCCCTGAATTACATAACATAATGAGCTCCAGATCCCAGACACTCGGGCAACACTCCAGAATAGGTAGCACCAGACACCTACATGTGGTTTCCTTTGCAAGTGAACCTCACTTTCTTAAATTTCTCGCAATAAATCGAAGTCAATCATTCACCATCCCTAAGCAATACTCACATGGTCGTGCCGTTTCATATCACTTTGCAACGTTATTCCCGCGTGTTGAAATGGCGTGACTGTCAGGCAGTATAACGCTAATTCCGGATTCGAACACTGTCCCTTGTTTTACATTTTTCTACATTTTCTACTGGCGTCACTAGAAATTATGCGTAAATCATCTTATAACCTCCTCTAGTCACTCAATCACGATACCTTCTCGTACACCATAGCGTCATTGGCAAACAACAGCAGACTGTTCCAGACTCTGCCCGCCAGGTCATTTACGTACATATAGAAAGAAAAAGCGGTCATATCACACTTTCCAGAGACACTCCTGACGATACCCTTGTCTCTGACGGACAGTCTCCGTCAAGGACAGCGTACTGGTTTCTGTTACTTAGGGAGTCTTCGAGCCACTCCCGTATCTGGGAATGTGTTCCGTATACGCGTACCTTCGTTAACAGTCTGCATTGGGACACCGTGTCAAATACTCCTCGGAAATCTGGTTATGGAACTACCTGATGCCCTTCCTCTATAGTTCGCAGTATGTCTTGTGAGGGCAAACTGAGTTTCGCGATGCTTTCAATAACTGTGTTGATTCGTGGACATAAGCATCCGGTTTCTAGGAAATTTACTATAGTCGAACACAGAACACGTTTTAGAATTTGCGGCAAATTGGTGTTAAGAATATTGGCTTGTAATTTTGCGCGTCTGTTTTTTTACCCGTCGTATATAAAGCAGTCACATGCTCTACTTTCCAGTCGCTTGGGACTTGGCGTTGGCGTGAGATTTGCGATAAATGCCATCTAGCTAAGGGGTCAATGCCGTACTATTTGTAAAACCGAATTGGAATTCCACGTGGACCTGGTTACTTATTTGTTTACAGCTATTTCAGTTGCGGCGCTTGTCACAAAAAGAAGAAGGGTAAAATAAATGGCAAAAGAAAGGATACAGACATGAAGAACGAGAGAACGGTAGAGAATAGGAGGAAATGGGTTGGGAAGTGTGCGTAAATATGGTAGAGGAGATTATCAAGAGATTCGGAGTGGGCTTTGCTAAGCAACCGTTCTGTTGGATCGATCTTTCTCTGGTACCTAGACGATTGTTTTCTGTTATCGGCTACTAGAGTAAGCCACTTTCGTCGTGCCAAGTGCGTCAACGCAACGAAATTGTTGCCGGCATATTTTTCATTAGTTTCTTTCGCACTTCTTTTCGTTCATCGCCAGAGAAAGAATGAAAAAGGAATCGCATTAATGTTGCGAGAAATTTCACTTTGAAATGTATGTTGTAATCTGCTTCCAGTTGTAGTATACCTTTTACTTCATTCACTATGTTCACATAGGATTTGGAAATCCGAATTTTGTAAACCGATTTCTCAATACTGTATATGGTTGTTCATGTAAACACAGCAGTATCGATTATGGAAATGAGCTTCTGTCGGATTTAACTTTCCACAACGGTTTTTCACTTCCATTCAAAGGTACAGCTGATCTTGAAACGTGCTTCGGATATTAGGTAAGTTCTTGTTTTTAAAATAACTGTCAGTTTATTTGGGCGACGTGATTCTTTGTTTAGTGAAGGAAAAAGAAAAATATTAAAGCGAGGGCGACTTTATCTATCTCCGGTAGTTAACTGAAGAGGTACAGTCATTTTGCTCACTAAATCAGATATCGCAACAGTTGATTTCCAGAGGCCATTTGGGTAAAACAACTGACAATTGGAAAGCTGATAATTGATGTGTTTAGTTAAACTGCTACAGTCGTTAAACATATAGACGGGACAGCGAAAATCGTTTTCCGAAATTTCGTTTTCATATTCCGGAAGTTGCTGACCTGAATAAACCAATAAGCAGGTGAAGCAGCGATTATAATGGAGCGTGGCTGGCAGAAACCGACCCGTGCAATCATAAAAACTAAACAAATTTCTGTTTGATTAAGGTTTTAATTTTTGTCGTTTATGGTGTGCAAATAGTGTTTAGTTAATTACCACTGTGTAGTTTATTCGCAATGTCTTGAAGGATTTGTCAATTTTTTCCTTTTTGTAGGAAACATAGTTTTATTTTAACGTTTCCAGTTGTCAAAGAACAGAATAAATAGTCTAATTAACGAATTGTAGCAAGCAGACCAATAAAATATTTTATTGCTGTAGATTATTTGAGCATAACTTCGTAGCATTTTCTTAGTATCGTACAGTTATAGACACATTGGTAGGTTAGGAGTTTGGAACTGTATGTCGGTGACTTGTTGAAACTAATGATGGTTCAAATGGCTCTGAGCACTATGGGACTTAACTTCTGAGGTCATCGTCCCCGAGAACTTAGAACTACTTAAACCTAACTAACCTAAGGACATCACACACATCCACGCCCGAGGCACGATTCGAACCTACGACCGTAGTGGTCGCGAGGTTCCAGACTGTAGCGTCTAGAACCGCTCGGTCACACCGGCCAGCTGAAACAAGTGACCTAACAGTTCCACGCCTAATGTTACTCTATCTCACAGTCTCTGAAACTGTGTTCCACGGAATATTGATGTTCCTCGGGAAGTGAATAAGTGCTTCGCGAAAAATCTATGATATCATGTTGCATTTTTTCGATATTTTGGTAATGCTATTTTTTAACATAATGTTCCAGGAGGGTGACGCATCACCCCACTGAAGTTTACATATTCGTGACTTCCTGGGCCGTCAGCGATGATAGGACGTGATGCACCAAACAAATGGCTATCGCTTTTTCTGGATATAGCCGCTGTGGTCTCCTTTCTGTGCAGTTATGTATAAGATGCTGTGTGTCCCTTGCCTGTACATGCCCTTAGTGATCTCCGCAAAAGTGTGTGTGGTAGACTTTGTTGTGTCTGGGGCATGGTGAACTGAGAAAACACAAACTCTCAAGTAGACGAGTAACATTCCTTACTGAGCGTAGATACTGGTACTGAAGTACTCATATGGACAGCCTGTGAGTTAGTTATTTAAAATCCAATTTGGAATGTACGTGGGTCGTTCAATAACTGATGTAACACATTTTACTTTTTTCTGAAAACATGTTGGTTTTATTCGTAATTCCAGCACAATATATTCTTCCCCACTCTTTTGGCTACAAAATGCTGTTTTTGAACATAATCTCAGTTCAATGCAACGTCTTTATGCCATTTTACCAGGGTGGGGTGGGAGAGGGGGGAGGGGTACACATGGTGCGTGGCTGCACTGTACTGGTCAACGCCGGAGCCGTCTTGCTACATAAATAAACTCCCCTTCAATCAAGTATTCCTTCCGGCGGAACGAATCCTTCATTGTGCCAAACAGATGGAAAGTGCGGAATCCGCGCTGTAGAGCGGATGAGGAAAGAAAGTCCAAAGAAGCTTTGTGAGCTTTTCCTTGGTGCGAAGACTTATGTGACGCCTTGCGTTCTTATGGCGGAGGAGTTAGTTTACATTTTTGTGGCGGCCAAGACATTGAAGTCGTTTCTTCAATTTTCTGAAGGTATCATTACGCCTCAGTGTTGGCCGTTGCACCATGAGGAAGGCCACCAAGCGGAATAAACCCCCCAGCGTTCGGGAAGACCGGCGCCATCACCTTACCTACTGAGGGTGCGGCTTTGAACTTCTTCTTCGTTTTTATATCCGTTGGAAGTGAGTAACCCACATTTTATCGCCTGTGGCGACGTTCGACAAATAATTGTCAGCCTGGTAAGCGCAAGCAGTTCCGCTCAGATGGTACCTCTTTGCTTTTATGCTCTTCCGTCAGCCGGAGAGGAACCCAGCGGTCACGCACCTTCGAGTATCGTAACTGGTTGGTTCAAATGGCTCTGAGCACTATGGGACTTAACATCTGTGGTCATTAGTCCCCTAGAACTTAGAACTACGTAAACCTAACTAACCTAAGGACATCACACACATCCATGCCCGAGGCAGGATTCGAACCTGCGACCGTAGCGGTCACGCGGTTGCAGACTGAAGCGCCTAGAACCGCACGGCCACACAGACCGGCTGGTAATTGGTGGACGAGTGTGTCATCACTACCAACAGAGACGCCCAGTTGAGCAGCGAGGCGTTTGATTGTGATGCGCTGGTCACCTCTGAAGATCTGGGATGCGCTGGTTTTCCGCCAAAAGAAACTCAGTGACTGCTCTCTGCCTGGAACGCTCATCCGTTACACACGCCACTTTCAATGCTTCGTATAGCGCCGCCAACTATCGAAACTTCATGAAACTAAAGGTGGTGAAACTGGAATATTCCGTGAGACCCTACGACAAATTCCGCATTGTTTCCAGCGAAACTGGCGGAGAAAAAATGTGTTACATTACCTATTGAACGGTCCTCGTAGTATGGTTGACAACTGGATTTCCGTGGTGAAGGATAGTCACTGAGACTGGCAGTGTAATGTCTATGTGCAGACATGGCAGAAACTGGACTGCTGTCAGCTATTAACTATAATGATTTATGTGGTAATCTGATACCAAGACCGAAGCCAGATTTCTCATACAACAAGGTCCATGAAATGAAGACTCGAGGTTGATGGCTGGCAGTTTCGGAGTATGGCGCAGGAGAAGTTTGCTGTACTGCCGAGATCCTTACGTGTTCGGTGGCTGGGACCGACTTATTTGTCTGTCGCCGTGCATCGGCATAAATACTGTTGCGTGGATGCACGGCCTACTGTAGGTCACGCGACATGGCGGATGCAGGTAGTCCCGTAATAGTCCGCTTTTTGGTGACGCGTGTGCCACTAATGGCAGCGGTTGCTGGCGTAGTTTCCTACGATAACACCTCGCTTGTCCCGGACCCTTGTGTTTGGTTATCAACGATGCAGCACCGGGAGTCCGCATGTGGTTCCCGCCATACAGAACTGTTGTCTTTGTTCATTGACGACGTAGCACTGGGAGGCCCGCGATTCGGCATCCTGCAGAATCGGTCAGGATTGTTGGACTTTGTCTCAGGATACAGCAGTCTCCATTAACCCATACATGCTTGTCCGCACACTGGCTGAAATAGAATATCGTTCACATAAACTGTCAAAAAAAAGCGTAAAAAAGGTAATACTCACCATGGAGGACTCATCCGATTGGAATCGAAATCGATGGATAGTATGTACATGTACAGACAAACAAATGACTACGATTTCAGAAATATTTGATGATTTATTCAAGAGAAAGCGCTTTACAAATTGAGCGACTCAATAACGCGTTCCTCCACATATGGCCTTTACGCAAACAGTTATCCGGCTTGACGTTGAATGAAATGAAATGGTCATGTGGCATTGTTGACTGAGAGGCCCTATCTGGGGAAGTTGGGCAGCCAGCTCGCTAGTCTTATTTGAGGCGACGCCTCATTGGCCGACACGCATGTCACTGATGAAATGATGATGAAGACAACACAGCACCCTGTCCTCGAACGGAGAAAATATCTAAACCGGCCGGGATCGAACCCAGATCAGCTACATGGTACGCAAACCTTACCACTAAAGTAAACAGGATTTGTTAGATGCTCTCCTGAGGGATATGGTGCCAAATTCTGCCCAACTGGTGCTTTAGATGGTCAAATTCGTGGGATGGTTGGAGGCCCTGCCCATGATGTTCCAAACTTTCTCTGTTGGGGAGAGATGCGGCGACCTTCCTGGCCAAGACGGGATTTGGCAACCACGAAGAGAACCAGTGGAAACTCACGTCGTAAGTGCGCGGGCATTATCTTACTGAAATGTAAGCCCAGGATGGACTGCCATGAATCGCAACAAAACGGGGCATAGAGTATCGTGGAACAATGTAAGTTAATGCGGATGAGTAGAAAGAACAAATCTGTTATGTACGGATACAATATTACTAGTGTCCAGCTTGACACAGGTAAGCCGTTTAAATATATCGGCGTAACGTTGCAAATAGATATGAGCTGGAACGGGCATGGAGAAACTCTGGTAGGGGAGGCATAGGATCGACTTCGGTTTATTGGGAGAATTTTAGGAAAGAATGGATCACTTGTAAAGCAGACCGCATTAGGACGCTAGTGTGATCTATTCTTCAGTACTGCTCGAGTTTTTCGGATCCGTACCAGGTCGGATTGAAGGACAGAGGTTCAGAGAAGGGCTGCTAGATTTGTTACCGGTAGGCTCGAGGAAGTGTTACTGACATGCTTTGGGAACTCAAATGGGAATCCCTGGAGGGAAGGTGGCGTTCTTTTCGGGGAATGTTTTTGAGAAAATTTAGAGAACCGGCATTTGAAGCTGACTGCCGAACGATTCTGCTGCCGCCAACGTACATTGCGCGTGAGGACCACGAAGATAAGATAGGAGAAATTAGGGCTCATATGGAGGCGTACAGACAGTCGTTTCTCCCTCGCTCTGTCTGGAGTGGAACAGGAGGGGAAATGAAAGCAGTGGTACAAGGTACCTTCCACCACCCTCCTGAAGGTGGCTTGCGGAGCATCTATGTAGATGTAGATGTAGATTTGGATGTAGGCATGGTGCTGTGCCGTAAGGGAGCCCCAGATGAGAACCAAAGAGGGCCTTCTATGAAAAGAAATGGCAGCCCAGAGGATCACTCCTAGTTGTCGACTGGTATCTCCAATGACCAGTGAAGACGTCTCAGGAGACACCCTGGCCAGCAACTGGATAGCACTCTGACTGTCGACCGTCACACAGTTCGACAAATAGGAGTGATATGTGGAGTGCCATTTCTTTTCATAGGAGGATTCCTTGGGTTGTCAATAGCGGCGCTCTTATAGCACAGCGATATGTCGACGCTGTTCTACGCCTCTTTTCGTTGTCCCTCACGGCAAGCCATTGTGGGCTACATTTCAGCAAGTTAATGCCCATCGGCATACGCCGAGAGTTTACACTGGTTGTTTTCGTCCTTTTCAAACCCTACCTAGTCCAGCAACGTCGCTGGGTCTCTCACTAGTTAAGAAAGTTTGGAGCATTGAAATGTCCCACCAACCGGCTCGGGATTTTGGCGGTCTGACAATCCTGCCAGGTAGAGATTGGTACGATGACCCTCTGGAGGACATCCAACTGCTTGCATTAGGGCCAGAGGTAATGGGTAATTGACTTGCTTTGTTTGTGAAAGATTTTTTCTTGAATCAGTCATCTAATTTTTCTCAAATTGTAATCATTTTATGTCTGTACATGTACATCTTAGCTACCGATTTCTGTCCTATTTGAACAATTCGTCGGGTACGTCGTTTCTAATATATCCACCGTCCGCGGATAGGAAACTATCAGTTATAGCGTTTTTATTTAAGCTAAAGTCTTTCTTCAAAATTTACAAAACAATGTTCGTGAGGTAGGACTGATCCTCCAAGCCTACCAATAACTAAATCAGAGATTCTTCCAAACATAAACTGTCTGTAGTAACCACATAACTTCACCAAACCAAGCCCCGGGCGTCTCGTGAAGAGCGGCGCAGAGTCCACGTTGCCGTCACCTGAGTCCGAGGACGAGTAGAGGCCCTGCGAGGATGGCTCCGGTACGCTGGCGGCGGTAGACGATGACGCGGCGGTGGACGATGACGCGGCGGCTGCGATGACACCAGTGGGCTCGCTCGGCGTGAACAGCCTCTCCGGGCTCCTGCGCCAGACTAATACTGCTCGGCGCATGGATATGGCTGGCTCTATTTGCAGCCACGTGTCGAGCGGAAGGAAAGAGGTCCGCGGCTGTATCGACCTCTTGCGGCGCCGTCGACGCCTCCTGGTGGTCTCAGGGAAACGTCTATGTTTCCGGGACGACCGGCCAGACTGTGCCCTACTCGGTCCGGGGCCCGCTGTACCGGTATGCTTCGCGGGTAGCGAGAGTTGCAGGCGCTTAGTCTGGACACAGTAGTTTCTTTTTTTTTTTTCCTTTTTTCTTTTTTGAGTTACAGAATATTTTACAGGTTACAAAAGTAGCAAATATAGCAGTGTATTAAACATAGGCTAAAAACTTTCTGATTTACTTGACATTATGCTGCCGACGCAAGTACTTGTCTCATTGGCTTTTTTTTTTTTTTTTTTTTTTTTTTTTTTTTTTTTTTTTTTTTTGAATGGAATTGGTTTCACGCTGGTTCTCTGCTCTTCGATGCTGAATTTTGCCTCCGGCACTATTTACCCTCAGCGCAACTCAGAAAGTTCGCTGTGCTGTACTCTGTAACTTCTTAACCGATGTGGACGTATTTAAGGTTGCCTGTCTTAGCTGCCTCAGCCTGTGGACTTCCATACGGATTATAGAGCTCTGCGGTGAAGAATCGCGCATTATGAGGGGACGCCGTCCGCGACGGAATGCCGTGGGGCTTCGCGCAACCGCCTGCCGGCAGGGAGGGTGGTTCACATTTCATCCGCTGCTGGGCCAGCGGGCAGCACGCGTCCCGAGCTACACACCACACGAGCTCCATCCTCGCCTTTTTTTTCTTTTTTGCTCGTCTTAGCCGCCCGTTAATGACGCTCGTGGCACAAACTCCGCGAGGGATTTTGCTCTCATTCTCTCTCTCACTCTCTCTGTCCATCTTTCTCTCTCTCTCCGTCTTTCTCTCTGTCTCTTTCTACCTCTCTTTGCTGTGCCCGTTCCATTCTCCTGCTCTCAGTCATCCGAGCGCGATGTGGGCAGCGCTGACATGGAGAGGAAGCAGCCAAGCTAGCCGTACACCACGGGATACGACCGAGCAGAAGTGTTGGCGGAAAACTCGCCGTCATAAAAAGGCCGCGTCTGCATAGAGGCGATTAGGAGTCGCAACGATTAAAAAAAAGGGGGGAGAGGGGCGGAGTATCCCAGCTTTCGGAGTATCTGCTGCAGACACGTGGAGAGTATCAAAGCAGCATGCTCCCACGTTACCTCTCTTGGATATTAAGTACTTGCTGGTTTTTAATTACTTTCGCGAAATATACGAACTGCACACTGCACGGTAATCTGTTCTTACATCTGTTTTCAACGCCGTAAACGGTGTCTTCCTATTCTTGTTTCTAATGTTTGGAAGAATCAAGACAACATGGATTTAAAAATATCACAGGATTGGAGGATATTACCCTGAACCAATATTATCGGGAGAATACCTTTGATTCATCTATAGTACTGTATACGAAAGACAAGTCATTCTTTATGGTTGTTAGAAGAAATTACGGGAACCAGAGCACCAATTTGCTTCAGATTCTTACATGATGCTCCAACAAATATTCTGACGTACAAAGGTTACATTTTAAAATATATATGGTGTAGGAATGTGTATTTTCTATACAAAGGAAAAGTAGTTCGCAAAAATCTCGAAAAGTTCTTGAACGATTTACTTCAAACTTTTACACGATATTCTCATGACAATTCAGATGAGTATACATGATACACAGAAGATCTCGAAACGTTCTTGACCGATCTACTCCACATTTTTACACGATACTTCAATAAATACAAGCTATATACACTAAAATAACGGAGATAACCCCGAAAGAACATTCCAGTAACAAACGTCATAGGTCCGTTTGGAGAATCAATATGCAATGAAAATGGATAATCACTAAGATATTTTGCCACTTACTAGTGTTTAAAAATCACAAAGCCACTATTTAAGAAAAAGGATATACACAATTATGCTTGGGCCAGCAGGGACCTTAGATCAATAATTGACTACATCTTAGTAAATGATAAGCCAGCGGGCCAAGTAAGGAATACAAGAGCTTATAGAGCACAAGATATAGGATCAGATCATTTCTTATTAATCTTAAGAATACATACTTTTAGAAAATAGAAGAAAATAACTAAACAAGTATCAAGGTCAAAGCGTTTATAAGGTATACTTGCTTTAAGAGGACAGTATCAGACACCTGTACCAAAGGAGATTAAATGAAGAACTAGCAAACTTACAAAAAAAGACAATATGGTAAAGAATGGCAAACTCTGAAGAATACTGTATGCAGAGTAGCAGGAGAGGCTCTTGGTAAGAAGAAAGAATACCGAGATGGAAAGGCCTAAACATTTGGAATGAGGATATAATGCAAGCTGTCAAAGAAAAAAAAAGGTGCATATATAAAACACTTAAGCAACACCACTATTGAGAACAAACAATAGTATAAGCAAAAAACAAATAACGCTAAATGCGTAGTAAGGAAAGCACATCAAGAACACTGGGATAGTTTTATTTCTAACATCGCACATGATATCCACGGAAAACAACAAATGGTATGTAAGGTTTTAAAAACCTTAAACACAACAGAAAGAAAGACGATACAAATGAATAGTATTGAATAAGAACAGTGGCTAAGTCATTACAGCGAATTGTGCTAGGCCCTATGATCACACAGCACAAGAAACTGAAATTGAGCAACTAGACGAGAAAGGATTAGATGAAATACAGTCTGACGAATTAACATCTGCACTAACATCACTTAAGAACAGAAAAACAACAGGAAACGACGGCATTAATGCTGAATTATTAAAACATTGAGGAATGCTGCTACACCAACGACTGCTACCTCTCTTCAATGAATGTTGGTAGAAGATGAGTTTTCTCAAAGACTGGAAACTAGAGTGACATAATTTTTTTAAAAAAAAAAAGAGAGATAAAAGCCTACGCAGTAATTACAGAGGAATAAGTTCACTGGACTCACCATACAAGTTGTATGCTAAGATTTTAAACACAAGGCTTAAAAACATAGCTGAAGCAGTTCTGCATAAGGAAAAAATGGGTTTTAGGAAAGGACGCTCCACAATAGATGCAGTTTTTACTGTACAGCAAATAATAGAAAAACGGAGAGAGTATAATACAGAAACACACATTGCTTTGATTGACTTTAAAACAGCTTTTGACAAAGTCAATCGACAGAAATTTTGGGAAATAATGACGAATTGCGGATATCCAAAGCATCTAGTAAATGTGATAAAAAGTTTATATCAATACACAAATATCACTCTAGATCTCAATATTAAAACAACTGATGAGATACCAACTAACAAAGGGTACGACAAGGCTGCTCCATCTTTCCCACTTTGTTCAACATCTACATTAATAAAATAATACATATATGGAAATCAGAATTTCAGAAAGGCCTCTATCTAGATAGGAACATTCTTTCAAATAATTTACTATATGCTGATGATGCAGAGATCCTATCAGATAAGGAAGATGACTTTCAGAAAGGAATCTCCTTGCTAAAACAAGTAAGGGCAAAATATAACATGGAAATCTCAAAAGAAAAAACTAAGACAATGGTGTTCGTGGAGAAAGAACTAATCAGAACCAAAATAGTGATAGATCAGAGCTTTTAGAGCAAGTAAACCATTTGAGTTACCTCGGATGTGAAATGACATATGGATACAGCAGAGATATTGAAATTAAGAGTAGTAAATTCAGTCGGGTATGTGGAACAATTAACAGGAACCTAGAAAACGAAACCAGGAAAGACACATAAATTAAATTTTACAAAACTGTTGCAGTTCCCACGCCGCTCTATGGGCGTGAGACAAGGGTGGTTACCAAGAAGCAAGAAAGCTGGATTCAGGCACCAGAAATGAAATTCCTTAGAGGTTTTAAAGACTGCACTAGAGATGACAGGCTAAGAATTCAAGATATTAGAGAAGAACTGCAAACCTTTAGCCTCAGTGACAAAATTCGAGATTACAGAAGAAAATGGAATGAATATCTATAAAGAAGGGAGAGTTAGAGATTTTCCTTAAAGGCAAGAAATTATATGTGCCATGGGAGAAGAGACAGAGGAAGACCGAAACAGAGATGGGTACCGTAACCGGCAATTCCTGCCTAATTCCTTAAGAGAAGATGAAGAATACATAAACTTTTGACTGACATAAGCTAAATGTATGAGGTACACAAATATATATGTTATGTGTAAATGGGAAAGGTTGCTAGCAAAAATCTCCAAAAGGTCTTGACCGATTTACTTCAAAATTTTTCACGAGTCTCTAATGAACGTTCGGACAGACATAGGATATATATATACATGTTGGCGAAACGTTGGTACCAGAAATCTCGATTATTTCTTCATCAGTTTGCGTCACATTACGGGATATTTCAAGGGACATTCAAATAAAAGTAGGCTTTATAGCTGTAAATGCATATAATACATTTATAAAAACGTAACTTATAGAGGGGAAACGTTGTTACCAAAAATGGTTCTTGAGCGATTTACTTCGATGTTTTACAGAATGCTCTAATAAACATTCATACGAACGTAGGCTATCACCTTTTTAAAAACAACAATGTACAGGTCTTCTGTTCTGCAAGGAAGAAAATGCTGTGTGTGATCTACTATGAATACGTGCGATTTTGTTTCCTTTATCGCAAATAGGTTTAACGACAATAGTAGACCATTTAAAACATTAGAGAAAGTCTTTCTCCCATATGTAATCATTCTCGTTATACACATTTAACAGAAAACAGGAAAATTGTACTTATAGCTTATGAGCTTACGATTAGAGTACTACTGCAGAATAATCATAGCCTCAAACTTTGTAATCCTACCAATTCACAGATTAAAAATGTGTTAAACAGTGTCATTGAAGCTACTATTCTCACAGACTCAGCAACAGAAGATATGTCTCTTATACGCGTATACCATTCGTAATATTTCTGGCTTTGCAGCCATCATATTCAGGTACAAAAAGCTCTCCTTAGAGCAGCTGAGGTGGCCGAAGTGGGGAAATGAAATAACGTGGTGTGAGGTACGGGTATCGCGAGAAAGACCGCCTAAATTGTAGTCATTCTCCACGGTTGGCTGCTGCATTCGGAAGTTGCGAACCTAAATGACTATCTTCTATTGTTATTAGTTAGACTAAACAATGTTTACTTGCATTTCAGATTAATGCGTCTCTCAAAACTGTTCTATCATTCCACTGTTTCACAAGAATTAATAACCAGCAGAATAATAAAGAGCTGTTAAACGCAAAGGCAGACGAAGCACTTCGGTGACCTTCGGATCGCGCCTTATTTGGATGGACGGCGAAGTTGTTTGGCTGTAAGATCAGAGCTGTTTCGGCATTGTCAGAGGACGGACATAGTCTGCCGCGGTCAGTGTCGTTTAAGATTTCATTAGTAATCCATGGTTTGTAAAAAGAGAGCTGCTTCGGCAGTGTCGGAGGACAGACATGTTGTCTGCCACACCCAGTGTTAGTTATGACTTTATTAACAATGTATGATTATTTGGTACATATAGTTGAGAACAGATGACAGTAATTACGGAGATATACAGTACATTAATTTGTGGTAAAATAAAAATTATATGTGACTTTAAAGTGGAATGTGACTGTGCATTTTCTCGTGTTCTGCTACTAAAAAGGAGTTCTTGTTGTGGTCTTCAGTCCTGACACTGGTTTGGTGCAGCTCTCCATGCTACTCTATCCTGTGCAAACTTTTTCATCTCCCAGTACCTGCTGCAACCTACATCCTTCTGAATCTGCTTAGTGTATTCATCTCTTGGTCTCCCTCTACAATTTTTACCCTCCACGCTGCCCTCCAATACTAAATTGATGATCCCTTGATGCCTCAGAACATGTCCTACCAACCGATCCCTTCTTCTGGTCAAGTTGTGCCACAAACTTCTCTTCTCCCCAATCCTATTCAATACTTCCTCATTAGTTATGTGATCTACCCATCTAATCTTCAGCAATCTTCTGTAGCACCACATTTCGAAAGCTTCTATTCTCTTCTTGTCCAAAATATTTATCGTCCATCTTTCACTTCACTACATACGAATACTTTCAGAAATGACTTCCTGACACTTAAATCAATACTGGATGTTAACAAATTTCTCTTCTTCAGAAACGGTTTCCTTGCCATTGCCAGCCTAGATTTTATATCCTCTCTACTTCGACCATCATCAGTTATTTTGCTCCCCAAATAGCAAAACTCCTTTACTACTTTAAGTGCCTCATTTCCTAATCTAATTCCCTCAGCATCACCTGACTTAATTAGACTACATTCCATTATCCTTGTTTTGCTTTTGTTGATGTTCATCTTATATCCTCCTTTCAAGACACTGTCCATTCCATTCAACTGCTCTTCCAAGTCCTTTGCTGTCTCTGACAGAATTACATTGTCATCGGCGAACCTCAAAGTTTTTATTTCTTCTCCATGAATTTTAATAACTACTCCGAATTTTTCTTATGTTTCCTTTACTGCTTGCTCAATATACAGATTGAACAACATCGGGGAGAGGCAACAACTCAGTCTTACTCCCTTCCCAACCACTGCTTCCCTTTCATGTCCCTCGACTCTTATAACTGCCATCTGGTTTCTGTACAAATTGTAAATAGCCTTTCGCTCCCTGTATTTTACCCCTGCCACCTTTAGAATTTGAAAGACAGTATTCCAGTCAACATTGTCAAAAGCTTTCTCTAAGTCTACAAATGCTAGAAACGTAGGTATGCCTTTCCTTAATCTTTCTTCTAAGATAAGTCGTAAGGTCAGTATTGCCTCACGTGTTCCAGTGTTTCTACGGAATCCAAACTGATCTTCCCCGAGGTTGGCTTCTACTAGTTTTTCCATTCCTCTGTAAAGAATTCGTGTTAGTATTTTGCAGTTGTGACTTGTTAAACTGATTGTTCGGTAATTTTCACATCTGTCGAGACCTGCTTTCTTTGGGATTGGAATGATTATATTCTTCTTGAAGTCTGAGGGTATTTCGCCTGTTTCATACATCTTGCTCACGAGATGGTAGAGTTTTGTCACGACTGGCTCTCTCAAGGCCGTCAGTAGTTCCAATGGAATATTGTCTACTCCGGGGGCCTTGTTTCGACTCAGGTCTTTCAGTGCTCTGCCAAACTCTTCACGCAGTATCATATCTCCCATTTCATCTTCATCTACATCCTCTTCCATTCCCATAATATTGTCCTCAAGTACATCGCCCTTGTGTAGACCCTCTATATACTCCTTCCACCTTTCTGCTTTCCCTTCTTTGCTTAGAACTGGGTTTCCATCTGAGCTCTTGATATTCATACAAGTCGTTCTCTTATCTCCAAAGGTCTCTTTAATTTTTCTGTAGGCAGTATCTATCTTACCCTTAGTGAGATAGGCCTCTACATCCTTACATTTGTCCTCTAGCCATCCCTGCTTAGCCATTTTGCACTTCCTGTCGATCTCATTTTTGAGACGTTTGTATTCCTTTTTGCCTGCTTCATTTACTGCATTTTTATATTTTCTCCTTTCATCAATTAAATTCAATTTTTCTTCTGTTACCCAAGGATTTCTACTAGCTCTCGTCTTTTTACCTACTTGATCCAGTGCTGCCTTCACTACTTCATCCCTCAAAGCCACCCATTCTTCTTCTACTGTATTTATTTCCCCCATTCCCGTCAATTTCTCCCTTATGCTCTCCCTGAATCTCTGTACAACCTCTGGTTCTTTTAGTTTATCCAGGTCCCATCTCCTTAAATTCCCACCTTTTTGCAGTTCCTTCAGTTTTAATCTACAGGTCATAACCAATAGATTGTGGTCAGAGTCAATTTAAAACCTGGTTCCTAAATCTCTGTCTTACCATTATATAATCTATCTGATACCTTTTAGTATCTCCAGGGTTCTTCCATGTATACAACCTTCTTTCATGATTCTTAAACCAAGTGTTAGTTATGATTATGTTGTTCTCTGTGCAAAATTCTACCAGGCGGCTTCCTCTTTCATTTCTTAGCCCCAATCCATATTCAACTACTACGTTTCCTTCTCTCCCTTTTCCTACACTCCAATTCCAGTCACCCATGACTATTAAATTTTCGTCTCCCTTCACAATCTGAATAATTTCTTTTATTTCATCATACATTTCTTCAATTTCTTCGTCATCTGTAGAGCTAGTTGGCATATAAACTTGTACTACTGTAGTAGGTGTGGGCTTCGTAACTATCTTGGCCACAATAATGCGTTCACTATGCTGTTTGTAGTAGCTTACCCGCATTCCAATTTTCCTATTCATTATTAAACCTACTCCTGCATTACCCCTATTTGATTTTGTGTTTATAACCCTGTAGTCACCTGACCTGAAGTCTTGTTCCTCCTGCCACCGAACTTCACTAATTCCCACTGTATCTAACATCAACCTATCCATTTCCCTTTTTAAATTTTCTAACCTACCTGCCCGATCAAGGGATCTGACATTCCACCCTCCGATCCGTAGAACGCCAGTTTTCTTTCTCCTGATAACGACATCCTCTTGAGTAGTCCCCGCCCGGAGATCCGAATGGGGGACCATTTTACCTCCGGAATATTTTACCCAAGAGGACGCCATCATCATTTAATCATACAGTAAAGCTGCACGCCCTCGGGAAAAATTACGGCTGCAGTTTCCCCTTGCTTTCAGCCGTTCGCAGTACCAGCACAGCAATACCGTTTTGGTTATTGTTACAAGGCCTGATCAGTCAATCATCCAGACTGTTGCCCTTGCAACTACTGAAAAGGCTGCTGCCCCTCTTCAGGAACCACACGTTTATCTGGCCTCTCAACAGATACCCCTCCGTTGTGGTTGCACCTACGGTACGGCTATCTGTATCGCTGAGGCACGCAAGCCTCCCCACCAACGGCAAGGTCCATGGTTCATGGGGGGGTGGCATCCAGAATAAACAAACTGTTTGGAAATTTAATTGTTTCTAAAATAACATTTCCCCTTAGTGATTCTTGCAACCTCAAGATTACGGTTACTCCACCTATGCTCTGTTTTCTGTGCAGGGGACAAAATCTATAGAAGACAACAGGTTGGTGAACATTTATTATAACTTATTTATTCCACTCAGGGCGGTGGAAGCAAATACGCACCTTGATATCATGATACATCTTGTGTGGTAACACAGAAGAGGTATGAAGAAGAGAAATATTATTGACTTCTCTCTAACTCTCTCTTTTCCAACTTGCCGTACATTCCATCCCGTTGGCGAAAAATGAAGCAATAGTTAAAGAAGTAAAGGTAATGGGTAATGATTGAATGAAGAATCATCGAGCAATCTCAGAGTAATTATTGCAGTTCTCTTGTAATATCGCCAAAGAAAAATGACTCAGTACGCATACCTTTGGATGATGGAGTTTTACACAGAGTCATTTTGCCACAGATGGATAGGCCTGAGGCACTAGAGGAGCTTGTGCGCTAGTTCAGTAGCGTCAAGATATTAACAAGCATAGACTTGATTACCAGTTTCTGGAAGGTCCCATTAGTAGAAAACTGTAGAAAGTTTACCACATTTGTTTACGGGGGACAGAGTTACCAGTTCATAATATTGCCATTTCGCTCGAAGATCTCGACAGCTGCTTTTGAATGTAAGCTAGATAAGGTGCTGGGAGAGCAGCTATTGAACAAAATTACAGTATACTTTCAAGAAAGATAGTGACGTATTGAGTCAAGTGTTACGTTACTTTGAGAAGAATGATATTAGTGTAAATCTAGGCAGATCCGAATTCAGAAACGGGGAAATCGAATTCCCTGGGCATATTATATAGGCTGAATTTATTAAGCCAGCCCCAGAAAAGTTAATTGCTATTAGAAACTTTCCAAGTCCCAAGAACAAAAAGCAAAAGAAGGCCTTTTTCATTTTATAGGATTCTAACGAATTATTCTGCGAATGATCAGGCACTTAATGTAAAAGCCCTTCTTCCATTAACGAAGAAGAATTCCACCTGGACCTGGACCCAGGAGTGCGAAAGAGAACTGCAAAAAATGAAAGATGAATTATGTAACAGCGTTGTTTTGTCACTTGCAAACTTAAATGTAACTTTTTGCATTTTTACTGACAGTTCGGAATACGGGTCTGGATCTCATCTTCGTCAGTTCGTAGAAACCGCAGATACAGGGTAAAACTAAAAAAATGTGAGAGAAAACATTCAATAACAAAAAAGGAAACATGTGCAATAGTGTAGGCGTTTACGAAATTCAGATACTGTATTATGGAGAGGAAAGTGAAGTGCTTACAGATCACAAGGCACTTTCATTCTTCATGGATTGTTGGCTGAGTCATAACAGATTAACGAGATGGGCATTAGCGCCTCAGGGGCATGATTGCCAGGGAAAAGCAATACAGTGGACATTATCTAGATTGGTCGTGGGTATGGATTAAGCCAATCTTAATGATTCATTGCAAAAAGGGAGTCTCCAAGTTATACCTAACAAAAGTAAAAGAAGAAGAAAAAATAAAGAACATATTAAAAACATGAGATGGGAATAGAATAGGGATGACACTTTTAAAATGATAAAAGCTGACCAGAGTAGGAAAGAAAATGAGAAGGTGAGAAATACTATCTCATACATAAAAGTGAGCTGTATTGCAGAAAAGACCCAGACAAACAGCAATGGAAGGTCCGTTGGCCAGAACATGAAGCTGAGAGGCTAGTGTGGATCATACCTTTCACATATGCTCATTTTTGTTCCCGAAATGTGCGGATAAATGTAAGGAAAGTTGCTGTTTTGATAATTTAGAAAAGGGTACAGAAAATTCTAAAATAATGTGACGTATGTCAGGAAACTAAAGCTTTAAATTCTAGCAGTAAAGTGGAAAAGCATAGTATGATAATACAAAAAATACTGGGAAAGGTATGTGTTGACCTCTATGGTCCCCTTCCCAATTCGCAAAGAGAGTAGAAATATCTGTTCGTCGTGTTGGACATGTTCTCAAAACGTGTAAAATTATATGCGCTACAAAAGGCTACAGGTAAGTCAGTTTCAAATAAAATTTAGAATGAGTATGGGATGAATATAGGTAAGCCAGAAAGGATCATCAGTGATACTGGGCCACTATTTATATCAGAATATTGGAAAAATATGTTGAGGGACCTTGACATAAAACCTATATACATATTTAAATACCATCCCTAATCAAATATCGGTGAGAGAGTTGTAAGAGAACTAAATAGACTGTTTAAAACATACTGCTCTAGAAAACATCGCGAGTGAGTAAATTACATGGGAGAATTCAAGAGAACCATGAATTAATTGCCGCATTCTAGCACGGAAATACCGCCACAAGAACTGTTAACATCGGAAAAGGTACCTAGTATAATTTAACATAGTAAGTTTCCCAGAGAGAGATGATATTTCAACTAACGAAAAGAGTGACTTAGCCTTAGCTTGGATCAAAGAAAAAGTAGCTGAAAGACAGAATAAATATAACAAACAGGTCAAGAAAAGGACATATCATGTTGACAAATTGGTACTGATCGAGTAAAGTCACAACCCTTCCACAATATGCTCAGAGACCAAAAAATTTTACGAGACATACGAAGGGCCGTACAAAATCATTAGGATAGCGCAGCCCAATCCAGTGGACGTAGCCAACATTAGAACAGGGTCGGGCAAAGGCGTCTACGACAATATGGACATAAAAAAATATTATGAGTACTAAGCCTCACGGGGCAATAACATTCTTTGTATTGCTAGGTAACTGACGATTACCAGGTGCCCGAGTAAATTTGGAGCATACCTCATTTTCTTCTCCTGCTTTTAGTTCTTCTCCTTCTTTCATTGAGAACTATACCTGTCTTCTCTAACATTCTTCACTATCAAGGTGAAGATGAGGAAATTTACTTACACCGAATGCGATAACAAATAAACCAGCTATGCCAAAAAAAAATAACCAAGCAGAACAAACATCTGCATAGCACGGGCGGAAACACGAACTTTTGACGGTATATATGGAGGGCTTATTTCAATAGTGGTACAAGTCTATTTTTGTTCATTCTGAGACACAGAGTCCTAAAGTCCTGCAGATTTTTCAGCACTCATTTAACTTTAGGACTCTGTATCTCAGAATGAACAAAAATAGACTTGTACCACTATTGAAATAAGGGTATATTTACTTGAATATTTCTGGTATCTCAACTGCTGATTTTTCAGCACTCATTTAACTTTAGGATTCTGTATCTCAGAATGAAATACAATTGATTTGTACCACTATTGAAATAAGCCCTTCATATGTGGACATGACCTAATATACGAAGTATAAATTACAGATACCCCACCAAGAGAAAACAGTATATAGTTCGAATAAGATACAAGTACCTTATTAATGCACTTAACGAAAAAGTTGTATAATTTTTTTGTGGAACGATTTTTTAATAATAACAACAACGATAAAGAAAACTTTATGTTTCAAAATACGTTAAAGATAGATAAGCACGACGAGGACTATTATACATAACCCAGAAGAACCAACGCATAAAAATAAGCTGAAGACTGCAGAAGAAGAGGATGACGTTAAACCAGGTAAGTCATTACGACAATGTACAACAGAAGCAACACTGTTGGCGAAAAATAATGGAAATAGCTAAATGTTATCTGGAGATGATGTACCAGTTGTATCAATATAGACATATCATTACTCTTTAGTATGAATTGAAATGTCGAAGTGATTTCCGCAGTAATGAATTATGATGTACTGATAGGCTAGGAATAGTCCTGCCAAATAGATTTATGGTAAATGGAGAGTTATGCTCATAGGCGGCAGGAAAGTCTGCCAATTATTCACAATGAGAGAAGAGAGGGAAACAGAGACTTATCGTTTAGGCGACAGAAGAGTCGGCTCATCCTTAATGGAGAGTGAAGGAGGAAAGGCAAAATGCGATGATTAATTCGGCCCTGAAGTATTATTTATGGGCGATGCGATTTTCGCAAGCTATGGTATGAAATATAAGGGAGTAGACATATTGTTGACGTAGGGCACAACACTGACATGGAAATCTCATAAAAGGCATAAACATAGCAAGTAAGGTTTAAATAGAATGCCTCATAAAATGAAGGGCAGAGAGTCAATGACACACTGGTTTTAAATATGACCGGCATATACAGTAAAGGTCAAACTATGATTAAGATAAGTAGCCCCTACTATTACAAAGTTACATAGTGCTCATATATGAAAGTCAGTAGAAAATACATAGTCATAACATGAATACAGTTCCACTAGTATGGTCTGTACCAAAATTGACACTCAAATATAGAAGGAGTAATACCTCATACTGTGGAATGAAAGAAACGATTTGGTAAATGAGTGCTTGTGCATTATATTCGAAGCAAGATTCTAAAAGGTTCTTTTAATGTAATTGTGAATCGCAATTGTAAGCCTCCGTAGGTAAGATTTAAAGAGCTGGTGACGCCGGCTAGCGGTGTGAGTCATTACCAAAGGAACAGATGGTGCGAGCAAGCACAAAGCTCTTTAAGAATGCTAAGGGCAATGACCCAGCTGTTGGTAATTACAGGTGTGACCAACCAAAAAAAAAATCATTGATGAATCACTGTCTTCACGTATTTGTACTGAAGCTGTATACTGAGGCTGGGCATGGAAGAATGGATTACAGTTGTAGAGTTCAATACCACTTGGGAAACTCGGGAGTTTCACAATGCAAGACTACATCATGGACAACAGAATCATCAGTATGGGTTGCTGGTGTGGGCTGCTTGCGTATATTCTGGTAAAAGGTGTGAGTGTACTGTTCATCTATCTCCACGTATCTGTGAAATGAAAGAAAAGCGTACAGTGCAAAGAAAGTTTCATTCACCTGAAAGGATGGCAATCCCCCGATAATAGTGGTGTAGTAGTTGGTCACTTTAACGAACGGCAAAGTGCTAAAGTGAGTAACAATGTAAATTCTTCTATAAGAAATACTTTGTTCAATTTAACGGACAGCAGTGCGCCGGCAGTAGCTTAACAGCAGCATAAAATTTCTGATTCAGTGAAGTCTGACTAGGAAACAGCGGACCAACAACAACATGAAGGTGCAGAATAACACTACTTTGGAAATCTTTACTGTTAAGAGAATAATGTAATTAGTACTGTGTGTCTCACTGAAAATTAATGATTTTGGGATATAAAGTTAAACACAGATTTATTGAGGGTAACAATTGGTCTTTTCTAATTAGAACATATTTAAGTCTATGATCATATAAATTAAATTAATAATCTGAAAATGGAAAATTATAAATACTTTCTGTATTTAAAAAATAATAACAAATTACAACTATAGTGGAATGGTATGGCTCTTCAAAGATGACAGCTAAAGATTTTTTTAAAATTTGAGTAAAAATTTTCTTATTTCTAAAATTGATTGTTGCCTGTGAGAACATCCCAATTTTTTGAAGTCTCAGCAGGAAGGGGATGTGTAATGTTTCTGGCTGTGCAGCCATCATATTCAGGTACAAGAAGCTCTTCTTAGAGCAGCTGAGAAGGCAGCAATGGCAGTACGACGTATTGTGGTATGATGTACCGATGACAGCCGCCTAAATTGTCGTCCTTCTCCGCGACTGGCTGCTGCATTCGAAGTTGCGCGTTAGAATGACAGTCTTCCAGTATTAATATTAGACAAACTTAACAGTGTATTTACTTGAATTTCAAATTAAAGTATCTCTCAATAGTACGCTATTATTCCATTACTTCACAAGAGTTAATAACTAGCAGGATGATAAACAGCTGCTAAACGAAAAGGCAGAAGAAGCACTTCGGTGATCTTCGGATCGCGCCTTATTTGGACGGAGGGCCTATAGGTTTGGCTGTAAGATCAGATCTGGTTCGGCAGTGTCGCACGACAGACATTGTCTGCCACGGTCAGTGTCATTTAAGGTTTCATTAGTAATCAATGGTTTGTAAAAAGAGAGCTGCTTCGGCAGTATCAGAGGACAGAAATGTTGTCTGCCCCGGTCGGTGTTAGCTAGGACCTTATCAGCAAAGCGGTTAACTGGACGTATAGTTGAGAACAGTGTGATACTAGTTACGGAAAGATACAGTTCGTGAATTTGTCGAGGAATAGAAACTATTTGTGACTCTAAAAGGGGAATATATTTGTGCTAATTAAAAGCAAGTGGCATCCTGTACAAGCAAACTTATTGGAAATTTAATCATTTCTATAATAACAGTTCCCCTCTAAGAGTTTCTTGGAGGCTCAAGATTTGGATTCACCACCTATGTGCTGTTTTCTTCGCAGGGGACAACAACTGTAGAAGACTGCAGGTTGGTGAACTTTTATTACAACTTATGAAGTCCACTCAGGGAAGTTGAAGCAAATAGGCGCCTCGCGTGTAGTAGTACAAATGAAATCAGTGACACGTCATGTGTGGTACCACAGAGGAGGTATGAAGAAGAGAAATATTATTGAGGGAAGGGTTTTGTCATACGCATGTATATATCACTTCTCTTTAACTGTCTGTTTTTCAACTTACCGTACAATGATCCCAACCAATTTCTCATTTATTTTAACCGACCTCTATTCACAACCAGGATTTCGTTTGCAGTAACAATGAACACGGCTCAAAGTCAGAGAGAGGGGTAAGAGGAGAGAGAGGGAGAGGTGGGGGGGGGGAGGGATATGGGTATAGAGAGGAGTGAAGAGGAAGTGGATATAGAGGAGAGGGAGGATGGGATGGACCGGGAGGGGGGAGGTGTTGCGCCGGCCGCGGTGGTTTAGCGGTTCTAGGCGCTCAGTCCGGAACCGCTCGACTGCTACAGTCGCAGGTTCGAATCCTGCCTCGGGCATGGATGTGTGTGATGTCCTTAGGTTGGTTAGGTTTAAGTAGTTCTGAGTTCTAGGGGACTGATGACCACAGTAGTTAAGTCCCATAGTGCTCAGAGCCATTTGAACCATTTGGAGGTGTTGTTGCGCAGACGTAGGGTGGAGTAGGATGGGATGAATAAAGAAAGAAGGGGCGTACAGATGGGCAGACTGTGATGGGGGGAATTTTGATTGTATGTCAAATTCCCATACATATTTAGCAATTGCGAAGTGTTACCGGGTCGGCAAGTACTGTAATACTTACTGTGTTTTGCTACATTACTACACTAAACTACGGTTGCTTTAACGTGTCAGTATAGATGGGTAGAAATTTTGTTCGAATGCTCATGGGTAATTCTTACGTCATTGTCTTTGGCATTTTATATGATCATATTCTGAGAATATGGAAGCGTCTTGTCATCCAGGTTGCCTGTCTAACAATTTGGTTCAAATGTCTCTGAGCACTATGGGACTTAACTTCTAAGGTCATCAGTCCCCTAGAACTTAGAACTACTTAATCCTAACTAACCTAAGGACATCACACACATACATGCCCGAGGCAGGATTCGAACCTGCGACCGTAGCGATCGCGCGGTTCCAGACTGTAGCGCCTAGAACCGCTCGGCCACTTCGGCCGGCTGTCTAACAATTTGTACAGTCACAAAAACTGTCGGTATTTCATACAACTACTGAGCACAAGCAACAATTCAAAATGTTCTCGTAACCCTTCTTATGACGTTCAGTATTACGTTAAAGGTGTAGCACAATATGGCAAGAATCGATGGCGAACACTGATCAGCCAGAACATTATCACCACCGACCTGCTGTCGACATAAACCCGTCCAGGCGATAGCAGCATCACCTGGCGAAGATTGCTGTTAGTCAGACACACGTGCCTGGAGAACCAGTGAGCGCCGCTGTCCGTCTGTGTAATAGGGTGGGCGCGCGATGTATCTGTGTTCGACCGAGGGCACATTGTGATGGCCCGGCGACTCGGCACGAACATTTTGGAAACTGCACGACTTGTCGGGTATTCGAGGATTGCTGTGATGAATGTCTTCAATACTTGTCGAAGCCAACATGATAATACGTCTAGATCTCGTGGAGTTGAGTGGCCATGGCTCATTAGAGATGTTGCACGTCGTAGGCTGGACAGATTTGTGAAACTGTAAAGGCGGCGAACTCCGGGAGAACCAATGTCAGACTTTACTGCTGGGCAGAGTACAAGTTTGACTGAGCACATAGCGCACCGAACATTCCTAAGACAGGCTTCCGCAGCCGACACCTCACGCATGTGCCAGTGTTAACACCGCAACATCGGCAACTACGACAGAAACAGACACGTGACCATAGTCACTTGATGTTGGTGCAGCGACGGGGCGTTGCACGGTACGATGAATCCCGATACCTTCCTCAACATGCTGACAGGAGGACACGAATGCGTCGTCTTCCAGTGGAACAGCTCCTTGATACCTGTACTGCGGGACGAAGACAAGCTGACGGAGAAGAACATCCACGTCGGTATCTGTAGGTCCGATGCAGCTCGTGCAAGGCATCATGACGGCCAAGGAGTATCGTGCACGGTTGCAGACCACGTAGACCTCTTCATATCAGACATGTTTCCAGACGGCAGTGGCATTTATCAGCAAGGTAATGCGCCATGTCACAAAGCCGAGAGTGCGGTCGACTGGTACGAAGAACACATCGGCGAGTTGCAATTCATGTTGTGGCCCTTCCAACTTGCCAGATTTGAAACCGATCCAACACATGTTGGATGTGACTGAATATGGTGTCAGAGCTCATCGCCCCCCTCCCAGAAATTTATAGGAATTAGTTTGACATGTGTGGTGCCAACGCCGGCCGAGGTGGCCGAGAGGATATAGGCGCTTCAGTCGGGAACCGCGAGAACGTACAGTGGCAGGTTTGCATCCTGACTCGGGCTTGGATGTGTGTGATGTCCTTAGGTTAGTTAGGTTTAAGTAGTTCTAAGTTCCAGGGGACTGATGACCTCAGATGTTAAGTCTCATAGCGCTCAGAGCCATTTGAATCATTTTGTGGTGTCAACGCCCTCCAGAGGTCTACCAGTCCCTCATTGTTTCCATGCCATTACGCGTCGCCCTTGTTATCCGTGCCAAAGATGGATATACTGGCTATTGCGTAGGTGGTCCTAATGTTCTGGCTGATCAGTGTATGTCTAGAGGCAGTGTAATTCACAGTACGCATATCGCTTGGCTAACTAATGCAGTATTGGAGACTGAGTGCACTAAAAACATTACACATATTTGCAAACCATATCGAAACTTTTTCTCGCCGACAGCCTACACAAAATATTCAAAGGAAAATAATATAGCACTTAGAACACTCGTTGATCATGCAGTAAATCTTCAGCATCACGTATGACGCTTTAATTTATTAATTCTGTACTATTAACGCTATTCGTAATACGATTTACGGTCAGTATCCACAAATACGAGTACAACTGAACGTAACTAAAAAACTGTACCATTTTTCGACAAATATTTCAAGAGATATGACAGCATGAAGAGATTTGCATGCTTGGAGAACTATCGTCTGCTTAAAATTGAGCAAAAGTTACCCAGAATGAAATCATATAGTGTTTGATAATGAGAGTATTTAGCGTCTTCCAACACACTTTCAAAATTTTGAAAATATGTTCATCATCTACATAAACTTTTTCTCGCTTGGAAGCATAACGTCAAATATTTAATACGTTAACTCATATCTAAATTAATGAGAAGTCTGAAGCATTTTTATACACAGAAATTCGACTCGTTAAAGAAACAGGGGTGAGCGGGTTGCCTGTGTCCATTAATATCTAGCTTGTATTCATTAATATCCGCCGATGTTACTAAAATTTCTCTTTTTTCCTAAAATGTCACAAAATATAATTGTAATAGGGTCAAAAGCAATCCATACAAAGGCACTGTAAGGGGCTCTGAGTAATATGGGACTTAACTTCTGAGGTCACCAGTCCCTTAGAACTTAGAACTACTTAAACCTAACTAACCTAAGGACATCACATACATCCATGCCCATGGCTGGATTCGAACCTTCGACCAGAGCGGTCTCGCGGTTCCAGACCGTAGCGCCTAGAACCACTCGTCCACTCCGGCCGGCAGACACATAGTTACGAACTCACCCACATACATGTCTTAAATTACCGTAAGTTATTCGTTAGGGACTTAATATGCTGCCCAGGTTCTTAAATATATAAGAACCTGGGGAGCATATTAAGTCCCTAACGAATAACGTACGGTAATTTAAGACAGAGTTACGGAACTTCCAATTTACGATTGAAATTAGCACTGCAATACGGAGGACTTTCAATAAGTAATGTAACACATTTTTTTCTGAAAGTAGTTTTCTTTTATTCAGGATTTCAGTTCACCGTATTATTGCGCACTCATTGGGCTACCGAAGCATATTTTTCAACATAATGTGCACACAATGCAACGGCCTTACGCCACCTTCCTGGGAGGACCCGTTTAGGCACTCTACTGGTCGACGTAGGATGCTTGGTGCATCAATGACTTCCCGATTATCCACGAACTGCTTCTCACAGGGTGCATCCTTCATTGGGCTAAACAGATGGAATGTGCGAGATGGAGCAGTAAAGTGCATGCGGCAGAACAGTCCAGTGAAGTTTTGTGTGTTTCTCTCGGGCACGACTTGTGTGACGCCTTGCTTTGTCATGGAGAATGCGAAGTTCGTCTGCACTTTTGTGACGACGAACACCCTCAATTTCCATCCTCGACTTCCTCAGGGTAGCACAGTGCACTTCAGAGCTGATCGTTGCATCAGACAGAATAACCCCTTGAGTGTACCAGAAAACCGTCGCCACGTCTTTACCTGTCGAGGGTGAGATTTTAAGGATTTTTTTCCGGAGGAGAGGTGGTGCGTGACCACTTGACGGATTGACGCTTTGTTTTCAATTCGAAGTGATTAACACATGTTTCATCGCCTGTCACTATGTTCGACAAAGAATTGTTACTGTCAGCCACGTAACAGCAAGCAATTCCGCAAAGATGGGATTTTGTTGTTCTTTGTGTTGCTCTGTTAGGCGGCGAGGAACCAAGGGAGCATACACCTCTAGATATCCCAACTGGTGGACGAGTCTGTCAGTTCTACCAACAGAGACGTCCACTCGTGCAGGGACATTTGATTGTGATCCGTCGAACACCTCGAATGAGAGTATCTGAACGTCCCAACATTGCCGGAGTCACACCAATGAGCGGCCTTACGGCACCCGGGAGATTTGACAGCTTCGCGCTACCTGTTGCGATGATGCCAGCACGTCGCCCAGTGTCTCATCAAAAAATGGTTCAAATGGCTCTGAGCACTATGGGACTCAACATCTTAGGTCATAAGTCCCCTTGAACTTAGAACTACTTAAACCTAACTAACCTAAGGACATCACACACACCCATGCCCGAGGGAGGATTCGAACCTGCGACCGTAGCAGTCCCGCGGTTCCGGACTGCAGCGCCAGAACCGCACGGCCACCGCGGCCGGTAGTGTCTCATCGTTCTTCTGTTTTCTATCAGGACTCCGTAGACATTCTAAAAGCGCCTACGAATATTTGGATGCTCTAGTTTTTCGGTCAGAAGGAACGCTATGACAGCTGTAATACGGAAAACGCACCTCTGTTACATATGCCTTTTTGAAGGCTACTTATAACGTCGCCACCTATCGTAACTTAATGAAACTATAGGGAGTGTCCCACAAAAATTTCCACATTTCTTCAACCGAAATTAGCAGATAAAAAATTATCTTTATTATTTATTGATCACCCCTCTTATAATAATACAGAATGTTACAAGGAGATTCACCCAGTTTCACAACGTCTTCTAAGTAAAAGAACGTAACGGTTTCGTGTTGTTATGCGCTGAAACTAAGAAGTAACAGACAGAATTCATAATTCGCCGATTCAACGGGTTGCGGCTATCTCTACCCCAAAAGTGTAGTTCGATCGCTCTCATGTTCGTTCAGTAGCTAATGTGCTTCGAGAAGGCGATGAGACAACAACAAAAGACGTTATGCGTTCCTCGTTTCGAGAGGCGCAATGTAGTTACAGTTGTGGTGCATGGTTTTCCCTGCATCTCAGGAGCGAAAGATTCACGGATTGAGTTGCATAGCAACAGCAGTCAATACATTTACTCCCGGGCCCCTCGCAAAAATAAGGAACGAGTATCAGTATCTTCTTAATCTTTCTCACGTGATATCTGGAGAGCACAAGGAATAATTTCGACTGGTAACTGAACACTTTCATCCTATAGTAACTGCAAAAATTACCCCAAGTCTGTAGCGGTATTAACACTAGAACGGCGGAAGCCGTCAAAATACCCCCTCTCATACATTTTTCGTTCATTGTCATAACCAATTTATATACTTAGTTCATGAAATTATATGAATTTTTCTAATTTTTTGCTCCTCTTTCCGAAGACGTTCTACTATTTACAAAATATTTTAATTTTCATTCAGTATACCTAGAATGGCGGAAGGGGTGGATTTGACTCCACTGTAATTTCTCTTCTGAATAGAAGTAAATTATCCAAGAATACAGTGGCAACAGTGAGCAGTAACGCAGAGCAGTTGGTCCTCACTGTTACGACTTGGCACGTGTACATTCCTCTCCATCACAGCTTATGTTGTGTCACCCATGCAGTCTTTGTCAGTGAAACACGTTCTCGAACATGTATCGACAGCATGGACTTTGTAATAAAGAAGTGTTACATTTTAAAGAATTTGGAAGTTGAATCAGAAATTGACTTCACTGATGAAGATGATGATTCTGTACCTGACTCATGTGAAGATGAAGACATTGTGAAAGAGGGGCGAGTAGTGGAAGAGAATTCAGATGCTGTTATATACGTCAATCATCACCTCTTACCACAGTAGGTACAGTTGGGAGCGTCTACGAAGATGATTGCAAGGGATGGGACTGTGTCGGAGATTGGAAATTATTCATCTTCTGGAAGGCGGTCAGCTGTGAATATTTTGGAGAGAGGAGGCCCCAATGCTTATGCTTGCCAACGAGTAGACACCTATGCCATCAGTGTCATTCTTTTTTTTTTTTTTTTTTTTTTTTTTTTTTTTTTTTTTTTTTGATAAAGCAATGCTACGTCTCATGAAGAAATGCACAGAATCAAATGCTAGAAAAGTACTAAAACGCAATGACTGGACAGTGTCACTTGAGGAACTGGAGAAACTGATAGCCATCATGTATGTTCGGGCTGTACTGAGCACAAAAGGAATGTTTGTGGATGATCTCTGGTTGCACTCTTGGAGGCCTCCTTTTATCAAGGGCATTAGGCCAAGGGACAGATTTCAGGAGCCTCTCATATTTCTCCATTTTGATGATAAATCCATCCAGGTTGAACGCCTGGCAGCCACCAAATTCACTCTCGTATCTGGAATTTGGGGAAAGTTAATTGAAAACAGCAATCGCGCTTACCGCCCTGGAGAAAATATAACCTTTGACGAGCAACTGTTACTAAGCAAAGCAAGATGCAGATTTACTCAATTCATCTCCAAAAAATCAGACAAATATGGCCTCAAATTATGATTGGCTGTTGATGTTACGACAGATATATATGTAATGCTTTCCCATACCTCGACAAAGAGGACACGCATAGAGAGAAACAACTACTTGGAGAGTACTTCGTTCTGCATCTCAAGAAGCCATTTGTAATTAAAGGAAGAAATGTGACTACAGATGACTTTTCTACGTCTCTTCAACTTGCTAAAAAACTCAAAGAAAAGTTCATTAGTTGGTACAATGAACACCATCCGCCGTGAAATCTCCAATGAAGTATCGAAGCCGAATGCTGAAATACACTCCACCTCAATACTGCACAATAGTGGCAACACAGACTGCACCTTGACTGTATAGCAAGTAAAGAAGAATAAAAATGTCATTCTTCGGAGTACGCTGCATGCTGAAGTAGCAATAAGCAAGGAAGGAAAGAAAAAACTGAAACCGTAACGTTCTACAGGGCATCAAAGTATAGGGTGGACGTGGTTGGTCAAATGAACCATAAATATACTACGAAGTTTGCATGTAGGAGATACACAATGCATGTCCTCTATAGCATACTGCACATGGTGACAATAAATGCATGGTCATCTATAAAATAGTAGCGAACAAGAAAAGGGAATGGAAGAAGTTCCTACTTCAACTCGCAAATGAACTCAAGGGAAGGAAAGACCAAGAACATTAGGCAAAGGAAGAGGATATGGGACTGACATCACCTAGAAAGCGGAGGACATGCCAAATCAGCCTATGCAAAGGCAATAAGAACAGCGAAAAATGTGAACTGCCACAAAGCTGTGTGAGGATAACGTGCGTGTAAGTAAAACAATAATCACCTGTGCTAAGTGCGTCTGGCTGCTTCATATGACTTGAGTGAAAAGGAGTACAGAGCTGTTTGTAAAACACATGTGAGAGTAAAATGGACCCAACATACTAAATGTATATAGAAAGTTGTATGAATAGTTAATAAATTAAAAATCTATAGTTAAGATACTTGTTATCAGTAGCAACAATAAATTTGTGTGATACATTGTTGTTCAAATAAATTAGTAATTATTATTTATAACTGTAAATAATTAGTGTGATTACTAGAAATAAGCCGGTCGGAGTGGCCGAGCGGTTCTAGGCGCTACAGTCTGGAACCTCGCGACCGCTACGGTCGCAGGTTCGAATCCTGCTTCGGGCATGGATGTGTGTGATATCCTTAGGTTAGTTAGATTTAAGTAGTTCTACGTTCTAGGGAATTGATGACCTCAGCAGTTAAGTCCCATAGCCCTCAGAGCCATTTGATTGAACTAGAAATAAAGTATGTGTAAACAAACACTAAAAAAAGTACTTGCTTAAGTCAAGTATGAAATTGCTTTATGTGGGGTCAAACTGACCCCTTTCCGCCGTTTTAGGAATGCAGATATTCCGCCGTTCTAGTGTTTAACCCTTATTTAGAAATTTTTGTGTAATTTTTATAATTTTACTTGTTATAGCTCACAGTTTAGTTACTTTCTACGTACAAATGAATTGTGAGAAAGGGGCGTGCAATAATTCTTGCAAAAAACGTTTTTCTCGTCCACTTTCTGTTGAAAAAATGCTGCATTTGTTCTGGGTCACCGCGTAATTTTCCTGCTGCCGCTCCTATAGTTTCGAGGTGCTCCGATTGGTGGGGTTTTACATGTACGTTTTTAATTGCTGCCTGTAACGGAGGTGCATTCCAATCGGAGAGCTATCGTTGAGTTTCTTTTGGCGGTAAACTAGAACATAGAAGATATTCATAGGTGCTTGCAGACAGTCTATGGAGACGTACAAGTGAACAAAAGCGCGATGAGTCGGGCGAGGCGTCTGTCATCATTGCAAACAAGGTCGAGTAAACCTGTCCTATTTCCCACGTGCCCGTCGGCCGCCCACAGCTGTGACTCTGCACTAGAGAACACAACGGGCGCCCGGACTGCGACAGTTTATTGGCGCTTCCTCCTCCTCCCTCCCCCCCCCCCCCCCCCCGGCTATCCGGCGATCAGGGTACGACGCTATACTGTACTGCCGACATATATAGTAATATATCGTATAGAATCTAATAATTATATAAAACAAATAATGAGTGAATGAGGTACCTACCTTAAAATATCCATAATACGCTATAAGATGATAAATATCATGGGATAGGGATATGCACATATACAGATGGCGGTAGTATAGAGTACACGAGGTATAAAAGGAGAGTTCATTGGCGGAGCTGTCATTTGCACTCAGCTGATTTGTGTGAAAAGGTTTCTGATGTCACACGGTTTGGTACTTGGAGCTAGACACATGACGCATTTCATTACGGAAATCGTTAACGTATTCACTATTCCGTGATGAAAAGTCTCATGATGATGTCGAAAATTGCTAATTTCAGGCAATGTACTCGTATAGCATCACAGACAATTCACTGGCTGATGCCTTTCACTTATCGTCCGAGAGGAACAGCGTTGGTTTAGAGTTGGCAGGCGCTAACAGACAAGCAATACAGCGTAGAATAACAGATATCCGTGTGAGACGTACGATGAACATATCCGTTAGGACAGTACGGTGAAATCTGGTGTTAATGGGCTATGGCAGCAGACGACCGATGCGAGTGCTATTGCTAACAGTACGACATCGCCTACAGCGACTCACCTGAGATCGTGACCATATTGGTTGGTTCCTAGACGACAGGGAATACGCGACATGATCAGATGAGTCGATTTCAGTTGGTAAGTGCGTTCGGATGTGGCGTAGACCCCATGAATCCAAGGACACAGCTCGGAAAAAAGGCGCTGTGCAAGCTGGTGGTCGCTCCATATTTGGGCGAGCCGTGTTTAGATGGTACGATCCGCGTCCTCTGGAGCAATTGAACCGATCATTGACTGGAAATGGTTCCGCTACTTGGAGAGCATTGACAGCCACTCACAGACTTTATGTTTTCAAACAACGATGGAATTTTTATGGGTTACAATGTATTATGTCACCGGGCCACAATTGTACCCAATTGGTCTGAACAACTTTCTGGAGATTTGGAGCAAAACATTTGGCCACCTAGGTCACTCGGCATGAATCCCGTCGAAAGCTTGTGGGGCATAATCGAGACTTCAGTTAGTGCACAGAATCCTGCGCCGGCAACATGTCTGCATTTATGGACGTCTGTATAGGCAGCATGACCCAGTACTTCTGCAGGGGATTCCTAAGGACTTGTTGAGTCCACGCCAAGTCGAGTAGCTGCACCACGCTGGCAAAAAGAAGGACCGACACGATATTAGGAGGTAGCCCATGATTTTTGTCACTTCGGTGTATAACGAATATTCACTGCTTACATGCCCTTCTAGAAAATACTATACTGTTTTTCGTGATAAATGCGGACAGATGGTATGATTAAGCTTTGATTTCAGCCAAAAATCTAGTTCTAGCATATCAGAACTAGGTTGGGTTCGGAAAAGCGTCTGTATCAGTGGAAATATCGATCACAGTATCATAGAGAAGTAGGTAACAAGATAATATGTACTTTACATATATGTACGTTTTAAAAACATAGAGTTTAAACAGCACAAAAGTTAAAATAAATAATACGTATATGTAGCTTGATTAATAATAACATAATGTTTTAATACTGTAATAGAAACAAGATGTATATATTTTTTGCCTTTGATGAAGCTAACTTATCAATTACTTCATCAAAATCGATCATTTCAAATTTTTCGCTTTCAAAAACTGGATATATTAGGTCACTTAAGCGATCTTGTCCCATCTTTGAAGGAAGATATGTGGAAATTAATTTCAATTTGCTGAACGTACGTTTATAGCTAGCAGTTGATAATGGAACAGCAAAGGCCATCTGAAGTGCGACTTTAAGATTTGGAAAAATATTCTCTATACGATTTTACGAAGGTAAGAAGCTCCAGTCTAGATTTAGGTTCAATTTATTTTGTACTGCGGAGTAACACCTTGCAGTCACATATTTCAACATAGAGATTTGATTCACTGAAATATCATTACACAAGTCACCTGAATTTCTTCAGACCGTTATCATCATTACCCAAGTCCAATAAATTTTCAACGTCCAGTAAAAATCCTAATTTGCCATTAAGATCTCATATTTGTGTAAAGAGTGCTCTTATTTCTTAATGCATACATCAAGAACACTTTTCATAACGCGAGAAATTTCTTCGTGATTTTTGACAGTGGGAAAAAGACATATATGTTATCAATTAATCCAAAACATAGTGCAATGATTTAATAACATTTAGCTACAGTTACTCCTATTAAATTTCAGGAGTGGTTACCACAATTTACATGTAACTATTTATTAATTGTTTTGTACGGTTGTTTGTTGAACGCCAGATATGGGACCTGACATCGCGGCAGAGTTATAATAACATGGTGATCTGGAGTTTCATAATGAATATTTTTCTAAAATAGTGTTTTCAAGTGAGTATGCAGCTTTAGCACGCACTTCAATAAATCTTTGATGCAAACTTTTCTGTCGGCAAAGTCAAACCTACATACCTACATACATGCGACGTTTCTTCTCGATGAGCGACGCGTGGAGTCAAATCAAATAAAAGTGCATAATATTTCTTTGTTTAGATGTACTTTATTAGTTGTTTTCGAGCTGCGAATGGCAGAAGATTAATAAATTCATTTTCAATTTGTGGTGATAAGTATCTTTCCGTTTCCATGATTTGTTAGTATGCCATGCGTTGCTTTCTGGGCAGCCCTCGTATAAGTATCAGTAAACCTCTGATTCTTTAAAGGTTCGAACGCCATTGTGTGAAACATTTTAAAACGTCTGAATTAATGTGTTAAATATTTGATATAAAGCACGTAAACGAGGAAAAGTTCAGAAAAGTTTTGAAATTATGCTTAAAGTTTGTAGTAGGTCGGTAACTGCTCGTTTATGACGCACTGTATGAGTAGTTCGCGCTTCATCTGAAGTAAAAGGTAGTTTTTTTACGCAACTTAAGTGTTTGTGGCGTAATTTCTCCTAGAATTTCGTAAAGGTTTGAAATGAACCTTTTTGGAAGTTGCTAAGTACTACCATTTTCTAGTAATAGATGAACGAAGTTCGTCTATTTTAGTGCAGTCAGTTGTGCAGCCTGAAAGACTGAATAATATATTTCTTTAAATTTTTTTATGCAATTAATTGTAAAGTGTAATCAAACAGAGCCAATGTTTCATTCAATACTAGCACCTTTGTGAGAAAGAAGGCGAATCATCTATCGATTTTCTATTGTTACTTTCTGCCGTTCACTTCTGATCTGTCTTGTGAGCTAAGCAATGACGAGCGCTTTAACTGTATAATAACTACTTACAGTTCAATCGCTTGTTGTGGAGTTTTTGAAAACGCATAACATTCCATCCTGTATCATAAATGTACGGGAGAAGCAACGATCGAGACATCTGCACCAGAATGTGTTCAAAACGTAAATAATGAGTCTAGATGACTTGGGATGGGCTCAAATGGCCGCCATTATAACCCGGAAAAAAAGAAATTATTGTAATTAATTAATAGAATCTAAGATCTGATCGTGTTCGAACACTGAATATGTGCTCAACTGAATTACATGAACGAATATCCACACAGATTCAGCAATAAAGCAAAAAGGAAGAAAACATTTCATCCAAGTCAGTTAAGTCGTAATGCGAACAGGGTCCGGTGTACACAAGCGAGAGAGTCAAAAAGAAGTGCTGATATCAGAAACATGTAAACAAATGCATAAGACATAAGGTATAATCTATCTCTTCCCAAATGTAACCGGCGTGTGTGTCAACTTCGGACATTGTTTTTAGGTACGCGCAGTTATTTGCATTATTGATATTCTCACAGACACGTAAATATAGCGTTACCAGCTAGAAGACAAACACACAGTTTGTATTTATAATACATAACTTATAGTGTTACACGTAACAGAAGATATTATCTCTTAAAGACTAGAGAACAACAGTATTTAAATTTTTTTAAATTCGGTCAATAATTACGCTTAACACTAAAAAAATTATTTGTTGCGTTACGAACGAGTAACAGCTTGCACAAATCGGATGCCACCATAGATGTTTAGTAATACGTATCGGTGCACCCATCAACGTAACATTTTGAAACTAAATCTATAAGTCTTGATGGTGTGTAGCAAAAATGAATTTTACCATTTAAGTACTCTTCTAATGAAAGAACGAACGTCTTGTATTCGGAGATACTTGACTGATTTACTTCAATTATTATTTATGGCATATTTTATCAGACTAATGACGAAAGGAAATAATTAATTGCGTTACAATTTCTTTCTTTAGTCGTCAATATTCTGACCGGTTGATACGGCCCGCCAGGAACTCCACTCCTGTGCCATCCTCTACTTCTTAGAGTATCACTTGAAACCTACGTCCAGAATTAGTTCCTGGATGTTTTCCAATCTCTCACTTCCTCTACGATTTTTACCTTCTACTGCTCCCTCAAGTACCGTGGAAAATATTCCGTGTTGCCTTAACATACGTCCCACCATTCTGTCCCTCCATATTGTCAGTGTTTTCTATACTGTCTATACGCCTTTCCTCGCCGATTCAACGAACAATCTCAGCATTCCTTACAATACCAGTCCGTTTAATTTTCGATACTCTTCCGTAGTACCACGTCTCACATGCTTCTATTGTATTCTTTTTTGGTTTCCCCATAGTCCATATTTAACTACCATACAATTCTGTGCTCCAAACATACAATGTCAGAAATTTCTTCCCCAAATTTATGCCTATGTTTGTTAGTAGTAGACTTCTCTTGGTGTGAAATGCCCTTTTTGCCAGTGCTAGTCTGCTTTTCTTACCCTTCTTGCTCCATCCACCAAGGGTTATTTTACGACCTAAGTAGCAGAATTCCTTAACTTTTTCTATTTCGTAAGCTTCAATCCTGATGTTAAATTTCGCGCTGTTATCATTTCTGCTACTTCTCACTACTTTCGTCTTTCTTCGATTTACTCTCAATCCCTATTCTGTACTCGTTAGCCAGATGATTCTATTCAGCATATCCTGTAATTTTTCTTCACTTTCTTTGAGAAAAGCAGAGTCATCAGTGAATCTTGACATTGATATTATTTTACCTTGAATTAAAATTCCACTTTTGAACCTTCCTTTATTTCCGTCATTGCTTCTTCGATGTATAGACTCCTTCTCTGTCTTACACCATTTATAATCCGTACACTTCCAATCTTATTTTTCTCTCTAGGCCCTTGTACATGATGTGCATTACCCGCATTTTCCCATAGTTTACCCCTGTTTTTCTCAGAATTTAGAACACCTTGCTCCATTTTACATTTTTGAAAGCTTTTTACAGGTTGACAAATGCTATGAAAGCGTCTTGCCTTTCCTTTAGCCCTGCTCCCATTATCGACCGCGACAGAACAGCCTCTCTGATGCCTTTACCTTCCCTAAAGCTAGAGTGATAGTCATCCAATTGATCAATCTCCTTTTCCATTTTTCTTTACATTACTCTTGTCAGCTTGAGATGTTAAGCTGACTGTGCGATAATTATCACACTCATTAGCTTTTATAACCTTAGGTGTTCTGTGGATGAAATTTTAACGAAAGGCAAGTGGTGTATCGCTAGACACACACATCAACGTGAATAATCGCTTTGTTCCCACTTCCCCAATTATTTCAGAAATTATAATGGAATATTATCTGCCTTATTCAGTCTTAAGTCTTCGAAAGCACTGTTAAATTCTGTTTCTAATACTGGATTCCCTACGTCTTCCATGTGGATTCCTTTTTCTACTTCTATCACGTCATCAGATAAGTCTTCCATTTCAATGTACTTTTTCCAACTGCCAGGTCTCTCTGCAGCGTTCAACAGTGGAGCTCCCATTGCACTCTTAATGTTAAAACCCTTAGTTTTGACTTTTCCAGCTGCTGGGTCATCCCTTCCACTAGTTACTTCTTTTTCGATTTCTTGACTTTTTCATTTAGTCATTTTGCCTTAGCTTCCCTGAAATTCTTATTTACTTCATTCCTAAGTGACTTCCATTTCTTTAGAACTGAATTCCCGTTAACCCTTTCGTACTTCTTGCTTTCATCGATCAACAGGAGTACTTCCTCTGTTACCCATGGCTGCTTAGCTGTTATGTTCTTTTTACGAATGTTTTTCTTTCGAACTTCATTGACTGCACTTTTTTTATCCGTGTTCATTCGTCTCCGGCTGAACTCCTTTTAAGCTGCTACTTGTGGCAGTATCTACAGCCTCAGAGAACTTGCGTTTCTCATTTCATCGCGCACTGATTCTGTCTTACTAGACTTTTAAACTTCAACCTACTCTTCATTACTAGATTGTTATCTGACTCTATATCTGCTGCTGTGTACGCTTTACACTCCAGTATCTGATTCGGAATTTCTGCCTTACCATAATGCAATCTAACTGAAATTTTCCCGTATCTTCCTGCGTTTACCAAGTGTACCTCCTCCTTTGGTGATTCTTGAACAGAGTATTCGCTATTACTAGCTGAAATTTATCGCAGAAATGAAATAGCGTTTCTCCTCTCTCGCGTCTAGTACCAAACCCACAATGTTTTCTTTAGTCCCTCCCCTAAACCGCCTTCCAATCCCCCATTTCTCATCTCTATGTACGACCTGAAATACCCGCCCAATATCGTAAAATACTTTCTCCACCGCCTCGGGTTGCATTGTCGGCATGTATGCCTGAACAACCGTTTTCGGTGCTGGTTTGCTGTCGATTCTAATGAGAACAACGCTATCACTGAATTGTTCACAGTATCTCTCTGCCCTACTTCACTACTCATAACGAATCGTACTTCCGTTATACCATTTTCTATTGCTGCTGATCTAATCTGACGATAAATCCTTGTCTTCTTTACATTTCACATCACTGGCCGTGAGTATAACTAGATTTAGCCTTAGCATTCGCCGGCCGCGGTGGCCGAGGTGTTCTAGGCGCTTCAGTCCGGAGCCAGCGGCTGTTACGGTCTCAGGTTCGAATCCTGCCTCGGGCATGGATGTTTGTGATGTCCTAAGGTTTAAGTAGTTCTAAGTCTAGGAGACCAACGACCTCAGATGTTAAGTCCCGTAGTTCTTAGAGCCATTTGAACCATTTGAACGTTAGCATTCCCTTTTCTATTTTCTGGCTTTCCTGCCAGGTTCACACTTTCCGCTCTGCTTTGTTAGTTGTGCTGTCCTCCGGCACTTCCCAATGCTCCGAAGTCGCCTCTGCTCACCCCTGATCAGATAGTCTGAAGATGACTTTTCATAAAATCGAAACCGGTTGTCATCTGATGTGCGATTTTTAACAAATTCTTGTGATCAAAACTGATTAGTATTTTAATTATGTATCAGATCGCTGTCAATTTCCAGCTATGTTTTCAAAAGTCATTATTCACAAGAATGCGAAGGCGGTGTGATGAAGCTGTTGCTCGGAGTATAGTTAGTCTCCTGAAAACATATTACCAGCTGACAGTGGGCACACCAATATAGGGGAACTCCGAAGCAGCGGTATACCGACCCGCGCAGACCACGGATCATGTGCAGCGTACTCACAGTCCGATTTTCACTAACAAGCGCGTAACAGTGAACGAATTGTCAATCCGAGTGGAAGTAGGAGAAGCAAATGAGTCAGGACATTGAAACATTGCGAGCACCGGGTGGGTTCCGAGATTGTTATCGCATTCTGACAAAGAGACACTGAAGACATCGTGCAACAGACTGTTGGAACGGTCCGGAATTCTGTAGTGTACTTCCTTGCACAAACTGTGACGTGACATGAAGCGTGGTCGCCTCTCTGAACTAGAGACGAAAGTGTTATCTGTGGAGGCGTCACGTAAACTCGCCGAAGAAAAAGAAATTCAAACCTGTGCTTTCAGCAGATGTGGTGATGGCTCTCGTGTCCGTTCTGCCAGAAGGACTGTTCTTTGTGGACATCACATACTATACGGAATTACTATTTATTCTGTCGCATATGTGCCACACACTCATGCTCGAACGTTTCGCTCTCGGAAACATCGACACAAACAGTATGTTTTGCTGTTGCATGATAAAGTCCGGCCACAAGTCGATGAGAAGTACCGAGATCACAAAGTTTGGGTGGACAACATGGAAACGTTCACCCGGCAGCCGTGAAGAAAAGTGTTGGTAGAATGAGATAATTATGAAGACGATGATTCCCCTGTGACGACTGCTGAAAATCTGTTAAAATGTTCGCGTTATGACTTATACCGTGGAAGTATACCAGCCGTAATTCCACAGTAGCGTAAGGGAGTTAGAAGGGGCGGAGATTATGTGGAAAAATAACGTTTTGTCCCTCATGAGTGCATTATTATCCCGTAAAAATATCAAAGGTATAGAAAATAAGATAGAGTTTAAAAAACAAATTCCACATTTGTTTTGGAATGACCCTTGCAATTTGTACGGAGGTTAGCTTTATGAATACTTAGACTCCTCGCATGACTGAATTTCTTATGCAACGACGACAGTACGATCTTCTGGCAACCGACAAAGGAATGTTTATGGACGATTCGAAATGTTTTCCATTAAAGACACGTGTATGTAAAATGACAAATGTTTAAAAGGGTATTCTAAAAATACACCCTGCGACGGAAGTACCAGACACAGAGACACACAAAGAAGTCATTTAAATGAGTCTGTAACTAAATCAAATGGAAAATAGGAGATAAAAGGAAATCTAGCGACACAACTAAAATCACATACGCGACAGTCTAGACTAAATATTGACACATCACTGGCTCTGCGGCACGGAAACATCCTCTCACGCAAAAGCTCAAAGAAGAGTTCTTTCAGCAATCAAGCCGTTTAAGCGTGAATCTCACTTGTACCATTAGCAGGAAAGCAGAAATGGGGTTTACATTTAATTTAGTGGTGCCACGCATGGCGAAATTAAATGTACTTCTTAAAAAGGTCGCACGCTGAGGCCGAAGTGTAAAGCCCTCATTCAAATAGCATACCTTTATATAAATATAGTCCAAGTTAGTTTCATTTAATCACAACAGATGAGAAACACTCACTACCTGCCGAAACTCACCTGGCTCTGTGTGTAAGAACGGTAAATTGATTAAAAATGCACATACCGAAGGCAAGCCCAAAGAAAAGTACGAATAGTCACACATGTTCCGTTGCTTAAAACCATTTCTTTATGACACGGCGGATGTACAAATTACGTCTAAAACTGCAGGTAATAAGCATTGCCGGTCTTTATACGCTAGGGTGAAAAGCTGGTATAAATCATCCATAATGTGACGTTTTCCTGTGTGAAGTGGTTTCTTTTGTTTGAAATAAAGACTTCACAATTGTTATTAGTGATTTCGCATGTTCGGTCTACCTTACACCAAAAAAGGAGTTATTCAATCGAGCTGCCTCATTTTTAAAACCTTATCTACCTCTATAGCTACACGAATACACGAATACTCCGCAAATCACTCTCAGGTACCTGGCAGAGGGTTCATCGAACTACGTTAAAAATAATTCTCTATTATTCTTTCTCAGGGCGGGGAAAGAACGAACTCCTATATCCTTGCTTCCTCCGATTTCCCTTATTTTATTATGATGATCGTTGCTCTCCATGTAGGTCGATGTCAATAAAATATTTTCGATTGCGGAGGAGAAATCTGGTGAATGAAACTTCGTAAGAAGGTCCCGCCACAACGGGAAACGCCATTGTTTTAATAATGTCCACCCCAGATCCTCTAGCAATACTTCAGCAGAAGACTCTTTGGGATCATTTAGTACATCTCTTGCATCTTCGAAATGTCCTGCCAATAAAACGCAATCTTAATTCGCCTTCCCTATAACATTTCCTATGTGTGCTTTCCACCTTAAACTGTTTGTAATTCTAATTATCAGGTATGCCACATTGATCACTCATCTGCATGCCGGCGCTCTTATACCAAAGTCGGCTACCCATTACGTTCCATATACGTTTCAGTAACGTTCACAGACAGAACCTTTTTCATCACCCCTTATAAGTGCTAGAGACAATGGTGGTGACGTTGATTGCTCGGCATTTGAAACTCAGTGGATGCTGACATGCTATTCAGTCCTGCTACCGTAAAACACTCTGAGATAGATATTGAATATGTTAGGTAACAGTAAAAAGAGGACCTATAATGTCACATCGCGGGATTCGACTGTAAACATACTTTGTGTCTAATGTCTAACACAATCTAGTGTAGCAGGTAACGAAATAACTCAATGTACGCCATTATACACTACATTTAGAACTAACACCAGAAATACGCCGGCCGCGGTGGCCGTGCGGTTCTGGCGCTGCAGTTCGGAACCGCGGGACTGCTACGGTCGCAGGTTCGAATCCTGCCTCGGGCATGGGTGTGTGTGATGTCCTTAGGTTAGTTAGGTTTAAGTAGTTCTAAGTTCTAGGGGACTTATGACCTAAGATGTTGAGTCCCATAGTGCTCAGTACCATTTGAGCCATTTTGAACCAGAAATACAAAAGCTTATCCGAAAACCATCTAATGTGAATGCCGTAGTGCATAGTTATCACTCCAAAAGGGCAGCGCTATTTAAAAGATAATCATCGACTGCTTCTAGAACTTTTACTTACTCAAACGAAAAATAACTTAAATATTTAATTCGTACTCAGCGTCTATGATACATACCTTCATTGTACAGGGTGATTTTTCCCACCGATTACAAACTCTAGCGATTGATCAATGAGACGAAACGGAACAAAAAAGGTCTAATGAACTTAGATCCGGAAATGCATGGGATCCGTGCTAGAGAGCATTTACTCAATCATACATTATTACAGAGGCTGCGGTCTAATACGCGCTGTACCATGCGGCCACACTTACAGTATGTGTTGAAAATGATTTCCATGTGCCTCAACGCATGCATGTACCCACCGTAGCATATTCTGTCTCACACGTTAACATCGACCAGGCTGCATCTGAACAGTGTCAAAGAAAGTATAAATACGCTGCTCCACTGGCTCTACATCTGGAATGGTCTCTGCATACACGATACTTTTGAGATGGTCCCATAGTGGGTTGAGATCCAGTGAACGAGCAGACCTTGCAACTGGATCCCATGTCCGATCCATAGACTAGGGAAGACACGATTGAGATGCGTCCTGACGTTAACGGTGAAGTGGGTTGGAGCACCATCATCTAGCAGCCACATAACCCTTCGAATCATCAGTGACACTTCTTCCAGCAGGGGAGGCAAAAGACTCCTGCAAGAAAAGTCAATAGCTCCAGCCTATTAGGTGACGTAGAAGGAAGACTGGTCCCAAAATACGGTCGCCAATTATCCCTGCCCACACATTCCGGCTGCACCGACCCTGATGATTCGCTGTTACCAAACCTTGGGGATTATGCGTACTGTCACACAGATGACTGTTATGAAAGTTCATTATACGACAACGCGTAAAGGTGGGCTCATCTGTGAATAGGATGGGTGACACAAATCACGGAATCGTGGTTGCCCGGTGAAGAAACCAGTGACATTACTGCTCCGAATTTGGGAAGTCTGTCGCTGGAAAGCCTAGCACACGCTGTAAGTGTTAATGGGAGTAACGGTTGTCATGGAGAATGTTCCACACGGTCGTCTGACTTACACTGCACTGGCGGGAGAACTGCCTGGTACTGACACAGCGGTCGCCTTCCAGGGTTTTAATAAGTCTGGTGTCTGGACATTTCGGGTACGTCCTTCATGATTTCCTGCTTCCCAAAAACGACACTGCCTCAGACGGCAAAAACACAGATGTGAACAGTGAATGCTGTGATTGTTGTCGGCGTGGATACGTCTCCTGATACAACTTTGCTACCCGCCGCCCGTTGCCATGTGCCTTTCAGTAAGTAAAGACAATGTCGGCAAGCTCGCGATTCGAATACGGAACCATTGTGTACAACGCTACAAGGTACGTTAACAAGAGAAGTGGATCGGTGACAACATTACCAGTTACTGTGGGGGGGAGGGCACTTGGGCAAGACGTATGAGGAACAATACCGTCCTCTCGGAGAGAACCATCCACACTGTAACTATAGCTGAATGGTACAGCGCGTGTTATACCGCAGTCTCTGTAACAAACCATGATTGAATAAATGGTCTCTAGCATGGAAACCATGCATTCCCGGACATAAGTTCATTACATCTTTTCTGTTTCGTATCCTCTCATCGACCAATCCCTAGAATTTGTATACGGTGAAAAAAAAATCACCCTGAATATACAAACAAAAAGCCGCTATAAAGTTTATTTTGCAGGAACTACTTGCTACTGTTTCGTCTTCACCTGGCAGATTTTAAACAAAAATGTCATACGCCACGTGTGCAGCATACCAAACTATTTTAAATACCCAGGTCGTTCAGTGGGTAATGTAACACATTTTTCTCGAGTAGTTTCGCTTGAAAAATGCGGAGTATGTTATAGGACAAAGTAAAATAATCCCGCTTCAGCCCATATAGGTCGCAGCCTTCAAAATGGCGTGTCTAAAGGAATGCTGTGGTGTCACAGCCAGACACCACACTTGCTAGGTGGTAGCTTAAATCGGCCGCGGTCCATTTAGTACATGTCGGACCCGCGTGTCGCCACTGTGTGATCGCAGACCGAGCGCCACCACAAGGCAGGTCTCGAGATACGGAATAGCACTCGACCCCAGTTGTACGACGACTTTGCTAGCGACTACACTGCCGAAGCCTTTGCTCTCATTTGCCGAGAGACAGTTAGAATAGCCTTCAGATAAGTCCATGGCTACGACCTAGCAAGGCGCCATTAGCCTTACATAGTTTGATAATTATCATATAAATGTCTCAAGAAGAACGTTGTAAACCAACAAAGAACTAAAGTTAAGTATTCGAGGAGCTGCATACTTTTCTTATTAGCATTCAATACTTATCCTGTTCCAGACTACACGCCAGTCGGCGTGTGTGTACCCGTGCCTTTCTTTCGGCTACCCGTCACTGTGGACTGGCTGCCTTAGCAGTCCACATCAAATGCGGAATGTAGAATGTCTACGGAGACCTGGCAGTAAACAAAAACTGGTTAGGCAAGCCGTCCCGCATCATCGCATACAGCTGTGACCCCTGTAGTATTGGAACGTGCGGACACTCTTATACTTCGTGATCGACGGATCACAATCAAACACCTCGCTGCTCTACTGGACGTCTCTGTTGGTAGCACTGGCACACTCTTCCAGCAGTTGGGGATTTCAAACATGTGTGACCGGAGAGTTCCTTGCCGCCTAACAGAAGACGGGAAAGCGCAAAGCAACGAAGGATTATCTGCAAACGAACTTCTCCATGACGACGCAAGGCCTCATACAAGTCTGTGCACCAGAGAGGTGTTCACAAAACTTCATTTGTCTGTTCTTTCTCGTCCACCCTACAGCCCTGATCTCGCCCCTTCCAACATCCACGCTTTTGGCCAAGTGAAGGATTTAGACCGGTGAGTGGCAACTTGCAGACACAGGTGCTGTCAGCAGAATGTGGCGTAAAGTCGTCGCGTTGAAAGGAAACTATGTTAAATATTACGGCCTTGTAGCCAAACTAGTGGGGAATAATGGCGTATGTTGGAATCAGTATGCTTTCCGAAAATGTGTGTTGCATTACTAATTGAACGCCCCTCGCACATTTCCGGTTAGAGGAAAAATTTGAATCAGTGCCCGCAGCGCGTTTGGATGCAGCCTGGTGTTGCGGCCACGTGACATGGTAAGGAAAGTATAAAAGCGGTGCAGACATGAATGGGGTATCATTCCGATGACGACACAGGCCCCTAGCGGGGAAGTCGACTGCCAACAGCTCAGGCCAAACAAGAAGGGTAGGCGGCGAGGTAATGGATGTCCACGCCTCACACAAAATATGGGTGACGAACGCAACGCAACGTAGAGCAGTGATCTGTGGCAGATTTGCCAACAGAGCACAATGCTGGTAGAGACGAGTATTTCAAATCACACCATCCAGCGGAAGTTGTTCAACAGGTGACTCCAAACAAGATGGCGGATACATACTCCCGTTTAATCCAACGGCATTGACAAATACGACGCACGGGATCGTAGAGATTGGACCGTCTCGCGTCGCTGGATTGAAATCACTTTACCTGTTACACAAGAGCCATGGTCGGCTCCTCGAGATATTCACCGAGACACGGACGCAGGTCGGCAGCGACCATTATTATGCCACGCAATGGGCCTCATTCACGTTGTTTTCCATGGCACATGTGGTACTAAGCTAGAGGACTAATTATACACTACTGCAGATCATATACATCGTACGAAATCCCATCAATGACTTGCCGAACCCCCGCCATGCAGAATAGCAGCGGTATTGTTTTACAAAGGTGGACCAACACCCAAGTAACGCGGTGCTCATAATATTTTGGGTCATCAGTACATTTAAGTCTTAGAGTGTCATGCCCGTAATATTACGCCGGCCGAAGTGGCCGTGCGGTTCTAGGCGCTGCAGTCTGGAACCGCGAGACCGCTACGGTCGCAGGTTCGAATCCTGCCTCGGGCATGTCTTGAGGTTAGTTAGGTTTAACCAGTTCTAAGTTCTAGGGGACTAATGACCTGAGAAGTGGTCCCATAGTGCTCAGAGCCATTTGAACCATCTTTTTCGTAATATTACGATTTTCCGGGAGAAAGCCATCTCCGTAATATTAGGGGCATGGCTGTCCTCACTAACCTGTTCCGCATGAGGACTGCATTTTATGTTTTCCACACTGACGACAGCGTGATGTCACGGGCGTGGCACTCTAAGTGTTTACAGTATTTGTAATAATGGTTCAAATGGCTCTGAGCACTATGGGACTTAACAGCTGAGGTCATCAGACCCCTAGAACGTAGAACTACTTAAACCTAACTAACCTAAGGACATCACACACATCCATGCCCGAGGCAGTATTCGAAACTGCGACCGTAGCGGTCGTGCGGTTCCAGACTGAAGCGCCTGGAACCGCTCGCCCACCCCGGCCGCCTGTAATAATGGAAACGTGGTATGCAGCACGTAGAATCTCACACGCGAGAGTTCTACAACGCAGGGTAACGGCGAGGGCATGCTGAAAAGCCATGCTTCACGATTTTTTGTGCGAAAACTCTTAAAAGTTTTTTTTAAATAGAACAGACGTTATTAACATTCTACACCTTCATTCTTCATATCTGCATACTCATTTCTCAACATGGTCACCCTGACGGCGAACACATCTCTCCCAACGAGAGAGCATTCTGTTGATACCGTCACTCTAGAATGTTTGACTCTTTGACGGTTCATCACTATCAAAGCAAAGTCCTCGACGGTGCTCTTTAAGTTCTGGAAGGAGATAAAATTCGGATGGGGCCAAATTTGGACTGTATGGAGGATGATCGATCATAGTGAGCACAGGAATTCGGACTGTTGCAGATGTCGCACATCAATCATCACCGTACGCAGCTTTCATTCTTCTGCAGATTGCAGTGGGACGCACGTTATCTGCGGTGTGAAGTTCACTTACAGCACGCTCTTCCTCGTGCACCGACGTTAGACGCCGCTATGTTACACGCTACAATTGGGAGTCATACAGCCGCAGAGGGTTGCACCTCGAGTCAGCTACGGGGGGAAATCGACCGAGTGATACGCATGACGTGTAATACCTCATCCAACATTCAGCACAGGATAAGAAATAAATCGCGGGCATTACTTATGAGCACTCCACCATAGTTTACAAAGCTATCTCTGACGTGTGCTATTATGCCCAGCATTTCGTCTCAATTAATGCTGCAAAAGTCTTTTTTTCGAAGTATGTTGTACATTTACACGTCACAATATATCCAACAAATCATCAAGAGTTTCCGTAAGATATACAAAAGACAATTCGTAATTGTCACACAAAAAGTTCCAACCCTTTTTTCATTAGTTGACGCAGGAACAATCTCGACATTTCCTTTCGAAACAGAAGGAGAAAACAGAAGATGTCCTTTCGTCTCGTCGACAATGACGTCATTAGAGACGGAGTATAAGATATTATTGAGGAACGACATGAAAGGAAGTGGTCCAAAACGTTTTTAAATGCTTTCGAAAATGCCATATTACCGTCTGGAAATACAGGTAAAATACTTTATTCATACAACCAGTTTCACTCATCTGATCATCATCAGGTTTTTTATAGACTGACGACGTAATTTGTATTACGATATGATAACAGAGTATTATTCTTGTTTTTATCACCTGACCTCAGTGATTTAATATTTCCCCTAAGATGATACTGTGAATGCTATTAAGTGATAATCTGATGATGATCAGACGATGATTGTGTAAATAAAGTATTTTACCGACAGCTCAAAGCGGTAATACGACATTTTTTCAAATAGGTAACAGCTGTAGGGCTCTACCTCCTGAAAGCATTTTTCAAAGGTGTTTTCCCCATGCGTTTTCGGGATAATACAAAAAATTTTCGTTTTAATGGCCGGACAGGGACTTTAACCCAGGCTCTTTCCAATTCTAGTCCAGTTTTCCCCTTAGTACGGCGCTTTTTAAGCGGTTCAATGAAGATAATCACTGTTTTTATCTTATGTATTAATTGCTACTTAATTTTCACACATTTCTCACCCGTCTGTTAGTACCTGCGGTCGCATACACGAATATCACCCAAACGGTGTATGCAGCAGTTCATGTAGGAGTTGGGTTGCATTGCTTGTAATTCCCTGTTTCAGTTGTTGCAAATTGCAGCAAAAAAGTTTAAAAAACCGTAATTACAAATTTTCACATTACCGTCTCTTTACGAGCCACTTCACACTCGAATAACACGGCTGTGGTCCGACACACAATTAATATACATCAGAGCGAGACGTATTGTTTTATTCGGATCGCGAAATTTTATAACTGGTAATGAGAACTGCGCTCCAAATAATAAAATATTCGAGGAGCGAATATGCCATAAAAATCTGTGTTACAGACAGGTCATATTCGTGACAGAGAGGTATTGCCTTAACTAAGCGGAAAACATGTTAAACACAATTCTGTCTAGATAACAATTTATAATTACACATCACTGAACATTAAGCGTTTTATCAAGAATTCTGATTAGAATCTTCGACAAAAACAAGAAAAACATATTTAGAAACTATTTACATAACTCTGACAATATGCTTACCATTTTACTGTTTTTTTTTTTTTTTTTTTTTTTTTTTTGCAGGCTACGCATTTTTTGTGTATGAGACTTTTGGTTCTGCTCCTCATATAACTATATCTGTAATTATTATCACTAATTCCGATGTGAAGTACGTAACCAAACTGCCATTTACATGCAACAATGAATAATAAATTGTACTATCGTTAGCGATGAAATGAAATGTCGTGTGTCTAGAGCCTCCCGTCGGGTATACCGGTCGCCTGGTGCAAGTCACTTTGGCCAATTCAGCGACTTGCGTGTCGATGAGGATGAAATGATGATGAGGAGGACAACACAACACCCAGTCCCTGAGCAGAGAAAAATCTCCGATCCAGCCGGGAGACGAACGCGGGCCCATTGGCATGACAGTCCGTCACGCTGACCACTCATTTTTTCTTTTTCTTTTTTTTACCGGTATTGTTCGTTGCGTTTGGTCTGGGCGGACGTCACAAGACATCCGTTCAAGTTTATCGTTGATTCCTTTACTCAGTTTTTTTATGACTGAGGGCGAGCAGGCCTCTGACCGAACACGCTGCGCTACCGTGCCGGAAACCACTCAGCTACCGGGGTGGACATGGTTGCTGATGACCCTCAGGGATAAACACTCTCGTGTGTACACGCCGTTTCTGTGGCATCAGGAAGGTGCGTCGGCCCACATCGGATAAACCTGGCGGATTATCGACGAAGGCCGTTACGCTAACCATCCTGAATGTGGTTTTCAGGCGATTTGTACACCGTCCTGGCGTGGTATCAGTGGCTACAGGAAGGGCAACCTGGTACACCAAATCACAGACGTTGCCAAATTCAATAAGCGACATGCCGTCCCCTCAGGACAGTAGAAGTGAAGGAAGGTTATGATGGTTCGCATCTGTCCGAAAATGTTCCACGCTCTAAGCAAAGGTTTTAAATTTGTCAATTGCACATAACACACTACCAAATATTTGGGTCAACAAAGATTAAATGAGTATCTTTTTTGAGGCAGATAAGAAAGAATATAGAGGGCAATTTTTTCCACCTTGTACAAACCCTAGGGATTGATCGATGAGAGAAAATGGAACAAAAAATACATGGTTTCCATGCTTGACGCCATTTATTCAGTCATACTTTGTTACAACGACTGCAGTCTAGTTCGAGCAGTACCATGCAGCCAAAGGTACAGTATACATGGTTTCCTAACACAAGGTGGCACTGTTCGTCTCCTGCCACAGTAATCGGTAGTGTTGTGTCCAATTCATTTCTCTTGCTGACTCACCTTATAGTGGCTGTGATACAGCGTTGTAGACAATGGTTCCGTATTCGAACTGAGAGCTTGCCGACATGGTGTTTATTCTCGGAAAGGCAAATGGCAACGGTCGGCGGGTAGCAAGGTTGAATCGGGAGACCTGTCCCCGCCGACAAAAACGACAGCATTCAATGTCTGCAACAGTGTTCTGCCGTTTGTCTGAGACAGTGTCATAAAGGCCGTGCCCGAAGTGATCGGACATCAGACTGTTAACACTGTGGAGGGCGACAGCCGCGCCGTGTCAGTACCAGGCAGTTGGCCTGCCAGTACGGGGCAAGCCAGACGACCGTGTGGAACGTTCTGCAGGACAATTGTTACTCCCCGTATCAGTTACAGTGTGTGCAGAGCTCACTAGCGACAGACTTTCCACATCATAAGCAGTTATGTCACTAGTTTTTTCACCAGACAACTACCATTCCGGGATTAATGTCATCCACCCTATTCACAGATGAGACCGGTTTTACGCAATATTGCATCGTGAACTTTCTTAACAGTCATCTGTGGGGTAGTATGCAGAACCCCCATGGTATGGTGACAGTATCGATACAGCCGGAATCTGTGGGCCGGGATACTTGGCGATCGTATTTTGGGACCAGTCTTTCTTCCACGCCACATAACAGGCCGGAACTATGTTGTATCTTGCGGGTGATTTTGGCTCCTCTGCTGGAAAAAGTGTCACTGATGATTCGAAGGGTTATGTGGGTGCTACATGACGGTGCTGCAGCCCACTCCGCCGTCAACGTCTTGACGCATCTCAGTCGTGTCTTGTCTGGTCGATGGATCGGGCGAGGGGGTTCATTTGCTTGGCCTGCTCGTTCACCGAATCTCAACCGGCGGTATTTCTGGTTAAGGGGGCATCTCAAATGTATCATGCATGCAGAGCCCATTCCAGATGTGGAGACACTGGAGCAGCATATTCATACTGCCTTTGACACTATTCGGATGTAGCCCGACCGACATGAAGGTATCGGACAGAACACGCCACGGCGCGTACACGCATGCGTTGAGGCACTCTGTTTCATACTCTTACGATGGAATAAAAGCAAAAACTAGTCATAGGGTCTGTAAACCTAAGGTAGTTTGGTCGTCAATTCAACGGTTGCTTCGAACACCAAATGGCGCAACTACGCTTTGTCCCTTTAATGGTTGTAAGTGGTTTCATTCCTCTGACCACAGAAAATACTTAACGGGCTAGTTAGTAGTACGACTACAGGAATTACATACACTGCTGGCCACCGTAAATGCAACATCAAGAAAGACAAGAGGTAGCACAACAAAATTTATTTTGTAGATAACATGTTGACCAAGTATCAAATGATTACGTTTGCAGACTTCTGTGACATGTGGTTCCTGCCAGAATCAGAGTAGCCGCCATTGTTGGAGATCACCGCTGCCACACGTCTCGGCATTGAGTCAAAGAGACGTTGGGTGTGTTCCTGGGGTACAGCAGCCCAAGCAGCTTCCACACGTTGTCAAAGATCATCTGGTGTGGCAGCTGGGGGTGTAATCTGGGTCACTCGTTGAGCAACCATGGACCACATGTTTTCTATCGGCGAAAGATCCGGAGAGCGAGCCGGCCAGGAAAGCACTTCAATCTGGTTATTGACGAAGAACCTTTGGACAATGCGTGCCACGTGTGGTCGCGCATTATCCTGTTGAAATATGGCTGTGGCCGAGCCTTGAAGGTAAGGAAGGACAACTGGCTCCAGCACCTCGGATATGTAGCGCCGGCTATTTAAAGTACCGGCAATGCGTACCAGAGGCGTGCGAGAGTAATATCCAATACCGCCCCATACCATAACACCTGGTGCAAGACCAGTGTGGCGGTGTATAATGCAGCTGTCCAGCATCCTCTCTCCACGGTGTCTCCACACTCGAATCCGACCATCGTGGTGCTGCAGACAGAAGCGTGCCTCGTCAGTAAAGACAACGTCATTCCATTCTCCCGTCCACATCCGACTGTCATCACACCATTGGCGACGGAGACGTCTGTGGTTCTGCGTCAATGGTAGACGAAGCAATGGACGTCTTGCGGACACACCACTCTGCTGTAAATGGCGTCGAATGGTACGCGCAGACGCTGGATGATGCGTTACAGACGCAATGTGCTGTGCTATAGTTCGGGATGTCACTGAGCGATCCGTCACTGCCATGCGCACAATTTGCCTATCAGCACGTGCAGTGGTGCACCGAGGTGAATGCGATCGACCACGTCGGTCCGTCGTTCCCTCCTGCATCCAACGGTCACATATCCGCATTACAGTTGTTTGGTTTCGTCCAACACGACTAGCGATTTCTCTGTAGGTGAATCCACAATCTCGATAAGCCACTATCCTTCCTCTGTCGAACTCGGATACTTGATCAAACGATGTTCGCTGTTGTCTACGAGGCATAACTGATCGTCTTGTGAAACAACCACAAGGTAAACACACGTGCCGAACGTACACTCGTCGAAATTGCCAAGCCTTACATGGCGCGTGATGTGCGTCTGCGCTGAAATTCTAATCAGTTGCATAACTCATCGCTGCAAACCCATGGTGTAAATTTCACTTGATTCGGATGATTCTTCAGGGTGTTGCATTTACGGTGGCCAGCAGTGTATGTCTCAGGATGCTTTAGAAGGAGTAATAAGACCATCTGCAGCACGTTACTACAGGTTACCGCTTTTTAATGAGTAATTGCAGGAAATGTACTCCCAGCTGCGAATATGAATCACCTTCGAATGTACATTAGAACGACGACAATGAAAGTTTGTGCCGGTCTGGCGCTCGAAACCCGGATTCCTGATAAACGCAAGCCGTCGCCTTAATCGCTTGGGCTATCCGTTTCACGAATCACGGTCAGACCCTAACTTTCAGATGCCTTCTTCCTCGTGTCACAACATGCACTCGCACGTTCCGTATATTCCCGTCCACGAAGGACTCATTTACTGTTAAGTCTAGGGTCTCATATTGTCGCTCATAAATACGAAACACCATTGTCTGTGTTATTAAGAAGAACGATGTCATGTTCCTTCGGACATGCATGCATATCTCACTATAAGCGATCGATCGCCTTATCCACTTCGGCTATCCGTGCACGAATCACGGCCAGACACAAACTTCCATAAGTCGTCTTCCTTGTGTCACTATTTTAGTCGTTATATACAGCCGACGGTGATTCATATTCGTAAATGCGTATAGATTTCCTGTGTATATTCATGACTGTAGACGTAGCACCGCCTGTTCTTTCGGACAGGCAAAGATCACTGCATCGTACTTCTCAGTAACGCTGGCACTGCTGTTTCGTAACGTATAACTGTTGCAAACATACAATATAAAAGTCATCACTGCATAACATGTCCATGGCAAGGATATGAGAAACCGCTCCGTATTCCCAAAATTATACTACTGGCCATTAAAATTGCTACACCACGAAGATGACATAATACAGACGCGAAATTTAACCGAGAGGAACAAGATGCTGTGATATGCAAATGATCAGCTTTTCAGAGCATTCACACAAGGTGGACGCCGGTGGCGACACCTAAAACGTGCTGGCATGAGGAAAGTTTCCAACCGATTTCTCACACACAAACAGCAGCTGACCGGCGTTGCCTGGTGAAACGTTATTGTAATTCCACGTGTAAGGAGGAGAAATGCGTACCATCACGTTTCCGACTTTCATAAACGCCCGATTGTAGCCTATAGCGATTGCGGTTTATCGTATCGCGACATTGCTGAGTCAACAGATGGGGACATTTGCAAGACAACAACCATCTGCACGAACAATTAGACGACGTTTGCAGCAGCATGGACTATCGGCTCGGAGACCATGGCTGTGGTTACCCTTGACGCTGCATCACAGACAGGAGCGCCTGCGATGGTGTACTCAACGACGAACCTGGGTGCACATTTGGCAAAACATCATTTTTTGGATGAATCCAGGTTCTGTTTACAGCATCGTGATGGTCGCATCCGTGTTGGGCGACATCGCAGTGAACGCACATTGGAAGCGTGTATTCGTCATCGCCATACTGGTGTTTCACCCGGCTTGATGGTATGGGGTGCCATTGGTTACACGTCTCGGTCACCTCTTGTTCGCATTGACGGAACTTTAAACAGACGTTACATTTCAGATGTGTTACGACCCGTGGCTCTACACTTCATTCGATCCCTGCGAAACCGTACATTTCAGCAGGATAATGTACGACCGCATGTTGCAGGTCCTGTACGGGCCTTTCTGGATACAGAAAATGTTCGACTGCTGCCCCGGCCAGCACATTCTCCAGATCTCTCACCAATTGAAAACGTCTGGTCAATGGTTGCCGAGCAACTGGCTCGTCCCAATACGCCAGTCACTACTCTTGATGAACTGTGGTATCGCGTTGAAGCTGCTTGGGCAGCTATACGTGTACACGTCATCCAAGCACTGTTTCACTCGATTCCCAGGCGTATGAAGGTCGGTATTACTGCCAGAGGTGGTTGTTCTGGGTACTGATTCCTCAGGATCTATGCACCCAAATTGCGTGAAAATGTAATCACATGTCAGTTCAAAATGGTTCAAATGGCTCTGAGCACTATGGGACTCAACTGCTGAGGTCATTAGTCCCCTAGAACTTAGAACTAGTTAAACCTAACTAACCTAAGGACACCACAAACATCCATGCCCGAGGCAGGATTCGAACCTGCGACCGTAGCGGTCGTGCGGTTCCAGACTGCAGCGCTGTCCGTTCTAGTATAATATATTTGTCAAATGAATATCCGTTTATCATCTGCATTTCTTCTTGGTGTAGCAATTTTAATGGCCAGTAGTGTACTTAGTAACTTAGGAAGAGAAGTAAAACAGGTGTTTCTGGCAGTAAGAAGCGAAACGCTGGCACTATGAGCGTATGTGATTCGTAATTCACAGAGCGATTTTAGCTGAGCGTCGGCACAGGACTCGATGTCGAGCCGTACCTTTCAAGGACAACAACTTTGTTACCTAATGACTACACGCCATCCAACTCTACACCACGAAATGAAAGTTTCAGTTTTCCGATGACTCTCTTCGCATTATAGCCTTCTGCGCTTTGCGTCTCCTTTTTCCTTTCTCACGCTTCAGACTCATTGAATTTGTTACGATGCTTTCTTTGATGTAGATCATGGACTACGCTTCTTAATTTACAAAGTCAAGTTGTTCGGAATGAGGAAGGAAAAAAAGTGTATGGAGCGAGCAGAATCTGAAACACTTTTCAGCCCGAGTCAGTAATCTGAGTGGTTGCTTCTGAGTAAATAAATAAAAAAATAGGTGTAAGGGAAAAGAAAAACATGATAAAATTTGGCCTCAAGCTCGCTCTCGTAGCGGCCGAAAAGGCGGAGAGCGCTTAATGCCGCTTGCAGCTGCTGCCGGATGCTGCCTCTGCTGTTCGTTACAAGGCCTGGGAAGTAAGCAGCACCACTCTGTGCAGAGTACCTCATCAGCCCTTCTCAAGCAAATCTACAGATCAGTTCCGCGAGCGGCAGCTAGATACGCCACTGCTGTCTACACTGTCGACCGTTCACGTGCAACCAACAGCACGTACGACACGAAGCAGATATAAAACAAAGTGTGTGACTGAACCACATTTTTTTACTGTTTCGAGGAGATAATTTGTATGTGCTTCCATATTCGACTCACAATTCAAGACTGAAAACACAAGAAGTTGTAAGTGTCAAATCTCTCATTTCTAAGAAGAACGAAAAGACAATTCAGTAGCTCTGTTTGTACGTAACTGATTTGTATCCGAAAGTTTGAAAAGTTGTTCTGGTTCCGCAGAATTATGTTGCTTACAGCATCGCCCAAAAAATGAGATACATTAGAAAATATGTACTTTTTATAAACGTTCTAAGCGCCGCAACCGAAAACCAACCGGTTCTAGGTGCCAATAAGTAAGTTTCTCCGTGGTAATTGACGCCAAGAAGAAATCAGGAGCCAGAAATTCTTAATAACGCTGTTTATTTACACAAACAGCGCCGTTACCGGCTGTTCACGGCTAAATTAAAATTGTTGTTGTTTGTATTTATTGTCGACTGTTTTTTCCTACAGCTAATGTTGCTCTATAAAAATATAATTATTAACAGTGTATAGTTGCTGCTTTGTCCATTGCACGACTAAGTATGTATTTTGTATACAGCCACGATCTCAAGAACGTCAGTTTCCAGCAAAATATTATGATAAAGGATTTTGTTCCAAATGTCGTTAATACTGAGGCACTATGTTCTATTTGTGATAATAGAAGTGCAGAAATACAGCGTTAAGTATTTAACTAATAGAACAGAAGCTAACAAAAACCACTCCTTACGTCTTTTACACGTCCGAGCCCTAGATGTACACATAGGTTCGTCAAAGACTATGTGCTATGTATTACCGCATCTTTGAAAGACGTTATCCACGGTTAGGCACCTCCATCCAGTCTACGGTGATGCAAGCGATTAACTAGAGCAAAAAACACTGAAAACGCATTTTTTCAAGAAAAACTGAACTTAAAACATTTTACATTGTCACTCTTCAGTCGTTCCTCCGCTTTTCAGAGCACGATCGCTCTACTTGTATAAATTCCACACAATCTCTTTGTTTTTGTTCACAGATATATAAATACTAACATATATCATGTACAAAGCTAAAAGTAAAATGCATGTGACAAGAGTAGGCACTGATATCTAAGTTTATGTAAAACCTCTAAATATTTTTTAAAATGTGGCTATATATTCCCATAATCCCTAATGATCTCTGTAACAAATAGTCTTTATAAATATTTGTGCATAATTTTTACTGAATTTCTGCATATCTACTAATGGCCCATTTAACGCCGAAGAATATGTTTATAAGAATACTACTGCTTCAACACAGTAGAAGATTCAGATTTGTGAAAAAGGATTATGAGAAAGAGATCATCAAAATTGTGCTCATTAGCTGCAGACGGAGTTTATAAGCACATAAACTGGGTATCTGTACGGCATTCGTTTTGCTGTTGACGTGCTATAGTTCGTATGCAGTTCAAGTTAACTTCAACATAGAAGACATAATACAAAAAGTCCAAAAATAATCTTGACATTAGACCAAAATTATATACAGCTACTGCACTGAAAAGGAAAAACTGGAATTTGACAATGATGACATAGAAATAATGGATGACTTTCTCTATGTAGGGTAGCAGAAGGTGTTAATTAGAGGGACAGGGCAAAGAGTAGAATGTTCTGGATTGCTTTTGGTAGACAAAATACTTATGAAGCGTATGTTTCGGATGGGTCTGAAGAGTAAAGATTATGTTCAGCGTGTGATAAATGTCTGAAAGTAATGGAGAGAGAAATAGACGTTTTATGTGGAAACCATTCAAAAAAAGTGTTAGAGATTACTACAGATTAGCGTACTGGAAAATACTAAAAGGAAAATAAAAGAAATGGATGAAAGGACAGGCTGGAGAGAAATCTATAATTATGATTGCAAAGGCAGATGAAATCAAGGTGAAGAAATTACAAAGCCAGTCAACTATATGGTTCGCAGGAGAGCTTCTGTAAAGTTTGGAAGGCAGGAGACGAGGTACTGGCAGAAGTAAGGCTGTGAGGTTGCGGCGTGAGTCGTGCTTGGGTAGCTCTGTTGGGAGAACACTTGCCCGCGAAAGGCAAAGGTCCCGAGCTCGAGTCACGGTCCGGCACACAGTTTTTATCTGCCAGGAAGTTTCATATCTGGTAGTTATTGTGTAAAATTTTCCTTCATCTCCAGACGAAGAAAATAATCTTCAATGGCATGATTTTTGACACGGTTAGAGGATCGTAAAATTTTCTGTCGGGTGAGTGAAATAAGACTGACCCAGAAAACATTCCATTATCCTAAATATCAGCAAGATTCATATCAGGAGGTCCCATAATCAGTTCCTGGTACTGACAGGGAATTTTTTTCAGTGGAACGACTGGAACAGGGAGCACTCAGCCTCTCGAGGCCATTTGAGAAGCTGTTTGAATCTTAAGTAGAGACTAGAACGTCTGCTAATCCGATAACGGCCGGAGGGAGGTGTGCTGACCACAGACCATTACACATCGCGTTTTCCAAATGACTCCATTTGGTTGAGAATGACACGACGTTCAGTCGGTTCCGACTAGTCCATCTGAGACCAGGACGGAGGAGCTTTACTTTGCCTTGGAAGATAAGCAACCCTAGTTACGTAATCGGCCTCGGATGATGTAGACTGTATTACCTATCTTAGGATTAATGAAGTAAACCAAGGAAAAAAAGAAGGAAACAGAAATCAAAGAAAAAACGCACAACGAAGGAATTATCCGAATGGTAGTGGTGATGTAGATGTACAGACAAACCTATGATGACAATTTCAGAGAAACTGGATGATTTATATAAAAGAAATAGCTTCACAAAGTGAGCAACTCAGTAACGCGTTAGTCGACCTGTGGCCATTTTGCAAGCGGTTACTTGGCTGGACATTGACTGATGGAGTTGTTGGGTGTCCTCTAGAGGGACATCGTGCCAATTTCTGTCCAATCCCGAACTGATTGGTGGACCCTGCCCGTAATACTCCATACGTCCTCATTTGGGGAGAAATCCGGCTCTTCGCTGGCTGAGGAACTGGCGAACACGAAGACAAGCAATAGAAGCCCCGTCGTGCGCGGGCAGGCGTTATCTAGCTGAAGTGTAGGCCCATTTTGGTTCGACATCAGAGCAACAAAACGGGGTGTAGAATAGCCTCGACGTACCGGTGCAGTGTAAGGGTGTCGTGGACGACAACCGAATGGGAAGTGCTATAAAAAGCAATGACACCCCAGAGCAGCATTCAAAGTTCTCAAGCGGTACTGCGGGCCGCAATCACGTTCGTATCCCACCATTACCCGGAGCCCCTCCAGAGACGTTTTCGACCAGTAGTCTCATTGACTGGTGTCGAACTGAGCCCCGAAGAGCAGCGAAGTCCTGTCTGGAGGTGCCACGGACGCTGGTGGGATACCGAACTGACTGTCGGCTGCCTTACAGACCGACATACGGGAGTGATGGTCCGGGGTATCACTTCTGTTATAGCAGGACTCCTTTGTCTGTCATCCACGACAGCCTTACAGCAAAGCGGTGTGTCGACGATATTCTATGCCCCGTTTTGTTTCCCTTCATGGAAAGCCAGACCGGGCTTCCATTTCGGCAGGATAATACCTACCTGCATACGGCGAGGGTTTCTACCGCTTGTCTTCGTGCTTGCCAAACCCAACTTTGGCGAGTGAGATTGCCGGATTTGGCCCTAACCGAAACCGCTGGGAGCATTATAGGCAGGGACCTCTAACTAGCTCGCGATTTTGACGATCTAACGCAATAATTGGACAGAGATTGGCACGATGTCCCTCAGGAGGACGACCAGTCACTACCAACTCGAATAACTACTTGCCTAAGGGCCAGAGGTGGACCAACGCTCTTTCAAATAAATTATCCACTGTTTCTGAAGTTGTTATCACGTGCATTTTCACATGTGCATCATATCTACCGATTTCCGTCCCATTCGGATAATTCCTGTTTGGTGCGTCGTCTTTTTCTTTTATCTTACGGTGCAATTTCCGGGCCAGTTTTATTTTGCAGATCCTGTACAAGGACACCGCTGCGAAAAACTTTAACGTCAAAGAAAGTCTTCATTGGATTCCTAGACATAAGAGAATATCTTGACTACTGCCTAAGAGAAGGCAGGGAGGTAATAGAAACATTTTGGATGAGGAACAGAAAGAAGGTCAGCAACAGTCTGAGTATCATCTGTCTGTCTGTCTTTTTTATTGCATTGCGAAGATTATAATATTTCGTTAAAACCGGAGGACGCCCAGTTGGCTGATGACGCCGAGGAGTTTACCTGCATTACCGACTGAGATGATGTAGTGTAGAAGACATCACCATTAGTGGCAGTATTATCCAACAGATGCTAAACCAATTATAAAAATAAAGGTGGCATTCCATCACCAGGGTATCGTAACTGTATGTTCATTTTAGACTCTCAGTTGATATTCTTTTGCTGCTTTTTTGAGTCATTTCATCTGAGTGCTCTGATGCGCCCCAGCACGAATTCCCGTCCTGTGCCAACCTCTTCATCTCAGAGCAGCTCTTGTAACCTAAGTAGTCAATTATTTCCTGGATGTATAGCAATCTTTGTCCTGCTATACAATTTTTACCTCTACCGCTTCCTGTAGTGTCATGGAAGTCATTCCACGCTGTTTTAACAGATATACTACTATTCTGTCCCTTGCTGTTGTCAGTGTTTTCCCGGGTTCGATTCCCGGCGGGGTCATGGATTTTCTCTGCCTCGTGATGGCTGGGTGTTGTGTGCTGTCCTTAGGTTAGTTAGGTTTAAGTAGTTCTACGTTCTAGGGGACTTATGACCACAGCAGTTGAGTCCCATAGTGCTCAGAGCCATTTGAACCATTTTTTGTCAGTGTTTTCCATACATTCCTTTGCTTGCCGATTCTGCGGAGAAACACCTCATTTTTTATATTATCAGCCCACATAATTTTCAACATTCTCCTGTAGCACCTCACCTCAAATGTTTGGATTATCTTTTGCTCCGGTTTTCCCGCAGTCCTTGTTTCACTACCATACAACGCTGTGCTCTAAACGTATGCTGTTAAACTACGTATGCTGTTAACGTATGATGCTAAACAACCAGTCAGCTAGTCCCAACTATAGGTTGCCCGCCCAAGGGCTTCCAGGAGTGAGAAGCAGACGACTTTCACTATTGCGTATAAGCAGTCACTAAATTTAAAAAGCAGTCAAAACACTCCTTACTGTTATAGGAACGTATATTTCCCGTAGTTTCCTCCAGAGATGCTAATGCTGCGAAAATTCATTTCAAAAAACGTGAAGATCACGTTCGATATCCACTTAACTGTACCCTAGTGTTACTCAGTACAATCGTACGTTAAAGATTTCACGCAGTAAGTCCAACATTAAAGTTACCGAAATTAGAAACTATATGTATATCTTTATGCAGCACAGCTCACGGCTCGCAAATTACCCAGATTATTTTCAACCTGTTATTGATGAATAACACTTGCCTGTTTCCAACAAACGTACACATAAAGTAAACCTTTTCGAAACTTTTTCTCTCTAACACCACCACAAACTAATGCCATGTTAAAGTCTATTGCCTACTAAATTTTCCCAGTTTACGAAGCAAAGCTTCAGCATCAGGCATAAGATTTCAAGTTATTCTTCATCTACTGCTTGCTGTGTTTGCAACACATTTTGCTGACAGTAAGCACGTATATCATTCAACGCACCCGAAAAATTACATTATTGTACGGCATAGGAGGGGACACCGTAAATTAAGTTTCATATCATTACTACGGACGAGTAAGTTTCCCCTTATAAAGTGGCCCAGACACATGACACTGTTTTTCAACATAGTTACTGCTTCTCTGTAAACAATGATCGGAACGTACAACAAGGCATTCATTTCCTCGACGAGAAAAATTCACTCATTAGTCATGGAGCCATTCGAGAAACGCTGTGTGAACGCACTCATCTGTGTAAAAATTTCTTCCGCCACAGATGTTCTTTCATCTTACCGATAAGACGAAAATCGTGTGGGGTAAGACGTCGTCTTCCCGGCTAGCACCTCAACGTCTGTGCAGCCTCGTCCGAATTGTTTGCACTATTTCTGTACGGATGGACGCGACCTTGCCTTTGGTTCACACACCGCGAAAGTTTTACGACGATTTTGTGTGCAGTTTAGACGTTTTTGCGCACAAGAATCGTATAGGGACACCGAAACTTTGGAGTAAGTTTCCAGTTTCCGTGCCATTTCACATCCATACTGCGATGCAGCTGTTATCCGTACCGCAACAGAAATATGTCTGCAAGCAACCCGAAATTCGGCGTGCCGTCTGACAATGTATACCCCTGCACAGCGGTCTAAGCGTAGAACGACATGGCTATCATACTTTCTGACCTCCCTACGTCGTTCAAGATACATGACGTCATAGAGACTGAGTGCCGTGAGAAACTAGCTTTTGTTAACACGGAGCACAAATTACCCAAGATATAAACATCCAGTGTTTGATGGTGAGAGCACTTACCGACTTGCAACAAATTTTAAACGTAATTTCAGGCATTTTCTAAAAATTGTCTCTCGTAGAGATCCGCACAGTTATGAATGGCGAACAATTTAACACCATTTCACTGTTCATGCCACAAAAACTCAGCATCGAACACGATGTTCCAGTTTAATATTTTTATACAGCTAACTCTATTTGCTACTCGTTTGGTAGACAGTATTCGCAGATCCCACTGAAGATACATAGAAAGTCGTGGAACTGATCTACAAACGGCAGTTTGGTTCTTTAAATACTCGGAGTTGCAGGGGAAGGGTGGGGGTTAGTGGTGTATTTTAAGTTACGGCTAGTTTCTTTCATTCAGTACAATATACAGATCACTGTAGTCGCTAACAGTGTCTAGTTATTTTTTTCATTAAAAGAAAGCTGGAAGTTATAAGCTTACATCAAAAGAAAATACGTCACGACAAACTCTTGCTGTCAGATTGTAATGGTGCAATGCATATTACTGTTGTAACAACGTATATGTCATATACTTACCCAGTGAAATGGATGCCGCAAAGATTCATTTCTAGAAACGAGATCACTTTCGTTATCCACCTATCTATCCTCTTTTTAATCAGCTATTGGTCCATCTCTTGCAGAATCGACGTCACCCGAACAATAAACGGTTTATTACCTATCTTCCATCCTCCTGCCCCCTTCTTCTCCGCTCCCCACCTCCACAGCGAAGTTTTAGGAACACACGACATCTCTACCAAATCGACAGTGATAGCGCAGTAATGGCAACGCACTGTACTCGTATTCGAGAGGACGGATGATGAAACCCAGAGTTAGGTTATCAATAATTTCCCTATATTGAGAGGTCTTTAGGAAAGGTTTGGCCTTTACCACTCACATCTTCCCTCAACTGGGACTTGTGCAACGTGTCCAGTGAAAACGCCATCGACGGGATGCTAAACAGTTGCTTTTGAATTCGTAAAGACTCAGTGATACCAGGGAAAGTTGTGATGAAGATCACTCAGTCATTTTCCTAGTGGAAAGAAGCTTTTCTGGAAGACAACGTACTGTTCCCTCTGCAAGGATAAATACGAAATCAGTGTTTGTTCCTTTAGCGATCTGGCTACGAATTACAGTGGTCGTTGCTCGTCAAGGTCATTCGCAGTACCTACGATTTAATTCTGTTTTCTGTGAAACAGAATGATAGTGTCATAAGCGCAATACAAAATTCCTAGGAATTTAGAAATGACCTTCACGCTTACACGAAAAATTGTCTGTTGATAAAAGCCACGTGTTGTTTAAATATGAATTAAGAACGCAGGAGTATATACTTGTCACTAGTCTTATTGACACGGTACTACCACAATGTATGCTTGAAAGACCACAATTATTAGCTTAAGTGACACGACTTTTATTTTTACTCCAGGGGTCTACGACCGACGCGAAATGAATTAAATTAAATAACGGCTTTATCGTTGCGCCGCAAATATCAGTAATATTACTCCGCAAACAGCTGCCCCTCCAGTGAACACGCGCGCACTGTCGATTGGTTTCAAACGAACGGTTCATTAACCTTTATCAAGAAAAAAATTAATATCATTTCAAGTACTGACGTCGGTAAATTACACCACGAAGGCGAAAATCCCTATCGAGAGCGTAAAGTGGCACTGTAGCCAGGACAATGACCTACTATGTGGAGGGAGGGCAGCACGGGATCCGGCTATTGAGCCACTCACAGGATTACAGTTGCATCAAATCAAGCGAATCTCTGCACGGGAGTTTTTAGACAGTCGTACCCATTGCCTTCTTCATTTTCCATTTAAGTAACGTCTACGCATCTGCCCACCTCTACATCTACATCGAGACAGGTCTACATGCTTCGCAAGTCACCATATGGTGCTTATCAAAGACGGCCTTGTACCGCTATCAGTCAATTCCTTTCCTGTTCCACTCGCTAATAGAGCGAGAGAAAAACGGCTATTTAGAATACCCCCACAAGAGCCCAAAGTTCTCCTAATTGCCTGGTCGTTACGCAAAATGTACGTTGAGGGCAACATTATCTTCCTGCATTCAGCATCAAATGTTCATTCTAAGTTTTCTGACTAGTGTTTCTGTAAAATAACGTCGCCTTCCCTGGAGAAATTCCCCTTTGGATTCGCAGTATCTCCGTAATACCTGCGTGTTGTTCGAAGCTTCTGGTATCAAATCTAGCAGCTCGCCTCTGAGATACTTGAAAATCTTACTATAATCCGACCGGATGTGGATACCAGACACTCGACATCTAATCAAGAATAGATCGCACTAGAGTCCAGTGTGTGACCCCTTGCGGGACCACACTTTTCTAAAATTCTCGTTACCACACTGGACTCGCATTCGGGAGGACGACGGCTCAAAACGGCCATCCGCATTTAGGTTTGGCGAATGGCGGCATGGTTCCTCTCAAAGAGGACGGCCAATATCCTTCCCCATCCTTGACGAAATCCGATCTTGTGCTCCATCTCTAATGGCGTCGATGTCGACAGGAAGCTAAACCCAATCTCCTTTCCTTCCTTCCCTCTAAAATTCTCCCAAGAAACCGAAGTGGACTATTCGCCTTCCCTACTACAGTCCTCCAACGTTCGTTTCACTTCATATCGCTTTGCAACATCTCGCCTAGGTATATAATCAATAGGATAATAGGATTACGACAAGCAGTACACTACTAACACTGTATAGATGTATTAAGATATCGTTTTCCCCACTTTTTCTTTACATTTGGAGCAACCTACCATTCATCACAACAACTAGAAAGGTTTGTGTAAGTCATCCTGTGTCCACTTAGAGTCACTCAGTGACGACACCTTCTGTACTCCACAGCATCATCAGCTGCAGACTGCTGCTCGTCCTGCCCGTCAGATCACTTATGTACCCAGAGAATGAGAGCTGTCCTATCACACACGCCTGCGGCACTTCTGACGATATGGAAAAACGTACCGCATTGGCCAATAGCCTTGGGGCCCAGTCCCTTTCGTCTGTCAATCCGTGAAGATGAGCAACTCAGTGCAGAAGGAACTACCAACAGCCTAGTCAGTATAAGTCGCTAATAAAGTTATTCGTCACTATTTATTAACATAGGCCGTAAAATGTACTCTATAGTTTTTATGACTAATAATTTTATGGCTAATAATTTTATGTAGTATACCTTGTTGAGAACCAAAGTCGCAGCTTTTGAAGGGTGCTGTTTCAGTTTTGTTGCTTAACCAAATTCCACAATTGTGTGTAATGAAGAAGCTGAAGAATAGCTGCCAGTTGCTGTTCGTTTTTCTTTACTTCTGAGAGCTCTTTTACGAGTCTTAGCAACATAAGTTGATTGAGTGCAACAATTTCGTTGCAAAATAACAAGTGCACCCAACTAAATAATAGCGTCCATGGGCCCATTTTATCATCAGCTCTGCACTTCAACTTTTTCGTAAATATACTTCTGTGAAAATACTGATAGGAATACACTCTATGGACTCTGGAGTTATCAGGGATGAAGTAAAGTGAATGAACAGTTATCTACGATGGAATGAATAGCGTCTTGAGAAGAGATTATTAGATGATCATCCAACTATGAAAAGCAAAGGTAACGGAGTGTAATTTAGTTAACTCAAATGAAGCTGATGGAATTAGATCAGGAAGTGACGCCTGAAAGTAGAAAACGAATTTTTCTTCTTGCGTAGGAAAATAAAAAGTGGCTGCAGTAGGTAGTCGACACAACTCACCTAGAAAAATAATTTAACTTGTGGTATATATTTAAGTGCCAGGAATCCATTTTGTGGAAGTTTCTGAATTGTAGCCTAATATGGAAATGTAACGTGGACGTTAAACACTATAGGAAATGTAGAAAAGAAGTTTTTGAAAAGTAGTGCGACAGAATATTACGGAACATTATGGATCTAGGTTTGATTAAAGTACTGAGTGAGAAATGCAAGTGATCTAGAACGCATAAGCTCTGGAACGATTTTCTTGAGATAGACTAACATCGAGAGCTGCATCAAACCAGATTCTGTATTCATGACTTCAACAACAATGACCTACCACTATCTGTTGAAAAATAATTAATATGATACTTCAGAAATAACATACCAGTTGTCTGCGAGCATTATCCATGGTTATACTAATGGCTATTGTGGACTCTTATTCAGATAGTATATAGACGTTAGTACTGGCGTATGCTTTAAACTCTCATGTGTGCAACTCCAGTGTTCTCTGTCGTTTCATTCGAACATTTTTGTCACTGCTATACGGGAAAGCGGTTGGTCAGGAAATATGTTTTGTAGGTACCTCGTTCTTTAACCTATGCTTTCTGGACATTTCAAAAAAAATACTTAAAGCGACGACGTGTGATCAACTATCATTGGGTCTGCATTATGTCTCTACGAACTTTCCATCATTAACGTCTCCTTTGTCAAGAACAGTCTACTCCTTCACTCAGAGACCACCACTGTTAACGACGCCGAGATCAGTGAGAAATGAGAAAAAGCTTTAAGTCGTGTAAGTGGTACCACAAAAACTTCAGTAATTCGCCAAGACGTTTTATGGGACGGATTTTGGCGCATAGATACAAATAGTCTGAACTGGGACTGCCTAGTTGTAGTTTTCTTATCATTTAAAACGAGCAAAACTTGTTAAACGCTTCCGTTTACGAGGCCCTGTCAGATGTGCTCCGTCGAGAAATATATTTTTGAAGATAATCTATGAGGAAAATGAATTATTAATAATTACTTAGGGCCATGTTCCGAATGTATATCGAATGACTAATGTAGCTCTGTTATATGGAAGAATGATCGAATCCAGATAAGAAAATAGAGCGACAAGTAAGATGTCATGTCTAGAGAAGACTTAAGAGTTTCTCATTTCATAGAGTTGTATTCCTATAATCTTACCGTATCTACATTACCTTCACTGTACCCACTTGCAATACGAAAGAAGAAGATTATATGCAACAGGAAAACAAGGCCAATTGATAAGACAGTGATATCACGTTTATGGATTCACTGATGATCACCAAAATCTGCCCCCAAAATTGTACTTCTGTGCATTCAATGCTGAGTCACAAACAATTGCGCGACGAGCTGTCTGAAGTAAACCAGTACACGAATACGGGCACATATTTCATAGTATGCTCCGGTGGTGCAATTTTCACATTGGCAGAATACCGACATGCGAATCTGGAAGGATAAGACAGATGGCTTACCTGCTGTCTCTATATAAACATGATGTAGCACCGGTAATTCGAAGGATCAAATGCAGAAGCTACGCAGACTTAATCTAAATGACGTATCCTAGTTAAACCAGTCTGCCGCACTCAAGGTCGACGGCACTGGCCAGTGAACCTCAGGACGAAGCGGCCTTCTGCCGCCACCGGTGCGCCTCGACTCCGGCATACGAACCGGGGACCGCCGGACGTATCCTTCGGCGTGCGCACCCCGCAGTGGCTACGGAGCAACTGATCCCATGTTGCGTCCGCTGCTGGGAGTCGCCACAGCTGCAGATCGCGTGGAGGGGGCGTCGAGCGGCCCGTCCCGAGGGCGCATGCGCGCCGATGTTCGGGAATGCAGCCGAGCGCATGCACCTTCCGATCCAGATTTTGGAGGGGGATCGGTCTCTTATACCATTGTCATGAGCCCATGAGTAGTTCTCATTCAGGAACACGCGACCAGCAGAAGTATGCTGCTGTTTCACTATAGTCCGTTTGAAATTGCTTGATAGATGACGTCTGTCACTTGGCGCTGCAGTGTTGCCACATCAAATTTGGTTCAAATGGCTCTGAGCACTATGGGACTTAACTTCTAAGGTCATCAGTCCCCTAGAACTTAAAACTGCTTAAACCTAACTAACCTAAGGACATCACACACATTCATGCCCGAGGCAGGATTTGAACCTGCGGCCGTAGCGGTCGCGCGGTTCCAGACTAAAGCGCCTAGAACCGCTCCGCCACCCCGGCACATCAAATACGTCTTGGTTAAAGGCAACTCGCAAACACGCCAGCTCACTTCACGAGTGTTGAAACGCTATTCATGTAACGCTGACTTGTTATCATCTGGTATGGCGGTAACGCGACATGCTAAGTCCACAGCTGATTTTATGTGAGCAATGACTGAACTGCGGCAGACGGTGCGTTTTGTACCCCTGAATTTACATTCGTGTCCTAACCTAACCACATCATAGTGATGTGCGAAGTAGCCTAGGAAACGGCGGCCAACAATCTGAAGCAGGACTCAAATCACGATTGCTTTTATCATGGCGATTACAGCAGTTCGGCTAGAGGCAACTCAAGACAAAAGAGAAATCAGTTTCAGCGCTGAAAGCGAAATGCTATTTCTCGCTTTTGCTACGCGAGCTGAAGCGGTACCCATATATGACCAGTCCTGCTTGGAACTCCTTGACAAGGTATAGGCAACACAGGCAGATTCCGAAAGAAAGAAGAATGAAAGGAAGAAAAACAACAGCAAATAAAAGAAATCAGTTCGATGATGAAATTGATGCAATTGAAGAAAAAAATAAAAAAATTAAAGAAAGCTATTAATCGAAAATAATAACAGTTATTTTGGTAAAGATTTAAAAGAGAAATGTGTGTACAATCTCCTGGCGATATTCGAACCCGCATCCGTTTGCTCTGCAGACTGTGTCCTTACCACTCTGCTTTGGAACACATTCAGATTGTATGTTTATCTGAAGAACCAGTTTCAACGAACAGTTCTGCCTTCAAAAGGTTCGGTTTTACACCATGATGTATGAAGTTCCATGTCGTATGAACTTTACCTAATGTAGGCCGATTTCTGTGATGATAATTCAATATGTGAAGCCGAACCGTCTCTACTATGAAAGAATCCAGTAGTCTTTGGCTAGTGGTGTGTACGAAATATGCGTGTTTCTTTACATCATTTTGTATGTGTGTGTGTGTTGTTTTGGATGTGTTTATCATGTGTGGACAAATGTGAAATAAATGGGCCACATCGTCCAGGATGAGGGCTCCAAACATAACAAGGAAAAAACGAGACACGAAATTGTATGTGAACTGATCTGTTGTGGCAGTTTGACAATGACGAACAGTTTAGTCGGGACGTTGGACGCCCTGACTGGAGGAAGACACCTCCAACATTCGAAGTGTCAACTACCAAGCTATTTTAATCATAATATAGGCTAACAGGAAATAGTGTGAATGAAATTATTTCTCAGCGGGTAAGAGCAAATGTTTCTAAATAAAATAGGATATCCACAACTTCAACTGCGGAGAAAATGCAGCGCTCAGGATTGTTATTCATGCACATGAAAATAATTTTTATGTACGTGGCACCACTGAAACATCTCTTTTCACTATATTGTTGTCAAGCGTTTTTTTTTTTTTTTTTTTTTTTTCATCAGGCTACCGACTGGTTTGATGCGGCCCGCCACGAATTCCTTTCCTGTGCTAACCTCTTCATCTCAGAGTAGCACTTGCAACCTACGTCCTCAATTATTTGCTTGACGTATTCCAATCTCTGTCTTCCTCTACAGTTTTTGCCCTCTACAGTTCCCTCTAGTACCATGGAAGTCATTCCCTCATGTCTTAGCTAATGTCCTATCATACTGTCCCTTCTCCTTATCAGTTTTTTCCACATATTCTTTCCTCTCCGATTCTGCGTAGAAACTCCTCATTCCTTACCTTATCAGTCCACCTAATTTTCAACATTCGTGTATAGCACCACATCTCAAATGCTTCGATTCTCTTCTGTTCCGGTTTTCCCACAGTCCATGCTTCACTACCAGACGTACATCTTCATAAATTTATTCCTCAAATTAAGGCCGGTATTTGATATTAGTAGACTTCTCTTGGCCAGAAATGCCTTTCTTGCCATAGCGAGTCTGCTTTTGATGTCCTCCTTGCTCCGTCCGTCATTGGTTATTTTACTGCCTAGGTAGCAGAATTCCTTAACTTCATTGACTTCGCGACCATCAATTCTGATGTTAAGTTTCTCGCTGTTCTCATTTCTACTACTTCCCATTACCTTCGTCTTTCTCCGATTTACTCTCAAACCATACTATGTGCTCATTAGACTGTTCATTCCGTTCAGCAGATCATTTAACTCTTCCTCACTTTCACTCAGGATAGCAATGTCATCAGCGAATCGTATCATTGATATCCTTTCACCTTGTATTTTAATTCCACTCCTGAACCTTTCTTTTATTTCCATCATTGCTTCCGCAATGTACAGATTGAAGAGTAGGGGCGAAAGGCTACAGCCTTGTCTTACACCCTTCTTAATACGATCACTTCGTTCTTGATCGTCCACTCTTATTATTTCCTCTTGGTGGTTGTACATATTGTATATGACCCGTCTCTCCCTATAGCTTACCCCTACTTTGTTCAGAATCTCGAACAGCTTGCACCATTTTATATTGTCGAACGCTTTTTCCAGGTCGACAAATCCTATGAAAGTGTCTTGATTTTTCTTTAGCCTTGCTTCCATTATTAGCCGTAACGTCAGAATTGCCTCTCTCGTCCCTTTACTTTTCCTAAAGCCAAACCGATCGTCACCTAGCGCATTCTCAATTTTCTTTTCCATTCTTCTGTATATTATTCTTGTAAGCAGCTTCGATGCGTGAGCTATTAAACTGATTGTGCGATAATTCTCGCACTTGTCAGCTCTTGACGTCTTCGGAATTGTGTGGATGATGCTTTTCCGGAAGTCAGATGGTATATCGCCAGACTCATATATTCTACACACCAACGTGAATAGTCGTTTTGTTGACACTTCCCCCAAATGATTTTTGAAATTCTGATGGAAAGTTATCTATCCCTTCTGCCTTACTTCCTCCAAAGCTCTTTTAAATTCCGATTCTAATACTGGATCCCCTATCTCTTCTAAATCGACTCCTGTTTCTTCTTCTATCACTTCGGACAAATCTTCACCCTCATAGAGGCTTTCAATGAATTCTTTCCACCTATCTGCCTTCTCCTCTGCATTCAACAGTGGAATTCCCGTTGCACTCTTAATGTTACCACCGTTGCTTTTAATGTCACCAAAGGTTGTTTTGACTTTCCTGTATGCTGAGTCTGTCCTTCCGACAATCATATCTTTTTCGATGTCTTCACATTTTTCCTGCAGCCATTTCGTCTTAGCTTCCCTGCACTTCCTATTTATTTCATTCCTCAGCGACTTGTATTTCTGTATTCCTGATTATCCCAGAACATGTTTGTACTTTCCCCTTTCATCAATCGACTGAAGAATTTCTTCTATTACCCATGGTTTCTTCGCAGCTACCTTCTTTGTACCTATGTTTTCCTTCCCAACTTCTGTGATGGCCCTTTTCAGAGATGTCCATTCCTCTTCAAATGTACTGCCTTCTGCGCTATTCCTTATTGCTGTGAAGCGATATCCAGTAACAAAAATTATGATGTCAATTTTGTGTATTGTGTAATAAACCGGGGACCTAGAAACGAAGTAGAGGCTTCGTCCCGCCGTAAACCTCAGTGCTTCAAAACCCACAACAAGCCACAGCAGTCCACCCACCCCACCGCCATCCTCCCCCACCCCCAGTGGATCCCTTCCAGCGCCCCCCCCTCCCCCCCCCCGCCCTCCTCGGGAACGTCTCATACCGGACGAGTGTAACGCCAAGTGTTTGCGTGGTAGAGTAATTATGGTGTACCCGTATGTGGAGCCAGTGTTTGCGCAGCAATCGCCGACATAGTGTAACTGAGGCGGAATAAGGGTATCCAGCCCGCATTCGCCGAAGTAGATGAAAAACCGCCTTAAAAAACATCCGCAGGCTGTCTGGCACACCGCACCCCGGATTTCTGTAGGGGAGCGGCACGCCTTCCCGCTCAGGAAGTAGCGCGTTACACTGCGCTGCTAGCCGGACGGGCGATATCAAGTTTACATGACATTAGTATTACACAGAAATCAGAATAATTTCTAGTTAAAGAGAGGTGGACACAGCTAAATTTGAATGTAAATCTATAAATTATAGTCTAACCCTTTAACCGTAAGTGGTGTCTCCCATGAACGACTGTTTTAAGTAGCAGTGTCTTTCGCTTGAAACCACTGATGCTATTGTAAGACAAACACATTTAGTGGTACACTCAGGTAGGCTCCGTACTTCTACCAATATAGTGAAATATAGCAGTTGTGTCTAGCTTTAAAAGCAGTAGTCGGTACGAATTTGAAAGAAAGTATATCTAAATCTCTGGAACGTACATTTGAGTGTGTGCTATTGCTTTTACGAGTATTTTGGAGATGAGACCACTATCACAGTATATGCTTTTTATTTAGAACTACAATTTGTTTTAGGTATTATGAGTTTATGGAAGTTTCGAGATGTGGCATCGTCTCTAGGTAAAATGTGAAATTCCTTTTAAATATATCACGTGAAAGCATGGATGGTTGAATACTGGATGTCCCAGTGGCTCCTAAATAACTGGCTGCTTTTGTCGATTTCCTCTGGTATTTGTTGCATAGTATCGTAATAAAGGTTAATTTAGTGAAAAATTTTGAAAATAAAATAATTTTTTTTTCACTCTAATGGTTGATACAAAGCTTAAATGTTAACGATGCTTGTAATGTTGAGACTACAGATACAAAAAAAGTTAATCTAAAAAAGTATCTTTTTTTTCTTTATTTTGCATAACTTAACTGCTTTGTCAGTCTCGAAGTACAGAGTGTCCAGTCAGCGAAATCCTAAGATGTTTCACAATTAACCTAAACTTCCGAACACATGCTCAGCAGCGAGACAGTAGGTTGAAAAGAATGCACGACACTTCAAAATACGTTACGCTTGTGCGATGTGTAGATGAGACTAGCAGATTGTCTCTGTTACCAGTAGTACCTTCAACCTTGTGGATTGGCTGCTGTATCTCTATAATGGCCCCTGTCGGTCAAAGAGTGAAAAGCAAGAAATTTTTGATTCATAATATTCTTACTGAGCTCATTGATATCTAACTATTTCTCAGCGTCTGACGTAAATTATGTCCACATAAACCGCAAAACCAGCAAAACAATGAATATCATAAAAACACTGTAAGACAAAAGAAAGAGCAACGCACCACGAAACCGAATGGGATGGAAATCGGAAGATGTTATGCACACGTACAGAGAAACAATAGATTGAAATTAAAAAAAAAATTAGCAATTTCTTCGAGAGAATTCCTAAAAACATTCAACAGACAAGATCGCTTAAACATTTCGTTATTTAGAACACTCGTTTCGACACACTTTGCTGTCATCTTCAAGTCTTAAAAAATCTTTTTGTTGTAAAACGTGTTCATTTGCATTGTATATCATGGCTGGCTGCCATGTGAATAAACATTAGACTCTCTTATAACTTGGTGTGAGGTCCAACGTAAACTGAACGTATTTTTTAAGACCTGAAGATGACAGCAAATTCTGTCGAAACCGGTTATTTTAAATCGAAATATTCGTGCAATCCTGGCTATTGAATGTTCTTAGCAAGTAGAACAAATCACTCCTTCGGGCCTCTAAAAATAAGAAAATTCAATCTGTATTAAAGAGAATGATCTCCACAAGTTGAGCAAGTCAATAACTTGTTGGCGCACCTGTGGCCCTTATACAAGCAGTTATTTAGTTTGGCATCAACTGATAGAGCCGTTGGATATCCTCCTGAGGGGCATCGTGTCAAATTCCATCCATTTAGACCGTTAGTTCGTTGGAATCCCGAGCTGGTTGGAGGGCACCACCCATTATGTTCCAAACGTCCTCAACTGTGGAGAGGTCTGGCGACCTTGCTGATCAGGGTAGAATTTGGCAAGCGTGAAGATCCGTGGCAGAACCTATCTCCGTGTGAGGGTTGGAATTATATGGCTGTAATGTAAGCCCAGGACAGCTTGCCATGAAGGGCAGCAAAATGGAGCGTAGAATCGTCGACGAACCGCTGGGCTATAAGGGTGTCGCGGATGACAAGCAAAGGATGATATCAGACAGCATCCCAAACCATCACTCCTGGTTCTCTGGCTGTATGGCGGGCGATAGTCAGGTTCGTATCCCACTGCTGTCCCAAGTGCCCCCAGACAAGTCTTCGCTGGTCATTGGGGCTCAGTTCCAAGGGGAGGTTATCACTGAAGATAATTCTACTTTATTCATTGATTTTCCAGGGCGAATGTGCTCAACACCACCAAACACTAGCTTGTTGGTGCGCACAGAGCATAGGTAGTAGGTACGAGCGTCATTCTTAAGAACTGGCACGGAATCTGAATAGAGGTTATCTTTCAGATATAGAAACACGCCTAGCAACTTTCGATTATCTCGCACAACTCTTTCTTGGTGTTTCGACTTTTCTTAGCAGAAGTGCTTTTCACGTTAGACTCATCGAGATGTCAGATGAATCGAGGAAAGGAATAACATAGACACTTTCAAAAGTACAGCTCCTCCCCACAAAACACACAGGTAGAAATCATATATCATATAAATATATAGTTGTTCAGAATAGTTATTCATAGCTTGAAAGAACTAAGTGGGTCTTCATCAGGAGGAAAGTCTAATTTTGTTTCAAATGCGCTTTAACGTACAACTCAGGGACTAAAACGGCCTATTATCATGATGAATGCTGTAAATTTTTCATTATAATTGTTTGAGCTATTACTATTAACTTCAAATTCATGGATGAAGCTGAATTGCAGTTCGACTGAATTACCGCTATTTTCTGCTTTGTATCAGGTGGCTGGAATAGAAATGAATACCCATTTTTCCCAGTAGATCCGTTATTGAGGTTGATAATGCTATTTAAAAATTTTGTATTTATCGAATTAGTGGTCGCACTGACGTATCTTTTAAAACAGTCGCATGCACACTAGCTAGCTGTAGCATACACGTTATGTCAGGTATACTTTGAACACAGCTGCCATAACGTCATCTCCCCTACCATGCGTGGCACGTCGCAAGTGAGCCATCACCACTACCGCAGTCCCTTCCATCGCTGTACCGTCTGCACACTTCGATATATTTTCGCCTCTTATATACACAGCTAGAGTATTCTTTCCATGAGTACAAAAATTTATTTGTAAGGAAGTATGCTAGTTACGGCGATGTGGTTTTTTTGCAAGTGTTTCCTTAAGCTATAAAGTACACTGTGTGTTCGAAAGTATCCGGACAATCCCAACAATGTAAGTTTTCCACATTAGGTGTATTTTGCTCTCACCTACTGCCACGTACTCCAATACAGAGACATCAGTAATCATTAGACATCGTGAGAGAGCAGAATTGGGCGCTCTGCGGGACTCACGGACGTCGAACGTGGTCACGACATTGAGTATCACGTGTGTCATACGTCTGTATGCGAGATTTCCATGCTCCTAAACATGCCTACGTCCACTGTTTCCGATGTGATAAAGATGTGGAAACTTGAAGGGACGCGTATACCACAAAAGCGTACGGGCCGACCTCCTCTGTTGACTGACAAAGACCGCCGACAGGCCGGCCGCTGTGGTCTCGTGGTTCTAGGCGCGCAGTCCGGAACCGCGCGACTGCTACGGTCGCAGGTTCGAATCCTGCCTCGGACATGGATATGTGTGATGTCCTCAGGTTAGTTAGGTTTAAGTAGTTCTAAGTTCTAGGGGACTGATGACCACAGCTGTTAAGTACCATAGTGCTCAGAGCCATTTGAGACATTTTGAACCGCCGACAGTTGAAGAGGGTCGTAGTGTGTAATAGGCAAAGAACTATCCAGAACACCACACAGGAATTAAAAAACTGCATCAAGATCCACTACAAGTACTAGGACACTTAGGTGGGAGGTGAGAAAACTTGAATTTCGTGGTCGAGCGACTGCTCATAAGCCGTACAACACGCCGGAAAATGCGAAACGGCGCCTCGGTTGGTGTAAGGAGAGCAAGCATTGGACGATTGAACAGTGGAAAAACGTTGTGTAGAGTAACGAATCATGGTACACAATATGGCGATCCGATGGCAGGGTGTGGATATGGTGAATGCCCGGTGAACGTCAACTGCCAGCGAGTGCAGTGCCAACAGTAAAATTCGGAGGCGTTGGTGCTAAGGCGTGGCCGTGTTTTTCATGGAGGGGGCTTGCGCCCCTTGTTGTTTCGCGTGACGCTATCACATCACAGTCCTACATTGATGTTATAAGCACCTTCTTGGTTCCCATTGTTGAAGAGCAATTCGGAGATGGCGACTGCATCTTTCAACACGATCGAGCACCTATTCATAATGCACGGCCTGTGGCGGAGTGGTTACACGACAATAACATCCCTGTAATGGACTAGCCTCCACAGAGTCCTGACCTGAAACCTATAGAACACCTCTGGGATGTTTAGGAACGCCATCTTCGTACAGCACTCCGTGAAGAATGGGCTGCCATTCCCCAAGAAACCTTCCAGCACCTGATTGAACGTATTCCTTCCTCAGTGGAAGCTGTCATCAAGGTTAAAAGTGGGCCAACGCCATGTTGAATTCCAGCATTACCGATGGAGGGCGCCACGAACGTATATGTCATTTTCGGTGTTCGGATACTTTTGAACAGATAGTGTATTTAGTCACTTTGTCGAACGAGTTTTGTTGTCGGAATGCATGCATGTACGTCATAAGTGTTAACATAAATAAACTTATTACTTTTTAATCGTACACATGGCACTACACTTAAAAACTACCTTTTTTTTCACAGGATATAAGTTACTAAATAGCAGTTTGTCCATGGAACAGAAGAAAAAATGTTTTTTGGTTGGATGTAAATCTTTCTTTGCTTTCTGACGGAGGTCCTTTGTTACTGGGAAAATGATAAGAACTATGTGTTGCTCCATACTAAATTCCTCTCTAAGCCACTGACGGCTATAATAATGGAACATGACGGTACTTTTTCCTGTAGTGTTGTAGGTATAGAATTTGCTGTTCTCAAATTGCAGTAGGTTATTTTTGATGAAATTCATTACCGAATTTATGTATTGTGATGGTGCAGTTAAAATGCATAACTCTTTAAAGGGGTTGCTGCATGACGACCGAGGAATAACACCACGTATTATTCTTACTGCTCGCTTTTGTGCAGTCACTACTTTCCTTCTAACTGGTTAGTTACACCAGAAAATCATTCCATAAGATATAATTGAGTGGAAGTATGCATAATATGTCAGAAGGCGTTCGTTTCTATGATTTGTAGTTATACGAAGACCAAAATCAGCGAACTTCATTGTTTTGAGATTCTCAGTAATATGCTTGTTTTAATTGAAGTTTTCCGCATGTACTCCGTTTGTTGCCTGCAGAATGTCAAGGCGATACTCTATTTCTCCCTATGTCTTTGCCAACGTCTCTTCCGTCACAGCCTCTGCACCATCTTGTATCCGTGCCGCAACATCGTCACCCCCCTGCCCCCCCCCCCCCCAAAAAAAAATTTCATGAGTGGCTATGTTTTGTAAAAGTGGTGGCCATGATGTAGGAACGTCGCTACCGATGAATCTGTAGGGAAAGTTTCCATCAAAGACCTGGCGAACAAATAACCGCCCGGTGTAGGAGTGCACAATCTCTTTGAAGCATCACCCACGATTGAAATTGCTGTAAATGAAGTGCAGCGTAAAGTTCCAACATGTCCAGCTAAGCAGTTGCCGTAATCGTAGGCTCAGTGAAAAAAAAAAAAAAAAAAAAAAAAGAGAAGAAAAAATATTAAATTATCCTGTTCCGCATTGTGTAACACCATTCATTTTCTTTCAAGTTACCCCTCCTCTTCTGTACCAGGTAACGTGGATTCTCCGACCCTTAGATCGGGGCAGTATGCCTGATTACATTCCCGAATATGTGAAAAGTCGCGTCATCGGAAGAACGAACTTCCATTACGGTAGTAATTGCCTGCATCGATTGGCATCACAATGTCTACAGCAAATTGAGCACATCTGCAGTATCATCTGGCTGAATTAACAAGAAGACATGCACTTTGTATGCATGTAAATTCAGCTCTTTGTGTAAAATCGTGACCAAATTACTATGAGGAACGCTTGTCTCTCTGGAAACACGACACGATTCCCACGGACTGCGCTGAAGTGCTATACGCACTTTATCAATAGGCACTAACTCAAGGTCTAGCGATTCTTACCTTGTTACAGACGTTACTCCGACAGCAACACTCCTAAATTACGCCACTTGTAACAAGAGACAGAGTGAAAAGAATCTGTGAGAGTACATGAAGCATCCATAAAATATTAATTGAGTTGTGGTACCATATAAACAAACGTATATACATGTGGATGTGAACGAAAAGCTTGATGAGTTACGCTACCATTCCCAACAAAGTGCATAGCTGTTCCTAGCACTGTTCCTAAGAAGCAGTGTTTTGAATTTCAGGTTGATTGTTTTATCTGTCTCAGTCTGTATTTCCAGAGAATAGTAAGACTCATAATTAGTTAGTTCTAGATGACACTCTTAGTACATTCTTTGATGCAATGACTTTTCCGTGGTGCGCAGCACGCTTTGTCACTTTCCTACCCAGAACGAGCACGTGGCTTGCTGTTGCCCCTGACGCGAACTTCGTAATCGGCCCGTGGAACTCTGCAGAATTACGCAAGCGAATCCTCAAGACGACTGCCACGATCGATCGCTGCTGATTATTCTGGGCAACGTCAGCGCTTCTCTGGCACGCATCGGACGCTCCTTGCCTCTCCCGTTGCTTTGAATCGATTTTCCGATGCCTAGCAAGAAGACAGAGCTGCAGTGCTCTGCCTATACTGCTAGAGAGGACAGGTCATTCAAGACATAAGCTCATCGCACCAAGTTCCCATCCGAAAACCACTCTGACCCTACAGCGTAAACTTGACGGTCATCGTCACACATTCTTTTAGATGAACGTAATTTTTTTTCTAACGATGTCATGCTATTTGTTCCAAAGTCAGTACCTGGTTATTCGTGTCTTTCTCAGTTTCCTGGATCCTAAACAAAAAAATGGCTGTGAGAACTATGAGACTTAACATCTGGGGTCATCAGTCCCCTAGAACTTAGAACTACTTAAACCTAACTAACCTAAGGACATCACATACATCCAAGCCCGAGGCAGGATTCGAACCAGCGACCGTAGCGGTCGTGTGGTTTCAGACTGAAGCGCCTTGAACCACTAGGCCACAGCGGCCGGCGATACTAAACACTGTCATAGGATTATGTTAGAGCTTTCATCTGCCAGGCCGTTTTAATGCAGAGAGGGGGAAAAATTGTATGTCTTAACTGAACATTAGTCACACCATCCACACCTGAGATAGATGATGTAAGTTAGATTGCTACCTCAAGGTGCATGAAATATTTCCAGAACATATAATTAAAGTTTCCTCGAAAAATTTGAGTATCATCTTTGATAACGATCGAAGCTTAGGAAATGAATTAAAATTTGTACTACCGCCGGGATTTGAACCCATGTGTCTTTACTGATGAGGCACAAATGCTAGGCAATACAGCACCACAGCACAGCTATTAATGTTGCTGCATGGACTACTCTGGTCCAATGCCCTCCTTGACACAACCTTAAATTTACAATTTCACATCAGACGCCAATGACTCGAGGAAAATTTAATTACATGAGATCTGTAGATCACCTACACTTAGGGTACAGGCAGGATTTCCCCATTACATCCTGTGCTAGGGTGCTATTCCAATACCGGAGAGCCTAGGCAATAGTGACGATGTAAGAAGGAGAAAATAAGCTGGAGATTTGAATTGAAGTTTGTATTGTGGAGGGCGTTGTACAAGGTTAGTCGGAGCAGGCATGTCAGCTATAATGTTATGGTGGTGTAACTACTGGCATTCGCGTCCAGTAGGCAAGGAGACCCGTTTTCAAGTCCAGGCTAGGGCACAAATTTTAATTTTCTTCAGGTTCCATCATTTGCGGGTCAGTTTTAAACTGATTGACAAAAAAGGGAAGCATCCAGAAGGGAAGCAAGAAACGGAGTGAAACGTCAAGAGTTGAGAGGACGTATGGTGATTAGAAAACCGAGTCAAATTTGCAAAGAACTTGCCTATATAAGCTCACTTATCGGTATGGCTTCGCACTTGCTCTGACCTGGATTCGTTAGTATAAGTGTTATGAAGCAGTCGTTGCTGCTCCTGAGGCAAGCTGGTCCAGAACTACTGTGACTAGTCCTTGGTATTCTGGATGCCGACACTGGGACGGATTTGACGTCCGTGCTGGTCCCATATACGTTTCATCATGGACAGATCTGGGGACGTTGCTGACCACAGGAGTACTTCAAACCCATGGAAATTATTCACAAAGATATGTGCCATGTGGGAATGGGCCTTGTCCTGTTGAAAAATGACAGCATGATACTGTCGCATGGAATGAGATATTAGCATGCGGAAAGTCTGTGATACTTCGTGGTGCTGTGAGAGTTTACTCAGTGACTACCAGCTGAAGTTATGTCTGGTGATTCCATGGTGGTACCATGGCGCCAGCAGTGACACCGTTATAAGCCTCCTGAAAGTCGGAAGAATGGAACAGCACCGCAGGTCGCATTCCATGCTTCCCAATCACAGCACGACTCAGATGTGGCCGTTTGGGTCGTGGTGTTAATGGCTGCCTAATCACGGCACTGTATTTCGCTAGCCCGACTGCTATTAGCCTGTGACAAACTGTGCAGGCTGGCACGCGTTGTTCCAGAATGGAGCTGTTGTACACTGCCGGCGGAAAGTGCACCACCCGCAAGCAATGTGTTCAGTTGTTGTGGGTTGGCAGGAGAGCCAACACAGTGTTCATAGAGGAAGCCGAAAGGCACGCGTTTTAGCTCACCCAGGCTGGCGTGAGGTCTGGAACAGGACAAGGCAATTAGAATTTAGAAAAACGGACGTAGCCGGTGGAATACTTAACTTTAATCCATTAATGGTGAACGTCGGTCTGACGGTACATGATTAACAAGATCAATAGCAACTGATAATGGCGCCTTGCTAGGTCGTAGCAAATGACGTAGCTGAAGGCTACGCTAACCATCGTCTAGGCAAATGAGAGCGTATTTTGTCAATGAACCATCGCTACCAAAGTCGGTTGTACAACTGAGGCGAGTGCTAGGGAGTCTCTCTAGACTAGACCTGCCGTGTGGCGGCGCTCGGTCTGCAGTCACTGATAGTGACGACGCGCGGGTCCGACGTATACTAACGGACCGCGGCCGATTTAAAGGCTACTACCTAGCAAGTGTGGTGTTTGGCGGTGACACCACATCAGTGACTCCAGAGTATGATATGTGCATACTGAGGGGTTGTGGTGTCAGTGTTTCATTTGTCACGGTTATCTTCTATCAAATTTTGTTCAGCAATCCTGTCTGTGCACCATTTGATTTGACTCATCTGGCAATAGCTATGCTGAATTTAGCGATGAACACTGCAACAACCATTCTAGGGCACAGCCATTGCCCACCGAAGAGTAAATATTCCTGTTGCATCACTGCACGCATGTGATCGTTTCGCAGTGTGAGCTTGTGGTTATTTGGATGGATGTATCGCTGGATTGCTCCACATGATTCACTCAGTATACCGGTGGTGTGTCACTGCTCTCAACATTCGCCTGTGTGACATGCCTACATCTGTAGGCAAGGTCCTGACCTCTGTGCAAGACACATGCACTTTAAAAACAATACATGTGCGATCAGTGATGGTTGACCGACGATCATCCAGGGACGAAATCTGAACATAATTACTATTAAAAACAGTCTTGATCACAATTTATTTTATAAGGTGACCGGTTTCGACCACTGCTGTGGTCATCTTCAGACCATTGAGTGGAAACCCCTTTCTGTTGGAGAATCAGTTGTGATTCTCCAACAGAAAGGGGTTTCCACTCAATGGTCTGAAGATGACCACAGCAGTGGTCGAAACCGGTCACCTTATAAAATAAATTGTGATCAAGACTGTTTTTAATAGTAATTATTTACAATTTTATTGATCACTGCTGTTCCCAAAAATGCATTCAAAAGAAATCTGAACAAATGGTGAACTTGCTGTGTCACCATAAAACATTAGGAACATGTGCTTGCAGAAGGACTAAGACCATGTGTGAATGAGGCCGGCTACCACGGACAGCACGACACAGCTAATCATGGCTACGTTGGTGTCGTGAAACTGTTGAAGACGTGGCATGGCTCGCTGTTGTCTTCAGTAATGAGCATGGGTTCTGTCTGTGTATGAGTGATGGACGTACACGTCCACAGCGCACACCTGGCGTGCTGGTTGCTCCAGAATGCATTCGCCATTCGGATCTCCGGGCGGGGACTACTCAGGAGGACGTCGTTATCAGGAGAAAGAAAACTGGCGTTCTACGGATCGGAGCGTGGAATGTCAGATCCCTTAATCGGGCAGGTAGGTTAGAAAATTTAAAAAGGGAAATGGATAGGTTAAAGTTAGATATAGTGGGAATTAGTGAAGTTCGGTGGCAAGAGGAGTAAGACTTTAGGTCAGGTGAATACAGGGTTATAAATACAAAATCAAATAGGGGTAATAATGAATAGAAAAATAGGAGTACGGGTAAGCTACTACAAACAGCATAGTGAACGCATTATTGTGGCCAAGATAGACACGAAGCCCACGCCTACTGCTGTAGTAGAAGATTATATGCCAACTACCTCTGCAGATGACGAAGAAAATGATGAAATGTATGATGAGATAAAAGAAATTATTCAGGTAGTGAAGGGAGACTAAAATTTAATAGTCATGAATGACTGGAAATCGAGAGTAGGAAAGGGGAGAGAAGGAAACATAGTAGGTGAATATGGATTGGGGTTAAGAAATGAAAGAGGAAGCCGTCTGGTAGAACTTTGCACAGAGCATAACTTAATCATACTATCACTTGGTTCAAGAATCATAAAAGAAGGTTGTATACATGGAAGAATCCTGGAGATACTAGATGGTATCAGATAGATTATATAATGGTAAGACAGAGATTTAGGAACCAGGTTTTAAATTGTAAGATATTTCCAGGGGTAGATGAGGATTCTGGCCACAATATATTGGTTATGAACTGTAAATTAAGACTGAAGAAACTGCAAAAAGGTGGGAATTGAAGGAGATGGAACCTGGATAAACTGACTAAACCAGAGGTTGTACAGAGTTTCAGGGAGAGCATAAGGGAACAACTGACAGGAATGGGAGAAAGAAATACAGTACAAGAAGAATTGGTAGCTCTGGGGGATGAAGTAGTGAAGTTCTGAAAGTATTTTTATGGAGTGTAGCCGTGTATGGAAGTAAAACGTGGACAATAAATACTTTTGAGAAGAAGAGAATAGAAGCTTTCGAAACGTGGTGCTACAGAAGAATGCGGAAGATTAGATGGGTAGATCACATAACTAATGAGGAGGTATTGAATAGAATTTGGGAGGAGTTTGTGGCACAACTTGACTAGAAGAAGGGATCGATTGGTAGGACATGTTCTGAGGCATCAGGGGATCACAAATTTAGCATTGGAGGACAGCGTGGAGGGTAAAAATCGTAGAGGGAGAGCAACAGATGAATACACTAAGCAGATTCAGAAGGATGTAGGTTGCAGTAAGTACTGGGAGATGAAGAAGGTTGCACATGATAGGGTAGCATGGAGAGCTGCATCAAACCAGTCTCAGGACTGAAGACCACCTCAACAACATCTTTTAGAAGAGAACGGTAACCACTGTTGTTGATGCTATAGTTTGTTAAAGTTTATGATTTAGGTTGTAATTTGAATATTTGTTTTGTAAGCCAAGTTGATTTAAGTTTACGATCTCTTCTTAAGGATCTAATGCACAATACATGTACGTACTGGTCACTGGTCACTGATTAGGCTGTTACTCGCTTCTCGGAGATCTGACAGCGCGGCCTTCTTAATGTTGGCAAGTGACGAAGGCGACGTCGATGGTAGCCCTTTCCTTTAGATTTCCAGGAGATCTATGTACCAGAAAGGTGCTTCTGCCGGCAGCTGTGGCGAAGCGATTCTAGGCGTTTCAGTCCGCAACCGCGCTGCTGCTACGGTCGCAGGTTCGAACCCTGCCACGTACACAGGCCTTACAGTGGGAGCGGAGGCACCAGGTTCAACACGAATATACATTTGGTGTTTCTGCAGGGTACAGTAACAAGCACCTGCTACATTGCACAAATTGTTATCCCCGTGAAACTTCCATTTCTTCGACAGAAGATGAAACTCTTTTCCAGCAGAACAAGGCAAGTCCAATAAGCCTCCTGCGACGCAAAGTGCTCTTCGCAGAGTACAATGAGTACAACAATTGCCCTGGCGAAAAATGTCACCAAATCTTTCGCAGTTTGAACGTGTATGGGACATGATGAAGCGGAAACTTACTGCTTATCCAAGGCATGCAAGAACCATTGTCGAATTGTAACAAAACGCGCACTATGCTTGGGAAAACGTATAGCAGGATGTCATTCGCTGGATTTATATTCGTTTGCATGCAGGAATACAAACCTGCGTAGCCACCGGATGGGTTTACACAGTGTAATGATGCGACTGTTTCGACGCTGTTTACTGTGACGCGTGTGTTTCATTCGTGACAAATTTGTTGTTACATACTCTTGCAATGATGAATTACCTCTCACCTAACGCGTCGATGAAATGACTCTGACATTGAGGGTGTTGACTTTTTTCTGCCAGAGGCGTCTGGGATAAGAAATTGATCGATCCCACTTAATGCAGTAACATCAACATGGAAGATGAGATCACAGCGAAGAATGGAAAATACAAAAATTGAAATAAGACCTTATTTCTCAGAGTGTTTTTCAGTACGTGAAATTTGGTGGGTAGAACAAATAGATGAAACATACATTATCAAAAAAGTCACAATTCAGAGACCAGGAGATAAAGCAAATAATCTCACATTGTTTCCATAAGTGTAGAAGATTTATCGTAGTCACTGCTCGTCTTCTTAGATTTTTAGAAATCAAGTGAAACTATTTGACAGTGTGATCATTTGTACATCTTATAAAAAAAAATTGATGCTAAATTTGTGTCGCGAAATGAACAAAATCGCCACAGAGTCAGTGCGACGTATACTTATGGTTTATATACTCTTTCAGTAGTAGTAGCAACTATTCAGGCCACTTTGACTTTTGCATTGGGACTACAACACGCAGGGGCAGTGACATCGCCCGTGACATCGTCACTATTGAAATCCACGCCACTACTCCGTTCTAACCACCCTCCTCTCCACCTCCTCCACCACCGTCACAATCTATTGCAACAAAGAACAGAAAATGAAACAGCTAGCCAAAAATTCAAGTCTTGGGACTAACACAATTGTGTTAGTGGAAAATTAAACTCATTCTCCCCCTCTCCCTTCATCACCAGCTAACCATAGCGTAGGATTTAAATATAATAGGCATTCAAAAAAAGATCAAGAGTGTAGGAATAACCTATCTATGATCGTTGGAAAGGCCATCTCCTCCTCCCGTATATCCAGCCAATCACTGGAGAGACTTACAACTTAAACAGTCAGTAGCGGGAAACGTAAAATTTCCCTACCACTCCTCCTTCCAGCCAGTCACAGTGAACTATTAATAATGAAGTAGCCGATCGGGATCCAAGATGGAAAAACATGATCAATTGTGCATTATACCACCACATCCCCTGCCTTTCCTGTCTCTAACCAATCTTAGTATAGCAATAAAATTTCAAAATTGTCTTCATAGGTGGGGCAGAACGCGTTGAATGAAATTTGTAGAAATAGTAAACAGCCAATCAGTTGCAAATTGGAAGGTTTATTAAACCCCTTTTCTTCTTCAGAACGAAACACAACCTAAGCAAGTTAACGCTTAAAATATGTTAAGCTGTATACATAAACAGGTACAATAATATCTCATTACGAATACTGAAATTTATTCAGATATACTGGATTACATGTTGTGGCAGAGGTATATTAAAATGTATCCAAATGGAGTCAGTCAAATATAAAATTTCACCTCTATAATCAATTAATTTATTTCCGTGATATTTACGTTAAATTAACGTGTACAGACCACTACATAATGTACCACCTTCATTCGTCTTTCCTACAAACAGAGCCTAATGTTTTAGCAATCATTACCATAAAATGTATAATGTTATCATTATTGACTTCAAAATTCGTTAACAGATGGCTTGGCAGTAGCTTTTCTTAATATCATAGAAAACTGTTGGAATATGAAAATTAGTATAAAACATATTCACTATAAATAATTAAAAACCAAAAATTTCCTTGTGTAGCATAATCAATGAATAAGTAATATGTAGTAGCTTAATACGAGTTTTCCTTTAAATAGTACTCTGCCAGCTGTGAAAACGCAAAGTAACTTACGATTTATGCCCTAGTCGCTTCTCATCACTAACAGATGTCTACTAGTAATAATGTTAAGAGTTCGATCTAAGTACCGCTCTTAGAATATGATGTAACACCGCCTTTAATTATTTTCTACGTCTTTTACCTTTGTCTAACGTCATCATATTCTTTTCAAATGTGCAAAAATGCATCTAAAACACAAAAACAGCAGTGCCTATGTCAAACTGATCTCTTAAACGTAGCTGCAACCTTTAAAGTAAGTGTCCCAATCCTACTCTCGTGCATAAATGCACACGCTCTGCTAAATAGACAGGTAAACGCCTTTATGGAATACGAGTATGTGTCTAAAAGAAACTGTCCATAGATAGTTATAAACCATTGTTTACTTATTCAGCTTAGTATGAGAACGATTGTAATACATACTGTCCATAAATCATGAAAAACCAACGATTCCCTATGCTATGCATTTAATTAATCAGAAATACATAGTTGTTAAAGAAGAGTTTTATTTTTAGTATTGTTCTGAAAAACTGTAGAACTCGATATAAAGTCAACTAGTTGTTTAAGTTCGTGTTCCTTTTCTTCACCAAAAGACAACAGCATTCAAAGTTTTATGTGAATGCCTCAAATTAATAGTATTACACATTTGTGATACGTATCAGATTTCACAATATTCTAAAATGTCTGCAAAAATGCTTCAGCACTGAAAACAAGAGTGATGTTTACATTTCAACGGTATCTCAATATGTGAAGTGTATTCAATATGATGGTGCATACTCTCATCATCTAACTTTTTCATCACGAATTTTGAAGGAGAGCGAAGGCAATGCATCACTAGAAAAGAATACAAGTGACGAGTGATGACAGTTATTACAAATGACTGAACAAACTGCTGCATTAAGAGCTACGACTCTTTAACAGACTGTTATTTGCTACAAAAACATCTAATAAAATTCTATCAGATGCACTACACGATTTTAGGAAGAAAGAAGGTGTTTTTATCCCTTTGTTATTAGGAAGGAAGGAGATGTTTCGTTACGGTACATGACATAAACTATAGAACGACATGATTACTTTGTACACACTCACGCGATGACCAAGGATGGAGACAGAGATATGATATCACCTAAGACATTGACAGAGTCTACATCTCGAAAATTCACTCTAAGACAAAGATGAAAGAAAAAACGGCGCACCACGAAGGAATTATCCGAATGAGACGAAAATCGGTAGATGTGATGTACATGTACAGATAAACAAATAATGACAACTGCAGAAAAATGGGATGATTTATTCAGGAGAAAGAGCTCCAGAAACTCAGCAAATCAGTAATTTTTTGGCCCACCTCTGTCTCTTATGCAAGCAGGTATTGGCTTAGCACTGATTGATAGAATTGTTGGATGCACTCAAAAGGGATATCGTGCCTAACTGTGTCGAATTGGCGTGTTAGATCGTCAAAATCCCGAGCTGGTTTGAGGGTCATGCCCACAGTACTCCAAACGTTCTACATTGGGAAGAGATTCGGCGGCCTTGCTGGCCTTGGTAGGGTTTGGCATGCATGAAGGCAAGTAGTAGCACTTCTCGCCTTTTGCGTGCTGGCACTACCTTGCACAAAACGTAAGACCAGGATGCTACTCATGAAGGCAAAAAACCGGCGCAGAATCTCGTTGACATACTGCTGTACTGTGAGGGTGCACAGTAGACCATCTCTCCTGGTTCATGGGCAGTACGGCGGGGCACTTCCCGACACATCTTTGCTGGTCATCAGGGCTCAGTTTGATGCGTGACTCAAAACTGAAGGCAGTTCTACTACAATGAATGTGATTCTATGACAAAGACTTGCCTGAAGACGTCCCAGAGAGCAGAAGTATAGCAACCCGACTGTCGTTCGCCATAATAATTTATCATTTATTGTCTTATAAGGTTTCACATACTTTGCAAGCTCAGGGAAGCTTCAAATTGAAGATTCCAGCATCCAAATCCCCGGTATTACTTATTAAAATGCACACAGTTTGCATATTGACAATACGATAAGTATTTTAAATAAGCAGCACTCATTTATAGTGAAAGACTGATTAGATTACTGTGACTGCAAGCTGTATGGAGCTTCAGATTAAGTATTTCCGTATCTAAACTGTCTGGATTATTGATTAAAATTGGCACAACGTAAGTAAACTGTGGGTTAGTTTACGACATTAGTTCTCTAGAAGTACCATGCGCTAAATTCATCGTATATGAGAACTAATGCAGATCAAGTATACAGCTTAAGATAAACCGACATTGATCTGATGTCTAAAAATCACCGAATCTTTGACGCACTTTGCAAGCAAGCTAATCATCTCCTTCTTTAATTGTCTGTACAATTTATTAAAATAAGCGCCTTATTAAATACCCTGCACATCCAGATCACTCTGCAGCCGAGGTTTGTCAACGTATACAATGCATCTTTCCCTCTTCATTTTATCCAGTTCTGGTAAGATTTAATAAAATCATACACAGCTTATCAGTCTTTCATTTTGTTTTCCACAATTTTATGTGATAATCGATTTTTCGTGAAGCTTCTCGTCAGTAGATGTTATTTCGTTGCCGTGTATATTAATGCCCACTGCTTTCGAAGCCAGCAAGACAACTTACCACTCCCCCAATTCATTCGAGTCACTATCCGCCGGCGATTTGTCAGAGACTGCATTCCATTCGTGAAAGTCGTCCTTTTCCTCATCATAAGTATCATCATCATTTCTCTCGTCGTAATCACCCACTTGCATACTTTATGCTTTCATTGTTTTAACTTCTTCATCTTTCTTATTTCACAAAAGTTGCTCCAATCTCTGAAAAGTGGGTCTGAAGTATGGGGTATTGAATTCTCCAGAATTTCGTATTTAATGTGAAACAGCTGAAGGCGATTCACCTCTGGATTTTCTCATCTCTTGCTCATATCCAATTTCCAAGAACTGTGGTATCGAAAACACTATCGGCATTTGAGAAAACCCTTAGAGGAAGCATGCTGCATTAGAAATAAACTGGATCCAAGCATCAACATTTATTTGTATTTCTAAATGAAATCCTAGAGAGAAGTCCAAAGAGAATGTGACTGCAGCCACTTGCTGTAATATCAAGAAATAAAGATATACTACTACTGTGTTTGGAAAATAAAGAAGCGCAGTGTAACTTCTGTATTTAAGAGATGTAGTGTGAGCTACATTGTGAATTGTTGTTTGGATGCCAAGCAAGTAAGAGTGTTAGTACAGTTCAAAACTAATTACGTCACTATTGATTACACATCCTCAAGGTAAGCCATACTTTGTATCTCATAGTTGTTTATTAAGGATTTTCAACATACAGGATAACAATAATTATTCTAAAAACTGATCATCATCTTCTATTGACCACTTGTTATTATTGTGAACTGATCATGAAGTCCATTTGCTATTAATTGGCCACTGACCATGACCAACTACTAACCATCATTGACCACTGACTGTCATTGTACAATGATCATGATTTGTCACTGACTTTCATTGTCTACTGACTGTCATAGAGCGAATGGTGCACATTATTATGTTTCAGAGGGGTACAAAGAGGACTGTAGAAGAATTCAAAAAGGTGAAACGAGCTGTTCCTTGATGGGTGTACGTTAGGTAGGAGGCTGAAAATTTTAAACCAACGTTAGGCATACTGCAAGTGGAATTAAGTAGCGGAAATAAGTTTAAAGACTCATGTACCTTGGTTTCCCAACACACTCCGTCAGTAAAAGTGTGAAATGACACTTATATAGCCTCTTACTGTTAATTAACAGAGGTGTTGATGAGCTATTATTCTCAATTACATACACTAATCCAGTTGTAACCAATTCTGGATTCAGAAAATATTGTAATCAGATTGTCTGGGAAGAGACAAGGGAGAAGCCGTGACGGCATAAAACACAACAGAGCTATTTCCGCCATCTTCGATCTCTGATTTTCAATTCTCGTTTTTAATACTTCGCTGTGATCGGCTGGAGGAATTCGTCATTATAGGCTGATTTATTTTTAATACTTCACAGTAGTCTTTTGCAGACAGAGAAGGGGGGGATGGTTCTTAGCTTCCTACTAGCACAGTTGAGCTACTTCCAGCATTTTGATTCATTCACTATTCGCATTGACATACTGTTACAAGCAATACTTTTATGGATTTACACGAAGATAAGAGTCTTCCGTAATACACATCAGTGTTAATAGTCTCTACAGCTGGAGTATTGTCGCTTTGTTGTCAGGTGGCGGTACTTCACCACATATATTTTTTATTTATTTTTTATTTTGTGATATTCCATCTCCCGTAATCACATGTCCTAAAAAGTCAGCTTTCGCTGAACTGAAACACATCTTTCCATTGTTGACTTAAGACAGTGGTCATTGACGGTGTTCAGTAAATCTTCTAGGACCCCACTTTGTTGCTGCAGCGATTTCTCCGCTGTAAAAGATCATCGGCATATTTAGTTACTCTCACCTTCATAAATTCACTGAGGGTAACATTTAGTCTTCCAATAGAGGCAGGAAACGAGATATTCAGACCAAACGGGAGCCTCCTGAACTCATAGCACTCCCAGAATGCGGGGAATACTGTGTATGCCTACATTCCAATTTTCCAGAATCTACTGCGCAGATCGATCGACGAGAAAACTGAACCACAGTGGAAGTTACGGAGCAATTCCTCCGGCCTCTCTGGTCTATCGGTCTCTGTATCAACCTGTTGATTTCACTAGAGTCTTAAACAAGGTGAACCAACTCGTCCTTCTTTTCCACTGCCTTGATGGGGTTGTCTGCAGCATTATGAATCTTATCTATCATGGTTTCTAACCAGCACTGCAAACGTAATACTCTATCTTCTTCATGCACTGCAGAGACGCTATAGCCTTCGTGAAATGGCTTGCTTTGTAAGCAAGTGCATGTGTAAGGACTCTGTTAACAGAGAAGCTAAGTATGTGACACATCACATCAACACAGATATTACGCAGTTACATTGCAGGAGCCTTCGATACTGGATAGAAATGACGGAGTACTGTCATATAATTGCCTTATTTTCTGAATTTCCTCCCCCATCATAGCTGTACGAAGTGTTCTGCTTGACTGTGACAAATTTCAACCTAATTCCAAAAAAATAGATGGAATGACATACATAGCAGGGAGTGCTACTGGGAGAGAGAGGGGATGGGTGGTGGAATAGGTTAGATCAGGGAGTATAGGTGAGAAGACAGTGGGAGAGCAGGAGTTCAAGGTGAAGGTAGAAGCTAAAATTGTGTCCAAAATGGCAACTGCTGTCATCCTGTTTCCCAAAATCGACATTGAATATTTACTCGATGGGGTGCGCATCAATACAATAAAAAAAACCGAAAATAATTATTTATATTGACTAAATTGCAAACATCCATCTTTCTCGACTGCAGAGACCTAGACGAGGGCCATCTGAAAACGATACATTTTCGGTTTTAAGTTTTCCGGCTGGCGTACACTTCTGTAAGGAGAGCGAACACTGTAGCTGCAGATCGCTCGCACTGTAGTGCGACGCCGGCTGCTGTCATACGGCTGTTTGCCCTGGGCGTTCGCTGGGTAAGTGGAGCGCCAGCAGCCCCGACACCCTCCAGTGGATCTGCAGGCTGCTAACGAATGCGAGCCAGCAGAGCAAGCGTGAAACGCGAGCGCCAGCGGCGCGAAGCAGCGAAGCGGCTCCCCTTACAGGGGCAGGTGGGATCGGGTGTCCGCGAGACAGCGAGTCAGCACCGCCTCGCTGCTCACAGAGTCAAAGGTGGACGACCTTCCGCAGCTTCCTCAAGTCGTACCGTGTTTACAATTGAAGAGGGAGAACAACATATAAACTTCCTGGTTAAAGGTTTCCGGGCACATCAATGCATTGCGTAACTGACCGATAATACAGGGAGAGGCGGACACGCCAGTATACAAAGAGGACGGCAGTATTGGGCTGTGAGTACAGCAAAGATGACAAAATGGTAGATATCGAAATAGACGACAGAGGGATAGAGAAACAATTAAAATAGCTCAAAAGAGGAAAGGCTTCTGGGCCTGATGGGATACCAGTTCGCTTTTACACAGAGTACGCGATGGAACTAGCCCCCCTTCTCGCAGCCGTGTACCGTAGGTCTCTAGAAGAGCGTAGCGTTGCAAAAGATTGGAAAAGGGTACAGGTCATCCCCGTTTTCAAGGAGGGACGTCGAAAAGATGTGCAAAACTATAGACCTATATCTCTAACGTCGATCAGTTGTAGAATTTTGGAACACGTATTATATCCTAGTATAATGACTTTTCTGGAGACTGGAAATCTACTCTGTACGAATCACCAGGGTTTCGAAAAAGACGATCGTGTGAAACCCAGCTCGCGCTATTCGTCCACGAGACTCAGAGGGCCATTGACACGGGTTCCCAGGTAGATGCCGTGTTTCTTGACTTCCGCAAGGCGTTTGATAAAGTTCCCCACAGTCGTATAATGAACAAAGTAAGAGTATATGGACTATCAGACCAAATGTGTCATTGGATTGAAGAGCTCCTATATAACAGAACGCAGCATGTCATTCTCAATGCAGAGAAGTCTTCCGAGGTAAGAGTGTTTTCAGATGTGCCGCAGGGTAGTGTCGTAGGACCGTTGCTATTCACAATATATATAAATTACCTTGTGGATAACATCGGAAGTTCACTGAGGCTTTTTGCGGATGCTGCTGTAGTATATCGAGAATTGGCACAATGAAAAATTGTACTGAAATGCAGGAGGATCTGCAACGAATTGACGCATGGTGCAGGGAATGGCAACTGAATCTCAATGTAGGCAGGAGTAAAGTGCCGCGAATACATAGAAAGGAAGATCGTTTATCATTTAGCTACAATATAGCAGGTCAGCAACTGGAAGCAGTTAATTCCATAAATTATCTGGGAGTAGGCGTTAGGAGTGATTTAAAATGGAATGACCGTATAAAATTAATCGTCGGTAAAGTAGATGCCAGACTGAGATTCATTGGAAGAATCCTAAGGAAGTGCAGTCCGAAAACAAAGGAAGCAGGTTACAGTACACTTGTTCACCCACTGCTTGAATAGTGCTCACCGGTGTGGGATCCGTACCAGAGGGGTTGATGGAGGATATAGAGAAGATCCAACGGAGAGCAGCGCGCTTCGTTACACGATCATTTAGTAATCGCGAAAGCGTTAAGGAGATAATAGATAAACTCCAGTGGAAGAATCTGCAAGAGTAGCTCTGTACGGGCTTTTGTTGAATTTTCCAGGAGCTATCTTCTCCGAGGAGTCAAGCAGTATATTGCTCCCTCCTACGTACATCTCGCGAAGAGACCATGAAGACAAAATCAGAGACATTGGAGCCCACACAGACGCATACCGACAACCTTTCTTTCCGCGAACAATACGAGACTGGAATAGAAGGGAGAACCAATAGAGGTACTCAAGGTGCCCTCCACGACAGACCGTCAGGTGACTTGCGGAGTATGGATGTAGATGTAGATGTAGAAGCAGTAACAGTAGAATGTGTCGGTCAGCAGAGCTCAGTGAATTCGAAGGTGGAACAGTCGTTGTATGTCACATGAGTAACAAATTCATCAGCGACGTTTAAACCGCTCTAAGGCTTCCTAAGTCGAATTGACCGTTCTAGAAATGTTAAGAAACAAAACAGCGAAACAAGGACCAGGCAGACAGGAATCGTCGAGCATTATATCCACATACTTACCCCGCAAGCCACCGTACGGTACGTGGTGGAGGTAGTCTGGATGACTACTTGTCATTTCCTTTCCTGTTCTAGTCGGAAATACAGCGAGGCAAAAACGATTGTCTATATGCCTCCGCTTGAGCACTAATTTCTCGTATCTAATCTTTGTTGTCTTTACGTGCAGTGCATGTTGGCGGCAGTAGAATAGTTTGGCAGTCAGCTTCCAATGCCGGTTTTCTAAATTTTCTGGGTAGTGTAGCTCAAAAAGAGCGTCGCCTTCCCTCCAGGAATTCCCATTCAAGTTCCCACCGTGCTGCTGGACACAACGGACTACAAGAAACGAATGGAGGATCTTCTTAGAGAACATGTTTATAGGGAACTTACGAGTGATTAGACACACAAGATCAGAGGGCCAAGCAAAGTAGAATGAATTAGGACATGGCCAAAAGATTCACACCGCAAGTTCCACAGGTGCCAAGGATATATGGAGGACCGAAGGTCCACAAAGAGGATTTTCTTTTAAGGTCCGTAGTGGATAGCATTAATTCACCGACCTAAATACCTAGCAAAAGTACTCTCATTGAAGCTTCGACATCCAGTTAACCACACAGATTCGTATGCCAAGGACTCCATCGGATTTGTGACTCTTTCAAAAGAAACGTGTGTCTTAGCTACGGATTTGATGGTTAGTTTTGACGTGAAGTCTCTGTTCACGGATGTACCGGTGTCAGACACGACGATCGTCTTAGAGGAACGTGTGGCACCTGACATCTCAGAAGGATAGGAGAATTTTTCTTGAACGGACGGACGATTTAGCTACGGGTTTCTGCTTTCGCACGGTGGAAGAAACAGCTCTCCTGCTAGTACCATTACGCCCAGATTACTGGCTCCAGTATGTTGATAATACATTCATCATCGGTCATATGGTTCCACCAACATCTCAGTCAACAGCATAGTAAGATACAGTTATACATGGAGTTTGAAAAAAATGGGATGCTGCCTTTCCTCGACGTGGAAGTTCACCGAAAACCTGATGGTAAACTTGGCCACAGAGTTTACAGAAAAGCCATCAGCACGGTCAGATACCTCCATACCTCCTCCCACCTTCATCCTACGCGGAATAATTCCTCCCACCACACTTTAACCAGGAAGCCCCACGGTATGAGCGATGACGAACACCTAAAGGCGGAACTGCGAATATGCAGATTCATTCCTGGAGCCAATGGTTACGGCAGGAATATGGTGGATAAAACTACGACGACAAAGCATGAGGGCAAAAGGGAAAAGCAGAAGGAAACCATAATATAGCCCTATTATATACTATGGATCACTGAACTTGTCGGGAAAATTCTCCATTGAGCCGGCATCAAGCCAAGCTTTCGGAGCAATAATAAAATAAAGGATGTTTTATGGTCAGCGAAAGATGCAGTCGACAAGCTAAACACCGCGGGAGTCTATGAAATCGATTGCGAATGTGGAAAGGTGTGTGTAAGCGAGACGGAGAGGTCGATCAGCACACGAACTGCCGAGCATGAAATGTATGTCCATCTGGGACAACGCATCAGGTCAGCGGTGGCATAACACGAGAATGAGTGCGATAAGGAGATAACATTCCGTGAAACCCGTCTACAGGCGAAACTGTTATTTACATTGAGGAAGAAGATTAGAGAGGCGATAGAAATAGCGAAGCGACGCGCCAACATGAACAGAGATGAGAGACACAAGGTTGTGGCGTCCTGTCTGCCAGCAGCGACAACGCTACGGGGCGGCAGCGTGTTGTAGAGCCCGTGGCCAGCGATGTGGAAGGCGTAGAATACAGTTAGCAGAGCCTGTTGTGTTGAAGGTGCGAATGGGGCGGGCTACTGCCTGTCGAATCTCTGGAACAGTTTTGAAGCCAATACCACAATGTGGTTCCTTCATCTTCGGAATCAAATCAGAGTCACAAGGACTTAAGGCTGAAGAGAATGGTGGATGGTACTGTACTTCCCAGTCCCATCGAGCGAACAGAGCAGCCACAGCTAGCGCTGTATGCGCCCGCGCATTGCCGTGCAAAATGATGGGTGGGTTGCGCAGAAAGTGTCACCGCTTATTTCGCAAAGCAGTATGGGTCGCCACGAAAGTCGAAAGTGCGTGAGAGCCCCAGTATGGTGAAAGTTATGGTGATTCTCGTGTACGACTGTGATGGTGTTATCCTAACGCATTACATTCCTCCACGGCAAACAGTCCATGTACAGTATCACCGTTCGTTTTTGGAGCACCACCTGCTCATGTGAGGAAAAGGCAAGATGAGTGTTTGACGAGCGACGCTTTTTAAGACCATATTCATTCAGGGACATAAGTTTCTCAGTCTCAAGGAAGTTTATTTTATTCGAACTGTTTAAGGATTCTGCAGCAGACCGAAGTTAAGGATATTGGTGTATAGTTTTGCGGGTCTTTTCTTTTACTCTTTTCATGTAATGGATTCACTTTCCCTTTTTTCAAGGCACTTGGGACTTCGTGCTGGGATACAGATACACGATAAATGTAGGCTAGGGGCCAATGCCGTAGAGAACCCATCTTTTGGTTGAAGCTCTTTTTTCTCCTCCGTGTTTGCTTTAACAATACGGATGTTTTTGGGTAGGGTCCGTCTCTAGCAAAACACAAATTTGTTTTTTAACCCAAACATGTTTCACTGCAATTGCAACATTTTCAGTGGGCTTTTATTTTTCATCTGTTAAAGGTAAAGAATGTTGTTTTACTGTTTGTATACATGTAATTATTAGTTTTTAAATCGTAATTACAGATATTCCAGAAAAACACATAAATTGTGATTTCATACATGTTTACCACATGGTGTGGTTTTTCTTATGTGTGACACATCAGAAAAACCACATCATGTGGTAAACACTGAAGATTCTGCAGTTGCAATGAAACACGTTTGGGTTAAAAATCCAGTTTGTGTTTTGCTGAAGGCGGACCCCATCCAAAAACAGCCGTTGAGTACTCTTTGTGAAACGATTTTGGGATTCCACTCCGACCTCATGATTTATTTTCTTTCAGATATTTCAGTTGTTTCTGTGCGTCAGGGGTCCGTAATACTAAGGGTGGTTGCTAAATCTCGCATTAAATCAGGGAAAGAATTACTCGTGAGTCCCAAAGTGCTATCAGTAGCCCACGTAGCACAATGAATGTGCGTATGGAGTTAAAATGATTGGGATACGATGGTCGGGCAGTTCCTCATGTGGCACACATTTATGCGGTCAGTGTTAAGTCGGTGAAGACTGACGCCACAGACAGCAGCTGACTGAAAACCAGTGATTTAGACTGGAAAATCTTGCTGTACTCTCTGGAAATCAAATGGTAGGGTTTGGCTTTGGCGAATGGCAGGAGATCGCTATCTGCCGTCATGTGAGGTGCTAATCGTGAACTACAGAAGAGGTTATTTTACGATATAGGTGTGTTTTACGTGGCTACAGACTACATGTGGAAGGATAGGAACACAGGTGACAGCGTTACGAACTTCGTACAGTAAACGAACATTTCGGAGACGATGATTGTTTTACCAGCATGACAATGCAACCTGTCGTAAATCAGCGTCCGTGAGGCATTCTTGGGATGGACTGGCCTGTTCCGAGTCCCAACCTGAACCCTATGAAACACCTTTGGGATGAATTAAAATGTCGACTTCGCGCCGGACCCCAGCGTCCAACATGACTACCGTCTCAGATTTCCGCTCTTCAGGAACAACAGGGTTCCGTTCCTCCACGGACATCCATATAACTCATTGAATACGTCCCAGGTACAATTCAATCCATCATAAAGGTGAAGGGAGAACACAACCGATATTAATGTCCACTAAGAAGAGTTAAGATGCTTTAAATCAAATATTGTTTGCGACCGTAGAGATTTATATGTACAATGCTGGCCCTTAAAATTAGATTCACACCAAGGCAAATACGTGACTGGATTGATGATTTACTGGCACGCTGAACAGAGAACGTCTTCTTAGAGAGCATCCCCTGACGTAAACTTAACCTTAAATGTGTTCCAAGCAAGTATGTTGCGACAGTTAAATCCTGCCTAGTCGTCGTCAAATGTGGGGTGTCTAGGAAACCTGCTTTCACGTATCGCCAGACGACAATTCAAATAAGTCGTATTAATGAGTTTTATTGCAAAAGGAAACAATTACAATACTTTGCTTTGTGATTACACAGATGTGTCGCAGGCAGAGGGCGACCTACAAAATAAACAAGCTTCTTCAGTATCAAAGATTCCTAAGTCGTTGCTCTACAGGTGTCTCAATGTTGAGGCTGCTATTCGACTGGGCCGCGACCAGTCGGGTGTGGTGCTTATGTCCTCTTCACATAGGGGCCGCTGCTGTTACGTTGTCGTGCTGGAGATGGGTCGGTCAGCGTGCGATTGACTGATGTCTTCTCACAGCCATCTCTTATCTCTCTTGCCGGCGCTTGACTTTACGCCATAACAGATACCTCTCCCGTTTACGTAGTACATAAATGATCTTGCAGGCAAAACTAATAGTGACATAACACTTTTAGAACATGACGGGATTATCAGTAATGAAGTACATTCAGAAACAACCACGTAAACCTTTAGTTTCCTCTTAAAAGGATTTGAAATGGTCCATCGTTAGGCAACTTGCTTTAAATTTTCAAAAATGTTAAGTTTTGCGCTTTATAGAAAGAAAGAATGTTGTATCCTATGACTCAATATGAATGTGAAACAATGCGATTCGTTCACCTCATAGAAACACCTGCAGGGAACAATTCGTATGGATATAACATCGAATGATAACACAGCGTCAATCGTACCTAAGGTACGTGACTGACTTCAGTTGATTGATGGAACGCAAGAGCAATGTAATTGGTCCATGAAGAAGTTTGCTTACAGAACTTTCGTGCGACTCCTGCTGAAATATTGGTCAAGTGTTTTCGACCTGTACCAAATACGACCACCAGCTGATATTGAACGTATAACAATAAGAGCAGCACGAATAGTCCCGGGTTTGTTCGAGCTACGGGAGTATGTCACAGAGATACTAACAAACGCTTGTAAGTAGACACAATCTGTGTCGCCAAAGCTTTCTTATCGAGTTTCAGAAAGCAATAACAAGTAACGAATCCAGGAATGCACCGCAATCCGCAACGTATCATTCTCGTAAGGATCGCGAGGCAGCCGCAGAGGGATCTAAGAAGTCATTCTTTTCGCTCTCCACCTGTGAATGGCATCGGGGAAAGCCCTGATGGGTGTTACAAAAGGGGCGTCCTCCCTACCATGGACACTGCAGTGGTTTCCAGAGTATAAATACACATGCAGACAACAAACAACGATATTTTTCACTTTTTGTACATATACATTGTTTTTTGAAAAATATTGATTTGATTGCTAGGTGATTTGTGCGTATGCACGGTGCGAAATTTGGTGTTGGGAGAGAGTGTTGTACCTTGGAAGACTTTTCAGACTTCCGCCAGTTTTCTTATTCCATTTCTAAATAAGAGAATTCACTTTTTGTGTTTTGAAGTCTTTTCCTCAAGTCAAAAAAGTTACTCCGTAAAAGGCAGGTTTTTCGAAATGCCAAAATCTGCTCCAAGGTACTACATGGTCGTGTATCAAGCAACAAAATTCTATTGAAATTTAACAAGTATTGCCATACATAAAATCTTCTCAAAATGCTCATATTAGCTTACTATACTGCGTATTGATGATCAACTAGAGGAAACAAATTAGCTAGGAGTATTATCAAAAAGCAGCTCAAGTTCGAAACAAACCGAAATAGAAAGCGTTAAAACAATAACAAATCTCCCTTTGAGTGGCAGGAAAAACTGTTAAGACGCTGAAGATTATTCATCTGCAGATATCGCATGTTCAAAGTAGAAAATGGTTCAAATGGCTATGAGCACTATGGGACTTTACATCTGTGGCCATCAGTCCCCTAGAACTTAGAACTACTTAAACCTAACCAACCTAAGGACATCACACACATCCATACCCAAGGCAGAATTCGAACCTGCGACCGTAGCGGTCACGCAGTTCCACACTGAAGCACCTAGAACCGCTCGGCAACAACGGCCGGCCCCACGCTTGAATCCTTTCTTCCGATTCAGTGTACAAGATGATGCATGGCCGAAGAAGTATTGCGTAACCGTTCAGTCTCTTATGTAACTAGTTTTACTTACCATAAAATTATATAACTAGAAAAATTAATAATATTTTACAGATAAATTCTACATGTTATACAGTACTTAAATGTGTAGAACTAAAAATATTTAAAAATGATACACTGAACACAACTTAATATCTTACAACGATAAAAAAAAAACAGTAGAAAATGTCGGAAATTGCTTATTGGGGTGTTTACTGCGCGTTCCTTCGTGCGATTCCTCAGTTCCTCAGTTCGTTACTAGACTTATACGAGGACTAGGGAACGTCATGTGTTCGTAGATACGCTGTCAGCAAGGAACAGCACTCTCCCATACAGATTAGCCACCTCTGACAGCAACAACGACCAAAAACCGACATTGATTGAATTGAACCGGGCTGGGAGGAATGTTAGGTGTTAGCCATTCATCGTTGTATCAGTCGCTGCGGCTGACGAGAGGTGATGACAGCTTGTAACTTAACGAGTCTATGGAAACACCCTTCGTGGATCCGAACATAGTAAACAGTTAAAGTTTATAAGGCGGTCGACGACGCGCTGGCAATGGTAGACTTTAACTTTACGAGTCTTGGGAAAATTCTAAGATTAGAGTCAAACATAACAGGGAGTTATGTCTGAGAAAATATAAACAGAAGTCTACAAGGTTGGTAATGGTTTTCGGTAAGCAGGTATGTGGAGGGCCTGCGGAAAAGGCTGGATGATAAGATTTGCGCGAGAGAGCTACTAGGTTTTTCCGGCTGGGCGATTACAGGCGGCCGCAGAACACACGCAATGGACAGCAGGTAGTTGGACCCTGAAGTGTACGAATGGCTAACGGTAAATATAGTGCATGCTTTAACAACATGAGTTAGGCTAGGAAGACGGGTATAGTGAATGCTAGAAATTCGTATAAATATCGTAAAATTAATGAAAAACAGTCTATATCGCAATTGTTACTTCATTTAAAAGGGCCGGTTTGGGTCTAAGGCCAACTTCATAACAGCACCATCAGGCGAAGTCGACGATGTCCACAACCGTCAGTAACGTCAGTCACCATTTTAGATAAAATAACCATTGCGAAATACGCTGTTTTTAATTAATTTTATATAGCTTACAAGACGACTTTTCTCCGCAAATGTTACCAAAAATTTTAAGTAAAAATTGTCCACTGCAATAATGAACGTATTTACTGAAAACAATTCATCCCACTACAGATGTAGACACTTACTGAGTGATAAATAATTTTATGATGCACAGTAAACCATATGGCCCGTAATGGAACTGCGTTGTAGCCATCACTGAGACAAACGGCGAATATTACAATACTGTTGTTAAATATTCTGTAATGTTAAGTTAATATGCATAAGGCTGTCGAGACACATCGTTCTCCACAATTACACAAAAAATGAGGTAGTATGTAGTTAGTAGTGAATCGAGTATATTAATCTATGACCAATGCTGATTACAATATTAATGAGGGTACGCTAGAAGCACAAATAGAGTGTTGTTAATAAGATATTAATTAATAATGACAATAACTTGTGTCAGGAGTTAAATGGTTGCGTAAGTTATTGGAATATATATTTCAGTTTTAGAATCATTAATAAAGGAATGGCGGTCCATTTTTATACGTGTCAAAGTGTTGTGCGAAGTGTGTAACTTGGTGGAGAGCTGCTTGTGCTCTCAGTGGATGAGTTGTCATGACGCTGGTCAATGTTGGTGGTGGAAGATGTGATCTTGCGAAGAGGATGAACAAAGAGAAGGCAGAACTGTTCGGGACATGGATCGAAGACGAGAGACGCTAGTTCTCTGCCATCGAAGAGCACAGCAGAGTGACGTCATTGAATATACGGAGAGATGAGGCGGGTCGCATATAGGACCTATGTTACCGGCGTCTAAGAATGTAGGTCAAGATATTTCAGTCTTGAGTACATGTCATGGATCTGACTGAGGATTCTGTGATGTGCCATGTCACTCTAGAGAATTCAATAGCTGTAGTATATTTCAAACAAAGAACTTAATTTACGTAATAACTGCTTACAGGGTCAGGATTCACTAGGATTTTTGACCTTACTGAATAGGCCATCTGTTCTTTAAAGTTAAATCTGCCTATATCTATTACAAATTTTTGTTTATGTTCATTAATCTATCATTCGCTACTCGTCTACCCTCAATTATTAGAGCGCAGGATCTCCATTTAGTAACATATTTTGCTAATACAGGAACAGGACGTAAAATGATGTACGGTTCGCCTATACAAGTTTTACGAGCCAGGTTTTATTCAGAACGTACATTTTCTTCTCTTTCCCGTTATATGCAGAGCAGTAACATGGCAAACTGATGGCCTGGTATTTGCACTCAGCGAGAGATCTGAGACCTGGAAAATGTGCCATCAGGGTAATAATCGAACTGCGTCTGTCTCGAGGTAGGTGAGGACAACACGGACAAAGTGTAGTTATAAGTTGTTGAAAGGTAACATAATGACTACTTCGAAGTTCGGGTACCATAACAATTTTTTACACGTGAGAAACATACGGTCTGCTGTCCAAATCACAGGCTGTGCAAGACAGAGGTGCAACACCATCCATCACGTCACGTGCAGGATTCATATTACGATAACGAATGCAACTATCCTCGGAAAGTCCACACACGGATACGTTCACGGTGATACTCTACGTGAAACAGGGATTCGTCCGTGATGACAACATGGTACCACATATTTGCCAGCTATTGTCGTGGGCGCACCTCTCATTGGTGGCAGCAACAATAGCCATCGTGCTAACCGTACGTAGTGTTCAGATTTCGTCGCCATCACCATGTGGACAACTGTCTTGCCGCAAACAATCCTCCAGGGCAGAGCGAACGTTGTGGCTGTCCTGTTGAAGGCTAGTTTCTTAGATTCGCTGAGATCCTACACGGTGTTGACTATGGACCTCTTGAAGTCATCGATTTCACATTTTAGCGTGATATCGAGCAATGCCGGCTGATGTGAACACAAAAATCGCGAACGACATTTTCAACGATCCTGCCATTGCCAACTTCCGACGCGTGCGCTTCTCACAAATAGTCAATATTTAAAAGCGGTTTACCAAAGAGACACCCGCTTCTTAACCGTTCCTTATATACGACATGTAGCTGCCCGTTAATCCTACGAATTTTGTATGGTTGCACTGAACTGCAAATAATTTGCATAGCCAAATGCATAGTGCACTACAAGCACGTTGGTTAAATATCTTCAGGAGCTCTAATCTTAATTGCCAGAAATTTTTCGGGCGGTTCTGCCATGACCCTGCGATTCTGTGAAAAACCTAAACTTGCGCATTTTCTGCCACAACTAGCGATGCACAGCAGAAGGCTAACAGACTGTGGAACGCAGACACCACCAAGACTTACATGACCTACGTCCTAATTACGCACTCTGTTCAGAGAAAACGGAACACCTTCAACGACTAGATGTAGGACGTTGTTGCCGGCCAAAGTGGCCGTGCGGTTAAAGGCGCTGCAGTCTGGAACCGCAAGACCGCTACGGTCGCAGGTTCGAATCCTGCCTCGGGCATGGATGTTTGTAATGTCCTTAGGTTAGTTAGGTTTAACTAGTTCTAAGTTCTAGGGGACTAATGACCTCAGCAGTTGAGTCCCATAGTGCTCAGAGCCATTTGAACCATGTAGGACGTTGATATTCACTAGACGTACACATTAGCATGTTGTGCAGAAACTATTAGCACTTGAACCATGTTCGCCCGCGGCTTCAAGGTCAAATCGATACCGCGGCGCTACACCACCTACCGGTAAAATGTGGCTGTAGTACTCGATGTCGCTATTCACCGAAGTTAATGGATCAGTATGACTTAAACAGACGTGCAGGCTGGGCTGCCTCGCAGTGGTATGCGCGAACCGTAACATCAAAGAGGGCGCATTGTTCGCATGCGAGATGTGAGGCAGCCACCCGATAAATACTGCTCGTGTAGGACGAAGTGTTTTGGCAGTTCAACTGGTGTTTGCCGAATGGTTCACGGAAGTCCGTAGAACACGACGAAGTGGTTCAGGTTGCACTACACAGACCATGAAATGGCTCTGAGCACTATGGGACTTAACATCTGAGGTCATCAGTCCCCTAGAACTTAGAACTACTTAAACCTAACTAACCTAAGGACATCACACACACCCATGCCCGAGGGAGGCTTCGAACCTGCGACCGTAGCAGTCGCGTGGTTCCGGATTGGAGCGCTTAGAACCACACGGCCGCCGAGGCCGGCTACATTGACCATCCCTAAGAAGATAGACATGTCATCCTGACGGCACTACAGGACAGATCTGCGTCCTCCTCGACTCTAGTGCTACAGCTTAACAGTGTAACACGCCGTACACTGTCAGGAGTGATAGTCCGTCTCCGTTTTATTTTGTAAGTAGACACAATCTGTGTCGCCAAAGCTTTCTTATCGAGTTTCAGAAACCAATAACAAGTAACGAATCCAGGAATGCACCGCAATCCGCAACGTATCATTCTCGTAAGGATCGCGAGGCAGCCGCAGAGGGATCTAGAAGTCATTCTTTTCGCTCTCCACCTGTGAATGGCATCGGGGAAAGCCCTGATGGGTGTTACAAAAGGGGCGTCCTCCCTACCATGGACACTGCAGTGGTTTCCAGAGTATAAATACACATGCAGACAACAAACAACGATATTTTTCACTTTTTGTACATATACATTGTTTTTTGAAAAATATTGATTTGATTGCTAGGTGATTTGTGCGTATGCACGGTGCGAAATTTGGTGTTGGGAGAGAGTGTTGTACCTTGGAAGACTTTTCAGACTTCCGCCAGTTTTCTTATTCCATTTCTAAATAAGAGAATTCACTTTTTGTGTTTTGAAGTCTTTTCCTCAAGTCAAAAAAGTTACTCCGTAAAAGGCAGGTTTTTCGAAATGCCAAAATCTGCTCCAAGGTACTACATGGTCGTGTATCAAGCAACAAAATTCTATTGAAATTTAACAAGTATTGCCATACATAAAATCTTCTCAAAATGCTCATATTAGCTTACTATACTGCGTATTGATGATCAACTAGAGGAAACAAATTAGCTAGGAGTATTATCAAAAAGCAGCTCAAGTTCGAAATAAACCGAAATAGAAAGCGTTAAAACAATAACAAATCTCCCTTTGAGTGGCAGGAAAAACTGTTAAGACGCTGAAGATTATTCATCTGCAGATATCGCATGTTCAAAGTAGAAAATGGTTCAAATGGCTATGAGCACTATGGGACTTTACATCTGTGGCCATCAGTCCCCTAGAACTTAGAACTACTTAAACCTAACCAACCTAAGGACATCACACACATCCATACCCAAGGCAGAATTCGAACCTGCGACCGTAGCGGTCACGCAGTTCCACACTGAAGCACCTAGAACCGCTCGGCAACAACGGCCGGCCCCACGCTTGAATCCTTTCTTCCGATTCAGTGTACAAGATGATGCATGGCCGAAGAAGTATTGCGTAACCGTTCAGTCTCTTATGTAACTAGTTTTACTTACCATAAAATTATATAACTAGAAAAATTAATAATATTTTACAGATAAATTCTACATGTTATACAGTACTTAAATGTGTCGAACTAAAAATATTTAAAAATGATACACTGAACACAACTTAATATCTTACAACGATAAAAAAAAAAACAGTAGAAAATGTCGGAAATTGCTTATTGGGGTGTTTACTGCGCGTTCCTTCGTGCGATTCCTCAGTTCCTCAGTTCGTTACTAGACTTATACGAGGACTAGGGAACGTCATGTGTTCGTAGATACGCTGTCAGCAAGGAACAGCACTCTCCCATACAGATTAGCCACCTCTGACAGCAACAACGACCAAAAACCGACATTGATTGAATTGAACCGGGCTGGGAGGAATGTTAGGTGTTAGCCATTCATCGTTGTATCAGTCGCTGCGGCTGACGAGAGGTGATGACAGCTTGTAACTTAACGAGTCTATGGAAACACCCTTCGTGGATCCGAACATAGTAAACAGTTAAAGTTTATAAGGCGGTCGACGACGCGCTGGCAATGGTAGACTTTAACTTTACGAGTCTTGGGAAAATTCTAAGATTAGAGTCAAACATAACAGGGAGTTATGTCTGAGAAAATATAAACAGAAGTCTACAAGGTTGGTAATGGTTTTCGGTAAGCAGGTATGTGGAGGGCCTGCGGAAAAGGCTGGATGATAAGATTTGCGCGAGAGAGCTACTAGGTTTTTCCGGCTGGGCGATTACAGGCGGCCGCAGAACACACGCAATGGACAGCAGGTAGTTGGACCCTGAAGTGTACGAATGGCTAACGGTAAATATAGTGCATGCTTTAACAACATGAGTTAGGCTAGGAAGACGGGTATAGTGAATGCTAGAAATTCGTATAAATATCGTAAAATTAATGAAAAACAGTCTATATCGCAATTGTTACTTCATTTAAAAGGGCCGGTTTGGGTCTAAGGCCAACTTCATAACAGCACCATCAGGCGAAGTCGACGATGTCCACAACCGTCAGTAACGTCAGTCACCATTTTAGATAAAATAACCATTGCGAAATACGCTGTTTTTAATTAATTTTATATAGCTTACAAGACGACTTTTCTCCGCAAATGTTACCAAAAATTTTAAGTAAAAATTGTCCACTGCAATAATGAACGTATTTACTGAAAACAATTCATCCCACTACAGATGTAGACACTTACTGAGTGATAAATAATTTTATGATGCACAGTAAACCATATGGCCCGTAATGGAACTGCGTTGTAGCCATCACTGAGACAAACGGCGAATATTACAATACTGTTGTTAAATATTCTGTAATGTTAAGTTAATATGCATAAGGCTGTCGAGACACATCGTTCTCCACAATTACACAAAAAATGAGGTAGTATGTAGTTAGTAGTGAATCGAGTATATTAATCTATGACCAATGCTGATTACAATATTAATGAGGGTACGCTAGAAGCACAAATAGAGTGTTGTTAATAAGATATTAATTAATAATGACAATAACTTGTGTCAGGAGTTAAATGGTTGCGTAAGTTATTGGAATATATATTTCAGTTTTAGAATCATTAATAAAGGAATGGCGGTCCATTTTTATACGTGTCAAAGTGTTGTGCGAAGTGTGTAACTTGGTGGAGAGCTGCTTGTGCTCTCAGTGGATGAGTTGTCATGACGCTGGTCAATGTTGGTGGTGGAAGATGTGATCTTGCGAAGAGGATGAACAAAGAGAAGGCAGAACTGTTCGGGACATGGATCGAAGACGAGAGACGCTAGTTCTCTGCCATCGAAGAGCACAGCAGAGTGACGTCATTGAATATACGGAGAGATGAGGCGGGTCGCATATAGGACCTATGTTACCGGCGTCTAAGAATGTAGGTGAAGATATTTCAGTCTTGAGTACATGTCATGGATCTGACTGAGGATTCTGTGATGTGCCATGTCACTCTAGAGAATTCAATAGCTGTAGTATATTTCAAACAAAGAACTTAATTTACGTAATAACTGCTTACAGGGTCAGGATTCACTAGGATTTTTGACCTTACTGAATAGGCCATCTGTTCTTTAAAGTTAAATCTGCCTATATCTATTACAAATTTTTGTTTATGTTCATTAATCTATCATTCGCTACTCGTCTACCCTCAATTATTAGAGCGCAGGATCTCCATTTAGTAACATATTTTGCTAATACAGGAACAGGACGTAAAATGATGTACGGTTCGCCTATACAAGTTTTACGAGCCAGGTTTTATTCAGAACGTACATTTTCTTCTCTTTCCCGTTATATGCAGAGCAGTAACATGGCAAACTGATGGCCTGGTATTTGCACTCAGCGAGAGATCTGAGACCTGGAAAATGTGCCATCAGGGTAATAATCGAACTGCGTCTGTCTCGAGGTAGGTGAGGACAACACGGACAAAGTGTAGTTATAAGTTGTTGAAAGGTAACATAATGACTACTTCGAAGTTCGGGTACCATAACAATTTTTTACACGTGAGAAACATACGGTCTGCTGTCCAAATCACAGGCTGTGCAAGACAGAGGTGCAACACCATCCATCACGTCACGTGCAGGATTCATATTACGATAACGAATGCAACTATCCTCGGAAAGTCCACACACGGATACGTTCACGGTGATACTCTACGTGAAACAGGGATTCGTCCGTGATGACAACATGGTACCACATATTTGCCAGCTATTGTCGTGGGCGCACCTCTCATTGGTGGCAGCAACAATAGCCATCGTGCTAACCGTACGTAGTGTTCAGATTTCGTCGCCATCACCATGTGGACAACTGTCTTGCCGCAAACAATCCTCCAGGGCAGAGCGAACGTTGTGGCTGTCCTGTTGAAGGCTAGTTTCTTAGATTCGCTGAGATCCTACACGGTGTTGACTATGGACCTCTTGAAGTCATCGATTTCACATTTTAGCGTGATATCGAGCAATGCCGGCTGATGTGAACACAAAAATCGCGAACGACATTTTCAACGATCCTGCCATTGCCAACTTCCGACGCGTGCGCTTCTCACAAATAGTCAATATTTAAAAGCGGTTTACCAAAGAGACACCCGCTTCTTAACCGTTCCTTATATACGACATGTAGCTGCCCGTTAATCCTACGAATTTTGTATGGTTGCACTGAACTGCAAATAATTTGCATAGCCAAATGCATAGTGCACTACAAGCACGTTGGTTAAATATCTTCAGGAGCTCTAATCTTAATTGCCAGAAATTTTTCGGGCGGTTCTGCCATGACCCTGCGATTCTGTGAAAAACCTAAACTTGCGCATTTTCTGCCACAACTAGCGATGCACAGCAGAAGGCTAACAGACTGTGGAACGCAGACACCACCAAGACTTACATGACCTACGTCCTAATTACGCACTCTGTTCAGAGAAAACGGAACACCTTCAACGACTAGATGTAGGACGTTGTTGCCGGCCAAAGTGGCCGTGCGGTTAAAGGCGCTGCAGTCTGGAACCGCAAGACCGCTACGGTCGCAGGTTCGAATCCTGCCTCGGGCATGGATGTTTGTAATGTCCTTAGGTTAGTTAGGTTTAACTAGTTCTAAGTTCTAGGGGACTAATGACCTCAGCAGTTGAGTCCCATAGTGCTCAGAGCCATTTGAACCATGTAGGACGTTGATATTCACTAGACGTACACATTAGCATGTTGTGCAGAAACTATTAGCACTTGAACCATGTTCGCCCGCGGCTTCAAGGTCAAATCGATACCGCGGCGCTACACCACCTACCGGTAAAATGTGGCTGTAGTACTCGATGTCGCTATTCACCGAAGTTAATGGATCAGTATGACTTAAACAGACGTGCAGGCTGGGCTGCCTCGCAGTGGTATGCGCGAACCGTAACATCAAAGAGGGCGCATTGTTCGCATGCGAGATGTGAGGCAGCCACCCGATAAATACTGCTCGTGTAGGACGAAGTGTTTTGGCAGTTCAACTGGTGTTTGCCGAATGGTTCACGGAAGTCCGTAGAACACGACGAAGTGGTTCAGGTTGCACTACACAGACCATGAAATGGCTCTGAGCACTATGGGACTTAACATCTGAGGTCATCAGTCACCTAGAACTTAGAACTACTTAAACCTAACTAACCTAAAGACATCACACACATCCATGCACATCCATGCCCGAGGGAGGATTCGAACCTGCGACCGTAGCAGTCGCGTGGATCCGTACTGGAGCGCTTAGAACCACACGGCCACCGCGGCCGGCTACACTGACCATCCCTAAGAAGATAGACATGTCATCCTGACGGCACTACAGGACAGATCTGCGTCCTCCTCGACTCTAGTGCAACAGTTTAACAGTGTAACACGCCGTACACTGTCAGGAGTGATAGTCCGTCTCCGTTTTATTAAGGCATGAGGTACGTGCGCGTCGCGCACTTCTCCGCCTATCATTGATGAATGTGCAGAAATAAGCTAGACGGCAATGGTGCGTGGAAAGGCGTCAAGGGGGGACAGGAATAGTACCAGATAGTGTTTTCGGACGAATCCAAGTTCTGTTTGATTGGAAATGATGGCCGCATTTTGGTTCACCGTAGACAGGAGAAGCGAAATCACAGTGACTGCATTCGCACAATACATACAGCGCCATCTCAAAGCCTTATGGTGCGGGGTGCTACGGGGTACAACCACAAACCACAGTTGGCCTGTGTCCAGCGCACTGTGACATCCAGCGACCTGGAGTCCTACCCAGTCTGCACAACGCCCCAGATGCCATTTTTCAGCAAGACAATGTGCAACCACACGTTGCTGCACGAACAACGTGCCTACCTGTTGCCACAGGATGTCAGCCCTTTTTCGTGGCCCGCCAGATCAGCAGACTTATAGCCAATCGAAAATGTGTGGGGTATGGTGAAACGACTTGTGCACCACTGTGGCCCAGTGCCAACCACCATAGATGAACTTTGGAACCAGGTGAATGCAACATAGGCAGTTACACCACAAGATACCATTTACGTCTTATACGCGTCAATGCTACCACGTATGGAGGAACCTGAGTCTACTGAGTAACACTCACTGAACGTAGGTGACAGAAACAAAATTCACACCACATACATGAATACAAACTTATGAAGATTGGGTATCTGTCATTCTGAAGCGTCATCAAGAAAAAATAAAGCGTATAAAAGCAACTGTTTGCAGCTAATTTATTGTAAATTAACTTCAGTTTCCACAGTTGCAGTGCTCTAATATGTCCACAATGGACAACGTGAATACGAAAAACAATAGGAAAGCGAAATACTGCTGTAAGATACACAATCCTAGTCGACCAGCACTTATGAGTAACACGGCGAGTTTCGGACTCGGACAGATCATTGGAGTTTTTTAAATTTAGTCTGTTAACATCCACAAACACTATTAGCCGTAGTCTTTTAAATATTTCTCGAAAAATACGAGGGTGAGTCAAATGAAAACCTTAAATTTTTTTTTTTTAAATCTTATTTACTGTGCAGAAGTGGTACAAAGCTGTTTAACTTTTCAACATAATCTCCCCCACGCTCAATGCAAGTCCTCCAGCGCTTACAAAGTGCATAAATTCCCTTAGAAAAACATTCTTTTGGTAGTCCGCTGGACCACTCATGCACCGCGTGGCGTACCTCTTTATCAGAATGGAACTTCTTTCCTCCCATCGCGTCTTTCAATGGTCCAAACATATGGAAATCACTTGGGGCAAGGTCTGGTGAGTATGGTGGAGGAGGAAGACACTCAAAATGCAGGTCGGTGACTGTTACAGCTGTTGTACGGGCAGTGTGAGGCCTTGCATTGTCAGGTTGCGAAAGGACACCTGCTGAGAGCAGTCCACATCACTTTGATTTGATTGCAGGCCGCAGATGATTTTTTAGGAGTTCTATGTATGGTTCACTGTTGACAGTGGTCCCTGTAGGCACGTAATGCTCCAAAATGACGCCTTTTTCGTCCCAAAAGAGATTCAGTATAACCTTCCCTGCTGATGGTTCTGTGCGAAATTTCTTTGGGTTTGGTGATGAGGATGGCGCCATTCCTTGCTCGCTCTCTTCGTTTCCGGTTGGTGGAAGTGAAACCCGGTTTCGCCCCCAATAACGATTCTTGCAAGAAAGCCATCACCCTCTCATTCAAAGCGCCGAAGAAGTTCTTCACAAGCATCAACACGTCGTTCTCTCATTTCAGGAGTCAGCTGCCGTGGCACCCATGTTACAGACACTTTGCGAAACTAGAGCACATCATGCACAATGTGGTGTACTGACCCATGACTAATCCGGAAACATGTTGCAATGTCATTCAGTGTCACTCGGCGGTTTTCCTTCACTACGGCTTCAACTGCTGCAGTGTTCTGCGGAGTCACAACTCGTTGTGCCTGACTTGGACGAGGAGCATCTTTTACTGAAGTCACACCATTTTCGAACTTCCTACTCCATTCGTAGACCTGCTACTGCGACAAACATGCGTCACCGTACTGAACTTTCATCCGTCGATGAATTTCAATAGGTTTCACACCTTCACTACGCAAAAGCCGAATAACAGAACGCTGTTCTTCCCTGGTGCAAGTCGCAAGTGGGGCGGCCATCTTTATAATGCTACTGCGACGGTGTGTGTGGATCTGCACTATGCTGCCATCTACAGGCCATTCTGCACGCTGTTTGTAGCACGCTTACCAACTTAAAGGATAACGGCGCGAAATTTCGAATTGTTATTACTAATCTAAGGTTTTCATTTGACTCACCGTCGTACTTTCGATGACCGATCGCACAGGTCCGGGACATTTCTGCAATAGTAAATGGATGAATCCTTCATTTCTTTGTTCAGTTTAATAAGTTTAAAAGTCTCTTGAGCTTAATGTATATCAGCTATATTGGACACAAGCCAACTACAAGAATTAGAAGAGCAGAATGGCGATTACCTGAGAACGCGTCACGGGCGCATTGGAGAGCGAGCGCCACGCTCTCCCACGAATTTCTTCCTCGGGCCGAATTGAAACAAACCGCGGGCCTCATCTGGCCTGCGTACCGCCTGTTGCCCGCCAGTGCTCTGTTCGTTTCGCTCACGTTCGCCTTGAAGTGCTCAAAATACGCTTGACCAAAAATTCAATACGTGCCTCAGCAGCGTAAGCGAAAAGTTAATGTACCGAAGGATGCAGAATTAATTGTCAAATTGTTCGTGCCATAATTCGCAAATGAAAACCTTCAAAATTTTTAAAATGTTATTTACTGTTCAGAAGTGGTACAAAGCTGTATCACTTTTCAACATAACGCCCCCCTCCCCCCACGTTGGACTTGATGTATCATTGTGATGAAGCTAATGCTCTAGCAGACTAACTACTTACACGATTGCCAGTAAATGAATCTAGCGAGAGTATGGGGCGCGCACACACACACACACACACACACACACACACATGTGGTATGCTCATTTACAAAATGTTCCAAACCCCTGAAATCTAATTTTTAACAGGAGAGGAAAAATCGTTTTACAGCCACAGTAGCATCAGGATATGTTTTTTAGCTTTGTTGTTACATTGAGACAGATACTGTGACATATCACGCCAAGTGTCTCTGCTTGATATTTATTTGTCCCATTGTTACTGCATGCATGAAAACAGATTTAGTTCCTTTTTGTAGCAAATTGTATTAGGTTTGGAAACTGTTATTCTGGAGATTCTATTGGTGATTCACAGTATTCATCTGACGTATTAAACTCCAAATGTAATTGATAATTCACAATCAACATAAAAAGAAACGTCAGACAAGATCTTATAACAGACAATGTCGTGTAAGTAAATATCGGCCATGTTGTATGTGACATCATTACCAGGACGACCAACGAATGGGTGCTGGGACATGGTACTTCTTGGAAACGAAATAAGACAGGATTTTAACACTCTTCGCCACGGGCAGTAAGTCTTAAGGTGAAATATATAATGGATACGGTACATTCTGCAATTCGTAACAGCATAACCGTTCTTATTACATAAGCAATGGTTCTACGTAGAGCTGCCATCTGTTATCTCATTTTTCAATTCTTTGGGGTTTTGATCCTTTTGAAAATGAGCTTCTCGCATATAAGAATGGTGTAAAAGCTATCAGTACAGCTGTTTCTATTTGCGACTAAGCACTGTGTACTGACAAGCATTGCCTCAGTATTTACGTCGTTTGCAGATTAATAATTATAGTAATTACAAGTTAGGTTGGTTATTAAGTCCTAGTATGTGTGGCAAGAGAGAGCTATCAATGCTTATTTCTCCATGGACAGCAGGTCAGATGTTGAACTCTGGATGCGTGGACGCTAAAAGTTAAGTCTATACTGTCAGGTGTAGTTCACTTAGTGATGCTGTTACGCCCATCCATAAAACATTACGTCGTAAAGTCTGTGATGTGTTTGTGGGAATAGCGTTCGACGCAGAGAAAAAACAACCAACACACTGATGTGTGAACTCAGTAAGGTACCACTACAAACGTAATTGCACTTACACCTGTTACACCCTCTGTGTGTGTGTGTGTGTGTGTGTGTGTGTGTGTGTGAGAGAGAGAGAGAGAGAGAGAGAGAGACAGTCTGACAGACAGAATGACCGAGAATAATTTTCTGTCACATGTATTCTTGTTATCATGTTATTGAAAATAATTCTTACCCCCTTCTTTGTAACACACATTTCATAAGATGTTCAATTCTATCCACCAATAACGAGCGAGGTGTCCCTATTGTTAGCATACTTGACTCATATCCACCCAGTCATCTCGATTTTCCCTGACTCCCACATATTTAGTTATGTTAGCTTTACGATGTTTGAGTTGAAATGGACGGCCGATTCCTTTCCTCATTACCATCCAACAGAGATTTTGCTCTGTTTGCAATAGCTTTGTCGGAACACTATATTTCAGACTTCCTACTTTTTTTCACAATACAATGCTCCACAACAGACATGCTCTTTGAGCAAATTTTTGCACAATTCCATGTCAATTTTCATTGCAGTTTTACCAGAAAAGTTCTTCTCCAGTGTCGAGGTAATTCTGTTACGCTCATTTCTTTGACCGACTTAAGGAATCTTACATTCTAGTTGAATGACTCTTGTCTGTTTATTGTGCCTACTACTGTGGTTTCCTCAAAATTAATATTAATGAAGTTGCAGTAGCGTATCTACTCTCCGTCATAGCTTTCGTCTTAGGTTTACTTATTCATAATCGATTTTGTGCGTCAGATATACTGTCTGCTAAAATCTACAAGGATTGTATGTCATCCTACCTCTACATCAGAGACACTGTGTCGTCGAAGAGTTCTAGCACTCTTCCTATGAAACATCATTGACTTCTTCGGCATACAAACGAAGTAATAATGCTTATAAACTAGAGCTAAGCGTTAGACTGTTCTTAAAACATAATAATGTTTCTGTATTTCCAGTTAAACAACAATCTTTTAATTTTGACGTTTTAATGCATAGCTTCTTTTGGGGATCATGCATCTGTGGTTCTTGGAATTTGAAGCACCTCATTTAATCTTCCGTTGTCGAATGCTCTCTACGAAAGGAACCTTAGTTTATTCCTTTTTGTTACCTCCATTAGTAATCGAAACATCAGAATAGTTTCTACGGTTATTTATTTTTCTGGTGCCCTGAAAGTAGTTTAGTCACTGAAGCATGAGGCTCTAACCTTCCATTCTTATATAATCCCTCTGAGTTCAATGTTCAACATGAATCTCTGCTGCAGTGTTGACATTATTGTTGCCATTAGTGATGGAAGCTACAATCACATGCATTCCGCTTGAGCTGGTCAGAAAGCCATTGTCTTCGCTGGTGGAACAACATGTCTGCAGATTCCATTGAAATTTTCGGCTACTGCCAATAGCTTTGAATAGTTGGCTTACTGAAGGTAAGTCGAAATAAAAAAGTTACATGTGCACGCCAGTTGTAGAAGTGTTCAAACAGTTTCATTCAGTTATTGGAAAGCTAAAAAGACTATTCCTGTAGATGATAGGGATTATGCGTGACAGCACAAATACCTGCAGAATCAAGTGTAATGATTGAAATTTTAGAAAACAAGTTTCATTAATGAAATTAGGGATACATGTGAACAGTAAAATAAAAAGGGCGGTTTTATTTCGCATTGTAGCTTTTCATTTGAACATAACATACAGTTGCTCAGAATGTTCTATAAATGTGTTGAGGTTTTGTCTTTTGTCATACGGTTGAACTTTTAAATGTGTAACAGTTTGAAGTAATTACCATGTACAGAGGAAACTGTGTTAAATGAAAGTCAGTTGTGGCCTGTTTTTCTACTTTTCCTTTAGTCATACATTTCCACTGAAAAGACACGTAAGTAAGTGTGTAAAAGTTTTTTTTAATTACCTTGCATAACGCAGTTTAGACTTTTTCATTCTTATTTGTTTTAATGAGGATAGAAGTATAATCATTTAAATTTTAAGAATACAAGGGAAAAAACACAGTAAACTGGGAAACTGGATGACAATTATTTTGCTCTATAAAGGGTAAAACAAAACACGTAAAACTTGGAAATTTGTAACAAAGTAATAACAGCCTATGTCACTAAGGAACACGACGTCAATCCATATTTGTGGATGACGAATTTTACTCTCCTTTCCTTGTCTTAGATTTCTGTCAGGCTATCACAATTAAAGGTTAAAAGTTAAAAAATTCCTCATAAACTATGTGGAAATTAAATATCGCAGTACACATTTGTACAAGGTTAGGTTACAAAAGGTGCTAAGAGTGTCACAAAGTTGACCTGTTTTACGATACCAAACTAACCACGGAGTGTGCCTCTGCAATGTTCCTTTCCAATCTTCTGCACAGTTCTTAGTCATCAGTGGTCAGATGCCAAGCCCACCACACTATAATTTGCTAGTATATTACACTCGAGGGGGATTTATTTTTAGGCATACAACGCCATATTTTTCGCTCAGAGGTTATTGTAGCCTTTCGAGTTCCTACGTGTCCCCCTGATATTGATAACCCATTCGGGCTGAACTCATGTGAGTCACTGCTCTCTCAAACTCTTGGCGTGGTACCGGATTAGCTGCTACTTACATATTGCTAGCTTCTTCTGCGCAGTCCTACCCTATCGTGCTTCCCTTAAATGTACTGTATTACTGTGATCTATCTGCCTGATACCCTGCTTTGAATTATGCTTCCTGTCTACAACTATTTGGATAATACGTCCTTCTTCCAAATTAGATTTTAACTTCTGCAGACGGTGTAAAGCAGACGACTATGAAATAGTTCTGTTTAATGGCATACTATTCTCGTTAATGACCTGTAACATCGCGAAACCAAACAGAAGATACAGAATTTTCGTCAGATTGATTAACACTACAAATAATTCTTTACTTTTCAAAATCTGATTACAATATACTAAATCCTGCACAGGAAAAGACACATTTTCTCCATGACAGTAACAATTACGTAAAATCGTGTACTTAGATAGTGTTAATGATACAGTAAGAAATTATGAAAAATTGTAAACTTACATTGGGTTAATGGAAAATTTTAATTTCTGTATTAATAGGAACTTCAGCAGCCGGCCGCTGTGGTCTCGCAGTTGAGGCGCTCAGTCCGGAACCGCGCGGCTGCTACGGTCGCAGGTTCGAATCCTGCCTCGGGCATGGATGTGTGTGATGTCCTTAGGTTGGTTAGGTTTAAGTAGGTCTAAGTTCTAGGGGACTGATGACCATAGATGTTAAGTCCCATAGTGCTCAGAGCCATTTGAACCATTTTTTTTAACTTCAACAAGAATTGCTAAGGTATACACCTTCCTGGACTTCTGAATTCAGCGACGTTTGCTCTATGAGTAATATTAGACCTCAGAGAATCAAGTGCCGAATAGTTACGTAATTCTGTCGACCTTAATTCATTGTAGTAACAGTTTTGTTAGTCAATCCCTCTCTCAATGCAATCGTCCGATTATAAACTCAAAAATGCACCGCCCTGTCAGCGTTTCCCATAATCTACTCATGAGTCTTTCCATTTCACTTCTTCAGTTTATCATCACTTATCTTTGATACCATCGTCACCTGGTTGACTTCCACTGCTGTCGCACTTGAAATATTTCGAAAGTTTCATTATTAATTTCCTCTCTCTTGTGAATTTTGTATACCTAACAAGAGAGGTGTCTTCTTTCAGATGCGCACTGGTTTTCGCCGCCGTCCGGAATAATCGCTCTTGACGCACTTTTCAGCGCTCAAATATCCGAGCGCTTTCTCATTGTTTAATGCTTTCCAGTGTATCTACCTAAAGCCGTCATCTTAACAACTTTGTGGTGACCGTGCGGTTCTAGGCGCTTCAGTCCGGAACCGCGAGGCCGCTACGGTCGCAGGTTCGAATCCTGCCTCGGGCATGGATGTGTGTGATGTCCTTGCGTTAGTTAGGTTTGAGTAGTTCTAAGTTCTAGGGGACTGATGACCTCAGAAGTTAAGTCCCATAGTGCTCAGAGCCATTTCAACCTTTTAACAACTATCCTCAACAAGCCTTTGCAAAATTTAGTTCGTCTCAGTACCTCACATCACCTAACTTCATTGAAAAAGTCGCTGTCTCACTTTCAAAGCTTCGTTCAGCTTAAACCAATTTACACCATTACATCTAACGTTTCATCAGAAATCCAATTATCTCGTAAAACCTCGCGGCTCGCTCTATTCTGATCGGGCTTACAACAAAATAGTACAGTCTATTCCTTCTTCTCATACTTGCTCTGTGCACATTTATTCCAATGCTGTCAACGTAATTTTACCAATTTTATCTGGCGTAGAAAGAGAACGTATATTTCACCAAATTTTGAAATTAACATTACCACAGTTTCTGATAGCATATCATGTCAACGATAATATCCCATTCAGATCCAAATACCACTAGCACAGCAAGATCTAAATGTATGTGTCATCGACGATCAGCTGAGTTAAAGCTTGTCTTACACTGACTCCCACGTTCAACTTCTAATATACGCCTTACAGAACTTTTTTCTATATTTTCTCTCTTTTCTTGACATTTACAGCAATACTAAAAACATACAAATCTATAAGAGGTTCTAACAATGCATGTGTTTCCGTCAGTTATCTACATAATAGTTACCTTAAGTTCGAGAGTCACTGTCTGCATCTGACTGTACATTTTGTGTCTAATAACTCCTGTGCGTGGCAAAATGTTTCATGTCTCCACATCCACATAATTTTAATTTGACAATTGTGACCTGACGCGCGTCGTAGTGCGTGAAAACTGATCTCTTGACCACCCTCATCGTGTCTAGCCATCCAATGGATTCCTACAACGTTCACCATCAACAGCGAGTTGTATTTGTGTCAGAAAGTGTGTCTTTATTGTAGTTCATCACTGGATAAGTTGCGTCTTACTACTGCCAATTAGTGCCAAGCCAGCACATTTGCAGGTGCCTTTAGGACTACTGCTAACTTCAACCACAACTTCGCTTGTGCCACCAAAACTGTTGTGTCTAATAATCCTGCATACTCAGTTTGCTAAACAAACAGTCAAACAACTGACATTAATGAGTAACTAATGTAATGAATTACAACATAACAAGCACAAATAATTAACTCTGATCTGAGAATTCTTGTAGTCTTTTATACATGATCTTCCACAAGTGCAATTACACAGATGTGTCGCAAGTAAAGGGCAACATACAAAATAATGTCTCCTTCTTAATAGACATCAGTCGGGCACGGTGCTTATGTCGTCTTCACCTAGGAGCCGCTGCTGTCGCGTTGTCGTCCTGGAGGGAGGGAGGTCAGCGTGCGATTGGCTGGCCTCTTCTCACAGCCTTCTCTTCTCTGTCTTTCCCGACTGGCCTGCCGGCGCTGACTTTACGCCACAACAAAAACTACTTCCTTGAGTATCATCTTACATTTAGCTACGACTGTCTCGTGCATTTTATCGGCACCATTCAAGATTATTTCGCATATGTCGACTATATAAACGCGCGCGGTCTACCACTATCTGCACTGCTTAGTGTCCTGCAAAATATTCTGAGGAGTTTCTTCCCGGATGTGTTTCAAACATTTGCAAACATATCTTGGTATTTTTTCCAGTTGCTCTAACTCTTTATTTCACTGGGTGACCTTTGGTATACGAGAATATCTTCCATCAGCAAGGCAAACAGCTTCATTACCTCTTCATTTTCTGCACGTCTTCTGGGTTGAACTGTGCCCACGCAATTAACATCTCTAATATCTTAGTCCCTCTTGTGCAATCTGTCCGACTTCCAGTATTTTTTCTTCCACTGAAGAACTAATGTCTCGGCAGACGGGGCTAAGATCAAGTTGCTTCATGTCGAAACACATAACACGTCAAAAAATTTAATACATACGTCTATCACTAAGAAAGAAACACAGAATGACCAAATATAGGGATTCAAGAGTGAAATGAGAAGTAGAATACCATAATTATGCGCAACGAAATGACATACAACATTCATTCCGGCGTCGTACAGGTGAGTTTAGTGTTAGCTACTTAATATGTCAATTTTCTGCTCTGTCAGCGTGCTTTTTCGTTTACAGAAATAAATGCAACTTGTACGGCGGCGTACTGAAAAGTAATGCCCCCAAATTTTTTATGTGAAATCTGCTGATGCTTTATAAATGAAACAAACGCTATTTTCTCATCCTTATCAGCCACGGCAACTCATTTGCAGTGCTCTGCGGCCAGAGAGCTCGGAACTGTAGCGTGAAACATGGAGTTGTGAACCGTAACTATGGCGGTTCGCGAGAAACAGCGTACTGTAATCAGTCTTTGAATTCTAAGAGTTCATCTACACATGGACCACCCGCTCCTTCAGCACAAAAGTGTCAGCCGACATACGAGCTCTGTGACATCATCAGCAGGCCCCATCCGATTTCTATGTCACAAAAACTTAAGAAACACCTTCGACGACTTCACTTTGCTAGTGATGATGCGATGCAAGCAGAGGTGGGGTTGCGTCTCCGTCAACAATGTCAAACATTCTACAGTGGGGCTAACAACGAACTGGTCCTCGCTGGGAGAAATGTGTTTGCCGCCAGGATGACTATGTTGCGGTGATGAAGAATAGAGACGTTTGTTTCATTTAAAAAGCTTTAAGAGGTTTCACATAAGAAATTACGAGGCATTTCTGTTCAACTGGCCTTCGTAGTACAGGAATGAGCAGTCCAGGAAAAAAATCGCAGTGCAACATTATTTGTGCCTCCAGTGACTTACATACGATGGGCGATTGTCTGCCTATGGACCAGATTTGAACGCAAGGTATGTTGCTGGGTTGCGGCGAACCACGATAATTTGATAATGATAATTACTCTTATCTACAAGAAAAGAGCAATGGAAATATAAATGAGGGTGGAAAGCTCTCAGAGATGAACTTTCCTAGATAGTAAGTGTGACAAATACGGCCTTTACAGAAGAACAGTAAAATTTTTTACAAACACAGTGGAACCTCATGTTTAAAACACTATTTATTTTTAACTCCTTGACATTTTATGATACGACCTGTATTCTAGTTTTCTATTTCATTAGTAAGATATTGACTTTTACCGTAAAATTGATACAGTGTACAACTTTTACAGTTAAAGATTTATCTTTATCTACATCTACATTTATACTCTGCAAGCCACCCAACGGTGTGTGGTGGAGGACACTTAACGTGCCACTGTCCTTAACTCCCTTTCCCGTTCAAGTCGCGTATCGTTCGTGGGAAGAACGACAGCCGGAAAGCCTCCGTGCGCCCTCGAAATTAGAAATCTCCTCGGGAGGTTTAAGTAGGGCGAAGGAATATATTCGATACCTCATCCAGAAACGCACCCTCTCGAAACCTGGAGAGCATGCTACACCGTAATGCAGAGCGCCTCTCTTGCAGAGTCTGCCACTTGAGTTTGCTAAACATTTCCGTAACGCTATCACGCTTACCAAATAACCCTGTGTCGAAACGCGCCGCTCTTCTTTGGGTCTTCTCTATCTCCTCTGTCAACCCGACCTGGTACGGATCCCACACTGATGAGCAATACTCAAGTATAGGTCGAGCGAGTGTTTTGTAAGCCACCTCCGTTGTTGATGGACTACATTTTCCAAGGACTCTCCCAATGAATCTCAACCTGGCACCCGCCTTACCACTTAATTTTATATGACCATTCCACTTCAAATCGTTCCGTAAGCATACTCCCAGGTATTATACAGAAGTAATTGCAACCAGTATTTGTTCCGCTATCATATGATCATACAAGAAAGGATCCTTCTTTCTATGTATTCGCAATATATTACATTTGCCTATGTTAAGGGTCAGTGGCCACTTCCTGCACCAAGTGCCTATCCGCTGCATATCTTCCTGCATTTCGCTGCAACTTCTCTGTATACTACAGCATCATCCGCGAAAAGACGCATGGAACTTCCGGTGGTCCCATAACACTCCCCTGTGCCACACCAGGGGTTACTTTAATGTCTGTAGACGTCTCTCCATTGAGAACAACATGCTGTGTTCTGTTTGCTAAAAACACTTCAATCCAGCCACACAGCTGGTCTGATATTCCGTAGCCTCTGACTTTGTCTATCAGGCGACAGTGCGGAACTTTATCGCACGCCTTCCGGAAGTCAAGGAAAATGGCATCTACCTGGGAGCCTTTATCTATTATTTTCTGGGCCTTATGAACAAATAAAGCGAGTAGAGTCTCACACGATCGCTGTTTCCGGAATCCATGTTGATCCCTACAGAGTAGGTTCTGGGTTTCCAGAAATGACATGATACGCGAGCAGACAATATGTTCTAAAAGTCTACACCAGATCGATATCAGAGATATAGGTCTATAGTTTTGCGCATCTGCTTGACGACCCTTTTTGAAAACTGGAACTACCTGTGTTCTTTCCCAATCATTTGGAACCTTCCGTTCCTGTAGAGACTTGCGGTTCACGGCTGTTAGAAGGGGGGCAATTTCTTTCGTGTACTCTGTGTAGAATCGAATTGGTATCCCGTCAGGTCCAGTGGACTTTCCTCTGTTGAGTGATTTGAGTTGCTTCTCTATTCCTTGGACACTTATTTCGATGTCAGCCATATTTTAGTTCGTGCGAGGATTTAGAGAAGGAACCACGGTGTGGTCCTCCTCTGTGAAACAGATTTGGAAAAAGGTGTTTAGTATTTCAGATTTACGCCCGCCATCCTCCGTTTCAATGGCATTATCATCCCACAGTGTCTGGATACGCTGTTTAGATCTTGTAGAGGACGAGAGCAGCTAGCGCAAAGAAAAGGGAAAGAAAATTCACATTTATTTGTGTCTACATTAATCTCTGATTTTTGGTGTTACGTTCGATTTGACAACAGGCGAACGTTTCACACTTATTAAAGTATTTCGCGCCATTATGCCGTGTTCGGATGAATTTCTTATTGGGTTTCAACGCGTAATTAATTCGCCTTTGTTTAACGGCCCGCGGTATATTAAAAAGCACGAGATTTCTGCAAGTGAAAGTTTGCATTTTACAAGCCTGAACATTTGTTCACAAAATGCCGCCCATGTGTATAGTCCATAGCCCATGTGTATTTCAACTGCACAGTAGACACTGTAAAAAAATTCTAGTTGTTTTAAGGTCTTAATATACAGAGCTTTTTTTCACACTGTAGGATCTTAAGATGGCCATTGTGTGAAACATGCATGGAAGTTCATAATAATTGAGTCATCAATCTCCTTAAACGGAAGCTTTTTTTTTCAAAAGCAGTAGAAATTCATCTTTCTGGACTTGTTGAGACTGTAGCTCACCTGGATTGTCGAAAATTCGGAAAAATGTGTAAATTAAGAACAGCTACAAAGATACTGTTTAAAAACGGTTAACACTTACGTTACATTTCTTTCCATGTAAACAAAAACGTTATTGATCATTTTCGTCTTTTTTGTGCAGCAACGTCGCATAGGTCTTTCTGCAGCATCAGTTCAGCCGAAATTGTCTCTGCCTGGCTTTCCAAATACATAAACCATTATTTTGTAGTAACTGCGTTGTTGGTTCTGTATGTGTGATAATGTCTTACTTTTCACTTGATTGCTATGCATGTTGGGAACTGTATGTGGTCTTGCTTTTAGTTTTCTGTGTTACTTCCCTGGGTGGCTAGTTGCGAGACGACCGCCGGAGAATACGACGCACTGCGTTTTCGTGGGGGGTCTGCACTTCCGCGAATACGGAGAGTGTCGTACATCAGTGGGCTTGAGCGCCTGGCGGGCCGACTGTCCTCGATCGAGTTTCGCCTATTGTAACGAAGTCGAAACGACCTGCGAGCCGTCTGAGTATCGCCACAGTTTACGTGTTTAAGCTGCGTTTTGCTAGCTGCGGACATTTCCCAAGGCGTGCTACGTAGAACGCGTGCGAGACGCCGCTGCCCACTAGCACAATGCTAACATACACGAGACCGAGACCGTTTTCCTAGGGTGCGGACAATGCAGCGCCGCAGCGGGCTCCGCCTGCGAGAAACGCTTGAGTGCTTAGGGAGGAGTCTGAACTGGACAGCAGCAGGACGAAAGCTGCACTGTTCGCTCCGCGCGCCCAGGCAACAACAGACAATTTTAACAGAGTTGTTACAGAAACAATCACCAGAAGTGTCAGCTGACCGCTTCTTTGCCTCAGAGTACGAGAAACTTATCAAACTGGTTTCCGAAAAGCAGATTTTTATTATGTCCAATGTAATTCATTTATAAATATAGTTGTACTATTTTTTCAACCATAGTTATCATGAGCTGGAGGTTGTTAGAGTGATCAGTACTGTGAACGTCGATTAAAATTCTGTCCGTTGAAGTAATCAGTGAATCTGCTTCTCACAGTGAATCCCTCAGCTTTGGCCTAACTGCCAACTCTTGCCAAGGGTATCATGTTGTTCTTGGGCAGTTCATTAATTCCTGATACATCTGCTTTGTACGGCTGTGGGGAATGGTATTCCCCTCTAAGATAGTTGTGCAAGCAGCAACAAACTGAAGTGACTTTGTCTACAGACTAAAATTTAATATTTATAGGCGTAAAGAAAAGTCTGAGTGTGGAACAGATGATATCAAAAGCATTCTGAGGAACTCCTCGTGCTTAGATTAACTGGTAATTGAAGTTTCTTTTATATGCATAGTTCTTATTGTTTGTAGTACGGTTTCATCATATGTTCGTCTAACGTGAAGGCTTAGTCGCAAAATATGACATGAGGCAACGGCAGGTTTGATTGTGACAACACCTGTGGCGGCGGGAAAAATGGATTCATTTTTTTACTAGTCATCCAATTTCCTATTTATTGAATATTCCTGCGTCTCCCTCTTTGCCATTGGAGACTATGATAACGACCAGAAACGTTTAGCTCCCATTCACCATGGCAAGGAGAATTGCTGAAAAGTTGCCTTTGAAGTTGTAATATAGACTTCCCGTTTTGCTAGGTGCTACAGTCCTAACGTGTTTACCATCAAGTGCAACAACAGCATTAAGAAGTATCCAAAGAGTCCAGAATTCGTCTGCTTTCCTCCCCAGTCTATGTGGCCAGAAGGAGTTAAAAATTTAAGTAACAGTGGTTGTTCAAGTGCCTCGAGAACATGCGGCACAAATGTACTTATCACAGACACTGAAATGCCATGTGAGAATTGTAGACACTGGAAATATTCCACAGTTGCTAGATACGTGCAAAAATTATGGGAGTGAATTACTTTGGATGAAAATTAAGCACTTGAATTTCAAACTGACACGAAATTCAATACATAACAACATTTTTGAAATTGAATAACAATAGTAACGTTATAAATAGAACACATTTAGACGTAATTGAACTGTTCGCTCTTTTCAAGATTGATTTGTTGTTGTGATTTCAGGTGCGCGGTGCAAAGGGCATTGGAGAAACATTCGAGATCATTTTAGGAGCTGGCTGGAGTGGCCGAGCGGTTTTAGGCGCTACAGTCTGCAACCGAGCGACCGCTACGGTCGAAGGTTCGAATCGTGCCTCGGGCACGGATGTGAGTGATGTCCTTAGGTTAGTTAGGTTTAAGTAGTTCTAAGTTCTAGGCGACTGATGACCTCAGAAGTTAAGTCCAACAGTGCTGAGAGCCATTTGAACTAACCATTTATCGATTTCAATAGCACAGAATTTTCATTGAGTTAAAAGAACGTATCATGTAGTTCTCATATCACTCTGTCAGGTGCAGTTGCCAAATTCTAAAAACAATTCACTTTTTAAGTTCTGACGCCTACCGCTCCCCGCTATAAAACGTTTCAGGCAACGCCCTGCGACCCACATCGCACAGCAAAAGACGCAAGCGTATTCCGCAGCATGCTGCGACAAATTGCCGCAGCAAGGACAATGTAGCTTTACCGTTCCGGTGCGTCTGGAATGAAGACTGCTGGCGCCGACTGACTGTATTGTCTTTATGAGTCTGAGATTTCTTGTGGACGGTGGACTGCAGGATTTGACTGTCTGGAGCCAGATAGACGGTGGTCTAGGTATGTTGTTTTCCTCGCTGGTCTAACGGCAAGTTCAGTGCCCCAGCTAAATAGGAGAGGCATGATTGGTCAATTTAAACTGAGGCCAGTTGACGTAATAAAGTCCTGCTCCAAATTGGAGGGCACGGTCGTTATTGGTGCGAATGATGATCTGAGATAGTGTGGGGGACTTTTGGAATCAGCACTGAATCTGATTCGCTGTTTTTCGAGGGTAGTGGGGAGTTGAGAAACGTTGGCTTCCCTCTCGGGTTGCGCGGGCGTATAGGATTCGGGATCTGATTTTGATCGGAATCGGACGGTCTTGCGACTTAATCGCAATTTTTCGCAGCCGTTGTGTAGTATGGCTTTGGTCATACTCCACTTTCATTCTGCAACTTAAGACCCATATTCTTACTCTCCGTTTTGGCACCTGTATCGACAGGGCGAGTTTAGGCGGTTTTGCAGTGCCTCCTCATGGAGATACAGTCTTGTGCATCCAGGACTATCTCTGCTTCGGCCACTCGAGGAGAACTTGGAATTCTGTGACAAGTTTAAACAGAGTTGTTGCGTAGCAGGAGTCGGCGCCTTCATCATCAGAACACTGCCTACCGACGACGCGCTGCAGGTTTCAGGTCTGGTAAAGCGTTCTGCGGCTCCGGCATTGTAGGACCTGTCATTTTCATGCTGAAGTCCTCAGCAGCACACGTGCTTGGTTTGCTAAGGTCCAACTTGTTTGTTTCTCCATGTGTTACTACTTGAGATCTCACTACTAATCGCAATACTACATTATAGTCTGCGGAGTAATATTTGATTCATTAGGATCTCCAGTCACTGAGAGTAGGAGCCTCTTGTTCTCGAGCCGCCAATAGTTCAGTATACACTATCGTTTAGTCTACTGTTTGTATTGACAATCAATTGCTTCTATGTTCTGATGTATAATAAATCTCATTGTAATATTTAATCCGCATATCATTTCATAGATAGATGCAGAGTCCCATTTCCTGTTGTTTATTGTAATAAAGTTATCGTTTTTTTAGTACATTACGATTTTTATTAAATTATTAAGTGTGCATTCCTTATTTTATTAACTAGCAGGGTTCACCATCAATTCCTTTCGTTACCATTGCGCACATGATTAATTAGGTGGTAGGTAAGGAGGGGCTCGAGTGCATGTCTAGTTCCCACACAAAATCCGTCAGAATTAAAGGGGTATAAACTCTTTCCCACCCCTGCACCTCACACAGTCATGTTTGACTAAAAGTATGGTTCGGTTGGTCGGACGCATCCTGAGCCATCAAAGGATTATCCATTTGAAAATTCAAAGAACTGTTCATATGTGTGTGTGTGTGAATCTCGGGATGGGTCAAGAATGTGGTAAGTTACGTAGAGATAAAGAGGCTTGCTCATGACAGACTACTGTGCTGTGAACACTACAGCAAAGCAGTCTTTGGACTGAAAGTCGCAGTAAAAAAATCGCTGTACTATAAAAGATATCTGGAAGATAATCCAGGTTAATGAGAGCAGAATAAATGAGGCTCTGCTACTATTAGATGGGTGAGATGAACAACCCAAGCTGGCCAATAAGACTCTCATAAAACTATAACAACTGTACCGAACGCTAAGACAGATATCCTTCGAGCCTCCATAAAACACACTTTTTTCTTAGACCTGCACTGTGACTACGTACGGCTCAGAGGTCAATCAGCACACCGGAGGAGTCAAAATAACATTTGTTTCACGTTATCCACAGATATTGGATTGTTTCTGAGAAAAGAAATGTTTTCAGTGTAATTTAGATACCTTTTGTGGTGTCTAGGAAGCCTGCATACTCGGATCACTAGACAAACAACCAAACCAGTCCTATTAATGAGTTTTATTACTATAAGAAAACTACAGTACTTAACTTTTCAAATTACACAGATGAGTCGCAAGCAAAGGGCGACATACAATATAATTGATCTTCTTCAGTATAGACAATACCAAGTCTGTCCTACATAAAGAGTACAAGCCAAGTAAGTAGCGTTGACGCTGCTCTCGAAGTCGCTAATTTTGAGTCTGGTATTGAACTGGGCCATCAGCAGTCAGTCGCGGCGCTTATGTCCTCTTCACATAGGGAGCGCTGCTGTCGTGTTGTCGTCCTGGAGGAAGGTCCGGTCAGCGTGCGATTGGCTGACTTTTCTCACAGCCTTCTCTTCCCTGTCGTTCCCGACTGGCGAGCTGGCGCCGAACTTAACTCCGTAACACTAATCACAAACAAAGTGGTGCTACAGTAGCTCTTACTTTGGAGCCCCGTGTTCGAAACACGATGATAGTTTTTATTCATTTCAGTTTTATTTATTTACTGTTTTTCATTTGTCTACGCATGTCCATAGAAGGTTACTTCACGAGCGCCAAACCACAGATAACCAGTCACTTTACCGCAAGCTGGTGCTTGCAATTGAGCATGAATCAACGTACACTACAGGAATGTCATCTAAAATAATTTCAAATAAATTCAATCACTCGATGTATAGTTAGTAGACAATGAGGAGACTGTTATTTCAACATACACCGAAAATATTTGTGCAGTAATCTTCTACGTATATGGGTATACTGCAGAAAAGAAACTAATAATCGGGTTTCGAACAAGGAGCACAAAAGAGTGATGCTGCACCGCTAACCACACCACCACCGCTTCGGCTGACGATTTACCCGCTAAATGCATATGAAGCATCTCGTAAACTTTGACCGTTGTATTCTCACAAACGGCCAGCTGTCTACATATACGTCGAGACACGTCTTCGCTTATTTTTACTCCTCTTCCACTGAACGAAGTACACTATTGGCCATTAAAATTGCTAAACCACAAAGATGACGTGCTGCAGACGCGAAGTTTAACCGACAGGAAGAAGATGCAGTGATATGCAAATGATTAGTTTTTCAGGGCATTCACACAAGGTTTGCGCCTGTGGCGACACCTACAATGTGCTGACATGAGGAAAGATTCCAACCGATATCTCATACACAAACAGTAGTTGACCGGCGTTTCCTGGTGAAACGTTGTTGTGATGCCTCGTGTAAGGAGGAGATATGCGTACCATCACGTTTCCGACTTTTATAAAGGTCGGATTGTAGCCAACAGCGATTGTGGTTTATCGTATCGAGACATTGCTGCTCGCGTTGGTCGAGATCCAATGACTGTTAGCACAATATGGAATCGGTTGGTTCAGGAAGGTAATACGGAACGCCGTACTGGATCCCAACGGCCTCGTATCACTAGCAGTCGAAATGACAGGTATCTTATCCGCAAGGCTGTAATGGATCGTGCAGCCACGTCTCGATCCCTGAGTCAACAGATGGGGACGTTTCCAAGACAGCAACCATCTGCACGAACAGTTCGACGACGTTTACAGCAGCATGAACTATCAGCTCGGAGATCATGGCTGCGGTTAGCCTTGACGCTGCATCATAGACAGGAGCGCCTGCGATGGTGTACTCAACGACGAACCTGGGTGCACGAATGCCAAAACGTCATTTTTTCGGATGAATCGAGATTCTGTTTACAGCATCATGATGGTCGCATCCGTGTTTGGCGACATCGCGATGAACACACATTGGAAGCGTGTATTCGTCATCGCCATACTAGCATTTCAACCGGCGTGATGTTTTGGGGTATGGTTACATGTCTCGGTCACCTCTTGTTCGCATTGACGGCACTTTGAACAGTGGACGTTATATTTCAGATGTGTTACGACCCGTGGCTCTTCCCTTCATTCGATCCCTACGAAACCGTACATTTCAGAAGGATAATGCACGAACGCATGTTGCAGGTCCTGTACGGGCCTTTCTGGATACAGAAAATGTTCGACTGCTGCCCTGGCCAGCATATTTTCCAGATCTCTCACCAATTAAAAACGTCTGGTCACTGGTGGTCGAGCAACTGGCTCGTCACAATACGCCAGTCACTACTCTTGATGAACTGTGGTATCGTGTTGAAGCAGCATCGGCAGCTGTACCTGTACACGCCACCCAAGCTCTATTTGACTCAATGCCCAGGCGTATCAAGGCCGTTATTACGGCCAGAGGTAGTTGTTCTGGGTACTGATTTCTCAGGATCTATGCACCCAAATTGCGTGAAAATGTGATCAAATGTCAGTTCTAGTATAATATATTTGTAGCAATTTTAATGGCCCGTAGTGTAGATTATGGCACTTGCTGTGTTACGCTCATGAGTTACAACCAGTAAATGTTCGCCGTTGCCCTGTCACCACGAACAGCCTTCAAGCACTCTTGCTAGCCATGTGTACTCATACTCAGCATTCAGCAGGCTCTACTTGTATAAATGGACTCTAAGGTATTCCATTCACAGCCTGCCTTCCAATGTTCTTTTATGTCAGTGAAATAACTAAAAGCGGGGAAAGCAATCTCCAGATCTTCATTAACCTATACTGCGTATCTCTTCTTTCTCTTATCTCTCTCTCTCTGTTTCTTTCTTTGGAATCTGCTGATGGAAAGGTGTAAGTTGTTTTGCAGTTGTGTTTTGTAAGATTAGAGGGTAAATCAGATTGTTATCTCTGACCTAAAACTTAACACATTACAGAAATTAAACGTTTTAAATGCTCAAGGGACGCTTAATGAGTAACGCGAACGCCCGCTTTCTCTGTGTCTTGAGTTCTCAAAGTGCTTTTATATGACATTACCATCCCCACCTAAATGTAATTGAGTCGTTCCAAAGTCATTAGCCACCTGCCCTGTCCATCTCCAAGCTGCGTTCACTTTGTTATATTACTCATGCCCCTGTCGTAAAAAGGGTAAATCATATCTTATTCCCTGTATGAGATGGCTCTAATCATTTCCTGTTTTCAATAATATCGTTATTTTCTGGGGATTTTATTCGGTATCGTCGTTATGCAGCTTATGTAAGGACCGAAAATGTTGACACCTTACAATGTCCCACAAAAAATTCTAATTTTTTCAACGAAAAAAAAGATGAATTATTTATTTAACGCCCCTCGTGTGCCTTATTGTTAAACACCTCGTATGGCCTCTGTACAAAAAGCACGAGAAATACAGAAAAATTACGTATGTTTCTCTTGTCGGGACATTCACAACCGTTGTTATTCATCATCAATGAATCCGCCACATCTGCAAAGTATTTTTTTTTTTTTCTAAAAGTAAAGCTCAACACGGTTTCGGGAACTGTATCCCATCTTGCTGTGCATCTACGAGGTTAAAAATAAGTAATGATGCCTATCAAAATTGGTGGCATTAAAAAAGATAAACAGGATCTATACTTCAATCCTTAAGAAGAAACACCATATATGCACATAAAATGTGAGTCCATAAGAATGGAATAACAGAGATTAAATTAAGTAAAAATACGAGTGGTGCACGTTTAGTGAGGGGTCACATTGTGTATTCACACCGATTTGCAGGTGTACAGACTATACATTCTTCCATTTTTGGCATTGCATCTACGTAACTTCATGAGGATCCGTGCTTGGCACTCCCTTAAGTCGAACCTTTGGAAGTTTTGGAATGGGGATTATGGGATACTATTTCGTATAATACTTTATATTCTCATTTGACTTACGGTGATCCACTCTATTGATTCGGTGACCTGTCTCTGTAGTAGAATATCTCTGGAAAAGGTTTTCAGGTACACCTAGGAATGGAGAGGTTCTCCTGTTTTGTGACATGTACTAGGCATGCCCTATTATAACCTGATTTAATATCTGCCCTATTATAACCTCATTTAATCTCTGTTATTATACTTTTGTGGAGTTATCTTTTATGTACGTATATTCATCTTTCGGATTTGCAGATCACGTATTTTTCCATGTTTTGAGTTAAAATTATCGGATGAAGGTTCCGCCTTTTTTGCAAAGTATTATTTTTTCTTGTTACCCAAACTTGTTTTACCACCTCTGTGTCACCATCAATGGATTTTGTTTATTGAAAAAATGTAAAAAGCGGACATATTTTACGTTGTAACTGATCTAACAAAATGAAATCTAAAGAGAGTTTCTGATCGTTTTTGTTCTTACTCCGATTCCACATTATATGGTTTTGCAGGATCATCTGTATGCTGTCCTTCACTGATAGCTTGTCATCTGAGAACTAAACGATGTAGATGTGACTTTTGTCAGCGAGTTAACAATTTTTCAATAAACAAAACCCACTGATGATGACACATAGGTGCCGAAACATGTTTGGATAACAAGAAAAAGCAGCGTGTTGCATTAAAGAGGGAACCAATGGGGTTTCTTTCTAAGAATTTTAGTAGAACTTCTGTTCAGGTATTTTTAATGCCAACAATCTCGACAGTCTTCATTATTTATTTATAACTTTCCAGATGCACCTGAAAATGAGACACAAGTCCTGAAAATGGGTTGTACTTTTCTTTCAGGGAATTAAAAAAAAATTACAACTGTATCATTCATGAGAAAAATGACACCCATCTGTTTCCAACAGAAATTCGTGTCGTGGCGGAGTTCTGCTAGGAGTCCTCAGTTCACGTAACCATTAAATCTATGCCAATTGTTAAGCTAAATTGTAGCTAACGCTGAAGATTTGTGTCTTGCTTCTTTCCTATGTTAGAAAAATTTCCATACAGTAATTCCATTTCATCACCTGAATATTTTCTTGAGTTCCATTGCAGTACCGCAGAGACTGTGACGTCTTCACAGTGAGCACTTCCGGTATTTAATTAGACATAACCTAGCTAGAGCATAAGGCAGGCACTGGCAATACAGCACCGTTAAGATCTCCATTTCACGGAACGACCACAATTTGCATGCTCTGAAGAGCGTGGACAGAACCAAAGCAGGTTGCCAGCTCCCCACTAATTAGCTTAATTGCATGCAGAGCAGGAATTTGGTTATTGGTCAATTATCTCGGTCGGATAAGCATACAGAGGGGATTAACGCTCGCCTGCGTTGCCCCAAGAATAATCCTGAAGGTAAGCCCTCTGAAATACGGGAACAGGGAAAGGATTTCTCGCAGAGACCGAAATAACAGTCGTCGCCTAACCAGAAAGCTCTGCGTGAGTAGACAACTTCATAATTAAACAGGAGAACCCGGGACGACCAGTGAAGGTCAATGTAGGACAGAAGCAGAACATCTTCCATACGTAAGACACAACGTGCTTTATAGAACTTCAGTAACTAAAATAGTATGGGACATTTCTGGAAGCTCAATGTCCGTACTACATTCCAAGTGAACACTGTTGCCGGTTTTATTATTGAAAGAACCTTAAACGGGTAGCATGTGATAGAACAGGGCAAATACTTAATGACTTAATCTGTATATGATGCCATCGAAACAGAGGACGAAAGGAAAAGAGCGAAATATCAACTGAGGAAATCGTCGTAAGAAAATCTAAATAAGAAATATCTGGGTTTAAAATCAAATGAAAGCGTTCAAACGAAGAAGGGCCACTGGATTTGATGGGATACCAATATTGTTTTATATACAGTATGCAAAAGAACATGCTCTTCGTCTAGCGTACCGTAAGTTACAAGAGAAAAAGCACAGGTCACTTTTCAAGAGGAAACGTCGAATGATTTCGCAGAACAATATGCCTATATGTCTGACATCGGTCTGTCGTAGAATTTTGTAACCAACATGGCATTCTAAACCAACTATCGTGTGACACCCAAACGTTCTCTTCGTCCACGAGACCCAGAAAGCCAGTGTTGACGCCCTGTTGCTTGACTTCCAGAAGACGTTCGATAGAGTTTCAGTCTGCCACCAAATGAACAAAATACGGGCGCAGGAATATCAGGGTAGCTGAGTGATTGAACAATTTCTAGCAAGTAGAACACAACGTGTAATTGAAAACGGAGGAAAATCTTAGATGTGAATGACAACTCCAGAAAACACCGATGGGGTGTTATAGGACCACTACTTTTCACAACACACGCGTATATATTACCTGAAAACAATTAGTCCTCCTGGAAAGACGACGACATTTTGATCCGATACGGCATATGCCACTTGGCGGTAGTAAATGTACTCAGAATAGTTTAAACGCCGTTCGCCAACATATAGCGTAGCAGCATAGCTACCAGAGCGCCATCTGTGTCTAGCCTGTGCTCAGTGTGGTGCAGATTGGAAAGCAAACAGGCAATCATTCCACAGAAAGGCACTCATACTTTCAACAGCCAACGGAGCGAGTTTCAAATAGGTCAAATTTTGGCGTACCGAATGACGGGATGGTCTTTTGGGAGAACTACTACAGAAGTTGGATGTGCTGCATCAGTAGCGCCACGATGCTGGTATCAGTGGTCACGTGAACATTCTCACACCTGTACACGAGGTATTGGACGTCGGTTCGGCGGGGACGCCAACCAGGATCGTCGTACTGTAAAGGCAGCAATGGCGGATCATACAGCTATGCAGAGCCCAGCCGTGTCAGAACCAACTGACGCTAACAAGTACTTTACAGTGGGACGCGCACTGCTAGCCCGTCTTCGACTCCCGCCACAGCTTATGTGTACAGCTCGACTGGTGAACTAAGGAGTAATTTGGAATATGTAACGAAGCGCATGGTCTTCAGCTATGAAAGTACATTCTGCCTCCAGCGACGATTGCCCTGTCCCATAGAGTGCATTCATTCAAGATACATTTGCTCCACCCCATGCCTTATTGTCTGGAGTACGATAGGATACAACTCTCGTTCACCTTAGGTATTTCTGGAGGGAATGTTAACCAGTACCTGCTACGTGCAGAGAGTTTTTACCCGCGTTCTTTTACCATTCTTGCAACAGAAAGGTGATGTGTTGTTCCAAGAGGTTAATGGTCGCCCATACACTGTCTGTGAAACTCAACGGGCTCTGCAAGATGTGCACCAACTTCTCCGGCCAGCACTGTCTCCAAAATTATCTCTAATTGAGTTTATGTGTGATATGATAGGACTCGTCAATCAACTCTTACACAACTGTGTGCACAGACGCGTATCCCAGGAGAGTATTCGCCGCCTGTACGATCGACTGTATGGCAGAGTGAGCGACTACATTGCTGCCCATGGAGGCTACACCACATACTGATACGAATGCTTCGGCTTGGTTCGATACCTGGTACCACAGAACCGTCTGTGCTTTTTTCTGTATGTCCATCTTTCCGATTAGAGGTTTGAAGGATTCCGGCCGTTCAGTTATGTAATAAAATGGAACGTCTTCACAATGTTATTTATTCTGTGGCTACCATTCTCGGAGCTTCAGACCCTACCTGTCGCTGAGGGGGTGAACTCCAATCGTATACCTCTATGAACCGGTTTTCGCAGAGTACCTGTAGCAACAATGTTGTGTCTCCAACCATAGCCCACCAGCTCATCTTATACTATTGATCTGTAAACATAAAAATTTCATGTACTCCATATGCACTGTTGCAACAACAAATCTTGACTGAATTTGAAGCCTGTACAAGGGTATACTACTTCTGTTTTCGAGCAGTGTGTGTGTGTATATACAGGGTAGTCCATTGATCGTGGCCGGGCCAAATATCTCACGAAATAAGCGTCAAACGAAGAACCTACACAGAACGAACATCGCCTAGCTTAAAGGGGGAAACCAGATGGCGCCATGGTTGGCCCGCTAAATGGGGCTGCCATAGGTCAAACGGATATGAACTGCGTTTTTTTTAAAATAGGAACCCCGATTTTTTATTACATATTCGTGTAGTACATAAAGAAATATGAATGTTTTAGTTGTACCTCTTTTTTCGCTTTGTGATAGATGGGGCTGTAATAGCCACAAACATATGGCTTATAATTTTAGACAAACAGTTGGTAACCGGTAGGTTTTCTAAATTAAAATACAGAAGGTAGGTACGTTTTAACATTTTATTTCGGTTGTTCCAATGTCATACATGTGCCTTTGTGAACTTATCATTTCTGAGAACGCATGCTGTTACAGCGTGATTACCTGCAAATACCACATTAATGCAATAAATGCTCAAAATGATGTCCGTCAACCTCAGTGCATTTGGCAATACGTATAACGACATTCCTCTCAACAGCGAGTAGTTCGCCTTCCGTAATGTTCGCACATGCATCGAGAATGCGCTGACGCATGTTGTCAGGCGTTGTCGGTGGATCACGATATCAAATATCTTTCAACTTTCCCCACAGAAAGAAATCCGAGGACGTCAGATCCGGTGAACGTGCAGGCCAGGATATGGTGCTTCGACGACCAATCCACCTGTCATGAAATATGCTATTCAATACTGCTTCAACCGCACGCGAGCTATGTGCCGGACACACATCATGTTGGAAGTACATCGCCATTCTGTCATGCAGTGAAACATCATGTAGTAACATCGGTAGAACATTACGTAGGAAATCAGCATACATTGCACCAGTTAGATTGGCATCGATAAAATGGGGGCCAACTATCCTTCCTCCCATAATGCCGCACCTTACAATAGCCCGCCAAGGTCGGTGATGTTCCACTTGTCGCAACCATCGTGGATTTTCCGTTGCCCAATAGCGCATATTATGCTGGTTTACGTTACCACTGTTGGTGGATGACGCTTCGACGCTAAATAGAACGCGTGTAAAATATCTGTCATCGTCCCGTAATTTCTCTTGTGCCCAGTGGCAGAATTGTACACGACGTTCAGAGTCGTCGCCATGCAATTCCTGGTGCATAGAAATATGGTATGGGTGCAATCGATGTTGATGTAGCATTCTGAACACCGACGTTTTTGAGATTCCCGATTCTCGCGCAATTTGTCTGCTACTGATGTGCGGATTAGCCGCGACAGCAGCTAAAACACCTACTTGGGCATCATCATTTGTTGCAGGTCGTGGTTGACGTTTCACATGTGGCTGAACACCTCCTGTTTCCTTAAATAACGTAACTATCCGGTGAACGGTCCGGATACTTGGATGATGTCGTACAGGATACCGATCAGCATACATAGCACATGCCCGCTGGACATTTTGATCACAATAGCCATACAACAACACGATATCGACCTATTCCGCAATTGGTAAATGGTCCATTTTAAATCGGGTAATGTATTATGAAGCAAATACCGTCCGCACTGGCGGAATGTTACGTGATAGCACGCACTTACACGTTTGTGACTGTTACAGCGCCATCTATCACATAGCGAAAAAAGTGGTCCAACTGAAACATTCATATCTCTTTACGTACTACACGAATATGTAATAAAAATGGGGGTTCCTATTTAACAAAACGCAGTTCATATCCGTTTGACTGGCAGCGCCATTCTTTTTTTGTAGTTTTTTCCTTTGATGCCTATTTCTTGAGACATTTGGTCCGGTCAGTGACCAACCTCGGAAGTCCCATGAGGCAACTTGCGAATGATGCTGTTACAGGGATTATCAGTTGACCCTCAACATTAATAAATGTAATGTGTTACGTATAAATAGGCCGAAATACCGTTACTGTAAGTAAAACCTTTTCCACTTTTTGCTGGCTTGTACAACAGCCGCTATGAATTTATTTCAAAAGCCTTTTCTTTTGAAACATTATTGTGTGACTGCACGACAGCAGATCAACCACTGGAAGCAGTTACACTCATAAAATGTCTAGGAGTGTGCGAACGCAACACTTTCATGTGGAACTACCACTCAAAACTAATCACATTTAAGGCGGATGCCAGATTGAAGTTCACTGGGAGAATCCTCACGAACTGTAACCCACCCACAAAGATGGCAGCCTTCAAAACCATCGTTCGAACAATGTTAGCTTATTGCTAGTTAGTCTGGGATCCTTACCAGACAGGATTTATAGAGGAAACAGAGAAGATCCAAAGAACAACAGCACGTTTCGCTACATCGTTATTTAGAGAGAGCGAAAGCGTCACTGAAGTATTCAATCAACTTCAGTGTCACACGCTACAAAGAAGGCACTTTACGCCACGTTTTGCTTTACTTTTAACGTTCCGGGAGCGTATAACAATACCGGCTAGTATTAAATTAGCAATTCGCCATAATGTTACTCCTGTGAAAGGATTGTAATTTGACCGTTATCGAGTGTATATGGATACGGTATCTGAGTGTTTTTTTTCTTTCTCGAACCATTTCTATTAAAAGAAATAGCAGCAAAACTAACGAGATTCGCTATTAGTAATAATGTAAACTGCAATTACATAAAAGCAAGCAGTCGCCAGTCTAATTAGGTGAAGTTGTACCAAGTACTGGCAGTATTCATAAGAAAATTTAACTAATTATATTTCCTTTACTTGATACCGAAGTTCTAGTTTAGGTTGTAGAACAGAAGGTCAATTTCACAAGCAATGTACCAGTGATTTGACATAAAAAAGAAACAGAACTAATATTAAACGTTTTGGCAATAACTGCCTCTCAGTGACATTTATTACCTGTGAGTTATTGACCATTCCATGCTCTGGATTACTGTTGGCGGAGCCTTATTAACTTCTGCATGAGGTTCAGTTATAAGATTAATTGTTAAAAATCACTTTGAAAGAGCTTTCATGTAGTCATATCCTAAAGGGTTTCGCTATAGCCATATTTTCTTTTCTGATTGCTATTTGTTTTTTTCAAGGAGCATTGGCGTCCTAATACTACGTAACTAAAATGAAACATTTAATCCCCAGATCGGTTTCAGTCTGGACAGTTGTAGACATTTAGATGAGCACACAAATGTTTTGCTAAGACAGAATAAAAAAACACACTATTGACTACAATCATTTGAAATATAAATATTACTGCAAACCTTTGCAGTAATTATTCTTTAGGCTGGCTCTTCAGGTATTCTAGCCAGTAACTACTACCTAAGTGATTACAGTTTTATGCAGATAAATTTAAAATGCTGTAGTGAGACTTCAGTAAGGACAATATTTTAGCAAAACGCTTCGGATCCTTCCTTTGTAATCGTAATTTTGTAAAACTTTAACTGTTCATATGCAAAAACACGTGTAATACTTAAGAGGCAATACTCACTAAATGGTAAAGAAATCTACTACTCCACAAAGTTATTAAATATTATTAAAGAAAGCAGCTACTTTTCAGTTAAATAAAATAGAAAAATCATAAATATCATAGCGCTTGAAATAGGACCATGTGTAGGTAAATGACTATGGATAAAATGTGGATGCTCGACACAGAGTTTAAGGAACACAAACTTATTCTGAATAAGAAATCACATAACTAGTTTAGGCAGTAATATGGTACTAAGTCATTATATTTGAGATGAAGGTAGTGGCAGTGACGATTTCCTATGGCTGCTCAAAAAGGCTGTAAGAGTATCTATGGGTCTTGCTATATACCAAACTCTGAAAATTCTGTTTTTAGCTTAGGATTCTTGTAGTACACAGCTAATCAATGCATGTCACAAATAATGGACCCAAATGCTTCCACATCCGAGGCCAATGGTATGTAATTTTACTGCTCTTCTTGCCTCATTCGGCACACAGGTTGCTAACGCTTTGCGTGATAGCCACCAACTAACTCATGTCACAACGTAGCCTTGCAGTTCGACCGCCAAGTTCACCTATGGTATTCCCGCGGTTTTTATAGCGGCGGGCCTCCATGCAGTTTTTATGTGATCACAATCGTAATAAGCTTATGCGTGAACCATAGTCTTAACACCTCAGTAGTTCTGCAGAACATTGCCTTTAAAATTTTAAAATTGCATATATAAACTATGTTGAAGTAATTTATTAGGAAAAGAAATTAACATAGATGTTACTTTAAAGAACATGGTTGTACATATGTCACATTAAGTAAAATCAGAAAAAGAATTTTTTTACGGAAGTACATGTGATATCGATATTAGTGTTACAAGCCTACGTTCCTCCAAGAGTCAACCAACGTACTACTGCCTCCTACGTGTATATTGCGAAGAGACAATGAAAGTAGAATTAGAGGAGTTCGAGCTTACAAGGAGACGTAACAACAACTGATCTTTACGCCAACCGTTCGTGGCGGGAAAGGCAAAAGTGACGGTAGTATAGCATTTGCACTCCGCCACACACCATAACCTGGCATTCAGAGTGTAGATATAGATCATAAGTACTATAAAAGGGTTCATACGATTTCAGAAGACTTTAACTTCTACGTAAATGAACACAGAAATATTTCCCTACGCATGCACCGTCAAATTTTTATTTTCGAAGAATGAACAGAGTTACAAGGGTATATTTTTTAAATGAAAATGCATATGGACCAAATGAAATGCCACTCCAGGCAGTAGCGGAACTCTGCCAACAATTTGATCAAAGCAGCGCAGATTAGGGGGATGCTCGGTAAGTCTCCAAATGTTCGATACACCGAAGAAATATCTGGCTACAGTGATTTTCAAACTATGAGTCTGCTTTCTGTACGAGTTCACAGTCTCTAAGTCTTGCCAAGTGAGTCTGACAGTGTAGTAATGGGCCCGGTAGCAGGTTCCGAAGTCTATTGGCGGCTACGGCTGTGCGCTAGGTCCTTGGCGAACTGCGTCGTAACTATTGTGTTATTTTTCTTCTTTATTGTTATTTTAATACCTTTACATGAAAGGTAGGTCGTCAGAGGCCTATCTACGCCGCTCTTCGGCCACAGTGAACACATACAGGAAACAGAAATACAGAATGAATAAACAACCATGGTGGACAAAAGCGGGAGACAGACATAGTAAAAACAAATGAAGCCGTTCACGGGTGCTCTGATAGGATAAAAAACGTACACAACGGGGAAGAACGAGTTTACACACGAGGACCACAAACCGAGACACACTGAAGCACTGACGCGAAGACAAACACGAGCACTGGCAACGAGCTACGGCACACGAAGGTGCACTGTTCACGCACAAAGCCAGGGACCTGCCAAAGAGAAGCGGTGCGGGTAGGAGGGAGTGGAGGACAGTGTTGATGCCAGTGGGAGAGGAGACTTGTGTTAGTCGCAGAGGCGATCATAAATACTCTCACGGCAGAGGTACACATCTTCTCGATTGGCTGCCCGCGACACTGGCGGATGCGGCTAAAGGTTTGTGGTAAGTGCTACCTCTCTTGCTGATTTACACGCCCTCTTTACCGTAGTCCAGTGTACCCGGAGGCCCTGTATAGGTCGTGCTGCACTTGATTGTGTAGGAACGTTGTGTAGCTGTAGGGGCTGAGCTGGCAACCTGCCCGACGGCCATGTGTTGCCGTGTGCAATCAGCGCATGATTGGTTTAAACTTCACACTAGTTACTGACCACCGTCCATGTGGAGCACGTGTTGGCCTCACCGCGGACTTCTAGACTGAGCCACACACAACTGGTTTCATCAAAGTGTACGGGCCTGAAGGTGGCCTTGACGCAACGTCGAAACTGGTAGCGAGGCAAATATAAAATCTTAAGTACAGCTGGCGGATTCCATTTTTAATAAAAATTATACCAGCTGCGTCACACCTTCATCTAGTTTAACTATGGATGTACGAAGCCATACTTAACGATTTAAAGTGGAACTACTACATAAATTTAATCGTAGGCTGGTTGGATATCAGACAGGTTTAGTCCACTCTCAGAGGTAACTTACAAAACAGTTAGAGCATTACTTGAATACTAAACGTCAGTTTGTTATTGCTTACCGAGTAGGACATACAGGAATTAAAGAGCATCCAAACAAGAGCGGCTCATTCCATCAGAGGTTCGTTTAGCAAAGGCGAAAGCGGCGCTGAGTGGCTATTCCTACTCTAATGGCACACTTCCAGAGCCACCCCGAAGTGCAATGTGATATTTTGGTGGCATATGGCCTGTATGTGAGTGATGGTTGTCAATGCTATGTTCGCAATGGGGTGGTCACACCTAAAAGTCAGTTAAATTAGCCCTGTCCTTAACAACCTGCAACTGGGGTCAATAAATTCCCCAAGTACGCTAACTTAATCAGCACTCGGTATTTGGAATCTAGTGGCATGACAAGTATAATAACTGGTTACAGATAATATATTAATTGTAAAGACAAAATTAATTGTAAAGACAAAAAATTGTAAAGACAAAACTCAATGAAAATATCCAAGTTAAACGAGTACTGACCTAGAATGTTACATCCTATTCATTAGGCTAAATCTGAGATCTGCAAAACAACTATGACTCGAATCGAAATCGAGCCCGACGTTTATTCGACAGGTAAGTGGACGACACGGATTAGAATCGAGGTTACGAAAGGATCCACCATGCCTGGCACTGACGGCAAAATGTTCTGTGATCAAATCAGTGGAACTTAAGACATTTACTGTTAAAGATTCCCTGCCTGCAAACCCGTTGTCGATACATAGCCGAATTCAGTGCTGAGAAGGGCAGTTCTGCAGCACCTATCCGCGCAGTGTTGCCGGCCAGTGTCAAGACAAGGGGCGTTCCGTAATTGTAAATTCTGATGTAAAATGACGTCCGCCAACAGCTGTGACTGACGCTACTTCAGTGCTATGCTGGACACGAATCAAGAGTTATACTCGCTCGGAAGGCAGGAGCAGAAACTTGACTGAAGTGTGTCGTCGTAAAGAATAAGTTCGTAATGACTTACGCTCCACGGAGAAACAAGGATTCGTTTCTCTGTTGGCAGAGAAACGAATGATATCGTTCCTAGCGGCGAAACTAACAATCAAATCTAATAGTGATACTGTTCACCGTGACCTTGCCAGGTATGTCACACAACGCTGTCCAGCTATGAGTGTCCTCTCGAAACCTTCCAGAGGGAGTCCTTCGCCGCACGTCGCCCAGTCCTGAGCCAACCTCGCGTCCTTTGCGTGCACTCTCTGCGCTGCCAATCACCGCACCCTTTGCAGACGGAATACCTCCCACTACACGATTCAGGAAATAGCCAGCCAACCGCCTTCAGCTCGTATTCAGTTCAGCCGAAATATCTAGAGCAAATTGTAACTCCTCCTCCGACCACAAATTCAGCCAACCTCATTTGTTTCACAGCCTTACGACAGATTTCACCTTGGTGTCTGACGTGAGTCCTGTTGTGACTGTTAGCTCGTATCTGTGGCAGGCGTTCCTCGCACATACCTCCATGTTAACAGGCTGGTGGCGGCGCTTGTAAGCTGCTATCTCAACGATCTTAAGGTTTCAGTATCGCCTCGCACCCGACTCCGACACGGAAGATGAGAGGAGCCTATTCCACAGAATTCTCGGTGGAGCAAAAGTCCTACGCAGTGAATGCCCCCGGCGTCCCATTTTTGTCAGTGCCATACAACAGCTCTCCCTCCAACCCCTGGGCGGTGTCGCTTTTGAAGACTGCCATCGTTCTCCCTGCTGTAAGAATAAGAGAAACTGTCCTCAAAGCATCCAGTTCGATACAGATATTATTATGAGGTTTCCCACTATCAACCAATAAATGATTAATGATTCGATAACCGCACCTAAAAATACTATCCCAGCCAAATTAAACGTGAGGTATGAAATGTCAAAATTATTCATATCTCATGGCAATATCTGGCCACCTTACAGACGCTCTGCCAATAGCCAAGTCGTCGTGCATCAGAGCATCAACTAACGTTAAAATTCCGAGATCCTACGATCCTTGAAGAGTCACTGAATGTACGGGGCGTATTCGGAAATTAAGGTCCGATTAGCTGCGAAAGGGAAACCACTGTGAACATCTGATGGAACTTTGCACAGAAATGTTGGGGAGTGTCTTTAGTGTGTCTGTCGATCGCTTCACGTCGCTCTTTTCTGTTCAGACCGCAAAGTAGTCACGTAGAAATGCTTAAAACAACAGCGTCTCCTGCCAAGTATGTCGATCTAGTGAGAGATTTCATCTGGAGCTATGCACCCCACTTAACATGAACGTCGTGTGTTTCTTTCCTCAAGACAATTTTTAGCCGCATTCGGCAGGGGCAATGAAAAGGCTCCTGCGGCGTTTCGATGGGAGTGTTTGATCACCCACAATACAGCCGTTGATTGGTTCAAAATGAGTCTGAGCACCATGTGACTTAACATCTGAGGTCATCAGTCCCCTAGAACTTAGAACCACTTAAACCTAATTAACCTAAGGACATTACACACTTCCATGCCTGAGGCAGGATTAGAACCTGCGACCGTAGCGGTCACGCGGTTCCAGACTGAAGCGCCTAGAACCGCTCGGCCACACCGGCCGGCCCGTCAATTGGTTCCCTCCGTTGCTCATCTCCGCTCACATGAACCGCTAGCTACAAAGACAACATTTTTGCACAAACAACGAAAGGCAGACCAGCGTAGAAAATTGGTGGAAAGCGCAGGTGGCTGCTTCCTGTGATGTGGGTATTGGAAAGTTTGTACAGCGCCACGACAAATGTCAGAGTCTTAACGGCGAGTATTTAGAGAGGTAGCAGGAAGGTGTGGCTAACTGTTGCGAATAACAAATTTCTGATTTTCACTGTGGGTTTATTTCGCTACCTATCGGGCCTTACTTTCCGACCAGCCCTCGTATTGCTTCCTTCTGCGTAAATCTCGCGAAAATTTTCTAGGGAGACAATCTCACAGTAACACACAGTGGTAAGCAAAGCATTCTCCGCCACACACCATGGTTTGGTTTCCGGAGTACAGTTGTAGGTGTAAAGTAGTTCGCACTTCATGCTATCTATATCTCGGTGGTCACATAGTACTCATAGAGCTCGCAACACTAATGCCTCTATAGTACGTTTGGTAACCACCAGGGTCCAGTTATTTCCAGGAATACGAACTTGCACTCTATCTCTGTTAACCTCGTCGTAGACAGGATGTTAAATAGTAATTTCCTTTCTTATTTATTCCAGTATTTCAGTCCAAGAAGTAAAATTTACGTCATTGAACTTTAGCACATTTACTTCAAGAGTTAATGTAGCCCGCGAGCATCACGGGTGTTCGACCTCTAAACGGGCTTCACTGCTGTGTGTTTGCCTGAGCCAGAATACACTCCTGCCCTCTCGGGAGAAACGTTTAGGTCTACAAGGACGGAGAGAGGGCGTGGGCGCAGTGCGTTGTCCTTCCGGAGAGAGCCGCCCTTGTGTTCGCTTTCATGCGTGCCGGCCGAATTAGACACGCCACGGCGAAGTGGAAATTCCACGTCGAGCGTTACACGGGGACTGCATGAGGTGAGCACCAGCCATGAACAGGCGTAGTTTCTGCCCGTACATGGATAGAACGTATAATGTGAAATCGGTAGAGTCATTTTTCTCATGCAGCCATTTAGCCTGAGCTTCCCTGCGTATCCTGTTTACTTTATTTCTAAGTGACTTTTATTTCTGTATTCGTGAATTTCCTTGAACATTTTTGAATTTCCTTCTTTCATCGATCAAATGATGTATTTCCTCTGTTATCCATGGTGTCTACGCATTTACCTCGCTTTTACTGATGTCTTTCTTTCTAATTTCTGTGATTCCCCTTCCTAGAGGTGTCCATTCCTCTTCATCTGAGCTGCCTACTGTGCCTACAGAGCTCCTCCTTACTGCAGTATCTATAACCTTAGAGAACTTCAAGCGTATCTCTTTATTCCTCAGTAACTTCCGTATCCCACTTATTTGCGTATTGATTCTTCCTGACTAGCCGTAAACTTCAGCCTTCAGCCTGCTGTTCATCACTAAATTGCGATCACAGTCTATATCTGCCCATGGACATACCTTCAAATCAAGTATCTGATTTCAGTATCTCTGCCTGACCATGATGTAATCTAACTTAAATATTCTCGTATCTGTTGGTCTATTTCATGCATGCCTTCTCCTGTTGTGGTTTTTGAACGGTATTCGCTATAACTGTACAGTTATAAAGCATCGACTGCAGACCGACCAGGGCAGCGCCTCAAAACGGCAGCAAGAGGCCACTGACATGTCCTACAATGGAAAGAGCGAGCAGCACCCCATCTCCAGGAAGACAGAGTTCAACGCTTCCCGTCAACGCTGGCTTAACGAGTCACCCATAGCTGGTCGGCGCCAGTTCTGTCACAGACTTCAAGAGCAACAATACTGAGTAATTGGAAGATGATATTTAGCCTGCATTCTGGAGATGGTAATTGATACGTCGTGTTATGGGAAAACTTAACCAAAACGTAAAGTAAGCAGAGCTCAAAGGCTGCAGGGAGTGAAAGCGTAGACCCCAGTAAGGTTATAGTTTCAAACACATTTTACTAAATATTAAAAAACATTTGTTCACTGGTACAAATAGGTATATATATAATATTCAACAGGTGGAGATAATCACGGTCTGAAGGACCCCACACTTTTGATTAATTATTGACCAATACAAGAAGTTACTGAAAGGAATGAATTTAATCATTCGGCCAGAAGGGCCAATCAAATATAGCAACAGATGCTTTTTTAATAATGCTACAAGAATGCAAAACCAACAGTTAATTTACTTCGTCCAAAGGAACAGTAAAGACTAAAAGACAAATTCATATACCAAAGGTTTTTTTTTAATGAAACAAGCTAAAAAGTTAAAATTAATCACCAAAAAGTGGTAGTGACGTCGCCACTCGGCCTGAAGGGGCTGAATATCAGTAGTAATAAGTATTTGAGAATGGTTGAAGTTAGTGAGTTAGCACTCACCACTAGGAAAAATTTACAATCAGCTGTGCTAGGACTACCTGCTGTAGCAATATGGCACAGACCAGCAGAACAACTAGAGACTTCACCAACGTGGCGAATCGTCCACATAGGACATGGCAGCCACTCTATTGTTGTTGTTGTTGTGGTCTTCAGTCCTGAGACTGGTTTGATGCAGCTCTCCATGCTACTCTATCCTGTGCAAGCTTCATCATCTCCCAGTACCTACTGCAACCTACATCCTTCTGAATCTGTTTAGTGTATTCATCTCTCGGTCTCCCTCTACGATTTTTACCCTCCACGCTGCCCCCCCCCCCCCAATACTAAATTGGTGATCCCTTGATGCATCAGAACATGTCCTACCAACCGATCCCTTCTTCTACTCAAGTTGTGCCACAAACTTCTCTTCTCCCCAATCCTACTCAATAGCTCCTCATTAGTTACGTGATCTACCCACCTTATCTTCAGCATTATTATGTAGCACCACATTTCGAAAGCTTCTATTCTCTTCTTGTCCAAACTAGTTATCGTCCATGTTTCACTTCCATACATGGTTACACTCCATACAAATACTTTCAGAAACGACTTCCTGACACTTAAATCTATACTCGATGTTAACAAATTTCTCTTCTTCAGAAACGATTTCCTTGCCATTGCCAGTCTACATTTTATATCCTCTCTACTTCGACCATCATCAGTTATTTTACTCCCTAAATAGCAAAACTCCTTTACTACTTTAAGTGTCTCATTTCCTAATCTAATTCCCTCAGCATCACCCGATTTAATTTGACTACATTCCATTATCCTCGTTTTGCTTTTGTTGATGTTCATCTTATATCCTCCTTTCAAGACACTGTCCATTCCGTTCAACTGCTCTTCCAAGTCCTTTGCTGTCTCTGACAGAATTACAATGTCATCGGCGAACCTCAAAGTTTTTACTTCTTCTCCATGAATTTTAATACCTACTCCGAATTTTTCTTTTGTTTCCTTTACTGCTTGCTGAATATACAGATTGAATAACATCGGGGACGGGCTACAACCCTGTCTCACTCCTTTCACAACCACTGCTTCCCTTTCATGTCCCACGACTCTTATTACTGCCATCTGATTTCTGTACAAATTGTAAATAGCCTTTCGCTCCCTGTATTTTATACCTGCCACCTTCAGAATTTGAAAGAGAGTATTCCAGTTAACATTGTCAAAAGCTTTCTCTAAGTCTACAAATGGTAGAAACGTCGGTTTGCCTTTTCTTAATCTTTCTTCTAAGATAAGACGTAAGGTTAGTATTGCCTCACGTGTTCCAACATTTCTACGGAATCCAAACTGATCTTCCCCGAGGTCCGCTTTTACCAGTTTTTCCATTCGTCTGTAAAGAATTCGCGTTAATATTTTGCAGCTTATTAAACTGATAGTTCGGTAATTTTCACATCCGTCAACACCTGCTTTCTTTGGGATAGGAATTATTATATTCTTCTTGAAGTCTGAGGGTATTTCGCCTGTCTCATACATCTTGCTCACCAGATGGTAGAGTTCTGTCATGACTGGCTCTCCTAAGGCCATCAGTAGTTCTAATGGAATGTTGTCTACTCCCGGGGCCTTGTTTCGACTCAGGTCTTTCAGTGCTCTGTCAAACTCTTCACGCAGTATCTTATCTCCCGTTTCGTCTTCATCTACATCCTCTTCCATTTCCATAATATTGTCCTCAAGCACATCGCTCTTGTATAAACCCTCTATATACCCCTTCCACCTTTCTGCCTTCCCTTCCTTGCTTAGAACTGGGTTGCCATCTGAGCTCTTGATATTCATACAAGTGGCTCTCTTCTCTCCAAAGGTCTCTTTAATTTTCCTGTAGGCAGTATCTATCTTACCCCTAGTGAGATAAGCCTCTACATCCTTACATTTGTCCTCTAGCCATCCCTGCTTAGCCATTTTGCACTTCCTGTCGATCTCATTTTTGAGACGTTTGTATTCCTTTTTGCCTGCTTCATTTACTGCATTTTTATATTTTCTCCTTTCATCAATTAAATTCAATATTTCTTCTGTTACCCAAGGATTTCTATTAGCCCTCGCCTTTTTACCTACTTGATCGTCTGCTGCCTTCACTACTTCATTTCTCAGAGCTACCCATTCTTCTTCTACTGTATTTCTTTCCCCCATTCCTGTCAATTGTTCCCTTATGCTCTCCCTGAAACTCTGTACAACCTCTGGTTCTTTCAGTTTATCGAGCTCCCATCTGCTTAGATTCCCACCTTTTTGCAATTTCTTCAGTTTCAATCTGCAGTTCATAACCAATAGATTGTGGTCAGAATCCACATTTGCAGCCACTCTATATAACACATAAAATAAAAATTGCTAAACATTGAAACACATGGTGCAGAATATAACGCCTATCTAGGCAGGAACTGTTAATAACGCCCACTGGCCTTCATAAATCTTCGTTTTAGTAATTGTGACAGCCAGTAGTAAATAATAATACCACTCAACAAATTGTAAAATACAAGATCGTTATTGCACTTGGGTCAGAATAAAATTTCAGGTTCAGTTATTAAGGCACAGAGAGTTAACACTCTTTTGTTGTGATAGTTACACTTGACAATATAACAGCAGATCATTGAATCGGGATTTCGGGCACGCCTGAGCCTACTAAAATGGCACACGACCTTAGAGCAAAACACACCCGACGACACGAGCAGAAATTGAGTGAGACACATCAAGTCAAGAAATTCCCACCGTTAGTCCAGAAGGCAGACAAGTATTCAGCGACAGGTTGCAGCCAGCACCAAATGGAGTTATGTAATCGCCACAGTTCCGCCATAACAACGCGGTCACCCCGCGTCAACAGTTGCCACGCCGAGCTTCCTTATCACACAGCCCGTCCAGAACGACTGCCGCCGTCCCGAGTACACACACTCGTAGCAATCACGTGCGTTCACAGGAAGTCATACCACCTTTCCCGCAACATTGCGCTGCCACACAACCGGAAACTAAACTCCCCGTCTCACTCCGGCAGCAGCACTCGATACTCTCGTCGTCAGCAGGTCTCTTCCCAGAACGCAGCGCCCTCCGAAATTTAAAAGCAAACGGACCAATCGCGGCAGAGAAAAGCCAAGGCTCCGAAAGACGACACACCACACCTAGGAAAAGATGAAGATGATACAGTTCAGTAATAGAGAAAAGGAATTGCATGTAGAACGCACGAAAAGGAACTTCATAACAAGAAGTTAAAGTATGTTCCTTTTGTATTTAGAAATTAAGTGTTCTATTGATTTGGATGTGTATGTACAGATCAATTTGGTTTCCTGCCACCGGCCATCGCAACTTCTCTCCATTCTTGTTTGTGTCGATGCTGGTTCCGACACAACATCTGGCACCGCGGATTCCCGAACCAACGCTGCCTTCGCCCTGCGCCGCTCCATCGCAGCTCGTCGCTAATATTTCTCCCTTCTTTCGGAGGAGCAAAGCTACTAATTGTCTCCTTTCTTGCAGACTGGCGCAACGCTTCCACTACTGTGTCTTTGGTAGCTTACAATTTGTTGCGTAGCTCCTCTCACTAAAAGGGCCTCTAACCCGCTTCCTACTCCACCTGCACCTACGCCTCTGGCTGCTGCTGGCCTTGATGTAAAGCAGTCTATTAAGTTTCAGAACCACAGATAACGTCGCAGCTGATGACGTTGGTCCAGCAGCTCATTACGGTACAAGCCGCTGCTGCATCATTTCCGCGACAATATCCAACCACATCCACGTCAGCACCTTCGTCCATTCCACCGTTTCGAGCTTTCAGTGGACAACAAGAGGAATGGAACGAGTACTACTCTCAATTCGACGCTCATTGTACTAAACAGCAAGGGCATGGTACTGTGAAACTTTCATATTTCTGCTCAATGGCTGGAACAGGAGTTTACTGCCTCGCTCAGAAGTTATTCCCGACTTTTAGGTTTTTGAAATGGAAATTTGAAATGGAAATTTGGAAATTTGTGGTAAGTTATTATGGGACCAAACTGCTGAGGTCATCGGTCCCTAGGGTTACACACTACTTAAACTAACTTACGCTAAGGACAACACACACACCCATGTCCGAGGGAGGACTCGAACCTCCGACGGAGGGAGCCGCACGGACCGTAGCATGTCGCCTCAGACCACGCGGCTACCCTGCGGGGCGCTAGTTTTTGAACATAGAGTTTCTGCCTCAGTAATACGAGGATCACGTACAGCTTGCCGCAGGTCGTTACAAGTTCTTTCGACTGTGAAAAAAAAACCGAACAGTCATACCACCAGTGGGTCAATGGACTTCAGGGTTGGACACGACAGAGTTGTTTTCAATGTAACTGTGGACAGCACCATAGTGACACAATGATTCGTGATACTTTTATGTACAGTGTGACGGACAGTACAATTCGTGGACAAATTCTCAAGCATTCTGACCCTACTTTCAAACAAGTACTACAAATGACCACCAGGACTCATGTAATATTGCCGTGGAAAACTTGTGTCGGATCTGCAGTGTAATGCAAAGTGACAAACAGGTATGGCCTTGCGACAGACCACTGTGCGCAAACAGGCCACCACGCAGGGGACAGAGCAAACAAGTGCCTGCTGTGAAATCATGTCCCCAATGTTTTCCACAAATTACCCATCGCGGAACACGACTTGCTGTGCTTGACGAAAGCCAAGTCACGTACATTCTGTGCTTCAACAGAAAAAACTGTGTTTACATTTGCTCTCGTCAGTGCGGATCACCTTCTCACTCAGTGAATGCAGTTTCTTTTCAACCAGCTACCGGCACTGTTAGTGACCAGATTCAGATTATACTTTCAACCTGCCCTAGTGCTATACAACGACAGTCAAACAACCCACGTGTGAACTCTGTAACTGCCATATGCTGTGTGTGACTTCAATTAGACGCTGGGGCTTCCTTTAGATAGCTTAATGGTCTCACTAATGAACAGTTAGACTCGACATAGGTGGCAAAATCTTTCTTGGTCAAGACATTTCAGTGCTTCGTACATGTAGTTTGCCTGTCACATTCCAGTCTCATACCAGAACAGAGACACTTACGATTTTGCGTTTGTGGGACTGCGAAAATATTCATTTGATTTGATTGGCCTTCGTATTCAGAACAATACACTTTCTGTTTCCTGCTTTCAACCCGAAAGTCAGTTCATTTGATTGTAGAATTTCCTTGTTTATTTTCTGAAGGACTTGAAGGAGCAAATAATTTTGTAGATCACGCTCAGTAAAGGACAATGCGCAGCCTAAGTTTTTTTCGGGCGCATTCCACCCCTCATGCATTAGAGACAAGGGAGGTCTAATTTCGAACCTTATTTTATTTGGCAACCAGTTTCAGCGTTTGACTACCGTTAGATAAAAAGAATAAATGTTTATCTAAAAGCCAGCGGATGATATTGAAGTGATCGCTATAGCAAAAATCTACTGATGCCAGTATTGCTGGCCTCTGTTTTGATCAGAGCCGAGGTAGAACCTCTGTACACGTCCGTCAGGGACCGGAAGATGGCATAGTAAAACGTTGAACCTGGTTGTGAAATAAAATAAGATTGGAATGTGTTTAGTATGACATCTTGTATCGAACAGCCGTCCGCCCCAGTAGCTGAGTGGTCAGCGTGACGGGTTGCCGTCCTCTGGGCCCGGGTTCGATTCCCGGCTGGGTCGGAGATTTTCTCCGCTCAGGGACTGGGTGTTGTGGTGTGTTCATCATCATTTCATCCCCATCCGGCGTGCAGGTCGCCCAATGTGGCGCCGAATGTAATAAGACCTGCGATATGGCGGCCGGACCTGCCCCGCGAGGGGCCTCCCGGCCACTGACGCCAAACGCTCATTTCCATTTCCATCGAACAGCCGAGTCCCGCAACCATCTCTGTAAAGAAGGACACACAGAGAGACAAAGTTGCAACTGACCTTGAAAAAGGCAAGACAATGGTGTTACTGCTCCTAACCAAACTAGTCAATGGGCTTCTCCTTTAAGTAATGCTATCAAAGTCTTCTGGAAGACTCGTCGTTGTGTTCACTTTAAATTCGCGGAGAACCCACAAACAATAACTGATTCTTATCCGTTGCCTCACTCTGAGGAATTGATGGACAAGCTTGATGCAGGCTGCCATTTTTAAAAAATTGCCTTATGCGAGGCTTATTTGCAAATTCCTCGAGATGAGGAGTCTCAGAAAGTGTTTGTGGTTAACACACATTTAGTGTTGTTCTAATCTGTTCGCTTACCCGTTGGTAGCGACTCCGCGCCTGCTATATTCCAACTATACATAGACTAGCTTATTGCAGAAGTTCCATTCTGTTCAAATTACTTGGACGATATAGTGATGTCAGGACGTACATATAAGGAACATATCAGCAACCTTGCACGATTTTTAAGTACTTTCCACTGTAGATTTGATGTGTCTCCTGAACAAATATACCTTTTTTCAGACTGAAATTCAGTACTTAGGCCATGATATAAATAACCAAACTATTCATCCCCTTTGCTGGACCTTCCTACCCCGCGGAACCTGGGGGAATCGCAGTCAGTTCTCGGGAACATGACATGAATCGGTCTATACCCATCGCAGCCCTGATCACGGCTCCGTTGCATAGTTTGCGCCGGAAGAATGTGCCTTTTTTTTGGACCGAAGAGTGTAAGTTTGCATTCAAGAAACTTAAAAACGCCTTGTTGAGTGAAAGATATATTGATCATTTCGATCCGGCTAAGCCTGTGGTAGTGATCGCTTCTTCGTACGGAATCGGAGACTTGATTCACAGGACTCTACGATTGTTTTCGCTTCCACGTTATGTGACCGTGATTCAATGTAAGTATTCACAAATCGAGAAAGAAGCGCTTGCTATTTTCATTGGAATGACGAAGTTTCACCATTGTTTGGTCGGAAGTTTTACCTAGTGGCGGGCCATAAGGCACTTCTGACTTTGTTTCATTCTTGCAAACCTGTTACTGTATCAGTACAAAATACTGTACTGCCCACGTCGAAGTGGGCAAGTGCTGACGTCCTTTCTCGCGTTGCTATTGGTCCTGATTCCTAGTGCTACTGTCACATCTTCTTGTCAGACGGCTATGGAGGACACTAAACTTTCAGAGACTTTCCCTCTGCACTATAGGAAAATTGCTTAGGCTAAAGAAGCAGACGCTGACTTGAACCTATCGTTGCACTACATCCATGTTGCTTGGCCTCCTTCAGTGAAAAACATTCAGAACTCTTTCGTACGTCGATATTGTGCTCGTCGGCATAGCCTCTCCATCCAGCACAGTATGACTATATTGAAAAATGACTCTGGACACTCGTTGAGCCAGATCGCTGGTCGATCATCAGCGATCGGCTTGTTATGTTTGGCGCGTCCCGGGGTATGAGGCTCTTTTCGGTTGGGGCGCGCGGGACAGCGAAAGGCAGTCGGTTTGAGGCGACTGGTGAGACTGGCGGCGTGGTGGCTCGGGCGTAAGCACGCGTGTGGTGGCTGTTACGCTGGGGCTGTTTGCTAATCGTGAAACCCCTGCGGCGGTTACTGGTTGCCTGGAAGGCATTTCATATAAACTGTGCCGAGCCTCACAGTGAGGGGGGAGTCCGGAGTTGGTGTTGGCCTACATGTTTGTACAAATTGAGGTGTCTGTGTGAGAAGCACGGCGTGGGCCTGTTGGTCGCTTCGCCCTTCTGGCAGCCACCGCAAGCGGATGTTCGGCCGGAATGTCTACAGTTTGTGGTGAGCATAGTGTGAACAAGTTCTCGTGGGATGTGCTCCCAGCCTGACTCTTAGCCTGTGTTATTTGTGGGTGCCGACCCCTTGTCTGTTACTGCTTCCGGGTGTCCTGTAAGATTTCACAGCAAAACTGTGTTTTTGTGGCATTCTGTGTTTCTGGCTCAGCCTCCGCCTAGAAAAGGGAAAGATTTGTGCCTCAACTGAAAGGGGAGTGGGGGTTCGATTGGACATCTTTTGGAATTCATTAATGCTGTAGTTTAAACATATAAATAAAAAATTGTTCTTTCAGGATAAGCGCCTGTTTCTTTGGGGCACTGCAGTTCAGACAGGAGTGGCGTAATGTTAATGAGTATTTGTTATTCGTGAAATGAAGTGTATTTAATATCTTGCAGTTTTCTGGGGCACGCAGCTGTCTTACTGAACTCATTTTGAAATGTTCTATCGAGTGAATGACTGCTCCCCACTTCAGTGTATTCTTTTGAGTAGTATTGTTTTTTGGATATTTGTCAGTGTGGTGTATTGATTCAATTTTGCTTTTCTCTTTCTTTTGAATTACGGATAATTGTTTAGTTCATCTGGTTGTTGGCTTAACTCGCGCTTCACGCACTAAATCATCCGATATTGAAGTTGTTTTTTTATTCCTGTTTAATGTCAGACAGATTCAAGTATAACTTCATTTATGTTATTTGAAATAAATGTGTTGGATGGACCTTAATGAATTATGTGCAACCGAAGTAAGGGACCCAGTCCTTCATTACTGCTTAAAAGTGGCGTGTAGTTCGGGTTGTGAGCCCCGTGCTCGCTCCACTCGTGTGTGCTTATTCCTAAGGTGTTGAAAAAGATGTGTTGCGACTGCTCCACCAAAGACACTGGAGAGCTGAACCCACGAAACAGCGCGTTGGCACTGTACTAGGCCAGTCATGGAAGCCCACTTTGAACAGATGAAGCCACAGTATCGTGCCTTTGCTGAAAATCTATCGACCCTGCCGCAAAATGGGCACCGCCGTCGCAGCGAAATCATATTGATTTCTCTGGTCCCTTTTGGAACTTCCGTTGGCTTATTGTTGTGGCCTGTTTTAGCAAATACCCGTTTTCAGTGCTCATGAACTCAGATACGTCGCGTAGTACTTTTCCGACTTGATCATCTGTTTTTTGCTTCGAAGGTTTGCCTGAAGTGATCCTTACAGAGACAGTTTACGGCTCAAGACTTTGAAAGTTTTGTAGAGCCAACTGTATAACTCACCTAGCCAGTGCGTCGCTACGTCCTCAGTCGAACGGAGAAGCTGAACGATTTGTGCGCACGTTCAAGCAACAGGTGAACAAACGACGTGCCTCGCACACACAGGAGTCAGCGCTGCTGCCCTTCCTCGCGAGGTACCGCTCCCAGCACCGGGACGGTCCGTCGCCGGCTTAGCTTCTACATGACCGGCGCCACCACACGCTGCTCCAGCTGATGCATCCACTGCAGCACAAGGTGCCTCCCACGCTCCGCAGGTATCGCTTTGCGCCTAATAATTCTATTCTTTTCAGAGTTTTTGGTCGCATCAGGCGCTGGGAGAGAGGAAAGATTCTTCGAATTTTTGACGCTTGCATGTATTTAATTCAAGATCCTGTTTTCTTGCTCTACCGCCTTCAGAATCAGATTTGTGCCAGTCGATGGCCCGCAGCAGCTCAACTTCCCCCTGTGCTCGTCCCTGCGCCCGCCGTGAAACCGACGCTATTGTCGTCGTCGTATTCGTCGTCGTCGTCGCCGTAGCCTTCTCCATTTTTGTCAGGGGTTATCCGACCGACGTTAGCCTCGGACCGCAGGACGCATATCGGTGAACGGATGGGGGCTCGTCGTCAGTCCCAGTTGCGGCTCCCGTCTCCTGAAGCCACCGCCCCCCCCCCCCTCTTCCTGCCTCAGCCCCCTCCCCCCTTCTTGTCGTAAGATGGCTCCCTACACGACAACGGTATTTAGGACAGAGGGGGGGGGGGGAGAGAGAGAATTGTGCAGTCATGAAGGATTGCCGTTACGTAGTGCATCGCTGGTCGATGTGCAGTCAATATTTTTCTGACTACACACCCGCCAGCGCTACGCCACGGAAAGATATCAAGTATGCGCGCCCATGGAATGAGCGGGCAGCGCTACAATTGCAAGAACACAGAGTTCAGCGCAGGCTGTCAACAGCCCATAGCTGGTCGGTCCCAGTTCGGTCGCAGTCTTCGAGAAAATTAGTACTGAGTAACTTGAAGACGATACTTAGCCTGCGATCAGCAAGTAATAATTGCATGTAGGAGGCATAGCAAGAAAATCAAGCCACCTGTTAACTAAAAGTTAACTTATGTTTCTTTTCTTTTTAGAAACAAAGTGTTCTATTAATCTGGATGTGTATGTACTGATCAATTTGGATTCCTGCCACTGGCCATCGCAAGTTCCCTCCTTCCTGTTTGTGACGGTGCTGACTCACACAGTAGCCGATGCAACGATAATTAGCGGAAATTTATTACAGAATTCAGTCTTTCTCCTCTCTCATTCCTAGTACCAAGCCAATACTCTCCTTTAACCCTTCCACCTAATCCTTCCCCCATATCGGCATTCCAGTCCCCCATGACTGTTAGACATTCATCTCACTTTACGTACTTAATAGCCCGTTCAGTATCGTCGGATCTCTTGATCTTCAACTTGCGACGTCGGCGTGTTCATTTGCTATCGGTTCTGACGAGAACAACCCTTTCACTAAGCTATTCACAGTAACACACTCTCTGTCCTACCTTCCTATTCATAACGAATCCTCGTCCCATTATATCAATTTCTGCTGCTGTTGATATTACCATGTACTCATCTGACAATAAATCCTTGTCTTCGGTTTATTTCAGCTGAGTGATCCCCGGTATGTCTACAGTGAGCCTTTATATTTTCCTTTTCAGATTTTGTAGTTTCGCTACCAGGTTCAGACTACTGACATTCCGTGCCCCCACTCGTAGAACGTTATCCTTTCGTTGGTTATTCTATCTTTTTCCTACGGTCACCTCCCTCTTGGTAGTTCCCTCTCAAAGATCCGAATGTGGGGCTATTCCGGAATCTTCTGTAAGTGGTAATATCATCATGACACTTTTTCAGTTACAGGCCACATGCCATGTGACTATACGTTAGTATCTTTAATGCAGTGGTTTCCATTGCCTCCTACATCTTCAATCTGATCATTACTCATTCTTCTGTGTTTAGGGGCAGTGTCCCACGCCAAGGACAAGTGAGTGCCGTAAACCTCTGTCCACTCCTCCGCCCTCTTTGTCAATGAAAGTATCTGAAAAAAGGTGACTTGTTATGCCTCAGTCTTCTGATGCCAAAGCTGTGATTTCTACTCAAAATTTAATGGTGGCGGGGCCCGAATCCGGGACCGAGGACTCTTTGATTACTAGTCAAAGACGAAAGCCCTAGACCACGGGTGTTTTGGTGTAGAATCTAGGTCATGGGTGCGGCAAGAACAATTATATTGGTTGAACGCAGTTCTTAGACCGAATGCCGCTGGTTGTGTGGTACCATGGTGTCTTGTTCTTTGATGTTCGGTCAGAAAAGCAAACAGCTCATGCTCAATTATTCTCTGGAGACTCTAGACACGCTGCTGAATTCACTGGCCGAAGGAGGCGCCCGTGCCAGTCTGCCTTTGAAAAGGTGAGCAGCGGGTCACTACACGACTTCCACGAAAACAGTCCGTACACACAAAGGAGGTGCTCTTCACCTAATTAGATTCACAGACTGCCTTATCCTGAGAAAAGGGGCCATGGAGTGCGGAAGGCGCACGTCTACATTTCCACGCTCACGACTACGGTACTCTCATTAAAGTAGTAGCAGAAAGTGAATGCGTATACGTAGCAATATGTGACAGTAACGTCTGAAACTGTACTGCGCCGGGAACAGTAATAATCTGGAGCACACAATAATACAGCAAATAAAGGTCTGAACTGACCAAGGATTTATCGAATTCGATTTTGATCAACGCGCTCGCTTCAAATCAGTTACTAAGCACTACAGATTGTATTTTATTACGTGGAAATAGATTCGAAAAGATACAACACAGTGTACGTTTTGCAATTTTATGACAACAAAGGCAATCTTTCAATCGCCGTAACAATAAGTCAGAATATTTTACAAACCAAAATATTTTAATGGGTTTGTGTGAACAAATTATCTCATTGGTTGCCTGCTGTCATCATCTTGACAACCACATCACATCATTCCAGAAACCTGGGTTCGCAGGACAGAGCGGATCAGGTTATAGTTGTCAAAATCAGTTGCTGTCAGTTGCACAAAACTTACAAACTTTATTTTCCTAAAACACTTAATCACAAATTCGCTTAAAAGCATTCAAAACAATACGGCGAAAGGCCTGAACACAAGTTATTAAAATTGCCTTAAGGAATACACACGGCTAACGCCTTAGTTACAAAATTTTACATAAAATCTCGACTGAAAGCCACACACTGGAGATAGAAGAACTGAGTGCTCAAAGCCTGAATAAGAAAGATCTGAAATAGAAAAAAATCTCCTTTCTTAAGATAAGTTTTAAACAATTTAATCTTCAAACCTTAATTAAGCCGGCCGGCGTGGCCGAGTGGTTCTAGGCGCTACAGTCTGGAACCGCGCGACCGCTACGGTCGCTGGTTCGAATCCTCCCTCGGGCGTGGATGTGTGTGATGTCTTTAGGTTAGTTAGGTTTAAGTAGTTCTACGTTCTAGGGGACTGATGACCTTAGAAGTTAAGTCCCATAGTGCTCAGAGCCATTTGAACCTTAATTTAAGTCGGCTGAGGGCCTTATTTTAAAATTAAAACAAACTAAATTAATAAACGGCTGAAGGCCTCGCACAGTACTTGAGACAAAAGAAAATCACAACCTAAAAACAACAGAACAGTGGTGCTCAGAAGTGTTCCAGGGTTCAGCCTGAGGAAGTAACTCTAACATAGGTTTAGGTGAGACAGGCAGCCAAAGTAAGAGTAAATGATCGGACGGCTACCTGATCCAGGGACGGCTCAAGGACCGACCAACAAACTGATCAGTTCCCATCCGCCCGACCAACGACACGACAACGGAAAATGTCAGCGAGGCTAGCAGTACTACGTCTTGAAATTTAGCATCCAAAAACAGTCAAGGCACAACAGGCACTCAAAAATATGAACAACACCAAAGGCTGTCGAACTACAGGCCGTGCCGGACTCTGTCCCAACCGACCGACTGACAACTGCAGTAAGCAAACAGCATTAACGTAACTGTTCAGAAGAAATCACAAAAGCTAGACACAGTTCCATGAAAACACTTACACAAGAACTCGAACAATCCTAAAAGCAATCACTGCAGAATAACAAGGACGAATCACAAGTTGACACACACAGAGAAGCCATAAACGGTCGGCGACCAAATACACGTCATCCGATGAGACGACCAGCCGAACGACCAACCACGGTCGTATCCAATAAAGTCGTGTGTGACGGCAACGGTCGGGCGAGTCTTAGCTGTACGGAGCTTACTGCAGCTCCATCGCCACTCCTTGATGTTCCTTTCGGAACTCGGAGGCCGATGACCCGGGCAGATTGGCTCGGACCCAACCATGCAGAGGTAACACTTGCCCATTGACCACCTGAGACCTCAGCGCAAGGAAGGAACCGACCCACGTCCGGCAAGATGACCAACAGATGAGCCCCAGAAACGGTCAAAAGACCAAATACATGTCGCCCGATGAGACGAGTGGCCGAATGACCAACCAACGGTCGTTCGCGTTCCAGTCTCCTTCCGTCGTGCAGTGCATGTGTAAAGCCAGTGGTCAGCGAGTACTGGCTGTGCGAAGCTCACTGGAGCTCTATCCCGATTAAACTCCCGACTCACGACGACCGGGGGATATTAGCGGTCGCTAGGAAGATAATATGACAGTGCTCTTATCGATAAGCGGTGCTGCTGCCACTCATGGGCAGGCAAGCCTGCAACTTAGTGACGCCAGTAAATCGAATAAGAAAACAGGCGGCAGTACAGTAAAGACCAGATGAAAAGGAATACACGGCACGAACACGAGCCACTTACGGCCCAATTCCCTTGCCAAGATCAAATATTTTTAATACTTTTGGTCATCTAAAATAAAGCAAAAACTCGTCTAGTCATTAAAAATTCGGGACCCACAATAGTGCGGTGCAACTTAACACAGTGGAAATAGACTATCTGTCAGAATAAGTGAAGCTTCCAGAAGGGAAAGAGGAAACGATCATCATGGGTTGAAACTGTATGTGATGCTCCTGCAGTGATTACAAAATTGAGGCAAATTTACAAGGAACTTGCCATTACAGGAGCCCTTGATAATATGACGTTGCGCTTTTCCTGGCCTTCATGCAAGCACAGGGTCTGTTGGGGAAGGTTTGATAGAGCCGTTTCACACTTTACTGAGATAAGCTGACCCCACAGCTCTGGTAACAGGTCTTTGATAACCTGGATATTGACACTGGGATGGGGTTGACGTATGACATGGTCAAATAGGTATGCTATCGGGGAAAGATATGAGGAATTCAGCATCACATAGTTCACAAACACATTTGTGATTTCCGGACGAGCATTGTTCTGCTGAAAAGTGGCACCACATCACAGTCGTATGAGAGGTAACTAATGAGAATTCTCGATGCCTGTGAGAATACCCTCAATCAATACCTGTTGTGATCTGAAGACATACTCAATGGCTACCCACACCATGCCTCCAGAAGTAACACCGCTGCGACTGTCTGAACAGTCTAAGAATGGTACCTCTCCTCATTTAGTCCGATTTTCGCCGACGATGGTAACATAGGGTCCTGTAGAAACGCAATTCGTCAACGAACACAATGCGTTGTCATTCGTCACGACTCCATACTTCCCGATCATGGCAGTACTCCTTATTCATCTACACTACTGGCCACTAAAATTGCTATACCAAGAAGAAATGCAGATGATAAACGGGTATTCATTGGACAAATATATTATACTAGAACTGACATGTGATTACATTTTCACGCCATTTGCGTGCACAGATCGTGAAAAATCAGTACCCAAAACAACTACCTCTGGCCGTAATAACGGCCTTGATACGCCTGGGCATTGAGTCAAACAGAGCTTGAATGGCGTGTACAGATACAGCTGCCCATGCAGCTTTAACACGATACCACAGTTCATCACGAGTAGTGACTCGAGTATTGGGACGAGCCAGTTACTTGGCCAACATTGACCAGACATTTTCAATTGGTGAGAGATCTGTAGAATGTGCTGACCAGGGCAGCAGTCGAACATTTTCTGTATCCAGAGAGGCCCGTACAGGACCTGCAACATTCGGTCGTGCATTATTCTTCTGAAATGTAGGGTTTCGCAGGGATCGAATGAAGCCACGGGTCGTAACACGTCTGAAATGTAACGTCCACTGTCCATAGTGCCGGCAATGTGAACAAGAGGTGACCGAGACGTGTAACCAATGGCACCCCATACCATCACGCCGGGTTATACGCCAGTGTGGCGATGACGAATACTCGTTTCCAATGTGCGTTCACCGCGATGTCGCCAAGCACGGATGCGACCTTCATTATGCTGTAAACAGAACCTGGATTCATCCGAATAAATGACGTTTTGCCGTTCGTGCACCCAGGTTTGTCGTTGAGTACACCATTGCAGGCGCTCCTGTCTGTGATGCAGCGTCAAGGGTAACCGCAGCCACGGTCTCCATGCTGCTGCAAATGTCGTCGAACTGTTCGTGCAGATGATTGTCGTCTTGCAAACGTCCCCATCTGTTGACCCAGGTTTCGAGACGTGGCTGCACGATCCGTTACAGCTATGCGGATAAGATGCCTGTCATCTCGACTGCTACTGATACGACGCCGTTGGCATCGAGCACGGCATTCCATATTACCTTCCTGAACCCACCGATTGCATATTCTGCTAACAGTCATTTGATGTCGACCAACGCGAGCAGCAATGTCGCGATACGATAAACTGCAATCGCGATAGGCTACAATCCGACCTTTATCAATGTCGGAAACGTGATGGTACGCATTTCTCCTCCTTACACGAGGCATCACAACAACGTTTCACTAGGTAACGCCGGTCAACTGCTGTTTGTGCAAGAGAAATCGGTTGGAACCTTTCCTCATTTCAGCGCGTTGTAGGTGTCGCCACCAGCGCCAACCTTGTGTGAATACTCTGAGAAGCTAATCATTTGCATATCACAGCATCTTCTTCCTGTCGGTTAAATTTCATGTTTGTAGCACGTCATGTTCGTGGTGTAGCAATTTTAATGGCCAGTAGTGTATATTTTACCAGCGGTAACTGTAGCTTACACATGGCGCGGTAATTCCCTAGTCTGGCTGCTGCTAGTATATGAACCATGGTGTGGGATGACATAGATTGTTTTGAGGTGGTCCATTACTTCTTCTTGGATGATGTATGTTACGATGTGCTCAGTGCACAATATGTCGATGTTCCCTTGTAGTGGTCACATGTGGTTGACCGCGACCTTCGCAAATATTATGATCTCCTGCACTTCCCCATACAGTGTAACTCTGTGTCATTGACACATCCACACATCCACAAATCTGCATATTGCACGATTCAGCCAGCCGACCAAGTGGAGCCCACAACGAGGTCATTATAATGCTGTCTAGCTCGAGTGAATATCATACCTCCGTCATTCACACTGATCACTCAAATCTATATCCGCATATCTTTTATATCCTACCAGGCATAGTAACAACACTATTGTTGTGGGAAGAGGTAGAAGGTACAGTATTAAGACTCGTCCAAGATTTCCAAGTGATTTATTGTTTCCAAATACAGTGTGTGTTCCCTTTGGTGATACACTGGGTCCCACAATGCTGAGGACGCCACCTCAGCGCATGCAATATGGCAGCTAAATCTGTGGCCCTCACCCTGGATGTCTCAGTTGCGTGTTGGGAGCCAAGATGCCTGCCCGTGATAGAAAGCCATATCATGGCCTGCCGCTGGATGGCTGTGGACCCCGTGTTGGCCTCAGAGGGTAGAACCAGCAACCCGCAGTGGACTGGAACACTGGCACCCCATCTGCTGCTGGGTGTAGGCGGTGGTGTGGCATGTCCTGCCGTCTAGGAGAGTTGCCATACTTGAATGCTTTGTTAGTAAACCAGCAGCTATTTAAATGCAGCTGTGCACCTCTTTGTTGCTAAACGCGCCACTCTGCATCACATAAACACAACAGTTAAGTTGGCTAGTGGGCCTCTTCTCCTGTGACTTGCACCATGCAATCACTGTGTGTACTTTTCCAGCAGTTCTTTGCCCCTGTAGCCTCTATTTTATTTCGCCACTGCTGGCGAGCGTAACTCATTGTAAACAGGCCCGCGCCTGGCTGTAACTTTCCGCACTCAGTAATATTGAACCAAAACTGACCTTTCCTATCCAAAACGGCAGCGCCACTGCATTATTCCCCCTTCGGAAAGACCCAGGCCCCGGGTCAACCTTTAACTAACTCTTAACTTGTTTGAGTCGGCATTTCCTTACATTTAGAAACCTTAAATGTGGTCTAGTGCCCCTTAAAATACTTTTTATGAAACAAAACGTAAAAATTCCTTACTGGACGACCACTGCTCGATTAACCTCTTACCTACTTATCTCACGCCCTCACTATCCAATCCTCTGAGACTTGAACTACCCTTGATTCCCTCTTGGAATTGGCTGTCCACCTCATCAGAATGAAAACAACACGTAACTAAGTTAAGGCTGCGAGTCACTTGGCACAAAGGTGCTCAAAATGATCGCTATTTGCCGCAGTCTTTCCCTATACTGAGCGACATGTTGAACAAGCTGTTCAGCTGATATGCGCCCCTCTTGCTCTAAAATAAACTGGGTTACAGATCTCAACAGACCTGGCTCCAGAGTTTGTTTTAACAAGTTCAGATTCTACCTTGCCAAAAACTCTAAAGTAGCTTCTGGCCAGTACAGCTTTGGCTGCATAACATTAAATTGCAAGCTCAGTTTTGGCTCCATGATGTCCCTTGGACAGTCTATTTCTTCCCACCTGGCTAAAAATGCATGCACCGTGCTTTTGTCTGGATTGGTGCTTATCTACGGCAGCTCTGTAATTCCTCCCTTGTTATTTCGGAGTACCATCAGTTAACTGCCGAGATCAGCAATACCTCCTCAGTTTCTACACTACTGGCCATTAAAATTGCTACACCAAGAAGAAATGCAGATGATAAACGGGTATTCATTGGACAAATATATTATACCAGAACTGACATGTTATTACGTTTTCACGCAATTTGGTTACATAGATCCTGAGAAATCAGTGCCCAGAACAAACACATCTGGCCGTAAAAACGGCCTTGATACGCTTGGGCATTGAGTATAACAGAGTTTGGATGGCGTTTACAGGTACAGCTGAACATATACATTCAACACGATACCACAGTTCATCAAGAGTAGTAACTGGCGTATTGTGACGAGCCAGTCGTTCGGCCATCATTGACCATACTTTTCAGTTGGTGAGAGATGTGGAGAATGTGCTGGCCATGGTATCAGTCGAACACTTTCTGTATCCAGAGAGGCTCGTACAGGAGCTGCAACATGCGATCGTGCATTATCCTGCTCAAATGCAAGGTTTCGCAGGTCTCGAATGAAGGATAGAAAAAAATGTACAAATGTGTGTGAAATCTTATTGGACTTAACTGCTAAGGTCATCAATCCGTAAGCATACACAAATTATCCTAAGGACAAACACACACATCCATGCCCAAGGGAGGACTCGAACCTCCGCCGGGACCGCCCGCACAGTCCATCAGTGCAGTGCCTTAGATCGCTCGGCTAGTCCCGCGCGGCATGAAGGGTGGAGCCACCGGTCGTAACACAACTGAAACGTAACGTCCACTGTTCAAAGTGCCGTCAAAGCGAACAAGAGGTGACCGAGACGTGTAACCAATGGCAGCCCATATCATCACGCCTGGTGATACGCCCGTATGGGGATGACGAATACACGCTTCCAATGTGCGTGCACAGCGATGTCGCCAAACACAGATTCAACCATCACGATGCTGTAAACAGAACCGGGATTCATCCGAAAACATGACGTTTTGCCATTCGTGCACCCAGGTTCGTCGTTAAGTACACCATCGCAGGCGCTCCTGTTTGTGATTCAGCGTCAAGGGTAACCGCAGCCATGGCCTCCGAGCTGATAGTCCATGCAGCTGCAAACGTCGTCGAACTGTTTGTGCAGATGGTTGTTGTCTTGCAAACGTCCCCATCTGTTGACTCAGGGATCGAGACGTGGCTGCGCGATCCGTTACAGCCAAGGATGCCTGTCATCTCGACTGCTAGTGACACGAGGCCGTTGGGATACAGCACGGCGTTCCGTATTACCGTCCTGAACCCACCGATTGCATATTCTACTAACAGTCACTGGATCTCTACCAACGCGATAGGCTAAAATCCGACCTTTATCAAAATCGGAAACGTGATGGTACGCATTTCTCCTCCTTACACGAGGCATCACAACAACGTTTCACCAGAATGAGATTTTCACACTGCAGTGGAGTGTGCGCTGATATGAAACTTCCTGGAAGAGACCTTTGCCTTTCGCGAGCTAGTGCTCTACCAACTGAGCTACCCAAACACGACTCACGCCCCGTCCTCACAGCGTTACTTCTGCCAGTACCTCGTCTCCTACATTCCAAACTTTACAGAAGCTCTCCTGCGAACCTTGCAGAACTAGCACTCCTGAAAGAAAGGATATTGCGGAGACATGGCTTATCCACAGCCTGGGGGATGTTTCCAGAATGAGATTTTCACTCTGCAGCGGAGTGAAAGCTGATATTAGCGCAAGGCGACTTACCGGTGCCACTAGACAGACACTCATGAGAATTGAGCATACGCTGTTCAATCGCTTTGTTCATTACGTTGAACGACCATCGCGACAGTTCTGCATCGACAACAGTTTCCCCTAGCTGAAATATCATTCCACCAAGTTCTACAGTTCGTTGTCCAAGTCAATTTTGGCATGATGTTGATGCAAGATATCTACTCCTAGGATCATGTTGTAGCCCTCGCTTACCCATGGTACTACATCCATGCATGCATAAAATCGGATTTTCCCTATGCGAAAGTCAACTGTCACTGACCCCAAAGTGTGACCTCCTTATCCCCCACTCCACGCAACCTATAAGGTGGTGGATCTAAGTTCCTTCATCCCATTAAACACATAGTAGCCACAGACACTAACGCCCCTGTGTCCAACAAAATTTTAATCTTTATAGTTCCTATCGATCCTACCACTGAGCATTCCACCGCTGCAAACGTATTTGTAGAACTGAAATTAAAGGGGAGCTCCCTTAGGTGGGTCTTGGGCCCCCTCTGCCGTATAACGCTTGTCCACCTCTACTAACTCCACTTCTCCATCCACCACGCTGCTGATTTCCACCCCTTCCTCCATTCCTCCATTCCTCTGGACATGTCTCAGACGACCACACTTATAACATTTTATACTTGCTGTAAACACTGTGTGTCTATCATGTACCCCATGGCCACGTCTAGTTCCTCACATTGGATTGCCAGCTGAATGGCCGAGTACAAATCTTTCTGAGTCCCTTAACGCGCTTTCCGCGATATATGCGCCGGTAACACCCTCAAAAATACATCTGGTGCCATTTCCTCGGCCTCCTGCAACAGAACACCATTAACCTCATCGCTCTATCCAACTCGTAAGTACACTCGGTAATTTCTCTTATCCTGTCCGCAATTTCTCTACCATTCCCCCCTGTCTCATCGTCATTGTACTCAACCTCTCTGTAAAGTACCGAGTGCTATTCTATTTCTTGTACCTTTGTAAAATCCCCTCCTTCAACTGCTTGAACTGCCCTGCCTTCCTTAAGGCGTCAGAAAACCTTACATATGTCTTCGCCTCACCTGTTAATATAATCTTGGTTACATGTAACAACTGTTCATCCAAACAACCATTCATCGCAGCTGAGGTTTACAAGTCCTCCACAAACATACGCGCGTCCTCAAATGCCTTGCCAGAAAACAGAATAAACCAACTCGTGGCAGCTGGATCAATCTCCTGCTGCGGCATCCTGGAGAACAACGAATGATCCCATGTGGCTTCCCTCTCACTTCTAGATGTTAATTCGCTACTCAACTGTGTATTGTCTGCTGTCAACTGAGCTACATTTTCCAACAAAATCCGTACCGCTTCTGGTTCCGACATACCTCGCGTTTCTGACTCGGCCATTCTGTTGCTTTCGTTCCCCGTTAATCTCGAAACAAGACAATTAAATAGAAACATAACATGAGTCCCTACACCTCAGTATCATCATACTCAGTAACATCATACTCAAACGAATACAAAAGTAATTAAATGCCGCCAGACAGAGTGGCTGAGTGATCTACGCGCTACAATGTGGAACCGCGCGACCTCTACGGTCACAGGTTCGAATCCTGCCTCGGGCATGGATGTGTGTGATGTCCTTAGGTTAGTTAGGTTTAAGTAGTTCTAAGTTCCAGGAGACTGATGACCTCAGATGTTGTCCCATAGTGCTCAGAGCCACTTAATTTAATGCCAGAAAAAATTCTTAGTGCCCCAAATACACTAACGCCTACTCTGACAACAAAAAGTTCTATGCCCAAGTAAAACATCTACAGTGTTCAGCCATGAGCCATACTCAAAAACCCAAAAAAGAAAGGAAATGAGCAACACTCAGAAGAAAGCTGGGCGAAATACACCACATCTTGTGACTGTAATGCAGGCGGTAGGCTCGAACGTCATACTGTACAGATAGCTTCTGCTATTCTGACACCAAATGTAGTGTTAAGAGGTAGAGTGCACCATATTAAAACTCGTAAGAGCTTCCCAAGTGATTTACTGTTTCCAACTACAGTGCCGTGTTCCCCTCGGTCTGTGTCACCAGGTCCCACAATGCTGAGGACGCCACCTCAGTGACACATCAAGTGCTCTGCTAATGTGACAGCCTTGTTTAGCCGCAGTGATATGACGGCGTCAGGGCTGCGCCAGGAGCTGACTAACCAGCCTTTGCCCTGCAGTGCCTCAGCGCCACCCGCTGACAACTGCAGGGTGGCCCACACCATGCATCCCTGCCGGATGGCTTGGATTGCGGCGAAAACAAACGCACATGATCCAGCAGCTGAATCTGCGGCCCTCGCCCTACCAGTGCGTGTTGGGAGGCAAGACACCTGCCCGCAATAGCGAGCCATGGTGTGTTCCACTGCTCGCTGGGTGCGGACCCTGCACTGGCCTCAGAGGGTCGAACCAGCAACCCGCTGTGTACTGGAATGCTGTCAACCCATCTGGTGCTGTGTGTTGCCAGTGGTGTGACATGCTCCACTGTTCCGGAGAGCTGTCACACTTAAATGCTTTTTTAGTGAATCAGCACTTTTTTCTATGCAGCTGTACACCTCTGGTTTGTTAAACGTGCCACTCTGAGTCACATAATTATAACAGTTAGGTTGGCCAGTGGGCCCCTTCTGCCTGTGACTTGCACCACGCAAACTGCTGCGTGTACTTTTTACGGTGGTTCTTCACCCATGTGGCCTCCATCTTACTTCGCAACTGCTGGTGAGCATAACTCACTGTAAACAGGCACGTACCTGGCTGTAACTTGCGCGCTCAGAAATATTGCACCAAAATTAACTTTTCCTACCCCAAATGATAGTGCCGCTACACCATACAGAAACTACACAAATACGCACTGTTGGACGTTCTACCTTACATGTAAACTGAAGGTTAGAGACTGGTGGGAGGCGAAAGCAAACGAAAGGAAAGGTATTACTGATGTGAGCTGCATCAGGACATTACGCGGTATACCAGACTGGGATTAGAACCCGGGATCTCATATTTACTAGGCTGGTTCGTCAACCACTGAGCCATGTGGCACACAGTGTTATCGCAGGTGTGCGGAACATCCCCACACGCCTCATGGCCGACATATATTCCCACCGAGCGCCACCTATCCACAGTCCCTGTCCATCCCCTCCACGCTCGCTACTCTGTTTCCGCAGGAGGTCTCACGTACCTGTGCATCCGCACTGAAGAAGGTGGATCCATTGCCCATTCAGGCGAATCAATTACATGAATGCATGGGGTCTGTTCACCACACATGCATATATAGACGTTTTACCAGTCACAGAGAATTATACCTCGAATCGTTTATGTGGCAATGGATAGTGTGTACATTTATGAAGAAACATAGACGTCGTACCCTGTCCTGTGTGTGCTTCAGTCTTTTGTAAAGCAGTGTAGATAAATCACCAGACAACTCGACTTAACTTTGTGCGCTTTCATAGAATTTCATTGCATACGATATGTTCTGGATTGTGCTGTCTTTTCTACGTCCACTCATGTTGTGAGTCACCAGACACTTTCTTTCCTTCTCCGTTTATTGGTCTCCAATGTCCTCACTCTGTCTCCTCGGGTATTTGTGATCTGTCTGACTCCACAACTGTAACGCAATATCTGATAAGACCAGCTACTTAGCAGCAACAGTGCAGCTCCTGCATCTCTTTCTTCGTTTCACCCATATGACTGGAGTAGGATATCCAGTAATCTGCAAATGATTCGAATTCACCGTACATTCAAGAGGAGATCAAAAACATATTATTACTGACGAAACTCTCCAGTCGACACGTATCAGCGTCACAACTATCCCAGCTCTCCTCATCCTTACACACATCAAACGGTTTTGCCTAAATATAAGATAGTTTTACATGTTTTTCGGCACTCTCCCAACGGTTTGTCAAATTCTATGTGGCTGGTTCCCACTATGGTTTTGTATCAAGCGAGGCAGAGCGGTAGTTCTCACACTGTACTCCCACACTGGTGGACGACGCTTCATATCCCCTGCCAGCCAACTGCATCTAGGTTCGCCGCGTTATCTCTACGACGCTTAAGGGAAAATGCCGGGACAGTTCCTCTTAAAGCGTCGCGTCCACTTTCCTCCCGATCGTCAACTAATTCGAGCTTGTGTTCCAATAGTCTCGCTGTCAGTGGGACGATTAGTGATTTCTTCCGCTTTGAAGCATTTCTATTGGTAAATAATTACTCCAATTCGACTAGAACGCCACGTTCTGTGAAAATTTGTGGATCAGTGTTAATAAGTCCGCTGATAGTGTAATAGCTGTACTACTGTGCTATACTATTATAACTTCGATTATTAAGTCTAGCTCTTGCACTCTACACACTGTGACGCTACCTCTCTAAGGATGTCTAGTTAGGGTTATGGGTGGAGGTCAGACCATAACGTCTCCATGTGTAGTAGTTAAATAAATACATAAGAAATAGTGGAAACAACACGAATTTCCCGCTACACATTCTCTACGTGCAATGGCGTAGCGTACTGCGTAAGCGGTACTCATTAATAGCCTTGTAAACAAAACTTTTTTATTCTATTTTTGAGCCCAGAGTGGGATCATTACCTGCTTCGACTTCTTAAAAAATGAACATCAACGAATGTCTTTAAAAGAGAGCAATAGTAAAATCATAAACCAATGAGTTAGGAACCAAACGAACCCCCCTATACACTTGCAAGTACTGAACACGGTAAAGATACTGAAAAAAGGCCAAAAGAGGCGGCACATTGCAAGTGTACGAGCTCTCCGACAGATGGAACTGAAGGTTACAGTTCCGTGCATAATTGTTGCACCTTACAACTCTTACACCACATAAGAAATATCATTCAAATGTAATAATTAATGAAAATTACGTCACTTCGTGTACAGTAGCTTCCGTACACTAGTAGTTGCGAAACGTATCTTAGCTTAGATGATTGTGCAATGTTATATGCGTTGGTGAAAGTACACACTATTAACAATTACAGAAGCGTCAGTTAGTAAAATGATCTATTCGTGTGCTCCAAGGCACAAGAATGTAATTAAAAAAAATTTACTTATTAATTACTTGACTAGAAAATGTTTGAGACTCTAACGCAGAAACACAACCGATAACACAGTAAGGAGTACGAGAACGGAATGAAGGAGCAAATAAATGACAATAATAATAACTATTTTAAAATATTTCATGTAGCTCAATGGCCTGGTGCCATTTCTCAACTGGACCTCACATCGGCGGCTTGACTGTCAACCGCAGTTTTCCAACTAGGGGGAGGGAACCTATAGTTTAACGAGGAATACGAACCACGTGACGTTTCTGGCTCATATCCAAGTCATTGAAAGGTGAATGCTTGGTCGAAGACAGAGTGAAAAATCCATAGTTGATATGACGAAAAGTTTCCAGGTACCCGCATTACCGCTAGACTACCAAGTTCGGCAGCGAATAAATGATCAATAGCGAAAACCAAGTATTAAATTCAATGTGTGGGAATATAGGGCCTTAACAGGAACTGTTATCAAGTGTTGCCTGGGACTGGATGGTATGTGTGTTAAGGCATCAGAAAATAGTTCCGATAATTTCGCGGCTGGCCGGTGTAGCCGTGCAGTTCTAGGCGCTTCAGTTTGGAACCGCGTGAGCGCTACGGTCGCAGGTTCGAATCCTGCCTCGGGCATTGATGTGTGTGATGTCCTTAGGTTAGTTCGGTTTAAGTAGATCTAAGTTCTAGGGGATTGATGACCTCAGATGTTGAGTCCCATAGTGCTCAGAGCCATTTTGATAATTTCGCGTTACTAAAAAATGCTGTAGTGGGCAAACTTGTAAGTCTGTGACTGGAATATATAGGGTAATTCAGCTACCCCTATCGATATCGTTTCATACCAACCGCAATTTTATATGTGGTTCTCAAATACCACACACGATATTTTCGTAACCGCTCACTCGTTGTGTGCAAACCGTTAGGCCTACAGAAGAAATGAACAGGGCTCTTTTGTAAAAAATTTAATGTAATTAAATTTCATACTGTTTTAGATTTATTCAAGAAAAATGCATAAAAGTCACCTTCAATCGCACTTCAACCCCCACCCTCACCCCTCACCAGACAGGACTTCTAGTACATTATTCGTGGCACTCCATTCTACCACAGTACAAAAATTCCCGATCACACGATCTATTCCCGAGTTTTGGTCTCTATCACGCCACCAGCGTAGTCGGCTATTTCGCTAACATTATTAGTTTAAACGTGCCGCTGAGGGTAATTGTAGAAAAACAACTTTTTTAAACGTTATGCTAAAACTAATTACTTCGACAGTTTGATCCAATCATAACCCTTACCAGGACACTAAATTCGAAGGCAGAATGAAACGTAAGAACGTAATTGTTTAATATATGCTATTAAAATTCACAAAATTGTTAAGCAAATTCTACTCAAACGTCGATTCTGCAATTTGTAAGTGCTTGATTAGGCCGGTGGCGTAATAACGGTAGTGAGTGAAGATCAAAAAAAGGTGAAATGTGGGAAATATTTGTAATTCGTGCTGTCACAAATTTACCTGAGCTGTGAGGACCGAATGTGGGAATGATGGTCGGTTTGAAGGTCACATTTGTTCATTTTTCTCTTAACTCGAAGACTACGACCTCTAGCGAAAACGTGTCCCAGTGCAAAATTTAGCTATATTAAATTAAGTACCCTACAAATGGGGTATTTTCATATTTCTGTCGGACTAATTGTTTCCACTTAGCAGCGTGCGAGAAAATATGAACATCCCGGACGTGGTTTTCAAAGAGGAGGAATTAACATTGTGTGTTGCATAGAACACTATCGGCAGGAGCAACTCAATCGACCTGTACACAGAAAATAATTGTCGATGTGATAACTACAGGAGAGGAAATAGCAATACGTTCTGCAACAGCAGTCACACGACTTACCCCGAAAGAATAAAAAAATAAATAAAAATTATATGAGCTCACGCATATGCACAGCCATAATGTGTGGGTTGCTCGCCTTCTGTAGTTGGGGACTTTAGGACAAAAACAGTACCCAGGGATATAAAGCTATTACACCGCTGGCAATTAAAAGTGCAGCATCATGACGGCGGCAAATTATCATGAAGATCACTACATGCTTAGATATTCGTATGATTGGATTCACATTTCAGTGTAATCATACTAAATAAGTGGGGGTAATGTTATACAAGGTGTTCAAAAAAAAGTGTCGAGTACTTTCAGAAACGCCAGACGTCATCGAAACAAGGAAAATAAGTCCAATAAACATAGATCCGAAAACGCATTCCTTCTGAGAGAGTCAGGTAGCAGTAGCCGACCGCGACAGACGCAGCAAAAGATAAGCAACCGCATTCGTCATTTATGAGTTCCTAACCAGGAGCGAATTTTATTATATCGTCTGTGTGCTTTAATAGTTTAGTTTCTTGAGTTTCTGCGTGAACATTTAACATCTAAATAGGCAAAGTTCTCGCGTTTTGGTTTGCGTCAGAAAGTAAACCGATTTTATGACATAATACAAGTTCCAAATTAAGGTCATATTATTTAGTTTCACCTGAGTGCTTCGGTTGTTACGATTTTGAATATCTGCGTATTACTAGACACAGGTCTTGCGTTTTCGGCAGGTTCTACAGTAGAATTGCGCAGCACGTGCTGATAGTCCGTTTATCTGCATGGTTTAGTTTTCCACGGTCTTTAGTATGGACAGGGATTGCGATTGTTGTGTGCGGATGCGAACCGACTTGGTGACACTTCGCTCTAGGCTTCAGGCTGTGATGGTTTCGGTTACACAGCTTGAGGCTGCAGTGGATGGGCACCACTGTTGTGGGCCGGCCGTGGGGATCCAACGGACGTCCAGCACGTCAAAGTCCTCCGATCGGTCCTCACCAGTGGTCAACCCAGTTACTGCTTGCATTGAGGCTGACTCCCCACCTGTGGTCGAGTGGGAGGTCGTCACGGGGCGAAGCAGGTGGCGAAAGACTTCCCAGGTGGCCGCACATAAGGCCTCCCCGGTTTGTCTGACAAACAGGTTCCAGGTGCTGTCTGTGGCTGACACTGTCGCTGAGCCAGATGCTGTCGCCAGTCCTGTTTCAGAGGAAACCACTCAGCCTGCAAGATCCAGGCAATGGCAGAGGGTGGGATTATTGGTAGTTGGGAGCTCCAACGTTAGGGGCGTTATGGGGCCCCTTAGGGACTTGGCTGACAAGAAGGGTAAGAAATCCAATGTGCACTCCGTGTGCATACCGGATGGAGTCATTCCAGATATGGAAAGGGTCCTCCCGGATGCCATGAAGAGCACAGGGTGCAGCCAACTGCAGGAGGTTGTTCACGTCGGTACCAATGATGTGTGTCACTTTGGATCAGAAGAGATTCTCTCTGGTTTCGAGCGGCTAACAAATGTGGTAAAGGTTGCCAGTCTTGCATGCAAGATGAAAGCAGAGCTGATCATTTACAGCATAGTCGACGTGACCGATTGCGGCCCTCTGGTACAGAGCCGAGTGGAGGGTCTGAATCAGAGGTTCATACGGTTCTGCGGCTGTGTAGGCTGCAGATTCCTCGACTTGCGCCAAAGGGTGGTTGGGTTTCGGGTTCCACTGAATAGGTCAGGTGTCCACTACACACAGGAGGCAGCTACACGGGTAGCAGCGGCTGTGTGGCGTGGACTGGGCGGCTTTTTAGGTTAGAGGGTCACGGGAAAACACAAGAAGGGCTTCAGTCACAAAGGGTGCAGGCTGAACACAGGAAAAACGTAGATACATATTGTCGTAGCTGTGTTGGGAAAGAACCAGAGCTCCAAGCGCTAATAGAGAGCATTCATGCTCAAATCGTTATAGGCACTGAAAGCTGGCTAAACCCGGATATAAGCTCAAGCCGAAAGTTTTACGAAGGACATAACGGTCTTCAGAAAGGATAGGCTAAACACAGTTGACGGGGGCGTGTTTGTTGCTGTCAGAAGTAGTTTAACTTCTCGCAAAATTGAAGTAGATACTTCCTGTGAGTTAGTATGGGCAGAGGTCATTGTTGGCTACCGGAATAAAATAGTAATTGAATCCTTTTACGAACCTCCCAATTCAGATAATACAGTTGCTGAAAGGTTCAAAGAAAACGTGAGTTTGATTTCAAACGCATACCCGAATCATATGATAATATTTGGTGATGACTTTAATTTACAATCGATATGTTGGCGAAATTACATGTTTAATTCCGGAGATTACATAAAATATCAACCGAAATTGTGCTAAACGCATTCTCTGAAAATTATTTCGAGCAGTTAGTTCATGAGCCCATGCGAATAGTAAACGGTTGTGAAAACACACTTGACCTCTTAGCAACAAATAATCCCAGCATCAAAACCGATATAGGGATTAGTGAACACACGGCTGTCGTAGCAAGACTGAATATTGTAATCTCCAAATCCCCGAAAAATAAGCGGGAAATATACCTATCCAAAAACCAGATAAAAATTCGCTTGACTCCTTCCTAAGAGACAGTCTCCACTCATTCCAAATTAACTATACAAATGTAGACCAAATGTGGCTTAAATTCAAGGAAATAGTATCTGTAGCAGTTGAGAGATTTATACCAAATAAATTAACAAACGACTGAGCCGATCCTCCTTGGTACACAAAACGGGTTAGAACACTGTTGCAGAAACAACGAAACAAACATGCCACATTTAAACAGACTCATAATCCCCAAGACTGGCAATCTTTTACAGAAGCTCGAAATTTAGCGCGGATTTCAATGCGAGATGCTTATAACAGTTTCCACAACGAAACTCTGTCTCAAAACATGGCATAAAGTCGTATGTGAAGTATGTTAGCGGCAAGAAACAATCAATGCCTTCTCTGCACGATAGCAATGGAGATACCATCGAAAACAGTGCTGCCAAAGTAGGGTTACTAAACACAGCCTTCCGAAGTGCCTTCACAAAAGAAGACGAAATAAATATTCCAGAACTCGAATCGAGAACAGTTGCCAACATGAGTAACGTAGAAGTAAATATCCTTGGAGTAGTGAAGCAGCTTAAATCAATTAAAAAAAAAGCAAGTCTTCGGGTCCAGACTGCATATCAATTAGGTTCCTTTCGGAGTGTACTGATGCATTAGATCCATACTTAAAAATCATATACAACCGTTCGCTCGACGAAAGATGAGTACCCAAAGATTGGAAAGTTGCACAGGTCACACCAATATTCAATAAAGGTAGTAGGAGTAATCCACTAAATTACAGGCCCATATTGTCAACGTCGATACGCAGCAGGATTTTAGAACATATATTGTGTTCGAACATAATGAATTACCTCGAAGAAAACGGTCTATTGACACACAGTCAACGTTGGTTAAAAAGCATCGTTCCTGTGAAACACAACTAGCTCTTTATTCATATGAAGTGCTGAGTGCTATTGGCAAGGGATTTCAGATCGATTCCGTATTTCTGGATTTCCAGAAGGCTTTTGACACTGTACCGCACAAGCAGCTCGTAGTGAAATTGCGTGCTTATGGAATATCGTCTCAGTTATGTGACTGGACTTGTGATTTCCTGTCAGAGAGGTCACAGTTCATTGTAATTGACGGAAAGTCATCGAGTAAAATAGACGTAATTTTTGGCGTTGCCCAAGGTAGTGTTATAGGCCCTTTGCTGTTCTTTATCTATAAAAACGATTTGGGAGTCAATCTGAGCAGCCGTCTTCTATTGTTTGCAGATGACACTGTCGTTTATCGACTAATAAAGTCATCAAGAGATCAAAACAAACTGCCAAACGATTTAGAAGAAATATCGGAATGGAGCGATAAGTCGCAGTTGACCTTATATAACGAAAAGTGTGAGGTCATCCACATGAGTGCTAAAAGGAACTCGTTAAACTTCGGTTACACGATAAATCAGTCTAATCTAAAACCCGTAAATTCAACTAAATGCCTAGGAATTACACTTACGAACAACTGAAGTTGGAAGGAACACACAGAAAATGTTGTGGGGAAGGCTAACCAAAGACTGCGTTTTATTGGCAGGACACTTAGAAAATGTAACAGACCTACTAAAGAGACTGCCTACACTACGCTTGTCCATCCAGTTTTAGAATACTGTTGCGCGGTGTGGGATTCTTACCGGATAGGACTGACGGGGTACATCGAAAATGTTCAAAGGAAGGCAGCACGTTTTGTATTATCGTGAAATATGGGAGAGAGTTACACAGAAATGAACAGGATTTGGGACGGACATCATTAAAAGAAAGGCGTTTTTCGTTGCGACGGAATCTTCTCACGAAATTCCAATCACCAACTTTCTCCCCCGAATGCGAAAATATTTTGTTGACACCGACCTACTTAGGGAGGAACGATCACCAAGATAAAATAAGGGAAATCCGAGCTCGTACGGCAAGATATAGATGTTCATTCTTCCCGCGCTTTATACGAGATTGGAATAATAGAGTATTGTGAAGGTGGTTCGATGAATCGTCTGACAGGCACCTAAATGTGATTTGCAGAGGATCCATATAGGTGTAGATGTAGATAAACACGTCTTTATAGGAAGGGCTGCCTAACGCGTGGATGCGCATATTACCACAGTCTTTGCATGGGCACTCCGTGAAATGTGGCAGCAGTGAATTATGATGTCTTACTCACAGTACTCTACCAACCCTGCATTCAGTTGTGTGGTTCGAGTGGTGTTGCAGCTATGTTAGTTTTCATCGCGTTGCGTGCCTTATTGTAGAGCACTGTCTACCCTGGTTAGGCGTTTTGTCTTCTTCGAAACGCGGATTCACTTGCGTGTTTACTGTTATTGGGCTGTTTGTACATACAAATAGTGTAGTACATTTACAATTTTTCTCTTCCTCCTCTTACTACTCGACAAGTGAAATGGCGGGTATGATAATCTGCAACTGTTTGGTAAATGGACTAGCCTGCGAACCAGTGCCATGCTGGAAAATATCCACAGCGCAGAGTGCCCTCTAATGAGATGTTCGGCAGACTTTTCCGGTGTCTGAGGGACACAGGTACCCTCCCATCTCGGAAGACTGACAATGGAAAGCCCCGCACAGTCCTCATGCCTGACGTGGAGGAGCCTTTGCTGGATTCTGTGGAAGAAACCCTGGAATCCGTGTGCGACCATTAGTGGCAGCAGAAGGTGTCTCTCAGTCTCTTACCTGGGGGGAGATGTGGGTGTACTTTATGAACAGTTGCTGTACCCATATCACCTACAGCGCCTTCTGGCCCTAAGGCCACAGGATCATCATGACAGACGGCGGTTCTGTCAGTGGTTTTGGCAGAGGTGTACCGCAGAGCCAGTGCTCACACCCAATAATCTTATTTACCAATGTGGTGTGGTTCACAAGAGATAGTGCTCTGAACTTCTGTAAGCAGTATGTATGGACAGCTGCAAATTCCCAAGCTATCCAGGAAAGAGGGCACCAACATCGATTCTCAATCAACGTTTGGGCGGGCGTACTTGCGGCCACATATGTTATCACGAAGGTTAACTGTTGCACATTATCTGTACTTTATCATTGCCTTACTTGCTGGAGGCAGAGCAGTTTCAGCAGCACTACTCGTTCCCCAAAACTCAATCCCCTAGGCTTTTGGTTATGGGGACACTTGAAGGTATTCGCCTACGCCACCACCATCAACGACGGGGGGACACCACACGGTCGCGTCTCCAGTGCGTGTGCACAACAGCAACCGGGTATACTTCACACGCAGCGTCATTCCTTACGCCGGAAAGCAGAGGGGTGCATTGTCATCAATGGACGACATGTTGAAAACCTCCCGTAAACATGTGCTTATCGCAGAAAGTATCCATTACTGGACGCATGTTTACTGAACCTATTTTCTTGTATCAGTGACTACCACCTCTCACTTTTCTTTGAACACCCTGTATACATTCTGCATCCATGAAAATAATACACAGAGGGCTTCTCATTCGAAAAACGATTTGATTATTGTTTGCTTATGAGAAGATTGTGTCATGCCTAGAGTAAGCATAAGAAATATGTGCCAACACGTGTGGAATTCAACAATGTCATCGTAATTTACGAGACCGCTTTTAATAGTGCCACAATAATGTTAAACGTGTTGATCGGGTTGCTGCGACTGTCATGTGAATATGGAATACGCGGGTTCTGGAGGGCCGTGTTCAACGTCATGCAGGATCCCAACAGCCGAAACCTGCTAGCACTCGAGACGACATCCATGTCCCATTCGCCCGTGCGGGATCGAATAGCCACGTGTCTTGAGTCACGTGATGAGTACGACTGCAGCAAACCTTATCCACGCGGACAGAGTGACTATATATCCCACTCCACGGACTATCAGCTCGACAACCATTGTTGCAAGTTACCTTAACGCGGCAGCATAATCGCTCTGACAGTGGTACATCGAGGACAACAACGGTCTCAGCGTAGGCACCAAGTCGTTTTTTCACTTTCGGTTAAGTTTCCAGCATCTCGGCGGCTGTATCTGTGTGTGGAGACTCCAAGGAGAACGGAAGTTCCACATTTCATTCGTCATCGTCCCACGATCCTCTATCTGATGTGATGAACAGGGTGCTATTGGTTACATAGTATGGTCACCTCTGGTTCTCATAGCACGTAGTTTGGACAGCAGCTATTATAGGTCTGTTGTGTTATGGTAGGAGCCTGTGTTATCTTCGAGGAGGCTGTGGTCTTACCTCTCAACAAGATAACGAAAGACCACATGATACACTTCCTGCCCTGTCCAGCCTCGATGCAGAGGGTGGTCGATTGTTACTCTGGTTAACATGTAATCAACATCTCTCACAAATTCGAAACACCTGGTCATGGGCTACTGGGAGATATCTGTGCACCACGCATCAGCCGCCATGGCAGATGAACTGAGCTCTATACTAGGCTCTGCATCCTGTATACCTCCTGTGTTATCATCGTCATCAGTCTGAAGACATGATTGACGCAGCTCTCCATTCTACTCCATCTTGTTCAAGAGTCTTCAGCTCTGGATAACTACTGCAACCAACATGTTCCTAAATCTGCTTAATGCATTCATCTCTTGGTCACTCATACGATTTTTACCTCTGACTCTTCTCTATGGAATTAACTGGTATTCCATTAAAGTCTCAGGATGTGTCTTATCACCTGGTCGTTTCTTCTAGTCAGTTTGTGTCACAGATTTCTACTTCTATTCACTACCCCCTACCAACTAGTCTTCAGCATTATTCTGTAGCACAATATTTTAATAGCTTCTATTCTCTTTCAGTATCAACTGTTTATTGCCCATGTTTCATATACATAACACGGCCATATTTTCAACAAAATCTTCCTGACACTTGAATCTATATTTCAAGTTAACAAATTTCCCTTCTTTAGAAACGCTTTCCTTGCCATTTCCAGTCAACATTTTTTATCCTCTCTACCTCGGCCATCATCATTTATTTCGCTACCCAAATAACATACTTCATCTGCTACTTTATGCATCTCCTCTTCTAACCCAGTTCCCTCACCATCACCTGATAAAATTCGTTTACATTCCATTATCCTTGTTTTGCTTTTGTTGTTTATCTTACATCCTCATTCCAAGACACTGTTCACTCCGTTGCAGTTATCTTCCAACTCCTTAGTTGGTTCTGAGAGAATTGTAATGTCATCGGCAAACCTCAAAGTTTCTGTTTCATCTCCCAGGACTTAAATTCCTACTCACATTTTTTGTTGGTTTCCTTTATTGTTTGCTCAGTGTACAGACTGAATAACAACGGGGATAGGCTACGACACTGCCTCACTCCATTCTCAACCATTGCTTCCCTTTCACGCCCCTCTACTCTTAGAACTGCGTCTGGTTCATGTACAAGTTGTAAATAGCCTTTCACTGCATTTATGCCTCCTAATCTCCTAATCGTCTGTACTTTTTAGCCACAGAAAACTAAATTCCGTTATTTGCTCTATTTCATGGAGCTACAGTTTTCATGGCCATTAATGCGTAAAGTCTTCAGCACTACGTACAAGAACAGCAACAGAAGTAGTTTCAGCAAACAACAACAGTTCTGACGGACGTATTTGAAGCACCAGAAGCAATTGGGAATGCGGCACAAACAACCTTAAGTACTGATGCAGTCCCTGCACTCTCAAAATTCAGCAGCCTCTCGTCATTACGTCCCGACGGCTTTTACAGAGTACTCAGAGGAATGGAAAGTCCGCCTGTGAAGACTTGAGGACCGGTCTGCGGCGTTCTTCCTAATCTTTCCTATCCAGTGGCGGTAACTTCATTTCGAAGTCGTCTTCTGATATTCTTTGCTTACTACGCAGACCACAAACTTCGTTAGACAGTCCAAACTATCTCTTGATCTTAGTGCCTAGCAGAAATAAGATAGTAATACTTAGCAAACCTCACTAAATCCAACAGTGATCTGTATGCATAACTACACCAAAGTGCCTTGAAAGTAAATACAGGAGAAAGCATGAGAATTGTTCATTAATATTTTTAAGGTAATGGTGAAAGAAATAATCTTGCTTTTACTTATTGTCTATTTTCTGTCGATTAATTATTCCATTTCGTTGTTGTTGTTAGCACAGTACGTCTAGTGGAATAATCCTGATTGCTAAACAGATCACAGGTTTCCAGCTCAGTTTTATGTGTACTGCTAACTGAATTGTAATAGCGGACTTATCTTCTTTTCTCTATTTTGTATTGCGATATTCACCGACAATCGCAACCATTAGCAAGCGACGTATCATAGTCCACAAACAATTACTTCCTATTGTCCGATTGTAACTTTACTTCTTCTCTCCAATGGGATGCAAACGTTAAAACGTCGTAAGTATCGCTTGCACGCGAAACAAAATCACGTCATAAGTATTTAACATACAACCTATATTTATAGTCATTTTAACTTTTTCCCGTAGTTCCTTAGTTACATTAAAATTAATCTATGTATTTTCGATATTGCAGCTAAATGAAAGGCAGTTTGTTCCATGCTCACGCGTTTTACTTCTTTTATTTATAAAACATCTTCCGTGGTGATTTGCAGTGTTGTTACTTCATGCGTATCTTCTAGGAAGTGTATTTACTTGGTCTAAATACTCCAGATGACCGGTTTTCAACGCTTTCTCGTCCATATTTATTACAACATTTCACTTGCATTTTTTACTGTGTGTTGAACGTGTGTGTGTTTACAGTTTGTAGCCACTACACACGCTTGTGTAGTAACTACACATACTTGTGTATTGACTCCAATCTGTAAACACACACACTTTCAACACACAATGACATATGCAAGTGAAGTGTTGTAATAAATGTGGTAGAGAAAATGTTGAAAACCGGTCATATGGAGTACTGAAACCAAGTAAATACATTTCCTGGATGACACGCACGAACTATCAACACTAGAAATCGCCACTGAAGATGGTTCGTAAGTAAAAGAAGCGAAACGCGTATAGAACAAACTGCCATTTATTTAATTTCAAAGTCGGAATATACCTCCATGAACGCATTTTTAGTTTACTATTTCAATAGCCAGGATGTTGTCGTGGTAGCAAAGATGGACCTCGCCATGGACGTTGGGAATGAAGTAGCGCATCATGCAGCCTATTGCGCACATTTTGAGCCGTAACACAACGTCCTGGGGCAACAGGAAAAGCATTATTCAAGTGGTGGCATCGCTATCAGGGTTCCTCCGTAGTAGCCATTGGGCGACCTGATCGAAGCACGTCATCGACAGTTCTTGTCCCTCTGTATCTTCTCCAAGTGCGAACAACATCGAATTGGTTCACTCCAAGTCACGTAGTCCCTTCCCATGTTGGGAGCCCCTCCAGGTACAAAGTAACAACGCGGACGCAATCGAACCGCGGTATTGACTGTCTAGGCTTGGTTGAACTACAGACAACACGAGCCGTGTACATTCTTGCTAGTGGAATGACTAGAAGTGATCGGTTGTCGAACCCCCTCCTCCTAATAGGCGCTGCTCATGCATGGTTGTTTACATCTTTGTGTGGGTTTAGTTGAAATGGCTGTGAGCACTATGGGACTTAACATCTGACGTCATCAGTCCCCTAGAACTTAGAACTACTTAAACCTAACTAACGTAAGGACATTACACGAATCCATGCCCGAGGTAGGATTCGAACCTATGACCGTAGCGGTCGCGCGTTTGCAGACTGAAGCGCCTAGAACCACTCGACCACACCGGTCGGTTGTATCGGTTTAGTAACATCTCTGAACAGTCAAAGGGACCGTGTCCGTGATACAATATCCACAATCAACGTCTGTCTACAGGAGTTCTGGGAACCGGGGTGATGCAAAACTTTTTTCTGATGTGTGTATTTTGCAGGCCTGGAGATAACAAATATTCGATATAGGATCAAGGGACTGGAAAATCGCTGGATATAGTGCATTAATGTACAAGAGACTACACTAAAAATATAAAAAAATTCAGTGGTTATCCCGTTCGGAGGATATTTCAAACCCCTTCGAATATACATATATATGGGAGAACAAAGTCTAGAAAAACTTTCAATTATTTATTGCACAAGAACTAAACATTGTAAGGAAGTCATACATATTGATTTTTGAAGAGAAATGCTGAAAGTTTTTATTTTTTAACAAACATTCGATATGCGAACAATGAGTGACCCGGCAGACGTCAACACGTTAATGACATCATCGACTGTGGCAGTCGCCTCCCCTTATTCTCAGGATGAAACAGCTGTCCCCTTCCGTAGCACAGCACCTGAACTCGCCATGTTTGCGACTAGGGCTGACTATCGGCTAGTTAACAAAGTACACTGTCGCAGTATGCATGAAAAAAAAGAAAAAAAAACTTTCAGGGTTCTCTTCAAAGTGACATATGTATAATATCTCTAAAATGTTAGTTTCTTGTGCAATAAATAATTGAAATTGTTCCCGGACTTTATGTACACCCTGTATATACCAAATGGTGTTGCAGTAGGTGCATACACTTGAGTATCCGAATAAAATGTTGTGTCAAAATTTCAATGCAATCCCTGAAGAAGTTTCAGAATTAGGACATGAACATCGGTCTTTGTACTTTATACAAAGACATTGAATTTAATTGTTGAAAGGAGAAAATATAAAAATGCAGTAAATGAAGCAGTCAAAAAGGAATACAAACGTCTCAAGAATGAGATCGACAAGAAGTGCAAAATGGCTAAGCAGGGACGGCCAGAGGACAAATGTAAGGATGTAGAGGCTTATCTCACTAGGGGTAAGATAGATACTGCCTACAGGAAAATTAAAGAGATCTTTGGAGAAAAGAGAACCACTTGTACGAATATCAAGAGCTCAGATGGAAACCCAGTTCTAAGCAAAGAAGGGAAAGCAGAAAGGTGGAAGGAGTATCTAGAGGGCCTATACAAGGGCGATGTACTCGAGGACAATATTATGGAAATGGAAGAGGATGTAGATGAAGATGAAATGGGAGATATGATACTGTGTGATGAGTTTGACATAGCACTGAAAGATCTGATTCGAACAAGGCTCCGGGAGTAGACAACATTCCATTAGAACTACCGACGGCCTTGGGAGAGCCAGTCCTGATAAAACTCTACCATCTGGTGAGCAAGATGTATGAGACAGGCGAAATACCTCAGACTTCAAAAAGAATATAATAATTCCAATCCCAAAGAAAGCAGGTGTTGACAGATGTGAAAATTACCGAACAATCAGTTTAATAAGCCACAGCTGCAAAATCCTGACGCGAATTCTTTACAGACGAATGGAATAACTAGTAGAAGCCGACCTCGGGGAGGATCAGTTTGGATTCAGCAGAAATATTGGAACACGTAGAGCAATACTGACCCTACGACTTATCTTAGAAGCTAGATTAAGAAAAGGCAAACCTACGTTTCTAGCATTTGTAGACTTGGAGAAGGCGTTTGATAATGGTGACTGGAATACTCTCTTTCAAATTCTGAAGGTGTCAGGGGTAAAATACAGGGAGCGAAAGGCTATTTACAATTTGTACAGAAACCAGATGGCAATTGTAAGAGTCGTGGGACATAAAAAGGAAGCAGTGGTTGGGAAGGGAGTGAGACAGGGTTGTAGCCTATCCCCGATGTTATTCAATCTTTATATTGAGCAAGCAGTGAAGGAAACAAATGAATATTTCGGAGTAGGTATTAAAATCGACGAAGAAGTAATAAAAACTTTGAGGTTTGCCGATTACATTGTAATTCTGTCAGAGACAGCAAAGGACTTGGAAGAGCAGTTGAACGGAATGGATAGTGTCTTGAAAGGAGGATATAAGAAGCAAAACGAGGATAATGGAATGTAGTCGAATTAAGTCAGGTGATGCTGAGGGAATTAGATTAGGAAATGAGACACTTAAAGTAGTCAAGGAATTTTGCTATTTGGGGAGAAAAGTAACTGATGATGATCGAAGTAGAGAGGATATAAAATGTAGACTGGCAATGGCAAGGAAAGCGTTTCTGAAAAAGGGAAATTTGTTAACATCGAATATAGAGTTAAGTTTCAGGAAGTCACTTCTGAAAATATTTGTATGGAGTGTGGCCATGTACGGAAGTGAAACATGAACGATAAATAGTTTGCACAAGAAGAGAATAGAAGCTTTCGAAATGTGGTGCTACGGAAGAATGCTGAAGATTAGATGGGTAGATCACATAACTAATGAGGAGGTGTTGAATTGGACTGGGGAGAAGAGAAGTTTGTGGCACAACTCGGCTGGAAGAAGGGATCGGTTGGTAGGACATGTTCTGAGGCATCAAGGGATCACCAATTTAGTATTGGAAGGCAGCGTGGAGGGTAAAAATCGTAGAGGGAGACCAAGAGATGAATACACTAAGCAGATTCAAAAGGATGTAGGTTGCAGTAGGTACTGGGAGATGAAAGAGCTTGCACAGGATAGAGTAACATGGAGAGCTGCATCAAACCAGTCTCAGAACTGAAGACCACAACAACAACATACCAGATGGCATTCCAGTAGGTACATAGAAACACGTGGTTATTAGAATGCAATGTTGTGTAAATTTTCAAAGCAGTCCTCGAAGATCTTTCAGAGATTTGACGTTTTGAAGAAACGAATATCTACTTTTCTAGTTATAAGAAAGAATATATTTTCCTAATCGTCTTATCTCCGATAGATTTTGACCGAATGCTTTGAAATTTTGACACTACGTTGCTTTCGAGCACAAGTATGTCTTTATTTGTATACTTTTCTAATATAAGTAATAAAGAATTTTTTATGAATTTGATAATAGGGAAACGTTGTTACAAAATGTCTCAAATAGTTTCATACATAACTTACAGAAATCGGTACCTAAAAATACGCCTGTGTTAGAATGAAACGTTGTGTCATCATTTCAAAGCAGTCGGTCGATAACTTCCGGAAATCCACGATCTTCAACAAACGAACATTTACATTTGCATTTATATAGATAGTACAATGTCTGTGTTGACAATTCACTTGAAACAATGTTCCTTCTGGCATGTGTGCATGCATTACGTGATAAATGTTAGATGATTTGACGATTTAAAATGAGGATCATATCGCATGTCCTCCTGTGGCGGGAATCATATAGTGTGAATGCCTCTCACAGCCGAGTGCTCAGCCTGTGTTGATGAGCAGTGCGGCGCTCCGTGATGTAGCTCACAGGTTACGTAGAGACGAGTTGTGTACGTGTACACCGCGTTTGTCTGCGCAGCCATTGGACTTGTGAATAACAATAGTTCTTGTTCATCGTCCTTGGGTATTGTTCGTGGTCTTTCCGCTTCGTAGTTATAAATCATGAGTTCGATCGGGAAGAATCCTTTGGAAAGAATACAAAACTGCGGCTTCCGAAATTCATGACTGACTGCATGACAAGTTCGTAACTTCTGGTAACGAGACTAAGTTCATTCAAATGGATACTGAGAAATACTGCGTTTTTGCTACATTTCATCTGTTATGTTTGTCAAATTATCACTGATACGCCAGAGCAAATTTGAATTCCGTCATCGGGATGACTCTGTCAGTACCATTGATATAAGTAACGCTAACAGTGAACTCAAAACTGTCAGGACGCTAGTTGTTCCCCGAGAGCTAGACAACGCCTTGAGACAGGTACCTTCTAATTATGGACAGATCAAAAGAATAGAATTCGAGAACTAATAGATACAAGAATCGGTACTACAACGAGATTAAATCTGTCCGAATGTTTGTTACGTTCGACGTCCTGTTCCACTGTCGTGTAGGCGGTTTCAAGACAAACGTAATGTCTGCTGGGCAGTCTCCTACATGTCACCTATGCGGGAAAACTGTTCAGCACGGATGTTTGATCTATGAGATAACCTGCAACAACGGACAGGGTTTAAGGTACAGGAAACATCCACATAAGTTATTCAGGACGCAGTATCAATATTCTTATCTAATCCACTGACAAACCCTTTCTTTTAGCTGCAAGGGAATTCCTAGGCTTTAGTAAAGGACTAGCAAAACCTGATTTACAGGAGAAATCTGACATCACTGTCGAAGATGAAACGGATGAAGACCGTTCTGGAACTACCTTCCAGGATACAGCTATACAGCCCACGAAGTTTCAATTATCCGCCAAGATGACGACATAGATATGAGTGATGTAAGCTCTTCTAGTTCTCGTCCGTATCAAAAAAATAAATAATGATCTCTGGGAAAGAGTATACGAGTTCCGAAGAGGACCCTGAGGAGAACTGACACTGATCTCTAGTATACACAAACCAAATATCGTTAGAACGAAACATGGCGGATCCGACATGGAAACGAAAAATCATGGAGAAGCAGCTGTTCCAGAATCCAGACAATCAGACGTGGCGAACCCTGTAAGTCGTTCCCAGCAGGACAGTAAATGTCAGACGATGCAGAAAGCAACTAACCAGGCAACCACAACATGGGAACCGTTGGGTGAGACCACAGCAGCTGTTATTGAAACATGTGAAGAGGGAGGTAAAGTGATATATCGTGCTGAACCAAATTTTACAATCTTCACAAAATCAATGAAACACTCAGTAAGGGGAACAGAGAGGTATATTAGCAAGGACAATGCTACAAACCTCAACCTGTTGCGAAGGCACCAAACAATAAAGTCAAATTCAATCCAAATGTGACACGCAGAAAAAAATAAGAAAGATGCGGAAATAGAATACAAAGATGACTAGAAGGGAGAAAAAGGTAGTGAACCTTCTGGGAGTCGACTCTGGTCAAGAACATTAAGGCATTCAGGAGGAAAATCAAAACTGAAAAATAAATTTACAGTGGACAATACGATAGAGCTTAATCTCTTCAAGCTAGGATGTTACTATGGACGTAGATGAGCGACAGCAACAGCTTTAGGCAATGACACACCTATAGTACGTAGAAAATAACATCATGTGATTCAAAGGACGTTGAAATGTTGGACGTCAGCACGCAATGATGTAAAACAGTGACTGTCAACATCAACCGAATTCAGATAAAAAATTAAAATACTTAATCGATTATTTACATTCCGCAATGCAGACGTAGCTCTTCTCCTAGAAGAGATCACGTCATAGATTTCATATTTATTAGGATTTTATGAGAACTTTTTATAAAAAAAACTATGCTAAAATGATATACAATGAACGTTAAATCGTGCCTAGGATCAGGAAAAGAGACTGCTGCCGTGATTGAGAATGAGATCCTCCTCAACATACACGGTGATTCAGCTGTCCTTACCTGTGGGTTTTATACAACCAGCAACGTCTTCTAATACCACGTGCAAGATTTTCATATTCTCTCCTTCACTACGTGCAAACTGTTACTCCTGCAGAGAAAATGAACAGGACCTTTTTGAAGGAATTTGAGAGTAGTTAAATGTTGTACTGTTTTCGCTAGAGGCCGTAGTTTTCGAAATATTCAAGAAAAACGTACCAAAGTGAACTACGAAAGTGTTTTTCTTGAATAACTAAAACCGCTGACTCCACTGCAAGCTTTATGCTAGTGCAAAATTTTATTACTAAATTTCCTACATAAAGGATTTGCTCATTTTCCTGTAGGACTGATAGTTGGCGTGTAGCGAGTGAAAGAGTACGAGAGTCACGCGTGTGGTTTTTGAAGGCATTGTGGCTTGCACAAAATCCACACGTAAGGGCAACTGATTCATAGCGTATACGCCCCAGCTGTTACAAACAGTAGTGGAGAGACAGGTGATTATTTCGAGAGTGACTCGCAGGCTTCTTACTATTGCACGTCGAAACACTGTATGACGAGGAGACTTCAATTGCACAGTGAGGAAAGAATAGCAGAACCCGAACCTCAGTTCACAGTTAAAAACTTTAAAAGCTTGCTCTGACCTCAAAGACAATTGCACCCATCTCTACCCTAGTGTTCACGCTACACATACGTCAATAGTCAATCACGGAGTAGATCAGACTGAATTTAAATCTCGCACTACTTAGCAGCGTTACGAATGTATATAACAGCAAATGGCAACGACAGATAAATATGTCAACTTGTATAAAGTAGACATGATTCAAAGCCAAAACAATTGCACTTAAGAATGGCTTAAGGCCGAAATTGTAATAGTGGAAATAAAAAGTTTAACAGTCACTTGTGTAAACACGATGTCTTTCAAGAAATTTCACATGACTGTGAATCCCAGTCCCGGAAAGTTAATTAACATGTTACCTAACTTATAAGAATGTGAGATATGGCCGCCCAACATTAGCCACTATTGAGATTTCCATATAATCATTACACACACCAGACAAAACTTCCCCAGGGCGTGGCGTGTGGCAACTGAATGTGTTACTGCTTGACGATAATATAGTAAGGTATAAGACTGATGACATTTGGAAGATATGTTTAGATATCGAGCAGTGGTGGTAGGACTGGACAAAGCCACAAATAAAAAAAAAACAAAAAAAACGCGTCATTATTTTGCACAGAATAAATCGTACTGGAGGCGAAATACTCATGACTATTACTTTAAAAATTTACCAGAACTATACAACGAGCCTGACACTCTAACTGCCAACCTAATTGAAATCATAAGAATTTAAGGACAAACAACAGCACGAGTTTGCGAAACTCTACCTGGTATTAAAGTACGGGCTCGTGATATCGATGACGTCAATCATTAAATTGCATCTGTCGTCATATAATAAGGGGAACAAAAAAACAGACAAACAAAAATTGATTTCTGAACTTGTAGATGAGGTGGAAATGAATTTATTCAACAAACAGCGACCAAGGAATGTGTTCTGAAGTATAGTAAAGACGTCTACTCAGAAGCGATTGTAGAAGAGACATCTTCAGATTACCTTTTGAAGTGGATACTTGCTGAAGTAGATGGACTGCCCAGTGAACTTTACGAACGACTTAGGGTATGATAGGAGAGGAACTCACCGACGACTTTATGAACAACAGAAGGAAACAAATACTCCGTAAAGTAAGTAGACCGTACCAAGCCAGTGCATGTACAGGGAGGTTATCGATAAAAAGTTTATCCGAGTACAGAGAGAATGTATCTTAACATGGGTATGCAAAACGAGACTATAAATAGCTTTTCTAGATTTTAATAAAGCCTTTGACGGGGTTAATCACAAGTTTTCATTTCAAACTATGGATAAAATGGGTTTTGGTGAGCCCATTATGAAGGTGATAAAAATGAATAGTTGATATAGGATCGAAGTTGAAGATTAATTAGCAATTGACAGCTCCGGTTCAGATTTAACGAGAAGTACGACAGGGGTGCTCTCTCCCCACATCGCTGTTCGTCATACCAATACGACCTTTATTGCGTAAATTCCGTAGTTCCCTACAAGACTTTCAGAAACTTAATACAAAAAGAGGTCAGGCTTACGCATATGTCGTGAGTGTGATCACAGCTCCAAGGAGGAGTTCGACATAGTTAGACGAATAATAAAGAAGTATGAAGATGCAACCGAAACGAAACTTAGTTCGAACAAATAAACAGTAGTACTCCTAGGTTCACGAACGTAATACATAGACCAAACCTGGCTACAGCACACGAAAGTCATTAACCGCGTAGGGTTCACGATAACCCAGAGTCCGAGGGATACATTCGGAACGAATTGGGAAATGAAATTTAGGACCGCATTACGGGACACGCTCAAAAAGCATACCACGTGGAACTGTCACCGAATCCAGAGTGTTACCTTTCTCCATTGTTTTGCAGACTATACGACGCTGATGCGATACTTACCATTACAACGACTGTAGCAAATAAAATATTAACCCTCACTTGTTGGTATATCTCGAGAGGCAATATATTCGACGTCAGCTACAGGAATAGGAATCAAAGATACCCAGTCAAACTGCACAGCAATCATCAGAAGCCAAACTTTACGAAACAAGTATCTGTTATCTTACATGCTAACGACAGTACTCTACCATAGAACATCGGCCGCATTGAGACAACACTGGAATACATTCGTCGATATCTCGCGGAAATCAGTTACCTGCCAAAGCTTAATACCAGGCAGATTTACAACCTTATCATCACCTCACGGAGTGTCAAGCCACACTGAAGAAAAGTAGCCACACAGAAACTGGAAGTTCATATGGGGCAACATTGACTGTTCCGCGCTAAAATAGTAGGTACACTGTCGTACGAGGCGGTAACTAAGGTAGTTCCCGAACTGCGAAAATGTCACCTCGTCGCTACGTTAGCACACTCTTTCATATGCAGTGATCAGAACTGCATATTGAAGTGACCTAGGAAAAAACTGGCAGTTACTAATCGGACATCAGAGACATCGATAATGGTCGAAGATATTATAAAACCCTAACGGCGATTATTCCCTACTACAAAGAATAACACTTACATTTGGCTCTTCGGTCACTATCTTTATTATGTGATGACAACAGCTTCTAATATCTTCAACAACAGCCGTGAATTTATTAAAAAATCCCTGAATATGTATGGTACATCTTGTATGGTCACCGTCGTATAGCCAAACATCCCAAGTGTCAAGGATAGTTTCGGTGAGTTTCATTTGTTGCGTTATCACAAGAAGCAGAATACGGATTTTGTAATCTTTAGCTCTAGAAGAAAGGGTTCTTTCTCTTCCATAATAACTGAATGAAGAACTACACTTGACAGAGTCTTAACACTAGTGTCAACTAAAGTTTTAATTTATCCCCTTATTAAAACAGCAAGAAGTGTGATTTATATTATGCATGGTTACATAAATGCATCCATACGATCTCAAATAATGATTCTAAGGAATGGATGACAGAGGATTCCTCATTAATTCATTTACTATCCATTTAGTATAAAGAAGCTTTTAATTTACTAAAGTACAATTACTTTATTTGATACGAGGAATGAAGACAACTTTTAAAGATACGGTTCTCGAAATTAAAAAAGTGTAAATAAAGGTACATTAAAAAGAGTATTATAAATAAAAGAACGACAGCCTGTTAAGACCATGTATTGATTTTAAGTAACAGAGGTATTTAGTTAATTTTGCGAAGAAGAATTTCGTTAATTAAGGAAAATACGAATACAGCTGAAGGAAGCTAACCGATGAAGGCAATGCCTGGCGAGTTTCAGTTTGGGGTATAGGTATGGAAGAAGGTCAAAAAATAAAGTAAGAAATGAAAACTGTTACGGCGAGTTCTCACATAAGCAGGAATTCCGATTTCTAATTGTGGTCCGGCACAAATTTTCATATTTCATTGATGAAGATTGCAGCTGAAGTTAATTTAGATTCGCAGTTCGCGAATTCAGTTTCATAATATTTAATTTTTATTTGTCCTGTGTGTCTATCTCGGCAATAGCCTTCGAAAAAAAAAGCTAACTGCCTTTTCGCTGTTCTTCTCAAAAAGGTGAAAACTACTCTCGAGATTACAGCAGTCACCTACATATTGAAATCTTACGTGTGTGTGAATTGCTGATGGGGTCAGTTCTGGAATTTAATATGGACTCGTTTCTTCCGTAAGGTATGTATGCAGTATCTCAGTGACACAATTCATTAGGGAGGTGAAAAATCGGAAAAGAATTGGAGCGGAATAAGTGGAATTATATCCGCAGTGCCCCTGAATAGACACCCGTCATGCTTCACTTCCTCCCCCAAGCGACATTTCCGTGATTCATGAATCCGGGAACAAAGGACATCGAACACGAAAAGCGAGAGAGCGATAGACGCTGCTAATGGAATTACCGGCACGTTCTAAGGGATCAAGGTCTCTCACCTGAGACCTTAAAGTTTACCATAGTTTAAAGAGTGTAACATAAAAGAGATTAGTAAGGCTTTCTGTGAACTTGTAAAAATTTTCGTCTTTATCGCTATTTTATTTTATAGATTGCACAACTTCTAATGTAAACGTAGGCTTACGCGGCCGTTGTCACAGTTAATAAAATTCTTCTGGGTTTGAGGCCACATTGTCATCTGTAAAATTCCGACGTTTCGGCGACTGCTGCAAGGCGACTTCCTCAGGGTGTATTGCTAACAGTTAGCAATACACCCTGAGGAAGGCGCTTTGCAACAGTCGCTGGAACGTCGGAATTTTCTAGATGACAATGCGGCCTCAAACACAGAAGAATTTTATTGACTGCACAACCTCTACTTCTTCCAAAATTAGACCCACTTTAAGAGGGCACCAATTATAATTATTTTCTTAGAATTCCAATGCACAAACGTACTAAGGTGTACCGTTTGAAAGGATATGTGAGACTCGTGCTGGTGTAACGCAAAAGGCCTGCAGTTGTGTAACATATGAAATAAAAAGTGAGCGAGCCAGTAAATTACATTAATCCAAAATCAATACAGTTACATAAGCAGTGATTTGTCTCTTTGTAGGCGGATTTCTGCACTCTTAGTACACAACGCTGTTTTCATGTGAATGTGCTGTAGAAGAAAAACAGGAAATGAGAAGACCTGCCACTCTGGCAGCAGAAAGGTCAGTTGTGTCCGACCGACCACCGTGTCCTCCTCAGCCGACGGCTTCGTAGAAATGTGTTACGGAGCGTCTTTGTTCAGCACATCGCTCTCCTGACCATTGTCGGGTTAGCAGGCCCAGTGCCACTGCTGCTCGGTCAGGTAGCTCCTCAGTTGGTATCTGGTTCCTGTCTTCCCACTCACAAGGGAACCTCCCCATCGCACCCCCCCTCAGATTTAGTTATAAGTTGGCACAGTGGATGGGCCTTGAAAACCTGAACACAGATCAATCGAGATAACAGGAAGAAGTTATGTGGAACTATGAAAAAAATAAGCAAAATATACAAACTGAGTTGCCCATGCGAAGATACGCAACATCAACGATAGTGTGAGCTCAGGAGCGCCGTGCTCCCGTGGATAGCGTGAGCAGCTGCGGAACGAGAGGTCATTGATTCAAGTCTCCCCTCCAGCGAGAAGTTTTTATTTATTTTGGCAAAGTTATGATCTATCCATTCGTTCATTGACGTCTCTGTTCACCGTAATAAGTTTAGTGTCTGTGTTTTGCGACCGCACCTCAAAACCGTGCGATTAGTAGACGAAAGGACGTGCCTCTCCAGTGGGAACCGAAAACATTTGATAGCAAAGTCATAGGTCAACCGATTCCTCCACAGGAAAACACGTCTGATATGTTCTATACGGCACTGGTGACGGCATGTGCGTCACATGACAGGAATATGTTGTCGACCCACCTAACTTGTACACTTGGCGAATGGGTAAAAACATTCTTCTACGTTGCCCGGTTTAGGTTTTCTTGTGGATGTGATAATCAGTCCCAAAAAAGTGATGAAAACATAAGAGTTTGTCACATAAACTGCAACAAATGAATGCAACAGTTTCGCAGTCGCTCACTTTTCCCTGTGCTCTGTCAAAACAGTTGTTTCAAATTTTTCCGTGTGTAGACCGTCAAATCCAGCCTATGTCCAAGCAAATCTGAACATGTCCTGGAATTTTGGAGAGCGAAGTTGATTATGTGTGAGTGCCTGAACGTTGATAATTGTCTGAAAATAAAAAATTAAAATTTTCTCTCGAAGGAAGACTCGAACCTAGGACCTTTCTTTCCGCAGCTGCTCACGCTAACCACGGGGCCACGGCGCTCTTGAGTTCAATTTGTCGTTGATGTTGCATATCTTGCACATCGACTACTCGGTTTGTATATTTTGCTTATTTTTTCATAGTTCCACACAACTGTTTCCTGTTTTCTCGATTGATCTGTGTTCAGTTTTTCAAGGCCTATCCACTGTGCCAACTTATAACTAAATCTGAGGGGGGTGCGATTGGGAGGTTCCCTTGTCAGAAAAACTACCTGAAGTACTGGGAAGCGATCCGGGCCTCCCGCATGGCTGTCAGATGCGCTGATCACTGAGCTGCCAGGGTGAGCCCGTTACAGCGGATCATTGATAAAGTGGCGTATATTGCGGTTATTCGTGTTGTTCATTGCGAATTCAACGACGTAGCAACAATTCTTGCTGAACTGTTGGAAGTGTAGCACATAAATGCACGACCACTTGACACTACCACTTCGCGTAGTCGTGTCAAATATAGCGTCTGAATGGCAAGGAGACAAACGACTGGCCAGTTCTCCGTGAACATCCAGGTTTCGCAAGAGAAGTGGACGCCCTCACTCTCGAAGACCATCAAATCACAATCGATGTGACGGTCGAAGCTCTACGAATCAAACACGAATCAGGTTTCGTCACATTGCACGATGTTCTGAACATGACAAAGGTCTCTATCCAATAGACCATCGACTAATGCAGCGAAAATGTTGCAGCTGTATAATGCAAATCCAGATGATGTCTTGGCAACTTAAATACCGTGTACGAACACTTGTTGTTTTACTATGATCCAGAAACAATGGAGCAAAGAATATGTGTATTAAACACCGCCTAAAACTTCGAACACTAATCACTACCGAAGTCTCTGAATGAGGCCACTGGAAAGTGAAAGGACGAAACTTCACGGGAAGTTATCCTATGGAGCGCTTTACCTGTACGACAACGCTCTAGATCCTCCATAGTACACAGTCATTCATGCTGAAGTTTACAGCTATCAAATTCCCCTCCGACCATCCAGCCGCCACCATTCAGTCTCCTAACTTGGCATCCAGTGACTTTCTCCTCTTTCCTCGGATGAAAACATTGCGTATCAAACATTTCCAGAACGACGAGAAGGTAGTTTTCGAGGTGGATGGTCGTTTCCTGAACGGCCATAATCCAGACTTCTACAGCAAAGGTCTCCGCCAAGTCATCCATCATTGGGAAAAATGTGTTGCATCGAAGAGTGGGTATGCGCAGTAGGGCTAACACGAAGATCCATTCTAGATTGCATACTTGTCTCGTGCAGTAGCTTTCGGGTAAGCTGAATTTCCAGTAGCAGGTAAGTGTAGATACATCCACTTGAGTAGAGAAATTTATTTCTGTTTAAGAGGATGCCGTCTCAGGGCATAGTGAGAAATCTTCACAGCACGTTTTCCTGTTTCTTTATTCTCCTCTTCATATTTTGCGTACTTTCCAAACTCGGAAGCGCCACTTGAGATCTTATATCTATTTTCACAGACTACGTCTAGGTACTGTGCTTGTTGTGAGTGGACACAAGGAGAATTGGCTGCTATCCGCAAACAGCTGGGAGCAGCGTTGGCTACCGTCCACAATCTTCCGGCTAATATTCGAAGTTGCGACGACATCTCTGATGCCGTTGACGTCCCCTGGTGACACGGGTGCTTCTGCATCATCTCACTCGAGAGTTGGTAGCAGACAGTGGTGGGTTCGCGTGTCACTGGACGGAAGTCAAAAGAGGGAGGTGGTCGCGCCGCTAGCTCCCTACGCCTTAGCAGTAGATACGAGGTGCTACCCAGTGTTGATGATAATTCTGAGGCAGCACGAGATGTCTCACCACCTGAGCCAGCGGCCGACATTCCAGTGCAGTCCGGACCAGTGCAGATTGTTGGTATGCTTGCCAGTGGGAGCTCCGGTGGTAGCCTGATGACGGAGGTCACCAGGGAAGTATGAGGCAAGGCGGGAAAGAATACCAGTGTGCACTCGGTACATTTGCCGGGGTAGGGGGAATCGTCCGTGAAGTGGAAGAGGCCCTGCCTGCGGCTATCAAGAGTTCTGGGTGCAGCCATGTCGGCACGAATATAGCCTGCTGCTTGGGTTATGACGGCATCCTCGGCTCGTTTCGGCGGATGGGTAATTTCCAAGAATGATTGCCCATCGAAGTCGCGGGGTCCAAACGACACATATCGAACGTGCATCTTAAATCTACCGTGCGATTCTCGTGGCGGGCGTGATGATGGAAAGATCTCATTCCATGCATATCTACCGTAGAAAATTGTTTGACTTTTTGCCGCAAATATGGAGTTCTATCGGACGACGAAAGGAGCGACTGTGTTGACTGTGGTGTTGCGAAGTGTGTAAAACTTCGTAAGCGGAGTTTCGATGCTGACATACCGTCTCAATTCATTGAGGACAGTGCGGAAAACGAACGAGTATCAGGAAGAATACGTGGTTCAACTCTTCCAAGTTATCCATCCAGACTAGCGTAATTCTTCTATCGTGATGGACTGGAGACTACACGTTGCAAGCAATAGCACCAGAAATTGAGTTATTTGCAAATGCCGTCTGTGACTATTTCGGGTTTTGCTGAGAAGTCTAGAAATCTGTGATGTGGTAGTGGACAGCTGGCCGGAGTGGCCGTGCGGTTCTAGGCGCTACAGTCTGGAGCCGAGCGACCGCTACGGTCGCAGGTTCGAATCCTGCCTCGGGCATGGATGTGTGTGATGTCCTTAGGTTAGTTAGGTTTAATTAGTTCTCAGTTCTAGGCGACTGATGACCTCCGAAGTTAAGTCGCATAGTGCTCCGAGCCATTTGAACCATTTTTTTTTTTTTTTTTTTTTTTGTGGTAGTGAAAACGACAGTGTACCAATTGGTGGAGCAAGTAAAGTTGTGGATGTTGACGAACCTCATATAGCTAGACGGTAAAAACAGTGAGGACGACCTCCTATAAGTGAAATCGATTACATTTGGGTATTCGGTGGAATAGAAAGAGACTCGAGGAAGTGTTTCGTTGTCATTGTCCAGAGACAAGGACACTTTAGTGAGTCAGGTAAAACACTTCATACTCCCTGGTATTAAAGTCATTGTAGACGGGTTTCAGTCGTACAAGAGTGTTAAAGCTGAAGGATTCGACCACGAATTCGTGAACCGCTCTGTGGGGTTTGTGTCTTCAGATGACCCCAGTGTCCATACATAGAATATCGAGCGGCTATGGAAATCTGTGAAGTCTTCCATTAAAAGAGAAGGGCGTCCAGAACAAAGAGACCAACTGTACTTGTTTCAGTACCTCTAATCCCCCAACTTGCGTTTGCAGGGAAAAGTTAACGCATGTGACACTCTGCCGATATTCTTATGTGATATTGGCAGAGTTTACCCAGGCTATGGGAAAAAGGGAATTGTCCCTGTAGCGTACACATAACATGGACTTTAACATGACGATAACAAAGACGACGAATAAGGTAAGTCGTGTCCTTTGTGATTGCAAGTACTTTTGTAACGCTCTTCTTTTGTTGTTGCTGCAGTGACCACCGTAAACATACTCATAACGCCCGTCACGAGACTTGCATGATCGATTTACAATCACAAGTTCGATACGTGTCGTTTAGACCCCCAAATTCGATAGGCAATCATTCTTGGAAATTACCGGCGGATAGCGGATTTGCTGAAGGCAACTAGCATCGCACACGGGATGCAGGCTGAGCTGTCTATTTGTAGCACCGTACCCAGGGCTGATCTGGTTTGGAGCAGAGCGGGAGGTCTAGACCAGCGGCATGGACCGTTGTGTGACGATATCGGATCCGAATTTCTTGACCTCCGCTATCACGTACAGAGTTTTAGGGCTCCACTTAACAGGTCAGGCGTGCACTGCAGGCAGGAAGCCTCTGCTAGGGTACCGGAGTACTTGTGGCGTGTACATGGGGCCTTTTTGTTGTTGTTGTTGTTGTGGTCTTCAGTCCTGAGACAGGTTTGATGCAGCTCTCCATGCTACTCTATCCTGTGCAAGCTTTTTCATCTCCCAGTACCTACTGCAACCTACATCCTTCTGAATCTGCTTAGTGTATTCATCTCTTGGTCTCCCTCTACGATTTTTACCCTCCACGCTGTCCTCCAATACTAAATTGGTGATCCCTTGATGCCTCAGAACTTGTCCTACCAACCGATCCCATCTTCTGGTCAAGTAGTGCCACAAACTTCTCTTCTTCCCAATCCTATTCAATACTTCCTCATTAGTTATGTTATCTACCCATCTAATCTTCAGCATTCTTCTGTAGCACCACATTTCAAAAGCTTCCATTCTCTTCTTGTCCAAACTATTTATCGTCCATGTTTCACTTCCATACCTGGCTACACTCCATACGAATACTTTCAGAAATGACTTCCTGACACTTAAATCAATACTGGATGTTAACAAATTTCTCTTCTTCAGAAACGCTTTCCTTGCCATTGCCAGCCTACATTTTATATCCTCTCTACTTCGACCATCATCAGTTATTTTGCTCCCCAAATAGCAAAACTCCTTTACTACTTTAAGTGCCTCATTTCCTAATCTAATTCCCTCAGCATCACCCAAATTAATTAGACTACATTCCATTATCCTTGTTTTGCTTTTGTTGATGTTCATCTTATATCCTCCTTTCAAGACACTGTCCATTCCATTCAACTGCTCTTCCAAGTCCTTTGCTGTCTCTGACAGAATTACAATGTCATCGTCGAACCTCAAAGTTTTTATTTCTTCTCCATGGATTTTAATACCTACTCCGAATTTTTCTTTTGTTTCCTTTACTGCTTGCTCAATATACAGATTGAACAACATCGGGGAGAGGCTACAGCCCTGTCTTACTCCCTTGCCAACCACTGCTTCCCTTTCATGTCCCTCGACTCTTATAACTGCCATCTGGTTTCTGTACAAATTGAAAATAGCGTTTCGCTCCCTGTAATTTACCCCTGCCACCTTCAGAATTTGAAAGAGAGTATTCCAGTCAACATTGTCAAAAGCTTTCTCTAAGTTTACAAATGCTAGAAACGTAGGTTTGCCTTTCCTTAATCTTTCTTCTAAGACAAGTCTATCCTTTTTAGGATAGAGAAATTCTCCATTGGGATCAAAAACGATTTTCCTATAAATTAGCTTCAATGTCCTCATCGAATGTTCGTCACCATAGATCAGAGATATAAAAGGCTTATATGATTTTAGTAAACTGTAGTAGCATCCAAGGAAAGGTCCGAGAATTAGTATCGCTTACTGAATGTTATAGTGAAGAGACAGTATTAGGAAGAGAAAGTTGGTGAAAATGAGCAGATAGTTTTAGGAACAGAAAGTTCAGCATTTTCATTAACCCTGCAGAGGGCGGCGAGAACTGTCGTGTAGAACGAACCGCATGACGTTTACGTTAAGTGGATTGCATAGCTTCATGCGAAATCTTTCGCCAGGCCCTCGGACTTGGCGGGAGACACTAATTTCTCGCCATCTTTACGTTATCATGTGAGCTCAGAACTGCAAAGAGTGACATGATGCGATCGACGAGCGTACTAGACACAGTGCCCAACACATCTGTGCAAAGCTGCATGAGATTTTCTCTGTGTTTTCCATTTCGCGACCGATCGTTCCTTACTTTCCGAATAACCCTCGTATTACGAATGGAAACTCGACAGATGCTCTATGCACTGACTTCTGTACTTTTTGTATGTTGTGTACTTTTCGAAAAACTGTTTTGAAAAACTTCTGTTTTACTTATGAATTACCCTGTATTTAGGACACCGTGAAACATGCTCTTTTCTGTAAATAAAAAGTTACGTACACGGTGGTTAAAATGTGTACGAACACGATAAAGCAGTACCTGTGCAATTAAAATGTAAAATGCATTGTTGCCTATGTTATTAAGTGGTAAAATGCAATGTTGCTTCGATAACGAAAATATGTGCCGGACCGGGCTCGAACCCGGATTTCCCGCTTTACGAGAGCAGTTGCCTTAACTACTTTGGCTATCCGTGCACGAATCACGGCCAGATCCTGAATTCCATATGTCGTCGTGCATGTGTTACAACATGCACTCCTATATTGCGTATATTCTCCTACAGGGGTCTCGTATTTATTGAGAGAACTAACCGCGCCCATGTAATTAAGAAGTCGATACAGTGTTCCTTTACACATACATACATTGCTGTTCCGTACTTATTCGCCAATATCAAACCCTCGATTCTCAAGAAATATATCCTCCATGAGCGGGAAGACAGTTAATGTACGAGTGCACCTTGTGACACACGGACGACCACAAACGGAAGTGACTGTGACTCGCCCACCGGTAACCGGAGCGGTTAACGCGAACGCTCGATTAAAGGGGGAAATTTGGGTTCGAGCACCAGTCTGGTATGGATTTTTATTGCTGGCATTCCAATATACAGGCGATGGCGATTCATGTTAGCAATTGACAACCATCTTCTGTGTTACAATGTGAGTGTATTTGTCTTTTCAGCTTTCTAAAAGCACCATAACAAGTGCAGTACAATACTACTACACAGTAAACGTTTCAGGATTTCTAGGAATTGTCATTACTGGCTTTGTATATTCAACTTTGACCCATTTTTTGTACCATATAACGTGTTAATATGTTAAACTACACACGCGAACTTGCAAATTACTAGTGATCAGTTTCAGTATTTGCACATCATACGAAGGTAGTTTGAAAATTTTTCGGAATGGAGTTGAAAGAAACGATTTACCTCAGTGAAACTTTCTTATTTTTGAATATCGTCTTGCTGTACATTCGTGCACTTGGTTGAGCGATATTCCAATGCCTGGATTCCACCTTGAAAATTACGTTCTGTCAAGTTTGGGTGTCACTTCTTCGTTTGAAAAGAATTTTCGTCCTGCGCGGAAAATTTTTAACTTGGGAAAGATGTCGAAGTGTGATGGATGCCAAATCAGGCGAATGTAGCGGGTGTGGCAGTAATACGTATCTTCGTTCAAGTATTTTTGCCTTGACAACGACACTTGAGTGTGGATGGGCATTGCCTTCATGAAAGACAACTTCCTTCCATGCAAAATCAGGCCTCTTTTTTACAAATCTTATGTTGTAGTTAGTCTTGGAGGTTAGCCCAGTTTTTCCACGTAATTGTTTGACTAGTGGGCAAGTAATCTATCAGTTGAATCCGTAGCGCATCCCAGAAAAAAAGAAGCTGCGAGATTTCCGTCCAACCGTGTTACATTTGTTTTCTTTGTTGTTGTTGTTGTTGGCGGTAGTGTTGGTAGTAGTGATGGAGGTGGTAGTGGTGGTGGTGGCGCCGAATCGACATCTTCCCACTACTTCTAATAATTTCCGGGTATGCAGCCGGATCCCGTCGACATTCTGCCACGATATTTCGGCCCAGAGACGTCCGGCCATCATCAGGTGAGTACACAGCTACTGAAGAGCCCAGGTGCAGTCGCGGTATTTATGCCGAATCTCGCGCATGCGAAATGTACTGGCATCCTACAGCGCATGCGTCAGGTGTTGACATGCGCATCATAGCCGAGATGTACGTGCTGCCCTCGGTGGTGAAAATAAAGGTTCATTTAGTCATTGAGTATCGAATGAAACTGTCGATTCCGCTGTGATTGTATAATTTTAATAAGAGAATTCCAATTTTTATCCAGCTGAAAGCCGTTGTCACGATTTATAAGATTATTGGCAAGACGTATTTCCACTGATTCCTTGATTACGGAATCCCAGAAACCGGAAACCGGGGCTAAAATTTTTGTTCCATTGTATTCCATTGAATGTCCCAATGAAATACAGTGCTCTGCTCCTGCCGATTTTGACGGTTGCCGCAGACGGGTGTATCTTTCATGTTCTATACATCGTTCATGGACAGTTCTTGTCGTATGGCCAATATATGCAGAGCCACATTCACAGGGAATTTTGTAGACGCCTGCTTTCTTCAGTTGTAAATCGTCTTTAACGGATCCAACCAGGGCCCGGTTCTTTGCTGGTGGACGGAAGATAACCTTGATTTTATTTTTCTTCAGTAATCGGCCTATTTTCGAAGACAAATTCCCCGGCGTATGGAAGGAACGCAGTTGATTTAAAGTCGTCATCTGCATCCTCAGTGCGTTGCTTCTTGTTATGATAGTTGCGCATGACCTTCCTTATTTGGCGGGAAGTGTAGCCATTCTCTTTGAAAACCTTCTCCAAGTGTTCTAATTCTGCGTGGAGGTTTTCATCATCCGATATTATATGCGCTCGATGTATTAAGGTACTGAGAACACTGGCTGTTTGTGCTGGGTGATGGCAGCTTGACGCCTGGAGATACAGATCTGTGTGAGTCGGTTTCCTGTACACAGAATGTCCTAATGACCCATCAGTTTTACGGCGTACTAGCACGTCTAGAAATGGTAAAGTGCCCTCTTTTTCAATCTCCATCGTAAATTTGATATTCTCATGTAATGAGTTTAAGTGATGAAGGAATTTCTCCAGTTCCTGTATGCCATGAGGCCATACAGCAAAAGTATCATCTACGTACCGCCAGAAGACCGTAGGCTTTAATACAGCAGACTCAAGTGCTTTCTCCTCAAAGTGCTCCATAAAGAGATTCAGAAGTCACATCTTCCCACTACTTTATTCTTTTGTGTCTTGGGCGTAGTAATAGCCTCAACTTACGTCTTTGCTGGCAAATGGGTGCAAAATATGTTGATATTTGCTCTGAAAACAACAACATACAGACGTCCGCGCCATGGAGCAGCAGCCAGATAACTGAAATGACACATGTTTACTCGTAAAGGATGACCCATTACTAGAAGGCAAACTCGTTACACCAGCGCAAATATCTGTTGGTACTTCCGCAAATTTATCAAACTACCCTCATTTTACATAGCCATATCGGTCCTATAAGTAGGCCAGAAATTTGATTCTAGAACGCTTTAAATAATCTGTAACCCACACAAACATATGCATATACACCCAGGAAAATATTACTCAGGCCAACGAAAAATTAATTTTGAGAAACTTTTTTTTACTTTGATAGCTGATCTTTATAGATTTTTATGAGCTGAATATAAATCTAACCTTAGTTTTCTTGTATCACCCATAGTTTTTGAGCAATATGCTTTTTACTATATAGTATAAAAATCCTATGCTATACGGTAAATGGGGAAATTAATGAAACGCTTTGTTACTGTGGTGTCACCGCTAGACACCACACTTGCTAGGTGGTAGCCTTTAAATCGGCCGCGGTCCGTTAGTATACGTCTGACCCGCTTGTCGCCACTATCAGTGATTGCAGACAGAGCGCCGCCACACGGCAGGTCTAGTCTAGAGAGACTCCCTAGCACTCGCCCCAGTTTTATAGCCGACTTTGCTAGCGATGGTTCACTGTCTACATACGCTCTCATTTGTAGAGACGACAGTTTAGCATAGCCTTCAGCTACGTCATTTGCTACGACCTAACAAGGCGCTGTATTCAGTTACTAAAGTACTATCTTCAAGAATGTGTTCTGAACAGATAATATTGTGAATTATGTACCGTCAAGAGCCACGTTCATCATTAATGGATTAAAGTTAAGTATCAAACTAATTACGTCCGCTTTCTGAATTCTCGTTCCTTGTCATGATCCAGACCTCACGTCAATATAGTTCTTCCCTCCTCGCGCCAGCCTGCGTGAGCTAAAACGCGTGAATTCGGCCTCCACTCGTAACACGGTGTTGGCTTTTCTGCTAACACAAAAGTTACAACATAAGCGTGCTTTGTATTTACAGTGAGCTACTTAAAACAATGATATGTGTTAATAGAGGTTTCAGTTGTCGGCTGGAAGTGATTTATATTTTCTTTCTCTTTTTTCTTTGAAACTTCTTGTAGAGCTTTTTCTACGATGAGTCGCTTGCTGAACTTCTCGGAGAAGTGACCAACAGAAATCCTCCATCATGTTGGTGTTCCAGTGGTCGTGGTTGCGTTTTTCCATCACTTCCATCAGTGGTGAAAGCACTCTCCTTGCTCCTCACTAACATCTCCCATGTTGTCCGAGAAGTGATCAAGGTGACTGTTCAAAAAGTGAACTTTCAGGCACATTAAACATCCTAACATTTTAAACTTCTTTAACATTATAACTAAAATAGAAACTTATTCTGGGTCTTTTTGATGTCCTAAGAACTTTGTAACGACTGGCTTGAATGATACCCAAGCTTCTTTCTCATTTAAGGTCATCGTGGATTCAAAGTTAACATCAAACTTCAATTTTCTAATGTCGGGTCCGACAAAGACTCCTTCATTTAGTTTAGCTTCTGCAACGTGTGGAAGCTTTTGGCAGAGTTACTTAAAACGTAGTCCATCATTAGGCAAAGCCTTTACAAACTGTTCCATTAGACCTAAGTTTATATGTAGAGGTTGTAGGAGTACGTTTTTTGGATCTACAAGGTTTTTGCGCAGAATGTTCTTCTCATCAGGTTTTAAAGACTCCCACACAGCCCTGTTCTTTCTGCAACAGTGTTGATCCCTAGCCCTACTGTCCCATTCACACAAGAAACATGGAAATTTGCTAAAGCCACCTTGTGACGAAGGGGCATGCATGTTACTTTTAAATTGCCACATATCAACCAACCATGAGCATAAGAGCCTATTTTATTTAGCACTATTTCTAAGTTTTCATAGCTTTCCTTCATATGTACAAAATGTCCAACAGGTATAGAAGCATACATGTTACCTTTGTGTAATGTAACAGCCCTTAAACTAGTTTTGGATGAATCAATAAACAGATTCCAGCCTTCCTTTTTGTATTCAATACCAAACTGTCAGAGACAGCAAAGGACTTGGAAGAGCAGTTGAATGGAATGGACAGTGTCTTGAAAGGAGGATATAAGATGAACATCAACAAAAGCAAAACAAGGATGATGGAATGTAGTCTAATTAAGTCGGGTGATGCTGAGGGAATTAGATTAGGAAATGAGGCACTTAAAGTAGTAAAGGAGTTTTGCTATTTGGGGAGCAAAATAACTGATGATGGTCGAAGTAGAGAGGATATAAAATGTAGGCTGGCAATGGCAAGGAAAGCGTTTCTGAAGAAGAGAAATTTGTTAACATCCAGTATTGATTTAAGTGTCAGGAAGTCATTTCTGAAAGGATTCGTATGGAGTGTAGCCAGGTATGGAAGTGAAACATGGACGATAAATAGTTTGGACAAGAAGAGAATAGAAGCTTTCGAAATGTGGTGCTACAGAAGAATGCTGAAGATTAGATGGGTATATCACATAACTAATGAGGAAGTATTGAATGGGATTGGGAAGAAGAGAAGTTTGTGGCACAACTTGACCAGAAGAAGGGATCGGTTGGTAGGACATGTTCTGAGGCATCAAGGGATCACCAATTTAGTATTGGAGGGCAGCGTGGAGGGTAAAAATCGTAGAGGGAGACCAAGAGATGAATACACTAAGCAGATTCAGAAGGATGTAGGCTGCAGTAGGTACTGGGAGATGAAAAAGCGTGCACAGGATAGAGTAGCATGGAGAGCTGCATCAAACCTGTCTCAGGACTGAAGACCACATCAACAACAACAACCAAACTCATTCCTCAGATCCTGAACTGGGAACTGAGCAGTACACTAAATACCTTCTTGTAGAAAAAACTTGGAAAATTGCTGCTCTTTCTTTCTATACATGTTCAAATGTCAATAAGTTGTTTTATTTTCATCCAGAGCCAAGCAATTCAGCCTTTTCTTTCGTTAAGCCCAGATCCCTAACCAAATCGTTAAGTTCGGTCTGAGCAAACAATTTGCGCTCTAGACGTTCTGTATTACAATGGAATTCATCATCATCTGGTTCATCTAAATCACATTGTACATCAGAAAATACTTCTGTTGGAACAAAATTTAAATCATCTGGTGGTTCAGAAACTGGCTGATCTACACCATGCCCTGCTGATCGGACGGCGGACGGAAGGTTAGGGTAGCTTATTACCTTCTTGTTTTTTTAATTAAGACCAGTAATATCAATACTGCAAAAGTAGCAATTATCGGAATGATTTCTTGGCTCCCTCCATATCATAGGAACAGCAAATCTAAAGGCTTTTTTCTCCTTTTTGGACCATTTTCTCAGATATTCAACACAAACGTAACATACCTTATTCGGTGCCCACGATTTATCTTGATCCAAAGTATGACAGATAAATCTTTTTCACAAAGTCTGTAAAGTTTCTTTGTAGTTTTTTATCACAAATTCACCACAAATATAAAAAAAACTGTCAGCAGAGTTTTTACAACCACGATTAGAAATTGTACTGAGGAGCACATGTACAGGAAAAAGGAAAGTGATGTTAGGTTGACAGTAAACCAAACACCATCTGTTAACACAAAAATAGAATCGACCGTTTTCTGACAGCAAATGTTTTTCAGTAATGCTACCAATGTCATTTACAATCATTACAACAAAACACCATACGTTAACAGAAAAATAGAATCGACTGTTTTTTTTCCAGCAAATGTTTCTCAGTAATGCTACCAACGTCATTTACATTTATTACACCTCGTTTTTAAATTTTTTTAATTATGTAAAAGCTGTTAATTTCATTAAGAATTAACTTCATTTAATACATTTAAGTGTAAAATGTGAAGAAATAGTGGGTGACAGAGTTTTTTAAGTATCATCTTTGGATTTCCCACCGTAAAAAACATAACAATACGGTATTTTCAGCAAAAAAAAAGACTTTCCATGGTTGGCCTGTGTTATCTAAGAGTTATGTCCGACAGAGTGCATACATAGAGAGAGACACACAGTCAGAAACACGCACACTCATTCACACATAACGTCTGTGCGATATTCCTTTATGGCACGGTGACTATCGAACGGTACATGAACGTTTGGGAAGATGATTTCAAAACGTGGCCCTGATTCCGACAAGATGTTGTTCATACAAGACGAAGCTCGATTCCATCAAACGAGGAGAGTATGAGATTTTCACTCTGCAGCGGAGTGTGCGCTGATATGAAACTTCCTGGCAGATTAAAACTGTGTGCCTGACCGAGACTCGAACTCGGGACCTTCGCCTTTCGCGGGCAAGTGCTGTACCAACTGAGCTACCGAAGCACGACTCACGCCCGGTACCCACAGCTTTACTTCTGCCAGTATCTCGTCTCCTACCTTCCAAACTTTACAGAAGTTCTCCTGCGAACCTTGCAGAACTAGCACTCCTGAAAGAAAGGATATAGCGGAGACCTGGCTTAGCCACAGCCTGGGGGATGTTTCCAGAATGAGATTTTCACTCTGCAGCGGAGTGTGCGCTGCAAGGTTCGCAGGAGAGCTTCTGTAAAGTTTGGAAGGTAGGAGACGAGATACTGGCAGAAGTAAAGCTGTGGGTACCAGGCGTGAGTCGTGCTTCGGTAGCTCAGTTGGTAGAGCACTTGCCCGCGAAAGTCAAAGGTCCCGAGTTCCAGTCTCGGTCAGGCACACAGTTTTAATCTGCCAGGAAGTTTCAAACCAGGAGAGTGTTTGACGCCCTGGAGGAGCACTTTGGAAAATGCATTCTGCCTATGGAGCACCCAGAGGCCACTGGCACGAGCCTCGATTAACCGCCATATTCTCTGTATCTGTACCCATGCAACTCCTTTTTGTGGAGTTATATTAAAGACAAGGTGTACAGCAATAACAAAAAAAAGAAAAACCGTTGCTGCGGTGAAAACACTCAGGAGGTCATCGACAGCATCGATGTTCCGACACTCCAGCGGGTTATGCAGAATATCGCTATTCGTCTGCGCGCATCATCGCCAATGATGGAAGGAATATCGAACATGTCGTAACCTAAATCCGAATATCTGTAGTGACGTTTACATGTTGAAAAAAGTGTGTGCACAACGTAGTTTGTAACTCATTTACGTCTTTTCTCATATACGAGTAGTTCAGTAATCGTCACCCTGTAGACTCTTATTTACTACTTTGGGACAGGAGATGAAGAAATTTGAATAACTCCCTATTTCTGGCAGACACTTACGTTCTTCTTTTAATCTTTATTAATTTTCTCTTCAGTTTTCATTGTTTCGCCCCTCATCTACCTGTATTTCCCGTACCCTCTTTATTTGCAGTTCTTTATTTCCTCCATTCCCAATATCTCTCTTCCAGCCACATCTCCGCCTTACCCTCTTTTTTCCATGTCATTCTTTCCTTTCGGTTCCAATATTTTCGCTCTGTTATTCATCGGTTTCCTTACGTTGTCGTTAACTCTAATCTCAGAACATCTTATTTTGCATACTTTTTGTTGTACCTATTATACAGTCGGATATTCCTCTTTCTTTTTCAGTACCGTATAATTTTAGTTTCTCTTTTAACATTACGACTGGGTATGTACAAGGGGCGTTCAAAAAGAAACGAGTCGGAGGCATAATTACAGAAACCAGTACCTGTATGTTAGAAGTATTGACCCTGGCTGTTGAGACACTTGTCCCACTGTGACACAAGGCGGTGAATGGCTGTCTCATAAAATTGCCGGAGCTGCGATGTTAACCTGTTGCGCACGTACAGCTGGCCGTCGTCGTTCGAGGTGAATTGTTTGCCCCTCAAAGCCTTTTAAGAGGACCAAAAATGGAGTAATCACAGGTAGAGGGTTCTGGACTATATGGAGGGTGGCCGAGAACCTCTCATTTTAATTTCAGTGGGAGTGCCGCAACTTTATTGGCCGTACGAGGCTTTCCGTTGTCATGGAGCAGAGTGACCCCACGGGTGAGATGTCTCGGTCGTTCTGATTTGATCGCTTGGCGAAGAGTGGTCAATGTTTGCAAGTAGCACTCGCCATTCACTGTTGTCCCGTGCTTTAGGAAGTGAATCAGAAGGGGGCCACCTTGGTCAAAGAAGAACGTCACCACAACATTTGCTGCACTCGTGTGGATGGCCTTGGGTTTTTTTGGTGGTGGTGACCCTGGATGTTTCCACTGGAGACTTCGTCGTTTTGATTCTACTTCGAAGTGATAACACCATCATAACTGATCTCCAGCATTCCCTTCCCGAGCATAGCGCTGCAGATGAGCAAGACAATGGACCATTCGACGTGTTTCCTGGTGCGGTTGAAGACTGTGGGGCACCCACTGGCCACTCACTTCGCGCATGTGCAGTCGTTCCTTCATGATGGTATGAACGATTCCGACGCTCAATCCGACCACGGCGGTTATGGCTTTCACTGTCACTCGGCGGTCCTGGGTAATGAGTGCATCCACCAGCTGGACGATGTCATCGGTAATGCACTGTGGCGCTCCAGACCGTGCATCATCGGCTAACGACACCCGTCCTTCCCTGAAGCGCTTGTGCCACGCCTTGACAACTGCAAGGGTCATGCAGTGTTCGCCGTACACTTGTGACATTCGTCGATGAATGTCCGTTCCTCCTACTCCTTTGCTGTCAGAAAACGAACAACAACTCTTTGCTATTCGTTTAACGCCTCCATGACACTGTTTGCAAAGCGACTGCCAGCGTTGGACGATTGATGCATGCTGCTGCTAGCGCTGTATAGTCAAGTGACGTGCACGCGTGTCGTCTAGCGACGGGTTATGAACTTTCACGCTCTGGTCGGAACCACACCTCGTTACACACGACACGATATTACACTCCTGCCACCCGTTTGCGTATTCCAGACTCCGGCCTGTTTCTTTTTGACACCCCTTAAAAATTCAAAGTCTATATTCTTTATGAATTTTTATTTGAGTCTATTTTAACGGTTTCCCCTGGTGTTTTTTTATCTGTATGCACTTCTGCTCTGGTCTCAGCAACGCCAATCTTCGCTTTCTTAGATTCTGCTAGTCGCTCTTAGCTTATACATGACGATCCACTTACTCTGGTGTATACGTAGATTCGCTGCACTGCCTGTTATGACCGATTTCAACTTGAGCTAGGTGAGCGTTTAATTTCGTTTCATTATTATATCTTGCCTCACACGGACTTTATATTGATTTCTATCTCAGTAAAACTGTTAACAGTTTTAATATAACGTTACTCATCTCGTCACTGTATTCTGTCCTCCTGGTTCAAACTTGATGACTGCTTCCCCTTATGTGACTAATACGGCTTTCGCTGTTTTAAAGCAAGCACAATAATTGTTATACGTCACCATAGCTTGAATTCGGTGATTATTGGAGCCAGATAGGTTAGCGTATTTTCATAGGACGAAACCATTTTTGTTCTAACTTGCAGATAATCTGAAGGTGCGGCAACCGTATGGAACGCGTCACTTTCAGTAATGGCTTTTGCACAGAGACTTCCTTTTTTTAAAATAATTTGTTCTTTTTGGGGGGACTTTCACATGTACATACTTTTCTGAGAAAATATTTTTCTGGCTACTGCTAGAAAGCACTCTTACGGTAGGAAATCTAGAGGTGAATGGTTCTTTACATTATTTGCGGAGTCAGTTTTTGTATCCCACCACAGCGCTTCCTCAACCACCCTTCCCCAACTTTTGTTAGCCTGTAGATATTTGCGTACCGCAGCCGTATCATATATCGGTACTGCTACTGGAACAGCAGCGATGGGGCCGCAAGACCAGCCGCGGAACCACCGCTTCTAACACGGTTGCTAATTCAAGCCGGTTACGTGGGATATTGAAGGGAAATTCTCACCGGAAGGCATCGTGCTCCTCACAAACGGATAGCCCACCGCCAATCTGCTCTCGGAATTACCCTGCGGCGGGTTCCCGTAATTGAGGCTTTCACTAACATGCGCCCCGACTTCTCAAATATGCAGCCCCGGTTCGCCCCGCCGCTCGCATCTCACCGGCCCTCCTTATCAATACTTGATCACCACACCGCAGTACGGAGTAGCCTATTTCTGCGGGGCAGTACCTCGTAACAACCAATCTGTATTACTGCATTATACGCAAACGAATAAACGAGGCTCTCCTCGACGAAATCTCCTCCGGCCACAAACCGAGTCGTGGCGTTGTGTTGTCGCAACATTCCGACGACTTTTACACTAATCAGCCAAAACACTACGACCACTGCCAACCGCAACGTAGGATGTCGGCTGGTGACGTGGCGGGCACTTGGCGCGGCAACAAAAATACTTAATGGAACAGACACGGACAGGGGATCACCCCGGAGAAGATACGGGCTGCAGATGGGAAAACCCATTGAGATAAACGATTTTGTACGAAGGGCAGATTATTCCTAAGCAGAGTCTGTGACCGAGCATCTCGAAAAAGGCGAAACTGGTCGAATGTTGACGCACTAATGTCGTGAGCATCTACGGAAACAGTAGAAGGACAGTGAAATTACCACTAGAGGCTAAATGATTGGACGTCTGCAACACTTCACAAAACGTGGGGTTCCGTGGCTTGTCTACTCTATATAGTAGTGCAAATGGTGTTCTGTGGCATCTCTGCCGAGAGAACACAATACAGGTGGATGGACACACAAGTGTTTTGGAGCACACTTTTCATCATATGAGGTGCATTGAAGCTCTAAGGCCTCTGATTTTTTTTCTCCGGACTGGAAAGAGATAGAAACATGCGCATTGTTTTAAAATGAGGCCGCGTTCATTGTCAATACGTCCCATAAAAGGCAGCACCGTACGGCACATGGAATTTTACCGCCAGCGGCGAGAATGAGAACTGTTTTAAATACTTAAAATGGCGACGTTTTCCTTACTTGAACAGCGTGCAATCATTCGTTTTCTGAATTTACGTGGTGTGAAACCAATTGAAATTCATCGACAGTTGAAGGAGACGTGTGGTGATGGAGTTACGGATGTGTCGAAAGTGCGTTCGTGGGTGCGGCAGTTTAATGAAGGCAGAACATCGTGTGACAACAAACTGAAACAACCTCGGGTTCGCACAAGCCGGTCTGACGACATGATCGAGAAAGTGGAGAGAATTGTTTTGAGGGATCGCCGAATGACTGTTGAACAGATCGCCTCCAGAGTTGGCATTTCTGTGGGTTCTGTGCGCACAATCCTGCATGACGACCTGAAAATGAGAAGAGTGTCATCCAGGTGGGTGCCACGAATGCTGACGGACGACCACATGGCTGCCCGTGTGGCATGTTGCCAAGCAATGTTGACGCGCAACGGCAGCACGAATGGGACTTTCTTTTCGTCGGTTGTGACAATATATGAGACGTGGATGCCATTTTTCAATCCAGAAACAAAGCGCCAGTCAGCTCAATGGAAGCACACAGATTCACCGCCACCAAAAAAATTTCGGGTAACCGCCAGTGCTGAAAAAATGATGGTGTCCATGTTCTGGGACAGCGAGGGCGTAATCCTTACCCATTGCGCGCCAAAGGGCACTATGGTAACAGGTGCATCCTACGAAAATATTTAGAAGAACAAACTCCTTCCTGCACTGCAACAAAAACGTGCGGGAAGGGCTGCGCGTGTGCTGTTTCACCAAGACAACGCACCCGCACATCGAGCTAACGTTACGCAACAGTTTCTTCATGATAACAGCTTTGTAGTGATACCTCATGCTCCCTACTCACCTGACCTGGCTCCTAGTGACCTTTGGCTTTTTCCAACAGTGAAAGACAATCTCCGTGGCCGCACATTCACCAGCCGTGCTGCTATTGCCTCAGTCAAAACAGACTCCTAAATAAGCCTTCGCCGCTGCCATGGAATCATGGCGTCAGCGTTGTGAAAAATGTGTACGTCTGCAGGGCGATTACGTCGAGAAGTAACGCCAGTTTCATCGATTTTGGGTGAGTAGTTAATTAGAAAAAAAATCGGAGGCCTTAGAACTTGAATAAACCTCGTAGTACAGTGTTGTACATGGAGTGTCACAGCAGACCACCCATACGTGTTCACACGTTGATCCAGCGACATGGTTAGATACGACTGCAGTGGGTACGGGGCCATCGGGCATCGATCGTCGATCAGTTGAAACGTACGGCGCTTCGGGTGAACCACATTTTTGCTACAGTAGGTCGTCTCCACAAACGCCTTCATCGAGGTGAACGGCGGCTCGAAACGTGTAGAGCGTCACGGACGCAGGCTGGCGGGAGACATTCTCCTTAGCTTTGGTGGGACCTGTGGCAGTAATCGAAGACACGCTGACAGCAACTGCTACCCTTCATGCTTTGTGTGGTCACCGACGGTGACGTCATCTTTCAGCAGTATAACTGTCGACGCCTCGGAGCCAGAACCGCGCTACAGAGGTTTCAGGCGCATTGTAGTGAACTCACATTGATGTCTCGGCGACCAAATTCACCTGATGTAAGTCCTATGGAACCCATCTTTGTCGCTGAAGGGCGCCATCACCGCTACGCAAATCAGCGGCCCGTTATTAACGCCAATTACATAACCTGTGCGTAGACATCTAATGCCTAATATTTCCACAAACCTAACAACAAACTTTCGGCTCCCTGATACACAGAATTAGGGATGCTTTTAGTTCCAAAGACGGACAAACAAGTTATTAAGCAGTTGATGATAATGTTTTGGCTCGTCATTGTACGTTACTCATCTTGAAACATTTAATTTTCTATCAAGGAATAATATTGTAGAATAGACTGCCCGTGGAGATGAAAGAGATCACTAAAACACATCCGTTTAAAAACGCAGCCAAAACATTCTTCATAAGTAAAACGCACTACAGGTTACATAGGGAACTCATCCTGAGTTAATAACGAGCATCTTGACGTATACGGGGGTTAGTGACCGCAAGTTCGTTGTAGCGAGACTGAATATCATAACATCCTAACCCAAGAAAAACTATTTAAAGAAGGAGGAGGTAAGAATTCTCTTGACATCTTGCTTTCAGTGCGATTATGTAAGCGGAGACCAGATGAGGTATCTCATTCAAAGAAGCAGTATCGAAAGCAGTTGAGTCATGTATACCAAATACATTAATAAGAGATAGTACTGATCCCCCACGGTACACAAAACGGGTCAGAACACTGCTACAGAAGCAACGAAAAATGCGTGGCAATATTAATAATGTTGTACAGACACTTGAAATACAGCACGAGCTTCAATGCGAGATGCTTTTAATACATTCCATAACGAAACCCTGTCTCGAAATCTGACAGAGAACCCAAAGAGATTCTTCTCGTTCGTGAAGTACACCAGTGGTAAGAGTCACTCAATACCTTCACTGCGCAATATCAATGGTGATCTTCCTGATGACAGTGCCACTGAATCGGAATTATTAATCCTGGTTTTCTCGAAATTCATCCACTAAACAAGATGAAGTAAATGTTCCAGAGCTCGAATCAAGAATAACGGTGAACATGAGTAACTTAGAAGTATATATCTTCGATGTAGCAAAGAAGCTTAAATCACTTAACAAAGGCAAAGTCTTCGGTCCAGATTGTATACCAGACAGGTTCCTTTCAGAGTATGCTGATCAGTAGCTCTATACACAGCAATCATGCAACGTCTACAACTGTTCGCTCGTCGAAAGGTGCCCATCTACCATAAAGGATGTAAAGTCGCATAAATCGGAGCATTACCCAGAAAAGAAATAGCAATATTTCAAGTAATTACTGGCCCATTTCTCTAACGTTGGTTAGCAACAGTTTTCTGGAACATATTCTGTTTTCGAACTTTATGAATTACCTCGAAGAAAACCATCTACTAACTAACAGTCGATTTGGAATCAGAAAATATCGTTATTGTGAATCCAACTAGAGCTTTATTCTCATGAAGTAATACATGATATCGACTGGGAATGTCAAATTTAGCCGGCCGCGGTAGTCTCGCGGTTCTAGGCGCTACAGTCCGGAACCGCGCGACTGCTACGGTCGCAGGTTCGAATCCTGCCTCGGACATGGATGTGTGTGCTGTCCTTTGGTTAGTTAGGTTTAAGTAGTTCTAAGTTCTAGGGGGCTGATGACCACAGCTGTTAAGTCCCATAGTGCTCAGAGCCATTTGAACCATTTTTCTTGTCAAATTTATTCAATATTTTTAGGTTTCCAGAAGGCTTTTCATGAGCAGAAATGATTAGCGAACAAGTTATTACAGCAAACAGAAGATTTACTTATCTTCAGATTCTCCAAGCGTATGAATACTCATGACACATCTCTTGAAATGAGACAGTCTAGGTTTCAAAATCTTTTTTTATTTACAGGAAATGACACGTTTCACTCTTTTGGGGCATAATCAGATTGGCGTAAAAATTGGGTGTGGAAATCTGACATCCGCCCATTAATCTTTATGCCAATCTGGTGATGTCTCAAAAGGGCGAAACGCGTCACTTCATGTAGTTAAAAAAGATTTTCCAACCAAGACTGTCCTATTTCAAGAAATTCATAACCAGTTGCCGTACCAGCCGCCGTGTATGAAGTGGAATCAATTTTACTCATTACACAAATCGCAGCAAGAAGAGGCTCGCGGCGGCACCAACTGAAGAGTCGCCAGCTGCAAGTTGGCGAGTTGCTGCTGCCGGATCTCGTACGTTGCGGCAGTAGAGGGGGGCGCTCGTAGTGCAGAGTAGCTGGGGGGGGGGGGGGGGGGGGGCCGCACACCACTGGGTCCCTCAAATCCGATGCTACCGCTGTCGGTGTCGGACGGAAATTTGCAATTCCGTTGCCATTTTCACGATGCCTGCGGGGTAGTGTCGATATGAGATTCCACAATCTCAGCTGTGTGACTGAATCCATGATTTCCTGTTACAGAAGGACACCATAGCAATTGATGGAAAGTCATTGACTAAAAGAAAAAGGATATATGGCATACCCAACGAAAGCGTTAAAGGCCCTCTACTACTGTTCCTGCTGCAGGTAAACTTTTCGGTGACAGTCTGAACAGCCCTCTTACAGTGTTCGCAGACAATCCTATCATTTACCCTATTGCAAGATCATTTAGAAAAGATATTTATACGGTGCAGAAAATGGCAATTGACTCTAAATTATGAAAAGTGTGTAGCCATTCACATGATTAACAAGCGGAGTAACCAAAATTTCTGTTATACGATAAATCACACAAATTTAAAGGTTGCAAATTCAACGAAATGCTTAGAAATTACGGTTATGCGTTACTTAAATTGGAAGTATCACACGGACAATGTTGTGGGGAATGCAAACCTAAGACAGCGATTTTTTGGCAGAACACTTAAAAATGTAACAGATTTACTAAAGTGACTGCTAAATTTCCTTTACTTCACATCTATGGTCACAAATTTTTTGTCATCAGACTATCGGTTCCGGTCTATAACGAGCACCTTCAGATGCGTTAAAAAAAAAAAAAAAAAAAAAAAAACCCTTGTCATAATACATGGTGATTCAAAAAGAATACCACAACTTTAAAAATGTGTGTTTAATGAAGGAAACATAATATAACCTTCTGTTATACATCATTACAAAGAATATTTAAAAAGGTTTTTTTTCACTCAAAAACAAGTTCAGAGATGTTCAATATGGCCCCCTCCAGACACTTGAACAATATCAACCCGATACTCCAACTCGTTCCACACTCTCTGGAGATGTTAGAGAATTGGCTGTTCCCTCAGCTCGAACAAGAAGCACAACAATTCATCTTTCAGCAGGATGGAGCGCCACCACAGTGGCACTTATCTGTCCGTAACTACTTGAACGTCAACTACCCGAGGCGATGGATCGGCCGCCAGGCAGCCCGTGACAGAGCACTTCATCACTGGCCTCCAAGAAGCCCTGATCTTACCCCCTGCGATTTTTTCTTATGGAGGTATGTTAAGGATATAGTGTTTTGGCCACCTCTCCCAGCCACCATTGATGATTTGAAACGAGAAATAACAGCAGCTATCCAAACTGTTACGCCTGATATGCTACAGAGAGTGTGGAACGAGTTGGAGTATCGGGTTGATATTGCTCGAGTGTCTGGAGGGGGCCATATTGAACATCTCTGAACTTGTTTTTGAGTGAAAAAAAAACCTTTTTAAATACTCTTTGTAATGATGTATAACAGAAGGTTATATTATGTTTCTTTCATTAAATACACATTTTTAAAGTTGTGGTATTCTTTTTGAATCACCCTGTGTACTGGAGCCGTAGAGGCATCGTCAAATTGTAAACACTATGGCTCCAGTATATTAGAACATGAAGCAGATCTGAAGATGGTCATTGTTCCGGTGTAACGACAAGCACCGGCAGGATGATGAAGAATGCAAGAGCAGAGATGGCTGTGAGACGACGTCAGCCAATAGCCCGCTGATTAGGACCGCTCCACGACAGGAGCGGCCTCTACCCGAAGAGAACATACGCGCCGCTCCTGCCAGCCTCGGCCGGACAGTAGAAGACGCGCACTAGCAGAGCTACTAGCAGACCTGGACTAGAAGAGAGGCTCTAGAAGGGCTGTGATTAGTTACCCGTATGAACTTGTGTGAATTACTTGTATGAACATTGTATATAGCGAAGGAGAATGATTATTAGCATAACGCCATTTGCTTGCAACCCAAAGTTAACAATTGTCAATCTACTTTATTGTAATAAAAACCATTACTGTGATTTGCTTCAGTTGTTGTAGAGCAATCAGAGAAAGCAGCATTCATTAGACACCCCGTAAGAGACGAGTGGGCAGAACACCACAGTCATTATACACTGAAACCGGTAGTCTGATGACGAAAAGTGTGTGACCATAGACGTGAAGGAAATGTATTCTATACTCGGGTCACAGTTCAATTGGCGACCATGTCGCAGCTTGTGAAAAAAGACTTCTTACACTACATTTGCCGTCAACCTTCTTCTGGAGTACAGCGTGGAATCCGCATCATATAGGATTGACAGAGAACACCGAAAAAGTTCAAAGAAAGGCATCTCGTTTTATACTATCGCGAAACAGGAGAGAGTGCCGCAGATATGGTACGCCAATTGAGTTGGCCATCATTAAGACATAGATGTTTTTCGTTGTAGCAGAATCTTCTCATGAAATATCAGTCAACTAGTACCACGTTAGACTGTGAAAATATTTTGTTGACACAGCCCTACATAGGATGAAATGATCATATTAATAAAACAACAGAAATCAAAGCTGGCACTGATAGATTTAAGATTCAAATGGTTCAGATGGCTCTGAGCACTATGGGACTTAACTTCTGAGGTCATCAGTCCCCTAGGACTTACAACTACTTAAACCTAACTAACCTAAGGACAACACACACATCCATACCCGACGCGGGATTCGAACCTGCGACCGTAGCGGTCGCGCGGATCCAGACTGTAGCGGATAGATTTAAGGTTCCCGCGTGCTGTTAAAGAGTGGAACGGTAGAGAAATAGGTGGAATGTGATTCGATGATACTTCTGCCAGTCACTTAATTGTGAATTGCAGAGCAACAACGTATATGTAGATGTAAATCAGTTGTTAATGATCAAATGGGAAAACTATAACAGGAACAAACTGGACTAAGTGCCAGGGACATAGCAGCATGTTTGTTGTCGAATAGTTACCCGTAGATGTCCCCTACATGTGCAACGTTACAGTGCAAAACTATGTTATACAGTGAATCCTGTGCATTTGTTTATTATCCATTGAAGTGTCTACAACAGAGACCAACGAAACGAGGCAGTGCAGTTCTCAATGCTCGAGTGACAGTTTCCCGAGGTTTGTTTCATTTATTCTAGGTAAATTCCGGAATTCTTCCCTCATCCTTCATCAAGCCTACGGATGACCACCTATCATACCCTCATAATGGCATACTTACAGGGTGACAATAATTGAATAATTTCTTTTGTGTGTCATCAGTCTTTTGACAGGTTTGATGCGGCCCGTCACTAAATCCTCCCCTGTGCCAGCTTCTTCATCTCAGAGTAGCCCTTGCAACCTACGTCCTCAACGATCTGCTTGATGCATTCCAGTCTCTGTCTTCCTCTACAGCTCCATGGAAGTCATTCCCCGATCTCTTAACAGGTGTTCTATCATCCTGTCCCCTCTTCTGGTCAGTGTTTCCCACTTATTCCTTTCCTCTGCGATTCTGCGCAGAATCTCCTCATTCCTTACCGAATCAGTCCCCTTAATTTACAATATATCTCAAATGCTTCGGTTCTCTCCTGTTCCGCTTTTCCCACAGCCCATGTTTCAGTATCATACAATACTGTGCTCCGAAAGTACAGAAATTTCTTTCTCAAATTAAGGCCTGTGTTTGATACTATTGGACTTCTCTTGGCAAGGAATGCCCTTTTTGCCAGGGCTAGTCTGCTTTTGATGTCCTCCTTGTTCCATCCATCATTGGTTACTTTGCTGTCTAGGCAGCAGAATTCCTTGACTTCATCAACTTCGTGGCCATCAATCCTGATCTTGCTGTTCTCATTTCTGCTACTTTTCGTTACTTTCGCCTTTCTTCGATTTAGTAGCGGTGCATATTCTGTACTCATTAGACCATTCCATTCAGCAGATCATGTAATTCTTCTTCACTTTCACTCAGGACAGCAAGGTCATCAGCAAATCGTATCATTGATATCCCTATAATCCCACTCGTGAACCTTTCCTTTATTTCCATCACTGCTTCTTCGATGTGCAGATTGAAAAGCATGGGCAAAAGACATCATGCTGGCCTTACACGCTTTTTAATATGAACTCTTCGTTCTTGGTTGACCACTCTTATTATTCCCTCTTGGCACTTGTACATATTGTATTTTACCCGTCTCTCCCTATAGCTTATCATTATTGTCCTCAGAACTTTATGAAATAAAATGGTCATTACCTCTGAACGGTTTGCGTTAGGACGTTGAAACTGCACGGTTGACCGCAGGGCATGATGAGAATTTTGATGTGAATTTGGTTTGGTTTAGCACCTAAGCCTACTTTCATTTGGATGGATTCGTCAATAAGCAAAACTGGCGCATTTCGGGGACAGAGAATCCGCATTTCGCTATCGAGAAGTCTCTTCAGCTTCAATGGATCACTGTGCGGTGTGCAATGTCCAGTCACGAAATAATCGGTTCGATATTCCTTGATGGCACGTTGACTACCGAACGGTACGTATAGGTTTTGGAAGCTGATTTCATCAACCCCGATTTTGACAAGATGTGGTTCCTCCAAGACGGTGCTCGACCCCATCTAAGCAGGCTCTGGGGCACGCAAAGGCCACTGGCAAGGACCTCGATTGGCCACCATCTTCTCCGGATCTGAACACATGGGACTCTTGTTTGTGGGGCTATGTTAAGGATAAGGTGTAAGCATTAACCCCAAAACAATTTCCGAGCTGAAAACAAAGATTCAGAAGGTCATTGACAGCATCGATGCTCCGACACTTCATAAGGTCATGCAGAACTTCGTTATTCGTCTGCGCCACATCATCCTCAATGATGGCAGGTGTATCGAACACGTCATTACCTAAATACGAATAACTCTAGTGACGTTCACGTGTTGAATAAAGTGTCTGCACGCCGTAGTTTGTAACTATTTTACGTTTATTTTCGTATAATGCTATTATTGTCCCCCTGTTAATATCTGTGTGTATGTATATTTGGAGTTATTCATTTTCTTTGTATAATGATGGCAAATTATATATCATTGTGGAATGATGAACGATAAAAACATCGGTGACAATAGGAATACCTACACGCAGGATGAAAAGATATTTCTGTAACCACCTATGTACATATAACAAGTAAAAATAAGACTAATGGTACATATAAGTGCCCACAAAGTGTCGTTACCCCTATAATAAACAACATAAACTCCTAAACTTAGCCGGCCGCTGTGGCCGAGCGGTTCTAGGCGCCTCAGTCTGGAACCGCGAGACCGCTACGGTCGCAGGTTCGAATCCTGCCTTGGGCATGGATGTGTGTAATGTCCATAGGTTAGTTAGGTTTGAGTAGTTCTAAGTTCTAGGGGACTGATGACTTCAGATGTTAAATCCCATAGTGCTCAGAGCCATGTGAATCTAAACTTAAACAAATAACTGGAAAACTAGTTCCTTAGAGGTGTTTTTCTTCAGATTTACTTTCGATTCGTCATTCTTCTGACTGGTCTGATGCGGCCTGACATGAATTACCCTCCTGTTCCAACCTCTTTGTCGCAGAGTAGCACTTGGATGTATTCCAATCTCTGTCTTCCTCCACTGTTTTTACTCTCTGCAACTCTCGTACCTTGAAAGCCATTCCGTGATGTCTTAACAGATGCCCTAACAGCCCACACCTTCTTCTTGTCAGTATTTTCCATATATTCCTTATCTCGCCGATTCTGTAGACAACCTCTACATTTCTTATCAGTCCTCATAACTTTCAACATTCGTCTGCAGCACCGCATCTCAAATGTTTCGATTCTCTTCTGTTCCGCTTTTGCCAGAGTCCCTGTATCGCCAGTATGCAATGCTGTGCTCCAAACGTACATTCTCAGAGATTTCGTTCTCAGATTAAGGCTTCTGTTTGATGCTAGTAGACTCCTCAAAGCCAGGAACATCATTTCTGCCAGTGCTAGTCTGCTTTTGATGTCCTCCCTCCTCCTTCCGTCACTGGTTATTTTGCTACATAGGTACCCAAATTCCGTAACTTCATCTACGCCGGTGTCCAAAATTAAAGCAACAAAGCGCTGTTTCACCGTCCTGCGTCTAATTCTCAATACAGTCGTATTAAATGTCAACCAGATGTCAGTACCGTCGTGTTCTGCACGGAAGATGACATTCCGGGCAACGGATAACAATGCCCACGATGGCGTCAGGGCACCTGTGAAGCGAGGTAGTGTTTGCCCCGTAGCCCCACATCCATAATCACTACGTACACAATCGCAGACGGTGCAGCATGGCAGAGAAGAAATCCAGACTCTCTGCGGCAGAGAGCCATAGAAAGAAAGGAAACAGGACAGTCGCAAACTGATTCAGCCCGAAGGCTTAATGTGAATCGTTCAGTTACTCCCCGGATGTGGCGACAGTTTTTAGAGACCGAAACTGTATTCCGAAGACCATGTCATGGTCGACCACATGGCGCTTCAGAAGAGAAGACCGTTATTTGGCTGTAAGGGCACCACATTACCGCCTTAGTACTGCATGGCAGCTAGCACGTGAGCTCGGAGGATGCACTGGACGTGCTGTATCGAGGCAAACGGTGTGCAAAAGGCTTCGGCAGATTGGTCTCATTGTCGGAGGCATGTTGGATGTCTTCCTTCAAATATGTGTGAATTCCTAAGAGACCAAACTACTGAGGTCATCGGTCCCTAGACTTACAGACTACTAAAGTAACGTAAGGTAAGTACAACACACACACCCGTGCCTGTGGGAGAACTCGAACCTCCCCCGGGAGGTGCAGCGCAGTCCCTGACATGGCCTCTCAAACCGCTCGACCCCTCCGAGCCGTATGTCTGCCTCTCACGCATCTTCACAGAAGGGAACGTGAAACCGCGTGTACCTAATGGAAATTTGGGACAAGCAATCGTCACCGAAGTTAATCTGTCGGTAAAGAGGGAGGAAGGGGTTACATCTAAATGCAAGGAAAAATGCCAATGAAACTAGTGGAAATTAATTTTGAAAAGGGGTGAAGTTAATAAACAAAGTAAATGTGCGGCCGTTACGTTAACAATTAACTAGCGGTAATTAGATATTTGGGATTTGGGAGAAATTACGGTCGCCAGTGCTATGGACAATTACTATAGTAAAGAAAGGTTATTACACATATAAATAGCACTAGAAGCGTGGCAACTGAACGTTGACACGTGTAGTGTGAAAACTGACAGTTTGTCAGAAGTAATAAATTTCGCTACACTCTGACTTAATTTAGCAAAAGAATTAATAAAACCGGAAAATTGAAAGTTAATTTAGTAACTGAAATTAATAGTGAGATTTGTTTGAGAAGCAGTGCGAAATTCAGTAAAATAAGGTTAGTCTTGGGCTACCTCAAAAATCATTTCAAAAGCTACTTGAATCTAAGCAATTTAGAAATAAGAGATTTAACTTTGAACTTGAATTAAATGATTCTGAACAATTAACAATCGTAAAATTTAGTACGTACCAAGCTGAGCTGCAGTCACAGGTAAGCTAAAATACGGTAACAAAACTCGCACTCTTAATTTGTGCTTGTGTAATCTAAATATTGTAGCCAGCCATGAATACCTTAACTGAACTTTGAAATTAAAGCAGTGAAATAGAATGATGCTGGCGTTTGAATTTCAACGACACTCGGGTTCATTCCAGGAAAAGGAAGGGATCCTGCTTGATAATGCAATTGGGACAATGAGCAACAAACGTTTATGCTAAGTTGCTGTAATTTTGTGATGCAACAAGTTTAAAATTTGAAAAGCTGAGGTCTGCCATACAGTTCTAAAACTTTACGTGCTTCCAGTCTTCCTTGTTGGTTGATTGAAGGTTTGAAGCCGTCGATCGAGGAGGTGGCGACAGTCACTCATTGTCAGCCGTCGCTGTTGCAGAAGCTGGATGTTGGCGCGCCTTCTTCTCGACACGGTCACCAGGCGAAACGGGCTCTTGATGTGCGCCAGCTAATGCTTCCCGTCCGCGACACCATGTCAGAAACTATCATTGCAAGTCGGGCGCAATTACATGCTGCCAAGCCCCAAAAGTGAGGCAACTCGCGGGAGCTTCACACAACACACCTGCTCCACTGCACCACCCCAGCCAGACTCTCCCTGCTCAGTCCGCGCTCCACGCGGCAGAGTTAACACTACCAAAGATCCTACACACTTTCGTTCTTCACACGACCTATCGATGTATTCGTTCGATAGCATAGTTTTCCCTAGGCAAGACCCAGCGTAAAATACAAATAATATTTACAAAACAAACCAATTATACATAGACATAAATGCATATATATATATTTATATATATATATATATACAAATATTAAAACAATTACAATATATAGAGACACAGAAATGTTATATCTTCAGGTAACAAAATAAGGAAAAAATTATGGTACAATAGATGGAAATAGGAGGATATGCATTTCCGGCGTTACAAACGCTTAGAGTGGAATCATCAACATGTCACCTGGCAGGTCGAACAGTGGACCAATAATCTTTTTACAGATGACTCCCGATTTAGTCTGAGAGTAGTTCTCCTTGGATTTGCATCTCGAGGTAACGTAGAACACGGTTTCAGGACTCAAACATCGTGAAAAGGACCGAGAAAGAGCAGGATCCCTAATGGTGTAGGCAGGGATTATGTTGACCACACAACCCGTCTTCACGAAACTGCCCGGGTGAATCGGCGAGGTTTAACTGCTGTCAGGTATCGTGGTGACATCTTGGGACCCCATCTGAAGTTGTTTCCAGGTGCTGAGGGCCCAGCCGTCATACTGGTGGACGACAACGCTCGACCTCGTGGAGCACGTATGGCTAATGTTTTCTTGGAGACGGAAGATATTCACACATGGGGTGGCCTGCTCTCCTGATTCCTGTCCCGTAGAGCATGTCTGGGATGCACTAGGGAGACGGCTTGCATCACGTAACCATCCACCAACCACTCTCCAAGACCGCGAGCACCTCTGCAGGAAGAATGGACGTTACTGCCTCAGCGTGAGATTGATGACATCATTCATAGCGTGCCCGGTCGTTGTCGGGCCTGTATTGCTGCCAGAGGAGGTCAAACCCCATAATGAGCACATTAACCAGTTGTTGTAATGTGTGGGCAAATCCTTAAACTTGGAAAAAAACGAAGAACGTTTTTGTCTACCGTTATCCATGCTGCGTTGTTTACGTTTATGGCAAAATAAAAACAACTTTCCTAAATTTCCGTTTGTTGCTTTAATTCTGGACACCAGAGTACTCTGTGACCATCAATCCTGATGTTATGTTTCTCGCTGTTCTCATTTCTGCTATTTCTCATTGCTTTAGTGTTTCTTCGATTTACTCTCAATCCATATTCTGTACTTGAAATACTGTTCTTTCTATTCAGCAGATTCTGTAACTCCTCTTCACTTACATTGAGGATAGCAGTGTCATCAGCAAATCTTATCATTAATATCATTCCACGTTGACTTTTAATTTCACTCTTCTCTTGAACCTTATTTTTTTTGTTTCCATTGTTTCTTCTGTGATGTACTCTTTGAACAGTAGGGGCGAAAGATTTCATCCTTGTCTTACCCCCATTTTAATCCCAGCAATCGTTCTTGGTCTTCCACTCCTATTATTTTGTATTGGCTCTTGTACACTGTGGTGTCACCGCCAGACACCACACTTGCTAGGTGGTAGCCCTTAAATCGGCCGCGGTCCATTAGTATACGTCGGACCCGCGTGTCGCCACTCTCAGTGATTGCAGACCCAGCGCCGCCACACGGCAGGTCTAGGGAGACTTCCTAGCACTCGCCCCAGTTGTACAACCGACTTTGCTAGCGATGGTTCACTGACAAATACGCTCTCATTTGCCGAGACGATAGTTAGCATAGCCTTCAGCTACGTCATTTGCTACGACCTAGCAAGGCGGCATTACCAGTTTATATTGAGATTGTAATTATGTATCATCAAGAGCGATGTTCTCCAATTGTGGATTAAAGTTAAGTATTCCAAGAACTACGTTCTTTTCTTATTAGACTCAACTCCTTTAATTGTTCCAGACCTCACGCCAGTCTGCGTGAGCTTAAACGCGTGCATTTCGGCCTCCTCTAGCAACACGGTGTTGGCTCTTCTGCCAACACCTCATACACATTGTATATAGCCCGTCTCTCCCTCTAGTTTATACCCATTTTTCTCAGAATTCCGAATATCTTACACCGTTAGACATTGTCTAACGCTGCTTTTGAGTGGACAAATCCTTCAAACTTGTCTTTCTTCCTTTAGTCTTTCTTCCATTATAAACGGCAACGTCAGAACTGCCCCTCTGGTGCTTTTACTTTCCTAAAGCAAAACTGATCGTCATCTAACAAATTGTCGATCCTCTTTTTCATTCTCTGTATTATACTTGTCAGCAACTGCATGCATAAGCTGCTACGCTGAATGTGAACTCGTCAGCTCTTGCAGTCTTCGGAATGGTGTGGATAATATTTTTCCTAAAGCCAGATGGATATCGTCAGTCTCATATTCTACACACCAAAGTGAATAGTCGTGATGTCATTTGTCCGACCATTTTTGAAATTCTGAGGGATTGTTTTCTATTAATTCTGCTTAATTTCGTTTTAAGTTTTCCATGCCTCTTTTAAATTCTGATCCTAATACTGATCCCATATTTATTCTATATCGATTTCCGCTTCTTCTTCTATCACATCAGACAAAGCTTCTCCCTCATAGAGCCTTTCGATGTACTCTTTCCACCTACCCGCTCTCTCCTCTGCATTTAATAGTGGAATTCATTGCATTCTTAATGTTACCGCCCTTGCTTTTAATTTCAACGAAGGTTGTTTTGACTTTTGTGTATGCTCAGTCAGTCCTTCCGACAGTAATTGTTTTTCCTATTTCTTCACATTTTTCATACAGTCATTTCGCCTTAGTTTCCCTGCACTTTCTATTTGCTTCCTCAGCAACTTGTATCTCTGTAATTCTGAATTTCCATGAACTTTTTGTGTTTCCTTCTTTCATAGACCATTTAAAGTATTATTTATGTTACCCATGGTTCCTTCGCAGTTACCTTCTTTGTACCTGTGTTTTTCTTTCCAAATTCTGTAACTAACTTTTTCAGACATATCCATTCAACTGAACTGGCTACCGAGCTATTCCTTACAGTGTCTAACTTCAACCGTATCTCTTCGTTCCTTATTACTTCCGTATCCGAATTCTTCCCGTATTGACTCTTCCTGACTAATCTTTTAATCTTCAACCTACTGTTCACCACTGCTAAATTGTTATCTGAGTTATATCTGCTCCTGGGTACGCCTTACAATCCAGCATCTTATTTCGGCATCTCTGTCTGACCACGACGTAATCTAACTGAAATCTTCCCGTTTATAGTGGTCTTTCCCAAGTATATCTCCTCCTCTTGTGATTCTTGGACAAAGTGTTCGCTATACCAGCTGAAATTTGTTGCAGAACCCAATTAGTCCATCTCCTCTCTCATGCATAATACCAATCCCTCATTCCTACGTAACTGTTTCTTCTGCTTCTTGCCCTACGACCGCATTCCAAACGCCCTTGGCTATTAGAATTTCATCTCCCTTTACGTACTGGATAATCAGTTCATTATACTCATATAGTTCATCTTTTCATATTCGGCTTGCTGCGTCGACCCATCGTTGGTCTGCTGTCGATTCTGATGAGAACAGTCCTGTCTCTGAATTGTTCATGATAACACACTCTCTGCCCTATCTTCCTATTCATAACTAATCCTACTCCGACTGTACCATTTTGTACTACTCTTGATTTTGCCCTATACTCATCTGAACACAAATCCTTGCCTTCTTTCTATTTCACTTCACTGACGCCTACTATACCTAAACTGAGCCTTTGAATTTCCCTTTCCAAATTTTCTAGCTTCCTTACCGCACCTTGGCTCATAGAACCCTATCCTTTTGTTGGTCATCAATCTTTTTCTCATGGTCATCTCCCACTTGGCAGTGATTCAGTGTTTCAGATGTGAACTCCTAATTCTCCAAAGGATATGTCTGCTCACCATCATTCTTATGGCACAGTATAGCATGCCACCAGGTTTCGTGCGACGTTTTTTTTCTTTTTGAGAGTTGCTGGAGTATATTGAGTGAATGTTTGTCTCTCATCATCTTTCAGGCCGTCATTGGTATCCTGACCATTGTGAAACAATATACTTTATGAACTCCCACAGTGAATATCACATGTGAGATTCTTGGTGGCCAAGCACCAGGCTGCGTAGTACCTTTTACCGTAAGAATGACGGTGCACAGACAGATCTTCTATATAGGTAGCGGATCATGTCTCAAGAAAACTCTAAACAACTGTTGTTCATGTTATTTATTGAAGTTTGGTCGCTTTTGTTAGTTGTTATAGGTGATAACGTGGCTTTGAGGCTGCCCTACAGAATGTTATATTTCAATCAGTCTATACTACTACCTAGTATTTTAAATTTCCTGTTGTCCATGGATCACCCTGCTTATTTCATCAAGATGCAGCATTGTGTTCAGTTTTACTGGTTCTTTTTCTTTAACAAGGATTCACTGCATTCTATATATGCCTTTCACTGTGTTCTTGAGATAAGTTTCAAGGGATCAGCTTCTGTTACTCCCGTCCTTTCCGTACTTGTGACAGTAGGCCTGTTGGCAGCTTCATCACCTACCTGTTACCAGTGTTTTACGTCGTAAATTTCTCAGAGAAACTTTTCTTAGCGAACCCAAAATCCTCATCGCATTCTTTAGTGTAATGTCCAATCATAAAATTGTCATGGTTGACTGTTTCAGTCCCAGCAGATCTTTACAAGGTGGTTCTGATTTGTTTGTCTCAACTAACAGTAACTGTTACAATGCAGTCGTATCTCTTTCCTGGAGCTTCTGTAAACGTTAAAATAATTAATTCTAAGTACCCCAGTAAAGATAACTCACGATTTTTATCCACGTTACCTGATACAGTATTTAATTTTCTCCGGTATTTTACCTGTATCCTTAATATAACTGCCGAACCACAGCGCACCGTCGCAGAGTGACAATAACTGGAGAAGAAGTGGGCTATGCAGTTATCTCTCTTGATGATCAAGCAATGCATATGAAATCAGGTCGAACTCAGCAACTGCTGGAGTCGCATCTTACCTTTCTCTTTCTCTCAACAGAGGACCCTTACATCAGTACAGTGCTGCACTCGGCTGCACATACCTGGAAACGTCAGTAACCTCCACTGGCTCTTCGATACCTCAGCAGGTGTTTTCTTAAATGTAGATAAAAGTTACACATTTAGTTTTGTAACCCATATCCTCTGTCTGCAGACTAAGCTACGAATAGGTTCAGTAGTAAGGAAGTAATAAATGAAAACGTAACACCTGATTTTGGAATTTTACAAAATGAAAAGCGAAAATGTACAAAGCAACAGCGAGAAAAAGTTTCGTAAAGGTTTTAAATTATATGGGAAGTTCGCTGCAAGTCGTCAAGTGCCCTCATTGTCAAATACTGCATGAAGAAAATTGAGTATTTGGATGTCGTCAGTTACACTGTCTCAAGATCAAACTATGGTTTCTAACTGTAGCACACGTCCCTCTGTATTAAACATTTAACAAGATATTATTCCTCTAAATGAATTGATAATGACAGAATTTTAAATGTTATTTTATACATATTGAATCTTGTGAATTCCGCAGCCGTTTGATGGTTGTTGAATGAAGCAACCAGCCACAACATTTTCTAAATAATTTACTTGGGCTGTATACATAAATCAAACAAAGATTACACCCCTAACAGTTACACCACTGCAGTTTGATATACCAGTAAGTAATTGTATAAATATACACTACCACGATGAACAAATGTGTTGCTCTCATCCCACCCTCCAACTTCTGAATTTTGAGTTTCCTGCAGTAAACTTACCAAATGTAATGGTAATCTGCAATCGGTTAGCTTAGAAGTATTCTGAATCCTACTAAAAAAAAGTTATCCTACGGTCTTTTAATTATAAGCTTCCTCTTGGAGCGCAAACATTTTACCGTTATTAACATGTTACATTTTGCACATCCCACATATCATCATCGTTCTCTTTACATCCTTGGATAATATTTAGTGAATAAACAAAAACATCAAGTTTGTACTACATGTGTGATGCTGAACACTCATTTTATGAATATTGCGAAGTGTGCCATCAATATTTTTTTTAACTGTATGTGAGTGGTGCGGAATTCAAGACCATACACATCCAGCTAGAAAACTGCATGGGCCACAACCAAGCAAATCGGCATCTACTGGAATGTATGTAAGTGAAAACAACTATTCGGCATCATATAAATATAAAATGCAAGCACTTTAGTGAATTTTTACTAATTCTACAGCTTACAAAGTGGCAAAAAATGCTGAAATATTCTTCTGTATTGTGAAGCAGACGAGATGCTGTTGATCAAAACGCCTGTGTAACGAAAAACATTAACCATCTGAAGATCAGAATTATAGCCTAAAACCGGTTTGTTGTTGTTGTGGTCTTCAGTCCAGAAACTGGTTTGATGCAGCTCTCCCTGCTACTCTATCCTGTGCAAGCTTCTTCATCTCCCAGTACCTACTGCAATCTACATCCTTCTGAATCTGTTTAGTGTATTCATCTCTTGATCGCCCTCTACGATTTTTACCCTCCACGCTGCCCTCCAATACCAAATTGGTTATCCCTTGATGCCTCAGAATATGCCATACCAACCGATCCCTTCTTCTAGTCGTGCCACAAATTTCTCATCTCTCCAATTCTATTCAGTACCTCCTCATTAGTTATGTGATCTAATCTTCAGCATTCTTCTGTAGCACCACATTTCGAAAGCTTCTATTATCTTCTTATCTAAACTATTTATCGTCCACGTTCCACTTCCATACATGGCTAAACTCCATATAAACACTTTCAAAAACGACTTTCTGACACTGAAACGACTTTTTGACACTTAAATCTATACTCGATGTTAACAAATTTCTCTTCGAAACACTTTCCTTGCCATTGCCAGTGCACATTTTATATCCTCTCTACTTCGACCATCATCAGTTATTTTGCTGCACAAATTGCGAAACTCATTTACTACTTTAAGCGTCTCAGTTCCTAATCTAATTCCCGCAGAATCAGCCGATTCAATTCTACTGCATTCCATTATCGAAACCCATATGACACTAAAATAAAACATTTAAAAAGTATTCGTGGCTGGTTGCGTCGTCGACCAACTACCATTTTAACTATTTAATTTAGGTCAATAATTAGGCGAAATATTAAATATGAAATGTTTGTGCCCCTGTAAGCCGTTAGATAGTCAACCTGCAACTAGTCCTAGTTCCTGGCTTCGGGACAGTAGATTTCTCATATATATCACAGTATTTTCAGTGACTAATACGTTTCTGCTACAAGTTTTACGTCATCCGAACATTTTAAATATTTAGTTCTCGAGCAGCCTATACCTGTTAACAGCTTTCACTTTCTTGTGGCTGCAGTTTCCTTTATCTAATATGCATAAAATATCAGAAATATAAATTTAGGCGATTCATTGTTTGGCAGGTTTCTCTACCCATTTCCTTTAAAACTTTTTTTTCTTGATTTGTATTCGAACATTAGCCATCTGAATGCAGCTTCGTGGAAAACGGACCGTTAACTAGAACACGTTAGTCTGTGTTGTGACAGATGACATTTATTAGCGAAGTTGAACCCACGTTCAGTGCGAAACACAAGTTGGTACTACATGTCTTTCAGGAGCGCAGATCTTCATCACTTCTCTTACCCGCAGCTGGCGTAATTCGTTAAATTAACATTCAAATGAACAGTCGTGGGCCGCATTTAGAGATAGAGCTCGTCGATCGCAGGGCTGGGTTGTCAGCAAGACCTTCCCATCGCCCTGCTAACGTCCCTGGGGTCTCTTCAATCGCTCACCAGCTGCGTCCTCTGAATAGCCGGAGGGGTTAACCCCAGAGGCTCGTCCGGAACCGCGAGTTTCGAAGTTTGGCCAGCACTCAAGTGAAACGTCCCGCAGAGTGACCGAGAAGAGAGACTGCGGCGAGTAAACGTCAATACATTTTGGTGGTCAGTGTCCATTCCACGCCAGTGAATCTTGCTCAAAAAGTTTTGTTTTCACTTGAGCTGTCTCCAGTACAGCAAGTTCTGATCCAGATCAGCTACATAACGCCTTGAGTTCGAGTTAGTTCTGTGCAGTCTGCAGGAGAGAAAGGGAAAGTAAACCATTGTTCTAGTCGTTTGAAAAGATATTTTTCAGTATGACACCCGATACAGTGAATATTTTACGAGAAAAGTCAAATAACGAAAGGAAATAAAAGTTGCCATTCGCTCGTCTATAGACAGCCCTTACAGAGACGGGTGACGACCACCGCCAGAGACCAGCAGTGTGCTGAGGCTTTTTTCTCATTGCTGGGTCATCGCAGGACACAGAGACGGGTGACGACCACCGCCAGAGACCAGCAGTGTGCTGAGGCTTTTTTCTCATTGCTGGGTCATCGCAGGACACAGCCGTCACAACGATGAGGTACAGTGTACAAAGTGATACCCCTAATTTCGGACGATAGCCCCGTAAAATCTGGAAACTTGCCATACATCTTAAATTCCCTCGTCACCTTGTGTGCAACGCTTGCTGCGATATTCCTCATTTTCATGGCGTTTCGGGATTGCAGCTGGATGACGCCGGCTTCTTGCCACCATATATCGGCTGACAACCTTTCAGCCATCCTCAGATGTTTGGAACTGACGTTTGCTGATGCACTTCACTAATCTTATACAAAAAATTGGTGGGGAGGCTCATATGAATGGGTTCCGATGCATGAGCGCCCTGTGCGAGTCCAACACCGAATATCGCTCTGTCACAAGCTCAAGAGGAGAAGGAGTTGTTGAAATCCATAGCATTTTTCCCATATGCCGACAAAAGTTCGTAGAAATTAGTAGAATACTAAATAAATATAATGTTAAACTAATATTACGGCCACCAACAAGGACCTGCACTCTTCTCACGTCGGTAAAGGATGATCTGTGTTTGTGGATCGCTGGCGTCTACAGAATAACATGCTAATGCCTCAAAGCCTACGTCGATCACACTTACGGGACATGAAAGACCTGATGAATATGAACGTAACCAGTCAGCCATATTCTATGGATTATTCTGCGGCGGATATCTTGGCCTCGATGAGTTCCTTATGGGACAGTTATATACAGAAACTTTGGAAACCTTTTTGGCGGAGGATCTGATGAACCGTGATGGTGGTTTTCAGTTGGATAGGGTTTAGGACATAATGACACGACTAGTGATATTTATCTTGTTGACACCTGAATTTTAAGCCTACGGGCCCGAAGTACGTTAAAGGGCATATACGCAGTATCGCCGTCGTGCATGCACCAGCGTTAAACAGGTCAAACAATACTGGAGAAGAGTTAGTTAGTTACTTAGTTACGTGCTCCGTAAACCATTTCATAGATTCAGTTATCGAGTGATGTGGAACAAATCATTTTACAGGATATGTTTAGAACATTAGTGTTAACATTAATGAACACATTACTTCGTAATGTTACTCATGCAATCATTCTTAACAACAAGTTCTGCTCTGATTTTTTGTTCCGGCGTAACGATTAGCGCCGGCACGACGAACGAGAATGGAAGAGCAGAGAGGGCTGTCAGACGACGTCAGCCAATAACGCGCTGACGAACCCGACACCACAACAGGAGCTGCATCTACACGAAGAGAATGTATAAGCGCCGCGCCGCACAGCCGCGGTGCCACTAGAGGAAGAGTCGTCATACAAACGCCCCACCAGTGGCTTTCGAGCTGAGTTATTTTGCTTGCACTGGAAATGTACTTACAGAACGACAATGATTGTTTGCATCTCGCCATTTGCGTGCGACACACCTTTGTGAATAGTTAAGTATTGTTAATTTACGCTGTTTTGTCAAAAATTGATATTTTGAGCCAGTGGCTGTGTACAAAATAAATATTACAACTATGGAAATATAATGGCACACATTGAAATATTTATTTATGTACATTTGGTCCTTATCATTTACTTTTGTTCCAATGTATACCGCAATAATTTCGTAATATCACTGCAGTAAAACTATAAAACTAACCGCTTTATTTGTCGATCTTAATTTTAATCAGTCCTCTGTTAGCGTAAATAGTAAGTACCGTAACATTAGCAATTTGTAAATGTCTACTGTCACATACAAGCACACAATCAAATATTTCTGAGAGTGGAAGTCTTTGGCAATGTTATGGTTGTAATATCGCCATTTTTGTATTCGTACCTCCATGTGATGAAATGTCTTAGTGTGTGAGTGGTACTTAACAAAAAAGTGCATCATAGTTTTCACTGCTGCAAAATGATGAGCAACCTGCACTGGGACATAATGGCGCGGATTCTTCATCGTAAGTAACCGAAACATCTTCCCTTTAACAATAATAATTTGTGTACGTCTCATAAAATCGTTGTGCGGCAGAATCCCAGTTAAAAAGACGATGTCTCACATTTTGTTTTTGTTGTAGGGCACCACCACAGCAAGGAAATTTCATCAGGTTGGAAAACAAAGGCCGAAATCTAATGTAAAACGTGAACTAGCCGTCTGAAGATGAACCTCTCGATTCAAAAAATGTAACAGTATTGTTTAAATAAATAAATAGCACTGTAAAAAGTGACTGGTTGCTGTAATCTTCCGTATAAGAGTTGACCTATATAATGTTAATTTAACTTAGTGCAATAAACTTCATTATTATGACTTGCTCGGATTGTTGTCTAGCGATCCGAGAAAACAGCTTCGTAGATGAGTGAGCAGAATACTACAAATTTTTTTTCCACGTCACCTTTTCGACCAAGGGAGGAGTTGCTCAGGAGAAACGATTTTAAGAGATTTAAAACTTAAAAATCTCAGACGTTATATGTTATCAGGAAAATGATAAAAAATTTTGTTACTGCATATTGAACTCTTTTCTGAGCCACTGGCAATTTTAAAAAGTGGTAGGAGTCTACTGTTTTAAATATGGATGTTTCTCTTCTTCTCAGACTGTCATGGATTGTTTATGGCGAATTTCATTAGGGAATACATGCATTATGACGATGCAGTTAAAACGCCTTATTCCTTCATGAGGTATCAACATGACCCCCACAGGTGGACATCACGTATTATTCTTACTGCTCGCATTGCAGCAGCAGGAGTAGAAGCAGCCAGAGCGATACGACAATAGTCACCATGGTCGCTCCGCAGGGTTCGTGGAGTGGCCACCGCACCTCCTTTATCACTGCTGGTCCCTGTCACTCTCGATGGATCTCCGCAAACCCCACCACACCTAACGGACCCCAGTGTTGACCTAGACTGATGCAGGGTGGTCACAGTGACTTACCCAGATGTCTTCTCCACATTAGCACTGTGATACCCTAAATGTAACTTAAACTAACGCTAAGGACAACACACACACCCATGCCCGAGGGAGGACAAGGGGAGCGACACGAACCGTGTCAATGCTCTTTACACCGCACAGCTACCACGCAGGGCCCTTCTCCTTACCCCATCGTCCATCCACGACATCGAAATGATCACCCTGAAGCTTGCACGAAGTGAGTCAATTTCAGTCCGATGTGCTATCTCACGTGGGAAATGGGTGCTGTATCTAGCGAGTGAGCAAGTCTATTGTAAAGGATGAGCCAGTCAGTACGAAAATTTTAAATTATTTCATTAGCTCCCAGAGGCAACTTCATTTTTCCTTTACAGCCAAGCCATGGCTGGCAGTGTTGGCTGCCTGTAGATTCAGCCATCGCACGGTCTAGCAGCAGGAAGACAGAACCGAGGTAGAGTACCTTGATCACTCGGATCCCTCGTGTGCTTTCGAGGTAACTCCGCCCCAGGCATTGTTTAGCAGGCGACGCTATGGAATGTTCCATTGCTGCCCCCGCGGGTTTCTCGGTCCTGACCAATCACGGCAGAGGAAGGCGCTTGGTGCCTGCTCTCTTGTTTTCTTTCTCTCCTGCGAATTGGACGCATGCCCTGTAGCGGTGAACATCTTCCGCTTCTCCCGGTGCTGCGGAGCCAGGGACTTAGTTTTTGCAGCCAGTATGCAGCTCAGATGGCCCGATTGGCAGACGCCAACTTTTGTTAGCTTTGCGAACTATGTTTCGCCAAACTTTAACTCTGGATCACCCTCGGCTCCCTAGGCCTGGCTATGTGACCGGTTTTTAACATGATTTCGCAAAAAATTGGCCTTTGTCTAAATATTATTCTATTCATTCCATACGCCCACCACCTTCCCAGCCACTCATCCGGTACACTAATCATTCTAACAGCACAGGTTGATTTCGCAAGGAGAGTAAAAGTTCCGCAACAATACCTATCAGCTCGCTGATACGGTGGAAAGGCAACAAGTAGAAGTGCTAAAAGCCAGTAATGCGAAATAGAGGGCTGTTGAAGACAACTGATGAGCCTAGAAAGGTAGACCACGTTCGGCCATAGCAGCAAGACATAACTTAATTGCGTCAGAGAAGAAGTAATAAATACTCAGGTTTTCTAGCACTGGCATCTTTACGTTGCCTTATGCCAGCTATGAGGCCGAGCCTGTGATACGCTGCAATCGTTCGCCAAGATTACTTCCACCTTCGAGACCTCCACGGTACCTACGCTCAGTGGGAGAGCTATGAGGTTCATCTCCTCACCATACAGAACTGCTGAGGGAGGAGAACCGTTCATGTCAATGGGAACGATGGAGTCTGTGTCAACGACATTATGTTCCATGACCATTTTGCTCTAGTAAACAATGTCTCAGATCAACCAGCGCAGTACCAGCCAACTGTGGAGTGCCACAGAGCTGAACTCCACTGATGAACTTCATGCCGTGTCACACCTAGCATTACTGGTGGGAGAGCTGATAAACTACCAGCAGCACTTGCAGTACCAGGTGCTGCACTAGCTGAGTGTGGGACGGAAGACGACGATCAGGGTTCCTTGCGGACCACCGTCCGGTACGATGAACCACATCCGGGTGCAGAGCCTACCAGGCCGGCAGTGCTGGATTCAACGCCTGCCGCCTACACCACACCGTGGATGGGGTGATCCAGGGAAGATGAGGCACGGAGTGGGATCGGCTCAACTCCCTCTGCCGTAGCAGCCATCCATGCTGTACCAGGCTGGGCTAAGCATCCATATTGGCGCAAGAGGGACGACGTCTTGCTAGGATGCAGGCGCCAGGACTGACGCAGCGTCCGACACCGAGAGTCCGTCTGTGACCAGGGCAGGTGGCAACAACGGCCAACAGTGGCCCACGCTTTGTAAAAATTGTCAAAACGATTCACTGAGCGCTTCCAGACCTCAGATGTTCTCCCATAGTCCTCAGAGCCTTTTGAATTTGATTTGATGACAATTAATGGCTCTGAGCACTATGGGACTTAACTTCTGAGGTCATCAGTCCCCTAGAACTTAGAACTACTTAAACCTAAGTAACCTAAGGACATCACACACATCCATGTCCGAGGTAGGTTTCGAACCTGCGACCGTAGCGGTTGCGCGGTTCCAGGCTGTAGCGCCTAGAACCATTCCGCCACTCCGGCTGGCGATGACAATTAATACAATATCTTGTAACTGCTATGAGTTGAAGAGAAGGAAAAAAGAGATGAAATTCTGGTGAGCTACATAACACCAGCGAGAAGCTAATGGCCCAAGACAGATGAATTTCTGTCTGTAACTAGCACATTTTGTGAGGAGCATTGGTTTCCATTTTATTATTTCCTTGTTATTGTGTAGATTGCTAACAAACTAAAATGAACCCGAGGATTCCGAAGAGTAAAACAGGACAGTCGTGGCCAAAGGACGTCCATTAGTATCAACCTAAGGCCTTAATTTGAAAAAAAAATTTAAGAAATTATGTTTGCAGCACAGCATTGTACGGAAGGGAATCACGGACGGAGAGAAAACAGGTAAAGAACAGAATGAGATGGAGCGATAAGAAATGTTCTCCACGGAAACGGCAAGGAGAGCAATATGTTGTAAACCATTGACAAGAGGTAGCGATAGGAAGACAGAACATGTCAGAAGGCATGAAAAAATAAGTTCCATGGCATGTGAGGGATGTGTACAGAGTAAAATCTCCAAGGGAAGATATAACTTTGAATATAAACAACAAATAATTGTGGGCATAGGGAGGATGATGGACAGGACTTCATGTCAAGCTGCATCTAAGCAGTCAGAAGAGAGGTTAAAAAGGGTGGGAGTCTTAGTACCGATAAATTCTTTTTTTGTGATTTATGATGAGGAACTTTGAAGTAATCACACTGGCGTTTTAAACTGTTGTTATATTACTGGTTTTGTCGCCTCGTCTAGGGTATAGAATTTGGGTCGTGGGTGGTAAAAACTACGTGCAGTGTTCTCCCGCAGAAGGCATACACAGGATCATTAGAAGATGCCCTCGCATCACAATACAAACTACGATACAGCTCTCCACAAATGTGAGCACTGGCATCAGACATGGATTGCGTATGTTGTCCGAGTGGTGGCCACAAGAATAGCCCCTCGTATAATGAGTGATGCATATCAAATTCGGCACCTCTTTCACTCAGAATCTTGTGTGGGCTTTGAAGAGCTGAATTTTTCCTATGACTGCTTTCATCCACTGGGACAGTGACATAAATTATTACATATATCTCTGTTATAAGCTCACTGGGGGTTAACCATCGTCTATTTTGTGTCCAACAAGCTGTCGAGGTTCAAGTAACAAAAGGTTGTATTAATAAACCACAGAAGCGCTGTAGTGCTAAATGAAACTATTTCAGCAAGGAAACGAATGCTGGTGTAGGACAAATAGTATCATCTAAAGTAAGTTTTTAAATACACAATCTACAAAATAGGTATTCCAGGATAACAATGTTAAACACACAAAACGGGATTCCGATGGTCTTGAATTTTGCATTGAGGTTTGGACGAAGTTTCAAGTGGCTTCCATCTGCCAGCTATAAATGTCAAAACTTGGTCATAAACATGCACTAGAGTTGCTCAACTGGTACAGTATGCCTACTGTTTATTTATTTAATGGTACGCCCAGGGCCAACAGTCGGGCACGCCGTTCATCGGGTGCCGGTCTTTCAATCTGACGCCACTTCGGCGACCTGCAGTCAGTGACGATCATAGGATGATGGTGAGGACTGCACAACACCCAGTCCCTGGGCAGAGAAAATTAGGTGACGTAGGTCAAGATGAAGTGGGAGATACGATACTGTGTAAAGAATTCGATAGAGCACTGAAAGACCTGAGTCGAAACAAGGGCCCGGGAGTAGACAACAGTCCATTAGAGCTACTGACAGCCTTGGGAGAGTCAACCCCTGACAAAACTCTACCATCTGGTGAGCAATATGTATCATACAGGCGAAATACCCTGAGACTTCAAGAAGAATATAATAATACCAATCCGAAAGAAAGCAGGTGTTGACAGGTGTGAAAATTACCGAACTGTCAGGTTAATAAATCACGGCTGCTAAATACTGACACGAGTACTTTACAGACGAATGGAAAAACTGGTAGAAGCCGACCTTGGGGAGGGTCACTTCGGATTCTAGAAACGTTGCAACACGTGAGGCAATACTGACCCTACGACTTATCTTAGAAGATAGATAAGCAAAGGCAAACCTATGTTTCTAGCATCTGTAGACTTACAGAAACAATGTTGACTGAAATACTCTTTCAAATTCAGAAGGTGGCAGGGGTTATATACAGGGAGCGAAGGGCTATTTACAATTTGTACAGAAATCAGATGGCAGTTATAAGAGTTGAGGGGCATGGAAGGGAAGCAGTGGTTGGGAAGGGTGTGAGACAGGGTTGTAGCCTCTCCCCGATGTTATCCAATCTGTATGTTGAGTAAGGATTAAAAGAAACAAAAGAGAAATTTGGAGTAGGTATAAAAATGCATGCAGAAGAAATAAAAACTTTGCCGTTGGCAGATGACATTGTAATTCTGTCAGAGACAGCAAAGGACCTGGAAGAGCAGCTGAACGGAATGGACAGTGTCTTGAAAGGAGGATATAACATGAACACCAACAAAAGCAAAACGAGGATAATGGAATGTAGTCTATTTAAATCAGGCGATGCTGAGGGAATTAGATTAGGAAATGAGACACTTACAGTAGTAGATGAGTTTTTCTATTTGGGGAGCAAATTAACTGATGGTGGTCAAAGTAGGAAGGATATAAAATGTAGACAGGCAATGGCAAGAAAAGCGTTTCAGAAGAAGAAAAATTTGTTAAATCGAGTATAGATTTAAGTGTCAGGAAGTCTTTTCGAAAAGTATTTGTATGGAGTGTAGCCGTGTATGGATGTGAAACATGGATGATTAATAGTTTAGACAAGAAGAGAATAGAAGTTTTCGAAATATGGTGCTACAGAAGAATGCTGAAGATTAGGTGGGTAGATCACGTAACCAGTGACGAGGTTTTGAATAGAATTTGAGAGAAGACGAATTTGTCTCACAACTTGACCAGAAGAAGGGATCGGTTGGTAGGACATGTTCTGAGGCATCAAGCGATCACCAGTGTAGTACTGGAGGCCATCGCGGAGGGTAAAAATCGTAGAGGGAGACCAAGAGATGAATACACTAAACAGGTTCAGATGGATGTAGGGTACAATAGTTATTCTCTGATGAAGAAGCTTGCAGAGGATAGAGTAGCATGGAGACCTGTACCAACCCAGTCTCTGGACTGAAGACTACAACAACAAACACAACAACAACAACGACAAAAATGGTAAAATGTTATTTTTTAAAAAAATGCCTAAAAATTAAGGGACGTTTTATAGTGTGAAGCGTCTTACAGTCCGCAGAATACGGAATTACAAAAACCATCATATCCGTTCTTCGTTATAGCTACCTGCAGAGATAATTATTTACGTGTTGGTCCTTGAAAATTCGTGTGATTACTCCGTTTTCATGTACATAAATGATACATGCTCTTGGACAACAAATGAATAAACGCTCTATGTGAGCCACTACTGGTGATGTCGCAGCTCCATAACGTAACTTCGTAGAGCAGATCGAGCTGCCACATTTTGGGGACCACCTACGTACCGTCTAAATACGGGGATACAAAACACGGAGAGCTGGAAATGCTGAGGGAAACTCGTCCCTTGCACTCGCTGTCTTGCCAACGCGCTTTGCCACTCTCCTCTATTCACAAGACTGCAAGCGCCTTTTATTTCCACTGCAGGAAATCCCAATGAGTCTCCGTGCAAGACTCCCGAAAGTTGCGGTATACGTATAACGTCGCGAACGACACAACAAAGCCCTAACGCGGAGCTCATTAAAAGAACTCATTAAAACTAGACCTTGAAGTCTCGCGTAACTGTACTTTTGTAATACCATAAACAAGTAAGCAAGGTTTTTTTTTCCATAGCGGGACCTTAGTTGATCTCCTGCTCCAGGTTTTCGTGATGTATGACTTTCTCCATTACTCTTCATTTTACGATCGCATGGGACAGAAGATGTGTATCTAGTACGAACAGGATTACTAATAAGACTAGAGCGTGTAGAATGAGAAATTACCAAAAAGATGTTTCGATCTCTACATGATATGATATTCATATTAGATGAGCAAATCACAAGAAAAAACTACTTTGGACAGCTCTGTAAAATGTCGTAGGTGTAATGAATATGTTCTACAGCTGTTTCCTGATGGTCAGAAAACCAATCGTAGCTTTCTGACTTAGGTTACAGATGGACTTCCTGCAATAGCAAAAATCATCTCGTAGCGTTCTTAACGAACAAACGGACTCAACACAGAAATTTTTCTTTGAAGACATCTTGGCACCAAAACACCATCAAGTAAGTCACTAAGATGATATATTCATTCTCCAGCATAAATTATTGTTCTACCAACACACTGTCGGTAATTCAACGCATGCAGCTATCTACAGCTTGCGACGTTCATTTGTGGCTGTCATGTGTGCTTGTGACTTATTTACGTAACAATTATTTCAAAAAAATTGATTCACATTTCACCCAATTAAGTTACCTGTAAATGTTTTATTCCTTATTATTTTATATTGTCACAAACAGAATCTCAGTTCATGTTCACACCAAAACTTTTCATGGTCATCTGTGTCTGCGATGTACGCTAGTCACTCAATAACTATTTCATTACAGTAATATATATTTCACTCTAGTCATTTGTAGTTTTTAACGCACTGATTGCCACCTCCTGAACACCTTTACAGATTACAGTGCTTATTGCCTAAGGTTATACTTTATTCTGTATTGGAGTGCATATAAGAGATTTCTGTAGTCATTTGCGTGCCGCGTATATTTGTATCAGTTTCACTCTTTGATTCATGCAATAACTATTGCATTCTATTAGTTTACTTGTAATTGTTGTGTTACTTTTATTTTCTGTTGCCGTGTTTTCATAAATAAAAGTTCAGTGCATGTACATACTTACAGCTGTCCACGATCATCTATGTCTGCCACATACGTTAGTAACTGATTCACTCTTCAGTTAAGTAGCACATATTCTGCTGTATTTATCTATCTGCTACCATCTTTTCATCCACATTACATTCATACTGCCAACGTGTGAACACATTTTCAGCTTGTAGTGTTCACTTGCACTCGTTATCTACGCTTGTAAGTATTTTACCTCATAATTTAATACATTTCACTGCAGAGATTACAATATAATATCTAGCATCCTCATATTCTTTGTGTAACAAGATTTTGGGTGTGCTGCCGGATTTCAGTAACTTGCTACCAATATATTTCGCCACCGTTTGGTGCATAATAGCGAAAGTACGTTGGGCTCCTCTAATAGAGACCCTGGCGGTGCATGCATAATGTAAACATTTGTCACTGCGTATGGTTTACTTGAGTGCACACGCAAGTCTCGGCGCTGCTTTGAGCGCTTGCTGTGAGGGCCGCTTCTGGGACAGGTAAACATCGGACGATGCGTCAGTTCCGGTGGTGTGATATCATTGTAACGTAACTAGTATGACAGCACTGCAGGTACGAACCAAGGTAACGACGTTATCTCAAAGTCACTGATAACGTAAGGGGATATCTTGTACCACATCTAGTGTCAGGTTACACAATTGGGTGACTTACAATCATGGTAACCTCTGACCCCTTCCCCCCCAGGGAATCAGTGGGGACTGATCAACGTCATCGAGCGAATCTCCTCGCACCTTAGGTAGTCCTGCGAGTTAGATTGATGGTCGTAACTTGATACCAGTCACGTCGATCTATCCACACACCTTACAGCCGGACGGTGTAGCCGTGTGGTTCTAGGCACTTCAGTCTGGAACCACGATACCGCTACGGTCGCAGGTTCGAATCCTGCCTCGGGCATGGATGTGTGTGACGTCCTTAGGTTAATTAGGTTTAAGTAGTTCTAAGTTCTATGGGACTGATGACCACAGATGTTAAGTCCCATAGTGCTCAGAGCCATTTGAACTACACACCTTACATAAGTGAACTATTTGTATTCAAGTTCAAGACTTAAATTGATAGTGGCCAAATGCCGCAAAATTGGTAGCAATCCCCTAGACCAATGGGAGCACAGTGAAATGGTGGTAAACCTCTGGACAAAGAAGATTTGAGGTCTCTCTCCTACCATTCAATGAGTTTTTCTCTCTCTCTCTTCCTCCCTCCCTCCCCGCTCTCCATCTCTCTCTCTCTCCCTCTCTCTCCCTCCCTCCTCCCCCCCTCTCTCTCTCTCTCTCTCTCTTTTTCTCTCTCTCTCTTTCTCTCTCTCTCTCTGTGTGTGTATGTGTGTGTGTGTGTGTGTGTGTGTGTGTGTGTGTGTGTGTGTGTCTGTGTGTCTGTATGTGAGTGCGTGTGTGCCTTTCTTTACACAGCATAACGTCAACACTCAACCTCCACAGTAAATCCCTGCATGTGTTTTACAGCTGGCTGTGACAGTTTAATGAGTGTTGACATTTGGAAGACGTAGAGTTTGTGGATACGAGGGCTGTGTTGGAAATCTCAGTCATAATTGGATGGTAGTGTAAGGAATGAGAACATATAAACTCTTGTATATTTAGATATAGAATGTGGAAAAATATGGAAAAATCGGAAAATACGGAAAAATATTATGAAACGGTACAATATTTCCAAAAATACGGTAAAATGTAGATACGACATGGTCATACAAAGTATATGGGTCCATACTTCGGAGTAACCAAAACTTGTTGTTGTATACGCACTAGATCAAAGTCCCTGGAGGTAACCTGGATACCCTCCAAGAGAGCTTCAAGTTCGTTCGGAGGAAAAGAGGATTATTAGAATCACAGCACTGTCTGTTTCCAAAAAGTGCGCTACGGGTAGAATGAGTTCGCAAATCCCCTCGGAGTTTTGTTATTTGTACAGCGAGACATGGCTTCAAACATACACTTATAAATAAAAAAAGACATTATACAGACAGATTAATAGGTAGAGAGGGGACACAACGACAACATACAAGAAAGGAAATAAGACCACTAAACCTTAATAGCGAAAACACGGTGCTTTCTAGAGAGACATGGTGGCAAGAAGAATTTGTTATACTCCCTCTAGTTCCATGCGCATGGGAAAATGGTATTCAGAATTAGATTTCCAGTCTTCAGTGGAGTGTGCGCTGATATGAAACTTTCTGGCAGATTAAAACTGTTTGCCGGACCGAGACTCGAACTTTGGACGCTCGCCTTTCGCGGGAAAGTGCTCTACCAATTGAGCTACCCAAGCATGACTCATGACCCGTCCCCACAGCTACAATTCTGCCAGTACCTCGTCTCCTACCTTACAAACTTCACAGATGCTCTTCTGTGGACCTTGCACAACTAGCACTCCACTCATCCTCTAAGGTGGATCTGCATTTAAAAATTTTTGGAATATTGTTTCAGAAAAGACAGCGATCTTTATAACATTATATCTTACTTCATTTCGCACAGTGGACAACGCATTTAAGTTGTTCATTTTTTCCATATTCTAAGAGAGTGTCTTCAGAGCTTACATTCCTTGATGATCGTAGAAATCGTTGGCACGGAGCAGGTCCATCTGTGCTGGTCTGGAGAACATTGGATGGCGTTAAAATATGATTGGTCGCAGCGCACATAGGCACTCACACACACACACACACACACACACACACACACACACACACACACACAATAGTGTAGTTTCATCACACTTCGAGGGTATGACCGAAAGAGAAGTCATCTAGGGAGCTACTCATAGGTTATGGACGATCGACTAAACTATGTGTGACCGGCGGCGGCCTAAGAAAAAATATTATCGATATGTCTATGATTTTAATTATTTAACGAGGAAGTCGATTATACAAATACTCGCAGAGTGCTGTTGCTCAAACAATCAGGGTTTTTTCATATTTTTTTAAGACACACTTCATAGCAGATAGCGTCTCGAACCAGCCACATGTGTTCATGGCTAGATAAGGCTACATAATACGCACAGTTTCATAGGCTGGCTTCGTGCAATAGCAGCTGCCTGATGTCTCTGGGATTGTGCAGGGTCTTCGTGTTGCCCTGCTAGAGGAGTAAAAACAATATTCTTCTTTACCTTTCACTACTACTACTACTACTATTATTATTATTATTATTGTTGGCGAATTTTCCCTAAAAGGAAATCGTTAAGCTTATGACTTTGAAGGCTTGTTCTTCTTGTCCTTCCAGTACTCCTTCATTCTCTTGGAGAGGGCCTCTTTTCTCTCCTCAGACCATTCTTGTTTGGTCCGCTGTTTTAGCGCTTCTGACATTACTTCCCAATTGTCTATGTGTTTTCGGAAGGTGCTTCTGTCTGTGGTGTTTGTGGTGCCAATTGCTTGTAGGTCTTTTCGGACTCCTTCCATCCAGGGTGTCGAGACTTTAAGTGTCTTGATGTGTTCTAGAATTTTCTTGGTGAGTCTTGTTTCAGGGAGTCTATCTAAATGTCTGTAGAATTTAAGGCGCCTTTTTCTCATATCGTTCTCGATGTTCGAATATGCTTCTACTGTTGAGGTCTTCTGTAGTCTGTAGCCATCTGGTGTGGGTCTTCCTCCTAAAATTTTCCTCATGATTTTGCGTTCTTCTTTTTTGATTTCTTCAATTTTGATTTTCCTGTTGAGTGCTAGTGTTTCGCTGGCATACAGTACGGCGGGTTTGATCACTGTGTTATAGTGTCTGATCTTGGTGTTTCTAGAAATGCATTGTTTGTTGTAGACGTTTCGTACCATGCCTAGTTATTTCCGTGTCTTCTGTTGTCTGTCTTCGTAAGCCAGCTTCTCTGTTCCGGTCGGTTCGATGATTTCGCCTAGGTATCTGATGTGTGTGACCCCTTTAATTTTGCCGTACTTGGTTGTGATGTCGTCGCCTTCTCTTGTTAGGACTTGCGTTTTTTCAAAAGAGATTTGTAGGCCGACTTTCTCGGCGCATTCTTTCAGGATTTCGATCTGTGTTTTTGCTGATGTTGGGTCATAGGTCAGTATCGCTAGATCGTCTGCGAATGCTAGGTAAGGAATTTCCAGTCTTTTCCTTCCTAATGTGACTCGTCTCCAGGTGTTTTGTCTCCTGACTTCAGCTTCCCATTCGCTCATTACTTTGTCCAGGACGATGTTGAACAATAGCGGGGATAGTCCATCTCCTTGTCTTAGGCCAGTGTGGATTTCAAAGGGGTCCGAGATTTCGCCCATGAATTTGACTTTGGATTTTATATTGGTTAGTGTCTGTTCGATTAGTCTTCGGTTCTTTCGGTCTAGGCCTTTTTCTCTGAGGATTTGGATGAGGGACTTTCTGTCGATCGAGTCGTAAGCCTTTTTGAAGTCGACGAAAGTGCAGATGATTTTTTTGGGGCTTGTCATGTGGGATTTTATGATTGATTTCAGGTTGAAGATTTGTTCGGGGCAGGCTCTGTTGGGTCTGAAACCCGCTTGGTATTCCGAGATGGCGGATTCCAGTTGTCCTTGCGTTCTGGTGAGAAGGCAGGTTGATAGAATTTTGTAGATGACCGGTAGCAGGGAAATTCCTCTATAATTGTTTGTGTCTGTCCTGCCACCTTTCTTGTGTAGCGGGTGAATGAGTGCGGTCTTCCAGTCGTCAGGTATGATTTCGGTTGTCCAGGTGTTCTGTATGATTTCTGTGATTTCGTTTAGCGAGTTTGGTCCTAGGTTCTTCAGCAGTTTTGCCGTTATTCCGTCTTCACCGGCTGCCTTGTTGTTTTTCAGTTTCTTTATGCAGTGGAGGATTTCTTCTTTTGTTGGTGATGGTGAGTCTTCCGGTGCGTTGGCCGGTTCTCGGGGTTCGAAGGTTGAGTTAGGTTCCGGGCAATTTAGTAATTTTGAAAAGTACTTCGCGAGCTCTTCACAATTTTCTTTGGTGGTAAGTGCCAGTTTTCCGTCCTCTTTTCTGAAGCAGAGGTTCTGTGGTGAGTATCCTTTGACTTGGTTGGCGAACGTCCTGTAGAAATGCCGTGTGTTGAAATTTCTGAAGTCTTCTTCGATGGAGTTTAGCTGATCGTTTATGTATTTGCTTTTCTCTTGTCTTATTGTTTTCGATGTTTGTCTTCGAATTTCATAGAAGTTGTCCTGTGTTTCTTGTGTTTTGTTGCTGTTGTAGTTTGTGAAAGCTGTTCTTCGATTTTGTAGGGCGATTTCGCAGGTAGTGTTCCACCAAGGGTGCCTGGGTTTTCTAGTCAGCGGGATCAGTTCTTTGGCTGTGTTCACAATTTTTTGTTTAAAGCTGGTCCAATCTTTCGCCTCTTGTTTTTCCCAGTGTTCTGTGATGTTCGATTCTCTAATCTTTCTTGTATCAAATTTCGGTGAGGTCAATTTCTTTTTGTGTTGTCTTCTTGGTGTGAGTTTGGTTCAAAAACGGCTCTGAGCACTATGGGACTTAACATCTGTGGGCATCAGTCCCCTAGAACTTAGAACTACTTAAACCTAACTAACCTAAGGACATCACACACATCCATGCCCGAGGCAGGATTCGAACCTGCGACCGTAGCAGTCGCGCGGTTCCGGACTGAGCGCCTGAACCGCTAGACCACCGCGGCCGGCGGTGTGAGTTTGATTTTGATTCTTGTTAGGTAGTGGTCCGAATCTATGTTGGCGCCTTTTCTCACTTGGACGTCGTGGATTTCTTTCTGGTATTCATAGGAGATTGCCACGTGATCTATCTGGAATTATTATTATTATTATTATTATTATTATTACAGAAGCTGTGTGAAGCGGACTATGAGCGATGTCTGATGGGTACACCGATGGATCCCGTGCTAGTGAATGCCTGCAAAAGGCGTGTTGAATACATGTGGTACTCTTTGACAGTGGTACCTGATGAGTTGGTTGCAGATACCGGTCGCTTCACACACCAGGCCGCAGAAGCATGAGTAAATTCTTCTTCTCCCTTTGAACTGCGGGTAACGGCGTTTACGTTACGGACCACCATGGCACCTGCAGTGAAATATAATCCATTATATAAGAATACGGGTAGCGGGGAGGGATAGCGGCACATCACAGAGCCGCAAGTAGACACCTTCCGGCTGGAAAACATTGAGACTAGAGATCGGAATACACATTTTCTGTTGACTGAAATAATTAAAGTAATGTGGTTTTCAGCTGCAAATACGAGACGTGTCGGTGCAAGAAATCATTACAGCCGGAGACTGAAGCCACGTCAACAGCGCCATCAGGATGAACAGAGACGAAACACCATAACAGAAATGGTTCACGAGGGACTAAGAAGCGACCTCAATTTGACCCCATTGATCCTTGTGATTCCGTGATTATATGTGCTCATTATAGTAGCATTCTGATGATTAATTTCTCCTTCTACTTCTTTTTCTTCTATTGCAGATGTGATGCCTGTGGGGATACATGGAGATGTGCCTGTAACCACTAATCTGCGACCTGCCAAGATCACTTGTCGCTCAAGCCTATTTCATCAACAGCATATTCGTTGCACTCATAAACACGATTTCCGTCGGAATAATCATTCAAAACGCCATTAGTCCACAAATAAAAATTTTACAGGAGAAGATAAAAATTAACATTAGGCAAAGTCGTGGAGTAACTTTTGTATGAGAATTTATTAAGCTTCAAGAAGTGAGAAGAATAGAATGAGTGAGAGAAATCTCATTCTTTTTTTAAAGGCAGTGTTGCCAACTGAATTTTTGAAAACTCTGGACTTTTCTCGTTTTGATTCAGCCGAATGGACATAATGTGTTTTGAAACAAATTGCATTATAAAAAAAAAGAATTCAGTCTTTGTCTTTTATTTACACCAGTAAGACACAACACAAACGAAATAGGAAGAAGTGTCCAGTTGTTGTCGAAAGGAAACAAACAAAATTAGTCATTTGTTTCAATGGTTGCTTGCCGGCCGCGGTGGTCTCGCGGTTCTAGGCGCGCAGTCCGGAACCGCGCGGCTGCTACGGTCGCAGGTTCGAATCCTGCCTCGGGCATGGATGTGTGTGATGTCCTTAGGTTAGTTAGTTTTAAGTAGTTCTAAGTTCTAGGGGACTGATGACCACAGCTGTTAAGTCCCATAGTGCTCAAAGCCATTTTTTTTTTAATGGTTGCTTACTGTAAATGTTTACATATTGTCTTTTGTAACAAAGCATGACATTTTCGAACATTGTTAAAGAGTGCAGCCGTAAATTTTATCGAACTTGCAAATTATAATATATATTGTTTTCCCAAAATACATTAGTAAGGAGTTAAATTGCAATTATCAGAAATTCTTTTCGCACCTTAGTTAATTTATTGTTTGAAAATAATTGTGAAATTCATTTGTACGAGATATTGAAAAGAAAATCATATTTTGAACATCGCTACCACAAACGTCATTTCGTTTTCCCGTGTTTTAATTAAAAATAGTTTTCAGAATTTACTAGGTATTATTCTTTCTAACTTTCTTCAAAGCTTTTGATATACTGGTTCCTCGTCTAAAAAATCACACTCTACATCTTCAGCTTCGTCTCCTTAATTGGCTATCACACAATCTCTCTGAAGCATGATTACATTAAATTTTAAATAATAATCTTCATTCAAACTATTACCAAATTGTTGTTTCAGAAGGTCGAATAAATCCTTATTTATTGGATGTTTCAGACTGACAACATGTAGGTGACGGATCTAATCTGTTGCTACACCTCTTTTTAATAAGGTCATATATCTTCTCGACGGAAACCCAAACAATATGAGGGCTCCATTCTAAAAACAACATGCATTTTTTCCCCTTCACTTTCTTTTTGAGTACAACCCGTTTCATATCTCTTATCCCCACTGGCTTCCTCAAATTCTGGCAAAGGTCCTTGAAGTTCAAAACATCCCAGTCTATTCCTAGTCTTCGAATATTCCGAATTTTCTGATAAATTCTGTGATATTATTCAGGAGTTAGTAATTCACATTGCTTCCGAAGGCTTATTTCCAGAGCACCAAAATGTCGATCTGCAGGAGTGACCACGCACTGGAAATATAATGCGTATCTCCTTTACTGAGTCTGGAGATTTTTTAACAGCCATCAGTAGAGAGAATCAACCACACTGGTGTTCCTGTCTTGTCCAGCGCAGTCATCGTAAAATAGTCTTATTGTTGAAGTGTTTTCTTCATATCTATGCTTACTCAGAGCGTCTACTAAGGCTGATGATACTTCGTTCGAGTCTTTACCTGCCTCGTCTTCAGGCCAGCAGTAAAAGTTTGGAGACTTATTGTCAAATGGTTCAAATGGCTCTGAGCACTATGGGACTTAACTTCTGCGGTCATCAGTCCCCTAGAACTTAGAACTACTTAAACCTAACTAACCTAAGGACATCACACACATCCATTCCCGTGGCAGGATTCGAACCTGCGACCGTAGCGGTCGCGTGGTTCCAGACTGTAGCCCCTAGAACCGCTCCGCCACCCTGGCCGGCGGAGACGTATTGTCAGTATCCGTAATACAGAGAGCATAATATGATAGTTGCGGTGCGTAATAAGCCTCATCAATAGTGACTTTTGGCAGGGGTTGAACTTGCATGAATCATGAAGACACCCTATTGGGAAGTTTCCCTTACATAATTCTGTAAAACTGTTTAACTCTCGTTTTATGAACAGCAAGCTCTAGTAGCACCCTTTGTCTTTTGACGAACTCTTTATTTAGTTTATTTCATGTTTCATTCTACAGCAGTAACTACTAACATCTACTGCAGGATCACCAAATCCCAAATTATTATTTTTCTTTTTTTGAGAATATGTTACTGAAGAACCAATTTTTTACCTTTAATGAATCATTACATACATTTTAAAAACCTTTCTGATAGTTATGGCAGAAGATTGATACAGTGTTTTACTTTTTTCCCTAATTTTCTAATTTGCGATGAATTGTGTCACACTACTTTCTTTGCAAAGTTTTGTTTTGTTCTGCGATCCCCTCCTCTTTTCTCACAAATGACTTTACCAACAACTACCGACGAAGCAGTGCTAGTAAGTCGGGTTGTTCCTGTACCGGACAGAGCTCTAAAAACTAGTAACATACAAGAACTTTCATGGTGTCTACTCTCACGTGAAACATTGTAGTCCGAGTCATCAGTTTTCCATCCTCTTGCCGAGGCCGTCGTCGTTTCGAACTGGGGACAACCATGAATGAAAACAGAATCCTGTCCTGCTGACTTTGTTTAAATGTTATAGACTTTCATCCAATTTCTGATTAGATGGTATACAGGGAAGGTACAGCATTTCGTATCCAGAAATTAAAGCGAAACACGTAGTTAGTATGTGTAGTAAAATCGATTTAGTAGACAATCTCGCTAAAAATTGTCTTTTAAAACATCTTACCTCTCCATATGCCCAATCGTCCTTTTCAGAACGCCCTTCTGCCGCTCTCTAGATCCCGAGAAGTGGTTCCCTACACGTGCAACTCCTTCCACATCAGTCATATTTTTTCACGAACGGCAAGCTCCGATTTGAACAAGATACTGGCCAACCGATCTGTTTCATGTGACAATGAGCTGATTACAACAATAAGTGGTACGGGTATTCAACAGATACATTGTAGTGAAGTTTTAAGATGCATTCTGTCTTGACGCCACAGCTTTTATTTGTCTTACTGGAAAAACTTTCGTCAGCAATCGGCTACACTTATCGCGATTTGAACCAATGTCACTGATGGATTTATTGTTCTCTGAACCGAAAGTCGAATGCTGCAGCTGACTTACCTGGTAAAAAATACAGTTTTGAATTGAAAGAACACCACAGCTCGATGTAGTGGAGCAGAAATTCGCCTTAGACTAATTTTTGACTGCTATTGGACTTACCACGTTTTGAAACGTCACTCCTCATTTTCACTGCACTCACAAATATCACTGTCGTCGCCATCGTTCATCACCATCAAAGTTGTACGGTCTGATGAACCAGCACGTTTGCCACTGTAGCTGCGCATTGAACCGTCATCGGATATTGCTACAACATCACACCGACCCTAACAGCAGCAGCATCCAAGCCTGCTCTGTTATGTATCACTAAGTTCTGCAACCGCACTGGACTACCCTGTCGTTGCTAACTGATTTGGGGACAGGATCGCATCAGCACGGATTGGTAAATCGAATGTGACCTACTGAGATCATGCTATTTTTCTCGGTGCCTGTGAAGGTGTTCCGGAAAGGATTATCCCCGAAATCGTGAACGGCCCCTGGTACCCTCTAATCATGCACCTTCAGAAGAGATCAGTGATCCTGGCAAGGAGAAGAGCATCGTAAATAATTGGGGGGGGGGGGGGGGCGGGACTGGCATGATATCGTACGGCTGTTCAATCGCAGAGCGTTTCAGAGCTTTCGTCAAGATTGCCACACTCGGCCATTTTCCATTGTCCAGGAAAGTGGGTCAGGCAAGACACTGAGCCGTGATCTCCACCATAAACAAACTATGAAAAACAAAGATGTCAAGTTTAAAATCCATTTTTCGAAATTAGCTGGCCAGCTCCCCCAACGTGTAGATTAGTTGCTGTTCTCTGAAGAACGAGAAGGAACACTACATATGGATCAAAAGCTTGTCCCGTCCACTTTCCATATAACTGTGTAATAAAGAACTTGCTGTAGAAGCCTCAACTCTTTTAGCCAAAGTGAGGTCCTAGAAAGGCGCCTCACGGACTGTTCGGTATATATGGAGGTGCCTACCAAAGATAAGAAAGTTCTTAGGGTTTAGGTGATGTCACTTCTTCGTTCTGATCGACTTCGTGTTCTTCCTGGCTCCTGTAGCACTAAGTGAAGATGACGTCTCTGCCTCCCAGACTACCTTCAAAGAACGTCATGTGCTGTTTGTAGTATTCTATCAAGTTATAAGCTCCTACGACCCCAACTGCAACACATTCTAATTTTAGATCAAGGATAATCCTATGATTTGGTCGCTCACTGACCTTGAAAACCTTATATTGTGAGATGATGGGATTTAACGCGGCAACGTCCCCATGACTGACTCGCAGGACAATAACGTCTAGTATGAACAGGTAGTTAAGTGTCATATTTGTGAGGTGCCGTTGAAAAAAGAATCCATAACTCCATACAGAAGCATTGTAACGGGGAAGTTCAGTAGCGCAGCTCACAACACACGTAGCTCGAAGTAGCAACTCCCACGGCTCATACCAGTCTTCTTTCAAAGTTTGTTTGCGTATGAGGCTTACAAAACACTCGTTCGACCTATACTTGAGTATTGCTCATCAGTGTGGGATCCATACCAGATCGGTCTGACGGAGGAGATAGAGAAGATCCAAAGAAGAGCGGCGCGTTTCGTCACAGGGTTATTTGGTAACCGTGATAGCGTTACGGAGATGTTTAATAAACTCAAGTGGCAGACTCTGCAAGAGAGGCGCTCTGCATCGCGGTGTAGCTTGCTCGCCAGGTTTCGAGAGGGTGCGTTTCTGGATGAGGTATCGAATATATTGCTTCCCCCTGCTTATACCTCCCGAGGAGATGACGAATGTAAAATTAGAGAGATTGGAGCGCGCACGGAGGCTTTCAGACAGTCGTTCTTCCCGCGAACCATACGCGACTGGAACAGGAAAGGGAGGTAATGACAGTGGCACGTAAAGTGCCCTCCGCCACACACCGTTGGGTGGCTTGCGGAGTATCAATGTAGATGTAGATGTAGATGATGCTGACTTTCTCGTTCAGCGCTTGGGTGATTTCGATTTTGAGGATTATGAGTTCTGTATCATCAGTGACACCAATGGGAAGTGTATTTCTTTTTCCGAGAGAACCATGCGAATAATGATACACCAGTTCACATACACTTCTCTTTAGAAACTTCCTGAGGCAATGCGTCAGGACGAGTATATCACCAGAGCCGCATATCAAAAAATGGTTCAAATGGCTCTGAGCACTATGGGACTTAACTGCGGAGGTCATCAGTCCCCAAGAACTTAGAACTACTTAAACCTAACTAACCTAAGGACATCACACACATCCATGCCCGAGGCAGGATTCGAACCTGCGACCGTAGCGGTCGCGCAGTTCCAGACAACAGCGCCTAGAACCGCTGGGCCACACCGGCTGGCAGCCGCATATCCCGATGACGCAAAGTTTCAGCTTGTGATGAAGAACGTTGACTTTCTGTACGAGTACCGGAATTCAATACGGAGACACAGGAAACCCCACTGCCCAATATAATCACATTTTCCAGTACACTGACAGACACTGCCGTAACAAATGTGAAGTATGACCATGCTGAGAATGTTTGGCAGGCGTTCTGCGTCACTCATTCAGGAACATACACTAGATGAACTAGATGAACACCACTGTGCATCTGCCTGTGTGCGTTTTCTAGAAGGTCTGGAGTTCATGCCTTGGCTTATACTCTATGGATCCTATCTTCTATTTTATCATACGAGGGGATTCATGGGAAGCAACGTTAAGAACACCTTTCAACTGGTGACCACTGTTAAAATGCTGCTCTTCATTGAAATCACAGGGGCTTTGGCCGTACATGCATAGGTACAAAGCAAATAACCCACGAATGCGTGAGGAGGAGCGAAGGTTGTCTGACGAGCTAGGTTCAATCCTTTACTTGGACGTAAACAGCCTCTAAGGGTACACCATGCAACGATGTCTACCACTGGGAAAGTTCCGAGGCATGTCCAAAGGGGATATTTCCAGATTTAAGGGAAAGATCCTTGATGTAGCTCTGGACACTAGTAAAATATATGTTCTGGAGGTATATATAGATTGACTCTTACGCATAAGATTACAGCAACCAGCCCCTTTTTATAATGCTATATATTTACTTAAACATCGCCGTTACCGCTTTCGAGCCGATAGTTTCATCTTCAGACCGCTACTTCACGTTTTACATTACACTTCGTATTTTGTTTCCCCACCTGACGAAACTTCCTTGAGGTGGTGATGCCCTACAACCAACACAAAATGTGAGACAACGGCTTTTTAATTGTAATTATACTTCACGACGATTTTAGGTGATGCAAACAAATTTTTGTTATTAAATGGAAGATGTTTCGGTTACTTGCAATGTAAGTGGGCCTCAGATCAAAGATGTATGCGTATCTTATGGGTGTAGGTGACACCCAGAGAAGGACTGAGTTTGTACACAATGTGGCCTCAAAGCTCTCACGAATGAAGATAACAAGAGGTGACTCCTCGAGGACATTGGCACAGCTCCACATATGGTGCGCCCAGTAATCTGTCGATTGAAGGGCCATGAGGCACATACTGCACTGTAGCTGAAAATAGGATAATAGCGTTGTGATAAGAAACGGTTCATACGGTTCATCTGAGGGGACTGAATCAGCACACTACCATTCTCACACCGCTCATTGAAGTGACTGAAAGTGTGTGGCTGTGTATTTATTTGTTAGTAGTTCATATGTGTGTGTACAGAATAGTTGGATGAACCACTTATCGCAGTTATGTGTGTGTGTGTGTGTGTGTGTGTGTGTGTATTTGTGTGTGTGTGTGAGACAGACAGAGAGAGAGAGAGAGAGAGAGAGAGAGAGAGAGAGTGAGTGAGAGAGAGAGAGAGAGAGAGAGTGTGAAAGTGTGAGTATGAGTGCCTGATTGCAGACTATGTGTATGTGTACTACGTACACGAGTGCACACTATGTGTGGATGCGTATTTCATGCATATATTTGGGTGTTTATGTGTGATTTGTGGGGAGGGGGGGGGGGAGCGTTCTTTACCTGCTGCTGCTAGAAAAATTTATGAGAAAGACATTATTAAAATGTAAATACTGTAGATAAAATGGTCATACAGGAAATCTAAATGTTGTATAAAAAAGTAACAAATGTATATCGAACCAAAATAAGCAAAATAATAACTGTAGAATTTAAGTTCTTCTTTCCTGTTTTAGCTTTAGGGTTAATAAATGCGTCTGAGAGACCTAAGTCGTCTGAAAAATGAAACTTTGCAAAAAAGAAACAATATATGTACATATGGGTAGGGAAAAATTGCTGTGTAAATACATCAACAAAAACTGTCAAGGAAAATAAGCTTTGCAAATTATCATATATAAGAAAAAATACTTTTCTGAATAAATTACTCTGAGATATTACACTAGAAAACATCAGCTTTGTTACCAAAAGGAAAAATTGTTAACAAACAACAAAACATTATTGTAAAAATTGTTTTCGAAAAAGAAACTGTTAATAGTAAACCATAAAGTTGATTAGTTATATCATTGTTTTTATTAGTTATATCATTGTTTTGATTAGTTATATCACTGTTTTTATTTCCAAACCCTTTGTCTATACATTTATTGATTCTAACAAAGCTGAACCTGACTCCACGATGAAGACCTCCAGAGGCCTACACAGTTGAGCTTGTTATAAAGGATAATAAGTTAGAGGAAGTTAGCTCGAATTTTATTGTTTGAGGGGTTTTCCAACATTTCAGTATGCTCCCATCGGTCTAATTGTTTCCCATGAATTTTATCAAGCTACATCAAGACGTTCAATATAATAGTTCACTTCTCTAATATGTGTGGCTTGCACCATGTGAATGGTATCGAGTTACGTCACATCTTGAACATAATTCACACAGTTGCTTAGGTGTTAGTAAGTTTCCCTGGTGACCTACATCATGGTTATCCACAGAGAGGGGAGTGGGGTGTGACCTTGTTTTGAGATTTCTAGGTGCCTAACCTAACAATGGATTGTACCGAATACCCCCTTATCTTATCAGTGACCTTCAGATAAGGTCATTGCCTTGGTCTGTACCAGCACTGCTGCCCTACTGCTTTAGGTAACAATGTTATCATACCACGGGAAGTTACGCGTCACTAGATGTATACCTGTCCCAGAACCAGAACTTGGTATTCACTCCTTGTATAAGGCAACATTAAATTTAAATATCAGCTCATACTTTCGGTGAGCGTTTCTTTACTGTATAACCAAGAGAAGCAAATAAGGTGTGTGTGTGTGTCAGAACGCTAGAACATACATTACGGGGGTGAATTTCTAATGGATACCAAGATGCAACGCTGTGTGGGTATCTTAACATATAACGGTCTTTTGCTTTCGGGCGCATTGCTTTCAATTATGACTAAATGTCGGTTACTTTTGCCAGCAACACGACTGCATGTCCCAGGCGGTGTAGTAGTTAATGATACAACAAATGGAATCATGTTAAAAAAGCGACTGGGAGAGAAATGCCCACAAAAGGACTATCAACAAAAAACGAAATATCGGTTGTGTATTCTTGCACTGTATGATGAAATAATGTGAAACTGTGATACACTATCTTCTGGTCCCCTGTGTCACACTGAAAAGCGTTTCAAGGTCGAGAGGAGGTGTGAGGGATTGGAGACGTATGTCAAGCATTAGTGGAGACAATGTATGAAAATATCTACAGGAAGACAGAATCGTTGTACATAAAATGGTAACATATGATGAAACTGACGAATGTCACAGATATATAGCACTTAGGAGGTGCCGTGACCTTTCTTGAGAAGGATCGTTCTGGTTAATTACAGTGAACAGTTGGAATTTGTAAATAAAAAGCAAAGAAAAAAATTGTCATTGTTCTACAGCATTAATTTATTTAGCGAGCTGGGTGAGGCCAACGAGCAGACTAGCACTATTGTTATCAGAGGATGCTGTACTGGTGAACTGCACTCAGCAAGACATTTCACCCTGAGAGTGAGGTGCCGACAAATTTCATCATTCACAGTCAGGTAGCAACACAGTCGAAAATATTAAAGCTAAGCAATAACGCGGAGGGAACAAACCAGACAACTTCAAGACTTCTTCCTCCACTTCTTTTTCTTCTTCTTATTTGGAGATTCCCTCTAGGTGTTAACCGTTTCGAACGGAACGCCCTCCCCCATTCATCCAGCCTTCTTCCGTACCAGTCATCCATCATGGATTTCTGCCTTCCACTGCTTCCGGTGGATATTTTCCCGATCTTAGCTCTAGACATCCTCTCTTTCTTCTTCCGGGAGGCTCCTAGTTTCTTCCTTGGGCACATATGGTATGAGACTCCCTTACTACTGAAGTCCTCTATTCTCCAAAGTTTTTGAAATATGCTACTACAGGACACTACTGATGACTGGATTGGTAGACCACGTAAATAATGAGGAGGTAATGTATACAACTGCGGGAATAGGACTGCATGAAACAAGACTTCGGACTGAAGACCACAAGAACTAAAATACCAGAGGGGATACAGTAGTGGTAAACAACACTGAAACAAGTATTACAAATTGGGTGAAATTCATTTTTTCAGTGCAATAATAACGTAATTCATAATATTTTATAAGTAAAAGTGAAGCGAACAAATCAGTAAGCGTTAAGACTATTCACCGACAACGCAGTCTCTCTCTCTCTCTCTCTCTCTCTCTCTCTCTCCCCTCTCACTCTCTCTCTCTCTCTCTCTCTCTCTCCGCTCTCTATCTGTGCGTGGGAGGATGAGGCGTAACCGGAGCAAGACCACATTAGCAAAGCACTACACTCAACAAAAGAGAAGACGCAGAAGTGATGAAACAATGAAATAGCCTATATAATAATTTACATTAAATGACATTCTTAATGTAACAAAATCAATACCAGCCAAAGGTATTACAGGACAGCCTGGTAAGGTATTACATGCGGAAGGTGATCCAGGAACAGAGTAGAAGATATCATTAGCAACTGAACCAGATGGAGATGCAATGTTTAGCTGAATATCAGCAAATACGAAGAGAGACATTTACTTGAAAAAAATGTACAGATGACAAAAGAAGAGACTATCTAACATTTTGGAACATATTTACTGTCTCAATAAAATAAGTAGTTTACAGGAAAAGGGAGGAATGGGAAGAATCATACTGTGTGGAGAGAATTGGAGAAATGTGGCGCTTAAGTGAAGAGAAACAGTATAATTAATCAGTATTCGGTCATTTAATATTAAATGAAGACTATGTACCAGATTTTTGCTTATCACAAGACCTTGAAACAGATGCAGTAGTTGCTCTTTGTTTCCTTAGTATAGAATATGGCACTGTGGTTATTGGTTGTCACCGTCACTCAGTAAGTGCTCAGAAAATGTTGAGTGGGAATCCAGCAGCGTTAGTCTCGGTCTACAAGGCAGCAACGCAAGAATCAGTCAACGTAAAATTCGCTAGTACAAGCGTTTTCTACGCCAACAGCCGCACTCATCACACTCTTTAAATGTAGCTTTGACATACTTTTCTTACGTTTCGTAATGACTTCTCGTGACGAGTACTTTTTCTGTTCCAAACTTAGGTGTGCCCAAATTCCTGTCCGTAAATCTTGACACTCTTATCACGATTTCCTTAATCACATCATGGTTAACACCTGTATTGTTTCTTAGAATATGTTACAACTCAAAATAAATCCGTCTTGGAGGACAGGTGAGTAGTTTTGCTGGAAAGAGTAGTATATATTTTGTTAGTATCCTACTTACACCTTGAATGAGCATCATTTAATACCTATATGACAGAAGTAGAGGAATTACAGAAATCGTTCAAAATGACAGTGAATTGCGCTCTGGGTAACTATGTGCTGAGTAAGTGGATTAAGGACGGAAGGGACTCATGAAGAGACAAAGGCTTTTACACTTTAGTTTCAAAAAAGAAGGCGTTAATGATGGCAGACAAATATTAATAGAAACTCGTGCGTCCGTAAAAAGATCGATGCAACAAGATGCATGTATCACCTTCCAGCGTAATACCTTACTAAAAGATGCTGCCGAGAACCGTAGAAAATCCTCGTCCTACGTAAAATGGCTAAGAGTGTCTAGGGTTTCTGTCCTGTCACTCGTTCACCAATCTGGCGAGGCAACAGAAGACAGTAAAGGAAAAACTGAAGTTTTAAATTTAACTTTCAAGAACCCATTCATTCTGGTGAATCATACAAACGTACCATCGTTTGACCGTCGTGCAACCTCCCGTATGGAGGACATACTAACTACTTACAGGCATCCCTGGCGTTGAGATGTAACGGAAAGAGGTAAACAAGTGCGGACGGAATCTCATTTCGGCTTTACAGAGAACTGTCTAAGACGTCAGTCCCTTACTTAGCTTGCATCTAGAATCTCCCAAGTCACTGACTGAAAGCGGACACTTACATATAAGAGGTGTGAAACAACGGACTGGCAAAACTACTGACCAATATCCTTAACACAGATTTACTGCAGAATTCTTGAGCACATTCTAAGTTTGAATACATAAATTTTATTAATACTGAAAATCTTCTGTCCACAAATCAGCACGCATTTAGAAAGCATCGCACATACAACCTCAGCTTGCCCTTTTACCCCATGATATCATGGGATCTATGGATGACGGCCAACAGGCAGATTACATATTCCTAGAATTCCGAAAAGAATTTGACACCGTGCCTCAATGCAGAAATCATCGAAGGTTCGAGGATACGAAATAGTTTCCCAGATAATTGAGTGGCTCTTAAGTAATAGAACCTGATATATTATCCTTGTCGAAAAATATTTACAAGAGACAATGGCACAGTACGGAGCACCATAGGTAAGTGTAATAGGACTGCTGTTATTTCCTGCATACATAAGTGACTTGAAGGATAAGGTGAGCAATGGTTGCCACCATTTGCTGATAACGTTGTAGTATAGGAAAAGTGTTGTAGTTGAGTGACTGTAACAGGATACAGGACGACTTACACAGAACTTCTACCTGATGTAATGACTGGCAGGCTGCCCCCAACGTAGAAAAATTTAATTCGGATGAATAGGAAAAACAATTCTGTAACGTTCGAATATAGTATTAGTCACGTGCTGCTTCACACAGTCACTTCGATTAAATATTCTGACACTCAAAAACTGGTATTTATGTAGACAACATTGTTTATTAATGTTATACTTATGAGGTACTGAATAGAAATGGGGAGAAGAGGAAATTGTGGTACAACCTGATTAAAAAAAGGCACCGGTTGGTAGGACACGATCTGAGGCATCAAGGGATCACAAATTTAGTATTGGAGGGAAGCGTTAAGGGTAAAAATCGTAGTGGTAGACCAAGAGATGAACACACTAAGCAGATTCAGAAGGATGTAGGTTGAAGTAGGTAATGGGAGATGAAGAAGCTTGCTCAGGACACAGTAGCATGGAGAGCTGCATCAAACTAGTCTCTGGACAGAAGACCACAACAACAGCAACAGCCTTACGCGTTTAGAGCTTACACCTTTCTCAAATGCTGTACAAAACAAATACGTAAGAAGTAAGCACTTAATGAAAAACGTTTGATAAATACATGAAATGCAACATCGTATAAGAAAGAAGAGAGGTAGATTTCACCAAATCGTGTATAAGATATTCTTAGGTAGAACGAAACTGAATATGTGGAACATAGATATAAAGTATCGGGTCAACATTACCTGCTGACATCTGAATGCAAATTGACAAAGTGGACACATCGAAGTATTATCTGATGAAGCCGCGAGATGGTGGTTCTACATGGTGTCAATAATTTTTTTTATGTTCTGAAATATAAGGGAACTGATACACCTGATTGATGCAATGTAGCTTTAAGTGAGAAAACATTCTATTATGAGTAGAACATCATCCAGTTTATTACCTAACAAATAACCACCTGGTGTAAGGTGTAGTGATACAACGATGAAAATTAATATTACGACGATATCAAACCTTATTTTCATGATTTGAAGAAGTATTCATGATTTTAAAAATGTAATTATAATTTTATTATTTTCATTTTTGTGCTCAGTGTGTCAAAGATTTTCTAGTTCACGGAATAAATTAGCATTGTTTGTACTACGAAACTATATATAATTGATTGTTAAGGGTTAAGCATTAAGACATTTTGTTGGGTCTGAATTTTGCTCTGGTACTGGTCGGTAGAGAAGGAAAAGTTCCTTAATTGATGTGAAGGTATAAAGGCTGTAAAAAGGAGGGAGAGAAGGTAAATACAAGTTATTCAAAACAAATATCTCTAAAGTGTAACGTCTTGTGATTTCCTATAACTAATAATAGCAAGGTCTAATCTGGGCCTATCCTGAATAACAGCGAACAACATTTATGTTATCATATATTTTCTACGTTTGATCACGGTTGTGATTCGCATGTTTCTTTTTGTTACGCGACGCGTTATGAACATTTTCATTATACGCGCAAAAGTGCATACAGCGTTAATCGAACCTGCGTCTTTCGGAAACGATAACTTTTAATCAGTACAATACGCGAATACCGTCTAAATCGCAAAAGTGTTTCCTGTACCTAATAATTCTTATAAAATACGTATTCTCCAAAGCGAGCAGCATTGCACTATCGCTAACTCGCAAGAGTAAAAACAGTGCTTAAATAAAATTAGCACCTTTTAATAATTATTATTATCCCATTAAACAAATAAATAGCAATTCAGTGGCTATCCAATCAATAAATAGAGAGGGCAATTCAGTGGCAACCTATTGACAGGACTAGCTTATATGTGTGTGCCAATGTGTCTTTTATCTATTTGTTCCATGTTGTAATGAGCGGAAATCTACGACGACACTATGCACGATATATTTGCTGTACCATTCCATCCCAGCGGCAGTAGAGCGAAGCACAGCATAAGTACGGTTGCTGTTCTTTAACAAATAAAAAAAAAATCACGTGTTGGCACTGTGTCCTCTTAGGAAGGTATAAGAGTCAATTATATTTAAATAACTGCGAGAAGGATCAGTAAAATACAGCATAAAGTGTTTTCAGTAGAGGTTAACTGAACGAAATTGGAACTGAATTTTAATCAAACGAAAGTGAACATTTATAGTACTGATTCCAATCTGGTGCAGTGTAGTAATTATTTTATGTTTTGTGTGACGGAATAATTGATGTGTTGCGTGTGACGTTTCCCGATTAGACTTGCACCCAAACATTTGCAAACATGGTGAAAACAGTGCGACGTGTAAGAAAAGCTACACAGCAGGAAGTAACTGTAGAACATTCAGAGGTGGAAGGAATAACTAGTGATGTAGAAATTGATAATATTTTTTCAGATCAGACAGAGGATATAGAACAGGACACTAATATTAAAGTCAGTGATCCATCCGCTGTAGAACACTCAGGCAGAATACAGACGGTAGTTCAAGTGCATACTGAAGCAGAACCACAAGAAACACCAGTTACAGTCGATTTACCACCGGTAGAGCCAACACAAACAGTAATGGATCCATTTTCTCTCTTAATGATGAAAATGAAACAAATGTTTAAAATACAGGAACAATCACAGATACAGCGTGAACAAGAAACTGCTAAACAGCTTGCAACTGAGATTAATAATAATGTAGATAAAGGTATTAGCAGACTAGATGAACGGATTAGGACCTTGGATGAACGCATCAGTCAATTAGACGAGCGTACGCAGTTAAGCTTTTCACAGTTCTGAAAAGAGATAGATCAAAAGCTTAAAAACCGGTTAAAAGAACACGATCGCCAGCTGCGACAGCATATAGATGCCCAGTTGTCTGCTATACAGAACAACATTTCAAGTATGCAACAAACATACCATGACTTACCACAGAATGTAAGTAACCCAGGATGTGGACAAATTACAACAAACATCTACTTCTTTGGAAGCACAAAAACGCAACATAAGTACAAGTATAGAAAACCTTACGGTTGATAATCAAAACGTAATAGAACAAAAATGCAAAGAACAAGAAGAACGCGTTGTGACCACATTCAACACATGACAAAGACACACAAATTAGTAGTGTTATACAGAAGGAACTACCTGTGATGTTACAACGAGCAGGAACACAACTGATACATGAAAACAACACAAAAATTCATGAACTCCAGACTGAATTACAAAACGTGCAGAAAGTGCTTAATGAAACACGTATGCAAACATCTCATAACATTTCACCGGAGTGTGTTAGCATCACAGAAACACACCCTGATCATTATGAAACGCCTTTAACTGAAAGTAGGGGCCAGACGGGCAATAATTTCAATCCCACACGTGGAGTAACATCCGTTTATCAGGACCATACACAATCATTAGTGACTCAGGATGCTTTAGTGAAGAATTCACAGTTTCAGAAGTTTACCAATGATAAGAACGGACCCCATCCAATTGTGTTTATCAAAGGGGTCCGCGGAATAATTCCTAGAAGTTGGAACGAAAGGGAGAAAATTGTCTTTACCATTACCCATATTCAAGGTGAGCCAGCGTTGTTCGCGAGACAGAAAGCTGAACAATGCAGCTCCTTCGATGAATTTGAACAAGCTTTTCTAAACAAGTATTGGTCGCGTGCGGTACAAAAACGATTAAGAAATGAAGTTTATAGTTCTGAGCCATTTAATAGAAAAGGGACGAAAGGGAGAAAATTGTCTTTACCATTACCCATATTCAAGGTGAGCCAGCGTTGTTCGCGAGACAGAAAGCTGAACAATGCAGCTCCTTCGATGAATTTGAACAAGCTTTTCTAAACAAGTATTGGTCGCGTGCGGTACAAGAACGATTAAGAAAAGAAGTTTATAGTTCTGAGCCATTTAATGGAAAAGGCGGTACTTTGCGGAAATATTTCGAAAAGTATCTGGACAAAGTGAAATATTTATCCACACCAATTCCTGAGTGTGATGTTTTAAAGATATTAAAGGAGAAGTTACCGCGTGATCTAAAGGAGAAATTGTTTCACATTCCTGAAGACAACGTGGAACATTTTCTGTCTGTACTGGACTCTTTAGATTTGGTTATCGAAGAGGACAGGCACCATTATGGGAATAATTCGTCGAATAATGGTAATGGTAATGGCAACGGGCGAAACCACAAGAACAATAGTAATAGAAACACCTACTATGGGAATCAAAATCACTGGAATAGTCCGAATTATTCAGGATGGCAGAACCACAATATGAACACAAATTGACAGTACGGCAATGCAGCGAATCACAATTATCATCCACAGAACAATAGTGGACAAAACAATAACGGAAACTTTTCAAAGATACGGAAACGAGATTTTAGAGCTAACGCCAATTACAATAACGGTAATTTTTCAAATAATCAGCAAAACATGCAACCACCACATAACTGGTCAACACAGAATTATGCACAACAGCAATGGCAGCAACCTAGGCCACCGCAAAATCACAACAACAATCGTGTACAACCCCCGTACAATACAAATATGTCAAATAACATGCAGCAGCATAAGAATGCGCTGCCATGGCAACCACCGAATCAAAATATCAAGATCATTGAGGTAAGTGAACCGCAACCATCAACCAGTACCAGACTGTCAAACTAGATGCGACGACATTCTGCTCCTGTGTGTCAGTCGCAGGGTGTCTAGGGGGCACTTGCATGAATGATGTTAGTAATAACGAGCAACCAAACGTGTACACAATCAGCTGTAGTAACAATGAGAATGTGTGTCGCATAGAATCAGCAGCGATCGGGTCGAACGACGCAAAAGATGCAGTGTGTAGGAATAATTCTGTTGATGTTGCTCAGCAACGCAGTTCAACTATGCAGATGTTAAGATATAATGACGGAGTCGATATACGAGAGGAATTACGTCAAGATTTTCGGAAGAAGTGTAATTTGTTTGAACGGGAAGTTTTACAAGCAGCTATAGTTTGTGATATTTATGGTATTCAAACTACGGTGATTTTAGATACTGGAGCATCTGTTTCTGTGCTGAATGAATCGTTCTTTCTTCACTTAAAGTAGATTAGAAAGATTCCGGTTTTACCAGTCACTAATTGTCGAGTTACAGAGCCATTAGTCAGAAAGCCCAACTAGTTCGGAAACAGACACGGATTTGTATTAATTTTGGAATGGGAACCAAAGAGTGCACCTTCGTTATTGTAAAGAATTTCGCCGTGAACTGTCTCCTCGGATTAGATATTTTGCGAGGGACGGAAACTATAATCGATCTCGCAAAGGGTGAATGCAGTATGTGTTTCGGTGACACGAGAGTCAGGTTAGACTTGGTAAAGACCAAAGAATTGCATGGCAAATATTGTCAAATTTTAAGGATAGAACCGATTCGCGCCAATTTATGGCGGCTTCAAGATAGTTTCAATTGCAGTACATTCCCGGTCATGGAAGATGTGAAGGACGAGGAGAATATCCACCTCTCTGAAATAGTAGAAAAAGTACAACAATCCTGTGGTCTTGACAGTCTGCAACAAAAGCAATTATCAGACACACTTACTGATTATCGTAAAGTATTTTTGAAAAAACCTGGACTAATTAAAGGTTACGTGTACGACATGCAAGTGTTTCCCCATGAAATTTACTGTCATGAAACGTATTGAATACCCAGCGCGAAAAGGGAAGAAGTAACAAAAGGAATTAGACGAATGCTGGAATGGGGAATTATTGAGACCTCGTTATCACCATATAGTAACCCACTTTTACCGGTAGTGAAATCCGAAGGAAGCGTAAGGTTGGTTCTCGACGCTCGCCGGATTAATCAAATTATAATGCCTGTCAGGACGCGGCCTGAGAACTATGACAGAAGTTCCATGGGATAAAGTATCTATCAAGCCTCGACCTCCACGCGTCATACTGGCAAGTGGTCTTAACGCCAAGATCTAGGAAATATACAGCATTTATTTATAGAGGAAGAAGCTATCAATTCGGAGTATTGTCATTCGGATTGAATGTCAGTGCCGGAGTCTTTATTAATGCGCTTGACACTGTCCTAGGCCCGGATTTGCTAGAGCAAGTTACTGTCTATGTGGAAGTCGTCATTATTAAAGAGAAAAACAGAGAAGTGGTTTCCGTTATATTCAGGACCATTTGTGGTCTTAGGTACACCACATAAAAATAGTTATTTCTTGGTCTATCCCAACTCAAATAGACAGAAAGGAGTATACAGTCACAAAGACTTGAAAAGATATGCATCTTAAGTACAGTAGATGACCTTTTACGTGTGTCGTAATGAGGTGAAGTCAAACATCAAAGACTCAAGTACTGCGCGAGTAGGCTAAGTGACAATTATTAATTAATGGACTAGTGTATAAGTATTTCATGGACACACTGTGATGTGGCGTGCGGGAGAATAGGAAGAGACTCTCAGAATACCAATTAGTTGTAAGAAATTTCAGCTCCAGTTCGATGGAGAAAAGGACGCCAAGCTGCAGCAAGGAGAAGAAGAATTGCTTCAAGATGATTCCACACTAAGACACTTAATCAAACATAACACAAACTTGTTGCGAGCTTTCAGGAACTTATGCGTGTGAAACTACGAACAGTGAATGAAACTACGAACAGTGAACAGAACTGCATATTTCACACAACAGTAGGATATAGTAACTTTAGTAAATAAACGTTTCATTTTGTTGATTGTTAACTATTTTGAACTCACTAGGGTGAGCAGGTTATGTTCTTTTTTTTCTTTCAGACTGTGTACAGGATACACATACAACATGTAAAGTTTACGTGAGTTACGTATAGGTTTAACACATTTTCCACCGTAAGTTAGTGCTCGGACTTGCATGAGCTATAAACCAGGTCGAACAAGATGTTGTCCATGACTGAACAGATCATTACACAGACAATCATATACAGACTTTAAGAACCTTCAACACCGCAGCGCGTCAGCAATCGTTAGTTAATATATTAAAAAAGTAGAAACCCGCCTCGATTGCGTAAAAAGCACCTACTGTAACCTAGTGTTCTGAAGAAGGTGTAGTTATCTACGCCGAAACCTATGTTAACACTAGGTGCTTTTTACGCAATCGAGGCGGGTTTCTAGTTTTTTAATATACAGACTTGTGTTTATCACTGCACAATTCTTTGTAAGTCCAGGAGCACCTTTTCGAGAAAATATATGACTTAGGATTTGCTTTTATAATGTAAATGACTACAATTATGTACTTCATTGATATGTACAATCATTCAAATATTTATCATTATGTAACTAGACTGTGTAAAGACATTCTTATGGGTAGCACAAGGACTTTACCTTGTCAGACTTGATAACTGTGATCAAGTGACTACGTGGTGGAGTGAACATGTCACAGATGACCTAGGAACAAAGACTTCCTGTGAACATTATCCTCTGCGCGTACGAACTTTATTTCACTGGCGAAAGAGTGGAATTTAACACAAAAGTGGACGCTCAATGAGTGCGTTGTGTTACCATGATTTCGTTTTCAAATTTTGTGCTACGAGTGTTTAGTAATTCCAAATATTCAGAGTGTTATTGGGACCACATGCGTGGACGTAACATTCCACGCAAACTAAAACTCAAGATCAGTCAGCAACAGTGGTGAGTCGTAACAGTGTTGGGAACTGCTACTGACTATATCATTAAACCCGCTGCAGAACTGTAGCAATGTTGGAACGGAATTACATGAACCTTTAATTGCAGATAGTCAGTTACGTCGGAAGGACGAATGGACTTGCATCATGATAAAGAAACTCACAAACAGTCGAACACCTCACAAAAAAACACATTCATCTTGTTGAGTGAAAGAGTGCGTGAAATATGATGTAATTTAGATGTTAATTTAAGGAACTGATACTGCTGTCTGAATTTCATGTGACTGTATGCTGGGATGCTGAGCACACGTGTCGGTGAGGGCAGCATACTGCAGCGACATCATCCGTCATCCCTTGCCGCACCCTGCCACGTCATCGCAGTCCATCGCAGACTTACCTGATGGTGCGGGACATCGGTGTTGCAGTACACCAAGTCGCCAGCCGTCGTCACCAGCAGCACTATCACGAAATTGTACCAGTATTAAATGTCATACGATGTGAATATTCAAATGTTGAAAATTAAAAAGGAGGGTTTGGAAGATTTGCTCTCTCCGCCTTGGTTTTCTTTCCGGGGTTTTTCCCACTGGCCTTTGCACGAATGAGGGAGCGCAACTCAAAATCCCTGAGACTTAAAAGTAAACAAAGCACATACTTCCAAGTGAAAGAACACAGTGAACTTTAAACAGAACGGACAAGGAAAATCTGCCTGCTTGGATGTCCGGGTCAAACAAGTGTGACTCTACATCCAAAGGGGGCAATGTAGTGCTACAACGATGAAAATTAATATTACGACGATGTCAAACCTTATTTTCATGATTTAAAGAAGTATTCATGATATTAAAAATGTAATTATAATTATTTTATTTTCATTTTTGTGCTCAGTGTATCAAAGACTTTCTAGTGCACGGAATAAATTAGCATTGTTTGTACTACGGAACTATATATGATTGTTAAGGGTTAAGCATGTAATAATTCTATGTAAGACATTTTGTTGGGTCTGAATTTTGTCCTCGTACTGGTCGGTAGAGAAGGAAAAGTTCCTTAATTGATGTGAAGGTATAAAGGCTATAAAAAGGAGAGAGAGAAGGTATATACAAGTTATTCAAAACAAATATCTCTAAAGTGTAACGTCTTGTGATTTCCTATAACTAAAAATTGCAAGGTCTAATCTGAGCCTGTCCTGAATAACAGCGAACAACATTTATGTTATCACATATTTTCTACGTTTGATCACAGTTGTGATTCGCATGTTTCTTTTTGTTACGCGACGTGTTATGAATATTTTCATTATACGCGCAAAAGCGCACACAGCTTTAATCGAACCTGCGTCTTTCGGAACCGATAACTCTTAATGAGTACAATTGCGCGAATACCGTCTAAATCGCAACCGTGATCGCAAAAGTGCTTCCTGGACAAAATAATTCATATAAAATGTGTATTCTCCAAAGCGAGCAGCATTGCTCTATCGCTGACTCGCAACAATCGAAAGAGTAAAAACAATGCTTAAATAAAGTTGCCACCTTTTAATAATTATTATTGTCCCATTAAATAAATAAATAGCAATTCAGTGGCTATCCAATCAATAAACAGAGAGGGAAATTCAAAGGAGACTGGCGAAGATTGTCAGCGTAAGATGGCATCATTGTACAAAAACGTAATCAAAATAAGTGAAAATGTAGCTTTTCAATAAAATAATATATTCCAACAAATGAGTAATTTAGTATTCATTAATGCTTACGTAAAAACCTGTAAATCGGTGTATTGGTATTCCAGTCACAAGACCAAAGAAAATTTACAGAGTTATACGTAAAATGACGAGAATCATATATGGTATGTAACAGTTTTGCAGAGATAACCACCAGTGTACAAAAGAAAGTACTAAACGTAATATATTTGGTGACAGGAATACACCAGTTGAGTGTTAATTTAATATACAACTCAAGGTAAATAGTAAAAAAATTACTACCTGCCAAATCTTGTGAACATGCGCAATGTGTAACCCACGATTCAAAATCAGTGAGCGTACCATTAAAAATCTAGAAGTATTGTGTAACGATATTCCACTTCTGATAGAACCAGAAATAAATAAAAACTAAGGTAAAAGTATGTAAAAGCGGGATACGATAGGTAAAGCATAGCGAGAATGTGTTTGATATATAAGTTTGGAAGGTGATTTAAAGGAAAGTGTTCTTTCTTCATGTTTCTAAAATGCTTTCCATATCAGATAATAAATAAACTAGTCGTTGTCTTACAGAAAACTAGCCCAGAAAATTCAGTTGTTGCACATCATATGGACTGTCAGGTAGAATACCAATTTTGCATGATTTTACTTCAGTTATTTCAAAACATAAAAAAATTGATTTATGCCATGTAGTACTGCCATCTCGCCGCTTCTTCAGCTAATACTTCGTTGTGTGGAGTTAGTCAGTTGGCATTCAGATGTCATCAAGTAATGTAGACCAGATGCTTTACATCCATGTTCGACAAATTCGGTTTAGTTTTACCTAAGAATATCCTATAGCTAAATTGTTGAGTTCTATCTCTCTTCGTTGTTTCATGATGATATGTTTCGTGTATTTTATCAATGTTTTTCACTGAGTGCTTGCTTCCTGTTTTTGTGCGAAGTACGTTTTATGTAATTGTACCGATGTGTTTTCACTTATATCGTTTCATGTATTGCTCTTGTAGAGCCTGTTAGGTGTATGGCCGAAACGCGTAAGGCGGTATAAATGCTCAAGAAAAATGTCTGTTTTTTGTTTAGGCATAACGCTGCAAAAAAATATAAAATGGAAAAAGACACGTAAGAACGGCGGATGGTTGACTTCGGATTATTGGGAGAATTTAAGGAAAGTGTAGTTGATCTGTCAAGAACTGTCAGTAGTGTGACGCGTTCTTAAGTTCTGCTTGATTGTTTGGGCTCCACACCCGTTCATATTAAAGGAAGACATAGAAACAGATCCGAGGCGTGCTGCTGGACTTTTTACCGGTGGGTTCGATCAGCATGCAAGTATTACGGAGATGCTTGAGGAACCCAGATTGAAGTACCTGGTAGGAAGACAACGTTATTTTCGCCGAATGCTACTGGAAAATTTAGAGAACCGACATTTGAAGCTGAATGCAGACAGATACTACTGCCGCCAGTGCAAATTTTGCATAAATATCATGAAGATAATATATGTAAATAAGGGCTCCTACGCAGGCATACAGAATGTCGTTCTTCTGTCGCTTTATTTACGGATGGAAAGGAAAAGTAAATGACTCATAGTGGTCGAAATTTATCTGCATTGCCCCATACAGTGGACTGCGGTGTATGTATGTAAATGTAGCTGAGTTATTGTCGTTTTCTGGCCCATTTAGGCACCCTGTCGACAGAACACTGGAACTTATTGTTTACTTTATTGATATTCAAGTGACACCTAAATGATCCCTTCACTTTCACTTACCTTTAATAACGGAAGCTTAGAACCAGGAAAGCGTATGGTAACCTCATGATGACACCGGGCGGGGTGGGGAAACTATGAAAGGACTGTGAATGCTTACAGGCCGGGAGCAAGAGAGAGAGAGAGAGAGAGAGAGAGAGAGAGGGAGGGACAGATAGGGAGTGACGGAAAGAGGGCGAAAGAACGGGGCGGAACGTGCACTGGTAGTTCTACTGCCTGTTCCTGGTCTACTCCGGTCGGACACGGCCAATAACCTTAATGCACCACAACGCTCGGTGAAAGGGCCGCGGGAACAATGTAGGCTACTTCCGCAGAGAGCCCGTCCGTGCAAGATAGGCCCTGCTCTACCGACAAGTACTCCGCTGATTGCGGAATTCCTCTCGCCTGTATTCGCGCCGCCAGCAGAGCGTCACCAAACACTGGCGCAGTACGCCGCCAAACTCTCTGACTCTCAAGTGGGCCTCCTCCCAAAGGGAGTGTTTCATTCAGAGAATCCGTTAAAGCAGACATGCCGGTAAGGCGACCTCCTACAGGAGGTAGGGAAAGGCACAGCATTCGACTTCAAGAACAAGTTGAGTTACATCCATTTCACGCTATACTGTAATATCCCAGATTGTCGTCATTTTGAACAAGAGGCATTCAATAAGTAATGCAACGCGTTTTTTTCCTTGGCCAATTTCGGTTGAAAAAATACGGTATATGTGGTGGAACGTCGCGAAAAAATCCCGCTTCACCCTCTATTCTTTCACGAAGTATCTAGGATAGGCGCTATGCTTAGCCTTCAAAGTAAGTCTGCGACAGAGATGTGCTCCAAGCAAAGAGCTGTAATTGAGTTTCTTTTCGGGGGAAAACCGTACCATCACAGATATTCATAGGCGCTTGAAGATTATCTACGTAGACCCATCAGTGAACAAAAGCACGGTGAGTAGTTGGGCGACGCGAATGTCACCATCCCAAGAATCTAATACAAACATGTTCTGCTCCTTCATACCGAGCGGCCGCACGAAGCTCCTGCAACGATGGAGTGTGCTGATACTCTCATTCGAGTTTATCGGCGGATCACAGTAGACACATCGCTGCACAACTGGACGTCTCAGCTTGTAGTCCTGACACACTCATCCAGCAGTAGCGGCACTCAAAGGTGTTTGTCCGCTAGGTTCATCGCCGCCTAACAGAAGGCCCTAAAGTGCAACGAAGGATCGTCTGTGCGGGTATCTTGCGAGATACGAGGCTTTTGTTGAATGTCGTTACAGACTATGAAACATGGATTCATGATATCGAACCGGTGACAAAACGGCAATGAATGGAGTGGTGACACATACCCACATGCCCCTCTCCTCGGAAGAAAAAGTTGAAAGCCCGTAAATTCATGGCGATGGTCTTCTGGGACCCTGATGCGGTTATTCCGTTTGATGTTCTCCGTCTAGGTGCAACGATCAACACGTTAGTGCATTGTGCTACCCTCAGGGATAGAAGAAACGACTTCAGCGTGTTCGTCGCCACAAAAATACAAACGAACTTCTCCTTGTCCTTGACAACATAAGGCTCACACAAGTCTGTGACCCAGGAGAAGCTTACAAAACTGCTCCTATCCTCAGACATTTATCTGTTTGGCCCAATGAAGGACTCACTCCGCCGGAAGCAGTACGTGCATGCAGGGGGTCTACTGAGGCAGCAAGACGGTGGCTAAGACGTCGAGCGTCTCAGACGTCGACTGGTAGAGTGGTTCCATGCAGGCATACAGGCCCTCCCAGTAAGCTGCCGTAAGGCTACCGCATTCAACGGAGATTATGTTCAGACATAGGATTTTGTAGCAAAAAAGTGGGGAATAATATGGCGTATTGGTATCTCGAATGAAACCAAGCTGTTTTCAAAGGAAAATGTGTTGATTACTTACTGCATGTCCCTCGTGATATAGTACGAGCCACAGACTCGTAAGTTGTAGCTAAGGCAATTGATGGTGGAATAGGTGTTCTCTCTGTGAAACGTATCCTAACTTGTACGTGTAAGTTTCATACGAGGTTCATTTAAGTTGGATTATATACACTGTTAGATGATTTCTGTTGTAACTACGACCGGGCAGGTCGCGGGGTTGAATGACGGAAAGCGTGGCGGGACCCGCGGAGAGGCCCGCGAACAACAGCACAACGGGAGGAGGCAGGATGAGGGGGTTAGAGTTGGTAGGAAGGGTAGATGTCAGGGCGAAGCTCATCATCCGGGAGTGGTAGACGGTGGAAGTTGTGTTGGGAAAGGAGATGGAGGGTGCTGGCAGAGCTTTTTTTTTTTTTTTTTTTTACTTTATTGTTATTTTAAAACCTGTACAACTCAGGTAGGCTGGCAGCGGCACACTACGCCGCTCTTCAGCCATAGCGTTTTACAAGAGTATAAAACATGGTGAATGACAATGAACAAAGTGACGGGTAAAAGAGAGAGGGCACAGAGACATAAAAAACACGGAGTCGTTCACATGTGACGATAACAACACTGACAACACGTTGGCACGGCGCACAAAACACTGATGAGTCCGACGGCACAAGTGAACGTAGGAGTGGGACGGCGGACACCAAAAACACTATACGACGTCACACACACGAGACACAAAAGGCGACGATCTCCGGCGCGCGAAAGTTCACTATACGTGTGCGAGTCCGGGGACCTGCCAAGAGAGGAGGAGGAGGAAGGGGAGTGGGAGAGCGAGAGGGGAGAGCAGAGATGCCACGGGCAGGGGAGATAGGGGGGGGAAGGAAGGGGGAGAGGAAGCCCGGGGGAAGAGGGGGAAGGGAGGGGACAGGGAGATGGAAAAAGAAGGGATGCTGGCAGAGCGAGAGGCAGGCGCTTAAGTAGTCTATCGGGGGCGCCGCTATTGGCCGCTGGAACCACGTGATCCACTGTGGCGCCAGGAGGCGCGCGCCGCCACGGCTTACGGCGCGATGGTGCAGAGACCTCTAGGGGTCTTCGACGTCCATGACGTTTGGCGTGGATACAAATTCCACGGCGCGTGGTACCAGACTGTCCATTTCACGTAATAGTGCACGTAGTTAAACTCGAACGTCTCACGATAATTATTACTTGCTTAAAGATGTGGCTAGGCTTCATGAGAGTGTTACGACGACTGTTCCCTTAAACAACCGATTAAGTAGGAGAACATGAGCCACTTCATCTTCTGGGTAAATGTCCTAGATGACCTAGAAAACATTTATAAGTAGCGGAAAATAGTAAAAGAAAATGAGCTGAGTCGTTGTTTGACACACACGGCGAGCTGCGTCCTGGTGTACCTGAAATAATTTAAAATTCTAACCATACGTATTCTCACATTTTACTTCTCTTGATTAATCGAGCTAGATTTTAGCGAATACGCCGGCTCCTAGCCCAGTTTTTGGTGAATTTGGAGAATGCTGCAGCAATGGCGACCAACAATTAACGTACACCTGCTACACTGAAAATGGCAATAGCTCGGAGAAAAGATGCTTCACACACATATACACATGAAATGAAATCAGTTTTCTTATGTTAACGAGCAATAATTATATTCTGAGATAACGGACAGAAATTATCACAACACAAACCCTTCCATCCACGTACCAAAATGCTAGTGTACACGTCTGAGCCTTATTCTTCCAAGGACTAGATCAGCAGTAAGTTTTACTAATATCACAGTCTTTACATAATGAACAGTCTATTTTCATTGATTTTCTTGCATCACAGGAACGACTATTATTTTAGTTTATATGATTTTGAGCTTTTGTCACTTCGTGTCTTTTCACACGTAAGAAAATATTTATTTAGCACTTTTTCAGTTTCCAGGTGAGAGAACGCCTGGCAGACTCAATGTCATTAACTTTAGTAGCTCACTTACGACAGACACTTCTGCTGCCAACAGGCCTGCTTGAAGACGACTTAGGTTCCCAATCTGTACACCATGTAAGTCACACATAGTCTTTGTAGCTCTTTTATTGATTCTGGGATGAGTTTACTCAACTTAGTATCTTGCTATGTTTCTTCCTGTTTCTGTGGCGTAATGCGGATAGCCAGAGGAAGCGTCTGCGTAAACATGCGTTTTTAATTCGCCTCCCTGCTCAGTGAATTCCAACACTGTGTCGGTTCTCAGTAGTGCATGAGAACGTAAGTTTAACTGAGCGTTAGGACTAACTTCTCCTTTGCCTTGGTGCTGGAGGACACGGAGGTTCCGTTAGTTTTCGTAGCACAATAATAGAATGGACAATACTGGAGGAGCGCATTCCTGTGCGGGCTACATGACTCGTAGGTAGTGTTCCACGGGAAAAAGGATCTTCCCTCCAAATTTTAGGAGAAGCGTATCACTGGCTCGTCCGATTCCTTGGGAGAAGCTACTAGAAGCTTCTTATAGCTTTCTCACGGCAGAACGGCGCCAAATAACGCGTATTCCTACGCTCTCTTTTGGAAGTCTGATTGGTCAGTATCATAGGTTATAGAGAATTCGTCGATGAGGACTCAGAAGAAATGGTGCCAAAATGCCATTTTGGTCGCTGGAGTGTCGGCAGATTGCTTTGGGGGCAGGAAGAGTTGAGTCACGGTAGCCTTGTGGCACTGAAAGTGCAATCAGGTATTTGTGCAGTTATAAGAACTTCAATCAGTTTGCGTTGGGAAGTTACAGAGATTAAGAAGAGTAATTTCGTTGCAGGGTATGGTCACATAGAGACTGCTGTTGGGAGAAAATTCAGTGTTGAGGCTCTCAGATGATCGTTTGGGTGCTGCACAAATCAGATTCTTGTTGGATGCAGTAGATGAGTGATGGAAAATCGCAGAGGTTGCTACCGTGCGGGGCTGCTTCAGCCTGCAAAAGTAACTGTACTGAGGTTAGTGATGAGTTGTGGTCATAGACGTAACTGATAGCTTCCTCAGTATTTCATGTCTCCTCTTTTGGAGACCAGTTTAATTACGAAACAATTTAAAATCAGTGTTTCAATTTGTGTGACCGTCCGATTCGTTGTTTCAGAAAGACTTGGTTCCAAAATGGTCCGTCCTGTTATTACTACCCAAGTCTTAATTAACAGAGCTTTAACTTGCCTCCCTCCGTTTGTCTCGCACATATTGTGTAACTTTCTTTGCTAAAGTGTCAGTGTTTGCTTACTTTTCCCATAGATCCCTTTAATGGAGCGCGTCTCGTGCTTGCATGATTAACATCCCTCAGAATGTAGTATCCGTCTCCTCCACGCACAGAATACGCCTCACCCTGATCTTTCTCCCATTAATTTGTGACTCCATAGGGGTTAGTTTTATGAGTTTAGCTTTCATTATTTTGCCGAGAACTTTCACGTCAGTTGATTAAGAGAATGCCAATAAATGTTGTAGTTTGCAATGAATCTTTAAAATTACCAGTTTCACCGTTTCACGTAGCTGTAGGGGGTAGTACAAATCAGAAAGGTACCAACTGCATGCAAATATCTAATTGTCGCCGTCATAGAACTGTACCGAGCTATGACGTGTGGGGTTGGATTAAGACCTCTTTCTTAAATTCAGAGCGTAAACGATTCATTTTTCTGTGGATACAAGCCGGTACGGTGCGACCACTGCACTTGTGGATGACGGTAGTGATGCTAAATTATAACAAAAAAAGATTGAGATGCCTGATGATGGAAGTCACTGATATTCTCATAGAGGCCTGGAACGGTCAGCTGTTAACCATTCACAAGTATTATCAATAATAGTCCCCAAACATTTCCAATGAATTATACCACGTTTAATCATAATAGATCAGCAAGTACCTTTCAAGAATATTGTGATGACTGTTTTGCTTTTAGGCGTTATCGTCACTTGCACAGTTACAAAACTTATGTCCACTTACATATCTCTCCCTAACTGCTGCTCCGCCAAATAAAGGTGGAGTTGAAAGGCACTGCTGACGGCGAGGCCATGAAGAGGAAAAGGTTTTCTTCCTCCACACACATTGGCCACCTTCTTACACGGTGTATCTGAGCTGTGCCGAAAGTCTGTGTGTTCGTTGTATGTTATCGCAAAGTATAGCGCACTACATAAGAACTTCTATAGTTTCAGAAGACGGATGTGTGTAAAATAAAAGAAAAGTGACACGTACCAGTGAACAGAGCACCTCTCCATCTTTTTAATCATAATAACCCCCATTGCATTGTTTCCCTATGGAGGAAGCGTGTCTGAACATGAAGACAAATCATCTACTTCGTATTCTTTTTTATTTTATTTTATTTATTTATTTATTTTTATTTTTATTTTTTTGAGCCATCAGTCTTCTGACTACTTTAAGGCTGCCCGCCACCTCCTGTGCCAGTCTCTTCGTTCCAGAATATCACTTGCAACCTACGTCCTGAGTTATTAGCTGTATGTCTTCTAATCTCTGTCTCCTCTCCCATTCTCTGGAGAACCTCCACTCTTCTTACCTTATCAGTCCACCTAATTTTCAACAGTCATCTCTAGCATCACATCTCAAATTCTTCGGTTCTCTTCTGTTCCGGTTTTTCCACAGTCTATGTTCCACCATCTTACAATGCTGTGCTACAAACGTACATTCTTAGAAATGTCTTCCTCAAATTAAGGCCTATGTTTGATACTAGTAGACTTCTCTTCGCCAGGAATGCCCTGTGCTAGTCTGATTCTGGTGTCCTCCTTACTCTGTCCGTCATTGCTTTTTTGCTGCCTAAGTAGTAGAATTCCTCAACTTCATCTACTTCGTGACCATCGATCCTGATGTTAAGTTTCTCGCTGTTCTCATATCTGTTACTCTTCATTATTTTTCTCTTACTTCGATTTGCCACAGTCCATATTCTATACTCATTAGAATGTTCATTCCGCTCATCAGATCATGTAATCCTTCTTCACTTTCACTCAGGATAGCAATGTCAACAGCGAATCGTATCATTGATATCCTTTCACCTTGTATTTTAATTCCCCTGCTGTACCTTTCTTTTATTTCTGTCCTTGCCTCTTCGATGTACAGGTTGGACAGCAGGGGTGAAAGACTACATTCCTGTATTACACACTTCCTACAGTTGCGTCAAATTAGTTCACACCTGCAGAGAGGCAAATCTATCAACAGCTCATGACATAAGAAGAAAGAAAATTCAAATGTTGTTATAAAAATAATTCAATTGATAACTGCTTCATGGAGTTTGTTAAAGCCAAGAAGACTAGAATTGATGCCACTGCGTAGTACACTAAGCCCCGGAACCACAGAAGACATTAAAATGTTTCTTCTCAAATTATTGTCTGAGCTGGATGAAACGAGTGGCCAACGAATAAAAATATTCAATTATAACTTCTTACAAGTAGTCAATGATATCATGAATCAGTCATCCACTCCACTACCATTTTCCCCTGTAGCTGTTATGCAATCACTAGAATCCTCCAACCTGTCGGTGCCTCATACAGACTGGACAAAGTTGCTAAGAACGGTCTTCAAGGGAATAGTGCTGGGCGGCCGCTGTGGCCGAACGGTTCTAGGCACTTCAGTTCGGAACCGCGCTGTTGCTACGGTCGCAGGCACGAATCCTGCCTCGGGAATGGATGTGTGTGATGTCCTTAAGTTTAAGTAGTTCGAAGCCTAGGGGACTGATGACTTCAGATGTTAAGTCCCACAGTGTTTCGAGCCATTTGAACGCTTTGGAATAGTGCTACCAATCTGTATTACAGTGAAGTTCAGCAAGGAGTTGGCCAGCAATTGGTGGGTGACTGCTAATCACACAGATTGTCTCACATGTCAGTTCCAAAAATTATGTACAAAACACAATAATATGTAATCGTACTGAAATGTTATTATTTACTACATTGTATATTGTAATTTTCTTTATTTGCATACCATGTGAACAATATAAATCAACACTTTCTGACTCAGTGTGATTAATATCTGCTCATCTGCACTGATACATGCTTTCATATCTGTATTGCTCTATATTATGACAGGAGAAATGAACTGAATGAAATCACTGTAGCACAGTTTAGTCAGACTATGAAAAGCTGTGAATTTTGAATCAGTCTGTTACAGACCTTTGTTACAAACAGCCTGCCGTTTGTTTTCTCTGGATTTCCTGTTAGTACCCACCCTGTCCCATTCACCGATTCTTTGCCAAAGTAATAACAGACTGTATGCTTGCGTATTTAATAAGTTCCAAATCATCATGTGTGTGTGTGTGTGTGTGTGTGTGTGTGTGTGTGTCTGAAACATACGTTCCTTAACCCCTGTTGGAAGATGGGTTCCTGGGATACTGAGACTAATAATCTGTCACAAAAACATATTTTGTTTTGTCATCTCTCAATGAAGTTTTTCAGGTTATCAGTGGCACATTCATTTAAATTAATTCAACATCCAATCACCTTTCTCCATACCTTTTATTAATCCATTTTGGTAAGAAACTCAACAGAGAAATAATACTTTAGAATGTGTTGACTAAACGAGCTAAATACTGAAATGACTCCTCTAATCACTCTCAGAATGGCATATGCATTTCTGAGAGCTATAATATGAGATTGTTATCATCTTCATTTATGACGATAGGAAAATCTGGGTTCGAGTCTCCGTCCAGCAAAAATTTCCATATCTCATTTTAGGTAGTACATCATTAGTTACCTTGAATTCCAGGAACAAATTTCAACATTTGAAATTGTAGGTTGCCATCAAAAATATGTATATAGACTATTTCTCACATTAAGCAGCAAAGAGGCGTCGTCATGTGACGGCCACATGACCATCAACAGCAGCAAGTGCCCGCATTCCATTACACATTATGGAGGAGCTTGGAATTCAACCCATTACACTGGTACCAAGTCTGGTGATCAGAAACCTTATACCACCACATCTCATATCCTTCACGGCTCCTGTTGCTGAAGATTTCTTCTGCCACCAGTATTCTTACCAGCCCTTGCAAGTGGAGTTAGACCGCACAGGTGTGCGCAAGTGTTCTTTTTCTAGTTTTAGCTTTTTATTGCCGAGGATTTTTTTCAAAATATAAGAAATGGCTGATATCGAATTCTGAACCCAGGAAGTTTTTAATACCAATCAAAAATGCTCACCCTAGAGCACCTTTTGTTATTATTATTGTTATTCTTATTCTTATTATTATTTTTATTATTACTGCTGTTCTCCACCTTATAGCCATCTTCTCTTGAAAGCGTAGCCTCCTTTGGATCCGGTTTCCCTAGCAAATTTTTCTCAATTTTTTTTTCTTTTTCAAGCTTTCTACTCTCTGTTCTCTAAAAGGCTTAATACTTAATTCTTAAAATGGAAAGTAAGAAGAAAATGAAGGGCCCTTCTTAAGGGTTTGAATATTCGTTCTGATCCACTGAAGACCATTAGCACTCCAAGACTGTCATCGAACGTCCTTGAATTCGAGTTTGCTACCCTCTTTTATGCAAAGCAAGAATGGCGATAAAAATGGGTAGTGATTAAAAACTTACCCAAATGGTCAATGTATTTTCTGCGATTTCTTTGTCGCATGAACCAGTGCTGCTGCTGCAGTCAAGCTTTCAAGTCCAGTAGGGTCTGGAGTGTCTGTGGTCATCCAGCAGTTAGTGAAATGAGTTACGTACCAAGTATGTGATTGGTATTTACTTTTTGGTAACATGTGCCGGGTCGGATGGAGCATAATACTCAAAATCTTGAAGGTGATGTTCATTCTGGTAGACCCTAATAAAAGCCACTTTATTCCTTATCCGTGTCCAAACTGCATTTTGGTCTCCACAAATAAGTCTGTTTGGGAGAGGATCCTGTGACACATTTTTTATGGAAACAGAGTTTGGTGTTAGATTTACGTTTCACAAACTGCAACCAAGCTCGCTTCTGTTCAACATATTTGAAGCTGGTCATCACTGATCAAAATTGACAGTCTGTGGACAATGTTTTTTTTTTATTTGCAGATTCGAATAAAAGAAACAAATTAGATCTATATTGTGTAACTTGTCTTTCGTTGCAGCCTTTCCATAGACTGTAATCGACCAATTGGGTTTGACATCTGACGGAAGAAATTTTTGTTGATCTTTCCGTCGTGTCGATGTCAGCGGCATTCAGGTATGACAGCAAGAACTTCAGATGGCCAGTTGTCCATATTCTGTAATTGGGAGTACAGCATGACGCACAATGCAATCGCTGAACAAACCACCAGCCAGTGTGTGACGGAATAATCATTAGGATAGAAGAGGGAGAGGAGAAAACCTCTTCTTGAGACTAAAGCCCAAGCCAGAGTGAAAGACCGCTTCCCGACCGACGCCTTGGTCGTGTTTCCTCGGCCAGCAGGGGGCCCCTTTAACACGCTCCCTGTTGGTCAGTCAGACGTAACACGGCCAAACTGTGTCTGTAGGCACGCTCTTCAAGGACACGATGAGGTTTTGCTGAGGATCAGCACGTAAGTCACCAAAGGTAGTGCCGAAGTATTGGCTGTGTGATTTTATGTGTGGAAAGGAAATTTTTGAATTGACAATAAAGCAGTCACGTTGCACCCTAGACTGCCAGTAGATTTCATACCTATAAACACTGCTCCGGTGTGTCGACGAGTAATTCTGTAATTTGGGTGGGCTGATGAGGGCTGAAATGCTTTATGATATAGAAAAGCTGTGTATGGTAAGGGGATTCTCCCTCTTCAATTTCTCATAGCGAAGTACAACTCGACACAACACAGAGAAGGTTTAGCTTCAGGCATGAATATTAGCGGAGACATGTTGACTGACCTAGTGGAGTTGGACAATGACGTCTTACTCGCAGAATTCTTAGTAGATGATAAGGAATTGAAATTAGTTATTGTGGAAATAACGTTGCAATGTGTTAGAAGACTGTGAAAACTGAAACGGCATTTGGAAATGGCTGTTGCCATCTTTAGAAAGGATAACTTAACGACGTTAGGTGACCAGATTGCCCGAGCAACAACTGCGAGAATATGTTATATTATGTTGACCAGGATGGAGAAAAGTTATGCGACACGAAGGAGCATATGTAAACCACAGGTTCTAATGAAATGTACCATTTAAAACTTGTCAAAATACCACAATAGCTGCTATGTTAAAGTCCTCCAAAATAATTCCATTCATCGAGTTTTAGTATAACATACAAAGGTCGTTTCAAAAATTATGCACACTGTAAGTTCAAACCGGATGAGATAATTTATTTTACGAAATAATTATTCGGGCATTCAATATAATCTCCATTCTTACTTCTGACAGGGCCTCAACGTTTTGACAACTTCTGTATTCTGTACACAATTCCCAGGAGAAGTTCCATACTGTGATCGTATCCACGTAAGTCGCTTGGAGAAAAGTTGGCATGGAGCCTGCAGTATTCAATCGCAAAGCAATTTGCGTATAGCATCGTCAAAGTGAGAGTGCGGGGATTACAGTAAACTGGCAGTGGTGCATCGGAAACAAGTTACTCGACACCCAGGAGAAGTTCCACACGGTGACCCTAGCTGTGTTATTCGCTTGGAGAAAAGTCGGCATGGAGCCTGTAGTATTCAAGCCCGACACAGTTAGTGTGTTGCACCATCAATGTGAGGTTTCGGGGGTTAAAGTAAACGGGCTGTGGTGAATTGAAAACAAGCTACTTGACTCCCAGGAGAAGTTCCATACAGTTGTAGTATCCGCATTAGTCATTTGTAAAAAAAAGTCGGCATGGAGCCTGTAGTATTCAGTCGAGAAGCAATTTGTGTGTATCATCGTCAACATGGGAGTGCGAGGGTTACAGTAAACTGGCAGTGGTGCATCGGAAACAAGTTAGTTGACTCATAGGGGAACTTCGGTACAGTGACCATAGCTGTGTTAGTCTATTGGAGAGCAGTCGGAAAGGAGACTGAAGTATTCAATCGCGACGCAATTTCTTTGTTGGATCATAAAGTTAGCTAGGGTTACAGTAAACAGGTAGTGGTTGTTTGAAACAAACTACTTGACTCCCAGGGGAAGTTTCATAGCCGGCCGTGGCGGCTGAGCGGTTCTAGGCGCTTCAGTCTGGAACCGCGCAGGTTCTAATCCTGTCTCGAGGATGGATGTGCGTGATGTCCTTAGGTTAGTTAGTATTAAGTAGTTCTAAGTTCTAGGGGGCTGATGACATCTGATGTTAAGTCCCATAGTGCTCAGAGCCATTCCGTATGGGGAAGGTTGCCATGTTGGTCGTTTGGCGACAAGTCAGCAAGGAGCCTGAAGTATCCAATTGCGAAGGAATTTCTGTGACGCATCGTCAACATGAGGGTGCTAGGATTACAGTAAACTTACATTGGAGCATTGGAAACAGGCTACTTGACTCCCAGGAGGAGTTGCATACGATGACCGTAGCCGTGTTGGTTGTTCGGAAAGACGACGCCAAGGAGCCTGAATTATTGAGTTTCGACGCATTTTCTTTGTAGAATTCTCAATATGAGGATGCTAGGGTTACAGGAAACAAGCAGCGGTGGCTCGCAAACAATCTACTTCACTCCCAGGGGAAGTTCCCTATGGTAACCACAGCAGTATATGTCGCTAGGAAATAAGTTGGCAAGGATCCTTAAGTATTCAATCGCGACGAAATTTCTGATATGCTTAGTCAATATGAAGGTGCTAATGTTACAGTAAAGATCCAGTGGTGCTTCGGAGACAAACTAGTTGACACTCAGGGGAAGTTCCGTATGATGAACATAACCACGTTAGTCACTTAGGGAGACGTCGGCAAGGAACTCGAAGTATTCAATCGGGATGCAATTTCTGTGTTGGATCGTCATTATGAAGGTGCTAGGGATATAGTAAACTATCAGTGGTGCATCGGAAACAAGCTACTTCACTTACAGAGAAAGTTCACTATGGTGACCGTAGCCACGTTAGTCTCTTGCAGTGAAGTCAGCATGGCGCCTGGAGTAGTAAATCGTAACGCAATTAGTGTGTTGTATCGTCAATATGAGGCAGCTAGTGTTACAGTATACCGGCAGTGGTTAATCGGAAACCTTCTAGTTGAGCCCTATGGGATGTTCCATACAGTCACCGTAGGAGTGTTATTCGCCTCGAAACAAGACGGCATGTAGCCTGAAGTATTCAGTCTCGACTCAATTCCTATGTTCCGTTCTCCATATGAGAGAGCTAGGGTTACAGTAAACAGGCTGTGGTGCAATGGAAACAATATACTTGACTCATAGGGTAGGTTTTTTATGATTACCATAGCCGTTTTATTCGCTTGGAGACAAGTCTGCCAGGAGCCTGAAGTATTCAATCACGACGGAATTTCTGTGTTCCGTCTTTAATATGAGAGAGCTACGGTTACAGTAAGCTGGCTGTGGTGCAACAGAAACATGCTACTCAACTCCCAGAACAAGTACTGTGCGATGACTTTAGCCGTGTTATTCACTTGCAAGGAAACCGGCGAGGAGCGTGTAGTATCTAATCATGTCAAAATGTTTGTGTTTCATCGAATATATCAGGATGCTAGGATTACAGTAAACTTGCAGTGATGCGTCGCAAACAAGAAACTTGTCTCCATGCAGTGACCATAGCAGTCTTATTCGCTTGGTGAGAAGTCAGCAATAAGCCTGATGTATTCGGTCGCAACGCACCTGGGAGTCAAGTAGTCCCTTCCCGATGAACTACTGCCAGTTTACTGTAACCCTAGCACCTTCATATTCAGGATGCAGCACTGAAATTGCTTCGCTATTGAATAGTTCAGGGTCCCTGCCAACTACTCTACAAAATGGTACAAATGTCTTTGAGCACTACGTGGTCATCACTCCCCTAGAACTTAGAACTACTTAAACCTAACTAACCTAAGGACATCACATACATCCATGCCCGAAGCAGAATTCGAACCTGCGACCGTAGCGGTCACACGGTTCCAGACTGAAGCGCCTAGAACCGCACGGCCACACCGGCCGGCAACAACTACTCTCTAAATGACAAACACGTCCACGGCCACTGTACGGAACTTATATAGGGAGTCAAGTGCCTTGTTCCGATGAACAACTGCCAGTTTACTGTAACCCTAGCACCCTCACATTGAAGATCCAACATAGAAATAGCGTCGCGATTCAATTCTTCAGGATAATTACCGAGTTCTCTCCAGGCGACTATCACAGCTACGGTCATTGTATAGAACTTCCCCTGGGAGTCACGTAACCTGTTTACGATGCACCACTGCCAGTTTACTGTAACCCTAGCCCTCATATTGACGATGCAACACAGAATCTGCTTCGCAATTGAATAGTTCAGGCTCTTTGTCTACTACTCTCGTAGTGTCTAACAAATCTATGGTCACTGTAACGGATTTAAACTGGGAGTGAAGTAGTTTGTTTCCAATGCAACCCTGCCAGTTTACTGTAACCCTAGCGAACTCGAATTCAAAATGCAACACAGAAATGTCGCTGTGACCGAATACTTCAGGATCCTTGTCGACTTCTTTCCGATTGCCTAAAACGCCTACGATCACTATACGGAATTACCCCTGCGACTCAAGTAGAACCTTCCCGATGCTCCACTGCCAGTTTACTGTGACGCTAGCACCCTCATATCAGTCGTGATGGAAATTCAGGCTTCTCTCCAAGTGACTAACATGGCTAAAGACATCGTAAAAAACTTCTCCTGGGAGTCAAGTAGATTGTTTCCGTTGCACCACTGCCAATTTACTCCCTAACCCTAGCCCCCACATATTGACGATACAGCACAGAAATTCTGTCCCGTTGGTAACTATATTCTCCTTGCCAACAACTCTTCAAGTGATCCTTGCCGACTTGCCATGCGACTATCACAGCTACGATCATTATACAGAACTTTCACTGGGAGTCAAGTAGCTTGTTTTCGATTCACAACTGACAGTTTACTGTAATCTTAGTATACCCATATTCACGAGTCAACACAGAAATTGTGTTCCTATTGAATACTTCAGGATCGTTGTCGACTTCTTTCCGAGCGAGTTATACGGCCACAATCACCTTAGTTTGTTTATGATGGACCAATGAAAGTTTACTGCAACCCTAGGTCCCTCATATTGCAGATGCAACACAGAAATTGCTTCGATATTGAATACTTCAGGCCCCTTGCCGACTTCCATCCAGGGGACTAACACAGCTACAGTCACAGTACGGAAAATCTCCTGGAAGATAATATCTTGTTTCCGATGCCCCACTGCAAGTTTACTGCAAACCTAGCACCCTGATATTAACGATGCAACAAAGAAATTGCGTCGTGATTGAATACTGCAGGCTTGAAGCCAGCTTCTCTCCAAAGGAATAACACAGCTACGGTGACCTATGTAACCTCTGCCAGGAGTCGAGTAGCTTGTTTCCGCCGCGGCACTGTCAGTTTACTGTATACCTCGCACACTAACATTGACGATGCAGCTTAGAAATTGCCTCGCGAATTAATACTACAGACTCCATACCGAATTCTCACCAAGCGAATAACGCAGATACGGCAACCTCTAACAGGAGTCAAGTAGTTTCTTTCGGATGCACCACAGCTAGTATACTGTAAGCCATGTAATCTCACATTGACGATGCAACACAGGGATGAATCGCGAATAAATACTACAGGATCCATGCAGACTTCCTTCCAAGTGACTAACGCAGCTACGGTCACCGCATTGAACATCTCCTTGGAGTCATATAGCTTTTTTCCGATGCAAAATTACCACAGGCAGCAAGCGGACTTCTCTCAGAGCGTCTAACGTGGCTATGGACACCGTATGCAATTTCTCCTGGTAGTGAAGTACCATGTTTCTGACGCAGCATGGTCAGTTTCCTGTAACCTCCACCCCTCACATTGATTATGCAACACAGAAATTGCATCGCAATTGAGGACTACTGTTTCCATGCTGACTTCACTGCAAGCGACTAATGCAGATAGGCCCACTATACGGAACTTCTCCCGGGAGTTCCATATAGAATCCTAAGGAAATTCAATTCGAAAACGAAGGAAGTAGTTTGCAGTACGTTTGTTCGCCCACTGCTTGAATACTGCTCAACAGTGTGGGATCCGTACCAGATAGGGTTGATAGAATAGATAGAGAAGATCCAACAGAGAGAAGCGCGCTTCGTTACACAATCATTTAGTAATCGCGAAAGCGTTACGGAGATGATAGATAAACTCCAGTACGGGCTTTTGTTAAAGCTTCGAGAACATACCTCCACCGAGGAGTCAAGCAGTATATTGCTCCCTCCTACGTATATCTCGCGAAGAGACCATGAAGATAAAGTCAGAGAGATTAGAGCCCACATAGAAGCATACCGACAATCCTTCTTTCCACGAACAATACGAGATGGAGTAGAAGGGAGAACCGATAGAGGTACTCAGGGTACCCTCCGCCACACACCGTCAAGTGACTTGCGGAGTATGGATGTAGATGTAGATGTAGAGTCAAGTAGCTTGTTTCTGATGAAGCACTGCCAGTTTCCTGTAACCCTTGCACCCTCACATTGATGATGCAATATACACTCCTGGAAATGGAAAAAAGAACACATTGACACCGGTGTGTCAGACCCACCATACTTACTCCGGACACTGCGAGAGGGCTGTACAAGCAATGATCACACGCACGGCACAGCGGACACACCAGGAACAGCGGTGTTGGCCGTCGAATGGCGCTAGCTGCGCAGCATTTGTGCACCGCCGCCGTCAGTGTCAGCCAGTTTGCCGTGGCATACGGAGCTCCATCGTAGTCTTTAACACTGGTAGCATGCCGCGACAGCGTGGACGTGAACCGTATGTGCAGTTGACGGACTTTGAGCGAGGGCGTATAGTGGGCATGCGGGAGGCCGGGTGGACGTACCGCCGAATTGCTCAACACGTGGGGCGTGAGGTCTCCACAGTACATCGATGTTGTCGCCAGTGGTCGGCGGAAGGTGCACGTGCCTGTCGACCTGGGACCGGACAGCAGCGACGCACGGATGCACGCCAAGACCCTAGGATCCTACGCAGTGCCGTAGGGGACCGCACCGCCACTTCCCAGCAAATTAGGGACACTGTTGCTCCTGGGGAATCGGCGAGGACCATTCGCAACCGTCTCAATGAAGCTGGGCTACGGTCCCGCACACCGTTAGGCCGTCTTCCGCTCACGCCCCAACATCGTGCAGCCCGCCTCCAGTGGTGTCGCGACAGGCGTGAATGGAGGGACGAATGGAGACGTGTCGTCTTCAGCGATGAGAGTCGCTTCTGCCTTGGTGCCAATGATGGTCGTATGCGTGTTTGGCGCCGTGCAGGTGAGCGCCACAATCAGGACTGCATACGACCGAGGCACACAGGGCCAACACCCGGCATCATGGTGTGGGGAGCGATCTCCTACACTGGCCGTACACCACTGGTGATCGTCGAGGGGACACTGAATAGTGCACGGTACATCCAAACCGTCATCGAACCCATCGTTCTACCATTCCTAGACCGGCAAGGGAACTTGCTGTTCCAACAGGACAATGCACGTCCGCATGTATCCCGTGCCACCCAACGTGCTCTAGAAGGTGTAAGTCAACTACCCTGGCCAGCAAGATCTCCGGATCTGTCCCCCATTGAGCATGTTTGGGACTGGATGAAGCGTCGTCTCACGCGGTCTGCACGTCCAGCACGAACGCTGGTCCAACTGAGGCGCCAGGTGGAAATGGCATGGCAAGCCGTTCCACAGGACTACATCCAGCATCTCTACGATCGTCTCCATGGGAGAATAGCAGCCTGCATTGCTGCGAAAGGTGGATATACACTGTACTAGTGCCGAAATTGTGCATGCTCTGTTGCCTGTGTCTATGTGCCTGTGGTTCTGTCAGTGTGATCATGTGATGTATCTGACCCCAGGAATGTGTCAATAAAGTTTCCCCTTCCTGGGACAATGAATTCACGGTGTTCTTATTTCAATTTCCAGGAGTGTAGAAATTGCGTCACAACAAAATGCCACTGGTTCCATGCCGACTTCTATCCAAGCGAATAATGCGGCTATGGTCACGGTATGGATCTTCTCCTGGGAGTCAGGCAGCATGTTTCCGATGCAGCACTGCCATATTACTGTAACCCCTACTCCATATCATGATGCAACATAGAAATTGCGTCGCATTTGAATACAACAGACTCCAATCTGTCTCCTCACCAAGCGAGTGACGTAGCTAAGCCAATTTCTTCTGGGAGTAAAGTAGCTTCTTTCCGATGGACCACTACCAGCTTATTGTATCCCCGCACACTGACCTTGACGATGCAACACAGAAGATTCGTCGCGACTGCGTACTACAGGCTCCATGCCGACTTCTTTCCAAATTACTAATGCAGCTACAGTCACTTCACCTGGGAGCCAATAGCTTGTTTCCAGTGCACCACTGTTACTTTACTGTAACTGTGGCAACCTCACATTGAAGAAGCAACACAGAAATTGCGTATCGATTGAATACTGCAGGCTGCATGTCGACTTCTTCACAAGCGACTAACATGGCTATTATCCCCGAATTTAACTTTACCTGTGATTAAAGATAGGTTGTATCCGATGCGCCACTGCCAGTGTACTGTAACCCTCGCACCCTCACTTTGAGAATGCAACACAAAAATTTCGTCGTGACTGAACACTACAGGCTCTATACCTTCTTCTCTCAAAGCGACTACTGTTAGAGTAAACAGGCAGTGCTGCATGAGAAACAAGGTACTTTACTTCCATTAGAAGTTCCATACGTTGACCATTGACACGACAGTCGCTTGAAGAGAAGTCCCCATGCAGCCTGTAGTATCCAACCGTGACGAAAGTTCTATGTTGCATGGTCAATGTGAGTGTGCATCGCAAAGAACCTGCGTGCCTCACAGGATATGTTCAATACTGTGACCATAGATGCGGTAGTTGCTTGGAAAGAAGTCGTCATGGAGCCTGTAGTATTTATTCGCGACGCATCGCTGTGTTGCATCGTCTGTGTGAGATTGCATGAGTTACGGTAAACTAGCAGTGTTGCATCGGAAAGAAGCTACTTGACTCCTAGGAGAAGCTGCCGTATCCTCTTTACTCGCTTGGTTAGAAGTCGGTACGGATTTTGTAGTGTAAAATCGCGACGCAATTTCTATGTTCCAACATCAATGTTAGGTTGGGAGGGTTACAGTAAACTGGCAGTGCTGCTTTGGAAACAAGCTACTTGACTCCCAGCATAAGTTAAAAATGGTGACCGTAGCCGCGTTATTCCCTTGGAGATAAGTTGGCATGGATCCTGTAGTATTCAATCGCAATTCAATTTCTATACTGCATCGTCAATCTGAAGGTTGATTACAGAAAACTGGCAGAGGATCATCGGAAAGAAGCTCCTTGCTTCCCAGGAGAAGCTCCATACGGTGATCGTAGCCGTGTAGTCGCTTCCACAGAAGTCGGCATGGAGCCTGTAGTTTTCAATCGCATTACAATTGGTGTGTTGGATCAGCAATGTGGGGGTGCGAAGGTTACATTGACTGGCAGTGGTGCATCGGAAACATGCTACTTTACTCCGAGGTGAAGTTTGATACAGTGACCGTTGCCGCGTTGGTTGCTTGGAGGGCAATTGGCATGGAGCCTGTAGTATTCAGTCGTGACGAAACTCCTGTGTTGCACCGTCAATGTGAGGGTGCGAGATTTACAATAGTCTTGCAGTGGTGCATGGGAAACAAGCTACTTGACTCCCAGGATAATTTCCATATGTTTAGCGTAGCCATGTTGGTTGCTTGGAGAGAATTCAGCACGGCGCATGAAGTACAAAATGTCGACCCAGTTTGTGTGTTGTATCGTCAGTGTGAGGTTGTGAGGGTTAGAGGAAACTGCCAGTGGTGCATCGGAAACAATATCATTTTTTATTAAATCTTTATTTCAAACTACGACATGATACATGAGCAGCCCACCACCTAATACATTAGTGGGTCCTAATTTATACTCATGATTACAGTTCCTGCAGCAATTGTTAGTTAGTTACTTGGTATGTTAATTGTTTTACTGCCACTATGGGCCATGAAAGTCCTACCAGTGTTAGTTCTACTATTAATCTACTGTACCTGCAGCGTTACATGCGCGCCAGCGTTTTATAAACCTACTTTTTTGGCCGTGCCCACCTAGCTAACCCCAGTGGGCATGCCCCTGGCACCGAGTTGGCCCAAGATGTTTTGAGTCACTGCAGGCTTATACTAATGGTGTTATCCTAACTTATGCTACGTCTTAACCTAATTCTCATCCTACTGTCAAATCCGGTGTGTGTTCTATTCGGTCTGAGTGTACACCCACCTCCTAGCCCTAGACGCGGCGGATCGCAGCCATGAGGCGGCTGGCTAATTTCACAGCTCGGTGGAAAGGAACAGGTGCACAGTCTAATAGGGTTTAAGTCTGTTTTAGTCTGTTATCGATTGTTCCTTAGGTATCCGTTTAGTTCTTTCCTAGATATCTCATTAGCAAGATTGTTTAAGATTTAGAAATAGTCCTCATGCCTGAGCAGATGGTACGTGTCATGATTTGGTAATTGTAGTCTTAGATGTAATATGACGTCGTCGAAGAGGTGGCACTCATGCATTACATGGTCTGGGGTGCCCTGTGGCGCCCCACAGTCAGACGATGGTGTAGCCCGTTTCCCAAACCGGCATAGGTATGCTGTGTAGGGTCCATGTCCAGCAAAGACCGCATCTCGTGGTCGTGCGGTAGCGTTTTCGCTTCCTACGCCCGGGTTCCCGGCTTCGATTCCCGGCGTGGTCAGGGATTTTCTCTGCCTTGTGATGGCTGGGTGTTGTGTGATGTCCTTAGGTTAGTTAGGTTTAAGTAGTTCTAAGTTCTAGTGGACTGATGACCATAGATGTTAAGTCCCATAGTGCTCAGAGCCTTTTGAACCATTTTGTCCAGTAATAAAGTGCAGCAGTCCTCTTAATGGCTTGAAATGTTTGAGCTGGGGTCGCTCCTTGATATCAGGCAGCAGTTCGTGTGTTCGACGACCTGTTTCGTCACTATCCCATTGTTCCTGCCATAGCTCCTCCCCGTCGCCCCCCTCTCATGTTTAGTTTCAGATTTAGTGCCAAAGTGTTTCCCCACTAGTTCAACTATTTTATCCCTTTTCCCCTTTTTTGGCCAATAACATGCAGTCTCTTGCCATTTTTTTACCGTCCACATGTCTGGTCTTTTGCGCCGAACTGCGTCATAGAGTCGCTGGAGAACATCCCGATAGTGCTCCCCTGCCACATGAGAATACCGTCAACAAGAAAGTAGGAAGGCTAGAGGTGCACAGATTTTGGGTTCCCGTCCTGCAGCGAACGACCGTTGCAGGGTGCAAAGGGAGAACTGTACCAGAAATGCCCATGCAAAAGGCATTCGGCATTGGCGCGTCACGTATAAATAAACTGCGGCTGCGAGCTTGACTCCAATCCACCACCAGCAATGGAGAATAAAGGTAGGACAATGCCAGCCACTTGTGCTGCCGAAACGTACGTAAAATCATCAAACAAATGTCGGCCTAAAAACTCGAGACAGAAGTCAACATGGAGTTTGTCAACAGGTAGGCACAAAATCCTTAACAACTTTGTAACTTCTGTCATACTGCGACTTTTGGTCATGTGAATAGGCCGCCCATGCAGGCATACTACAAACCCCAAAATTATTAACGTTGTTTCCACATGATAGTAAATACGTGCCTCATAAACAGAGGCGAACATTAACCAGTCTACATGTTACTGAAATATTTTGCTGCTGAGTTTGAACTAAATAAAAGTGAATTACATCTGTACTATTGGCGCCATATCGTTACCGAAACTGTTACATCGAAAAAATCCTAAGTTAAACGTAACTCATCAGATGCAGATTAGAACAGTGTTAGGAAGTTGTTCCTGTAATAACCAACAGCAAGAAAAAAACAAAAACGATGGTCAACTGTATTTTAGCCTCAGATATACATATCAACCAAGCACAACTTAACAGCAAACAGTTTCATTTTCAGGTTGATTTTGCTAGGCTTATGACAGTGCTTTTCTTGGCCTTTATGGAGCACTCAGATGAAAATTGTTCGTCTGTTGCTGATGCTTGCTATTTTATCCTAACTCAACCTTTGGCTGGTGTCCATAGGAGACGAAACGTAACAGTCGGTGCCTCGTCGATCCACCGTGTCGACATCGGCATAGATACTCCGCAAGCCACCATACGATACTTGGCGGAGAGTACCCTCAACTCTACTTGTCATTTCCTTTCCTGTTCCACTCGCAGATAGAGCGAGGGAAAAACGTCGGTCTATGTGCCTTCATACGTATCCTAGTAACACGTATCTTATTTTCGTGTTTCTTACGCGAAATATATCTTGGCAGCCATAGAATCGTTCGGCAGCCAGATTCCAATATCTACTCTTTAAATTTTTTCAGTTGTTTTTCTCGAAAATAATGTCACCTTCCCTCCAGGAATTCCCATTTGAGTTCCCGAAGAATATCCGTAACACTACGTGTTATTCGAACCAACCGGTAACAAATCTAGCAGCCCTTCTCTGAATTGTGTCTTTCTCCAATTCGACCCGGGGCGGACCCCAAGGAGTCCATCAGTATTCACGGATAGATCGCACCAGCGTCCTATATGTGATCTCTTTTACAGGTGAACCACTCTTTCCTAAAATTCTCCCAATAAACCCAAGTCAACCATTCGCCTTCCCCACCACAGTTCTGATATGCTCGTTCCACCTGATACCCGCTTCGCACCGTTACGCCCAGATATTTAGACGACTTTATTGTGTCACGTAGGACACTAGCAATACTGCATCCGAACATTACAGGTTTGATCTTCCTACTCATCCGCATTACCTTAAATTTTCCACATCTAGGGCTAGCTGCCATTCATAAGAATTGGAAATTTCATCTAAGTCGTCTTATATCTTCTTATAGTCACTCAACTTCGACATCTCACCGTACACCACGGCGTTATGTTCATCACCAGACAACCGTAGATTGCTGCCCACCCTGTCGGCCAAATCATTTATGCATACACAGAACAACAGCGGTCCTATCACACTTCCCTCAGACACTCTTCACGATACCCTTGTCTGTGATGAACACTCGCCGTCGAAGACCATATACTGGGTTCCATTATTTAAGAAGTCTCGAGCCGCTCACATATCTGTGAACTAATTGCTTATGCTCGTACCTTCGTTAGCGGCCTTCAATCTGGCACCATGTCAAATACTTTCCGAAAATCTAAAAGTATAGAATCTGCTTCTTGCCCTTCATCCATAGATCTCAGTGTTCCACGTGAGAAAAGGGCAAGCTGACATTCGCACGAGCAACATTTTTAAACCCATGCTGATTCGTAGACGTAAGCTCCTCAGTCTCAAGAAACTTTATTATAATCTAACTAAGTACATGTTGAAGGACTCTTCAGCAAACAGGAGTTAAGGATATCGGTCTGCAATTTTGCGGGTCCATTCTTTTACCCTTCCTAAATACTGGAGTCATCTGGGATTTTTTCAGTCCCTTGCGAATTTGTGCTGGGTGAGAGATTCGCGATAAATGCAAGCTAGGTAAGGGACTGATACCGAACGCCGTAGAGTCTTCTTTGTAAAATCGAACTGAGGTTCCATCTGGACCTGTTGATTTATTTGCTTTCATATCTTTCATTTGTTTCTCGACGCCATGGGATGCTTATTGCCAAGTCTTTCATACGGGAGTCTGCCCTAAGGTATAATGGCGATATGTTTGTACTTTCTCCTAAGTGAACCTTCGGCTTTCGTTTTGCTCTCTTCAATTGCCACACCAGACTGCTCAACAAGGGATGAAATGGAAGCCTTAGACCGGCTTAGCGATATTAAGGAAGACCAGATTTTTTTCGGGTTCCCTGTCAGATCTTTTGCTAATGTGTGACACTGGTCGTTCTTGTATGTTTCACTCATAGATCTTTTCTATACTGACATTGCCAATAAGGTACGGCCTATTTGTAGCTACAAGGTCGAAGATATTTCGATTGCGTGTGGGCCGCCGAGCTAGCTGTTCAACACCATTCTCAGAAAATATATTCAAAAGTATTTCGCATGACGTCTGTCGGTCCCCCCTGCAATGAATCCATACACATCAAAGTCTATACTCGTCATGTTAAAGTCGCCTCAAATAGTATTGCTTGATCTGAATATTGACGCGCTACTGACCATGGACCAGACGTTGCGAGTGATCCTTGTGGTGAAGTCTCAATAGTTTCCCAAACCACCATTCCGCCTCCACTGTCAGATTTTACCTGTTCGTACGCGGCTCTGATGGACAGCTTTAATCCTTACGAAAACGACTGATTCTCATTACAGTTCCTTCGTTGACAATACACGAAATGTTCTGTGTACCTCTCTTTGGATACATATATATTTTTGTACACTGAGACAACAATTTGCATACAGATTTACGCATTACGTTAACTGCTCTGGACATCACATAATTGTAATTTGATGTGCATATGTGCCGGTGTCATAGATTATCAAACAAGTCCAAATCATAGGTCTAATTCGGCGTTCTGTAACTATACTATAGTTTGGTTGTACATAATTCTTGAAACACACAAGACTGCATAGCATAGAGCACCATCACATTCCTTGGGACACATTTAGAACATACATATTTCATGCTCTTACACTGCATTAACAGCACAACAAATGGTACTTCCTACGGCACACGTAAGGAATCTCGCATGTTAAATGTAGAAGATGATACTTGCTAATGAGAAACTGAATAACGAGAGACCAATTTTAATATCTAGCCCTGCCCTTCGCGCAGCCGATGGGCATGGCCGGTAATGATAAGTATTCTATAGATGACTGGGCATCAGACAGTATGTTGAGACGGGATGATACATGGTTAAATAGTAAAATATAATGTTAGAAATACGTAGGGTAGAGGGTGATGCCAGTCTCACAGAAATCCTTCTGATGCTATTCTGCGTCAACTTACAACTTTGTATTACTTTATAAGGTAAAGGATTATACTCGAATTTGTGGCTGCTCGGAGTTGGGGGAGTAGAGCCCCAAGTAAAGTTGTGACATGTGCTGTTTCGGGAACTTTTCGCCGGGTTCTCTGCCTTGTACTGTGGCTGACCTGTTGAACACTCACTCTTTCGCTTTGAGTGTATGAAATCGTGCCAGGGCCGTTGTTGTGTGGAGCCTGCGCTGGGGCACGGAGTGCTGTATATCCATTACCACAATGAAATTCAGCCGGGGTCGGCCAGTAGGGCCACGGCGTGTGGTGGCATTCACGGCCCAAAGTAAAATGAGCATGGTGCGTCGAATTTGGATAAATGGAGATGTCTGCTAAATTATCTATTAACGGTTGTCGAGCACACTCTGAGTGGATGGACAGCTTGCTCATGGAATGTTTTTGTGGAGGCTCGACAGTGCAGCATTTTGAAAACGGCGAGCATAGGTCAGTTTGCATATAAATGATTTCTCACACCCACCGTGAGCTAACTGGTTGAAAATGGTGCTCTCCCCTAACATCGTCAGCTACTTGCGCAGAGTTACAGGTTTTGAAAAATTATATTGTTCTTTGGAAACTGTAAAATCGCAGTGGCAAGTAGCATGCAGTTTCATTTGTATCTTATCAATTTAAAATGAGTTCTAGCTCATTTAATTCGCAATTGTCCCTACTCTTAATGAGTCCGAGAACGGAGCGGCTAAAAGCTAGTGTAGCTTGTAACACTATTATCGATATTATCTTAATTGTCTTATCTAACCTCTTTTCTTGTAGTTAACGTGACTTCTGTATAACCAAACTCTTTCGTGTAACATCTGTGTAAATGTTTTATTAATTATTTTTGACCATTTATGCAATTGTAATTAATCTACGGATATTTATTCAAAAGTAATATACTGTAAGATGATGGAAATGTTAAAACTTTACTTGTAATACTGGTTCATGCATAAGGCATGAAGGTTTGTAATGATGTAAAACACGGAGGTAAGCCCCCCTGCAACGAAACTGACTAGGCGGGAATAGGAAAGGTGGATCTGGCGGTCGGACTACAAGACTCTTTTGTGCCAGGAATCACTCCGTGGCTAGCAGCAAGGTGTTTGCGTCCTGTGTACTGAACGATGCGAAGAGAGAAGTACGATTATATAATATGGCCTCGGATGTGGACCTAATTCGTCTTCTTATGTGTGGCATACTTTGGCTGGCTCTGTACTCCGAAAAACTGACGCTAAAGAGAGAATTTTCAGAGCTAGTTACACAGCAAGAGCCATGGATACTTTTTCCGTCTTTTTTGAATAGCACAAAAGACCAACATTGCCACCATCTTCATCCCAAATCACCACTTGAGCACTGTACAACTGCATGAACTAGTTATGGCAGTTGTTTTTCAATAATAAGTTTGTCTTCATTAAACTTTGTGTTGAGCACCCGTATTTTATACTTAGTCTTTTACCTAGACAGGGTCCTATCCCAAATGCTACGATGTTTCCGAGTATCCTATTTTATTAAGCTGAAAATTCATTTCAGTAAACTTTCACTACGGTCAATAAACTTTGTGAAGTATTAGTTTTCATAATTATTCAGTTAGTATAAGTTTTGAGGGTTTTGAAGTACGCCGCATATTTTTTGTAAAAAGATAGTTAAAGTTTCAAATGGTTCAAATGGCTCCGAGCAGTATGGGACCTAACTTCTGAGGTCGTCAGTCCCCTAGAACTTAGAACTACTTAAACCTAACTAACCTAAGGACATCACACACATCCATGCCCGAGGCAGGATTCGAACCTGCGATCGTAGCGGTCGCTCGGTTCCGTACTGTAGCGCCTAGAACCGCTCGGCCATTCCGGCCGGCAGTTAAAGTTTCGCCAAAGTTCAGTTGCGAAGGAAACAGTTATAACATTCAGCCTAAAGATTGTTCTTGTTGAAATCTCTGTACAGTATCTCATTTACAAGCTAGAATGGTGTTAACCCAGAATAGTTACTGGCTAGTAGAATTTGAAATGCTAACATAAGGATTATTATTGTACAGGTGTGGAAGTAACAGTGTACAGTTTCACGTGTATGTTGTTAATAGCGTTATTCATACTGTGTCTGGACTAAAATGTTCAGCATTGATGCGAGTGTACTCATACATTTGTTTCTAATTGTTGAGCCTGATTTAAATGGTAATCAACATGTACAACTTTCATTCTTATAACCTGCGAGTTCTATAGCAAGCAAATAGCTAGGACTGTGCAAATTGTAGTAGGTTCAGGTATTACATGTCCCACGTGAGGTAAACGGTATAAGGAAGTGAATACCCCTTGAGAATAGACATAATTATCAGTATGAAAGATACAATTACTTGAAAACTATTGCTATGGTCGTAATTTCCAATACCTAAACTGAGAAAAGAACCCCTTGTCAAAGTTGGTAGTACTCCACCATTAATAATCATTAGCTTCGTACTGTAAGGCACAGATAATGAGTGTTCGAGAGTCAGCTGTTGCCTAAACGTATCGACACTACTCCTGTGTAGTTCATGCCAAGTCACTGGTACATTACTTGCTAAATCGCGCTGCTGTCTTGTATCTTATATGTAAAACAGACTTGCAGTATCCAAAGCCAATTCAATAGGCAAGTTTCTGGATGAACCACGTCAGTGCTTAGTACAACTTTGCCTACGTAGGCTGGCGGCCGTGTCCTTTTACACAATTGCAGTTTACTATTACTAATAAAGCCTTGATTCGATTCCCGTTTTTTCTGCTACTGCTTCTCGGCAACATAAATCTTTAGAGAAACGAGAATATATCGCTATGTTTGCTTTTCACACGATCACGATCAAATAAATATCCTTTCCCAGTTTGGACAAGAAGAGAATAGAAGCTTTCGAAACGTGGTGCTACAGAAGAATGCTGAAGATTAGATGGGTAGATCACGTAACTAATGAGGAGGTATTGAATAGGATTGGGGAGAAGAGAAGTTTGTGGCACAACTTGACTAGAAGAAGGGATCGGTTGGTAGGATATGTTTTGAGGCATCAAGGGATCACAAATTTAGCATTGGAGGGCAGTGTGGAGGGTAAAAATCGTAGAGGGAGACCAAGAGATGAATACACTAAGCAGATTCAGAAGGATGTAGGTTGCAGTAGGTACTGGGAGATGAAGAAGCTTGCACAGGATAGAGTAGCATGTAGAGCTGCATCAAACCAGTCTCAGGACTGAAGACCACAACAACAACAACAACAGGATTAGCATTACCGGTGTATTGCTAATTTAGTAGTAGCCGGAAGTCGTATAAAGTATTTAAAATTTTAGGTCCGAGCAGTTAATTTTTGTTGCTGTATTTGTGAGCTTTGTTTATGTTTTCATTTGCTTTGTGAATAATTTTTTAACCTCCTGTATATCTCTTCAAGTTTAAGAAGACTGCCGGCCGCGGTGGTCTCGTGGTTCTAGGCGCGCAGTCCGGAACCGCGCGACTGCTACGGTCTCAGGTTCGAATCCCGCCTCGGGCATGGATGTGTGTGATGTCCTTTGGATAGTTAGGTTTAAGTAGTTCTCAGTTCTAGGGGGCTGATGACCACAGCTTTTAAGTCCCATAGTGCTCAGAGCCATTTGAACGATTTTTAAGAAGACCGCTCCAGTAAGGCAGGAAATCCGAGCTCGAGTCCCGGTCCGGTACAATTATTCACTGTCGTTATTTCCTTGTACGGCTGATGCTTATCCCTATCGTTAACTGCGAATACATTTGAAACATTTCATAATGGCTGTAGTTGCACAGTGGCTGTTCCTTCATACGGACACACATGTCCGAAGGAACATTGCATCATTCTTCTGAACAACACAGCCACGGCACATCAAGAGGTAAGTCATTCTACATTCATTCATTCATTCCTCTATATAGCTACAGAATGATAATCAGCATAATGAGATGATTGTACACTGGAGGTCTGAAGGTAGCTGCTATCTCCTTTTCACCTCTTGACGTGGTACAGATTCTTAAAAAAATGGCTCTGAGCAACATGGGACTTAACAAAAAAATTCAAATGGCTCTGAGCACTATGGGACTTAACTGCTGTGGTCATCAGTCCCCTAGAACTTAGAACTACTCAAACCTAACTAACCTAAGGACATCACATACATCCATGCCCGAGGCAGGATTCGAACCTGCGACCGTAACGGCGCGGTTCCAGACTGTAGCGCCTAGAACCGCTCGGTCACTCCGGCCGGCTGGGACTTAACATCTGAGGTTATCAGTCCCTAGAACTTAGAACTACTTAAACCTAACATCACGCATATCCATGCCCAAGGCAGGATTCGAACCTGCGACAGTAGCAGTCGCGCGATTCCGGACTGAAGCGCCTAGAACCGCCTTTCTTCTTTTTTTTATATATATGAAGAGGAAGAGAAAAATTTCTGTGTTCACTCATGCGTGAACCCGTGTTCTTTCACATCGCATACCCGCGCGCTAACCACATTTTTTATGATAATGATACTAATAATAATACTTTTTTACGACGATTACCACTTTTTATTTTTTATTTTTTTTGTCTTTTTTTTATATGTAGGTCAGGGGGGCAGAGTGGGCAGGGGTCGTACTTGGAGGCCTGGCCACGCTGTCCCCGTCTCCTGACATGATAAGGGAGAGGCAGCAGGAATGAAACATTGTACATTGTAATTTTTTGTTAGTAACAATAATATTTTATTTATTCATTTAATTTTAATGTCCCAAAAGGAAAATAATATATAAAAAAGAAGGGAAAGAAATATAGGGCCGAATTGACATCTTCGTCACTTCACTGGGAGTAAATCCTATCCCTCGATCCAACGTAAACCTGGGACTCCCCACCGCTTCGGGGGGTTATGAAACATGCTGCCTAGAAAGTTCGCAAACGCGTTTTATATTTAGAGTGGCGTCGGATGATTTCGTGTTGTTCTAGTAGATAATGCCAATAGTCCATGCCCGATATCAAGGTCCGCGAGAGCACGTAGTGTGATGCGTGTCCTCCAATCCATCGGATTGCCGAAGTTTTTAGTGAGGGGAAAAAGACAGGGTCAGGGAAAAATAAAGCGTCCGTAGTGACCGTTGATTCGCCGGTGCGTCGGAGGAGGGCCATGATGCGTTGCGTCAGCCGCCAGACATCCTTTGCCCCACCGCACTGCAGAGAATGTTCGTCGGTGTTCTGCATGCCACATATAAGGCAGAGCGAGGAATCTACCATGCGAATGTCGTACAATCGTTGGCGGTTGACTGTCTTGCGGTTGATTAATGTATACCATGACCATCGCGCTGCTGTGGTGAGGAGAGATGTATGGACAGCTCGCCAAATCTGTCGCCAGTTTCGTGTTGGCTATTTAAGTTCGACAACATTGCTGCCATGATGACGCCGCAAGTATCGATATATCTCACGGGTAGAGGGGATTCTTGTAGAAGGTATCTGTAACTGAAAATAACTACAATCAACAAAAAATCACGCGACGTGAGAAAACGAGGGCGAAATTGTGCCTACCGCCACCGGTGGTTCAAAGAACGTGGGAAGAAGCACATCGAGGATGGCCGACGTGATGGTGATTTGCCGTTAGTTCCAAGTTCGTAGCGTCGCTCGCAGGTATAGATCTAGAGCCTTGTTCCGCACATCCGTGAGGTTAAGTCCTCTAGAATGGTGTGGGAGAGTTAAAGTCTCGTATTTGATTTTAAACAACATTCCTTGGCTGACATAGTATCCAAAGGCCGCCATTAATCTGTCAGCAATACCATGTGGCATTGGCAGTACCTGTGCCAAGTGCGGTAGTCGCGAGGCCAGGTGAACATTAGTGTAGTCCACCCTTTGGAGCAGGTCATGCGTTCGGAGTGAATTGTTGCGTATGTGCAGTCGGACGTTCTGGAGGAGACGTCGATAGCTCGCCGCCGCTGATTGCCGTAGCGATCGGGTGAACAAGACACCTAAGCATCGCAAGATGTCCACCGTAGTAAACGGACTGTGCTGAGCGTCCAGCCCTCGACCGATGTGCATGATCTTGGTTTTATTCGTGTTGACCCTGCTTCCCGCAGCTACTCCGTACGTAGTAAGAAGGGTAACCACCTTACTTACTTCGTTCTCCGACCGGACGAGTATCATCAAGTCATCGGCATATGTACGACACGTGAAGGAGCTCGCACGGAGTAGGACGTCTATTAGAGTCCGTCTAAGAGTCTGCATCAATGCTTCGAGCGCTATTGTAAACAGTATCATCGACAAGGGACATCCTTGCCTAACTGAGCTGCAAACAGGAATCGTTCCTACCTCCCTGCCATTGACTCTCACCGTCGAAGAAGCGCCGCGAAGGTGGCCCATGAGGACGGTAATAAAATCCTGCGGTATCGCCATGCGTCGCATGGTCGAGTCAAGGAAATCATGGTTGATCCTGTCAAAGGCACGATCAAAATCCACCGATACGAACGCCGCTCTCTTGCGACAAGCTTCCGTCAGGGAAATTACGTCACGGTATTCGCCGAGGATAGAATGTATGTAGCTCTGAACCCCTAGACAAGCCTGGTCTGGTGGTATTGTCTGGGATATTACAGTCTTGAGCCTTGCCGCCAACATTCGCGCAAAGATCTTATAATCAGTATTGAGCATCGTGAGCGGTCTGAATTGATGGGCGCTGACACTCGCAGTCGATTTCGGTAGTGGTACAAGCAGTCCCGCCATGAACTGCGACGGAACATCCGTGTCAGGGCTCAATAACTCATTATACATCAATACCAACCGGAACATCATTAAATCCGCAAATGCGCGATAAAATTCGAGTGTCAACCCATCTGGCCCAGGGGATTTATGCACCGCACCCTTCGCGAGTGCGCCGTGCGCCCCGGATGTCATCTTCCGTTAGGGTTCTAATAGCACCTCTGCATCCGGACCATCCACCTCCGTTTGCATCTGCCGCAAAACTTCTTCTCCTGTCCGATTGTCCATCGGCGTCCCAGTGAAAAGGGGGCGGTAATGCTCCAGAAACTCAGCAGAAATGTCCTGTTGTGACGTCAAGGGACGACCATCGTCATCATGGAGCAATGTAATTAGGGATAGGCGATTACGCGCATGTCCCTTGGACACATGATGCATGCTAATACGTTCTCCATTGACGTTGTCCAAGCACCGAGCACGGATCGAAAGTCCCGCCAGTCGACGTCTCGTGATCGATAAAATGCAGGCCTGAATGCGACGGACTTCCGCTTGACGCTCGGGCGATGGGGCCCTGGAGGTCAGGTCGTGGAGCACCATGTAGTAATAATCAAGTGTATCTCGGAGCCATTTCGCTTTTTCAAAAATGGTTCAAATGGCTCTGAGCACTATGGGACTCAACACCTTAGGTCATAAGTCCCCTAGAACTTAGAACTACTTAAACCTAACTAACCTAAGGACATCACACACATCCATGCCCGAGGCAGGATTCGAACCTGCGACCGTAGCAGTCCCACGGTTCCGGACTGCGCGCCTAGAACCGCGAGACCACCGCGGCCGGCTTTCGCTTTTTCCTTGCCATACGTTGTGAGAGCTCTTTGTATCGGCGGTTTTGCACACTGCAGCCACCATTAAAGAACCGTACGGTGCATCGGCAGACGGCGAGTGCAAGTCTGCCATGTTTCTTCGATCCGCTGGCGACATTCGAAATCCACCAATAGGGATGAATTAAGTTTCCAGGAACTACGACTCCGCCAAACCCGCTGCCGTTGGAGGGTTAACGTGCAGAAATATGCAAGGTGATCCGTAAAAGCTGTGGGCCAACGTTCAGCAGCCAACACGTGATCTCTTAATCCGTCAGAAACATAAATCCGATCCAACCTGCTCGCCGAGTGACGAGTAAAATCGTGTAGCCCTCTCGCTGCCCATGGATCTTTTCCCACGTGTCCATTAGGGCCATGTCCCGGCAAATCGTGTTCAATGCATGGCAGGAGCCTAAATTAGGAGTTTGATCCTTCGGTGTGAGTACACAGTTAAAATCCCCCCCCCCCCCCCTACCAAGATGTGGTCATACCTCCAATGGAATAGGGGGGCAATCTCCTCCGAGTAGAAGCGTGCACGCGCCTGTCGATTGTCAGATCCGGAGGGTGCATAGATGTTGACGATACGAATGCCGTTCACGGTCATAGCCAAACTCCGAGCCGAAGGAAGGTAATCGAGGTCACACATCGGAATCCCTTCCCGGACTAGTATCGCCGTGCCACGTCCTCCATCTGGAGTCGGCGCTAGGTAAGTGTTGTATCCATGCACGTCGGGAAAAGCAGCATTGCAGGTTTCCTGCATCAGCAGAATATCAACGTCAGTGGCGTAAATCATGTCCCGGAGAAGTTGCATCTTTGCAAGCGAATGTGCGGTGTTAATGTTCACTGTGCCCACCTTATATGCTTGGTTCGTTGTCATGCTCGTGTCATGTCATTCAGAACTCCAAGGGCTTTAGTCCAATATTCGTGCTCAGAGGGGTGCCCGCCAACGGGTTGCCCTCCTTTGTTGTCGTTCCGTAGTGTGCATCCTGTATGTGAGTGGTCATCATTTGGGGGTGGCAATTCCTGTATGTCTTCGACTGGTTCCGCCCAGTCGCAGTGGTCATCCATCCGGAAAACGTCCTCTGATGTATTTCGACGTGGCTGCCGGGACATTGGTGTCCCTGACTCCTTCGTCGGCAGCGCTGGGTCAGTCGGTGTCAATGAAGAGGGACCATCTGAAAGGCAGGACATCCGGTCACCATCTGATGGAATCCTGTCAGCGTCCTCTAAAGGCACGTGTTCTGTGTCAGACAGTTCTTCGGCTAGGATACCTTCCGTGTCCCCTAGGCTAGGGGGGGACGTTTCACCCGAACTATGGCGACGCTTATAGCGACGCTTCGGCGATCGCTGTTTGCGTGCCCTGCCCTCTGCTGCCTCACTGTGTTCGTCGATCGTTCGTTGGTCTGCTGCCGGCGCCACTGTCTCGACCTCTACTTCCACGCCGCGTGCTACTTGTGAGTTTTCGGAAGGTTCCTCCCTCAACTGACGTGACGTGAGTGGAGGGACAGTCTCCGAGTCACCTCCATGCTCCCGTAACTCGGTCTGCTCTTGCATAAACACGTCCTTTTTACGCTCCGAACTTGGCAACACCTTCCTGCGGGCCACCGACACGTACGTCATCGCCAGTTGCGTGGGAACTTCTCGCTGTGACGCTTCTCCATGTGGCAGTTCCACGACGCGGCGTTGGATGCACCCCGAGCGGATATGTCCTTCTCCACCACAGCCAGAACAGGAGCGTGGCTGGCCATCGCAAATCACAATAGCTCGACATCCTCCAATGTATAAATAAGAAGGAATATGGTTAGTAAGGACGATCCACACCTGTCAGACGCCGTTTAGCACTGGATAGGTGCTAAAACTTGCCCGGCGTTCAGACGTATGACTAAGTACCGTTCCATATGGTCGCAGCGATTCAGTAACCATCGATTCTGGCACCTCAAACGGCACTACAAAGATCCGAATGACCCTCACACCCAATCCTGAAGGAGCTACTGTTACATCGCTGATATGGCCATCAGAGTGTCGAAATTTAAATCCTCTTTGAGCAGAGGAGAGAGTTCTTTCACACGCAGCTTCATCGGTCATCTTTACGTACGTTGTACTGCTTACAATGGACAGGTGTATTCCAATTATGTCTGCAGCAGGTAACTTCTTCCCTAAAAAAAACGCTCTATTTCGAAAGCGTTTGGTCTGGCAGATTCGTTGTCGAACGTAAATTGGAGCGTAGTCTTTCGAAAGTTGTGAGCCATGGCGATCGAGTCAGACAACAACACACGCGAGTACCGGCGGTGTAAACACTTCCTCGTCCACGCGCGCCCGCGGCCGGGACAGCAGCTCCGTGCCGCGCCACCGCCTGAAGCAGACTGAACCGCTCGGCCATCGAGGCCGGCATAGATTCTTTCCCGGACGGTAATAACAACGAGGCTAATATAGAAACGTAAATTCTGATTTCGGTTATCAATAGTAATTAGCTGGTCTGTTTCTAAAATATCTGCTCTTCTCTGGGTTCATCGCTAGTACAAGATAATTCGATATTCTTTGATAATTATATTAAATGGCTCTGAGCACTATGGGACTTAACATCTGAGGTCATCAGTCCCCTAGAACTTAGAACTACTTAAACATAACTAACCTAAGGATATCACACATATCCATGCCCGAGGCAGGGTTGGAACCTGCGACCGTAGCAGTCGCGCGGTTCCGTACTGAAGCGCCTAGAACCGCTGGGCCATCGCGGCCGGCACAGATTCTTCCCGGACGGAAATAACAACGAGGCTAATATAGAAACGATAGATGCTGATTTCGGTTGTCAATAGTAATTAGCTGGTCTGTTTCTAAAATATCTGCTCTTCTCTAGCTTCATCGCTAGTACGAGATAATTCGATATTCTTTGATAATTATAATAAATGGCTCTGAGCACTATGGGACTTAACATCTGAGGCCATCAGTCCCCTAGAACTTAGAACTACTTAAACCTAACTAACCTAAGGACATCACTCACATCTATGCCCGAGGCAGGATTCGAACCTGCGACCGTAGCGGTCGCGAGGCTCCAGACTGAAGTGAGTAGAGCCGCTAGGGCACACTGGCCGGTGATAATTATATTAAAACGAGGGTTTCCGAACAAAGCTTTTGTGTACAATAAGGAGATTTGATATTTCTACCCATATCCGAAGGTCGTTTGTGTTGTGTGTTTACGGATAAAGAAACAACTAGCACGAAGTTCTCTTCTTGACCAGAGGCCTGCAGTCTGACCCCATCTCAGCACTGTTGTCAGACGGTTTAGACGTACTTCCAATTTCTTGGAAAAATCGATGATATCATGCAAATATCAAAAATACGTTGTCCATTTGAGGTGTGACTGGAGCGTCATATAGTCCAAACGGCATACGTGTGACGTCATAGAGGCGGTTAGGAGTTACGGGGGCTGTCTTTTTCCGGTCAGCTTCGTCAGCCTCGATTTGCCAATAGCCTATCTTCATATCCATTGCCGAAAAGTACTCTGTTCCTTTCATGCCGTCTAGGGTAACAGGTGGATGTCTGATTTCATGATTTTATTCGGTCGTTAGTAGCTGACAGAGAAGAGCCATATGATGTCCACCTTCTTCTCAAGGACCGCAGGAGAGCACCAGAGATTATATGAAGATTGAACGACTCAGTGACTTCACAGACCAGATCACAGTCGCCATTATAATACTGAGAGAAACGATTCACATGACTATAACAGAACACATACGAAATAAAGGATGCAAAGATGCTCAAACAATGAAAAGGAACCACGAAAATGTTTCTGGTTGTGTTAAAATCATTTATTTCATGCTTCTGGAGTTTGCGTCTATATACACTGGCCAGTCACATTAAACAGGCCATCTGTCAAAATCATGAATAACCACGTTTTGCGGTGAGGACCGCTGCAGGACATGCAGGAAGGAAGTCAATGAGGTTCTGGAAGGTACAGACAGGGATGAGGAACCATGCCGACACCACTGCCGTGGCCAGGTACGCTAGCTTTCTCCTTTGAGTATCCATGGCGCAACAACCCGATCGAGTGGTCCCACGGTTGCTCGATTGGGTTCAAACCTGGGGAGTCTGGGGGCCATGGGGTACAGTAAAAGCATTCTGGTGCTCCTCGAACAACGCACGCTGTGTGACACATTGTATCGTCCTGCTGGTAGATGCCATCCTGTCGAGGGAAAACAAAGTGCATGTAGGTGGTGGACGTGATCTCCAAGGACAGACGCATACTTGTGTTGATCTGTTGTGCCTTCCGGCACGACGAGATTACCCAGGGAATGCCACGTAAACATTCCCCAACCCGTAGCGCTCACTCCTCAGGCATGGACCCTTCGGAGGTTCTTGCATGGTGTTTGCTTCTGTCTGATAGAGTATTACGTTTTTTATCTGAAAACGCTACTTGTTGTTATTCAGTGGACGTCCAGCTTCGGTATTTACGTGCAAATTCCGGCCTTCATCGTCGATGAACAGCAGTCAGCATGGGTGCTGGAACCAGACGTCTGCTGCGGAGGCACATAGTGACTTTGGTTCCCTGAACGGTCGTTAACGAGGTAATGGTGGTTTGCTCATCTGACCGGATAGTTGCTTAACAGTTGCACGTCTATACAGCTCTACGCATTTCTGCAGGAGTCGTTTGCTCTTGCCATCTACGGTCCATGGCGCACCACAGTTGCCTCGCCTCCGGTTTTGAATAGTTCCATCTATAGTTTAACCACGGTGGCACAAGAACAGTTTACAAATGTAAGCTGTTTCGGAACTTCTTCCATCCTTGGGGCGAAGGCCAGTGACCATAACCTTTTGATTGTCAGATAAATCTCTCCGTGCCCTCCACTACTAGTGCTTCCACCTGCCGTCTGTGAGTAGTTATTGGAGGATGACTTGGAACACAGGCGGTGTTCACATTAGTATGAGTGGAGCGTGTTAAATTGTATCGAATTGAGAGATGGTAGTGAAATTTTATAACGCTCGCTGCCACAAATTCCAAAAAAAAACAAAAAAAAAAAAAAGTTAGGCAAGAGAACAACAAAAGAAGTAAACGAAGAACAGCTTCTCTGGTCAACAGCTGTACTCTGTGTTTCATGTGAAGCAGTGTTTGCAGAAAAGAATTTCATTGAGAATTTTCGGGCTTAGTTAATTTTCGCGACACTGACATTTACTACCGCACTTTAGCGTTCAGATGTTACACATTGTGCCTTTGGGGGACTTTTGAGGCGTTGAAAGATGTTCTTCACAAAATCACTTCGCAACAGAAGCCTGCTTAAGCCACGTTACATGCATTTTGCGGCCTGTCTGATGTTTTTTAGAATACGCCTGTTGTCTTTCTATCGCCGACTTTCAGACGCCACGAGCTGAGCTCTGGGTTTCGGCGGTGACAGGTGTGAGAACCATCGCCGGGCTGTCTTCGCCTGACGTCACTCCTAGGAGCGGCGGTCCACACTCTGCTCTCAGCCGGCGCCGGCTTACAGCAAATCCCACAGCCGGAGTTTTCTGGGAGCGGAGCGGGCGCTGCGAGCTCGGTGTATAGGGAGGGATTGGCGAGGAAGCGGCCCCGCACATAACCCTTCTGCGGAAATTACTTCTCAGCACGGGCCACGGTAAGTCCGCATCAGACAGCTCACACCTGCGGTTCGGCGATCTGCCAACTGTAATCCGCTGCGCGCTGAGAGGTATTCCACACCACAAGAAGGTATTACACTAGGGTGGTGCCCCACGAGTTTATCGGTTCAAAAGATTTGCATAAACTATTCAGAGTTCCCTTCTGATATTGCTCTAGTGCTGAAGAAGCAGCATGGCTCATTTCAAATTACATCAACTGTGTTCCATTTTCGAATTTACCAGTGGCTGCAGTTTCTGCCCGTGTTTTGGAAAGAACCACATTCCTGTCTTAGAGCAGCCGCCATCAATTGTTCAAATGCCTGTCTTGAAAAGAACTTCTCCTCCAGTTCAATCGCAGACAATTTTATAAAAAAATCCCCGACAAGGTGCCATTTTCTCCTTCTCCTGTATTTATATTATTGGTATAGGACTATTATCTGCCTTTGAAGCTATTTTCAAGTGATTTGCTTTATAAAAGAGACCACACTACACTCCACAAATAGAAACGTAATGAGATGAATTAGAAACACTACCTGCAGTACTAAAATGTGCCATATGCGTTACAATGACAACTTCTTTCAATTAATGAGTTATGTACAGGGTTATTACAAATGATTGAAGCGATTTCGCAGCTCTACAATAACTTTATTATTTGAGATATTTTCACAATGCTTTGCACACACATACAAAAACTCAAAAAGTTTTTTTAGGCATTCACAAATGTTCGATATGTGCCCCTTTAGTGATTCGGCAGACATCAAGCCGATAATCAAGTTCCTCGCACACTCGGCGCAGCATGTCCCCATCAATGAGTTCGAAAGCATTGTTGTTGCGAGCTCGCAGTTCTGGTACGTTTCTTGGTAGAGGAGGTTTAAACACTGAATCTTTCACATCACTATGCGTGAAACTTGCCCGCACGCGTTCAACCGTTTCTTCGCTCACTGCAGGCCGACCCGTTGATTTCCCCTTACAGAGGCATCCAGAAGCTTTAAACTGCGCATACCATCGCCGAATGGTGTTAGCAATTGGTGGATCTTTGTTGAACTTCGTCCTGAAGTGTCGTTGCACTGTTATGACTGACTGATGTGAATGCATTTCAAGCACGACATACGCTTTCTCGGCTCCTGTCGCTATTCTGTCTCACTGCGCTCTCGAGCGCTCTGGCGGCAGAAACCTGAAGTGCGGCTTCAGCCGAACAAAACTTTATGAGTTTTTCTACGTATCTGTAGTGTGTCGTGACCATATGTCAATGAATGGAGCTACAGTGAATTTATGAAATCGCTTCAATCATTTGTAATAGCCCTGTACGTTGTTGTTCAATGCATGCTATCTTCTGGATTGACAGGTTGAAATTTTAACAAGATTAGAAGTTTACAAATATAATACACTGACCAACGAGTAATCTAAGCATGGACTATTGATTAAAAAAAACTGTGACTGTTTATTGGCATGCATAGTACAGAAATTTTAATAAATAGTGTAGCGGCACCACCGTTTACGATAGGGACAGTTAGTTTTGTGTGATATTCGTAGCACGAGCTACAGCCAGGTGCAGGCCAGATGGCAGTAAGTTATGCATACCAGCAGTTGCGAAGGCAAATAGAGGCGTCAGGGGCGTAGAACTGTTGGACACAGCGCACACAGCACTTTCCATGGCGCAAATCACAGGCGCGAGAGAGCCACTGGCCAACCTAAGAGTTATGTGTACGTGACGCAAAGTGGTGCGTTAGCGAAACAGAGGTGTCCAGCCGCGTATAAACAAATCTTTTCTAACATGAGTCATTCAAGTGTGGCAGCTCTCCTGGATGGCGGGGTGTATCACACCACCCGGCTACACGCAGCAACAGACGGGGCGCCAGCGTCCCAGTCGTTGGTTCGAGACTCTGAGGCCAATGCAGGGTCTGCAGCCAACCAGGGTGGGCCACTCTTTGGTTCGCTACAGCGGATAGTCGTCTCGGCTCCCGACACACGCCAGAGATTTCCGAGGCAAGGGCCGCCGATTTGGACACTGGATCACAGGTGGTCGAAGCCGCCGCGTTCCCAGCTACGCCGTAAAGGAAGAAGTAGCAGTGGGGTTGACCCATGGCTCCCAGCGGAGCAGTGCGGAGTCAGTGGGGATAGTGGCCGCTGAGCCGGCTTCTGGTGCAACCATTCTGATGTAATCGGAACTCTGCAGCTGGTGTACAAGGCCGGTACGACACAGCGTTGCGTTGCAGAGGCCGCTGGGGCGCATCCTCAGCATTACGGGGGCCTGTGATGCAGACTGAGGTGAGTGGACCACTGTAGTGGAAACAAATAAATCATTTGTAAAGTTCTCGCTGAGTTTTGTTGTGGCACCTCCTGGCATCCACCCACTGCATATGGTGTCTTCCCGCTACATTTGGTCAACCTAATGCATTCAGTGGCAGAAGCCACCACAACATTTGGTGTCAGAATAGCAGACGTCGTCTGTCCAGTATGACATTCGATCCCACTGCTTGCAGTACAGTCACAAGATGTGGTGAGTTTTGACCAGTTTTCTTTCTGAGTGTTGGCCGTTTTCTATCTGTTTTTTTTTTTTCGAGTATGGCTCATAGCAAGCCACATTTTAGGCGTTTTGCGTGGGCCTAGTATTTTATATTGTCAGAGTAAGTGTTAGTGTATTTGAGGCAGTAACATTTTTTTATTTTTTTCATGGCATTTAATTACTTTTGGTTGGGTTTATGATAATACTGAGTGTGATGATATGGAGCTGTAGGAAGTCAAGTAGTTCTTGTACTTAAATGTTTTGTTTCGGATTAACTGGGAACAAAAGCAAAACAATGGCAGAGTCAAGGAAGCAAGGTGTGTCGGAACTAGAAGTGGTACGGATTTTAATGGAAAAGGTATCACAAATGATAGCGGACAATATGCAATTGAGAAGTGAATTAACGTCTGGATGTGAGCAGGAAACCGCATCTGACCATTCGTTCTTGCCTAGGGTGCAGGAGATTGATTCAGCCGCCTCAAGTTTGATTATTCCGTTTTCTGGCCAGGAATCTGAGGATATGCGTTCGTTTATGGAGGACTTACAGACTTCAGCGGTGATAAATGGTTGGTCTGACGAGCAGTTGTTACATATAGCCAAGATTAGATTAACGGGTGAAGCGTAAAAATATGTAACGTGTTCTGAGGCCTTAAGGAAGGCAGGACAGTTTAAGCAGTTAAAGGAAGAACTTTTACAAAGGTACAAGAAACAAAATAGCGCACTATACTTTAGGGAGAGGTTAAGTGCAATGACAAAGAGTCAGGGGAAGGTGGAGAAATTTGCGGACAGGATAAGGGAAATTAATGAGTATACTTACGAGTCGGGTCAGAGGGATGAAGCGAATATTGTTCTGTAGCACGAGGCCGAGCAAAGGGCATTTGATGCATTTTTGAGAAGATTACCGGAGCATATGTCACGGAAAGTGCGTGAAGGGACTCCGAAAGATTTATATTCGGCTGGCAATGCAATGCAATGCAATAGATGTGGCAACAGGGGTACGCGAGAGGCCAACAGTATTTGCAGTGGGTATGAAATGTTTTAAGTGTGGTCGTATGGGACATGTGCAGAGGCAATGTGCCCAGTCACTGAGGAATAGAGGAAGGGGTGGAAATCAGCAGCGTGGATGAAGGAGAAGTGGAGATAGGAGAGGTGGACAAGAGTTAAACGGCAGAGGGGGCCCAAGAACAACCTAAGGGAGCTCCCGTTTAATTTCAATGCTATGAATACGTATGCAGAGATGGAATGTTCAGTGGTAGGATCCGTAGGAACTAAAAAAGTTTAAGATTTTATTGGCCACTGGGGCGCAAGTGTCAGTGGCTACTAAGAATATAATGGGACAAAGGAAGTTAGACCCACGACGTTACAGGTGGCGTGGAGTTGGGCATAAGGAGGTCACGCCTTTGGGGTCGGTGACAGTTGCCTTTCGCATAGGAAAAGTCCGATTTAATGCATGCATGGAGGTAGTACCATGGGTGAGGGAGGGATACGACATGATTCTTGCATCAACGTAATGCCGAAACTGACCTTGAACAACGAACTGTGGAACTAGGTGGAATGTTATTTCCGCTAGGGGAAACTGTTGTCAGTGCAGAGCTGTCGCGAGGAGCGTTCAGCGTATGAAACAAACCAACTGAACCACGCACATTAGCATTATGGCTTAATTCGCATGAGTGTGTGTCTAGTGGCACCGGGAAGTGTGGAGTTGAATCTACCTGTGGGTACTGTATGTGTTATGGAACCATTGGAGGATAATGAAAATTTGGATTCATTGGGTTATTTTGTGAAACGTAATGTCGTACGCGTACAGGAGGGGAACACGGGCGAGTAGTTCACGTGTACATGGATAATTTTAGCGCTGTAGACGCGAACTTGAGGAAAGGGGTTTTAGGAGCAAATTTGGATGTGCCAGATGACGAAGACAGATGATCGACAGGTAGGCGAAGCGATCAACCACTAACTGCTGATAGAACAGCATTGCGTGACAAAATTAAGCATTTGAAAGGAGGAGAAAGAGAGCATATGGAAGAATTATTGTGGGAGTTTAAGGATTTGTTTTTTCCACGAGGGCTGTTGCCAGCAACTCCATTAGTTCAACATAGGATACCAACAGGGAATGAAGCTTCTGTTTACCGTAAACCACACAGAATACCGATGTATTTGCAGCCGATTGTAGAGGATTTCATTGATGAGCACCTTGCGAACGCTATTATAGAGCATAGTAATAGTTGCTGGAGAACGGGCATTGTCGTTGTGCCTAAAAATCTACGGATGGAACTAAGAAATACTGGTTCTGTTGCCCCGGTGGAGATTCGAGTCCTCCCTCTGGTATGGGTGTGTGTGTTTGTCCTTAGGATACTTTAGGTTAAGTAGTGTGTAAGCTTAGGGACTGATGACTTAAGGAGTTACGTCCAATAAGATTTCAAACACATTTGAAAAACATTTAACTAGTTCTGCTGCTACTACCGATCACTCAGTATAAGACAGTAACGGACGCATACCCCATTCCAAACATATCGGAGACTTTGGATCACTTAGGACAGTGCCAGTACTTTTCTACGATGGATTTGACAAGTGGTTATCATCAGTTAGAGGTGGCTCCAGAGGATCGTCCGAAAACCACTTTCGCTACACCTGGAGGCCGTTACCAGTACATTAGGATGACATTTGGTTTGAAAAATTCTCCAGCAACGTTTCAGAGATTGTTGGAAAGTGACTTGAGGGTTTTGAAACCACGGCAGTGTCTTTCTCAAGTAGTACGGAGCAACATAGACTGCGGTTGTATGTATGAGGTTAAGAGCAGGTCGTTTGACGTTGAGCCTGTAGAAGTGTCATTTCGCATTAGAAGAAGTAAAGTATTTGGATCATATTATCAGTAAGGACGGAGTGCGAACAGATCCGAGGTTGTTACAGGCTGTAAGGGACTTTCGGGGACCGAAAACAGTCAAGAAGTGCAGTCATTGTCCGCAGCTCGTGGTCGTGCGGTAGCGTTCTCGCTTCCCGCGCCCGGGTTCCCGGGTTCGATTCCCGGCGGGGTCAGGGATTTTCTCTGCCTCGTGATGACTGGGTGTTGTGTGATGTCATTAGGTTAGTTAGGTGTAAGTAGTTCTCAGTTCTAGGGGACTGATGACCATAGATGTTAAGTCCCATAGTGCTTAGAGCCATTTGAACCATTTTTAGTCCAGACATTCATCGGAGTTTGCATTTTCTATCGAAAGTTCGTGAAGGGTTTTGCAGATTTAGCACAGCCGTTGACGGAATTGTTACGGAAGAGAGTGAAATTTGAGTGGACAGGAGAATGTCAGAAAGCGTTTGACAAATTAATAGAAGCGTTAACATCAAGTCCGGTTCTTTTGCTTCCAGATTTTAAAAAGGAGTCTATACTAGCATGTGATGAATTTAATCAAGCATTAGGTTGTGTTATTAGCCAGGAAATTGATGGGAAAGAACATCCTGTAGCCTATGCGTCTGGGCAGTTGAATGCAACAGAGATGAATTTCTCAACAACTGAGAGGGAGATATTTAGCGTTATCTATGGAATAACATATTTTAAATGTTATTATGTGGGAGAATATTTCCGGTACTGACAGATCATGCAGCGTTGAAGTGGTTGTTGAGGTTGAAGGATCCATCCACTAGACTTTCTCGATGGGCTGTGAGGATCAGTGAATTCGACTACGAGGTGGTGCACAAGCCTGGGAAGAAGCACGGTAATGCGGATGCACTGAGTAGGAAGGTGGCAAAAGTACAAGTCATAGGTTATGACCTAGCAGTACGGCGAAAATTACAGGACGTGGACAACGATCGTAAATTGTATAGGACACAGCCACAGTTTAATGTGTACGACGGTCATCAGTGCAGGGAAACGAAGTTAGGGCCAAGGGTAGTAGTGGCAGCGAAGTTAAGGGATGAGGTTTTAAGGAAGCACATGATCACTTGTTGCCGGCCAGTGTGGCCTTGCGGTTCTAGGCACTTCAGTCTGGAACCGCTCGACTGCTACGGTCGCAGGTTCGAATCCTGCCTCGGGCATGAGTGTGTGTGTGATGTCCTTAGGTTAGTTAGGTTTAAGTAGTTCTAAGTTATAGGGGACTGATGACCTCAGATGTTCCATAGTGCTCAGAGCCATTTGAACCATTTGATCACTTGTTATCCGGTCATGGAGGGTGTAGAGCGACGAATGGGAGAGTAACGGAGAGGTATTTGTGGAGAGGTATTGGTGGAGAGGTAGGAAAGGAGATGTGGACCAGTACGTCAAGAATTGTATACCATGTGCGCAGAGAGCATATTTGAATCGGAAACAGATACAGCTACAACGATTACCGGAAGCGACATGTCCATTTTCTTTGCTCGGGATCGATGTCTTAGGACCTTTCAGTCGTACACCATCGCTGAAGAGATTCGTTCTGACAATAAGACCATTTTTCAAGGTATGTGGAGATGGTGGCTACGACAAATCAACAGGCAGAAATGGTCGCGCAAGCGTTAGTAAATAACTGGATTTGGAAATTGGCTCTGAGCACTATGGGACTTAACTTCTGAGGTCACCAGTCCCCTAGAACTTAGAACTACTTAAACCTAACTAACCTAAGGACAACACACACCTCCAGGCCCGAGGCACGATTCGAACCTGCGACCCTAGCGGTCGCGCGGTTCCAGACTGCAGCGCCTAGAACCGCTCGGCCACTCCGGCCAGCTGGTTTTGGAGTTTGGAGTACCAGAGACAGTAATTACTGACCAAGGCACCAACTTCGTGTCGGATTTAATGAAGGAGCTGTGTAAATTGTTGAACGTAAAGAAGTTGAGGACGAGCGTGTTGCATCCACAGGCCAACAGAAGGACAGAACGGGTACACAGAACAATCGGGAGGATGCTGAGTTTTTATGTGGATTCTCATCACCATCTGTGGGACGAGTATTTGAAGAATATTGTACGTGCATACAAATACCGGTTTGTCTCCATATGAGGTAGTGTCCGGGCGAAAAATGCCGTCAACGTTTGATTTAGTAAAGCTACAGAAAGGAAGGACCGGTGAATCTGCACGCCAATTCGCGAGAACAATTCGGGATGTTGGGAAACGGGTACAGAAGGCGAATGCAAATCCCTTGTAAAGGCAGGAAGACGCAGTTAAGCGGAAAGGAAGTTTACCGTAGTATAAAGTGGGGCAACGGGTAATGCTCTATAGCCCCTATACGCAAAAAGGGAAAACAAAGAAGTTCATCACGAGCTATCAGGGGCCATACCAAGTTCTTGAAATAACATCTCCCGTTAATGTTAAGATTCAGCTTCCAACTAGAACGACGACAGTACACATTGGGCGGTTACAGCCATTTAAGGGTTGTCCGGATGTTATTCCAGGCATCTCACAGGGAGGAAAGCGGAAGAAAGAGAGAGTGAAGAGAGGTGTTAAGCGCAGAGAAAACCAGGAAGATAGAGTAAGGCATGAAGTACCGTATGCTTTGGGATATAGAAAGTAGTAGAGTATTTGTAGTTTTTCTCGTGTCATGTATCATTGGGTTAGCGTAGAGTAATTAGGCATTGTATTTTATATGCGTTTTCGAGTATTGTCAGCCTGCTAGGGATAGCAGTCTTTTTGAAAAGGGAGGAAGGGTGATGGTAATCCCTGTCTTCGGGTCACTGGAAAGGGAAGTGCAGCGTCTGGCGTATGTGGAGTGTTGTTGGAGGAGAGATCAAACACAGTTCTGGAGAAATAAATGCGTTGGAGAAAATTTAGCGGCAAAGCTGTAATAAATATCTCTTGAACGATGTCAGCATCGTATGATTTCCTGTTTAAATTTTTAGTCATAGACTGTGTTGGGGCAGGAAAGTCGTTTATATTGCACCAGTTCATATAATGTAAATTTAAGGAGGCAAGTAGTCACACAATCGGTGTTGAGTTTGAATCAAAAGTAGTGAATGTTGGAGGAAAATCTGTGGAGCTACAAATATGGGACATGTGCACGGTGCAGTTATTTTTAGGCAGGAGGAAAGGAATAGACTGTCCAAGGGACACCGTGGAGCCAAAATCGAGCTTTCAACGGGTTGGGATGCATTGGATCTTTTCCACCTACGAGAATTTGGCAGTAGTAGCAAGTAGTTTTGAGCGGGGAGTATTTGCAGAAGCAAAACGTATAGAGCTCGAGGGGAGCGTAATTTTAATCAAAGGAACTAAGTGTAACATAATAGGACCAACCTTCCATCTGGCAACGTCAATTTCACGAATCACGCAATTGAATGTTACGCAACCACAGCTGTACTGGGTAGAAGCCACTTTAGAATTTTTTTCAAGGCAGAATCAGACCTTGATAAATTAAACTCTGCAGCAAGGTCTGTGGAGATCCGTAACAGCTTGTTCATCATGTCGCTCAGTATAGGAGAGGCAATGGCAAACAACGATCATTTTGAGCACCTCTGTGCCAAGTGTCATCGCAGCCTTAACGTTGATATGTGTTGATTTCTTTCTGATTAGGTGGTGATATAATTCCGTGAGGGAACCAAGGGTAGTCCAAGTCCCAGTGGATTGGATGCCGAGGGCGTGAGACGAGTAGGTAAGGGCTTGATCCAGCAGCGGTCGTCCAGTAAGGTATTTTTACGTTTTGTTTCGTGTCATGTGCTTAATAGCACTAGACCACGTCTAAGTTTTCTAATAGTAATTAAGTATGTCGTAAGTGCCAATCCAAACACATTTAACAGTTGGTTAAAAGACAACCCGGGGACCGGGTCTTTCAGTAGAGGGGAATAATGTAGTAGCACCATCGTTTAGGATAGGGAAAGTTAGTTTTGTGTGAGGTTTGGAGCATGAGCTACAGCCAGGTGTGGGCCGGATTGCAGTAAGTTACGCATACCAGCAGTTGCAAATACAAGTAGAGGCCACAGGGGCGTAGAACAGCCAGACAGGGCGCACACAGCAGTTTCCATGGTGCAAGTAACAGGCAGAAGAGGGCCACTGGCCAACCAAAGTGTTATGCGAAGGTGACGCGTTAGCGAAACAGAGGCCCGCAGCCAAGTATAAATAGGTGTTGTTTTCTAACGAGAGTCAATCAAATGTGGCAGCTCTCCTGGATGGCGGGGCGTATCACACAACTGGGCTACACGCAGCAACAGATGGGGCGCCCAGACCACAGAGGGTCACTGGTTCTACCCTCTGAAGTCAGCGCAGGGTCCGCAGCCAGTCAAGGCGGGCCGCTCTTCGGCTCGCTACTGTGGGCAGTCGTCTCAGCTCCCGACACATGCCGGAGACTTCCGAGGCGAGGGCCACAGATTGGGACGCTGGATCGCAGCCGCTCATGGCACCCGCGATCACCAGCTAGCTTGCAAGGAATAAGCAGCAGCAGGGCCGGTCTACAGCTCCTGGCGGGGCAGCGCGGACACAACGGGGACGATGGACACTGAGTCGTCTGCTGGCGCACCCATCGTGACGTAATCGTAACACTGCAGCTGGCGTACAAGGCCAGCACAACACAGCGTTGCGCTGCACAGGCCACTGGGGTGCTTCTTCAGCATTGCGGCACCCTATGATGAAGACTGAGGTGAACGGAGCACTGTAATAGAAACAAATAAATCATTTGGAAAGTTCTCGCCGAGTTTTAATATGGCACCTCGTGGCACCCACCCACTACATTTGGTGTTTTCCCGCTACATTTGGTCATACTGATACATTCGGTGGCAGAAGCCGCCACAAAAACAGAAATAAATGAAAATAAAATAAAAAATAAAGAATAAAATAAAAATATTAAAATATTTATTCAGTCATTTAAATAGGCAACCAAGTACGTTTGTTCATGAACAAACAGATATAGAGAACAGAAATTTGTCTATATCTTCAGCCATATTCTGGTAACGAGAATTCAAAAATCATCTGTACGATAACTGGAATTTAAACTATAGTCTTACTCCACCAGATATTCTAATTTCTTAAATTTACAGTTTATTTTTGATACGATTTTTCATTTTATTATGTACCAACTTTCCTCAAATACACAGATTAATATAGTCATAGTTATTTAAAATTATAGCCCATATTTTGTTCTCTGGTCAATTATAAATATACTTGGGGATTTCACACGTTATGAAAAATTCATGTTGTCATACGGATAAGGAAGCGTATATATGAACCAAAACGAATGGAAGACTTAAATTTAAAGATGCTGCCATTGTAATGAATTTGGCATATCTCCATAAAAAGTTTCATTTATAGCACTACATTTCTATTCGTGGAGGTAATGTAGTGTGCCCTTTTTTGTACTCCGTCCGAAGAGGACTGGGAAGGCCCAACGGTACCGACCAGCCACCGTGTCATCCTCAGCCCACAGGCGTCACATGATGCTGATATGGAGGGGCATGTGGTCAGCACACCGCTCACCCGGCCGTAGGTCAGTTAACGAGACCGGAACCGCTACTTCTCCATCAAGTAGCTCGTCAGTTTGCCTCACAAGGGCTGATATAGACAAAATCACTTGAAAATGGCCAGAAAGGCAGGAAATAGTCCGCCGTCAATAACAAAAATGCAACAGAATACGACATGTGTCACCGTCCTTTAATGAATTTCTTGTTATGGTACCTGAAGAACAAGAAATTAACAGTTTCGACAGACACCAGCTATCACCAAATTAACAAGACAAAGCTTACAAATTGAATGAAAAGCTATACAGACTACGTTAAAATTAAAGTACATTAAAATAAAGCGATATATTAACGAGTTAGGACATATTCGCAATGAGGTTCAACAGTGAGCCAGGAAATACCCATACATAATATAAAAATTCTTACATGTGTGTACGTGTATGTGTATGTTCCATATTTCCCCCTAAACCACTGCCTGCCGGAGTGGCCGTGCGGTTCTAGGCGCTGCAGTCTGGAACCGAGCTAGCGCTACGGTCGCAGGTTCCAATCCTTCCTCGGGCATGGATTTGTGTGATGTCCTTGGGTTGATTAGGTTTAATTAGTTCTAAGTCCTAGGCGACTGATGACCTCAGAAGTTAAGTCGCATAGTGCTCAGAGCCATTTGAACCTAAACCACTGCAGGGATTTCAATGAAACTTGGTGCACATATCCTTTACATTCGGGCACCAATCGCTGTGGGGGTAGAAACCACCTATCTAACATAGTTCAGGATATATTACGTCATAAACAATGAGTAAGACTGCCGCATCATGTTTGAAAGTTTATTACTGTATTCGCAGTAAATTTTGCAGACAGTATCCTCACATGAAGCTAAATGCACCTACGAAATTATACCCTGGTAGTACACGTAGTTCGGGGGATATGTCATCATAAACACCGGTGATGAGTGGTAAATTGTCGCATTGGGTATGACGTTTACGTTTATTATTTCGTTTCTACCATCTCTGTTCTCAACGTATGCAGCAGACAGTATCCACATGTGCTGTCGATTGTAGCTACACAAATACAACATTGTACGACTCATAGTTCAAGGGATATGACGTGAAAAATACTTAAAAACGTGAATAATTGCCTTATGAAGCATGAAGTCTTAATACACTTATTCTCTGCTACTAAGATACTTGCACAGTCAAACCAGATTGAGGAAATTCCTGGCACCTGGCAGCGCTTTTGACAGCTTTCCCCCGCGAAGCGCAAACTGCTGTAGCCATCTATATAGCTGTGAAGGGACGTTGCCTTGGAGACGTATACAAAATAGCGTTGTGGACACGCAAAGCAGCTACGCCCAGCGTACAGAATTAGTCTGGCACTAATTTGGATAGTGTATTTATATACTATATTTATACATTTGTAGATTATGTGATTTAAAACATTATGCATATTTCTTTGTACGACTGTTTCATAATTTCAAAGGTGTTTTCACGAACACATGGAAATGAATTTTTTTCGATGCTTCAGTACAAACAATGCTCATTTTTTCGTTTCTAATAGAAAACTCGAATTTTGTCATAAATACATTTACAGACCACAAAAGTTTATTAGTCAGTTATTAACTTTAGTCAAAGAAGGCAATCTTCAGATCTAAAAGTAATAAACATACAGAGGTAACTTTATGTAAAATGTTTGTAAATTACAGAGATCTATAAATCAATATTAGCAAACATGCCACCAACACTCCCGTACCTGAGTAAATACAGTACAGTACACAGTTCGTGTCAGTGCGTATATACATGTCCGTGGTACAGTCACATTAATGAGCCACACAAGCTTCGTCGCAAAATCATAAATTTTGAGTACCATGGACGCCATTACGTCAGACATGTTGACACTTTAAAGACACGAAGTACAATGCCATGCAGTGACGAGTGGCATGCCTGCGTTCTAGTACGCAGGATGTGGCTGCTGCACGTCCGAAATATTACTTTTAATTAACTGTACAAAATACTTCTCAACAGAATTTAGCGCAAATATATTTCGAAACGCTGAAAGAGGTTTTATTTAAGGTAATGCTAACTGCATTACAAAAATTCATAGCTTCATTATATTAGATTGGGGGTAAGTTCGTAGTGTGTTTGTTTTGCATGTCGATATTCCTTTTAGTATAGCTTTATTTACACTGTTATTATTTACTTTTAATTCACTGTTCCTGTTTGAGTTTACATATTATCATTTTGCAGCGGTACATGCTATACAATGGAGTGCCAAGTGCAGAAATCGGAACATTCTCAACATATTCTTCTGTTGGAGTTCCAGAGAGGGGTGACAGCTGCGGAGGTGGCCAGAAACATTTGTGCTATGTATGGGGATAAAGCCATCGGACAGAGCGTGACAAGAAATTGGTTTTCTCGCTTTGAGGAGGATAATTTTGATATTAGTGACTGCCCACACTCAAGCAGACCTTCAGATTTTGATGAAGGTCGTTTAAGCGCTATAATCCTCAATAATCCTCCCCAGTGTGCCCGAGAAATAGCAGATATGATAAAACTCGATCGTTCCATGACTGTGTGACATTACCATGGAATGGGGAAAGCTCAAAATCGGGTGTATGTGTACCGCATGCTGTAAGCCATAATCAGCTGGTATCCATATGTGCGCCTCTGCTTGCTCGTCATCAACTGGCTCGTCAACAACAGTTGTTACTGGTGACGAAAAACGTTGGCTTTGTGCTAATATAAGAAAAGGAACGAAATAGTTGAGCCCACACAAAGCAGTAACTCCCTGTACAAAGACCTGAGCGCATCCACAGAAGATAGTGTTATGAGTTTGGTGGAACAGCGAAGGTGTGGTGTGCTACGAATTGATTCCCCGAGGTGTAGCAATCAGTGCTGACATTTACTGTTAGTTAGTTGGTTGGGTGTTCCATTGATCAACCGCACGGTACAGTAGCCGTTATGATGTGGAACGTGTCAAGAGCTCAGACTTCTTGGAGACACAGTCAGTGAATAACGACCAGAAACACTGCGTGAAGTGATAATACTTCGCGACATCGTCTGCCCTCATGCAGCTTGGGTGAAAAAATAAATACTGTTTAGGATCTTGCACCCTCAGATTATACGATTTCCGTTCATCATCGAACAGCTTTGAAGCAACTTCCTTTCCGGATAAAAATGCTCTCCGAACGTTAATCGCCAAGCGACAAGTTCTTCGCCTTAAAACCACGTGATTTCTACCGTCACGGAACAGAAAGGTTACAATCGAAAGGTTACCCCACCGTTGGCAGACTGTTGCGATTACTGAAGCAGAACATATTATTGATGACTAAAAATCTCTGTTATGTTTATGTGTTATGTTTATTAAACTTATGGATAAATGACGCGAACTTATGCACCAACCTAATTCAATGTAATCGGTCATTAAAACGAAAGTTTCACCTAAGAAAACAGACAAAAATAACCCTTCATCCAAGCGAAATCACTGTACCCCCTTTTCCCATCCGCCAAATATGATCCGACATCCGGCTATCAACCACGTACAAAGAAACAAGCGAAATGTCACTGGAGGTAATCGGAGCTATTGTACTACAGCATTTACTCACGAGGTACAGTTAAAACATCTTACCATAAGAGGCCTTATTAAAAATATGATCCTATATTACAAAACATATATGCAGTATAATTGTTCAATATATTCGAATGAAGAAACTGCAAAAAGGTGGGAATTTAAGGAGATGGGATCAGGATAAGCTGATAGAATCAGAGATTGTACAGAGTTTCACGGAGAGCATAAGGGAACAATTGACAGGATTGGGGGAAAGAAATACAGTAGAAGAAGAATGGGTAGCTTTGAGGGATGAAATAGTGAAGGCAGCCGAGGATCAAGTAGGCAAAAGACGAATGCTAGTAGAAATCCTTGGGTAACAGATGAGATACTGCATTTAATTGATGAAAGCAGAAAATACAAAAATGCAGTAAATGAAGCAGGCAAAAAAGAATACAAACGTCTCAAAAATTAAATCGACAGGAAGTGCAAAATGGCTAAGCAGGAATGGCTAGAGGACAAATGTAAGGATGTAGAGGCTTATCTCAAGAGGGGTAAGATAGATACTGCCTACAGGAAAATTAAAGAGACCTTTGGAGATAAGAGAACCACTTGCATGAATATCAAGAGCTCAGATGGAAGCCCAGTTCTAAGCAAAGAAGGGAAAGCAGAAAGATGGAAGGAGTATATAGAGGGTCTATACAGGGGCGATGTTCTTGAGGACAATAATGTGGAAATGGAAGCGGATGCAGATGAAGATGGTTCAAATGGCTCTGAGCACTATGGGACTTAACTGCTGTGGTCATAAGTCTCCTAGAACTTAGATCTACTTAAACCTAACTAACCTAAGGTCATCACACACATCCATGCCCGAGGCAGGATTCGAACCTGCGACCGTAGCGATCGTGCGGTTCCAGACTGTAGCACCTTTAACCGCTCGGCCACTCCGGCCGGCGCAGATAAAGATGAAATGGGAGATATGATACTGCGTAAAGAGTTCGACAGAGCACTGAAAGACCTGAGTCGAAACAAGGCCCCGGGAGTAGACAACATGAACATAGTCGGAAAGTCAGGAGAAGAAATGGTATTACTTGTGGTACAATGAACTCTTCTGATAGTCTTCGCTTCAGCGTATAATTCCTATGTCACCCTTGTTCTTGTGGGCTATACTTCCACAAACCGGTACACAATATTTTGGAGTAGGTATCATAATACTCAGATTTTTCTTGAAACTTTTCAAAGCTGTTTTGAGTGTGTTTGCACTCGTTGCAGTGTTCCTTCAAGTTACGTCCGAGTTGGGTTGAATTATACGAAATGGTTTCGAAACTGCAGGTTGTTTTATGAAACTGAAAACATCTGAATGAATAAATACCTTATGATTCCACCATCTTCCACCAGTCTGGTACGAGAACTTAACGCACAGCGATGTAGTTTGCGAAACAGCGAGGTGAGCAACTTGCCGTTGGAATCAACGAAATGGATTACCAGTCGTTCGCCTGCTTTGCCGGGCACGCTACGTATGGTTTCCAGGCGGTTTTGCACGCTCGATTAGACAGAAGCTGGGCTGGGCTTCAATGCCCACATCTGAAAAAAATACGTTATAAACTTGAAATACTGAAACACACAAGACGACGTTTCCACTATTCACAGCATGCTGGCGCACGCAATTTCAAACCCGTAGGTTGTCTAGTAACTGTAGGGACAGTTAGGACATTCTCGCACCACGTTAAAATAAACTAAGTTTGCCGAAACGTGGAAAAAAGTGAACGCTGTAAAGTATGATAAAATGTTGAGAAAGAGAGAGTCTCTCATCATGTATTAGGTCCTTCATGTATGTGTTTGATATGTGTTCTCCATCAGTTCAGTGAGTTACACGCGTTTGCGAGCGAAAGCGCTACATACTCTGAACAGCTGCATTATCAATCCATTTCCATACTGCCTTCTCTCGCATTAATCAATTTCGACACTATTAGCGTCTGCCGCTGTGAAAATTGCTTCAATAGTTGCCGCATCTGGAGAATGCATCCGCGGTACGATAAAACAAAGCCAATATTCTGCAGCATGAGCGGGCAAGATATGAGATCTTCTGTCCGTATGAACATACTTCTACTTGTAACTTTAATGCAGTTGTGTGTGCTATTCATTCTGTTGCGTGGTTTGTAATTCCGTAATACTGGTATCTGTAAAGGTGTTTTACCGTAGCTTTGTTCATGTCACTTGCAGTGCTGAATGGGTTCTATCAGTTGTACGAATGTTAGGATTTCTTACGTACAACAGCCTGGTCTTAAGTCAACAAATTTTACGGATACAGAATGAATGGAGGTATTAGGTACATAAATGAAGATGGAGTGACGCAAGTGAAATTTTCTGCCAGCCTGCTTTTCGTGAGTGATCATCTTGATAATTAGACTAAGGTCCTTAACCAAATCAGTCCCTTTGATCATTTAACTCCGCAGTGTAGAACCATCTATGTTTGTTAGGAAGTCGTAGATGCAAAATGTAGCAAAGAACATTTGTGTAAATCTTCGAAGCTTAATAACAAAAGAGGTGTATATTTGACCCCAACCTTTGATCGGTCACGAAATTAAAACCACAGTGATACTCCGGTGTAGCTTTGAGCAGACGTGTTGCGCCGTCTCTGTAATATACGCGTATATTGCATCACGGTGGACTTTCCAATTCTGAGCGCCCAGTGAGCGCGTAAAGTTACCTATAGAAATAGAATTTTCAGCTAACTGCTGCTGTGAGGTTTCGTCTGGTTTCATGCAGCCCGCATGAGGGCCTGTCATGTGTTTACTTCTTCATGACTATTCTCGGCCACACACTGGAGGTGAATTGAAGACACTTCTGCCACGTTTTTGATGGGAAGTGCCTCTGATTTTCATCTCTTAGCTTACATGAACGGCTGGTTATGAGGTACATACAACGAGCTGCAGGCGAGCACAAGAAATTGTTGGGAATCATACGTGGTTGCCTTCCATAATGAGGGTACTGGAGACGTGGTATGACGCAACGAGAAATGTAAGCGGGAGGGGGAGATTAGTGTTTAACGTCCCGTCGACAATGAGGTCATTAGAGACGGTGTAAGTGGGAGTGCCGACATGAAGAGGAGCAGCTGTGAAGTGTAACTAAAAGCTCCAAATAAAACATTTTTGATTTTCAGTGTGGTTTCCATTTTGCAACCCATCGGAGTCCTCGTATGTCAAGGCTTAGCGAAGGGCTGCATACCCAACTAGGAATGGCGCAAAGTTTCATTACAGAGGAAATGCTTACTTTCTTCACAACCTACAGCTGGCGATTTCCTGAATTAGTCAAAGCTTTCTGCCGCAAGTAACATGTTCATTCTGGAAACAAGTTCCATTTTATAATTATAAAGCACATGTACTAGCTGAAATACATGACCAATGTCACGAGACTTGTAAGTATAAAAAACATTGGCCATGGAATACAAAATGTTTGCGAAGTAGTATCAGTATCAAAGAAGATGTGGAAAATATTGTACAGATGATACGAGTGAATGTAAAATTGCGGGTTAAATTCTACTAGTGGAACGTGGGATGATAGAATGTAACGCAGTTTACTTTTCAGAACTTTTGTGTGGCGACATGTCTTGGAAGCATCCGTCAGAAAACAGTAACAGGTTAGTATGGCTCCGATTTTGACGATGAAAAAGAAAAGAACTCATGAATAGACAGCAGGAAAGAAAAAAAAGTAATAATGACACACTAATAAGTAAACGTTTTAAAACTGCTACTCTTAAGATTTCTCGTTATGAATATGGCAGAATTCCATGGCATTATATAAAATGCTATATAAACAAAAATATCTGTGACCAGCCACTTACAGAATGTTTCTTTTTCAGTAGTTCTTAGTCTCAGAAATTAATTCGTGAAAATAATTATTCCATATTTATTTTTCTTACCAAGTGCTTTATTTTAATTTTGTAGAAACGGTGTACTTTCTGATTTAATTACTCAATTAACAGTGCACTTTTGAATTGGGCTTGACAAGCAGTTGAATTAGGGACATCTAAACGTGCACCTACTCTACATATATAATCTACAAGTCGCTCTACGTTGCGTAGTGTACGCTACCATACAATACTGCTAGTGATTCGCTTTCCTGTTCCACTCCCAAATTGAGAAAGGCCTTCGTAAGAGTCCAAATTTCTCTTATCTTATCTTCTAGGCCCTTATGCTAACTTTACATTGCAACAGCAGATTAGATCTGCAGTCAGCCGCATATGATGGCCCTCTAAATTTTCTCAATAGTGTTTCGCGAAAAGAAGGTCGGATTTTGATTTGAGTTCACTGAGCATCTTGGTGATACACCTGTGCTCACACTAACTACCGGTAACAAATCTAGCAACACTTCACTGAATTGTTTCGATGTCTCCGTTTAACTTCGACATGGTCGGAATCCCAGACATTTGAGTGACACTGAAGCACGGGGTCCGCATCTCGTGGTCGTGCGGTAGCGTTCTCGCTTCCCGCGCCTGGGTTCCCAGGTTCGATTCCCGGCGGGGTCAGGGATTTTCTCTGCCTCGTGATGACTGAGTGTTGTGTGATGTCCTTAGGTTAGTTAGGTTTAAGTAGTTCTAAGTTCTAGGAGACTGATGACCATAGATGTTAAGTCCCATAGTGCTCAGAGCCATTTTTGAACTGAAGATCGGGGCCCCTAGTGGCCTTTAGGCGGTCTCCTTTATATAGTAGATGAGCAACGGTCTTCCGATAAACCGAAACCGACAGTTTGCCCTAACTACTACCGACTTTACATGCTCGTTCTATCTCACATCGCTTTGCAACGCTATGACAAGGTATTTAATAGCGGTAACTGTGTTAATAGTCATACCACTTACAATGTGTTCGAATTGCATTATTCTCTTTCCTACCATTTGAATTAACTTAGATTTTTTCTACATTTAGAGGAAGATGCCATTCATCACGTTAAACAGAAACTCTATCTAAGCTATTCTGTATCCTCTTACAATCACACAAAGACAACACTTTCCGGTCCATTACAGCGTGATCAGCAAAGAGTCGTAGATTGCTGCTCACCCTGTCCTTCAGATCATTTACGTATACAGTAAACAAGAACGGTCCTATTACATTGCCCTGTGGCACTCGCGCCGGTATAAACAACACCGTGATCTACTACATAAGAACTATTCGAGCCTAGGAAATATTCCGTCCACTCGGACCTTCGTTAACAGTCTGCAACAGGGAACTGAGACAAATGCTTCTCGGAAAGTATGGAACCTACCTGATTACCTGCATCCATGGTTCTCAGAATATCGTGCGAGAAAAGGGGAAGCTTAGTTTCGCAAGAGGGGGGTCATCTCATATTGTGCTGAGTTGTGAACAGGAGCTTTTCCGTCCCACAGAAATTTATTGTGTCTCCATTTAGAATACGCTCAAGAATTCTGCAGAAAAGTGATTCTAAGGATACAGGTCGGCAATTTTCTGAGTATGTTCTGTTGCCGCTCTTATATACAGCGTGATTATAATTAAAGTTAGACTTTCGAAACGCTGTATAAATTACATCACTGGTCAGAATGACGTCAAATTGCAATTGTAATGTTGTCGGAGAAGGGGGAAAACGCATGACAGAAGAAAAAAAAAACAGTGTGACAATTGCTCAATAAATGGCGCTGTAAGTGTCAGAAAACGTAAATGAAAACACCTGTCATGCGTATGACCCATTGAAGTTGGCACGCACATTAAAAAAAGTTTTGCATCACCTCGGTTCCGAGGGTTCGGGAAACTGTACAGAAAATCATTTTCGCCCTTTTTATTGCTCATGAAAACCACACATTACATGTTGTACCACCATACAGCGCAACCTTCAGAGGTGGTGGTCCAGATTGCTGAACACACCGGTACCTCTGATACCCAGTAGCACGTCCTGTTGCACTGACGCATGCCTGTATTCGTCGTGGCATAATATCCAAAAGTTCATCAAGGCCCTGGTGGCCCAGATTGTCCCTCTCCTCGACGGCGATTCGGCGTAGATCCCTCAGAGAGGTTGGTGGGTCACATCGTCAATAAACAGCCCTTTTCAATCTATACGAGGCATGATGGACAGGGTTCCTGTCTGGATAACATGCTGGCCACTCTAGTCGAGCGATTTTTTTATCCTGAAGGAAGTCTTTCACAAGATGTGCACGATGGGGCCGCGAATTGTCGTCCATGAAGACAAATGCCGCGCCCATATCCTACTGATATGCTTTCACTAGCGGTCGGAGAATGGCATTCACGTATCATACAGCCTTTACGGCGCCTTTCATGACCACCAAAGGTGCCGTCGGACCCACATCATACCACCCCAAATCAGCAGAGAATCTGCAGCTTGTAGCAGTCGCTGGACAGTACCTCTAAGGCGTTCAGCCAGATCGGGTTGCCTCCACACGTCCCAGACCATTGTCTGGTTGGAGGCCTATGCGACCTCAACGGTGAAGATAACGTGATGCCAATCCTGAGCGGTCTATTCGGCATGTCGTTGGGTCCATCTGCACCGCACTGCATGGTGTCGTGTTTGCATGGACGTCGGGAGTGATGTTGCGCATGCGTCTTGCTCACAGTTTCAGTCGTAACACGACGTTCTGTGGTTGCACGAAAAGCATTATCCAACATGGTGGCGTTGCTGTCAGGGCTCCTCCGAGCCATAATCCGTAGGTAGCGGTCATCCACTGCAGTAGCAGACCTTGGGCGGCCTGAGCGAGGCATGCCATCGACTGTTCCTGTCTCTCTGTATCTCCTCAATGTCCGAACAACATTGCTTTGGTTCACTCTGAGACGCCTGCACACTTCCCTTGTTGAGAGCTTTTCCTGGCACAAAGTAACAATGAGAATGCGATCGAACCGCTGCACTGACCGTCTAGGTATGGTTGAACTACAGACAAGACGAGCCGTGTACCTCCTTCCTGGTGGAATGACTGGAACTGATCGGCTATTGGACCCCCTCCGTCTAGTAGACGAGGCTCATACATTGTTGTTTACATTATTAGGCGGGTTTAGTGAACAGTCAGAGGGACTTTGTCTGTGATACAATATCCACAGTCAACGTCTATCTTCAGGAGTTCTGGCACCCAGGGTAGGATGAAAAACTTTTTTTGATGTGTGTATAAACACGCCGGATCCACGGCCTATAATCGTTTGACGTCTGCGACGTTAGCCATGACTGTCTCAATGCAGGATTTCGCTCCACTTGCAAATATATATTACAAGAATGCCGACTGTATGCACGTCGCTCTGCAGAGGTTCCGGACACTGAAAGGTTTCGAAAAAAGCGTTGGTCCGATGTTCGCCGTGGGTCTGCAGAAACAGAGAAACAGTTTAGAAAAGACGGGCTCTTTTGGTGTGCAACCTGGTAGAGGGAGAAAACGAATTGATTCGACATCAGTGGAAGCAATGGTGACAGCAATGCAGGAGGAGACGAGTGGTGTGTAAACGTGTAGTGCACGGAGAATTGACCGGATATTGAACATACCAGTGAGTACTCGGTGCGTAAAATACTACGAAACATCCCTCTGTCCATTCAAAATTACCCATGTGCACGAGCGACTTCCTGTTGACCTGCCAGCAAGGCAGACCTTTGCTTTAGTATTTCTTGCTCGCATGGAAGTAGCCGTGGAAGATTTTGGGGACAGATGAAGCCCACTTCCATCTAATGGGATATGTCAATACACAGAATTGTAGAAGTGCCACTTCGGAAAAGGTAGAATAATCAGCTGCCTTTTCCTTACAGCCTGACCATCCCGATCACCTGATCTTAATTCGTGTGACTTCTGGCTGTGGGGCTATCTGAAAGATGTTGTGTTCAGTGTTCCGATTGTAAACTTAGCTGCATAGAAGGCAAGCATTGCGCAACACATTATGAACGTCACCCCGGAAACAGTTCGGTCAGTTCTGGAACATGCTGTTCCTCGATTTCAACTTGTTGCAGAAAACAGTGTACAGCGTATTGAACATGTGTTGCGTCAGTCGCACTGAAATTAAGTTAATAATTGGCTCCTTCTACCGACCCCCAGACTCCGATGATACAGTTCCTGAACAGTTCAGAGAAAATTTGAGTCTCGTAACAAATAAATACCCCACTCATACGGTTATAGTTGGTGGGGACTTCAACCTTCCCTCGATATGTTGGCAAAAATACTTGTTCAAAACCGGTGGTAGGCAGGAAACATCTTCCGAGATTGTCCTAAATGCTTTCTCAGAAAATTATTTCGAGCAGTTAGTCCACGAACCCACGCCAATTGTAAATGGTTGCGAAAACACACATGACCTCTTAGCCACAAACAATCCAGAGCAGATAGAGAGCATCATGACTGATACAGGGATTAGTGATCACAAGGTCGTTGTAGCTAGGCTCAATACCGTTTCTTCCAAATCCACCAGAAACAAAGGCAAAATAATTTTATTTAAAAAAGCGGATTAAGTGTCACTAGAAGCCTTCCTAAGAGACAACCTCCATTCCTTCCGAGCTGACTATGCAAATGTAGACGAGATGTAGCTCAAATTATAGTAGCAACAACAATTGAGAGATTCATACCTCATAAATTGGTAAGAGATGGAACTGATCCCCCGTGGTACACAAAACAGGTCCGAACGCTGTTGCAGAGGCAACGGAAAAAGCATGCAAAGTGCAGAAGAACGCGAAATCCCGAAGATTGGCTAAAATTTACAGACGCGCGAAATTTGGCATGGACTTCAATGCGAGATGCCTTTAATAGGTTCCACAACGAAACATTGTCTCGAAATTTGGTAGAAAATCCGAAGAAATTCTGGTCGTATGTAAAGTACACAAGCGGCAAGACGCAGTCAATACTTTTGCTGCGCAGTGCCGATGGTACTGTTACCGACGACTGTGCCGCTAAAGCGGAGTTATTGAACGCAGTTTTCCGAAATTCCTTCACCAGGGAAGACGAATAGAATATTCCAGAATTTGAAATTCTAACAGCTGCTAGCATGAGTTTCTTAGAAGTAGATACCTTACGGGTTGCAAAGCAATTCAAATCGCTTGATACGGGCAAGTCTTCAGGTCCAGATTGTATACCGATTAGGTTCCTTTCAGATTACGCTGATACAACAGCTCCCTACTTAGCAATCATATACAACCGCTCGCTCACCGATAGATCTGTACCTCCAGATTGGAAAATTGAGCAGGTCGCACTAGTGTTTAAGAAGGGTAGTAGGAGTAATCCATCGAATTACAGACCTATATCATTGACGTCGGTTTGCAGTAGGGTTTTGGAACATATACTGTATTCAAACATTATGAATCACCTCGAAGGGAACGATCTATTGATACGTAATCAGCATGGTTTCAGAAAACATCGTTCTTGTGCAACGCAGCTAGCTCTTTATTCGCACGAAGTAATGGCCGCTATCGACAGGGGATCTCAAGTTGATTCCGTATTTCTAGATTTCCGGAAAGCTTTTGACACCGTTTCTCACAAGCGACTTCTAATCAAGCTGCGGGCCTATGGGGTATCGTCTCAGTTGTGTGACTGGATTCGTGATTTCCTGTCAGGAAGGTCGCAGTTCGCAGTAATAGACGGCAAATCATCGAGTAAAACTGAAGTGATATCAGGTGTTCCCCAGGGAAGCGTCCTGAGACCTCTGCTGTTCCTGATCTATATAAATGACCTGGGTGACAATCTGAGCAGTTCTCTTAGGTTGTTCGCAGATGATGCTGTAGTTTACCGTCTAGTAAGGTCATCCGAAGACCAGTATCAGTGGCAAAGCGATTTAGGAAAGATTGCTGTATGGTGTGGCAGGTGGCAGTTGACACTAAATAACGAATGGTGTGAGGTGATCCACATGAGTTCCAAAAGAAATCCGGTGGAATTCGATTACTCGATAAACAGTACAATTATCAAGGCTGTCAATTCAACTAAGTACCTGGGTGTTAAAATTACGAACAACTTCAGTTGGAAAGACCACATAGATAATATTGTGGGGAAGGCGAGCCAAAGGTTGCGTTTCATTGGCAGGACACTTAGAAGATGCAACAAGTCCACTAAAGAGACAGCTTACACTACACTTGTTCGTTCTGTGTTAGAATACTGCTGCGCGGTATGGGATCCTTACCAGGTGGGATTGACGGAGGACATCGAAAGGGTGCAAAAAAGGGCAGCTCATTTTGTATTATCTCGTAATAGGGGAGAGAGTGTGGCAGATATGATACGCGAATTGGGATGGAAATCATTAAAGCAAAGACGTTTTTCGTGGCGGCGAGATCTATTTACGAAATTTCAGTCACCAACTTTCTCTTCCGAATGCGAAAATATTTTGTTGAGCCCAACCTACATAGGTAGGAATGATAATCAAAATAAAATAAGAGATATCAGAGCTCGAACAGAAAGGTTTAGGTGTTCGTTTTTCCCGCGCGCTGTTCGGGAGTGGAATGGTAGAGAGATAGTATGATTGTGGTTCGATGAACACTCTGCCAAGCACTTAAATGTGAATTGCAGAGTAGTCATATAGTTGTAGATATAGATGTAGAAATTAATAATCCGATTTTATTTTGATTGATGCTTTTTACGCGGTTTGTGGCCTCAGGACAATTAAAATTTTAGTCGACCACTAATAAATCGTAATACCTACAGAGCCCTCTATTGCTACATTTTTTAACTATTGACTTTTCTTCTGCCATACGTTTTCCCCCTTCTCCGATAATATTTCGTTGCAATTTGTCGTCATTCTGACCAGTGGTGTTATTTCTACATTTGTTTGAAAGTTTAACTTCAATTAAAATGATGATGATGAAGTCCTGTACTCTGTGACAGAGCGTAGGGGAACGATGCGGGAGACCTGTACTGCCGTACTATGCAAGGTCCTAGTGGAGGTGGTTTGCCATTGCCTTCCTCCGACCTTAATGGGGATGAATGACGATTAAGACGACACAACAACAACCAGTCATCTAGAGGCAGGTGAAAATCCCTGACCCCGCCGGAAATCGAATCCGGCAAGCGAGAACGCTACCTCGAGACCACGAGCTGCGGACCTTCAATTACAATCAACACGTAAATCACCTTCGCTTTTTCCAGTCGCTGGAGACTTAACGCCGGCTGAGTGATTTGTGATATATGCAATCTAAGCTAGGGGACAATGCGGAATGATATCTGAACAACCGGACTGAAATTCCTTCCGGATCTGTCGAATTATTTGTTTTCCGCTCTTTCACTTGAATCTCAACGCCAGGAGTGTTTACATTTACACGCTCACCACATGTGTCTGTGCTACGGTCAACGATGTTACGTATGTCTGGTACTCCTGGCACAAAGATTTCTTAAATGCGAAATTTACACCGAAAATCCAAAGATAGCGGTACACACATCATGTAGGGCCCCCGTGAGCCCGCAGAAGTGCCACAACACGACATCGCATGGACTCCACTAAGGTCTAAAGCAGTGCTGAAGGGAACTGACACCATCAATCATGCAAGGCTATCCATAAATCCGTAAGAGTACGAGTGGGTCGAGACTTCTTCTGAACAGCATCTTGCAAGGCATCCCAGATATGGTCAATAATGTTCATGTCTGGGGAGTCTGGTGGCTAGAGGAAGTGTTTCAACTCAGAAGAATGTTCCTGGAACCACTCTGTAGCAATTCTGGACGTCTGGAGTGTCGCATTGTCCTGCTGGAATTGCCCAAGTCCGTCGGAACGCATAATTGACATGGATGGATGCAGGTAATGAGACGGGTTGCTTATGGTTATGTACGTGTCACATGTCAGAACCATATCTACAAGTGTCAGGGGTCGCATTTCACTCCAACTGCACGCACCCCACACCATTAAAGAGCCTCCACCAGCTTCAGCAGTCCCCTGCTGGCATGCAGGGTTCATGGATTCATGAGGTTGTCTCCATACCCGTACACGTCCATCCGCTCGATACAATTGGAAACGAGACTCGTCCGACCCAGCAATATGTTTCCAGTCATCAACAATCCAATCTCAGTGTTTAAAGGCCCAAGAAACCCTTAATGATTTGTGTCATGCAGTCATAAATGGTACACGATTGGGCCTTCGGCTCCAAAAGCCCGTGTCGATGATGTTTCGTTGCATGGTTCGCATGCTGTCACTTGTTGATGGCCCAGCAATCTGCAGCAATTTGCTGAAAGGCTGGACTTCTGTCACATTGAACGATTCTCTTCAGTCGTTGTCGGTCCGGTAATTCCAGGAGCCTTTTTCGGCTGTTGCAATGTCGGAGATTTGATGTTTTATTGGATTCCTGATAGTCACGGTAAACTTGTCAAATAATCAAAATATCCACGGGTATGCTGCCGGTCTATAGTGTCCAACGGGCACAATATTGTGCCCGTTGGACACTATAGACCGGCAGCATACCCGTGGATATTTTGATTATCAAATACGCCGGGAGAAACTCAAGAATCACAACTTGTCAAATGGTCGTACGGGAAAGCCCCCACTTCACCGCTACCTTGGAGATGTTGTGTCCCATCGCTTGTGCGCCGACTATAACACCACATTCCAACTTATTTACATCTTGATAACCGGCCATTGTAGCAGTAGTAACTCATCTAACATCTGCGCCACACATTTATTGTGTAATATGGGCGTTATCGACTGCAGCACCATATTCTGCCTGTTTACATACCTCTGTATTTGAATATGCATGCCTACACCAGTTTCTTTGGCGCTTCAGTGTATAGTAGAACGTTTTCTTTAGCTCTCTTCTATTGATACACCAGACTGGTCGACGATTGACTGGACAGAAACAATCGACCGGCTTAATAGTTTTATAGCACCAGAAATCCCTCTGTCTTCAGTAACGTGTGACAGTGGAAGTTATATGCTTCACGTATCTTTTTATTGACATATAATATCTACTACATTCTTCCTGTCGACAGGTGGGCATTTTCTGAACTGCTGCAATCTATGCTTCCTCAGCGTTTTGATATTAAACCATGGTGGGTCCTTTTCGTCCTTAGTCCTCTTACTCGGCACATACTCGTACAAAGCGTCATTTACACTCAGTTTCATCTTTGTCTTCAATCCCTCTACGTCCATTACATCGAAATTAAATGCTGTTCATTCATTGCTGAGGTAGGTCAAAAGTGTCAGGTAACAGTACGAACTTCGCTTCTTCAGCCGAGGCAGGTACCCACAACGGACAGTTGAACGATATCAGTGTATAAAACGAAAGGTCCTGATTGACTGACTCATCATCACCCAACCCAAACCACTAACGATTAAAACTTCAGACTTGGAGAGATTGTTGATCGTGTACTGTATGTCGCGTTTAAGAAGGCACTTTTAAGAATTCCACCCGTAAGTGAGTCAAATACGGGATGAAAGGTTTTTTCAAAAGTGTCGCTTTTAAGGCAGATTTGAAGCGAGAACTAGCAGGAATTGGTATTTGGTTTTTCGGTTGCAAATAAAGATATACGTGTTTGAACATTTTTGAAAATTTAAAAAACTACTAAAGTTTGTTTAAAACTATCGCTAAAAATACAAAATTTGAAATATGGAGAGGGTGTTGACCATATATTCTCTTGACATTGTTCAGTAAGGGATTGTCCGATATTCCACTCCCGTGACAGATCACTCCATCACTACCCAGAAACGAGTTTATTATTCTAGTCCTGTGGCGCATCGATGATGACTCAGTGGATCAGTCACGCCCAATTTCATTCTGTGAGGTGTTGAATACCAAACTACATCCAAGAGGATTGGTGTTTGACTCCTCTGTTAGAAACCAGAAAAAAAAAAAAATACGAGTCCCACTGTTTTAGCAAAATTCAACTCCCAAGGTGAAATAGGGGATGATATTTTTTTAAATATTTCATTACAAAATCATTTTTGAAGCTAAATGTATGAGAATTTGTATTTAACTCTGCAATTACAAGCAAAAAATTACGTGTGTCTCAGTTTCTGGAATTCTATCATCATGAAGAACTGTAAGAAACTACTTATTTATGTAAAAAACGAGACGTGAACGGTTCTACAATCCCCAAATAATATATATCAAAACAAAATTGTATCATCCTAGATCCAACTGAAGATGCCATGAAGCGAAAAAAAGAAATGTAATGCCTCTGGGGCGAAATACAATACAGTTCAGCAAGAAAAAGGCGGTTTTTATATACAAAACAGACATTTCTGTGCTTGCTTTTAGATTTTGCGTGAGAAATTCGAGGTGTATGGACAAGAACATCCCTGTCTCGTATTGGGTACAATGCATTTTTTTTTTAAGTGGGGAGTCTATGTCCAGGGTGGAAATGCAGTTATAGCTCTTTATCCAAGCTGCACCTGCTTGCCTCACAGTGTGCTAGGAGTTAGTGAAGCTATTGTGCGACCAGCGGCAGGCGTGGCAACGAGGGCTCAGCTGACTGGAAGCAACGGCTCAGGTTGTCGCACCAGGCAGGTACATTGGAAGGCTCCACTGGGTGAGCTCTTTAGATACACAATACACCTGGCAGAAGGCGCTGGACTAGACTGGATGTGAATGACCAATTTTTTTCTTCTTGAGATGCTGTATTCAAGTAAGATAATGAGCATTACATTCGTAAAAAGTATCATATGATATATTTCGCACATTCCTGTTGGCTAGGATGAGACTTCCGCGCGTAAATAGGTGTGTTTCATTCACCAATGCTGTTGCTACATGACTTCTGTATATACAGAGCATGGATTTATAGAAGCGCTTCCTATGTCACCATCCATAACACGGGTTCCTACACCTTCTACCCCTCCACCGGTGTGCCCCAAGGTTCTGTCCGCTCCCTCCTTCTCTGAAGGTAGAGACATGCCGCCGCCTCCACCTCCCTTACACCTTCTCCAGTACGCCGATGACACCGCCTTTCTTGCCATCGCACCCACCCTCCAACGCTCCCAGCACCTTCTCCAATGCCATCTTGACCAGTTCACGACTTGGTGTAACCAGTGGCTGCTCAAGGTCAATCCATCCAAGACCCAGGCGATCAATGTAGGCAAAACCACACCTTCCTTCCGTCTCCTCGATTTCTGTCACACTATCTATGGCAGTTCTATCAACCTTACCACCCACCCTCAAGTACCTTTATAACACTGCTGTCTGCTACTGCTGTACCATAACCTTAAAGTTGTAGGCAGGTCGTGAAATAAAACTATCTTGTTAAAGCAATTATGGTATAAAGCAACAGAGCAGTGTTACCCTCTGAGAGGAATTTTGTTTTGTTATGTTGACCGTGTTGTACATAACGGAAGTGACTTACCGGAAATGAAAGTCAGAATTACGTAAATATTTGAACAGTAACAAACAAAATTTTGCCTTTCTGCACTGTTTAACTGATAGAGAAAACGGTCGCCAGCCTAACTAGGCAAGAGAATGATTAACATTCTCGTTCAAGAAAATAAGTTATTAGTAACTTTAATGGATAAACACAACCTATACTTTGTCACACGCGAGTGCAGTGAACTCTGACATATATATTTGTTTTCGGTAAGATTGAAACTAACAGTTAGAGCAGCACAAACTATTTGCAAAATTATAACAGATATCGAAACACACTATTACTTTCAGAGTTTGTTCAAACTGTATGGTCTTTATATCATTACTATTAACATTCACTGCAGGATCATAAATTGGACATAGGTAAAGTCTCCCTCAGTTAAGAACTTTACTACTTAAAATGAAAGTTTATTGGAATCCATTAACAAGTTGCTTCTCACTATCATTTGAATAAAGAAATTATGGTTTTCATAATTAGTGGTCTTTCTGTTACTTGTTACCTAGCATTAACACAATAGACAAACTGTGAATCCTGTTATACTATTAATACGCACTTCTAATACACAAGAGAGACAAACACTTAGCAAACATGAGTATATAACGTTTCACAACTGCAGTTTTCCACTTTTACTACCGTAAGAGACAAAATTAATACGAGTATATATCTAAGATACTGACTCACGTTCTGCGATTTACAACAGGCAGTAATGTGATTATTTACTAAGCAAAACTTTATAAACCTCAGTCTTAAGTACTTTTAATTTGATGTTGGCAACAACACATTAATAAGCAGTTTTACTAGGAAAATTATTTTCAGCAAGCATCATTAACTTTAACTCACTCTCCTGCCACATTAACTTTAACTTTCTTTTTACTATGTTCAAGAGGCATCAATCAGCAAAAACACTGGTCTTTAATGTTCTTTCAGTAGGGACACTCAGTAATCACTTTAGTTTAAACGGAGAGGAACCTGAGAGGTGTTATGATAAGGAAAAAAATCAAGGCAGGTACATAGATTCAGTTATAAGTTACCTTATATTTGTGCACACTAAAACATCCAATGAGCTGATCCTCAGCTGTACATTACTGTAGTGCTCCATTACAGTGATTGCGCAATGAGGTGGGGATAGCATGTTGGTAGGTGGAATTGCAGGTAGAATTGCTGGACTCTGTCATTTCTTGGTGGCGATGATAGATACAAATTCCAGAATAGTTCCAGATATTTATCGATCCATCCGAGGCGTTGGAAAGTAGCAGAAAAAGCCTCTCTCGGAACCAGCACAATATGCAGCATTTACATGGCAGTGCACAGTTTGGTAGCTCGTCCCCGACTCATAGCTTGTCCCCGACTGACTGTCAGTTCCACCTTTTCTACTTAGGCCAACCACAATTTGCGCACGCTACACAGTTCCGTTCCCGAGGGGAACTACAACACCTTTTACACACAGAATAACTAAGAATCCTAAGTGAAGGTCAGCAGTTTACATAACAGCAAACAAATACATTAAATAAAACACAACATTTGCACATATTGACATTTATACCAAAAATTATTCACACCAAATTACAATTATATACAGTAAGTTTTGTTCCCTCCAAATGGGACAAAGAGTGACAGATTCACTACTTTGCATAGAACCAAACCATGACATCAAAGTTTGTACAAAGAAAGGAGTATACAATTTTGTGTTATTGATTCAATGAAACAATATTTACGAGCTTAACGATGTAATATTAAATGAAACAAAAACAAAATAAGTCAATAGAGCACTAGAGTTATGGTGTTACACCTTGACGTCTCCCTTGACCGTCGCCTCTCCTGGACCCCACATCTCCGGACGATCCAAGCCAAGGCACACTCCCGACTCCGTCTCCTCAAGATCCTTTCTGGCCACACATAGGGTCTGCACCCCTCCACCGTCCTCCACAGCTATAAATCCCTCATCTGCCCTATCCTCTGCTATGCCATCCCGCCTGGATTGCCTCCCCTTCTACCTTCTACAAATCCTGGAACGCCATGCAATCTGCCTCACCTATCACATCTGCCTCCCCTCCCCCACACGGATCCTCTACAACTTAATTCCGTTCCCACACCTCCGTATACGGATCCTTTACACCTCCTGCAAACTTGATCCCCCTCACTCGCTTGTCTCTCCCAACCTTTCCCACCCCTGTTTGCTGCCGTGCCTGTACTCCTGCATCCCACCCACTCTCCATCTCTCCACACTCCACACACTTGCCCAAGATGGCTTCCACCAACTCCACCTCCTTGATGATGCCCTCATCCCCTCCATTTACCCATCCTACCAACTTTAATCCTCCCCTTCCTCTCCATGTGTTTTTCCTCCAGGGCACCCCCTTTCCCTTCTCTCCCTCCTCTCCTCCTCCCTCCCTTCCCTTTCCCCCCCCAGGCTTCGACAACCCCCAATACCCTCTCCCCTCCCCCTCCCTTCTCCACTCCCACTGGCGTCAACACTCTCGCCCTCTTCCTCCTACCTGTACCTCTTCCCTTTGGCAGGTCCCCGGCGTTGTGCGTGAACAGTGCATCTTCGTGCACCAGAGGTCGCCGCCAGTGCTCGTGTGTGTCTTTGCGTCAGTGCTTCAGTGTCTCTCAATTTGTGCCGCTCCGTTCACGCGTGTAAACTCGTTCTTCTCTGTTGTAGACAGTGATGGACGTTTTTTATCCGATCAGTATGCCCATAAATGGGTTCATTTACTTTTACTATGACTGTCTCCTGTTTTTGTCCACTATGTTTGTTTGTTTTTCTGTCTTTCTGTTTCCTGTATGTGTTCACCGTGGGCGAAGAGCAGCGTAGATAGGCTGCTGCCGACCTACCTTTATTCTGAAGGTATTAAAATACCAATAAAGAAAAAAATAGCAGCGCTGGGAATGGCTCCTTTGCATCAACCCTTCCAAGATCCAGGCAGCCATCATAGGTCTTACCACCTGCTCCTTCCAGCTCCAAGACTTTTACCTCACCATTTATGGTTGTCCTATCCGTCTCACTCGTACCCTGAAATACCCTGGCCTCACCCTTGACCATCACCTCCCTGGACTCCCCATCTCCTTATGATCCAACAGAAAGCCCACAATAGACTCCACCTCCTGAAACGTCTGTCTGGCCAGACATGGGGACTGCATCCTTCATCGTTCACGCCTACAAATCCTTGATCCATCCCATCCTTTGTCATGCCAGTATCACTTGGATTTCCGCTCCTCCCAGATGTTATAAAGAACTCAAAATAATAAAACGCCATGCCCTCCACCTCGCCTTCCTTATCTGCCTTCTGTCCCCTACAAAGATGATCTACGACCTCATCCCCTTCCCACATCTTCTTTTCCTCGAACTCATGCACACCATGCACATCATCCACCTACTGAATATCTCCCACCCGCTAGGGTCTTCTATCATCTCTATGCCCAGTCCCTTGCTGCCCTCTCTCCATCACCACACCCTCCATCTCCTTTCCCAACTCAACCATCAGCACCTACCCCTCTTGGATGATGAGCTTCACTCTGATCTCCACCTCTCCTACCAACTCTAACCCCCTTCCCCCTCCTCAGGGCTCCCTCTCCCCTCGTCTTAACATCCCCTGAACTGTTTTCCTCCCTCCTACATCCCCCTCTTTCCCATGCCCCCTTCTGTGTCTCTGCACTCCCTCCTGAATTGCCTTCCATCTCCCACCCCAACCCCATTTTTTTTCCTTTTCCTCCAACCCCCTCCAGCCCTCGTGCCCCACTGCACCTTCATCTCCCCTCTTTCTCCCTCCTCTTAGGCCTCACATCCTTCAGCAGGTCCCTCCTAGCAGATTTTATTCCTCTTGTGAGCTCCATGACTAACATTGGTTCCTTAAGTGTCTCTCGTTCTGTGTGTTTTTATGCTGTGGCCGAATTTTAACTTCTGTGTATGACTCTAATGTATTTCAAGTGCCCTACAAATCACCAACTGCGTTCTTTTAATTTTATGTCTACTTATGTAACTGACTCCCAATGAACGTCCCCATGTCAGTTTACATTTTAATTTCCATTTTCTCCAGTTTTTATGTCCCCCTTATTCCGCCCTTTTTTGGGTGTAGTTTCTTCTTTTTATTTTCCATTGTAATGACACTCGGCCGAAGAGCGGCGGATTGTGCCCCAGCCAGCCCATATGGGGCAGGGGAATGAAATCACAATAAAGAAAAAAGTAGCATCAATGGGACATTGGGTTGTTTTCCCAATATTATTATTCATCCTTATTTCTTTGCAACAGATTATGACTTTTAGATCTTCTAGAGGATACTCCCTTGCACTTCAGTGACTGTTTTTTTACCTTATTACTATTACCTATCCTTCCCACGTAGGGTTATTGTTTATACTGGCTAGAGCAACTCTCTAGTGCTCTATCAATGATGGCTGATACCCTTCCCGAAATTCCATGCTTCACTGCCAGAAGAAAAAAAAATAATTTTGCCACTCATTTTTGGATTTCTGACCAATTTTGAGTTCCCCATCAATAAGGGGAAAGGAATTAGAATCAGTCTGTATTCTGGGTTGAGCATCTTTCATTGTGACATCACAGTTAGACTGTGCCAGTATTCCAAAGATTATGAAATAAAGAGAGTAAGCAACATCATTCTACACCAGAGATATGCAAAACGAATTTTTATGCATAATGAATATATTATTATTATTATTATTATGCCCTGTGCAATGCAATGTAGTTAGCATTTGAATTTACCGGAAAACTTCGAATTTACGAATAAGATTTGAGTTTTTCAATGATTTCAAATTTCTCGTTGTTTTACCAGGTGAGGAAGGGAGGGGAATGGAAGGGGAGAAGGTACATAATTGATCAATTTAATTAATTAGTCAATTAATTTGTTATCAAAATAGTGCCACCTACGGGTGATAATTTGTGAGGTAGGTGAAACCAAGGCTACGTTTTATTGCCTGAACACTTAGAAGATACGACAGATTATTGAAGAGGCTGCAGACACTATGGTTTTCCGTCTTCTTCTGGAATATTGCTGCACGTTGTGGGATTATGGCATCGTCATCAGATATGACGTATGGAAGATACTGAAACAACTGAAAGCAGGGCACCTAGTTTTGTACTATCGCAAAGCGAGGGAGATTGAGACTCGGATACGACAGACTACATGGATGGCAATCACTAAAACAGTCTTTTGTCGTTGCCGCCAGAGCTTTCCACAAAATTACAATACCAACTTTCTCCTCCGAATACAAAAATATTTTGTTGACGCCCAAATACATAGGGAGAATGATCATCGTAATGAAAAGAGATAAATCGGAGCTCGCACGTAATGATCAAAATTTTCGTTTTTCTCGCGCGCCGTCCGGGAGTGGTAGAGCAGAGATAGAGTCTGGTGGTTCGATGAAGCCTCGCTAGGCACTTCAAAGTGAATTCCAGAGTATTCATGTAGATGTAGATGAAAAAAGGACCAAACACATCGTCTCAAATAACCCCGCACCAAATGTTTACAATTCTTTGCCTCTGACGAACAACGTGCCTCAGCCTACGTGGATTCTTACCAGCATCAGCATTCACATCTACATCTACATAGATGGTCTGCAAGCCACAATACGGTGAGTGGCGGAGAGTACCCAGTACCACCACTTGTCACTTTCTTTTCCGCTTCACTCGCAAACAGAGCGATTGTCCATATGCCTACGTATGAACCCAAATTTCTCGAATCTTATCTCCGTGCTCCTTACGCGCAATGTATGTTGACGCCAGTAAAACCGTTCGGCAGTCACTTTCAAATACCGACTCTCTAAATTTTATCACCAGCGTTTCTTAAAAACAAAGTCACCTGCCATCAGAGATTCCCATTTGAGTCCACTAAGTACCACCATAACACTTACGTGTTGTTCTACCCTACCGGTAACAAATGAGGCAGCCCGCCTCCGACATCCTTTGGTGTCTTCCTTCAATCCTACGTGGTACGGCTCCATAAAAGTAGAGCAGTACTCAAGAATAGGTCGCAGCACCGTTCTATTTGCGGTCTCCTTTACAGGTCAACCACTCTTTCCTAAGATTCTCCGAGATAAAAACAAGTCGACCGTTTATCTTCCCTGCCACAGTTCTCGCATGCTTGTTCCATTTCATATCGCTTTGCAGCGTTACGCCCAGATGTTTAACAGACTTGAATGTGTCATGTAGGACACTAGCAATACGGTATTCGAGCGTTACAGGTTCTCTCTTCATACTAAAGCGCATTAACGTACATTTTTCCACGTTTAAAGCTATCTGCCATTCATCACACCAATTATAAATTTTGTCTAAGTCGTCTTGTGTCTTCCTACAGTCACTCAACGTCGACACCCTACCGTACACCACAAAGTCATCAGCAGACAGCGGCCGATTGCTGCCCACCTTGTCCGCCAAATTATTTATCTATATAGACAACAACAACGGTCCTACGACACTTCCCTGGGGCACTTCTCGTTAAGCCCTTGTGTCTGATGAACATTTGTATTCGACGACAGCGTACTGGGTTTTATTACTTCAGAAGTCTTCAAGTCACTCACATACACTCCTGGAAATGGAAAAAAGAACACATTGACACCGGTGTGTCAGACCCACCATACTTGCTCCGGATACTGCGAGAGGGCTGTACAAGCAATGATCACACGCACGGCACAGCGGACACACCAGGAACCGCGGTGTTGGCCGTCGAATGGCGCTAGCTGCGCAGCATTTGTGCACCGCCGCCGTCAGTGTCAGCCAGTTTGCCGTGGCATACGGAGCGCCATCGCAGTCTTTAACACTGGTAGCATGCCGCGACAGCGTGGACGTGAACCGTATGTGCAGTTGACGGACTTTGAGCGAGGGCGTATAGTGGGCATGCGGGAGGCCGGGTGGACGTACCGCCGAATTGCTCAACACGTGGGGCGTGAGGTCTCCACAGTACATCGATGTTGTCGCCAGTGGTCGGCGGAAGGTGCACGTGCCCGTCGACCTGGGACCGGACCGCAGCGACGCACGGATGCACGCCAAGACCGTAGGATCCTACGCAGTGCCGTAGGGGACCGCACCGCCACTTCCCAGCAAATTAGGGACACTGTTGCTCCTGGGGTATCGGCGAGGACCATTCGCAACCGTCTCCATGAAGCTGGGCTACGGTCCCGCACGCCGTTAGGCCGTCTTCCGCTCACGCTCCAACATCGTGCAGCCCGCCTCCAGTGGTGTCGCGACAGGCGTGAATGGAGGGACGAATGGAGACGTGTCGTCTTCAGCGATGAGAGTCGCTTCTGCCTTGGTGCCAATGATGGTCGTATGCGTGTTTGGCGCCGTGCAGGTGAGCGCCACAATCAGGACTGCATACGACCGAGGCACACAGGGCCAACACCCGGCATCATGGTGTGGGGAGCGATCTCCTACACTGGCCGTACACCACTGGTGATCGTCGAGGGGACACTGAATAGTGCACGGTACATCCAAACCGTCATCGAACCCATCGTTCTACCATTCCTAGACCGGCAAGGGAACTTGCTGTTCCAACAGGACAATGCACGTCCGCATGTATCCCGTGCCACCCAACGTGTTCTAGAAGGTGTAAGTCAACTACCCTGGCCAGCAAGATCTCCGGATCTGTCCCCCATTGAGCATGTTTGGGACTGGATGAAGCGTCGTCTCACGCTGTCTGCACGTCCAGCACGAACGCTGGTCCAACTGAGGCGCCAGCTGGAAATGGCATGGCAAGCCGTTCCACAGGACTACATCCAGCATCTCTACGATCGTCTCCATGGGAGAATAGCTGCCTGCATTGCTGCGAAAGGTGGATATACACTGCACTAGTGCCGACATTGTGCATGCTCTGTTGCCTGTGTCTATGTGCCTGTGGTTCTGTCAGTGTGATCATGTGATGTATCTGACCCCAGGAATGTGTCAATAAAGTTTCCCCTTCCTGGGACAATGAATTCACGGTGTTCTTATTTCAATTTCCAGGAGTGTATATGTGAACTTAGTCCATATGCTCGCACCTTCGTTAACAGCCTCCAATAGCGCACCATATCAAATGCTTTCCGGAAATCTAGAAACATGGAATCTACCTGTTGCCCTTCCTCTACAGTTGGCAGAATATCATGTGAGATAGGGGTGCGCTTAGTTCCGCACAAGCGATTCTTTCTAAAAGCGTGCTAATTCGTGGTCATAAGCTTCTCAGTCTCAAGAAACTTTATTATATTCGAGCTGAGAATATTTTCAAGGATTCCGGAGTAAGTCAAAATTAGGATATTGGTCTGTAACTTTACGGGTCAGTTCTTTTACCCTTCTTACATACTGGAGACACATGCGCAAACATGTAAATGAGAGGACGATTGTTGGAAAACGGTACTGTCTCAAATACAGATCCGATTAAGACAGTCGAAGTACTTTTTTGATATTTTTGAAAATGCTATCATGTGACACCTCTCACAATCGAATGAAGCACAGACAGTGATCATGCGCTCAGTCCGCTGTCAGTCAGTGCATGTTACTTCAATGATTCGGTCTGCACACATCTCGTCGCAATGGTTATACGACGTTACAGATTGCAGAGAGGGAAGATATCATTGCCGCGCCCTTTGAGGCTGATAGAAATGTTGACGAAGCTCGTCACAGGTATAGCTGCAGCGGCTTCTCTAATTCGGCCTCGAAGCTCCGCACACAAGTTAACACGGTAACGCTCTCGGCGATACTCATGTCCCTCTTGAAGAAGTACATGTTTGTAAGGTCTGGAGAACGCGTCGCCAAGATTATGAGTCCTGTGCGCCCAATCGATCTTCCAGGAAACGTAAGCACATCTGTGGCATAATGACATAGTGCCCCTTCCTGCCAAAAGTAAACGTTACGCACACATTACTCGTGCACAAGCTGTGATAAAAGAAACTTCTGCAGAACATACACGTACATTACCCGTTGGTGGAATTTTCGACGAAATAGAACGGGCCGTAGATTTCGTCAACTGATATTTCCATCCACACATTAACTGCGGAGAAGTGTCACTGGATTTCCAGGTGCTCTACTGATGGAGCGTCGGACCAGATGATGGTGTTATGTCGGTTAACCGTTCCACGAGAGTGGAAGAGTGCCTTGTCGGTGGACAGAATCTGGTTGAGGATGTTGCGATTTGCAACTGCTTCAAGCATACACTGGCACATGTTCATATGCTCTGCTAAATCCTCGTCATGTAATTAGAGGAGAACCTGCGGAGGGTGCGGTGGATTTCTCCCTCTTTTTCTTTCTTTCAGTGTGTGTCGAGCGTAGAATGTACAGTTCCAACGACATAACCCTCCCCGATTTTGGACTGTGTTCAGTGGAAGTTCCAAACTCTTCAATTTGGTCAGTAGGGACTGATGAACAGACTTATCTGGGCTCGTTGTTAACACCACCAGCGCGCATAAACTTGTATACCAGTTAAGGATAGAAGTTCAAGTAATGAATTAAAATTTGTGCTAAGGCCCGAGTTTCTTGCTTACTAGTCAGATGTGTTGACCGCTACAGCTCCATGGAATTGTGGCTGCCACACATGCACGAACTACTCTAGCCCAATTCGCATCCAAACACAAACTGAAATTCATGTCTTAAGTCCGTTTTTCCATTTTAAATCTTGTTAGGGAGGGCACTGGACTAAGGTAATCCGTGAACCTGTAATGAACACAACGACACGGTGGTGTAATGTCTAGTACACCTGTTCATCTGCCCGGTAAATAGGAGATCTGGGTTAGAGTCCAAACCTTGATACAAATTTTAATTCAGTGCTTCAATTCCTACCCCTACCGAAGATGCAGTTCAATCTCGAATGACTCCAGGAAAATGTAATTCCATCAGATCAGTTATACACTAGTTGTTGAATTGTTTTATTAGTAAGTCCTGGTTTATGGAATCGATGGTGAAATCGCGTCCCAATTTCACAATACGACAACCTCTGCAACCTCCAGGTCAAAACGGTTATCCTCCGCTGCACAGTTAATGAAGTGTTGGCAGAAGAGCCAACACCGTGTTGCTAGAGGAGACCGAAATGCACGCTTTTAAGCTCACGCAGATTGGCGTGAGGTCTGGAACAAGGTAAAGTAATTATCCTATAAAGAAAAGAACGTAGTTCTTGGAATACTTAACTTTAATCCACAATTGGAGAACATCGCTCTTGTTTAGACATGCTTCACAAGATAAATATCAAATGCTATGGCGCCTTGCTAGGTCGTAGCAAAAGACGTAGCTGAAGGCTATTCCAACTATCGTCTCGGCAAATGAGAGCGTAATTTGTCAGTACAGCTGCGCTAGCAAAGTCGGCTGTACAACTGGGGCGAGTACTAGAACGTCTCTCTAGGCCTTGCTGTGTGGTGGCGCTCGGTCTGCAATCACTGACAGTGGCGACACGCGGGTCCGACGTGTACTAACGGACCGCGGCCGATTTAAAGGCTACCACCTAGCAAGTGTGGTGTCTGGCGGTGACACCACAGTTAACATCACGCTTGTTCTGGTACCTGCCACAACGAAACACATATTTAGCTGTATCGTGAGCAGCTCCGTCGTTTTGATCAACTTTTACATCAGTCATGTATCTTACCGAAAAGACAATTTGAAACCCATTTCGCATTGTCTTATGGATAAGAGACATGACTCTCTAACTTCTTTTTGGTGATCAGTCTTCTGACTGGTCTGTTGCGGCCCACCACTACTCCCTCTCCTGTGCCAACCCTCTCATCTCAGAGTAGCACTTGCAATCAACGTTCTCGATTATTTGCTGGATGTACTCCAATCACTGTCTTCCCCTACAGTACCATGCTCCCTTTGGTGCCACGGAAGTTATTCCCTGATGTCTTAACACATATCCTAGTGTCCAGTCCCTTCTTCTTGGCAGTATTTTCCACATATCCCTCTCCTCTCCGATTCTGCGAAAAACCTCATCATTCCTTACTTTATCAGTGCACCAAATTTTCAACATTCGTCTGTAACTATATCTCAAATGCTTCGATTTTCTTCAGTTCCGGTTTTTCCACAGTCCACGTTTCATTACTATGCAATGTTGTACTCGAAACGTACATTCTCTGGAATTTATTCCTAAAATTAAACCTCATGTTTGGTACTAGTAGACTTCTCTTAGCCAGGAATTCCCTTTTTGTAAGTGCTAATTTACTTTTGATGTACTCCTTGCTCCGTCCGTCATTATTTTGCTGCCTAGGTAACAGAAGTCCATAATTTCGTCTACTTTGAGCCAATCAATCCTAACGTTAACTTACTCGCTGTCCTCATTTTTAATACTTCTCATTACTTTCGTCTTTCTTCGATTTACTCTTAACCTATATTCTGTACTCATAGACTCTTCATTCCCTTCAAATGGTCCTGTATTCCTTCTTCAGTATCACTGAGGATAGTCATGTCATCAGCGAACCGTATCACTGATATCCTTTAACCGTGAATTTTAATTCACTCTTGAACTTATTTCCTTCATTGCTTCTTCGATATATAGATTTAACAGTAGGGGCGAAAAACTACATTCCTGTGTTACACCCTTTTTACGCCAGCACTTCATTCTTGGTCTACCACTCTTATTTCTAGTGCATATTTTATATTATAGATATTATAGATTTAAATTATAGATTACTCCTATTTCTTGCAGAATTTTCAGCATCTTGCACCATTTGACATTGTCGAACGCATTTTCCAGGTCGGCAAATACTATTTTTCTTTCGTCTTGCTGCCATATCAACCGCAACACCAGAATTGCCTCTTGGCACCTTTACCTCCCCTAAAGCCAAACTGATTGTCATGTAACACATCCTCAACTTACTTTTCCATTATTCTGTATATTATTCTTGTCAACAACGTGTATGCATGAGCTGTCAATATGATTGTGCGGCAACTCTCACACTTGTCAGCTCTTGCACTCTTCTGAAATGTGTGGATAATATTTTTCCGGAAGTCAGATGGTGTAGCGCGAGTCTCATACATTCTACACACCGACGAGAATGGTCGTTTTCTTGCCACTTCCCGCAATGTTTTCAGAATTTCTGATGGAATGTTATCCATCCCTTCTGCCTCCTTTGATCCTAAGCCCTCCAAAGCTAAGTTCTGATTGTGATATTGGATCGCCTATTTCTTCTAAGTTGACTCTTGTTTCTTGTTCTATCACACCAGATTAATCTTTCCCCTCATAGAGGCCTTCAATGTACTCTTTCCACCTAGCCACTTTCTCCTCTGCATTTAGGAGTGGAATTCCTGTTGCACTTACCACCCTTGCTCTTAATGCTACCACCCGTGCTTATAAGTTTACCGAATGTTGTTCTGACTCTCCTGTACGCTGAGACAGTCCTTCCGACAGTAATTTCTTATCCGATTTCTTCACATTATTTCGTCGAGCTGCTTCGTGTTATGTTTCCTGCATTTGCTCTTTATTTTATTCCTCAGTGACTTGTATTTCAGTATTCCTGAATTTCCCTGAACACTTTTGTACTTGCTTCGTTCATCGAGCAACTGTATTATTTCTTTTGTTACCCATGGTTTCTTCGCTGTTTTCCTCTCCAACCTATGTGACTACCCTTTTTAGAGATGGCTATTCCTCCTCAACTGCACTGCATACTGCGCTATTCTTTTGCAGTATCTATCGCCATAGAGAACTTGAAGCGTATCTCTTCATTCCTTAGTATTGCCGTAGGCCAATTCTTTGTGAATTGGTTCTTGCTTGGTTAATCTCTCAAACTTCTGCCTACCCTTCAACACTACCAAATTGTCAACCGAATCTCAGTCTGCTCCTGGGTACGCCCTACCATCCTGTATGGATTGATCTGACGATACATCAATGTAAACGCGTCAATAAGGAGAATAGTTACCACACAACCTGAGACTTCCATGTATTTTATAGAGTCCGTTATATCGTAGGCATAGCCTTCAAATTACGAAAGTAAATTCTAAAAATCAGTAGGTCACATATTCACAATACAGAAATGTAATACATGGTCTACACACGAAAAATCTGACAATAGGTTCACTACTGGTAGTTTTACTGACATTTATAAGCTTCGAACTTACTTTGTTTAGGCAGTTCTCATCTTTTTTGCGTCCAATCTGCTGCAATTAAAGAGGCCATGTAGCTTATACTCACAGTCCCTTCATTTCTAGAATCCTCGACTGGTCAACACCATCTCAAAAAATTTCGTTGTCACAAGCAACCGAGAGAAACGGACTTCTAAGCTCCCTGCCAACTTTCGTAGATGTAGTTGCAGTGAAATGCTGCAGTGAAATGTAACACTTATCATGCGGACAGCTACGATAAAAACGGATTTGACAGTCGAATGGCGTTCCCTTAACTGTTTTTGAAAGTGATTCTGCGAAAGAAGAGGATACCAAAATCAGCTGTGCAGTATGGAATTGTCGAAGAAAAAGCAACAGTTGTTTATAGAGCTTTCGCAGAATGAGATCATGAGATCGCTGGTAGAATAAAATAAAGAAACTCATAAATATTCACGTGTTCTGACTGTATGAATATATTATGCTGTAAAATGACATAACCAACTTATCGGCCACTGGTTTCTCTTTTTATGTGGTCACATCCTTATAAAAATCGTTATCACAGAAATGACCTCTCGTCTGTGTTAGTCATTCACTGCTACTGTATGATGTAGACGTAGCTCGGTGAGCAGCTACCGTTCTTACGGTTAATGCCCCAACGTGGGTGCTGGTCCCCTCGCTCGAACGACGGCCGCTACAAGACAATGGCTTGCTGCTCCATAATTGCAGTTACGTTCTAATTGGTACGCTGAATTCTCAAAGTCTGCTGTTAACTGCTTGCAAGCAACTGAACTTTCCTTATTACCTGCTATTATTGGTATCAGATTTCTCGCAAATTAACGCTTCCACTTCGTATTGCCACAAGTTTACCAGGTCACTGACTGTGCAAATTATTCAGTCTTCGTGCGGAGTCATCTGATTTCCCAGATGTCAGGACGTATCCTGCAGCAAGAAACAAGAACAACTCGTCTCATCAGAAACAAATTTCTTGTCCAGTTTATAGAACGTTGTGGGACAGTATCTGGTTGACCTGCAATTGACTAAAAACTACCAATTGCAGTTCTGTTTTCTTTTAAATGCACGAGATGTTTCAGCCTCCAATGACATTTTTCATATATAGAATACTGACAAACAAATTACAATGGAATAACTTATTTTACAAAGAAAGGAACAACAAACATCGTCAATGAACAAACGTGGAAAATAAATAATGTTAGATAACAACTCATCCAGGAACATCATCAAAAGAGAGAATTTCCAAACTCCACTCTTGTTTAGATTCTCTGAGCGTAGTCTATTATCTATTTCATCTCTTTATTACGTATCTGTCTTGAACTTTTATACGCCAAGTATTTCTGTATTTCACATTATCGTTACAGTATTGCACTTACATCCTTATAATTTTTTACCTCCCACTGTTCACCCTATCCAAGAAAGACCATTAAGAATGGATGTTGTTGTTGTGATCTCCATTCCTGAGACTGGTTTGATGCAGCTCTCCATGCTACTTTATACTGTGCAAGCTTCTTCATCTCCCAGTAGTTACTGCAACCTACATCCTTCTGAACCTGCTTATTGTATTCATCTCTTGGTCTCCGTCTACGATTTTTACCCTCCACGCTCCCCTCCGATACTAAATTTGTGATCTCCTGATGCCTCAGAACATGTCCTACCAACCGATCTCTTCTTCTTGCCAAGTTGTGACACAAACTCCTCTTCTCCTCAATTCTACTCACTCTACCTCCTCATTAGTTATGTGATCTACCCATCTAATCTTCAGCATTCTTCTGTAGCACCACATTTCGAAAGCTTCTATTCTCCTCTTGTCCAAACTATTTATCGTCCATGTTTCATTTCCATACATGGCTACACTCCATACAAATACTTTCAGAAACGACTTCCTGACACTAAAATCAATACTCGATGTTAACAAACTTCTCTTCTTCAGAAACGCTTTCCTTGCCATTGCCAGTCTACATTTTATATCCTCTCTACTTCGACCATCATCAGTTATTTTGCTCCCCATACAGCAAAACCCCTTTAATACTTTCAGCGTCTTATTTCCTAATCTAATTCCCTCAGCGTCACCCGACTTAATTCCACTACATCCCATTAGCCTCGTTTTAGTTTTGTTGATGTTCATCTTATATCTTCCTTTCAAGACACTGTCCATTCCGTTCAACTGCTCTTCCAAGTCCTTTGCTGTCTCTGACAGAATTACAATGTCATTGGCGAACCTCAATGTTTTTATTTCTTCTCCATAGATTTTAATACCTACTCAGAATTTTTTTTATAAAGATTGAATAACAACGGGGAGAGGCTACAACCCTGTCTCACTCCCTTCACAACAACTGTCTCCCTTTCATGCCCCTCGACTCTTGTAAGTGCCATCTGGTTTCTGTACAAATTATAAATAGCCTTTCGCTCCGTGTATTTTACCCTTGTCACCTTTAGAATTTGAAAGAGAGTATTCCACTCAACATAGTCAAAAGCTTTCTCTAAGTCTACAAATGCTAGAAACGTAGGTTTGCCTTTCCTTAATCTTTCTTCAAAGATAAGTCGTAAGGTCAGTATTTTCTCACGTGTTCCAACATTTCTACGGAATAAACTGATCTTCCCCAAGGTTGGCTTCTACCAGTTTTTCCTTTCGTCTGTAAAGAATTCGCGTTAGTATTTTGCTGCTGTGACTTATAGTTAATTTTCACATCTGTCAACACCTGCATCCTTTGAGATTGGAATTATCATATTCTTCTGGAAGTCTGAGGGTATTTCGCCTGTCTCATACACCTTGCTCACCAGATGGTGGAGTTCTTCCAGGCCTGGATCTCGCAAGGCCGTCAGTGGTTCTAATGGAATGTTGTCTACTCCCGAGGCCTTGTTTCGACTCAGGTCTTTCAGTGCTCTGTCAAACTCTTCACGCAGTATCGTATCTCCCATTTTATCTTCATCTACATCCTCTTCCATTTCCATAATACTGTCCTCAAGTACATCGCCATTGTATAGACCCTCTATACACTCCTTCCACCTTTCTGCTTTCCCTTCTTTGCTTAGAACTGGGTATCTATCTGAGCTCTTGATATTCACACAAGTGGGTCTCTTTTCTCCAAAGGTCTCTTTAATTTTCTTGTAGGCAGTATCTGTCTTGCCCCTAGTGAGATAAGGCTCTACATCGTTACATATGTCCTCATCCCTGCTTAGCCATTTTGCACTTTCTGTCCATCTCATTTTTGAGACGTTTGTATTCTTTTTTGCCTGCTTCATTTACCGCATTTTTATATTTTCTCCTTTCATCAATTACATTCAAATTTCTTCTGTTACCCAAGGATTTCTACTGGCCCTCGTCTTTTTACCTAAGTGATCCTCTGCTGTCTTCACTACTTCATCCCTCAGAGCTACACATTCATCATCTATCTGGAACCTTCTAGTATCTCCAGGATTCTTCCATGTATACAATGGAGATCCAAATGAAAATCCTGGGTTAAAAATCGTGGAAAATCTAGATGGCGTCTTTCATGCTACGCATCCAAGACGAATGATGAAAATGATAAAGGTTCAAAATTGTGATTAAAATTCAGGGTAAAAGTATATCAATGACAAGATGATCCTGTGGCTAAACTCAATAAAGGCAAAGGAAAAGCACAGAACCTCCATAATGAAATGAACGGTCTTACGAAAACAGAATACAGTTGTAGATTAAATTGTAGAAAATCGAAAGTAATGAGGAGTAGCAGACATAAGATTAGTGATAAACTGAACATCAAAATCAGGAACCACGAAGTAGATGAAAATAAGGAAATCTGGTACCTTGGAAACAAAGTTATCTATGCTGGATGAAGCAAAGAGGACATTATAAGCATCTTAGCTGTTATCCACTAACTGGGTGATATTTTTGATCTCGTTTCCCGTTGGGTGCTTAAGGTCGCATGTTCGCAAATAAGTCAACCAAAGGGGAACCACGACTATATCTTCGTTTATCTTATCGGTTTCACAAAACGTCTTTTGCGATAGCTATTCAGATTTTTGTGACTCCGTGCCACTGCTATATGGCAAGCGCTACTCGTAAAATACACTGACAAAAACGAAAGCACCAAAAAAACATGGTCGGATATCACTGCAGGTAACTTCGTACATGTGAACACCATGTAAATGATTGCAGTTATCTGTGACGAGTTTACAGACCACCGTAGTGCATTAATGTTGTTCGTTAGTGTTGTTCGTGTTCGGTGATGTTATCAGGATGTATGGGGTGTAACCAGCATCAGATGTTGTGTGATCACTGTGATGGACGCAGAAATGTCGCGTAGTCGTGTGAGACACCGTTATCAGCACCTGACACAGTTAAAAAGGGGCCTCATCGTGTGTCTTCATCTGGCCACATCGACGAATCGCACTGTATTCGGATTTGTGAGACATTTGGATGCAACAATGATTCGATATTTAAGTCCATGGGATCGTGAGGGGAAGAGGGCAAGGCAGCTTCATGGCGTCGCATTGTGTTCAGCAATTAATGGTTATTCTGCACTATTACTGATGACCAACGTAGGCGACCTACGGAAAGGTCTCATCCTTCTAATGTTTTGGAGAAGCACAGCGGAGTTACTCTTAGCATCACGGTATGAATATACGGTATGAATTCAGCTGGTTGTGACAGAGGGAACTCAGCTGACCCCAAGGTACGTCACGGATATTCTGAATTAACGTGTGTTACATCCTGGGATGTCTACAAATGGCAAGCGTCTCTAAGAATTGTGTGCATGATAGGGAGGTATTCTCACGGCCAGTGGGATCCCCAGATCTGTCCAGTATAGACTATGTGGGGGACCAGTTTGGGCGTCAGTTATGTCCCATTTCCTGTCCTGGAACAGGAAAATGCTCATCTGTATATGAACTGTCTGCACAATGTGGAAGTGCACCCATTGTCAGCAGGATCCTCAGACCTTGCTCTGATAAATCATGTGTGGGACGATCTCGGATGTGGACTCTTGAGTGCTACTTTCCCACATACTGAGGACCTGTGACAACATTTGTGCGGCAGCTTGTTTCAAGAGTAGCTTCTCGCACCTTTCACAAACTAATCAGAGCATGCATCTGAGCCATAAGGGCTGCGACATTGACCTTGAAAGTGGACTCATATTGCCAAGTTTATTTGCAAATTCGGTTCTATTTTCTTTTCACTGAAATAACATCACAAATGCACGCAATATGTGAAATTTCATTTCGATTCTTTACTTTTCTTTGCCAGACAGTTTTTGAACTATATTACTGTATACGAGTACACATGCCAGATAAGTCCAGCCTGCTACATAAGCATCCACACAGTGACTGATTCTCATGCATAGTACTGCGCAGTACTCATAGCGAAATTTCGCACACCACACCAGGCACATAGATGAAGCAGAAACGAAGAGACAGGAAAAAAGAAACACACTGATGGCTGGGCAAGAATGCGACCATTCGTTAACATTTAAAGCTGCAACAGCAGTAGAGGGGACCAGCCACCCGCCGAACACCAATTTCATTTCTTCGTCACACCACATCACAGTATGACAGATTGCCTGTCATAATAATATTTGCTGCAGCCAGCGACCCCACACAGTCACACCCACCGACATGAGACCAGGTTACCTTAGTTATTCTGCCTAAACACTGTACATTGAAACACGTGTTCGTCACTGTCTCTTTGTATCTGCACTGTGGAATCACATCAGTACACTTGAATGTTCTTCTTTGTGTCTTGTTCACTGTGTATTTTTTCTGTGAAGTGAAGGAGGCACAAAACCTTCAACATATATCCATACAGATAACAACATTTGTAACACTCATATAGCTGCTATTTAAGGACAGTCTAGCTAACATATACTCCTCAACACTATGGTTTACAGTTATGTAGCCAGTTTAAAACACAGTGAAATTATACACTGAAGCACCAAAGAAACTGGTATAGTCTTGCGTATTCAGATACAGAGATATGTAAACAGGCAGAATAAGGAGCTGTATTCGGCGACACCTATATAAAACAATAAGTGACTGATGCAGTTGTTAGATCTGACGCTGCTGCTACAATGGCAGCTTATCAATATTTAAGTGAGTTTGAACGTGGTTTTATAGTCGGCGCACGAGCGATGGGACACAGCATATCCGAGATAGCGATGAAGTGGGGATTTTCCCGTACGACCATTTCACGAGTGTACAGTGAATATCAGGAATCCGATAAAACATCAAATCTCCGACATCGCTGCAAGAACGGGACCAACGACGACTGTAGAGAATTGTTCAACGTGACAGAAGTGCAACCCTTCCGCAGATTGCTGCAGATTTCAGTGCTCGGCCATCAGCAAGTGCCAGTGTGCGGACATCGTTATGGGCTTTCCTATCCGACGGCCCACTCGTGTACCCTAGACGACTGCACGACAGAAAGCTTTATGCCTCGCCTGAGCCAGTCATCACCAACATTCGACTGTTGATGGCAGGAAACATGTTGCCTGGTCGGACAAGTCTCGTTTCAAGTTGTATCGAGCATTTACATTGTGCATTCCGACGGACTTGGGCAATTCCAGCAGGAGAATGTGACATCCCAAACGTCCAGACTGGCTCCAGGAACACTCTTCTGAGTTTAAACACTTCCGCTGGCCGCCAGTCTGCCTAGACATGAATATTATTGAGCATATCTGGGATTTGTTGTAACGCGCTATTCAGAAGAGATCTCCACCTCCTTGTACTCTTACCTATGTACGGAAAGCACTGCGGGCTTCATGCTGTTAATTCCCTCCAGCACTACATCAGACATTAGTTGAGTCCATGCCACGTCGTGTGGCGGCACTTTTGCGTGCTTGCGGGGGCCCTACACGACGTTGCGCAGATGTATCAGTTTCTTCGGATCTTCAGTGTATACAACACTGACAGAATATAGTCCTTAACTTTTATTAAATAGCTTTACATTTCCGGTATGCTGAAGTCTGTGTGATTTCTCGCCGTTAACACCTTAGAAATGTAAACGGTTTGAACGCGCCTTTATTTGTATGAATATCCCAGTGAAATGACTGTGGAACCTCTTAAATTCACCTGCTGCCTTAGAAGACTTCATACAGGGTGGTCCAAAAGTCCGGAAACACCCTCATAAAATCGAAATGGAGTAGCAAACAAGGAATCAGAGTCCCTACACTCGAGGAACGGGAAGGGGGAAACTTTATAGGCGATGCCACCAACATGGTGGCCATCTTGAAAGCTGCCATCTTGAATTCAACTCCAAAATTTCAAATGGGAATATGGTCATGTGACACATCAAACAGATAGAGAATTTCACCAGAAAAACAATGCTGTTGTTATTTTAAACATACCTTTATTCATTCTCGAGTTATAGCCAGTTGCATGTGGCAGCAATGGGACGCTCTGCAGCACGTGTGTTATGTGCCGAAGGGACATTGCGCCGATGTTACACAGTCCCGAGAGACCACCAACAGTCATAGTAATGGCTCGATATGTTGTCCATTATGTTGGATTGTTAATGCTATCCTCCGAACCCAGTCCTGATGAACTTTGACCAACACATCTGGCTGAATTTGACCACACGCATCAACAATGCGCTGCTTTAGATGATTCAAATCCCGTATTTTCACAGAATAAACCAGTACTTTGACAAGGACCCAAAAATAGAAATCCAAAGGAGTCAAATCTGGTGAACGTGGTGGCCACTCCACAGCACCCCTACGACCAATCCACTTTTTAGGGAACTGCACATCCAAGTATGCTTGCACATTGTGCCCGTAATGTGGTGGGGCTCCATCATGCTGGAAGAATTCCGGAAATGTCCCGTCCTCCGTTAACAACGAGGGAAACACTTCTTCATCCAATAACCTCAGATAACCGTTGGCTGTTAACGTACCATCAATAAAAATAGGTCCAACGGCTTTGGTACCCCACACACCACACCAGACCATCACTTTTTGTGTCGATGGTTTTGGAAGCATCAATACAGTGCGGATTTGTGTCGGACCAATATCTGCAATTCTGCTTGATCTCATCGCCATTGATAAAGAAATTGGCTTCATCACTGAACAGCACCTGATAGGGGAAACGTGGGTTTATCTGCAGCTGCTGTGTCACCCATTCTGCGAACTGTACCCGACGGTCTGGGTCATCCTCATTCAGGTGTTGGAGCAGATGAATTTTGTACGGGTCCCATTTGTGCTGCGATAAAATTCGCAGTGTGGAGGTACGGCTAACCCCACATTCTTGTGACAGGCGACGAGTTCTGCGTTGCGGACTCTTGCTAAATGATGCCAACACGCTCACTATTGTTGCTTCGTCGGTGGCGGATTTTGGTCTTCCAGCCTTAGGTTTATCTGCGACAGAAACTGTTGCTCGGAATTTGGCCGAAAGCTTGGCAACTGCGCTGTGAGTGATGGGCTGTCTGGTTGGGTGACGACTGCTGAAATCCTCAGCAATGACCCGTGTGCTTCTTTCTCCTGATATCAAGATGATTTCAATGCTTTCACATGTGTTAAGGACATTTTGTAACCTGTAAATAAGAAAACAATGATTAAAACGTTAGCACGAGTAAATGATACCTAACAGTTAAACACATGTAAGATATCAGGCATGGGATAGTCACTTTGCACCGTTTCAGACTCCATTTTATGACTTCTCAGTACGTAATACTCACTCTGCCGAGCGTCCCACTGCTGCCGCAAGTAATTGGCTATAACCCGAGAATGAATAAAGCTATGTTTGACATACCAACGGCATTGTTTTTCTGGTGAAATTCTCTATCTGTTTGATATGTCACATGACCACATTCCCATTTGAAATTTTGGAGTTGAATCCAATATGGCGGCTTTCAAGATGGCCGTCATGTTGGTGACATAGCCTATAAAGTTTCCCCTTTCCCGTTCCTCGTGTGTTGGGACTCTGTTTCCTTGTGTGCTACTCCATTTTGATTTTATGAGGGTGTTTCCGGACTTTTGGACCACCCTGTATGTGTTCTCAGTAAATTTCAGTCATCAACTCTGCAAATGAGAGACCCCGCTAGTCAGTCATGCTTCTTCTTTCTTCCATCAGCTTTTTTGTTCTTGTGTCCTAGGGCCTGGTGGTGTTGTCTTGAAATCATGTCTCTCGGCATACTTCTCGAAAATACTAGGAAGCTTATCACCAGAGAAAACAGTGTAAGGTGGTCTTCATGTACTATCATGGGGAGTGTTATTAGTTGCTGATTACTGCTGTATTTTGCTATTGTGGAGCTGCTCTGACTGTTTGAGCACGTTGTTATATACCGATTACTGAATTACACCTAGCACCGCCGCCTTAATACTCCCTTATTAGATTGGTGTAGGTATTCAACCTTCCAACTTTTGTAATTTACGTCAAGGTCTGGCTATGCTGTGTCCTGTGCTACCTCGGCATCGTGCCGATTTCTGTAAGTGGAGTGGTCATGAAACGAGACATTGCTTCCCAGCTTAATAAGAGTGTAGATTGGTTCCAATTAACTCTGTTTATGGTCACAAATGATCACAAACGCGTACACGTTACATAGGAAGTAACTACTCCCACAACCAGCTAATATTACTGCCCCAAAACCCTCTCGTTAACTTTCTGTGAATTGTATGTAACAACATTCACTTATACATATCATATTCGTCTCCCTTGGTACCGGAGGTCTTCCGTGGTACTGGAGGCTTCATTTCTCCTTGCCCCACGGAGTTTACAATTGCTAGCATTTAGACACCGCACCTGCTCAGTAATATTTTCCTACAGTATGCAACCCGATGTTTAGAGACTAATTGCGATCACGCACATTTCTACTCTGAGCTCTTTATCTGACGTGCTTGATACATGCATTTATCACTACAGATGGGGTAGCCTATTGATTAAAAGACTCGAAGTACGATGACTTTTCATATAACTTCCAATGAAGTTTTCTACAATATACATGAAATAAGTGTACGAGTCCATGCATTGTGGCTTTTATTGGGTTGGAGGCTGATATTTTGTGAGAATTAAGGACATGTTTCACGTTTATGTCTTCTACGGATTTATAACATAATTTTGATTTGAACTGTGGACCCCTATCCATAGGACTCAACTGAGACTGAATTGTATTTACAAAGTAGTCACATTCTAATTTCTTTAGCGTACATTTACTAACGTCTTTGCATAATTTGTAAGGTTTCAAATACCTTGAGAAGAATTTCAAAACCATTGTAAACTACATAAATCTATGAAAAGGATAGATTGCTACTCACCATGTAGTTGAGGTGCTTGTGCAAAAAACTGGCTTGTGCAATATCTGTTCAGCCGCCGTTGCGGCTACCTCAATGAGATAATTACGAATTACAGTAATTGCTTGTAACATGCGTATCATTTAATTAATATGTGTGATTGCCCAGAGCGAATCAAAATTACCACGCTTTGAATGTTTCAACCGCTCACGGTCGCGAAAATAGAAATCGGTCAGTTATTCCACCAACAATTAAACGTTTGTGAGAATGTAAGTTTTTCAGTGCATCAGTTCAACTTTCCAGTAGAGCTGAAACATGAAAGTTTAGGTCGGTACTGGAAGCGTGTTCAGTTTGCCCCGGCGTTTAAGGTGACCGCTGGCGTAAAGCAAAAAGATTCGAGTTCAGGTCCACCACAAATTTTCATACGTTACTGGTAAATTGTACATCCGCTGCACAATCGTATTCGCAATTTGCGAATGCATTTCATAATGTAACAGCTGTCAATTGCCAGTAGTATCTGCCTGTTCGGACATGCATGCGTGTGTGAAGGAACATTGCATCGAACTATATGAACACTGTGCAGCCACTGCCATACTGTATTTCATGCCAACGCAAGGCAATGTAATGAGTTAAACAATCTCTCTCTATATGCGGGAATCATACCATTTGTTTGCGAGCGCTACTGGACGAAGACGTGAGGTCGTATGGAAGTCTGGGAGTGTCCTGTAGGCGTATTTGAATGACCAAGGCCATTAGAGCGACCGCTCATGTAAAGCGAGACATCCAGTTTCATGTCACAGCACAAGTTTTCATGTGTTACTAGTAAATCTCTGCGTCGTCGCTTGCGTCATCGAATTGACGTCGCCATCTTGTGGCATAGCCTCCCAATAAACCTATGCACTCAGCTTCCAGAAATAGCTCACCCCGTAATTGTTATTGTAGTTTTTATCGTTGTAATCACCACTGCTAGTCGAAAATGTGAGCATTTGACGCTGTTTGTGTTTTAATAGGCTTTATTCTAACAACCAGTTTCTCTGCTTCGTTTAATTCAATCTCTGTTGTCAAATGGGTCAAATGCCTCTCAGCACTATGGGACCTAACTTCTGAGGTCATCATTCCCCTAGAACTTATAACTACTTAAAGCTAACTAACCTAAGGACATCACAAACATCAATACCTGAGGCAGGTTTCGAACCTGCAAACTTAGCGGTCGCGCAGTTCCAGATTGTAGCGCCTAGAAAAGCACGGCCACTCCGGCCGGCCCATTCTCTGTGTTTCCTATTTAATCGCCCTGAACATCCTCTTGACATAAAGGCAAATCTCTTATAGAAGTTTTTTGTGTAACTCCTAATTCATCCATAACCGCATTTGCAGAAGTGCTCCGTTAGGAATATACTACGGCATAGTTTCCTGCATTGGTTTCTATACTTCTGATTCCAATATTTCTGTTGGTTGTTCGTCCTTTTCCTTTAAAAATTCATCTAATTTTCTTTCTTCCTCAGTGGAGAGATACTCTAGTTACTACCTGCTGAAGAGACAATTTCAAAGCGTGTTGCTGTAGTTGCAAAATACTAAGGTTTTCAGTCAGTTTCTCAACGTATTCAGGAAGACCTCTAATAGTGGCCTTCAGGTCTAAAATCTCATTAGTTGTGGTTTGTATGTCAGCTCGCAACTTGTCTGTCACGTGAGTAGCAACCTCGGTTTTTAACTGCTGAATCTCATTTGTTATCTGTTCATTAATTCGTGCGAAATGACTAAACTAACTGCCTTGTTGTGATGGCAACTTTTTTGAACAGAATGACAGAGTGACTATCGGCAGCCCTTTATCTCCCATAGTTGCAAATTTATTTATAGAGGACTTCGAGGATATGGCGCTGAGGACTTCGGCTTTGCAACCAATGTGCTTCTGAAGGTATGTAGATGATACCTTTTCCGTTTGGCCATACGGACGTGATACTCTCAACAGATTCTTGGACCACTTCAGCTGTCTTCATCCCGGCATGAAATTTACCGTGTAGGTTGAAAGTGATGGGAAGCTTCCAGTCTTGGACGTTATGGTTTACAAAAAACCATATGGTACTCCGGGACGCAGTGTTCTGCGAAAGCCGACACATACTGATCGGTACCTGCATGCCAGGAGTTGTCATCCTCCTCACCAACGCAGAGGCATTCTTATGACCTTGGTACGCAGAGCATATGTCATTTCCGACGCGGACAGTTGAACCCAAGAACTTGTGCATGTGACGGCTGTTTTTAAGGATAATGGATACTCTGAGAAGCAGATTCGTCGGGCTATGGAGTTTGAACCATCACCGGAGGTGGAAGAAGTGGAGCGTAGATCGGTGGCCTTTGTTCCTTATGTTGGGAGAATATAATTTAACATTGGTAGAATTTTAAGGAGTTTTAACATTAAAAGTGTGTTAAGTGCTCCTGCCAAGATAAGGGCACAATTTGGCTGCGTGAAAAAGATTTGAGGCTTAGAAAGACTGGTATATACAAAATTCCGTGTCAATATGGGAAGGCTTACATGGGCCTTTCGATTCGCACACTTCATGACAGGTGCGTGGAATATCGCTGTCATACGAGGCTACAACAGCCGGAAAAACCGGCGGTAGCAGAACGTTAGTTAAAAGAGGGACACGGTATGAGATTTGACGAAACTGTGACAGTCGCCAACACTTCCGGTTTTTTGAACTGTGTTTATAAAGAGGCAATTAAAATTTGGCTGGCGGATAATTTGATAATAGAGACAATGGGTTTCCTCTCAGCAGGAGGTGGAGTCCTGTACTATCAAGCATCAAAACACAACGTTCCTTAGTGCGGCCAGTACTGATGTTCGAAAATCGTCTCTGAGCGCGACATATCGTTGCCGCCGGTGTTCTACTAATGGGGGCTCCGCCTGCCCAGTCTTGGAAGCATCAACTGTGATGGGCGGCGCATCCACCGTGTACGGTACGGATGCCCATATGGCAATTCGATTTTAAGCCTTGGCATCTGTTCTTAGCGGGACTTACCAGCAAAAGGAGCGTTCTCCTGAAGATGGCGAACAGTTGGATCGCCGAAATATTGAATAGAGTTGCTTTTAATATCCAGCAGCAAACCCGAGGAATCTTTTTGTTGCTTCGTACATTTCTGTCTCTTATTCAGAGTGTTATATAACTGGCCATGGCAAGCAATTTTTGTAAAACTGACGTAATAGGATCCGTTTCCCCCATAACAGGTTCAAAAAGAGTCTTGTATATAGATGGCGATGTAATTTCACTCTACGTGGATACTATTTAAATTTTCTGCGGTGAATTTTCCCTCTGGCATCTGATTAGGCTCCCTGGATGGGAAGAGGCCATTATTGCACACTGCTGTCGGGATATCACCATACTAACATGCAATGTAGTATGTCAAATCTATTACACTGCCGGCCATTAAAATTGCTATACCAAGAAGAAATGCAGATGATAAACGGGTATTCATTGGACAAATATACTATACTAGAACTGACATGTGATTACATTTTAACGCAATTTGGGTGCATCGATTCCGAGAAATCAGTACCCAGAACAGCCACCTCTGGCCGCAATAACGGCCTTCATACGCCTGGGCATTGAGTCAAACAGAGCTTGGATGGCGTGTACAGGTGCAGCTGCCCATGCAGCCTCAACACGATGCCACAGTTCATCAAGAGTAGTGACTGGTGTATTGTGACGAGCCAGTTGCTCGGCCACCATTGACCAGACTTTTTCAATTGGTTAGAGATCTGGAGAATGTGCTGGACAGGGCAGCAGTCGAACATTTTCTGTATCCAGAACGGACCGTACAGGACTTGCAACATGCGGTCGTGGATTATCCTGCTGAAATGAATGGTTTCGCAGGGACCAAGTGAAGGGTAGAGCCACGAGTCATAACACATCTGAAATGTAATCTCCACTATTCACAGTGCCGTCAATACGAACAAGAGGTGCCCGAGACGTTTAACCAGTGGCACCATGTACCATCACGCCGGGTGATACGCCAGTATGGCGATGACGAATATACGCTTCCAATGTGCGTTTACCGCGATGTCGCCAAACACGGATGCAACGATCATGATGCTCTAAACAAAACCTGGATTCATCAGAAAAAATGACGTTTTTCCATTCGTACACCCAGGTGCGTCGTTGAGTACACCATCGCAGGCACTCCTGTCTGTGATGCAGCGTCAAGAGTAACCGCAGCCAAGGTCTCCGAGCTGACAGTCCATGGTGCTGCAAACGTCGTCGAACTGTTCGTGCAGATGGTTGTTGTCGTGCAAACGTCCCCATCTGTTGACTCAGGGATCGAGACGTGGCAGAACGATCCGATACAGCCATGCATATAAGATGCCAGTCATCTCGACTGCTAGTGACACGAGGCCGTTGGGATCCAATACGGCGTTCCGTATTACCCTCCTGAACCCACGGATTCCATATTCTGCTAACAGTCATTGGATCTCGACCAACGCGAGCAGCAATATTACGATACGATAAACCGCAATCCCGACAGGCTACAATCCGACCTTTATCAAAGTCGGAAACGTGATGGTACGCAATTTCTCCTCCTTACACGAGACATCACAACTATGTTTCACCAGGCAACTCCAGTCAACTGCTGTTTGTGTATGAGAAACCGGTTGTAGGTGTCGCCACCGGCGCCAACCTTGTGTGAATGCTCTGTAAAGCTAATCATTTGCATATCACAGCATCTTCTTCCCGTCGGTTAAATTTCGTGTCTGTAGCACATCTTCGTGGTGTAGCAATTTTAATGGCCAGTAGTGTACTTATCGTAATGGAACAAATATGCATATAGGTCAGAGATGATACATGAGCACAATGTACCATCAGAGATAAATAAATGTTCTTTCATTTTAAATAAATACCTATCATGATGTCATGCTCCACGCCTACGAATTTCGGCCATCTTGTCGCTCGTTTATAAAACGTACAATAATTACAAAGTTTTTAAACGGATAAGCCTAACAAAAACAAACTTTACAGCTACAGAAGGCATAAATGGGCGGAATGAGTGGTATATTGTCTTACTTCGTGATGTAGCCGTTAACAATGACGTCTTCCCAAAGTATTATGGGTTATAATTTCTTTTTGTTCTATGCCATTTCCCTTGATTCTCTGTTTAAAACGGTTTTTAATGCTCTCCAAACTCACAGATCAGACTAACATAACAAGTACGTAACGTTGCCATGCATGAAAAAGAGAAACCCTCATCAAACATGCATGTTTTGAAGTAAAATTACATATACAGCATATTAATGACCTATTTTAACAGTGCTAAGAGCGGTCGTCAGCTTAACTCTCTGGAGAGTTAAGTTGATGATTAACTGAATATCTTCAATTTGCTAGAAATAATAATTGTTATTGGAATAACTGGAATGAATTCGTAATCTGGCAACCGTGAAGGCTGAAACATTTGAAGCGCGATAGTTTTGACTAGCACTGGGCAATTCGGTTTTTAATTAACCAATTACTACTATTCGCAGTTACATCAGTGAGACGGCTGCAATGGCGGCTAAATAGATATCGCCCAAGCCGGTTATTCGCTTTCATACAAAATGCCTCACCCACATTTCCACGTGGCAACCAGTCAATAACGTAACAAAGAGAATAATGGTAGGCCTAATACATAACAAGACATGCATCAATATTTGAACTAAAACTAATATTTATTCTCACTTACATGAGCTTCCAGTGATACATACATGTTAACAGGCAAAGTCCTGGAGGAGAAACGGCAACGAACGTAGTAACAAAAGAAGACTGTCGGAGAAAAGAAAGATTCCTTGTGAAAGATATCGTAATTTCGACTTACTCTTCTATATTTTAAAACACTTTGGATTCATGTTTTACATGTAAGAGTCTTTTCCTTATCATTAGTGCCACAGTGCACAATTAGCCCATTATATTAAAAAATGATTTTGCTAGCACAGAGAAAAAAGAAGAAATACTAAAATATTTTTATGATATGTCCGAGTGCATACGTTCAAAAGTGCTATCATAGAAATTGCGTGATTCCCGCACAGAGTGAGACACTGTTTTGCTCATCGGATTCTGTGCAGTTCCATGCCAATTCCCTACTGTACTTCATGTCGATGCAGTGCAATCTGACGAACAGAACGATGTTTCTCCTTGAGTGAGAATCATACGATTTGTATGCCAGCACCATCGGACACATTCACCAGGACATATTGAAGTTTGAATCGGTCCTCGTTGTTGTGCTCGGATGGCCCAGGTGTTTAAGGCGACCGCTCGCTTAAAGCGCGAAATCCGTGTTCGAGTGCCAGTCGGGCACAAATGTTCATATGTTGCTAGTAGATCGTGTAGCCGTTGTACAATCCCACTCACAGTCTGAGAATGCATTTCTTAATTTAATACTGCTGCCAATCGTCAGTAGCATCTGTTCCTTCGAACATGCATGTATCTCCAAAGGAACATTGCATGGAACTGTACAGATACGGCGTATTGTGCCAGCATAAAACATTCTCTGTCTCTCTGATCCAACACTTGGTCGAGGCACTACACTGCCCTCCCCGATGGAAACGACCGTTAACTTGGGCTTTACTACAACCTGGTTCTGTATTGTAAACACTTCTACCCTTAATCCGTAGGCCTAGGACCCAACACGAAATCCACTGCGACAATGCAAACTACTGCTTTACTCCCTGAATCTGTAAATCTGTCATTCATCTCTCACTCAGGACATCCACATGCTACAACCCCTGCTTTACAGTTATACGCCCCTGCTAGGCTGCTATCAATCAGCTTAGGTGTTGTTAGTGAAGGTAAGGTTTAGTTTGGACAACATCTGTAAAGTTTCGTCTTCCCAGTAAAATTGTGGCAGTGTCACACTTAACAGAGTAACTGCCGTCACTAGCAAATGAAAAGGTGGGTCACAAAATATCACGCATAGTCCCGTTGATGTACAGTCCACTCCACTATAATTCCAAATGTGATGCACACATGAGTTTCCCTTCCACGTAGGGAATGGCGACCACCATTACGTATATCCACCGTAAACCTGTATTCCAAAAGTGCGGTTTCAGTTCCATCACATCTTTTTGCCTAGGACGTCCCTTCGTTCTCCCCCGAAGAGTTGCATGCTGCATGTACTCCAATATGTCACATTTCTGCGATTCGTGCATTGGTGACTACCCCGCTATGACTTCGCCGGAGCTTACCCAATCCGAAATTTGTGAATTTGTGTAACAATTAAACATACTTCCAATTGTTCGGTGAACATGTTCCGCTCTTCTGTTTGCTCGTGGGTGAAGTGTACTGGTTCTCAGTTTTTCCACATTTAGCAACCGACACGAATGTGTCACAGGTCTGACATGAAGTTGTCCCCTCGACCAGAATTATCGCCTCTCATACTCCAAACTTCAATATCCACCTATTCACCAATGCTTGTGAGGCAGCGACAGCCTGTTATTCCGTCATCGGCATCACCCCGACGTAGCGAGAAAACTGGTCTATTTGGTCATTGCAAGACGGTTACCTACTGGAGATCGGTTGTATGGGAATAACATCTCCAGCCCAACGAAACCGAAGCGTTCTGTTGCTTTGTCATCCTCTGTAACAGTGTAAGTAGCCTGTTTGTATGTTTCTGTGTTGGCAGCGCTATAGACTGTGTCGATATCGATGACAGCGCTCTGCGGCCGGGGCAAGAGATTCTGTGGTTGGACGGACTAAAAGTTAGCGAGTTGATAGAGAAGTGTATGAACATGTTTCTCTTAGTGGAGACTCTGTGTTGGTAGGACACGCATTGTAAAGTCAGAAATGTAAAATGAGGATGGATGTTGTTGGTAATGTTTGGGTTGTATAATTATTGACAACAATATAATTTTTCGATTTGGATGTCACATGAATTAGATAAAATTTTGTAAATACATTGTTTGCTGTTCAATGAAATCTTTCTTTTGTTAACTATAAGCCTCCTAGTACTTAGAGAGTCTGCAGTAGCTTTTTTTTTCTTTTTTTTTTTAGCTGGCTGCAGTTTCTGCTCGCTATAATTGCTGTAGTTCGTGTTAGGAAGATTTGCTGTGAGGTAAGTGACTTATAAAAAAAAAAAAACAGTGTTCGAGATTGAAATGAGTTTAGCCAATTAACAGCGTTGGAGGTAGTTTCATATTTCTTTAATTTCATATTTTTTGGAATTTTATTATTGTTAGGATTTCTTGCAATTCAGGGCCAGTCTTTTGTGTTAATTACTGGAAGTCATTTTGTCACTGTATAGCAGTCAGATTGCGCTGGTCTTGTATATTGTGGAGAATAAATGATTAGGTTAAGTTTGAGTTGTCTTTGTCAGGGAAAATTCTGTAGGCCAGTGATTAAATGATAAAAAATATGTAAAGGTTTAATTTCATCAGTACCTGCTTATGACAAATCCGCTCACTCTGCAAAATCCAGATTTCCTGACGTATCGGTTGAGATCATCTTTCCTACTCTCCCAAAAATACTTTTCCTCCATGACCCGATAAATCGCGGTGCATCTCACATAACACTTATTATTTCAGCTTGGCTGGCACCAGGACTCGTGGTCCCAATTTTGTCTCTCTTTATAATAATCTTTCGTGGAAGCTTGCCACATTGCTTTCTCTGTCTGTGCTCTGTGCTGCTTGCCATTCACCATGTTGGTGACCTACAGCTATTGTTCTTCTTAGCCTATCTGCATTTATGTTTTTCTATCCTGGTTTGTACATTGCTTCATACCGAAATTCCTTGAGTTTCAATGCCCATCTCGTCAATCTACCGGATTGATCCGTCAAAAGTAGTAACTACTTCAAAGCAGCATGGTCCCTTACTACCTTGAACTTCCTTCTGTAGAGGTAACAACGGAAGTACGTCATTCCATACTTCAAGCTAAACATTTCTTTCGCTGCTGTAGAATATTTTGTCTCCATCGGGTTCAGCTGTTCAGGTGCGTAGACAACAGAGTGTTCTGGCTAAAGACACACCCCAGAGTGTGATTCGACGCATCACATGATAGTATGAAGTCATTCTGAACGTCTGGAACCGGCCGGGGTGGCTGAGCGGTTCTAGGCGCTACAGTCTGGAACCGCCCGACCGTTACTGTCGCAGGTTCGAATCCTGCCTCGGGCATGGATGTGTGTGATGTCCATAGGTTAGTTAGGTTTAAGTAGTTCTAAGTTCTAGTGGACTGATGACATCAGAAGTTCAGTCCCATAGTGCTCAGAGCCATTTGAACCACTTTTTGAACATCTGGAAACAACAACACGAGTCTCGATGTCAGTACTCGGAGCCGTTCCGACTCGTATCGATCAATCGATCGATAGATCGCGGTAGTGGGGCGCAATGTTTCGTGGTTCTCCGCGCAAGGATCTGTGACTAACATGAAGATTGACAGAACCTGTGGGTCGAGTTGGAAGGAGCACTTGACGGGCGCGAGGCCGGCTTACCTCCACTGCGTGGAGCCGATAGTTGACGACTTTTGCAGAGCACAGACCTCATCCTGCGAAGACGGTGTTTGGGTTGGCTGTGTAGGCGATTGGACGCTGGAAATTTGCCCGTGTCGAGAGTGTGGAAATTGTGAATGCCACTTCACTACCAATTCATCAGACGTTTTGGTAAGACACTTTCTGCTATTTCTCCACCTTGTTTTGCTAAAATTTGTCAATTTTGGGGCACTTAAGCTTTATTGGTTTTGTCATTCCTGTAATAAGAGTGCTACCCTGTGGTTAATTGCTTGGTTGCTAATCACCATATTCGCTGATTGGGCAGATGCTTGTTTATTGTTTATTTATGTTTGGCTCTTAAATGGTAATATACTGAAATATGTGCCGCGATTTGTAAAGCAGTGCACTGTTACTAGTTTTCTTAGGGTAGCTCTTAGTCCGTTGTATGTAGTTTACATAGTTTTGGACCTACCCCGCCCTACAGCACCCCTGTGGGAGCCAAGTTCAGATCAGCCACCTAGTCCATTGGCTTATCCCACAAGTCACGGGGCTGAATTGTATTTGTTCCATTTCTCCTGGTTGAGAACTTACGTCACCATGGCGATGGTTAATACCCAAAACGGTTACATGACTAAAGCGACAATAAAGAACTGATGGTTAAAACGCATTTTATAAAATACTTCGTGGCTGTTGAAGCTCACTTTACGGAAACACAGTAGAGAAAGTCTGCAAAAATCAGCAGAGTCCTCTAACTGGGGAGTTATCAAGAATGGTGTCACACAGGGTTCAGTCTTGGGTCCCTTATTGTTCTTAATATGTACTAATAACTCCCACTTCTTATTCATGAAGATGCAAAGCAAGATCTTTTTCTGACGATACAGGTATAGTAACCATAACCAGAAAACAAGAATTAGCTCAAGATATTGTAAATAATGTTTCTCTGTAAATTATTAAATGGTTCTCTGCAAATGGACTCTCTAAATGTCGAGAAAACACCGTACATACAGTTCTGTACAGTAAATGGCGTAACACTATTGATAAATATAGTTTCAGAACAGAGGTCTGTTGTTAAGGCAGAATATTCAAAATTTCTTGGAGTGTGAACTGATGAGATACTGAATTCAAAGAAACACATTGAGGGCAGCTGCTTAAACATGTAGGTTCAGCTATGTATGCTATTAGGGTTGTTGCAAATTTTGGTGTTAAACAAGTCAATAAATTAGTCTGCGACACCTACTTTCATTCACTTCATTCATATGGCATCGTAGTTTGGTGTACTTCACCATTAAGAGAAAAACTACTCGTTGTGCAACAGCATGTAATCAGAGTAATAGCTGAAGCCCACCCAATATGGCCTTGCAGAGATTTATTTTAAGAACTGAGGTTATTCACATCACCTTCGCAATAATAAATTCACTCAAGAAGTCTGTCGTGCCTCAGCGATACAGATTGACATATCGTAGGTGCAACCACAATGGTGGGGTATCTGTTGAGAGGCCAGACAAACGTGTGGTTCGTGAAGAGGGGCAGCTGCCTTTTCAGTAGTTGCTGGGGCAACAGTCTGGATGAATGACTGATCCGGTCTTGTAACACTAACCAAAACGGCCTTGCTGTGCTGGTACTGCAAACGGATGAAAGCAAGGGGAAACAACAGACGTAATTTTTCCCGAAGGCATGCAGCTTTACCGTATGATTACATGATGATGACGTCCTCTTGGGTAAAATGTTCTGGAGGTAAAATAGTCCCCCGTTCGGATCTCCGGGCGAGGACTAATCAAGAGGACGTCGTTATCAGGAAGAAGAAAACTGGCGGTCTACGGATCGGAGCCTGGAATGTCAGATCCCTTAATAGGGCGGGTAGGTTAGAAAATTTAAAAAGGGAAATGGATAGGTTAAAGTTATATATAGCGGGAATTAGTGAAGTTCGGTGGCAGGAGGAACAAGACTTCTGGTCAGGTGAATACAGGGTTATCAATACAAAATCAAATATGGGTAATGCAACAGTAGGTTTAATAATCAATAAAAAAAATTGGAGCACGGGTAAGCTACTACGAACAGCATAGTGAACGCATTATTTTAGCTAAGATGGACACGAAGCCCACGCCTACCACAGTATTACAAGTTTATATGCTAACTAGCTCCGCAGATGATTTAGAGATTGAAAAATGTTTGATGCGATCAAAGAAATTATTCAGATAGTTAAGGAAAATAAAATGTAATGGTCATCAGGAATTCGATAGTGGGGAAAGGAAGAGAAGGAAAAGTATTAGATGAATATTGATTGGGGTTAAGGAATGAAAGAGAAAGCCTCCTGGTAGAATTTTGCGCAGAGCATAACTTAATCATAGCTAACACTTGGTTTAAGAATCATAACAGAAGGTAGTATACATGGAAGAGGCCTGGAGACACTGGAAGATTTGAAATAGATTATGTAATGGTGAGACAGAGATTTAGGAACCAGGTTTTAAATGGTAAGACATTTTCAGTGAAAGATGTAGACTCTGACCACAATTCATTGGTTTTGGACTGTAGATTGAAACCGAAGAAACTGCAAAAAGGTAGGAATTTACAGAGATGGGACCTTGATAAATTGAAAGAATCAGAGATTATCGAGAGTTTGACAGAGCATTAGGGAATGATGGACAAACACATGGGAAAGAAATACAGTAGAAGAAGGATGGGTAGCTTTGAGAGATGAAATAGTGAAGGCCGCAGAGGATCAAGTAGGTAAAAAGACGAGGGCAAGTAGAAATCATTGGCTAACAGAAGAGATATAGAATTTAATAAATTAAAGGAGAAAATATAAAAATGCAGTAAATGAAGCAGGCAAAAAGGAATAAAATATCTTAAAAATGAGATTGACAGAAAGTGCAAAATGACTAAGCAAGGATGGCTAGAGGACAAATGTAAGGGGGTAGAGGCATATATCACAAGGGGTAAGATAGATACTGAATAAGGGATAAACATAGAGACCTTTGGAGAGAGAAGAACCACCTGTATGAATATCAAGAGCTCAGATAGAAAGCCGGCCGGTGTGGCCGAGCGGTTCAAGGCGCTACAGTCTGTAACCGACCGACCGCTACGGCCGCAGGTTCGAATCCTACCACGGGCATGGATGTGTGTGATGTCTTTAGGTTAGTTAGGTTTAAGTAGTTCTAAGTTCTAGGGGACTGATGTCCTCAGCAGCTAAGTCCCATAGTGCTCAAAGCCATTTGAACCATTTCAGATGGAAAACCAGTCCTAAGCAAAGATGGGAAAGCAGAAAGATAGGAGTATATAATCTATACTAGGGTGATGTACTTGAGGTCAATCTTATGGAAATGAAAGAGGACATAGATGAAGATGAAATGGTAGATGTGATGCTGCGTGAAGAATTTAACAGAGCACTGATGGACCTAAGTAAAAAAACGAAAAGGCCTGGGGAATAGACAACATTCCATTAGAGCTACTAATAGCCTTGGGAGAGCCAGCAATCACAAAACTCTTCCAACTGGTGAGCAAGATGTATGAGACAGGCGAAATTCCCTCACTTCAAGAAGAATATAATGATTCGTATCCCAAGGAAATCAGGTGTCGGCAGGTGTGAAAATTACCGAACTATCAGTTTCTAAAAGCCATGGCTGCAAAAAACTAAAACGAATTCTTTGCAGACGAATGGAAAAACTGGTAGATGCCGACATTGGGGAAGATCAGTTTGGATTCGGTAGAAATGTTGGAAAACGCGAGGCAATACTGACCCTACGACTTCTCGTAGAGGACAGGTTAAGGGAAGGCAAACCTACGCTTCTATCATATGCAGACTTGGAGAAAGCTTCTGACAATGTTGACTGGAACACTCTCTTTAAAATTCTGAAGGTGGCAGGGGTAAAATACAGGGAGCAAAAGGCTATTTACAATTTATACAGAAGCCATATGGCTGTTATAAGAGTAAAGGGGCATGAAAGGGAAACGGTGGTTAAGGGAGTCCGCGATGTTATTCAATCTGTATACTGAGCAAGCAGTAAAGGAAACCAAAGGAAAATTTATAGCAGGAATTAAAATCTATGGAGAAGAAATAAAAAAAATTGAGGTTTGTGAATGACATCTGTCAGAGATTGCAAAGGACCTGGAAATGCAGTTGAACCGAAGCAAAACGAGGATAATGGAATGTAGTGTTATGAAGTTAGTTGATGGTGAGGAGGTTAGATTAGGAAATAAGACACTTAAAGTAGTAGATGAGTTTTGCTATTTGGTGACCAAAATAACTGATGATGGTCGAAGTAGAGAGGAAATAAAATGTAGACTGGCTATGGCAAGGAAAGCGTTTCCGGAGAAGAGAAATTCGTTAACATCTAGTAGAGATTTATGTGTCAGGAAGTCGTTTCTGAAAGTACTTGTATGGAGTGTAGCCATGTATGGAAGTGAAACATGGACGATAAGTAGTTTAGACAAGAAGAGAATAGAAGCTTTCGAAATGTTGTGTTACAGAAGAATGTTGAAGAAGTGATGGGTAGATCATACAAGTAATGAGTAAGGTATTGAACAGAACTGGAGAGAAGAGGAAATTGTGGCACAACCTAACTAAAGGAAGGGACCAGTTGGTAGGACACATTCTGAGGCATCAAGAGATCACCTGTTTAGTATTGGAGGGTATCTTGGAGGGTAAAAATATACTAAGCTGATTCAGAAGGGTGTAGGTTGCAGCAGTTACTCAGAGATGAAGAAGCTTGCACAGGATAGAGTAGCATGGAGAGCTGCAGCCAACGTCTCTGGACTGAAGACCACAACAAAATGGTTCAAATGGCTCTGAGCACTATGGGCCTTAACTTCTGAGGTCATCAGAACCTCAGATCTTAGAACTACTTAAACCTAACTAACCTAAGGACATCACACACATCCATGCCCTAGGTAGGATTCGAACCTGCGACCGTAGCGGTGGCGCGGTTCCAGACTGTGGCGCCTAGAACCGCTCGGCCACACCAACAACAACAACATCAACAACAAAATGAAAACTGTTACTAATAATCCATCCCAAATCAAAATTAGAGCGAAGTGGATAGCTACAACACTAGAAGAAAGGATGATACTATTACGGGTTAAATCTGATTTTGGCACAGAAAGGGGTCTAATATGGTGCCACAAAATCTTTGGCCATTTACCAAATAGCAAAGATGGCCATCCCGAATTCATAAACCAATTAAATGAATTTCCGAATGACAATTCCTTCTGCTCAATTGATGAATTTTTTTATATGAAGTAGTAATTGTATAAAATTAATATATTCTATAATGTAACGAAAGCTAACGTTAAACTGACACATTCCACATTATTATGAAATGTCGCATTCATGATCTATGGCACAAGTATTAATGTAATATAATGTAACGTCTCTCCCTTCCTGAGGCATGCTCTAAATGTAACTTCATGAATATATCAATTAAAAGACTAGCACTCACGTCTTAATTACCAATGTGTCCTCTACATGCAACTTCTCTTTCGCCATTACGATTCTAAATATATAACCTTCCCACAGAAAAATACGTTTTACGCCTATTTGCCATGATCCAGTCTGTCCCTAAAATGCATCTAACAGATATTTATTGAACGTATTCTTTGTTATCATTGCAAGATGTCATTAATAACAGATTCTTAATCAGTTTGCTTGTATTTCCAGCAGCACTGAGAATATGTAAAATAGCCACAGGAAAAAATGTGATCTGTGCAGTCTCATTTAACAGTAAGCGGAATTTATTCAGTAGTGCAAGGACGTCACTATTCCAGTCCACAAACCCACCAATATTAATACAGCAAATATTTATGTCAATACAGTATGTTATTTTTTTTTAAAAAACGAAGAATCTCTAGTCAAACCTTCGTAATGATAAACGTTACAAGAAATGTACCCATGCTGGTTAATGCACCCCTAACAGGTAAACAACGTTTGCATGATACACATACACGGTCGAGAAAAATGGCATACCATGGGATGTTCATCGCGAAGAATGAAGTAGGAGACAATTAGACAGAGCTACACAATTGACTATGAGTGCGATGCCAAGAGTAGAGAGAACATGTAATTTTACAACGTCTGTTATTGCAGTTTTGTGAAAGTGATAATGTGGAACAAATTGTCACAGGTTTTTAGTCCCACAGGTTGAAAATTTTTATGAAAATATACCTTCAGAATGTGGTCCCAACTACGAAATATTCCTTAAATTTTGGCAAATATGTAGAGATGTTAGGAGAGTTAGTACATATAATACATAGGTCGATTGTTATTGCTGTGTGGAGCTATTTAATCTTCATTCGGTACATACACCTCTAAGAACTACATTTTCTTATGAATAAAGGATAATTAAATGTATGAATGAAAAAACTGCCTTCACTTAAGTTGTTCACAGAAAACGCTGAACATTTACCCAAAGCGAGAGAAGCCAGTCTCTTGATTCGAACTTCTAAAGTGAGAGATAATATTTTTTTTTTTTTTTTGTATCCCGAGTTCTGTAAACTAAGATAACAATTTTAAAACTTTTGCTGAAATTCTGGTTTATTTCCAAAAAAGGTAAACCTTTTAGCCTCTGACTTACTCCGTTATCGTTGCCAACTTCGTACGGGAAGTTTTAAATGAGAACGTCTATCGTTAGCGACGTGTTGGTGCGCGCAGTACAGCGGCAGGGAGAGGCCAGGCGTTGCAATGCAGCTGTGGGCAGTTGGCAGCAGTGTAGCGAAACAAAAGACCGAAGGAAATGACGGCGCAGATGAGAGAGCCGAAAATAGCGCGCTTGGCGGTGGGAGTGTGGCTTGGGCTGTGCGTTGGGGGTGTGGGGTGGGGTTCTGACGAACTGGCGGCGCTGACGTCACGCTCACCATAAACAGCTGACAGCACAACGGGCAGCATGCAGGCGTCCGACAGCGCGGGTCAACAATTGCTTTCTCAAAGGCGTAGGGATCAGAATGGCACGGCGAATTCTGTGTTAACGCTATCATGTCTCTGTTATAGAGAGGTAAATTCCACAGCTACACATAACCGTCTTCATTTTGCTCAGTGTACTTCATTTTTTTCAATTATTTTCTGGATATATACTCTTTAATCAATAATGTTATATTGTAGAATTTACATCTTGTGACACATTAAGCTGCGGTTTATTGAATTCTTTATTACAAGACCGATTTGGATCAGGGATTAGACAGATCAGATTTTTGTTAACAGCAAGAGATACACACATGAAAACACTAATTTCAAAGAGATAATATTTATAAATAATGCTTTTTTTATTTATAAATAATGTTTTGTCATGCTGAGCTGTTTGGATTGGAATGTGATTCATTGCTGGATGACTAAACACTATCTACGAATGTTGTAGTTTTGGTATTCTTTTCTACTTCTGCACTCCTGCTATTGAGAAAAGTCTGTCTGGTTAATTTCATTTGACTGAAAATGTAGCACAATAAAGAGTAAATTGAACAGCAATTCAACGTGTCACACGAAATATTTCTACAGTTCATAAAATCTGTGTAATTCAATCAACAAAAAAGTTTTCTACATCACATTCTTAGGTGGTTTTAAAGTGCGCGTCATTTACGACGGCGGCCGAGTTTAGGTTCGTTCTGCGCATCTGACGTCACAAAACACAGTCAGCCAATGAACAGAGAACGACTTTGCCAGATCTTGAGTGCAGTGCAGACCACGGACGAGTGGCTTCAGTTTTAGAAACATTCATAAATAAAGTAATTGAACAAAAGCAGTGTCTTGATAGCAGACTTCCTTTTATAGAAAGTTTGGAAAAAAGCATTCTTTATACCAACTGCTTCATATTTTATTAATTAATTAAACCAAACAAGCAATAAGCCTCCTATTTCAGGCGATAGCAAGGAAAGGTGTTTGTATCATTCTCACGAACTGCTTTTTCGCAATAAAGAACAGCGGTAATTGTTTATTTCCTATTGTACTCCAATGAAAAGTGAATACTTCATAGTCATACCAACAGTGTTTGTCGTAATTTTACGTCATGTTTTAGAGTCCTTAACGAATTTACACGAATGATGAGATGCGTTAGCGTAAGGGTTAAGGGCCGGCACGGTAACTCAGCGTGTTCGGTCAGAGGGTTAACTGCCCTCTGTAATAAAAAAAAACTGAGCTAATGTATCAACGACGAAGTGAAACGGGTGTCTTGCGACGTCCGCACCGAGCAGATACAAAGACGAAAACGAACAAAATGAAACTATATAAAAAAAAATGTTAAGGCGTTGAATGGTTAAGCGAGAGGTTCTGAGTTCAAACCATGTTCGGTGCTTAATATTTTGTTTATTTGAAAGCAATATCGAAGTGTCTTATTTCATGAATTTTATTCGTTTGAATGCAATTTTTTCTAGTTCTTCATCTCTTCATTATAATAATTATAAGCTTTCGGTTTCTCTAATTTTGTTCTCCAATATTCCTTTTCACAGCAATTAAAAACAATGAAAAGGCACACATACAATATTCATGTTAACTGTTTTGTATTGAAATATATTCTTCGCGACAGTATTAAAAGTATTACTTAGAGCAGAATTTCGGCTCGTACGTTACCGAGCTACTTGATTGTCTGACGCAACTCTTTGCTTCGCTGCTTTGGCAACATCATCATATTCAATGTTTTCGTCAACTGAGCTATGTTTTGGCAAGTATTTGCTGTCCGTTGTGACAAACACAAATTTTTTGCGCATTGCGCCTCACACAATATATTTGAATTTCTATGTTTTATTACATCCACAATTCAGTTTTGTGTACTTCGCCAATTTTGTTTTAATCACTTTTCAGTAAAAAACTAAATGACTCTGGTATAAATAAAAACTTTATTACAGTCGCGAAAGACGGAATATTTCTCAATATTACATACGACACCTATCTAGTACTTAAATTAAATGAGATATTGTTATGCAGTAAATCTTATATGAAATTTTTATATTAGGTATTCTGTTCACATTTCATTCTCAACATTGTGGCAACTAAAATCGACCATACGGAATGTATACGCTATGGACTTTTATCTCGGCAGACTCTTGAAAATTTCGTGCAATGGTTTACTACATTTAATGCAGCACAATAACTGCGTTGAACAGCGAAACAAAATGAAAGGGGGAAAGGTATCAGTCAAGAAGACGTGTAAAAATCAAATTTTTGGGCCAAATAATTTTAGTGAAATCGAATGATAAGTGTGTCAAAGTAGTCGGAACACCATGTGTCAGCACAGGCGAGCAGTGCAGTGATGACAAAATCGCGCACAGCGCAGAATGCGGGGAGCACGTCTCTGTAGCAGCGAAAGGGTTAAAGCGGCAGTGGTGGCTTTACTTCATAAACTGCACGCTCCCCCCTAAACGTAAGTTTGCGAACTATAATATACTATACTATGGCGCTACTTCTCTTGGCGCGTACGTCGTTTGCAACTGGCAACGCAGCAATCTCCCGCGTCTGGGCGGGCATATGCGAGCCGCCAAGATAAAAGAAGTCAACTATTGTCAAATTGCCACGTGTCACACTCGACAGGTTGGGTACATACGAGAATGAGGGCTTGAGAATTGGGCTACGATCCCGAAAGTAGTCGCAAATATAAATGAATAAATAAAATAAAAATAAATAATTAAAACGAAAACAAAAAATAAAATACGAATTATCTCAAACGAATAAATGGGGACAACGTGTCCAAGGAGACCTACTTTTTTGATTCAACCCGCCAAATCCACAGCGTCCTGATTTAAAAACATCAAAAAAGACGCCTGCGACAGAGATCTCTTTTGTAAGAAGTTGGGGACGAAAAGGTTACACCGAGACGAGCAACCAGAAAGAAGACGTGGTGCCCCTTGGACACAGTGGCGCAAGGAGGCCCACTCATAAAGGATAAGCAAATATGGTCTTCAAAGAATGTGACGTTCACTGCCATATGCAACAGTACTTCACATGGTCTTCCATAGCCACAGCAAATAACAGTAATCATAAAGTACTAAGAAGTGTACTGGTGGAACTTTTATTGCCAAAATAAGTAGCTTATCAGCAAAGGACCCGTAAATTGAATTCTCCTTTTGCAAAGGGGCGATTATGACCGCGCAGTTGAGCGCCCCACAAGTCAAACATCTTGGTCATCATCTTCTTACAATAATGAAAGGGATCATGAATAATTCTAATACGCGCTGAAACCTTAGCACATACATGGCCAAACTATTCTTAATCAAATCTGTTACAAATTTGGAGCAATCTACAAGAGTACATATTCAGTCCAGCAGCGTAATGTTGAGAAGTACTGGCATTCTTTTCGTGAAATCTACCAGAGGAAACTGGCTAATGCTCGCACGATGATGTTCGACTCGAAGGTAATCTGTCTGAATCCTGAAAGTCGAACAAGTCTCACCTCCAGCATTTGGCCGGAAAGGGAAAGATCTGTGATGGTCTGAAGCTTCTAATCACCATATTTGCGCCAGTGTCATGTAGGAAATCCCGAATTTTTCCGCAGCGTCTGATATTGTTAAAGTAAAACGTATGGCGCTTTTGGCGAGGACATTCGAAACCTGGGAGAAAATACGAATGATTCTGGTAGTATGTAAACTGTGCTAGCGGCCAGATACAATCAATGCCTTTTCTGCGCCATAGCAGTGGAGATAGTATCGAAGACAGTGCTGCCAAATCAGGGTTACTAAATACTGCCTTCCAAAATGCCTTCAGTAAAAGAGACGAAGTAAATGTTCCAGAATTCGAATCAAGAACAGCTGCCAACATGAGTAACGTTGAAGTAGATAGTGAAGCAACTTAAATCACTTAATTAAAGCAAGTCTCCTGGTCCAGACTGTATACCAATTACGTCCCTTTCAGAGTATGCTGATGTAATAGCTCCATACTTAACAATCTTATACAACCGTTATCTCGTCGGAAGATCAGTACCCAAAGACTTCGAAATTGTACAGGTACATCAATATTCAAGAAAGATAATAGGACTAATCCACTAAATTACAGGCCCACGTCATTAACATCGATATGCAGCAGGATTTTCGAGCATATATTGTGTTGGAACATTATGAATTACCACGAAGAAAACGGTCTATTGACACACATTCAACACGGATATAGAAGACATCTTTCTTGTGAAACACAACTTGCTCTTTACACGCACGAAGTGTTGAGCGATACTGACAAGGGATTTCAAATTGATTCCGTATTTCTGGATTTCCGATAGGTTTTTGACACTGTGCCACACAAGGGCTTGTAGTGAAATTGCGTGCTTGTGGAATTCGTCTCAGTTATGTGACTGGATTCGCAGTTTCCTGTCAGAGAGGTCACAGTTCCTAGTAACTAACTAATAGTCAAGGAGTAAAATAGAAGTGATTTCTGGCGTTCTCCAAGGTATTGTTGTAGGCTCTTTGCTGTTCCTTATGTATATAAACGATTTAGGAGACAATCTGAGCAGCCGTCTTAGGTCGTTTGTAGATGACGCTCCCGTTTCATCAGAAGATGAACACAAATTGCAAAAATATTTATAAATATTAACTGTATGGTGCGAAAATTGGCAATAGAAAGTAAAACGGAGAAATGTGAGGTAATACAAATTAGTACTAAAAGGAATCCGTTGAACTTCGGTTACTCGATGAATTAGTCAAATGTAAAGGTCGTAAATTCAACTTAATACTTAGGAATTACAATTACGAACAGCTTTAACCGGAAGGAACACATATAAAATGTTATGGGGAAGGCTAACCAAAGACTACGTTTTACTGGCAGAACACTTAGAAAATGTAACAGATCTACTAAGGTGCCTGGCTACACTACGCTTGTCCGTCCTCTTTTAGAATACTGATACGTGGTGTGGGATCCTTACCAGATAGGATTGACGGAGCACATCGAAAAAGTCAAAGAAGGGCAGAACGTTCTGTGTTGTCGCGAAATAGTGGAGAGAGAGTGTCACTGAAATGATACAGGATTTGCAATGTACATCATTAAAACAAAGGCGTTTCTCGTTGTGGAGGAATCTTTTCACGAAAGTCCAATCACCAACTTTCTTCTCCGAATGAGAAAATATTTTGTTGACGCCGACCTACATGGGGAGAAACGATCCCCATGATAAAATAAGAGAAGTCATAGCTCGTAAGGAAAGATATAGGTGCTCGTTCTCGCCCCGCGTTGTACGAGACTGGAATTATATAGATTTGCGCAGCTGAATCGATGAACTTTATGCCAGGTACTTAAATCTGATTTGCAGAGTATCCATGTACATGTAGTTTCCGAAGGGTAGGTTCGGTCGTCTAATTGGTAAGGTTTTTCTGTCCCTTGTACACAATGGCACCTTCCCTTAGCGGAGAGTGAGAACTGAGTGTGTTTAAGTGTATCTGCTAAGTGTAGGTGACTCTAGTGGATGTGTGTAGAGTAGTCTAATGTTTTTGTTGGATGATGATGAGAGAAGGGAGAGGATGAAACTCGGTGACGTCACGTAGCCTACTCCTCGCAAGTAGCGCCAACGCGGACGATCAGGTTAACGCCGCTTCCCCCCCCCCCCCCCCCCCAACGGATCGATCATCATCATCAACAGTGTCGCATGCCGTCGCTTCATGAAACACTAAGGAGAGCTGAATCCAGGTCACTGCTGCAAACACTGGTGATCAGGGACTTTACGTCACCACCCCTCCGTTCACATCTGCCGTACATGCAAAGGAAGACTGTCAACGGCATGCTGCGTACCGTTACGGTTAGCCGTACAGGTACTAGCGACGCCCGATGGTGCTTAACTTCGATTATGTGACGAGGATCGGTACTTTCAGAAAGGTAATGCTCTTTGCTCTCATATTGTTGATATGGATCCATCGGTCGGCTGGGTACACCTACTGCTGTTTCAAGAGTGGCTGCCGATCTGCTGGAATTTGGTTTCATCGTCTGCCTTTTCTTATCATCATCCACCACTGACATGATCCCGCGCTATACACACAACCGTATCAGTAATGTACACACAACAGATACCCTAAAAGTCTGGTTTAAACATGAGCGAATCCAAGCGAAGGAGCAGCAGCAAAAGAGAACTATGTATTACGTAAAGGGTAGGCGATCGAGAGCGAACTGCTCTCGGTCGTGGTCGGTTTTCTTTCGCAAGCGTTCGATCGTGCTCCACTGGTTGTCAATCTTTTAGGGAACCATGGAAGGAAGATCGCGTCCCATCTTCCTCGGGGCTAGAAGCACGGAAAGCTTTCGTCAGCTATTTTGTCTACTGGTGTTGTTCAGAAGAGCTGTGTGAGCGAAGAGCAAGGAAAGAGAATGTAAAGTTGCTAATAGAAAAAAATGTACAGGGGGTTTGTTTTAACTCGGAACAACTAAATATGAGGGTAAGACAATTATTATCCGCAATTTGGTAATATTTTTGTTTATTTTCGTAGTACTGTCGTTGATGACGCATGCTTTGTTTATTTGTTGTTATATCTTTTCAACTTTCAAGCTGCTAGGTTACTTTCGTTATCGCTGCCGTGCTGTTAATAATGGCTGCTCCGCTGTCTATTTGAACCAAGGAAGAGTTTCGTTCAGTGATCAGTTTCATGTGATTGGAAGGCGTATCAGGTGCCGAAATTCATGGAAGACTTTCGGTACAGTACGGGAACAGTGTTTTGCCACAACGGAGTGTCTACCAATGGATTGGAAAATTCCGAAATGGTCGCACAAGTGTTGCGCATGATGAAGGAGCCGGACGACCGTTTGCCGCCACAAATGAGGAAACCATTGAGCGTTCACGTGAAATGATTCTCTTAGACAGGCGATTAACTATTGACAATGTGACACATCGTCTGCAAATTAGTCATGGTTCTTGTAAGTTTCCTATACACTATACCCGCTGTAAGTTTCATATACCCGTGGTCTAGGGGTAGCGTCTTTGATTCATAATCAAAACGTTTTCGGTCCCGGGTTCGATCCCCGCCACTGCCCAAATTTTGATAAATAATCAGCATTGGCGGCCGAAGACTTCCGGCATAACAGGTCAGCCTCATTCTGCCAACGGCCTTGTCAAAGAGGGCAGAGGAGTGGACAGAGGTTCAGGGCACTCTCTTGTCCTAGGCGTGGGAAATTGCCCCTATAGGCGGAAGAATCAGCAATGATCAACGACATGAGGATGCAGAAGGCAATGGAAACCACTGCATTGAAGACACGTAAGTGTATCCACAGGACATGTGGCCTGTATTTGAAGAAGTGTCATGATGATCTCTCCATTGGCAAAAGATTCCGGAATAGTCCCCCATTCGGATCTCCGGGAGGGGACTGCCAAGGGGGAGGTTACCATGAGTAAAAGATTGAATAATCTACGAAAGGATAACGTTCTACAAGTCGGGACGTGGAATATCAGAAGCTTGAACGTGGTAGGGAAACTAGAAAATCTGAAAAGGGACATTCAAAGGCTCAATCTAGATACAGTAGGGGTCAGTGAAGTGAAGTGAAGGAAGACAAGGATTTCTGCTCAGTTGAGTATCGGATAATATCAACATCAGCAGAAAAAGGTATAACAGGCGTAGATTCGTTATGGATAGGAAGGTAGGGCAGAGGGTGTGTGACTGTGAACAGTTCAGTGACCGGGTTGTTCTAATCAGAATCGACAGCAGACCAACACCGACAACGATAGTTCAGGTTTACATGCCGACGTCGCAAGCTGAAAATGAACAGATAGAGAGAGTGTATGAGGATATTGAAAGGGTAATGCAGTATGTAAAGGGGGACGAAACTCTAATAGTCATGGGCGACTGGAATGCAGTTGTAGGGGAAGGAGTAGAAGAAAAGGTTACAGGAAGAAATGGGCTTGGGACAAGGAATGAAAGAGGAGAAAGACTAATTGAGCTCTGTAACAAGTTTCAGCTACTAATAGCGAATACCCTGTTCAACAATCACAAGAGGATGAGGTATACTTGGAAAAGGCCGGGAGATACGGGAAGATTTCAATTAGATCACATCATGGTCAGACAGAGATTCCGAAATCAGATACTGGATTGTAAGGCGTACCCAGGAGCAGATATAGACTCAGATCACAATACAGTAGTGATGAAGAGTAGGCTGAAGTTCAAGACATTAGTCAGGAAGAATCAATACGCAAAGAAGTGGGATACGGAAGTACTAAGGAATGACGAGATACGTTTGAAGTTCTCTAACGCTATAGATACAGCAATAAGGAATAGCGCAGTAGGCAGTACAGTTGAAGAGGAATGGACATCTCTAAAAAGGACCATCACAGAAGTTGGGAAGGAAAACATAGGTACAAAGAAGGTAGCTGCGAAGAAACCATGGGTAACAGAAGAAATACTTCAGTTGATTGATAAAAGGAGGAAGTACAAACATGTTCCGGGAAAATCAGGAATACAGAAATACAAGTCGCTGAGGAATGAAACAAATAAGAAGTGCAGGGAAGCTAAGACGAAATGGCTGCAGGAAAAATTCGAAGACACCGAAACAGATATGATTGTCGGAAGGACAGACTCAGCATACAGGAAAGTCAAAACAACCTTTGGTGACATTGAAAGCTACGGTGGTAACATTAAGAGTGCAACGGGAATTCCACTGTTAAATGCAGAGGAGAGAGCAGATAGGTGGAAAGAATACATTAAAGCCTCTATGAGGGTGAAGATTTGTCTGATGTGATAGAAGAAGGAACAGGAGTCGATTTAGAAGAGATAGGGGATCCAATATTAGAATCGGAATTTAAAAGAGCTTTGGAGGACTTACGGTCAAATAAGGCAGAAGGGATGGATAACACTCCATCAGAATTTCTAAAATCATTGGGGGAAGTGGCAACAAAACGACTATTCACGTTGGTGTGTAGAATACATGAGTCTGGCGATATACCATCTGACTTTCGGAAAAGCATCATCCACACAATTCCGAAGACGGCTAGAGCTGACAAGTGCGAGAATTATCGCACAATCAGCTTATCAGCTCATGCATCGAAGCTGCTTACAAGAATAATATACAGAAGAATGGAAAAGAAAATTGAGAATGCGCTAGGTGACGATCAGTTTGGCTTTAGGAAAAGTAAAGGGACGAGAGAGGCAATTCTGACGTTACGGCTAATAATGGAAGCAAGGCTAAAGAAAAATCAAGACACTTTCATAGGATTTGTCGACCTGGAAAAAGCGTTCGACAATATAAAATGGTGCAAGCTGTTCGAGATTCTGAAAAAAGTAGGGGTAAGCTATAGGGAGAGACGGGTCATATACAATATGTACAACAAACAAGAGGGAACAATAAGAGTGGACGATCAAGAACGAAGTGCTCCTATTAAGAAGGATGTAAAACAAGGCTGTAGCCTTTCGACCCTACTCTTCAATCTGTACATCTACGAAGCAATGATGGAAATAAAAGAAAGGTTCAGGGGTGGAATTAAAATACAAGGTGAAAGCATATCAATGATACGATTCGCTGATGACGTTGCTGTCTTGAGTGAAAGTGAAGAAGAATTAAATGATCTGCTGAACGGAATGAAGAGTCTAATGAGTACACAGTATGGTCTGAGAGTAAATCGGAGAAAGACGAAGGTAATGAGAAGTAGTAGAAATGAGAACAGCGAGAAACTTAACATCATGATTGATGGTCATGAAGTCAATGAAGTTAAGGAATTCGGCTACCTACGCAGTAAAATAACCAATGACGGACGGAGCAAAGAGGACATCAAAAGCAGACTCGCTATGGCAAAAAAAGGCATTTCTGGCCAAGAGAAGTCTACTAATATCAAATACCGGCCTTAATTTGAGGAAGAAATTTCTGAGGATGTACGTCTGGAGTACAGCATTGTATGGTAGTGAAACATGGACTGTGGGAAAACCGGAACAGAAGAGAATCGAAGCATTTGAGATGTGGTGCTATAGACGAATGTTGAAAATTAGGTGGACTGATAAGGTAAGGAATGAGGAGGTTCTACGCAGAATCGGAGAGGAAAGGAATATGTGGAAAACACTGATAAGCAGAAGGGACAGGATGATAGGACATCTGCTAAGACATGAGGGAATGACTTCCATGGTACTAGAGGGAGCTGTAGAGGGCAAAAACTGTGGAGGAAGACAGAGATTTGGAATACGTCAAGCAAATAATTGAGGACGTAGGTTGCAAGTGCTACTCTGAGATCAAGATGTTAGCACAGGAAAGGAATTCGTGGCGGGCCGCATCAAACCAGTCAGTAGACTGATGACAAAAAAAAAAAAGTTTCCTATTTGATTACAATAAAATTTTGGAAATACTTTGCGGATAATAATTGACTTAACCTCATAACAACTACGCATATTACGAAAACGAGTGTTTTAGATGAAAAGTGAATATTTTGAAGGGGGATTCCTGACTGTTGTAAAACTGCCCCCATAACCCGTCTCGGCATAAGGGGGGGGTCAACAATGGTACTACACCCCCCCCCCTCATATTTAACACAGATTCGAATCCTACGACAAAAACACCTACGATTTACAAGAAGAATTTTTTTCCAATTCGTGGCAGACCGAGCTGTAATAAAAATTCAGTTTTTCGCGTTTTTGCAACCAAGAATAGACTCATCTCACTCTACTTCACAATTTCCTCTGAAAATTAAACTTTTTTTGTTCCGAACAGTTGTTATTCTTATCAAAAACTTACTTTTAGTTTTGCTAGTTTGATCGTACGCTAAAACTTTTACGTTTATACATTTTAATGTCTGGCATATAGATATATTTCATATAAGGTAATTATTTTTTTTATTTCGTGGTTGAACTGGGTGAGTCCCCCACAACATGAGGAGGTTTGATTTCATGGAGTCCATTCGAATCACTCCATCAGGGTGACAGAATTCAGTGTGTTCTCCCGTTCAACCGCTGAAACTTTTACACCGTCTACGTAGGTATCTTCTACGAATGGAATAAACTGTTTGTGAAGAAGCCTAGTTTTCTTTGGCCTATAATCGGAATCTGCGATAAAACGAGGATGTTCTCCTTTGTAAATAAAAAGTTGACCACAACATGGTGAGCAGGGCAGATGGGTTACAGTGTGCCCATTCTTGGCATAGGCAGATGCCCCCCCCCCCCCCCATTGAAAATAATAGCTTTTCACCTGAAACATTTTTTATACGATGCGCGATTTTCATTATATTTAGTTGTTACAACTTAAAACAGACATCCTTTATATCATAGAGGCTTCAAAACGCGAAATAAAGCGTCCATCAGAAAAATGTACAAGCTCAATCACGATATCGATATTGTCGTTCGATTTGAGTTATGGGTGCGTTTAGTATGGTCTTAGGCTCACCAGATGTTAGTACTTTCTGTATTGAGAAAGAAAGATGGCTGGAGCACGCTTGACATTCGAGCAACGAAAATGTATTGTGAAGCCGGCCGGAGTGGCCGACCGTTTCTAGGCACTTCAGTCTGGAACCGCGCGACCCATACGGTCGCAGGTTCGAATCCTGTCTCAGGCATGGATGTGTGTGTTGTCCTTAGGCTAGTTGGCTTTAAGTAGTTCTAAGTTCTAGGGGACTGATGACCTCAGACGTTAAGTCCCATAGTGCTCAGAGCCATTTGAACCATATGTATTGTGAAGTGATTTTTCTGGTTTGGTAATGCCTTTCAAGTGCAATGTCAGTTAAGGTGGGAGTTTGAAACTGACCCGCCAACCCTCCTAACAATTAAACTCATCATTGAGAAGTTTGATTTACATGGAACGATTTGTGATATTCACAAAGTAAGATCAGGAAGACAGGATACAGATACAAATTCTGCTTCGTTGGCTCTCATGTTGGAAATGTTTTTTACTTCTCCACAGAAGTCTGCTCCGCAATGTGCACGTGAAGTGGGGGTTAGCAGTAGAAGTGCAAGAAGAATTTTGAAATCTGCAAAGCGGGAAGCTTACATTCCATGATTATTGCACGCGATTAATGATGACGATCCTTTTCGCCGAATGCAATTTTGCGAATGGTATCAGCAAATGTTAACTTATGACAGTTTGTGACGAAGTTAGTGTGGAGTGACGAGGTATAATTTGAACTTGATGGAACCGCGAATCGGCATACAAGTGTGGACTGGGACCGAAAAATCTGCATGCTTATGTGGGTAAAGCGGTCAATGTACCACGGATTAATGTGTGGTGTGGACTAGTGCCTTAGTAGGACCCTTTCTCTTTGACGCTACTGTCACTGGAGAAGAGTGCCTGGAAATGTTTCACTCATCAATTTTGCCAGGTAGGCGTGCGCTTTACGGAGCTGATGGAGAGGTCTTCTACCAACAGGACGGAGCGCCACTACACTACCTCTAGCCATACGAGCTTTCCTGGTTGACAGTTTTCCATGGCACTGGATTAGACGAAGGGGGCCCATTGAGTTCCATCCATGGTCACCAGATCTAACAAAATGGTTGAAATGGCTCTGAGGACTATGGGACGTAACATCTCAGGTCATCAGTCCCCCAGAACTTAGAACTACTTAAACCTAACTAACCTATGGATATCACACAACACCCAGTCATCACGAGGCAGAGAAAATCGCTGACCCCGGCGGGAATCGAACCCGGGACACCAGATCTAACACCTATGAATGTTTACTTGTGGGGAATTGTGAAAGATAACGTCAATCGACGTAAGCCACGCAAGCTGGAGGAATTTCGCCAGGAGATTACAGCGGCATGTGCAGCGATTTCCCCTGTAACACTGACTGACGTAGTTGCAGGGACCGCTCATCATTCTGTTATGTGTATAGCCGCCAACGGTGAATATTTTGAACATTTAAAGTAAAAATATGCTAAACTGAAGGTTGTACAATATGTATGAGCAATTATAAAATGTAAAATAAAGACATAAGTAATACTTTTCGTTCCTTAAATGGCGTATAGTTTTTCTCTGGCTGACTCTGTATGTCTAGAACGCCAAAGGAAAAGAAACTTGATAGCAGGAAAATTTCCGAAGAAGAAACATGACATAGACGATAAATTCACAAGTGCTCCCATCAGCGAGAAAAAGGGTGAATGAGAGCATGTTTCGTACTTCTTCGTAATCAGAACGGAAGGCACAATAAATCTGTAATTGATAAAAGTCTTTCGCGCACATACGTCGATCAAAATATTGTAGCATTTTTGCCGGCCGGAGTGGCCGTGTGGTCCTAGGCGCTACAGTTTGGAGCCGAGCGACCGCTACGGTCGCAGGTTTGAATCCTGCCTCGGGCATGGATGTGTGTGATGTCCTTAGGTTAGTTAGGTTTAATGAGTTCTAAGTTCTAGGCGACTGATGACCTCAGAAGTTAAGTCGCTTAGTGCTCAGAGGCATTTGAACCATTGTAGCATTTTGGAAACTTGTTATAGAGGTGTGGAAATCCTACCTGAGGAAAACAATGTGGACATACTGGACAGATTTTCCGTAAATGGATTTGTTTTATAACGGTTATTATATAGCAGAACAATCGGTTACATCTGCACGCGCACATTGGGGCGCTTTCAACTGAAACCAAAACAGTCTCGAATACAGCTCGAAAAAAGATGAACGATAGGGAGTATCCTCAGAACTTTTACAAAATTATCCTTGTAAATCTTTCAAAGTCACAATGAATAATTATAACCTTAAGTTTTCTTTAACGCCAGTGAGCCGAAGAAACTGGATTGTTTGACAGGATTTGTGCGTTCTACAATGTGATTTTCCTTTTAAATACATGCCGATCAGATGTAAGGTGTTCCTCACCTTGCAATGTCTTACTGTAGGCAGTACGCAATGAAGTCCATTTTAAATACAAGTTCCGCAATCCATTCCAGTTGTTATACTTTTCGTCCCTGCGCTCCTTTTTCGTTTATAAACTCAACAAAAGCGGGTTGTAAATCGAAAATTCCTTTCAGGCACGCCACCTGACTTAAGCAACGCATTTTACAGTAACACATAAAGTCTCCATACTCTTCGTTCAATTACATCAAAAACTGTTGCAGCTGAAAGTGCAATAACGCGTGATACTTCAGATATTTTACTGTCAATTTCTTCACATACTCCAAGGCTGCAAATTTAGCACAAAATCACTTCTTGATGCACACTACAATTAACGCCATGTGTTGACCATTGAAATCTTTTTTGCTCTTTCATTGTGAACTAAATCCTTAATTTCTCTCACTATGATACTGTAACGTGTTTTCATAGCAAATTTGCAGTACCTGTCGAATATGCGAGTACGAAACAAATACTGAAAATTCTCATCCCTCCCTTCTATGATTCCCATCTAGTTTTAAAGGCTGGTGACGGTAGATCTGTAGAATCCATCTTTTTATGCAGTTACCGGACCTGTAAATATCCTTCATAACGTCAGAAAATAGAGAAGGGAAATCAGTGCTGACACTGCGATACTGCAGAACTCGAGAGAGTTGTGTCGACCGAATAAAGTCACACCATTATGCTAAATGAAATGTCGCACTGTACCGAATATTTCCGACAGGGACCGAACAAAGGCGAGACAAGCCGAGCCTTAGCCCTCCCCCACAGTCCGCGCACGTGGCACACATGGACTGGCACGCCGTGACCGGTCATGCTCTAGCGTATAGTGACGGGACAACCGACCGTTTCCAACCACCGACTGGTCAGTCGGTAGTTTTTTTTTCTTCAGTCTGTTATTTCAGTCGAATGAAACAACCGAAAGAAACTAATCTCTGCGACCACGTCAGCTACACTGAAGCGCCAAAGAAACTGGTATATACATGCGTATTCAAATAACTCCGCCACTGCCGGTCCCAAGCCCGGAGCTCCGTCTCGCAATTCATGGGGAAGGAGGAGAGGGAGGAGTAAAAAAAACCGGAGTCCGTCTGGGTCCGGATAGTGGCACCCACACAGGGCCCCTACCTAGTGTTACAGTCGAAGACCGGCCAGCGGTCTCGAAGGCGGAAAAGGAGCGGCACTTCCCAACCTCACAGAGAGCGGAAGAGCCACTGAAACATATCAAGTAGCGGCTGTACATGTAAAGGGCAGCTACCAAAGGGGTCTGTGTCCCACGTCAGGGGCGGCCTGAGCTCATATTCTGGGGATAACAACTTCAGTCGTATAACTGTAGGACACAAGCCGTCCCAACAAAAAATGTTTAGCTCATGGAATGGATCGCACTAGGGAATCGAGATTACCCCATGGGGACCACCCCCTATTGACGAAGGTCCACGCTAGCAGGCATTAGGATTCTGGGGGACCTGCCAAAATGTGAATAAGGAAAGAGTCGGAGTTCCCAAGAAACTCAGAGAAGATTAAAATTAAAAAGACTTTCAGAATTGGAACCTTAAATGCGCTGACAATGTTAAAGACTGGTATACTTAAACAGGTAATAGATTAGATGGAAGAGAGAAGCATTCGAATACTAGTGACACAAGAAACGAGATACACTGACGAACATACAATGGAGTCAGAAGGCTTCATAATACTGAAAGGGAAACGATGAGTTAGAGTGGGAAAGGAATGACATGCACCTAGATGCTTTGGTACGGGGTTCATTGTAGGCAAGAGATACGAGGAAGGCATAACTTAAACGAAGAGCAGGTCAGAAAGGATATCAAAACTGAAATTTCAAGCAGGGAACAAGAAGTATACTTTAGTAAATGGACATGCACCTACAAGTGACAAGAACAGGAGGGACAGGGAAGTTGCAGATAGTTTCTGGGAGGAGCTAGATGATACACTGAGAACCATACCATATAGACATGTAAAGATATTCGTAGGAAATTATAATGCACAGGTTGGAAGACAGAAGCACCATAAAGGAGTAGTGGGCGAGTACCCTGCACACCAGGGGATAAACAAAAATGGAAAAAGACTAACTAAACTGTGTCGAGAACACAAAATGCCATTGATGACAACACACTTCAGAGCCAAATCGAGTAGGAAAAAGAAATGGGCAAGCCCATGCACTCACCTTGGGGAATTCCAAATTGATCACACAGCAATCAGGTGGACAAACACTAGAGGTATCATGAACACAAAGTCAGGAAGAACACAAGAATACAATCAGATCATTATCTTACAGAAGTTAAGTGCCTTTGGATTCCTAACAGGAACAAACTGTCACAGGTGAATAGCAGAACCGAAAACATAGAGGCAGATAGAGACAAATTAAGACAAAATCGATCCAGATATGAGGAAGGAATTGAATCATTCAATAAACGCGACGACACGAAGCGAAATATGGCCAAACAGGTTCAACTATGGAGAAAGGAAGAAATGAAACGGAAGCACTGGAGGTGAAACAAGGAATGTGAGAAACAGGTAGAGACTCGCAGGAAAGCCTGGAGAGAATGGAGCAGAAAGAAGGATCCGGAAAAATGGGAAGTTTTCTTAGTAACAAGAAAGGAAGCGGCCCGAACAATAGGATGGACCAGAAGACAGAAGATCAAGCAGGAACTGGACGCGATTGAGACCAACTTCAGGAAAAACAACAGCAGACACTTTTTCGGATTGGATACAGGGGTAGAGAACTGTTTATAAGAGATAAGAAAGGGGAGCTGGCTGTTAGTGCGAAGGAGAACTGTAGAACTGTGAACCACCTGAAGACGAGCTGGAACTGGGGACTGACACAGAAGAGAGAGTGCCACGCCCTTCAACCAGCGATGAAGTCGCATATGCCATAAGCGATCTAAACTATAATAAGGCAACTGGATAAGATGGTATAGCAGCCGAGATGATAAATTGGGGAAGGCGACAAAGCAATAGACAACATGACCAATATAATCCACCAGATCTGGAGAACAAATAAGTTGCCAGAAGGATGGAAGAATGCGATTGTAGTGCCAATACATAAGAAGGGGGACAAGAGAGATGCAAACAACTACAGAGGATTATCGCTACTAGAGGTCGGATACAAGGTGCTGTCAAAACTACTGCTCAAGAGAGTAGAAGAACAGGTAGAAAGTACAGTTGGCGACTACCGAGCGAGATTCAGAAAACAAAGAGGATGTATAGAACAGATATTTATCCTAAAGTAACTGATAGAACATAGGGCCTTAAAAAACAAAAAGGCGGTAATAACCTTGGTGTACTTCACAAAGGCATATGACTCCATCGACAGACAGACTCTTGTTAGGATCCCGAAAAACAGAGGCTTTGATGGAACTACGCAAGAATTCACAAAAGAAATTCTGACAGACACAAAAGCAAGGGTGAGTTTCAGAGGAGCACTGAGAGAAGAAATTGAGATATAGACTGGCGTTAAACAGAGAGATGGATTGTCACCATTGTTGTTCAATATAGCACTGGACGAAGTGATCAGGCAGTGGAGAGCAATGAACGAGGAAATGGTAATACAAAAGATCCATGTGGGGGCAAAGAGGACAACAGGGCTCAAGTGGACTGCTTAGCCTTAGCAGCAGTAAGTGAGACGGAAGAAGGCGCAAAGGCACAACTCGACAACTTAAGTAAGGCAGCCAGAAATGTAGAATTGAGGATCGCCTATAACAAGACAAAGACATTAAATATCACTGCAGACTGGGAAACACCGGAAGGCAATGTGCAAATGATGGACAAATTTAAATACCTGGGAGAATTTATAACAGAAAGGAAAAGGAGCAAGGAGGGAATAACAGGGAGGATAAATTAGATGAGGTCAACCTTCTGTGTGACGAGAGAAATATACAGTAAAAAGAATATAGCCACTACAAGCTAACGATGAGGAATGCAGTATTATATGCAGCTGAGACGATGACACTAGGAAGAAATGGGGCAGAACAACCAGAAAAAGAAGAGAGAAAAATACTAGGTCCCAAAAGAGGTGGAGAGAGTTTGATGCGAAGACCTAGGGAAGAACTGTACAGAACCATGAGAACATTATCTGGGGAAATCAGACTCAAAAGGGCAAAGTTTGCTTGACATGTAATTAGGTTGAGTAAGGACAGAATGACGAAGAGAGTGCGGGAAACAACAGGGAGGACAAGGGGAAAGACAGGAACCAAGTGAGTTGTTGAGCTTCGGAAGGACTGGTTGGAACTGGGTATCAAGATCGAAGGAAGGGAGCATTGGAGGAACAAATATACGCCGACCAATATGCCGGAGATAAACGACAGAGAAGAATACAGGAAAAGATTAGAATGTCACTAGTGGAGCCGACAGGAGAAAAGGACACTGAAGATCTCGGAAGAAGAGCGGGAGAGAGGAAGAGAAGGATGAAGGGGTTCTGGGAGAAGAAGAGGCAAATGCAGTCCACGAAGGGGCTACCCGTCGTCCTACAGAGGCCGTAACGCAAGAAGAAGAAGTAGAAGAAGAAGAAGAATACGTATTCAAAATCAGAGATATGTAAACAGGAGGAAATTAGGCACTGCGGTCGGCAACGCCTGTGTAAGACAGCAAGTGTCTGGCACAGTTTCTAGATCGATTACTACTGCTACAATGGTAGGTTATCAAGATTTAAGCGAGTTTGAACGTGGTGTTATAGTCGCCGCACCGCCGATTTGACACAGCACCTCCGACGTAGCGATGAAGTTGGGAATTTCCCTTATGATCATTTCACGAGTGTGCCGTGAATATCAGGAATCCGGTGAAACATTAATTCTCCGACATCACTAAGGCCGGAAAATGATCTTGCAAGAACGGGACGAACGACGACTGAAGAAAATCGTTCAAGGTGATAGAAGTGCAGTCGTTCCACAAATTGCTACAGATATCAATATTGGGCCATCAACAAGCGTAGCATGCGAACGATTCAACGAAACATCATCGATATGGGCTTTCGGAGCTAATCGTGTACCACTGATGACTGCCTGACACAAAGCTATACGTCTCGCCTGGGCTCGTTGACATCGACATTGGACTGTGGGTGACTGGAAACAGGTTGCCTGGTCGGACGAGTATCGTTTCAAATTGTATCGAGAGTATGGACATGTACGGGTTTAGAGACAAACTCGTAACTCCATGGACCCTGTATGTCAGCAGAGGACTGTTCAAGGTGATGGAGGCTCTGTAATGGTTTGGGGTATGATCAGTTGGAGTGATACGGTACCCCTGATACGTCTAGATACGACTGACAGGTGACATGTATGTAAGCATCCTGTCTGATCACCTGCATCTATTCATGTCCATTGTGCATTCCGACGGACTTGAGCAATTCCAGTGGGCCAATGCGACACGTCACACGTCCAGAATTGCTACAGAGTGGCTCCAGGAACTCTCCTCTGAGTTTAACACTTCCATTGCCCACCAAACTGTTGTTGGGCATATCTAGGATGCCTAGCAACGTGCTTTTCAGAAGAGTTCTCCACCCTGTCGTACTCTCACGGATCTATGGACAACTCTGCAGGATTCGTGGCGTCAGTTTCCTCCAGCACTGCTTCAGACATTGACCATGCCACGTCGTGTTGCGGCACTTTTGCATGCTCGCGGGGGCCCTACACGGTTTTGGGAGGTGTTCCAGTTTCTTTGGCTCTTCAGTGTAGTGACTCACTCACCAGGCTTAAGTGATTTCACTCAATGTTTGACAACCAATTCTTTACTAAATAGATTACAAGTACCAATAATTAAATGTGGTTTTAATTAACAAATGAGTTGTCGGCCACTGTGGCCGAGCGGTTCTAGGCGCTACAGTCTGGTACCGCGTGACCGTAACGGTCGCAGGTTCGAATCCTGCCTCGGGCATGGATGTGTGTGATGTCCTTAGGTTAGTTAGGTTTAAGTAGTTCTAAGTTCTAGGGGACTGATGACCTCAGAAGTTAAGTCCCATAGTGCTCAAAGCCATTTGAACCATTTTTTAACAAATGAGTTGCTCTAAGTTTAATGACTACATCATAGAGTGGAAGGATCAGTGTCGCTATATGAATTTTTACGTCTATGCTCTGGTTTTGAGTGATTTCACTTTTTTTAGAGTTTGCTCCGTCGGGTGTGGGGGGGGGGGGGGCTTCGAAGGTCGTTGGTGGTGGGAGGGTGGCGTGTCGGGGAAAGGGGGAGGGGGAAGGGGGGGCGTGTGGCGCCACCGCCATTGCCTCTGGAGTATGGCTTGAAATGAAACATCAATGTATCGGTGTTTTCACAATAAAATATCGATATAGATTAGTGGTACTCTTTGCCATGACATATTGATGTACCGATATCAAACGCCGATTTCAGGTATCAATATTTTTATTTTATATTATATTTCTTCATAATTTTAGGAAAATATTTTAAGTTGTTCTTTTGACATTGTAGTAGGACACAGTCTTACGTTCACTGTATTAAGGAGTCGTACTACTTTTTGAGCCTTCATCACGTCCAAGCTTTCTCTTTGACTGTGGGAGGCAAGTATATGTTGCACAAAAGCAAAATATCGATTTCACTGGGTGCGGTGGTGTAAATGGAATAACAAGATTTCCGACTTGAAGAAACAATACACCATTAGCGTTAAACAGTTTTTACTCACTTAATGTGCCATTCCTTCACATCTACATTCTTCAAAATTACTTGCTGAAAACGAACAAAACTCTAAATCACAAAGTTGGTCGTCGCGGTGGGCAGAGACGTGTGAGAGGAAATGCTGACGTAATTGGTGCTTTTAGCTGCCTACAGAAACTGCAACGTTTAGCTTCACCACGCGATTGTGACACAGCTGCTAGCTAGCTGGCATTTGCGGAAAAAAAAAAAAAGCCAGTGAAGGCGACGTGCAGTGTTTCGGACAAATCCGATATGTGACGAAACCGAATGATGGACTCATCACTAGGGTTGCCAGACTTCCCGGTTTTCCGGCACAGTCGCGGTTTCAGATTAAAAAAATTAGCGTCCCGATAATTGCTTTCGAAACCAGTTTAGTCTCGGTTTTGTGATTCCAAAGCAATCTCAAACCATTTCTTCTCAGATCCTGGCGTGGACTTGTGTTTTAACTCTCACTGTAAAGCAAAATAATGATTTTTGTTTCATTGTCGCCCTTGCCAGAGTTTGTCAAAGACCTTTATTGCGCGCAACGCTTGTTTCTATTATTAACTCTTATCTTGGGAATCAGTTCATTTAAGACGTTACAGCTATGTTGTTCTCTGTCCGAGGCTTATTGTGCTTAGTTCATATTTGCGTGATTGAAGTGAGCTCCAAATGACAAAGCGAAAGGTTCCTTTCAAGACAAATATACACTGGTCTTTCATCAAACGAGGAAGACATGACTATGAAAAGGAATGTGGAATATGTAAGTCATATGTTTCTACACTCCTGGAAATTGAAATAAGAACACCGTGAATTCATTGTCCCAGGAAGGGGAAACTTTATTGACACATTCCTGGGGTCAGATACATCACATGATCACACTGACAGAACCACAGGCACATAGACACAGGCAACAGAGCATGCACAATGTCGGCACTAGTACAGTGTATATCCACCTTTCGCAGCAATGCAGGCTGCTATTCTCCCAAGGAGACGATCGTAGAGATGCTGGATGTAGTCCTGTGGAACGGCTTGCCATGCCATTTCCACCTGGTGCCTCAATTGGACCAGCGTTCGTGCTGGACGTGCAGACCGCGTGAGACGACGCTTCATCCAGTCCCAAACATGCTCAATGGGGGACAGATCCGGAGATCTTGCTGGCCAGGATAGTTGACTTACACCTTCTAGAGCACGTTGGGTGGCACGGGATACATGCGGACGTGCATTGTCCTGTTGGAACAGCAAGTTCCCTTGCCGGTCTAGGAATGGTAGAACAATGGGTTCGATGACGGTTTGGATGTACCGTGCACTATTCAGTGTCCCCTCGACGATCACCAGTGGTGTACGGCCAGTGTAGGAGAACGCTCCCCACACCATGATGCCGGGTGTTGGCCCTGTGTGCCTCGGTCGTATGCAGTCCTGATTGTGGCGCTCACCTGCACGGCGCCAAACACGCATACGACCATCATTGGCACCAAGGCAGAAGCGACTCTCATCGCTGAAGACGACACGTCTCCATTCGTCCCTCCATTCACGCCTGTCGCGACACCACTGGAGGCGGGCTGCACGATGTTGGGGCGTGAGCGGAAGACGGCCTAACGGTGTGCGGGACCGTAGCCCAGCTTCATGGAGACGGTTGCGAATGGTCCTCGCCGATACCCCAGGAGCAACAGTGTCCCTAATTTGCTGGGAAGTGGCGGTACGGTCCCCTACGGCACTGCGTAGGATCATACGGTCTTGGCGTGCATCCGTGCGTCACTGCGGTCCGGTCCCAGGTCGACGGGCACGTGCACCTTCCGCCGACCACTGGCGACAACATCGATGTACTGTGGAGACCTCACGCCCCACGTGTTGAGCAATTCGGCGGTACGTCCACCCGGCCTCCCGCATGCCCACTATACGCCCTCGCTCAAAGTCCGTCAACTGCACATACGGTTCACGTCCACGCTGTCGCGGCATGCTACCAGTGTTAAAGACTGCGATGGAGCTCCGTATGCCACGGCAAACTGGCTGACACTGACGGCGGCGGTGCACAAATGCTGCGCAGCTAGCGCCATTCGACGGCCAACACCGCGGTTCCTGGTGTGTCCGCTGTGCCGTGCGTGTGATCATTGCGTGTACAGCCCTCTCGCAGTGTCCGGAGCAAGTATGGTGGGTCTGACACACCGGTGTCAATGTGTTCTTTTTTCCATTTCCAGGAGTGTATTTTACTTGGCGGAAGGGCTGATATTACAGATCATTGAGGCAGTCAAAAGCAAAAATCAAACATGTGATCTGCTAGCACTTCAAAGAAAATAGCCAACTTTTTCATTCGAAAGTCATCGAAACAAAGCCAATCAGCAGCAGCAGCGGAATTAACAATGCGTTTTTATACCGTTTTACATCATATGTCCTTGAAATGCATAGACTGTACTTCTAGGCCATACTCCAATCTTTTTAACGATTCTGTCACAGCCAAGAGCGCGACGATGGGCAGAACCGAAACAGCAGCACTTTTGAAAGCAGTTTTTGGCAAACAGATATGCGACAACCTTTCACTGGTCCGCTATTATTAAATAGCCACAGATGCGAGTAACTACAAGGCTGAAAAAATGTTTCCAATATTTTACACCACAGAATGACATCGCGTAAATTAGTTTCGCTGCCAAATGAAACCGCCTCTACAATAAACACATACCGCATTACTGCATTAGAAGGAAATAAAACTGATAAGAGTATGTGTACTGCATTTTTCGATGACAATGCTACCACTAATTTTGGAGTAGTACGACGAGTAGGTACAAACAATGTACTTGCTGGACTGAAAAGTGAACTAAACGAGAATCTTTTAGGAGTCGGCTGCCCTACTCACATACTACACAAGGCTTTCAAGACAGCCGCTGACGTGTTGAGCGTTGACGCTGAAACCCGTATAATTAAACTTTTCAATTACTCCTCCATATAAACAGTACGAACTGAGCGTCAAAAGGAGTTTTGTGAGTTTGTGGATACAGAGTTTCACGCATTGTTGTCACATACAACAAGAAGGTGGTTATCCATGCTTCTTGCTGTAGAGAGAGTACAGAAGTTGTATGATGCTTTTAAATCATTCTCCCTCTTAGATGAAAAGGCACCTAAATTTCAGACAACCTTCTTCAGGAATCCGTTAACTGAAGCACATCTGTGGTTACTGCATATTCAGTCGAGAGTGTTTCAAAGACATAAACTTGAGAAATCAGACAGCAGTGTTATAGAAGTAACTTCGATTTTGGAAAATACTAGCAGACTCATAGAACGTCGTAAACAATAGAGTTTTATTCCTCTCAAAGTGACATCTCTCTTTCTGAACAGCGAGGTTGCATTAATGAAATTCAAAAATCTCATGTTGATGTAGAACAGTTTTATGAAAAGTATGCAGTTTATTTAGAAAAATGGTAAACAAATTTCAATAGTTTTCCATTTTTAAATGTGTGTTGTTGGAATCAGAACCTGAGTAGAGCAGTGTGTACAAAGTAGAGGATTGTCAGTAGACAATACTTTATTGTTTGACCAGTTCTGTTTACTCAGTGGGTTCACTGTATCAGAAATTAACAAAAATAGCGATAACTGGGATAGTAAATCATGTCAGGAGAAATGGACCATTTCTTTCGATAGACTGGATGCGGAGAACAGTATTCTCAGTTGCTGAATCTGTGTGAGTTCGTCTTCAGTATTCCAGGGCATAATGTAAACGTGGAAGGGTATTGTCTCTCATGAAAGTGCAATGGTCTAAGTAATTAAACAGATTACAAGTACCAACGGTCGAAGCAATAATTAAATGTGGTTTTAATTAACAAATCAGTTGCTCTAAGTTTTATGAATACATCATACAGTGGAAAGATCTTCTCTCCAAAGCTCAGAATTCAGATAAATACGAGGCGTAGGGTAACAAGTTATGTGTACTTTGCACTTCAGCATATATTGTTTCAGCAGACAATTTTGTATCTCGTATTAAAGTTTCAAACTATAGAATTCTTGTGTTACCAATACTAATATTGTAAAATGTTATTACCATTTATATGCCCTCCCTTGGGTTTTATTAAATTAATTACGGTATAAAGAGTTCATTTATTTATTTATTTCAAATGAATACAGCAGTAATTTGCACAAATTTTTCACATTTTTAACGTTAAGAAACTCTCCAGAAATGTCCCAGTTTATGATTCATAAATTATGGACGCTTTAGTTAATTTTAGAGAAACGTCCCTGTTTGCTAGCCACAAATTCTGGACACCCTACTCATCATGCACTTGTGTGCTACTTGCATGCAGGTAACCATTGTTAGCAAAGTGGTTATCGCCAAGCATGAACGTGCTTCCTTTTCCTTCCAGTTTTTCCTCTAAGGGGGACAGGCATGCTGCTAGGTTGCTGATTTACGGAATATGTAATAATAAATCAATACTTAATTATACAACCCTAAAACCTGTCGTATGTTTACACCGTGCAGCCGATATTTTTATAGGCAAGTACGCTGATAATTTTAAATTCGATTTATAGATGTATCGGCACTTTTATCGATGTATATAGAACCGATAATGATATTTTTTAATATATCGAAGTAGAGGACACCAGATATTTTCGAAAATACCAACAGTCCTACCCTGAAGAGGCTAGTAGCACCCAATGTACCGCAAGCCATCCTGTGCCAGCGACGTGCCTGGATATGGTGTGATGGGGCTTATGGTCAGCATTCCGCTCTCCCTGTCATTGTCGGCTACGCTTACGATAGTATTTGTTAAAGACAGCGGCTAGCATCTTCGCAAATGACATATCATATGGCGAAAAGCGGCAACAAACATAGAACTTACATAGACATTTATGTAAATAGGTACTATAGAACTATATGAGAATGCAGGCTTTCTCGGCGAATCTCGATGATGAATTCCTTTAGGGTTGACAGCCGAGTCAATGCGTTGTTCTGTGTCAACGTTTCAGCAAGTTTCTTACTTGTTATCTTCGCGTGAAGATGGCAAGTAAGAAACTTGGTGAAACGTTGCCACCGAACGACGCTTTGACTCGGCTGTCAGAGTGAGAAGATATTAAAATCGTACTATGGAACTATTCAAACACATATGTGGGACCGAACATTACACATAGAGGGTGAGTCAGGACAAAAGGTACTTGCTTTGACAGAAAACCTTGAGTGTCATTGTTGTACATTTTCCTCGAAAACAACGGCCTCTAACGAAAATGTGTCACAGTAAAAAATTAAACTACGTTGAATTTCCTACAAAAAACGAACTATTCATTTCTTCTGTAGGACTAATACTTTGCGCTAAGAATGCGAGAAAAAAGCTGAAACCTCGTGCGACACACTCGCGCAGTAGCTTATGTACAGTACTGGAAATCAGTATGAGGGCTGGGTTCCTACGAAAGTAATAGTGCGATACCTGAAGCCTACACTTACTATGAAAGTAGTAGATATGAATAGCACATAAACACTCATGATGGAATTACGTAGTTCTTTTCATACCACGGGTAAGAAAATAATATGTTTGCGTTTCCAGGGTGAAATTGTTATACAGGTACTCAGTGTCTTGTCACTGTACTGCTAATACTCTGACCAACTTCTGTTCTTCCTAATTACCTCAAAAACTCTCTTCGGAGTTGATTTTCTTGGTTTTATAGTTTTTGCAGCAAAATTGTCGCCCAATCTTGTCATATCGCTCTTCTCAGCTCACATACAGCATCAAATGGCCTTCCATTGCGATAAAAACGGCTCGTAATTATATCGCAGACTTTTCCCACTGGATTGAAATCCGGGCTACACGCCGGCCGGGGTAATACATCGACACCTTCAGACCAGATTTTGATTCTGGCAGAAACACGCATATTTACCTTATCTTGTTGAAACATTAGACTTTCGTCCCCAAGGCCTTCATACATTCTAATCATTTCCGTGTCTAGAATCTCAATGTACATGCTGGGGTTTATTCTAGTGTTCAGCAAAGCAATGCTTGATTTATCTTTAGTGCAGAAGACTACTCAAATCATAACACTTCCACGACAAAATTTACCTAATTCTTAACTGCTGCTCTGTTCTCAGATCATGTTAGTAATATTGCAATCCATTCAACTTCTTCTCATCACTGAAGATCATTTTATCCCATTCCGGCATCCATGACATACGTTTCCCAGCCAACTAAAACGTAGCCTGTTTATGGCTGGGTGTTAGAGCAGATTTCTGCAGTCGTTTCTTGAGTGTAAGATGTTTTTTACGTGACAAAATTTGTCGTATACGTCCGGCAGTTACCGACAACTGTAAATCGGCAACAAGCTGAGAAGAAAAACTGTTTGTGGCCCTTGCTTCTCGCACAAGTGTCCCGTTCGATGCCTCAGGTGTTTTTCTACTTAGCCGGCATTTTCTGTTGTGTCCATATCGTGCACTCGATCTAGTGATGTTATCTATCACTGTACTTGAACGGCCCAACTTCCTGTCGATTTGACGATTAGAGAGTCCCATTTCCTTGTACGCACCGATTTTTGTTTTTTAAAATGACATGATAACTGTTTTCTACGTGGATTTGCCACTTTTTTGGTTTCTGTACACGACACGCACTGTCACTAATGCTTCCTGTTTTCTGTCTGCAGTAAAGACTCGTACACACACTCTAACACCGTACAGAGCCGACTTTCTTTATACCGACTTCCACCCTCTACTACCTCAATCGTTGATGGCTTGTTACGTACTGGACTACTGATGTCAATTGTGATACCATTATACTGCGTTTGTCGGTATACTGGATCTCATACTATTGCATTTACACTGTACACAACAGTTCCTACCGGCAGCGTTAATTTTCCTAGAAATATCCGTTTCTAGTTCCTGTAGGCCAAGTTAAGGCAGTTTCCCGACTAGGTAGACCACAGTTGTCCAGTATAAAATAGATCGCCTCTAATTCCTCTAGGCTACTGTGTTATGTTGTGAACAATGGTAATGAATAATACAAAAAAATAATAATGTACATTAAACGTGTTGTGTCTCGGAATTCAGTCGGAATAGGGCACTTGCTGAAGTTTTTTGTTAAGAATCATCATTACTGTTACCCCTCAAAGCGTGTACTTTTCCTCCTCACTAACACTGTGCAATACCTTTTTTCATAATTAAATGAAATAATGTTAATGTTTAGCATTTCAGAATGCAAAAACCCACTAAAGACGGCGGTATTTCATCGAAGAAAGTTTGTGGAACTAAATACACAAAAAGTGTTTTGCGTCAAGGTGTACCCACATTCCCATACCGAAGTGAAGAGAATTTAGATGAAAGCGAAATGGGAGATACGATTCTGCGAGAAGAATCAGATGGGGAGCTAAAGGATCTAATTCGAAACAAGACCAACATAACAGAGAACTTTCCCTTAGAACTAGCAATATACTTCGAAGAACTAGCCGTGCCAAAGCTATTCCACCTTATGTGTTAGGTGTATGAGAGAGGCGAAAAAGATTCACACTTCATCAGAATGCAATAATTCCATTTTAAAAAAACAGCAGGAACTGAGAGATTTGAATGTGTATTAGTGAGTCATCTTTGCGAAATACTGACAACGTTTATATATGGAAGAAAAAGAAAAAAAGGTGACCTCGGGTAAGATAAATTTGGGTTCCGGAAAAATGTAGGGACAGATGAGGCAATCGTGACACGACGACTTCCCTGAGACGACAGCTTAAGGAAAGGCAAACCTACGTTTATAGCATCTGTAGAGAAAGCTTCTGGCAGTTTTGAATGGAATACTCTCTTCGAATTTCTGAAGGCGGCAGGTGTAAAATATAGGGAGTGAAGTGCTATTTACGACCTGTAAAGAAAGCAGACGCTAATACAAGAGTCGAAGGGCATGAAAGGGGAGCCTTTGTTGAAAAGGGAGTGAGATAGGGTTGCCATCTATCACCGATGCTGTTAAATCTGCACATTTTACAAACAATAAAGGAAAGCAAATAAATTTGTTGTAAAATGGTTCTAAAAATTTGGTGAAGGAATTAGAGTTCAGGGAGAAGAAATAAAATCGTATCATTCTATTACAGACAGCAAACGACTTGGAAGAGCTGTTGAACGGATTGACATTGTTTTGAAAGAAGAGTACAAGATATCAATAAAAGCAAAACAAGGACAATGGAATTTAGATCAATTGAATCAGGCCACGCTGAGGGAATTGCTGGTAAAAGACACGGTAAAATTAATTGACGAGTTTTGGTATTTAGGCAGTAAAGTAGCTGATGGTGGCCGAAGTAGAGAGGATATAAAATGCAGACTGGGAATAGCAAGAAAAGCGCTGTTGACAAAGGTAAATTTGTTAATGTGCAATATAAATTTGAGTCTTAGGAGGTCTTTTGTGAAAGTATTTCTATCGAGTGCAGCGTTATATGTAAGTCAAACATAGACGTTAAGTAGTTTAGACAAACCGAGAAGAGAACGTGTTTGTGTCGTTAACGTTCATGGGCTATCGGCCCAATATGAATGGCACGAATTTATCGACAAGCCACGCCAGCAAATTGTACCTCAAAACTTAGCTCTGTCGGATTACAGCCGGCCACTGTGGCCGAGCGGTTCTAGGCGCTTCAGTCCGGTACCGCGCGACCGCTACGGTCTCAGGTTTGAATCCTGCCTTGGGAATGGATGTGTGTGATGTCCTGAGGTTAGTTAGGTTTAAGTAATTTTCTAGGAGACTGATGACCACAGCAGTTAGGTCCCATAGTGTTCAGAGCTATTTTTAGAGAACGTTTTGAAATGTGGCGCTACAGAATAGTGCTCTGGATTAGATAGGTGTATCGCGTATCTGATGAGGACGAACTGAACAGAATTGCGAATGAATCGTCAGTGTCGTATTAGATGGAAATGTGGTGAGCGAAAATTGTTGATGAAGACGAGCAGATAAATAAAGTAAGCAGGACAAAATGCATGTATGTTAAAGTAGTTATTCAGAGATGAAGAGGCTTGTATAGGATGGAGTAGCGTAGTGAGCTGAACCAAACCAATCTTCCGACTTAAGACCACTATAACAAAAATTGACGGATAAACAAGGTGATCTAGAACTCAAGTGATAAAATTTCCTTGATTATTGGGGGATATTTTCTTAGTGATTATCACGTATCAGGGACCGTGGTCTCCGGCAGTTCGTTACACATTTCATTCTACTTGTTACTCTCATTTATCTTTACACTGAAAATAACTACTGACCAATACAACTTTAGACACTATGTGCTGTGGATCTCGTTTGGACACAAACGTCTTCCACTTATTCCTTGCCCTCAAGCTCGTATTTAATACCATTCGGATCTATCTCGGGTTAGTTCTTCCGGTGATGGTAGGACAGATTTACTGATTAGGAGTTGGCGAGTATGCATTTCGTATGTGGGTTCGCTAAATGCAGTCTAAAAGCGGTACGATGTCGTGATACTGACCTGTTCCCGCAGCGAGGGGCCTTCACGTTATCGTGATTGCTTATTATAGACTTACTCGCTATTGTCAAAGTGTATTCACAGAACTGAGATAAGTGGGATAACAAACCGAAAAATATACAATAACGTCAATACTCTGCGTACGGAGATCGCGGGTGCTTTACACCAAAGCACTCAGAAAATATCCCAGAAGAACCTATGTTATTTTGCCCACAAAATTAGGTTTCATCGTGTAAAACACTTCTTCAGACTTGAAAGGGCTTGCGAGGCGATGGAACAAAATTAAGTATACCCAATGTGTGTTAGGAGAAAGGATAACTTGATAAGCTGGTAAAGTATTCCTGTATGGGAGAATAAGAATCAAGGTAGAGTGCATACTTTTCCAAAATTTGATAGAGGTTGCCGAACTTTAGTGATGTAGTTACCCTGGAGACATCTTCATTCGACAGTATGGCTCAGTCCAAGGCATGTCAAATGTGGATGACGGCACACTGATGAAATGTCGATGGGCATCTAGCAGCTTCAGTTGTTTCTGTGTATTATGTCTTGCTTGGCGATTATTTGTTACGTGTGGATTCCGAGCTAGCAGACGCTTGATTATGAGTACAAGGTAGCAATTATTTTCCTAGGTTTTCCCATAACATTTTACTACAGTCACATCAGAAATGAAGGTCCTGTGAGAAAAAGTTTGATAATCTACTCGTTATGACTTGTGTGTCCTACCATCCATCGCGATTGCACCATGAAGCAATTGCATTAACGTCCGTGCAGTCGCAACGATTTTGCTGTGTTACTGACATGGATATGTCACGGAGAAGTCTAAAACTTGCTAACATAGTACTGGATTAGGTTATCAAAACGGACACCAGTCTAGTTAATGGCCCACTATTAATAGGTAATTAACGTTTTTTAATGTTACTCGCCTTACCACTATGTTTCAACAGGATTCGTTTGATTTCACAAACCTCTATTTTCGAAGTGAATGAAGACTTCAACGTCAGGTACATTTTTCTTTACGCATTGTATTACAAAATTGTTGTAGTCTAAAGAACCATTCGATGTTACATACGTGTACCTGCTGTACTACGTGGATGCCCAAACACCACAAGAAAGTTTACAAAATGTAGATTTTGTACGCTGTTGTAGAGTTTTACTCACGACATACTTCTTATAGAAATGACTGATGTCTAAATAAGGTCCTGAACCTGAAGGTATTGATTATGACATTCTTTGTCGAAAGTGACATCATTACTAAGACTTTCATCTATGGGTTACATTCGATGGAAAAATTTAAAACATTTATAAAATTTGATAGAAGAATTCAGCAACAACAACTGATACTGTTTTCAAAATCTTAAAATATGAAATATCTAACTAAATTACAATAATTTAAGAAGGTGGTCGTGAGTGACCTGAATCCCCCCCTACACACACACCACCGCTCCCTGTTATTGCGGGGCTTAAGGCCATTCCACAGTTGAGGCAGCTCATATATACAAAAACCGATCAATATGAATCACAGAAGCATTTGCAGGCTCCCTGTATAGCAACTTACAGGAGCAAAAAAACTTATTTTCAGTGTTTCAAAAAGACATTGGAAAAGTTCAAAAACATGAAATTCTGTTATAATCCGTTTAATATTCGCTGTAATCTTAAGCTGAAATTTTAACACACTATGGCAGCACAATACATGGCAGGCAGATTGCCCAGACTATATTCAACCAGTATTTGAAAATTAGATCTCTTAGCTATCTTCCAGTAACTGTACTGCAGGTCAAATCTTTTTGATACTTCTTTTCACTAACGAGACATCGCTCCTCTACCCCGCCCCATCTGCGAAGAAAAAAATTGAAGGAAGAAAGATTATCACTTTCCATACTTCCGCTGTTCTTGGAAGCATGGGCAGCATCTGGTATGGTCCACCCGGAACACCGTGGTCAGTAGATACTCAGATGATGGGGCATATGTGTGGAGGGTGGTAGTTATGGTGACTACAGGGACGCGCTGTGCGCTGTAGGGGACATGCCGAGTGCTGGAGGCGAACCATTCTAAACTGGAGCCGACGCTTGCATTTTTTGTAAGCACTAAACGGGCACTTCAATCCCCACACTTGCATGGAGACCATTCAAGAAGATCTAGCTCCTCTGCTTCAGTTAGTATCGCTGAAAAGTAGCGATTTATTTTCGCCTGACTTTTGAACCATTTGTAATTGTCAGAGAAGCATCATGAGTGGTGAATTATGAGTAAAACTTACAATTTTCTCTTGTTGCGATATTAAAATTTGCTTCTTTGGCCACAACATAGTGGAGTTTACACAGTCCCACCTCACTAACATGTCGTGCAGACGAAACTGCGACAGAATTCTGAAACAGTGTTTTATTAAGGTCAGTATCTTAGGAAAAGCATACCTTCAGTATAAAAGAAAGCTGTACTGTCTTCACTTACGTTCTTCCAGCGCCCATAGCATTACTAGGGTCACTAGCTATCGACGGCTCTTAAAATTTACATTCTGTCATCGAAGAAGTCTGTAGTTAGTGGAATATCTTGGTAAATAATGAAGTTTTGCGTAATAACCATATGGAAAAATGCTCTCCTCTTTACGTGCTATGACTTGCCAAAATCTCATTCCGATATCTCATACCATCTATAAAATACGAAAAATATTGTGGATATTTAACTCTGAAATTATCGCTGGCACGGTGTTGTCGCAAATCTGTGTGCTACGCGGATCAATTGCCTCGAGATCAGTGACAGAACTCCATCCAAAAGGAAAGTTCAATATGTGTGCTAAATATCATACACAGAAATATATTATGTAACAAGCACCAAGTGCCAAATCATAGCGACCACTGTTATTCACTGCAATTTTTTTCAAATCTCGAGCAGTGTCTTACTTCCATACAAACGCCATAATAATTATGACCATTAACGAAATGACAGGAATTTCATCATGAACTTTACATATAAAGCTACAAGAAAAGCTAAAATGAAATTTGTTTACCAAATATTTTCTGTAAAATTGTTTGGGGAAGAATGCAGGGCGTCCTCCTAGATTCTGTCATCTTCGATGGGCCGAAAGGTGGCAGACACTGTCAGACTCCCATTCGGAACAAATGAATGAACTCGCCCAGTGCTTTGAACGAAGACTGGTCACTGCGCATCGCCCATGTGGGCCTGATTCAGATGCTTGCTTAAGCAACAACAGCGGTTCTAGCGCTTACTCAAAGTCAGAATTATAGTTTTAACACGCCGGGGGGTACAAATGATGGTGGTACCTTTAACTGCTTCTCGCTTCGCGTTTCTTGACCGTGCGCCCTGTCCACACCACGTACGTGATAATCCCGTGGCGGTCGTACTGTTCTGCTCCACACTGCTGCTGGCTTGCCTGAAATTATCTATCGAAATATACAAGTGGATGTAGGGGAGCTCTCAACATGAAACACAACCCTGTCCTACGTCTGGTATGAACAACTATTTTCTGGGACGACAAGAAAGTCGTAGGTTGCACTGTTTACATTCTAAGTCATAAGTGTTTATCCCAATTAGCATTCTTGATGATTATCTGTCCACAATATCACTTGGACGGCCGTACGCGTGACCGACACGACGCGGGTGATTGTTGAAGATGCTGAGGCCGAATGATCGAACGAAAGTTCTTACATTCGTCACCCATACACAGATATTTAGTACCAGTCCTCCTTAATAATGGTAATGATATACCACTGTTCATAAAGCTAATTTTTCTCAGTTCACACTTGTGCGAGCGTGGGCGTAACCGTCGCGACGCGGCTGATTGTTGATGGTACGGAACGTAATGACCGAACGCACGTTCTCACGCTCACTACAAGACACTGGCACTTGATTTCATTCTTGTATGGTAACTAATTTTTACTGATTCACATTAGTTCATTCTGAGAGGCCAAACACGGCGCGGATGATTGATGTACGGTGCGACATCCAACTACAGCATACACAAATACGTTATCTGCGGCACTGCTCATTTTTAATTACATCTTGGTGCACTTTCCTCTGAACCACGTCTATATTTCATCATTTTACTGTAGTAGCACTTGTAGCAACACTTCAACTTCCACAATAACAATGCCTCTCACACGCAGAGCTACCGACAAAAGAACGTAACATTTCTGTGTCCCATGCTCGACTCTGCAAACGCGGTGCCCGCAAAGACACTCCGCAACTGAGCCAGCGATATGACAATACACTTACGTAGTGTCTGTATCGTTAACGTTCATGGGCTATCGGCCCAATATGAATAGCACCGATTTCCCGACAAGCCACACCAGAAAATTGTACCTAAAAACTCACATCTGTCGTATTACAGCCTCCCACTGTGGCCGAGCTGTTCTAGGCGCTTCAGTCCAGAACCGCGCTGCTGCTACGGTCGCAGGTTGGAATCCTACGTCGGGCATGGATGTGTGTAATGTCCTTAGGTTAGTTAGGTTTAAATAGTTTTAAGCCTAGGGGATTGATGACCTCAGATGTTAAGTCCCATAGTGCTTAGAGCCGTTTGAAGAATTTTTTTGTCGGATTGTATAATGGCTATACGATTTGTTAGTAACATACGAAAATTTGTGCAACACCGGGATTCTAACTTGGATTTCCCGTTCCACACGAGCGGCTGCCTTATTCGCTTTGGCTGTCTGTGCACTACTCACGGTCAGCCTATAACATCCATATCTCCTAGAGCCCACATCCCATAGTGCTCAAATATAAACTGTATGATTCCCAGGCAAAGAGAGACTGTATTTTGCTCGTTAGATTGCCTTGCTTTGCCATTAATTACCGTAGGGCTGTGTCTGTGTTTTACAGTGTCTGTATAGTTCGATGCAATGTTTTTCGGACAAGTCGGATGCCTGAACATTGCATCGAACTATACAGAGACAGAAAAATACAGACAATGCCCTACTGCATTGTTTTCTTGCATATGACATTTTATAATAGCTGTCTTACAAACGTGCGTTCGAAAATTCTGCGGCGTCGTTAGTAAATAAAATCCGTAAATAAATCTAAATTTATGAAGTTGGGATACTAGGCACCTTCAAATGTCATCATGGAGAAACAAATGCCTATAAATGCTGCAGCTAGTTCACTATAAATTACCTTGTGTTTCAACAGTTGCACTATTCTAACACGGCCACACTCTCTCCCACGAATTTCTTCCACGGACTGAATTGAAATGAGCCATGGGTTGTACCGGTCCCGCGGGATGTTGTTTGGCCACCTGTTCGAGTAACACTTCAGCACCAGGCATGAGTTTCTAGCCTATTATTTTATTAATGCCAGTTCTATTCACTACTAATTTTACACACAGTATTCCCGTATGCCACGGAAGATGCCTACAAAATAATATCATTTTCTGACAAACAAACTCTTCAGAAAAACGTAAATGGTTCTCAGTATTGTTTCCATAAATATTTACAGAAAAAAAGAAAACCTTGTTGGAAGGTCTTCTAAGAACTGGTAAATAATTTATCAGTTTTTTGGTTTAGCAGATTTGGTCTATGGGTGAATAATTAGGGTTCTGCGTCTTCAACCATATATGTTTTACGTGCTTAAGGTCAAATATTCAATACATTAATTCATTTGTAAGGGAACCAGACGTTTGAAGCTGTTTTATACATGGACGTTCGAATCTTTAAGGAAAACCTGTTTTAGAGTTGGGATGGGGTCTTTCTTTCCCTCCATCAGTAGGAAATTACAGAATCTGGAAAATGTTTTATCTGTTTATTTGGTTCCTTAACTCTAGTAGTTTATTCAAGATGGTGTTAAGTTTTTCGTGGATTTGCCTTTATGTATCTATTGCTTCCATCAATTTCATCTGAGCCCTTTTCTCAGCAAAACATTGTTCTCTGTGTCTCCATGTAGGCCTATGTAAACAGCAGAAGCTGATTTACTTAGCCTGACATAATTCATGTGTTCTTTGTATTGTAATGACCAGTTTGGGCACATAACGTTTGGGGTACAAAGAAATAAAAATGAAATGAGATTATGGCATCGTTGGCCGGGAAGCCCCTAGCCGGGGAAGTTCCCGGGCCCACTTGCATGGGAGGCGAGTGTGTTACCACACAGCTAGGTAGGCCGACTGGTACAGACAACAATTTTTTATATTAATGCCATATTTGTTATGTGCTCCAGCCTCCAAATTTAAATTATGAATTAGTTAATCTTTGATTTTATAATCTGTGATAGAACTACTGTGGTTAAATTTTTGGGTGGAAAAGACTTGCAATCTTGTACAACTCCTAACCAATAAGTGCTATGCAGTCGTATTTCTGTGTGGGAAGGGGAGGGGGCGATGGGAGTTAGTTACAGTGCTGTTAGTTGTGGACATGCAGCTACTTTTGCCGTTGTAGCTACTTTAATGCTGCTCTGATGGCAGAACTGTAACCATCTCAAATGCTTTCTTCTTTGAGTGTAAATTTCATCAATACCCAAAATTCTAACGCGCATTTTACTGTCAGAGGTACTGACACTAAACAATGTTTTCCATAAATTTTAGCTGAAACAAAATTTATTTGTAGCTCACTGGGCAATGATTCGAAGTTGAATAGTTAATGAGAATTATCTTCCGGGCATTAGGAAAACCACATATATTACAAATAAATTTAATTTTAATTTACTCACAAGAGTCCCTTTTCATTACGTTCCTGGTGATTTTGCTAACTGCGGCGTCCACAGAGGGCGCTGGCTCCTCTCAGAGGAAATCCGATAATTCTGGGGCGGAGCGGAGAAACAGCCTTCTGCTATATAAAGCCGACCTCTTCCGGTCAATTAAACGAATGGAACTCTCCATAAAAGCCCGTATACTTGTTAATTAAGTCTGTGCTCTGTGCGAATGGAAGGCACAGGCCGGATCTGAAAGGTGGAAATTGATTTTACGTAATCCACTGTGTACGTGGTTGGAGCGTGGAACATGAAACGAAATAGCAGCGTTGTTTCGTGGCATGTGGGGGTGTCCTTTGTTTTTGCACTGGCTGCACCACCTACTACGTGTTGTTGCATAATTACAGCGAGTTCCTGACGCTGTTCCCTCTGTCACAGCAGTACATTTTCCACTTCAGTTCCCGCACTGCCCTTCACTTGTTTAGAGCACGCAGTTCAATTGTGTTTCGTGTTGCTGCAGTTGCCGGTACTGCTGTCATCACCATTCAGTACTACAGATGTACAGTCCTGAAACAAGCGCAGTAGATATCCGAAGCGTTAGATTGGAAAAGTGATGATACAATACTAACAGATAAAATTATGTATTGAAATATTTCTACAAAGAAATATATAGCAATTTATAGTATTATGTGGATAAAATGAAACGAAAAACCAGAGAGCATTTGGGATTGTCGACAAATACCCGAAGCGTCACTGGTCTACTAGTAAACAGTAAAAATAGGGCGACTCCAAGGAACATCATTTATGACTGAAGTAATTAGGACACAAGAATAACCGGGCCATATCATGTATCAAGCCACGGGGTAACTCTTTCTGCTTAATTTCGTTGTTTTATATGCGGTTTTCATCTTTATTCCTTTCATGAGGTACCCTCTAGTATCGATTATGCGCTTACCTCAGACATACATTGCTAGACTGGCAAAGACGCATCTTTACTGAAGGCTGACTTTGGTGAAGTCGGGAAACTTGATTGTCATGAAGGGGTGTACGTGGTCTGCAACCAGTGAGCTATACTCCTTGGCCCTCATGCTTCCTTGCATGAACTCCATTAGACCAATGAATGAACTCGTGGATGTTCCTCAGAACATAATGGAGCCTCCGTCATCTTGTCTCCATCCCGCAGTATAGGTGTAAAATACCTGGTCACCTCCTATGGGCATGATAAAGAAGGTATCGGGAGTCACCTGAACAGCCGGCTGGGGTGGCCGAGCGGATCTAGGCGGTACAGTCTGGAGCCGCGCGACCGCTACCGTCGTAGGTTTGAATCCTGCCTCAGGCATGGATGTTTGTGATGTCCTTAGGTTAGTTAGGTTTAAGTCGTTATTAGTTCTAGGTAGCTCTGAGGGATGAAGTAGTGAAGGCAGCAGAGGATCAAGTAGGTAAAAAGACGAGGGCTAATAGAAATCCTTGGGTAACAGAAGAAATATTGAATTTAATTGATGAAAGGAGAAAATATAAAAATGCAGTAAATGAAGCAGGCAAATAGGAATACAAACGTCTCAAAAATGAGATTGACAGGAAGTGCAAAATGGCTAAGCAGGGATGGCTAGAGTACAAATGTAAGGATGTAGAGGCTTGTCTCACTAGGGGTAAGATAGATACTGCCTACAGGAATATTAAAGAGGCCTTTGGAGAGAAGAGAACCACTTGTATGAATATCAAGAGCTCAGATGGAAACCCAGTTCTAAGCAAAGAAAGGAAGGCAGAAAGGTGGAAGGAGTATATAGAGGGTTTATACAAGGGCTATGTACTTGAGGACAATATTATGGAAATGGAAGAGGATGTAGATGAAGATGAAATGGGAGATAAGATACTGCGTGAAGAGTTTGACAGAGCACTGAAAGACCTGAGTCGAAACAAGGCCCCGGGAGTAGACAACATTCCATTAGAACTACTGATGGCCTTGGGAGAGCCAGTTATGACAAAACTCTACCATCTGGTGAGTAAGATGTATGAGACAGGCGAAATACCCACAGATTTCAAGAAGAATATAATAATTCCAATCCCAAAGAAAGCAGGTGTTGACAGATGTGAAAATTACAGAACTATCAGTTTAATAAGTCACAGCTGCAAAACACTAACGCGAATTCTTTACAGACGAATGGAAAAAGTGGTAGAAGCGGACCTCGGGGAGGATCAGTTTGGATTCCGTAGAAATGTTGGAACACGTGAGGCAATACTAACCTTACGATTTATCTTAGCAGAAAGATCAAGAAAAGGCAAACCTACGTTTCTAGCATTTGTAGACTTAGAGAAAGCTTTTGACAACGTTAACTGGAATACTCTCTTTCAAATTCTGAAGGTGGCAGGGGTAAAATACAGGGAGCGAAAGGCTATTTACAATTTGTACAGAAACCAGATGGCAGTTATAGGAGTCGAGTGGCATGAAAGGGAAGCAGTGGTTGGGAAAGGAGTGAGACAGGGTTGTAGCATCTCCCCGATGTTATTCAATCTGTATATTGAGCAAGCAGTAAAGGAAACTAAAGAAAAATTCGGAGTAGGTATTAAATTTCATGGAGAAGAAGTAAAAACTTTGAGGTTTGCCGATGACATTGTAATTCTGTCAGAGACAGCAAAGGACTTGGAACAGCAGTTGAACGGAATGGACAGTGTCTTGAAAGGAGGATATAAGATGAACATCATCAAAGCAAAACGAGGATAATGGAATGTAGTCAAATTAAATCGGGTGATGCTGAGGGGATTAGATTAAGAAATGAGACACTTAAAGCAGTAAAGGAGTTTTGCTATTTATGGAGTAAAATAACTGATGATGGTCGAAGTAGAGAGGATATAAAATGTAGACTGGCAATGGCAAGGAAATCGTTTCTGAAGAAGAGAAATTTGTTAACATGGAGTATAGATTTAAGTGTCTGGAAGTCGTTTCTGAAAGTATTTGTATGGAGTGTAGCCATGTATGGAAGTGAAACATGGACGATAACCAGTTTGGACAAGAAGAGAATAGAAGCTTTCGAAATGTGGTGCTACAGAAGAATGCTGAAGATATGGTGGGTAGATCACGTAACTAATGAGGAGGTATTGAATAGGATTGGGGAGAAGAGAAGTTTGTGGCACAACTTGACTAGAAGAAGGGATCGGTTGGTAGGACATGTTTTGAGGCATCAAGGGATCACAAATTTAGCATTGGAGGGCAGCGTGGAGGGTAAAAATCGTAGAGGGAGACCAAGAGATCAATACACTAAGCAGATTCAGAAGGATGTAGGTTTCAGTAGGTAGTGGGAGATGAAGAAGCTTGCACAGGATAGAGTAGCATGGAGAGCTGCATCAAACCAGTCTCGGGACTGAAGACCACAACAACAACAACAAGTTCTAGGGGACTGATGAACTCAGACGTTAAGTCCCATAGTGCTCAGAGCCAACGTCCAGTACCAATGGTCACGTGCCCATTTCAGTGATAGTCACCGATGTTGTGTTAACATCGGCACAGACATGGACCGCCAGCGGCGGAGACCCATAGGTGGGAGTGTTCGGTGAACTGTTTGTTCGGACACACCCTAGGCTACGACGTCCGACATCCGTAATAAGGGGTAGCCGCCCAACCCCACGACACCTGGTCGTGATTTCACCATGGTTAACTCACGTGTAGAAGACTCTCAACACAGCTCTCCTCAAACACCTGACAAGATGAGCAGTTTGCTAAATACTCATGTCGAGCCTCCTGGCCATCACAACCTCTTTGTCAAACTCAAATAGATGGCGCGCCTTCCCTGTTCTACACACGGACAGCCCGCCCATTACACTACATGGACCTTGGGTGTGTCTGACTAGCAGTCATTCCACGCCAGGTGAGGCTGCTATCGCCTGGACGGGTTTATATGATTAGTAGGTTGATTGTCATAATTTTCTAATCGATGTATACAGGGTGGTCCATTGATCGTGACAGGGCCAAATATCTCACGAAATAAGCGTCAAACGAAAAAACTACAAAGAACGAAACATGTGTAGCTTGAAGGGGGAAACCAGATGGCGCTATGGTTGAGCCCGCTAGATGGCGCTGCCATAGACCAAACGGATATCAACTGCGTTTTTAAAAACAGGAACCCTCATTTTTATTACATATTCGTCTAGTACGTAAAGAAATACGAATTAGTTGGACCACTTCTTTCGCTTTGTGATAGATGGCGCTGTAACAGTCACAAACATATGGCTCACAATGTTAGACGAACAGTTGGTAACAGGTAGGTTTTTTTAAATTAAAATACAGAACGTAGGTACGTTTGAACATTTTATTTCGGTTGTTCCAATGTGGTACATGTACAGTCATGGAAAAAACGAGCGAGACCCCTCGCCTTTGCGTTATGCTGATCCGCACGGCTTTAAAGTCTGCTACACAGCATAACAAGTAAGGCGACGAAGTGCTACCAACATACTATGCACAGGCGTGAAACAGACAAACTATCTGAACGTTTTTCGGCTGTTTTCAATAATTTGTAAGAGTATATTAATGCTGATTAGTGTGTTAAATATAACACGTATATATAAGACAGAACTGAAAGAAGAAACGCTAATTGGTATGAACTGTACCAATAAAAATGAATTTCAACTTATCGAGATAACATAACTGTTTTAGTAAGACAAAGAACCCCCCCCCCCTCCAGATCGTTACGAATTAGCAAAATATTGTCCGCATTCGGCCGCGAAACGGTCTGTGTCAACGTTCAGACCAGTCATACTGGATTACCGTTGCAGACCTACCATGAAAGTGTGCAAATTTAGCAATGCATGAAGATTCATGACGAAATTCAGTTAAAAATCATTCAGTGCTACACTTAAGTCAATTCCATTATTGACAGAAGCGGAAAAAGTAGGCAGTAACATGTATGAAATTCTACAGGAGTGTTCAAATGGTTCAAGCACTATGGGACTTAACATCGTAGGTCATTAGTCCCCTAGAACTTAGAACTACTTAAACCTAACTAACCTGAGGACATCACACACATCCATGCCCGAGGCAGGATTCGAACCTGCGACCGTAGCTGTCCCGCGGCTCCAGACTGCAGTGCCTAAAACCACACGGCCACCGCGGCCGGCTACAAGAGTGTCATATTGACATCCACAGGGCGCCAGTACAGAATAAAGGTAACGATAACACGTATTGGGGGCGCGATAATTTCTTAGAATTGCTTTCATGATATTCTACCTGCCTCCATCGAGATTAGAACCGAAAACAAACCAGACCTTCCTTTCACTACGCTAGCAGGCAACCCACGCAAACAGCCCTCTATTATTACCTAAAACATGAATAAGCCGGCAATTTCGCAATGAAAATGGCAGAATGATCTGCAGTTACTGTTGCATAGAGCTTTCTGGACTCAAAAACATGAATTTTCTTCCTTTATGTCACCGCTTTTGTGACAATCATTCGGGATGTTTAGCGAAATAACAAAATACTGTTGTTAGAGAGTAAATTTAGTAGGATAATTCTGCACCACCTCAGGAAATAAACGGCTACATAGCTGCCAAACGTATTCTACACTGTATCGAATTCTCCACTAGACTAGCCAACTCGCCACAGCCAGAAAACGTTCATTAGCCGAAGTGTTTCTTAAGCTAGCAATGGGAATGTTCGCACTTCTAAAACGCGGTGGCATTAATTCTGGGATGTGAATTACCACGTGTATAGGCAAATGGATTCTATTTGCATTCCTCTAAAAGTGATTTGGATCGAAAGCGTAGCTACGATTAATATGCTGATGTATCGACTGCAACTAGCACAATTCGAACAAAGAGTAGCGGATGTTATTTATGCCGCCCTCATCTTCAGTAGCTGTCGTAGCTGTTTTCGTTGTTAGGATTTCGTCACCTAAACCGGTAAAAACGGAACCCTACTAGTCTCACGTTCTTGACCGTCTACCCAAACCTTAAAACCCGTTTACCTCCAGAACGGGTAGACATAATAAGCGGAAATGTATCGCACTTCTTGCGGTAACCGGTCCCTTGGTGGTGTAAAAAAGTGAGATTCTATGTCAACGCAATCTAAAGATACGGCCGTTTATGTAAAGAAAATTTACGTGAATGGTCAAAAAATGGCTCCAAGAACTATGCGACCAAACTGCTTATGTCATCACCTAACACACATCCATGCCCGGGGAAGGATTCGAACTGACGGCGCAAGCAGCCGTGCGATCCGCGATATGACGCCGTTGAAAGCACGGCTAACCCGCGCCGCCAAGCTGTTAATATCATCTGACGTTGCTAACAAGTTATTTACTTCGGGTGAATGATTTTCTGCGCAGTTCATATAAGATAGAATAACTAAAATATATTTGATGCTACGGAAGACGAAGGACGCCTAATTCATTTCCCTATCTTGATTTATGATCTTAGATTTGAGGCTTTATTTTGTGACGGCTAAACAGTGCTGCATCATGAGACCCACTATTTGTCCACATGTGGCTAAACATCAGAGGTTTAAAAAAATTTTGAGAGGTGCTGAAGTTCTCTTGAAGAACTATGTTCGTTAAATCGGATTACTCAAGCTGAGGCCAAATAAAGACAAGCGACGACGCCACAACACTATCTTTACTTAAGCAGGTAGTCAGCGCTAAATTATGTGCGCCACCATTAACGTTGCTGTAAGCAGTTTGAAAGCATAACACCACCACAACTACTGACAACCTGAACCATTATCATCACGCAGTTGTAACTCGCAGTGATTACAAGTTTCTCACGTTTGTCAAGAATAGCGGAAAGCGCCTCTGAAGTTCCATTTCCATTACGCCTAGGACGGAGAGAATCCTAAATTTTAGTAATAGGTCACCTAGCGAAGAGAAGAGTCCACGTATTGTCGCAAGTTCTTGCAGTTTGATGTTAATGCAGTTCCAGATGGTTTCACACTAACGTGTTCTTTTGGCTATCGGAATACTCATATGGGAATTATAGAAGTGTAATTGCTAGAACGTTCAACTACCTTAATAACACCTCATTCTGGATTGAATACGACTCAGAAAGCAACGTTAATTTGAGGTTTCCATACATCTCCTGACGTCTTACTGAATGAAGTCTGAAGTGCACGCACAGTTGTGTTGCCTGCCGCAAGGATTCTGTGAAGTGTTGTGGCAGCTGGCAGTCATTGCTGAATACAGACATGTGCAAATATCATCACTGCTCCAGGGGAACTCGTCTTTGTTGCATTTTTTCCATACCGTAATTAGGACAATAACATAAGGCTTGTTCTGCTGAAGAACTTGATGCCCACAAGTCCTTAAATAAGAATCTCCTAGCGTGAGTAAAGCATCAAAGGAAACAGACGTTTGGACAAAAGAAAGGTTAACTCCCTGCTTTTTGCGTTTCCGATAGCGCCTACGATAAGAATCTGGTGTCATATTATGTTTCAGAACCCTAAACTGTTTATTTTTTTACCTCATACTAAAGCAAAAGTTATGATATGAGAAGCGGAAATGACTTATATGCTTCTCAGGAACTTAAGTTTTTCGTGTTTATTTTCCCACTTCATTCTAAAACAAGGGCGTTAATATGAGAAGAGGAAATGAAATATACGCTTTCAAAACATAATATTTCCTTGTGTGCTACTACTGCTTGCATGAAAGCGCTGCGGTTAATTTTTGTATGTTGGATAAATTTTGATATGACCTCACATTCCTTTGTGAGAAGGTTCCTATTTTCTTGGGATTCAAATAGTGGACATTTCATCACTGGTTAATATTCTGATGACTAATGACATGATACCCGTTGCAGTTGCTCCACGGCACATTTGAGTAGAGTCTCACGTTGGTTACTATAAGAACACGCAGGCAGCGATATCCGCTCACGTGCAGTCAGAGCCAAGGTGATTTCTTTCTGTTTATGGTGAAGCGTCTGCTGCAGCGTCCACGCTCAGCCAACATAAACAAATCGCGGCGGCATTGGGCACTGCTGATCGCTGCGCTTGTCGCAAGCCTCGACAACAAGAGCGCACTGTCTCTGCCAACGATACTGTGGAGTTAATACATCTTACTTAACGTAATATGCAGGATGTGGGTTGGGTGAAAATTCTGTTTGTAACTTCCCATCGCATTAAAATACTTTACAGTCCTATTTGATGAAATATTTATTGTTGGCTGTCCCTCTAATGTTAATAGTATTGATTCACATTGTGCATGAACACGAAAACACACACACACACACACACACACACACACACACACACACACACACAGTCATTGATTCCAGTGAGGGTGACAACTACTGTGTGCCAGTCAGTTCCTCAGTTGGCGTCGAGTGGATGAGTGTTTTCAATTACCTTGCATTGCAAGAATTGTAAGGAGGAGACTGAAAGTAAATGGACTTGTATGCTAAAGAGCTGCGACAAAGCAAAGCTTGACCGATTATCAGATAATTGTCCATATGGGTTTTGTGGACGAGTATACTTTTGTAGCCGCGCGGGATTAGCCGAGCGGTCTGGGGCGCTGCAGTCATGGGCTGCGTGGCTGATCCCGGCGGAGGTTCGAGTCCTCCCTCGGTCATGGGTGTTTGTGTTTGTCCTTAGGACAATTTAGGTTAAGTAGTGTGTAAGCTTATGTACTGATGACCTTAGCAGTTAAGTCCCACACATTTGAACATTTTTTTATACTTTTAGTAACCAACCCACCCACGATCATTACGTAAGATTTCTCGAAGGCGTAGGGGAATTGATTTCATTAAGTCGTCGACAGTGTAGCGTGATGGTTTACTTCCCAACATATGTTTTCTAAATTTGTCCAAAGGTCGCTTGCTTTTGTAGATCCACGTGGCAATGGCCTTGTTACCTCTGCCCACATATTCTCTATATGGTTGATGTTTGATGATCGTGAAACAAACGGCAACAGCTTTATCCTCTCTTGGCCCTGAAACCAATCTCGCAATGCTCTGCTATGATGGATGGGGCTCTGCTCTTGTAAATAAACTGTTATCTCGTTAGTTCATATATTTATATTTAAATAACGTATTTGTAATAAGCACAGTGGATTATTATATTCCACGGTGTTTAAGAATTCAGGCCCTGTCATAGATAAGTGATCTACATTCAACAGTCCGATTAAGAATGTGGTTTACCCAGTCTATCATATGATGAGAGTCGTAGTCTGATGTCCACATTAAGACTGCCTGTCTGAATCAGATTAGGACGATCTGGTATCGAAATGAAATTACAGAAATCGGATAATTTGAACGTCTGTATTGCAACAATGCTGCGCACATAAATTCCTATGATGGAGTAACACGTAGCAACTGTCTAAGAAAAAGTGAGAAATATGTCTACTAGCAGCAAATTAACGTAATTATAACCCACATTTATGTGATGGAAATACTGAATCGAACAATACACATCTATTTCAGTGGTGTGAAGATACACCATATCAGATTTGCTGATGACATAATGACAACAACAACAATAATAATAATAATAATCGCGTGTGGCGGATAGGGGAAACCCTCCCCCATATGGGTGGTACCGAGGAAATCAAATACTTGGGGTGAACCAAATACTAACACAATCCTGAACGGCTCCTCAATCCGTTGAACCCAAAATCCAGACACGTCTGAGTGAAAATTACTACTACTCTGGTCACCGTCTGTTAGCTCAATGAGCTTGGCTGCAAATATTTGCTTTCAAAGGCTTCAACACCCTCTGGTCCTGTCCGGTCCTAGTATCACCAAAGCCAAACCAATGAAACACAAGCAAACATGAACTATGCAAGCAAAGTCAACTTTACCCCAGGTGGTACATAACCCGGCTGTCGACAGGCGGCAGTTGGATTTTCGGATTCTGGGGAGTGCAGGTTAGCACGGCAGAGAATATCGAAGATCTCTGGTAAATTTCTCTACAAACAAAAAACATGAACTTAAAAGTAAACATCGATACATTGATCCAAACACGAAAACTAAATAATCTCACAAAAGAAATCGACCGACAAAAAATTCCCAGCCTTGCTCTTCAAGAACCACGGCTAACTGACAATGAAACCTTGCATTAGGGAAACCATTGCATCTTCAAGAGCAAAATACAACAAAAGATAGCGAAAGGCGTACCAATATTCGGCATTGCATTTCTCGATTACAGATCTATCATCAACTCTGTCAAAGAAATCACACCCATCAACAATCAAAAGGTTCAAATGGCTCTGAGCACAATGGGACTTAACAGCGGAGGTCATCAGTCCCCTAGAACTACTTAAACCTAACTAACCTAAGGATATCACACACATCCATGCCGAGGCTGGATTCGAACCTGCGACCGTAGCTGTCGCGCGGTTCCGGACTGAAGCGCCTAGAACCGCTCGCCCACCGCAGCCGGCCCATCAACAAGCGACTTATGACTACGCTCATTCAGAGCCCCAGTAAAAAATATACAGTCATAAATGCACGTGTCCCCTCCAACATCGAAAACAAGAAAAACACCGAAAATGTCGAAAAATTCTGGAACACACTCGAAAATACTATGAGCAAAATTCACCAAGATGTCGTGAAAATACTAATGGGAGACTTCAACTCCCTATTTGGGACAGAAAAAAACTGTAGAAAAATCATTGGTACAAATTCAACACACCGATACGCTTAGACCAACGGCACACGTCTGACTGACATTTGCCAACAATTCAACCCACTTTAGGAAAAAAATTGTTCCCAGGTAGCATGCTTAGCTACCAGGTGCAAGCTGCTTTCGTTCGCTTTTCGAGACTCTCTTTTAATTCTTTTGTTGCACAGCTACAAGCAGGCAGATAAAAACTCAATAAGGGAATCGTAAGACAACGCTCGAGGAAAATTCGTCTTGCTACTTTCAGTAACCCTTAGTGTCAGAGCGAAAACCTTACGGTACTGCCAAATTCATAATGCGACTTTTGTTTTCTGCCGACATATTTTTTGTTGTTGTGAATACATAATTTTATTTATAAAATGTCACATTTTCATAATACTTACGAATGGTACAGGAAATGATATAAATACAGATCTTTTCGAAGTCAAAAGTCGGTAATATCCTACTAATTCGTGTTAAAATAGGCTCAATCGTCTCACAGACGCTTAATGCTTTATTAAGATAGACTGCCGTCGTGATGTTTGTGTAGTAAGCTGAATTTAATTTGTATTAGTACAGTGAATATTTTAATTGCATTTTCCATTAGTTTACTAAACGCAACAGTAATTGTCAAAAATAAATTAATCAGCAGCAGAATTTTCTTTCACGATATCTAAAACGATCTGACAATGCTAAAGTTGTTTACAAATTCTACGCCTGTAGAAACCTACTGGTTCTAACGATGTCATTAAACCAGAGTAGTTTGAAGAGTATTTTCGTCTAGAAATGAATTGCCTTGACGGTTGATCGATCAAGAGCGGGAAAGGTAAAATTTTACAAATATATGACGAAAGGGGCAAGTGCTTGAGAGAGGACTTCCCTATCAATCTCCTGGATAGTTTTGTTTCTCAAATCAACATAGTGCGTTATCATGCAGTAGCACAGGTGATGTAATTTTGTTGCTCGATTTTCTTACACTGCGACCGAAAGGTGTCTCAGTTGTTGGCAACAAATTCCAGCTGTGTTGCACACACCCTGGGGGCAGAACTCGTAGCCCAAAACTCACTTTTAGATTTATCAGATGTAAAATATTATGTTCACACTACTCTTTCTTCGAGTTTACGTCTTTAGGTGGAGCTCAGCCTTTCATTTCTTCTTAGGAACTTAACGATAAAGGCATCATAACACGTCACCAGTAACAGTACTGCATAGGAATGCTCGATGAGTGACCTGATGACGTTCAATGATAGTCACTCCGTTGATTTTTGTTGTTTAGAATTAGAGCATGCAGTACTCCCACACCAGACTTCTGAACTTTATCTGTTGAATGCAAATGTCGCATGATGGTAAAATGGTAATCTATCACATATATCAGTAGTCGAGACTTCCTTAATGTGGAAAATCAGTCATGCCAGAACGCTCTTTGTTGAAACACGACTATATTTTTCTGGCGTATTTTTCCTAAAAGCGCTGGTTCCAAACACAGTTCAAATCTTTCTAGCTGCCTCCTCTGCATTCACCCCTCTGTTATACGAAAAGTAAACGTTGTGTTGCAGGTGTTTGACCTTTTTCCACTTGCGACTCAATTTTACTATGATTAACTGTAGTTCAAGTACGCAAAATCCAATGCTTAGCTGTAAGATGATAACTAGAACTTCAAATTCGAAAATGACAGTTGATACATACACTGACAGCGTGGCACCGCGTTCACCTGGGCGGCGCCGGATTTCAGGCGGCGGGTGGCGTCTGGCCGGTGGCCGGTAGCCGCTGCAGCGCGAGGAAACGCTCGAGCGTAAGCTGTTCTGATCGCGACGCAGCCACGAGCTGCCGTGCGGAGCTGTTTCTGGAATACTTGTTATTGCTGGTGGGTAGAATGTTAAGCGAATTATCTTCGATGCTCAATCAGACTCATAACTTTAGACCGAAATGTGGTAAAAAAAAAAAAAGGTTGGACGCGAACAGGCGACCATAAGTTTAGAATGGACGAAGATTACCACTTTTTTTTTCTCGCTCTTCATTTTGTTCGGTATTATTCGTTGCGTTTGGTCTCGGCGGACGTCACAAGACATCCGTTCAAGGTGACCCTTGATTCCTTTCCTCAGTTTTTTTATTACATAGGGCGAGCAGCCCTCTGACCGAACACGCTTTTTTTTTTTTTTTTTTTTTTGCATTTTGTTCGTTTTTGATCGCTATGTTTGGTCGTTGCGGACGTCGCAAGACATCCTGTTCAAGTTCGGTGGTTGATCCTTTCACTCAGTTTTTTTTATTACAGAGGCCAACCGGCTCTCTGACCGAACACGCTGAGCTACCGTGCCGGCAAATGTAAATTTGTGAATTGCGACTGAGCTACCGTGCCGGCATACACTAGACCATGGGTGACACAATCCAAGAAACATCTCGGAAGTAGACAACACTTCCTCCTAACACTTCTAACATTGTTGTCAGATTGTGCAGATGGCCGGACTTAGAGTTGTCAGGGGCGGTCGGTTTTATTGGCCACATTAAGTGAACGACTCGGACTTGGAGCCGGCCAGTGAGGCCGTGCGGTTAAAGGCGCTTCAGTCTGGAACCGCGCGACCGCTACGGTCGCAGGTTCGAATCCTGCCTCGGGCATGGATGTGTGTGATGTCCTTAGGTTAGTCAGGTTTAATTAGTTCTAAGGTCTAGGCGACTGAAGACCCCAGAAGTTAAGTCGCATAGTGCTCAGAGCCATTTGAACCATTCGGACTTTGTGGCGGCCGGCCGGCAGTCAGATTTTAATGTCTAAGAAGTAAGAGATATTTCGTTTCCCATGAAATGGTGGCAGACGATGCTGTGGCGTCTTCGAAGCGCGAGCTTCGTCAGTGCAAGATATCTCAGCACAGCTGAGCGAACGTTTTCTTCCTGCTGCTAGTCTAGTGGACAATGGCAATACTGTAGAATAATTTGACAACTATGTGACCATCGATTTATGTTCGTGAGTGGTTCATAATTATGTTAGTAAATTCACTCGATATTTTTATGTCCTTTAAATTACATTTGCTACATGATTCGCATTGAAGACGTAGGATATGTATGTTATTTGGTTCAGGAAGCACGTTCCAACAGAAATTGATGCTTACATAGACATTTATGTTGCGAATTAGTCGTCTTACCCTTCACATGGATAACGAGGATGCTCCGTTTTGCTACAGTTGTTTCATAGCTAACAAGGAAACCTCCCCATCGCATCCTCCGCAGATTTAGTTGTAGGTTAGCACGGTGGATAGGCCTTGAAAAACTGAACACAGATCAATCGAGAAAACAGGAAGAAGTTGTGTGTAACTATGAAAGAAATAAGCAAAATATACAAACTGAGTAGTCTATGCGTAAGATAAGCAACATCAAGGATAGTGTGAGCTCGGAGGCGCAGTGGTCGCTTGGTTATCGTGAGCAGCTGCGGAACGAGAGGCCCTTGATTCAAGCCTTCTTTCAAGTGTGTAGATTAATTTTTTATTTTCAGACAACCATCACCACACGTACTGTTTATCAACAAATGTAGGAAATAATAATACAAATGTTCGACAATCGTTCGATCCCTTAAGAAACACTCCGATGCCTTACAGTTCGGAAAATATTCATTGACATTGTTATTGAAGTCGCGAGCTATATTTACTGGAGTCATATTGCCCACGGAATGCATCTCACGTATTTAATGCACTCTCGTCCAAAGTAGCGAACAGTCAACTGCCAGCCAGGGAGCCTCGTTAGCAGGGACACTCTCTCTTCCGTACGCTGTAGTCGACTGACGCCATGTGTTTCGGTGTTTGTTTAGGTGTAGCGTCATCATACTACAGCGCAGTTACCTCGCATCGGACGGGCGGACGGACAGATAATAATTGTCTGAAAATAAAAAATTGAACTTTTCACTCGGGGGAAGACTTGAACCACGGACCTCTCGTTCCGCAGTTGATCACGCTAACTACGGGATCACGACGCTCCTGCGCTCAGAATCTCCTTGATGTTCCTTATCTTGCGCATGGACTACTCGCTTTGTATATTTTGCTCATTTTTTTCATAGTTCCACACAACTTCTTCCTGGTTTTTTCGATTGATCTGTGTTCAGTTTTTCAAGGCCTATCCACTGTGCCAACTTATAACTAAATCTGAGGGGGGTGCGATGGGGATGTTCCCTTGTTAGTGGTATTGTGTGTTGGTGGCGTTGCCACTTTACATACTGTGCATGTAACACACAATAAATGCGTTGGATGCCTCCTGTGATCAGTTTACTTGAAAAACGTTTGTTGTCATCGTAATTTATGTAACTGGCTCTCCGACTTCCAACTTGACAGTTTGTGGAAAAATTGTTTACCTTGCTAGTCCTAGTTTCAAACATTGTCTGACAGAAAACGTAGGCATGAAGGAGTCAGTAAAAGCAATTATTCGCTATTATAGAAAGTTTTGAATCCACTGGACACTTGAATTCTCTATATTGATTCTGAGAGTCTTGTTATTTCTCTTGTTATTTACTGTCTCAGTGTCATCCGTGAGAATAGAATTAAAGGCAGTTGGATTAGGTTTCTGATCTATAAATTATGAATTAATATTCTGCGCTGCTAAAAAATTTTTGAAGGTTATATTCTCTACGTAAAACAGAGTATCGGTTTCAGTCCTAGGTTTGACGATAAACTTCAGAAATACAATTACAGAATAGTGGCATATCGATTATGGCTCCTCACCATCAACAATAGTTGTTAGCCATATTTGCTATTTTATCGTCGCTACCCTTTAGAAACCAACCTGATCTTTCCACAACGCCATTTTTGACTTGCTTCTTAAAATGTCCTATAACTACAGATTTGTTGAAAACATTAACTGTTAAATACGCTATTCCACAAATTAAAAACTTCCAGTTATTCTTCATATCTTGAAACTTCCTTGAAACTTTCACTGAAGAAAAGATACAAAATAGTAAAATGAAATCAAAGATTAGAATGTCAAAGCATAGTGTGAATGGTTAAAATGAAATGAACTAAAAATCATCTTCTTGTCTAAAACACGTTACTCTTCCAGAGAATTTCGGCACCTCTCAAAATTTTTTACACCTCTGATGTTTAGCCACATGTGGACAAATAGTGGGTCTCATGATGCAGCACTGTTTAGCCGTCACAAAATAAAGCCTCAAAAATCAGTAAATACAACTATTCTTCTACTGTCGCTCCGTTTCGCATATACCAACCACCCTCTGCTACGACAACGACTCAGTCTATTGGGTATTTGATTTTTCTCTGCTTTTTCGGGCCTCCTTACCTCTCCTTTTTGCCCACCTTTGTTCTCCATTTACGCCTTCATCGGCGAGCTTCTCCTCAATATTTTTCATTTGCGCTGAATTGTTTTGTACCCTTCTTGCATATACACGTGTGTCATGTATTTTTTAGAGGCTGCATGAATATATAAGGTGAGTATTTCTTCTCTTATCAAATTAAATCAAATTAAAAATTTCATACCTTTCTGTGAATTAATTTGTTTATCCACATTCCACTTACTGCGTTTCCTTGAAATTATATAAAATATACGTCTGTAAAAAAAAAGGAAAAACAAACTTGAAACAGCTGTTGCAGCAGATTGGTGAAGGACTGAAAAAAAAAAGAAAAACACCTCTACTGATGCTGCTCAGTATCGCGTATAGCCTCCTTCGGCTTCCACAACAGTTCGAAGTCTGTTGGGCATTGAGCCCACAACTCGAGCCACATAAATAGGAGATTCAAGTAACTCATCCCAAGCGTCATGAATCACATCAGAAAGCTGTCGGCGAGTCGACGGTGACTGCCCCTTTTCTCGTATTACTCTGACCATTTCTGCCCAAATATTCTCAATGGGATTCATGTCAGCTCCTTTAGGTGGCCATTCCATTACAGTAATATTACTATGGTCGTCGAACCACCTCTTAACCACACGTGCCATATGAATAGGCGAGCGATCTTGTTGGCACATGATCTGATCATCGCCAAATCTTGCTGTCACAGAAGGCAACATCACGTTCTCCAGAATTGATATGTAACTGCGCGCATCGAATCTTCCTTCCACTTCCCACAGGAGCCCACACCCTTCGGCCGATATCCATGCCCATACCGTTACCGACTCCCTGCCACTCCTTCGGCAACTGTAAACATATTTTCGATTATACCTAGCACCTTTAGGCCGGTAAACAAGTACTTTTCCGGTTGATGCTGTAGAGAAAACTTTTTCGTCCGTGAAAATCACTCGCCTCCAAAACTGGAGAGGTTTGTCGACATTTTCAGCAGCAAAAGCAAGGCGAGCTCCTCTGTCTCTTTCACAGCAGCGCTTCTTGCTCTCAGTCCACCTTCCCCTTGACGACGAGTGACGGTCTTACTGCTAACATTGAGACCCAAAGTCTGCTGAATTTGTCGTGCGTTGACAAATGGGTGTTTCTCACTGAAACGGCGTATCTGCTGATCCTGAGCTGCTGTTGTTTTGCCGCGACGGCCATGAGGCCTCCCATTCAGGTTACCACTCTCTTCCATTCGTCTAATCCACCTGGCTACCGTCGACTTGTGAAGACCCATAGTTCTTGCTATATAGCCATTTGAAAATGCCTTTGCGTGGAGTGCTATTATAGCGCCCTTGTCTGCCACAACCAGATGGGTCATTTTGCATTGACTTAATGATTCGCCGCGCTAAATATCTGCTGCGGAAACAGCGCTAGCAGGAAACAGATTGCCTCCTCCACGACGGCAGCCACAACACCGTGGCCAAGTATGTGTAACACGGAAATCGAAGGTATAAACGATAGATCGCAAGCCCGTACCCGTGTCATTACATAGTGGAGCAACTTAGAATCTGTAATTTTTCTCAGAAGGGACTGGTCCACTCTTGTCATGTCTTATCCTGATAAATATTACATGAAATGAAATGTTTACGCTTTGCATATGCGGCAGGCCTAACGCAAGAAACATTTCTGAAATATCTGAGGCAACCTGAAGAACACTCCGTGAATTTTAGTTGTAGAAGGTTGCCTTATAAGAAGGAAAACGTGTTTATACCCGCTCGCCGTGTTTCCAAGTGGCGCAGTTTACTCTGAGGCATACATAATTCTCGCCGGGCGTAAGAAGCGACTCGACTAACGAGGGGAACTCGCCAGGTGTCATAGGCTGATTGTCCGGTAACTTTGCTCAGTGAAGGAGAGGACAAAATAAGCGAACATGTGTTTCGACTTATCTGCAGACACTCGACCGTTTCCGAGAAAACGACGGTCAAAGTTATCAACGCGCTGTTGCTATAGTGTAGTTACCTTCTGCAGCCGAGAACGCAATTGAAGCGGTGACTCAGTGGCTACCTCGTTCCTTCTTAACTTTGATTCCCGTGTTCGAGACCATATTGTTCTTTTTTATTATTTTTTCCTGCCTCTCTATCAGAATAATCTACGAATGTTTTTTTCTAATTTATGTTGAAATAATGTTGTCATTATTCTCAAATTAACTTTATGTGCAATTAATGCCCGCATCTCGTGGTCGTGCGGTAGCGTTCTCGCTTCCCACGCCCGGGTTCCCGGGTTCGATTCCCGGCGGGGTCAGGGATTTTCTCTGCCTCGTGATGGCTGGGTGTTGTGTGCTGTCCTTAGGTTAGTTAGGTTTAAGCAGTTCTAAGTTCTAGGGGACTGATGACCCTAGATGTTAAGTCCCATAGTGCTCAGAGCCATTTGAACCATTTTTTTGCAATTAATGAATTAAAAAAATAATAAACGAATGAGACAAGCTGATCTAAAATCATCTGGTCTGCTTCATGTATCGTTATATCCAAATGGATTATAAATGTTAATCTACATTCAGACCCGATGATGGCACCTTTAGTGTGTTGAAACCAGTTATCCGGTAAACACTATTTAAGCGATCTTGGCTTCTGAATTATTTCTACAACAGAGTGATCGCCCCACTATGCACTATGTGTTCCCTTTTTAATTTATTTCTTTACACAGTAAATTGACAGACAAATAACGACAACAGTGTTTCAGCATAAATTGGAATAAACATTCGTAGATAATTCAGAGAGTGAGAGGGGGGGGGGGGGGGAGGGAGGAAGGAAAAACCGGGTATCGAACTCCCAGCACAAAGTTCCGAAGTCGCTATGGTAGCCGCAGAGCCACCACTTCAGTTGAATCCTTACCCGCTAAGAGGTATCTACACTATAGCAACAGCACATTGAAAACATTGACCGTCGTTTTCTCAGAAGCGGTAGAGTGTAAGCAGACAAGCCGAGACACGTGTTCCCTTATTTTATCCCCTCTTTCACTGAGCGAAGTTTCAGCAAGATCGGGGTACGACACTTGGCGTGTCCCCTCGTAAGTGGCGTGAGTTAGGATTCAGTAGACAGAATGCGTCCAATTTCCTCGACTACTCATTGACATGTTTGGAAACTTTCTTTCTTGTAGTGGCACTTTGCATTATGGGGACTGGTTTTCCTGATAACGATCTACTAATGGACTTTGCTCCTAATTTACGTTACTGTGTAGTAGACCTACTGCAACTACTTAAACCGGAAATGTATGTTTATTTGGATACTCCGATTCTTAGTTGCTGCATTTCGCTATAATATTTTCCTTTGTTTCAAAACGGCACGTTTAGATGACCACTGCAACTTGGTAACATCAGTAACAATTTAATACTTTGAAACAATTATGTGTGGTGTACGAGGAGTGTACTCTGTTGAATGAGGAATACATTAAACACGAAAGCTGCGTCCAATAACAATAATTAACTTTCGGTTACATGACAAAACCCAGTACCCAGTAAAACTTAAACTGGAACGATCGAAAACATACTTTTGTGGGGAAGGCAAACGAATGACTGCGTTTTATTGGCCGACTGCGTTTTATTGGCCGCACACTAAGAATACGCAACAGGCCAACTGAAAACACTGACTACACTACGTTTGTCCCTCCACTGCTATAATATCGCTGACAGACGTGATTGACTGTGCACGCAAAAACGTCCAAGGAACGGTAGCACGATTTGTAATGTCACGAAATAGGGGAGAGAGGGTCCCAGATTTGATAATCGGGTTGAGGTAACTTTCATGAACACAAAAGTTTTTCTCGTTGCCGCGAGGTCTTTTCACGAAATTTCAATCACCAACATCTGTTGTGAATGCTAAAACATTATTTCCTCGGGAACTTACACACGAAGAAACCGTAGTAATATTGTAATTCAAGGCTCGCAAGAAAAGATTTAAGTGGTCCTTTTTACCGCACACTGTTAATGAGTGGGACGGTAGAGAAATTGTCCGAACCTTCTGCCAGGCACGTAAGTCTGGATTGCAAAGAAATCCTGTTGATGTAGTCATGTAGATGTAACAACGAAATTATGTTGTAATTGCGACATCTGACTTTCATTTGATTTGAACATCGAAGTTGTTTGCTGTTTATTTGCTTTTTGTTCATTAGTTTCAGCCATATACGAACACCCAGGCGCGTTCAGTTGATATTGAAATAAAGTGTCATGCATGGACCAATAACAATAAATTCTTACCTACTTGTTATGGTACTGCAGTATCTGCCAGCGTCTTCAGAAGTGGATATCGCATACGACGTTCCTAGGGTGTTTATAAATGGATATTGCAGACGACTTCGAACAAAGTTTGAATGTAGCTTCGTAAAAGTTCCGTGATCAAACGATCTGAGTTGCTGGCGAATACAGTTTATCCTCACTAGACAGTATATATTATCATTATACATGAGGTGAATAGCGTTTCGCCGGGTGCGGTGGCCGAGCGGTTCCAAGCGCTTCTGTCACGAACCGCACGGCTGCTTCAGTCACAGGTTGGAATCCTACATCGGGCATAGATGTCTGTGATGTCCTTAGGCTAGCTAGGTTTAAGTAGTTCTAGGTCTAGGTGCTGATGATCTAAGCAGTTCGGTCGCATAGTTCTTGAAGCCATTTTTTTACCTTTCGCGTAAATTTTCTTTACATAAACGGCCGTATCTTTAGATTGCGTTGACATAGAATCTCACTTTTTTACACCACCAAGGGACCGGTTACTGCAAGAAGTGCGATACATGTCCGCTTATTATGTCTACCCGTTCTGGAGGTAAACGGGTTTTAAGGTTTGGGTAGGCCGATAGACGATCAAGAAAGTGAGACTAGTAGGGTTCCGTTTTTACCGGTTTAGGTGACGAAATCCTAACAACGAAAACAGCTACGACAGCTACTGAAGATGAGGGCGGGATAAATAACACCCCCTACTCTTTGTTCGAAATGTGCTAGTTGCAGTCGATACATCAGCATATTAATCGTAGCTACGCTTTCTATCCAAATCACGTTTACAGGAATACAAGTAGAATCCATTTGCCTATACACGTGGTAATTCACATCCCAGTATTAATGCCACTGCGTCTTAGAAGTGCGAACATTCCCATTTCTAGCTAGCTTAAGAAACAATTCGGCTAATGAACGTTTTCTGGCTGTGGCGCGTCTTGTGGAGATTTCGAAACAGTATAGAATACGTTTGGCAGCTATGTAGCCGTTTATTTACTGGGGTGGTGCAGAATTATCCTACTAAATTTACTCTCTAACAACAGTATTTTTTATTTCGATAAACATCCCGAATGATAGTCACATAAGCGGTGACATAAACGAAGAAAATTCATGTTTTTGAATCCAGAAAGCTCTATGCAACAGTAACTGCAGATCATTTTGCCATTTTCATTGCGAAATTGCCGGCTTATTCATGTCTGGGGTAATAATAGAGGGCTGTTTGCCTGGGTTGTCTGCTAGCGTAGTGAAAGGACGGTCTGGTTTGTTTTCGATCTAATCTCGATGGAAGTAGGTAGAATATCAGTAAAGTAATTTTAAGATACTTTCGCGCCCCCAATACGTTTTATCGTTACCTTTATTCTCTACTGGCGCCCTGTGGATGTCAACATGACACTCTTGTAGAATTTCATACATGTTCTCTCTCTCTCTATTCGTTTAGTCGGTTCCGACTCTTCGTGACCCCATGAACCAAATCACCCCACTTTTTCCTGTCTTGCACTTTCTCCCGTAGACCCTCCAGGTTGGAACACATTGCTTCTGTGATGCCATCAATCCATCTCATCCTCTGACGCCCTCTTCTTTTAGTTCCTTCAATCTTCCCCAGTATTAATGTTTTTTCCAGCGAGGCATGCGTTCGCATTGTGTGTCCAAAGTAGGTCAGCTTTTGTTTTAAGATTAGACCTTCCAGGGAGAAATCTGGTTTAATTTGCTCCAATATTAATCTGTTGGTTCTCTTTGCAGTCCATGGAACTCTAAGAAGTTTCCTCCAACACCACAATTCGAAGGAGTCAATTCTTCGCCGTTCAGCCTTTCTAATGGTCCAGGTCTCACATCCATACATCACAACTGGAAAGACCATAGCCTTCACAATACGGATCTTTGTTGCTAGTGTTATATTTCTGGACCTTATAACCTTGTCAAGGTTTGACATCGCCTGTCTACCGAGAAACAGGCGTCTCCGGATTTCATGGCTGCAGTCACCGTCAGCAGAGATCTGGGAACCGAGATAACTGAATGTGGTCACTACCTCCATGGTTTCTCCTGCTATATCCCACGAATTGGTAGGTGTAGTTGCCATAATTTTCGTTTTCTTCACATTCAGCATAAGACCAGCCTTTTCACTTTCGTCTTTCACCTTCATACATTTTACTGCCTACTATTTCCGCATCTGTCAATAATGGAATTGACTTAAGTGTAGCACTGAATGATTTTTAACTGAATTTCGTTATGAATCTTCACGCATTGCTAAATTTGCACACTTTCATGGTAGGTCTGCAACGGTAATCCAGTATGACTGGTCTCAACGTTGACACATACCGTTTCGCGGCCGAATGCCGAAAATATTTTGCTAATTCGTAACGATCTTGGGGGGGGGGGGGGGGGGGGGTTCTTCGTCTTACTAAAACAGTTATGTTATCTCGATAAGTTGAAATTCAATTTTATTGGTACAGTTCATACCAATTAGCGTTTCTTCTTTCAGTTCTGTCTTATATTTACGTGTTATATTTAACACACTATTCAGCATTAATATACTCTTACAAATTATTGAAAACAGCCTAAAAACTTTCAGATAGTTTGTCAATTTCACGCCTGTGCATAGTATGTTGGTATCACTTCGTCGCCTTGCCTGTTACGCTGTGTAGCAGGCTTTAAAGCTGTGCGGATCAGCATAACGCAAAGGCGAGGGGTCTCGCTCGTTTTGTCCACGACTGTACCTTTGTGAACTTATAGTATCTGAGAACGCATGCTTTTACAGCGTGATTACCTCTAAACACCTCATTAATGCAATAAATTCTCAAAATGATGTCTGTCAACCTCAATGCATTTGGCATTACGTGTAACGACATTCCTCTCAACAGCTAGAAGTTCGCCTTCCGTAATGTTCGCACATGCATTGACAATGCGCTCACGCATGTTTTCAGGCGTTGTCGGTGGATCACGATAGCAAATACCCTTCAACTTTCCCCACAGAAAGAAATCCGGGACGTCAGATCCGGTCAACGTGCGGGCCATGGTATAGTGCTTCGACGACCAATCCACCTGTCATGAAATATGCTATTTAATAGCGCTTCAACCGCACGCGAGCTATGTGTCGGACATCCATCATGTTGGAAGTACATCGCCATTCTGTCATGCAGTGAAACATGTTGTAATAACATCGGTAGAACATTACGATGGAAATCAGCACACATTACACCATTTAGATTGCCATAAAATGGGTGCCAATTATCCCTCCTCCCATAATGCCGCACCATGCATTAACCCGCCAAAGTCGCTGATGGCCCACTTGTCGCAGCCATCGTGGATTTTCCGTTGCCCAATAGTGCATATTATGCCGGTTTACGTTACCGCTGTTGGTGCTAAATAGAACGCGTGCAAAAAATCTGTCATCGTCCCGCAATTTCTCTTGTGCCCAGTGGCAGAACTGTACACGACGTTCGAAGTCGTCGCCATGCAATTCCTCGTGCATAGTAAGTTGGTACTGGTGAAATCTATGTTGATGTATCATTCTCAACACCGACGTTTCTGAGATTCCCGATTCTCGCGCAACTTATCTGCTACTGATGTGAGGTTTAGTCGTGACAGCAGCTAAAACACCTACTTAGGCATCATCATTTGTTGCAGGTCGTGGTTGACGTTTCACATGTGGCTGAACACTTCCTGTTTCCTTAAATAACGTAACTATCCTACGAAGGGTCCGGACACTTGGATGATGTCGTCCAGGATACCGAGCACCATACGTAGCACTTGCCCGTTGGGCATTTTGATCACAATAGCCATACATGAACACGATATCGACCATTTCCGCAATTGGTAAACGGTCCATTTTAATGTATCACGAAGCAAATGCTGTCCTACTGGCGGAATGTTACGTGATACCACGTACTTATACGTTTGTGACTATTATAATGAGGTGTCACCGCCAGACACCACACTTGCTAGGTGGTAGCCTCTAAATCGGCCGCGGTCTGTTAGTCGGACCCGCGTGTCGCCACTATCAGTGATTGCAGACCGAGCGCCGCCACACGGCAGGTCTGGTCTAGAGAGACTCCCTAGCACTCGCCCCAGTTGTACAGCCGACTTTGCTAGCGTTGTTTCACTGCCTATATACGCTCTCATTTGCACAGACGACAGTTTAGCATAGCCTTCAGCTGCGTCATTTGCTACGTCCTAGCAAGGCGCCATATTCACTTACTATAATTACTTCAAGAATGTATTCTGAACAGATAATATTGTGAATCATGTACCGTCAAGAGCGACGTTCATCATTAATGGATTAAATTTAAGTGTTAAACTAATTACGTCGTCTTTCTGAATTCTCCTCCTTGTCATGTTCCAGACCTCACGTCAGTATAGTTCTTCCCTCCTCACGCCAGCCTGCGTGAGCTAAAACGCGTGCATTTCGGCCTCCACTCGTAAAACGGTGTTGGCTTTTCTGCTAACACAAAATATAAAGCCATCTATCACAAAGCGAAAAAAGTGGTCCAACTAAAACATTCGAATTTCTTTCCGTACTACACCAATATGTAATAAAAATGGGGGTTCCTATTTTCAAAAAACGCAGTTGATATGCTATTGACCTATGGCAGCGCCATCTAGCGGGCCAACCATAGCGCCTTCTGTTTCCCCCGTCAAGCTAGACGAGTTTCGTTCTTTGTAGTTTTTTCGTTTGATGCTTATTTCGTGAGATATTTGGCCCGGTCACTATCAATGGACCACCCTGTATAGGTTTATAGGAGACTTCAATTTGTATAAGAAAACTCAAAAGAATAAAGACACCCTACAGGAGCACTTTCATAACGAGCATACTATTCCAAGAAAAGGTACAGTTGATCAGAACTGGTTAAAAGTACATCATTAACTTACTCCTGTTAATACTGGACCTGTTAAACCCTTACACTATACATTAACTAGTTACACACGGTCTGTATTTAAGACAAAATAACTTATAATGGAATTATACAGAACAAAAGCAAAAATTAGTAAAATTTTTCTCCTTACGCTTTGCATTGAGACGTGCACCTTGCTTGTATCTTCCTTTTGCCGTACGAGAAATTACATCCAAACACCACTCGTGCATTGACCACTACGTCAATAACTCTAACGGTAAAGTAGTTATATCAGATTATCCTCATTTCTTGCTACTGTTTTACCAGCAGATAAACAGCTGTTTACACCTCCCTTGCGCTCGCCTCAGTATTGCGATTCTTCGTACTGCCGGCTTCATTGATAGCGATGATATTGTACACAGTATTGCCATTCTAGTAATGTAAGTCAGTGGCGCTAACTTGAGTAGTTTTGTCCTTGCAGTCGTCACATTTTCAGTTGTTCTCAGACAAATGAAAAAGAGCGGCAGACCTAAATTGTCTTCTAGAGGTGGATGTTGAACTGAGCAGACTAACAAAGAGGCAAGATCACGTTATTGTAACAGTTTACCTCCATACAAGAAGTCCGCAGCTCGTGGTCTGGTGGCTAGCGTTGTTACCTCTGGATCATGAGGTCCAGGGTTCGATTCCCGGTTGGTTAGGAATTTTCTCTGCTCCAGAACTGGGTGTTTGTGTTCTGTTTCATCACCGTCCTCATCACCCGTGACAGTGGCTAGATTGAACTGTGAAAAAAATTGATGAAAAAATTGGACTTTGTACGAGCTTTGAGGACCGCGCAGTTGAGCCCCCGACCAACCAAATATCTTCATCGTCCATACACGAAGAGTCTCAAAACACGTTGGTATGGACTACAGGGATTGGACAAAATCAAGAAAACACCGCGAGAAATGCGTACTTGAATACAAATGGAGATGATTGCCGAGCCTGCAGGTGGTGCAGTTGTATTTCACCACGAACGGCACCTGCACGATGCCAGCAATACGTTGCAAGAGTCAGATCATCATTCTTGGTATGCTGTCGCGCCTTTACCAACAAATCCCCCCGTCCCTATCGCTACACACACAAACCAGATTTTGACCCAACGGAACTCCAAACGGCACCCTCTCTCAGACATTGAAACCCGTCTCGATACTTAATCGCTATACTAGCTTTCCTACTCGACATCAGAGCTCCCCTCCCCCCCCCCCCCCTCCCCCCCGGCCATCCCTTCCCATCTATTCTCCTCTCGATACCACGGGCCTCCCACAAGCCACACGTCTTCCAATTATCACCTACCTCCATCTCCGTAGATACTACCCAAAGGACCCCTGTATTTTCACTCACACCTTTCATCCCTGCAGTACACATTTTCGCATCTCTAAATCTATTTTTTTCCGAAAGCACACATTTTTATGGTTGTGGCATATCCTGTATGTTAGGTTTTGGATTTTATTGTATTATGTAACTGCCATATGGGCGGCATAATGGAAATGCTACTGTGTATACAAGCTTCCTTTTTCGCATTTCGCAGTATTCCACTTGATAATGGTTACACGGACGAATTCATAAGAAAATAATGGTATTACAGTTAAAGACTACCACGACGGCCATTAAGTTTTCTTTCAAGCTTTGTCTCTTAAATTTTTTATGTAGTTCCAATTTCGAAGGTTCCCGGTACTGACAATGCTTGTGGATTGATTACTGCGTTGTAGTGTCTCACTTCTGAGTCACATGTTGATTTTTTTGTTCTGGGTGGCCCTGCGGGCTTTTAGTAGTTTAAAGATCATATCTTTGTTTCCTTCGCGGTTTAATTCAGATTTACATGATTTCGTCTTATGTATTCCTTCCACACGCCGTGTTCTCTAACATCGTATTAGGAGCCTAATTTTGCTGCAAGATCACGAAATTTCTCTAGGATTTGAACCGCTGCTTTCCATTGTTGAAGGTAATTGATGGGACGTCTACGAATGCCAAACGGTATGCGCAGCTGTTAATAGTTAACAGCCAAGTCATGATACGAAAATGTGGGTGATCAGTTGCTAAATGTAAAGAATATTGAATGGCTTGATTTGGGCTAGTATGTTCCGCGATCGAAATGTCAAAGTGTGAAGGACACGTCAGAGTTCAATAGCAACGAGGTGCTGCCTCGTCTCGCATCCTCTACTGATGAATACTTGTCAAATGCGATTGTCACCAGAGCCACATACAAACAGTGCCAGGTCAGAACAGACATGGCGTGCTATGATGCAACATCAAACGCAAGGTATCGATTATTTCCTCATAACTTGTGGACTTGGAATTTATATTTGATGAAAATATTAGAGCAGATATTCTATGTTGGCTACAATCTTTCTATTTCTGTTCTTGAAATCTATCTTTAATGGAGACAGAGAGAGAGTCGATTTTCACATGCTTTAAACAGAATAATATAATCGTTAAATAAAGGAATGCACTTATTTGAGTTTTAAATTACCTCTTTATAGATCAGCTGAGCCAATGAAGGTGTCTGATTCTTCTCAAGCTTGGCCTCCATTGCCAAGCGAAACGTCCGAACTTTTTCTAAAGCCAAACTGATTCTCATGTAACATACCCTCAACTTCACTCAATCTGCACACTGAGCAAGCGAGATAGAACTAACGAGATGCTTATAACGGGAAACAAAGGGTTTTGCTGTATCCTATTTTTGCTGTCTGAATCTATGTACGAGGGCTATTCGGAAAGTAAGAAACGATAAGGTCGTGAAATGGAAACCATACTGAAAATCTTAACAGTGTCATTTGCAACATTAGCTACATGTTCCAGCTACTTACCTCCAGTCGCCGATCCGACTTAGACGTTTGTCGTTGCGTTGTACCAACTTTCCAAAACCCTCATTATAGAAGGCAGCCGCCAGTGCTTTGCGCCAATTCTCTACGCTGTTCTATAGGTCGTTGTCTGTGCCAAAATGTTGTCTTCAGAGCCAGTGGTTCATGTGAGCAGAGATGAAATTCATAGGGAAACAATTACAGGCTTTATCGTGGGTAATCAACATTTCCAACTGAAAACGATGCAAGAGCATCTTCATTGCCCCTGCAGAATGCGGCTGAGAATTGTCTCGAAGAAGAAAATGCACGACAGTTGTGTAATGTTGGCTGCATAGCTTCAGGCGAAATTTCTCACCAGGCCCGCGTATTTGGCGGGAGACACTATTGTTCTAGGTATCGTTATGTGCTCCCTGTGTGTTCAGAACTATAAAGAACAACGTAATGCGATCGATGGGCATACTAAGGACACTGCCCAACACACCTGTAAAAAGCTTCATTGGATTTTCACTGTGGTTTCCATTTCGCGACCTATCATTCTTTACTTTCCGAATAACGCTCATGTCTACATATGTATCTGCATTAATACTCTGCAGGTCACACGTGCCTAGCAGAGGATTCATCAAACCATCTTCAGACCATTTTATCTATGCCGTTCCACTTGCGAAACAGCGCACGAGGAAAACAAGCTATTCCTGTCATTTTATTACGATGATCGTATCACCATTGTAGGTGGGTGTCAACAAAATGTCTTTGAATTCGGAGGAGAAAATTGGTAATTAAAACTTCATAAATATCCTCGCCAAAACGAAAAAGTCTTCGTTTTAATGATTGCCATCAACACGCAATCATATCCGTGGCATTCCATTCCCTATTTGGCGATAATACAAAACGAGCTGCCCATATTTGAACTTTTTTGATGTCCTCCGTCAGTCCTGTCAGGCAAGGACCCAATATCGCTCATTGATTCTCCAAGAGGACGGAGAAGCGTAATGTAGGCAGTGACTTTACTAGATCTGTGACACCTTGTATGTGTTCTCCTAATTAAATGTAGTCTTTGGTTCGTCTTCGCTAGAAGTTGAACTGGAAGTCTTCAGAATTGTGTGATTTATCATGTCACCGAAAATGATTGTCTCCTCAATCGTTTACACTCAGTAACAACAGAAGAGGTCGTAAAACTCATTTTTGAGGAACGCCAGATATCATTTCCATTTTACTCAATGACAGTCAGTCAATTACTACGAATTTTGACCCTTCTGAATGGCAGTCACGAATTTAGTCGCACAACTGACACAACACTTTATAGGCAGGAAGCCGCTGTGAGGAATGTCCTCAAAAGCCTTCTTGTCAATCCTACCCATTATTTCGTGTTGAATAAAGGGTCAGTTGTGTATCACATCAACAACATTTTCTGAATCCGTATTGACTATGTGTTAATAGATCGTTTTCTCTGAGAGAGTTCATAACGGTAGGGTATTGCTAAATTCTATTCCGGAGCGACGTCAGTGCCATTGGCCTGTAATTCAACGGTTTATATCGTTTCCTTTCTTGAGTATTGATGTGTGCTCTACAGCTTTCAACTCTTCAGGTGCGGATCTTAAATGGAGCGAATGCCTGTGAAATATTGCTAAGAATGACACCAGCGTACTCTGAAAGGAACCTAACTGGTATGCAATCCAGACAGGAAGTGTTGCCTTCTATTAAGTGATTTAAGTTGCTTTTCTACACCGAGGGTATCTGCTCCTTATTCATGTTGCAAGCTGTTCTTGATTCGAATTCTGAAGCATTTACTTCGTCTTCTTTGATGAAGGAATTTCGGAAAACCATCTTTAATAACTCCACTTTAGAGGCACTGTCGTCGGTAACATTCCTTTGCGATAAAGGTGGTGGTTGTGTACTGCTGTTGGTGTACTTTACATACGACCAGAAAATCTCTAGATTTCCTACCAACTTTCGAGACAGAGTTTAGTTGTGGAAACTGTGTAAAGCATCCTGCATTGAAGCTGCGCTAAATTTAGACCTTTAGTGAAACGTCGCCAAACTTGGAGATTTTGCATTCTTTTACGTTTGGCTTGGTTTTTCGTTGCTACTGAGCTAGTTTGTTTACCATTGGGGATCTGTCCGATCTCTTATTAATTTGTTTGGTATAAATTCCAGTTTCCGTCGATAGTATATCTTTGAAGCTAAGCATCATCTGGTCTACGACTACATAGTTAGTTTTAAAGGATTGGGGATTCTTTCTTACAAAGGCAACGTCTGTTTCTTCAGACAAGCCTCGAGGGCAAAATGACGAGTGTAATACTTACGCTGAATGCGTTTGTCTCCTTGAAATGAACATTATGTGTTTTTTCAAAAACAATTTCCGTTTTTTTTTTTTTTTTTTTTTTTTTTTTTTTTTTTTTTTTTTTTTTTTGTGGATTTGTATGTTACGGCTTTCAGCCTCGCTACTACGACCTTGACCAAGGATTACCTCTTGCTAATAGGGCTCCTGTTCTAATTGCGCCAAATAATTTTCAAATATAGCATTTAGTACAGCTTCGGACAATCTTTTATGCCTACCTAAAAAACAGACGATGGCAGAATTAAAGAGAATATAAAAAGGAAATTAGCGATAGCACGAGATAAGAGGTCCAGACTTTTAGGATTTGACATTCACATTGCAGTTCTGTCAGAAACGGCGAAAGAGCGGAATGATAGCTCTTGAAAAGAGAGTACTAGATGAATATATACAAAAGAAAAGCAATGGTAGTGAAGAATAATCAAACTGAATCAGGAGATGCCGAGAAAATTAGATTATGAAATGAAACACTTAGAATAAAATACGTAGTATGTTATTCAGTTAGTGAAGTAACTGACAATGATAGAAAAAGGAGGACATACAGTAAGTTTGAAAAATACATTGATGTTGCACATAAAATTAAATGTTGGGGAGACTTTTCTGAAAGTATGTGTTTGAAGTGTAACTTTCTATCTCTTTACAACGCGGACAAGCATAGAAGGAGTTGTCCAAACGTGGTATTGCAGAAGAATGCTGAAGGTTGGATCCATATCCAATGAAATGTTTCTGAATGGAAACATTGAAACGTTTATGGCACAATTTAATTGACAGAATGGACAGGTTGATAGAGCAGATTCCGAGACATTAAGGAACACCGAATTTGGTGAAAGAAAGAAATGTGATGGGAAAGGGAGACATCAAAGCCTGAATACAGTAAATAGGTGTGATTGGATACAGACCGCTGTCTGTTCCCAGATAAATATAGTTACACATGAAATATACGCACGCAGAGCAGCGCCAAAATCAGCCTTTGGACCGATAACCACAACAAAATTATATCCGCAATTCTCATGTTAATGGACGACCCCACATCGATACTAGCTGCAGAGCAGCGCCAAAATCAGCCTTTGGACCGATAACCACAACAAAATTATATCCGCAATTCTCATGTTAATGGACGACCCCACATCGATACTAGCTGCATCACATGCATAGCAGCTTTTTGTCGCAAGCTAAAACAGAGGTTGAGCTCCGATAAACACCTATCGCCATTGAATGACGCAGCTGTAATTAGCAGCAGGAAACATAACTATCACTATGTGGAAGACACACCAGAATCAGATAGTGTCCCCAGAGAGCTTCACACACACTAATTTGCGCTCCCTGTGATGACACTCTACATACTTAGCCGCTAAGTTTTATTTAAACCTAACTTAAACTCCACCCGAACAGCCCATGAAGGCTCAACGGTCCGACCGGCCACCATGTCATCCTCAGCCGCATATGGAGGGGCATATGGTCAGTGCACCGCTTTCCCGGCCGTATGTCAGTTTACGAGACCGGAGCCTCTACTTCTCAATCAAGTAGCTCCTCAGTTTGCCTCACAAGGGCTGAGTGCACCCCGCTTGCCTACAGCTCTCGGCAGACCGAATGGTCACCCACCAAATGATAGCCCAGCCCGTCACCAACGGCTAACATCAGAAAGATTTCGCAGTTGCAAATAAATTTAACAAATTTCATGGATTCATTGGGGATGAAACGGACAGGCTGTACTGTGAAGTCGTTTTGGACTCGCTTTCTGAAAGGTGTCGTACCTACTTCGACAACTCATACGCAAAACTAATATATTAGATCTTTTAGCTACAGACAGGTGTGAACTTATCGACAGTGTCACGACAGAGACAGAGACAGAGACATGATGTTATTATAGCTATGATGGTTACTGTACCTAATATAATAAAGAGCCATATAAAACGATATAACATCGTGTAGGGGCCCCACAAGAACGCAGAAGTGCCACAACACGACGTGGCATGGACTCGACTAATGTCTGAAGTAGCGCCGGAGGGAACTGACACCATGAATCGCGCAGGGCTGTCCACAAATCCGTAAGACTACGAGGGGATGGAGATCTGTTGTGAACACCTCGTTGCAGGGCATCCCAATAACATTCTTGTCTGGGGAGTTTGGCGACCAGCGGAAGTGTTTACACTCAGAAGACTGTTCGTGGAACCACTCTGTAGCATTTCTGAATCTGTGGTGTGTAGCATTGTCCGGCTGGAACTGTCCACGTCCGTCGGAATTCACAATGGACATGAATGTATGCAGGTGATCAGAGAGGATGCTTACGTAGGTGTCACCTCTAGACGTATCAGGGGTCCCATATGACTCTATTACGGAGCTTCCACCAGCTTCAAGAGTCCTCTGCTGATTTACAGCGTCCATGGATTTATGAGATTATCCTGTTATTAAACCACGGTGGGTCTTTTCCGTCCTTAATACGCTTAGTCGGCACATACTTCTCCAAAGCAAGATACACGCTTACTTGTGCCTTTAAAGAGTCTCTGCTTCCTCAAGCTTTTCCGCTTCCTCGCAGTAGCTGTGTACCAGCGCTTGTGCGCCGACTGTAACACCACGTTCAAACTCATTTAAATTTTAATAACTTGCCATTGTCGCAGCAGTAATCTATCTAACAACTGCGCCAGGCACTATTTGTCTTATAAAGGCGTAACCGACCGCAGCCTCGTATTCAGCCTGTTTACATATCTCTGTATTTGAACACTCAAGCCTATACCATTTTCTTTGGCGCTCAGTGTAATCCATAAAGAAGGCTAGGATCTAGCGAGGTGGCACAATGGTTAGCACACTGGAAACGCATTCGGGGGGACGACGGTTCAATCCCGCGTCCGGCCATCCTGATTTAGATTTTCCGAGATTTCCCTAAATCACTTCAGGCAAATTCCGGGATGGTTCCTGTGAAAAGGCACGACCGACTTCCTTCCCCACATAATGCGGTGGAACCGATGACCTCGCTGCTGGTGTCTTGCATCAAATCAGTCAACCAAACAAGGCTAGGAGAGTAGACGGTTATTCGCGCCCCACTTGCGCAATGAAGTGGCATCATTTAGATCCAACATCATGGACACAAAAGAAAATTATAGACAAAGTTTAAACGGACTGTAAATCTTGCTCAGGAGAAGTATGTGCCGAGTAAGTGGATTAAGGACGAAAAAGACCCACCGTGGATTAATAATAAATCTCTGAAAATGTTGAGGAAGCAGAGACTGTTCAAAGGCGCAAGTAAGCGTCTATCTTGATACTGGCTGTAAAAGGTTGCAAGATGACTGTGACATAATTTCTAATTGGTGTGGTGAATGCCACATTGCTCTAATTCTGGAAATGTGTAGGTTAATCCAGATTAATAGGAAAAATCATCCCCTAGTAGTTTGTTATTTGCACAGTCACGTCGACTTTATATCTAACGGTAACGTTCCAAAGCGATATGAAACGGATCAAGCACTTAAGGAGGTAATACGCAAGGCGAATTGTCGGTTTCGTTTTATAGGAAGATTTTGGCGAAAGTGTACTTCATCTATAGAGGAGACCGCTTGTGGTGTATAGTCTGTCTGTAAACTCAAGAGCGAACGGCGCTTTTGGTGAGGGAAGTTGTCTTTCCCGGAAGAACGCTGCCACAGGCCTACAGGGGCACCCAAAATCAGTTTCCCGTTACCTGTCTAGTGGTGTAGATCGGCGTGCATTGATGTACGTCGTTTCTGTTCATGGGATCTTAGTTGCCAGTGTCAGTCAGTTAACCTTGTTTACTCACTGATATACTTCGGTGTCCGGTAGTGACGGATGCTCGCCCTGCATTGTAAGAAAATGTGCCGAATACGAAGAAGAGGAGGTATTTGCGGAGTAACGAGCGTTCGATCGTCTCTAATGTTATTACAGCGTGTGTTAAAGAGGCGACACAAAAAGAACTGTTGGCTAATATTACTAGTCCCAATCAAAGGGCTGCAATTTATGCAAACGTCAGCCTTGCCACAATAGGACGCAAAAGGAAGTAAAAGCTGAAATAAGCCGCATGCTTTACTGGAATCGCCACGAAAGAAAACTGATAATTTTGGGAGTAAACCCATCGTTATAGACAGCTGCACAATCACGTAAAACCTTTGATGCTTATGAAACAGCAGCATTTGAAACCATTCTGTCACTAAATCTCTATTTCGGTTACTATTCATCTGGTTCTAAGACATATTGCCTAAAACATGTGAGCAATAGCTATTCTAAACACTGCTGAAATTTCCTTCGAAATATGTACACCGATACTGGACTACTAAGTAAAAAGCTTGACATACGAGGTGCGTTCACATATTAATTTTTATTTTTTCCTAAGAACTTTATTTGTTAATCTACAGCAATGTTATCCTCTTCAAAATATTCCCCATTACATACTATACACTTATACCAGAGATTTATCCAATTCCCGAAACACTTTAGGAACAGTTTCCTCGGGATAGTTTATAGGTCTCTTAACTGTGCATTTCTAATCTCATCTGTGCTTGTAAAACCGCTGTCCTGTAAGGCCTGCTTTGAAATGTTTATACCAGTTGCATGTCCTTAGTTTACTCATAACAGACACTCCAAAAGCAATATTTAACATTTCTAAAAGCTACAAACACTTCATTCAATTCTTGTAACAAAATTTAATACAGAATCTCTAATCAATTTTTGTAGAAAATAAATAATCGTTGATGCTACCAAAACACATGTAACGTTTTTGACAGCTGACAACAGAGTAAATACCCTATATGCATAACATTTTTCACGTACTTTTCAGACATGTTTACGAAGACAGTGAGAAAAAAAGTAGTGCTAATCTGACTAGTACAACACACAAAATTATAAATTTTTAGTTCCTTTTTAAACACTATTCATGTTGCAAGAATTGTTAAGTTTCAATGCAGCTCTTCAAAGGAAACTTCTATCTTTTAGTAGAAACACAAAGTAAGAACAAGCCTTAAATTCTACAGTTCGATTACGTTATATGTTCTTTTTTCGAGTAACAATAGAGGAACATACATTCACATGAACAGGCGTTCGGTTCTATGTTTGTAGTAGGATCCTGGAAATTGGAAATTTGTGGCTAGTTCCTATGGGACCAAACTGCTAAGCTCATCGGTACCTAGGCTTACACTCTAGTTACTCTAACTTAAACTAACTTACGCTATGGACAACACACACACCCACGCCCGAGGGAGGACTCGAACCTCCGACGAGGGTAGCCGCGCGAACTGTGGCAAGGCGCCGCAGATCACACGGCTACCCAGCGTGGCTGTAGAATCCTGACTTCCATCCTTATGCTAATATTATTTACTCTATAATGTTGTGTTTCGGAAAAAGCTATTGTCTTTGTATCCCTTATGGTCGTAACGCAGCAGCCGGGTCGTATCTGTACACGGCGTCGCCACAGATTTAAAGCCCGGGCCGGCACGACGTTGTGAAAAGCCTGTAGAAGAGCCTTGTTACGTAGCTGGGTAGGCAGAGTGGGGGACTCGCTCGCTCGCTCTTCAGTTTACCGACAGACTACACGAACCTGGCAGTTATGATTAATTCTACTTTCGCTATTTAATGTGTTATAGCAGGGAATCTAACTGCCGTATTAGCATTGTCAGGAGTACCGGGTGCATGACGTCCAGAGTTCGGGATGCATGATTTCCATGCGTCACTGCGCCACCGTCCGGATACAAATATGGCCACCACATGCCGTAATCAGTCATTGTAATTCATACTTCACCAATCGCAGCGCACTTGCTGACGTGTCAACACGAGCGTCGGCAAAAGGAGCGGAGCATTAGTGGTGAACAGCTGTTATCAAAACAACAGTAATGCTGCAACTGCACTTCGAGAATATCGCCAGCTGTAAGAAGGGTCCTTTTTCTCCACCTGCTGTGCGGAGCATGACGAAGAATTTCGAATCAAATGGCTAACTGGGCGTAGCTCCGGGAAGAGGCCGACCACCGGTTGCACCACAGGTGGTTGATGAAATCGCTGTTGCTATGGCAGACAAAGGTACGCGCAATTCCCGATCGTCAGGCAGCGCGCGTGCTGCGCCACGACAGTTGAACGTCCCGTGGTCCACTGTACGGGAGGGGCTTCGAACCTTTCTCAAATGGGATTCGTACAAGATCCATATCATACAGCAGCTTTCACCACAGGACTCACAACGACTTGTTGACTTCGCTCTCGGCTTTCTGGCAAGGATTGAAGTTGAAGAAGGCTGGCCGTGGAGCATCCTATAGACAGACTAAGGTCATTTCTCTCTGACGGGTGAGGGAAAACACAGAAATGCCGAATGTGGGGATCTTCACCTCCAGTCGTTGTGCATGAAGTTCCTCTATATGGTGAACGTGTCGCAGTATGGTGTGGCTTTACCGCTACGTTCATCATTGGCCAGTTTTTTTTTATTTTATTTTTTTTTAACTGGTTGACACTCAATGACCAAAGACGTGCAGTGCGACTGGCCAGCGCTACTACGATATGCTTCGTCAGCATGTCATACCCGCACTATAGGAGGAAGACGCATTAACATAAAAAGTTTTCATGCAAGTTGGGAACCCACAGCACATCGCGTGTTCACCTGCTTCTCCGAAACACATTTAAAAACTATCACATTATGAGCCGATCGTTTCCAAATGTTTGGCCGGCATAGTCACCTAATCTCACTCTCTACGACTGCTGGTTGTGGGGCAACCTAAAAGACAGGGTTTACCAGGGGAACATTCACATATGTGCTGATCTGAGGCGCAGCATACCAAGAGTGATGTCCAGCATACTTACTGGCATGCTTCGATATGCTATGCAGAATGCAGTCCTGCGCTTTCAGAGTCTTCTGGACATAGATGGGCTCCATATTGAGCTCCTTTTGTTGCACGAATGGTACCAGTATGTAATGGTATTATGTACCGTAGCAGCATATTAAAAGTGTCTCAACTGAATTTATTCTAAATTATTTCTCATCCCCATGTCCTTGAAATTAATGCTACCAAATTTGGTCCTCGTACGGTACTTAGTTTCTGTGTTGTAACGTCTCAAATAGGAAAAGTTTAATCATAACCCCCCAGGTAAGTAGATTTAGATAGCGCGGCAATGCATTAGTCTGTTGCAATGTTCGTTTTATTTCTATGCATTGACGGATACAGTAAAACACGAAGAATAAGCAGCACGTATTGCAGCAGCGAATGAGCAGCGCTGCTGCATTGCCGTGGGTAACGACACGGTGCAGGGCACCATTATGGGTAGGCGCATATTGGGGCGCAGATGACGAAGAGCGGGACAGGTCAACACAGCGCAGGTATTTGAGATTCACGGGTGTAAATGCCACAGCGTAAACTGAGGGGCAGGGCGAGGGTAGAGCAGGGCAGCACAGTGCCTGCGTCCGCCTTCGCCGCGCGGGTACTGGACAGAGTTTATAGCGCGAGCTCGGCGCAGCTGACGACCTGCATATAAACAACGTGCTCTCTCGGTGTGGACATGACAATGGAAACCGCTTCCCAATACGGGCACACACGATGTCATCAAGAATTTCCTTCCCTGCGCTGCGCTGCAGCGCCCTTCGTCGGCTGCGTCCCCATAAGCACCTGCCCATAAGTGGCTGCTGGAGTACATGTTATTCTTCGAGTTTTACTGTCTCCGTTAATATAATGAATATCGCAATAGACTAAGTTGCAACTGCTAATTCGAATGGGCATCAACGAAATTGCAAATACCTGCCAAATCACCAGAGAAGGTGCATGTAATAAATATATAAGTATATTGCTCACGAGGCATTCATGCACATATAGACCGAAAAACGTTTTGTATAGAAAATTGGAATAGAAATCAATATAAACATCATCAAATGATTCAAATAGCTCTGAGCACTATGCGACTTAACTTCTGAGGTCATCAGTCGCCACTCGCCTAGAACTTAGAACTAATTAAACCTAACTAACTAACCTAAGGACATCACACACATCCATGCCCGAGGCAGGATTCGAACCTGCGACCGTAGCGGTCGCTCGGCTCCAGACTGTAGCGTCTAGAACTCCACGGCCACTCCGGCCGGCTAAACATCATCGGCATGTTTTATTGCTCATGAAAACCATACATTCCATGTTGTGTCACCATACAGCCAGACCTTCAGTGGCGGCGGTCCAGATTGCTGTACCCACCGGTACCTCTAATACCCAGTAGCACGTCCTCTTGAATTCATGCATGCCTGTATTCGTCGTGGAATACTATCCAAAAGTTCATCAAGGCACTGTTAGCGCAAATTGTCCCACTTCTCAACGGCGATTCGACGTAGGTCCCTCACAGTGGTTGGTGGTCACATCATCCATAAACCGGCCTATTAAATCTATTCCAGACATGTTCGATAGAGTTCATGTCTGGAAACATGCTTCTCTATCCAGTTGTGAGATGTCGCTATCCTGAACGAAATCATTCACAAGATATACACGTGAATTGTCGTCCACGAAGACGAATACCTCGCCAAAATGCTCCCAATATGGTTGAATTATCGGTCGGAGGATGACCCTCACTTATCGTACAGCCGTTACGGCACCTTCCATGACCACGAGCGGCGTACGTCGGCCCCACATAATGCCAACCCAAAACATCAGGGAACCTCCACCTTGCTGCACTCGCTGAACAGTGTGTCTAAGGCGTTCAGCCTGACCGGATTGCCTCAAAACACGTCTCCAACGATTGTCTGGTTAAAAGCGTATGCGACATTTATCGGTGAAGACAACATGATGACATTCCTGAGCGGCCTATTCGGCATGTTGTTGGGCCTATCTGTACCACCCGGTATGGTGTCGTGGATGCAAAGAGGACCTCGCTGAGGACGTCAGGAGTGAAGTTCAACATCATGCAGCCTACTACGCGCTGTTTGAGCTGAAACATGACGTCCTGTGGCTGCACGAAAAGCATTATTCAACATGGTGGCTTTACTGTCAGGGTTCCTTCGAGCGATAATTCGTAGATAGCCGTCATCAACTGCAGTAGTAGCCCTTGGGCAGCCTAAGCGAGGCCCATCATCGACAGTTCCTGAGTCTTTGAATCTCCTCCACGTCCAAACAACATCGCTTGCAGAATGAGATTTTCACTCTGCAGCGGAGTGTGCGCTGTTATGAAACTTCCTGGCCGACTAAAACTGTGTGTAAAACTGTATCCTTTCTTCCAGGAGTGCTAGTTCTGCAACGTTCACAGGAGAGCATCTATGAAGCTTGGAAAGGAGGAGACGAGGTACTGGTGGAAGTAAAGCTGTGAGGACGGGGCGTGAGTCGTGCTTGCGTAGCTCAGATGGTAAAGGACTTGCCCGCGAAAGGCTAAGATCCCGAGTTCGAGTCTCGGTCCGGCACACAGTTTTAATCTGCCAAGAAGTTTCAACGTCGCTTTCATTCACTCTGAGGCGCCTGGACACTTCCCTTGTTGTGATCCCTTCCTGGCACCAAATAACATTTCGGCGATCAACCCTGCCTAGATGGTCAATATCATGGTTCAAATTACTTACAACACGAGCCCTGAACATCCTTCCTGATGGAATGACTGGAACTGATCGGCTGTCGGACCCCCTCCGTCAAATAGGCGCTGCTCATGCATGGTTGTTTACATCTTCTGGCGGGTTTAGTGACATCTCTAAACAGTCAAAGGGACTGTGTCTTGTGATGCAATATCCACAGTCAACGTCTATCTTCAGGAATCTGGGGAGCTATGCAACACTTTTTTGACATATATACATACACTGAAGCACCAAAGACACTAGTACAGTCTTGTGTCTTCAAATACAGAGGTATGTAAATTGGCAGAATACTGCGCTGCGGTCGTTAACGCCTATGTAAGATAACAAGTGCTTGGCGCAGTTGTTAGATCTGTTACTGCTGGTGCAATGGCATGTTAGCAAGATTTGAGTTATTTTGAACGTGGTGTTACAGTCGGCACACGAGCGATGGAACACAGCATCTCCAAGGTAGCGATGAAGTGGGGATTTTCCTATACGACTTTTTCATGCGTGTACAGGGAATATCAGGAATCTTGTAAAACATCAAATCTCAGCAACCGCTGCGGCCGGAAAAATATCCTGCAAGAACAGGGTCAACGACGACTGAAGGGAATCGTTCAACGTGACAGTAGTGCAACCCATGCGCTAATCGCTGGAGATTTCAGTGCTGAGCTTGCAACAAGCGTCTGCGTGCGAACGAGTCAACCACACATCATCGATATGGGCTATCGGAGCCTAAGGCCCACTCTTGTTCCCTTGTTGAGTGCATGACACAATGCTTTACGCCTCGCTTGGACTCTCCAACACCGACATTGCATTGTTGATGACTGGACACATGACGCCTGGTCGGAGGAGTTTCGTTTCAATTTGTATCTCGCGGATCGACGTGTACGGGAATGGAGTCAGCCTCATGAATCCATGAACCCTGCGTGTTAGCGGGGGACTGTTCAAACTGGGTGAAGGCTCTGTAATGATGTGGGACTGTGCAGCTGGAGTGATATGGGACCGCTGATACGTCTAGACGCGATTCTGACAGATGACACATACGTAAGCATCCTGTCTGATCACCTGCATCCATTCATGTCCATTGTGGATTCCGACGGACTTGGGCAATACCAGCATGACAATGCGACACCCAACACATCCAGAATTACTACAGAGTGGCTCCAGGGTTCACCAAACCCCCCAGACATGAACATTATTTAGCATTTCTGGGATTCCTTGCAACGTGCTGTTCAGAAGAGATCTCCAACCCGTCGCACTCTTATGGATTTATGGACAGCCGTGTAGGACTCATGGCGTTAAATCCCTCCAGCACTACTTCAGACATTAGTCGAGTCCATGCTACGTCGTGTTCCGGCACTTCTGCTTGCTCACTGGTGCCATACACGATATTAGGGAGGTTTATCACTTCAGTACATAAATATATATATATATAGTCGACGGATTCTTACCAAATGTACTACACGTATAACTTAATCACTTACAGTCTTAAGAAAATCGCTGTGAGTGTTGGAAGCACATACATGAGGCGGCGGGGGAGGGGGGGGGGGGGATATAGTGACCTACAACAAGCGATACACATAATTTCATATTTTTAAGATTCAGTGCCGCATCGGGCATGACGTTTTAATTTATTATTTCCTTACTACTATTTGTAATCACTACAAGTTTGGCAAACTGTATTCTAATATAACCCTGAATGTACATGCAGAATTATATCATTGTGTCACACATACACTCCTGGAAATAGAAATAAGAACACATTGACACCGGTGTGTCAGACCCACCATACTTGCTCCGGACACTGCGAGAGGGCTGTACAAGCAATGATCACACGCACGGCACAGCGGACACACCAGGAACCGCGGTGTTGGCCGTCGAATGGCGCTAGCTGCGCAGCATTTGTGCACCGCCGCCGTCAGTGTCAGCCAGTTTGCCGTGGCATACGGAGCTCCATCGCAGTCTTTAACACTGGTAGCATGCCGCGACAGCGTGGACGTGAACCGTATGTGCAGTTGACGGACTTTGAGCGAGGGCGTATAGTGGGCATGCGGGAGGCTGGGTGGACGTACCGCCGAATTGCTCAACACGTGGGGCGTGAGGTCTCCACAGTACATCGATGTTGTCGCCAGTGGTCGGCGGAAGGTGCACGTGCCCGTCGACCTGGGACCGGACCGCAGCGACGCACGGATGCACGCCAAGACCGTAGGATCCTACGCAGTGCCGTAGGGGACCACACCGCCACTTCCCAGCAAATTAGGGACACTGTTGCTCCTGGGGTATCGGCGAGGACCATTCGCAACCGTCTCCATGAAGCTGGGCTACGGTCCCGCACACCGTTAGGCCGTCTTCCGCTCACGCCCCAACATCGTGCAGCCCGCCTCCAGTGGTGTCGCGACAGGCGTGAATGGAGGGACGAATGGAGACGTGTCGTCTTCAGCGATGAGAGTCGCTTCTGCCTTGGTGCCAATGATGGTCGTATGCGTGTTTGGCGCCGTGCAGGTGAGCGCCACAATCAGGACTGCATACGACCGAGGCACACAGGGCCAACACCCGGCATCATGGTGTGGGGAGCGATCTCCTACACTGGCCGTACACCACTGGTGATCGTCGAGGGGACACTGAATAGTGCACGGTACATCCAAACCGTCATCGAACCCATCGTTCTACCATTCCTAGACCGGCAAGGGAACTTGCTGTTCCAACAGGACAATGCACGTCCGCATGTATCCCGTGCCACCCAATGTGCTCTAGAAGGTGTAAGTCAACTACCCTGGCCAGCAAGATCTCCGGATCTGTCCCCCATTGAGCATGTTCGGGACTGGAAGAAGCGTCGTCTCACGCGGTCTGCACGTCCAGCACGAACGCTGGTCCAACTGAGGCGCCAGGTGGAAATGGCATGGCAAGCCGTTCCACAGCACTACATCCAGCATCTCTACCATCGTCTCCATGGGAGAATAGCAGCCTGCATTGCTGCGAAAGGTGGATATACACTGTACTAGTGCCGACATTGTGTATGCTCTGTTGCCTGTGTCTATGTGCCTGTGGTTCTGTCAGTGTGATCATGTGATGTATCTGACCCCAGGAATGTGTCAATAAAGTTTCCCCTTCCTGGGACAATGAATTCACGGTGTTCTTATTTCAATTTCCAGGAGTGTAGTTCAGGATATATGACGTCATAAACAGTGAGATTCGTGGTAAACTGCAACATCTTGTATGACGTTTAAATGTATTACTTATCTGTTACTAAATTTATTCACGACAAATTTTGCGTGAAGAATCCAAGGGTGTTGTAATCACTGGACACATTTTGGGGATGGTATTCACCCATATCACTGAACGTACCACCAAAATTACGACACAGTTCTCAGGAGATATGACATCATAGAGATTGAGCTGTCTGAAAAAGAAACTGTAGAACGAAATTCGATGTAGATAGAAGTGAAATACGTGTACCAATATGTGAGAATTACATTTAATACGTGTTAAATGTATGTGAAAGTGGATAAAGCCGCTCCAAAACGCCTGGATGATTTCGGCCAAACTTCGTGCACATAACACCTACTATCTGGAAGGAAATACTGTTGAGGCAAGAAATTCGTAATATTCTACAGAGCTGGTGGTGACAACTTGGGCACAACAGGGGAGGGGGGGGGGGAGGAAGAGAAGAGACGGACAGAGACGGAGAAGCAGAACATGGACAAAGATATAAGGCAGGAGGAGCTGCACACAATGAGAGGGGAGAGGGAGCGGGCAGATAAAAGTACGAGGAGGAGATGGACAGAGTGGTGAGGGGGTTGGAAGGGCAGGGAAGGAGATGGACAGATGGCGTGGGGGGGGAGGGGGGGCGGGACATGGGCTAATGTAACAAATACATACCCTGGCAACTCCGCGTAAGCAGTAAATATTTTTTGAGATCCTAGTAGAGACTAATTCGAATAAAACATTTCATATACCTTGTGCCCATTTTTGGTTGGTTGCAGAGACACAGCCGATTACGGTGATGCGTTTTTTAAGTTCCCGTATTCGTACTTCAGTTTTATAGTAATGGTGGTGCACCTTACCTGCATAAGAACTCCTTTAACGATTTTAACCTAAAGAGAATTATCTGATTCCATGTATCCACTGAAGCATCCTAATAGACTGACTACTTACATGCGCGAATCAAGCAGTCAGTAGTTACAGTGATTAATCGAATTTGATGATGCGTCGTACACGAACAGAAAGGGCGAAAACCCAGACCCGTGGAAGAAAGCGAATTTGACTCGATAACTGGAATGTACTTTGCACCTAAATTTTTCTGCTATTTGAGATAAAAAAATACAAAATGCATTAGGAAGAATAGAGTGCACTAGCACTGGTTATTAGGCTTCTCATTGTAACATAAATAAGATTAAGAGAAGGTTACGAAATGTACATCTTATGATATCTTGAATGGCGATGTAGCTATTGCAACCACTACAGTTTAAGATGTCTGGAACACAGTAACTTCAACATGCACAACTTTATTTCACAGCATCCGACAACAGGGGTACGCTCCACATACACGCACGTACTGTACGGGGCAGCAGAGTCTTCTCATTGCTGACTGGCAAAAGATGTAATTGTCTCTCCTCATTCCCTAACATTCTCCGTACCCTCGTCTGTCTCAAGGGGATTGACCAGCTAGACATTTAATAATGACACTTAATAATAATCGAGACACTTCCAGGCAAATTAAAAATGTGTACCACACCGAGACCTGAATCTGGAACCTTGGCTGTGTCAGGAATTTTCAGAGCAGATCACACTACACCATTATGGAGATAAACGACAGGAAATGATCTAAACCGTAATTAGGAAAAAATATTTGCTCGCTTAGCAAGTAACATGATCTAATTTCCGTTCTCTCTCTTTCGTTTCGGAAACAAACGAAAAATCGTTATACAAGTTTTAGAACCAATGAATAATTCATACGGTAAACAATATATCACGTTTCAATTTAATTAAATTTTAATTTAACCTGAGGCGTTAAAATTTCATTATATTTTCTATCCCTTTCGGTCGCACCGCAATCTCGCTCACACAAATAGACACGTTACTGACCATAAAATTTATCGTCATGACAGTATGGTCCTCAGGATGGAGGTGAGAAAGCACAAGCATTACTGGCGCACCAGGACAAACTCAGACGAAGAGATCAACAATTAACGCTTACTCATCCGTCATTCCTTGTTTTAATGTTATCTGCTGCCACGTCAGAGCTACTACAAACATCAGTAAGATGAAACCCGTTGCTGGTGCTCTACCATAAAGGCAGTCACGGTTAGGAATCACGATCAGCAGTCGAGAGCAAAGCCGAGACATTAATAAATAGCCGAAGGACTGTACCATACGGTTAGGGCGCGAAGTAATTTCAGTCTCACTACGAAATTCTGTGACATACGCCAGAAATAATATCTGGACGTAATTTACCAGACGAAAACCACTCTTTCAAGTGTTTTGGATAAAGGATAACTATATCAATAAACATAGAAGATGTTTTACACAAACTGTTCCTTATAACACCACGAAACTCCACATAACGCAGCAGTCGGTTTCGGGCTTAAAACAGTAAAGTCCTGATTTGTAAATATTAATTTATTCGATACTACAAATAGAATTTCGAAGAGTGAAACGCCGTTGGCTTTGTCTCTTTCAGAATTAGGATATTAACGGCTGACATAACAATACCATATCTCTGTAATCAATACAGCCATCAAAAGGGAGGACTGTCTCACATTGTCTTGGCGACAACAGAATTAATTTGTTTGTGACTGAAGTTGGCGACAGCTCCAAAATCTCCAACCGTCAACTGCTAATATTTGTGCCAGGTGCTACCCTTGGTTCCCCACTGTACTTTACAGTGATCGTGCGCTAGTAGCTGCTGTGGTCGTGGAGATATGAGAGTCTGTAGTTGCTGCCACCAATGTTATCAGGACATCTTCTGCCTTTTACACGTCGCTGTATTTTTACAGGAATAAATCCAAGTTCGTTCTATATGGATTTCGAGATTTTACGGAAGTTCTCGAGTGATAACGCTTGTTTTAGAATGTTCATGCTAGTTTTCGAAACTTCTAGAATACCATTTGAGAACAGCACATAAAGTATTGTTCCACGTCTCGGCAAAATATCGTAACAGATCAGTAGTGCAATGTAGTAGATGAAGAGAAGCAGTTCATCGAAGAACTATATCTGCATGAAGACAGAAACGTACGCAAACAAAAGAATGGGAGTTCGAGTGAACTGTTTAGGGACGAAAACGATGTAGCTCAACAAAAAACTTACCAAATATAGACTATCGAACAAAGACAGGAGAAATAAACAAATCCGTCGGGACAATGCTATTTCAGTCAGAAAGTGTAGTCTTCCCAATTTCATTTCTAAATACATGTAATTTTCCGTGTACTTCCGCGCAGAAAAGCTTCTGAAGGATTTCGTAGAAGCGGAGATACTAACAGGAGGATTCTTACCACGAAGTCGACTCGTTTCTATTAACTTAGCATTCCGCTTTAAAAGGTTCCAACGTTCGTTGAACTAAGAGGATAGTATGACCATAAATAAAGCACAAGAATAAAGACATTCCAAAGTTGCCTTCTTATTTGCAGCCGAAATTAAAGCACCGAATGTAGCTTACAAAAATAAATTATAAAGTATTGACAAGGTAAAGGAAGATACAACCGCTATTTGACTGTATGATATACTTTATTACGCGATTCGAATCGATTAGGCTAATATCAAGTATTAGAACAGGAGTAAGCGAATACAGAATAATAACACAAAGAGTAAAAAGACACTGTAGAAATATAATTAATATCTAGATTATATGATTTGTTTACCTACTTGCGAGTCAGAAATAATCTTCAGTTATGTGAACCTGATGCTTCGTAATTAAAAGTGAGGACATTTTTTGCATAACTTATTAACATGAAACAGCTGTGAAATGAAATCTATAACCAAATCACAGGTTTCACTGTGACAAAACAACAACCAACATAAATATGAGTAAAATGATGGTCAAATATCGTCACAGAGACGTAACAGTATGCACCATGTAATATATGATACGTCAGGGAACCAGGTAGGGAAACTATTTACGTAACAAGCTGGTTACATTATCTTTACGGTAGGTACAAGATGCAAGTTTTACATTATATGGCACCATCTACACAGTGCATATGTAAAGATCGAGTTAGACGCCTTCGTAATTTAAGAGTCATAGAATTCAGCCATCTAAGCTCGTTAAATATTTTATGTATCGTCCATTATAAAAATAAATACTTACAATCATCACTAAGGATTACAATCATCTTAGACGGGAGCATGTTTGATACAAGTTCCATTGTGTAAAATAAAGGCTCGTTAAAAGTTACAACCCTCTTTACACAATAACTTTAAATATTCTCATAAAAGACCAAAGCATTCAAGAAAGCAACAGGGAAAGAAGGGGGAAGAGGAGAATCGTGGGCAACGATAACGTGCAGACTAGAGTTAACCAAAATAAATCAATAATGAGAAATAGGAAAGGAGTTGAGTGTTGTGGATGGTGTAGGAGGGAGGAAGGGTATGGAGCAGTACTCTGATTAAGTAAGGTGGAGAAAGGGGAATCTGATGTTCATGATGTTCACAGTATTACCCATCTATACAATCTACACAGCAATATTATTTAAGCATGTGTTGAAAACGAAAGATAATCCTCTTATTGGGTCACAGTTAAAAATATAGTAATGTACTAAGAATTGAAAACATAGAATATAGGGGACAAATCTTTATTTATAAATGTAGTAACGTAATAGGAATGGTCTGTAGCTCCATCATATTAAAAAGAATCAACTACAAAGGACAATCACAACCTTTTAAAGAAAATTTCATACAAAAGTAATTTTTACATTATTTTAGAAAACTAGGCTAAAAGTTTGGAAAATATTTCATAGTTACTTATGTGACATGACACAACATCCAAAAAACTTTTATTTAACCATGCTGGAGCCCACACATGTTTCTGAAGGTACAATTTAGCGGTTAAATAAGAGAAACTATTCTAATTACCTTTTGCGTGATAATATATGACACGAGATATACTGGAGAACAGCATAGAGCATTTCTATGATGCTAAATAATGTCCATAAAACAAGAACTGTGTATAATAATTTGAAAGAAGCGGAAAGGGTGCGAGGGAGGGAGCTGAGGGTAAATGGAAATCCACATGAGATAAAGGAAGGGAATAGCTGATTGAAGGGAAAGTAGAGTGATAAAGTGATGGAATGAAGAAGAATAGTTTCAAAAGTAGATGTACACAATGGGGGGGGGGGGGGGGTGACAAATGATAATTCTGTCTTCTAAATGCAACTGAGTGATATTCTTATATTTTCTAATACACATCTGAATAATTAATTATTGTTATGATAACACTGATTAGTGTAAATTTTGCATCTGTATCCACATTATATGTTCAAAAATAAAGAATGGTAGCCAAACATCAACTGAAGCAAGGACATACATATGGTATGAGTACATGTATATTACACAAAAATGGTATAACACATAGAGCAGAAAATGTATGTACATAACAATGTTCCTAAAGCAGTGAGGTATGTATTAACTTTAAAGCTGTCGCTTTCTTTTGATATTTATCATATAAATTGCAATACTACAGAGTATGGGTACTCTCTTATCAATATCTAAGTAAACTGTTTAAAATTGTACGTGGTCCAGAAGAAGAAAACGATGAATTTGTTTTCTAATAACATTAATCTCAAGTAATCTTTTTTTTTTTTTTTTTTTAGTCTACCTGATCATCCGGTAACTTGCGACGACATTTTATTATTTCACTAAGTAATTCAGTATCTTCAACTGTCTTTTTGACACTGTATGTAGAATCTTTAAAGCCTGATTAATAACTTTCTCTTGTTTATTGCTGTATCTAAGGTGCTAATAAATTCTGAACTGCTGCTTTCCATTCTCCCAATATGTTCTTTGCACCTGTCGTTAAATGCACGTCCTGTCTGTCCAATGTAATGTCTATCACAAGAGTCACACACCATCGTATATATATATATATATATATATATATATATATATATATATATATATATATATATATGATCTATTAAAAGTATTATTTTTATGTGTAGGATGCTTAAGGCTGTTACACAAATTCTTGTTTGTGTAGAATGTTATATGTGCATTGGTTTTGCCAAATATACTTGGAACTTCATCTGAAATAGCACCAATGTAAGAGATGGAAGTGTATCTGTTCTTTTTAAATTTTTGTTCTTTGTTTGTGTAAAGTGATTTCCATCATATCATGATCATTATCACCTCTAGTTGTGTTATCAGAAATATGTGTAACTATATCTGCCTATATTAGTTAGTAAACACGTCATGCTGTAGGATGTTTTCTATGAAACTTACTTCTGTATGAAAATGTATTTAAAAGATGATGATCGTCCATTATACTTCATTATTTTTAATATAATGGAGCTACTGATGGATTGTATTACATTACTATATTTACAAAGGAAGAATTTTTCTTATTGCTCCACGTTTTCCAGTTTTTAGTAAATTTACTGTATTTGTTAACTGTCATACAATAAGAGACTTACCTTTTGTTTTAAAGAAACCTTTTAGATAATATTGCAGTATAGACTGTACAGATGTGTGATGCTGTGAACATCATGTGCATCACCGAGCGAGGTGGTGCAGTGGTTAGCACACCGGACTTGCACTCAGAAGGATGATGGTTGAAACCCACATCTGGCCCTCCTGATTTAGGTTTTCTGTGATTTCACTGAAACACTTCAGGCAAATGCTAGGATGGTTCCTTTGATAGGGCATGACTGACTTAATTCCCCATCCTTCCTTAATCCAAGGGGATCGATGACCTTGCTGTTTCGTCTCTTCCTGGAAATCAAACAACCTACCATGTGCTTTTGTTTCTTCTTCTCCCACTCCCTGTTTCTCCACCTACCTAATCAGACTGATACACCATACCCACCCACTCACCCCCCCCCCCCCACTCACACAGCATCCACAGCATTACACCCTTTCTCTACCCCTTACTTGTGGTTTATTTCTGTTAACTCAAGTCTGCACTTAACATTTGCCCACTATGCATCCCTTTAGCCTCTCTTCCCTGTCCCTTCCGGAATGCTTTGGTCTCTTATGAGAATATTTGAAGCTATTGTGTAAAGGGGGTTGTAACTTTTAACGATGTTTATAAGCCTTTATTTTATGTAATGGACATTGTATCAAACATGCTCTCGTCGAAGATTGTTTTGATGCTTAAGATGATTACAATTATCGATTTTTATAGCGGACCATATGTAAAATGTTTAACAGTGTCAAAAGACTGAGCTTCTGTATGTCTTACACAACGATGGTGTATGCCTCGATCATTACATGCGCACTGTGATTTGTATCTCCATGCCATATAACGTAAACACTGACATCTTGTGCCTATTGCAAAGATAATACAACCATCTTGTTAAATAAATAGTTTCACTACCTGGTTCCCTGGCATACGATAGATTACATGGTGCAGACTATGATGCCTTTAAAACTATCTTTGAGGATCATTTACGTCTATGTTGGTTGCTGCTTAGACACAGTGAAACAAGGTCTAAACCAGTGATTTAGATATCCACTTCATTTCACATCCCTATCGTGTTAATAAATTCTCCAAATCGACAACCAATTAAAATATAACAAAAATATTCTTATTTTTGCTTACACAACATTAGGTTTATACAACCGAAGATGATTTTCCACATGTATGTAAGAAAACAAATGCACATTAATCATATTTTTGGTCTATTTTTGCGCTATTTGTAGCTTTATTGTGTATTCATAAATTCCAGTTGTTATACTCGATAATGGCCTAAGGCTGAAATGTGGATCGTGTAATAAAGAGCTCATACAGTCAAACGGCGGTTATATCTTTCCGTAAGTTTTGTGACTATGGCTGCACATCACGGAAAAATCATCAGATGCTGAAAAAATGAGATGGATAACTGTAATTTTTTTGAACGTTAGAAACCAAACGTAAGAAAAATACCAATCGGAGAGGAGAGACGTAAAATTTTCTTTCGATCATACAGGGCTATTATAAATGATTCATTCGTTTTCAGAGTCCTGTATTTCTAAAGTATAACATGTTCAAAGAGGATTGATGCAGGAATAGAACTGTAAATTCACCATGTTTCGATATTACACTCTACAAATGTTCTGTGAATGCCCCCTGTAGTCACGTAACTCATGTCCAAGCGGTAGTCCAGTATGTTCCACACGTGATGCCTCGACATCTTGTCAGTGGTCACAACAACGCGTTCTCTGACCTTTGCCGGTGTTCTTCGTCTAGGGGTTTACGTAAATAGGCCATTAAAATAAGCCTATAGGTAGGTGACGTTGATGGTGGAGGTGATGGTGGGGGAGTGGGGGCACAGGAAATAGAACCACGTCATATTCAGCACTACACCCAATCCAGTGACGCGGAAGTTTGTCGTTGTTTAGGTAATTATTAACGTCGATGCTCCGATGAGGTGATACCCCGTCTTCTTGAAAGATAAAATTCTCGGAATCATCAGTCAGTTTTGCAAACAAGCACTACTGCAGTATGTCAAAGTATTAAGCACTCGTGATAGTCTTCTCACAGAAGAAAAAAGATTCATACAAATTCGTCTGAGACACTGCCTAGAAACATTAACCTTCGGCGAATCTCGTTCATGCACAACAGTTTCATGAGAATTTTCGGTGTCCAATACCCTCACACGGCAGCCATTCATCTTTGAAGATGAATGGGAGGTTGTTAGGTAGCTGAATATCTGTTTCACGCGAGATATTCGTCTCCGAGTGCATCCTGCATTGTGATGCGATATTGAAGGCGCCAGACACGATTGAAACGCCCGCTAAATCATGAAGGGCTAACAGGTAATTAGGATTGTGCAAAGAGCCAAGGGAGTATCGGTCGGATTCATTTCGCAATTGTAATTTATTATCATTTAGTTCACAAATGCACTTTCGAAAGAATTAAATTTGCTTCGCGGCTGAAGGCTTACAAACAGATGCTTTAGAATAAGTTCAATTTTGAAAAGACATGACACACAGTTAAATTTACGAATAAGGTAAATCGTATACATATATGAGGTCAGCATGTGAAGCGGCTGAAGGCCACCGGATTAAACCTTCAAAATTTCAAATATACTATGATGATTACTGAATACAGAAGGCCACAATGTTTTAAGATGCTAACAGGGCTGACGGCCCACAAGGTGCACAGAAAGAGATAAACAAACCCAATAAGATGGTTGAAGGCCGCAAGGTTAAATTCTGCTAATTAAGGAAATATATATTGCAACAATCGGTAAAACAATACATTTAGTTTAAAAATTTCCATTTTGCAACACCAACGGCGGAAGGCCCACAATAACTTGTAAAATCTTTCAGAGAAAATTACAATAACCTTTCAAGAGCAGAAAGCTTTGGACTTTGGACTTGAAGGAAACTCGGAGACCACGTTTCCAGGGCTGAAGGCCCACATCTAACCTTGCCAAATTAAAAATATAAAATACAGTTACATTACAACGACATTAAGACTGCCAAAAGGATAATTAAGAGAACGGCACTCAGGAGTGTCCAGTGGATCGGTCTGCCCTCGTTCACTTAGGCGAGACAGATGGCGAGTCCAGCTACACTTAATTCGTGCGAAACCAACCAAAGGACAGTCACGGACCGAGCGCTCGCTTGCCACGACGGGGTACACGAGAATTCAAGGCCCCGAACAATATTACAAGTATCACTATCCCCAAACAAACGCGTATGTGAACTGAGCTACCAAAACTACACAACAACAGGTGAGGAAAAGACACTGCCCCAAAATTACGTTAGCGGCCAGGGCAGGTAACCAGAACACTGACGCCCACAAGGCAGAAAATTCCATCGAGGAGCAATAAAATGCACATTCTTCCTTGTCGGAAAGTCGATAGCCTATAATCCGGTGGGCGATATTGCGTGTGACGTCAAAATGAAAAACAACGTAACTTTTGCATGAAGTGTTGTGAAACGAGTGTTACCCTAGGAACCTAGGCCCACCGTGTATAAGTTATCAGCCTAGAGAGATGGCACACAAATATCGGTCTGCGTAGTTATCCGTGTAATATTTACTATCCCACGACAGTAGCCAAACCCTGAATTAATATCTTATCTAACTGCTCTGAAATCGCATAAGGCGAACTTAAATATTACAAATCTAGAGTAAATTCTCAACGCTCTTAGAATAAACAAATGGTCATGTGCAAAATATACCGTCAATCGTCTACCCAAAACTAATCAGTCCAACATTCCAGTTCATTTATATGGTATCACTATAGTCCAATAGAGAGACGTTCGAGAGTCAGACCATAAAATCACTATAAGCACAAACTGATATCAGTGCCACTATATTTCCTCGTGATTACCATGCGAGGTGGCGCTGGGGTCAGCACACTGATCTCGCATTCTGGAGGACGACGGCTGAAACCCGCGTCCGGCCATCGTGATATAGGTTTTCCGTAATTTCCCTAAATCGCGTCAGGCAAATGCTGGAATGATCTTTAGAAAAGTTGCGACCAACTTCCTTCCCCATCCTTCCATAGTCCGATGGGACCGGTAACCTCGATGTTTAGTCCCCTACCCGAATCAATCAGACAACCAACCAACCAACCAGCCTCGTGATAAATGCAGACTAGCGTCACATATAATCTCTCAGTATTGTTCAAAATATAACAGTACATGCCGCTTGGCACGTCACAAATTATTACCCAATCGCATACAGAATGGTACCGAACAGAACATTTTTTTAAACATTTTTCTTAATTTTTCCTGCGTCAACCGATACTTTGGTAGTTGCCTTATTCTCGCCCGGCTGTTGGTTGCCCGCCACTGTCGACCAGCTACATGGCTCAGCGATCGTTCACTGACAGCGGCGCCCCATAACTTACACTAGGCTTTCTGCAACAGTTTTTGATTTCTATTGACATGAAAATCCCCTCTGTCTGGATAGTCATCGCTCCTGCCTCATCTACGTACTTCTTACTATTCTGACTTACCTACACCGTATGATCTCTGGGCATAGTAATTTAAGATGGTCGACATAAGCAGCCCTTCAAACATCCTGAACAATGGTACGCTGCTTAGGAGTCGCCTACGTGGTAAGTGTCGAGTGACTCGCGGAAATCTACGAAGATAGACTCCACCTGTTCACCTACATCTATTGTCTACTGACGTCATGCATGAAGAAAGCAGCAGATTTACACCAACGATAGTGACCTGAAATTCTAGGAATCCTGACTTTCACCATGTCTGGAAACGGGAGTTAGCTTCGTGCGTTTCCATTCACCCTAAGATGTTCGCTACAAAAGAGTTTCTCGGTGGATATGAATTAGGTAAGGAGCTAACTCTGCGGTGTATTTGGTGTCGAATGTGACTGGCTTTCCGTCAATGCCTGGTGCCTTGTTCACTTTAATTAGTTTTAATTTATTTTTCAGTAGTGGCTGATATCGACATCCCATTTACGTGTGTACGGTTGTCACACGTCGTATGGCAGTTTCCTCAAGCCTGAATACATGCACTCAAATCCGTAATGTAGCATTTCTGCTTTCTCTCTGCTCTCCTCAGTTTGAACACTAGGCCGAAACACAAGAGACTGAAGGTACGGTATGAGTCCGTTCGTTGACGTTTCGTATGGCCGGTACTGTCTAGGAAACTACAATATTTACTAGCCTATGACGGTGAAAAATTTTGTAGTCTTTATGCCATGCTCCCATATTTAGTGTGATTCAGTGGCCGGATGCAAATTTTTCATTTGGACTCCGACCACTTGCGTGTCCAGAATTCACCTCAGTTATTTAATTGGAGAAAGGGCACCTACAACCACAGGTATCCAACTGGCGAACAGACACCTATAGTTTAACCTGGAATGCAAACCTCGTGTCGTTCCTGGCGCTTCTCCACATAGTTCAGGGTCGAAGGCTTGACTGAAGGGAGATCGAAAATTTGTGTGGTCCTACCAGGATTCGACCACACGACGTCTCGATTGCCAGGTATGATCTTTACGTTGAGATCTCCAGGCCCGACATGAGTTCCTATTAACTTCTATCAGCGAAAGTATAATAGTCCCTCTTTTAAAAACTACTCTGAGTGGTGTTACAACACCATGATTCGTGGGTGCCTTCTGTTATTGCTTTACTTAGTACATAATTATGCAGGCAGTGATTCGTAACGTTTATCAGCTTCGGTCATAGATGTTATGAGTTTGCCAAATCTGAACTACTGTCTAAAACAGAAGATCACCCATTGAGTATTTTAAAAATATACCTTTACAGAGAAAACCTGCGGAATACTCCTAGGTGTCTGCAGGTGGGTAACTGGCCTCAGAGGTGTGTCATGAGGTTGCCTACCTGCAGGCGCCTCGGGCTGCTTCACATACTTTCTCTGCACAGATACATTCTCAATAAATGTGGACCGGTGCCCCAGAGGGTTTTGCCGAACTGGGGGCTTCTAGAGGGACCCTCTGATATTCTCTCATTTCTCAATGTCACATCCCTCCGTGATCATGCCAGAGGAGGACGACAAACAGGAGCATTGAAAAAGCACAAGGAACATATACTTCTTCGGATCACATGGAAATTCCGTCACATAGTTTTGATTGGTCGCTAGTACTTTCAGCCTGTACGTTAGACCTAAAATGCAATCACACTTCACTCCAGACAGGTGTGTCACATTGAATGGGGATATAGTCCTTTTGACCCTTTAGTGCCAATGTGACATCGTTAACCCACTTTACACGTCACATGAACTTCTGAGCTCTGGCCGTTTTCTCGAATGAATCGACTCCCTGCTTTTGAAGCGCCGTCGAGCCAGATGGTGACGTCGCAAGGATCCGGTCCTTTGTTCCATTACAGAGGAAGACTGTCAGCACCTTTGAGTCAAATTTCAAACTTATGCGCTGTAATGGGAGGCAACGAAAAAGTGGTAGTGTAATTCCGTTACATAGGTTTTAGAAACGAATCTCTGTGCGAAGTAAACCTGAAGCCTGCAGTAATATCCAACTTGTCATGTATTAAGAAGTTAACACTGTCATGTAGTAAGGATCAACAGGAGGAAGATATGACCCAACAACAGTGTTGGTGTTCAGCGTCCATGCCATTTCGAATCTGCATTGCGGAGAATGTCAAAATCGCTCTCATTTCCCTAGAATATACGTACCTTCTCCGGCTTTTGTCATGGTATTACTCAGATCAACACTGAATCGTAAAATAGTAGTGCCTTATTAAGGCAACCCATAAGGTAATCCTTACATTGTAGGTGGTGTTAGTCCTGTAACGACGTTTAATACCAAGAAAACTTATTAAAAAGTGACGGGTAAAACGATTCCGGCAATCACGAATATATACAGATGACGAATCTTAACGTATTCTTTAAAGACTTCATGACCATGGGTCTTCCACAGGCAACGACCAAGTATTTCGAATGAGCCATTGTTCCCGAGCGCACGTGATGCATGAGAGCGGGGAACAGCATGAGGTAATTATACCGGTCGGCGGAATAATTAACCGCAGAAATTTCGACTTCAATGAATGCATGGTGTACGTGCGTTTATGAGTTCATATTTGTTTGTCAGGTGACTACAGGTGACACAGAATCAATTATATTTAGACGTGGCTTTAATGGAACTGCGGTGTTAAACATCGCTTGTTTGTCATTCACATTAACACACGTCGCAGGTTTCCCACCAGACCATTGTTAGTATTGGTTTGGTAATAAATCCAGTATACTGATAATTATAGATGGAGAGTTACATATCCAACGATCTTACTTCTGCATGTTTTACAATCTGATACAGATCCGACAACACACTAGTCTTCCTATCGAGTTATATGCTATCATTTGTAACTTCCAGAATATTACATTGTATCATTGAGATAACCTGCTATGATCTGGCAGAACATCAGATGTGCTCGTTTGCAAACTTACTGTCGACGTCATCTTGGAGGTAGACTTCTGCTTTTCCTGGTTCTTCCAAACATGACTCATCTGTTTTCGAAGTTCTACATTTTCCGAAATATTAGATACAGAAATATGACTGATGCATGAATCTAAACTTAAATTCCCCGAGTTTGCATTGCGCCTATTAGCTAGCGTTATGAGTGAAGTGCCTTGACAAAATGACGTCAGAGTACAAAAGAGCTTTTGTGTATTCGAATATGGGAGATGTTACCCGTTACAACGGTGCACCATGCATTCAGAAGAAATTACGGAAAACAACCGCCATATAAACAGAGTAGTATAGCTGGTATCGACAATTTAAGAACGATGGTTGTACCTATAAACAGAAAAGTGTCGATCGACCAAGTGCGCCAGATGCCATTGAGCCCTGGTGAAGTATCAATGCAGCAGCAGTGCAGTAGGGGGTGACATATTTAGGTTTCATATTTGTTTTGTAGTTTGATTCTTAATTTCTTTCCGAGTGTTTGTGTGCTTGCATATTTAATTACATAAAATCCTTGCGTATTCCCGTATTTGAGAGGAGTTATATTGCTTATTGATAGCTGTAAAGTATAAATTCGCGGAGTCGTTGGTCAGTTGTTTGTTTTGGACAGCCAGTGCTTTCTGTTTATTCCGTAGAGTCAGTTAGCAGCAGACAGAGGGCAGTGAAGTTTCATCTGTGTTTGCAGAGTGACGTGTGCGAGTAGCAGTAGCAGAAACTAGTCTTATATTCAGTTTTTCGTATTAGTTCCGCAGGTTTAATTCAAATTACTTTGGGTGTTTGTGTGCTTAAGTGGTGAAATTTTTCGGATCTTTGCGTACTTTCAATTTAGAAAGGGGTACTATCAAATTTTAATAACAGTAAAGTGTAATATTGCGTAGGCGGTTGTCATTTGTACTAAGACAGAAGTAGGATCGCATTGTCATATCTGTATAGTGGCGTAGTCGTGGTCATTGGATTGCTTAGTTCGTAAGTAAATGTTCATATATCGCACCTCAAACTGGCGCTGGTGACACAACTGTGCAGTTGCATATTGCTGTTTTATTTGTCGCAACTCTATACGTCCAGATATTAGCAGTAGAATTGAGAGGGTGTGTGCGTGCTGTGTGTGGGCGCAGGAGGAACTGGCTGCGGTTCGTGAGCAGCTGAGCGTGCTATTGGCCACGGTCAGCCGCCTTCAGGCTGCTGCGGCGAGGGCGGAGGGTCTGGCGCGTCGCTTGAGACATCTCAGGTGTCGCTTGCTGCGCCCGCTGACTCAGCCGCCGAGGCAGCTTCTAGTGTACCCGGCGCGTTGGGGCCGCCCTCACCTCAGGGTGAGTGGCGGACTGCAACGCGTTCGCGTCGCCCGAGGCGGAGGGTCAATGTGGAGGCTGGCCGGCTGGCCTCGCCCGTTCATCTTGTCGGTGGGCAGGTAGCCGCTCCTTCAGCAGGGCCCGAGCAGGCAGACGGGGGCAAAGGCTTGCTGATTATTGGGAGCTCCAACGTTAGGCGGGTGATGGAGCCCTTTAGGGAAATAGCGTACAGGGCTGGACAGAATTCCAACGTGCACTCGGTTTGTCTGCCGGGGCCCTCATTCAAAGTGCGGAGGCGATCTAGCCTGTGGCTATCGAGCGTATGGGGTGCAGTCGTCCGCAAGTAGTTGCTCACATCGGCACCAATGGTGCCTGTCGACTGGGCTCTGAGGCGATCCTCAGTTCGTACAGGCGGCTGGCGGATCTGGTGAAGACCGCTGGCCTCGCACACGGGGTGCAAGCAGAGCTCTTTATTTTCAGTATCGTTCCCAGAGTGGATCGGGGTCCTTTGGTTTGGGGCCGAGTGGAGGGTCTCAACCAGAGGTTTCGTCGACTCTGTGACAGTCTTAGCTGCAGATTTCTAGACTTGTGCTATTGGGTGGGGAATTGTAGGACGCCCCTAGATAGGTCAAGGTCAGGGTTGCACTACACAACGGAAGCGGCACCTCGGGTAGCAGAGTACTTGTGGAATGCACATGGATTTTTTTTAGGCTAGGCAGTAGTGCGAGGTGTCCTGATGAACACTCACCAGTCGACGTGCAGGCTGGGAAATCAGGACACGCTCAATGTAAGGACACTTCAGCTATCAAGATATCAGCACTAAATTTTCAGAGTGTTCGGAATAAAGTTCCTGAATTTACTGCCCTCCAGGAAGCGTGTGGCACGCAAATTATTCTCGGGACTGAGACCTGGCTGAACCCAGAGATAAGAAGTTCTGAAACATTTAGTGAGGGTTGGAACGTGTATCGGAAAGACAGATTAGACACCGTAGGAGGTGGTGTCTTCATTGCAGTTGACAAAAATTTTGTGTCTACTGCGGTCGAAGTAGAGTGTGATTGTGATGTTATATGAACACGTTTAACTGGGTAGGAGAAATAAAGTTAATTGTTGGGTGTTATTACCGGCCAACAGGTTCCACCGTAACAGTTCTAGAATCATTCAAAGGGAGTCTACACTCTGTATCGCTGAAGTACCCGGATCATGCTATATTAGTCGGAGGCGACTTCAACCTACATAGTATAGACTGGGATGTCTATGGATTCATTACAGGTGGCACGGACAAGCCGTTTTGTGAATTAATTTTGAACACATTATCTGAAAACTGTCTTGAGCAGATAAATCGACAGCCAACACGTAATGGAAATATTTTAGATCTGGTAGCCACCAACAGACCAGACCTCATCGACGGTGTCAGTGTTGAGACAGGGATTAGTGATCATGATGTTGTCACTACGACCGTGGTTACGAAAGTTAAAAAGTCGGTGAAGAAGGCTAAGAGAGTATTCTTTCTACAAAGAGCAGATAAGCAGTTGTTGGCATCCCACGTAGTAACTGAATCGACTTCATTTACTTCCGTTACGATGGACATGGAAGAATTATGGGCAAAATTTAAACACATTGTAAATCACGCATTGGACAAGTATGTGCCGAAAAAGTGGGTTACGGAAAGAAAAGACCCACTGTGGTTTAACAGCGCAATTCGGAGAATGCTCAGGAAGCAAAGAAGGTCGCACTCGCGGTACAAGAAAGATCGGGAGAATGAGGACAGGCAAAAGTTAGCAGAGACTCGTGTTGCTGTAAAAAGAGAGATGCGCGAAGCATTCAACCACTACCACCGTCATACCTTAGCAAAAGATCTTGCTCAAAACCCAAGGAAATTATGGTCTTACGTAAAATCGGTAAGCGGGTCGAAGGCTTCAATTCAGTCACTCACTGATCAATCTGGCCTGGCAACGGAAGACAGCAACAGGACGATCACACAAACATACCGCCGTTTGAGCCTCGTACAGATTCCCGTATGGAGGACGTAGTGATAGACATCCCTGGGGTTGTGAAGCAGCTTAATGGGTTGAAAATAAATAAATCGCCAGGTCCTGATGGAATTCGAATTGGGTTTTACCGAGAGTACGTTACTGCATTGCCTCCTTACTTGGCTTGCATTTATCGCAAATCTCTTGCCCAACGGAAAGTCCCGAGCGACGGGAAAAATGCACAGGTGACGCCTGTACATAAGAAGAGTGGAAGGACGGATCCTCAAATTACAGACCAATATCCTTAACATCGGTTTATTGCAGGATTCTCGAACATATTCTCAGTTCGTACATAATTAATTTCCTTGAGACAGAGAAGTTGCTGTCCATGCATCAGCGTGGATATAGGAAGCATCGCTCCTGCGAACCGCAACTCGCCCTTTTTTCACATGATATCTCGCGAACCATGGATGAAGGGTATCAGACGGATGCCATATTCCTTGACTTCCGGAAAGCGTTTGACTCGGTGCCCCAAATGGTTCAAATGGCTCTGAGCACTATGGGACTCAAGTTCTGAGGCCATTAGTCCCCTAGAAATTAGAACTAGTTAAACTTAACTAACCTAAATACATCACACACATCCATGCCCGAGGCAGGATTCGAACCTGCGACCGTAGCGGTCTCGCGGTTCCAGGCTGCAGCGCCTAGAACCGCACGGCCACTTCGGCCTCGCGGTGCCCCACTGCAGACTCCTAACTAAGGTACGACCATATGGTATTGGTTCCCAAATATGTGAGTGGCTCGAAGACTTCTTAAGTAATAGAACCCTGTACGTTGTCCTCAATGGTGAGTGTTGATCGGAGGTGAGGGTATCATCTGGAGTGCCCCAGGGAAGTGTTGTTTTCTACCTACATAAATGGTCTTTTGGATAGGGTGGATAGCAATGTGCGGCTGTTTGCTGATGATACTGTGGTGTACGGGAAGGTGTCGTCGTTGAGTGACTGTTGGAGGATACGAGATAATTGGACAGGATTTATGATTGGTGTTAAGAATGGCAGCTAACTCTTAATATAGAGAAATGTAAATTAATTTAGATTAATAGGAAAAGGAATCCCATAATGTTTGAATACTCCATTAGTAGTGTAGCGCTTGACACAGTCACGTCGATTAAATATTTGGGCGTAACATTGGAGAACGATATGAAGTGGGACATTTGAGGCTGACTGCAGTACAATTTTACTGCCGCCAACTTATTTTTCGCGGAAAGACCACAAAGATAAGATAAGAGAGATTAGAGCTCGTACAGAGGCATATAGGCAGTCATTTTTCCCTCGTTCTGTTTGAGAGTGTAACAGGGAGAGAAGATGCTAGTTGTGGTACGAGGTACCCTCCGCCACGCACCGTATGGTGGTTTGCGGAGTATGTATGAAGATGTAGATGTAGATCCAACCGGAGAGAGCGTGAGTGACAGTTTCGTAAACAGACCAAAATAATCAACGGCCCGTGCAACCAGCGAATTTGGCATACCGCAGAAAACGGTGTGGAAGATTTTGCGGCATTGGTTCCATTTTAGACCGTACGGTCAGCAGATAGTGTAACAATTAAAACCGGATTATCGTTGAGCCCTGCGTGGCTCGCCGTCCCACCATTTGGTATTTTATACCCTGTTTTAACGTATTTCCATCTCACCACGTTGATTTAAATTACTGGCGTTACTGAGTTGCCGTTTTGCTTGACCGTCATCGGCGCTAGTAGCGCGTATCGATATATCCCCTCTGATAGGGTCTTTGCTCGGCTACTACTACTTCCCGGTTGTCATCTGTCATTGAGTCAGTCGGAACGTGCGAGGAGGAGAGTTCACGGCGGCAGTTCTGGACGTAAGTTGGGCCCTGGCAGTCAGTTGCAATGCGTCTGGAGTGAGCCCGGGCCAGCCAGTCGCCAACTTGCAGCAGCAATGAGCCCTCTGTGGACATCGCCGACCCGACCGTTGCCGCCACGCATCACTTAAGCCGGGCCTGACTTTTGGTGGAGTGTTGGTCGGTCGGTTAGTCCGAGGACATTTCAGTGCGGCGTAGTCGACTGGGACGCCGGCGGTCTCTGCGCAGAGTCTGAGTCTGTCTGGAGCTGTCCAATCGGTACGAGCATCGTCGCTCGCCGACCCAGGTCGTGAAAGTTGAGTGGTCTTGAGCATTACGTTGTTGGCTCCGGCGTTGCTGTTGTGGAGGTTTTCCTGTGAGCAACAACGAGTGGAGTGTTAGAGATAGCCGCCGTCAGGTGGAATTGATCAAACTAATTTATCCATAGTCAAGTGAACCAGCGGAATCTTCTGCCTTGTGGACGTTATTGTTCTGATAACCTGCCCTGGCCGCTAACATAAATTCAGGCTGTGTTCATTTTGGGTGGAGTTAACCGTATTATCTTTTTTCGTAGTTAAGTGAACCAATGGAACTTTCCTTTAAGTTGTCCTCTTAGATTCCTGCCTAACCACACACATGAAAGTCGCCATAGTTTGGTAATAAAGAGTGAAATCTTTGTGAGAAGAAAGAATACGAATTTTATTGCAGTTCGTTTTAGTCGCAGCTTCTAAAACTGTACTCTTAGGTTCCCGCTTATCCACACACTCGGAAATCGCCATATATTTGTAAATAAACAGCGAAATATGTGTGACGAGGAAGAATATGCCCCTCGATTCACTCGCAGCAATTTAAGGTTTCCTCTTAGGTTCCTGCGTTACCATACACACGGAAATAAACACAAATTCCCAAATAAAGAGCCAAATATTCGTGAAAAGGCAGAATATGATTTTTACTGCTGTTCGTTTCAGTCGCAACAATTTAAGCTGTCGTATTAGGTTCCTGCCCATCCACACCCTAGGAAACTGAAAGACATTTATTTCGTCCTTTGTTCTCAAATCAGACGGAATGTAAATAACACCGAATATTGCACAACATAATTCTATTACATTCATAAGAAATTTCCAGAATGTATTAAAAAAATGCTGGCACGATAAAAATTAAATGTGACAAGATGCGAGCTAATATCTTTAGAAACCACGACATTATCCATCACGCGATCATTTAGTCATGTGATACGCGTCTCCTGTGTTCATTAACATAGTCTCTCGCGAAGGCTTGTGTCGCTCATGCGTTATTAAGTGAACTTAATTGTAATGGTGACGTGCCTGTGATAAATTTTCAGTGCTCCGTTACGTGGAAACGGCATACTGCCAATTATAACACAAGGGTGTTTCATGATTAATTTGTAAATTATTGACAACTCCTGAGAGAGCACTTTTATATGATGAAATTAAGCATCGATATATCGTTATGTGTCATTTACTTGTAGCAATATTTATAATAAATTATTCCAAGAAGGACAGGTTTTTATAAATTTCCGATACGTGCATGAAATATGAGAGGCCCTTATCCAACGCCAAAGAAAGTCGACAGCCGATCACGCGGTCGTAGACATAGCGTGTGACGTGAAAATAACGTCACACTTGCAGCAAGTGTTGTGAAACGAGTGTTACCCAGGGTCGATAAACCACATTCTTGCAAGAATAGTAACGGCCTGTAGAATATAAGAGAAGCGCCATAAGCGTCTTTGCAAATGCACTGATTAGCCAGATCGCGGAGTGGCCCCGCGGTCTGGAGCGCCATGTCCTGGATTCCGCGGCTCCTCCCGCCGGAGGTTCGAGTTCTCCCTCGGGCGTGGATGTCTGTGTTGGTTCAATGGCTCTGAGCACTATGGGACTTAACTTCTGAGGTTATCAGTCCCCTAGAACTTAGAACTACTTAAACCTAACTAACCTAAGGACAGCACACAAGTCCATGCCCGAGGCAGGATTCGAACCTGCGACCGTAGCGGCCACGCGGTTCCAGACTGTAGCTCCTAGAACCGCGTGGGCACCCCGGCCGGCTTGTCTGTGTTGTTTTTAGCATAAGTTAGTTTAAGTTATTTTAAGTAGAGTGTACGTCTAGGGACTGATGACCTCAGCAGTTTGGTCCCTTAGGAATTCACACACATTTGACATTTGACCACTTACCTAATAGCCGGAATCTCCACCTTTGGCACTGATAACAGGGGCGATGAATTGTGGTATGGAAGTAATAGGGCTTCATAGGCCACTGGAGGGAGTTGGCACCACATATGCACACACAAGTCACCTAATTCCCGTAAATTTCTGGAAGGGGGCGATGAGCTCTGACGCCACATTTAATGACATGCAAGATGAGTTCGATCGGGTTCAGATCTGGCGGATTGGAGCAGCACATCAATTAGATCTCCCCACTGTGTTCTTCGAATCATTCCATCACACACCTGACCTTGTGACATGGCACATCATCTTGTTGGAAAGTGCCACCGCGGTCGGAAATAATTATCGTCATGAAGGGGTGAGCGTGGTCTGCAATCTATGTACGATACTCCTTGGCGAGCACGGTTCCTTACGCGAGCTCCACTGGACCACCGGAGCATAATGGAGTCGCCGAAAGCTTGTCTCCGACGCGCAGTACAAGTGTCATGGAACTGTTCCCCTGGGAGACGATGGATTCGCGCTCTCCTATCAGAATGAGAGGCATTTACCAGACCATGCAACGCTCTGGTACTGTTCCGACGTACAGTGCAGTTGTTCACGTGACCATTTCAATCGTCGTGGTGTTAACATTTGCACATGTATGGCAGGTGTCCGACATGTATAATGAGTTGTGGCCGCCCACACGTGTTGAAGACGCTCACCACAGCACTCCTCGAACACCCGACAAGTCTTGCAGTTCCCGAAGTGCTCGTGCCGAGTCTCCGTGCTGTCACAATCTGTCCTTGATCACTCAGATCATGCACCTGACCCACTCTACACACAGAGAGCACGCTCACTTGTACTACATGCAACCTTGCAGCATGCGTGGGTCAGACTGGTAGTCATTCCTCGCCAGGTGACGCTGCTACCGCCTCAACGGGTTTATATCGATAGCAGGTCGGTGGGCATAATTCACCATTGTACGAGACGGGCTCGATGAACGTTTGGTTTGTAGAGCACCATGCGTTACACTGGACGGCGAATGTTCTAGAGACATGAAAGTAACATCAGATGAGCCACAAGAAAATGGAGTCTCAGATACTCTGACGCTTGTACGATTTTGAACTTGAAGGCTTGGGACACCCTTGTATTGTAGTGTATTGTATTGTATGGAACTGGGGACCTAGAAACAACGGAGAGGCGTCATCCCCACCGTAGCCCTCAGTGGTTTACAACCCCACAACAGGCTACAGCAATCCACTCACCCCACCGCCGCCCACACCGAACCCAGGGCTATTGTGCGGTTCGGTCCCCAGTGGCCCCTGGTTCGTCTTACACCAGGCGAGTCTAATCCCAATGTTTGCGTGGTAGAGGAATTATAGTGTACTTGGAGAAAGTGTTTGCGCAGCAATCGCCGACACAGTAACTGAGCGGAATACGGGGAACCAGCCTGCACTCGCCGAAGTGGATAGAAAACCGCCTTAAAAGGTATCCACAGACTGGCCGGCACACCGGACCTCGACACTAATCCGCTGGGCGGATTCGTACCGGGGACCGACACGCCTTCCCACCCTGAAAGCAGTGCAATAGACCGCACGGCTAACCGGGCGGGTTATGACACCTTTCAACAGCCTTGTCTCCAAGTCAGCTTTAACTCTGTTTTCACTGTGAGTAAGAAGTTGAGACACGGTTATTGAATTTCTGTTTATGCTGAGCTATTGTTTCGATTACTGGGTTGTGTTTAGGATATCTGAACATTCCATGAGCTGGGATTAGATGCTTCTGTGAGCATTAGAGGTGGATTTATTAGTACTGTATTGATATTCGAATGACCTTTAGATCGACTCTCGATTAAAACCCACGTACAACTAACTTCGTTTCGTGTAGTGACACGTTATGTTTATCGGATTAGTGTCCTACTGTGAAGGTAGTAGCAGTTTTATAGTTATTCATAATTATTTCCGAATTTTCCATTATCACTGGAGTTTATCTAGAATCAGTTTTAATTGGGTCAAAGTTACTGACGCCATTGCGTAAGACACTTCAGATGAAAAAACTTTGCCAAATTTGATTTCCTTCAAACCGTTAACGCCGCGCTTAAGAATTGTCGAAGGAGCTCACGTAAGTCATAAAACAAATTATGTCAAAGAAACTCGAACGGACGCAGTTCTATAAAGGGGAAGATAAGCTTTGCACTGACGAGAAATCAAATGATCTGCAAATTAAATTCTCGGACACATTGTCGGATAACACGTTTCATCGAAAAATCTGTTCGATGTCTTCGAGTGATGGTAGTTGCCGCTGCAAGACGTGACTGGACACTCTTCCTCCGCGAATTTTGGGCGACTACCAAGAGTAAAGAGGATGTGTCCTCGCAGAATTGAGGCCGGCAACTACGACCACCTGAAGATGTCGAACATGTGTTTCGGCGATATATTGTGGGTCTTGCTTAATATTAACCGGCTGCTAACCTGAAGCGTATACATATTTACAACAGAATCTATCGTGAGAGCCTGAAAAGTCGCTGACAACCGCCTTTAGTGAAAAATTCAGTGACTTCGTACATTCCGGAATTGAGTAGCGGGAAGTGATCGAATACTTAATTGGACATCAGTTTGACAATTAGGAGGTCTCTGTTAGTGAAAAAACCCGATAAGTGTTTTATACGTGGTCCGCTGTCCGCTATACAGGGCGATTTCGTGATGACGTTACAAGCTTTCATGCATTTGAAGAAGGGTAAATATATCAATTTGAGGTAGTGGCCCGTCCACATGTTTCCGAGGTTGTTCGAGTACTCTGCAGAAGTTCGCTGGGAAGCCCTTACACATCTTTCACACAGTCCCCAGCTCTCCATTGTGATTTCCAAATTTCTAGAGCCGTCAAATAGGACATTCGTGACCGTCTATCTGCTTCGGACGAAGTGGTACACGCCTGGGTACAATCATGGTCCGTAGGCAGCAGCAAATATTTTTCCATGTCACAGTGACCGTTTTGTTTCAGGGTGGGATAAATGTATCAACAGTTATGGTAAAAACTTAAGAAATAATATCTAGATTGAAAGTTACGAGCTGAATCTTCGTCTCCAAAGGTTTGTGATACAAAACTGTGTAATTTTTAAATTCGTATTACCGTATCGCCCATGTATTCTGATCTAGAACAGCCTTTGCAACCTTTCTTTTTAACACGAGGGGCAAGAATGTAAATTACTTTCGATATGTTTGGTACCAATGACTCTAAACTGAATCTAGGTCTCTGTAAACGAAATTGAATACAAATAAAGGGTTTCAACAACACACAGTATGGTTTCCTCATCAAACGGTCACATCACACAGGCTTAATGTCACGTGCTGAAAGTGTCCCCTGTTAGCACATACATCTACTGAATTACATGAAAATTTTACTGTTTAATACAGTTTCCTAGCTACAGTACATCACAGGAAGTATGTTCAGTCCCTACCATTGATTCTTACATGCGCAATAGATAGCTCAGCTCTGTAGTACGAGACGCTGAACTGCGTAATATGGAATGTCGAACTGGATGTACCTGAAATAAATCACTGCTCCACTAATTACCCAAATATTTACTTTAGGCTGCTTTATCAAATGAAAATTTTGTTCTCTTTTCAAAAATTGCAGTTAACTGTCCACGCAATTATGCATTGGAGCTTGCAACAAATAAGAACTCCGTTTATGTTACCTTTCTTTCAAATGTGCCTTCGTCGCTCTATGAAATCATCTCTAAATCATTCTCTACTCTCACTCACACTACGGAGCTTCTTAAATAAAATTCATTCTGTGAACAACACGTCCACCACTAAAACTCCACACTCATCGACCACACAACATTCACTCTCTCTATCGTCTACTCTTGAGAAAATCTGGAAATTTGTGATGACGTTTCACGTGACCAAACTGTTGCGGTCATCGGTCCCTAAGCCTACACACTACGTAATCTAACTTAAACTAACTTGCGCTGTGAACAACACACACACCCATGCCCGAGGGAGGACTTTAACCTCCGAGGGGGGGAGGGGGGTGGGGGATACTCATAAGACACCCTCTGGTAGCCAAAGAGTAACATATCACTCACGTGTTCAGACCTCGTTATGGCCAAGATATCAAACAAAACGGTCATTTCATGGTATATAAATCTTTAAAGTTTACTTATTTTTTCCCGTCTGTCTTGGTTTCATCTGACTACGCCTTACACTTTGTGGGTTAATTTCCAGTAATAATGTCAGCACTACAATTTTCCACTGTTTGCGTTATTTGTGAACAAGAATAATAACTATGGACAGTTAAATCTTAAAGGCACGTGTCAGACTCGTTTATCCGCTTAGGACTCCCTTAACAGATATAGCGTAGTCATAGTCTACCAACTTTTAACATTGAAGTTAAAATCTTCTGGATTATTAGGACGCATCATATTACTTTAGAGCAGATGTGACGCGGTCTAATACATCTACATCTACATCTACATGACTACTCTGCAATTCACATTTACATGCTTGGCAGAGTGTTCATCGAACCACAATCATACTATCTCTCTGCCATTCCCCTGCCGAACAGCGCGCGGGAAAAACGAACACCTAAACCTTTCCGTTCGAGCTCTGATTTCTCTTTTTTTATTTTGATGATCATTCCTACCTATGTAGGTTGGGCTCAACAAAATATTTTCGCATTCGGAAGAGAAAGTTGGTGACTGAAATTCGTAAACAGATCTCGCCGCGACGAAAAACGTCTTTGCTTTAATGATTTCCATCCCAATTCGCGTATCATATCTGCCACACTCTCTCCCCTATTACGTGATAATACAAAACGAGCTGCCCTTGTTTGCACCCTTTCGATGTCCTCCGTCAATCCTACCTGGTAAGGATCCCACACCGCGCAGCAATATTCTAACAGAGGACGAACGAGTGTAGTGTAAGCTGTCTCTTAGTGGACTTGTTGCATCTTCTCAGTGTCCTGCCAATGAAACGCAACCTTTGGCTCGCCTTCCCCACAATATTATCTATGTGGTCTTTCCAACTGAAGTTGTTCGTAATTTTAACACCCAGGTATTTAGTTGAATTGACAGCCTTGAGAATTGTACTATTTATCGAGTAATCGAATTGCAACGGATTTCTTTTGGAACTCATGTGGATCACCTCACACTTTTCGTTATTTAGCGTCAACTGCCACCTGCCACACCATACAGCAATCTTTTCTAAATCGCTTTGCAACTGATACTGGTCTTCGGATGACCTTACTAGACTGTAAATTACAGCATCATCTGCGAACAACTTAAGAGAACTGCTCAGATTGTCACCCAGGTCACTTATATAGATCAGGAGCAACAGAGGTCCCAGGGCGCTTCCCTGGGGAACACCTGATATCACTTCAGTTTTACTCGATGATTTGCCGTCTATTACTACGAACTGCGACCTTCCTGACAGGAAATCACGAATCAAGCCGCACAACTGAGACGATACCCCATAGGCCCGCAGCTTGATTAGAAGTCGCTTGTGAGGAACGGTGGTGGTGGTGGTGGTTAGTGTTTAACGTCTCGTCGACAACGAGGTCATTAGAGACGGGGCGCAAGCTCGGGTTAGGGAAGGATTGGGAAGGAAATCGGCCGTGCCCTTTCAAGGGAACCATCCCGGAATTTGCCTGAAACGATTTAGGGAAATCACGGAAAACCTAAATTAGGATGGCCGGAGACGGGATTGAACCGACGTCCTCCCGAATGCGAGTCCAGTGTGCTAACCACTGCGCCACCTCGCTCGGTGTGAGGAACGGTGTCAAAAGCTTTCCGGAAATCTAGAAATACGGAATCAACTTGAGATCCCCTGTCGATAGCGGCCATTACTTCGTGCGAATAAAGAGCTGCGTTGCACAAGAACGATGTTTTCTGAAACCATGCTGATTACGTATCAATAGATCGTTCACTTCGAGGTGATTCATAATATTTGAATACAGTATATGTTCCAAAACCCAACTGCAAACCGACGTCAATGATATAGGTCTGTAGTTCGATGGATTACTCCTACTACCCTTCTTAAACGCTGGTGCGACCTGCGCAATTTTCCAATCTGTAGGTACAGATCTATCGGTGAGCGAGCGGTTGTATATTATTGCTAGGTAGGGAGCTATTGTATCAGCGTAATCTGAAAGGAACCTAATCGGTATACAATCTGGACCTGAAGACTTGCCCGTATCAAGCGATTTGAGTTGCTTCGCAACCCCTAAGGTATCTACTTCTAAGAAACTCATGCTAGCAACTGTTCGTGTTTCAAATTCTAGAATATTCCATTCGTCTTCCCTGGTGAAGGCATTTCGAAAAACTGCGTTCAATAACTCCGCTTTAGCGGCACAGTCGTTGGTAACAGTACCATCGGCACTGCGCAGCGAAGGTATTGACTGCGCCTTGCCGCTTGTGTACTTTACTTCGGATTTTCTACCAAATTTCGAGACAATGTTTCGTTGTGGAACCTATTAAAGGTATCTCGCATTGAAGTCCGTGCCAAATTTCGCGCGTCTGTAAATTTTAGCCAATCTTCGGGGTTTCGCGTTCTTCTGAACTTCGCATGCTTTTTCCGTTGCCTCTGCAACAGCGTTCGGACCTGTTTTGTGTACCACGGGGGACCAGTTCCATCTCTTACCAATTTATGAGGTATAAATCTCTCTGTTGCTACTATATCTTTGAATTTGAGCCACATCTCGTCTACATTTGCATAGTCAGTTCAGGAGGAATGGAGATTGTCTCTTAGGAAGGCTTCTAGTGACACTTTATCGGCTTTTTTAAATAAAATTATTTTGCGTTTGTTTCTGGTGGATTTGGAAGAAACAGTGTTGAGCCTAGCTACAACGACCTTATGATCACTAATCCCTGTATCAGTCATGATGCTCTCTATCTGCTCTGGATTGTTTGTGGCTAAGAGGTCAAGTGCGTTTTCGCAACCATTTACAATTCGCGTGGGTTCGTGGACTAACTGCTCGAAATAATTTTCTGAAAAAGCATCTAGGACAATCTCGAAAGATATTTTCTGCCTACCACCGGTTTTGAACAAGTATTTTTGAAGTCCCCACCAACTATAACCGTATGAGTGGGGTATTTATTTATTACGAGACTCAAATTTTCTCTGAACTGTTCAGCAACTATATCATCGGAGTCTGGGGGTCGGTAGAAGGAGCCTATTATTAACTTAATTCGGCTGTTAAGCATAACCTCCACCCACACCAATTCGCGCGGAGTATCTACTTCGACTTAACTACAAGTTAAACCACTACCGACAGACACAAACACTCCACCACCAATTCTGCCTAATCTATCTTTCGTGAACACCGTCTGAGACTTTCTGCAGAACTTATTTCAGGCTTTAGTCAGCTTTCTGTACCTATAACGATTTCAGCTTCTGTGCTTTCTATTGGCGCTTGAAGCTCAGGGACTTTCCCAGCACAACTACAACAATTTAAAACTACAATTCCGACTGTTCCTTGATCCAAGCACGTCCTGTATTTGCCATGCACCCTTTGAGATTGCAGCCCACCCCGTACTTTCTCAGTGAAAACGGCCACGGAAGTCTCCAAACTTACATAAAAGTCTTAGCATTCTATTTCATAATGGCATAAAAGCCGAAATCTAAGTCGTACAGAAGATAAATATAGTAACACACAGTCAAGAGGCGGTTTACTCTGAAAAATTATTGCATGACTGTGTCTCGACACCATCGGAGAATTCCTTCTCTTCGTCTACTAAATGTTGGCCAGGTTGTAAGTAATATCATTTGTACTGCTGTTTACGTCTTTGGTCTGCACTCAGTCCAAATTCTGTACTAAATCGACTGCTTATATTTTGCAAATCTTATTGTAATGCTTCCTTACTTATGTAGGGGACACCGAAGTCATCACTGAAACTTATTATTTGCCCCATTCGGCCATAACTTCAATCCTTATTCTCAGCCTTATTTTTTTTCGATCTGTATAATTGCTTCTTGGATATACTTCAACAAGTATATCCAAGTGGTAGGATTTATAAGCTTATTAATTATAGCAAATCTTTCTTGATAATTTCTTCTTGAAGTTCCTTCCAGATTCATGTGCATATTGCGAAAGTTGAGTTGGAGAAGGTTTTCTTGTTTATCTCTTTATTTAACTCGATGAAATGCTAATCAGAAGAGCTACAGAGGGGATTGCATCGCAGGTTTGTAGCTTGCTGGATGCACGCAAATCCGTATTCTACATCGCACGGATGGTCGTGGGAAACGCAAGGCAAACCATCATGAGCGAAGGCCAACGCACTGAATATCTAACTCGGATAGACACAGCTATTAAGACTGATACCGTTCAGCAAACCTGTTGGTATCAGTGCATACACTGATGAGGGAAACGTTACGACCATCCCATTAATAAGGTGATGTCTTCTTTTGCGACGCAGTAAAGCAACCTCTCCATGTGGCATTGATCGACGAGTTCTTAATGGCCTTCCGGAGGTATGTGGCTTCAGGTGTCGACGCACAGGTTATGTGGTACCCGTCAACTGTCGGCGCGGAGCTGGCTGTTGACAGCGTTTGGAACCTGACACTGGGTTTAAATTAGGAGGAACTGATGAACAGGAGTTCACTGTCATGCTTCTCAAACGACAGTGACACGATTCTGCTCTTGCGACACGGATGGTGGCCTTACTGGAAGATGCTAACGTCGTCGGGGAAGTCATCAAACTTGAAGGTGTGTAGGTGGGCATGGACCATAGCGCACAGACAATAGTTGCTTGAAGATTTCGATTATTATCACAGCTCCAAAGACGACAAGGTGAAAATCCTCCATGGCATAGTTTTGTCCCCAACATCGCATTTCCGGGCACACAGAACTATTAGTCCCACAAGTGATTCTAATAAATGTCAGCTGAAAAAGGAACTGATGTCACAGCGTTTTCAAACGTGACATGTAACTGGAATTCGGATATCACCGTCGATGCGATCACTGTGTACGTAAGTCATTCGTAACGGTGATGACGGAACGAAACGCATTGCGATCTGAGAGGACTTCGCCACGTAACTGTTTTGCTGTTGCTGTTCCCGGAGCTGCGGGCCGCACAGGTACTGGTGGACTTAATGCAGGATCCGGCACCCTGCGCTGCCACACAGACATGGCGGCGCTCGGTGGCTGCGGTAAACTCGCCCAAGTTTCGCAGTTTGCCAGGAAGGAGGGAAGGGAGCGCCCCGCTTCTGCTGCCGGCATAAGCAGCAAATGAGTTCGCCGGCAACTCAGCTAACAGCCCGCGCTTGCACACACCACACCGCACCACACCACCCCACGCTTCCACGTGCCCGCTCCGCCCTCATCCGCCACACCGCAGTTCCGCCAACTCTTCCAGGATGTCTACAATGTGCTCCAAAACTAGTCTCTGTAGAAACAGTTCTACCGAGGTTCCTGTACCCAGCCGCTCCTTCTTCTGCCTTTGTCCCGCATCGACACAGGGTCGGCAGGGTTATTAACGTATTTGCCAAGTTTAAGGGTTGGCTGCTCTTCCTGTAACCAACCCCGATACCCCCCAACTGTCTGGTTTATTGTGGCTCGTGTGAAAGTCAGCGAATCGTGTAACTAAACTGGGACATCGGTACCAGACCGGTATTAACCCACTTGGATGTCGAAAATCACCTAAAAACCGCACCCAGTCTGCCCAGCACACCGACATTGTAGCTTACCTTGAGGAGTCGATCCGCGGTCGTCGAACCCCACGCTCCCGCCGTCCCGGAGGCGCTACTTTAACAAGCAAAGCTATCCAGGGCGGCCTCGTGTACCCTGTCACTTGCCAGTTGCCTTATACGTTAGGGGTTTCAAGTGCTGTAGCTGTATTGTGCTAGTGCTTGCTGATTCCGTAACCTGCGGTCCGAGATCCACTTTGGAAAGCTCAGTCACATCTGGTCTCAACCTATTCTACCACAACGGAAATAATCAATACTCTGCGTGCACCACTTCAAACAATACCAGCTGAAACTATACACAACATCACCCCAATGTTGTGCATCCCTTCAAACGTATCCGGCAGCTCGCCAGTATCGGTCATAAAGTCTAGAGTCCAGCAAGGCGAGTCTTTTTCGAATTGTATCTGGACACAAGGTCTAGAGGTAGCGTTTCTGAGTGGCACTCAAAACGCTTTTGGTCCCAGCACTGCTTAAGGTTTAAGTAAAACTCATCAGCAATGGAGGCCGAAGAGTTCCCGCATGAGAAGTCACCTTCATTCTGCCAACGGTCTTGTCAAAGAGGGCGGAGGAGCGGACAGAAGTTCAGGGCACTACTTTTCCCTTAGGACGGGAAAAAATCAGAAACATCAGCAATGATCAACAGAACAGAACAGATAGCAACGGAAACCGCTGCATTAAAGACACATGTCGTGTATCTACACGACATCTGGCCCATAACTGAATAATTCTTCTCTTCATGGCAATGAGTTCCGGGTTAGTTTTCCATTCGGATCTCCGAAAGGGCACTGCCAAAGGGGAGGTAGCCATGACAAAAGATCGAATAGCCAGAGAAAAGATAACATTCTAGGGGTTGAGGTACGAACTGTCACAAGTTTGTACTTGGTAGGGAAGCTATAAAATCTGCGGAGTCTAGGTATAGTGGGCATCAGTGAGGTTAGGTGAAAAAAATAGCAGGATTTCTGCTCCGTTATGAATAGGAAAGTAGGACAGAGAATGAGGTACTGTGAACAGTTCAGCGATAAAGTTGTTCTCGTCAGAATCGACACCAAACCAACACTCACAATAATAGTCCAGGTACACATCCCGACGTCGCAAGCCGAAGATAGAGAAAGGTTAAGAGGATATTAGGATACTGAAAGAGTAACACAGTACGTAAAGGTAGAGTCCTTCGTTTCTTGGTCTATGTAATCTTGTATAGTTCTTAACTCCTCTTAGAGGAGCGCCGGCCGTTGTGGCCGAGCGGTTCTAGGCGCTTCAGTCTGGAACCGCGCGACCGCTATGGTCGCCGGTTCGAATCCTGCCTCGGGCATGGATGTGTGTGATGTCCTTAGGTTAGTTAGGTTTAAGTAGTTCTATGTTCTAGGGGACTGATGACCTCAGATGTTAAGCCCCAAAGTGCTCAGAGCCATTTGATTTTTGATCTTAGAGGAGTGTCGCCTGATTTCTACTTTCTCGCTTTGTAGTAGTTATCCAAGTGCAAATAGCAATGTGTGTGTGGGGGGGGGGGGGGTGGGTGGGGTGTCCATTACCTTATTAACTTTGACTTCTCTGTCTTTTATAATTTTATTTCCTAGTGTTCTATTGATTGTTCCGCATATCATTTGATATTTCTGCAGTTTCTTGTCAATGTCGAGCTCACTCTGATAGCTTATAATATTACCGAGGTAATTGAAGTGACTAAATTGTTCAATGGGTTTGTTTCCTATTATGATCTTAGTTCTCTCAGCGGTTTTTTCCCATTGAAAGCAATTTTTTTCGAATGGATATTTTCATATTATTCTTTAGAAATCTGGTTCTGTCTGTAGATGGATCTTAATACCTAAGTCTCGCTATCTTGTACAACTGCAAGATAGTCTGTGAAAAGCGTCGTACTAAAAATATGTTACCACAATCTCAAGCCCGGATCAATTTGTTGTTTCCATGTTTCACTCATATCGTCAATGTATATATCAGAAAGTGTGGGTAATAAGCTACACCGTATTCGAACCCCATGGTTTATGAGTATATCTTCTTATATCGCGTGGTTAGATTTTATTCGTATTTGTGGACTGTTATATAGGCTTTCTGTTACCTATATTGTTTGCTGAAGAAAACCAATCCTGTGTAATATGTTCCATAAGATATTACTATCTACATTGTCGAAGGCTTTTCTCTAAGCCTTCGTTTCTATAATTTGTTTAACGGTGAAAACCTTGTCAGAACTGCATCTTGTTTTCCTGAAACGACTGTTTTCTTCACATAACAGATTTTCAGTGATAATTTGTAGACGTTGATTTATTTTCTTGGCTTAAATCTTGCACGCTTAGTCCGATAATGTTGTACCATGATAACTTTTGCATTCATTTCGTTTACTTTTATTACAAGATTGAAATGATATCTGCAGCTGTCCATGTTTTTTGGATTTGACACTCAGCCATTTCTTGGGGAGGGGAGGGGCCTTCCTGTAAAGCTTGGTTTTCATTACACCAAAGCTGTTTATAATGAGGAATCCATCTATATTCTGGTATTATATTTAGGTTTGTTGTCTTTTCCAGTTTCATTTAAATGCTTTGTCTTCTTCTAAGCTATGGACTGTGTTCCAAGGATATCATGTGCATTTCTACTTATAAAGTTATTCCACAGTTCTTCATTTGTATTTCAGACAATTGATTTTATTTTATTTGTTTTTTTCTTTGTATTCTTGTTTCGCAGATTCTGTTTTGGCCCTTAAATATATCTGATACGCTCGTTTCTTTTCCTCAGCTGCTTTTGGAATATCTTCACTCCTCACTCTCCCCTCTTACTTCTTTTCTTATTCTTTCCTCCTAGTGATTCATTTGCGGCCTGACAGTACATATCTCTATATTTCCCTATTCACTTTGTGAACTATTACTTGTGTCTGTCTGGTTTACGCAAATATTCATTCCGAACTTCACTAATTCCCACTATATCTAACTGTAACCTATCCATTTCCCTTTTTAAATTTTCTAACCTAACTACCCGATTAAGGGAACTGACATTCCACGCTCAGATACGTAGAACGCCAGTTTTCTTTCTCCTGATAACGACGTCCTCCTGAGTAGTCCCCGTCCAGAGATTGGAAAGGGGGACTATTTTACCTCCAAAATATTTTACCCAAGAGGACGTCCTCATCATTTAGCTATACAGTAAAGCTCCATGCCCTCGGGAAAAATTACGGCTGTAGTTTCCCCTTGCTTTCCCAGATCAGTCAGTCATCCAGACTGTTGCCCCAGCAACTACTGAAAAGGCTGCTGCCCCTCTTTCAGGAACCACACGTTTGTCTGGCCTCTCAACAGATACCCCTCCGTTGTGGTTGCACCTACGGTATGGCTATCTGTATCGCGGAGGCACGCAAGCCTCCCCACCAACGGCAAGGTTCATATCGCTTTTAAATTAATTACTTTTTGTAATCTGAGTTGTAACGTTCTATAAATACTTCCTCTACTCTAGTTCATCTTATAATGACTTTACATATGCTTCGGACTATTCTACGTAATTTTATAGATTTTTCGTGTTATAATTCTCCAGTTATTTCAGGTTCTTTTTGATATTAGTAAACTAAATGAATTCTTACAAGGGGCCGCTGTGAGCTGCAGAGCGGTGTTCCAAAAGGGCAATACTGGACACAGGAGTGGCACGACGTCGTCTTTTAGGACGATTCCTGGTTCCGCGTCCATCGTCACACCTATGTCGGGGCTACGAGGCGAATAGTCGTAGCTCGATAGCATTCACCATCATGTGGGCGAAGCACATGGTACGACGGTGAGAGATGCTGTTTGGAACAGAATACCAACACCTCTTCTTCGCATACCCGCTAATTTGGACAGCGGCCTCTACATTTTTCACGTGCTATAGCCTCTAGCCGTAATCTATCATCTACTTGTCCAATGCAATTTCTGTTCACAAGATAATGCAAGACCTCATGTTTCCTGTCCATGTAGCGTGGGTCAGTGGATGTTCGACTCTTTCCCCGGCGAAAACTTTCTCCACATCTCCCACACATTGGAAACATTTGGTCATAGACTCTGAAGCACTTGAAGCACTGGTACGCCACCACTTGTCGGCAGCTACGATCATGACTCTGGCACAGAGATGGAGTAACACGGAATTTCGTAATAGTATTTGTCATGAGAGTTCGTCCCAATTCAGGTCGGGTTAGGGACATTTTTCCTGCCAGAGGTGGCAGTTCTATTGAATTACTTTAGCAGCATGTATACCCTCAAACTACGCACAAATTCAATTGTTTATTTTTCGCAATAATCATTATAGACACAATATTCTTCCTGGTTTTGAAATTTTAACCGCTACCAATGCAGTTTAGACCATTGCTTTGTGTCAGCGCTCTCCAAGCACCACTGAATCAACAGAATATTGTAACACACAATACCTTATATTAATTTAATGTTCTAAAATACACATTGTATTGTTATCAGACAAAGGAATTAATCTATTGTGTCCTTCATGACCCGGAATATTTACCTTCAATGGGTCCAATTAATTTTCCTAGTGAAATAATATTCATGGAAAGCAAAAAATGTCAGATTAAATGATTTCACTCGTTTTGTCGAAATGTGTAAGCGGCAGCGAGGTCTTTATCAACATTTTGTTCTAGCACGACGTTGTGAGATATGAATTTCTGAAAAATGGAACTACTAGTTCATCAAATTTTCGATAGGCGACCTCACTGATAAAGCATATCAGTATTTGAGCAGCGCATAAATAGGTCATCAGAAGTGACGAACTATTTCGTGATAGAACATACTGTTTTATTGTTTTCGATTTCTTTGTTTGGCAGTTATCTCTTAGTAACTTGCGAAATTCTTTGTTGAGATATGGTCAATACAGCGAGGTTTCTAGTTTTATTGTGATTGCGAACCATGAATATATTGTCTTTGTTAATTAAGACACAGGATACCATTCACAAGCTGAAAACCACGTCTGACAAAGCAATGTTAGTAACACATATAGAATGGAAAATAATTGAGGCAACGAATATAATCTGTCTTAAATTTCTCGTTACAACAAGACGCTCATAAGGAAAGTATTGTTACATCTTTTTAAAATTGTATACAATCTGAAACTTTTTGCATTGCATTCGACAGCGCAACATGTAGTTACTGCAACTTGTTAGTCTTCTCTAGGGCTAATTGTCACCACAGACTTAACAGTCCCTATATAAACCCATTGATTTTGCTGGTTCAGTATTCTGAACAAGTTAACAAGCAGTACCTGTGCTCAGTTTTTATCTTAATGAGACTGCTGCATGATACAAACACAAATTGGTTAAAAAGGTTTCTTCACAGTTTCTCAGAAAATGGCACCGTTGTTAGACGAGATTTTTCATTCCTTTCTAGGAGTCAAAACCAAAGTCGGAACGCAAGAAAAGTAATATTTTACTGTAACACCATCACTGGCATATTTTGTTTTCCCTAGGAGACTGGAACAAGTAAACACTAGTGGAACTGTGAATTGTGAATTGCATTAGAAGAAGTCAGGTATATGTCTTGACACAGTCTCCACATCTCTCCATATTGGACATCGAACCGGTCGGACTTTGTTTAATTTTCGTAACTATGACTATTATGAGTCGACATAATCTCCAAGTCTCGGCGTGGTCTGTCTACGACGTACAGAACTTGGTTAAGCTTTCTTTGTTAGAAGTACAGGACTTTGATTTCGAAACAATGGCGCACTCTCAAGTGGAGCAATCAGAGAGTCTGTAACAGTTTTTCATAATGTCGTGTGGGTGTGAAAAACCGAGCGGAAAATGTATGTATATTACAAGTGAAGAACTGGTTTAGGTAAGTTTTGCAGTCTGTTGAAAGGCACTTTAGGATGAGCAGAAATGTCTAACCTTTCCCCTTCAGATTGTTGAGAATTTTTCATCAAATCGACCAATGGAAAATGGACAGAACGTCAACAACTTAAGCAGAGCTGCAGGTCACCCACACAGCAACACGTTGATGCATGAGCGTGATACAGGTACAAAACAGAGAATTGAGGCCCCGTGTTTAGCATTTAACATCTTCAGCCGAACACAACATTACGTGTAACGTATAACTAACTGTTGTTGTTGATGTAACCTCTGGTCAAAAAGACTCACAGCATCATTTACATCAGAAGAATTCCGTCATCCTTTTAACATTCAGTTGTCTTGGTGACGTTGACGGTGGTAGTTAATTTCGAAATCATGGAATTTTTTGGATTTAACTTGACATGAACACTCACAAAGCCATGAATTTTATGGAGAATTAATTTGATAAGTTGACTAAGAACATCTTAAGGATCAAATCTGTCGTGAAGATCCTCGGGTGTGACATTGAACAGTTCTTAATTTTTCAGGAGGGTAACTCTAAAAGCGTGTTTGAACGGCATAATCCATTGAAAGAGAGCCAAACTATATATAAATATTTCAGCTTTGATCACAGTTTCGGCGGATGTCGATTGTTGGCAACCATTTGAAGGCTGGTTTTATCATATATCACGAAAATAATGGTAGTATTGATATGAAATCGGTGATTTTTAATAACGGCATTTATCAAGAGATTTTTATTTATGCAGTTACGCTTCATATTGACATTATCAAAAACTTTTTCTAAGCATTTATTCACATGGGTGGATTCTCTTGATTATTTGGATATAAAAGCGGTATATTTTGGACTTTAGTTCACAGTTATAACTACGATGAAGAAACTAAGACAACTTTGGTTCAATGATCCTTTCCGATATTTTACGTGTGGTACAACACAAATTAGACAGTAACAGACTATACTTTGGTTTAAGGTTGATAAGGAAACGCAGTAGTCCTCGTAACTCCATTTCTTATGAGTTCGGTCATCCTTATGTTTTTTACACCTGGTATATATTACCAGGTTGTCTTGAAGGGGATGAGGCCACGGTCGAATTAAAGACCTTGCGATCCTCCCAACAGGTAATGCTAGGTGTCGTACCTCAACAAAAAACTGGTTAGCCTGCTCTGCTACGTGCTGAAGATGGTTTAGTGCACGCACATGGCTATTTCGTAGTCTCGCTGTAACCTTCCCTCTCTCTAATCAGCCATGCAAAATTAAGCTTGACCACATGAGTCCAATCTAATCAGAAAACGTAATCCAAACGGTTCCCAAGTAAATAACTGGTCAGTGGAAAAGTGTACAACAATTTAGTTTTACAAACAACTGACTCAACTGAAAAATTTAAATAATCGTTTTAAAGTGGTGATAATCACTCACAACGAAAATAACGCCAAGTCTTTAGCAACCTACAGCAAATCAGTGATTTTTTTTTAATTTTATTTGCAAAACGGACGTCAATCCAATTGGAAAAATTCTGTTCATTAACTAGTTACATAACAGATTAATAATTATTACGTAACTAATGTGGATGAAGGTGTGTTATGGAAATAGCACACGTGACCAGCTGAAAACTCAATACGCTACGAGATAACAAAAATGTTAGCTATTGTTTCAAATCGTCAAAGAAAAACCAATGTAAAAACGGGAAGATGACGAAATAATCGTTACCGAAATTGTTAAACGGCGAATTTTTTTTGTTACAGTGAAAACTGCGTTATCTCACAGTAACGTTTACCTATCCAGAGTAGTTTCGTTAACTTCCAAAATAAAACTTATAGAATTTCACTTTTCAAATAATTTGAAAATGTATGCATTAAATAAAGCAGTCAATATTCAATCAAGTAACAATGCCAGAAAACGAACCATTAGAAAAAAGCGGAAACACTTTGACAAGGTAATTATGATAGTCAAAACGTAAAAAATTATAGTTTTGTTTTAATCTTTGCCGTGCCAATGTTATTTCATTTTAAATTTACTTTGTATCTCTACTCAAAACTGTCATTAAATGTATTGCGTGTGATGTTTTAACAGAACCAACTAATTAACTCATTGAGCCGTCATGATTTTTCAATAAAAGCTAAACTGATGTAAATTTTTAAATAACATATTTCATTGACAGACTACTGACAACAGGTAGTATTACGTTAGATAAGGTACAGGATCGTCCTCTGTGTAACTATGACTGAGGCTAACGACAGGATTGGGGAGCTAGACTTTTACACATGTGAAATTATTATTCAAAATAAGAGTAACTGAAATTTGTTGAGTACGCCGTACTAAAGTCTAAGCTATTCCGATGTGAACATTCTTATAGGACGTCACTAGCGTTGATGCGAAGGGTCTGGCGTCGGCGACAGTTAGCTCCAGCTACTCCGAGAGCACTGCGTGCTCATAATTAATTCCACATGTGAATAGAAAGCAAGAAATATTCATGTACGTACGTGGCTCAATCACAGGGCATTGCAAAAAATGTTCGAATGTGTGTGAAATCTTATGGGACTTAACTGCTAAGGTCATCAGTCCCTCGGCTTAAACAATAGCTAACCTAAATTATCCTGAGGACAAACACACACACCCATGCGCGAGGGAGGACTCGGACCTCCGCCGGGACCAGCCGCACAGTCCATGACTGCAGCGCGTGAGACCGCTCGGCTAACCCCGCGCGGCTGTTCGGTGTACGGCTCTGGCGCATCGTACCGCAGCAGCAATTTGAGCAGCAGTTGGCATCACGGTGATAAAACGAACTATTACAAATCGCTTACACCAAGGACGGTTCCGAGCCAGACGCCCTGTAACGTACACTCCACTGACCCCAAACCACCGCCATTTACGACTCTAGTGCGTCACCCACTGGAGGGCAGGTGAAGGTCTTTTGTACTTTATGATGAAAAACGTGTCTCCCTTACTGCCGATGAGGGCCGTGTGTTGGTTAGAAGTGGGCCAGTTCAGGCCCTGAAACAGACCTGTCAGAATGACAGGCACAATAGACCTACATCTGGAGTTATTGTCTGCGGTGCGATTTTGCAAGACAGCTGGAGCACTCTCTTGGTTATCCCACAAAAACACTGAGTGCGAAGTTCGACAAGTTGTGCTGCGATTCACGAGCAGCATTCCAGGGGTATTTTGCAACAGGATAATACTCGCGCACATACCGCTGTTGTAGCCCAACAACCTCTACAAAGTGTCGAAATGTTGCCTTCTTCTGCTCAGTCATGACACCTGCCTCCAGTCGATCACATATGAACGATCATGGGACAACTCTAGCGTCATTTGCAAACAGTATTAACCGTCGCTCTACTGAGCGACATAGTGCAAGAGGCATGGAACTCTAGCCCACGAACAGGCCTCTGGCACCTATGCAACACAATACTTGCACGTTTGCATGGTTGCTGTTCAACCGGTTATTAATGCGCAAGCATTTCATCATTCCAGTGGTTTCTATCGTGCTTACTTTAAACTGTGATCTTGCAATTTTAATCACTTGAATATGTTATCTACACAAATGTATTACAGAAATTTCATTTCCCTAAATTAATCATCTTTTGGCGTTGCTATTTTTTCCGTTAGTGTAATTAGGATAATCGCAGCTGCGGATCTGCATCTTGAAAAAGAGAAAACCGCTTCAGCTATATGACAATCCTTTTTAATGGCCTCATGATCAGTTTTGTGGCATCACGACGAGATCTTGAGGTAGTCATCTACATAAAAACTCATAACTCTTTTGTATACCCTATAGTATTAGTACTCAGTCTTAAAATAAGCCTCTAACAGCGGGTACTCACGTATGTCAAGTGATAAGACGAGCAACATTGGGATTATATGGAAGATCTTAGGTTCGTCGTCTATTGTAGATGTCAGGATATTAGCAGATGGGCATCCTGGGTGTTTTTCCTACATATAAAATGATAAATAAAAAATAAAAAGAATAGAGGGAAAGAAACGGGTTGTATTCCCAAGAACTTCCACTAACAGATAAAGTGTTAATGAAAATGGCTACAGCAGCGCAGTGAAGTGTACATGGTAAGGAAAGAGCATTTCACCCTCAGTAGGAAGGACCGGTGGGGTGGACACGTGCAGATGGTAAGGAAGCTGGCGGGCAAGAGAGCGATCCACTGTTGCGGCCGCTACCTCGCCGGCCCTTTCGCGTACCTCACGTGACGGCACCCGGTTCTCCCATTGGCGGGTTTGTGGCAGAAAGACGGCGTCTCTCGCTCAGCAGTACCGTGGTGGCGCCCCTAGCCCAGCGTAATAGCGTGGGAACCAGCCACAAGCACTGCGGAGCAGTTTACGTAACTGCTCGCGCCACTGCCTGAAGCTAAGTTAAAATGGTGGAAGTAGAATACAATAAATTTCTTTTGTCATCTTCACCCGTTACCATGTAAATTCATTCCATGAGAGCCGGTCACGGTCTGTGATTGTTACAATGGTTGACACCAATCAGTCTTAACGACCAATTTAAAACATGAAAAGTTTTTTTTTTACGTACATGGAAGGCGGCCGGCATTTATTGTTTTTTTTTATTTGAAGTAGGGGTCTTAAGACTAATGGAAGGATGAATTCTCATTTTAAAAAACTGTACATGAAATATGGAATAGGACATGGTAAAAATATTGTGTTTTTACTTTACAGTATCATGATCCATTGGTGTCACTGGAGCCGTTCAGAATTAGAAGTATCTGGTCTTTTTCTACACACTTTGCAAAGCCGTCGGAGTCGGTGCAGCGGCCGCTAGTTGACCGCGTGCTTGGGGCCAAGACGGCGGTGGGCGCAGTGGCGGCGACCAGCCGGGCTGCAGCTGGCCCGTAGTGCATGGTCACCCGGGCGCCGTAATGTGGACCGGGAATCAGATGGTTTGAGGGCCGGCTCACCGAATGAGAGCATGTCGAGTACCAGCGACTGCAGCACTCGCTGGTGGGAATGGCATCAGCGGAGGCTCAAGTGACTCTCAATAACAGGAGGTAAATAACACTAAGTGATAGATACGAATACAGACTGTCAGAGGGGTAATTGGCAATTGAAGAAACCAAGTATCAAACTTTTTCATTACGAACTGCTTTCCCATAAACTGTTTTTAACAAATTTTCTTAAAATTTGAGAGGACAGTTGTACAAAAGTTTGTAGCTTAATCCGTTGGGAACGCCATGTCTATGAAATAGTGTGACTCATGAAACGTTACCCATGGTATTCACAGCCTGGCTGGGGATCTGATATAACCTATGGAGGGGCTCCGGGATTTATAGTAGCCCTATTTATACACACATCAAAAAAAGTTTTTCATCACTTCGGTTCCGAGAGATCCGGAACCTGTACAGAAAATTGGAATAGAGATCAACATAAACGACATATCCACCCTTCTTATTGCTCATGAAAACCACGAATTTCATGTTGTACCACCACACAGCGAGACCTTCAGTGGTGGTGGTCCAGATTGCTGTACACACTGTTACCTCTAATACCCAGTAGCACGTCTTCTTTCACTCATGCATGCCTGTATTCGCCGTGGCATACTATCCACAAGTTCATCAAGGCACTGTTGGTCCAGATTGTTCCACGCCTCAACGGGGATTCGGCGTAGATCCCTTAGAGTGGTCAGCGGATCACGTCGTCCATAAACTGCCCTTTTCTATCTATCTCAGGCATGTTCGATAAGGTTCATATCTGGAGAACATGCTGACCACTCTGTTCGAGCGATGCCGTTATCCTGAAGGAAGTCATACACAATATGGGCACGATGGGGGCGCGAATTGTAGTCCATGAAGACGAATGCCTCGCCAACATTCTGCCGATATGGTTGCATTATCGGTCGGAGGATGACATTCACGTGTCGTACATCTGTTACGGCGCCTTCCGTGACCACCAGTGGCGTACGTCGGCCCCACATAATGCCACCCCAAAACAGCAAGGAACGTCCGTTTTGCTGTCCTCCCTGGACAGTGTCTCTAAAGCGTTCAGACTGACCTGGTTGTCTCCAAACACGACTCCGGCGATTGGCTGGTTGAAGGCATATGCAACACTAACCGGTGAAGAGAACGTAATGCCAATCCTGAGCCGTCCATTCGGCATGTTGTTGGCCCTATCTGATACGCGCAGCATGGCGTCGTGGTTGCAAAGATGGACTTCGCCATTTACGTCGGGAGTGAAGTTGCGCGTCATGCACCCTATTGCACACAGTTTGAGGCATAACACGACGTCCTGTGTCTGCACGAAAAGCATTATTCAACATGGTGGTGTTGCTGTCAGGGTTCCTCCTAGCCATAATCCGTAGGTAGCTCTCATCCACTGCAGTAGTAGCCCTTGGGTGGTCTGAACGAGGCATGTCATCGACAGTTCCGGTCTCTCTGTTTCTCCTCCAGGTCCGAACCACTTCGTTCACTCCAAGACGCCTGAACACTTCCCTTGTTGAGAGCCCTTCCTGGCACAAAGTAAAAATTCGGAGGAAGGGGGGGGGGGGGGAGAGGGCGATCGAATTGCGGTACTGACCGTCTAGGCATTGTTGAACTACAGACGACATGAGCCGTGTACCTCGTTCCTGGTGGAATGACAGGAACTGATCGGCTGTTGGACCCCCTCCGTCTAACAGACGCTGCACATGCATGGTTGTTTACATATTTCGGCGGGTTTAGTTACATCTCTGAAGAGTCAAAGGGACTGTGTCTGTGCTACAGTATGCACAGTCAACGTCTATCTCCAGGAGTTCTGGGAACCGGGGTGATGCAAAACTTTTTTTCATGTGTGTACAAAATCCATACAGTGATGCCAGTGACCAGTAGAACTACAAGCACAGACGTAACGCTTGAAATGACGACTAGAATAATTCTGAGTGTGTCATTCAGCAATTTGCGCAATAGGAAACGAATTGAAGAAAGAATACAGTTTCGTGACACCCAGCAAGAAGTAAAACTGTATTTCTACCGCTTAAGGTTAGGTACTCGTTACCGAAGTGCAAAGCGCTCGCTCCCTTTTTTTAAACTCTTTACTTTCTGACAGACGTTTGGCTAATTAATTAGGACATTGTTGGCACCTTACGGCAAGACCTGAGTAAGGGAAATGGATCATTGTAGCAAGAGAGCAGCGATACATAGGTATAATGTGGCTGGAAAAGAATGTAATAAACACGGCAATAGAGTAAGTAATGGAAGCGGGAGAGTCAAAAGATTAACTGCAGCAGCTTGCGGTCATGGGTGCCCATTGGCAGTTCCACCAGAACGGACGCACGTGCACCGTGCCCCGTCAGTAACGTAAATAACTGCGCCGTCAGTAACGGTCCAGGCTCACTCGGTCCACCATAGAAATCAGTAGTTGTGTAGTCTCCCGTCGCTTACGGGTTTCGGCGCTTCCGTTTGCCTAATGGCGTGGTGGCGTGGCCACTAAGCGAGTTCTTCGCAAGTCGCTGTGTTTTATTTTGGCATAAGAGATCGACCTTGTGGTGTCAGCGAGACAGTGACGTCATCGAGATACGCTAGACACATAGGCGTTAAACCTCTCAATAAGAAGTCGGCAAACCTTCGAAAAGTGGCACACGCATTTCTTAGACCACAAGGTATTCTGAAGTATTGATACAATCCAGATGGGACCACAAAAGCACTTTTAGATCTAATGCTTTCTATTCCAGTCTTTGATCACATTATCAATTCTTTAGACGATGACCTGTTTCAGTCCGTAATGACCATCGTCAGATCTGTTTTACACCATGTCCTAAAGTGATGGTGTAAAAAAGACCTGAGGATGGTCATTACGGGCTGAAACCGGTCATAGTCTAAAGAATTGATATTGTGATCAAAGACTGGAATAAAAAACATTTGACAGTATTGGATCACTGTTTGTATACGCGACTTCGTCGCAGTTGGTGAAACTCTTAGGAGTGTCTAGTGGTGCAATCGGAATCTGATGATATCCGGAATGCATGTCCAGGGTGGTAAAGTACTTGCAATTTACTAACCTGTCTATGGTGGCGTCGGTACATGGCAGAGGGTAAATGTCCGTTTTGGTAAACTTGTTTACCGCTCTCAAAACACCTTGATTTTTTGGCAGGATTACAATTGGACTGGCCCAAGGACTTGCAGAGGGTTAAATTATCCCTGCACCCAATTGCTGCTGAATCGTATCTTCAACAATAGATTGTAACTGATGGAGTAATCGATACTGCTTCTGCGCTGTTACTCTAGTGTCTCCCGCGGGCAGTTGCTGGCAAGTATTGCCTTGCCTCGAACAACGACGCGTATTCTTCTAAAACTGGATGCGAAAGATTTTGCCCTACCTCTGTCAAATGTGCCAACTTCTCTTTCAACTGACTTCTTATCGAACGTGCCAATGCGCAAATTATCCTCGCAGGCGACTGCTTGCGTCTTTTCTCTTGATGCTGTTTCAGGCTCGAAACTTCTTCGCCACGTGGGGGTCCCCTTTTACTTCAGGTGTACTGAGACCTCACTTGACATGGATTTTCATAATGTCGAGAAAGTAATTCTGGGAAGCAAGTCGACTAGGAAGTCAGATCTTGGCGGTACCCGATCTTCGACTTCAATCCAGAGAAATTTTCCCTTACCAGCGCTGATTGTTACAGGTGTGACAGTTTTAAACGCTCATTTACGCGGTTCAGTTGGAACCTATGAGGCAGGCCTCCCATCACAAGTTCCTTGCGAATAAGACACACGCTCACTGTCCGGGCAGTGTTGTGTATCACTGAACCGAACAATTCGCTTCCTATAACCTATCACAGCCTGATACGGTAATAGGAAATCGTTCCCCATGATGATACCAAAATCCTGTCAGTGCTTCCTCACTCCTTCCATGTCAAAGACATTCTGTTTCCCTTCAATGTGCAAATGTGTAATACAAGTGCCTGCACGAATATTCATTTCGTCTCGATGTCCACTTATATTGGGGAATGGTGGTTTTAGCACACGCTTTTTATTATTGTAAACAAAAAGAACACTAATCTGAGCTCCGGTATCCACAAGAATTTTAACTGTCTTCCCTCCGTGCTTCCCCTCTAAAACTAAATTTGTCTCTTCAGTGGATTCTCCCCTTTTTATAGGTTTCATGTACTTCATTGGGGAGGAGTGTGAGTGGCAGAACCTGCCCCACACTCGTTTCCCCGTGGAGCAGTACTCCTGGTTTTGATTATTATTTTTGTTGTCTGCTGGCACGTTCCTCTTGGGGAGATTCGGCCACTTATTTTGCGGGCAACGATCCTCTTCGTGTCCGACTGTATTGCACTTCTGACAACAGGAAGCTCAACAGCGCTCGTCCGTATGGATGGGCTTGGCTCAAATGGCTCTGAGCACTATGGGACTTAACTTCTAAGGTCATCAGTCCCCGAGAACTTAGAACTACTTAAACCTAACTAACCTAAGGACATCAACACATCCATGCCCGAGGCCGGATTCGAACCTGCGACCGTAGCGGTCGCGCGGTTCCAGGCTGATGCGCCTAGAACCACTCGGCCACTCCGGCCGGCTATGGATTGGCTTCCCGCATCTCTGGCAATTCGTGTCATCAATGAACACATGCCGCGCGGAGGTGGATACAAATCTTCCCGCTGCCTCGTGTAATAGAGCAAGTCTGATTGCTTCATGCAAGGAGGTGATATGTGGATTGATTCCTCGAGTGAATACGATTGCTCTTGTTTCAGTTTCTTCCATTAACATTTCATTACGTTTATGATCGCCTCATAGAATGTATGTGCGACAAGATACTGCCCAAATTCTGCCTGCAAATTCTTCAAAGTCCTCTCCACTTTTCTGTCTAAGGGTGGACAACCGATCACCGTAATAGCTAACCCTACGCTTGTCGGAATAGCGCTCTGCTAACCCTTTGTCAAGAATTCAAAAGTGGGTGCTTCCCACAACGCGTCTAGCGATTCAATAGAAGTTCGCGCATCGCTCGAAAGCTACACATTCGTGACATCTAACAAATTATGGTCTGGGAATGCCCTTATGCGTTCCATGTGCCTGACATTTCGCAAAGCTACTGTTACACTTTTGCTTGGCTTCCCAGCAGAAGAAGGTACAAAATTTACGGCTTAAAGCGTGCTGACTATCTGGTACTACTTTCTCTGTTTCAGCTCTAAGGGCTCTTTAACTGCCCACAGTCACCGCATTTTCGGCAGCTCTCGCTTCATGTCCGCAAGGTATCGCGTTAAGCCGGCCTTGTAGGTCTACTTTTTCAAGTGACAGGATGTTTATCTGATGTTGCACTATCGTAATGCGATCAGGCTCGTTCGGGGCCGCAGTTGCAGCATACGGAGTTGAAAAAGCCGCACGTCTTCAGCGAGCCAGACAAAACAGAAAGAGTGCAGTAGTTGACTGAATATTTTCAAATGATACACCAGTGGCCACACGATGCATTTAAACCACTGTGAGAAGCAGTTGTGGCTATGGGTCCAGGGGGTTCTGTGATGTTTAATCTACGTCTTGTAACCTCTATGCCAAAAGTATGGTGTGATGTTTATGTCTAACAAAGAACAGTTATGTCAAGTGCTGTGCTGACTGCGTATCTGATTACGCGTATCTGCATATTTACCAAACCATGTTTTAAGCAATCTGTTTATTAGCAAGAAAGCAATACCAGTAAACCCAAACTGATTGAAACTTGTGCGCGAAAATGAGAAATTAGAGGTAAGTACATTCAGATCTTACTCCGGCCCCGTAAATTTGAACAAGTACAAAACTGATCCCTGTGTGGAAATAAATTTCTTACCACGTATTGGTGTCGCCCTGGATAAAGCGTTGTTCTACCCTCAGCACTACTAAACTAGCTATGTTGCAAAACCCTAAATGCAAGATACACTCCTGGAAATGGAAAAAAGAACACATTGACACCGGTGTGTCAGACCCACCATACTTGCTCCGGACACTGCGAGAGGGCTGTACAAGCAATGATCACACGCACGGCACAGCGGACACACCAGGAACCGCGGTGTTGGCCGTCGAATGGCGCTAGCTGCGCAGCATTTGTGCACCGCCGCCGTCAGTGTCAGCCAGTTTGCCGTGGCATACGGATCTCCATCGCAGTCTTTAACACTGGTAGCATGTCGCGACAGCGTGGACGTGAACCGTATGTGCAGTTGACGGACTTTGAGCGAGGGCGTATAGTGGGCATGCGGGAGGCCGGGTGGACGTACCGCCGAATTGCTCAACACGTGGGGCGTGAGGTCTCCACAGTACATCGATGTTGTCGCCAGTGGTCGGCGGAAGGTGCACGTGCCCGTCGACCTGGGACCGGACTGCAGCGACGCACGGATGCACGCCAAGACCGTAGGATCCTACGCAGTGCCGTAGGGGACCGCACCGCCACTTCCCAGCAAATTAGGGACACTGTTGCTCCTGGGGTATCGGCAAGGACCATTCGCAACCGTCTCCATGAAGCTGGGCTACGGTCCCGCACACCGTTAGGCCGTCTTCCGCTCACGCCCCAACATCCTGCAGCCCGCCTCCAGTGGTGTCGCGACAGGCGTGAATGGAGGGACGAATGGAGACGTGTCGTCTTCAGCGATGAGAGTCGCTTCTGCCTTGGTGCCAATGATGGTCGTATGCGTGTTTGGCGCCGTGCAGGTGAGCGCCACAATCAGGACTGCATACGACCGAGGCACACAGGGCCAACACCCGGCATCATGGTGTGGGGAGCGATCTCCTACACTGGCCGTACACCACTGGTGATCGTCGAGGGGACACTGAATAGTGCACGGTACATCCAAACCGTCATCGAACCCATCGTTCTACCATTCCTAGACCGGCAAGGGAACTTGCTGTTCCAACAGGACAATGCACGTCCGCATGTATCCCGTGCCACCCAACGTGCTCTAGAAGGTGTAAGTCAACTACCCTGGCCAGCAAGATCTCCGGATCTGTCCCCCATTGAGCATGTTTGGGACTGGATGAAGCGTCGTCTCACGCGGTCTGCACGTCCAGCACGAACTCTGGTCCAACTGAGGCGCCAGGTGGAAATGGCATGGCAAGCCGTTCCACAGGACTACATCCAGCATCTCTACGATCGTCTCCATGGGAGAATAGCAGCCTGCATTGCTGCGAAAGGTGGATATACACTGTACTAGTGCCGACATTGTGCATACTCTGTTGCCTGTGTCCATGTGCCTGTGGTTCTGTCAGTGTGATCATGTGATGTATCTGACCCCAGGAATGTGTCAATAAAGTTTCCCCTTCCTGCGACAATGAATTCACGGTGTTCTTATTTCAATTTCCGGGAGTGTATTTGACTGAGACACCACTGGGGATTGAGATGCGGAACATGACTGAGGGGAGTGAGGAATGAGAAGATTCTGGACAGAATCGGAGAGGAAAGGTGTTTGTGGAAAACAGTGACAAGGAGAAGAGACCGGACGATAGGACATCTGCAAAGACATCAGGGAATGACTTCTATGGTACTAGAGTGGAGGGAGCTGTAGGAGGCAGAAACAGTAAACGAAAACTGAGACTGGAATACATTCAGCAAATGATTGAGGACGTAGCTTGCAAGTTCTACTCTGGAATGAAGAGCTAGGCACAGGAGACGAATTCGTGGCGGGTCGCATCAAACCAGTCAGAAAACTGATGACTCAAAAACAAAGGAAAAAAAGACCATGGCAGCAGACGACCAAGACGAGTGCCTCTGCTAACAGCACGACGTCGCCTGCAGAGCGTCTACTGCGCTAATGAACACATGTCCATGAGTCCCTTTACGACTGGAAAACGGTGGCCTGCTGCGATACTCCCCCACTAAGCTGTGAACCCAAGCTGTCAACAAGGCACTGTGAAAGCTGCTGGTGGCTCCATTGTGGTGTGTACTGTGTTTACATACAAAACACTGCGTCCTCTAGTCCAGATGAACCGGTCGTTGACTGGCAGTCGTTACGTTCGGTTACTTGGAGACCTTTTGACGCCATTCATGGGCTTCATGTTTCCAATCGACGCTGTACTGTCACCGGGCACAGGTGTTCGCCTTTGGTTTGAGGAGCGTTCTGCACAATTAGAAGGAATGATTTAGCGACAGAAATCGCCCCCATCAAACATTTATGGGACATTATAGAGAGATCAGTTGGTGCACCGGATCCTGCACCAGCAACATTTTCGCAGCTATGGACGGCTATAGAGGCAACATGGCTCGATATTTCTGCAGGGGACTTCCAACTACATTTGCATCTAGTGGGATGTAGTAAGTAGCCAACCTATGACTCTGGAGAAGAAGGTTACTATGAATGAGATTTTTCACATTGCAGCGGAGTGTGAGCTGATACGAAACTTCCAGTACCTCGTCTCACACAGTTTTAATCTGCCAGAAAGCTTCATATCAGCGAACACTCCACCTCACAGTGAAAATCTCATTCTGGATACAACACCCAGGCTGTGGCTAAGCCATGTCTCCGCAGTATCCTGTCTTCTAGGAGTATTAGTTCTGCAAGGTTCGCAGAAGAGCTTCTGTGAAGTTTGGAAAATCAATATCATGCAAGAAGTCGTTTCCGAAGAGGTAGGTTCCTTTCCGTCATATAATGTGTATAACAACGTTGTTATCGGCGGCAGGGGTTGCTGCATCTTAACCAGGGATGGATTAGAGTTACAGGACGTAGAAAAAGAGCCGGGAGGACGCATCGTCAAAGGCGTTCTGCATGGGGTAACCCTTTTAAATCTCTACGCTCCCTCCGGTTCAAATAACAGAGCAGCAAGAGCAAAGTTTTTCTGCAGATGTTCCGTGTTATCAGAGGCAGAAGGAAGGCGAGATCATCATCGTAGGAGGTTTTAATTCCGTCCTCAGGGCTATTGATTCGAAAGACGCAACACCCTTCTGTGGCCCCCTGCAAAACATGATCACCGGCCCAGAACATGAAAGATCCGCTTGAGCGCCGTGCCACCACACGTACTCACTATACGTATGTCTCGGCTGCGGTGACCTCCAGGTTTGACCGAGTCTATATAACAGCGGGCACAGCCACGCAAGATTACGACGTAATTGCTGTGAGCTTTCCCACCATCACGCTGTATTAGCTAGCATACAAGGTTTCTCACGTCACAAAATACTTTTTAGAGGTTCCTGGAAACTAAAGTGTACCCTGCTCCACATGCTATGAGTCAAAATAGAGTTTCGAGCCCGTTACAGATCGTGGATTAGTCGGAAACGTTTCTTTCATAACGCTAATGAGTGGTGGATGACCCTTGTAAAACCTGGTATCCATAAACTATCAATGTCACCTACAGCATTAATCTTAACAGGAGAAATAACATCGATACTACTACCTAATCACTCGTGAACTGCAAACAAAAGTAGACTACGGGGAGGATCGAGTAAGTGATTTTAAAAAACTCAAAACAGGAATATTAGAACTGCAGGAACAGGAAGGGACTATTCTCACCTGCAAGGTTCAAAAATGGGTCTGAGCACTATGGGACCTAACTTCTGAGGTCATCAGTCCCCTAGAACTTAGAACTACATAAACCTAACTAACCTAAGGACGTCACACACGTCCATGCCCGAGGCAGGATTCGAACCTGCGACCGTAGCGGTCGCGCGGTTCCAGACTGTAGCGCCTAGAACCGCTCGGCCACTTCGGCCGGCTCCACCTCCAAAGATTACGGTCGTATACCAGATGAGAAATGGAGTCTTTACCATCTCACACGAGAGCGGAAAAGGTGCAACCAGAAGTTTCTCACTAATATACTGTATCCATATGGGGACGAATTTATTACTCGTGTAGGGATCGCTGAACATTTCCAATGAGTGTATAGAGTACAGCCATCTGATGCTCTCAGAACAGCGTGTCTGCTACGTAACTGTACGTCCTCTCTAACAAACGAAATACCCAGTTGTTGTCCGCACCAATCACTGAAGAAGAAATTGAAGATGTTCTCAAAGGCTTGCGAAAGTACAGGAGTCCAGGAGCAGATGGTATCCCCTATGAATTTTCAGATCCTTGTGGCCAATTATTAAGAAAGAGTTCATGGAAGTCATGAGGGAGAAACAGCGATTCAGACGCCTCTGCTCTGAAAAGCAACCAGGAATTATCTTGTTTGTTCCCAAGAAACCGATTCCACGGCGGATAACGGAATTCTGGCCGATTACATTGTTAGGTGCTGAGTCGAAAATACTTTCTTGTGTCGTAGCGGTACGGCTACAGCAAACCCAGACGTCCTCGGACCAGAACAGACGTGTACCGTGCCTAACAAAAGTATTATCGATGGCATTTGTTCCTACTTTCTAGTCATGGCAGCATCCTGCACAACCACTAGGGCTTTTGAGCATATGTTTAGAAAAAGGTTTCGATAATGTCATTCATCAGCATCTCAGACGTGTGCTATAGCATTTCAGGTACCCACCAGAAACAACAGATTTGTTGCTACCGAATCAATACCACCTGGTTTCCAAGGTGCAAACCACCAGGAATTAGGACGACGAATTTCAAACCCAACTATCTGTCCGCCAAGTTTGTCCTTCATTGATAATTCTGTTCGTCGTCTCCTTAGAACCTGTACTTCGTACCATCAGTGAAACACTCCCAGAATTACAAGTGAGCACACAGCGATTCACCGTGAACGCGTACCCCATGATGTTACCCTAATAATTACTTAACTCCAAGACATTGCGGGAATATCATCAATAATGGAAGATTATCACGAAGCAGCAGGGGCGAAGATGAACAACGAAAAAACACAGCTCTTGTGGCTAAGTAAAGATGCTCATTCTATGCCATATTACTTTACCGAATGTGATGAAATGCGGGAGTTAGGAGTGAAATGCCGGAAAAACTTCGACGAGTTAATTGCCGTCAATTTTAAAGGAATGGTCGACAACTTGAGAGGTATTCTTCTAGTGTATAGTACGCGACAATTAAACGTCGTTCAAAGGATCGAATGCGTCAACATGCTAGCCCTACCGAAAATGTGGAATGTTGCTCAAAACGTACCATGCGATCGGAAATATATCGCCCAGGTTTATTTGGAAAGGTCATTTGTTTCGGGTAGCCAGGGATCAACTGATGAAACCACTTACCGAAGGCGGTCTAGCCTTAATAGATTATGAGGCAAAATGTTCAGCCCTTATAGTGAAAAATACGTTGAATACTCTGAAATTGCCAACCAATCGGTCGGACCTACTGAAAGCTGGATGGGGTGTTGCGGGGAATAGAAGTGACAGGAAGATGTCAGCAAGTATAATTCGCGTCTTGCAAACTGCTACATCTGTTTTAGAGCAGACTCCCAATGTTCGGATCTATACTACGAACAACATACAAGAAACCATAGGAAACAACACTCCACGCCCCCCTACCAAACAGACGAAACATAAGATGGTCTGGTCAATGTTTGCGGACAAATCCAATAGTTCACGGTTGCGCTCCGCTGCTTACACGTTTATACACGATTTAATCCCGACAGCTGAACGACGCCACAAAACAAAGCTGACTAATCAACCATGCTGCGCACAGTGTGGATTGATTGACTATGCCATACACCGAACTGTAGGCTGCAACACAATTGTAGATCTATGGAAGTGGATAAAGTTTAAATCGGCGAGATTGTTATCAGCGAATGCTAATAAAATCAACAACAAGAAATTACTATACGTGGACGTTAAAACATTCCCAGCGTGCAGGACAAGATCACTCACTATGTCTTCAACGAGGGAGGAGAGTCAATACGTGACTTTCTTTCAACAACACATCATTCGTGGAAAACAAGCGATTCTGATCAATCCATGGACTAGAGAAAAGTTTTTACCATTTATCCACCTTATCTAAAAGTAACAAGGGCACACAGAGCACGGACCGCAAACCAAAGCTATGAGTCCAAAGAAACCGTCGAGAATGGAACGCGTATCTCGTATGTACTACCAAAACATACCAATTCCTACATGTAAAGAATTTAATAGTCCAGAACTTTAACTGTCTTGTCCCCAGGACAGAGAAAAACAAGAAATATTTACATTTATAAGTTCCTGTGTTTAAACCACAAACCGCAACTGAGTTCCAGTGGATTTCACACTCATATACATATATTGAGGAGTGACTTTAGTTTCATCATACAGCAAGTAAAATTTTTCGTAACCACAATTCAACAATTTTGGAAAAAATAAGGTAGCTTAGATGGTAGAGCACTTGCCCGCGAAAGGCGAAGGTCCCGAGTTCGAGTCCCGGTCCGGCACAAAGTGTTAGTCAACTAGGAAGTGTCATATCAGTGCACACTGCGCTGCAGAGTGAAAATCTCGTTCTGGAAACATCCTCGAGGCTGCGGCTAAGCCATGTCTCTTCAGTATCCTTTCTTCCAGAAGTGTTAGTTCTGCAAGGTTTGTAGAAGAGCTTCTGTGAAATTTGGAAGGTGGGAGATGAGGTATTGGCATAACTGAAGCTGTGACGACAGCTTGTGAGGCATGCTTGGGTAGCTCAGATGGTAGAACACTTGCCCGCAAAAGGCAAAGGTTCTGAGTCCGAGTCTCGGTCCGGCACACTGTTTTAATCTGACAGGAAGTTTCATGGTTACTATCATCTCGTCTTTTTCAGGTGCGCTCTATCCAGTCAGAGAGGCAATGCAAGCAAGAGACTGTGGTTTGCAAACAGACTGTAAAAGACAAAGATCTTTGAGTTACAATTAACTTAACTGCACGTAGCATATCAAAAAAGTATCTCCTTGACTTGGTCTCTAAAATGAAATGTACGCTCTGAAATTTAAAATAACGTTAACAGATCAGAAGAGCAAAGTAGTATATTTTTAAAAAATGTTACCTCCATTATAAATAATGGTACGCATGACTAAATTGGATCTTAGAGATGCCGAAGTCTGAAGACCACAACAACAACAACAACTCTTCATCTCCCAGTACCTACCGCAACCTACATCCTTCTGAACCTGCTTAGTGTATTCATCTCTTGGTCTCCCTCTACGATTTTTATCCTCCACGCTGCTCTCCAATACTAAATTGGTGATCCCTTGATGCCTCAGAACATATCCTACCAACCGATCCCTTCTTCCCGTCAAGTTGTGCCACAAACTTCTCTTCCCCCCAATCCTATTCAATACTTCCTCATTAGTTATGTGATCTATCCATCTAATCTTCAGCATTCTTCTGTAGCACCTCATTTCAAAAGCTTCTATTCTCTTCTTGTTCAAACCATTTATCGTCCATGTTTCACTTCCATACATGGCTACACTCCATACAAATACTTTCAGAAATGACTTCCTGACACTTAAATCTATACTCGATGTTAACAAATTTCTGTTCTTCAGAAACGCTTTCCTTGCCATTGCCAGTTTACATTTTATATCTTCTCTACTTCGACCCTCATCAGTTATTTTGCTCCCCAAATAGCAAAACTCCTTCACTACTTTAAGTGTCTCATTTCCTAATTCTCTCAGCATCACCCGACTTAATTCGACTACATTCCACTATCCTCGTTTTGCTTTTGATGATGTTCATCTTATATCCACCTTTGAAGACACTGTCCATTCCGTTCAACTGCTGTTCCAATCCTTTGCCGTCTCTGACAGAATTACAATATCATCGGCGAACCTCAAAGTTTTTATTTCTTCTCCATGGATTTTAATACCTACTCCAAATTTTCTTTTGTTTCCTTCACTGCTTGCACAATATACAGATTGAATAACATAGGGGATAGGCTACAGCCCTGTCTCACCTCCTTCCCAACCACTGCTTCCCTTTCATGCCCCTCGATTCTTATAACTGCCATCTGGTTTCTGTACAAATTGTAAATAGCCTTTCGCTCCCTGTATTTTACCCTTTCCACCTTCAGAATTTGAAAGAGTATTCCAGTCAACATTGTCAAAAGCTTTCTCTAAGTCTACAAATGCTAGAAACGTAGGTTTGCCCTTCCTTAATCTAGCTTCTAAGATGAGTCATATGGTGAGTATTGCCTCACGTGTTCCTACATTTCTACAGAATCCAAACTGATCTTCCCCGAGGTAAGCTTCTACTAGTTTCTTCATTCTTCTGTAAAGAATTCGCGTTAGTATTTTGCAGCTGTGACTTATTAAACTGATAGTTCAATAATTTTCACATCTGTCAACACCTGCTTTCTTTGGGATTGGAATTATTATATTCTTCTTGAAGTCTGAGGGTATTTCGCCTGTTTCATACATCTTGCTCACCAGATGGTAGAGTTTTGTCAGGACTGGCTCTCCCAAGGCCGTCAGAAGTTCCAATGGAATGTTGGCTACTTCGGGGGCCTTGTTTCGACTCAGGTCTTTCAGTGCTCTGTCAGACTCTTCACGCAGTATCGTACCTCACATTTCATCTTCATCTACATCCTCTTCCATTTCCATAATATTGTCCTCAAGTACATCGCCCTTGTATATACCTTCTATAAACTCCTTCCACCTTTCTGCTTTCCCTTCTTTGCTTAGAACTGGGTTTCCATCTGAGCTCTTGATGTTCATGCAAGTGGTTCTCTTATCTCCAAAGGTCTCTTTAATCTTCCTGTAGGCAGTACCTATCTTACCCCTAGTGAGATAAGCCTCTACTTCCTTACATTTGTCCTCTAGCCATCCCTGCTTAGCCATTTTGCACTTCCTGTCGATCTCATTTTTTAGACGTTTGTACAAATTGCTTCATTTACTGCATTTTTATATTTTCTCCTTTCATCAATTAAATTCAATATATCTTCTGTTACCCAAGGATTTCTACTAGCCCTCGTCTTTTTACCTACTTGATCCTCTACTGCCTTCACTACTTCATACCTCAGAGCTACCCATTCTTTTTCTACTGTATTTCTTTCCCCCATTCCTGTCAAATGCCCCCATATGCTGTCCCTGAAACTCTGTACAGTCTCTGGAAATGTCTTACAATTTAAAACCTGGTTCCTAAATCTCTGTCTTACCATTATATAATCTATCTGATACCTTTTAGTATATCCAGGATTCTACCATGTATACAACCTTCTTTTATGATTCTTGAACCAAGTGTTAGCTATGATTAAGTTATGCTCAGCGCAAAATTCTAACAGATGGCTTCCTCTTTCATTTCTTAGCCCCAATCCATATTCACCTACTATTTCTCCTTCTCTCCCATTTCCAACTCTCGAATTCCAGTCACCCATGACTATTAAATTTTCGTCACCCTTCAGTATCTGACTAATTTCTTTTATTTCATCATACATTTCTTCAATTTCTTCGTCATCTGCAGAGCTAGTTGGCATATAAACTCGTATTACTGTAGTAGGCGTGGGCTTCGTATCTATCTTGACCACAAGAATGCGTTCACTATGCTGTTTGTAGTAGCTTACCCGCATTCCTATTTTCCTATTCATTATTAAACCTACTCCTGCATTACCCCTATTTGATTTTGTGTTTATAACCCTGTAGTCACCTGACCAAAAGTCTTGTTCCTCCTGCCACCGAACTTCAGTAATTCCCACTATATATAACTTTAAATTATCCATTTCCCTTTTTAAATTTTCTAACCTACCTGCCCGATTAAGGGATCTGACATTCCACGCTCCGATCCGTAGAACGCCAGTTTTCTTTCTCCTGATAACGACATCCTCTTGAGTAGCCCCGCCCGGAGATCCGAATGGGGGACTATTTTACCTCGGGAATATTTTACCCAAGAGCACGCGATCATCATTTACCCATACAGTAAAGCTGCATGCCCTCGGGAAAAATTACGGCCGTAGTTTCCCCTTGCTTTCAGCCGTTCGCAGTACCAACACAGAAAGGCCGTTTTGGTTAGTGTTACAAGGCCAGATCAGTCACTCATCCAGACTGTTGCCCTTGCAACTACGGAACAGGCTGCTGCCCCTCTTCAGGAACCACACATTTGTCTGGCCTCTCAACAGATACCCCTCCGTTGTGCCGCTGAGGCACGCAAGCCTCCCCACCAACGGCAAGGTCCATGGTTCATGGGGTGGGGGGGGGGGAGGGAACAACAACAACAACATAAAAAATACAATTTTCTCCCATACCGTATGTGTAGACTTAAGGATTGCCCAAGCACGTACATACCAGTGGAGCAATATAGAGTACAGTAACAACAATAGGTCGGAGTTTCCAGGAAGCAGTACCATAGTTGTGGCAGTTAACCTGGATTGAATTGAACACGTTGTAACTAACCTGTTCCTACGGGTTATTACGTTATTATTGGGAATGTAAATACGTATTGCTTGTGAAGTTAATGTGAGAAGATTATGGTCGCCACCGACTCTATCCATACAACTAATGGAAGGTTTGGTCGAGTCGGAAAATAAATTAATTTGATCACAGACCAAAAACTCACAAAAAAGCGTACGTTGTGATGTCGCTCATAGCGGATACGATGAAATTAATGGTATTGCCCGTGCACTGTTCACGAGAATCAAATATTTAAAATAAAATAGAAAATGCATGAACACTGCGTAAGATCAGCTTCCAGCAACACACCTGAAAATAAGACTTAATCTAAAGCATTTGTTATAAAATACAAGGGGTGACTGATCACTGGACCTGTGCGTAAGGAAACGCGTTGGATGTGCTAACGGGAAAGCTACGAGGTGAGTGGCTTAGGTGCAAAAACGTAATCTCGGAACACAAGAGAAAATTGCAGATAAGATCATTCATTCCTAAGATAAGGATGTGAGGCATGTACACAGTTCCTGATAACATTAATTCCTATAACATTAAAGAAAAGCGTCGATACGTTCACCGCTATGATCTACAACTAAAATCATTGGTATGAATCATTCATACAACTGCTGTTGCCTTATAACTGATCGCAATAACTCGTGAAACGGTACACGTTTCGCAGTACACCCGCGTGCCCACGTGGTTTGTGGAGACGCAATTTCTAGGTATCGTGGACAAGTTGCAACAATATCACATCACACAATCATGAACAGTTAACGTTCTTTAAAACAAACATGAGACCGGACAGTTAGTGATGACGGTAGCCCAACAAAACTCAAATGTTCGACCACGTGGTCGGCTCCCCACGGACGAAAGATACATAAAACAAGGAAAATTTACGAGAAGGCAAAGATATTAATATTTAGAAAAATGAAAGCTTGTACAAGCACAGCTGAAGGCAAACAGACATTCATACAGAAGCGAGTGATCACTTCTTATCGACACCTTTGTGTGGCGCTCTTCCGTTGGATCCAAGTCTGCTACAGAAATTTACCAAAAGAAAAATCTGCCAAAGGTTTGCATTCCTCGCTACGACAAGGCAACGCAATCTTTCAGAGTTGAAAAGCGAGACCAAAAGCTAAGAGCTCTCCACTCGCCAAGTAACACCGCGCCACGCGGTCAGTCTAACTCATCCTTCTTCGACTGGAGCACAGCTGTGGACGCTACCCGTACCGGTGGCAGGCTGCCTCCCGCTTCTTCTCCAGCCTCTTCCACGCTCCGCGTGGCCCGGAAAACCCAAAGATGCCATTTCCGGCACCAACCTAACGCAGGTGGATTTCTCACAAGTAGCGAAAACCTCTTTGCCTACTTGGCCACTACGAGAGTTGGCTATTCTGTACAACTGCTGCTGAATCTGTACGACTGTCGCAGACTTTCTGCAGCAGACTACGCCACCGTCTAGCAACGTGACACACAACCACATTCATTCAATCGCAAGGAAGGAAGGAGAAATACTAGTGAAGAAACTTGTGGCCTCTCGATTGACCTGGGGCTGTTATCGCGAATAGAGGCGTTGTCACACTGCATTCTCATGGAAAGGACCAATTACTTTGCGTACTTTGCTCAAAATCATTAGATAATTACTGTACTTCATTTTTAAGTTCAGAGAATAAATTTATCCGTTGCCACAGCATTCATTATGTGGTCTGAGAATGTCTAGCACAGTCTAGTTCTCCGTTGGCGACTTCACACTCGTAATGAATTCGTGCTTCGCTCAGACCCGCCCGCGCTACTGTTTAATTTTACTTCATTAAATGCGAAGAGCTGTTGTCCATCGCAAAGTTTGAGACACGGGATGCGGCAGGTGCTTGCAGTGCGGTGTTTGGCACGCACCAGGCTCTGGAGAAATTGCCGCCATCCTGATTAAGAGCGCGCGGGCTGTGGACACAACTTCAGGCGGAAGGCGAAGCATCAGGACGTGAGCAAGACCGGATTAACTTATGCTGAAAGGTTTCAGCACAACCTGTCTGCAGTATAAGAGCGTAACGATATCCTGTGCATTATGCACGCTGCACGCCAACGTCCAAACCAGTACAGCAAGAATGAGTATAAGGAGCGCAGTTTATACCAGCAGTACAAGGGCTTAAGAATGTAACGCTAGGAATAGTCTCCCATAATGTCCGCCTGCTTAGATGAGTGGTAACGTATTTGCCCACCACGATGTGGCCCGGGTTCGATTCCAGGTAGCGTTGGCGAATTTTCTCCGCTTGTGAACTAGGTGATGTGTTGCCCTTATCATTATCATCGCATTACCGACGCGGAAGTAGCCCAGTGTGGCGTCATCTGAAATAAGACCTGCACCCGGCGGCCGAACTGCCCCCGGTAGAGCCTCACAACCAAGAATGCCACGTGATCATTTCATTTCATCTCACATATATAGCGAGTCCATTTGATTTTGGTAGCATTAAGCATCGCGCACTCGTCATGTTGTAACTTAGGTTTCTTGTAAACAGACTATAACACACACGCACACGCACGCACACACACACACACACACACAGACACACACACACACACACACACAGACACACACACACACACACACACACACACACACACACACGCACACTCAGACTCTATATATGTTGCCAAAACATTATGGTGCAGTTTGCCTGACATGGTCTACAAGTCCTTGATATGTTTCCAGAAGCATGTGGCACGAGATATCTACTCCGCAAATTACTACATTCCCGCAAATTATGGGACGATGATTTGTGGGCTCACTTATGGCGGACGATATGTGTTCCAGTGCTTACAGATCAGGAGAATTTACTGGCTAAGAGATCAATGTAAGTTCAAGAGACCACAGCACCACGATTCTGGCCTTGTGTCACGGAGAACTATCCTGCTGGAAGATATCATCGTCAACAGAGAAGACTTCAACCACGAAGGGATGCAGGTGGTCCGCAATAATGTTCATATAGTTCATTGGCGTCATGGTGTCTTCGATAGGTGAATGGTCGAATTCCGTTTATTGGGAGAATTTTACAAAAGAGTTGTTGACCTGCAAATTAGACGGCATATAGGACGCTGCTGCACCCATTCTTGAGTACTACTGTAGTGTTTAGGATCAGTACCATTTCGGATTGAAGGAAGACATCGAGGCAATTCAGAGGCAGGCTGCTAGATTTGTTGCCGGTAGGTTCGAGCAACGCGTAAATATTACGAAGATGCTTCGGGAACTCAGATGGGGATCCTGGAGGGAAATCGACGCTCTTGACAAAATTTAGAGACGACATTTGAAGCTGACTGCCAAACGATTCTACTGCCGATAACACACATTTCGAATAAGAGCCACAAAGCTAAGATTCGATAAATTAAGACTCGTAAGGAGGTATACAGACAGTCGCTTTCCCTTCACTATATTTGCGAGTGGAACAGGAAGGAAACTTACAAGTAGTCGTACAGGGTAAACCTCCGCCACGCACTGTACGGTGGCTTGCGTAATATCCATATGTCAGGTGAAGGTAGTTATCTTCTCTATAATGACTGCCAGTCATCTCTCTTCGGCTTAAATTATTTTCTTACTGCGTTACGTGCCCTCAACACCACCAGGAGGCGTTCCACCTCTCGGTGGGCAGTGGGCTCGCAATGTTTTTGGCTCATCACTGTCCATTCTCTTTTATAATATGTTTGGATTTAAGCTGTGGCTGGCATTTAACCTGGGACGCAGGATGTTTAGATTACCCTAAGTTACCAGTTTACCATAATGTGGCGGAACACACGAAAATATGACTCAAGCCTTCTGCTGCGTCTAGAGGTGCCCAAGCACAGTCGTAAATTAACAGTGAGTGGCCAAAAACCTTAAACATCCTAGTACGTATATGGGTCACCTAAATTAATTTATGTGACACTTAATCTGAATGTACTGCCCCAAATATAAAAACTGAAATATTATCCGATTCCAGGAAACCTAATAACACGCCAACGATCCATTTTGTGAAGTATTAAACGTCATTTAATAAAAAAGTACCGTGAAACGAAATTCCGACAAAGTTCGTATTGTGAGTAGGCTGTTTATGTGTTTGTATGTTGGCAGCGCTATGTAGCGCTCTGCATTAATAACTCTGACAGCGCTGTGCGCACTCTGTAGGAAACTCTGTGGCTGGTCGGACTAGCAGTTGGAAGTTAACAGTCAGCGGTGATGGAAGTTTGGAGGTGAACAACCAGCAGTGATGGAGGTTAGAGGTTAATAATTAGCAGGGTTGGAGGTTTGCAGTATTAGCGCGAGCGGACGGTCTGAATGTATATCCGTCATTGAAATTTATTACTGATGATTATATAATTTTTGAACTGGTTGTTCTTGATTAAGGTAAAATTTCGTAAATACATTGTTTACTCTGCATCAAAATCTTTCCTTTGCTAACCAGATGCCTATTAGTAGTCAGAGCGTTCTGTAGTTAAAATCTTTTATTTAGCTGGCGCTATTGACGCTTGCTGTATGGCAGTAGTTCGTGTAATGAAGATTTCTGTAAGGTAAGTGACTTATGAAATGTATAGGTTATTGTAACGTTTTCTTCTTATTCAAGGCCATTCTTTTGTATTAATTATTTAAAGTCAGGTTATCAGTTTTGAGGACTGCGTTGCGCTTGGATATTGTGGGTCAGTGTTGAAATGATAAAGAATAGCAAAGTGACACTTGCATTCAATTTCACTCAGCGGCTTAAGGACATTGAGTAAGCATCCAGCAGTAAGTAAAAACATTTAAGTTGCAGTATGATCAAACAGTCATTACTGCACGGTTCACTGCTGAGTATTACCCGCATGTCGTACTATGTCACAATTCTGAAAAAATTTCGAGTATCGAAAAGACAGCAGCAAATGCGTCGGAGCCGTCTACGAATTACACCATATAACTATGACCTTCCGCAAAATTTCCAGTAAATCACCCTGGCTGCCTGCGTGCGATGACTGCCTGGTCGCCTCATCTAAGCCACTTGCTCTAAGCCCCCGTAGCTCCCCCTGTCCCATATCCCCGGCACTAATTTGTATCAGAACTCGTATAACCAGAGCAATACAAATAATTTAAATGGAGTATCTTCCGCAAAAACTATAAGCGGCGTTGCGCGTACGCTATTAACACAAGGAAATACCACAACTACCTTTTTAAGAGAAAAATCTGTGAGAAGGTGAATATCCACTTGCAGCTAATGAGCATGGCGTGTCGTCATTTGGGCTAAAACAACAACGATGTTCATTTATTGCGAGCACAGAGGTAGTACTTGGCACAGGCATCACTGTGGCTTCGGTACTGTAGCAGAGATCGTGATCAGAATCGATGCGCTGTCCTACTATCTGGAATAAATAGCTGTCTATTTTGTTTAGAATCATTTGCAGCCCAGCAGCCTGCCATGAGGAGGGGCTACGACGAACAAGGAATCGACATAGAGTCGGAAGCAGCAGCCACGGATTCAAGTCTCAGTCGTAGAACTAGCTTCTTGTAGTAAGCCCGACGTCTGGTCTTGATGCCCCATTGTGGAGGTACTTCCCGGGTTACTCCAACTGTGGCCGAGCTCTTACCAAGGGGCACTGAGTCACACCCCATACACAACAGCAGCCGACTAAGACAAAGTAATGGGCGCACGTCTTCGCTGTATACTTCAGTTCCAGATGTACGGTCGTTCATCATAGAGCTGGCTATCTCTGGAAGATTCCTGTCAGTCGCCAGTCGCCACTGACGTCACTGCTGTGGCCCACTATAGAGTGGTGTAAACCAAGCCCTGACCGCAGGCATGAACAAAACATGGGCATGAGCACATCTTGCAGCTAGCTGGCCAGTTACTAGCAGCTACCTGACCGGTTACAAGCTCTCTGTCCATTGGGCATGGGTGTGTTAGTATTCCCATACCGACGCAGTGATGATGTAAAAGTACAAAATAAATTATGGATTTCTCAGCCGATGCTTTCTGGACCTTCCCAGCCATTTGGCACCATGACAACATAGCCACCCTGTCCACCCCAAGGTAAGCAGTATTGACTGTTTTTGGTCTTATTAATAATTGTGCAAATGAAATAAATGTAAATCATTGTTGGGTATGTCTTCATAATGTCTTTCTGACAGTAATTGTCTCTCCTTGCTACTCGCAAATTCCGACTGGTGACGTCACTTACAATTTTCCTTAATCTATATCTTTAATTTTAATCTCATATTTATCACTATTTTGCTATTATATTTATCACTTTTTTCTAAATAATTGTTAATATATTACACCTTTTTAAAATGTATTGCGATGCTATGGTACTTCCAGATCCACATACTGCTGGGTGTGAGTACATTTGTTACTGCGAGTTGATTAGAAAGCAGTATTGACTGTTTTTGGTCTTATTAATAATTGTGCAAACGAAATAAAGGTAAATCATTGTTGGGTATGTCTTCATAATGTCTTTCTGACAGTAATTGTCTCTCCTTGCTACTCGAAAATTCCGACTGGTGACGTCTCTTACAATTTTCCTTAATCTATATCTTTAATTTTAATCTCATATTTATCACTATTTTGCTATTATATTTATCACTTTTTTCTAAATAATTGTTAATATATTACACCTTTTCAAAATGTATTGCGATGCTATGGTTCTTCCAGATCCACATACTGCTGGGTGTGAGTACATTTGTTACTGCGAGTTGATTAGAAACTAATTAATTTTGTAATTACAATACTCGCGGTTTTGCGTCGGTCTGGGATATAATATCGCTGTTCTGTGCAGTTGAGCTGATATATATTCTCATCAGCTGTCCACAGATACCACGAGTGCTGTAATATGACATGTGCATGTCTGTTATTAAATTTGTATTCGTTTGTGCTTTTTCCTGCCTTCCAGTGCGAGAACCTTCCAGTACAATTATCATATTGAGAAGGCCCAATGTTCACTAAATGTGTTTCTTTCTTCTTTACAAGCCTATGTAATTGCTTATTACCTAGCATGTTGGTAACCTATGTTCACGATCGTAATATTATTCCGTCATAATAATGGTTTTCGAGGATGAAAATTATTATTCTTCTGTGACCGCTGGCCCCTGTCGGATTACCCGCTATGTCACTGCTGATGCGTGGCTGGGTACCTACTCTCAATGGTCACCGCCATCTACATTCCTAGTCCACTCCCAGCATACATTTCCAGCACGCTAATATCGCCAGCACCGGGAATACTTGGCCGAGTCGAGTGCTCTGATAGACTGCACACACGATCACCAAACTTGACTCCCTGCGTGAATATTTTTCATGGCCACTCCACTGCCTCTGTAGGTAAGGGTGTGTTTATGCTGTCCCCTTGGTGTCCGCTGTCCGCCACGGCGATAATGAATCAAGCGCGCTTGGTGTTACCGGGCCCACTGAACCTGCAACATCGCAGCTCGCTACGATCCTCGCCGGATGATAACAAACTGGTTTGTGTTTTGGCTCGCGACCATCGCCGTATATCGTTAAACTTGAGCCGCGATCGGCTGTTTCAAGATCACTCTATCAGTACTGTGAACCACTCCGCTAGCTCTTTGCTCGCTACGTCAACAGCTGTGGATTAATTACTCCTGGCGAGCAGTGAGCAGCTAGGCTGCAGCGAAAATGCAACAAAGTTCCACGCAGGCAAAACGGTTCGACGTGCCTCTAGTGAGCAGCGAGGTGCCGGCAGAAAGGCTGCAGCGTAACTGTTCTCTTAAATTCCCCCCTATCACTGCCTGTCACGGACGCACACTACGTACCTTACTCATTAATTGATCCAAGCTTTCGTTGATTAAAGTTTATGTACCAAAACAAGGGTGGATTCTTCCAGAATGAGATTTTCACTCTGCAGCGGAGTGTGCGCTGATATGAAACTTCCTGGCAGATTAAAACTGTGTGCCCGACCGAGACTCGAACTCGGGACCTTTGATTTCGCGGGCAAGTGTTCTACCATCTGAACTACCGAAGCACGACTCACGGCCGGTACTCACAGCTGTACTTCCGGCAGTATCCTGTCTCCTACCTTCCAAACTTTACAGAAGCTCTTCTGCGAACCATGCAGAACTAGCACTCCTGAAAGAAAGGATATTGCGGAGACATGGCTTAGCCACAGCCTGGGGGATGTTTCCAGAATGAGATTTTCACTCTGCAGCGGAGTGTGCGCTGATATGAAACTTCCTGGCAGATTAAAACTGTGTGTCGGGCGTGATTCGTGCTTCGGTAGCTCAGATGGTAGAGCACTTGCCCGTGAAAGGCAAAGGTCCCGAGTTCAAGTCTCGGTCGGGGACACAGTTTTAATCTGCCAGAAAGTTTCATATCAGCGCACACTCCGCTGCAGAGTGAAAATCTCATTCTGGAAACATCCCCCAGGCTGTGGCTAAGCCATGTCTCCGCAATATCCTTTCTTTCAGGAGTGCTAGTTCTGCATGGTTCGCAGAAGAGCTTCTGTAAAGTTTGGAAGGTAGGAGACGAGATACTGGCAGAAGTAAAGCTGTGAGTACCGGGCGTGAGTCGTGCTTCGGTAGCTCATATGGTAGAGCACTTGCCCGCGAAAGGCAAAGATCCCGAGTTCGAGTCTCGGTCGGGCACACAGTTTTGATCTGCCAGGAAGTTTCATGGGTGGATTATGTTCGAATAGAGCTTGAATGAAATGTTATTTTCACATACACTATCTGATGAAAACAGTCTGGACTCCCCTATATAATGCGGAATTGACCGCTGGGTGCCACGAAGGGTGCACCTAACACAGTAAACAGAGGCAGGTAGTACAGCGTTTTCAGTAGAGAAACCTTAACAACGGAATGGGTCGGTCAGAACAGATCAGTAACTACTCTTTGGATCTCACCTGAGTAACAGTTCAGTCAGTGACATTTCAAGCCTTCTAAGGCTGCCAAGTCGGTTGTTGGTGATGTGACTGTAAACTGGAACTGTGAAGGAACAGTCACAGTTAAGTCAAGAAGAGACAAACGTCACATGCTGACTGACACGGAACGTAGCGCATTTCTTACGGCAGCTGTAAAAGCTCGCATGAAATCAGCGGAGGGAATCACTGGTGAGGTCCAAAGCGGTACCAGTAGCCCATCTGTACAGTGACTGTGCCCATCAAAAAGAACGGAGTACAGTGATCGAGTAACTACTCATAAGCCAAACATTTTCCAGTCTATGCTTAGTGACACTTGAGGTTGTTTAAAGAGTGACATCACTGAACCGAGGATGGCTGTAAACCGGAGAATTTGAGTAATTAATCGATCTATACCCTGTCGCAGAGCGACGGGTGTTTGGGTTTGACAAATGCCTGGAGAAGCTAACTGGCGTCATGGTTCAAATGGCTCTGAGCGCTATGGGACTTAACTTCTGAGGTCATCAGTCCCCTATAACTTAGAACTACTTAATCCTAACTAACCTAAGGACATCACACACATCCATGCCCGAGGCAGGATTCGAACCTGCGACCGTACGTCATGTGTAGTTCCAACATTAAGTACGGTTAGGTGATCTCAGGGTATGGGAGTGTCTCCCTTGGTTAGGGTGTGGCCTTCTTATGCAGCTTAAGAAAACGCTAAATGCGGGATGATATGCACACTTTTTACAGCGTTAGGTATTGTGTATGGCTGAGGAACAGATCGGAGGCGATGACTGTTTGTAGAAGCAATGCAATGCACCCAGTTATAAAGCAGAATCTCTAGGACAATAGATCTTGGATGCTTACATTCCTGAAATTGGTTGGTCGGCGAACTATTGGCGTGAACACATCGTAACACCTATTGGATAAGTTACAATCGACTTTGCTCCAGATCTCTGTTCCCAACATCACTACATTCTTTGGGGTTCATAAGACGAAGGGTGAACACACCCAGTATTAATGTCCACTTATAGTTGTCTGGTCATTTTTCATTCAATAGTGTACTTACACCTCGTTTGCCGTGTAAAATATTTTTAGAGATGGTACTGCACAGAGCTGACCTTCCATATTATGCACACCAGTAGCATGTCTCTTTATGAAGGTCTCTTCTCTTTTACACTCCACACCCGTTTCTGGCCTTGTCTTCGTTGCGTTTGGTAATAATTCTGGAAAATACCGGGCAGTAGTTCTTTAAATTATTCGCCGGTGATGGTAGAAATTACTTATTTGACAAATGCAATTCCGGCCTTTGGACCTTTTTCACATTGTATTGCAACACCGAAATGACAAAGAAAATGAAGGTCAGAGCGTATGTTTAGAACAGCACGAACATGTCATGTAGACAATAGCACATTACAGAACTGGTGAAAATAAAACATCATTTACATTATGCTTCAGCGCATGTCAGACTTTAAAATCGTCCGAGTTGTATACGTATCATAGGAAGACGTAAGCCTTTTCGCTGTAGAAATACAGTAACATCAAAAGAGTGCGAAACTCTGTACATCGTGAAATGGTGTAAATTACGTGATGCTATAACATCCTGTTTACGTGTGGACTAAGGCTGTTGGTGCGAAAATACGTTCAAAGTCGGACTGCCAGCGCACTAATCAGAGGTAGTACATTCCAGTCATAACACTTGAAATCTTCCTGTCGTAGTATCTTTTTACATCTGTTGACAACATATAGCTTTCTAGCTGCTGGTATAGTTGTAGGGTTCAAGGGGATAAAATAGGAAAATTTATTTATAACAAAATAGGATAAAAATACAAATGTTATCTGTTCAAGGGATCTCACACTGCCCTGAGAACGCAAACAGAACGTGGCAACAGAACCCCGAGATGTTCTTTCGTTGGCGTATACACTACAACTGGTGAAAACTTAAAAGGCGCAAAATTGTCACCAGTGTTATATCCAACAGTGCAACACAACAAATTTGGACTACACGGCACAAGACACAACATCATAAATACCAGATACGTCTTCTTACCGAGCCCAATATGAGGAATCTACTTATCTACATTCACTACCGGAAAAAAATTAGTACACACTTTTAGAGGTTTCCATTTCACTCAAACTCTACTGTTGCAACAATGTAAATGGAGTACATGAAATTATTACATTTACAGGTCAACAGCAGAATCGGTTCCGGGGTACCAGCTATCGAGCCGTGCTGGAACACCCACCTTAGTACGTGGTGTAGTCTCCAGAGGCAGGCGCTGACCCTGGCGTCCAGCCGGCCATACAGATGGCGAGTACTGTTCTGGGATGCGATGCTCTGCCCCTGCTATACCTGTCCACGTAATTCTGTAAGAGATGTTGGTTGACGAGTCGCACAAGTCACTTTTCGTCACCCGAGCACACTTCTTTCCTTCAACTGCCGATTTTTTTTGTCATAGTTGTTGATGTGCCCAGTAGTTAGCTGCTTACACACCACGATTTATTATAATTAATTTAAGATTATCTTAAGATTTTATTTTGCGGTTAGCCGGACCGCACTTGCAGCCGCATTACGCTAGGCTGGTAATTTATGGGAGCACAGGACAGTGCTTTCGGATGCCTCGTTAGCGTCTCTTATGGTCCGGTCACAGATAATTTTAATTAAATTTTTTGGAGTTATAACCTTAGCTCCTCGCGAATGTCGTCGTCGCCGCACGCACGCAGAATACGTGTGAACACACGCACACACACACATATGCAGTAGGAGGTGGACGATGTTAAGCACTCGACTAGGTGTAGCTCGCGCCGGTGTAGCTCGCGCCGGCCTGGCGCAGGTGTGGGCGGCCTCACGGCCTCTCCACTGCCCTGGCTGCTAGCGGCGTTCAAGTTGCCATATCGGCCCGTACCACCGTGTGTCACTCCCGCATGTGGAGCGCACACGCTGCAAGCATTTAGGCCCTTCCACTGCGGTTTTTTCCTTATCGCTTCTCGGGATTTTGGCTAAGAAGCACCCCGCGGACGGAGCGGTCCGTTGTGCTCTGTAGCGAGTCGCGTTTCGTGGTCGTGGTCGTTTTCGTTTGTTCTTGGTTTTTACAGCGTTGATATTTTTGCGGTGAATATGTCGAACCGGTCGAACAGTATCCAATGCGTATTCGACAGAGCAGCGAGACGGCCAACGGCCTTTGAAATACAGGAATGGATATTTGGTGATCTGAAAGTACCGGAAACTGACGTCGACACCTTTCAACTCGATTTTGTCTTATTCTCGTTTTTCGTGAAATTTCTCGACCAAGAGAAATACTAAAAGTATGGCCTGGCACTCGCGGGCGAACATCCGTTCCGCTACTTCGATGGAACAGTCGGAACAGTGCATATAGTGCCATCTGGCTTTGGGATACGGACTGTGCGGGTATTTAACGTACCCCCTGAGTGTCCCAATGAAGTAATCGGCCGTGTTCTGTCGCGGTATGGCAAGGTGCTTAGCATCACGAATGAAAAATGGGGCAGTGCCTACCGTTTCCAGGGCAACAGCGGAGTCCGTAGTGTTCGTATGGACCTCCGCCAGCACATACCGTCATACTTAAATATTGCGAGTACAAGGGCCCAGGTTACCTGTATAGGGCAACCACAGACATGCTCCCTCTGTCAATATACGGAGCATCTACGCGTGGAATGCCCGCGCAGGCGCCCTGTGCAACTGCCGCGGGAACGCACGGAAGGTGACAACCTTGTGCCTCTTCTCAGCGAGATAGTGCCGGGTGCTGCCCACCGAACCGCTGAGCGAACTGACGACTCGACCACGGGTCCGTCAGGAGAGCTGAAACTGGTTCCTACTGCACCTGTTGACAGCCCTATTGAGATTGTCTCGGACCAGACGCCCGTAGTGGCAGTACCGCCGGCGGCGCCCAGTGCGCCTGCTGTGGTCAGTGATGTTGCCATTGTTGAACATATGGAAGTAGTTCTTCCTGCCCCACCCCCACCGGCAGATGACGCTAAGTCCCCCCGGCGTCCTCATAGGCGGAAGAAGGCGAGCCAAGAACAGCAGGCGGAGGAGGAGAGCGTGATACGTCCCCCTCCTGAGAGCAGCAGTGAGGCTGAATCTCAGGCCTCATTCATCCTCATCGACGCGCAGGTCGCCGAAGTGGCGTCAACTCGAAAGACCTGCACCAGGCGAACGGTCTACCCGGCGGGAGGCCCTAGCCACACGACATTTCCATCTGTTACACGCTCTGTTTCCGCTGACCGCTCGGACGGTATGCGGAAAACTGCTCGCCAATTAGAAGCACTCATTAGTTCATCACGAGATCGGGGAGCAGTCCCCGCAAAACGTAAAAATGAACAGGGTAGCGAAAAAAAAAGCAGCGTCAGTTAAAGTCGCAGCTGACGTGACGGCCCCGACAGCACCCCACAGGCGGGCCACTGCCACCTTCCGGCAACGTTCGGCCTGAACGGAGCCCTCGCATGTCCCTTGTAAATGCGGCCCTTCAACAACCACCGCTGCAGGCATCCACTTCCCTGCAGCTAGCCGAGCACAGGCATACAACCCGTCCCCGTCTACTCACGCCCACACCATTGTGTTCCAGCGTCCTTTAATCTCCCAGCAACGAGACAGAGACAAACCTAGCACAGATACATTCTAAGACATAAAAAAAGGCGAACCACGAAGGAATCATGTGAATGTGACAGGAGTCGGTAAATGCGATTGAGCCGTGGTAAAACAATTGCTGTTTTGAAGAGTGTGCCGCAGCGCATTGTGTAGAGCAGTCGCCCTCCATTTCTGGCGGTGGCGCCGCTGTGTCAATCGCAGCTTTGGTGTCTCCTTCTGGTGGGAAGGTGGAAAGGTTTCCTGTTCACGTGCATTTAAGTGACGCTATCAGCTCGGAAGTCAGTCAGTCGGAGTGAGTGTGAGCCGGCTTGTCGGTCATCCAGGTCAGTGTGGGGCAGTCAGTGTCTGTCTGTCGTCCAGTGCTAGTACTAGTTAGGCCGCCAGTCTGCTCGAGTTCGGTCAGACAATGGTCATTGGTGGTTCAATCGATCGGTTGGTCGGTCGCGCACTGGGACACAAGATGACTTGTCCGTCTTGAGCGTCGGCGCATATGAGGTCGCCACGTCAGTCCAGTGGGCCGCGCCGTATAGCGAGGGGTAGTGGCTTCGCGGTCGACACGAGAGCAATAGGAGTCAACCTACGATATTGGTCTGGCTGGTGCGAGCGGTGACGACGTGAGACGGGAGATCGGCGCGCCTTCCTGCGACCGTTGAAGCGGCTGGCAGCGGACGGTTCGGGAGAGCGTTTTGGAGATGCTGCGCAAGGTTTTCGCCAGACATCGCAGTTATTTAGAAGTTAAGTGATTCTTGATATGTTGTTTCATTTACTTTTTAAATTCTACTTGTTTTCTTGGTCAGTCTCTCGTCCCCAACTTGCTCGTCTGTCTCTCGTCTGCATTTGTTAGGCAGTTAGTGTCTGTCTGTCTGTCGGTCTGCCGTACGTTAATAGCTGCCTCTGTCATGTTTGTCGGATTCGGTGTTAACGAATTTATTGCTTGAGGTGTAAAGGCCGAACTCCTGAAATATGATCTTGCCAATCATCTTGAGAGGTGGTATATGTGTAATGTAGAACTTGTTTGTACATTTTATGAAATACTGCATTTCATGGGTTTTTATTTAAATGGTCATTTAATATATAAAGTTGCCACCATTCCACCGTAAGGGTTTTCTTTTAAAAACAAGTTGCACTTTCGGTGGCCAGTAATTTTTGTAGCATTTCCATCCCTCCTACGGGATGCATAGTTTATGTGTTTGTGTGAGTTATTAAAATTCTTAGTTTAAAGTAATCTGGTGTGTTGCAGATTTGCACCAGTGTAGTCTCTCAGAGGTTGTTGTGAGCGGTCGTGACTACGGCCGTGTTAAAAGGGAGCGGCAAGCTTCTCAGCCCGAAAGCTCATAATGTCGCGAAAAAAAGTTATATCTGTCTCTGAATAAATTGTAACTTGATATTTAGAGGGTGCTTTCTGATGATAATTTTTAAATCTGTTTTTCTTTTTTTTAAAAAAAGGAAAAAGTTTTTAGGAATAAAATTTGCATTTGTTGAAATTTAATTTATTTTCATCAGTTAACCACTGGCAACTACTTCCACGCTCACATACGAGGTGCATTCAAGTTCTAAGGCCTCCGATTTTTTTCTCCGGACTTGAAAGAGATAGAAACATGCGCATTGTTTTAAAATGAGGCCGCGTTCATTGTCAATTCGTCCCACAGATGGCAGCACCGTACGGCAGATGGAATTTTACCGCCAGCGGCGAGAATGAGAACTGGTTTAAATACTTAAAATGGCGACGTTTTCCTTACTTGAACAGCGTGCAATCATTAGTTTTCTGGATTTGCGTGGTGTGAAACCAATTGAAATTCACCGACAGTTGAAGGAGACATGTGGTGACGGAGTTATGGATGTGTCGAAAGTGCGTTCGTGGGTGCGACAGTTTAATGAAGGCAGAACATCGTGTGACAACAAACCTAAACAACCTCGGGCTCGCACAAGCCGGTCTGACGACATGATCGAGAAAGTGGAGAGAATTGTTTTGGGGGATCGCCGAATGACTGTTGAACAGATCGCCCCCAGGGTTGGCATTTCTGTGGGTTCTGTACACACAATCCTGCATGACGACCTGAAAATGCGAAAAGTGTCATCCAGGTGGGTGCCACGAATGCTGACGGACGACCACATGGCTGTCCGTGTGGCATGTTGCCAAGCAATGTTGACGCGCAACGACAGCATGAATGGGACTTTCTTTTCGTCGGTTGTGACAATGGATGAGACGTGCATGCCATTTTTCAATCCAGAAACAAAGCGCCAGTCAGCTCAATGGAAGCGCACAGATTCACCGCCACCAAAAAAATTTCGGGTAACCGCCAGTGCTGAAAAAATGATGGTGTCCATGTTCTGGGACAGCGAGGGCGTAATCCTTACCCATTGCGTTCCAAAGGGCACTACGGTAACAGGTGCATCCTACGAAAATGTTTTGAAGAACAAATTCCTTCCTGCTCTGCAACAAAAACGTCCGGGAAGGGCTGCGTGTGTGCTGTTTCACCAAGACAACGCACCCGCACATCGAGCTAACGTTATGCAACAGTTTCTTCGTGATAACAACTTTGAAGTGATTCCTAATGCTCCCTACTCACCTGACCTGGCTCCTAGTGACTTTTGGCTTTTTACAACAATGAAAGACACTCTCCGAGGCCGCACATTCAACAGCCGTGCTGCTATTGCCTCAGCGATTTTCCAGTGGTCAAAACAGACTCCTAAAGAAGCCTTCGCCGCTGCCACGGAATCATGGCGTCAGCGTTGTGAAAAATGTGTACGCCTGCAGGGCGATTACGTCGAGAAGTAACGCCAGTTTCATCGATTTCGGGTGAGTAGTTAATTAGAAAAAAAATCGGAGGCTTTAGAACTTGAATGCACCTCGTAGTGTGATTAAATGTGTCAATTTTCTTGATGAATCGTTGCTGAATAAAGTAAATTCTTTAAGAAATGATTTTGAAAGTAAAATCTCGGTTCAGTGATGTGCATTTATAGACAAACAAATGATTATAATTTCAGAAAAATTGGATGCTTCATTCAAGAGAAAGAACTTCATTAATTTAGCAAGCCAGTAATGCATTGGTCCACCTTTGGCCCTTAAGCAGGCTTGGCACTGATTGACAGAGTTGTTGAATGTCCTCTTGGGGGATACCTTGGGCAGTTCAGTCCAATTGGAGCATTAGATGGTCAACATACCGAGCCGATTGGAGGTCGCTAACCATATTGCTCCAAACGTGCTCAGCTGCGGACACATCGGGAGACCTTGCTGGACATGGATTTGGCAAGACGAAGATAAACAACAGAAACGGTCGCCATGCGCGGGGGTGTGGGACATCACCTCGCTGTAATGCAAGCCCAGGAAGCTAAGAAGAAAAACAAAACGGGGAGTAGAATATCGTCGACCTTCCGCAGTGTTGTAAGGATGCCCATGCCTCGAACGCCAAACCGAAGTAGTCCTGCTATGAAAAGAAATGGCACCCCAGGACATTATCCTTGGTAGCCGGACCATACGACGGGCGGCATTCAGGTTGGTATCTACCGCTGTCCAGGATTAAATCTGAATGTGTAATTGCTATTCAGCAAGTGGAGAAGAAGACAAATTACACAGGTCATTTTTTTCCGCTCAACTCCCAGATTACACATCTTCATTAATACTATTATTCTGTACATGCCTTTGTCCATGTGGTGTCACCGCCAGACACCACACTTGCTAGGTGCTAGCCTTTAAATCGGCCGCGGTCCATTAGTATACGTCGGACCCGCGTGTCGCCACTGTCAGTGATAGCAGACCGAGCGCCACCACACGGCAGGTCTAGAGAGACGTACTAGCACTCGCCCCAGTTGTACAGCCGACTTTGCTAGCGAAGCTACACTGACCGTTACGCTCTCATTTACCGAGACGATAGTTAGCATAGCCTTCAGCTACGTCATTTGCTACGACCTAGGAAGGCGCCGTATTCAATTGATATTTATTATATGAAGCATGTATCATCAAGAGAGATGTTCTACAATTGTGGATTAAAGTTAAGTATTACATCATCTACGTACTTTATTTGCAATTCTCAAGATATTGTCCTGTTCCAGACCTCACGCCAGTCAGCGTGTAATTAAACGCGTGCATTTCGGCCTCCTCTAGAAACACAGTGTTGGCTCTTTTGCCAACACTACAGTCCACCTCCTAATTAGTAACGTGGCTCATTTTGTAGCTACGTGAGCGACATGAAATACGCTTATCTTACAACCGTTCTGCAGAAATTTTGCTGACAATACTTTCACCTGACGTGTCATACTTATGTACTGGCAAGAGGCTCCCATATTTCACTGTGAAAGAACCCTCAAGCGTTAGTGTGAAGTCAACAGTTCAATAGCAACTTTTACCTTCGAATCAGCGTTGTCTACTTGCCTCGCCATTAATTTAACTCATTACTGTCCTTTTCTTCTGTACGTGTTTTTATTTCACACTGCGTGGTCTTGGTTCACTGATGTAATCCTTCACGTCTAAAACGTAAATATGCATTCAAAGTGTTTGATCGTGCAGTAATTGGTTTCTTTTCCAGCTGCACATGTTCTTTCTTTGCCTTATTTATTGTTATCTGTTTCCTTACGAAATTTAATGTAGGCTCCATTCTCCCTTACCATCCCGTAACTTCACAGTCGATGCAATTATTTGCACACATTCAGTGACACTTCCTTAATTTTGACACCTTAAACATATAAAAGTAACTAAGTTCTGCTGTCAGTATTGTAGCCGTAAATGTCAGCAGCACAAGCAGTTTCAAAATCCTGAGACAAAAGAGAACACTTAGATTGGTAATCTTCCGAAATCTTGTCGTCCGAACAAAAACATCTTCGAAACATAAGTAAGTGAGAATGATGGAAGTAACTTAAATGTGGCCACGAATGAGGATTTTTCGATTTGGAAGCAACGTTTCTAGTTCATGAAACAAAAAAAGTTCGATTCAGAATGGTATCCCATGGTTCCACTGCTTGCTTGGTAAGATCTTAATGGGGGAATAACGTTAACTGCATTTGCCAAAGATGGTAACTGATTTCCATTTTACATTGTGTGGGAAAAGGAAGGAAATGTTAGATGTAAAAACCGAAGAGAAATTGAAAAGGATGAGAGATTTTTGTCAGTTATTCCGTATGTAAATTTTCTGGTCTAAGATTCTTGGGGCATTGACAATACCAAAACTACTTTTCACAATTAATAAACCCGAAGTAAGTGGAATTCCGTGCATTACATAGGTGTGATATTCCTGGCTGTGGCCGCTAGAAGCACGCTTTGGTGCAGCTCAATACCCGTGAAGTAGCGTATGGTACAAAAGTAGAGTGAGTTACAAGCGACGGATGGCACAGTATGTGTCATTCCCGTGGGAGAGTCCGCCAATTGTACTGAACTTACTTCTGATTGGTTGGCACATACGGGTGTTAGTCGCCAATACGCCTAACTTCTCTTATCAATCATTTATATACTTCTCATTGTATTTAACCCAGTTTTCAGTATGACAATTTATCATGTTTCCCTAGGTGTCTACCGTCTTTGTTTATTACATTTCACTGGTTTTGAGAAACATAAGAGTAACGATATTGCAACCGAAGTGCTTCGGACATCTTCGGGTCGCTTTGGCGCGCCTGGGAGACGAACTGCGGACATGTTGTACTCTATAACGGAAGTGGATAGAAAAGTTAAGGTGCAATTCAGAAAGTTATGTCGTGTGTTGTAAAATACAGTGTAAAATGTGTGATTATTGAAATAATAAGAAAACAGGACACAGTAATCAGAACTGTCGCCTACCAGCATTGTCAGTACTGCAGATCTCGCCCTCTGTAGATATGGAGGCTAACGTGGGCAAGTGGCATCCCATAGAAAGCACAATCACAGGTTACGGATGACGGCATAGTAGCCTCCGTCGAAGAAGATCCCACGAGCGACGAGCTGTCTTCTGCGGACAGAACTTTAGAAGACAACAGGTTGGTGGAAAGAACGGTTTGCGACCCTTATTCAGTCTCTCCAGCATCCAGATCTGATTTCCAAAGGACACGAATAATTTTTATTAGGTATAAGAAAGCATTACAAAGCGGCATGTGGAATGAACTGATAGAAAATTCGCACATGACATTCACGGTATTAACTGTACTTGTTACAGTAATGAAAGAAAAATATTTTCCTAGACGGTGGCAATATGTCGGAAAACAAATTACATATTAACAGCTAAATACGCATTGTCATGACATGGGCTGCAGTAGATACATCAGAGCTGTCAACAAACACTCACTCGAGGAAATGCCTTGTCGTGTTATCGGAAGATTAATGACGGGGCAACGGGTGGAATGAGTGGTGTCCATTGCGCCGTGACCTAGAATACATACCGGAACGATCCGTGCGTTATGTCAGAAATTCCAATTAACGCAGCGTGCCTATTGGAATCACGGCAGAGAAAGACCAAATGTAACGTCAGCCATAGATTACTCGCATCAGGGCGAATACTCTTAGATACAGATGCACCAAAACTGACAATTTGCCTACAAATGACCGGATTTCATTCTGAAAACCAGCACGCGCACGAACAGTTTGCAACGCATTCATGAAAATAAGTGTTGCTGTTGCTGAAGAGAACACAGCAAACGAAAACACGCGTCAGATTGTCCGACGAGCCGTAGTTTTCATTGCCATCACATGACTCTGCTTCAGCCTACTTCATGTCACGTGGAGGCCAGAGAGGCAGAGAGATGAATTATTGGCCCTCACATCGAGTGCACTCTACAAAGTAGAACGTGCGACACGCTACGAAACCGGGAAAAATGTCGATCCCCACAGTAGCGATAAACGTACGTGGACTTCGATCCCTTATAGAAAGCTCTGAAACAAGACTAATTGCTCTTAAAGTAGACCTGTTTCTTGGACTTTTCTTCGTTGTTTCGTTCATTGCAGATATATCGGATACTACACCATCTTCAGCAACATCAACGATTCAAACGTCTCTGCTTTGTTTCACGCTGGAGTACTTTGCTGTGTTCATCTCTCCTTTGTCCGACCGATTTTGCAGCTGCTCTCTCGGTATATATTTCACAGTATCCTTGTTATCCTGCCATTTCTTATTCTTGCTGCATGCTCTTTCTATTTATTCTCTATTAATTTTTCTTCCTATCAGGTAACGTGCAGCCGGGCGCTACTCTCAGAAATCTGCTCTCTGTATTTTCTGTTCTTTCTGATATGTTGTTTAGTAAGTGTTCAGCATTCTCACCCAAACAATATTGTGGCTACAGCCGTTATTTTACGTAGGTTAAACAATGTATCTCTTCTGGCGTTTTTGCAATGCCGCGTGGGATTAGCAGAGCGGTCTGAGGCGCTGCGGTCATGGACTGTGCGGCCTGGTCCCGGCGGAGGTTCGAGTCCTCCCTCGGGCATGGGTGTGTGTGTTTGTCCTTAGGATAATTTAGGTTAAGTAATGTGTAAGCTTAGGGACTGATGACATTTGCAGTTAAGTCCCATAAGATTTCGCACACATCTGAACATTTTTTGCAATGCCGTGTGATTGTGCCACGTACGTACATGAATATTTCTTGCTTTCTACTCACATGTGGAATTAATTATGAGAACGCAGTATATCACGACGGCACTTTTGTATAAAATATTCTCGGACTTCTTGCCTGGCCAGTTCTGAGTAAAACCTCGTGCTTTCGACTATGGCCGCTATCGTCTCCATCAGGAGCGCTTTTTTTCTTTTCATTTCAGTTCCTCATCAGTTCCTCATGAAGAGGAGCGCTGGCAGCGAATAAAACTGCACATGCGGATACACGGAGGGGGCGCGGGGTGTGCGCCCCCCCCCCCCCCCCTTTGCGGGGTCGACGGCAGTTCCTACAGCGCCTGCCCCGCCAGTCAGCCCGCACGCTATTCGTTTCGTTCGTTCCTTTCCAGTCAGCATGAGAGCTAATGCTGATAGCCACTTTGCCCTTATTCTTGAAGAGACGAAGGCAGTTATGGAAGAGATAGACGTTGAGATGAGTGTTCCTCGTCTTACAAGCAAACAAAGATACAGAGAAAACTGCGGTCATAATGAATGACATATTGAAGAAGAACTGTTTTTGTTCCAACACTGGACAGTGTCACGACCGCCATGAGAGAACGTCTTGCTGACGGATATATTTATCATTTAAAATTCAACATACTTTTGCCCTCACAACTACTGAAATATGACGGTCATGATCTGGCACATAAATTGAATCAGTGCTTAACTGTGCTTGTCTACCTGCAGCTATTGCTAGAGTAGAAACAAGTTTTTTAACATTGTGGCGTACAAAGACATGACTGACGTCGACAATGAAGGAGGCTCGACTTAATGGCTTAGCTCTGTTGAACAATCAAATGGTTCAAATGACTCTAGGCACTATGGGACTTAACATCTGAGGTCATCATTCCCCCAAACTTAGAACTACTTAAACCTAACTAACCTAAGGACATCACACATCCATGCGCGAGGCAGGATTCGAACCTGCGACCGTAGCAGCAGCGCGGTTCCGGACTGAAGCGCCTAGAACCGCTTGGCCGCAACGGCCGGCGTGTTGAACACTCACCTTGGCATTGATTGTCCTATTTACGATATAATTAATCAATTTGTCAGGAAGAATAGGTTCATAGAATTCGTCATTTACGGAAGAGAGCTACAATTGTAACTTTTTATATCATAAGTTGGCATTGTCTGGTAGATGTGTATAATCAGTTTAAATAAAATTTCTTAAACTTTGCATGTGACTCGATTATTTATTATTAAAGGTGAAAGTAAGGGCAGCTCAGGATATATTTGGGCGCCTCATCATTAAGGTTTTTTTATATTCGCCACTTACTGCACGTCAGTAAAAGGTTACACAATTCGGAATAATGTTTTAAAATACTTAAAAATAGAGGGCAGTCAATGATGATTTACAAAAATAAAGCATACTGATGGACGAGATTTGTGATTTTTACATAAAATACGTGACAGTAAATGAAGTTTAAGAAAAAATACACATTATTGTATAATATTGGTGATTTCTTAAAACATCATAGTCGATTTTATACTATAGTTAAAATATAAACATTGATGATAACCCGAGGGATACAATGGCGTAATGGTGATGCTTAGTGATGCATGAAAATGGTCACGGTCATGACGGAGTTTGAATGCTAATATATAGCTACTGAGCCCTGTGGAATCGCAGGTAGTGGCTGGAAGTCAGTTAGGTGGTAGAAAGGGGAGGCAGAAAATTAAAGAATGGAGTGACGTAGAGTGCAGAAGCTGAGGTTGGAAAGACGGATTTCAATGTGCAGAGTCGGAGTTGGTTGAAATCCCGACGGGAGAAGATAGATAAGGCATGAATTTGCTTGGAAGATGGAACATGGAAGTAGTGGCGTAGCAGTATACCTGGGTTGGTGATTAGTGGTTGGGATATTAGGTCCCGAAACTGGGTTTTGTGAATAATGCACTGGATCCAAACACGACAAAGGGAGTGGAAGAGTTGATATAGGATAGAAGTTGAGGATAGGAGGTGAATGTGAAAGGTGAAATGAATTTCATATCTCTGCTGGATTGCAAGGGACTAGCATTTAGGGGAGGCGGAAATCCAGGAAACACTGGCGTGTGTGATGATGGGACGATTGAAGTGGTAGGACTGTGTAGGCCCCATGTGCGTTATGTTAGCAATTTTAGTCGGATTTTGGCTTCATGTTGGATTATGAGGAGTTCGACATTCCGTCTTAATTTTCAGTGGAAGGTTAGTCCTGTTATTCGAAGGGATGAGTTAGATATCTATAGAGAGGTGTCATGGCTTCTGCTGTGGTGTTTTTATATAGTCCTGGATGACTTGTGACTTGCCGACAATAAGGTCATGTTGTCGGAGATAGTGTCATCGACTGCGCTGGTGGCGCAACCACTCCTGTAGAATTGTAAACAATTTGGCGAACTTCTGTTTCTCCTCAGCACTGAGAGTTCACTTCCTCTCACAGTTGGATTATGCCCATTGATCTGATTTAAGATGATCTCTCACAATCTCATACGCAATACAGGTTTAATAGCCGTATCCTCGTATACAAGATCTTGGAAGAGGACTGCTGTTTCATGAGTACGATTCCCACTCTGGCTGCAATAATTTTGCTCCTGCGCCTTGTGTTTTACCTACTGTGGATATTATTAGTGGATTGGTGCAGGCAATGTGGCATTTTTACCAAGGCGATGCCGATTACCTAATTACCACTAGTCACAGCTTAGTCACAGTCAAGCTTCACTGATTTAACATCAGCAGAGAAGTCATAGAGGGATTTCATACATTGTGGAGGGTTTAGAACTAGTTGTGCTTCGTGCTGACAGGGGAAATGCCACAGTTGTACTTGATAGTACTGAATATCATGACAAAGTGACATCGTTGTTGGGGGATAATAGGTAGAAAACCCTGAAATGTGACCTTGATCTGCCTTACAGCAGAAAAACAGTGGAGCTGCTGAACAATACCAGTCTATCAGAGGAAATCCTCACAGTCTCAGGAATCAAGGTCTTAGGCCTCCAAGACTTTACAGTAAACGTACAATCCACAAAGAAACCTTGCCACTGAGACCTGTCATCAGTGCCAGCTACTAGTATTCCCACATACAGTCTAGCCAAACAGTCTCAAGACTCAAGGTCTTAGGCCTCCAAGACTTTACAGAAAACGTACAATCCACAAAGAAACCTTGCCACTGAGACCTGTCATCAGTGCTAGCTACTAGTATTCCCACATAGAGACTAGCCTAATATCTAACCAAATTAAGGGCTCCGATATCTGGTGGCTGCGAAAATCACACTAAAATCTCGCAAATGTTGATGTAATGAAGCAAGAAAGAATAAACCTCAACAATATTTTATTCAGCTCAGATGTGGTTCTTTACATACAAGATGTGGATCACATGTTGAAACTGGCAACACAGCATTTTCCTCTTGAAACAATGAAACTGTTCTGGTATGCTGAGACAGCAACCTACTTCTTGCAGTGTGGACAATTTTATGAAATGACAGGCGTAATGGCTATTGAGTCCAACATGACCCAACACCTTTATGGAAAATTTTGAGGAATGTGTACTTGGCTGTATTTCACCCACCTTCATCTTATTATTCTGTTAATGGTACATTTATGGTATGGTCACATGGCGTTCAAGTTATGTTTCCTCGAAATCATTGAAACATAAACAGCATGCACCATGACGTCCTATTCACAGTCGAGACAGAGAGAAAAGGAAAGCTGGCGTAATCAGATGTTTCAATAGTACAGAATTTGGATGGACGTCGCAGCCAATCAAGCAACACTGATTTATTAACAGCACACAGAGTTGCCACCATCCAACCCAAAAGAGAGCAATGTAAACATACTCTAAAATAAAACGAACGATGCACCATGAAGAAACTATCCGAATGGGACGAAAATCAGTGTATATGGTCTACATGTATAGACAAACAACTTGATGATTTATTAAAGAAAAAGAGCTTCACAAATTTAACATGTCAGTAACGTGTTAGTCCACCTCTGGCCCCTGTTCAAGCACTTGTTCAGCTTGGAAGTGATTAACAGAGTTGTTGGATGCCCTCCTGAGGAATATCGTGTCAAACTCTGTCCAATTGGCGCGTTAGATCTTCAAAATCCCGATATGGTTGGAGGGTCCTGCGCATAATGCTCCAAACTTCTCAGCTGCGGAGAGATTCGGCGACCAGAGTAGGATTTACCAAGCACGAAGACCAGCAGGAGAATCTCTCACCAGGCGGTCGGGCATTATCTTACTGAAATGTAAGCCCAGGATTACTCGCCGTGAATGTCAACAAAACGGGGCAGAGAATATTGTCAACATATCACTGTTGCTGTAAGACTGCAGCGGATGACAACCAAACTGGTCCTGCTATAAAAAGAAACTACACTTCAGACCATTACTGCAGGTTGCCGGGCAGTATGGCGGACGACAGTCCAGGGTGTCTCCAGACACTTCTTCACTGCTCACCGGGGCTCAGTTAGACGCGCGACGCATCAATGAAGACAATTCTACTCCAGTCAGTAAGATTCTAGCCCGTTTATGGTATTCTCTGAGAAAAGATGAAGTGAAAGTATTGGTCACTTGGTGTGCCACCAACTACGCTTTTTCCTCTATACAGTGCTATATATAGCACAAAAGGCAGAGTCCTGGGCATACGAGGAATAAGACTTAAGTTACCGATCACCTAAGAAGATGAAGGAGATACTGCGTCAGGTAAAAAAGTCTCGTCCTCAGGATCCCTGGAATTTGAGACATCAGCAGTTGCTGAGAACAGCCTCACAAATAAATTCTAAATTACTATTTGATGAAACAAAAGTTATGTCCCAGGCATTTTCATATTGTTCTGCTGCTACTATAGAGGCGGCGGGGAAAGTAAAATTGAGCGAGAACAGCTTCAGTTGAGACAGCGGGTATTAACTTAGAGGTAAGTGGAAGTGGGCTGTGGATGCTGGGAAAAAACAGCGAAATTAACCGCATATTTTAGGCTCCAGTGGGAACATTGGCGCCACCAGCACAAACGTAGGCAACATCTACGGCAGCAAGGCGTAATTGCCGACGAATCAGAATCCGTCCTTGGTCTAAATGAGGCCACCACAGCATTAGTCAAGACTGTCAGATGAAGACGATGTTTTCTCCAGAACTGATGCGGCAAGATATCAAGGAATGCCACAGTTGTTACATAACACGTGTGCCCAGAGTTTTGGGTAGTGGTCCGTTACAATTGGGGAAATTGTAGATTGAAGAGTCTCCAGTATTTTCAAGTGTTTGTCGGTGGCTGTTGATCAGGATTCTGAACCTCACAAGATGGCTGCAAGTGTGATGGCTTGTTATATTGTGAGTTTTGCGTGGTCTGATAGTAATTCACTCATGAAGAACCGGTGCCATTGATAAGCCAAAACTCTTATTGTCCCCACTGTTTATGTATAGCCTCCAATTCAAACTCTTGTCTATCGTAAGACGAAGGTGTTGGATTGAGTCACACCAAGTTAAATCCAGTGAGTTTTGGCGATTATAAAGCTTGAGCATGGAGCTGAACAGAACTGCTTGGTTCTCCTCACAGTTGATTTTCAGCATCCTGTTCATTGGGTGATTTTTTCCAGATATCTCTGGAGATACCAGACAGTGTAATTTAAGTTCCCTGTTTTTAGTCGTCTTCTGACTAGTTTTATCCAGCTCACAATGAATTTCCATTTGGTGCCAACTCCTTCATCTCAAAGTAACACTTGCACCCAACGTCCTCAATTATTTGTTGGGTGTATTCTAAGCTTTCTCTTCTCCTAACTTTTTACCTTCTACTGTTTCCTTCACCATCATAAAAATTACCATCTAAATGGGCATGCCACTGTGGTGGTGAGCTGCAGTATTGCTCTGCCTTCGACTTTCCAATGTTTTAATGTAATATTTCTATCGGCGGTGATTCGCCCAATGAAAATCTCCGCAGTACCCGCACTTGTCTGGGGTATTCCCCGCCTTCGTGCAGTACTTATCCGGGTGGTTCTCAGTGCAGTTCACGCACGTTAGTTTCACATGGGGCAGCTGGACAGCATGGAAAGTCTCTGACAGTGGAAGCACTGCCTGGGACACTCGGATTTTTAGTACTTCCTTATCCCTCACCTTAAGGCAAAGTAGGATACTGTAGTGCCTGTGTCGTCCAGAACTACGATGCAAACTACTTGCCGAGAATCTTAAGAACATAATGCTTTCAGAAGAGTGGGATCCTATAGCGATTATGTTTCCACATTTATATAAATAATACAAAAACGAAGATAATTCAATAGGGAAGCACACGTCACGTTTATAGACTTGTAGAAATCCCTCAATCATGTGGAAAGGCAAATCATATGAACCATATCACACAAGAGTGCATGTCCTCAGCAAATAATATATGTGATAGGAAGCCTATATAAAGAAACAAACACCGTCCGAACAGGTCTTGAAAGACCAACGGTACCAACTGGCGGTTGTGTCATCCTCAGGACTCATCGGATGCTGTTCCAGGGGGGCATGTGATCAGCATGCCGCTCTCCTGGCCATGGTCAGATTTCGTGACTGGAGCCGTTACTTCTTAATCAAGTAGCTCCTCAATTCGCCCCGGAATGGCTGACTGCACTCCGCTTGCCAGCAGCACTCAGCAGACCTGGAGTGGGTGGACCCATCCAAATGCTAGCCAAGCCCTATATCGCTTAGCTTTGGTGATCTGACAAGAACCAGTGTTACCACTGTGGCAAGGTCGTTGGCAGAAATGCTATATAGAGGGAAAAAAATAAGGATGAAGACCAATGATGTTATGTGAGAAGACACACTGGTATCTATGTAGCTTATCACCCACACTTTTTAATATATACATTGATGATATGAGTAAACGTGAAAAAAAACTGATAAGGGCTTGAGAGTATCAACTCACATATTTTTAAAAGGATGCTCGCTGCAGAAAATCTTGCAGTTGTACAGCATAGCGAGATATCTCTATAAAGGTCCGTCTATGGACTGAACCAACTTCCTAAAGAATATAGCAGGAAACCATTCATTCCAAAAGCAAAAGTGATAGTTTTCAAAGTAATAAAACCGCTGAGGACTACGATCATAATAGAAAACAAAACCTTTGGCCAAGTTTGTCACCCTAATTACCTGGGAACCATAAGCTACCAGAACAAAGTGGACATTGACAACAAACTGTAGCAATATCATATGATACGTGGAACAATAAATCAATAGATCCTTGAGAAATAAAGTGACAGAAGGTACAAAAATCAAGTTTTATAGGATAATGGCGGCCCCCACATTAGTTGTTTGTACGTGAGACTTGGACAACTGCTAAAAGGGAAGAAAGTAAAATGACAGCAACAGAAATGAAATTTTCAAGAAACGTTAAGTACTATACAATATTAAATAGTTTAAGAAGTGAAGACATAGGAGTAGAGCTAGGGATATATGCTATAAATGAGATGATCGAGTATAATCGAGAAAGGTGTCTAAAAGATTTACAAAGAAAGTCAGATTCAAGACCAGCAAATCAATCCTTAAAATTATGGACCTTTAGGTGCAAGATCCGTTGGGAGACCTAGAAAAAGACGGCTGGATACGTAGATGACAGAACAGGCCTATGGCGTAGACTACGATGAAAGAAAAGGAAGAAGAAGAAACTCATAAAGGCGAAACATGTTGACTGTAAACTGTGTGTGCTGAAAGCTCTTTCAGTATCTTTTAAAATCCAGACCACAGATTCTGATCAAGAATCGCCTTTGCTACCCTACTTTCAAAGTTCTGCATAGCTGTTCAAACTAATTTTCATCTGTATTACGTCAATTAATCATAACTTCATCTGATTATTTTTAAATCGATTGAATATATAATATGGTTACAAATAATTCAATGACCTTCTCGTGAAACGGTCACACACAGTGGCTAACTGCTGTCTAACAAAAGTGTGTCCTATTGTAAAAACGGTTTTACTGAATTTATACGAAATTTTGTAAATGAATAGTGTCTCTAATTTTTCTTTCGTAAGTTTCATTCATATCGTACAATTACTTGTTACGTCGCTATGGATAACTCGACTCTACTCTGTCTGCACAAGTACTGAATTGCATGTATCTGCAGTAAATCACTATGCAGCAAATTGCTCCATCTTATTTTATTTTACTTTCGTAAACTGAACTTTTGTCTGCTTTCAGAAAATATGGTTCACTGGCCACAGACTAGAGCAAGTCGTGCCAATGTAAGATTGTCAGATACTAATTTCGTCTAACAGTGATGATAACTTTCATGATAAATTTATAAACGAACAGCAAATTATTTTGAAATTATATTGAATCCCTTTAATAACAAAGGAATAATTCGCACTAACCTGAACTATGACTTTCGCTCAGCATTATTACATACGTAAAATTACTTTAAATTACATAAGATTTACTCTTTCCTTCCGTAACGAAATAGTTTAACTAACAGTGGAGGGAGATAGGTAATTAGAACACTGAACACATGACAGTTAAGTACCAACATATAGATATTGTTAGACACAATGAAATCCTTACACTACAATAATTACCAGCCTAGCGCGTGCAGCAAAAGAAACTCAGTGCAAATTATCTTTGTTTCCAAATAAGCCGCCTCTCTATAAAATCATCTTAAAATAATTATATATCATCAGTCACATCATGGAGCATTCCAACGAAAATTTCCCATTCCCTCTGCGCTAAGTCCACCATCGTAGCTGCTCACTCAGTCATGACACAATTGTCTCCCTCTCTGGCCGACTGAAACTGCTTCCGACTCCTTCTCTCATCCGAGCTCCACTCAGTAACACTAGAATCTCTGGTAGCCAAAAAATATTTATCTCTCATGTGTTCAGCCACGCAAAGATACTCATAGTGATACATATTGGAAATAAACTGTTGAATATACCACGAAAACTGACATTTCTCCTGAAATTTTCTTCTTTCTTCTAGTATGTACACTTTTCGAGGTGTTCGATATTACAGTGCTCTCTCCAGACACGTCGTACTCGATTAACGATAATCGTCCGTAAACAACAGACGACGCCAATCCTGGAGCGTCTATTCTGTATGATTCCTTACCCGTAATTCTGTAGCTGAGTCCATAGACGTTGGGAACAGAAATTCACTTCACCAAATCGTCCCTATGATGCGATACACGACGTCCTTTAGGCTTTTCGAAAGCCCAATTCAGTTCCAGATCACTCAGTCCACGCTTTCTTTGAGTCAAAAGTCGATCATCCTGGGCACCTTTCGAACGTAGACCGCCGATGCAGTGTAAGTATTCAGCTGGAGCCGAATGCACGTCTACATCACGTGACTGTGACACGTCGGTCAGCTCAGAGCCGGTAGACGGGCAAGCGGCCGCTCAGCACTCCGGGCCCGCAGCGTCCGACGCGGCCCCTTTCCTGTCCAGTGCTAGTAGTGCTCCGCCCTGGGCGGTTTGCATCACAGCGCGCACGACGCTACGCAGGCGTATCCCACTACTGGGGGATCACATGCGATACCCCGAACGTTGTTACGTGGCATGCGCAATCCATTATCACCTTCCTTCAGTGACAATATTTGTTATTTACGTATGTCTTGCTAGTATTTGTTAGACATATTTTAAACAACCAAAGAAAGTGCTTGATGACAATTTCATGTGTTACTTTCCTAATAAGATTCTGGATTTTTAATTTAAATGACGACTCATTATAATTGAAATCGATTATACACTGAGGAGGCAAAGAAACTAGTACATTGCCTAATATCGTGTAGGGCCCCCGCGAGCACGCAGAAGTGCCGAAACACGATGTGGCATGGTCTCGACTAATGCTCAGAGGCAATGGACACCATTTTGTGACGGTGTTCGTAGCGACAAACACTTGGCTGTAGAAATGGCTTACGAAGTCACCGCCACACTTTTAATAGCGGGCCGACCGGTCCGCTGGAACAGTAAACAGAAAGATGAAACCCCAAACACTCTGATTAAATAAAAGTCGGTACTTATCTTTATTTAATGAAGATACAGAAACACAGTAATGAGCTCCGTGTCTACAGAAATCCGTCTAGTTCGAGTCGGAGCGGCTAGGTCAGCGTCGGCTGACGACAAAACAACAACTCTGCTGCGATGAACACACAACCGACTAGCAAGTACCCAATTCGGTGGCGAGTATACAACTGAGCGGCGAATACAGAACTGTCCTAGCGCTCGCGACTCCAGCGCTTAAGAAGCCAGAAGCCAGCGGTGGCGCGCGCAGACTTGCGGCGATTTCCTGTATCGCTGGCGCTGCTTATACGGACGGCGTCCGGACTTTGATGCTGCCAACCTTTTGGCAGCGGGCTCGGTTCGCATTACTGGCTAGGATACAACACACCATGAATTGGGGAGTCTGGTGGCAAGCGGAAGTATTCAAACTCAGAAGAGTATTCCTGGAGCCACTCTGCAGCAATTCTGGACGTGTGGGGTGTCGCATTGTCCTGCTGGAATTGCCAAAATCCGTCGGAATGTACAATGGACATGAATGGATACAGGTGATCAGATAGGATGCTTACGTACGTGTCTCCTGTCAGAGTCGTATCTAGACGCATCAGGGGTCCCGTATCACTCCAACTGCACACGCCCCACATCATTACAGAGCCTCCCCCAGCTTGAACCGTCCTCTGCTGACAAGCACGGTCCATGGATTCATGACGTTGTCTCAATACCCGTACACGTCCTTCCGGTCGACGCAATTTGAAAGGAGACTCGTCCGACCAGGCAACATGTTTCCTTTCATCAACAGTCCAATGTCGGTTTTGACGGGGCAGGCAAGGTGTAAAGCTTTGTGTCGTGCAGTCATCAAGAGCACACGAGTGGGCCTTCGGCTCCGAAAGCGCATATCGATGACGTTTCGTCGAATGGTTTGCACGCTGACTCTTGTTGATGATCCAGCATTGAAATCTGCACCAATTTGCGGAAGGGTTGCACTTCTGTCACGTTGAACGACTGTTTTCAGCTGGTCCTGTACTTGCAGGATCTTTTTCCACCCTCATCGATGTCTGAGATCTGATGTTTTACCGGATTCCTGATATTCACGGTGAAATGGTCGTACGGGAAAATTCCCACATCATCGCTACCTCGCAGATCCGGCGTCCCATCCTTCGTGCGCCGACTATAACTCGCGTTGAAACTCAGCCGCGCGGAGTGGCCGCGTGGTTTGCGGCACCATGTCACGGATTGCGCGGCTTCTCCCGCCGGAGGTTCGTCCTCCCTCAGGCATGGGTGTGTGTGTTGTTCTTAGCATTAGTTAGTTTCATTGCTTAAGTAGTGTGTAAGTCTAGGGACCCATGAGCTCAGAAGTTGGGCCTTTAGGAATTTACACGCATTTGAACACTTGAAACTAACTTAAATCTTGATAACCCGCCGTTGTAGTAGCAGTAACCGATCTAACAAAAGCACCAGACACTTGCTGTCTTATATAGGCGTTACTGCCTCAACGCCGTGTTATGCCTGTTTATATATCTCTAAATCTGAATACGCATCCCTATACCACTTTCTCCGGCGCTTCAGTATATATACATACATCAAAGAAAGTTCTCAGAGCTCCTGAAGACAGACGTCGACTGTCGATATTGTATCACACACACCACTCCTTTGAGTGTTCAGAGGTGTCACTAACCCAGCCCAAAAAATGTAAACAGCCACTCATGAGCAGCGCCTGTTAGTCTGAGGGGGTCCGACAGCCGATTACTTACAGTCATTCCACCAGGAAGGAGTTACAAACCCCACGTTGTCTGTAGTTCAACAACGCCTAGGCGGTCAGTACCGTGCTTCGGTCGCGTCCGCATTGTTATTTTGTGCCAGGAAGGGCTCTCAGTATGGGAAGTGTCCAGGTGTCTCGGAGTGAACCAAAGCGATGTTGTTCGGACGTGGAGCAGACACAGAGAGACAGGAACTGTGGATGACATGCCTCGTTCAGGCCGCCCGAGGGCTACTACTGCAGTGGATGACGGCTACCTACGGATTATGGTTCGGAGGAACCATGACAGCAACGCCGCCATGTTGAATAATGCTTTTCATGCAGTCGCAGGACGTCGTATTATGACTCAAACTGTGCACAATAGGCTGCATGCTACGCAACTTCACTTCCGACGTTCATGGCGAGGGTCATCTTTGCAGCGCGTACAGATGCTCCCAACAACATGCCGAATGGAAGTATCAGAATTGGCATCACCGATGAGTGCCGCATATGCCTTCAACCAGACAATCGTCAGAGACGTGTTTGGAGGCAACCCGGTCAAGCTGAACGCCTTAGACACACTGTCCAGCGAGTGCAGCAAGGTGGAGGTTCCTTCTGTTTTGGGGTGGCATTATGTGGGGCCGACGTGCGCCGCTGGTGGTCATGGAAGGCCCCGTAACGACTGAACGGTACGTGAATGCCATCCCAAAAATGGTTCAAATGGCTCTGAGTATTATGGGACTTAACATCTGTGGTCATCAGTCCCCTAGAACTTAGAACTACTTAAACCTAACTAACCCAAGGACATCACACACATCCATGCCCGAGGCAGGATTCGAACCTGCGACCGTAGTGGTCGCGCGGTTGCCGACTGAAGCGCCTAGAAGCGCTCGGCCACACCGGCCGGCCAATGCCATCCCCCAACCGCTAGTGCAACCATATCGGCAATACACTGGCGAGACATTCGTGTTCATGGACGACAATTCGCGACCCCATCGTGCACATCTTGTGAATGACTTCCTTCAGGATAGTGACACCGCTCGACTAGGGTGGCCAGTATGTTCTCCAGACATGAACCGTACCGAAAATGCCTGGGATAGATTGAAAAGGGCTGTTTATGGACGACGTAACCCACCAACCACTCTAATGGTTCTACGCCGAATGGCCTTTGAGGAGTGGGACAGTCCGGACCAACAGTGCCTTGATGAACTTGTGGATAGTATGTCACCTCGAATACAGGCATGCATCAATGCAGGAGGAAGTGCTACTCGGTGTTAGAGGTATCGGTGTGTGCAGCAATCTGGACCACCACCTCAGAAGGTCTCGCTGTATGGTGGTACAACATGCAATGTGTGGTTTTCATGAGCAATAAAAAGGGCGAAGATGACGTTTATGTTGATCTCTATTCCAATTTTCTGCACAGGTTCGAGAACTCTCGCAACCGAGGTGATGCAACAATATATATATACTTTCTCAGACTAAGTAAAGAAAACGACGTGCGCCACGAACGAGTTACCCGAATGCAACTGTGTAAATCGGCAGATGTGATATACGTGTACAGACCATGTTTAGTGTGCTTAGCAATTTGGCGTAAGTCGGTGCCAGAAAATGCACTTCAGTGGAAGGACAGGACCTTCCGTAAATTGAGACATGACTGACCACTAAAAGGAAGAACACACCGAGCGCCTAAAAGGAAGAACACACCGAGCGCAGTGGCACTGTGGTTAGCACAACGGATTCGCGGCGGCTCAAACCCGCGTCCGGATATCCTGATTTACGTTTTCCGTGTTTTACCTAAAGCGCTGCAAGCAAATGCTGGGATAGATCTTTTCAAAGGGCACTGCCGATTTCTTTCCCCATCCTTGTGCTTCGTCTCCAATGACCTCGTTGTCGACGAGACGTTAAACACGAATCCACTCTTCCCCTCCTCCGGGGACAACATCTTTATTTCACACTAACAGTTTAAAAGCAATGATTATAACTATTTCGAGCTTCAACGAAATTAAAGATTTTCGTTTTACTTTACTGTCCAAACAACGCAATCAGTAGACTCTAATTTTAGGAGCTTGAAGTTGTACGAGCTACTTCTTAACTGTCCAAGTGAACAATAGATGTCCTCGAATTTACAAAATCTCGAAACTGTATGAAACAAATATTGCGCCCAAGATAAAGCAGCAGTAAAATAAATTAACAGCATTAAACAGTAAGAATACCCCCATAGAAAAAAACAGCCTTTATAATTCAAACAAAGGAAAATATTCCCAGAAACAGTCGTAAAAATACAAGAGTTTTAGGATTAGAAAGACACTTAACTCTTTCTCTGATTGTGAAATCAGGGCAATAAATAAATTACTGATGGACAGAATACAAGCAGCGTAAGCTGCCTGAAATGATTGTTGATCATTCTAACACATTTGCTGGCTATGCTCAAACATAAGTTGGTGGTGTTGTGGACTGGCCAGACAGCCAATCCACTATGACCGGTAGCCGAAAGGCACGCGTTAATGTCAAAACCTAAAAAAAATTCTCTGCTCATTTCAATAGGGTCATCTACCTCAAACGTACTTTAAAATCATGCTCCCTTACCAAATACATCATTCAAAGCTCTTATAGTATCACAATGGTTCCGAAAAAATATGAACAGTTTACAAAGTACAGACAAAATACAGTTTCATAAGTGTGAAGTTATCCAACTGTGTAATTGCGTAAACATCTGTCACTGATGTAGTAAAAAAATGTTTGTTTCCCTGTTAAATAATCAGATAGCTGTCTAATTTATGTGTTAGAGAAATATGGTACTGATGTGTATAGTTGTATAAGCAAATACCATATTAGCTAGGGCTCCTTGCGCTTGCCAAACACATGGTACACAAAGTAACCGTGTACCCCCCTGAGGATTAATTTAATTATACCCTCAAGTGTTACAGATTACAACAATGGAATGAAATTATTACGGAAAACCTTTGTATCATTGTACTTCAAATATCTTTAAAAATAAATGTTTTAAGTATAAAATTAATCACTCAAATACGTGTACTGTAGCGTTAAACTGTACGTCTTGTTGTGAGATAATCTCTGTGGTAGTGTCGTAGTTATCGTCCTCTGTAAGCACAGTTCTCCTGAAGTCAATGTACTTACCTCATCATAAACGAAAGTGAAATGCTTTGCGAATATATATCGTAGTTATTATGTTTATTGGCGCGATGAAGAAAGTACTGTACAGTAACGTATTGTTGTGCCACGAAAAAGGCTATCTCATTGTTGCTATACCACAAAAGTTACTACTAAAACGTGTTTTACTTTCCAGAAGAATTCAGAAAAACTGTGCAGATATAAAACAGATACACCGCAAAAGCAACATTGTAAATTGTCACTCATTAGTAGCGTCGTGATAAAATCGTGTAGCTGTCACATAAACTAACCACTGTGTCATCTGGTATCTCGCTGAAAGTACTTTAAATCCAGAATATATTTTCAAGTAAATCAAAATGTTGCATTAAAATCTCATTAGCAGTACTGGTAAATGTTCTAAGTATGTAAGCCTTATAGTCGTTCCATAATCGTGCAACTAACAAGCATGAATGTACACACACAATAACACTGTGTCGTCTGTTCACAATAACAATGCATTCGTAATTTCTGTTTAAATAAGTTCTTTTGGTTCTTGACTGGATATTTAACTTCAAACATTGTTGCATATTAACAGATTCTAAGTCTGACAAAGCATACTATTAATGTAAAGTGAAAAGTTATATGGCAAAGACAAAGTTAAAAAGCAGATTATCTTTCAATAAACGGTTTTACACGTGAAAAGTGGTGTAAACCTTTACTCTTCCTAGTACGCAGAGTTTCAACTTCAAAGCAATTATCATGTTGTATACATCGGTAAAGAATGCTAAAATTTTTCTCAAGGCTAGCATCTTATGTTATTTTTCTCGGAGCCAGCGGGCACACGCGGCTGCCTGCTGTGCGAGTCATTGTCTGTCTCTTTGTTGGCGCGCGCCGTTATTGGGATTAGGAGACCTAACTTCTACAAATTCACTCTGACGAGAAGGCCCTGCCCTGTTTGAATCCCGCCAGTTCTGATGCAATTCAGCTCTGTCGTTACGAATATATCGTCTGTCGTCATGTCGGTAGATTCCGTAGTTTCTTCCTTGTCCATCACGTGGTGCAGAATTTCTCCCTGAATCGTAACTGTGCGCCGAACTGTTGCGTCTGAAGTTATTCTGCCTCCCTTGATAACAATTGTTTTGGTTCCCATATTGTCTGTTTCTCTGATTGTCTCTGTGATAGTCATTACCGCAGAGAGGCGATCTTTCCCTGTAACTATTATTACTCTGCCAGTGGTTGTCACATGGCTGGTGTCTGTTTTGGTCACGATTTGCGTTGTAAGAATAGACTTGTCGTGTCCAGCTATTATTTCTGTCGTCACGGATTTGTGACGGATATGACCTATACTTGTTGTGTTCCTGTTTCCGCTTTCCACAATTGTCAGTGTCAATTTCTAATTCTTGTAAGAGTCCCTGAAAAGCTTCAATGTCGTCTTTGCAACGTCCTGCCAAAATAATATGTCGTAAATGTTCAGGCAATTTGAGTAAGCAAATGCGGATGAGTTCTGAGGGGCTGTATGGGTTTGAAAGATACTGATTCTTATGCAACATGCCTTCAAAATATTTGACAAGACTGGAAAATTCAGATTGTTCAAAGTGCTTCATCTTCATGATGCTATGTTTTACTCGGTCTTGTGTAGCTTGAGACCAATATGCTGAGAGAAAGGCATGGTAAAATTCTCCTTCACTGTGACAATCGTGAATGACCAATCGCATTCTTACAGCTGGTTCATTCTCTAAATAGCCACACATAAATTCTAATCTGTGCTGCAATGACCAGTTGGGAGGAAAACAATGAGAGAATTGATGGAGCCATGCTTGTGGATGAATGTCGTTGCCAGAATTTTTAAATGTTTTAAATTTACGTGTAGTATTGAACAGCTTATAGTCAAAATCATCATGTCGGCGAGTCGCATAGCGGTCATTGTTACGTCGTTTCGGCGGTTCCATTTCAAAATTCGGTGCACCTTGCCAATTTCTGTCATAATTTCCGAAATGCCCTGTGTTATTATTTTGTGGCTTTTCCATATTTCTAAGTTCCTCTTCCCGTGTTGGAGCGCGAGTGTCCTCTGAAATATGAAATTTTTGTATTACTTGTGCCAACTGATCTTGTACTTCCCGGATTTCTCTTTTTTATTGCATATTAATTTGATTCTGATTTTGTTTGAATTTCTTAATTTGTTCATACTCTTCTGTGTCAGTGATGGCTACAGGTCTTGTGTCATTCAGATCCTCATCTACCTTTGCAGATAAGTTAGTGAACTCATCCGAAAGTTCGGCTACTTTCTCCGATAATGAACTAATTTCCTCCATGTGTCTTTCTGAACCAATTTTCAGAGTATCTACTGTGTCCTTTAAGTTTTCCTGAGTTTTTGCAAGTTGCGTAACCGAATCGGTAGATGCAACTGAGTCAATTTTAGCTTGCAGGGTGTCATGATTTTCATGTACAATAGTTTGCAGTTCTTTTATGGCTGCTTCGTGATTCTGTAATGCATTTTCATGACGCGAAAAAATAGGTTGGAAATGCTCACAAATTTGTGTTTTTACGTCATTACAGACTTTTTCACATTTCGATTCTTTTTTATGTAACTCAGTAGTTAAATTTTCACGTGTTTGTTCAAGCGTGGTGTGGAGATTTTTTTCCATTGTGTCTAACGTTTTAAGATTTTGTTCCACTGTGTGTAACTGTTGCTGTGTTTGTCTCTGGTGTTGTTCCATTGTGTCTAACTTTTGAAGCCTTTGTCCCATTTGTCTCTGATTTTGTTCCATTTGTTGCATTAATTGCAATAATAATGTATTAGTGTCTAGAATCTGTTTCTCTATGCTTTTTGGCAGTGCATTTTCACCGGCAACATTCACATTTTGACAAGCAGAAAATGTGTTTTGACTCATTTGAGAAAACGGTGAGGACCCAAAACCTGAATCTACAGTATTTGCGAGATTGTTTCCTGTCATTTCGGATTCCTGAGGCGAGCTGTTGCCGACCGATCGATCGATAATGCTTCCCTGTTCACTAATGTTTCACTGTGTACACCATTATTTGCAACCCGCTCCATTTCACTATGCGCAATTACCAAATTACTACTTTGAACATTAGTTAATTCATTACTCTGCGGCGCTAACACACTGCTTTCGTCTTCACTGTCATTTCTCAGTTTACTTTGGAGCCTAGTATTACGTTTTTCACACGCCATAATTGTCACAATATTTCACACGATAACACAGAAAAGCACAATTTGAAGAGCAAAATAAAATAACATAGCAATGGAAATAATGTCTACTTAATTGCAAGCGCAGCTGCGAAATACTTGGTGCAAATCTACATGCATGCCACAACTGTTTTACTGCACAACAATGAGAAACTACAACTACAATGGAAATTCTCTCTATAATTACGCGCTAGCAATAAACAAAAGCTACACTAAGTACACAAACTGCAAGAAAAAAATCAGAAGATTCCAGTGAGGTATCCTCGGCTAAGGGTCGACATATGAAACGTCCCCTTAGAAAATTGTACTTGTTTGTGCTTAACCTGACACACAATATTTTTAGCGCAATGCAATCTGACTTTCATAAATCCCTACAAAAGAATGGCCCTGACTAACATTAACCTATGCATTTCACAAATCACTTACCTCACAAAAATCTTCGTTACTCAAGCTACTGCAATACAGCGAGCGCCACTACTGCCAGCTAAATGAAAGATTCAAACTACGGAAGGCACTAACTACTGATAGGCATAGTTAGCAAATGAAAGATTTTAATAGAGAACAAACAATGTATTTACCTTAATAGTCATAATATATATAGCAGTTCATGACAAATTACAAAACTCCGCCATATCTCTCCCCACATCCACCACTGCTGGCGGCTCACCTCCAACTGCGCAACGCTACGCGCTGTTAACATCCAGCTGCCCAACACTACAATGGCAGACAACAATGCAAACTAGACACAGACTGCACACAGCACAGCCAGTGATTTTTATACAGAGGTGGCTACGTGGCGGCGGCGTTACCAATATAAGAACCTAAACAGCCTACTTACAAGGCTTATAAATAACAAACGTTAGTTAACATGTAATAATTATTCATTACCAACTCGATACGAAATGAGAAGCAGAATGGGCACCTTTGAAGAAACTCAGTTAAAACAAGCTACAAATAATGCAAATAAAGCAGCTTGAAAAATTACTGCCTAACTTTAATCATTGAGAGAGAATGTATCAGTGAGGGTTGGCCTAAGTACAGCTACATCTTGAATCAGCTATTAATGATTATTATCAACATATAATAATGAGAGAGTGCACTTTAAAAATTTGTAGCATTAGCGACACAATAGACCAGTGAGGTCGACTTCATACAATAGATAATCAGACACCCTGTGAGGACGTGCTAATCAAACGTACTTAATAAAACAAACACCTCCAATAACATTAGCGCTACCAACTAGCATTAGCTTTCAGAGGAAATCAAACTTGGGAATTGAAATAAGCGGCATTTAAATAGTGAAAAGTACAGAGAGTCGTGCTGCTATTACTCCCAAATGTGCTTACGGTTTTCAAGCTCCTTTCCTTCATCCAATACACGGGCGGATACAAACATGCGCATGCCCAAAGCGTCAGAGCCCGCAGTCGGATCATGCTTCAGCACCCAACAAGTTCCAGCAGCGGTCGAACGAATGCCTAGATGACTCGGACAACCGGAAACCAAAGAGGGTGACCTCCATGGAAAACGGAATCGATGCAAACCACCACGTCTGAATTACAATTTCCGAAAAATTGGGTGATTTATTCGAGAAAAGAGCTTCACAAATTGAGCAAGTCAATAACACGTTGATCCACCTTTGGCCCATATTCAAGCAGTTATTCGGCACGTTGTTGATTGATAAATTTGCTGGATATCCTGCTCATCTATATCGTCCAAATTATGTCCAATTAGTGCGTTAGATCGTCAAAATCCAGAGCTGGTAGCACGGCGTTGCCTATAACCCTCCAAATGGTGTCAACTGGAGAAGAATCCAGTGTCCTAGGTGACCAAGGTAGAGTTTTGGAAACAGGGAGATAAACAGTACAAACTTTCGACGTCTACTGGCGGGCATTATCTTGCTAAAATGTAAGGCCACGTTGGTTTGTCATGAAGGGGATAGCGTATCGTCAACGTACCGCTGTTGTAAGGGTGCCGCGGATAACCAAAGGAGTCTTCCTATGAAAACAAATTGCACATGAGAAAATTACTCCTGGTTGTCAAGTCGTATGGTGGGCTACAGTCAGACTGGCATTCCACTGAAGTCTGGAGCGTCCCCAGACACATCTTCACTTGTTATCGGGGCTCATTCCGAAACGGGACTCATCATAGGAGACAATTCCTTTCAACTCAAAGAGGTTCCAGGCAGAAGCAGTGGTGGGATACTCACGTGCATGCCGCCCGCCATACGACCCGACAACCAGGAGTGCCGGTCTGGGGAGCCATTTCTTTTCATAACAGGACCCCCTTGATCACCATCCACGACACCCTTACAGCACAGTGCTCCGTCGACAATATTCTATGCCTCGCTTTGCTGAGTTCATGGTAAGCTACCCTGCGCTCCCCTTTCGGCAAGATAATGTCCGACCGCACAAGGCGAGAGTTTCTATTGCTTGTCTTCGTGTTTCCCAAGCACTACGTTGGCCAGCAAGGTCGCCGGATCTCTCCCTAATTGAGAACATTTGGTGCATTATGGGCATGGTCTCCAACTAGCTAGAGATTCTGGCGATTCGATGCGCAAACTGGATAGAATTTGGCGGAATATCTCTCGGGAGGACATCAAAAACCTCCATTATTGAACGCCAAGTTGAATAACTTCTTGCGTAAGGGCCAAATGTGGACCAACTAGTTATCGACTTGCTCAATTTGTTAAGTTCTTTCCCTCGAATAAATCATACATTTTCTTTTTCCTGAAGTTGTATCATTTATTAGTATGAACATGTACGTAACATCTACCGATTAATGCCCCATCCAAGTAACTGCTCCGTGCTGTTTTTTTTATTATTATTTCTTTTCTTTGCCTTAGAGTGTGTTTAGGGTCTTCAATCAAGAGACTAAAACTACAACTACATACCAATAAGATAACATTGACTGCTATAAGCAGAGTTGGAGATGGAGGCAAGATTGACATAAGAACAGGCAGTGAACAATCTGAGGAACTACTTTAATTTCGCAATCTCGGTAGCGACGTGGAGGAAATCAACATACGTGTCGAGGACAAGAACTCTGGGCGAGAGTATCTTCCAAATTAAGAAGAATCTTCCTGCTGATCAAGCACAGGAGGCTACAATCTAAGAAAATGTTTATAATGGCCTTTCAAAGGATTGTCGTGACATATGGAAGCGAAACCTGGTCGTCAGCAATGCAGGGCAAAGCTCGCTTCGAATATGAGGAAATGTCGTTCTGGAGAATAATTACAAAAAGTAGCTGAACTAACGGAAAAGTAAATGAGATGGTTCTACTAGAAATATGAAAGGATAATGAACTAGTGAATGGTGTAGTTTAATGCAAAAAAACTCCTTGAACAATTAATTATCCGTCATGCTCTTTAGGATATCTTTTACAAACGCGAACTTGGCTCTTGAAAATGTTGTACGTATTTAGCCATCTATCCCTATAGCTTAACCGCTCTTTCCGACAGAATTTCGAATATCTTGCACCATCATACATTGTCGAACACTTTTTCCAGTTCAACGAATCCTATGAACGTGTCTTGATTTTTCTTTAGTCTTGCTTCCATTATCAGTCTACCGTTCCATTATCAGAACTACCGTTCTGGCGCCTTTACCTTTCCTAAAACCTAACTGGTTGCCACGTAACACAGGCTCAAATTTGTATTTTATTCTTCTACATGTCATTCTTGTCAGTAACTTGGATACATGAGCTGTTAAGCTTATCGTGCGATAATTCTCGCCCTCGCAGTCTTCCTAACTGCTTGTATGATATTTTTCCGAAAGCTTGATGGCATATCGGCAGACTCATACATTCTACAAACCGGCGTCAGTAGTTGCTTTGTTCTTACTTCCCTCAATAATTAAAGACGTTCTGATAGAATGATATCCATCCCTTCTGCGTTACTTGATCGTAACTCTTCCAAAGCTTTTCCAAATTCTGATTCTAATATTAGGTTTCGTACCTCTTCTACATCGACTTCTGTTTCATCTCCAACCACATCGTACAACTCTTCCACCTCATAGAGGGCTTCAGTGTACTCTTTCCACCTATCCGCTCTCTCCCCTGTATTGAACAGTGGAATTCTCATTGCAGTCTTAATATTTCCTTCTTGCATTTAATTTCAACGTAGGTTGTTTTGGTTTCTCTGTAAGCTGAGTCAGTTCTTTCGACAATCATTTCTGTTTCGATTTCTTCATATGTTTCATACAGACATTTCGTTTTAGCTTCCCTTAACCTCCCATTGATTTATTTCCTTAGCGACTTGTAATTTTGAATTTCCTTGATCATTTTTGTACTTCATTCTTTCGTCGATCAATTGAAGTATTTCTGGTCAACTGAACTGCCTACTGAGCTATTCTTTATTGCTATTCCTCAGTACGGAAACATGTTCTTGCCTATTGATACATCAGTCGACTCTTCATAGTGTCGAAATCGAGATTTGACTGCATAACCCCAGATCACCGATCCAGATCACGTAAGAAACAGATTGCCCGATCGCCTGGTCTAGCAGGCAACCCTTGTCAGGGAACGGCCACCAGGCGGCAACAGCGTCACACCCTTACTTCTGTAATCAACCACTAGATGGCACTCCGTTCTATAAAATATGTGGCAACATGGGCCGACGCGTGCAGCTTTCCAGTATTTGGCGTCTGTGAAGTACAGCTGTTTCTGACATACCGGTGGTAGTGGATCGAGTCGTCATGCCGAGGGCCTGCGAGTATATCAACTGTGGAAGGAGTAGACGAACAAATCCTGAATTAAAAATGTTCAGATTTCCCGTCAAAGATAAAGAAAGGTTACGCAAGTGGATTTTAAATTCAGGTAAATCAATAAATTAGTTACGAGTAAAAATTAATAAAGAGCCCTAAGCATTCGATCCTATCTAAATTTTGTTGATGTTATATTCTGATATAACCAGCCCTTCCTGTACAAGAATCATATCATATAACTTTTAAATGAAATCTTTGCTGCGATTTGGACTTTTTTAAACTGTTTATTCACTTCACTATCGTAATTTCGGCTATAGAGGCATTTTTGTGTGCAATGTGAAAACTGAAACCAATATAAGATATGGATAACAAAAAGCAAAGCATAGTGTGGTAACATCTGGTAAACAATTTAAGAAGCATTACCTTACAAGACCTTTCCCTTTGTACTTGAAAATGGCTCTAGAGCTGAAATCGCAACAGTGAAATAAATGAATAATAGCCGTCATCTAACTGCTAGGTCATTGGTCCCTCTAAATCCTGGTTTGTACTAGAGCGAACGAAGCGAACGAGTGTAAAACCTCGTTTACACTGCTGCAGATGAGTATTCATAGATAATTCGCCAATGTTCACTGCCATTCGTTTATACGTGTGAACAAGCGTTTATACTGGAATGATGGGAGTAGAATAGAAGAGAACGAACATAGCATGCAAACTATAGACGCTGCCTATTTTAATTTTTTTTTAATCCGTGCACTAATAATCCTCACAAAGCTTTCACTCGAAAACAACACTACTTAATAGCAACAGGTCTGCGCGAGTGCGGATATCCCCAGTAATAACTGTGTTGCAGATAAAAGCGTACGTCTGTTGCGAATATTTGCGGGTTATCTTTAAACTGTGCAAAGTAAATTTTTAACATAATTATGGTTTGCCGTCTGTGGCTCATCAAAGTTGACACCGCCAAATTATGCTCGAAAAACACGCTTTCACTTGTATATTACCGAGTTTACAGCCCCCTTTCAACAACAATCCAAAATTCATCGTTTTGTGCCACTCTTATATCATTTACGATAAGTTACATGCAAAGTACAAGAATTTAAATTTGAAATGACTGTCACTGAAATATGTCAAGCCTTAATTCGCATCATAACCGAGTGCGGACATCAGCAGACAAAAATTCAGGCCAGGCCCAAGTCTCTTTCGAGAGCAGTGGTGGGTTAAACTGCTTTACAAAACGTTAATATCTGAGAATGTGGATAAGCAACTTGGCAGGTGTGGACAATTATCTTGTGGATGCGGTGCACATACGGACGGCGGCATTTTTCCTGTCCGCGCAGACTTCTAGTTACAGCTACGATGTAAATCTTTGATTTTCAGATAAGATTATTTTGCCCGCTGGTTTTGACAAAGCAAACAAAGTACCAAAATAAATATGTTGTTGGCTTAATTTGTTACGTAGATGTGAAACGCTTGGAAGTAGTGCCAGTGCACTTAACACTGAATTGCAGCTCCAGCCTTCTTTAGATTTATTCCAGAAATTTGCACATATGTCGGTTGACGCCTTTCGCTGGCTCCTCATTACACCTGACGAGGAAATTTACTAGCAGCAACATAAAGCAGTTCGCAAGAAGACGAGTACTCTGCGTGCTGGTAACGCCAAAGGGGAGACGAGGCAAACTTCTTTTGATGCTTTGCTCAAAAACCGACAGGCAGCTGAACACTAAGGAACACTACCGAATGCGTACCGAAAAAGACTGAATGTTATTGTCTCGCAGTGGTGAATGGAATTGAACACTACAAAATCAGCATTTCATAACGCAAACATTTGCAAACATTGATGTTATGCTTTCGCTACTTAATTGTTTCTCACTGTGAAAAGCTAAGCACTAAAGGGGAAACAACATTATAGGCAATGTTTGTTTTAATTACGAAGCAAGTAATGACACGTAGAAGAGATTAGAAATCACGTGTTCTTAACTTTTGCAGGAACTTCAGAGACACTGAGGGCACCGAGTAAAGTTTACGAACCAAACACGACTGAATGTCGTTTGCTCAAATTCGTCTACACATATGAGAATGCAGTTTTTCCTGTTTTAGTTCGCTCTGTGTTGACCAGGCTTAAAACGCCATAGGGCCACATTCTCAGAATTAATCATAATATTTAAAGTCCAAAAAAGGTTGCACACAAAGATCTCTCTTAGCAAATACTTAATGAAAGATTCCTTTCTATCATGCTAATGTAGACTGAGCTACTAAATGTGTTAATGGTATATACATATATCGTATTTTTCTGATTGATAGTTATTGTTACAGGCAATGTCAAACTGCTGGATATGGACCCAGAAAAACTGCACAATATACTGCTGTGTGAGGTCCATTTTGATGAAAAGTCATTCATGAACAGTAAGAGACAACGGCTTATACACACAGCAGTTCCTGTAAAATTTACATCTGACACTGGTTCTTCGGCAGTATGTGAGGGAACTAGTGATAAGAATAGTTTGCCATCACCTGAACTGAAAGTGAACATTCCAAGGAGAACATACAGTGCAGCTAGTCACCTTCTGGTAGAAACAAATGCAACACCACAAAAATGTGAATCGTTTCCAGACCTGAAAGAAATCATAGAAATGCCTGCGAGACAAGTTAAAAGAAAACTCTGTATGCTACGTCATGATGATGAAGATACTCCTACAAAGCAAAAACTGAAATAGAAAATATATAATATGAACAGATCACTGAAAAACAAAACTTCCTACTTGTCAAAAGTTAAGAGTAGATTATTGCATTGTGGGAGCTCAAACAATATTGCCCATGTGTTCAGCAGTTTCTGCTTCCCATCTGATTACTCCAGGGCACTGGCTGCAATGCAGTGCAAGAGCAAAATACGTCTGTGGTCTTCTATCGAGAATAATCTCTCTCTGATGTTGTTTTACAAATCTCCTGCAGCATATAAATTTTTGCGAAAATTGGGTATCGTATTACCTGGACTGTCCACAATTAGACGATGGATTGACGTCACAAAATTTCTACCAGGGTTTAACAAAAACCTTTTTAGTCAACTTAGCAAGAAATTTGAGGCAAAAACTTATTTAGAGAAGGCATGTGTAGTATGTTTTGATGAGATGTCGATAATGCGTCATCTGGAATATGCAAAAGATCTCGATTTAGTAGAAGGTCTAGAAGATTTGGGTGATAGGGGAAGGAAACCACTTCCTGCAAATTATGCACTTGTTTTTATGATTAGAGGCATCTACAGAAACTGGAAATTGCCTGTTTCATATTTTTTGTCTAATTCAGGAGTAAAACATGTGGATTTATTGGGATTCTTACAGGAACTAATTATTTTATTGCAAAATGCAAACTTAGAGCCAAAATTAGTCGTTTGTGATCAGGGAGCTAGTAATCGAAGTGTTGTGAAGCATTTACATGTTACTCCTGAAAATCTTATTTTATTGTAAATGGTCAGAAATTGTTTTATATTTATGATGTCCCACATTTATTCAAAAGCATACGAAATAATCTGCTTAGTGGCGACTTCATTTTCAACAATGCTGATGTTTTATTCGAAGATGTCAGGAAAACATATGACATTGATAAGGAGAACAAAAAAAGAAAAAAGTTGGTAAAACTCACTGAAAGTCATTTGCAACTGATTCATTCCAGAAAATGAATGTAAAAATGGCAGTCCATGTCCTCAGCCACTGTGTTGCTGCAGCTATCAGAACTTGTGTTGCGACTAAAGAATTGCAGAGTGATACAGCCGAGAGCACCTACTTTTAAAGAATTTTTGAACAATTTGTTTGACGTTTTGAACAGCAGGACAGCATTTTTCTCTAGTCCATATAGGTGTGCATTATCAGAACAATGTCCAGTAGTAATGGAAACGCTACAGAATGCAAAGGACGTCTTAAGTACCATAAATAAAATTGAAAAAAAGACAGGTAAAATAACGACACCACCATGCATTACGGGTTTAATCCAGACTGTGAATGCTATTGCTCAGTTTTTTCTTGAGGAACAAACTGTCGGCATTAAATTTTTACTGACCAGTAGATTGAATCAAGATTCTCTTCAGAATTTATTTTCCGTGTACCGTCAGAAAGGAGGCTACAACCGTGATGCAACAGTTAGAACACTAAGGTGCTTGTTCCGAACAAGCACTATTAACTCACTAATGAAGCCTTCTGACGCTTCAGATTGTGAGAATGATACTGACAAGATGCTGTTACTGAACAACTGTGTTGCAAAAAGAAGGTGATGAATCTCAGCTGTTGGAGAGCTCTGGAAACGTCGAAATTCCGAATACCCCTGGTTCCTCTACGGATGAAGAAGGGAGTACCATCGAGGCCGACGAGTATTTGTCTTCCTCACAGCAAGACCTTTCCTCTGAACAGTGTTCAGTAGCATATTTTGCTGGCTACTTAGCACACATATGCATCGAATGGTATGGTTGTCTGAGATGTAAGAGACACATTTAGCAGTGAGCTTCAAGAGAAGAGGGAATTATTTATTCTCCATAAAAAATACGCAACTGCGAATTTGCGTCATTCTTCAGTGGGACTCAGCGCTCCAACTGTTATTGAAATGTCTTTACAGGCATATGAGCCCTATTTTTACAGTGTATTTATAAGAGAAATATAAAGTTTAGGATTGTTAATTACATCAAATCAAAACTTGAAAACTTTCACTGGTTGGACGATGAGGAATGTGGAGAACACAGACTTTTCATTTTGAATCATCTTGTGAAATACAAATTCTATTACAGTTGCAGAACAATGTTCAAGGACAAGTGTAGTAGAACTGTCTCAAAACTGAAAATTATAAAGAAATATGTAGTTTATTCATATTGTATTGAAGTACCAAATAAATATTCTCCGTTAGGCTTCACAAATAAGTTTTGTTGCCTTTCCTTGATCACTCTATCGCATTTAACCAGATAGAAGTAATGTGTTAAATCTGAGCAAAACAGTACAATAGTAGATGTGGTGACCGCAAAGTTAAAATGTTTACCATCACAGAATTTTTTTTTCCTCACGATATTTAAGGTTTCACATTTTTTTTTTTCGAAGATATCGTTGTTAAGTGCGTACATGAAATTACATTCGATTACAACTAACAGTAATCAAATTCAAAATGTGGTTATACATAAGAACGCTTACAGAAATACTTAGAAAGGAAGCCAAATCTGTTTCTTAAACTTGTTTACAGTCTCAATGTGAAAAATATATTGTCGTTATAACTCACCTAATCCCTATACATACTCTATGCAAAATAAATAATTATGTCGGTAATGTCAGGACGCGAAACCCACTGCTCAGTGCAAAATTTGTCAGTAAATTAACGGATTATATTTCAAAGACGTTGAGAAGATTTTGAAAACTTTCTAGTGTTAACCTGCACGTGGAGATCTTTTTTACCACCATAAAGCGTAATAGAAGAGGTGTATAACAAAGAGGAAATAGACGGCATGGAAAACGAGTGTAAAACCTATGCGACTGCAATACAGTCTGCATTTAAACAGTGACTCACAAGAAATATTTGTGTGTTACCTTTCATTTATTTCATTTCGCATATGATTGTGAGAAGTATCCCTACAGTAGATATAAACTTGGTTTGTAGAATTACACGAGCTAATCTACATTCTTCGATTGAAGACTCGGGAAAAACCAAAGCCGATCATGGTCTACAGTCAGTTATGTGACGAAAGCATTACGCGCGCAACGCTCTAGCCGAGCACAAGTCAGCGTCATTCACGTCACCGAAGATACAGCGTTGCCAATTCCGCGACATGGACAAGTCGGTTAGCATTGTAGCGTCGCTTGCGACATCTGTTGACCGACGGGAACACTATTTTTACGGTTGCCTGTACCGCCGTAAGGACGGTCAATCTGTTTCTTACGTGATATGGGGCATATCTTAAGCAAATCCTCTACAACACTAGAGCCTTGTCACAAAATTTCAGGAAATAAGCATAGAATTACAGGAGCTAATCTACATTCTTCGATTGAAGACTCAGGAAAAACCAAAGCCGATCATGGTCTACAGTCAGTTACGTGACGAAAGCATTACGCGCGCAACGCTCTAGCCGAACACAAGTCAGCGTCATTCACGTCACCGAAGATACAGCGTTGCCAATTCCGCGACATGGACAAGTCGGTTAGCATTGTAGCGTCGCTTGCGACATCTGTTGACCGACGGGAACACTATTTTTACGGTTGCCTGTACCGCCGTAAGGACGGTCAATCTGTTTCTTACGCGATATGGGGCATATCTTAAGCAAATCCTCTACAACACTAGAGTCTGTCACAAATATAACTGCGAGAATTATCGCAGTTTGCAGTACTTCAGTGTACATAACCTAAGGTAACTTCAACCTTATGACCAGTCTTTGCATATTAATTACAGTAATTCAGCACTTGTAAGATGACTATGTTCATCGGTTCAATATTTCTAGCAGAAATGCGTTAACTTAAAACACCTTTTATTCTTTATTTGCTTATTTTAGCAAGGAAGGGGAGGCTTTACCTTATACGGGGCACACTCTGTCTCTCTCTCTCTCTCTCTCTCTCTCTCTTCCTCTCTCTCTCTCTCTCTCTCTTTCCTGTGAACACTTGATATACCGCCGAAGAGTACGACATATTTCAATATTTATTTATTTAATATTTTGCAGATGCCGATGCCCCACCAAACTTACAAGATCCATTGCCCTGGAAGCTTTAAGTAAACGACCGATACTGCACATCAGTCATTCAATGCGGCCACCAACTACCAAACCTAAATTAACTGTTCCCAGAAAAACCATCGACACAGTATTACAATCTTACAACTCTCGCTCTCACTGCTAACGATAGTATTTATTTTCATACGACCGTCCAGCAGGTTACCCTCGGGTTACCTACGGTTTCAATGCGGAGTTTCTGGACGTTTCCCCAGTAATCATAATCCCCAGTCAACAAACACCCCTCTCGAAGCCACACCAACAGATGATGTTACATGGATAGCAAACGTAGATAAGTCAACCATTAATCCCAGTTCTCGCTTCTCTACACATGACTATTTCCACCACAGTGTTCACGCAGGGAGGAATTACGAGTATAAATTCACTAAGTACTGGTCTCTGGTATAATCGTCTTGAGCAATGCCGCTATAGATAAACAAGTGGTCACTGCAGAATGAAATTTCACTCTGCAGTGGAATATGCGCGCATATGAATCTCCTGACAGATTAAATCTGTCTGCTGGACCGAGACTCGAACCCGTTACCTTTGCCTTTCGAGGGCTAGTGCTCTACCGATCTTTTTTATCTATCTTCTTTTTTAGCTGACCACTAAAAATAAGTCTTCACGGGGAGGGCAGGATTATGAAGTGGGCACGGGTCGCAACCCGAAGCCTGGCTGCGCTGTCCCCACCCCTCGCTCACTACGATGAACTTGTCGGGAAAGGAATTAAGTCAAGGTAACGACAGCAATACATTTTTCATTGTTATATTTTTATTTTATTAGTTTTTATGCTCATTTTCTTTCATTTTTATTATTTTTCGTATTTTTGTATTATATATCGACAAGTGTGGGTCGGCATATCAGTGCATTCCTATGGGAGGGGGAGAGGGGGAGGGGCAGGCATAAGCTGGCCCCTGATCCGTGATATCAAGGGCGGACAAACACAAGAACTAAAATTTAAGTTCAGGAAAAAAATTTAAAAAGCAAAGAAAATAATAAAAAATAATATGCATTCGGCTTGCACACAAACGGGTCGCCGGCGTCATCATTTCAGAATAATTGTACACATGTCAAGATCGGAGGAGGTAGAGTAGTCCTTAACTAAGGGGCAGGATTGGAGGGGAACAGGGGAGCGAGGACACTGTTTACCACACCGTGCTAATAGCTGGCAAAGATACGATGATGCGTGGGGGAATGTTCGAGAGTACTGTGAGCTTCCAGTACATTACACCAAAAATCAAGTGCGGAGTGTGAATGATCACGGAAGAGATATGCAATCATGTGACTTCCGAACCATGTGACAGCACGATGCTGAGCTGGGGGGAAATGAGAAATATGAGATTCGGATGGACCGCTGCGAGCGCGGCAGAGATTTTTCAGGCCAATATACATTCTATCAGGGACTTTGCGTTTCTTAGTGTACATAATGACGTTCTCGACAGAGGACTCACCTATGTGGGTAAAGCGACGTTGAAGCCAGATCGATACGATGTACAAACAATATCTCGCGCCACGGTTTCTATTAGAACATTCTTGCCTCAGGAGGGCGTGGTTAGTGTGGAGATTAGATATAGGTGTCAAGATTCATGTTTAGACCTTCAGCTGTCTTTTATTTTGCACAATTTGATACTAGTTTCAGTCAGTCACTATTATCAAGATTGCCGGCCGCGGTGGTCTCGCGGTTCTAGGCGCGCAGTCAGGAACCGTGCGACTGCTACGGTCGCAGTTTCGAGTCCTGCCTCGGGCATGGATGTGTGTGATGTCCTAAGGTTAGTTAGGTTTAAGTAGTTCTAAGTTCTAGGGGACTGATGACCACAGCATTTGAGTCCCATAGTGCTCAGAGCCATTTGAACCATTATCAAGATTAGCTGGCATAAACGGCAGGAAAGTTATATCATAATTTGAATAAAAGTAATTTGCTCTTTTAAGTCGAACACAGTACGTAAACATTTTTCATGATTATAACTGTGTGCAATAGTTTTCGTTTAGAAGCAAGTCCACATTGACAGCTAGTAACACACGCAGTTATCTGGCGGCTGGATATCCCCACCTGCAAACATACATAGACCAGATGTGCGACGGCAGTGGCAGTGAGACCGGGAAGGCGACAATAGTTCTCTCGGGATGAGGCCCTCGAGTTGGAACCTGGCGGCGAGGCGAGTAGTGTGCCGGAACTTGATGGCTGGTACAAGTTCGGCAGTTAACAGGCCTAGGCCCTGGTAGTAGCAACGATACCAGGAAGAGACACTCAGGAGGGATTCTGGGCTGTGAACCATTATTACCTCGGTTACTGCCACCTGGTAACCTGTAGACGGGTGGGGTGCGTGTTGTGTTGTGTCCTTCAGTGACCGGCCGGACGGCGCACCGCAGCTGTGGTAAATTTATTTGTCGGCTCCACGCTGTTATTAGTGGATCGTTCTATGGATACCTCTGGTGAGCTCCCGATCTGGTTTATTGGATGCGAGTGAGCCGAGCATCGGTAGTAACCGTAGCTATAAATGCTATTTCCTGTAACAGTGACTCGAGTGTTTAGTTCGGAAGTTTTCTGGTTGTTTGTTCGAGATTCACGTCTGGCTCCATATTAAACTTCTAGTTATTGATCCTGCTTCTGTCTCTAGGCACTAAAGTGGTTCAAAAATGGTTCAAATGGATCTGAGCACTATGGGACTTAATTTATGAGGTCATCAGTCCTTATAACTTAGAACTAGTTAAACCTAACTAACCTAAGGCACTACACACATCCATGCCTGAGGCAGGGTTCGAACCTCCGACCATAGCTGTCACGCGGTACCAGACTAAAGGACCTAGAACCGCTCGGCCACCCCGGCCGGTACGAAAGTTGTGTGTGCACTTCTGTAAAATAACTGAATTTCTTTCTTTATTTAACGCTCCAATCTGAGTGTTATTTGCTGTAAGGCGCCGGATTTGTGGCAGCGTGCATTTGTACATTAAGCAGATCCATTTTATGTGCCCGTCTTGATGTACTATTATGGAGCGCACAGTTTGATCTGTTGTCTTATTGGGTGGTTATACTATCGATTCTGACTGATTTTTACTATTGTTTGTAAAAGTGGGGCCTCTTAATCTTAATTATTAATCCTTTCTCAGAGAAGACTTTATTTCGCGGTTGTTGCTACTACCTTATAAGTGGATGTAATTTATTCAAACGCTCATGCACTGTCTGCTGTTAGTCGAATGCGTTAGCTCGGGGTTCAGTGCTCCACTCCTTACGGCGACTATTTGTTTATCCCTTGCCAAAGTGACGCGAGCTTGGTGTACTTTGTGGTTGGCAGTCTAACTTTCTTTTCGGTAACTGTATTTTGCTGGCCTTACAAATTTCGTTGATTTGACTCCATTAAGTAACTGAAAAGTTATTTACTTTTTTTTTCTTGTTGCTGTTATTTCGAATACCGTGCGCCTGCGTTCGGTCTACAGCAAAGGCCCTGGCCCAATTCCTGCACTAAATTCTGTATTTCTCTGCTAATTACGTTATCATTTGTGTTTCTTTTGGTGGGACTTGAGTGAAATCTGCCTGGTTGACAGAGCAAGAGCAGCATCCCAAAGCAGTGCCAAGTCCGCGGCCAACCCAACGGCGAGCCAGCTGCTGGTGGTCATGCACCACTTCATCTTTGTAGCCCAGGACGCCAAGAAGGGGTTGTATAGATCGTCGACGTATTTATTTCTGTCTTAATCATAGTGTGCCTACTGCAACCCGCCAACTTTTTTTTTATTTCTAGCTCATGTAAACTGTGAAAGTGTTAACCGGGCAATTTACAACTTGAGCAATTACTTCACTGATTTTCTTAACTTGTTTGTGCAAGTGTGGCTGATTGATTATTAATTTTACTGTTTCTACGCACTGTTGGCTTTTTGAACTGGCCAACACTATGAGATTTAAGATCTGTTAACTTTATGAAGTTTCTCACTATTTGTACCATTCAGCACGCAGTCTTTAACACCGGTTTATATGGTTAATTCCGTTGTGCATCTTGCGCACCTCCGCTATCTGGCGGTATAGTAATTTTTCTATATGGTGTTTATTTGCAGAGTATACTTCTGTTTTGAATTGAAGATCTCAAAGTTTCTTTCGAGTAAGAAATTTTAACTTTTTCATTGCATTGTTTGCACAGTTTTTATTGTTCTATTTTAGGTTTGCTATTAATCACTTTGGTACAGTTTTACAATTGTAGATTATTCAGTTTCTTAGCAGCCAATGCAACTAGAGGTGTTTTTTCAATAGAAGTGTAATTAATCTTACTGTGTTCTGTTGAAATAAACAGAAAGCTCATGACACGCATGACATTCAATCTCTCTTTGCTCTTGTCCTTCCTACCACAGATAGTCTGACGCGGGTACTGCATACAAGTGTAGTGATGGGTTGTTGGTAAACTTGCCATTGACAATGTGGTTCCAAAACGGCCTCGTATCAGACGAAAGGAAAGGCGCGTGGTGTGGCGTCACCTAGAAGCCTATCTAATGTATGACGCGATTTATTCAACTGATAGCCGCGCGGGATTAGCCAAGCGGTCCGGGGCGCTGCAGTCATGGGCTGTGCCGCTGATCCCGGTGGAGGTTTGAGTCCTCCCTAGGGCATGGGTGTGAGCGTTTGTCCTTAGGATAAGTTAGGTTAAGTAGTGTGTAAGATTAGGGACTGATGACTTTAGCAGTTATGTCCCATAAGATTTCACACACATTTGAACATTTTTTGAGCATTCAACTGATATGAATGAAATGTAAAAAAAAAAAAAAAATGCTTGTAGCATTATAAGTTATTTTGTCGAGTCTGATTATATTCTGTGACAAATATTGTAAATATTTTCCATGAATCGCAAGTAATACTATATTTCAAAACATTCCATGAAAGTACGAAAGTTCAGGTGTAATGTATGTACACAAGAGACATGTTGCTCGCTCCTGTTTGTTCTCCGTTTCTCACCTGTTCCCTCGTTCTCGCCTGTATGTATGTATGTGCAACTCGCGGTCAGTACTTCAAGGCCTCCCGTCGGATAGACCGTTCGCCGGGTGCAAGTCTTTCCATTTGACGCCACTTCGGCGACTAGCGTGTCGATGGGGATGAAATGAGGATGATTAGGAGAACACATCACCCAGTCCCTGAGCGGAGAAAATATCCGACCGAGCCGGGAATCGATCCCGGGCCCTTAGGACTGTAGCGCTGACCTCTCAGATACCGGGGGCGGAAGCTTCAAGGTTACAATACATTGTTAATTGGCAGTATCTTATGTTTCCTTTCAACAATACCTCTCCCTCCACGGGGAATTTATTTAAAGATAATAATAATACTGCTGTCGATTGCCCATCTGGCTTCGACTGGTTTTGTAACGCTGAGTCCGCCATTACGTGTACTAAAAAATATTTCAATGTTTGCGAGCTTCACTCGCAGAGAAAAATTATTCTAAGTGCTTTTACTAACTTTTACAGTCAGTTCTCGAGATGAAAATGAGTTAATATTTTTGATTACGAAACGTATTCAGTGATTTAGGACAGCAAGGCTTACGTGAGGCTTCACCACTGGTTTAAAACATTTTTAGTTAATTAGAAGGATTAAAAGTTAACTCAATTCTTAAAGAGGTTAAGTTAAAGAAATTCTTTGTAATTATTTTAAAATACGCAGGTATTTTTAACATTCTTGCTTTCTGTGTAACATTAGATTAATTTGCTGGGAAAAGAAATCATTTCAGCTCTCTATTATCACTGGGTCAGTTGCAGGTTACGTTACGTTGTAATTCATTCAAAGAGAGTGGAGCATTTCCATTAACAATAAATAACATTTTTCCTACGTATTGAGATTAAGTCACACTACATATGTTTAAGACGCATTTACTAGCGCTCAAAATATACGCGGCGTTTCAAAAATAATATTCAGAATTTAAACTGCTACGTTATCATAGCTGTAGGTTGCGACTAACGCCTGCGCGCATATTTCAAACCGCACCTAGCAATCTGCACTGATTTATACGGAATAACCAAATTAATTCAATACCACAATAATTACGGAGTGGTGGTACAGTGGACAGTCTTCCACATCGTCGACCATTTGATATCCGGGCATTGTGCCTCCAACGTATTGCGGTGTGCGGCAAAAACAACTTATAAATATCCTCCGCCCGCGGTAGGTGCGTTGTTGAAAGAGCTTCGTATACATGACTTAAGTTCAACGAAGTAGGTGGCAATCTGAGTTAATGCTGGAAGAATGTGCAGCGGGTGAGTCAGGCATAAAGATTTCTAAGATGTTTTGAGTAAGGAACGGTGAAGGACCCCGTCAACGTCTCAAATAAAAAAAAAAAAGGTGTGAAATCTTATGGGACATAACTGCTAAGGTCATCAGTCATCAGTCCCTAAGCTTACACACTGCTTCACCTAAATTATCCTAAGGACAAACACACACACCCATGCCCTAGGGAGGACTCAAACCTCCACCGGGACCAGCCGCACAGTCCATGACTGCAGTGCCTCAGACCGCTCGGCTAATCCCGCGCGGCGTCAATGTCTCAGCATGGGTTGTGTATATATAATACAGTGGCCCTGAGCCGAATATGAACAAGGCCAATGCCATCTTTTGTTGGAGGGTGAGTGTGGCTCTCTCATTGGATTTTGAAGATGGTGCCAGCCGAAACAAAGTACGTAAAGGTTTGTAGGTGTTGACGTCTTAGGTTCAAAGGAAGGGTGGGTACTTGGGGGCTTGGACCAATTTAGGAGCCACGTATTGTTGACATAAGACACTCTCAGTAGTGGGTTCAGGCTCCGTGCTGCGCAAGGGACTGTGGCAAACATGGTAAATAATGGACTTCAGCAATCGATGGTCTGTTTCCGCTGCGGTACGCTGGGTGGAGTCATAAAGTCGATAGACAACGTGGAGTTGGGAATAGTGAGCAACAGAGTGGTCCCTCATCTAGGAGTCCTTGCCCGATATTCATCATACTCGATTTGGCAACGTTGAGGTGAATACCCGATTGTCCATAATGTTAGGTCCACGCTAGGACATCGCATAATTCTGTCCGCCGGCTTGCGAGGTGTAGGAGGTAGCCTGCAAAGGCTCGGCAGTGGAAACTGTGCTTGCACAATGTAAGTCCTGCAAGTCGAGATAGGACTCATTTGATTAGAGGCTTGAGGGCGATCAAGTGCAAAATTGTGAAGAGAGGCATCCCCGTCAGACGGAACACTGGATCAGTCCAGCCAATCATCTGTTCACCTGGACCGTGGATGTGGCACTGCAAAGAAATCAGCAAAAGGCGTCTATCAATGGTTGGGGGCAGTCCATCTGATCCGCTTCAGACAGGAGAAAATAGTGGTGGACGCGCTGAAATGTATAGACACTAAAACCACACGGAGGCGGCAGGATGCGGCAAGGGCAATAAAATCTCGGCCTTCACCCCTTGCCGTCTGGAAGGTGGCCACGCCACCTCCCGATATTAGTTCTGGAGAAAGTGTTCCAGGTAACACGGTACGTATGCACGCCGCCGAGAGCCGCGCGCAGTTTTTATAATCCGCATTGAGTAAAGTGAGGGGACGAAGGTTGGTGGTGTGTGTTCCCCCTGTCGGTTTGGACACCGATATGAGAATGACGTTGGCAGAGTCTGGAGCTATGCGGAAGGACCGAATGAGCTACTGAAGCACCACTCACGACCCGTCCTTGTGAAGCTTTACTTCCGACAGTACCTCAGCTCCTGTCTTCCAGACTTCACAGAAGCTCTCCATTCTTTCAGGAGTGCTAGTCCCGCAAATTTCGCAGAAGTAATTCTGTGGAGTTTGAAAGGTTAGGGACCGGGTACTGGCGGAAGTGAAGCTGTGAGGACAGTACTTGCGTAAATTGACACCAAGTGCTGCGATATGATCGTCACAATTTAAGATTAACCTGTATATTTACTATATGTGTGTGTATTCTGTAGTACCATACGATAATAGGAACAAATTCCTGGCCTAGTGTGCAACCAGTATTTATGGTGCAAAGTTGAGTGTGGGATTGACAAGACACACGATATCAGAGCATTTAATCGCTGCCCTAACGTGCGTTTTCAATGCGGCTGGGACACTGGTCGTCGGTGGTCACGCTAGTGTGGGCCCCTCTACTGTGTCCAGTGGGTGGAAGTAGAGTACATCGATATGGGGCAAACGCCCGCTGACCGAGTCTACTGCCACGGACAACGACGCGTTGATAACGGATTGTAGCAGTGGCTCGATCTTTTACTGTATGCTGATAGGTTGTTCCCTCTGAAAGTTTTAATTAATGTATATATTGATAGCTATCAGGTTTCTACACTGTAAAGCTAAAGTCATATTATTTTCGTCATTAGTATTAACTTGAATTTTCTTCCGGCATTCCGAATTACACTCCTGGATATTGAAATAAGAACACCGTGAATTCATTATCCCAGGAAGGGGAAACTTTATTGACACATTCCTGGGGTCAGATACATCACATGATCACACTGACAGAACCACAGGCACTAGTACAGTGTATATCCACCTCTCGCAGCAATGCAGGCTGCTATTCTCCCATGGAGACGATCGTAGAGATGCTGGATGTAGTCCTGTGGAACGGCTTGCCATGCCATTTCCACCTGGCGCCTCAGTTGGACCAGCGTTCGTGCTGGACGTGCAGACCGCGTGAGACGACGCTTCATCCAGTCCCAAACATTCTCAGTGGGGGACAGATCCGGAGATCTTGCTGGCCAGGGTAGTTGACTTACACCTTCTAGAGCACGTTGGGTGGCACGGGATACATGCGGACGTGCATTGTCCTGTTGGAACAGCAAGTTCCCTTGCCGGTCTAGGAATGGTAGAACGACGGGTTCGATGACGGTTTGGATCTACCGTGCACTATTCAGTGTCCCCTCGACGATCACCAGTGGTGTACGGCCAGTGTAGGAGATCGCTCCCCACACCATGATGCCGGGTGTTGGCCCTGTGTGCCTCGGTCGTATGCAGTCCTGATTGTGGCGCTCACCTGCACGGCGCCAAACACGCATACGACCATCATTGGCACCAAGGCAGAAGCGACTCTCATCGCTGAAGACGACACGTCTCCATTCGTCCCTCCATTCACGCCTGTCGCGACACCACTGGAGGCGGGCTGCACGATGTTGGGGCGTGAGCGGAAGACGGCCTAACGGTGTGCGGGACCGTAGCCCAGCTTCATGGAGACGGTTGCGAATGGTCCTCGCCGATACCCCAGGAGCAACAGTGTCCCTAATTTGCTGGGAAGTGGCGGTGCGGTCCCCTACGGCACTGCGTAGGATCCTACGCTCTTGGCGTGCATCCGTGCGTCGCTGCGGTCCGGTCCCAGGTCGACGGGCACGTGCACCTTCCGCCGACCACTGGCGACAACATCGATGTACTGTGGAGACCTCACGCCCCACGTGTTGAGCAATTCGGCGGTACGTCCACCCGGCCTCCCACATGCCCACTATACGCCCTCGCTCAAAGTCCGTCAACTGCACATACGGTTCACGTCCACGCTGTCGCGGCATGCTACCAGTGTTAAAGACTGCGATGGAGCTCCGTATGCCACGGCAAACTGGCTGACACTGACGGCGGCGGTGCACAAATGCTGCGCAGCTAGCGCCATTCGACGGCCAACACTGCGGTTCCTGGTGTGTCCGCTGTGCCGTGCGTGTGATCATTGCTTGTACAGCCCTCTCGCAGTGTCCGGAGCAAGTATGGTGGGTTTGACACACCGGTGTCAATGTGTTCTTTTTTCCATTTCCAGGAGTGTATTTGAAGTATTATGAAAGAAGAGCCAAGTTAAGTATTGTTTTAGTTGTTGTTCTGAGACTGGTTTGATGCAGCTCTCCATGCTACCCTATCCTGTGCAAGTTTCTTCATCTCCCAGTACCTACTGCAACCTAAATCCTTCTGAATTTGCTTAGCGTATTCATCTCTTGGTCTCCCTCTACGATTTTTACCCTCCAGGCTGCCCTCCAATGCTAAATTTGTGATCCCTTGATGCCTCAGAACATGTCCTACCAACCGGTCCCTTCTTCTCGTCAAGTTGTGCCACAAATTCACCTTCTCCCCAATTCTATTCAATACCTCCTCATTAGTTATGTGATCTACCTATCTAATCTTAGCATTCTTCTGTAGCACCACATTTCGAAAGCTTGTATTCTCTTCCTGTCCAAACTATTTATCGTCCATGTTTCGCTTCCATACATCGCTACACTCCATACAAATACTTTCAGAAACTACTTCCTGACACTTAAATCTATATTCGATGTTAACAAATTTCTCTTCTTCAGAAACGCTTTTCTTGCCATTGCCAGTCTACATTTTATATCCTCTCTACTTCGACCATCATCAGTTATTTTGCTCCCCAAATAGCAAAACTCATTTACTACTTTAAGTATCTCATTTCCTAATCTAATTCCCTCAGCATCACCCGACTTAATTCGACTACATTCCATTATGCTCGTTTTGCTTTTGTTGATGTTCATACGATATCCTTGTTTTAGTAGGAGACGTAAATGTTCGAATATTTTACATGTTATTTCTAAGGTACGTCAGAAATTCGTTACAGACTTCTACACCCTAACATAAAACATCTTACCTTCACTTCATGCATCAAGTTAAGCTAACCATAAGATATTTTAGGTTAGGGTGAAGAAAGTGCCAACTGAGAGCTATACTTACGCTAAGAAAACTCAGTTATCACTCCCAGCTTCAATTCTTCAAATTTTTTAATCAGCTGCACTAAGTTTGCAACAAAAAGTCGAGATTCAAAATTCAGCCCTCAAGAGGACGTTAACTTCAAATTTTCTATTCCCTTTGAAGGACAGTCTTGTAACTCGACAATGATAGGGGCTACAATTATATCAGGATTTGATAGATTTGATTTACTTTACAAAGAAATGCTCGTCTTCTATATTACTCCTATTGCTGAACGAGCGCAAAGAGTTGAAAATACAACTGCCGGACGGCGTGACCGAGCGGTTCTAGGCGTTTCAGTCTGGAACAACGCTACCGCTAGCTCGCGGGTTCGAATCCTACCTCGGGCATGGGTGTGTGTGATGTCCTTAGGTTGGTTAAGTTTAAGTAGTTCTAAGTTGTAGGGGACTGACGACCTCAGATGCTAAGTCCCATAGTGCTCAGAGACATTTGAACCATTTGAAAATACAACTGCTAACAGTGTGTACTGGAAATTAAAGAAAAAATATAAATAAAAGGGGCCGTTTACAGTGAAACACAACGTCCCCAGAATCGATTCCAGGTTGAAGCTCAGTTTTCATCTACCAGGAAGTTTCAAATCAGTACACACTCCGCAGCAGCGTGAAACTTCAGTCAGGATCCATACGACAGTCAAACTTGTCACATACTTCTGCGGGTTTATCTGGAGTTACCGCAGTCAGTGCTTTTGTTGTCTGCGTTAAGAATTTCTCTTACATGCAAGTACCACTACGGTGGTCGTCTGTAAACGTCTAGTTCAAAAATGAAGTTTCGGCATGTTTTCGCACGCTTGTAAACAGTTAGATCCTAAATATATCCGGGTAACTGATATCTGTTAATATTCTTATCAACAAAAAAAAAACGGCGCGCTATAAATTGTTCCCGCGGACTACATGTAAACGTCAAATACACTCTACGTCGCGAGCGAACACACGTCCGCGAACTGTGGATTTCACTTCGCATAGGCAATCACTACATCTTGAAAATTGGCGCTGTCATCGTCGTATGCTTTTAGCTATAGGAGCGGCTGTCCCCTATTCTCGATGAAAACCACGCCGTACACTTGCAAGTGAAATGAACCTGCTTGAACAGAGGACGCAGACCACCGGCGTTTATAAGGTCACGTCTCCTGAAGTTTGTGTCGTGCAATGATATACTTCTGTAGCTACGTTGAGGGCTTGGATACTCTCTGCGAAACTTGTCGTCAATAGAGTTACTAGCAGAGAAGTACTAAATAAAAAACTCACGTCTGATACAGCAGCTTTACTGCATTACCAATGAAAGTGTAAGCAATAAGCTTTTTTCGTTCCAACGTTTTGTGGGGACTGTCAGCCAGAAATACATCGCAAAGATTTTAAATTATGTGTAAGTTTGTTGCGATTTCCTAAACGCACCGGATGAATGAAGTCAGCGAAGTCGCGATTCGTGAGCTGCACTACTCCCCCCCCCCCTTTCATACGTACGTGTACCCAACCCCACAACGATTGTCTCCAGGCAGTAAATGATATGTGTACCGTTTGGCTGAAATCGGTCCACTGGCTCAGGAGCATGCCTTTTAATGTGGTGTCCACTGTCGACGAGAAGCCTTGACGTTGGCAAAGCAAGGGAAATGTAACCTTAATGATGATCAGCTCGTGAGAAATTGAGAGCTGGACTGACAGAAAGGCGAATGCGATAATTGAACATGAACTGTAAGAACCAAATCAAATGCTCTCAGTATTAATAACACGGTGCGTAACACAATTACACCTAACGTTAAGGTAATATGATTTATAGGTGAAACGACAAGAATGAATTTTACTTACACTCATAATGCTGCACAATATGATTGTCAAAATGTAATGTCATTTTATAAACGTGACTGCGAGAATTGACGTTGTCTATATCAGTGATTACGTTCACCGTTTTTAATCTCAGCTTTATGAGTAATATTTGCATATCATTGAATTCAGCACATAGGTTAGCGTAGGGTGAGTTCATCGTTTCAGTATTTCTAGTACAGATGCGTCATCTCGCAACACCTTTAAATCTTTATTTGTTTATTTTATCAAGGAATGGGAGGCTAGAAGCTTGAATATTTATTGGTCACTGATCATACGAGATGAAATGAGCTTCGTCTGCGGTTCATAATAAAACAGAATTTTCCGACACTGTACAGAATATTTGCTTTAACTTGAGTTAACTAATAACTCGAAAAAGACGCATCGTACGAGAGATACGTTGTAGGTAAGAAAATAATGTTATTAAAGGGGACATCTCTCTGGTACGGTGCGTAGTTTTCGTGAACACAGTTAACGTACGAAGCTAGTGAACACACAACATGTTAAAGGAGGGTACACTTTGTTTTATACTCTGCACCACTCGATGTGTTACGCCCCACCCTCTCTCATCCTCCTTCTCTCCCTCGCTCTCGCTGTCTGCCTGCCTCTCTCTGCTATTTTTGACGGGTATGGTCTTACGCTGAACAATGAGGTATAATCTATTATTTATTTATTTAGTATTCTGTGGATATCCATGCCCCACCCATGTGACAAGATGCATTGCTTTGAAAGCTTTAAGTAAATTACCGATAGAATAATTCAGGCAACTAATGGGAGCTTATAGCACCGAAAATGCAGATAAAATACCTTCTGCATCGTCCAAAATTTTTCGCCGTTTAATATTCGTTGATAAACTTGTACTGTACTTCCGATTCTGAATATGTAAGCCTTCTTACAGAAACTGTATTTAATACGTAATGGATGTTACAGCGTATTTATTTCTGGCTGTATATAATTGCAACAAACATTGATGCTGCAACAAAACAGACTTAGGTGAACCAATCAGTAAAACAAATACAGGGGCAGTTATTAGTAGACGCCTGGTAAAGCAGAGTAACCAAAATCAGGAGCAGAGCAGTATAGGACAGGAAGATATTATTAGTAGGCAGGGAGAGTGTATTATTATTATTAATAATATTAAAAATTATAGTAATTAGGAAAGATAAATAGTAGATTAAGATGGTTATTGACAAGATGAGAGTCTTATGGAACAGGAAAAGAAGGAAAGAATTATTATTAATTTTAATGACGTGCTAGAGAATAGGAAACGCTTTGATAGTAGTGAAACAATTCCTAGAGACCAGCCAGACTCTGAGAACACTGAGTATAGTTGTCAGGTTTAAATGTACATAAATTAGGAAATACACTGGAAGAGACTGAAAATGTTGATACATTCACAGGCCGCGACGTAGTGCAGGAGGAGTATGCAGAGCTTAGTTATCAGGTAATGAACACAAACAAATTAAAAACTTCTCCTATAGAAAGTGAATAAGCTGGTACTGTTACAGGTCAAGACGTCCCACACAATGAAAATATTGAGAAATGTTCTCATGTAGTGACAGTAAACTGGTTTGTAGCCACTTCAGCAGTAAGTGAAAGGTTTGATGCAGTAATAAGTCGAAATTAAGGGAACAGTGAAATAATGAATGAGGCGACAAACATAATACAAGATGAAATCTTATCAAAAATAGAAACTACAGTTCTACAAATTTGTCAAAATATGTGGTAAAGTTGGAAACTGACACAAGTGGTACAGAGACTAGACCTGGAAACACAGAAGCAGTACCAGTTAGATCAAGCGCAGTTTTCACAGATGGAGTGAGACTATGTAATGTCTCTTGCAGCGGTCTCTCCGCGATATTTTTGGAAATTTTATAAATTATATAACTCAATACATATCTCGAAATATCTCTTCTTATCTTACCGATTCCTAAACTTTAATGTAAGATCATTATCAATGCAAAGTAGTTTCAAGCCCTATTATTCCTTGGAGCGTCCATTTACTCCATGGAATAGCTTCTCTGCTATCTATGTTTTCTCTTATGAAAAGAATGAAGGAATGCTTGCCGATTAGCCGTGAAAGGAGGAGGATATATATGTATGTATTGTTGAGTTAGTCGCCATCTTGATGAGATTCTGTATGAGAAGGAATTGAATACATGAACTAAACTAAAGTAAGTGTGTTCGCGTATTATTTAACTGATTATTATTGACAGTGTCTGCTTACTACGCTGTGTTGCACGGGATCAGTGGGGAACGTCTGATTTACACTGGACGAATCTGCCGTTTTGTATGCTCAAGATATCCAGTTACTTTAAATAAATAGGCTAACACGGTCTTACCAGCAGATCTCCGGTCTTCCCCATGTGATCACCGAAAGTTAATAATTATTACAAATGTTTTCAGGAGATCGACTGACAATTTTCGTCGCGCCAAGACTTCGAACTTGCTTCACTGCCTTATGGAATTTAAGTTAAGCTCAGTTTAATCAGGATAGAACAGTATTGAACTGTGTGAATGTGATAAGCCTGCTTTGTGAATGAAAATTCCCTTAACATACGCATGTTTTTACTATCCTGATCAGTGAAGCTAAAACAGGCCGGTGTGAGAGAGGTTTTTAAATTTTTTGAATACCACAACAAAATATTAAAACTAGAAGAAGAAATTTCATCGATTTAATTGATGTATAGGAAAAAGGTAAGGAAGTGGTTGTAGTGAAACCTTATGTGTTATGAGTTGAACCACAAGATTGGCTACATTCAGTGATACGGCAATTTCGATGTCAAGCACAATTTCTTGAGAGCTGTTCTGACAACCAGACGGTAAATAATAAAGAGCAGTTCAGTGATGTTACAGAAAGATCTAAGATAGTTAACAGTTTGGTACAACAAACAACCCTGAAAAATATACCGATTGTAGACGTACGAAGTACTAGTTCTTACAACTTTATTTTTTTGTTATTACATAATGTCTGTTGTGAGAATTTGTTATTAAGAACTAGTGATGCATCATTACAGTGTGTTTTCAAGTACACTTTATCGTACGGGAATGATTCCAGCTCAGCTTGTGCGAAACAAATGTTCCACTATTGATAAACTGTGGCAGCTGTGGGTAGCTGTCAGCAGAGGCCTGTGTAGCACGGCTTTGTTTAGAGACGAACTGCACTTTCATTTCGATGGACTTCTCAATAAGCAAAACTGGCACATTTGGGGGACTGGGAAACCGCATTTCGCGGTCGGGAAGTCTCTTCAGCCCAAACCGGTGACTGTGTGTTGTGCAATGTCCAGTCAAGGAATAATCCTTGCAATATTCCCTGATGGCACGGTGACTACCGAATCGTACGTGAACGTTTTGGAAAATGATTTCATCCCCATTATCCAAACTGAACCTGATTTCGACAAAGTGTGGTTCGTACAAGTCGGAGCTAGATCCCATCGAAGTATCAGAGTGTATGATGTCCTGAAGGAGCAATTAGGGGCCCGCATTCTGGATCTGGAGTACCCAAAGGCCACTGGCATGAGACTCGATTGGCCGCTATATTCTCCAGATCTGAACACATGCGACTCCATTTTGTGGGGCTATATTACATACAAGGTATACAGCAATAACCGCAAAACCATTGCTGAGCTGAAAAAAGTTATTCAGGAGGTCATCGACGGCATCGATGCTCCGACACTTCAGCGAGTCATTCAGAATTTTGCTGTTTGTCTGCTCCACGTCCCAATGATGGCAGGCGTATCGAACACGTCATAACCTAAATCCGAATATCTGTAGTGACGTTTACATGTCGAATAAAGTGTGTGCACGCTGTAGCTTGTAACTGATTTACAGTTTTTTTAATATAGTTCAATAATTGTCACCCTGTACATCGTAGTGGCACCACATGGAACTCCCCCAAAACAGAAGAGAGGGATTTTGCTTCTCATTTCAAACGCCGCTCCTCTCCTCTTCTTCTTTCCTATCACTAAGGTAATTGTAGCAGTTATCTTCTAAAAACAATTGAATGACTTACCAAAATTATAGCAAATGACTATGAAACATTTTAAGCGATATGGACCTCTTGAAGAAGAATATGGAATTTAGGGATATGTATATGAGGTAAAGTTTAATGAATAATTATGCCAGTCTACAGAGAGATGAGACATGTTTAGCAAAGAATGGTTTGTTGATGGTGAGTAATTCTGCTATTTAGTGTCTTGTGTACTTTCTTTTACCAAAGTTATTATAGCATTTTTAATGCAGCAGTTGTTCTTCTTGTCAGATCATTTGTATGTATGTGCAATTTTTTTAATTGCTAGGTTCTGTATAAACCATTATTCTGTGTGACAGTACATGATATAAAATTTCCTGATCTGTTATGGATGATACTTGTTTTCGGAATTTACGCTAAACTTTTACAACTGTTTCAAAAGAGCAATCTCTATATGCATTACATATATTGTATTAACAAATTTCAAGCTATATATCTATGGTTGTTAGTGTGAAAGCCTAAAATCACAATGCTGAGAACTATGGTATTTTTGTTTTCGCTGTATTCTTATGGTAACTGAATATGGTACAAGAAAGAAGGGAGGAGGAAACAATAGAGCATGGTGTAACAGATAGCGTCCTTGAGGACTACCATCTTACTGTGTGAGGCGGCTTCTATGCCCCGTTACACCCTGAGGGTTACGCTGGCTCAAGCTTAAGCTGTTGGGAGTGACACCCAAGCCAGACAGGTTGAAGTTTAGGGACCAGACGAAAAGCAGTCCAGAACGAGCCTCCTGGGGGCTTCAGATTATACAGCCTCCAGTAGGGCTCAGACATGTGGCAGGATGGGCTCACCGATATGAGGAAGTCAACCTGCATAGGGGAAATAAGTTCAAAGAAAATTTAAACATCTGATGTCTTGCAGTTTGGTGATTGGCTTGCCAAACGCTGTCTTGAGGCCTTCATGAGCCAAATGGTGGCAGCCTCAACCAACGCGCAGCCTGATTATGGGGTCGCATCCCATACTGGGGCCTTTAATTTATTCACAATCTTCAAAGAAACTAGCTGGATAGCTCAAATAAAAGACGATCCAAGGATGATTTGGAGTAGTGTAAAAGCTCAACATTGCGACTCGGAATGTAAGAAACATGGACTTAAAAAGGAAAAAGGGCTATATAAAGAACTGAAAAAAGCACCGTTAATTCTGCGACAGTTACAGAAACAAAGAAAAAGCAGTGAGGAACTGTACATTTAGACAGGCACCTAATGATCTACAACGTTGTAGGAAGTAATAAACGAGCAATTATAGTGGAGTATCCATATTAATAGATATTAAATGAATATCTAAAATCGAACATTATGCTTATATAATTACAGAATCATAAAATCGAGATTCAGAACAGTGTGACGTCATCTAACAGTGACTGTGGTCTACGCTCCTGAAGATGGAAAAAAGAAGACACTGAAGCTTTTTATGAAACCCTACAAAGAGAAGTAATAAATACAACAAACCGAATACCTATTAATAAGCGGGGATTTAAATTCCAGAATAGGGGACAAATTAGTACCCTTTAACAAATAAAAAATTTAATATAATAATAATATATAATAATAATTATTATTATTGTTTGAATAGCTCGAGTGCAAATGGTTCCTTAAAGCCTCTAACAGTGGGAACGTTTGCTGAACCACACACAAATAATAAAGGAAAACTTCATATACATTTTGCCTCAAGTAATGAACAGAAAATTAGTAATTATTATTTTAACAAAGTTAGACGTGCACATATACAATGGTAGTGCGCGGGGACAGAGATGAATAATAGATTATGTGATGGACAACAGTAAAATAAGCAAGCAGGTTCAGTATGTTCCTGTTTTCAGGGGCTGCGACATATCCTTGGAGAATTACCTACACTACTAGCCATTAAAATTGCCACACCAAGATGAAATGCAGATGATAAACGGGTATTCATTGGACAAATATATTATACTAGAACTGACATCTGATTACATTTTCACGCAATTTGGGTGCATCGATCCTGAGAAATCAGTACCCATAACAACCACCTCTGGCTGTAATAACGGCCTTGATATGCCCGCGAATTGTGTCAAACAGAGCTTGGATGGCGTGTACAGGTACAGCTGCCCATGCAGCTTCAACACGATGCCACAGTTCATCAAGAGTAGTGACTGGCGTATTGTGGCCACCATTGACCAGACATTTTCAGTTGGTGAGAGATTTGGAGAATGTGCTGGCCAGGGCAGCAGTCGAACATTTTCTGTATCCAGAAAGGCCCGTACAGGACCTGCAACATGCAGTCGTGCATTATCCTACTGAAGTTTAGGGTTTCGCAGGGATCGAATGAAGGGTAGAGCCACGGGTCGTAGCACATCTGAAATGTAACGTCCACTGTTCAAAGTGCCGTCAGTGCGAACAAGAGGTGACCGAGACGTGTAAACCAATGGCACCCCATACCATCACGCCGGGTGAATAGGCCAGTATGGCGATGACGAATACACGCTTCCAATGTGCGTTTACCGCGATGTCGCCAAACACGGATGCGACCATCATGATACTGTAAACAGAACCTGGATTCATCCGAAAAAATGACATTTTGCCATTCGCGCACCCAGGTTCGTCGTTGAGGACACCATCGCAGGCACTCCTGTCTGTGATGCAGCGTCGAGGGTAACCGCAGCCATGGTCTCCGAGCTGATAGTCCTTGCTGCTGTAAACGTCGTCGAACTGATCGTGCAGATGGTTGTTGTCTTGCAAACGTCCCCATCTGCTGACTCAGGGATCGAGACGTGGCTGCACGATACGTTAGAGCCATGCGGATGAGATGCCTGTTATCTCGACTGCTAGTGATACGAGGCCGTGGGGATCCAGCACGGCGTTCCGTTTTACCCTCCTGAACCCACCGATTCCATATTCTGCTAACAGTCATTGGATCTCGACCAACGCCAGCAGCAATGTCCCTATACGATAAACCGCAATCGCGACAGGCTACAATCCGACCTTTATCAAAGTCGGAAACGTGGTGGTACGCATTTCTCCTCCTTACACGAGGCATCACAGCAATGTTTCCCCAGGCAACGCCGGTCAACTGCTGCTTGTGTATGAGAAATCGATAGGAAACTTTACTCATGTCAGCACGTTGTATGTGTCGCCACCGGCGCCACCATGTGTGAATGCTCTGAAAAGCTAAGCATCTTCTTCCTGTCGGTTAAATTTCGCGTCTGCAGCACTTCTTCTTCGTGGTGTAGCAATGTTAATGACCAGTAGTGTAGTAATAACGAAAATTAGATATGCTTGGTAGATGGAAGAAAACAAAAAGAGTTTAGACAAGAAGGGATGAAGGTTTTTGAGGTCCACTTATTACAGGATGAGAAAATAAAACATCTATTCCAAAACAGACGGAACTTTGCCTAAACCAGACAGAAACAAGTGGCAGCTTGGAAACCGAATGGCAAAATATAGAGATATGTATTGAATAAGCCGCAAATGAGCCACTAGGGAAAAATATAAGAAAAGAATTACGGGCGAAAATAGAAACTACGATATTAGAATATAAAGAGAAAAGATATAAAGTAAAAGCCATTGTCAGGAAAACGAATGAAGATCGTAGAATAACTTTGTGAGCAGAAGACAGTCCGACGCTGACGATATGATAAACCTTTTAAATAAAACGGAAAAAGAGACACCAAACCTAAATTTAATGCCAGGATGTAAATCGATTGCACGTAATAAACTGCTCTGGTGTAATGAAAACCAAGCATTAGATGAGCAACATGCTGACATGGCGATTTCATAACGATCGAAGAACGCAACGAGGCCCTGAGTAAAACAAAAAACCGGAACGCGACACGCCCCGACGGCATAAATGCCGAGTTACTTAGATAGAGGGGATTATTTTTAAATATTATACTTCTTCATATATACAATATGTGTTGGCGAAGATGCCAAATCCCAAAACCATGGACAGTTTCAGATGTCGTATCAATCTTTAAAACAGGGAATTGCGATAAGTTTAATATTTATCGTGGTATTACGTGGCGGGAGCACCGTTAAGATTTATGCAACGCAATAAATCAACATCTGCAAGTTATTTCCGAGAATCTGTTATCTGAAGAATATAATGCTTTCAGAAAACCAAGATCCTGTAGCGATTACATTTTCGCACTTACATAAATTACAGTAAAATAAAGAGAGTTCAATAGGAAAACACACAGTACTTTTATAGAATTATAGAAAGCCTTCAGCCATTTGCTTAGGCAAATCTTATGGAATATATTACCCTAAAGTGGATATCCTCAGCAAATTATAAAGATTACCGAAATCCTATATAAAAAAAACAAACACCATGCGAAGGCCCAATGGCACCGACCGACCGCCGTGTCATCTTCAGTCCTTAGGCGTCATTGGAGGCGGATGCTGAGGGGCATGTGGTCAGCACACCACTCTCCCGGCCGTTGTCAGTTTTTGAGACCTGTGCCGCTACTTCTCAACAAAGTAACTCCTCAAATGCATTCAGAGTAGCTGAGTGCACCCCGCTTCCCAACAGCTTTAGAAAGACGCGAAAAGTGCCCCATCAAAGCGCTGGCTAAGCCCGACAGTTTTTAAATTTGGTGATCTGACAGGAACCGATTTTACCACTGTGGCAAGGCCGTGGTCAGAAAGCTTATAAAGAGGAAAAAAAAATAAGAATAAAGACCAATGATGTTATATCAGAAGACATACCGGTAAACCAACGTTTCCACATGGGTGTAGATTATCACCCACACTTTTTAATATATACATTGACGATGTGAGTGAAACATGGAAACATCAACTTGATCCAGCCTTGAGATTATCACCTGACATATTTTTTAAAACGATGCTTTTTGCAGACAATCTTGCAGTTGAACAGGACAACGAGATTTGATTACAACAGTCCATCTACAGTCTGTACCAAATATCTAAGATATATAGTATGAAAACGTCCGTGCCAAAAACTGCACAAGTGGTGGGTTTCAAAGAGTCAGAACAAGTGAGGACTGAGACAACAGAAAACAAAACCACTGAACAGGTTACTCACTCCAATTACCTTGGCAATATAAGCTACCAGAATGAAACGGACATTGACAACATACTGCAAAAATAGTACATGATATGCGAAACAAAAATTCAATAGAACCTTGAGAAATAAAGTGACGAAAGGTACAAATATCAAATTTTATAAGGTAATGGCTACCCCGCGTTGTTATTTGAAGTGAAACTTGGACAACTACTAAAAAGCAATAAATTAGAATGCAAGCGCCGATGTGAAATTTCTAAGAGGAGTTAAGGACTGTACAAGATTAAATAGCCTAAGAAATGAAGGCCAAGAACTGTATAGTCGACAAAGGTGGCTAAAATATTTACAAAGAATTTCAGATTCAAGGCCACCAAAACAAGTCTTAAATTTAAGACCTTTAGTTACAAGATCCGTAGGAAGGCCAAGAAAAAGACGGCTGAATACATAAAAGATAGAACAGGAATCGTAGAAACTTATAAAGGCGAAACTTGTTGATTGTGAACTGTATATGTGCCGAAACATCTGCCTAATAATGTGAAATCAACTAACTTTTAAAATTTCGACTACAGATTCTGATCTAGAATCGTCACTGCCCTACCTTTAAAAAGAAGCTGTAAAAATTGCTTTTCATCTGTACGATATCAATTAATATAAACTACTTCTGACTGTTTGCAAACAGATAGAATGTAAAGTATAGTTATAAGTAATACACAGACTGAATTTCTCCTGAAACAATCACACATAGTGGCTGACTGTTGCGTAACAAAAACGTGCTCTGTTACAAATGTACTGCTGAATTTATATGAAATTTTGTGAATAAATAGGGTTCCTAATTTGTGTCTCAAAAGGTTTACACAGGTCCGAGCATTGTTTTTTCCGTTTCAACGGATAAATCGACTCTACTCAATGTGCACACTGCGAGAACGTCAAGCGCTGAACTGCATGTATCTGCAGTAAATCACTACGTAGCAAACTGCCTCATTTTATTTTACTTTCGTAAATTAAAGTTTTGTTTCCGTTTGGAAAATACGGTTCATCGCCCACACACTAGAGTAAGGCGTGCCAGCGCACGTTTCACCAGATAAAAATTTCATCTAACAGTGAGGGTACGCTTCATGATAAACTTGTACATGAATAGGTAATTATTTTGAAATTATACAGAATGCTTTTAATGACAAATGAATAATTCGTACTAACATTATTACATACGTAAAATTACTGTTTGTACACAATCTTTAAATTAGATAAGATTTACTCTTTTTCTTCCGTAATGAAACGCTTTAAGTAACAGTAGAGGGAGAAAGATAATTAGAACACTGAACACATGACAGTTAAGTCGCCTTGGATAGCAACATATAGATATTGTTAGACACAATGAAGTCTTTACAGTACAATAATTACCCAGCTAGCACGTGAAGCAAAATACTCTGAGTGCAAATAACTTTTTTCCAAACAAGCCATCTCTCTATAAAAGCATCTTAAAATAATTATGTATCATCAGTCACATCATGGAGTATTCCGACGCAAATACTTATTCTATAAGCGCTACGTCCACCATCCAAGCTCCTCACTCAATTATGACACAATTCTCTCTCTCTCTCTGGCCGACTGAAACTGCTTCCGACTCCTTCCCTCGTCCGAGCTCCACTCAATAACGCTAGAATGTCTGGTAGCCAAAGAATACTACATATGTTCAGCCATGCAAAGTTACTCATAATTGTACACATTGGAAACAAACTATTGAATATACCACGAAAACTGACGTTTCTCCTAAAATGTTCGTCTTTCATAACCATTTCTTCTAATATGCACACTTGTCAATGTGTTCGATATTACAAGCGTCTCCCCAGAAATGTCGCACTCGATTAATAGGACCGACTATCGTCCGTAAACAACAGACGACGCCAATCCTGGGGCGCCTATTATGAATGATTCGTTACCCATAATTCCGCAACGCAGTCCATCGTCGTCGGGAATAGAAATGCGCACAACGCAATCGTCCCTAAAAGTATGTTGCGATACGTGACATCCTGTAGGATCTTCGAATGCCAAATGCAGTTCCAGAGCACTCAGTCCACGCTTTCTTTGAGTCAAAAGTAGATATCGATCATCCTGGGTATCTGTCGAATATGGACTACCTGTGCAGTGTAAATATTCAATATTGCCTGTCATCTGGAACCGATTCCACGTCCACATCACGTGACTCTTAACACGTCGAGCAGCTAAGGGCCGGCCACAGTCCTCCGCTCTGTGCGACTTGCGTCACAGCGCAGGCGTACCACCCTGCCGAGAGTTCACACGCGCCACCCCGAATGTTGTTATGCGGCATGTGCATCCCGTCGTCACCTTCCCTCACTGACTATCTCTTTTATTTACGTACGTCTAGCTAGCAGTTGTTAGATATATTTCAAAAGACCGAAGTGAGTCCTTGATGACAATTTCATATGTAAAAATCAAATGGCTCTGAGCACTATGGGACTTAACTTCTGAGGTCATCAGTCCCCTAGAACTTAGAACTACTTAAACCTAACTAACCTAAGGACATCACACATCCACGCCCAAGGCAGGATTCGAACCTGCGACCGTAGCGGTCGCGCGGTTCCCGACTGTAGCGCCTAGAACCGCTCGGCCACTCCGGCCGGCTTTCATGTGTTACTTTCCTAATAAGATTATGGATTTTTAATTTTGTTGATAACTCTTTAGAAGAACGCGGGCTCGAAGTGTTTTTCGGCGGGCCTCTCTGCAGTACTCTGAGTGGCTTGGAGTCATCTGATGTGGACATAGAATCGGTTCCAGGCGATTTGTTCGTATGTGCAAGTACATCACATGTACCGATTTCAGTTCCATTTGGGTAATTCCACGCTGAAAGGACAAAGAAACTGGTACAGGCATGCGTATTCAAATATGTAAATTGGCAGAATACGGCGCTGAGGCCGGCAACGCATATATAAGACAACAAGTGTTTGCCGCGGTTGTTAGATTGGTTACTGCTGCTACAATGGCAGGCTATCAAGATTAAAGTGAGTTTGAACGTGGTGTTACAGTCGGCGCACGAGCGATGGGACACAGCATCTCTTAGGTAGCGATGAAGTGGCGAATTTCAAAAAAATGGCTCTGAGCACTATGGGACTCAACTGCTGTGGTCATAAGTCCCCTAGAACTTAGAACTACTTAAACGTAACTAACCTAAGGACAGCACACAACACCCAGCCATCACGAGGCAGAGAAAATCCCTGACCCCGCCGGGAATCGAACCCGGGAACTCGGGCGTGGGAAGCGAGAACGCTACCGCACGACCACGAGATACGGGCGGCGAATTTCCTGTTCGACCATTTCACGAGTTACTCGTGAATATCAGGAATGCTGTGTAACATCAAATCACCGACATCGCTGAGGCCGGAAAAAGATCCTGCAAGAACGGGACCAATGAGGACGGCAGAGAATCGTTCAACGTGACGGAAGTGAAACCTTTCCGCAAATTGCTGCAGATTTTAATGCTGGGCCGTCAACAAGTGTCAGTGTGAGAAACATTCAACCAAACATCATCGATATGGGCATTCGAAGCCGAAGGGCCACTCGTGTACACTTGATAACTGAACCACACAAGGCTGGGCCCGTCGACACCGACGTTGGACTGTTGATGACTGCGTAACATCCCAATAGCTGTAGTTTCATGATTAAAAATTAGTGTCAAAACAAATAATCATACTATCTGATATACAAAAATCAAAATTTAATCCGTATATTATGCAACTAATTAATCTCAGCCCCAACAACCGCATGCCTGTAGAAACAGTATGGATCGACATATTTCTTTTATCATTCTTATGTGCACGTCCGGTGTCCTTATTTCCGTTTTTCGCCCTTGCTGAAAATGTGTGGTCAAGTTATGTGTGTGTGATCTGAATGTAGTAGCAGACGAACCAGAGAAGTGGTGGGTTTCTTGATTTCCTACCAATCTAAACGGTGTCAGTGGAAGGCAGAGAGTACGAACAGGAGCGTTTGGCCAAAGAACTGTGAAGCAAAACGTTTTTCTAGGATAGGTACCCGTGGTCTAGGGGAAGCGCCTTTGATTCATAATCGAAACTTCAGTCCAGGGTTCGATCCCCGCCACTGCCTAAATTTTGGTAAATACTCAGCATTGGTGGCCGAAGACTCCCGGCATAAGAACTCAGCCTCATTCTGCCAACGGCCTTGTCAAAGAGGGCGGAGGAGCGGATAATCAGGGCACTCTCTTGTCCTAGGGGTGGGAAATTGCCCCTAAAGGCGGAAGAATCAGCAATGATCAACGACATGAGGACGCAGAAGGCAATGGAAACCACTGCGTTAAAGACACGTAAAGTGTATCCACAGGACATGTGGCCTGTAATTGAAGAAGTGTCATGATGGTCTCTCCATTGGCAAAAGATTCCGGAATAGTCCCCCATTCGGATCTCCGGGAAGGGACTGCCAAGGGGGAGGTTACCATGAGAAAAAGGTGGAATAATCAATGAAAGGATAGCGTTCTACGACTCGGGGCGTGGAATGTCAGAAGCTTGAACGTGGTAGGGAAACTAGAAAATCTGAAAAGGGAAATGCAAAGGCTCAATCTAGATATAGTAGGGGTCAAGGATTTCTGGTCAGATGAGTATCAGGTAATATCAACAGCAGCAGAAAATGGTATAACAGGTGTAGGATTCGTTATGAATAGGAAGATAGGGCAGAGGGTGTGTTACTGTGAACAGTTCAGTGACTGGGTTGTTCTAATCAGAATCGACAGCAGACCAACACCGACAACGGTAGTTCAGGTATACATGTCGACGTCGCAATCTCAAGATGAACAGATAGAGAAAATGTATGAGATATTGAAAGGGTAACGCAGTATGTAAAGGGGGACGAAAATCTAATACTCATGGGCGACTGGAATGCAATTGTAGGGGAAGGAGTAGAAGAAAAGGTTACAGGAGAATATGGGCTTGGGACAAGACTAATTGAGTTCTGTAACAAGTTTCAGCTAGTAATAGCGAATACCCTGTTCAAGAATCACAAGAGGAGGAGGTATACTTGGAAAAGGCCGGGAGATACGGGAAGATTTCAATTAGATTACATCATGGTCAGACAGAGATTCCGAAATCAGATACTGGATTGTAAGGCGTACCCAGGAGCAGATATATACTCAGATCACAATATAGTAGTGATGAAGAGTAGGCTGAAGTTCAAGACATTAGTCAGGAAGAATCAATACGCAAAGAAGTTGGATACGGAAGTACTAAGGAATGACGAGATACGTCTGAAGTTCTCTAATGCTGTAGTTACAGCAATAAGGAATAGCGCAGTAGACAGTACAGTTGAAGAAGAAAGGACATCTCTAAAAAGGGCCATCACAGAAGTTGGGAAGGAAAACATAGGTACAAAGAAGGTAGCTGCGAAGAACCCATGGGTAACAGAAGAATTACTTCAGTTGATTGATGAAAGGAGGAAGTACAAACATGTTCCGGGAAAATCAAGAATACAGAAGTACAAGTCGCTGAGGAATGAAATAAATAATAAGTGCAGGGAAGCTAAGAAGAAACGGCTGCAGGAAAAATGTGAAGACATCGAAAAAGATATGATTGTCGGAAGGACAGACTCAGCATACAGGAAAGTCAAAACAACCTTTGGTGACGTTAAAAGCAACGGTGGTAACATTGCACTGTTAAATGCACGGCTGGTCCCGGCGGAGGTTCGAGTCCTCCCTGGGGCATGGGTGTGTGTGTTTGTCCTTATGATAATTTAGGTTAAGTAGAGTGTAAGCTTAGGGACTGATGACCTTAGCAGTTAAGTCCCAGAAGATTTAACACATATTTGAACATATTTGTTAAATGCAGAGGAGAGAGCAGATAGGTGGAAAGAGTACATTGAAAGCCTCTATGAGGGTGAAGAATTGTCTGATGTGATAGAAGAAGAATCAGGAGTCGATTTAGAAGAGGTAGGGGATTCAGTATTAGAATCGGAATTTAAAAGAGCTTTGGAGGACTTACGGTCAAATAAGGCAGAAGGGATAGATAACATTCCATCAGAATTTCTAAAATCATTGGGGGAAATGGCAACAAAACGACTATTCACGTTGGTGTGTAGAATATATGAGTCTGGCGACATACCATCTGACTTTCGGAAAAGCATCATCCACACAATTCCGAAGACGGCAAGAGCTGACAAGTGCGTGAATTATCGCACAATCAGCTTAACAGCTCATGCATCGAAGCTGCTTACAAGAATAATATACAGAAGAATGGAAAAGAAAATTGAGAATGCGCTAGGTGACTATCAGTTTGGCTTTAGGAAAAGTAAAGGGACGAGAGAGGCAATTCTGACGTTACGGCTAATAATGGCAGCAAGGCTAAAGAAAAATTAAGACACTTTCATAGGATTTGTCGACCTGGAAAAAGCGTTCGACAATATAAAATGGTGCCAGCTGTTCGAAATTCTGAAAAACATAAGGGTAAGCTATAGGGAGAGGCGGGTCATATACAATATGTACAACAACCAAGAGGGACTAATAAGAGTGGACGATCTAGAACGAAGTGCTCGTATTAAGAAGGGTGTCAGACAAGGCTGTAGCCTTTCGCCCCTACTCTTCAATCTGTACATCGAGGAAGCAATGATGGAAATAAAAGAAAGGTTCAGGAGTGGAATTAAAATACAAGGTGAAAGGATATCAATGATACGATTCGCTGATGACATTGCTATCCTGAGTGAAAGTGAAGAAGAATTAAATGATCTGCTGAACGGAATGAACAGTCTAACGAGTACACAGTATGGTTTGAGAGTAAATCGGAGAAAGACGAAGGTAATGAGAAATAGTAGAAATGAGAACAGCGAGAAACTTAACATCAGGATTGATGGTCACGAAGTCAATGAAGTTAAGGAATTCTGCTACCTAGGCAGTAAAATAACCAATGACGGACGGAGCAAGGAGGACATCAAAAGCAGACTCGCTATGGCAAAAAAGGCATTTTTGGTCATGAGAAGTCTACTAATATCAAATACCGGCCTTAATTTGAGGAAGAAATTTCTGAGGATGTACGTCTGGAGTACAGCATTGTATGGTAGTGAAACATGGACTGTGGGAAAACCGGAACAGACGAGAATCGAAACATTTGAGATTTGGTGCTATAGACGAATGTTGAAAATTAGGTGGACTGATAAGGTAAGGAATGAGGAGGTTCTATGCAGAATCGGAGATGAAAGGAATATGTGGAAAACACTGATAAGGAGAAGGGATAAGATGATGGGACATCTGCTAAGACATGAGGCAATGAGTTCCATGGTACTAGAGGGAGCTGTAGAGGGCAAAAACTGTAGAGGAAGACAGAGATTGGAATACGTCAAGCAAATAATTGAGGACGTAGGTTGCAAGTGCTACTCTGAGATGAGGAGGTTGGCACAGGAGAGGAATTCGTGGTGGGCTGCATCAAACCAGTCAGTAGACTGATGACCAAAAAAAAAAAAAAAGGAGAGGTGGGTCATGGCCCTTCCCCACCACCCCGGGCGGTTCGGAGAGAGCTCCGCGCGACGGTTGCAGGGTGAGTTGTTCTGAAGACAGGTAAGCAACCAGATGTTCCCTTATCACGGCTGTGTCGAACAAAGCACATAAAGTACTTGAATATGTTATTAATTTGTTAAACTCAACAATTTCTTCTCATAGTTCTTTTTGCAATGACCATTAGGTATTGGTTATAATTTTTGGTTCAGTTGATCGGTTGAGAATAATGTGATTTCCGTTAACCGCGACGACGCGGTCTATAAATTCAAATCTCTACCTAAACCTTAAAAGTTACCAATTGTCCTCTTATTTTTTATTTGTGGTGAACAATTCAAATTATAAAAAAAAGGAACTGTACCGAGCGCGCATTTGGCAAGATGAGTCGATTTGTTTCCAAGCGCTTTACGCTAAAGATATGCAGCCACCAAATCCTGCTCGATGCCAAACACGAGGTGCATACAATTCTACTGACTAAAAATGCTGTCGACATTTTGCTTGTCTTGTGGATTTAGCGCATGTAAATATCTGTGTTTCAAAACTGAGCAGTGACCACGTGCTCCCCAGATCTCCCCACCCCACAGGACTCTGCAGATTAAGACGAACGTGGCTTGTAATTCTCGAATGAGAAAGACATAGGATCGTTTATAAATGTATTTTGATTGTTTTGTCCATCTGTTAAACACAAAAAGATTACTGTTAACATGTGAAAGATTAGTGAAAGTAAAGAATTTGTCAATTGAAGCTAACTTCGACCTGTCGGAAAAAGAATGTCATATTAGTAGCATTTGATGGATACGCTCCCCAAATCTAAAGTTGTTGGCACGAAATTAGTTCGCAGCATGTAGTCTGTGACTGCCCCAAAGAATATCATTACGGTATCCGTTGCGACCTTAATAAATTCAATCAGTAAAGGGATTGTTCTGAAAATTTAGATGGACCTAAATCTTAATCAAATAACGGGCAAAATAATCAGAGAAAGTTAGGTCGTCAAAGAAAAATGTGAATGTGCACAAGATATTCTATCACAGTTGGCTGGAACAAAAAGAAATAATAAAAAAGAAGTTCCTGCTATCGAAAGTAAGCAACCCTTCATAGCCTGCCACGAGCAAAAGGAAACTGAGTTACATGTGGTCAGGATTATTTCGAAATCTGGTAACCGTCTGCTTAAGTAGCTAGACCGTAGATGAGGACGTTCTAATTTAACTTTTCTTTCAGCTACGCACAATTCTGTTTGTGCCCAGCATTCTTAGTGTTTGTGTTCAATGTGAAATTTTGGAAGGGTCACAGTTTAGATAATCTCCAATTGTTAGCTACATTTTTTTCGGTGTCGATGTAATTATTGTGCAATTTAGGACGGTTCATACTTTAGGTAAAGTCAAATTGTTAGTTATATTTTTTTTCAGTGTCGTTCCCACCAGGTTATGCCCATTACTAGGGTGCGAGCGTGGAATATTGCGAAAACGGAAGATGTAGTATTCGTTTCACAAGCAACTTTCGGAGGTGAAACCGCAGGTGAGCGGGAGTCAGAGAACCAACCGGAAATGCGAGGGGAGGCAGGTACGAACTCGCCGGGAGACAAGGGCAGCGCCACACAAAGAGCGGCCTGGGCCGAGCCGTTACAACCGGAGCGCGAGCAGCAAGGTCAGCCGCTGCGTGAAAGTCACGTGCATATCGCAGCGTCTGAAAGCAGTGATGAGACTCAACGCATCCCCGCATCCGCTCCCACCACTCCAGAGGAAATGTTTGCAACACTTTTCAAATTGATGCAAGAACAAAGAAGGAAAACTGATGAACAATCACAACAGTCAAATAAAACATTTGATGAACAGAGTAGGAAAACTGATGAATAATCAAAAAAGTTACATCGGAAATGTGACAATGTAGACGAGGCCGTAAGAAGGTCAAATAAACGGTTTGACGAACAGGAACAGAAATTACAAGGGCAGACACTGAAGTTAAAACAACTAGAAACACACGTAGGTATGTTAGCGACAGAAAATAAAAAGAGCAACGAAGACGTACAGACCGAAATTCGCCAGATATGCAAAGATTTGGACACAGTCACAGAGCGTATCGAAAATCGGATCGATGACATTGAGAACAATTTATGAGACAGTTCGGAACTAGCACTAGACACAGACAAGGTGAAAGAGGCAATACAGCATGCGTGCGAGGGACAGCAGGAGACACTAAACAGTGTCTTCCAACAGGTCACCCGCAAGGAGTCTACGTTTCAAGCCCAAGCAGGAGACATGGAAAAGGTGAACAAAAGAATGGACGCGTTAATGTTGGCGGTCGAAAACTCTCAACAAGAGCAGAGCGATGCTAGTAGAACAATCCCTAATGCGGCATGTGACAGTGAAGAGATTCGGTCGTTGTTACAGTCCAAACAAGCGCAAATTGAAATAAATAGGCGCCACCGCCATACGCTCCACGAGCTTTTGCGAACAAACGAGAACCACGATGTTGAACGGAAGGGTAACAGTAACAGAGATACCCAGAATAGGGAACATGATGAACTGAGACTGATGGAAATGGGCCTGCAGAATCTGTGGTCAGACGAAGCGATAGATTCGAGTGGCAGGGCCACTATCATAACTCCAGACGGGGAGGACTCCAGGGAGCATTTTATATCCACAATGAAGTGATCAGTGTATCCAGATCCTACCAATTTGCAACATCCGCGCTTTTGGATTTTCCATTTCGATGGAGCCTTACCCATATCATGGGGAGAACAGCTGAGAATAAAATTTGCATACAACCTCCTCCGTGATGAGGCGACAGCTAGAATGCAGCCGCTGATGCAACAATGCAACTCATATTCGGAGTTTTGTGTGGCTTTTATTAGAGAATTTTGGTTATGGACGGAACAGGAGAGGACGAAATCAGGAATATTAATGTTTCCTGACTGCAATGAGTGTGATCACGCGGACCCAGCCGCCTTCTTCCGAGATCTGGCTAGGCGTAATCAGAACCAAGACTCATCATATTTGCCTGCGGAATTAATCAGAGTCTGTTTCACAAAACAGACACAAAAGCTTAGAAGGGAGATCACAATAGCAGGAAGAGGTTTGCAGGACATGGTTTCATTCCAACACCTCTTACAAGAACTTGGCAGGCCAAGGGTCTAGAACAATTCACGCACCCCAAGAGATAGAATAGAAACCGCGCCGCCAAGTTGCGGCGGCGCGGTTCTTTCCGTCCTTTTACGACGAACCTGCACCTACCTGTGGACATTGTCTCAGCAGATCATCAGTAGGAAAGCCGAGTGGAACCTACTGTACCTCGACGTGAACCAGGCTGCAATTAAAGTCACTAATCTACGTTTCGGGAGAAACACGAAATGAAAGGTTGGAAATTTTGTCCTCAATTAATATATTCTGAAACTTACGTGAACAAGTGTCACTGCCAAGCCAGTGCTAGACTTAACACAGTCACTCACAATCCCTTTCACTCACGTTAGCAAGTATATGGTGTTGCATTTCCCAGAAACGTAATAGCTACAAAAATACTGATTGTTTTTGATTGATATTGCTCGCCAAATATTATGTCTGTCGGTACCAAATGCAGTGCCAGTTTTTAGCCACCGACCTGCTCTGTAAGCCACGCGGAATATATGTCTTTTCTCGTCACAAAATTCACTTAATAATACCGAAATTTTTACACACACATCGGAATAATTATGCCGTCAGTTTCCAACACTTTTGATGTATGAAACACTGCTAGATCCGGCAACTTATCACTTTCATCGGAACTACTACTGCATACGTCCGATCTCTCTCATGGCTAGGCTTCCACTCCTCCCTAGTGTTCTCTGCCAGCAGAGAAAGGCGCGCGAAGAATATTGCTTTACCATTGGTCAGTTTACTCAACAGCCAAAAGCAAAACAACACTCTCCCACGTCAGTCCACGCTTTTCATCAATAACCAATGGCAAAATAGTAAACCTAACGACTGCACCTTTTACCGACGTAATTATCTAATATGCTGAAGTTTTGTTTATGCATAAAGTTATTTACTATTGTTATTTATACCCGAATTAACTTTCCCTTTACCGTAAACTTACTATCCTACAAAAATCCCCTTTGTCCATATCCACACTTTTTCGAAATGTTCCCACACTAAATCCTACTACATAACTCGTTAAACGATTATCTTCATATTAACCTTAAACCACACTCACGCATCATTCATACTGCTAAAACACATTTATAACATTTTACATACACAAAAAGACGTAATAACACTTTATGAAAATACTAGAACAGTTTATGAAAAACATTCTATTACTTTAGTGCACTCTAGTGGGCACAATCGAAACTAAAATCACAGTCCCCCTAACCAATATTGTCCTGTATCGGCTGATACATAAACTACGTGTGCGTCCAGTCTCACGTCACCATCTGTCACTATCCAGCTCTGAGACACATCTCCCACTTAACCGCCTTCTAGGTAGGATCGTTATACGGCGCTACGCCTCTAAGTGACGAAAACCAACGAAATTGGCCGTGAAACTCCGAGTCACAGCGAAACTTTGATCAACGAAATTGGCCGCAAATCTCCTTGCCACAGCGAAGCTATGATCAACGAAATTGGCCCCAAAACTCATGGCCGCGACGAAGCAATGATCGATTTGATCGAAAGCGCCAGAGACATTTTTATAGAAACACACCGTATTATAACCATAGGGGACACAACGTGGACTTTGGACCTTCGGAAAACAATTGCGAACCGGTGCAAATAGTAGAAATACGACACCCAGATCCACGCCACAATCGCCGTGGCCGCAGTGATGAAGGACCCCACAACAATGACTGGATCATAGCGCAGAGGGTATTAATGAGCATAAACTGCTGTCGAACAAAGCGGGAATCTTCTTCACAGATTCTGACAAAATTCGAGAAGAATTACTGGAAGAAATTGACGAGGTCACATCAGAAAAATATCCTATTATAAACCTATAAATCAATGGGGATATAATACTTTCTGTGCTGTAGTGAGGCATCAGTAATTAGAGAGGATCTACTAAGGTAATGTAGTACGAATTGTACATGGCCAACTTTACCTCTACTCAAGTCGAAAGTCCGGGACGCAGTAAACGGTAAGAGTGTGGAAGTGCGGGAGCAAGTGCAACTGGAATTTACATGCCAATTACATATATTCATTAACATGTTTCTGATAATGCCCTTGCTCACAGTTGAAGTAACTCTGGGACGCGATTTTCTGATTGCCTACCAAGCAGTGCTCGATTTTAAACAGGGTTGCGTCTTGCTAGCAGATCAAACAGTAAAAATTAATTTTGATAATCGTACCAACTCAGGATACATATCCGAACTGTTTGCCATTCGATGGGAGTCAAGCAAATGCTTTAGCAACAAAGGAGTCACACCCACACTGCGACAACAAATACATCCCACTTACAAAGATTTTGATACTTTGGTTAGAGAGAAAACAATACACGTCACGTCGGAACACGAGAGAATCGAGCTGCAGAGATTCGGCATCGGCATGTGGCGACATTTTCGGAACCCACAGGGACGATAAAGGACTTTGTCTATGAGTTTCGGGTGAAGCCTAACAAGCCGTTTTCCGTCCTTCCATACGCCATACCGTTAATTTATAGAGCAAAAGTAGAAGAAGAAATTCAAGCGATGCGTCAGAGAGCCAGCGGTCAGCAAGTACAATAGTCCGCTACTCTGTGTTGGGATGAAAGACGGGTCCACCCAGCTGGTCCTCGATTGTAGGAAAATAAACACGATCATCGAACCGGCGACGGATCGCCCTGAAACTCTGGATGAACTTTTGCAGTGTTTCCACGGTGTGACTGTTATCACTTCCGTAGACCTCCGCCGTAGTTTCTGGCAGGTTACTCTGGTTCTAGCTTGTAGAAAGTATATGGCCTTTCTGTGTTATGGCAGGTGCTTTGAGTTCCGTAAGCTACCCTTCGGGCTGAATGTCTCATCGGCAGCCTTCATATGGGCGCTGATACAGTTGTACTGGCGAAAATTAAAAATAGAGTGACGCTATATGTAGACGGCGCGCTCGTTGCTGAAAAATCATGGCCTAAGCACAACAAATTACTCGACAGTCTTCTTGCGGCATTTAGAAACAAAGGCGTCACCATAAACTTGAACAAATCCGAATTCCGAAAGCAGGAATTACAATTTCTAGGACACCTTGTATCGTCAGAGGGGATACGACCCGATCCAGACAAACTGCGAGCGATTCAGAAATTCCCAATACCTAAAACAAAGCGTCAGTTACGCTGATTTCACTGGCTAATTAATCATTAAGAGAGATTCATAGAGATGCCATGCTGGACAACCCCCCCATCTCTGTAGTTTGACAGGCAAGAAGACCATGTAGAGTTGGAATGACGAGGCGGAGCGTGAATTCCAAGCACTACAGAAAGCGCTTCTTGCTCCACCCCTCCTCGCACATCCCTACCTCACGAAGGATTTCTGTCTGTCGAGCGATGGGTCCCGAGTAGTAATAGGAGTTATACTCTATCAAGAGATCGAACAGGAAGGCAGGTTGTCGCAAAACGGATCACCTTAGCGAGTAGGGTACTAAAGAAAAATGAAAGGAATTACACAGTCACAGAACTGGAGGCGTTAGCCATTGTATGGGGTTTCACCAAATTCCGATACTATTTGTTCGGTCGAAGGACGTACATTTACACTGATGATAAAGCCCTCCAGTACCTGATGACCGCAAAACTGAACCACAGAAGTCTTAGACGATGGGCAGTTTATATGCAAGAATTTAAATTCACAATATACTATGTTCCGAGACCACAAAAATTTGTAGCCGATGCCTTATCAATTAACCCAGATGGGCTCAAGGAAGCAGTTGACGTTGCACAAAAGGAGCGGTGTTTCGAATTGCTTTAGATGTCGAAAGTCCCGTTTCAGAGCTTTGTTACTACAACATGAGTGGAATAGCAAGAGAACAAGATAAAGATCCCACTTGGTCTCTTGTAAAGAAAGATCTGAAGGAAGGACATAGGTCACTGAGGAAATATTATACTCTTACGAAAGATGTCGTCTTTTTCAAAAGTTCTGCGGAGAATACAAACTGGCGCCTGTGCGTACCCGACGAACTTATTAATAAGTTAACCTGATATTGCCACCTAAGTTATGGATACTTCGGTGCCCAAAGATGTTATAAGAAATTACGAGAACCTGTATATCTCAGCGACATGGCGAGTCGGATCAGGCAGGTACTTAGCACCTGCAGGATCTGCCAAAAGGCGAAACCACATACCACTTCCTTCAGGTCACCATTAGATCCTATAATTCCACAAAGACTAAAGACGTTAGCTGCGACCGATCTCTCTGGGCCCCTATCGAAGACTGTAAATGGCTACCGGTACATTTTAGTGGTAGTTGAACTCATTTAAAAATACGTCATGTTCTCTCCACTGTGGAACGCGACAGCAAAAACTGTCGGCGCCGCCTTTGTACGCGATTTTCTCGCTGTGGTCAGACTTATTGACAAAGTAATTTGCGATAACGGGCCACAATTTCGGTCCAGAGAGTGGACAGCACTCCTAGGCAGGCGAGGGATCACCCCTATTTTTATATCATAATATAGTGCTCACGCAAATCCTGCAGGAAGGGTCATTAAAGAACTGGGGAATCTCTGTAGAATTTATTGCCATAAAGGCACAGAAATTGGGGTCTTTACCGTCAGCAATTCCGAGATGTACTCAACACTATGCCTCAATGCTCAATGGGAATTTGCCCAATAATGGTATTAAAAAATGAGCCAGCGCCAGATAAAAACAGAGAGACGGTAGACTTCCATAGAATTGCAAAACTGAGACACACAGAAGTACTTCAAAATGCTCTAAAGCAAATTAAGTAAGAAGCAGAGCACAGGAAAAGGTAACAGATAGGTCCTCTGCATCTACTAAAACTATGGACAGGGGATAAAGTATTGGTTCGCTCATGCCGCCTCCCCAAGAAACCGAGCTACCTCTGTAGCAAGTTCTTTTACCTCTTTGACGGACCATTTCATGTATGCAGGATCACTCATGAAAATGCGTTTGTATTGGAAACCCTTCGAACAAGGAAGTCACCTGGCCTACACCACATCACAAACTTAAAGCTGTGGAAAGAATAATTTAAACTGTGGGAAACATAGATTGTAACTCTTAATGCTAATGTAATCTAACAGCAAAGTCATATTTTATACCCTTTTTCTTGTTGAATTGTCTTGTATTTGTGTTATGTGAAGACAGTGCTATTCTACACACATGTCGTTAAAGAAGATTAGTGGAGCAACTTTCCAAACAGTATGGTGGAATGTTGCGTTACTCTGTCAGGTCTGTGCGATGTGCCGGTGTGACCCAGGCAAGCCAAGGTGCATATTTCTGATTGACGGGAAAGCAGCTAACAAGCACGTATCGGGGGTTAGGAATGAAGTAATTTGCGCGAATAAAGGAGCCCGTTGTTGTATTGGTATGGCGGAATGTGCCAGACACATTGTAGGGAGAAGTTTCATGTGCCGTAATCATATGACAATGCAGATTATGTTAGTCATGTTAAAGGGCCTGGATACTAGGGAGAGCCAGAGGTTTTTGTGTTCCAGGACCATGTGGCATACACGCAAATCCATACAGACGTTAACGACGACCATGCCAGATAAAAGGGACATGCTGCACGAAACTAACAACATCGCCAGGTGTTCATTACTGAGAGACAGCCAGGAAAGAGAAGAGGAGAATACAGACAAGGGAGCATAACACCCATATCACTCATCTAATAATAGGTATTTCATGTGAAAGATAATACACTGTGTTGTCACACATCAAAGATCAACAGTGAATGATAATATCATGAGAGAGAGAGAGACGTGTGCAGCACGATTGTACAAGAGTAGCTCCAAGAACGAGGGTTCAACGCCAAATGAATTGGAAAGGAAGCGGTAACTGGTAACAGTATTGGTAACGTTTGTAATTTTACTATTAATGGGCAGTGTGGCTGTATCAAAATTTCATAGTCAAGCTGAATGAGTAGACAATTTTTAAGTAAGAGTGAATGTGTAAACACGCATAAAACTTTCTTAAAAGACATCATAGTCGCCACTGACTGTATAAAATATTTTTTATTACTATTGCAATTTCGCCCGTATGGCCATTTTCAAGTATCACTGCAAAAGTGAGAAGTTAATCACATATAAAACTCATTGATGACTGAAACCTGAGTACAAGTTACTTGAGTGCCTTTTACATTGTTACAAATGATCACTGACTTACAATTGAATTAACAAGACTGTAAAAGAAAGGGAGAGCACGCCACTCAGACAACTCTAAAACATCTAACACTAAAGTAGATAGTAGGATAGTTGCATGCACGGTCAGAGCTGATGTAGTTTGGACAAAATTAACTGTTTAAGCAACATAATTGGAAGAGCAGGACTGGTGAGGGGGTATGTAAAAGCTGGAACCTTCCAATCAACCCCGTCCAACAACAAACAATGAACCATACACACATGGTACATTTATCCTTTTAAAAACATATGCCAATTATAATGTTATTATGGCTACTTTTAATTAGTATACTGTAACCTCCCCATGAAAATAATAAAATGTCAATATTAAGTGATATGTTGTCTCCCCACAAAACTGAATAATAATAAATGAGCTAACCGTAACCTCCTTGCAAAATTAAAGAATAATAATGGCCCAAATGTAAACTCCCCACAATAATAAAACTTATTGATAATAAAAATGTGCAAAAATGTTAAGTCCCCACAAAATTAACGTTAACATGAACCTGATAAATTTTATAAGGTCAGCTGCGCTGACCTTCGGCCCTGTGCAATAATTAAACCTGAACACAATACCAAAATTCTTACCTCAGTAAAACTGCATCTATATCTTCTCTTATTTTTTGGCACAGCTCTGTGCAATGCTGGCCCATATTTAATTTTGATTCTTGGAGGGAATGCATAGGAAATATTATTTAACTTGAAATGAATCTTTTTGTTTAAAACAGTTACTTTAAAAGAAAATTATTATTGGGGGAATTCTTGAACAAATTAATTGCAATTAACGTATATTATTAGCTGAGCGCAATGCTGCTTCATTACCTTCATTAACAATATACCTCATCCAGAACCGTGACCAGAGACCCATGTCGACGCCCGCTCAGTACAACCGTCCACTGAGTCCAACTCACAACTATTCCTCGCGACTCCCTACACGCAACTGAACTGAGTCCAACTCGCAACTGCAACTGCCGACTCCTCACACACAACTACTGTTCCTGCCGACTCGCTACACGCAACTGAACTCTCGCGCGGTCAAGCGCAGACTAGCAACGATAAATAACTCTCTGGTCAGAGATTCTGTCATGCCTCGCCATCGCTGAATACATACGTGTTTCATAATCCTCCACTGGGGGGGCAAAAATTTGGCAGCGATGGTGAGTCATTTGGACTTGCCATGAGCAACAAATTTTTTCTTAACTAATTAACTTACAAACTGAGAATACACAGATATAGAATATGAAGTAAATATGGTGCACATGCACCGAGTACACAACATATCAGACAATGACAAAAATATATATACAATGAGTACAGACTATATTAACAAATGACATAAGTTCACATGCACTGAAAAAGTTTGCACAACAAATAGACATAATGAGTACAAATCTCATTGACAGATGACATAAGTGCACATGTACTGTAGTTCAGAACATATCAGCAAATGAAAAAAAATGTATACACAATGAGTAGAAATCATGTTAGAAAAATGACAAAAGTGCACACGCACTATAATTCAGAATATATCAGCAAATCAAAGAAAAATGTATTGGTCATGAATACAAATCATATTAGCAAGAAATGATTTTCACTATGTTACAAGAATTAGGATAGGAAAAGGAAGGATTGCATCATGGTTGTAGCACTTTAGGTTGCACGCAGCTGCACTGAAAGTCCATATCTTTCTACTGTAGCACAACACCAAGTGGAACAATCTGAAGTTCTTTTCCCAGAAGTATTTATCAACGTAGCCAAGACACTGAAATGTCATAGTAATATTCCATGTTATCATTTTAGCAGTACATTAGGTACACCAAACAGTGGGACCATAATAACATCTCCATCGCTCAAGGTGGTGGACAGCATGTCGTGTCAACACCACGTTCTTGTAAGGTACACCAACGTAGAATTAGTGCAAACACCAAATATAGTGCTCCATGATCAAGAGGATATACAGGATAAAACGGATATTGCAGTAATTCAGGGTAGTTAGGTCAGAAGGTGAAGGACATTAAGTCACATACTAGTCTTCACTGAGAATTACATTAGTAGTTTGCGGCATTCATTGCCCAGTTATTGAACATTTCTGTACCATGTATGTAGTATTACAGAATAATGTTCATAAATTGGCATTTTATACAGAACATTGGCACTTATTGCCTAATTATAAATCATTAGAATTCATAATATTCATGTGGTGTTTTACAGAGAACCTGGGTACTCATTTCCTAATTACAAATCATCAGAAGTCATTATATTCATGTGTTGCTTTACAGAGAACATTGGTACTCATTTCCTAATTACAAATCATCAGAAGTCATTATATTCACGTGGTGTTTTACAGAGAACATTGGTACTCATTTCCTAATTACAAGTCATCAGAAGCCATAATATTCATGTGGTGCTTTACAGAGAACATTGGTACTCATTTCCTAATTACAAATTATCATAAGTCATTATATTCATGTGGTGCTTTACAGAGAACACTGGTACTCATTTCCTAATTAGAAATCATCAGAAGTCATTATATTCATGTGGTGCTTTACAGAGAACACTGGCACTTATTTCCTAATTATAAATCATCAGAAGTCATTATATTCATGTGGTGCTTTACAGAGAACTTTGGTACTCATTTCTTAATTACAAATCATCAGAAGTCATTATATTCATGTGGTGCTTTACAGAGAACACTGGTACTCATTTCCTAATTACAAATCATCAGAAGTCATTATGTTCATGTGGTGTTTTACAGAGAACATTGGTACTCATTTTCTAATTACAAATCATCAGAAGTCAATATATTCATGTGGTGTTTTACAGAGAACATAGGTATTCATTTCCTAATTACAAATCATCAGAAGTCAATATATTCATGTGGTGCTTTACAGAGAACATTGGTACTCATTTCCTAATTACAAATCATCAGAAGGCAATACATAATAATATTCATATAATGATTTACAGAGAACATACGCACTCATTTCCCAATTACAAGGTATTATTATATTTTGTTATTATTTTCTAGCAATGCATTGCATTGATATTGATAACTAATTGCTGAGGGATAATGATATTTGCATTTGACTTATTGCTGCAAATGAAGATGTGTAATGTCATTCGTCATGAGTCAGCTGTAGCAAGGTTATGAAACAAGTAGAGTATATGTGATCACATTCATAAATGACATAGACTTAATGAACAACTGCTTATAGCACATTAATTTCATAAATAATTTCTCCTGAAAAAAATATACAAAAAATGGATTATTAATCTGAAGGAAGACACGCATTTTATGCTGAAAAGTAGTGACCTCGAATTATCAGGCAGTGAAATGTGTATAAAAATGTGTTCCATAGCTGTCCCTCCCAAAACCTTCATTCATCCTACTATGCAATATAACACATACTGTCAAAACGAACTGCTAGAAATACTTAAATAACTACATAGCATAAATACATAACTTCAACATTATCCTCATCTGTAAAGAAACAACTTCATTATCCATCACTTCATTATCCATATTATCATAACTCCATTATTATCATCACCTGTAAACTTCATTATCCATAGTAGCATATTCTTCATCATTATTCATCAGTATTCATTATCATCTGCAAAAAAATCACTTCATTATTCATTATACAACTATTCCTTATTTCTACCATATTTCATCACTAAAACTAAGATGTGTAGTTCTGTCAGAGAGCCTGCATCAATCGCCTCGTATTCTGAAAGAAAAAATTAGTTAAGACTGCTATTCTACGATGTGTATAGTATATTCTTGTTAATGCTTGTTAATCCTGATCCATTTACTCTTCCTCATAAGGTTTTTGCATCTTCTTTCGTTTATTCCCATTTCTGTTTAATTTATTTCCTTTACACGTTATTTCTTTCTGAAATTGAGGAACAAAGAGTAATGTCTTGCATTTACATCATATACTCACTAAATAATGATTGGTTTATGGTAACATAATTAAGCATACAGCATAACATGACAGAAAGCGTAATATGTCAAAAAAAATAGAAAGTGTTCAAAAGCAAAAATGTACACAGAATATCACAATGCAGCAGCAAAAAAATGTAAAACAGTCACGATGTTGAGCTATCATAGGGCAAAAATGTCCAAGTCAACTAGTGCGTTATATCTTAACTATTTCACAGTGCATACAAACAAAATATGAAAACAATCGTACATACATAAAAAAATGATGACAAGAAATGTGACCTTCTTTGTGTTCAGCTTGTATGTTGTGTAGTTAATAGAGGCAAGAATTAAATACTTTAATGGAGAGAGGATTTAATAAAATTAATATGTCACTAGATAAAATTGCATAATTATTCATAGCGTACGTAATTTTTGTAGTGGACTGGCAAGACAGCCAATCCACAGTGACGGGTAACCGAAAGGAACGCGCTTAAACTCACGCAGGCTGGCGTGAGGTCTGAAACAGGATACGTAATGAATGCTATAAAGAAAAGTACGTAGCTGCTGGAATACTTAACTTTAATCCACATTTGGTGAACATTGGTCTTGTTACTGTACATGCTTCATTAGATACATAGCAAAGGATAAATGGCGCCTTGCTAGGTCGTAGTAATTGACTTAGCTGAAGGCTATGCTAACTATCGTCTCGGCAATTGAGAGCGTAATTCTCAGCGAACCTTTCCTAGCAACGTCGGCTGTACAACTGGGGCGAGTGCTAGTAAGTCTCTCTACACCTGCCGTGTTGCGGCGCTCGGTCTGCAATCACTGACAGTGGCGACACGCGGGTCCGACGTATACTACCGGACCGAGGCCGATTTAAAAGGCTACCACCTAGCAAGTATGGTGTCTGGCGGTGACACCACAATTTTATCTGGAAAAATGTGCACAGTCTGATATGTAACGACAAGAAGAGCGACCTGCTAACCTTACCTTGCCGGGCACTTGCCAAGAAAAAATACGACAGTCATCAGTAAGTAATCACATAAATATAATTGCATAAATGGTCATAAAATGTGTAAATTCATCTGGAAAAATATGCACGGTCTGATGTGTAACGACAAGAAAAGCGACCTGCTAAACTTACCTTGCCAGGCACTTGCCAAGAAAAAATACGACAATCATCAGTAAGTAGTCATATGAATATAATTGCATAAGTGATCATAAAATTAGCAAATGGCATTATAGCATGTTAAATCATAAAGTATCTTCATTCAATAAAAGGTTTGATGTTTGACCAGTGGTGGTTTCCTTTCGATTTTCTGGTTCTCAAAGTTTCGACGTGCACAACATTGGGGTGAGGAATGCTGCGAATCCGATATGGTCCTGCGTATAGAAGTTCAAATTTACTGCACCTACCTTTTCCTTTATTAGATAAATGGTGTGTACGTACTAATATCTTCTGTCCAATGTGAAAGTCACGGCGTATACAAACCCGTTTTTGCAGTCTTCTTCGGCGCTCTGCGGCACGTTTGATGTTGTTCAGCGCAATGTCCATTATTTCATGGTGTCGTAGTCGACGAGATGTAGGAAATGTTACTAATTCTTTAATTTTGTTAGGTGGTTCAACATTTTTCAGTATAACAGACGGAGATAGCATAGTAGATTCATTTGGTATGGAATTAATTACATCTTGGAATGAGAGTATGTGTGTGTCCCAATCAATATGTCTTTTATGGCAGTATATTCTACACAGTTTACCAATTTCGTTCATTAATCGTTCACAAGGGTTCGAAGAAGCATGGTACCTGGATATATAGATCGGAGAAATGTTTCTAGCTCGTAACATACGTGTCCATATAGCAGAACGAAATTGTGATCCATTGTCGGAAATTACTTTCAACACATGCCCTACATGAAATAGAAAATGTTTTACAAATGCTTTCGAAACAGTTTTAGCAGTAGCTTTGCGTAACGGAGTGAAGGTAACAAATTTTGAAATGAGTTCAACAGCGACAAAGATGTTGAAAGGGTCCTGTAGCCACCTTTCATTGCCAACTCTCGTAGTGGTCAAGTCGGCAAAGAGGTTTCCGCTACTTGTGAGAAATCCACCTGCGTTAGGTTGGTGGCGGAAATGGCATCCTGGGGTTTTCCGGTCCACGCGGAGCGTGGAAGAGGCGGGAGAAGCGGGAGGCAGTCTGCCGCCAGTACGGGAAGCGTACACAGCTGTGCTCCAGTCGAAGAAGGGTGACTTGGACTGACCGCGTGGCGCGTTGTCACATAGAGAGGGGAGCTTTTAGCTTTTGGTCTCGAATTTCGCCTTATAAAGATTTACTTGCTGGGTTGCAGCAGGGAATGCAAGGCTTTTGTAGACTTTCAGTTTGATTCCCAATGCAGTCTTGACTTTGATCCGTGAGAGGAACGCAGCACAAAGGAGTTGCATATGTTGAAGTGCCCTCGGTTCAGTGTGAATGTTTATGTGCCTACAACTGTGAGTGTATGCTTCTAATCTTTTCCGGATCTTGGTAATTTTTGTGTATTTGTGGATTTTCTTCGTCTCATGTGATTAAAATTTGGCCACGGTCCATAGAAGTTGTCTCCGCGGACCGAGTGGGCACGCGAGTCTGTTATGAAACGTATAGTATTTCACAAGCAATTGTACATAGTTAGCATGCAACAGCAGTCTATAGATGCACTACATCAATGTTTTAAGGAATAAATAATTTTGCCTTCAATCTTATCTTGTGTACCGATGTTACGTCGCCGTTACCTTCGCCATTTACCTTGTAGTTTTCCTTGTTGGCCCACCTATAGCGTTTCCATGTGCACAGGTGTAGTGATTAGTGTCCCTTTTTTTATCTGAAACAAATGCTCTGCAATAGATCGTGTTTTCACGAATCTTGCTGCAGGCTGCACTTACGCATGGTGTTCACGACCTATTTACTTTACTCAATATTTGAATCACGGGAAGAATGCCTGGATCATATTAATAACTACTTCCCATTCTTTATCATTGACTTTACAATGAATGTTCTTTTGTAAGTTTTTCTTATTAATTAATTAAGTAATTTTCCGACTCAGTGCTACCTCTTCTTTGTCGTGTGGCTAGAGTTGGTGGCGACCCTATCTTTTATATTGATTTCAGTGTCAAATAGCATTTTCTTATTCAAAGTGCGAGTGGGTCTTTTAGCTATCAGGATACATTCAAAGGGCGCTTCATGCTTCTTGCACATAACGGCCTTTTATTCACGCCACTTACAATGTAGCAAAAACCTCTATTAGTTCTGGGAATCGGACCAAAAATTTCTACAGCGGCCATATGTCTCAATTTAACAGGTACAATGGGATATAATGGAGGAATATGTGAAGTTGTGTCTGACTTAGCTTTCTGGCAGATTTTACATGACGCTAAAACTCGTCGTATATGTTTCTCCATGTTGGCAAAATAACAGTTCTGTCTCAGTATAAGAAAACATTTTCTAGCTCCGTAATGTGCATAACTTAAATGAGTATACCAGATTAATTTGTTAACAAGCTCGTCAGGAATGCATAATAACCAATTGTTGCTGTCAGGATGAGAGCGGCGAAATAGAATGTCATTGCGTACAGTGTAATGGTTTCTAATCGTAACATTATTCGTATCTTGCCAGAGGTGTTTAATCTCTTTCCACACGTTGTCTTTACTTTGCTCTTGTGCTATGTCCTGTAATGACGATGAAATAAAATTTTCAAATGCAACTTGCTGAATGTACATGACGCTAAAATTTGCTTTGCAGAAGTTGGTTGCGATGTCTTGCTGATTGTTGCTGAGAGAACGGGATAGTGCGTCTGCTATAACATTTTGTGTGCCGGGAAGGTGAACAATTGTGAAATTAAATTCCTGCAAATAAAGTTTCCACCAGCTTAATCTATCGTGTGTGAATTTAGCCGAAAGTAAAAATTGTATCGCTCTATGGTCTGTGTAAACTGTAGTGTGTCTTCCACAAAGAAAGTGCCGAAATCTCGTAAAAGCCCATACAACACATAATGTTTCCAGTTCTGTAACGGAATAATTTCAGCAGGTGACAGAATGCGACTTGCAAAAGCGATATTTTAAATTTTTGTACAACCATCTTCTTCAATTTCCTGGAAAATATGTACTCCTAAAGCGGTGTTGGAACTGTCGGTGGCAATGGAAAAATTTCTGCTAAGATCTGGGTGCGATAAAAGTGGTGCATTCAACAAAGCATGTTTCAGGTTCATAAATTCAGAATGTGCTTGCTTATCCCAGGACCAAATAGTGTTTTTACCTGTCAAATGGCATAAACTAGGTGTGTCTAAAGCAGAGTGATGAATAAATTGACGAAAAAAGTTAATTAAACCCAAAAAGCGGCGTAGTTGTTTTTTTGTCGTAGGAACAGTAATGTCATGTAAAGTTTGAAGTTTTTCCGGATCAGGCGCAATGACTTCTGATGAAATTACGTGTCCAAGAAATTTTATAGAAGTTTTACCAAAATGCGATTTACTGAGATTAACTGTGAGTCCTTGAGCATGAAAAGTTTGCAACAGTTGTTCTAGAATCAGATTGTGTTCAGTCCAGTTAGCTTCTGCAATAAGAATGTCATCTACGTACGTCGAGATTCTGTCTTTAAGTTCTGTCGGAAGTATTGTATTCAAACCGCGAATAAAAGCTGCAGAAGAAATAGTTAAACCGAATGGTAATTTGCAAAATTGATAACAGTCGCCAAAACAGAGAAATGCTGTGTACTTTCTGCAGTTCGGATGGAGCTGAATTTGCCAAAATCCCGATTTCAAATCTAACGTGGAATAAATAGTAGTACCATGAAATTTCTGTAGAAGTTCTTCTTGTGTCTGTGGTCGATCTGTTTCATTAATAATTATGTCATTGATGTGACGTGAATCAAGTACGAGGCGAAGTGAACCATCTTTTTTCTTAACAATATGTAGCGGGTTTATGTACGGACTAACTGCCGGTTCAATAATTCCTTGGTCAAGCATATCCTGCAATTCTTTCTTAACCTGTTCTCTGTGGATATATGGAATGGGATAATGCTTTGCTTTAACTGTGTCGTGCTGTTTGACTTGAAATTCGTACATAAAACCGGACATAGTACCAGGAACATTGTCAAAAACTGGAGCTTGCTGTAAAAGAATTTTGTGTAGTTGCGTGCGTTCGTCGTCTGTATTTGCACTGCTCTGTTTAACTTTATCAGAAATCATCTGCATTACGTCGTAGTCAGCTTCGTCTGGAGTATTATAGTTATGTATGTACGTATCTGTGAACAATGTGGGATTATAGTCTATGTTACGTGATGCAGAAATGACCTCTGTACGATTAATTGTTTGTTCTTCCGCAGATAAAGAATGCTGAAATTCTAAAGCCAATTGTACATTTTCATCCTTCAACATTAAATAGGAATTTTGAAAATCAATAACTGCGTCGTGTTTTACTAGAAATTTCGTACCTAAAATAACATCTGTTGTCAATAAAGGAACAATCCAAAAATTTGAGTGAAAAGTATGACCTGCAATACAAAATGATAAATGTGTCTGTAATTTAACGTCTACTCCTTTACTCGATACTGCTCCTTTCACTTTCGTTTTGCCTAATGGTAATGTAGGATAGATATTCTCTTTGTTATACTCGTTGAAAGTTTCTTCATTTATTACTGACATAGGTGATCCGGAATCGATTACTGCTGAAAATTTCGATGAACCAATTTTAATTTCGATGACAGGATGTGAAATAGTTTTTTGAACAACTGGTCTTTCCTGTAAAAGAGTGTCTCGGATGTCGTCAAAAGTAATAACATTTTCGTGAACAACATTCAGCGTGTTTAAAGTAGTGCTTGTGTTACTGGAAGATGTGTCCTGTACAGTATCTAGTCAGATTCTATCTGACGTGTTATTATTTTCAGGACAATTCTGTGGCATTTCTACTATTTGAACTGTTCTGTTATTTCTTCCAGACGTATTACGTTCTGGATGATACCTACTGTCGGGTTCATTCATGAGAATATGTTGTTGCTGATCATTTTGCTGCTGGTAAGACCGACTGTTAGTAAACGTATGTTGATAATTATGCTCATTGTTTTTACGTCTGTCGTGATAGTCATTTCTATACGGTGCATTGCGATAGGAATTGAAATACTGTGTTTTCTGTACGTAGTTGTTTCTTTGCTGCCGTGCGTTACTATTTGTTGTAGCTGAGACTATACATGCACGCGGCGAAACATTAAAGTTTGGTTGACCTTGTAGACCGCATTGTTGGTTAGGTATGCTAACCGGCTGACTTTCATGCTGTTGTGGTGAGAAACGTCTATTGTTACCAAAATGTGGTTTGCTATTGCTGATAATTTTACACATACTGATGATTACGATTTTATCTGTTATTAAGGTTACGGCGATAGTTGTCATTTCGGGAGTGTCTAAAGAGAACTGTCACTTTCGGTATAACCTGTCTTATCGGGTTTTCTTGACACTTTTCTTAATACTAGGTAGAGCAATAGTTAAAGAGCTGTTTTGATAGATATAAAGGATAGTAGAAGAGAAGGCAGCAGTGCAGAAAACTAAAGATGAAACAGCACTACTACAGCTTGGGGCCCTATGCACGCTAGGGCACATATTCATTAAAGCGTAATGAATCCCCTGAGGTCAATTACGCGCTACATATAAATTTCAGCTTTTGCGTTACAGGCAAACGCGGTGAAAATTCAAAAACAAATTGCTGTACCCATGCTAATTGTAGTTTCTGCATTACAGGCAATGCTATTGAAAGTACAAAAATAAATTGTCGTATACAGTTCAAATCGTGTATCTGTGCTCTGTCATTACTAAATTCCTTAGATTTTCTTATAGATAAAAATTCCTCGTAATCTACGTTCTCGTCTCTGAATTTCAGAACACGTTCAGGTTTGTGTGAGAATCTGTTTGGCTGTGTCATTTCGGATTTCAAGTTGCGTAGCTTTTCAGATTTTAAGTCACGCAGCTTTTCGGATTTTAAGTCACGTAGTCTTTGAAAATTGCTTAAATTACACTGGCTGTGTGAGTGTGACAAATGCTCGCAACGTGGCGGATTCTTTGACGTGTTAGTGATTGAAACAATTTTCTTTTCTGTCACTTTAATACGTTCGTCAATTTGGTTGTTCTGCTGTTCACATTTATTATCAACTTCCATATCCAGAGTGTGTGCAACTTCTGGTGACTTTAAATTAAACTCGTCGCGTATCTGTGTTGCGTTTGCTGAACATTGCTCAGTGACTGCATTAATTTCGCGTATCTGTGTTGCATTTGCTGAACATTTTTCAGTGACTCCATTAATTTCATTTTTATGTGATTCTGTTGTGGTTACATGTCTATTATCTAATTCTAGTGCAACAGTTCCAACTTCTTCATTACTGTTACTAGCACAAGCCTTAGTATCCTCACGTAATTGTACTTTAGTGTCATGACATTGCACGGAAACCGCTGTAAACTGTTCCCTAACTTGTTTGTTATGTTCGTTAAGGTTGTCTTGTTTTTCATTCGTGAGTTCGAAACTTTCATCAATTGTTTCGCTAAGTTGTTTGAAATGGTTGTCGAAACTTTCATCAAGTTGTTTGAAATGGTTGTCGAAACTTTCATTAAGTTTGTCGTATGTTTCATTCGTCCGTTTGAAACTTTCATTAATTGTTTCGCTAAGTTGTTTGAAATGGTTGTCGAAAATTTCGTTCTGTTGTTTGAAATAGTTTAGCAATACTGCCAAAACTTGATCCGTAGTAACATTACCTACTCTATTCTCTGTGCTGTTTAATGGCGTACCTGCAATTGTCACGTTTTGTGTATCCATTTGGATATTTTGCGATTCTTGAAAATGTTTGCTAATCGGATGTACACTGTCGGTCACTACACCGGAATTTAATAAATCTGTCCTACTTTGAGTATCCTGTTCATTTTCATTAGAAAAATTCGTCTGTTCGTTACGTGAATTTTGCAAACCGGTTGTGTTAAGCTGGGCAGCGCTCATTGCAACAGAACGCCCCGTGTCATCAATTGTCGTCAAATTAACAGACGACGCAATTGAATTTATCTGTTCATCAATAAGATCAAAATCAACATTGGTGGTCGGTACACACTGATTGTCACTAAATGGAGGATTGTCATCAATACATTGCGTGTCACAATTACTATCGATCAAGTTGTTTAATTCGGTTATTTCACTCATTATACCTCGCGATGCACTATTAACAGTTTTTCGCGGCATTTTTACACTAGTCAAAATTATTCAATAATGAAACAAAGACAATACAAAATGCAACAAACACAAATACAACAAAGAGCAACGAATTGCCGATGATCTGAGGAAAGAAAGTCACAAAATTAGTAAAAGCGTTGCGCCAAATGCTAATTATATTTTAGTAAATAAGAGCAGATACCTGGCTACTTTTCAGAAGATTCTCAAAGAAATACGATCCTGGTCCGGATGTCGCCAAGTGTAATCTCCCCGTGAAAATAATAAAATGTCAATATTAAGTGATATGTTGTCTTCTCACAAAACTGAATAATAATAAATGAGCTAACCGTAACCTCCTTGCAAAATTAAAGAATAATAATGGCCCAAATGTAAACTCCCCACAGTAATAAATCTCATTGATAATAAAAATGTGCAAAAATGTTAAGTCACCACAAAATTAACGTTAACATGAACCTGATAAATTTTATAAGGTCAGCTGCGCTGACCTTCGGCCCTGTGCAATAATTAAACCTGAACACAAAACCAAAATTCTTACCTCAGTAAAACTGCATCTATATCTGCTCTTATTTTTTGGCACAGCTCTGTGCAATGCTGGCCCATATTTAATTTTGATTCTTGGAGGAAATGCATAGGAAATATTATTTAACTTGAAATGAATCTTTTGTTTAAAACAGTTACTTTAAAAGAAAATTATTATTGGGGGAATTCTTGAACAAATTAATTACAACTAACATATGTTATTAGCTGAGCGCAATGCTGCTTCATTACCTTCGTTAACAATATACCTCGTCCAGAACCGTGACCAGAGACCCATGTCGACGCCCGCTCAGTACAACCGTCCACTGAGTCCAACTCACAACTATTCCTCGCGACTCCCTACACGCAACTGAACTGAGTCCAACTCGCAACTGCAACTGCCGACTCCTCACACACAACTACTGTTCCTGCCGACTCGCTACACGCAACTGAACTCTCGCGCGGTCAAGCGCAGACTAGCAACGATAAATAACTCTCTGGTCAGAGATTCTGTCATGCCTCGCTATCGCTGAATACATACGTGTTTCAATACTAATAGGTTAGCAATGTAGATCTTTTGTAAATCAATTGCCCCATGTACAGTTAACTTGGCAATTATCAATGAACGTTCGTAGGTTAATGTAATAATTTTGGAAACACTTTGTTTCATACTTGACAGATCATGGCAACTTTCTTTGGTAGCGAAGCTGTAACAATACATGAAACTAATATTTGATGTACTGTATTAAAAAATTAGAACCACGAGGCAGACGGCGCCTTGGCAGAAGTTCGTCCCAGTTGGGAGAATTCAGGCGGCTGTCTGTCACAGGGCGAGAGGCGGCAAACACGCGGGCAGAGCCACAGCTGTATACGCTCAAGGGCACCTGCGCTGAGCGGCCCTTCTAGCCACGCGCGACGACACGGCAGCACTGGCCGCTCTTCAATGGGAGAGGGCAGCCACCCCACACACAGCTCGCACAGCTGGGAGCCCGCAGGCCGGCCAGTGAAACCACGCCCCCATCTGCTGTCCGGAAGGGAGCTACGAGTGGGCGCGGCCGCCACCGCGACATACACACCTGCGCACACAGCTAATTCTGCCTGCCTTCTGGTAGAAAGGGCTCCCTCCAGTCGGCCGCTGAACTCACGCCCTCCTGCCGCCGTTGTGGAGGGAGCAACGAGTTGGCGCGGCCGCCACCGCGACACAAGCAAACAGTCCGCGCTGTCCACTTCCGCTGGGCATCCCGGCTACGGCACCACGCTACAATAGGCGGCTCACACTCGACACAGGTGGCGCGGCCACCAGCTAAAGCTACTTGTCAACAGATCCAGCTGTGCCGCCTGCACATTCTGCGCGACGCGGTACAACTGTTCCAACTAGTACAGTCTCGCCAGGCATCTGCACGCTCGGAAACACGGACTAATGGACCGCCTGTACACCATAGGCGTGCCACAGCGTCAGCCACGGTCACGCAGCGAATAAGGTGGGCTGCATCCCATTAAATTCCACTAGCTTGACAGTTCGGTAACGTGAGACTGTACACTGGCAACTGTAGTGTGACGAACATTATCCAGAGACATACAGACGTTATGGATTCTACATCATGTCACACAGGTATTGCTGCCAGCCTGAGTTACACCAAAAGTTCTGAAACGACATAAAAAAATACCACTGTGTTTCAATTCGATTGTCAGAGGCAGACAGACAGAGACTTCACAAACTGTGCAAAGCGTGCTCAGACAGACGTTGGAGAAACTGTGGACGAGAGGATAACCGCCGTGGGTTCGCCATAACAAACACTATCAAACCCATTGTAGTGGTTCTTTGCAGTCTACCCTCCGAGTAGCACACTCAAGATTTGCCCACCCCAGCACCCCTGGGACACACTGTGTTGTTATTTGCGTGTGATTTCTCTTCAGAAGGTTTCAAGTGTTGATTTCTGAGTGTCATGTTTTCTCTCATGCCTATATTATGGGATTGGTAATGTGATCATACTTTGAGCATGATTATATTGTATTGTATGTTAACCGGGGACCTAGAAACGACGGAGAGACTCCATCCCTGCCGCAGCCGCTGTGGTCCACAACCCCATGACGACTACCGCATTCCACTTTACCCCTCCGCCACCCCACACCGAAGCTACTGTTATTGTGCGGTTTCGCCCCCAGTGAACCCCCCAGGGAACGTCTCATAGCAGACGAGGGTAACCCCTATGTTTTTGTGGTAGAGTAATGGTGGTGTACGCGTACGTGGCGAACGTGTTTGCGCAGCAATCGCCGACATAGTGCAACTGAGGCGGAATAAGCGGAACCAGCCGGCATTCGCCGAGGCAGAAGGAAAACCGCCTAAAAACCATCCACAGACTGGCCGGTTCGCCGGAAATCGACACAAATCCACCGGGCGGATTCGTGCCGGGACCAGGCGCTCCTTCCCGCCCGGAAAGCCGTGCGTTAGACCGCATGGCCAATCGGGCGGACTTGTGCATGTTTACTTGTTGTATATTGCGTTTTTGCTTTTCTTGTGTTTCAAGTGTTGATTACTTTGTCATTCTTGTCATTTTCGGGTAGCTCCAGACAGAAGTCTAGCTATAAGTATTAACATTTATTGTGTCATTTATGTTTTTTTTCTGCTGCTGTCATAAAGTCAAATGTTCTACTACCACTTACATTCTTGTTCTCTTGTTTTTGTCGATGTAGACAGTCATATTGGAGCTTTTTGAAGTAGTAGCAACAATTTCGTAGTCAGATGGATAAAGTGTATTTCATGCTAACATTTCTGAGCAATCACCAGAACTGTTTCATATATTTTGTCTCACAAAGACCTGTGACTGTCATTAACTAAGTTAAAAGAAGTTTACAATATGTTATTGAACGGTAGTCAGAATGAATTGTCTGACGCAATTTTTGGATCTAAGACTTTAAAATAGTTTCGTGTTAGGACAAGTATTGTTTTCTTTTATGATGTTGATTTAACATCACAGGAGGTTGGGAAAATGATCCTCACAAGAGAGGAAGAATATTCATATTTGTCTTAACTAAACAAGTTAATGTTTTTATGTGTCGTATAAGTCATAGTTAGCTCAAAATAAGGATAGGGGACCAAACCACAGCAAGATGTTGTACAATCTATTAGATTTTTCAAGTCTTATTTCACTGACGATTATGCATTTCAATATAGTATACTTATATATGATACCTCAGTGGAGGTACATAGTGAGTTTTGTCTGCTCTAGATTTTGGTTCAATTTGGCATCATGATATATATTGACTTAGATGAATAATTAGTAACATGTTTTGTTAACTGTGGTACTGAAACCCTCTTTAGTGGGATATTTCCTAATTTATGGCCATATTATTCGTTTTAAACCGCTTTTCTGGGAAATTTTTATTTGCAAACGAACGTATAATCATATTATTTCTACCACACAAGAGGCATACTTACATTTTGAAAATTTAACCTCATCTGAGGGCTATTTGACTGTATGTGTAGAACCATGGTATGTCACAAGGCTGATTGTAATGCCTATTCAGTGACCACGACTATTTGAAAAGAGAGAACTTCCTTAAAAAGAAAAAAGGGATTACCCATCCATCAGAAAAATAATCCCGATCCATTTTTTGTTCCTACAGGTATGGGGTGATATAACATCACCATAGGTGTCATTATATGATTAAAATTTAGTGCCAAAACAAATCTTCATACTATCTGATACGTAAAAATCAAAATTAAATCCATATTTTAAGCAACTACTTAATAGTGTGGGTCAACATATTTCTTTTTCATTCTTGTGTGCACGCCCTGTGTCCTTATATGCATTTGTCACCCTTTAATCTTCTACAAACGTAAACGGAGTCGGTGGAAGGTAGAGAGTAGGAACAGGAGAATTTGGCCAAAGATGTGTAAAGCAAAACGTTTTTCTGGGAGATGTTGGTCATGGCCCTCCTCCACCACCCCGGGCGGTTCGGAGAGAGCTCCGCGCGACGGTTACACGGTGAGTTGTTCTGAAGACAGGTAAGCAACCAGACGTTCCATTATTACGGCTGTGTCGAACAAGACACATAAGGTACTTGAATATGTTATTAATTTGTTAAACTCAACAATTTCTTCTCGTAGCTATTTTTGCAATGACCATTAGGTATTGGTTATAATTTTTGGTTCAGTTAATCGGTTGCAGAATAATGTGATTTCCGTTAGGCGCGACCACGTGGTCTATAAATTCAAATCTCTACCTAAACCTTAAAAGTTACCAATTGTCCTCTTATTTTTTATTCGTGGTGAGCAATTCAAATTATAAAAAAAAGGAACTGTACCGAGCGCGCATTTGGCAAGATGAGTCGATTTGTTTCCAAGCGCTTTACGCTAAAGATATGCAGCCATCAAATCCTACTCGATGCCAACCACGAGGTGCATACAGTTCTTCTGACTAAAAATGCTGTCGACATTTTGCTTGCCTTGTGGATTTAGCGCATGTAAATATCTGTGTTCAAAACTGAGCAGTGACCACGTGCTCCCCAGATCTCCCCACCCCACAGGACTCTGCAGATTAAGGCCAAGTGAGAAAGACATAGGATCGTTTATAAATGTATCATGAATGTTTTGTCCACCTGTTAAATACAGAAAGATCACTGTTAACATGCGGAAGATTAGTCAGAATAAAGATTTTGTCATTTCAAGCTAACTTCCGTTATCGGCAATTTATTTCTCGACCTATCGGAAAAAAGTGTCAGATTAGTAGCATTTGACGGATGTGCTCCTCAAATCTAAATTTCTTGGCACAAGATTAGTTTACAGTACGTAGTTTTCTCTGACTGTCTCTAAGAATATCATTGCGTTATCCGTTGCGACCTTAATAAATTCAATCAGTACAGGTATTGTTCTGAAAATTTAGGTGGGTCTAAACCTTAATTAACTAACGGGCGAAATAATCAGAGAAGATTACGTAGCCCAAGAAAAATATGAATGTGCACAAGATATTCTATCACAGCAGGCTGGAACAAAAAAAAAAATAATAATAATAAAAAAGTAGTTCCTGCTAGCGAAAGTAAGGAACCCTTCATAGCCTGCCACGAACAAAAGTAAGTAACATGCAAAAAACTGAGTTACAACTGGAAACATGATGCCCGATTGGACGAGTCTCATTTCAAATTGTATCGAGCGGATGGACGTGTGAGGGTATGGAGACAACCTCACTAATCCATGGACTCTGCATGTCAGCAGGGGACTGTTCAAACGTATGGAGGCTTTGTAAAAGTGTGGGGTGTGTGCAGTTGGAGTGATATGGGACCCCTGATACTTCTAGATACGACTCTGACGGATGACACGTATATAAGCATCCTGTCTCGTCACCTGCATCCATTCATGTTCATTGTGCATCCCGACGGGGTTGGTCAATTCCAGCACAACAATGCGACACCCCACACGTCCAGAATTGCTACAGAGTGGCTTCAGAAGCACTCTTCTGGCTACCAAACTCCCTAGACATGAACACCACTGTGCATATCTGGGATGCCTTGCAACGTGCTGTTCAGAAGAGATCTCCTACCCCTCGTACTCTTACTGATTTGTGGACAGACCTGTAGGATTCAGCTCCCTCTAGCACTACTTTAGACATTAGTCGACTCCTTACCGCGTCGTGTGCGGCACTTCCGCGTGTTCGGAGGGCGCTACAACATATTTGGCAGGTGTACCAGTTTCTTTTCCTCTGTACCAATTTCTTTTTCAAAATCAGGAAATAACAGAACTGGGTCTAATATTTGTGCTCACATTGAAGCATCGAAAGCCAACTGACATTAAGCAGACCATTTAAATTTTGCTCCTTTCCATAACAAATGGATCAGATGTGTGGCAATTTCAGTCAAGTCGTCTATGCATCAATTAGAGAAACGACGAAACTCTATGGCAGTTTAACTGTTATTGGTGTCGAAAAATTCTGAACTGCCAGGATCTATTCTCACACCTTCCTTGCTAATTATATTCCCAAGATAATTTACTTCCATTGGTGCAAAAAATGCTTCAAATGGCTCTGAGCACTATGGGACTTAACTTCTCAGGTCATCCGTCCCCTAGAATTTAGAGCTACTTAAACCTAACTAACCTAAAGACATCACACACATCCATACCCGAGGCAGGATTCGAACCTGCGACCGTAGCGGTCGCGCCGTTCCAGACTGTAGCACCTAGAACCGCTCGGCCTCTCCGGCCGGCCGCATTGGTGCAAAATGACATTACAGAGAAATAGTGACATTGACTCAAGTGGTCGAGAGCCTTTGATATGTATGGTATCAGATATGCATCGATGATCGTTTGTGCTTTGAATTATCGATAATCACAGCAAAATCTCGTATTTTAGTGCTATCTTCTGACTTTTACAGAACAAAAACTACAGGTTACCCCCCCCCCCCCCCCCACACACACACCCGTAGGGTCTATCACTATACTCGATAATAACGTCAGCTAGCTGCTTATTGACAGTCTTCAGTTATCAGCTATATACAGTTCAGAAATCGATACAGGTTATTGTACACCAGAGCATTATACCCTGCTGGTATTATGCGATGCGTGAGCAGTGTTCGGTAGTGGACCAGCAGGATCAAACAAATCCATGTAGTGCAGTAACAAAGCTTCCATTGCTTCTCTATCATTTGCCTGTAAATGTTTCACTTTGTCATATAATACAGATGCATTGACGGTTTGCTTGCAGCAGAGGTCATCTTCCTCCAAAACCTACAAATTAACAATTAACAAATGATTTGACAGACTCACTTCACCCTTGCCAAAATTATCAAGACTCACTGGAACCATAAAATCTGCGTCCACGTCACTGGTACGTACTATAAGTCCATGTACAAAACAGTGTGACTTAATCAATTCGTCTTTCAGAGCAATGGCTCTACAACATATATTAAATCCTTACGTAGGCCTGCATCTCTGTTCAGTGCAGTGTAGTATTACGTGAATTGGTCTTTAGTGCCTGTGTCCACATTTTACTCAGAACCACATTCATACTCGGTGAACCTTGCGGCAGCGTAACACTTTTAGCTGTTGCCCCTAGCGCAAACAATGTCCCAAAAAGTTCAATAGTATGATACAAACTGTCAATTTTAACGTGATATTTAGCAACGAAGTTGAGTCCCAATACCACACAATATTGCTCACCAACACACGGCATTACTTCGACATGCTCTCGAAAACACTCATTTCCCATGTTAAAACTGAACATCGTCGGCCACAATGGCCTCACGTCATTATCATCTACTGCACATAACCTGTACCATTGCGGAGGCTGTCTCTTTCTGCCCAAAGGGTCCAGACTGACTACTGACACATTAGCGCCTCTGGCCACCAGAAATTTATGTTCTGTACCACTTATTTTGCATAGCAAACAACGTCTCTGCATACATTTCTGCAGTCTCTCGTGTTACTGGGAATGCCGTTCGATGGATGAGGCGCTGCTGTTTCCATCTGTGGTGTCACCGCCAGACACCACACTTGCTAGGTGGTAGCCTTTAAATCGGCCGCGGTCCGTTAGTATAAGTCGGACCCGCGTGTCGCCACTATCAGTGATTGCAGACCGAGCGCCGCCACACGGCAGGTCTAGAGAGACTTCCTAGCACTCGTCCAGTTGTACAACCGACTTTGCTAGCGATGGTTCACTGACAAATTACGCTCACATTTGCCGAGACGATAGTTAACATAGCCTTCAGCTGCGTCATTTGCTACGACCTAGCAAGGCGCCATTATCAGTTGCTATTGATATTGTAAATAATGTACAGACAAGAGCTACGTTCAACATTGATGGATTAAAGTTAAGTATTCCACCAGCTACATCCTTTTTTTCTAGTCTAACTTCCTTGTCCTGTTCCAGACCTCACGCCAGCCTGCGTGAGCTGAAACGCGTGCCTTTCGGCTTCCTCTTACATTAGTGGGTTGGCCCTCTTGCCAATCCACAACACCATCTAACGACCGATAATTAGGATGCTGCTTATCCTGTGCCTCCTTCCAACAGTCACAAGTTGTATGGCCGACCTACACACATTCACAACATTCAGGTGGACGAGATTTTTTCCTGATGGGGCTCGTGCGCCCCCATCTAAAACACTTCACTTCAGAAGCAAACACACCATGATCACTCTGTCCTTATGTAGGAAGTTTGATCTGATTCAGTTGCGCAGCAGTCCTAATGGCAGAAGGCTAATCACTTTGGCCTCCACTCTGGTCCTCCTTGACATATCAGCAGAAATACCTTTGAGAAACACACCCAGAGCCCTATTCTCTTCCCCACATTCTATAGGCCTCCAAATTCTGCGTTAGTTCATACGTTTCCTAGTTCAGTTTCCTAATTCTGTTAGAGGATTGTACTTATTCGCCGTACTTCTCCGGTAGTTCATTGAGTTTTTCAATAGAGAACCCCGCGATATTCTGCTTCCGATACCGCCGTATGAGACCGTTAGCCAGTTCATCAAACTTTTGGGCTTTACTGAGGGTCTCGTGGTACATAACGCAAATTTCAGCGTCTCCCACTAACCTTAAACTATCCGTATTTAAGGACGGCTCTTGCGAGAACTTTCCCAATATTGTGGCGGCCTATAAATCATTAATAAAAATAGACACTTTCCCAGATCCTTTAGCTGAAAATGGCCTATGTGGTTAGCTGCTGTCGGATCGATGGAATTGGTGGGTACACTAAACACAGTTTTGTTTTTTCTGAATCAGGGAGCCCTTGGCCACCAAAGGCTTCTCTTTGCTCTGTTCTCCTTCGCAATGCTTCATTGTTTTGCCTCTGTTGCATTGTAGTCTGTAACACCGCTGCTATCTGCCCCTTCAAAGCTTCCACTCTCTTCTTCGGAGTCGTTGCTCGTATTGCTGGCATTTTTGTAAACCCTATGTGCAGTTCGACCAGAAAAGAAGGATACTGTGCACTCAATTGGCAAAAAAGAAGTTAAAATACCTGTACACTTAATATTTACGCTGTATCATAGCCCAATGAGATAATTTGCACTTGTGTGCTTCTACGCCATCCCTTTTATAGTACTACAGGTGTCCGACACGACTTGAACACATGGCAAGTCATGTCCAGATGAATTATCCGTCTAACAAACGGTACTTTTAACGTAATGTGAAGGTCTCTCCGGCTCAACATGGTGATAAGAAAATACGGAAGAAGAAAGCAAACAAATATCAGTCACTCACCACACTGCATTATTACGAACTTGAGTCCATAGCTGTTGACCTCACTTCGGAGCTGTGTAGACGGTACGCTGCTGCTGCCATAGACGCCTCTATCACTGGCAATCACTTGCTGACACCAAATATTGGAATAAGGTACCAGTCCCCTACAGTCGTCAAGAGAAAGCGGCGCCAGAGGTGGTGATGAGGACCTAGTCAGCGGTGGTAGACGTGCATGCGCTTTTCTCGCAGAACCGCCAAAACAGTGAAGCATCGGTTGGCGGCTGTTACGTCACGGTGAGGCCTTTGACCTGTGCATCCGGCAGCTTCCAGCTTTATGCTTCTCATTGGTTTGATGTCGCCCGCCTGCTGTGTCACTCTCTTCATATCAGAGTAGCACTTGCAACCTACGTCCTCAATATATTTCAGGATGTTTTCCAATCTCCGTCTTCCTCTATAGTTTTTCCGCTCTACAGCTCCATCGTGTACCATGGTAGTTACTCGCTGATGTCTCAACAGATGTATTGTCACCCTGTCCCTTCTTCTTCTCGGCGTTTTCCATACATTCCTTTTTTCTTCATTTCTGTGCAGAACTTCCTCATTCCTTACATTATCAGTCCACCTATTCTTCAACATTCGTCTACAGCACCATATCTCAAATGCTTCGATTTCCTTTTATTCCGGTTTTCATGCAGTCCATTGTTTAAAACCACCATACAATGCAGCATTATTCGAAATTTCTAACTCAAATTAAGGCCTTTGTTTGATACTAGTAGACTTTACTTGACCAGGAATTCCGGTGCGAATCTGCTTTTGGTGTCCTCTTAGCTCCGTTAATCACGCGTTGTTTTACTACCTAGGCTAGAGATTTGCTTAATTTCGTCTACTTCTTGATTATCTACATCTACAGCTACGTCTTGTAGATTCTGATGTTCTGTTTCTGTGACTTCTCATCACTTTCGTCTTTCTTCGATTTAATATCAGTCCATACTCTGTAATGATTAGACCGTTCATTCCTTCAGCAGAGCCTGTAATTCTTCTCCATTTTCACTGAGGATAACGATGTCTTCTGAATCTTATCAATGATATCTTTTCATCTTAATTTTTAACTCCACTCTTGATACTTTCTCTTATTTCCATCACTGCTTCTTCCATGTACAGGTTGAACAATAAGGGTACTTCGTTGTTTGTCTACCGTTGTCATTATTCCCTCTTGGCTCTTGTACATGTATACCACCTGTCTCTCCTCTTTTACTCTGACTTTCAAACATCTTTGCACCCTTCACACTGTCGAACGCGTTTTATAGGGCTACAAATCATAAGAAAGTATCTTGATTTTTCTTTAGTCTTGCTTTCATTATCGACCGTTTCAGAACTGCCTCTCTGGTTCCTTTGCCTTTCCCTGAGCGTCTCCTTACACATCATCAATCTTCTTATCCATTCCTCTGTACATTATTCTTATCGGCAGGTCGGATGCATGAGCTATTAAGCTGATTGTGCAGTAATACACGAACTTGTACGTCTTATAGTCTTCAGAATTGTGTAAATGATGTTTATCCAAGAGTCTGATGGTGTATTGCCAGTCTCATACACTCTACACACCAACGCGAATAGTTGTTCTGAAATTCTGATTTTAGAAATTCTAATGGAATATTACCGTTTCCTTCTGCCTCATTTAATCTTAGGTCTTCCAAAGTTCTTTTAAATTCTGATTCTAATACCGGATCCCCTATCTTTTCTACAGCCTGATTCAAAAGTAACTGCGGACACTTCGTGGGTGTAATGTATGGATAAAAATAAGAGTAAAATGTTAAATGAAGTTTTGTCTGACACTGCTCTATTTACGAGCTACGAGGGCTGTCCAGAAAGTAAGTTACGATCGGTCGCGAAATGGAAACGACTATGAAAATCCGATAAAGCTTTGCAAAGATGTGTTGGGCAGTGTCTCTAGTATGACTCTAGGAAGAATTATGTCGCTCTTTTTATTCCTGAGCTCTTAGTGAGCGCGTAAAGATCGTATAGAAAATAGTGTCTCCTGCCAAGTACAAGGGCCGGGTGAGAATTTTCCCCTCAAGCTATGCAACCAACATTACATAACTGTCGTGCGGTTTCTTCTTCAAGACAATTCTGAGCCTCATTATGCAGGGGCAATGAAGATGTTCCTGCATCGTTTCACTTGGAAATGTTTGGTTACCCACAATAAAGCCCGTAATTGTCTCCCACTGAGTTTCATCTCTGCTCAAACGAACCGCTGGCTACGAAGATGACATTTTGGCACAGTCAACGAGCTTTAGGAGAGCGTAGAGAATTGGCGGAAAGTACTGGCGGCTGCCTTCTATGATGAGGATATTGGAAAGTTGGTACAACGCTACGACGAATGTCTGAGTCACAACGGCGACTACGTACAGAAGTAGCAGAAAGGTGTAGCTAACTGTTACAAATGAAACATTTCTGATTTTCACTGTGATTTTCATTTCGCGATCAATCGTAACTTACTTTCTGGACAGCCCTCGTATAATGCGTAATGTCATTTGTGGTAGACGTTTTACCATGGGCCTTATCTTTCGGTATGTCATGTTTGCGTACATATCAACGTATGCTGCTTTGTCGACGGTGCCCTTGCACATTTCAGTTGGGAGGCAAAAGAGTATCTCAATGTTGCTTATCCAGATATGTGGAGAGTTCGTGCAGGACCAGTTGCTTGGCCCGCCAGATCTCCCGATCTACAGATCTTAACTCCTGGACTTTACCTTCGGAGTGCTCTGTAGGAGCCCATGTATGGTGTTACAATTGAGACTGTAGTGCAACAACAGCAGCAAATTGAAAATAGCTGCCCATACGTGCAGAATGAGAAGAACAGAGCCTACAAAATTCTGAGTGCGGGAAGAGGTCTAGCACATCACGTTCCTCGTCTCCATGCACATCATTTGGAACATATCATGGGATAAACGTACAGTACGTAGTTGAGTTGAATTTCGGATCCTTTCGTGTCGTTGCTCTCTGAAAATTAATTAATTTTGTGTTGTTTGTGTTGCACTTGTGATCACTACTCTAATGCATAACTGTGAAATAAAGCAATTTCAGACAAAACTTTATTGGGATTTTACTCTTATCTTGATGCATAGATCACACCCACGAAGTTTATGCCTATACACTTGTAGTGGGACGAAATTAAGCGTCACCCATCCACCAAAGTCAGCCCAGTTTGCAGGTGACTATAAGTTTAATTTAGTTTTGTTTATGTGTTTTCTTATTATTTGTAATAAATGTGAATTATCTAAAAGTTTGTATTTTTTTTATGTGTTTCATGTACGGAGAGGTCGGCGCAACGAACGGGGACAGCATCTTCGTTGCCGCGACCAGAGAGGAAATTGCTGGCCGCTATACGTCGTGGGTCGACAGCCAAGGAGCAACAGAAGATCCTGGAACCGAGTTGTTGCGTCGTGCTTCTAAAAATTAAAAATGAAGTTTTATACTCTTTTTGTACAACAATGACATCATATAGATCTTAATCTTATTGAAATGTTAGTCACTGTCTGTCAACGCTCAAGTTCACATCTGTATGTGTAGGAAGCTAATAAAATAGTGTATGCTACTAAAGTTGAAACACGTGTCTTGAAGATTTATTTATGAAGAGTTATGTGAACGGATTAATAATATATTTGACAAGATTATTGATTCAGACAGCGTTGGCCGAAACTTTGAATCTAAAAAGTTTATTTAATGTGTGATTCTGATATCGATTAGATCAAGATAACGTGTGTCGATATAATTTTCTGAGGAGAAACAAACGAAATTTAAATTCGAAAAAGTTACGAAAACCAATTGGCCCAAGTGATGTAATTCTCTGCACACGACTCAACTGATGTTTTACAGTTTCGTTCAAGAACCATTCTATGACAATTTAAAAAGAATATGAATCATTTTTGAAGTGGGTTGTAACTGACGTAGGTGACGAAGTCTGCACATGGTCATATATCAAACGAAAACTAATACGTCGTTACACTACATCGTGGCGACCTTAGAAACAGGACTTGTGTGCAACTAAGGCACACAGGTACGAAACAAAACATCAAGAGTCCTTCGGAAGTCAACGCGAGTTTTCGTGGAGCCTACACCAGCCAGCGGCGACTTCGTGGGTGTGGGCATCTGACGGAGCCGCAGCCAAGCAGTACGGTCACGCAGTTGTTCCACGAGAAGGCGCATCTGTTGGGCAGCAGCTGAACGCTGCAAACCTCGACAACCCTTTTTCTCCCTAAACTAATAGGCCCAGTACGTCAGCTGCGGGGCGTTCCTCCGGCTGGTATTAGAGGTGTTGCTGAGGGCTTCGCCTGTCTACGGCGGTGCCGGGCGTGGTTGCAGCTAGCGACGTTTCCGGTGTTCGACTCAGCGTCCTGCCGGTTGCGGAAGCGGGGTCGCAGCATCTCAGCGGCTGCATCGACGGCTGTTACATCTGCAGCCCATAGCAGCACACTAATCATCGAGAACTACAAATTACAATATTAGTGTCCGGTGAGTTTGTTTCAAGTTGGAAGTGGAGTGTTGTACATAGGAAGTGTGCTTTTACAGGATTGTTGATTACAAGTCTGCGTGTGTAAATAGTTAATATCTTACAATAATGTCGGGAAGTGAAATGTCAGACGAAGAGCAATCTATGTCCGATAGGAGCATGAGAGCCCTTTTTAGGGCGATCGCTAAATTAAAACAATCTAACGAGGAATCTACTGCTAGATTAAAAGAGGAACTAAAACAGGAATTAAAACAGTCTAACGAAGAATCTACTGCTAGATTGAAACAGGAACTAAAACAGGAATTAAAACAGTCTAACGAGGAATCTACTGCTAGACTTAAAGGGGAGCTAACAAAATCGACAGACAGGTTACAGGAACATCTTAATGAAACCAGTCGAGAATTAAGTCATAAAATAGAGTCTTCTAAAGTTGAAATGCAGGAAAAACTAGTAGGACTTAGTAATAAGATTGCTGATAATTGTAAAAGGTTAGAAGAACATATCCAGGAATCGCGCGAGGAAAAAGCTCGCATGCGAAACGATATCACTGACTTAACCGAGAGACTAGATAGTGTCAATATCTTAGTTGTAAATGAAATACAGAAAAATAACGATATGTTACGAGATGAATTTTCTATGCAAACAGAAACTGTTCGCAGAGAATTATTGAAATCTATTAAAGAGGTCTCTACCAAACCTGTAGAGATTTCTTCAATAGATAATGTAGAATTAGAGACATTAACTCATCAAGTAGAAAAGGACCATACCGAAATCGAAAACATGAAATTTTTAATTACTGAAATATGCAGTAATCTTGAGACTGCCAAAGATAATAACATTGATGAAGGTACAGAGCGTTCACATCGTGAGCACAGTGAAGAATCGATATTAGCTAATCGAGTATCCAATACAGAAATGCGGATACAGGAAATTACTAAACGGTTATCGGAATTAGATAATAACGAGAACATTTCAGGTAGCAGAGGTAATAACATAATCAGAGACAACAGTCGCATCGAATTTGCTAGCTCGGACGACAACAATATGAATAAAGCAATCACGGCAAGCCAATCCGATGCAACTCCGTCTCTGCAATCTAAACAAAATCCGACTATTTCTCTCGCAGAATGTCTGGATGACATAACGGCAAATTCAAATGTAGCAAGTCGATTTCCTGTATTTAAACCAGGAGGCGAACTTCACCCTATAATCTTTATAAAAGCTTTTGAAACATCATTATCTCCTAAATGGAGTAATGAAAAACGCATTCAATTTGTAATAGGACATTTAGAAGCAGAAGCTGCGGAATGGGCAGTACTGCATAGAAATGAATTCAGGGATTGGGATGATTTTGTTAAGCAGTTTAAACAAAATTATTGGTCAAGAGGAAAACAACAACACTTAACTTTAGAGTTGTTAGACCCTCCTCCATATTCTAAACGGTGGAGAGGTTATAGGAATTATTTTGAATGGAATTTAAACCGTGCTCAGTTAATTGAAGAACCAATTATTGACAGTCATCTAATACGAGTCCTAAGTAGTAGGTTACCGTATTACATAAAGGAAAGAAAAATGTTATTCTACGAATTATACAAAACCTTAATAATGGGGACGAAACAGTTAACACGCGGGGTGTGTGGTTATATTTTAACAACTTGTTGTATTGGAAAGCACAGAGGGAACACAAGAGACGGAAAATCTGCATTCCGAAAACTGTTGTGGACGAGTTAATTACTTATATTCATGAAGGTTACGGGCATTTTGGAATTCATAAATGTATTAAACATCTAATGAAGTATTATTATTTCAAAAATATGTCACGTATTGTGAGAAGTATTATTAGGGCTTGTGAAACCTGTCAAAAGGTTAAAGTTAATAACAAATCCAAGCGTTATAAATTATATGCTGTAATTCCTCGAGGTTTGTGGGATCTACTATCATTAGATTTTTTCGGCCCTCTGCCTCGGAGTTCAGGAGGATTAACATATGTGTTTGTTGTAATGGAATGTTGGTCCAAACATGTGAAACTGTATACTTTGAAACGAGTGAATACAGCAAGCGTTATACGCTGCCTCACCCGAAATTACTTTGTTAACTGGGGCATTCCTAAACGACTTATGTCTGACAACGGTAGTGCCTTTCTAGTCAAAGATTTCAAGATATGATAAGACAATATGGAATCAAACATATCTTAATTTCGAAATATCACCCTCAAAGTAATTTAGTAGAAAGAGTCATGAAAGAATTAGGACGATTATGTAGAACTTATTGTGCACATAAACATACTCGGTGGGCCAAACTAATGCCTGAATTCGAAAAGATATTAAATGAATTGCCTCACCTAACGACGGGATTATCACCTATAGAAATTTTAGGCAAACGAATTATAGGTGAGCCTTTACTAGCTGCTTTACCTTGGCCACCAGTAAATGAGATCCAACAATGTATCCCAGACGAAAAAGTTTGCGAACAGATTGTAAAAAATGCCGAACGGAGAATTAAAAGTTATAATCAACAGGCTATAGAACCCTCATTTCAGGTAGGAGATCTTGTGTTAGTACGATCTCATCCTAAAAGTTCTAAGATCGGTAAGGAATGTAGAAAATTCTTCTTGATCTTTGAAGGTCCATATGTTGTACATAAGATTGTACATCCCAAAGCATTACTTCTTATGGAACCTTCATCAGGTGTAATTAAAGGATTATATAGTGTTGATCAAATGAAACCCTTCATTCCTAAATAAGTTAATATTTAGTATATGTTACATACGGAAGAGCGTTCATAGTTTATTCATGCGAAGTTTTTCGTGATAGTTACGTGTTATTTTAAATAAATGACAGAAAGCTTAAACATGTGTTCTACAATAATCTACTGGTACTTCAAAAAGAGAAAGATAACCAAAAGGGGGATTTATATGGAGGAAACTTTGCTCTTAGGTCTAAAGGAATTTTGCGTATTTTAAATTTACTCGGATAGTAGGAACCAAAGGGGATGGTTAATAGTTTTAGGGACCATGGGCGTCCAGAGCTATATGGCTCACGAGAACATAGCAGAGTGCCTTTAATAGAGGTTTGTAATAGTGTTAATATAGAACACACCAAATGGGGCTCTCTCGCTTGTTTCTCCTAAATAAATGGCCATTACCCAACAAGGTGTCCGAAGGTAAAGAAAGCCGTGCCGAGATTCCAAAGAAAGTTTTGCTTGATTTCTTCTTGACCTCAGGCATAAATAAGGCATTAGGGAAGAGGATGACATAAAGTAAATAGTACTATTAGTTATAGTGAGAAACTTATTAGTAATATACATTCTTGAAAAGAATAACTCTAGTAAATAAATGAAACTGAAACTAATCTATCACAATTTGAACGCTCTGTCCTAATGTACAACGTTAAAGAACGTACTAAATTAGTATTTATTAGCAACTATTAACTGAAGAGGAGCAATCTCCCTATATTCGGTTACGAATTACCATAAGAGCACAATTAAGAGTAAATGACAAATAGTCACAACGATATCGTATTAAAAGGATTAAATCTATCTAATAGCAAGGACTCTAGGTTACGTAAAATGTGAGGAAAATGTATTAACAGTTAAATATTGTATATTGAACAGTTTTAATTCCGGTTAAAACCTGACAAACTGAGCTTGTGGGTGGGGTATGTAGTGGGACGAAATTAAGCGTCACCCATCCACCAAAGTCAGCCCAGTTTGCAGGTGACTATAAGTTTAATTTAGTTTTGTTTATGTGTTTTCTTATTATTTGTAATAAATGTGAATTATCTAAAAGTTTGTATTTTTTTATGTGTTTCATGTACGGAGAGGTCGGCGCAACGAACGGGGACAGCATCTTCGTTGCCGCGACCAGAGAGGAAATTGCTGGCCGCTATACGTCGCGGGTCGACAGCCAAGGAGCAACAGAAGATCCTGGAACCGAGTTGTTGCGTCGTGTTTCTAAAAAATTAAAAATGAATTTTTATACTCTTTTTGTACAACAATGACATCAAATAGATCTTAGTCTTATTGAAATGTTAGTCACTGTCTGTCAACGTTCAAGTTCACATCTGTATGTGTAGGAAGCTAATAAAATAGTGTATGCTACTAAAGTTGAAACACGTGTCTTGAAGATTTATTTATGAAGAGTTATGTGAACGGATTAATAATATATTTGACAAGATTATTGATTCAGACAGCGTTGGCCGAAACTTTGAATCTAAAAAGTTTATTTAATGTGTGATTCTGATATCGATTAGATCAAGATAACGTGTGTCGATATAATTTTCTGAGGAGAAACAAACGAAATTTAAATTCGAAAAAGTTACGAAAACCAATTGGCCCAAGTGATGTAATTCTCTGCACACGACTCAACTGATGTTTTACAGTTTCGTTCAAGAACCATTCTATGACAATTTAAAAAGAATATGAATCATTTTTGAAGTGGGTTGTAACTGACGTAGGTGACGAAGTCTGCACATGGTCATATATCAAACGAAAACCTAAGGCGTCGTTACACCACACACTTACTTTTGGATCACCTTGTACAGCAACTACCGCTTCTTCATGTACCACATCAGACAAGTCTTTCTCCACATACAGGTCTTTTCGTACTCTTTCCGCCTATTCGTTCTCTCCTCTGTATTTAACAGTGGAATTCCCATTGGACTCTTAATGTTACCATCCTTGACTTTAATTTCACCGAAGGTTGTCTTGGTTTTTCTACATGCTGATTCAATCCTTCCGACAAACATTACTTTTTCGATTTCCTCGGATTTTTCATGCGTCTACTTCGCGTTACCTTCCCTGCACTTCCTATTTGTCTCATTCGTAAGCGACTTATATTTCTGTATACCTGAACTTTCCTGAACGGTTTTGTACTTCCATCTATAATCGAGCAACTGAAGTATGGTTTCTGGTAGCTATGGTTTCTTCGCAGTTACCTTCTTCGTACCTATGCTTTTCTTTTCAACTTTTGTGATTGCAATTTTTAGAAATGTCCATTCCTCTTCAACTGTACTGCCTACTGAGCTATTCCGTCTTGCAATATCTACAGCCTTAGAGAAAATCAAGGGTATCTCTTCATTTCTGAGTGTTTCTGTATACAATTTCTTTGCATATTGATTCTTCCTCACTAGTCTCTTAAACTTCAGTCTATTCTTCATCACTGCTAAATTGTGATCTAATTCGATATCTGCTCTTGCATACACCATTGTGCGAATTGTTGTCGATGACGTCGAATATTTGTACTTAGGAGTACTGCGAGACCCATCTGAAGTACTCGCTGCCTCGCAGAAGTCGTCTCTCAGCCCGCCTTCAGCAGCGCTCGGTGTCTGCACAGGAATGGGATGAGGAACGGAAGTATTCCCCCTCTCGACTAATAACGTCCAGGTAACGGAGGTCAAGCCTCCAGCAGGACTGCAGGGTGATGACGGCCTCCGCGCCCTTCAGTGTTGCTACCAAAGTTGGTACAGCAGCTGGCAGCAGCAGCGTCCTTCCGGCCGAACTCGTCTACAGAAGACGACTGAGAACAGCTAAGCTCGCAGAGGATCGACCTCCATAAGCTTATCTTCTCTCTGGATAGCTGCAACTCAGACAAGGGTTTGTGGACTACGCACTGGGCAGACACCAATCAGCAATCAGCATTCTTAAGAAGAGCGGGGTTTTGGTGTTGGTGCTGCCCGTGCACTATGCATCTCTGCGGCTGTGGGGATGGCTGTGTCCTGATTTTTCTCTCGTTGTCAGCTCTCCTAGTGAATTCAGACTTTCTCTTTTTTTTTTTTTAAAGAAAAGTCGATAACATACAATATGTTAAGGCTCGAGTCTCAAACAATAGGTTAAAAAGACACTCTCCAAATTACACAACGAACAGCACCGCAAGTAAAACCAGAAGCAGTTGCAAAGCGTGAAATGAGAGTTTACCCACGCATAATCCGCCAACTTTCCAGTACAAAACACGTGTATTTCAGCTAACCAAGAAGTGATTTATTGACCAATGCGAAGGCGAACCAAACGATCTTCCACAGTTTCACAACATGGCAACGCCCAGGAGGCTCCGCTTCAGGACCACAACGAGCCCATAAGGACAAAGCAAATACCAGAGCCAACCCTCTGTCTCACTAGCCGCCCGTACTCACCACAACTCTCCTGCCACCTCCGCGCGCTGCCTAGACGACTCGAGCAACCGGAAAACATCCAAAACATGAAACAAAATCGATACAAGCTGCCACGGCTGAACTACAGTTCCCGAAAACATGGATGATTTACTCAAGAGAAAGTTCTTCACAAATTGAACAAGTCAACAACACGTTAGTCCACCTTTAGCCCTTATGCAAGCAGTTAATCGGCCTGGCATTCTCTGAGAGAGTTTCTGGATGTTGTCTTGAGGCATATCGTGCGAATTATACCGAACTGGCGCATTAGCTCGTCAAAATGCCGAGCTGTTAGGAGGGCGTTGCGTATAACGCTCAAAACGTTCACAACTAAACAGAGCTGGCCGCGGTGGTCTAGCGGTTCTAGGCGCTCAGGCTGGAACCGCGCGACTGCTACGGTCGCAGGTTCGAATCCTGCCTCGGGCATGGATGTGTGTGATGTCCTTAGGTTAGTTAGGTTTAAGTAGTTCTAAGTTCTAGGGGACTGATACCACACATGTTAAGTTCCATAGTGCTCAGAGCCATTTGAACCATTTGAACTAAACAGATATCCGGCGACGTTGCTGGCAAAGGTAGGTTCTGGGAAGCAGGAAGATAAGAGATGAAACTCTCGACTTGTGCTGGTGGCTATTTCTTTGCTAAAATGTAAGCCCTAGATGGCTTGCCATGAAGGGCAACAAAACGGGGCGCAGAAATCGTGGCATAACGTTATACTGTAAGGATGCCGTGGATGACAACCAAAGAGGTCCTGCTACGAAAAGAATTGGCACCTGACAACGTCATTCCTGCTTGTCGAGTCGTATGCCAGGCGACAGTCAGACTGGTATCCCCCTGCTGTCTGGAGCGTCGCCAGACACGGCTTCACTTACTCTAAACGGGACTCATCGCTGAAGACGGTTCTACTCCACTCAAAGAGACGGCTGGATGCCACCTTACATATCGCCTGCCATACAGCCCGACAACCAGCAGTGACGGTCTCGGGTGCCATTTCTTTACATAGCAGGACCTCTTGGCTTTCCATCCACGGCACCCACACAGCACAGCGGTACGTTGAATACATTCTGCGTCCCATTTTGTTGATTTCATGGGGAGCTATCCCGGGTTTCCATTTCGACAAGATAATGTCTGCCCGTGCAAGGCGAGAGTTTCTATTGCTTGTCTTCGTGCTTGACAAGACATCTTGTCCAGCAAGGTACCCGCATCTCTAACCAATATGAGAACGTTTTGAGCTTTATGGACAGGGTCTCCAACTAGCTCGAGATTCTGGCGATTGAATGCGCCAACTGGACAGAATTTCGCGGAATATCTTTCGGGAGGACATCCAAAACCTCCATTAATGAACGTCAGGTCGAATAAATGCTTGCAATAGGGCCAGTTGAGGATCAATGTCATTGACTTGCTCGATTTGTTAATCTCTTTCTCTTGAATAAATCATCCTTTTTCCTGAAATTGTATCACTTATTCGTGTGAACATGTACATCACATCTACCGATTTCCGTCCCATTCGTTTAACTTCTTCGTGGTGCGTTTTTTTTTTTTCATTTTTCATCTTAGAGTGTACTTAGGTTCTTAAATCAACAAACAGCTAAATACCAATAAGATAAAATTCACAGCTGTAGGCAGAAATGGAGATGCAGGTCAGACTGAGAAAAGAATATGCAGTCAGCAACCTTGAAGAAGTACCTCAATTTCACAATCGTAGTAGCGATTAGGAAGAAAAAGGCTAGTCAAGAGTGTCTTCCAAATTAAGAAGAATCTTATCCTGAACAAGCACCCTCTAGGAAAATATTTATAAAGGCTTGTCTACGGAGTGTCCTGACATATAGAAGTGAAACCTGGACGTTAGCAAAGCAGCAGCAAGCTGGCTTCGAAACTGCGGAAATATCGTTATTGAGAATAATTACAAAAAGTATCTGGGCTAACAGAAAAACGAATAAGATGTTTTACTAGAAATATGGAAGGATAAAGAAGTAGTGAACATAGCAGTTTAATGCAAGAGCCTCATTGAACCATTAATTATACCTCATGCTCTTTATGATATCATTTACGAACGCAAGTTCATAGTGAACTTGGCTGTTGTACATTTTGTATTTAGCCGTTCATCCCTATAGCTTAACCCCTCTTTTCAACGGAATTTCGAACACCTTGCACCATCATATATAGTAGAACGCTTTTTCCGGGTGGACAAACTCTATGAAATTGATTTTTCCTTTATATTGCTTCCATTATGAGTTGCAAAGTCAGAACTGCCTTTCTAGTACCTTTACCTCACCTATAACACAATTTATTGGCATCTAACACATCCTTAATTTTCTTCTCTGTTCTTCTGTATATCATTCTTGTCAGCAACTTGGATACATGAGCTGTTACGCTGATTGTGCGATAATTTTCACTCTTGTCGGCTCTTGCAGTCTCTGGAATTTTGTGGATGATATTTTCCCGAAAGTCAGGTATGAAGCCAGACTCAAACATTCCATACACCATGAGAGGCACCCACATGCCTTGCTCATACTGTGGCATCAAGCAGTCAGGCCTGCAAGATGAGTGGTCTGCCAAGCGAGTGGATTCATTCTTATTTATCGAGTAACATGAACTCTCGTACTCACAATTAAGTTACAAATTATCCTCCTATATGAATAATGCGCAACGGAAACGCACATCTGACTATCAGTAATTTACAGAACTCTGACTGTTCACTACGCACTGGCAAAACCACATTTTCCTTTTTTTTTTTTTATTTAAAGGCTTTTATCAACACGTGGCCATCGGACTGAATATAAGTGGCGCACACATTATAAATTCTGGATATCATGACAACATACAATTCGAAAGAAAAGGCCACCCATCTTTTTCTTTTCACTATCTTATTTATTCCGATAAATTCTATAACCTAAACACACAAATTCTGTAACCTGCAACAGTAACACATGAGAAATTCCGCCCAGTGGGCATGGCTTTATATTGATGATTCTCTATCTTATGGTCTCGTAATTATTTAGCGATACAGTGCACTTTCTGGATAGGATGGTGGATCTTTTATTATATCTCACACTTCGACTCTCACAATCATCATCACGAAACATTCCTCCAGATCGAGCGGTACAGAAGGAACAAGCATAACCCACTACCTCTGAAACTACCTTGCTACTCTCCCATGCAAACCACACATACCCAAATTACATGACATACACCACACTACAACATGGAATACATCACAATAAATAGTCACAACACTATCACTTTCAGCTTTCCCACTTCAATTAGTATTTATCCCAGTGAAACGACACTGCCCCACTTCGTAATTCTTCTTTTCTACTATGAACTCTGGAGATATATGCACGTCTTCTTGTGCAATGCAAGCCAAGTGGCGTTGCTGGATAGACGGCTGACTCACCTTGCTTCTCTCTCAGAGTATTATAGTTTGAATCAAGCGTCACACGGAAACATAACACACAAAGTAATATTAAGAGCATATTCATCACACACGCGAGTCCTCAACTGGTACCATGGACGAGTACTTCTCTTTATTCTTTGTCTCATACACAGATTGAGACTCACACAGTACTCACCACGTGGAAGTACTCGTCTCTAATTTCAAGTCCTGCACACGCCATTCCTTAAATATTTCAACTTATAGTACACACGCTAGTAATTCAGCTTAACTTAAGCACACGGAAGTATTTCAACTTATTGCTACACGTAGTTTCATTGTGACCTTGGTCACTTCCGAAGATTACTACGATCCCATTAATATTACCTGCCTGACATTTAATTCTCCCCACAAAAGTTCCTGAAATAGAGAAATTATTATTTCAAACTACTCTTAAATATTCCACATGCATACCATGCCTCCACTCTTTTGTCTTTACGGAGCACACCTAAGACAGGTCTTAACAGCACAAGATCCAGCGGCAGAGTGCTGAAACATGGCCGTTCTTCAGATCATCTCGCACCTTTGTCGAGGTGGGGGAAGACCATGCTACCGTATTGGTCAGCCACATTTCAGGCGCTCAAAGCTCCGGTAAGTTTCATCTCTTTGGTTCCACCAAAGGTGGCGAAAGGATCGTTTCAAAGATGATCATATATTCACATTCACTATCTGCGGTTAGCAGACGACCATACATTCATTCATTTCACAGATCTCACCAAACTGGATGTAGGGATTTATTTTGTGGGAGTGCACATGTGATCAATTAAATAAATAAATTGTCATTCTTTCCCACACTGGAATCCGGCTTCGCTGTATTAATTGAAATTGAGTTATTATTAGAAAAAATATGTTGTTCAGTCAGGAAAAATGAAGTATGTTGTACCTATTTTCAATGTCGGGCGGTACTGTACCCTTTCAACCAAAGTGAATAGTTGTTTTGTTGCCACTTCCCCCAATGATTTTAGAAATTCTAATGGAATATTATCATCCCTTCTGCCTTATTCGATTTTAAATCTTCCAAAGCTCTCTCAAATTCTCATTCTAATTCTGCATCCCGTATTTCTTCTATATCGTCTCCTGTTTCACCTCCTATCAAGATATCAGACAAGTCTTCCTCCTCACACAGGCCTTCAATGTACTCTTTCAGACTATCCGTTTACTCCCCTGCAATTAACAGTGGCTTCTCATTACAGTCTTCATGTAACCTCCTTGCTTTTAATTTCACCGAAGGTTGTTTTGGTGTTTCTATATGCCGAGTCTTTCAACAGTCATTTCTTTTTTGATTTGTTCACATGTTTCATATAGCCATTTTGTTTTAGCTTCCCGACACTTTCTATTCATTTTATTCCTTAGCGACTTGTATTTGTGTATTGCTGAATTTCCCTGAACGTTTTTGTATTTCCTTGTTTCATCCATCAGCTGAGTACAGTTTCTGTTAACCATGGTTTCTTCAAAAATGGTTCGAATGGCTCTGAGCACAATGGGACTTAACATCTGAGCTCATCAGTCCCCTAGAACTTAGAACTACTTAAACCTAACTACCCTAAGGACATCACACACATCCATGTCCGAGGCAGGATTCAAACCTGCGACAGTAGCAGTCACGAGGTTCAGGAGTGGAGCGTCTAGAATCGCTCGGTCACCATAGTCTATGTTTTTCTTCCCAACTTCTGTGATTGCTCTTTTTAGAGATGTTCATTCCTGTTCAACTGAATTGCCTACTAATCTATTCCTTATTTCAGTACCTATAGCTTTATACAACTTAAAGCATGTCACTTCCTTCCTTAGTACTTGCGAACCTCATTTCTTTGCGTTTTGATGTTTCCTAAATTGTAATCTGAGTCTGTGTCTGCACCTGGCTATTCTTACAATTCACTATCTGATTTCGGAATGATCTAATCTAAGTGAAATATTTCCGTTTCTTCCGGCCTTCTCCAAGTACACCGTCGCCTCTTATGATTCTTGAACAGAAAATTCGCTATTACTAGCTGAAACGTATTGCATAACTCAATTTTTTCTCCGCTCTCTTTCCAGATATTTAGCTTCAGTCCTCAGGCCATATGTGGGAAAACGTGATCATCGCATGTCAAATATGTCCGACTTTATTCGACGATTAAAATTGTTGTACTGTTGTCCTTCTGACTTGCTCATCAGCTTTGATGTTATTTCTCTCTACTTGAGTTCTTCTTGAAGACTCCCTGTTACTAATCGGTGAGAAATTAGGTGAAGAAACCACCAAGTTATGTCGTCATGTTTGACTTCAATGTATTTTCCTTTTAATGATATATATTTTGAGCGATCTGACGGAGTGGCTATGGGGAGTCCACACTCCCCATAGCCGCCAACCTCTTTATGGAAAACTTTGAGGACATTGCAGTCAAAACTTCGTTTCTTAAACCAAAGTCGTTATTTGAGATATGTTGATGACATTTTTATGGTTTGGTCACATGGAACTGATGTTTTGAATCGCTTTTTAGATCATTTTAATTCTCTTCATCCGAGTATTCAATTTACTATGGAAATTGAAAGTGATGGTAAACTTCCATTTCTTGATGTTTTAGTTCAAAGAAAGGACGATGGGACTTTTGGGCACAGTGTGTATTGGAAACCTACTCATACTGACCGCTATCTTCATGAAACCAGCTGTCATCCACCACACCAACGTAGTGGAGTTTTGCGGACTCCGGTGAAAAGAGCTTATGCCATTTCTGACGAGGAAATTTGAAAGAAGAACTTAATCATTTGAAGATTGTTTCTAAACAGAATGGATATACGGAACAACAAATATGCCGTGCTCTTCAGTTTGGTCCGTCACGCGAGCCAATAGATGATACTTTTGAAGCTGTTGCTTATTTACCCTTTACGGGAAGTAAATCATCCAAAATTTCAAGAATTTTAAGAAAATATGGTATTAAAACTGTTTTTAGGCCGGTGGCCAGTTGAAGATACACTCCTGGAAATTGAAATAAGAACACCGTGAATTCATTGTCCCAGGAAGGGGAAACTTTATTGACACATTCCTGGGGTCAGATACATCACATGATCACACTGACAGAACCACAGGCACATAGACACAGGCAACAGAGCATGCACAATGTCGGCACTAGTACAGTGTATATCCACCTTTCGCAGCAATGCAGGCTGCTATTCTCCCATGGAGACGATCGTAGAGATGCTGGATGTAGTCCTGTGGAACGGCTTGCCATGCCATTTCCACCTGGCGCCTCAGTCGGACCAGCGTTCGTGCTGGACGTGCAGACCGCGTGAGACGACGCTTCATCCAGTCCCAAACATACTCAATGGGGGACAGATCCGGAGATCTTGCTGGCCAGGGTAGTTGACTTACACCTTCTAGAGCACGTTGGGTGGCACGGGATACATGTGGACGTGCATTGTCCTGTTGGAACAGCAAGTTCCCTTGCCGGTCTAGGAATGGTAGAACGATGGGTTCGATGACGGTTTGGATGTACCGTGCACTATTCAGTGTCCCCTCGATGATCACTAGTGGTGTACGGCCAGTGTAGGAGATCGCTCCCCACACCATGATGCCGGGTGTTGGCCCTGTGTGCCTCGGTCGTATGCAGTCCTGATTGTGGCGCTCACCTGCACGGCGCCAAACACGCATACGACCATCATTGGCACCAAGGCAGAAGCGACTCTCATCGCTGAAGACGTCACGTCTCCATTCGTCCATCCATTCACGCCTGTCGCGACACCACTGGAGGCGGGCTGCACGATGTTGGGGCGTGAGCGGAAGACGGCCTAACGGTGTGCGGGACCGTAGCCCAGCTTCATGGAGACGGTTGCGAATGGTCCTCGCCGATACCCCAGGAGCAACAGTGTCCCTAATTTGCTGGGAAGTGGCGGTGCGGTCCCCTACGGCACTGCGTAGGATCCTACGGTCTTGGCGTGCATCCGTGCGTCGCTGCGGTCCGGTCCCAGGTCGACGGGCACGTGCACCTTCCGCCGACCACTGGCGACAACATCGATGTACTGTGGAGACCTCACGCCCCACGTGTTGAGCAATTCGGCGGTACGTCCACCCGGCCTCCCGCATGCCCATTATATGCCCTCGCTCAAAGTCCGTCAACTGCACATACGGTTCACGTCCACGCTGTCGCGGCATGCTACCATTGTTAAAGACTGCGATGGAGCTCCGTATGCCACGGCAAACTGGCTGACACTGACGGCGGCGGTGCACAAATGCTGCGCAGCTAGCGCCATTCGACGGCCAACACCGCGGTTCCTGGCGTGTCCGCTGTGCCGTGCGTGTGATCATTGCTTGTACAGCCCTCTCGCAGTGTCCGGAGCAAGTATGGTGGGTCTGACACACCGGTGTCAATGTGTTCTTTTTTCCATTTCCAGGAGTGTAATTTGGGCTTGAGGAAGCCCGGGGCTTATTAAATTCCGTGTCACTGTGGAAAGAAGTATATTGGCCAAATTATTCGAACTATTCAGGACTGGTGTGTGGAACATCATCGGCACACTCTTTTGTTCCAGCTTGAGAAGTCGGCAGTGGCGGAACACTGCCTCAACGAAGGACACAGGAGAATGTATGACAAGACACAATTGATCTCTCCGGCTTCTCGCTATTGGGAATGTGTTCTTAAAGGATTAGATTATCAAGAAATAATATTAACAGGGATAAAGGTTTTTCTATGAGTAAGAAATGGAATGCGATTTTGTCCGACATTAAACAACGACGATCTTCTTTCCGATCATTGTTTCTTCCAACCACTGCGGTTGCGATATGTCGTTTCTGTTGTTTTCTCCAACCCGGGCGCTGCGTGTCTACTTGTCGCCAGGAGGCGCTGCCCATCATCTTGAGCACGCGCGGTGTTCTGTCCGTGGTGCATAGAGGTTTCCGTCCTTGTGGCTGGAATTCAGCTCCGTCGAGGCAGTGCACGAGCATTAACTCACCTGAAGATGGCGACCAGCTGGTCCGCCGAAATATTGTGTATGGACGACGACATGACCCGGCTGCACACCCGTGAAGAATATCAGCAATGCTGTACGTCATTGTCTCATACAGATACAAAAAGTTACAGAAGGGACGAAGAGCTGATCCATAATTAGGGATTGCCAAGTCAACCTTTTTTTTTGTCAGTGTACTATAACACTTCGTCACCTGTTCAGATCCGGTCCAACTGTCTTGGTGAGCAAGTGAGAGGCGACTCAAATAAACGGCTGAAGAACAGCCGAGCATAGCACTTTGAAGGAGTGGCGGTGGGACTTGGAGTCCTGTACCACCCTCTGACGGTGACAGTACTACATCAGTCAGGCAGAAAAACTTAGCCCAACGTGGGCAGGTAGGGTGGGAAAGCATCGGACGTAGAATGGGGGCTAGTCCCGCCAAAGGACGCATCTGTGGTGGGTGTGCCAGGCCTATCGTTAGCCATGGTCGGAATCCGATTCCTCTAGATGGTTAAGGGAACCGAATATCGATGCCAGCGGCGAGAAATTGTGGTCTCAGCGTGGCGTAACCCATGGACAGTGTCCCACAGGGCATCCACTTTCTCTGGAGCCGCCACGCCTCGTTGCGTATGGTCCTCTTGAGGAGGACGATATCCGCTTCCTCGTGGAGAGTGACAGTTCTCGTGAGTGGCTGGGCGTGCAGACTCCACCTGAGAACCTCGTTCTGCGGGCGAACTGCAGCGTCCGCATCCTGGTGACACTAATCGTGGCCCAATGTGAGGGCAGGCAGGATGGCTATTCGGTAAATGTGGAGCTTGATGTGCAGGTTGAGTTCCCTACTGCGGAAAAGTGCTTACAAGCCCCTGATCAGCTTTTGCCCGCTGTTGGCGACATGATGCGTGTGGCAACAGAAGGGCGCCTTGTAGCCCGTCTGGGCCACGGGTTGGGTGGCTATCGGGGACTGGGGCACGTGAAATCGTAGTATTGCGATGGGGAATTTTTCGGCGTTTCGAGATATAATCATCGCAAATCTGGTGGGAAAGTGATCATTGCTTTTATATAAGGAACTGTCATAAACATGACTGCGAGAATTAATCTACTTTGCAATACTTGAACGTACATAATGCAACGTATCTTCAACATTACGAGCACTCTTTGCGTATTATTTAAATCAGCACTTCTACGGTGAGTGTTTTCATCGTTTAAATACTAGAAAATCTTTATTTGTTTTAATTTTAGCTAAGAACTGGGGGATTTACTTTATGGGGAGCGCTCTCGTCTTTTCTATTCTTGGCCACCGAAGACATTTGGGTACATAATTTAAGCCTAGTCACTGGGATTGTAAATTGATACACCTATGATCATTACTTATCGCATACGTCAATACCACACCAAAATTATACCGTGAATTTCACGTGTTGCCCCACATTGAAAGGATATACACTGTAAATTGTTACACCTATGATCATTACTTATCGCATACGTCAATACTACACCAAAATTATACCATGAATTTGACGTGCTCCCCCACAATGAAAGGATATACACTTACGCCGTAACAATGCCATGGATTACTGCTTTTATATAAGGATCAGTTACAAACATGACTGCGAGAATTATTGGCATTTACAATACTTCAACGTACTTGACGTAACATAACTTCAATCTCACGAGCAGTCTTCGCATATTTTTTACAGTAATAAAGCACGAGGAAGATGCGTGAGTTCATGGTTTCAATATTTCTAGCAGAAATGAGTTAACTTAAAACATATTTTACATTTTATTTTCTTACGAGCACTCACTCTCTCTCTCTCTCTCTCTCTCGCTCTCTCTCTCTCTCTCTCTCTCTCTCTCTCTCTCTCTTTTCTGTGAACACTTGCTATACCGCCGAAGAGTACGGCGTATTCAATATTTATTTCATATTTTACGGATACGGACGACGAGAACAAGATCCTTGCACCGAAAGCTTTATGTAAGCCACCAATATTGTACACCTGGCATTCGATGGGGCCACTAACTACCAACCCTGAATTAGTTGTTCCCAACAAACCATCGACACTGATACTACCCTCGCTCGCACTGTTAACGATAGTATTTATTGTTATACGACAGTTCAGTAGGTTAGCTACGATTTCAATGGTCATGCTCTCCTGTTTCTTGATCACTAAATTTCCACTTAGACATTATCCGTAAAAGACCATCGATTCGTGTTGTGGCCTGTAGGTACCCTCGCTTTTTTCAAACATCATACAAACATCATACAATCTCTAAAAGGTATCAGATAGATTATATAATGGTACGACAGAGATTTAGGAACCAGGTTTTAAATTGTAAGACATTTCCAGGGGCAGATGTGGACTCTGACCACAATCTATTGGTTATGACCTGTAGATTAAAAGTGAAGAAACTGCAAAAAGGTGGTAATTTAAGGAGATGGGACCTGGATAAACTAAAAGAACCAGAGGTTGTACAGAGTTTCAGGGAGAGCATAAGGGAACAATTGACAGAAATGGGGGAAAGAAATACAGTAGTAGAAGAATGGGTAGCTTTGAGGGATGAAGTAGCGAAGGCAGCAGAGGATCAAGTAGGTTAAAAGACGAAGGCTAGTAGAAATCCTTGGGTAACAGAAGAAATATTGAATTTAATTGATGAAAGGAGAAAATATAAAAATGCAGTAAATGAAGCAGGCAAAAAGGAATACAAACGTCTCAAAAATGAGATTGACAGGAAGTGCAAAATGGCTAAGCAGGGATGGCTAGAGGACAAATGTAAGGATGTAGAGGCCTATCTCATTAGGGGTAAGATAGATACTGCCTACAGGAAAATTAAAGAGACCTTTGGAGAAATGAGAACCACTTGCACAAATATCAAGAGCTCAGATGGAAACCCAGTTCTAAGCAAAGAAGGGAAAGCAGAAAGGTGGAAGGAGTACATAGAGGGTCTATACAAGGGCGATGTACTTGAGGACAGTATTATGGAAATGGAAGAGGATGTAGATGAAGATGAAATGGGAGATATGATACTGCGTGAAGAGTTTGACAGAGCACTGAAAGACCTGAGTCGAAACAAGGCCGCCGGAGTAGACAACATTCCGTTGGAACTACTGACGGCCTTGGGAGAGCCAGTCCTGACAAAACTCTACCATCTGGTGAGCAAGATGTATGAAACAGAAGAAATACCCTCAGACTTCAAGAAGAATATAATAATTCCAATCCCAAAGGAAGCAGGTGTTGACAGATGTGAAAATTACCGAACTATCAGTTTAATCAGTCACAGCTGCAAAATACTAACACGAATTCTTTACAGACGAATGGAAAAACTAGTAGAAGCCAACCTCGGGGAAGATCAGTTTGGATTCCGTAGAAACACTGGAACACGTGAGGCAGTCCTGACCTTACGACTTATCTTAGAAGAAAGATTAAGGAAAGGCAAACCTACGTTTCTAGCATTTGTAGACTTAGAGAAAGCTTTTGACAATGTTGACTGGAATACTCTCTTTCAAATTCTAAAGGTGGCAGGGGTAAAATACAGGGAGCGAATGGCTATTTACAATTTGTACAGAAACCAGATGGCAGTTATAAGAGTCGAGGGACATGAGAGAGAGGCAGTGGTTGGGAAGGGAGTAAGACAGGGTTGTAGACTCTCCCCGATGTTGTTCAATCTGTATATTGAGCAAGCAGTAAAGGAAACAAAAGAAAAATTCGGAGTAGGTATTAAAATTCATGGAGAAGAAATAAAAACTTTGCGGTTCGCCGATGATATTGTAATTCTGTCAGAGACAGCAAAGGACTTGGAACAGCAGTTGAACGGTATGGACAGTGTCTTGAAAGGAGGGTATAAGATGAACATCAACAAAAGCAAAACAAGGATGATGGAATGAAGTCTAATTAAGTCGGGTGATGCTGAGGGAATTAGATTAGGAAATGAGACACTTAAAGTAGCAAAGGAGTTTTGCTATTTGGGGAGCAAAATAACTGATGTTGGTCGAAGTAGAGAGGATACAAAATGTAGACTGGCAATGGCAAGGAAAGCGTTTCTGAAGAAGAGAAATTTGTTAACATCAAGTATAGATTTAAGTGTCAGGAAGTCATTTCTGAAAGTATTTGTATGGAGTGTAGCCATGTATGGAAGTGAAACATGGACGATAAATAGTTTGGACAAGAAGAGAATAGAAGCTTTCGAAATGTGGTGCTACAGAAGAATGCTGAAGATTAGATGGGTAGATCACGTAACTAATGAGGAAGTATTGAATAGGATTGGGGAGTAGAGAAGTTTGTGGCACAACTTGACCAGAAGATGGGATCGGTTGGTAGGTCACGTTCTGAGGCATCAAGGGATCACCAATTTAGTATTGGAGGGCAGCGTGGAGGGTAAAAATCGTAGACGGAGACCAAGAGATGAATACACTAAGCAGAATCAGAAGGATGTAGGTTGCAGTAGGTACTGGGAGATGAAAAAGCTTGCACAGGATAGAGTAGCATGGAGAGCTGCATCAAACCAGTCTCAGGACTGAAGACCACAACAACAACAGACTTGTACACTGGACCACACATCTCTTCACAACACATCGGAGTTCCTGAACGTTCTCCTTTAATGATAATCCCCATACTACACTACTGGCCATTAAAATTGCTACACCGCGAAGATGAAGTGCTACAGACGCGAAATTTAACCGACAGGAAGAAGATGCAGTGATATGGAAATGATTAGCTTTTCAGAGCAATCACACAAGGTTGGCGCCGGTAGCGACACCTACAACGTGCTGACATGAGGGGAGTTTCCAACCGATTTCTCATACACAAACAGCAGTTGACGGGCGTTGCCTGGTGAAACGTTGTTTTGATGCCTCGTGTAAGGAGGAGAAATGCGTACCATCACGTTTCCGACTTTGATTAAGGTCGGATTGTAGCCTATCACGATTGCGGTTTATCGTATCGCGACATTGCTGCCCGCGTTGGTCGAGATCCAATGGCTGTTAGCAGAATATGGAATCGGTGGGTTCAGGAGGGTAATACGGAACGCCGTACTGGATCCCAACGACCTCGTATCACTAGCAGTCGAGAAGACTGCCATCTTATCCGCATGGCTGTAACGGATCGTCCCGCCACGTCTCGATCCCTGAGTCAACAGATGGGACGTCAGCAAGACAACAACCGTCTGCACGAACAGTTTGACGACGCTTGCAGCAGCATGGACTATCAGCTCGGAGACCATGGCTGCGGTTACCGTTGGCAATGCATCACAGACAGGAGCGCCCGCGATCCAACGACGATCCAGGGTGCACGAATGGCAATCTGTCATATTTTCGGATGAATCCAGGTTCTATTTACAGCATCATGATGGTCGCATCGGTGTTTGGCGACATCGCGGTGAACGCACATTGGAAGCGTGTATTCGTCATCGCGATACTGGCGTATCACCCGGCGTGATGGTATGGGGTGCCATTGGTTACACGTCTCGGTCACCTCTTGTTCGCATTGACGGCACTTTGAACAGTGGACGTTACATTTCAGATGTGTTACGACCCGTGGCTCTACCCTTCATTCGATCCCTGAGAAACCCTACATTTCAGCAGGATAATGTACGACAACATTTTGCAGATCCTGTACAGGCCTTTCTGGAAACAGAAAATGTTCGACTGCTGCCCTTGCCAGCACATTCTCCAGATCTCTCTCCAATTGAAAACGTCTGGTCAATGGTGACTGAGCAACTGGCTCGTCACAATACGCCAGTCACTATTCTTGATGAACTGTGGTATCGTGTTGAAGCTGCATGGGCAGCTGTACATGTACACACCATCCAAGCCCTGTTTGACTCAATGCCCAGGCGTATGAAGGCCGTTATTACGGCCAGAGGTGGTTGTTCTGGGTCCTGATTTCTCAGGACCTATGCACCCAAATTGCGTGAAAATGTAATCACATGTCAGTTCTAGTATAATATATTTGTCCAATGAATACCCGTTTATCTCCTGCACTTCTTCTTGATGTAGCAGTTTTAATGGCCAGTAGTGTACAAACACTCTTCTCCAAGCCACACCAACGGATGATGTTAGGAGCACGAAAATTTCAGCCATCCAGATGGACAGCAAGCGTGGAAAAGTTAACCATTAATCTCAATTCTTCCTTCTCTACACTAGGTCGTTTCCACCGCGGAGTTGACATAAGGTGTGACTGCCAGGATAAATTCACTGAGTACTGGTCTCTGGCGTAATCGGCTTGAGCAACGCCGCTACAGATATTTAAGTGGCCACTGCAGAACGAAATTTTCGCTCTGTAGCGAGGTGTGTGCTGGCAGATTAAAACTGGGCGCTGGGCCGAGACTCGAACCCGTCACCGTTGTCTTTCGCGAGCAAGTGCCCTACCGTTGTTTTTAATCTATCTTTATTTATAGCTGACCCCTAAAATGAAGTCCTCACGGGGAGGGCAGGAGAACAAAGTGAGCAGCGGCCGTAACCAGAAACATAGCGACGATGTCCCCTCCCCTCACCCACTATGATGAACTTCACAGGAATGGTACTAATTCAAGGTAACGAGAGCAATAGGTTTTTTATTGTTTTAGTTTCATTTTATTTTATTATTTGTGATGCTCGTTTTATTTATTTTTATTATTTTTTCGTAGTTTTGTAAGATATATCGACGAGACAAGTATGGGCCAGCGTATCAGGCCGTTCCTAGGAGGGGTGGGGGGAGGGGGGCAGCCGTACTGTGGTCCCCGATCCCCAATACCACAGGCAGAGAAACACAGGAAGTAATATATGAATTCAGGGAAAAAATTTAAAAAAAAATAATAGAAAATGCATTCGGCGTGCACACAAATGGTTCGCTGGCCTGGGCATGTGACATACCGCACCATTCCCGAGTGATCATACATGTGTCAAAAGCGTAGGAGGTTGGGTATTCCCCAACTAAGGGGTGGCATGGTGGGGGGGGGGGGGAAGGGGAGAGAGGGGATTGTTGATCAGACTGCGCTAATAGCTGGCAAAGATATGATGATACGTGGTGGAATGTTCGAGTGTACTATGAGTTTCCAGTACATAGCATCTAAAATCAAGTGCAGTTTGTGGATAATCCCGATAAGGTATGCAATAACTTGATATCGGGACCACATGCCAGTGCGGTGTTTATCTGGGGGGGGGGGGGGGGGGGAGTAAACAGCGTTTGACAGAAGTAGGAGATTGGGGTGGACTGCTGCGAGTGGGGCACAGAAGTAGCAGGTTAGTAAACATTCTATTAGGAACCAAACTTTGTGTTTCATGGTGCATGTAAGGAGGTCTCGCCGTTGGTCTCAAAACTTGGGTAAAGGGCGATGCATCCAGATCGCTACGGTGTATTAACCGTAGCGCAATTGATAGGTCGCGTCATGGCTTCTAGTAGAACATCTTTGTCGCAGCAGAGTGTGGTTCCCACAGAGATCAGATATGTCTCTTGAAATTCATGGTTAAACCTTCAGCTGTACTTTATTTTGCATGTTAAAATTCATAGTTAAACCTTTAGCCAACCTTTATTTTGCATGTTAAAATTCATGGTTAAACCTTCAGCTGGCCTTTATATCTCACAATTCGCTACTAGTTGCGGTCAGTGACGATTAGTAAAACACAGCGTGCTACTAGTCGTCTATGTGGACTTGCTTTTTAACGAGAAGTATTCTACACAGTTATCACTGTGAAAAAATTTTACGTGCTATCTTGGGCTCAAAAGAGGATATTACTTTTGTTCAAATAATGCTATGACTTTCTGCCGTTTATGCCGGCTAAGCTTGATAATGGTCATCGCTCGAAACTAGTAGCAAATTGTGCAAAATGAAGGACAGCTGAAGGTTCCACCATGAGTTTTAACAACTGTTTGGTGGCAGAATATCCCCACCTGCAAACATACGTAGATCATATATGCGATGCCAGTGACAGTGAGACCAGTGAGGCGAAAACAGTTTACTCAGAGTGAGGCATTCGAGTTTGAACATAGCGACGAGGCAAGTAGCGTGCCCACAGCTGATGGCTGGTACAAGTTCAGCTGTTAACAGACATAGACTCTGATCGTAGTGGCGATTTCGGGAAGACACACTCAGGCAGGTTCCTGAATTGTTGCCAGCTGCAAACCTTTGGACGTGTGCATAGTGTACCGAGGAAACGAGCGTGTTGTGTGCTTCACTGACTTACTGGACTAGCAGGCGGACGGCAAACTGCTGCTGTGTTGAAGTTCTTTGTCAGCTGCACATTGTCATTCCCAGACTTTTGTACGGATATGTCTGGTGAGCTTCCAGTTTGGTTTATCGGATGCGACTGAACCAAGCATCGTCAGTAACCATAGCTATCTATAATTGCCATTTCCTTTGCCAGTGATGTGACTGCTTGGTTTGGTAGTTTCCTGGTTGTTTGAGGTTCATGTCCGGTTTCATATTGGACTTCTGGTTATTGATCCCACTTCTGTCACTAGGCAGGAAAGTTGTGCATGCCCTCCTTGTTTATTTAATCCTCCAACCTGAGTGTTATTTGCTCTAAGGCTTAGGTTTGTGGCAATGCGCATATTGTACTACGTCCGACCGTGGCCAATGTCGCCAACTCACCGAAAGTGGCGGAGGAGAGGGAAGCCGGACACCCTAGGTTCGTTTGAGCAGTTACCAGAAAGCGCCAGACAACAGGCTGTACTGCGCATGCGCTGCTACGATGACGTAGGCAGCCCGTGCTTGGTGCTTGCTCTGCTCATACGCTTTTCGTCGTATTTCTGGTGGGGCATCACGTGACCATGTGTAGCCGTGCCGCCCGTGCGGCATGTTGTTGAGAGAATATACTGAATTGTTTTATCATATCCCACACAGATGAAGGATGCAAATAAGGAAGCAGTTCTCGGCTTTTGAGTCATTTCAAAATTAGACTCCACAGCTCGGAGTACCATAAAATTTTTGACAGATTTTTTCTTTTAATTCGTGCTCTGCAATTTTGTTATGTAGCATTTCCAACACGTTTACATCTACACATCACTGCAAAAAGCTACTAGGATGGAATACAAATTACTTGCAACAAAAAAAGAGAGAGTTTCTTGTGTAGCTTACACCGGAATAAAGGACAATAAATTTCGTAACTATTGCAAAATGTGAAAAAATTAACATGGTTGTCTATGAGGCAAAGAAACGGTACAACTGACAGTTTATATTCTACTCTAGGAATAAATATGAAGCCATGTGGGGAGTTAAAACGATAAAACATGGTATGCTGCCAGTCTATAATTTAGGATAGAATGGCATTCTATAAATTTAAGACGTAAACACAAATAAAGAAATAACTTCAGGCCCAGAGGAAGTACGAGACAAGTGCCTTGTGATCGAAAAACACTTTCACAGAAGGCAGATCTATAAAATTCTGCTACAGCTGTCATTATATTTGAAACAAAATATTTAGTTCAAAACCACTGACCAAATTTGCCCACTTAGCTTCAAGTCAATGATTACGTATGTTCGTACGTATATAGCATTAAGAGATCTTACAGTGTCATACAAGGAACAGGACATCAGAGACTACTCCAGCAGCATCGGAATTCCATAAACCATACTAAATGCTTCATTCCGCTCTAATTGCACATTTCTATGTCCAGATGGACTCTGAAGTTCCTGATATTCAGCTTTTCATGTGGTTCTCGTGATACAAATTTTCTTGGAGGTCCAGTACTATATTCTCATATTTGGTTCTTTATTATGGTATAACGTCATTCATCCCAGAAAATGAAAATTTGCACTTTAAATTGAACGAGGTTGAAAGTAGCCAATAGCGCGGAATGAAACACTTCGTTTCGTTTCAAATAAACTAACTGCCTTAGCGGAAAAAAAAATTAACTCAAGCAAATTCCTCTATAAAACCGACAGAAATAGCTTCATTAAGACATTAATGGTTGATTACTAATAACCTGGAAATAATATAAAATCAGAAAATTGAAACTACTAACTTATTTTGGTCTTTCATGGTTATGAGAATGTATATTAATTCACTTGATGGCTCCCGGCCACAGAAATCTGTTTTGTTTTCATTTGACGTGGGAGCTGTAAACGAAGACACGGCCACGGGTCACGTGAGGAAGGACCCCCCACTATAACTCAGCTTGCTCTGCGCATGCGCGAATCTGGCAGCTTGGGCGCGCCAGGAAAATTTTTCCGGGTAGCTTCTGGCTACTTGCTGCTACTGCTCGTACACCAAACAGCCACGCTCCAAGTAGCCAGAAGCGGGAGGAAGGCACTGCTCATACGCGAATTCAGCTCTGCGCATGCGCACAAGCCCGCTGGCAACTGCTCATACGCACCTCCTGTGGCGAGCCCCCGAGGAGAGGGCGGATGCCGGACATTTGCCAGACCGGACATTTGCCACACCGGACATTTGCCACACTTGCCCCTTCGCCAGGTAGCTTGCCTTCGCCAGGTAGCTGGGGTAGCGATCCCTCAGGTAAGGGACGCCCTTCCCTGCACTACCTCTGTCCGCTTTCAAACCGCCATCTCCACATCTTACTCGATACAACCAGTACGTAAGGGACCTTCTTCTTCGACATCTTGGCCAAATACAGAGCTTCTTTTCCGAAATCGAAATATTTATAACTTTTCGGAAACGAAAGCGATACCGACGATTATGTCAGTATGTAATTAGTTCTGCCAAGTATAAATATAGATTCCTCTGTCTATACGGTAGCTTCCGTTCACAATGAAACAAGAATGCGAATGTACGCTAATCATTTCTTTCTGATCACTGCATTTGTGCCTACTTTAATTAGTACAACTGCATACCAAAAAGACAATAGGGAAAGAATAAATGGGTTTGTGAATGTCTGAAAAGAAGAACGACATACTCCATATTAATTTACTCTCTAAAAACATTAGTTAATGAAGTGTAGCGGGACAATGTTCAAAACGTAACTGAAAACATGTTCACTAAATAAAGATAAGAACATCTATGATTGACATGTCATCTAAAGTCGACTTAAAATTTTAAAATGTTAGAAATAAGGGAATGAAGTAATACAGAATGCTACACTTGTAACGTATATTGTTGTTCTACATTGTTTAGCTCTGGTATTCACAGGGTCACAGAGAAAGCATCTTTGGTTCTGGAGGGAAAAGCCGTAATTGTAATTATCTGCTCTACAACAGAAACAAGAAGGACAACGTAAGGAAAAATAATGTAAGCTCACAATCAATTTTGAAGCAGAGAGTTCCTGTGACTCAGTATGGGCAGAGGTTATATTCGACAACCGGAATAAATTAATAACTGGCTCCTTTTACCGACCCACTGTCTCACATGAAACACTTGCTGAACAGTTCAAAGAAAAGAAAACTTGAGTCTCATCACAAATAGGTACCCTACTCATACAATTATAGTTCACTGTTACTTCAATCTACCTTCCGCATGTTGACAAAAATACAAAATGGCTCTGAGCACTATGGGACTTAACATCTATGGTCATCAGTCCCCTAGAACTTAGAACTATTTAAACCCAACTAACCTAAGGACATCACACAGCACCCAGTCATCACGAGGCAGAGAAAATCCCTGTCCCCGCCGGGAATCGAACCCGGGAACCCGGGCGCGGGAAGCAAGAACGCTACCGCACGACCACGAGCTGCGCACCGACAAAAATGCAATTTCATACCCTATTGTAAATAGAAAAAAACTTCCGTAATTGTTCTAAATTTCTTTTTAAATTATTTTTAGCAATTAGTTGACGAGGCCATTCAAATTGTAAATGGTTACGCCGGCGGCGGTGGTCTCGCGGTTCTTGCCGCTCAGTCCGGAACCGCGCGACTGCTACGGTCGCAGGTTCGAATCCTGCCTCGGGCATGGATGTGTGTGATGTCCTTAGGTTAGTTAGGTTTAAGTAGTTCTAAGTTCTAGGGGTCTGATGACCACAGATGTTAAGTTCCATAGTGCTCAGAGCCATTTGAACCATTTGTTAATGGTTACGAAAACACACTTGAACGCTTAGCCACAAATAATCCTGAGCATCACGACGGATACAGGAATTAGTGAACACGCAGTCGTAGCGAGGCTCACTTCCGTAACAAAAAAATTCATCAAAACTAAACGCGAAATATATCTATTTACAAAAGCAGCTAAATACTCGGGTGACGTCTTTCCAAGAGGTAGTCTCCAATCCTTCCAAACTACGTAAATTAAGACCATATGTGGCTTAAGTTCAAAGAAATAGCATCAACAGCACTCGAGATATTCATGCCAAATAAATTAATAAGAGACGGAACTGACCCCCATGGTAAACAAAACACGACAGAAAGCTGTTGCAGGAGCACCGCAAAAGGCACGTATAATTTAGACGAACGCAAAATCTCCAAGATTGGTGAAAATTTACTGAGGCTCGAAATTTGGTGCGGATTTCAATGCGAGATGCATTTAATAGCTTCCACAACGAAACTCGCTCTAGAAATGTGGTGGAAAATCCAAAGAGATACTGGTCCCATGTTAAGTAAACCGGCGGAAAGGCTCAGTAAGTACCTTTACTGCGCGACAGCGATGGTAATGTTACTGTACACAGTGCCACTAAAGTGGAGTTAGTAAATGCATTTTCCGAAATTCCTTCACCAAAGAAGACGAAGTAAATATTCCAGAATTCGAAATGAAAACAGCTGGAAACATAATTTAGGAGTAGATATCCCTGGTGTTACAAAGCAACTGAAATTACACTGTCAGTGACAGAGGAAATGATCAAATATCTTTTCAAAAAGTCTGTAATGTATAAGAAAAGTAGTTCTAATACATTTGATTCTGATGTTCTTTAGTAACAATTAATTTTCAGTAGTAAGCTCCTTGCTTTTCTGACCTGTTTAAAGATGATCAACAATTTAGCAAGAAATTTTAATTTTTAATGGACTATATTTAAATGTACTTAAGTAGATTTACATCTACTATAAATGTTTGCAGCTAAACTTAAATAAAAACTATTGCCAAAATTGTCAACCTTAGGATCAGATCAGTTTTGGGATGTCAATTTTAGGTGCAATTCGAAGGTTAACTTCCAATTTTCTTTCACAAAAGCGTATAGTATCAGTTTAACAAACCATGATATTTTAGGTGATAGTTGCGATTACGAAGCTTCAGAAAATTATTTTAGAACTCACAATTATTTAATAGTACGGCCATAATATTGGAAGGTAGAAAAAGGTATCTTAACGTGACAACAATAGGGACACTTTTGTGAGGCTTGAAACACTTTTACATTAAAGGCTGATTCGCATCACACTTTGCACAGGCTTTGGATCGTGAAAATGATAAATGACCATCTACCATTCTGGCGTGTGTAAAATCAGCCTAAACACGCTGAACTAATGTACACTCTATTTACAATTACAACTTAATATTAGCTCCGATAATGCTGCTTCAATGTTTTAAATTTTTATCTTAGTAATCTGCGAGGACTCAGTGGTCTTCATAGCTTTTAATACATTTTTAACGTATTTTAGTCCAGTTTCTGAATATGGGCAATGGCTTTCAAGCAAGGCCTAATGTTGCCAGTCTCTTCATAATTCTTTACGATTCTCTCTATCCTGTCGTCCAGCTCCAAGTACATCTTCTTCCTCTTCTTACCTTCAAGATTCATTTCCCATTTCATGTACATGCAGTTTGTGAGCTCTGCTTCCTTTTTCAAGCACTCCACCAAATAGTTGATTCTAGGGTGAGGGTTTCCAATAATATTAGTTATTTTGTTTTGCCACCCTTCAACAGCATTCGTCGTTCGATGCCTTTTTCCGTAACAGTCCCACATTTCTATTGTGATATCCTCATTCTCTAGCCAGTTATCCACAAAGTAGTCAAGAAAATGAGAGAACCTTCCGTTATCAGGAGCTTCTGCATGAATCTAAATCCATCCATTGCTTATGTCCTCCGGTTTTACAACTGCCAGCGCTGCACACACGCTGACGTGAAGTCTTAAATCCTCGTTCTAGCGGTACTCCTCAGTTAGACCGAGAACTTTAATTCTTCTCCATAAACTCTTCTCCATATGGAAATAGAATCCATATATTTCAGTTGTGGGAAAAACTTGACGAATGGTCGATATCGCAGCTGCCTCAAAGTCCACCTTTACTTGTTTAGGACACCACTCAGACACTGCCTGTTTTATAAGACGAAACAGACGAACATATGTGTCTTTCTTCTTATTAGGGAGCAGTGCAAATACAATAGGAAGAATGTTTGTTTCTTTAATCTGGCCTCCTAAGTCTACGTGTATGGTGAAGGTCTGTACAAACTGCTTGCTGCATCTCTTAAATGCTCCATCCATAAAAAAATGGGCACATGTTTTTAAAATTTCATTTCCTTTGCTTCCACTAAAAATCATTATTCTCGCCTCTAATCGATCGTCTTCCGTAAGAAAACTACTGCCATCTCCCATTTTTAATAGATCTTCATGAAGATCAATCTCATAAGAGTTCTTAGGCTGTTGTTGGCTCCCCCGCTCTTGACTCCGTCGACGACGCATGGTTCTCTTCATAGATTCTGAATTAGGCATCACTGTAACAAAGTCACAAACTGTATTATGTAGATTTCCCATTTCATCCGCGTATATCTCCGATAACTGTGTAGTTTCTTCTCGAGACCTTCTCTCCGCCCTTTCCACTTGCTTTCTCACATTCAGAGCTGCATCGTCAGGTGGTCCACAGAGATGTTCTAATACGCTCAACACTTCTGCGTTCCTCGAAAGCAGCTTTCCCTTTCAATGATCCGCTTTTCGTGGTAAACACATCCATGTAACAACACCTTCTTTAGATTCCCTCTGTTTAAGATACGCGTAACCTTTGTAATGAGCAGGAGGCCGGCCCTTGTTTGTTGTAATAACTTCCATACTGATGGTCACGTTCGGAACTTCGAAAGCAAACTGGGCGGCCGGGTGAGGAGGAGGTGGAGGAGGAGGAGGGGGGGGGGGGGACAAGGGACCCGACCCTTCGGAGCAGGTAGAAACGTGGCAAATGCCCGGTGTGGCAATGTCCGGTCACCGAGAGGGCACTGCAGTAATTCTGCAAGGACACGGCGGGAGGCCGAACGGACGCCTTCGTTTCGCTCAAGGAGGGACACGTTGGAAGGGCCCATCTGACAACGAGAAAGGTGCCGAAAACTATGGGGCACCTGCAGCCATCAGGACGGAACGCCAAGAATGTACGCGCTAAAGCATCTGAGTTCTTCTGGCGTGGCGGCAGTCATATTACCTGCCTTAGAAAATAGGAATGTGAAGAAATTTCCAGTACCCCACGGACACAGCGAGGAGCGTACACAAAGCGTGGGGAATTGGTGCGGGGAGGCGTGTGAAAGAAGTCAGCATTCTTAATAAGATGTTTTTCTCGACAGTGACTCTAGAATCTGTATATTAATTGGGTTCATTTCATGTGCTGCGTCCTGCTTGTACTACTGCTGGACTGCAAACTTTTATCTGTTGTCTTATTGCGTCTTTTTACTACCAAATTTGGCTGTATTTTTGTAATAGTCTGTAAGGGCTGGGCCTCTTAATCGTAATTATTAAGTCCCTCTCTTAGACTTTATTTGCTCCTGCTGTCTTGTACATGGCTGTAATGCTATTCAGAAGGTTATGTTCTGTCTGCTGTTAGTCAGGAGTTCGTTAGCCAACCTAAGGCATTAGCTTGGGGTTTAGTGTTCCACTCCGCATGACGGTTACTTGTTTATCCGTCGCTAAAATGGCGTGAGCTTGGTACAATTTGTGGTCAGCAGTCGAACTACCTGTTCGTTTACTGTAGCCTTACTAGTTTTGCTGATTTGACTGCATTAACTGAAAAATTATTTACTTGCTATTTTTGTTGCTGTAAGCTAGTCTGTCGTGTGCGTGCGTTTGGTCTGTAGTACAGGCGTTGCCCAATTCCTCTACTAAAGTCTATATTTCTGGGTTAATTCGGTTACCATTTGTGTTGCTTTTGCTGGAACTTGGGTGAAATATGCCTGGTTGGTAGAGCAGCAGCAGCGTCCGAAAATGGAGCCAGGTCCGCGGCCAGCTGAACGGGCAGCCAGGTGCAGAAGGTCCTGCACCACTTAATCTCTCTGAGCCCACGACGCCAAGACGGGGTTGTACACAACGTCGATGTATCTATTTCTGTCTCAATCATTGCGCGCCTACTGCAACTCCCCTACTAATCTTTTTTATTTCTAGCTCATGTACACTGTTAAAGTGTCAACCGGCTAGTTGGTCTTTTGAGCAATTACAAGATTGATTTTCTTAAATGTGTTTGTGCAAGTGTGGCTGGGCCAACTGATTGTTTATTAATCTTACTCCATGAATAGAGTAGTGATTCTCCAACAGAAAGAGGTTCCTACTCAATGGTCTGAGATGACCACAGTAGTGGTCGAAACCGGTCACCTTGATAAATAAATCGTGATCAAGACTGATATAATAGTAAATATTTGTAAGACATTGATCACTGCCTTTCCCGTAATGTATTCAAAAGTAACTCATTTCTGCTAGAAATACTGAAACGATCAACACACTCATCTTACACGTGCTTAATTACTGTAAATAATATGCAAAGACTGCTCGTAAGGTTACGTTACGTTATGTACGTTGAAGTATTGTAAACGACAATAATCCTCGCAGTCATGTTTGTGACAGATCTTTATATAAAAGCAGTGATCCATGTTATTTATCCTGTTTATAATATATACCATTATTTAGTGCAGGACAGCTCCTATATGTATTGACTGCATATTTGTTGTGGTAGTACTGTTAACTTGTGCGTAATGTAAGGAAGCGGAAATCGTCCCCCTAAAGACGACCATACGCAACAAAGCGCGGCGGCTCAATGAGAAAATGGATGCCTTGCGGGACACTGTCCATGGGTTACGCCACGCTGGGACCACAGTTCCACGTCGCTGGCATCGACATCCCGTTCCCTCAACCATCCTAGAGGAATCGGATTCCGACCATGGCCAACGATAGGCCTGGCACGCCCACCACGGATGCATCTCTTGGCGGGACCAGCCACCATTCTACGACCAATACTCTCCCACCCTACCTGCCCATGTTAGGCTAAATTTTTCTGCCTGACTGTTGTAGTACTGTCACTGTCAGAGGGTGGTACGGGACTACAAGACGAATGGAAAGGTGCGAAGACAGTCGACCACTGGACGTCAGAATGTTGTGCCTCCAACGTGTTGCGGGCTGCACCAACAACAACTTTTTAAAACTTCTTCAGCCGCTGCGGGCACGTTGTTGGAAGAGCGTCGTGTACGTTGCCAAGTTCGGAGAAATAGGTGGAAATCTGCGATAACTCTGGAGCAATGTGAACCACGTTGATTGGTGGGGCAGGTGAGTGCGGCATGAGGACTTCCAAGGTGCTCTGCGTAAAGGATGGTAAAGGTTCCTGTGAGGGTCTCCCTTCGGATTCTGAAGATGATGTCAGCTGAGAAGTACCTAAGGGCTTGATGGAGTTGACGTCTTGCGATCAACGGTAGGGGGAGTACTTGGACGGCATAGAGAAATTTAGGCGCCACGTATGTGTTGAAGTAAGTCGCTCTCTGTAGTGGATAGGTCGTTGTGGCCAACGTGGACTGCAACGATCGACGGTGTGCAGTGCGGTGTGATGGGTGGAGCCGGTAAAGCCGATACCCAGGTAGTGGAGCGTTGCCGCAGTGGGCAACAGCAGTGGTCGCTCGTCTGCGAGTCCACGTCCGATGTTCATTATCCTCGATTTGGTAACGTTGAGGTGATTACCCGACGATTTTCCATCATGTTAGATCCATGTTATGGTATCGTGTATTTGTGTGGGCGAACATGCGTGGGGTAGGAGGTCGTCCGCGTAGGCCCAACAGGCCGGAACGTGTGGTTGCACAATGTAAGTCCTGTAAGACGGGGTAGGAGGCCTTTGATGAGTTCTGGAGGCCAATCGCGTGGGCAGAGGGATCGGTCCAACCAATCATCCGTTCACCTGGACCACGGATGTGGCATTACAAAGTAAGAGGCGAATGGCGTCCATGAATGGTTGGGGGAACCCCACGTGTTACGCTACCGAGAGGAGAAAATGGTGGTGGATCCCCTGTATATACACAAATACCACACGAAAGCGGCAGGATGCGGTAAGGGCAATAAAATCCCAACATTCATCTCTTGCCGTCTGGATAGTGGTTTCGCCACCTCACGATGTCAGTTCTAAAGAAGGTGCTGCAGGCAGCGCATCGCCAAGAGATGATGGTGCTGAGGGGAAGGACCGAATGAGCTACTGGAACACTTCTCACGAGCCGTCCTCGTGAAGGTTGAGTTCCGCCAGTGCTTCGTCTCTTATCTTCCATCAAATCCGAGTCAAAAATTTTAAAACATGGTTGAAATGGCTCTGAGCACTATGGGACTTAACATCTGAGGTCATCAGTCCCCTAGACTTAGGACTACTTTAACCTGACTAACCTAAGGACATCACACATATCCATGCCCGAGGCAGGATTCGAACCTGCGACCGTAGCAGCAGCGCGCTTCCGGACTGAAACACCTAGAACAGCTCTGCCAAAGCGGCCGGAGACGTAAATTCAGTCATAAGTTGGAAGCAGTGTGAAACAACACGCATACGAGTGAATAACGTTGCCCCACAGTCTATGTTTTACGGTTTCGGCACTGTGTGCTTTTGAAATTCCAGCTCGCTCTACAAATCCCTGCTATTTGGAGTCCTTCGTGTTGTTTTGGTGCTGAGAAAGTCCGCGATTGCGATATTCAGTTCTGCAGTGACCTTATCACCTGTCGTCCTCTTATTCTTCGCCACAATCCTCTAAAATGAACATCTGTTACGAATACTTAACACACGTTTTCGTCCGCATTGTGACATAGCGAGTGATGTTTTACTGCTTTCCCTCTACGCGGTATAAACCTTAGATAGGGCGCCTCTTGGAAAACCAAATACTTTGGCTACCTGGATTAAGGAAGCATCCACTCCTCAGGCACCAACAATTTTCCCACACTCCAAATAATTTAACAAACGACGGGGCTGACCTCTGTTGACACACAAAACTGGATAGAACACTGTTGCAAAAACAACGAAAAAAGCATGCCAAATTTAAACGATTAGTGATCTTTTGCAGAAGTGCGAATTTTAGCTCGAACTTCTGTGCGAGATGCTTTTAATAGCTTCCACAACGAATGACATCCCATCACAATCACTGGGGAAGGTGTCAAGAAAACGACTATTCACATTGGTGTGTAGAATGTACGACTCTGGCAATATATATCAACTGACTTTTAAAAGAAACATCATCACACAATTCCGAAGGCTGCAAGAGCTGGAAAATGAGAGAATTATAGCACATAGAGATTAACATCTCACGCATCCAAGTCGCTGACAAAAATAATATATAAAAGAATGGAAGAGAAAATTGGGGAAGTGTTGGATGACCATCAGTTTAGCTTCAGGGAACGCAAAGGTACCAGAGAGGCAACTTTAACGTTGCGGTTGATAATGGAAGCAAGACTAAAGAAAAGTCAGGAAACGATATGTCGACTTGCAAAAAGCTTTCGACAATATAAAATGATGCAAGATGTTCGAAATTCTGAGAAGAATACTGGTAAGCTATAGGGAGAGACTGGTAATATACAATATGTAGAAGAGCAAAGATGGAATATTAAGAGTGGGCGACCAAGAGTTACGCGCTGGGATTGAAAAGCGTGTAAGACAGGGATACTGTGTTTCCCCCTAATGTTCAATCTGTACATAGAAAAAGCAATGATAGAAATTAAAGAAAGGTTCAGATGTGGAATTAAAATTCAAGATCAGAGAACATCAATGATAAGATTCGCTGATGACGTTAACATCCTGAGCGAAAGTGAAGTAGAATTACTTGATATGTTGAATCTAATGAGTACAAAATATGGATTGAGAATAAGTCGAAGAAAGACGAAAGTAATGAGAAGTGTCAGAAATGAGAACAGATAGAAACTTAACATCAGGATCGATGGTCAAGAAGTAGATGAACTTAAGGAATTCTGCTACCTATGCAGCAAAATAACCAGTGACGGATGGAGCAAGGAGTACATCTAACGCAGACTAGCACTGGCAAAAAGGAAATTTCAGTCAAAGAGAAGTGTACTAGTGTCAAATAGAGGTCTTAATTTGAGAATGAAACTCCTGAGAATGAGTGTGACGTCTTATGCCGTAAGTCTTCGGCCGCCATGGCTGCATTTACGGCATTGTTACCTACCTATAGACTGTCGCATCATCATTGAATAACCTCAGGAGCCTACAGCATTATCCACCAGCTCGTTACTAAAGATTCTGTCATCTTATATTTCGGTGGCAGTATAGTCACTGATCGGATCAATAGGTGATTTCTATCAGCTTACATACTTTACAATACCAAAATTTCTTCGGATATTTAGCCAGACCGTTTCGCGAAGTTTTCTTTTGAAATTCGTTTTGTGCTTATCGTCTCGCGTTCCCCAGGCCCATTTTGACTTCATTCAGCTTCAGTTCGTTTACCAAGCTTTGATTTTGCCTAAATAGGAGAGGAAGAGTTATTTGCTTTCGCATACATTTCTAATACTGCTACTATTCAATCTCGGTGGATTTTTTCGATTACTCACAACCCTGCTCGGCACCTGCTTCTCTAAGGCAGGCAGTTCCTTGTTCTTCTGTTTCATCCATTTCTGCTTCACATATTGACGCTCATAATGAATATCTTATGCTGAATACTTAGATATTCTGATACTGGTCTCCTGCCGCGCTTGCTAACCAAAAATATTTTCCTACCTGTTTTTTGGGTCTAAGACATTTTGTAGCCAACATATTGATATGTTATCCTAATTCAATAGCGCGATCAGGAAACTTATTCACAATTCTCTGAGAGTTCTCTCAAGCGCTCTTCCATTACAGTTCCAGGCGTAGAATAAGAATCCGATTGCCTTGTTTCACCGATCCTTGAAGCTTAACTACCCACATTATTTAACATTCTGAATGCGTAATAAACCCTTTAGAATTACTGGACTCGTTACTGCTATAAGTAAGCCATCAAAACTAGTATCTACCCTGTCCTTGTGATGTAAATTCCAATCTGAATTTAGGATTTCGTTTCTATACACTTCTGGTTGCAAAAAACTTTCTGCTTATTACCTTTACTAAGCGTAACTAATTATGGGGCCATACCATACATGTCCATGCAGTTTGCTAATATCATATTGACCTCTCATATTTCCTATCTGCGTGGACGACGTTGTCTGAGAGTAATGTGGCTGATATGTCTTCGATTACAGCAGGCAGTTCATCACAGTTCCCACGAGGGGGAGGGTTCCTTTAACCATTGTGTACAAATGGCTGCAACTCATCCTCTGAAAATGGTAACATAGCTTAATCAACTATGAGTGCAAAAACTAAACATCATGCTTTGTATTTCTATTGATCTGAATGAATCTGTGGAGTATTTGTATCCACTCTCGGGTGATTTCATTCATGAAAATGATAAACAATGAATTTACCGTTTGATGGGCTAACTAATCACAGGACTCGATGCACTTTACTCTTAAACCGAGCTCCTTTACCCTTGACCAGAGCTTCTTTGATAGGGTCTCATAGTACTACTCAAACGAAGGTGTCCGATTGGTAGTGTCAGATAATAGTTCATGTGTGGCTCTTTATTATGTTGAAGTAACGCTGTTACCTCCGCTGTGCGCGGATATGGTTGGAGTGTCCGTTTGCGGAGTATTTGATCAGTATGGTGAAGTCACTTTAGAACGTACTTTCATAATGTTTGATATGTACGTTCTGACATATTAATGCCAGGTCATATGGATACTGGGTTTTCTTGCAGCTAGCAGCCGGAATGTCGCGAACATACGAATTAAGAAGAACTGGAGCCATTACTGGTTCTTGAGGCAGTTTACTGTTCAGAATAATTTACTGCTCGCGTTTCTCTACATATCACGTCTGACATACAAATTAGCATTCGATGGATTCGGGAGGGCCGTATGCAACGCCATTCGTTTCACGATTTTCGGTAAGTCACTGCTCTCAAATATTAAAATAAAGTATCGTCGTCACATGGGTCATATCTTTCTGGATAATGAAGATACCACAATTATGAGAATATGTAATATGTTCATATGTTAACATACAACAGTAAGTTCTAATTACTACTGTGACATCCTTCAAACGCAGATCTGAGCTACATTTAAGTATGGTGGCATAAAAATAACTGACTACACCGAGCATATTCCAAATACAGAATACATAAGTACTAAGCATATTAACCATATTATTACTGATGCGTTTATTATCCACATTCAACACATCTGCCTCATGTAAGAAGCACCAATGTCCACCAGGAGTAGCTTCGTAAGTCGAAATTGAGGAATGGCCTAAATCGTTAACTAACACTGAAAGAGGTATGAATCTGAAAACCGACAAATGCAAAAATTACAGTTACTTAGATTAACCAGTTCTAGAGACATATGCGCCGTGGTATAATGTGAAATTTTTACATCTAGAGCGACTATTTATCGTCATTCACGTTCATACAATCGAGAATGGAAAGCTCGTTGTCTCGGTTCTATTTACCAAATTATCAGACAATCTGATGATGGGGCAAATGGGGGATGCAAATTGGGAATAATCTGGAAGGTCTTACCAGTTCCGGCATACGCCTTACAGCCAAGAGAGGCCTCCCGAGAACCTTGCTCATAGCCGGGGATTGGTATCGCATTAATTTATCATGGGTCAGCGTCCTTCCACGAAGACTCTCGCAGCAGAAGATTATAACGTTGCATAAAGTCTGAGGTCTAGAGTCTCGCGAAAGCGTTCTTCAGAACCTGGGGATTGGAGCCATATTAATTTATCATGGGAAGCGTCCTTCCTGCAGACGTTCTCGCAACTAAAGATTGTGACGCTGCGTAGAGTGTGTACATATTGTGTGGAAGTATTTGTGTGTGAGACTAAGTTTCTGAGTGCAGTGTTATGAGCATCCAGTGCGAAAAAAATTGTGCGCGATGGCGCAATTACTGCAGTAAAAAACACGACTGCGAGAACTTCCGCAATTTTGCTTTCTACTTTTCTTCGCAAGGGCCCCTAGGGGTAGTTTTCATTTCTTCCATTCTGTATGTTTTTTCGGGTGCTGAATGAGAATCTGAGTATTGCTAACTAAATTTCGTAATGCAATATTGAAAAAAATTAAAAAAGGTAAATAATTGTTACTTTTTGGCGGTTTTTATCTTGTCAGTAGGAAACTGTCAACTTTTCGTAAAGAACATCCGGATTCAAAATGAAACAACGTGAAGTTTCCTACAGACTTCGCTATTAGGATTTTATCTCCGACGTAACATTGGGGATCAAGCGCAACGTGGAAATTAGTGTATATTGGCAGTCTCTGCAAAAACTCAGTTATTCCACTTTCATTTATTATTAAGAGCAAGCTTTTAATTTAGTTTTAAGTTGAATGCAGTGTAGACTGGTTTGGTCTGTTAAGCTAGCTCCAATACTAAAAAAAGTTTCATATTCACATTGTATTAAGTTATATAAAATTTGACGATAAGCAGCTGGATGACATACACTACTGGCCATTAAAATTGCTACACCACAAAGATGACGTGCTACAGACGCGAAATTTAACCGACAGGAAGAAGATACTGTGATATGCAAATGATTAGCTTTTCAGAGCATTCACACAAGGTTGGCGCCGGTATCGACACCTACAACGTCCTGACATGAGGAAAGTTTCCAACCGATTTCTCATACACAAACAGCAGTTGACCGGTGATGCTTGGTGAAACGTTGTTGTGATGCCTCCTGTAAGGAGGAGAATTGCGTATCATCACGTTTCCGACTTTCATAAAGGTCGGATTGTAGCCTGTCGCGATTGTGGTTTATCGTATCGCGACATTGCTGCTCTCGTTGGTCGAGATCCAATGACTGTTAGCAGAAGAATCGGTGGGTTCACGAGGGCAATACGGAACGCCGTGCTGGATCTCAACGGCCTCGTATCACTATCACTCGAGATGACAGACATCTTATGTGCATGGCTGTAACGGGTCGTGCAGCCACGTCTCGATCCCTGAGTCAACAGATGGGGACGTATGCAAGACAAAAACCATCTGCACGAACAGTTCGACGACCTTTGCAGCAGCATGGACTATCAGCTCCGAGACCATGGCTGCGGTTACCCTTGACGCTGCATCACAGACAGGAGCGCCTGCGATGGTGTACCCAACGACGAACCTGGGTGCAAGAATGGAAAAACGTCATTTTATCGGATGAATTTTATCGGATGAATCCAGGTTCTGTTTACAGCATCATGATGGTAGCAACCGTGTTTGGCGACATCGCGGTGAACGCATATTGGAAGCGTGTATTCGTCATCGCCATACTGGCGCATCACCCGGCCTGATGGTATGGGGTGCCATTGGTTACACGTCTCGGTCACCTCTTGTTCGCAGCCGGCCCAAGTGGCCGTGCGGTTAAAGGCGCTGCAGTCTGGAACCGCAAGACCGCTACGGTCGCAGGTTCGAATCCTGCCTCGGGCATGGTTATTTGTGATGTCCTTAGGTTAGTTAGGTTTAACTAAAGTTCTAGGGGACTAATGACCTCAGCAGTTGAGTCCCATAGTGCTCAGAGCCATTTGAACCTCTTGTTCGCATTGACTGCACTTTGAACAGTGGACGTTACATTTCAGATATGTTACGACCCGTGGCTCTACCCCTCATTCGATCCCTGCGAAACCCCACATATCAGCAGGATAATGCACGACCGCATGTTGCAGGTCCTCTACGGGCCTTTCTGGATACAGAAAATTTTACACTGCTGCCCTGGCCAGCACATGCTCCAGATCTCTCACCAATTGAAAACGTCTGGTCAATGGTGGCCGAGCAACTGGCTCGTCACAATACACCAGTCACTTCTCGTGATGAACTGTGGTATCGTGATGAAGCTGCATGGGCAGCTGTACCTGTACACGCCATCCAAGCTCTGTTTCACTAGCCAGCCGCGGTGGTCTCGCGGTTCTAGGCGCTCAGTCCGGAGCCGCGCGACTGCTACGGTCGCAGGTTCGAATCCTGCCTCGGGCGTGGGTGTGTGTGATGTCCTTAGGTTAGTTAGGTGTAAGTAGTTCTAAGTTCTAGGGGACTGATGACCACAGATGTTAAGTCACATAGTGCTCAGAGCCATTTGAACCATTTTTGAACCGCTGTTTCACTTAATGCCCAGGCGTATCAAGGCCGTTATTACGGCCAGAGGTGGTTGTTCTCGGTACTGATTTCTCAGGATCTATGCATCCAAATTGCGTGAAAATGTACCATGTCAGTTCTAGTATAATATGTTTGTCCAGTGAATACCCGTTTATGATCTGCATTTCTTCTTGCTGTAGCAGTTTTAATGGCCAGTGGTGTATTGTTCTAAATTATTCGCTGAATCGAGGTTTAATGGCATCAGCAACAACTGGCTTGGGTGTAGTACTCTATTGCGACCTATGAGTCCCAGTCCGGCACAGTTTGTCACTCGTGACAGTCAGGTAATACATTAGTACCCACTTTAACAGATCTCACAAAATTCATATTGAGCGAATAATATGGAATAGCATTGTACGTAAATACTGCACAAATATAATTCATATTATTTATTTTCTCCCTTCACTAGGGCCGGTTCTAGAACATTTTCCCGCACGAACGACTTATCATTTGGCACGTTCTCCCTCGCTACTTTTCCCTCGAACACTGCCACCCATGTCAGTTATTGCTACTAATTGTAAAACGCGCCGTACACAGGTCTTCCACTTTGGTGCCCCTGCTGCCCCTCTCATCTTGAGGCTCCGACCGGCGCACCAGGCCGAGATTGCCGAAGCAGGAAAAGAGTGTCTCATGATTGTATGGGAATGGTCATGGGAGTATTGTGACCGATTTGAGATGCAGCCTCTACGTATCTTCATCGTGCAAAAGCAAAATCAACATTGCCTCACTCAAACCCCCAACCCCGTTGTTGCTGCTCGACATCATTCACTGACAGTTCCACTTAAGGTGCGGCAGTGGTTATCCGGTCAAACCATACTCGATGATCAATACAGAGATCCGACCCGTTGCGGGTGGAACACAACAAGAAGTGGTGTCCTGTCAGTGCCAACTACTTTGAAATCTGCACTGGACGCGATATTACATCAGTTACTTGTGAATGTGAAAAAGCCTACTAAATCAATACCTAAATTGCTCACCAATCTGCACATTATGCAAAGGGCTATGTAAAAATGTTGATCCCCAGAAGGTAGCATTAAAACAGATGAAGAAGAGACCGAAGAAAGACACTGAGAACAAATCGAAGCAAGATGCTTACACGGTGCGGAAAGTATGCCTAATTTCACTATGTATTTAGTAATCATTCAGATACGATCACCAGGTCTTGTTTTTCTGACCACCTCTTTCATTTTCCAGGAGAATAAACCCGAGTGTTGATGACAGAACAACCCGATCCTGTTCCAGGGTTCGCTGCCTGCGAAGAAGCTCACCCAGCACTCTCTAAACAATAACGGCACATATAATATTTGCTCATATAACACTGTAATAAACAGGGTGAACGTTAACAAAATCTATGAACTGCAAGGACAGATTACCGACTGGAAATTGTGGAAGTAAGGTCCTACGAACATGTGCTTCGAAATACACCGTTGCCGCGGTAGATGGAGCCGGCGAATGAAATTTCTTCTGACCGGGTGAAGAGTCTTCCTGGTGTGCTGCAGGCTGACCCAGCGCACTGTAAGCAGTAGAATGGACCGATATTCGCGACTGGAACAAGCCGAGATGGCGTTTACGTACAGTCAAGGTCATGGGAACGGTCAAGAGGCAACATGGCTATACCAAAACAAGTACTCCGACAGACACCAACACCAACCACAACACACAACATTACAAGTCTTATTTGGCGTTTGAGTGATCATGGTCCTTTCATGCAGACGAAAGTGCATGGAGACAGATGACTGTGCATACAGCAGATTTGGAGGACAGGGATGAAGATGAAGAACACAAGAGCAGAGAAGGCTGTGAAACGACGTCAGCCAATGGTGCGTCCTCTAACCGAAGAGAATATAAGCGCCGCTCCTGCCAGCCTCGGCAGCTCAGTATTCGTACAGTATCAGGACAATAGTAGCCCGGCCTAGCAGAGAATGCTACGATATCAGTTAGTAATGATACATATCAATTGTTTACGTTAATCTTGTGTACAGCAAAGGCCTCTGACTTGTTTACAAGTCGCCCATTGCTTGCGACACCATTGTTAATTCAAAGTATTGTCAGTCTGCTTGACTGAAATAAAACTACTAGCCTTATTTGCTTGAACTGTTGTACAGCATTCCGCGAATGCACCGTCTCTTAGATTAAATTAGATTAATACTAGTTCCATGGATCATGAATACGATATTTCGTAATGATGTGGAACGAGTCGAATTTTCCAATACATGACAGAATTAGGTTAATTTAACAACATACTTAAGTTAATATAACAACTTTATTTTTTTGTTTTTTTGTTTTTCTTTATTTTTTACTTATTTTTTATTTTATTTTTTATTTTTTTAATATTTTTGTTTTTTTTTTCTTAATTTATATCTAAAAATTCCTCTATGGAGTAGAAGGAGTTGTCATTCAGAAATTCTTTTAATTTCTTCTTAAATACTTGTTGGTTATCTGTCAGACTTTTGATACTATTTGGTAAGTGACCAAAGACTTTAGTGCCAGTATAATTCACCCCTTTCTGTGCCAAAGTTAGATTTAATCTTGAATAGTGAAGATCGTCCTTTCTCCTAGTATTGTAGTTATGCACACTGCTATTACTTTTGAATTGGGTTTGGTTGTTAATAACAAATTTCATAAGAGAGTATATATACTGAGAAGCTACTGTGAATATCCCTAGATCCTTAAATAAATGTCTGCAGGATGATCTTGGGTGGGCTCCAGCTATTATTCTGATTACACGCTTTTGTGCAATAAATACTTTATTCCTCAGTGATGAATTACCCCAAAATATGATGCCATATGAAAGCAATGAGTGAAAATAGGCGTAGTAAGCTAATTTACTAAGATGTTTATCACCAAAATTTGCAATGACCCTTATTGCATAAGTAGCTGAACTCAAACGTTTCAGCAGATCATCAATGTGTTTCTTCCAATTTAATCTCTCATCAATGGACATACCTAAAGATTTGGAATATTCTACCTTACCTATATGCTTCTGATTAAGGTCTATATTTATTAATGGCATCATACCATTCACTGTACGGAACTGTATGTACTGTGTCTTATCAAAATTCTGTGAGAGTCCGTTTACAAGGAACCACTTAGTAATTTTCTGAAAGACAGTATTGACAATTTCCTCAGTTAAGTCTTGTTTCTCAGGTGTGATTACTATACTTGTATCATCAGCGAAGAGAACTAACTTTGCCTCTTAATGAATATAGAATGGCAAGTCATTAATATATAATAAGAACAACAAAGGACCCAAGACTGACCCTTGTGGAACCCCATTCTTGATAGTTCCCCAGTTTGAGGAATGTGCTGATCTTTGCATGTTACGAGAACTACTTATTTCAACTTTCTGGACTCTTCCAGTTAGGTACGAATTAAACCATTTGTGTGCACTGTCCCACTCATGCCACAATACTTGAGCTTGTCTAGCAGAATTTCATGATTTAGGTACTCTATACGAGACGAGTGGGCAGGACCCCTCAGGGAATTGAGACGAACCCTAACACAAGCTCCGGGCAAGTGGACTGCCAACATGGCATAAGCCAAAGTACGGTTATTTGTATCCTGCTTGACAACCGTTACTGACCCTATCACCTGCGACGACTGCAAGGATTATCAGCAGTGGATTTCCCTCTACGGGAATGATAATGTCGATGGTTTCTGCACCAGACCATCACAATTATCGGATTTCTGTCATCGGATCTCTTTACCGACGAAGCAACTGCTACTAGAACTGGCATCATCAATCGTCATATTCATCTATGGGCTACAGCCGCGCGGTCTGAGTCGCCGCGTCACGGTCCGTACGGCTCCCCCGCGTCAGAGTTTCGAGTCCTCCCTCGGGCATGGCTGTGTGTGTTGTTCATTGTGTAAGTTAGATTAAGCAATGTGTCGGCTTAGGGGCCGATGACCTCTGCAGCTTGGTCCCATAAGACCTTACCACTAATTTCCAACTTTTTATGGGCTACAGACAATCATCAGGCATCGGCTGAGGTGTCTCATCAGCATCGGTTCTGCATCAATGTGTATAGGCAAGGATTCTTTGCAAACGCATACTTGGACCGCTTATTATTCCACAATTCCTCGATGGAAGGACGTACCTGGACCTCACGTGGAATACTCTGCCTGGGCTGTTGAGGATGTGTCTCTGGCAATACGAAACGTGTTGAGGTTTCTGCATGACGGAGCACCAGCCCACTTTCGCATTATAGTTCTTGGACACCTCAACAACGTCCCGGATGTTAGATAGGACATGGAAACCCTGTAGCATGGTCTGCTAGATCACCGGACTTAAATCTTTCCGAAAAGCGTTGTGTGTACTGAACCAGCTCCTGATGCGCAGACACTTCAACAACTTATTCACGACGCCTGTCACACTATTCAGAGATTGGCCATAACGTGCTAAGGAGTGCGACAATCCATGATGCAATGTGTGAACTCGAGCACTGCATCCCATGGAGGCCACTTCGAACATCTGTTGTGACGTGGATGCGATGCAACTCTATACTGTGTTCCGGGACGATCTGTTGTCGGTGCACACACGCCGTCCATTACCTGACACATGTTTATAGGGCCTTTTTGCTATCATTTCCAGCCAGGAATCGTACTTAGAGTTTCTCTATCTTCTCCCTGCATAATAATATGTAATAAAAGAATATTGTAAATACTAAATTTACAGGATTTTTCGGTGGAATTTCAGCCTTTTTGTAACTTATTTTGTACAACTTCAGACTTAATTAAATAACTTGACCATTGTGTAATTTTTCTGGAAAAATGACCTATACCTTCACATATACGGTCTAAATAATGTATGTACAACCTTAATTAAATAACTTGAACATAATGTAAATTTTGGAAAAATGACCTATACCTTCACATATACGATCTAAATACTGTATGTACAGCCTTAATTAAATAACTTGAACATAATGTAATTTTTGGAAAAATGACCTGTACCTTCACATATACAATCTAAATAAGGTATGTGCAGCCTTCAATAATACATCAGAGTTTTGTAGTGGATTTTTGTGGAGACAGTATATACAATCTAAATAAGGTATGTGCATCCTTTAATCATAAATCAGAGTGTAGTAGTGTATTTTTGTGGAGACAGGAGAAATACGTAAATTTTCATCTAGAGATTAAGCCCAAACGGTTCCTCAGTGATAATAGCCAAATAGTGACCTTCATGGAAAATCTTAAGTACTTCCTTGTCGAACAGTGAGGAGTTTGTTAAATTTTCGATTTATAAGCAGGAAACCACCAAATATGAGACTGTTTAATGCGTATGTTATTTGGCGGCACAGAATGTTAACTTCTAAATCTAGATACCGATTCAGTTCTTCTCTTGAATTATATACTTTCCTTCCACAAGTGTGACTGCGAAAACTATTACACTTTATAACCACAGATTTGATTTTTAGGTAAATGAATACTTTTAGGCAAATACTCATTTTAAACATTTTCCTGTGGTTATACAAATTACGGTATCAGCAATTATCACATAACAATTAAACTTTTTTATCTACACGCTATATCTTTCCGGCCTATTTTTGTACTTAAATGAGGAAGAACCTGTGAGGTATCGTAGGTATTTAGACGCTACCCCTAGTACAGTGAAAGTGAATGCTGTCCCAATTGTATGCTGTATTCTACAGCATCCAGGCAACCAGTCACATTAATGTGACCACCGCCTATGTTTGACCAGGAGCATTAGCAGATGAGTATCGGGGAGGGTGGGGGGGGGGGGGGGAAGGGGGAGAGAGTGGGGACGCGGAAGACAGTGCAGGCATTGTCGCAATGCAGCATGCAGCAACTGAACAATTTATCTGACGTCCAAAAGGGCGTGACAATTGGCTTCTGGCCATAGGTGGAAGCGTTTGCGAAACGGCTAAGCGTGTAAACTGTTCACATGCGCCACTGTGATTAAACTACAGTGTTCATGGCAAAATGGCAGTATACGAAGTGGTCACTGAGGCAAGTGTGGTGCACCACAGACCATAGATGCTGCACTTGGGCTACCACAGCAGGCACCTGCTCCACTGAGTGGTGACGGGTAGCCTTTTCATATTAATCACATTTTATGCTCCATTGGACGCATGGCCATTGGCGTGTACGGTGCCAAATGTCTGAAAGCGAAGGGTCCAGGCCAGAGAGCAAGCTTATGGCCCAGGGAATGTTTTGGTGACATGTGCTGGATGATCTCGTCAGTCTAGGAGCCACAATGGATCAACACAAATATGCATCTGTCCTTGGGGACCGTGTCCAGCCCCACATGCAGTTTGGCATTTACCAACAGCACACTACGACACAACTTTCAGTGTACGTGCGTAGTTTGAAGACCCTCAGGATTTATTTTCCGTACTTCATTGACCAACGGGGTCCTGGGATTTTCACCTGCCTCGAGATGACTGTGTGTCTATGTTATCCTCATCATTTCATCATCATTCAAAAAGTGGCGAGATTAGACTGAGAAAAGGTTGGGAATTTGTAAGAGCGCTGATAGCGTGCCGTTGATTGCCCCACAAACCAAACACCATCAATACCATCATCATCATCATCATCATCCATAGACCAACAAATGTTCTGGATTTAGACCAAATAGAAATCGTGTCTGCGGCCAGAAGTTAAGGATGGGTTTAGTTCAGATAGGCTCGTCCTGTTCTGTCACCCATACGGGAAAATATAAACGGTTGAGCAGGGATCCCAAGACGCACAACACCTGGAGAGCAAGATGCATGTTGCGACAATTTCGGCGCCTGATGAGGTAACAGCCTACAATCTGTGATGCAGTTCAAAGTTCTTCAGCAGGGCCTGATACAGTTGCTGTTTATAGTGCAGACATAGGTAGGGCACTTGTGTCAGTCGTCGTACCACATTCTAAGATAATTAATCAAGGGTTAAGGACGATTATCTCCTGACGCCTCCAAAGAGTCAACGTAGAGGGAAAAGTGTCTTCTAATGTATTACCTGTGGCATCGTAGACAGACAACATCTCACTGCGGTGCATCAACTGATAACGGCAAAAGTGGTCGTGCGGTATCCAGTAGGCCAAGTGGAACACGCCCACTAACCCACGGCTCCAGCGACTCCTTACCACAAGCACCCTCTGCCACCATAATATAGGACGGTCGGCAGCAGGTACATGGCCCATTCGCAACAAGGCACGGCCCAGTCGTAATGGAGTCGCTACTGAGGCGTAGCCCAGTCGCATCCCTGACTATCGCACGTGTTTTAGTTAAGAGAATCTTCCCCATAGATGCTCTTGTTGCTATTGTGTTAGCTGGACTTTACTGCTGCATGCTCGTTTCTAAAATCATCGTGCACTTGCAGAAAGCTACCAGTTAAGTTTCTGCTTACTGTATTTACTTATTCGTTAATCATTTCCGATCTTGCCCAGGTTTCCGACCACGACAGCTGCTGCACCATTCTGTAGCCCACCTCTCCTTACCACTGTGTGCGAAGTAGTGCATAACAGTCATGGTGACGAGACGTAGTTCCTAAGAGTTGCAGTCTTCAAGTCTTGTTGACTTCTTCCTCTTCTTTCGTCTTTTTTGTTACTTTTTTTGGTTGCTTGTGCTTTGGTTCCGCAGTGTTACCCTTGCTTGAGCTCTTTATGTTCTAGATTTCGAGGTCGGTGTTTTCTCCGTCCATTGTCCATTGTTGTTCTCTTTGTGCTAATTTTGCGCACCGTCTGCTGTTGGGCTAACACAGTTGTTGAGTTTCAGTCAACAAATGGCGCAACTGCTTTACCTGATGAATCGCTTCATCATGGCGCAGATGGCTTCAAACAACACACCGGATCCAACGGCAGTGCCACAGCCTGTGCCGTCATTTCATAAATTTGAAAAGACGAGGGAAGACTGGAAAGAGTACCTGACACAATTTAACTCACACATCCCAGCGCATCACATTCAAAGTACTGACCAGCATTCTTATTTCTTGCCCATGGCAGGAGCTGATAGTTTATAGGTTGTGCGCGAAGTTGCTTCCACCACATTGTCACCTGAGTTGGTACAATATGAGGATCTATCTCAAAGTATTATGAGGACAGGGTACATGTGACGGCTTCCCATTACAAATTTTTAGTTTCGTAAGCGAGAAGGACAGGCATATAGCCAGTGGGTGACTGAATTACAAAGCCTTACTAGTCCGTGTAGATTAAAACGTGACTGTGGCAAATACTACAGCGATGCAGTGTTTGGTCATGCGATCACGCATGACTGACTCTTAAGTTATGGAACAGATTCTTCAATACCCAGACCCTCCCCTGCAACGAGTTCTGCAGATTGTAGAACTCGAAAGCGCAGCAGACAGTTTTGAAGCAGCACCTGTGTGTTCTGTAAATATCCATGACGAACAGACCTCGCAGTCTGTTAGCTAACAGCGGCCGAACAAGCCATGGCCACGGCGTTCACATAAACCTGAGTCGAATCTGGGTCAAGGTATGAAGTCATGCCATGGCTGTAATTCAACATATAATCGTTGATCTTGGCACACGCGTTAAGCGACTTGCTTTTTTTTTTTTGCGACGAACTGGGACATTTACAGGCTGTGTGCTTAAAGAAGTGTAAGGCATCCCCTGCTGCAACTGCTTCGTGTAAATCTACGTCACAATCAGAGTTTAGTGTATCTTAAAACATCCACTCTTTCTTTTTTGCAGAACAACCGTGCAATAGCCCTTTCAGGAAACGATTACAAATCATCTGCAGTGCTGCGTGACGACGACGAACTCCCTGTGTTTCTCACTGTTGCTGGCCAATCATCGCTTAGCAACTTGACACTGGAGCAGTGACTTTACGCTCAACCGTAGTACGTACAAATTGCTTGGCAAAACTAAGTTGTGTAAAACGCGTCATACACTATTGGCTTGTAACCGCCATTACATTCCTGTCTTAGGCACTTCTTGCCTTCCTGCAACTTCCCGAAATTTGACGAGGACAGTGGAATTTAAAATGGTTTCCTCCAGAGATAGTTCTGTTATTTTTGTCGTAGATTCTTTTGATTTGTTTTGATTAAGCATTCAGGACAGTGTACTTTCTGTTTCTTCATTCGATCATAGGGACAGTGTTGCTAAGTTATGTGGAGAATATCAGAATTTTTTGTCTGAGAGTTTAACTTAAGCCAGTAATTTTGTAGTCCACGTCACAATGAATGACAAAACACGGCCATGTTTTGTTAGAACTCGTCCTGTCTGAGGCACATTGAGAAGAGACAGCTCAGAAACTTAGTATCTTGCTAGACAGTGGGGTCACAGCACCCATTATTGAAAGTCAGTGGGCGTCCTCTGTTGTGCATTGTTAACAAGCGGTCTGCCAGACTCCAGCTGTGCACCGATTTTAAGAAACTTGTACATCCTCAAACAGTCATTGAGAGTTATCTACTGCTGTGCCCAGAAGGATTGATGGATAAATTGTGTGCTGGTCGTTACTTTTCCTAAACAGATTTTCCCGACATTACTTGCAAATCCCTGTGGATGAGCGGCTACAACAAACCTTTTTCACTAACATTCATCTGGTCTCTTCAGATATTTGAGATTCCCGTTTGGCAAAGCTTCCGTACCTGCCTTATTTCAGCGCTTTATACAGCAGATGACTGCAAAATTTCCTGCTTGCTCAAATTATTTAGAAGATATTGTCGTCTCATGTTGCACCCCTGAAAACACATGAACAACCTTCGTGTACTGTTGCAAGTATTGTCTGCAGCTGGTCTCAGATCTAACAGAGACAAATGTGTATTTTTTCAGACTGAACTTGAGTTCCTTGGACATTTAATTAACAGTCATGGTATTCACCCATTGCTTGATATCCGTGACCCCACGCAATGTGCAGGAATTGCAGTCTATGTTAGGGAAGTTCAAATATTACATTCTATTAGGACTTCTGCCATTTAATGTATCAGGATGACCAAATGTAGTGGGAAGAGGTAGAAGGCAATGTATTAAGACTCGTCTGAGCTTTCCAACGATTTATTTGTTTCCACTACAGTGACTCGTTCACCCCAGTCCGTGTTGCAGGGCCCCACAATGCTGAGGCCACCGCCCCAGTGACCCAGTGCAACATACTGCAACATACTGTTGTGTGTCAGCCTTGTAGGGCCAAGTCGTCAGGGCTGCACTGCAGCTGACTCAGCAGTCTTCTTCCGTGTTGACTCAGCGCCGCTCTGCTGGGAGCCGCCGAGTGGCCCGCTGCATCCTTCCTCAATGGTATAGCTGAAATCATGGCGACCACATGAGCCCACGATTTGGCATCTGAATCTGTGGCCCTCGACCTGGGATGCCTTCGGCATGTGTTGGGAGCCAGGATGACTGCCCACGGTAGTGAGCTGTGGGGTAGCCTGCCACTGGCTGGCTGGCTATGGATCACATCTCTTCCTCAGAGGGTCGAACCAGTGACCCGCCATGGACTGGAACATTGGCGCCGCATCTGCTGCTGCGTGATGCTGATGGTGTACCACGTCCTGCCATCCAGGATAGCTGCCACACTTGAATGAATCTTGTTAGGAACCTGCACCTATTTATACATGGCTGTATGTCTCTGTTTTGCTAATATGCCGCTCTGAGTCATGTATTCACAAAAGCTAGGTTGCACCAGTTGGCCCCTTCTGCCTGTAACTTACGCCATGCAAACCACTGCATTTACGCTTTTCAGTAGTTCGACGGCCCTGTGGCCTCCATTCTACTTCGCAACCGCTGGGAGCATAACTTACTTTCAACAAGCCCACACCTGGCTGTCACTTGTGCACTCAAAAGTGTTGCATCGCATCTAACTTTCCTATCTTGAACTGTGGTGCCGCTACATTATTCCCCTCTTGAGAAAGACGTGGTCCCCGGGTCGACCCTTAAGTACCTCCTTTTTGGGTCGGCACCTATGGCATATTTCCTTACTATTGGAAAGCTTAAATGTGGTCCAGCGCCCATTAAAACCATGACATAAACAAAACGCCAAAATTCCTTACTGGACGACCACTGATTTGACAATGTCAAATTCTGCCTTGGCGAAAACTCTGAAGTGGCTTCTGGACAGTACAGCTGTGGCAGCGTAACATTCAACTGCATGACTCCTGAAATTGATGCCGGCAGGTGGAACGTTGGTCCTACTATGTTACACTTAGTTCCATTGATTAAAATTCCGCTCCCTTCCAGCTCTAAACGTTTCGCTTCTGCAAATGCCTCCCACTCAAAAAAACTTGCTACTAGTACCAAATTCTCGTTGGTGAAGAAGAGCGAATGCTTCCCGACCTGTTGCAAGCTCAATTTTGGCTCCACAGTGTCCCTTGGAAAGTCTGTTCCATTCCCCCGGGCTGAAAATATTTGCACTGTGCATTTGTCCCATATTTGTAGCTTCACAGATTTTCCTCCAACATTCACTATTCTTGATCCAAACTTAACACCGATTGTGTGACTACTTTCATCCTTTAATTTACATTATATGAACTGTTGCAATAAACAAGACATTCCTGAACCAGCACTGTCGATAGCTAAAACTTTAAACAGGAAATCGTACGACTCTGACATCGCTCAACACATATTTATTACGGCTTTGCCGCAAAATTTACTCCAACGTATTTATTTCTCCAGACCTGCTTTTGATTTCTCCTCCAACAACACTCCACATACGCCAGACGCTACACTTCCATTTTCAGTTACCTGAGGACTGGGATCACCATCACCCTTCCTCCCACTTCAAAAGGACTGCTGTCCGCAGCAGGCTATATTCGAAAATACATGCAACATATGGAAATTCAATACCTAATTACTTTACGCAAACACGAAAACAAACAAAAAAACTGCAAATACTCTACTACTTTCTGGATCGCAAAGCATACGGTACTTCCTGGTTTTCTCTGTGCTTAGCACCTCTGTTCACTCTCTCTTTCTTCCTCTTTCCTTCTCGTTACGCGCCTGGAATCACATCTGGGCAACCCTTAAATGGCCGTAACCACCCAATGTGCACTATCGTTGTTGTAATTGGCAGCTGAAGCTTAACATTAACGGGGCATGTGGTTTCAAAAACTTGGTATGGCCCCTGATACCTCGTGAGGAACTTCTTCGTTTTTCATTTTTGCATATAGGGGCTTGAAAGCATTACCCATTGCCCCACTCTATACTGCGGTAAACTTCCTTTCCGCTTTCCTGCGTCTTCCTACCTTTCCAAAGCCTCTGTACTCGCCTTTTGTAAATGTTTCTTGTCCCTGCGAATGGACGTACTGATTCACCGGTCCTTCCTCTCAGTAGCTTCATTAAACCAAACGGTGACAGCCTTTTTCGCCCGTACACTACGTGATGTGGAGACAAACCGGTATGGACTTTTGCATTGTATGCGCATACAATATGCTTCAAAAACTCGTCCCACTGATGGTGATGAGAATCCTCATAAAAACTCACCATTTTCCCGATTGTTCTGTGCACCCGTTCTATCCTTCTGCTTGCCTGTGGACGGAATGCGCTCGTCCTCACCTTCTTTACGTTCAACAATTTACACAGCTCCTTTATTAAATCCGACATGAAGTTGGTCCCTTGGTCAGTAATTATTGTCTCCGGTACACCAAACTACAAAATCCAGTTGTTTACTAACGCTTGCACGACCATTGCTGCCTGTTGATTTGGCATAGCGACCATCTCCACATACCTCGAAACATGATCTATTATTCTTCAATAAAATTCTTCAGGGTATCAGACCGCATCGTCATAATTTAAAATGCGCCAACGTTTCGGCCAGCGTTGCAGCTAGCCTTCATCAGGGCCTTACGTTAACGTAAGGCCCTGATGAAGGCTAGCTGCAACGCTGGCCGAAACGTTGGCGCATTTTAAATTATGACGATGCGGTCTGATACCCTGAAGAATTTTATTGAAGAAGACAACGGCCGCGGAAGCCTACGCTTACATGATCTATTATTGTCAGAACGAATCTGTTCCCCAATGGTGTTCGCCTAAAAGGTCCTAAGACATCAACCCCCAGCAAAAAAATGGACATGTCACTTCTGGTAATAGCTGTACCTGTATCTGTTTCCAAATCAAATCTGCTGTCTGCGCACATCGTATACAATTCTTGACATACTGATCCACATCTACTTTCCTACCTCTCCATCAATACCTCTCCGCCGCTCTCCTATTCGTCGTACCGAGCGAGGTAGCGCAGTGGTTAGACACTGGACTCGCATTCGGGAGGACGACGGTTGAATCCCACGTCCGGCCATCCTGATTTAGGTTTTCCGTGACTTCCCTAAATCGCTCCAGGCAAATGCCGGGATGGTTCCTTTCAAGGGGCACGGCCGACTTCCTTCCCCGTCCTTCCCTAATCCGATGAGACCGATGACCTCGCAGTCTGATCTCCTTCCCCAAACAACCCAATCCAACTCCTATTCGTCGCTCTGCACCCTCCATAACACGATAACAAGTGATCATGTGCTTCCTTTAATACCTCATCCCTCAACTTTGCTGGCATTACTATCCTTGGTCGTAACTTCGTTCCCATGCACAAAAGACCGTCGTACATTTTAAATTGTGGCTGTGTCCGATACAATTTACAATCGTTGTCCGCATCCTGTAATTCTTGCCATACTGCTAGGTCATAATCTACAACCCCTAGCTTTGCCACCTTCCCGCTTAGTCCACACGCATTACCGTGCTTCTTCCCAAGCTTGTGCACCACCTTGAAGCCTAGTGGATGGATCCTTCAAGCCCAACAACCACTTCAATGCAGCATGATCTGTCACTAACCGAAATCTTCTCCCATATACATAACATTTAAAATATGTGATTCCATAGATTACGCTAGGCATCTCCTTCTCTGTTGTTGAGTAATTCCCATCAATTTCCTGACTAAGAACACACCCTAATGCTTGATTCGATGCATCGCATGTTAGTATAAAATCCTTTTCAAAATCTGGAAACGCAAGAACCGGACTTGATGTTAACACTTCTTTCAGTTTGTCAAACGCTTTCTGACACTCTTCTGTCCACTCAAATTTCACGCCCTTCCGTAATAATCGCAACGGCTGTGCTAAATCTGCAAAACCCTTCACGAACTTTCGATAGAAAATGCAAATTCCGATGAATGACTGCACTTCCTTAACTGTTTTCGCTACCCGAAAATCCCTTACAGGCTGTACCAACCTCGGATCTGTTCGCACTCATTCGTTACTGATAACATGACCCAATTATTTTACTTCTTCTAATGCAAAATGACACTTCTTCAGGCTCAACGTCATCCGAGCTGCTCTTAATCTCATAAAGACTTCCTTAATCGCTGTATGTGTTGCTCCATACTACTTGAATACGCTATAACGTCATCCAAATAGACCAGAAATTGCCGTGGTTTCAAACCCCACAAGACACTGTCCAGCAACCTCTGAAACGTTGCCATAGCATTTTTCAAACACAGTGGCATTGTAATGTACCGGTAATGGCATCATGGTGTAGAAAAAGCAGTTTTTGGACGATAGTCTGGAGCCACCTGTAACTGATGCTACCCACTTGTCATATCCATCGTGGAAAATGCTGGCACTGTCCTAAGCGTTCCAAAGCCTCCGAATTGTTTGGAATGGGGTATGCGTCCGTTACTGTCTTAATGTTGAGGTATCGGTAGTCACAACAGAACCTGTATTTCTTAGTTCCATCCCTAGATTTTTTAGTCACAACGACAATGCCCGCTCCATAGCAACTATTACTATGCTCTACACGGTTATTGCAAATGAATGAAGCGATTTCACAGCTCTACAATAACTTTATTATCTGAGATATTTTCACAATGCTTTGCACACACATACAAAAACTCAAAACGTGTTTTAGGCATTCACAAATGTTCGATATGTGCCCCTTTACTGATTCGGCAGACATCAAGCCGATAATCAAGTTCCTCCCACACTCGGCGCAGCATGTCGCCATCAATGAGTTCGAAAGCATCGTTGATGCGAGCACGCAGTTCTGGCACGTTTCTTGGTAGAGGAGGTTTAAACACTGAATCTTTCACATAACCCCACAGAAAGAAATCGCATGGGGTTAAGTGGGGAGAGCGTGGAGGCCATGACATGAATTGCTGATCATGATCTCCACCACGACCGACCCATCGGTTTTCCAATCTCCTGTTTAAGAAATGCCGAACATCATGATGGAAGTGCGATGGAGCACCATCCTGTTGAAAGATGAAGTCGGCGCTGTCGGTCTCCAGTTGTGGCATGAGCCAATTTTCCAGCATGTCCAGATACACGTGTCCTGTAACGTGTTTTTCGCAGAAGAAAAAGGGGCCGTAAACTTTAAACCCTGAGATTGCACAAAACACGTTAACTTCTGGTGAATTGCGAATTTGCTGCACCAATGCGTGAGGATGCTCTACCACCCAGATTCGCACATTGTGTCTGTTCACTTCACCATTAAGAAAAAATGTTGCTTCATCACTGAAAACAAGTTTCGCACTGAACGCATCCTCTTCCATGAGCTGTTGCAACTGCACCGAAAATTCAAAGCGTTTGACTTTGTCATTGGGTGTCAGGGCTTGTAGCAATTGTAAACGGTAGGGCTTCTGCTTTAGCCTTTTCCGTAAGATTTTCCAAACCGTCGGCTGTGGTACGTTTAGCTCCCTGCTTGCATTATTCGTCGACTTCCGCGGGCTACGCGTGAAACTTGCCCGCACGCGTTCAACCGTTTCTTCGCTCACTGCAGCCCGACCCGTTGATTTACCCTTACAGAGGCATCCAGAAGCTTTAAACTGCGCATACCATCGCCGAATGGAGTTACTGTTATGACTGACTGATGTGAGTGCACTTCAAGTACGACATAGGCTTTCTCGGCTCCTGTCGCCATTTTGACTCACTGCGCTCTCGAGCGCTCTGGCGGCAGAAACCTGAAGTGCGGCTTCAGCCGAACAAAACTTCATGAGTTTTTCTACGCATCTGTAGTGTGTCGTGACCGTATGTCAATGAATAGAGCTACAGTGAATTTATGAAATCGCTTCAATCATTTGTAATAGCCCTGTATAATACCGTCCTCAAGCTGCTGATCAATGAAATCCTCCACGATCGGTTGCAAATACGTCGGTATTCTGTATGGTTTACGGTAAACAGGTGCTTCATTTCCTGTTGGTATCCTATGTTGAACTAATCGAGTTGCTATTAACGGCCCTTGTGGGAAAAGCAGATCCTTAAATTCCCACAATAAAATGGTTCTGAGCACTATAATACTTAGCTTCTGAGGTCATCAGTCTCCTAGAACTTAGAACTACTTAAACCTAACTAACCTAACGACATCACACACATCCATGCCCGAGGCAGTATTCGCACCTACGACCGTAGCGGTCGCGCGGTTCCCGACTGTTGCGCCTAGAACCGCTCGGCCACCCCGGCCGACAATTCCCACAATAATTCTTCCGTATGCTCTTTTTCTCCCCCTTTGAAATGCCTAATTTGGTCACGCAATGCAGTTCTATCGGCAGTTAGTAGTTGATCGCTTCGCCTACCTCTCGAACACCAGTCTTCATCTTCTGGCACCACCAAATTTGCTACTAAAACTGCTTTCCTCACATTCGCGTCTACAGCTCTAGAATTATTCGTGTTCACGGGAACTACTCGCCCATCGTTCCCCTCCTGTACGCGTACAACAGCACGTTTCAGAAAACAGTCCAAGGGACTTAAAACGTCATTATCCTGCAATGGTTCAATAACATACTGTATCCACAGGTAGATTCGACTCCACACTTACCAAAAGCGACTTCCCGGTGTCACTAGACACACACTCACGCAAATTAAGCCTTAATGTTAATTAATGTATGTGGTTCAGTTAGTTTGTTCATTACGTTGAACGCCCCTCGCGACAGCTCTGCATTGACAAGTTTCCCCTAGCTGAAATAACATTCCACCGAGTTCGACAGTTTGTTCTCCAAGGTCAATTTTGACATGATGTTGATGCAAGAAATCTACTCCTGGGATCATGTCGTAGCCCTTGGCTACACATGGTACTAGCTCCATGCATGCATCAAATCGGACTTTCTCCATTCGGAAGTCAACGGTCACTGACACCAAAGGCATGACCACCGTATCCCCCACTCCACTCAACCTATAAGGTGGTGGGTCTAGCTTCCATCGTCCCAGTATATTCCTAGTAGCCACTGACACTTACAACCCCTGTGTCCAAAAAGATCTTAAACATTTTAGCTCCTACGGATCCTACCACTGAACATTCCATCTCTGCAGACGTGTTGGTAGCATCGAAATTAGACGGGATTTCCCTTAGGTGGGTCTTAGGGGCCCGTCGGCCACTTAACGCTTGTCCACCTTTCCTATCTCCACTTCTCCATCCTCGCCGCTGCCGATGTCCACCCTTTCCTTTATTCATTGGTGCATTGCCTCTGCACATGTCCCGTACGATCACACTTAAAACATTTCACATCCGCTGTAAACAGTGTTTGACTATCATGTACCCCCATTGCCATGTCTATTTCCTCACATTGGATTGGCAGCTGAATGGCCGAATACAAATCTTTCGAAGTCCCTTCACCCTCTCAAAAATACATCAAATGCCCTTTGTTCGACGTCCTGCAACAGAACACTATTCACTTCGTCGCTCTGACCCAACTCCTAAGTATACTCATTAATTTCTCTTATTCTGTCCGCAAATTTCTCTACCGTCTCCCGCTGTCTTTTCGTCATTGTACTCAACCTCTCCCAAATGTACCGATCGCTATTCTGTTTCTTGTACCTTTGTAAAAGCCCCTCTTTCAACTGCTTGAACTGTCCTGTCTTCCTTAAGGCCTCAGAACACCTTACGTATGTCTTCGCTTCACACGTTAATCTAATCTTGGCTACATGTATCAACTGTGCATCAGACCAACCATTCATCATCGCTGAAGTCTCCAAGTCCTCCGCAAACGAACGCACATCCTCAGACGCCTTGCCAGAAAACGGAATAATCAAACTCGCGGCAGCTGGATCAATCTCCGGCAATTCATTTCTCAACTGCATATTGTCTACTGTCAATTGTCATACATTTTCCAACAAAATCCGTACCGCTTCTGCTTCCGATGCACTTTGCGTCCTTGGCTCTGCCATTGTGTTGCTTTCGTTAAAAAATGGTTCAAATGGCTCTGAGCACTATGGGACTTAACATCTATGGTCATCAGTCCCCTAGAACTTAGAACTACTTAAACCTAACTAACCTAAGGACATCACACAACACCCAGTCATCACGAGGCAGAGAAAATCCCTGAACCCGCGGGAATCGAACCCGAGAACCCGGGCGCGGGAAGCGAGAACGCTACCGCACGACCACAAGCTGCGGACTGCTTTCGTTCCCTGTTGACAAAAGGAGCAGCTTCCGCACTGTTGGGACTGACAGAGGGGAGCTAAACAGTGGCTGTAGAAGTTTATGGTCAGTCACCAAGTAAAATTTCTTGCCGAAAAGATACTGCTGAATCTTAGTGACACTAACGACAGTACCAAGAGCCTTCCTTTCGATTTGTGAATAATTACATTGAGCTTTGTTCAACAGCTTGGAAGCAAAGTCAATCAGTCGGTCTACAGCACCAAATTTATTCCACAACCAACACCACAGGTTCGGCTGGGTCAAGATAATCTAAGCACCACATTTTTCAACATCTGGAAAGCAGAGTGGCGTCATGAGTAAATTAGATGTTGTAGCGGCACCACAGTTCAAGATAGGAAAGTTAGATTTGGTGGAACATTTCTGAGCACACAAGTTACAGCCAGGCACGCCGGCCGAAGTGGCCGTGCGGTTAAAGGCGTTGCAGTCTGGAACCGCAAGACCGCTACGGTCGCAGGCTCGAATCCTGCCTCGGGCATGGATGTGTGTGATGTCCTTAGGTTAGTTAGGTTTAAGTAGTTCTAAGTTCTAGGGGACTGATGACCACAGCAGTTGAGTCCCATAGTGCTCAGAGCCACAGCCAGGCACGGGCCTGTTGACACTAAGTTACGCTGACCAGCAGTTGAAAAGTAGAATGGAGGCCACAGGGCCGTCGAACCACTGGAAAGTATAAATGCAGCGGTTTGCATGGCGCAAGTTACGGGCAGAAGGGGCCCACTGGTGCAACCTAGGTGTTGTGAGTACATGACTCGGTGTGGCACATTAGTAAAACAGAGGCACACAGCTGCATATAAATAGATGCAGGCTTCTAACAAGATTCATTCAAGTGTGGCAGCTCTCCTGTATGGCAGGGCGAGTCACACCACCAGCTATACGCAACAGCAGATGGGGCGCCAGTGTTCCAGTCCAAAGCAGGTCACTGGTTCGACCCTCTAAGGCCGACGCAGGATCCGTAGCCAGCCAGCCAATGGCCGGCCTCTCCACGGCTTGCTACCGCAGTCAGTCTTCCTGGCTCCCAACGCACGCTGGAGACATCCTACGGCGAGGGCCGCAGATTCGGACGCCGGATCGTAGTCGCTTGTGGTCGCCACGATCTCAGCCATGCCAGTGAGGAAGGATCCAGTGGGACGCTCGGCGGCTGCCAGCAGAGCGGCGCTGAGTCAGTGGGGAAGAAGACCACTGAGTCGGCTGTCAGCGCAGTCCTGATGATGTGGCCCTACAAGGCCGACACGCAGCAGTGCGTTGCACTGGGTCATTGCGGCGGTGACCTCAGCATTGCACGACCCTACGATGTGGACCAAGGCGAATGGGCACTGTAGTGGAAACAAATAAATAATTTGGAAAGCTCAGACGAGTCTTAATATGGTGGCCTTCTACCTCTTCCCGCTACATTTTGTCATGCTGATACATTCCATGGCAGAAGTCCTATTACATTTGGTGTCAGAATAGCGGATGTCGTCTGTCCAGTATGACGTTCGAGCCTGCATTACGGTCACAAGGTCATAAGGTATGGCGAGTTTTGACCAGTTTCCTTTTGAGTATTGGACGTTTTCTTTCCTTTTTGTGTTTGGGTATGGCTCCTGGCAAGCCACATTGTAGATGTTGAAAGGGTACAGTACCGCCCGACATTGAAAATAGGTACAACATACTTCATTATTTTTGTCAGAACAACATATTTTTTTTGTAAAGCTAACTCAATTTCAATTAATACATCGAAGCCGGATACCAGTATGGGAAAGAATGACAATTTATTTATTTAATTGATCACATGTGCACTCCCACAAAGTAAATCCCTACATCCAGTTTGGTGAGATCTGTGAAATGAATGAATGTATGGTCGGCTGCTAACTGCAGATAGTGAATGTGAATATATGATCATCTTTGAGACGATCCTTTGGCCACCTTTGGTGGGCCAAAGAGATGAAATTTACCAGAGCTTTGAGCGCCTGAAATGTGGCTGACCAATACGATAGCAAGGTGCTTCCCCCACCTCGACAGAGATGGGAGAGGACCTCGAGAACGGCCATGTTTCAGCACTCTGCCGCTGGATCTTGTGCTGTTAAGACCTGTTTTAGTTGTACTCCGTAATGACGAAAGAGTGGAGACATGGTATGCGTGTGGAATATTTAAGAGTAGTTTGAAATAATGATTTCTCTGTTTCAGGAACTTTTGTGGGGAGAATTAAATGTCAGGCTGGTAATATTAAAGGGATTGTAGTAATCTTCAGAAGTGACCAACGGTCACAATGAAACCACGTGTGGCAATAAGTTGAAATACTTCCGTGTGCTTAAGCTGAATTACTGGCGTGTGTACAATAAGTTGAAATATTTAAGAAATAGCGTGTGTACCATAAGTTGAACTATTTAAGAAATGGCGTGTGCAGGACTTGAAATTAGAGACGAGTACTTCCACGTGGTGAGTACTGTGTGAGTCTCAATCTGTGTATGAGACAAAGGATAAAGAGAAGTACTCGTCCATGGTATCAGTTGAGGACTCGCGTGTGTGATGTTCTTAATGTTAAATTGTGTGATATGATTCCGTGTGACGCTAGATTTAAACTCTGAGAGAGAATCAAGGTGAGTCGGCCGTCTATCCAGCAACGCCACTTGGCTTGCATTGCACGGGAAGACGTGCATATATCGCCAGAGTTCATAGTAGGAAAGTTGAGTTACGAAGTGGGGCAGTGTCGTGTGAAACTGGGATAAATATTAATTGAAGTGGGAAAGCGGAAAGTGATAATGTTGTGACCATTTTCTGTGTAGTGTTTCATTTTGTAGTGTGGTGTATGTCATGTTATTTGGGTATGTGTGGTTTGCATGGGAGGGTAGCGAGGTAGTTTCAAAAGATTAGTGGGTTAGTGATGATGATTGTGAGAGTCGAAGTGTGAGGTATAATAAAAGATCCACCATCCTATCCAGAAAGTGCACTGTAGCGTTAAAAAAAAATAATTACGAGACCATAATATAGAGATTCACCATTGTAAAGCCAGGCCCACTGGGCGGAACTTCTCATGTGTTATTGTTGTAGGTTGTAGAATTTGTGTGTTTAGGTTAGAGAATTTATCGGAATAAATAAGATAGTGAAAAGAAAAAGATTGGTGGACTTTTACTTCGAATTGTATGTTGTTATAATGTCCCGAATTTATAATGTGTGCGGTGACCACGTGTTGACAAAAGCCGTTAAATAAAAGACAAAAAGAAAATGTGGTATTGCCAGTGCGTAGTGTACAGTCAGAGTTCTGTAAATTACTGTTAGTCAGATGCGTGTTTCCGTTGCGTATTAATCATACAGGAGGATAACTTGTAACTTAAGTGTGAGTACTAGAGTTCATGTTACTCGATAAATAAGAATGAATCCACTCGCTTGGCAGACCACTCATCTTGCAGGCCTGACTGCTTGATGCCACAGTATGAGCAAGGCATGTGGGTACCTCTCAATGTTTTGGATGGGCATAGTAGTTTTTGTTCTCAGAGTAAGTGTTAGTGTATTTGAGGCAGTAAGATTTATTACTTTTTTGGTGGAATTTAATTGATTTTGGTTCAAATGGCTCTGAGCACTATGGGACTCAACTGCTGTGGTCGTAAGTCCCCTAGAACTTAGAACTACTTAAACCTAACTAACCTAAGGACAGCACACAACACCCAGCCATCACGAGGCAGAGAAAATCCCTGACCCCGCCGGGAATCGAACCCGGGATCCCGGGCGTGGGAAGCGAGAACGCTACCGCACGACCACGAGATGCGGGCTTAATTGATTTTGTATTGGTTTATGATGTTACCGAGTACGATGATATGGAGCTGTAGGAAGTCTGGTTGTTCTTGTATTTAAATGTTTGTGTATCGCTCTCTTCTAGGTATGCCAATGCAGATGCTTCTTCTCGCCTCCCTGTTGGCCCAGACTCAATATTCGACGAGTGCTCAGCTTCTTGTTCCTACATTCATGCACAAGACACATATGCATTCCTAAGCTGGTCTGGATGAAGAAACTGAACACTTGACTTCTCAGTGCCAAGGTCATGCTGATCATCAGTCAGGGCCTCGTCAGCATGTCTACGAATGGCTCAAGCTTAAAGCACCTTGTAAACGTTTGTACTTCGTGGATGCTTACTGGAATACATGTTAGCTCATCATCGTTGACACTTGCAGAAAATGTCATTTTGTGGTTTCTATGCACTCTAGTATAGCTCGTTCTACAATCTAGGCATAATCGTCGATATTTTTCCTGGAGGAACTACCTGAAGCGATTGTGATTGACAGTGGACCTCAATTTATTTTACAGCCCAATTTGAAAAGTCTTGCACCGCCTACAGTCTCACCCACATCATGAGTGCACGCGCAATCCAACAGCGGAGTTGAATGCTTTGTACGACCAAGTAAGCAACAGATGGACAAACTTTGTGTTTCACACACGGGATGAAGCTGTGTTGCTATTCTTGCTTGCCTGTTGCACCAAACCACATGACGAACAATCGCTGGCCCAGTTGTTACTTGGACAGTGCTGACGCACATTCCTTAAGCTGCTGCTCCCGCCACGGTAGGCGGCGCCAACTCAGCCCAGACAGGCAAAATACCACACTAATGATTCGGTCTGTTACAGACTATATGGCGGCTGGAGAAACTGGGAGCAAGGCACCATTGTGCGACTTCTTGGACATTATGTTTTTACGACAGGACTGAGAAGATTGCTGAGATGCCACTAGGACAAACCTTGTCCATGTGAATGGCATGATCCTGTCACAGGTTTTGTGATTTCAGAATCTGTACCTGTCTGGATACAGTTACGTTCACTGTATCCAGCTCCCGCGGGTCTTGCGTCATTGGCGCCAGTCTTGGAGCTGATGGAAGTCCATGCCCCTGCATGGTCGTCGCCATTTCGATGGTGCCGATGGAAGTCGGCGCCCTTCGTGTTTTCCACCATCTCGACAGTCACCGTCGCCTGTGGACGGGCCCCAATTCCCAGCAGGTGTCCCACATGTCACCTAAGGTCTTTCAGCAGTCGTCAAAATGCCTCCATTTTTGTTTGATGCTCTGCTTCTTGATGTGGATGTGCGCCCTCTGCCCAGTGTTTCGGCTGGTGTCCCCAGGTGGGATGAGTTCGTAAGTCAGGGTACGTTCATATTTAGCTTGACCTCTATCTCCTCATTGCCACAAGCATCTCGCCCTGTCCCAGTCGTCGTTTGCTTATCTACAATACACAATGACGGTGAGGGGGTATGGCTGGGACTGACGTGGTGTCATAGAGCGATACCATCTCACAGGCGTTCCACAGCAGATAATCGAAATTGTAGCCCAAGTTCCCTTCAGATGTCAATAGCGGTCGTGCGGGGTCCAGGGCATGCCTGCTGAGCCATGTCTCCAGCCGCTCCGTATCACGAGCGCCCTCTGCCACTGTAATATAGGGCACACAGCCCTTTGCACACAGCCCTTTCACAATGAAGCTTAGCCCAGTCCCAATGCAGTCGCCAGTGAGATGCACCCAGTTGCGGCACTGACTATCACTAATGCGTTAGGTAAGAGAACCTCTCCCAATGATTCTCTTGTTACTATTGTATTAGTTGGACTATAGTGGTGTATGTTCTTTTCTGAAGAGCCTTCGTACACTTGGAGCTGCTGCACCACTCTGAAGCTCACCTCTCCTTGATGTTGTGTACGAAGTCGTACACACCATTCCATAAGAACTCTATAACAAATTCTTTCGACGTGTGTAAATGGTAAAATCTGTGTTACATCCAACGAAACTTCAGGCTGGAAAGCTGGAAATGGCAGTGATGTGGTATTAAGAAATGATAAAGTGGTTATAAATAAATGTTTACTGCAAACGAGCAAAGAAATGATTACAGTGACTCATATGACGGTTTCAAGATGAATCAACAGAAAAGCTGAAATTTATATCATATGATGCAGCATATATGAAGAAAGCAGCAGCAGGTCTTGTTGTAGTTACAGTAAAATGATCCATCTTACATGCACTGTGCATGGTTTATAGTGACTATTTGAAAAAATTAGAGGGGTGTATCCTAACGTGGATAAATTCACTTCTAATGTGAAAAGAATGTTCATTAAATCGCCGAGACATAATTCACATATTCAGGCCAATAAATCCTAGCGTAACACTGCCACTCATTACAGCAAAAATGTGGTGGCGACCTTAGCTCGCGGCAATTCATTATTAAGTAGAATATTTTGATGGTTTTCCATTAGCAGTTGATGCAAAGGATAAAGATGATGTCACTTAATTTTAATACTTCGATACATTTTAATTCAGATCGTAATAAGAAAAATGTATTGGCATGTACAACGAGGTGAAAAAAGTCATGGGACGCTTTCTAATATAGTGTCGGACTTTCTTTTTCCCTACACAGTAAATCAAGTCGACGTGGCATGGAATACTGAGCCATGGTGCCTCTACAGCCATCCATAGTTGCCAAATTGTTGCCGGTGCACGGTTGTGCATGAACTGACCTCTCTATTATGTCCCACGAATTTTCGATGGGATTCACTTCAGGCGATCGGGGGGGGGGGGACAAATAATTCACTCGAACTGCCCAGAATGTTCTTCAAACGAATAGCCAAGATTGTGGCCCAGTGATACTACACATCGTCATCCATAAAAATTCCATCTTTGTTTGGAAAGACGAAGCACGTGAATCGCTGCAAACGGTCTCCCAGTAGCAGAACACATTTCCAGTCAACAATCATTTTATTTAATCACAAATGCACTTTACTTTACGTCTATATTCCCACGAGTCCTTTTCTCAACGTCTGTCTCACTACGATAGAACTCCCGCACCAAGCAGCGATTACAAAAACAAGCACATCTTCCAGCGACAGAGCTAGTTTGACTAAAGATAGCGCGCGAATAATAAGCGATTCATAATTGTCGCTTAGAGTTTGAGACATCCAAAACATGTACAAATTCCTGAAATGCATATAACAAACTCCCAATAGACATGTTTCACTACCCCACGGCCTCTCCGGCCAGAATTTTACACTATGATTTTTGCACATGGCAAAGATTGTACTGAAAAATTAATCTACACAATAATACACAAAAGTAGAGGAAGTAGTACAATAAATCATAGAGATGCTTAAGAAGATCACAGAATATACAATATATACCTGTGACGTGCATATATGCAGTGTAAAGGAGTCATGACAATTTTTATTGTTTTGCAAGAAGTGATGCTCAGTTGCGTATAAACTTACAAAGAGCTTAGTACGTTTCGTGCTCATGTACACTCCAAGTGAAGTTAAAAATGTTGCTTACTTTGGAGTTCAGTTGCACTCACAATACGTTACATTCCGTTGGAAAGAGATGTGCAGAAGTTAAAGAAAGTTATCCATTGCATTAGTGTGCACTAGTTGTGAAGTCATCAACTGTGGGAAAAATGACATTCATTGCGTTATTATTTTTGTAGCTATTCTGTAAAAAGTCTCATGAGACTGAGCGCGCTTACATTGTCTTTTAGTCATAGAAAATATGTGGCAAAGCAATGACTTTTCGTGGTTGTTGTAGAAGAAGCAGTTGACATGAGCGTGCACAGTAAACTACCTAGCACATGTTGAAGTGTCGTTTAGCACTTATAACTTTGAAATAACTCATCAAATTAAACCGTTGTACCATGACTGTTTGCGAGGCGGCTAAGAGCAGACTCAATGGATGCAGTACTTGTCCATAATAAGGCCAGTGGCAACTCAGAAATAGACCACTCACAAAAGGTACTGCCGTATCAATTTCACAAAATGTCTGTGAAGTCATCTAAAGTCATGACAATCGATGTGGCACGTCGTGGTGAGGGAAATGTGCGCAATACGTCGAACTTTCTCATAGTGCAGAATGGGCTGCTTTTACAAAGTACACATATTCCGTTAGAAAACAGTGAAAGAAAATAAATCTAAGATATTTATCCAAAACTATGTGTGATAAACTCTCAAACTAGATGACAAATAATAACGAACATTCCTTACGAACATCGAAACTAGAATTTATACAGATGTGTCAAACGTAACATCTCAAAAAAAAATCGAAATCTCTCTTACACTGTGAGAGGAAAGAAACATAAAACTACAGTAATCATCACATGTACAATGTATTGTGAAAAAATCAGTAGGCAAAAACTGTCATCAGTCTTCTTACTTCCTGCATGAGTATTGGTGGACTACTCGTATTGTTACGAGAAGGTACAATCGTAGTTTCTGCAGGCTATATGTTTTTTGTGTACTCGAGTAAACGTGCATAAGAATACACTGTAACGGGTAGGAAATGAATGGAATGTGCACAATATTTTGCTGCTGTAGACAAAAAGAAGTTATTACATTTGTCTGTCCCTGTCAGTCGCATACCATAAAACAAATGAAAATGTGATCACAAACTCTTAACCTATGCACCGGCCAACTACTTATAACTATCCCAAATGCAAAATGTAATTGGCATCAAGAAGTGTACTTAATATCTACGAAAAAGCCAAGCAAGCAAACAGAATGAAAATAATTAAGGAATCATGTCTTTCCGATGCAGTCGGTTAAGCATAGCTGAAAGAGAATGAGAAATGGTATAATCCGGTTAATGAGAAAAAAAATCCATTAGCGCAAGCAAAATAACAAAATCGTCAAAGCAAGTACATGACAATAACTGTCTTCAGTCCTCCACGTTGCTGTTCACAAAGAAAGAAACTGCGTTTTGTTAAAACTAGGTGTTCATCCTCCTGTGAATTTATAGACTTGCAGTATCGTTTTGCAACACATTATCGCAAATCATTAGAAATACTGCTCATCATACAAAAACACGATCAGCAAAGCATGTACCAAGGGTAAAAACATCACGTAATCCCTAACAAATGTTAACGTTTGCCACACTTAATGCCATGAATCATAAACGTCTGCGTATAATTGTGAAAAGTTCACTACCTCACTTCTAATTATCTCATCCTACCCTCATTATAAAGATGCGGATTATTGACAGTATATATATATATATATTGCGCCGTGGCTAGCTCGAGTCATGCTTGTCTTGGTTTTTGGGTTAAACCTTGGTTGCAGTCCTGAGGTTTTATTTCTCCACAGCGATAATGTTGCTGTCCTCTCCGTAAGTGGCAGTAGCAGCGTGTATCGATACTAGTAATGCTGTACTAAGTATGGTGTGGTGGATATAGTTTCCGGCTGGGCGGTGTGTGAGTGATCTGTCGGTTGGCGTGAAGCACCAAGGAAGTCTCTGTGGCACGTACTCTGGCCGGAGCTGCTGGCGATGTGCACGCGCGGTTGGAGTGTGAGGTGCTGCTTGCGAGTGCTACGAAGTTCGTAGCCCACCGATCTTGGACATGAAAGTTGAGTCCTCAATTAACCTACTGTCGAGCCTCAACTGTTTATATTTCTTCGTTTGATCCTCGCTGTCGCTTTTGGGACATTCTCGCGAACAACAACGTGTGTGTATTCTAGTCGGCTACGATTTCAGCAATCTTCCTGTGGAGTTTAACTTAATTAATTCCCTGTTACTGAAGTTGATGAGCGGTATCTTCTGCCTTGTGGTCGTTGACATTCCGGTTACCTGCCCAGGTCGTTGACGTAATTTTCGGCAGTGTATTTTCCTCGTGTTGTTGCTGTCCAGCGCGGCGTGTAGTTCAACGGCTGAGGTGTTGTTGGTCGTTGTGGGCGCCAATATAACTGTGTGTCGTTGTACAGAAATCTTGTGGTCGTTTAGCTGGTTGCGTGGAGCGGAAATGATTTCGTTGATTGTTCGGTCGGCTGTTTGTCGGTTGGGTTGCCTTCAGATTAAGAAGTCGTTGGACAGCCTGCCTTAGTTAGTGTTGCAGTCCCATGCCGACCCTTGGAAACTTCTGAGCGCCGTACCTTGTGTGTTACATAGTAATTTCCCTGTCTGGGTTTTAGTTATTTGGTTGATGTGTGGCCTTCGGCTGAGTATTAATATCTCTTAAATTAATGTTCTTGTTTTGCCCTTAAGGCATGAGATTGTTATTCTTTATAGGGCCCTTCAGCCGAATTTTATATGAAATGTTTTAAGATACGGCCTTCTGCCTTTTAAAATTGAAACCCTTCTTTCTAGTGCTTAAGTTGTCAAATTATCTGGTGATGTGCGGCCTTCAGCCTAGTTTTAATATCTCTTAAATTAATGTTCTTTTCTTGGCCTTAAGGCATAAGATTGTTATACTTTTGTATGGGGTCTTCAGCCAAACTTTGCATGAAATGTTTTAAGATAAGGACTTTTGCCTTCTGATTGAAACTCTTCTTCTTGCTTAATATGCGGCCTCCATCCAACTTCCATTAAAATTAAATTGCTGCGGCCTTCAGCCTGTTTAGATTGAAGATTGGAAAATGTTTTTGGTTGGAACCTCCAGAAGAGCCTTGTATTTCAATTTCTTGCTTAGGCCTTCAGTCTTGGATTTTGAGTGTGGCCTTCAGCCGATCTAAAGTTAGTCAGAGGAGGTCGATTAAAATTTTGTTTTGCATCCTTGTTCTCATATTGTGTGTTGACAAATAAAGTTTGTATGTTGACTGGAACTGACAGCAACTTATTCTGGCCCCTTTCAATAACCCATATATACAGGGTGTTACAAAAAGGTACGGCCAAACTTTCAGGAAACATTCCTCACATACAAAGAAAGAAAATATGTTATGTGGACATGTGTCCGGAAACGCTTACTTTCCATGTTAGAGCTCATTTTATTACTTCTATTCTAATTACATTAGTCATGGAATGGAAACTCACAGCAACAGAACGTACCAGCGTGACTTCAAACACTTTGTTACAGGAAATGTTCAAAATGTCCTCCGTTAGCGAGGATACATGCATCCACCCTCCGTCGCATGGAATCCCTGATGCGCTGATGCAGCCCTGGAGAACGGCGTATTGTATCACAGCCGTCCACAATACGAGCACGAAGAGTCTCTACATTTGGTACCGGGGTTGCATAGACAAGAGCTTTCAAATGCCCCCATAAATGAAAGTCAAGAAGGCTGAGGTCAGGAGAGCGTGGAGGCCATGGAATTGGTCCGCCTCTACCAATCCATCGGTCACCGAATCTGTTGTTGAGAAGCGTACGAACACTTCGACTGAAATGTGCAGGAGCTCCATCGTGCATGAACCACATGTTGTGTCGTACTTGTAGAGGCACAAGTTCTAGCAGCACAGGTAGAGTATCTCGTATGAAATCATGATAACGTGCTCCATTGAGCGTAGGTGGAAGAACATGGGGCCCAATCCAGACATAACCAACAATGCCTGCCCAAACGTTCACAGAAAATCTGTGTTGATGACGTGATTGCACAATTGCGTGCGGATTCTCGTCAGCCCACACATGTTGATTGTGAAAATTTACAATTTGATCACGTTGGAATGAAGCCTCATCCGTAAAGAGAGCATTTGCACTGAAATGAGGATTGACACATTGTTGGATGAACCATTCGCAGAAGTGTACCCGTGGAGGCCAATTAGCTGCTGATTGTGCCTGCACACGCTGTACATGGTACGGAAACAACTGGTTCTCCCGTAGCACTCTCCATACAGTGACGTGGTCAACGTTACCTTGTACAGCAGCAACTTGTCTGACGCTGACATTAGGGTTATCGTCAACTGCACGAAGAATTGCCTCGTCCATTGCAGGTGTCCTCGTCGTTATAGGTCTTCCCCAGTCGCGAGTCATAGGCTGGAATGTTCCGTGCTCCCTAAGACGCCGATCAATTGCTTCGGTGTCGGGACACCTTCGTTCTGGAAATCTGCCTCGATACGAACGTACCGCGCCACGGCTATTGCCCCGTGCTAATCCATACATCAAATGGGCTTCTGCCAACTCCGCATCTGTAAACATTGCACTGACTGCAAAACGACGTATGTGATGAACACTAACCTGTTGATGCTACGTACTGACGTGCTTGATGCTGGTACTGTAGAGCAATGAGTCGAATGTCAACACAAGCACCGAAGTCAACATTACCTTCCTTCAATTGGGCCAACTGGCGGTGAATCGAGGAAGTAAAGTACATACTGACGAAACTAAAATGAGCTCTCACATGGAAATTAAGCGTTTCCGGACACATGTCCACATAACATCTTTTCTTTATTTGTGTGAGGAATGTTCTTAATTTGTGTGAGGAATGTTTCCTGAAAGTTTGGCCGTGAGAGGTGAGTATGTTCATCGTTTCAATATTTCTGGGAAAACTGCGTTAAGTCGCAACACATTTTATTCTTTATTGGGAGGCTGGAATCACTAATCTTTCATAGCTATTGATGATACGGAAAGATATAGGCTTCGTCTGCGGTTCGTAACACAATAGAACTTCCTGACACTGCACAGAGTAATCGATTGAAGGTATAAAGTCTGAAAACGAGTAGGTGATCATATACTTGCCACTTTATTTTACAGGTTCATCTTGACCACGCGAACTTTTACACATCATTATTACCGGTTTCGGCTACTGCCATCTTCAGTTCACAAAATATTCTGATGTAGTATAACATTACAGGACGGGATTCATCAATGAAGTTTTGAATATCTTATTTGTGTGTCAGTGGGTATGGAGAAATGGAGATTTCAGGAATTTCTTTATATAGTTTTGCGTAATTAAGTCCCGACGTTATGCAAACCTGTCATTTAGTTACGTGCGCTTTGCGATCTGTTATGTTTTATTTTCCGATAGTAAATTATACTTTTATTACCCTTAAAATATAATGATAAATGTTTGATGTCATTTGCAACAATATTTTAATAACTATGTAGATGACGTGGGGTCATTCTTTTACTCTTAGAAGAAGAGTGTTAATTGTGCGTTTATGAACGGTCAGTGTCGAGATCAGTGATTACGATTCGAGAAGTAATTAATTTGACGAAGTTGAATTGCACACAATAGCATGGGGCGAATTATGACCTTGGAATTGATTGTATATGTATGCAAGTCAATTTCGCGACACGCTAGTAACCGTCGCGGGGGTGACGCGGCATCAACACTGCTTTCGCGCCGCCGATGGTTTTCTTTAAACTCGTGAAAATACAATTTACGCGAATTTTTAACTATCGCGAAAGGGGAGAATCTTTGGTGGTTATCCCACTGTTGATGGGCCATTGCGGAGGACGTAAGTTTGGATAGAAAGATCAATTTCAAAATTCCATATAAATCCTGTTGATCGAAGTAGCCTAGCAACCCAAAAGCTCATACGTGGTTATCAGCAGAAACAGTGTACTATTTTTCATGCACACGCTTACACTCTACATCCCCGATGTGAATGATTTTTGGGTGGGAAATAAACATTTGAAACCATTTGACTGAATAAAAGGAAAGAAGTTTATTCGTATATTTTGTTATTTCATGAATAGTGATATTTTCTTATAGTGGTGTACAGCCTTACGTATTATTAATATTGTGACACACTGATCGTAAGTGCTCCCGTTACAAGTCGAGTTTTGGGTCTGTTTAAGAGTAGCTGGTTCTTAGAGTCTCAAAGATTAAGTGAAGAATAAAATCACACTTAAATAACGCTGCATCGAAACCCACTATCTTTATACTATATTAAGCTAGCTATTCTGGAATCAGGTGATACCGTGGCCGTGTAGTTGTGTGTTGTCAACAACAAATAGGTAAACATAAACATTTCTCATGCTCTAATATCGGCGAGGGAAAGAAGAGACGACAACGACGACATACACGTATACATACACAAACGGTATACGTGGCGCCTTACAATACAACACGAAGGACGTCACGGTATATGCGGTGCCCAACGTGGGGCTCGATCACGGAGGATTTGCTGCATCGAGTCGAGTGCCCTCCGGATTCACGAACCCTGGAGTTGAAGTACACTGTAGCAGCCAGCAAATCAGTCCAGCGAAGGAGGCGCACTTCAATAATCGCTTAAAGTAAGCGATACCACCAGGCAGGAGTAAAATAACATTATAATTGAAAAATGAATTTTAATACCAGTGAGTTTGGTATCTATTGAAAAGTTTATCATTTAGTGCTGAATGATCATGTCGCAACGAACCAAAAGAGTACGTGATAATGTGCAGTCGAGTATGGAAACGATTAGAGAGAGGGAGGAAAGTGATGATGATACGGGTGATATCTCCAATGACCCTAGTATGGAACAGGAGACATGTACAGATGATCATACTCTTATTGATCTAGAGCTGTCAGTAGAATCAGATACAGTGGCAAGTAGGATAAGCAATATGGTGAAACATAAAGATGTCGAGGTTTCGGAAGTAGATCAGCCAGCTGATCCAAAAATTGGAAATATTAATCAAAAAATGTTCGATATGTTAGTATCAATAAATACTCAAATTGGTTTGATGACTGGAAGACTTAGTTCGCTTGAAGAGGGTAATAAACAATTAAAGGAGGACATAGGTTCACTAAAAGAAGGTAATAAACAACTAAAGGAGGACAATAAAAAGTTAAACGAAAAATTTGAGGCCAGAAATTGGAAAATACTAAGAAAGAATTAAAGTTTTCTGACACCTTAGAAAATCAACACAATAAATGAATGAAAAAAATCACTGATAGAAAACAAATATGGAATAGCTTCTATGAGTTGTGATAATTGGTCCAATAGGATGGTAAAATGTGAAAGTAGTTGTTTCAATGCTAACGCACAGATAGAAGACCTATTGAAAAAAATAGCAGAGTTTGAGTCGGATGCTCGTAAGGGGATCGACAAATATTAAATAGATAAAACTAAAAGGCTTGACGAGGGTCTATCTGAATGGATAGAAGTAAAGAAAAATGAAATTGCAGATAAGGTCAAGACTACTACTGAATCCCATCAAAATGTATCTACCAATGAACACCTAAGTAGTAATGATGAATTAGTTAAGCTATTTACAAGCGAATTTCAGCTAATTAATGACAAAATAGTGGATGAGTTGCCTAAATGGCAAAAGGAAACCGATCATAAACTATCGGAGTTCGATCGAAAATCGTCACAGAATTTGCTAACTGAGGACAAACGTTCAGATAGTACGTCGAAAAACAACCGAGTTTATGGTTATCCGAAATGCAACTGGTATGAAAATCAACAGTGGGATGTTGATGATTATTTTGGGATAGAATATGATTCTTTTGGTCACTCTTCCTTAAAGGTGAAGAATAGTATTTTCGAAAGTAGGCAATTTCCAACATTCTCCATCCGAAAATCTTGTTCAATAATTTTAAAATAATATTTCCGCGCAGCTGGTCGGAACAAGACAGACTTCAATTTATAGTATCCTAAAATACAGAAGAAACAGCATTGTGGGCTGCAGAAGCAAGCGGAAGTTGCAACACTTGCGCTGAGTTTCAACAACTTATCTTAGCTAAATACTGGTCTCCGAACAAACAGGAGAAATTACGAAAAGAGGTTTATCAACCCGAGTATTTCAACAGCAAAAGAAGTACTTTAAGGCAATACTTTAAAAAGTACATAAATAAGACGCGATATTGGAGCGATCAGATTTCTCACAAAGAAGTGATCAGAATTTTGAAGGTAAGGTTGCCTATCCATATACGCGAAAAATTAATACATGTTGCTGACTATGACGTGGAGCAATTCTTATCAGTTGTTGATTCTATAGATATTATTGCGGAAGATGCGAGAGAAATGAGTAATAGTCACATGTCTACTCACCCTCGTAGCAACTGGCTTAACAATCATAATAACAATTTGACCTATGATAATAATGATGCCGAAAAGAACGTCACACACACGTCAAAAGATAGAGGTCCGCAGCTCTGGGCACTTTGGGACTTAACACCGGAGGTCATCAGTCCCCTAGAACTTATAACTACTTAAACCTAACTAACTGAAGGACATCACACACATCCATGACCGAGGCAGGATTTGAACCTGCGACCGTAGCGGTCGCGCGGTTCCATACTAAAGCGCCTAGAACCGCTCGGCCACTCCGGCCAGCATAGAGGACCTCAGTCCTATAGTTGCTATAAGAATAAAAATCATAATCAATACAAAAGAGATACTTATTGTGCTAAAAGTAACTCTGGAGGTAATGTTAACCAAGTAAATCAGATTAGTGCAATAAAGCCAATTCGTAAACGCCGAGACTGTCCTTAATAGGTCGCATCATCTCCTTAATTTTCTTAGAAGGACGAAAAATCGGCTTACACATTGTCTACCCAGCACTCTTCCTATTTTGCTAGATATAGCGCCAAAAAAGAAGAACCTCAATCGCTGTTCCATCTTGTGAGAGTGCAGCAGTTTCACGTTTCTTTTCCGTGGAGAACGCTGCCTTTCTATCGCGTGCACCATAGTCAGTCTTTCGGAACACGTACTTGAGATAGTTAATTTCGGATTTCAAGTGCTTCTCGTCAGAAACAATTTTTGCCCTATACATCGACGTGTTCAAAACGGTTCTCTTCTGAACAGGATAAGATATAAATCCGTATGCATGGGCTTACGGTACAGAGAGTGGCCGAGATGCCCGTCCACCTGTCGTTGTACTAAAACGTCTAAGAATGACAACCTTCCTTCCTTCTCCATCTTGACAGTTCGGATGTATGCTGTCCATGTGTTCCATGAATTGTTCGAGAGCTTCTGCGCCGTGTGGCCTGGCTACCACAGCAGCAGTGAAGACAGTCAGTTGCTCCTGACGATGACGATGGAGGCTGTCGTCGAAACTCGAGATTTTATCCGTACGTGGCAAGAAAACAGAGAATTTTTTACGTATCAGTGCCGTCGCGAAAAACTTCGTTCTCATTAAGGATATTGTTACGAAGTGCCATATATTCCTGGATGTCGTGAATTCAAACCGTATCCCAAGAGCTTCATTGGAAGATTTCAAGAAAATAAAATAACACCACAATTACACGGTTATTGGTGAATTTCATGCCCATGATGGATCAACAGAGACTAACTTATTTTCAGTTGCTAACCATAAACGACTGCATTCCCACCATCCACTTCGGTGAATAGTCAAGGCACAAGTATACGAATAAAGGTAACTATATTGAAAGGCTTCCTTCTTCAGCTGCACCCAACTCCATCTCCGGTAAAAAATGTCTCGCCCACTCCAAGACGTTCCCACACCCTGGCACTGTACACATATTTGCTGCCTTAATATTTACGGCTGACTTTGCCATAGTTCCATATTCAGTGAAGGCTCTAAATAAAATAAAGAGAAAACAAATCTAAATTAACACCCAGAAAGTAACAGTCGTAGCAACAGATCAGGAGGTGGAAGTAATATTGACATAAGAGCAGGCAGGGGACAACCTGTGGAAGTAAGCCAATTTCACTGTCTTGGTAGCGATGTGGAGGAAAGCAATAAATGTCTCAAGAAAATTACAAGAGGAATTCTTTGGTGAACAAGTACATCAGCTTCGACACTAAGAATTTTTTGGAAAGACTTGGTGGTTACAAATTTAGGAGAAACCTCACCTCGAAAAGTTGTTGTCGAAGAGAGTGACAAAACCTAGCAGCGCTGACAGAAAAGCTAATGAGACGTTTTTACAGCAAGTACGAAAAAGGATGAGCTACTGAAAATTATAAGCCAATGCTTAGAAAAATGCATTTGACAATTAATTACACATGCTCCTCTGCAAGCCATTTTCGAGGCAGCACGAACTGTCATTTGCAGGGGAACTCAAAGAGACAACGCGGAACGTCTGCCGATTCACTTCATACTTACTCCTCTGCAAACCATTTTCGAGGGAGCTCAAACAAAACACATTTGACAATTAATTGCATATGCTCCTCTGAAAGCCATTTTCGAGCGTGCGCGGGCTGCCATTTCCGTGGGAGCTCCCAAGAGACAGCGTGGAGCGTCTGCCGACTCACTTTAGACTTGCTCCTCTACAAGCCCTTTTCGATGGAGCTGATGCGGACAGCGTGGAGCGTCTACCGTTTTAGAGCGACTCAAAGCACCGACCTAATTTCTACCGTTCCGCTTCCCAGAATGCACAAGCCATTTTCGAAAGAACTCAAACCAGATAGCTTGGGCAGCTGCAGGTTTGGTTTCCGACACACCAATTAATTTTCTAGAACCTGCAAGCCGTTTTCGAGCGACTTTTAGTTGGTATTACATAATGTTATGTCACGAAACGTCACTGCGAGAAATATCGACGTTTATAACGGTTCACATTAGGTAGCCAGTTTTTTAATCTCCACCTTATGAGCACTCTCTGCCTGTCATTGAATTTACCACGTGTGAGATGAGTGTGTTCTTTGTTTAAGTTCTTCTGGCAGAAGTACAACTGCACGGGATTAGCCGAGCGGTCTAGGGCGCTGAGTCATGGACTGTGTGGCTGGTCCCGGCGGAGGTTCGAGTCCTCCCTCTGACATGGGTGTGTGTCTTTGTCTTTAGGATAATTTAGGTTAAGTACTGTGTAAGCTTAGGGACTGATGACCTTAGCAGTTAAGTCTCATAAGATTTCACACATATTTGAACATTTTGCAGAAGTTCATTTAACTTATAACACGTTTTATTGTTTATTTGTTTATACTCGCGAGGTAAGATATACATTTCTTTATGCAGAGCACCGTTCGTTCTGCTGTCTGTCGTTCTCCCACCCTCCTTCCCTCCCTCCCCCTACCGCTCCCTCTCCCGCCGCTCACCACCCCCACCATCTCTCTCCCAGTCCGAGTATACTAAAAGAAACTGCAGCCTACATCCATCTTAATCTGCTTAGTGTATTCATCTCTTGGTCTCCCTGTACGATTTTTACCCTCCACACTGCCCTCCAGTACTAAATTGCTGATCCCTTGATGCCTCAGAAAATGTCCTACCAACCGATCCCTTCTTCTAGTCAAGTTGTGCCACAAACTCCTCTTCTCCCCAATTCTATTCAATATCCCCTCATTAGTTATGTGACCTACCCATCGAATCTTCAGTATTCTTCTGTAGAACCACATTTCGAAAGCTTCTATTCTCTTCTTGTCTAAACTATTTATCGTCCATTTTTCACTTCCATACATGGCTACACTCCATACAAATACTTTCAGAAACGACTTCCTAACACTTAAATCGATACTCGATGTTAACAAATTTCTCTTCTTCAGAAACGCTTTCATTGCCATTGCCAGTCTACATTTTATATCCTCTCTACTTCGACCATCATCAGTTATTTTGCTCCCCAAATAGCAAAACTCCTTTACTACTGTAAGCGTCTCTTTTCCCAATCTAATTCCCTCAGCGTCACCCGACTTAATTCGACTACATTCCATTATCCTTGGTTTGCTTTTGTTGATGTTCTTCTTATACCCTCCTTTCAAGACATCGTCCATTCCGTTCGACTGCTCTTCAAAGTCCTTTACTGTTTCTGACAGAATTACAATGTCATCGGCGAACCTCAAAGTGTTTATTTCTTCTCCATGGATTTTAACACCTGCTCCGAACTTTTCTTTTGTTTCCTTTACTGCTTGCTCAATAAACAGATTGAATAGCATCGGGGAGAGGCTCCAACCCTGTCTCACTCCCTTCCCAACCACTACTTCCCTTTCATGTCCCCCGACTCTTATATCTGCCATCTGGTTTCTGTACAAATTGTAAATAGCCTTTCGCTCCCTGTATTTTAACCCTGCCACCATCAGAATTTGAAAGAGAGTATTCCCGACAACATTGTCAAAAGCTTTCTCTAAGTCCACAAATGCTAGAAATGTAGGTTTGCCTTTCCTTCATCTTTCTTCTAAGATAAGTCGTAGGGTCAGTATTGCCTCACGTGTTCCAACATTTCTACGGAATCAAAACTGATCTTCCCCGAGGTCGGCTTCTACCAGTTTTTCCATTCGTCTGTAAAGAATACGTGTTAGTATTTTGCAGCTGTGACTTATTAAACTGATAGTTCGGTAATTTTCACATCTGTCAACACCTGCTTTCTTTGGGATTGTAATTATTATATTCTTCTTGAAGTCTGAGGGAATTTCGCCTGTCTCATACATCATGCTCACCAGATGGTAGAGTTTTGCGACGACTGGCTCTCCCAAGGCTGTCAGTAGTTCTAATGGAATGTTGTCTACTCCCGGGGCCTTGTTTCGACTTAGGTCTTTCAGTGCTCTGTCAAATCCTTCACGCAGTATCACATCTCCCATTTCATCTTCATCTACATCCTCTTCCATTTCCATAATATTGTCCTCAAGTACATCGCCCTTGTATAGACCCTCTATATACTCCTTCCACCTTTCTGCTTTCCCTTCTTTGCTTAGAACTGGGTTTCCATCTGAGCTTTTGATATTTATGCAAGTGGTTCTCTTTTCTCCAAAGGTATCTAATTTTCCTGTAGGCAATATCTATCTTACCGCTCGTGAGATAAGCATCTACATCCTTACATTTGTCCTCTAGCCATCCACGCTTAGCCATTTTGCACTTTCTGTCGATCTCATTTTTGCCTACTTCATTTACTGCATTTTTGTATTTTCTCCTTTCATCAATTAAATTCAGTATCTTCTCTGTTACCCAAGGATTTCTGCTAGCCCTTGTCTGTTTACCTGCTTGATCCTCTGCAGCCTTCACTATTTCATTCGTCAAAGCTGCCCATTCTTCTTCTACTGTATTCCTCTCCCACATTCCTGTCAATTGTTACCCTTATGCTCTCCCTGAAACTCTGTACAACGTCTGGTTCTTTCAGTTTATCCAGGTCCCATCTCCTTAAATTCCCACCTTTTTGCAGTTTCTTCAGTTTTAATCTACAGTTCATAACCAATAGATTGTGGTCAGAGTCCACATCTGCCCCTGGAAATGTCTTACAATTTAAAACCTGGTTTCTAAATATCTGTCTTACCATTATATAATCTATCTGAAACCTGTCAGTATCTTCAGGCTTCTTCCATGTATACAACCTTCTTTTACGATTCTTGAACCGGGTGTTAACTATGATTAAGTTGTGCTCTTTGTAAAATTCCACCAGGCGGCTTCCTCTTTCATTTCTTACCCCCAATCCATATTTACCTACTACGTTTCCTTCTCTCCCTTTTCCTACTATCGAATTCCAGTCACCATCACTATTAAATTTTCGTCTCCCTTCACTATCTCAGTAATTTCTTTTATTTCATTATACATTTCTTCAATTTATTCGTCATCTGCAGAGCTAGTTGGCATATAGACTTGTACTACTGTAGTAGGCGTGGGCTTCGTGTCTATCTTGGCCACAACAATGCGTTCACTATGTTGTTTTTGGTACCTTACCCGCACTCCTGTTTTTTTTATTCATTATTAAACCTACTCCTGCATTACCCCTATTTGAGTTTGTATTTATAACCCTGTATTCACCTGACCAAAAGTCTTGTTTCTCCTGCCACAAAACTTAGCTAATTCCGACTATATCTAACTTTAACCTATCAATTTCCCTTTTTAAATTTTCTAACCTACCTGCCCGATTAAGGGATCTGACATTCCACGCTGCGATCCGTAGAAGGCCAGTTTTCTTTCTCCTGATAACGACGTCCTGCGTAGTCCCTGCCCGGTGATCCGAATAGGGGACTATTTTTCATCCGGAATATTTTACCCAAGACGACGCCATCATCATTTAATCATACAGTAAAGCTGCATCCCCTCGGGAAAAATTGCGGCTGTAGTTTCCCCTTGCTTTCAGCCGTTCCCAGTGCCAGCACAGCAAGGCCGTTTTGGTTAGTGTTACAAGGCCAGATCAGTCAATCATTCAGATTGTTGCCCCTGCAACTATTGAAAAGGCTGCTGCCCCTCTTCAGTAGCCACACGTTTGTCTGGCCTCTCAACAGATACCCCTCCGTTGTGGTTGCACCTACAATACGGCTATCTGTGTCGTTGAGGCACGCAAGCCTCCCCACCAACGGCAAGGTCCATGGTTCATGGGGGATCTTCACATACATACACACACACACACACACACACACACACACACACATATATATATATATATATATATATATATATATATATATATATATATATATATATATATATATATATATAGTTTTCACACCGCAGGACTTGGTGTCACTTCATGAAAAACCTCCAGACATTCATTTAACAGCAATTATGTGCTATTCTCTGCCCCTCCTCACATCATTCACTAGCGACAGTTTCACGATAACCGCACTTCTCTAAGACACGGCAACTCTCCGTTCCCTTTAGAATCCGGCAGAGCCTCGACGGATATAAAAGTTATTGAAACTTTTCTGGAAGATTAAAACTGTGTGCCGGACCTAGACTCGATCTCGGGATCTTTGCCTTTCGCGGGCAAGTTTGGAAAGTAGAAGACGAGCTACTGGCGGAAGTACAGCTGTGAGGACGGAGCGTGAGTCGTGCTTGGGTAGCTCAGCTGGTAGAGCACTTGCCCGAGAAATGCAAAGGTCCCGACTTCGAGTCTTAGTCCGGCACACAGTTTTAATCTGCCAGGAAAGTTTCATAACAGCGCACACTCCGCCGCAGAGTGAAAATCTCATTCATAAAAGTTATTGTTGAAGCATGCCAAATGTAGCTGCTATTAGCTTAAATATTAATATGGTAAGGATTCATAACCCGACTACTTGCTTACGGGGCCCAAGGGCTGGCTGCTGACCGGTAAAGGTGTGTAATATGAATTTCGATAGCCGGCCGCGGTGGTCTCGCGGTTCTAGGCGCGCAGTTCGGAACCGCGCGACTGCTACGGTCGCAGGTTCGAATCCTGCCTCGGGCATGGATGTGTGTGATGTCCTTAGGTTAGTTAGGTTTAAGTAGTTCAACGTTCTAGGGGACTGATGACCACAGCTGTTAAGTCCCATAGTGCTCAGAGGCATTTTTGAATTTCGATACAGTGTCTACACCATCGTTTCTCAAACTGGGGTAGCTATCCTTAAAGAGGTCGCGCTGATATTAAAATGGGTTCGTGAAATAGATTGAGATTAATGAAATAATTTTATGAGATTAAATCATTTATTATAAACATTTTGCTTACGATATGTACACATGTAAATAAAAGACATTAAAGTCAGAGTTGCATTTGATTTTCATTTAAAAGTTTCCCCATACTATAACATGGATCTATGTTAAAAACACAGAAACAAACTGTTTTCCAGTGATAAAAAGATGATTCCTGTATTTAGTTTTCAGCACAGGCAATGACGAACAATCCTTTTCACAGAAATAAGACATGGCGAAAGGGATTAGTACTATCAACACTTCTTTGAACAAATTTCCAAATTCATTTCGACGAGTAAGCTAAAACGTGTTTCAATCTTTGGCTGTAAATTGCAGTTGTAGCGCTTTGTCGGTAGACGTTTCGATAAGCTGGTCGGAATTCTCAACTGGTAACATAGTAGCAGTAATAATGTTTATACTAAACAGATTCAGGACTCATCTCTTCGAGAAAATATTTTTATATTCTGCAAAATACTCGTTTAAGTGTCTTTTTAGCTCACGCAAATGCATCTTCATGCTGTCCAAACCATGGTGAATAACAGTGTCTCGTTCATTCAGATTGTTCTCAGTGTAATCCGAAGTGAGTGGGAACATATCAAAATTTTTGGTCCGAAGGCAAATAACCAGACATTAAGCTTCTCAATGAAAGCATGCACTTTGTCATTCGTTAAGAAAATATCTCTATCGCGTTGTTGTAAATTCATATTCAAGTTTTTTTAAATGCGAAAACACAGCAGCTCAGTAAGCCAACAACAAGGTACAGTCAATATTCTGTAAAAACAATGAGAAAGACGTTAGTTTATCCTGGAGAAATATTATTAACTCATCTCGCAAATCCAATGCCGGCGTGAAAACTTCCCTCGCGATTACCATCTAACTTCTGTGTGGAAAATAACAGATTCTTTACTTTTGGTCATTTCATAGCACAGTCTGGCAAACAGCCTGTTTCGTGACGGTCAGATTTTGATAAAGTTAATCATTTTTACAGCTTCATAAAAAATTTGACTGAGATTTTCCGGCAGTTTTTTGTGACAAGAGCATGCCTGTGAAGGAAGCACACGTCCATTCCGCCCTTAATAGAAAACGATCTTTTAATATTTTCACTAAACCACCAATCCTCCCAGTTATAACCTTTTCACCACCTCTACAATCTACAATAAATTTTGTCCAATCTCTGTTAGTAGATTTTCCAGTAGCTTCATGAAGAACATCAAAAACGCAATGTCCTCTTGCATGACTCGGTACGGTTTTGTAAGAAAAGTATTTTCCTAGAAAATTGAAGGTGGAGGGGGAGGGAGAAAGGAAAGGAACTATTGTTATCAGGTGGATCCGGACTCTATGTAGAATCAGCGGCGACGAGTGAAAATGTGTACCTGACGAGGACTCGATCCCAGGATACCCTGCTTCACTTGACAGTTGCATAAACTATTACGCCATCAGAACACAGTGTTTATCACAGATTCGCGGACTGTCTCGCCGCGCTCCCAAGTCAGCTCATATTCCTATCTATAGCCACCTAACCGCAATCCCATCCAAGTCATCCATTCTCGCTAATTATAGATTCCCGTTGGAGGCAGAGCGTAAATGTGCACCTGCCCTGAGGGTTATGGATTCATTGCTCATCAAAGTGAATCAGTTATATGAATGCGTGGTGTCTGCTCTTGGGACATGTCGAAAAGTGTAGTGTTGGCATAAGAGCCAACACTGTGTTGCCAGAGGAGGCCGAAATGCACGCTTTTAAGCTCACGCAGACTGGCGCGAGGTCTGGAACAGTTAAGGGAATTAATAGTAGCAAATAAAGTACGTAGTTGATGTAATACTTAACTTTAATCCACAATTGGTGAACATTGGTCTGACGGTACGGGCATCACAATATATATAGCAAAGGATTATGGCGCCTTGTTAGGTCGTAGCAAATGACGTAACTGAAGGCTAACTACCGTCTTGGCAAATGAGAGCGTAATTGTCAGTGAACCTTTCCTAGCAAAGTCGGCTGTACAACTGGGGCGAGTGCTAGGACGTCTCTCTAGACCTGCCGTGTGGTGGCGCTCGGTCTGCAATTACTGACGGTGGCGACACGCGGGTCCGACGTATACTAACGGACCGCGGCTGATTTAAAGGCTACCACCTAGCAAGTGTGGTGTCTGGCGGTGAAACCACATTCCTCCCCCGCAAATCGGCGAACGATAGTGTTATAAGGCTTCCGCCCGCCGCGGGGAGGACCCCATGTTGACGTATGCGACGAGGTGGGGAGCCTGACAACAGGCGAGGCTGTGCCACCCGCACCCTGCCATTCGGTCCGAGGGGAGCTAGGAAACGCCTGAAAACCTAGTCCAGGGTACACGCCAACATGCGGTGTATGCGCCCTTAAAGAGACAGGAGGGGCCGAAGATTCGACCTCCATCGGGGCGGGGCAGCCGACGGGCGAAGACGACATCTGGTCCGGAGCGGGCAAGAGGTCCATGTCGGAGGACAGCTAGTCACGGGAAGCTATCGGCGGCGCGTGACCCAGGGAGGCGCTTGGCGGCTGCAGTGAAGCGTCCACTGCGGGCGGCGCCGGCGGGAGAACAGGCGGCGGCGGCGGCGCGTCGCCACGGGGCAAAATGGAAGGCAGCGTCGGTAACACCTGGGGATGAGGCGAGACAGTAGATGGGTCCCCAGGGCGCTGACCGGACCGCACCGTCGCTGAAAGCAGACGGGGAGCGGCAGAACCCGTGCGACGACAGAGGCGCAGCTGATTGAGATGCCGACGCACCTCACCAGAGGCCCCCAAAACCAAATACATAGCGCGGCCGAGGCAGCGAAGAATGCGCCCTACGAGCCAACGCCATGAACCCCGATAGTTGCGATAGTATTCAACGTCGCCTGGAGCAAAAGCAGGCATCTGCCGCTGCACAGGAACCTGATGCGGCGGATGCAGCAAAGACATCAAGGTTCGATGAGGACGGCCGTGGAGCAACTCAGCCGGCGAGCGACCATCTCGGGGCTGAGAGCGATACGAAGACAAAAAGAGCAACAACGCGTCCTCCCGAGAATGTGTCTCTTTCAACTTCAACATCTGGGACTTGAAAGTCCGGACCAATCGTTCAGCGGCACCGTTTGACTGAGGCGAAAACGGCGCGGATGTCAGATGTTGAATACCATTGGCCTCGCAGAATGACTGAAATTCTGCGGTCATGAATTGTGGGCCATTGTCGGAAACAATAGTCTGTGGAAGACCTTCAATGCAAAAGATAGCGGATAACGCTTGGATGCTGGCTGAAGACGTCGTGGAAGACATCCTGACAACAAGAGGAAAATTACTGAAGGAATCGACCACAACCAACCATCGAGCATTCCAGAAGGGACCAGCAAAATCGATGTGTAAGCGTTGCCAAGGGGAAGTGGCTTGTGGCCATGCAAAGAATTTCCGCGGTGGTGCGGATTGTTGTTCGGCACACGCCATGCAAGAAGTGCACATATTCGTAATCGCAGCATCGATTCCGAACCAAGTACAGTGCTGAGGAGCAAGTTGTTTCGTTCGCACTATACCCCACTGTCCTTGGTGGAGAAGCCGTACGACAGAGAACTGTAACGAACGTGGGACCACGACCCGGGACTGATCATTATCAGAACGCGACAGCAAAACACCACGTCGAACAAAAAGTCTCTCCTTGTGAGCAAAAAATCGGCGAACCAACGGATCCTCGATCCGTGACTTTAACAAGGGCCATTGCGTAGCAACAAAACGCAAAACGGTAGCAAGGACAGGGTCAGCAGCTGTGGCTGTAGCTACACGACGAAAATCAATCGGAAACGATTCGACCACGTCATCGGTTTCCGCATCAATGAACATGCAAGCAAGTTCGGAAGAATCGAATGCTTTATCGTCAGCAACAGGCAAACCGGACAACGCATCGGCATTTCCGTGCTTAGCAGTGGACCGATACAAGATATCGTAGCGGTACTGCGAGAGGAAAATAGACCAGCGAATGAATTTCTGCGCTGTACGGGGAGGTACAGGCTTGTTCGGATGAAAAAGCGATGTCAAAGGTTTGTGGTCTGTGATGATGGTAAAGTGACGACGAAATCGTGAAACTTAGTAACACCAAATACGAGAGCCAAGGCTTCTTTCTCTATCTGTGAATAATTTCTATGCGCAGACGAGAGCAATTTGGACGCAAAGGCAATAGGGCGATCACGCGTACCATCTTTGTGCGCAAGCACAGCACCGATCCCGAAATCCGGTGCATCTACCATCAACAAAAGGGGTTTCTGGGGATCGAATGGCGTAAGGCAAGTATTTGAAAGCAACGCCGATTTCAACTGGCGAAAGGCGCGTTCGCATTCCGTCGTCCAGACAAACGGAACACCTTTACGGCGTAAGCGATGAAGCGGAGCTGAAATGAAAGAGGCATTGCGCACATAGCGATGGTAGTAATTTATTTTACCCAGCACACTCTGTAGCTGCGCCGGCCGCGGTGGTCTAGCGGAACCGCGCGACTGCTACGGTCGCAGGTTCGAATCCTGCCTCGGGCATGGATGTGTGTGATGTCCTTAGGTTAGTTAGGTTTAAGTAGTTCTAAGTTCTAGGGGATTGATGACCACAGATGTTAAGTCCCATAGTGCTCAGAGCCATTTGAACCATCTGTAGCTGCCTCAAATTCTGCGGCGAAGGCAAGTCTTGTATGGCACAGAGGTGCTCTGGACTAGGAGGTATGGCGTGGGCATTGATTACATGTCCCAGATATGGTAAATCACGAGCAAAAAACCCACATTTGTTCTTCTGCAAGCGAAGACCATTTTGGCACAAGACCTGAAATAATGTCCTGAGATTGGCTAAATGTTCTCCTTCCGTCTTTCCGGAGATCACAATACCGTCCAGATGGTTCGCTGCAGTAGGGACCGACGCACAAACAGTTTGCAGATATTGCTGAAACAATGCACGGGCGGATGCACAGCCGAATGGTAGTCTTTTGAATCGATACAAACCAAGATGCGTGTTAACCACCAAAACGCGCTGGGATTCTCCGTCCACTGGCATTTGCAAGTACGCATCTGCTAGGTCCAAATTCGAAAAATATTTACCCGGGCACAGTTTGTCAAAAAGATCTTCCAGGCGGGGTAAAGGAAAAGTTGCAATCACTAGTTGTGGATTCACTGTAGCTTTGAAGTCCACACGAAGTCTCAGTTTTCCGGAAGGTTTCGGCAAAATTACTAAGGGTGATGCCCAGAGAGAAGCCTGCACACGTTCAATCACACCTTGTGGTTCCAATTCGTGTAATGTTCTTGCGACCTCATTACGTAATGTGTGGGGATCATTGCGCGCTCTGAAAAATTTCAGTTGCGCGTTTACTTTCAGTTCCAGATGTGCTTAATAGTTCGTAGCGCAACCAAGGCCCGGTGCAAAAATGTCTGCAAATTCTTCACATAGACTAGAAACACTGGCTGAAGGCACAGTCTGGTTCACTGATAGGACCTGATTTACTATAGACAAGTTAAACAACTGAAATAAATCTAAACCAAACAAGTTCACTGCAGAAGAAGAACGAAGTATGTAAAATGACACAAGTTTTGTGTGTCCCTTGTTTGTGGCAAGAAGGCTGCACTGTCCTAACACGGGGATATTCTGACTGAAATAACTATTTAACTTAACATTTGCGGCACGCAACGCAGGTGTGCCCAGTTGTTTGTACGTCTCTTTATTGATCAATGAAACTGCAGCTCCGGTATAGAGCTGGAAAGGGATCACGTTGCCATTAATGTCCAAGTCTACAAAATGTTTATTGTCCTGCTGACGACAAGAGCGACTGTCTCATGCAACGTAAACCGACACTGGGACAGAATCACATGTGAGCCTGAGTATTCTTGGTTCGATTCCGATTACAGTGTGAAGCAAAGGGCCTGGAATGGTTGTGTGTGTCCGATCGGAGCTTTTTCTGGCAAACACTCTGAACATGTCCTTTTTTATTACAGAAAAAGCAAATAACTTGGCGTGATGGGCAATTCTCACGCGAATGTCTAGTAGCACACCGCGGGCATGATTTCACTGCATTTGCTTGCTGGCGTGGCACACGTAGCGAAGAGCATGCCGGCAGCCGTGCGGATGGGCGCGAGGGCTGTTTACTGTCCCGTGCGGCTTGCTCAGCGGGCCGGTTAACGTGACACACGGCTGGCGAAGTTGCAAATGATTCCTGAGCAAAGTCAAGTGTGTCTTGCCGATCCAATATGTCCATCACTTGTTGAAGGGAGGGATTGACTAGTTTCAAAATCAGTTCTCTTATACGAACATCAGAAGCGTTCTGTGCAATTGCATCACACTCCATAGTATCTGAATAAGGGAGCCACATTCACGCTCAAAAGCACAATCCCTAGTAAGACCTTGCAAGGTTGCAAGCCACTCCCTACTAGTCTGACCGGCCGTACGTTTTGTACGAAAGAACATACACCTTTTTGCAACGACATTGACTGATTCCTTGAAATATGCATCTAATGCAGACAAAATTTCGTCGTAGGACAGAGTTGCTACGTCGCGTCGGGGAAATAATTTCACTATCACTCGGTCCGTCGGGACACCAAGACACGGCAACAAAAAAGGCTGCCTCTCGTTACCTTGAATTCTGTAGGCTAACTATCGTCTCGGCAAATGAGAGCGTAATTGTCAGTGAACCTTTCCTAGCAAAGTCGGCTGTACAACTGGGACGAGTGCTAGGACGTCTCTCTAGACCTGCCGTGTGGTGGCGCTCGGTCTGCAATTACTGACAGTGGCGACACGCGGGTCCGACGTATACTAACGGACCGCGGCCGATTTAAAGGCTACCACCTAGCAAGTGTGGTGTCCGGCGGTGACACCACAAAGAGAACACCCACCATGCTTTCATTTAACATTTTCTTTGATTTATGTGTCCCTATGACATTAATACCTCACCAAACATTAACAACTGAGCCATGTTTGATACATCTCTTGATTAATGAAACTGAATATTAAAAAATTCATTTGAAATCACTTGTCGAATTATCTTATAGCGAACATGGTCAGCTATGGTCAGCGACTGGCTTTGGTAATCTCTCTTTAGAAAGAGTTTTTTTCCAATTTTTTGCTTCTTTTAAGCCTATCAAAACACTGGCCATGTAAATTGCAGCAGGCAAAATGTTTACGGCGATTGTACCGGGTGATCAAAAAGTCAGTATAAATTTGGAAACTTAATAAACCACGGAATAATGTAGACAGAGAGGTAAAAATTGACACACATGCTTGGAATGACATGAGGACCGAGCGAGGTGGCGCAGTGGTTAGCACACTGGACTCGCATTCGGGAGGACGACGGTTCAATCCCGCGTCCGGCCATCCTGATTTAGGTTTTCCGTGATTTCCCTAAATCGCTCCAGGCAAATGCTGGGATGGTTCCTCTGAAAGGGCATGGCCAACTTCCTTCCCTGTCCTTCCCTAATCCGATGAGACCGATGACCTCGCTGTTTGGTCTCTTCCCCCAAAAAACCAACCAACCAATGACATAGGGATTTAGTAGAACCAAAATGCAGGATGGCGCTCCACCCCATATTGCTAGACGCGAGAAAGACCTCTTGCGCGTCGTTTGGTGATGATCGTGTGCTCAGCCGCCACTTTCGTCATGCTTGGCCTCTCAGGTCCCCAGACCTCAGTCCGTGCGATTATTGGCTTTGGGGTTACCTCAAGTCGCAAGTGTATCGTGATCGACTCACATCTCTAGGAATGCTGAAAGACAACATCCGACACCAATGCCTCACCATAAGTCCGGACATGCTTTACAGTGCTGTTCACAACATTATTCCTCGACTACAGCTATTGTTGAGGAATGATGGTGGACCTATTGAGCATTTCCTGTAAAGAACAACATCTTTGCTTTGTCTTACTTTCTTATGCTAATTATTGCTATTCTGATCAGATGAAGCGCCGTCTGTCGGACATTTTTTGAACTTCTGTATTTTTGTGGTTCTAATAAAACCCCATGTCATTCCAAGCATGTGTGTCAATTTGTATCTTTCTAGCTGCATTACTCCGTGATTTATTCCGTTTTCAAATTTATACTGATTTTTTGATCACCCAGTATATGGTTTGTACATATTATCTACTGTTACTGCTACGAGCCAAGATACATTTTTACCAGTGTGGGTTGACTTGGGAGTGTTATAGGCCCTTTGCTGTTTCTCATCTATATAAACGATTTGGGAGACAATCTGAGTAGCCGCCTTAGGTTGTTTGCAGAAGACGCTGCCGTTTATCGACTAACAAAGTCATTAGAAGATCAGAAGCACATTAAGCCTTAATGATGTTGGTTGCGGTTTAACTGGTGACAGATCAACACTGATGACAGCTTCCCCTAGCCTGAATGTCTTCCTGCTCCTTCTCGCTAAGTACTGCTACAGGTCGTCAAAGATCAAGTGTGGAATGACGCTGATACAGAAAGTCTGGCAGCAGGCTATGCTTTAGCTCTCACATGCGCCAGTCACCATTTCTACCCATCGCTAAACATGAATGCCTCCAATTCAAAATTCACCGCTATCAACTCCAATTTTCATATACTGTTATCCCCCACCCCACACACTACGTCTGCCGAGGTGACCGACAAATGCACTCCATTTTCCAGCAGAAACTTGTACTTTATCCCGTTACACTCACTGCGGTACATTCATATTAACAGCATTTACATTTGCTGGGAACGCCTTATGACGGTTCTGGGGTTCCCTTTTGAGATTGATGGGTGCTTATTATCACCCAGACCAGCCCCACCATCATTACCCTAATACAGGTGCTGGTTCATACCACTTCTACTCTCACTCCCATAAAACACCTGGTAGCCCATACCACCACTCGCGTTCCGTGGCTGACAGCATTGCCTTTGAGCATGCCACGCGCCCGTAGTTAAAGCACTTGATATTCATTGCAAACACATTTCGTCGCTTTCTTACCTCTGTGGCAACATCGGTCTCTTAAAATTTCTTTGCTCGTCTATTGCATGGGTTCCTAGACGCACCAGTGCGCACTCTCACAGGCATTTCCGGTGCTAAACCGTTCAGGAAAGCGCCGAGTGCCCTCAGATCGGATTCCTGTAACAACACCTTGTCTGCCTCATTACTTTGCGTCAGTTCATACGTATGCACATTAATTTTTCTAATCCGGTCGACAATATACCTTGTGGCCCTCTTGGAAATTACACCCAACTGCTACGGGAAAAACCGCGCACTATTCTCCTTGTTATATCTTAGCACTAATACTTGCCTAAGCTGCTCAAACGTTTCCTTATTCTCTCGTGCCTCTGTGGATAATACAAAGGACTTCGCTTCTTCAGTTACAAATGTTTGTCTCCTATGTCACCTGATGACATGAGATCCTCCACAAACGATGACACATCCTCAGACCGACCAGAAAAGCTAGTAGCGAGGTTTGAAATAGTCTGATTTCACCTACACTCTGCGATTTGAGTAGGATCTCGTTTTCCGTCTCCGACATTTTGCTAGTCACAAACGTATTCTCTGCTCTCAAAATGTACTAACTGATCAGTTGAGCCGGCCGGGGTGGCCGAGCGGTTCTAGGCGCCACAGTCTGGAGCCGCGCGACCGCTACGTTCGCAGGTTCGACTCCTGCCTCGGGCATGGATGTGTGTGATGTCCTTAGGTTAGTTAGGTTTAAGTAATTCTAAGTTCTAGGGGACTGATGACCTCAGAAGTTAAGTCCCATAGTGCTCAGAACCATTTGATCAGTTGATGACTGTATCTTCCTCACTGATAACACGTTCTCTCTGCTTTCGTCATTGCCTCACCCTTACGAATTCCGCAATAACAACCGAACAACAGAGAGAAATGAACACTGCTTAGTTACTAACATTACCACATTTATTTCTTAGGTCTACTCATGAGCCATCTGGACTCCCTGCATTGCCTCACCACGTGGCCGAAACAATGTGAAACGAACAGTTGCCACATATTCGGCACAAGGAGCCGAATGTCCAAGAAAATTACCCTATGCGCATTGCATGCACTCTAAACGACGATACTTACAATCTTCCTTAAGCAAGGAAGCATGCACCAGTTCCTGTGGCCTCACAAATTTAATTTTGCAGTTCCGATGACTATTGCAGTTACGATGACTCTTTATCCCATGATTGCCACAGAAACCCAATTAATAGTCTCACTCACCCTACAATAAAGATACCATAGGCTGTAGTTCGGACGCTATACTGTGGGCGCACGTACACCCTCTGCTTTCCACTGGTGATGACTTCAGCTCCCCTGACACCTCTCAGTAGGAAGGACACTTATTTCTTGCGTCGCTCTGGAGGGGTGAACAGTGGAGAAATGGTCAAGTGGAGCGCTGAGACTGACCAGAGTTCAAGAGAAATATTTTGTTATGTTTCAGTTACACATTCCGTTGCTTAAAATGCAATGCAGACGCACCCTGCTCTGGTGCGACAGGCCAGAAATGGCTGGCAGGTGGCTGGCTTCCGCCCAGCAGAGATGTAGTTCCATCAGCACCCTGTCATCAGGTCAAGGCACTGACGTCAACAGCGCCCTCGTTCTTGTGCTGCGACTGCGTGTGGCTGCAGAGCACGCCAACCTATGCGACTCAGGCCAGACTCGATACCCCCACGCGACGCAGTGACGAGGAAAGACTGCCATGCACGGGGCACAACCAGCTGCACCCCGGCAGGAGTCTGCTAATGGCAGGTGTCAACGGCAGGGCGGTGGCGCTGTGGAACCATGTCCCACAGGCAGCAGCCCAGACCCAGTCTCGAACCCACAACTGCAGCTGGTGGAGCCCAGTCTCCACATTGTCTAGCATTGCCCTGACGCAACAGTGGTTACCTGGCCCCGAATGAATTTTCCTCAAAATTCGTAGTAATTTATATGGTTGTGGTGCACATTTGTTGTACACTACTGGCCATTAAAGTTGCTACACCAAGAAGAAATGCAGATGATAAACGGGTATTCATTGGACAAATATATCATACTAGAACATTTCCACGAAATTTGGGTGCATAGATCCTGAGAAATCCGTACCCAGAACAACCACTTCCGGCCGTAATAACAGATGGCGTGTACAGGTACAGCTGCCCATGCAGTTTCAACACGATACCACAGTTCATCAAGAGTAGTAACTGGAGTATTATGACGAGCCAGTTGCTCGGTCACCATTGACCAGACGCTTTCAATTGGAGATATGTGGAGAATGTGCGGGCCAGGGGAACAGTCGAACATTTTCTCTATACAGAAAGGCCTGTACAGGACCTACAACGTGCGGTCGTGCGTTATCCTGCTGAAATATGGGGTTTCGCAGGGATCGAATGAAGGGTAGAGCCACGGATCGTAACACATCTGAAATGTAACGTCCACTGTTCAAACTGCCGTAAATGCGCACAAGAGGTGACCGAGACGTGTAACCAATGGCACCCCATACCAACACGCCAGGCGATACGCCAGTACGACATGACGAATACATCCTACCAATGTGCGTTCACCGCGATGTCACCAAAAACTGATGCGACCATCATGATGCTGTAAATAGAACCTGGATTCATCCGAAAAAATGACGTTTTGCCTTTCGTGCACCCACGTTCGTCGTTGAGTACACCTCCGCAGTCGCTCCTGTCTGTGATGCAGCGTCAAGGGTAACCGCAGCCATGTTATCCGAGCTGATAGTCCACGCTGCTGCGAACGTCGTCGAACTGTTCGTGCAGATGGTTGTTGTCTTGCAAACATCCCCATCTGTTGACTCAGGGATCGATACGTGTCTGCGCGATCCGTTACAGCCATGCGGATAAGATGCCTGCCATCTCGACTGCTAGTGATACCAGGCCTTTACAACACGGCGTTCCGTATTACCCTCCTGAACCCACCGATTCCATATTCTGCTAACAGTCATTGGATCCCGACCAACGCGAGCAGCAATGTCGCGATACGATAAACCGCAATCGCGATAGGCTACAATCCGACCTTTATCAAAGTCGGAAACGTGATGGTACGCATTTCTGCTCCTTTCACGAGGCATCACAAAAACGTTTCACCAAGCAACGTCAGTCAACTGCTGTTTGTGTATGAGAAAAAGGTTGGAAACTTTCCTGATGTCAGCACGTTGTAGGTGTCGCCACCGGCGCCAACCTTGTGTGAATGCTTTGAGAAGCTAATCATTTGCATATCACAACATCTTCTGCCTGTCGGTTAAATTTCGCTTCTGTAACACGTCACCTTCGTCGTGTAGCAATTTTAATGACCAGTAGTGTACTAATGTAGCTCGTAACGTCTTCCCCGCTCTTGTGCTGTGACACCGTCCCGCCCACTCCTGCTAATATGGCTGCGTGGTCCACGTTTCACCGAGCATGGCTAATCTGTGTCTCAGTCCTTCTGCCTGCATGTTTATATACCCTAGATGTCTTTACACAGCCCTTACCACTCAGCGGTAGCCAAAGCTTCACAGTGTCTTTCTTACAAATTCACATACATGACGTTCCACCAGTTTCAGGCGGCATGACAGGGTGGGGATGAGCGGCTAACGAAAACGCGAGATACATCTGAAAATATCTTACGTTAATGACCATGCGGGTTCCAAGCTGATGCTCTTGAATTATGCCGAACAGATCTCCATGCCGTGTTGTATTAGCTCTTGCAAAGTTGTAACAAATCGCCCTCTGCTCATAAAACTTGATGTACCCAGGGCACGATATCGTTTTTCTTATATGCTTGGCAAAAGTTTAATTAGTAACCAATTCGTCACTGTAAAAAATATGAGTAGCTGCTAATTGGTCACTAAATATTTCGGCTTTGGCTTTATATATACTCACTAGCGAACCTGGCTATGCTTCACAATTGTGAAATCTCTGTGGGAATTCGATATAGGCAACTTTGTAATGTAGGGTGCCTTTGTGAATTGTGTCAGGATGCAGACTTTGGCTCCTCGTTGTGACTTAGCCCACTTTGAGGGTATGGAATTCGGAATTATGATAAATCGTAGAGAATACGAAAGAAAAATAAGCCTTTGTTCTTGTTTTTATTACTTTTAAGGTATTTTCTAATGTTCCTACACAATGCAAGTAAAAAGCTCCTGAATATACAACATTTTCTGTTTGTTAGATACCGGTATCTGAGCTACCAGTTCGTGAAAGAGCAAAATACAACTGTCCATGCCAAAAACTTAGCTAATGGATTAATGCTTCGCTGTCGTAGTTAAAACTGATTTCAAGGAACAAAAAGCATCACTTCTTCGCAAAACATCTATGCTAATACGTTTTTCAATATATTATTGAGGATACAAATGTTGTTTAAAAAGAGATGTAGCCTTTGTCGTAATAGAATATAGCTTCACGTTTTGAAATACTGAGTGAAAAGAGGTAGTCAAAGATTACATACAATTCACTCAGTAAAAATACTATTATCATTAATCAATTCTAGTCTATATGATTGTCCGACTAAGATCCTTGTTCATTTTTACTGCAAACGAAACCGTGATTCACTTAAATCGAATGGGTATATCGGTTAGTATTATTGGTGTACAATGTATGAGATAGACGTCTACAGCTGCTGGATCTGAGAGAATAGAAACTTCGAAGATTTTAATTCACGTAATTTTAATCTACGAACAGGTAGTATTACAAAGTTTCGGCCAAAATACATTACGTTGTAGTAATAATCCTATGCCTTTACTTCATAAATACAACTTTTATAACGTATAGATTCTCTATTGAAACGAACTGCGAACATTTTTTAATACCAAAGAGTTATCATGTGTGAATACTTTTGCAATTCGATTTGTTCTTTTTATGCTTTTAACAGCGGCATTCGCAAACAACCCAAAAGGCCTGCTGAGATTGTCTCCTAAATCGTTATCCAATGTATATAAGCCCAACGGGAAAAAAGTAGTGAACGCAGTGTGCACGTACAGAATAATCGTTAAGACTTTGTGATGTCACCGCCAGACACCACACTTGCTAGGTGGTAGCCTTTAAATCGGCCGCGGTCCGGTAGTATACGTCGGACCCGCGTGTCGCCACTATCAGTGATTGCAGACCGAGCGCCGCCACACGGCAGGTCTAGAGAGACTTCCTAGCACTCGACCCAGTTGTACAACCGACTTTGCTAGCGATGGTTCACTGGAAAAATACGCTCTCATTTTCCGAGACGATAGTTAGCATAGCCTTCAGCTACGTCATTTGCTACGACCTAGCAAGGCGCCATTATTCAGTTACTATTGATATTGTAAATAATGTACAGACAAGAGCTACGTTCAAGATTAATGGATTAAAGTTAATTATTCCACCAGTTACCTCCTTTTTTTCTAATTTCTAATATCCTTGTCCTGTTCCAGACCTCACGCCAGCCTGCGTGAGCTAAACGCGTGCCTTTCGGGTTCCTCTCAATTTAGTGGGTTGGTCTCCTGCCAATCCACAACAGACTTCACGGATGGCGCAGCATCGTACTGCTTCTACGTGGGCGTAATAAAGTAGCGATCAATAACATATTGTGTTTCAAGCGGGAATTGTTTGTAAAAATGGGTAAATGTAATGACGTTTCAGAGTGGCAGAATTGGGGCAGTCGAATTTGGCCGTGCTCATAGTGTGTGAAATTGCTGGATTTGTTTCGCGGTGGACATTCAGCGTGTCTATTGTCGTATCGGCCGCCGCACAGCAGCCGTCAACTCGGTGCGACGTGCTACAACACGCGCGGCTCACAGAGAGTACCGCTGGCGCCGCACACGATGTCAACAACTGGCGCCAGTGAACGCGTCGTCGCGGGGTTAGCGGCAGCGTACACACCACTATCGATACGGATTACACTGGCGGCGCTGCCCTTGCCACCAGAGTGAGCAGCCGTATAGGGGCACCATCTACCAACACTCTGATTGGCCGGACCTGCGGACTTAAGCGAGCTCCCTGAGCCCGTTTAACCAGTTCAATCTTCGCCGATGACTGTGTTACTACCTGGCTGCTGGATTCACGACGACCGAACCGAACTGTGGCCTCCCTGGCTGGAAACTTGCGACGCGTCGGTATCGACTGGTTGGCAGTGGTTTGGAATTGTATTCTCTTCTAGTGACTCTGATTTCTCCTTGGCGCTACAGCCAGCGAAGTGTTCTGTAGTCGAACTTAAGTTTTGTTTTGAGTGACAGAAGGTCAAATAAATTTCGTTATCACGGAATATTTGTTGTGTTATAGTGCGGACATAACACAACATCTACAAACACTGGTGTAACACACGTGGCGACGAAATAAGACGTCAGAATTGTGGTCCGAAAAAGATCCTGACTGAGAGGAACTGGAGACGCGTTTCACGCTTGTTGATTAAAATACACTCATAGATAGACAGGAATTGCTGCAGGCAGTGGACGAAGTTCTGTCCCAGTCAACGAGGAAACAATACGACGGGAACTGTAAGCAACGAACACTTGCTGTCAGTCAGCTCGTAAGCGGCCATTGTTCAGAAAGGCACAAAAGATGCAATATGCTAAAATCATCGAACGTGAACAGTAGGTCACTTTTGGAACGTGGTTTGACGACTCACGTTCTTGGCTATTTTCAAATGACGCCAATGAGGCCAAAATGAATCATTTCATCCTGAATGCGTGTCAGGTCAGCTCAGCCGGAGGATGGTCTGTATTGTTTTGGGGATTTTTCTTTATCGTGAATTGGGCCCGCTCACTCAGGTGACCACTAACATGAACCAGCGTGTTTATTTAAACTTTCTGAATGAATAGGTGTTACCCTTCAGTCAACATTTGATATGTGATTGGTGTTCTGAAGACTCTCTCAACCTATTATATCTCGACTGTCCTGCAAAGTCACCTGACAAACCACACAGAAAATCTGTCGGACATGTAAATAGGTAACAATAGACAAAATGTCGATATCAGCATCCCCACCATTTTGAGCAATTGTGCGATCAAATCCTCTGCGCATGACTTAACTTGGGTGCGACGTACTTTAACAACACTGTGGACTCACTTCCTAAACGAATCCAGGCGGTCATGAAGCCTAGGGGCGGGATTACACTGTATTTAATGGTACTTGTAATGACTTGACTAGGCTTGATTAATTTTTTGTCCGGTGTACTTGGACTAGAAACTGCAGAGGGCCTGTAACACTTCCTTGAAGAGCCACAGGTATCAGTTCCGTTTCACTCGATGAATTCCCATTCATTACTAAGAACTGCAACCTTTATGACGGGAAATCACGAATTCAGTCGCACAACGAAGACAACACTTCATATGCACGCATGTCCATCTTCTCAAATACGGTCTCACAATATCTATCCTGCCACTGAATGTGTCAGTTCTTACGAGTACTGCCGAAATATTAAAACTGCTTCAAACATTTTGATTCAGTAAACTTCTTAAACCAGCTACATGCTGCGTGGGTAGTAAGGTCCCACAAATGCCATTAATAAACTTGTCTCGCAAATGAAACGAAATTGTTACGACTGTAATTTTGTTAGTCGTGTTGCTCATGGTCTTGCAAGAGGCAGTTCTGAGCACACCTAACAGTGAGAGATACGAAATGCGCACTATGAAAGAAAGTATTGATAAAAAAATAATGCTTACCTAAAAAAAAAGCAGGACGGCGTTCAGGAACTAGAACTTTGGTTGCACAAATTTAAGAAGTTTTTTCCACCGCGAATTGTTGCAACATACTCAGTCAAAACTTCTGTTATAACTAGAAGGAAATCTAATATCAACTGCGGAGAAACATATCGAAAAGAAAGCTACATTATCTTGTCGTCCAATACAGGGAACTTCGCCGTCAGTTCCACAAAACTCATCATTTAACTACATTGCCTTACTGTAGGATGGCATTTCAGATTAAACTTAACGGACTTTAAACACACATGGCAGAAAAACATATTGAGACACGTCAGTGTCATCGAATCACTTGTTTTTAAAAAAAAAGCCTTTATTACTATCCACATATCACCGTTTTTCACGAATGGGTATTCAATCAGTAATATTAAAGAAAACAAATGACATGATAACAACAAAGTGGTGTGGGAGGCTTGGAGCCTTTCGTCGATTCACCCACTAGCTGGACAGAGGAATTTAGATGCCTGTTCGCGAAAAAATAAAGTTTTCTCACTGACGGCTGGTACATTATTCGCCTGTCATCGCCTGGTGCACTTTCCTGTCGTCGCCTATTTTATCTATTTTTTATCGCCGTGCTCTCGTCTGGCGCCTCCCGCACTGTCTTTCCTTTTGCTACCAGCCACTGCCAAAACAGTCGCTCTTTTCTTTATTCTCGCCCAGGTAGTTTTCCCAAACCGTTTCCTCCCGTCCATTCCTTTCTCTCATCCCTGCCCGGCCAAATGTTACTTAACCTTAAGGCTCAAGGTATCAACCTAGCACCGTTAGTCAACTGATACCACACTTCACTTTCGTAAATATGAAGGGCTCAGCATACAACCTCCTCACGGTCGTAATTTTACCCCGATAACCTTACTCCCTATTAAATGTCGTTTCATTTTTCAGTCTTAAGCGTATTTCCGCTTAAGACACAGTTACACCAAACGCGGATTTTGTAACATTGCTATTTCATTGAAATTGAAAAGAGTTAGGGGTTTTTTTTGAATGAAATGAATAGTCTAGTGAGCACAGAATGTGAATTGAGGATAAATCGATCATAGACAAAGGTGGCGGCGAGTTGGAGAAATGAGACTAGCCATAAACCTAACATCAAAATTGGTGACCAAAAAGTGCCTGGTGTACAGGTATTCTGCTACCTTGGAAGAAGCAAGAATAACACAGGAAGGATACTAGCAAGGGCTCAGAGGACATTCCTAGCCAAACGGATTCTACTATTATCGAACACGGCCATCTTTTCAGGAATAAATCTGTGTCATTGCACTTTTGGTGCACAGCGTTGCACAAAAGGGAGTCAAGAACTGAAAAAACCGGAAGTGAAAATCGAATCAAATGGCTCTGATGTCATCAGTCCCCTAGAACTTAGAACTACTGACCGCAGCAACAGCGCGGTTCCGGACTGAAGCACCTAGAGCCGCTCGGCCACAGTGGCCAGCTTGAGATGAAGAGGCTGGCACATAAGCCCCGCCGTGCCACATCGAACCACTCAGAAGACTGAAGACACAACATACAACACGAATTTCTATTTCCTTTGCAAAGCATGGTCACTGATGCTCCTGTAAACGCGGCATACACAATACGAATCTACATTTCACTCTTAAACAATAAAATTTTCCTTATCAATATGGTGAACAATTTAGTCATGGCGTTTAGTGCTTTTTTCCATGTACTGAAGTCTACACGATTTTTCTTCTTAGTCAGAGGCAACAGTCACAGAAATCCGATTGCATTCCCGTCCTATGCAGCAACGTCACTGACATAGAACTATTGTTATTTTCTATATATATATATATATATATATATATATATATATATATATATATATATATATATATATATATATATATATATAAATGATCTCCGCTGTGACCGTGCGGTTCTAGGCGATACAGTGTGGAACCACGCGACCGCTACGGTCGCAGGTTCGAATCCTGCCTCGAGAATGGATATGTGTGATGTCCTTAGGTTAGTTCGGTTTAAGTTGTTCTAAGTCTAGGGGACTGATGACCTCAGATATTAGGTCCCATAGTGCTAACAGCCATTTTTTATAAATGATCTGGCAAACAGGCTGGGCTCAATCTGCAGTTGCTCGCTGATGATGCTGTAGTGTACAGGAAGGCGTCGAAGATAAGTGTCTGTTCACAAGATCACCTAGCACAATTTTCTTGTTGGTGTGATGAATAGAGTTTGGCTCTTAATGTAGAGAAATATAAATTAATGCGGGTGAGTAGGATAAAAAATCCGTGATATTCGGATACAGCATTAGTAATATCCTACTTGACGCAATCACATTATTTAAATATCTGGGCGTAACGCTGCGAAGCGATATGAAATGCAACGAGCATGTGTAGGATTGTGGTAGGGAAGCGGAATGGTCGACTTCGGTTTATTGGGAGAATTTTAGGGAAGTGTGGTTCATCTGTAAAGGAGACCACGCGTAGGACTCTAGTGCGACCCATTCTTGAGTACTGCTCTAGTGTTTGGGATTCGCCTCGGGTCGAATTGAGGGAAGACATAGAAGCAAATCAGAGCGAGTTGCTAGATTTGCTACCGGTAGGTTCGATCAGCGCTCAGGTATCACAGATACACTTCAGGAGTTCGAGTGTTAATCCCTGGATGAAAGAAGACATTCATTTCGAACAACACCACTGAGAAAGTTTAGAGAACCGGCATTTGAAGCTGACTGCAGAATGATTCTACTGCCACCAATATACAGGGTGTTTCAAAAATGACCGGTATATTTGAAACGGCAATAAAAACTAAACGAGCAGCGATAGAAATACACCGTTTGTTGCAATATGCTTGGGACAACAGTACATTTTCAGGCAGACAAACTTTCGAAATTACAGTGGTTACAATTTTCAACAACAGATGGCGCTGCGGTCTGGGAAACTCTATAGTACGATATTTTCCACATATCCACCATGCGTAGCAATAATATGGCGTAGTCTCTGAATGAAATTACCCGAAACCTTTGACAACGTGTCTGGCGGAATGGCTTCACATGCAGATGAGATGTACTGCTTGAGCTGTCCAATTGTTTCTGGATTCTGGCGGTACACCTGGTCTTTCAAGTGTCCCCACAGAAAGAAGTCACAGGGGTTCATGTCTGGCGAATAGGGAGGCCAATCCACGCCGCCTCCTGTATGTTTCGGATAGCCCAAAGCAATCACACGATCCTCGAAATATTCATTCAGGAAATTAAAGACGTCGGCCGTGCGATGTGGCCGGGCACCATCTTGCATAAACCACGAGGTGTTCGCAGTGTCGTCTAAGGCAGTTTGTACCGCCACATATTCACAAAGAATGTCCAGATAGCGTGATGCAGTAATCTTTTCGGATCTGAAAAATGGGCCAATGATTCCTTTGGAAGAAATGGCGGCCCAGACCAGTACTTTTTGAGGATGCAGGGACGATGGGACTGCAACATGGGGCTTTTCGGTTCCCCATATGCGCCAGTTCTGTTTATTGACGAAGCCGTCCAGGTAAAAATAAGCTTCGTCAGTAAACCGAATGCTCCCCACATGCATATCGCCGTCATCAGTCCTGTGCACTATATCGTTACCGAATGTCTCTCGTGCAGTAGTGGTAGCGGCGCTGAGGGGTTGCCGCGTTTGAATTTTGTATGGATAGAGGTGTAAACTCTGGCGCATGAGACGGTACGTGGACGTTGGCGTCATTTGGACCGCAGCTGCAACACGCCGAATGGAAACCCGAGGCCGCTGTTGGATCACCTGCTGCACTAGCTGCGCGTTGCCCTCTGTGGTTGCCGTATGTGGTCGCCCTACCTTTCCAGCACGTTCATCCGTTACGATCACAGTCCGTTGAAATTTTTCAAACAGATCCTTTATTGTATCGCTTTTCGGTCCTTTGGTTACATTAAATCTCCGTTGAAAACTTCGTCTTGTTGCAACAACACTGTGTTCTAGGCGGTGGAATTCCAACACCAGAAAAATCCTCTGTTCTAAGGAATAAACCATGTTGTCTACAGCACACTTGCACGTTGTGAACAGCACACGCTTACAGCAGAAAGACGACGTACAGAATGACGCACCCACAGACTGCGTTGTCTTCTATATCTTTCACATCACTTGCAGCGCCATCTGTTGTTGAAAATTGTAACTACTGTAATTTCGAAAGTTTGTCCGCCTGAAAATGTACTGTTGTCCCAAGCATATTGCAACAAACGGTGTATTTCTATCGCTGCTCGTTTAGTTTTTAAGGCCGTTTCAAATAAACCGGTCATTTTTGAAACATTCTGTACATATCTTGAAGGGACCATGAAGGTAAGATACGAGAAATTAGTGCTCATACGGAAGCATATAGACAGACGGTTATTCCTCGCTGTATTTGCGAGTGGAACAGGAAAGGGAACAACTAGTTGTGGTAATGGCTATCCACCGCCACGCGCTGTACAGTGGCTTCCGACGTGAGTATGTAGATGTACATGTAGAAAAAGACTTCATTAAAAGAAGTAAATAAATCGTACACCACACTTCGATACAAAACCTCTTTCTAATTTATAAGCACCAAAATGTAGAAACAACTTACGTAAGTTCGTCCACAGGACCACCACAGCTGATTTTTCATCGGATGCTGTAGTGTCCCTACGGAAATGGATTCAGATGCCACACAGATCGCCGATTCTTGCTCGTCCAGAGTGGTGGAATGGCTCCGCTATAGAACATCTTTCAATAGGCCCCCAAAAAGTCAGATCTGACCAACATGGATGCCAATCCATCCCTCCGCCAGCAAATTTTCAGTAATCCAACGCAATTATTCGATTTCCGAAGTATTCACCAAGAAAGTGAAACTCCTGTTGTTGCGGTTTCGTCTGTCCCCATCATGCACGGATCACACGGTGCCCGGTCGATTCGAACCTCCAATGCTTGCTGTGTGGTGATACTGCCGCGTAACCTACCGTAGTGATAGTCAAAAGGGCCAATAAGGTCTCTGCTGCATATCGCAGCCCAACAGGAACTTTGTAGAATACAGTGATTTCGCTTCATAAAAATTGCGATTTTCTACAGCCCAGAATCGCCACCATTGTTTATTTACAACTCCATTCGGGTGGAAGAGTGCTTCATCTGCGAACCAGCCGCAGTCCAAGTCAAATCGTTCATTATCAATCACTGTGAAAATTATATTCGTGAAGTCAGCCCTCTGTCTCACAGCTCCCGTTGGTATGGCCTGATAGCTTTGGATTTTGAATGAAAACGGATGTAGGCTCTGCGTACTGGAAAGCTTGAAACCAGTCTCATCTGCAATTCTTCGGGCGGATTTCCTGGATTTTGCTGAATAATTTAAGAAACTGTGATCAGGTCAGAGAGGTCGTGAAGGTACGAATATTGGATCCGTCAGGTTGGCCAACCACTCTCTCCACCACGTTTTGAAGGAACATACAGTTAGGCGAGGTGTTCGCAGGCTCGCTTGTTCCTGAGAAGCTGCGCTGGACGGACGTGGAGATGCAGCTCTAGATTTTGGTAATGTTAACAAAGGTATGAGAATGTCTCAAATCTGCTCATAATAATGTCCAGATGTTGAAATCAGGTGTCAGATGGCCACCAAACCCTCATAAGGGAATTTGATTTCATAATTTAGTTAAATTTCAGTAAGAACTTTGCGTTTGTGCCTTGGTCAGGCCACCCACCATGGGCCTTAAGCTCACGCTCGTATTATTGCTCTGTCTTTAACGGAAGTTCACTCATTTGGTATATTTTAATGTAGGCTTTCTTTTACAGCAATATTTTGAAGGAATTTTATTCATTTTTCATATGTTCTCTTTGTGTACTTACTTTCCCGCCACGTGGTGGGTTTGAGCGACCGCCACATTTGTAAAGCGCAGTTTTGGTCTGAAAATGTATAGTTGTTGCTACTGCTGTGGTCTTCAGTCCTGATAATGGTTTGATGCAGCTCTCCATGCTGCTCTATCCTGTGCAAGATGCTTCGTCTCCCAGTACCTATTGCAACCCACATCATTCTGAATCTGCTTAGTGTATTCATCTCTTGGTCTCCCTCTACGATTTTTACCCTCCACGCTGCCCTCCAATACTAAATTGGTGATCCTCCCTTGATGCCTCAGAACATGTCCTACCAACCGGTCGCGTCTTCTAGTCGAGTTGTGCCACAAACTTCTCCTCTTCCCAATAATCTCCAATTCCTCCTCAGTAGTTATGCGATCTACCCATCTAATCTTCAGCATTTTTCTGTAGCACCACATTTCGAAAGCTTCTATTCTCTTCTTGTCCAAACTATTTATCGTCCATGTTTCACTTCCATACATGGCAACACGCCATACAAATACTTTCAGAAATGACTTCCTGACAGTTAAATCTATACTCGATGTTAACAAATTTCTCTTCTTCAGAAACGCTTTCATTGCCATTGCCAGTCTACATTTTATATCCTCTCTACTTCGACCATCATCAGTTATTTTGCTCCCCAAACAGCAAAACTCCTTTACTACTTTAAGTGTGTCATTTCCTAATCTAATTCCCTCAGCATCACACGACCTATTTCGACTACATTCTATTATCCTCGTTTCTCTTTTGTTGATGTTCATCTTGTATCCTCCTTTCAAGACACTGTACATTCCGTTCAGCTGCTCTTCCAAGTCCCTTGGCGTCTCTGACAGAATTACAATGTCATCGCAGAACCTCAAAGTTTTTATTTTTTCTCCATGGATATTAATACCTACTCAGAATTTTTCTTTGTTTCCTTTACCGCTTGCGCAATATACAGATTGAATAACATTGGGGATAGGCTACAAACCTGTCTCACTCCATTCCCAACCAGTGCTATGCTTTCATGCCCCTCGACCCTTATAACTGCCATCTGGTTTCTGTACAAATTGTAAATAGCCTTTCGCTCCCTGTATTTTACCCCTGCCACCTTCAGAATTTGAAAGAGAGTATTCCAGTCAACATTGTCAAAAGCTTTCTATAAGTCTACAAATGCTAGAAATGTAGGTTTGCCTTTCCTTAATCTAGCTTCTAAGATAAGTATTTCCACACGTGTTTCAATTTTTCTACGGAATCCAAACTGATCTTTCCCGAGATCGGCTACTACCAGTTTTTCCATTCGTCTGTAAAGAATTCGCGTTAGTATTTTGCAGCCGTGACTTATTAAACTAATAGTTCGGAAATTTTCACATCTGTCAACACCTGCTTTCTTTGGGATTGGAATTATTATATTCTTCTTGAAGTCTGAGGGTATTTCGCCTGTCTCATACATCTTGCTCACCAGATGGTAGAGTTTTGTCAGGACTGGCTCTCCCAAGGCTGTCAGTAGTTCTAATGGAATGTTGTCTACTCCTTGGACCTTGTTTCGACTCAGGTCTTTCAGTGCTCTGTCAGACTCTTCGCGCAGTATCGTATCTCCCATTTCATCTTCTTCTACATCCTCTTCCATTTCCATAATATTGTCCTCAAGTACATCGCCCTTGTATAGACGCTCTATATACTCCTTCCACCTTTCTGCTTTCCCTTCGTTGCTTAGAACTGGGTTTCCATCTGAGCTCTTGATATTCATACAAGTCGTTCTCTTATCTGCAAAGGTCTCTTTAATTTTCCTGTAGGCAGTATCTACCCTACCCCTAATGTGATAAGTCTATACAACCTTACATTTGTCCTCTAGCCGTCCCTGCTTAACCATTTTGCACTTCCTGTCGATCTCAATTTTGAAACGTTTGTATTCCTTTTTGCCTGCTTCATTTACTAAATTTTTATATTTTATCCTTTCATCAATTAAATTCAATATTTCTTCGGTTACCCAAGTATTTCTACCACCCCTCGTCTTTTTTACCTACTTGATCCACTGCTGCCTTCACTACTTCATCCCGCAAAGGTATCCATTTTTCTTCTACTGTATTTTGTTCCCCCATTCCTGTCCACTGTGCCCTTATGCTCTCCCTGAAACTCTGTCTCTAGGTTAGTCAGTTTATCCAGGTCCCGTTTCCCATTCCTGTCAACTATTCCCTTATGCTCTCCCTGAAACTCTGTACAACCTCTAGGTTAGTCAAATGGTTCAAATGGCTCTGAGCACTATGGGACTTAACAGCTATGGTCATCAGTCCCCTAGAACTTAGAACTATTTAAACCTAACTAACCTAAGGACATTACACAACACCCAGCCATCACGAGGCAGAGAAAATCCCTGACCCCGCCGGGAATCTAACCCGGGAACCCGGGCGAGGGAAGCGAGAACGCTACCGCACGACCACGAGCTGCGGACTAGGTTAGTCGGTTTATCCAGGTCCCATCTCCTTAAATTACCTATTTTTCGCAGTTTCTTCAGTTTTAATCTACAGTTCATAACCAATACATTGTGGTCAGCGTCCACATCTGCCCCTGGAAATGTCTTACAATTTAAAACCTGTGGATCCTAAATATCTGTCTTACCATTATATAATCTATCTGAAACCTGTCAGTATCTCCAGGCTTCTTCCATGTATACAACCTTCTTTTATGATTGTTGAACCATGTGTTAGCTATGATTAAGTTGTGCCCTGTGCAAAATTCTACTAGGCGGCTTCCTCTTTCATTTCTTACCCCCAATCCATGTTCACCTACTATGTTTCCTTCTCTTACTTCTCCTACAGCCGAATTCCAGTCACCCATGACTATTAAATTTTCGTCTCCCTTCAGTATCTGAAAAATTTCTTTTATTTCATCATACGTTTCTTCAATTTCTTCGTCATCTGCAGAGGTAGTTGGCACATAAACTTGTACTACTGTAGTAGGCTTGGGCTTCGTGTCTATCTTTGCCACAATAATGCGTTCACTATGCTGTTTGTAGTAGCGTAACCGCAGTCCTATTTTCTTATTCATTATTAAACCTACTCCTGCATTACCCCTATTTGATTTTGTATTTATAACCCTGTATTCGCCTGACCAAATGTCTTGTTCCTCCTGCCACCGAACTTCACTAATTCCCATTATATCTAACTTTAACCTATCCATATCCCTTTTTCAATTTTCTGGTCTACCTGCCCGGTTAAGGGATCTGACATTCTACACTCCGATACCAAGAACGCCAGTTTTCTTTCCCCTGATAACGATGTCCTCCTGAGTAGTCCCCGCCCGGAGATCCGAATGGGGGACTGTTTTACCTCCGGAATATTTTACCCAAGAGGACGCCATCATCATTTAACCATACAGTAAAGCTGCATTCCCTCGGGAAGAATTACGGCTGTAGTTTCACCTTGCTTTCAGCCGTTCGCAGTAGCAGCACAGCAAGGCCGTTTTGGTTAGTGTTGCAAGGCCAGATCAGTCAATCATCCAGACTGTTGCCCCTGCAACTACTGAAAAGGCTGCTGCCCCTCTTCAGGAACCACACGTTTGTCTGTCCTCTCAACAAATACCCTTCCGTTGTGGTTGCACCTACGGTACGGCCATCTGTATCGCTGAGGCACGCAAGCCTCCCCACCAACGGCAAGGACCATGGTTCATGTATAGTAGACGAATGAATAACCATGCGGTTCTGGGCGAGTGTAAGATAGGGGAGGAATAATCTAGTGTGTCCGTATTTGTTTTAGCATTTCTGTTGGCTAGCGCAACTTGACCACGTGTGTGGAATTGTATTAATGTCATAATTAGATAATGTTTCTTGTGCCCCTCATAGCTATTTGATTTGCTGGCAATGTCGCGCTTTACATAAAATATACGGGTTAAACTCTTGTATCCACAGAAAATCAGATTTTAATGCCTATTGATGGAATAAAGACTTGCAAAGTTTCCCGCCATACGATAGTAAACGTTTTTGCCCCAACTCAGTAACGTGGTGTTGTTTCCCAAAGCAAGATTCATTCTTAGTTAAGTGCACCACTTGCTACCGATTCTTCAGCGTACGTTTTAACGAAAATTGAAATATTTGGCCAAATATTGATCCATCCTGACCGAGTTCGCTTGTAGTGTCTTTGCTGAACCTGTTCTGCGTGAGCTTTAGTAATTGTGGTAATAAGCGTGGGTTTAGGTATAATTGTGTGTCTGCATATAATTACATTGAAGCCAGGTCTACGCTCCCCTCTCCCTTTATTTAATTACGGGGCGAAAGTGAATCATGTTGACTAGAGAGACCAGTTGTGATGATGTATATTCCAACAGACATATCGCTAGTAATTGAAATGCCATTGACACTGAATAAATATCAATTAACCTATACCCTATGACTGATTTTTTCCTCCCTTCATCATAAAGAATAGGTGAAAGTCAGTACCACAGTTCAATGCTGGATCATAAAAGTAAATAATGGCTCCATGCTCCCTATTAAGCCCTGCATAGGTGCCTCCTGTAGTAGTTAAAAAAAATGCGTATCTGTTGCATTCAAATTTTTACTGGTTGGTTACACCTTCCCGCTAGAAATTATTTATACGTCGCAGTAACTCGCAGGGGCCTGTAATTTCGTGGACCACACGAATTTGTTTAACCATTAGTACAGAGGGTAGCTTGCAGGAGCTGTAGGACATGACAACCGATGGTAATCTTCGCACCAGGTTGAGCTATAACTTTAACTAAACCACCACCAATACGAATGTTCCGTTGGAATACGTTGTTCAGTAGAATACATGACTTGAACCTCTTCCTTCGATACGCTATCCTGCTTTCAAGTTTCAACGATGGAACTGATCGCTCCGAGCCGCGGCTCACTATTTACAGGTAGTCAGCAGTGCAATTACAGCTCCTTTCGGTAACAGCTTTCCGAACTATTTTGAAACTCCTGTATAAAATTCTTACAGCTTTCACCATAATTATGCCGTTTGTTGCACGCCTCTATTGGTCTTAGTTTTTGAGGTACTTAATTTCAGGGACTCTTTCCCTGTACTTTGAGTGCGACCACTGGATACACGATTCAATGCTTAGTCTGCTTAGGGAAAATATAGGAGATTAGATATGGCAAGAAATCTGGTCATCTAAAGAGTAACAGACACTAACATTCATCAAACAAGAATACTAGCATTCGTCAAATAGCAACACCAATTTCGATCTGTGGATATTACATTCCTCCCACACCTGCCACTACACTAGCTATAATAACGCAGCGCCACTCCAAATTTCTCTTCACGTTAGAGTAAAAAGTACACAAAAAATTTGTCAAAATTATTATTATATACAGTAGGATATGTAACAACTCACAGTGGGCAGATTAAATAGTTATGAAGCGCAGAACTAAATAATTTGAGGTTATACCTCATGAAGTACCTAACGAAAGGAGCTTCGCTTACTTTCTAAAATATCCCGGCAGTCCTATAAACGTAAAGCAACTCACTGTATTTGGGGCAGTAACAGTTACAAAATATTTCTTAAAATCACAGAACACACTAAACGTCAGAGATGAAATTATGTAAGTCTGACTTATTAGACTTGGCGACTTGGACGTTAATACCAACTACACACGGTGACAAGATTTTCATAAATACAAGCTCCAATGTCTATCTCCCAGCGCGAAAGCGGAGGCGCCGCTTGTGACCTGTTTATGAATAGCTTTTAACCAAACGATAGAGACCGGTAAGGAAATTCAAATGCAGTCACTCGAGTCACGAACTTAGGAAGACAACAGTCGAGTACAGTCTAGCTAAATCAAGCACTTTAAGCCACTGAGAAAACATACCAACAAATTTAGTGTCCCTTGTACTGCCTTGCTTCCATATTGAAACAGCTGATCTGCTAGTTCAGCTGAGCCGATGTAGTCCATCATTGTATCGTAGTTTGTTCCAGTTCAGACAACGCTGGCAAGCAATGCTCAGTTAACGCAAATGCTTCTCAAACACGGCGCAGCGAACGTGGGCAAATTTGCTGTAGCCGCACCTGCTAACCCAGCCACACACGCACATGTGCTTGCTGAACCGTGGAGCTCCCTTGCTCACAACGTACTGCCCACTGCTTTCCACGCTCCAAACACGTCTTCGCGCAATGGTCTACAGGTGACGTCAACATCGCGAGCCGAAGATAGTCCTCGTAACTTAAATGTGTCGACAAGCTGCACACTGCCATATGCAGCATCTCAGATCCCTCAGCACTCACATTCTAACCCCAAGGACAACGAGATCTTCCAACTGACAGACTCCCTTCTATAACACCTCGAACCAGTTGTATCCCACTGCCATAGGCGTCCGCAATAATTTTCCCTGAAGTGAGGTATGAGCTGGTAAGATTGAAAATGTACCCCGAAACAAGAACTAAATTTCAACGGAAACGCAGAAAACTTATTATATAGCAGTGGATTATAAGGGTTCGGTACCAGACTCCTACAGTCATTAGAAGAGAGCTGGATGGGATGCTGTGGTGAGGTTCTAGTTACGCTCAAGAGCACCAAGAACACATGATTGACAATAACACATTTATTAGGCAGGAGTACAGCGTTGCCTTCCAGAGCATTACACGCCAGCTGGGTGGACAGGGCAGCACCTCATCACAAGCGAGAAGCCAGCATGTGCTCCTCTCACAGGTCACCAGCGCAGCGAACTGTCGGGTGGTCGCTGCTTCCTCACCGGTGTCCATCAACTGTGGAATCTGGCGGCCTCCAGTTCTGCGTATCGATCTCCGAAGTGCTCTCGTGGATGTCGAAGATTTGCACTCAGAAGTTTCACCCCAGGTCCACTTGAACTACTCGCTGGCTCGCAGGGGTCGGCTCTTAAGCTCATTTAGGAAACAGGAACCAGCAGCATTGGCGTCTACCTCCGTAGTGTGATGAGCTGCAGCGGTGCCCGCCCTCTTGAAGGTGGATGACGCAGAGTGTCCAGGTCACGCAGGTCCAGCCTCCAGCAGGCCTGCAGGGCGATGTGGCCGCCGCACCCCATCACTGTGCTCTCGGTAGTTGGCTGTTCACCTGGAAGCAGCAGCGTCCTTCCAGCCGGGCTCGTGCGTTCACCTACGATCTGAGACAGCTAGGTGTGCCAACGATTGACTTACACAGCCTCCTCTCTCTCCGGATAGCTGCAGCTGACACTAGAGCTGAGACTACACACTGGGCAGTCGGCAGGTAGCATTCAGCAATCAGACATTTGTTGAGAAGGGTGGGGTATTTATGTTTGTGCTTCCAGTGCGCTCTGTGCCTGTTGAGATAGCTTGCCACCATGTGTCCTGGATTTTCCTTGCTGTCAGCTCTCCTAGTGACTTCAGATTTTCGCAACTTTACCTTTCAGATGCTCTTTTCTGCTGGCTCTATACTTGAATACTTATTGTTGCACTATCCCTAGCCTTCTTCACGAAACTCTGCTTTGTCACTACTATGACGGAATCCCTCGCCTTCCGTTATGTCATTATGCTTCGCATGCAGACTTGGCCGGTCGATCGTTCCCCCGTGTTGTGATAGCTTCCGTGTTTGCCGCAAATCGCTCAGCATTTCCCCTTAGCTGGCAGTCTGCTGGTCATTCACGCAGCAGTTCAGCTTCTGTGAGCTGCCAAGGTAGAACACGAACGAATTTGTAGAGTCCACCAGCGATATTCTCATGGGAAATTTTTTGAAATTTGTAGTAAGTTACTATGGGACCAAACTACTGACGTCACCAGTTCCTAGGCTTACACACTACTTAATCTAACTTAAACTATCTTACGGTAAGGACAACACACACATCCATGCCCGAGGGAGGACTGGAACCTCCCTCCGACCGGGGGGGGGGGGGGGGGGGGGGGGGTTGGGCTTGAACCGTGCTTAGACGCCCCCGACCGCGCGTCTACCCGTCGCGGCACTATCCTGGGGCATAACAGAATACATGGCTACACCAAGGCTTCGACTGCTCAAAGGGGCCCAGACATCACACACGTATCACTTTTTCTGAATGTGAATGTTAGAAAAATATTAATTACTAGAAGTTTCAGTTTATGGTGCAAAGAATATCATTTTCTAAGATTAAAAGTACTGGAAAAACGTAAAACAAGACACTCGTTGTGGAGCGCAGGTTTCGTTCCTTTGTGAGTCATTTTTCATTCTATATTTTTGAACTCGCTGCTATGCAGCGCTATAAAGGAAGGCGGGGAAAATCTGTTCTTTTGTGAGATGCTGGCCTCCATTATTGCGCTCTTTGACATACCGTTGACAAGTTGACTATGAGGTGTTGCCCGAATTTTGCGGATAATAAAATTCTCTGTTGTGTACAGCGCTATATCATACTGTGGAATGTAGTGTAGGTTTTACATCTTGCTCGTCTTCTGCAGAATCGCCTCTCTACCCCTGCTTTACACCAGCAGTACCGCGTATGGGGAATTTACAAAAGAAACATCATCTGAAGCTCTATTTCAGTAATATTCTGCAAAGCTTGGAATCTTCCTTGAGGTAAGGTCAGCGCAAAAATGCCGATGCCACATAGCAGCAGGAGTAATTACTCTTGAACAGTGTGACAATATATAACGCCACAGTATTTTTCATTGTGATCGTCCACATTGTGCTAGAACTAACTAAGCTTGAGGCTTATTGAATCACAATCATTTTTAGATGAGAATTTTGTAGTAAATGAGTAGCTTGTACTCCAGATTCCAATGGAAGGAGGAAAGTAGCAGGGGGCAAGTCCCACCTTGCGGACGCCCAAAGCCGCTTCCAGTTGCCCCTCATTATCCCATGATACCGTTCCATCAACCTTTCTACCCAGACTAGCCAGATACTATGCTTCCTAACATCATACTGGCAGCCCAGCTATAGAAGCACCAACGACAGCATCTAGAATAAAATTAACATCACATTCACCTCGGAAATTGTCATCAGCATCATCACCACATCTAAATACTCTACTGTGAATAGGCCTACAACTTTTCATGTAACTGACAGTCTGCACAGTCTCTCTGATGTCGGCTGTTTGTGTTTTAGTCTTCGTGCTTTTTTTTCAAAAAGATCTTCACTTAACTTCTTCGCAGACACCGAAAAACCAAACTACGGATCCCAGGTTAGCCAGAGGCGGAGTACTTGTAAAAAATGATTCTGTGAAATCAGATAACTGATATAGTTTATTGTCCTTTCCCCCGAAGATGATGTTGCGTAGTGGCGTGCAGTGACCATTCAGAGCCAGAACACTGAATATTATAATTATTATTGTACTATTAATTACATAATTAACGATGTTCGCATTATAATTTTAAATAAGGACGACCTGTACCTTGGTTAACTAAAACCAAGAGACATGCTTATCTCGATAACACTAACAGCTGGTAGTATTTCAAATTAAAAGAAAAAATAATGATAACTGAAATCACAACTTTTAACGGCTTAAATTGAAAGTGCTGATACTGAAATAATTAGACGTAATGTCAATTTATATTACCATGAAGAAACTTCTATAGGAAATAACTAGTTTCTGGCTTCAAATGCACCCTTGACTCTTTGGTAGATCAGCTCTTCAAGACAACAGAATCGAAACTCTGTACTCATATCCTGAGAAACAAATTTCGTAACTACCAAAAGCAAAAAAAAAAAAAGTTCCTTGTGTTGAGTTCTCCTAAAGGCGAGCACCAGATTAAATAATTCCGAAATGAGTTTCTCTTCTCCGGTAGAATTTCGAGAGCAGCTTTTGATTCTCATCAGAGCTATAAACTACCTTCCTAGTGAAGACGTACTCATAGGAAATAGATAGAGTAGTGCCACTAATATATTACGCTGCTGAAAACTGTAGTTTAGCATTTATTTACCACTCACTAGTTTTGCAAGTTCACTCATGGTTTTATTTCTAAACTCTTCAGTACTGTACACAACAGTCAGGCAATTTGTCAGTGGAATGGCGTCGAAGAACTTTCCATATCCATCCAAGAGACTTTGGATGCTGCCTTCGGGAACTGGTTATAATAATGCCAATAGTTTTCATGTGTTAATAAATGTAAAAATTTCAATTCAGAATAATCTCGAAATCATAAATTGAAGTCGCTGTCAGTGTCACCAAACACTTTGTAATAGATGCATCTATAGTTTTTTTCCTCTTCATAGATTAAGCACTTGAGACACGGTTATGGATCAACTTGTCTACAGTGGTTACGTAGCGCAGCTATGGAGCGGCGAGTTTCTTCCACTTGCTATTCACAATACAAAACGACGTGCTTGGTTCTCAAGGATTTTGTACAACACATTGGTGAAGATAAATATTTTGTCGAATGTTTTGAATAGAAAATGAAATTTGAAATACCAAACTCGATGAGTTATTCCATGGGGTTGGATAGACGTGCGGAAGACGTTTGCTAAAACTTTTCCAAAAAATTTCACGCTTACAACATCTTAAAGAAAAGGGCCACAAGTCCAGTAAGTACAGTAAAAGGTATTTTATAATCCCGTATTTTCTTAGAGAATAAACGAGGTTTGGTAGATGATCCAAAAAGTGAAAAATTATGGTTTGATGATGTGTAACTTAGATTAATGCCTGCATCCCATTCAGATATCCTGCCATAGTCGCAGCAAACGTTTTTGCAGTCATTTTTTCATTACATCCGAATTCTGATAAGAAGTGCCGCGTAAGCTCTGCAACAGACTGGGCGTGTTTTCATGTTTTGGATATGTGTTACACTGGAAATGTGTAGTTACTTTACTGTCCCTTGGGACCAGGTTCGGTAGTCAGGTGTTGGCCGTCCATTTTTAACAATCACCTTTTATATTCCGAGAAATAATGAGCAGAAAATGGCGTGAACAAATTCTCTTTTACTGTGTATCTATACATAGTTGCATATTATTTTAAAAGATAGTACCTGGAATCTTCATACCCTCTCATATTCATTCCGCATACGGTAAACTGAGAGTAACAGTATCGTACTATCAATGATACGCTCCGCTACTCTACCTCTGTATTTTGTGCCCGTCCGAATCTAGCATTGCTTCTTGCAGAAGAGAACGCACACAGTCCGTGACCAGCAGAGGTACGCGCAAGTCCGTCGCTGCTCAGCTAAGCTAGGCGAACATTATCTTCGGCTACGCCCACAATAGTGCATACAGAACGTAACGCACAGAACGTATTAGTTCTCTATGTGACAAAGAAATGTAGGAGCCTTATGTAGACATTGTTGAATAACCGTGTGGTTATTGTTAAATAACACTCCTGTTCAGAAAAAAACAGAACACCTCGAACGACTAGAAATACAACATTCATATTCACAGGAAATGTACATTATTATGTTCTGCAGGAATGGCTAGAATTGAAGCATATCGGCCAAAGGGTTCAAGATCAACATCGACATCGGTTGGTTGGTTGATCTGAGAGGGGGGGGGGGAGCCGGAAGAGACTAAAGAGCGAGGTAGTCGGTCCCATCGGATTAGGGAAGGATGGGGAAGGTAGTCGCCATTTGCCCGAAGCGATTTAGGAAAATCACGGAAACCGTAAATCACGATGGCCGGACACGGGTTTGAAGGGTCGTCCAGTATGCTAACCACCGCGCCACCTCCATCGGTATAGATATCGTGGAGCAACGCCACCTAGAGGTAAAATGTGATGTGTGGCTTATGACCAGTCGATCGACCATGGAATCCAAGTTTACTCACCTCTCACCTAACTGTCATAGTACTTGCAGTGGATCCTGATGCAGTTTGGAGTTCCTGTGTGATGGTCTGGATAGATGTCTGCCTATTACCCATTACGACCCTCTTCAACTGTCGGCGGTATCTGTCAACCAACAACCGGCCTGTACGCTTTCGTGTTGTACGTGTCGCTTCACGTTTCCATTTCAGTAGTAAAAAATGGATCAAATTGCTCTGAGCACCATGGGACTCAACTGCTGAGGTCATTAGTCCCCTAGAAATTAGAACTAGTTAAACCTAACTAACCTAAGGACATCACAAACATCCATGCCCGAGGCAGGATTCGAACCTGCGACCGTAGCGGTCTCGCGGTTTCAGACTGCAGCGCCTTTAACCGCACGGCCACTTCGTTCGGCCACTTCACTACCACATCGGAAGCAATGGACCTAGGGATGTTTAGGAGTGTGGAAATCTCGCGTACAGACACAAGTGACACCCAGTCACCTGACCGCTTTCGAAGTCCGTGAGCTTCGCGGAGCGCCCTATTCTGCTCTCTCACGATGTCTAATGACTGCTGAGATCGCTGATATGGAGTACCTGCCAGTAGGTGGCAGCACAATGCACCTAACATGAAAAACGTACGTTTTTGTGGGTGTCTGGATACTTTTGATCACATAGTGCATCTGATTGTAAACTGATATAACAAAATACAGAGTGTATTTATAGACACCATAATTAGTTAACGGACTGTTTTGAATCTTTGTTCCTCCAATTTATCCATTATTTTTTTTTGTAAAATAATACTGAACTTTTGTTTGAATTTCTTTAAATGTTCGAATTTTCACCTAGGTACAAAGAGTCACGGATTGCACCAAATTCACCAGACACAATTCGGTATCAGATGTAAGATTGTAGATATTATATGTGTAGTCTCAAAACTGCACGCCGTATGTAACACAGCATTCGAAATAAATAAGCTGATCGTAATCACGAATTAAATACTGAAAGTTTGAAATGGGTGTCATTCATAGTGTTCAAGTGAGGCAACATTGACAAACAAAATACATCTTTAAAAATTCGTTATGGGTTTTGGGAGTCATTTTAGGAGCTTACCGTCACACTGTCGACGTCAAAGATGCTTCTAAAATTGAAAGATGACTCTTTATAAAACCACTGTACTTCTGTCCATGTAACGTAGAAAAGTATAACAAAAATAGTGACAGGAAGGAAGTGAGAGTTAAGGATCAATAATGCGTCTGTTGCAGTATTCTATAGCATTTTCTAATCCGAAAAATACTCTCAAAGGACCTTCATGAATCGTTCGAAACACGGGTTGCATTATGGATACACCACGTCTTACAAACATTAGATGCAGGCGTACGTCTTCCTTAATTTCCGATAGGACTTTTGACACGAAGGAACACCATGTGTTAATAATCGAATGGTTCAAATGGCTCCGAGCACTATGGGACTTAACATCTGAGGTCATCAGTCCCCTAGAACTTATAACTATTTAAACCTAATTAACCTAAGGACATCACATGCATCCACGACCGAGGTAGGATTCGCACCTGCGACCGTAGCTGTCGCGCGGTTCCGGACTCCCGCTTAGAACGCCTCGGCCACCGTGGCCGGCTGCTAATAATCGAGAAACGATCATGTAATGCACACTCACAAATGTACGACTAGTTAGAGGAATTATTGACTAATGGAACGTAGTACACTAAACTTCATGGCAAATGTTCGACAGAACAAAAGTGACATCGGGCTGTCACAAGGAATTGAAGGAAGGACTTTTTCGTTCTCTATATACATAAACTACTTATCACAAACGGTGAGCTGCACTACGAGATCGTCACTGACTACTTTGTTGTCAACAGGTAAGTGTCATCGTTGGCGTTGTAGGACAGATTTGCGTCCTCCTCGGATCTGGCGCAGCTGTGGAACAGTGTAGCACATCATGCGCTATCAGGGATAACAGCCCGCCGCTGTTAATTACGGTATAGGTTACTTGCTCGTCGTCCACTTCTCCGCCTACTTTTGAAGACTGTGCAGAAACGCCGGCCGGGGTGGCCGAACGGTTCTAGGCGCTACAGTCTAGAACCGCGTGACCGCTACGGTCGCAGGTTCGAATCCTGCCTCGGGCATGGATGTGTGTGTTGTCCTTAGTTAGGTTTAAGTAGTTCTAAGTTCTAGGGGACTGATGACCTTACAGTCCCATCGTGCTAAGAGCCATTTGAACCATTCTGTGCAGAAACATGCTAGACTGCAAACATGTATGGAAAGGCGCCACTGGGGACAGGAATGGCATCAGGTAGTGTTTTGGACGAATCGAGGTTCTGTTTATTCGAAAATGATGGCTGCAAGTTGGTTCGCTGCAGGCAGGGAGAGCAGCATCACAGAGACTGCACTAGCGTCAAAATGGTTCAAATGGCTCTGAGCACTGTGGGACTCAACTACTGAGGTCATTAGTCCCCTAGAACTTAGAACTAGTTAAACCTAACTAACCTAAGGACATCACAAACATCCATGCCCGAGGCACGATTCGAACCTGCGACCGTAGCGGTCTTGCGGTTCCAGACTGCAGCGCCTTTAACCGCACGGCCACTTCGGCCGGCTCCACTAGCGCCAGCTCAAGGCCTTATCTGTGGGGTGCTATAGGGCACAACCACAGATCATGGTCGACTCGTGTCCAGGGCACTGTGACCAGTCTAACATACGTGAATGACTTCATGCTTTTTGTAGCCATACCCTTTCTGCACATCATCCCAGACTCCATTTTTCAGCAAGACAATGCACGAGCATGAGTGCTGCATGAACACGTGCCTGTTTGGTGTCGCAGGATGTCAGCCTTTTTCCCTGACCCACCAGATCGACAGACTTGTCGCCAATCGAAAATGTGTGGTATATGGCGAAACAACGGGTGCAGTGCTGTAACGCAATCCCAACTTCCACAGGTGAGCGTTGGAACAAGGTGAATGCAGCATGCATGGCTATACCACAGGACGCCATTTGGGCCTTATACGTGTCGATGCCACCACGAATGGAACACGTTATTGGGGCTCATGGCGGTTCCGGTGCACACCTGGCTGCAATTCACATCCTGAACCGAGGTGACTGCAATGCTAATCATTTCTGCCGAACATACTGATGTATATGTCCTGTGAATATGAACATCCTGTCTGTAACCGTTCTAGGAGTTCTGTTTCTTCTGAACACGATTGCGTGTCGTTGCAGTTTTGTAACCTAAGCACTTCTTCAGTCGCTTGCCCAGTATGCAAGGCATTAATGCTGCACATCTTTCAGTAATCAAGGGATCTTCACCAACAACATAAAATCATAACAACATATCACTAGACTTTCACTTCTAGTGATGGACTAAGCACTTGGAAGACTTAAGCATGAATAGTAAGATATGCATTACTTGGAAAACTGTGTGACTTCCTATGAACATAGTTCGTTGTGTTATTTTCAGAAGAGTTACAGCAAATATATACAGTTTTTAAAATCAAACAATGGTTGTTTCTATCATTCTCTGGACTCATTGAAACCAGCTGTGTACAAATAAGTTTAAATCACATCCCTATCTAGTTTTGTTTGGGAGCTACAACCCTACAAAGTTTCAGGGGCGGATACCACACGCTGCACATAACGCAAAGCGCCTTCTAAAGCTGTTGCGGACGAGATGCAACGCTGCCGGTGTCACGGGGCGACAGGCTTCAACAACAACAAAGTTAGGACACTATTGTGAAAGCAAAGAGAACATCACTCCAAGTTCAAACGCAGAAAAAACCTCTCAGACAAACATAAGCTAAACGATGCCAAAGTTAGCGTAAGGAGGGCTATGCGTGAAGCGTTCAGTGAATTCGAAAGTAAAATTCTATGTACCGACTTGACAGAAAATCCTAGGAAGTTCTGATCTTACGTTAAATCAGTAAGTGGCTCGAAACAGCATATCCAGACACTCCGGGATGATGATGGCATTGAAACAGCGGATGACACGCGTAAAGCTGAAATACTAAACACCTTTTTCCAAAGCTGTTTCACAGAGGAAGACCGCACTGCAGTTCCTTCTCTAAATCCTCGCACAAACGAAAAAATGGCTGACATCGAAATAAGGGTCCAAGGAATAGAAAAGCAACTGGAATCACTCAACAGAGGAAAGTCCACTGGACCTGACTGGATACCAATTCGATTCTACACAGAGTACGCGAAAGAACTTGCCCCCCTTCTAACAGCCGTGTACCGCAAGTCTCTAGAGGAACGGAAGGTTCCAAATGATTGGAAAAGAGCGCAGGTAGTCCCAGTCTTCAAGAAGGGTCGTCGAGCAGATGCGCAAAACTATAGACCTATATCTCTGACGTCGATCTGTTGTAGAATTTTAGAACATGTTTTTTGCTCGAGTATCATGTCGTTTTTGGAAACCCAGAATCGACTATGTAAGAATCAACATGGAATCCGGAAACAGCAATCGTGTGAGACCCAACTCGCTTTATTTGTTCATGAGACCCAGAAAATATTAGATACAGGCTCCCAGGTAGATGCTATTTTTCTTGACTTCCGGAAGGCGTTCGATACAGTTCCGCACTGTCGCCTGATAAACAAAGTAAGAGCCTACGGAATATCAGACCAGCTGTGTGGCTGGATTGAAGAGTTTTTAGCAAACAGAACACAGCATGTTGTTATCAATGGAGAGACGTCTACAGACGTTAAAGTAACCTCTGGCGTGCCACAGGGGAGTGTTATGGGACCATTGCTTTTCACAATATGTATAAGTGACCTAGTAGATAATGTCGGAAGTTCCATGCGGCTTTTCGCGGATGATGCTGTAGTATACAGAGAAGTTGCAGCATTAGAAAATTGTAGCGAAATGTAGGAAGATCTGCAGTGGATAGGCACTTGGTGCAGGGAGTGGCAACTGACCCTTAACATAGACAAATGTAATGTATTGCGAATACATAGAAAGATGGGTCCTTTATTGTATGATTATATGATAGCGGAACAAACACTGGTAGCAGTTACTTCTGTAAAATACCTGGGAGTATGCGTGCGGAACGATTTGAAGTGGAATGATCATATAAAATTAATTGTTGGTAAGGCGGGTACCAGGTTGAGATTCATTGGGAGAGTCCTTAGAAAATGTAGTCCATCAACAAAGTAGATGGCTTACAAAACACTCGTTCGACCTATACAGGGCTATTACAAATGATTGAAGCGATTTCATAAATTCACTGTAGCTCCATTCATTGACATATGGTCATGACACACTACAGATACGTAGAAAAACTCATAAAGTTTTGTTCGGCTGAAGCCGCACTTCAGGTTTCTGCCGCCAGAGCGCTCGAGAGCGCAGTGAGACAAAATGGCGACAGGAGCCGAGAAAGCGTATGTCGTGCTTGAAATGCACTCACATCAGTCAGTCATAACAGTGCAATGACACTTCAGGACGAAATTCAACAAAGATCTACCAACTGCTAACTCCATTCGGCGATGGTATGCGCAGTTTAAAGCTTCTGGATGCCTCTGTAAGGGTAAATCAACGGGGCGGCCTGCAGTGAACGAAGAAACGGTTGAACGCGTGCGGGCAAGTTTCACGCGTAGCCCGCGGAAGTCGACGAATAAAGCAAGCAGGGAGCTATTTTCATCTTTCAACAGGATGGTGCTCCACCGCACTTCCATCATGATGTTCGGAATTTCTTAAACAGGAGATTGGAAAACCGATGGATCGGTCGTGGTGGAGATCATGATCAGCAATTCATGTCATGGCCGCCACGCTCTCCCGACTTAACCCCATGCGATTTCTTTCTGTGGGGTTATGTGAAAGATTCAGTGTTTAAACCTCCTCTACCAAGAAACGTGCCAGAACTGCGAGTTCGCATCAACGATGGGGCCATGCTGCACCGAGTGTGGGAGGAACTTGATTATCGGCTTGATGTCTGCCGAATCACTAATGGGGCACATATCGAACATTTGTGAATGCCTAAAAAAACTTTTTCAGTTTTTGTATGTGCGTGCAAAGCATTGTGAAAATATCCCAAATAATAAAGTTATTGTAGAGCTGTGAAATCGCTTCAGTCATTTGTAATAACCCTGTACTTGAGTATTGCTCATCAGTGTGGGATCCGTACCAGATCGGGTCGACGGAGGAGATAGAGAAGATCCAAAGAAGAGCGGCGCGTTTCGTCACAGGGTTATATGGTAACCGTGATAGCGTTACGGAGATGTTTAACAAACTCAAGTGGCAGACTCTGCAAGAGAGGCGCTCTGCATCGCGATGTAGCTTGCTCGCCAGGTTTCGAGAGGGTGCGTTTCTGGATGAGGTATCGAATATATTGCTTCCCCCTACTTATACCTCCCGAGGAGATTACGAATGTAAAATTAGAGAGATTAGAGCGCGCACGGAGGCTTTCAGACAGTCGTTCTTCCCGCGAACCATACGCGACTGGAACAGGAAAGGGAGGTAATGACAGTGGCATGTAAAGTGCCCTCCGCCATATGCCGTTGGGTGGCTTGCGGAGTATAAATGTAGATGTAGATGTAGATGCGCTGTTAAAATGCCGACTGTCGCCGTACACGGTCGTATGCGCGACAGTCCGAACCACACAAACAAACGGGGTTCAGTGTGCCGTGATTACTGACGTCAGATAATGATGGCACACACGTACAACGAGCAAGTTGACATGTTGCTGATGGTCGGCGAATGCCGACACGATTCTACTGAAGCAGCCACGGCGTACGTCGTGAAAAATCCTGGAAAAGAGCTCCAGCAGCCTCTCCGTTCTTACATGCTGAACAACCACTTCGGGAAACGGCGGCTTGGGAAGGCGCAGCAGTAACGGACGAAGACCTGCAAGAAGTGGCAGGTTTGTTTTAGCTGCAGCACTCCACGATCCCCATGTCAGCTTACGAGACGTTGCTGCTGTCGCTGGTATCAGCCTTACGTCTGTCTGGCTTATAGTACAGGGTCGCATGTGTCACTTGTACCGCCTGTCATTGACCCAGCAACTACATGAGAACGCTTTCAATCTGAGAGTTAGTTTCTGCGAATGGGCCATACATAACTTCACATTGGCTCCTCAGAAAGTGTAATGTTCTCTGATGAGTCCACGTTCACAAATTAGGGTGTACTGAACCGTCAGAACATGCACTATTGGGCCGCAGGCAATCCTCCGTGAGTCGACCTGTCGAACATCAACGTCAGTGGTCTACTAATGAGTGGTGTGGAATCCTTGGGGATGATGTCATCGGTCCACGTGACTTCACAGATACAATGTGAGGTGAGATGTATGGGGCTTTTATAGTCGATAGTTTGGGGGGCTCGTCTAGAATATGTGTGTTTAGCCTATGGAGTCCGTATATGGATGCAACATGATGGTCACTCGGCCTATTCTGCACATGTTGCTGTGGAAGATGGTTGCGGTGGCGTGGTCTTCATGAATGGTCACCAGATTTAACACCAGTTGATTGCTTTTGTGGGGATATGTGAAGACTCGTGTTTACATCACTGAGCCCCCAACCAAGAAAATGTAAAACGTCCCATCGAGAAAGAATGTCGCTCAGTGACACTGGCGATGTTACATCTCGTCTGCAGATCCCTTAGAAGGCGCATTGCGTAGTGCTTTCAGGAACATCGACACACATTTGAACACCTCATTTAAATCCACATTCTGCCGGCACAACATCCACCACCACAGAGTCACGTATTTTGTACAGCGTCTGGTACCCGCCCCTAAAACTTTGAATGGCTCTAGCTGCCAAACTGAACGTGATAGGAATGTGATTGAAATTGATTTGTACATAGCTGGTTCCAGTATTCCAGTGCATGACAGAAACAACTATTGTTCATTTTAAATAATTCTATCTTTTTGCTGTAACTCATTAAAAATGACACAATAAATCATCGGTTTCTTCATAGCTTCGCATAAAGTGTAACGTTTCATACGTTGACCTACCATAATGCATTTTCCCACCAACTATTACTTTGTAAGTTACAGAGCTAAACACTTTTTCTGAACACACGTGTAGATATACAGATTTTGTAGTTTTATGCATATAAGTAAAAAATTCTTATGTATTCCAGAAGTTACAGTGAGAACAAAAGTGGTGGAGGTTACATCTAATACTACTATCTAATTCCAACTATTTCCAACAGTGTCACCAGTTGCACCTGGTGTGAAATGTCAAGTTTCCGTAAAAATCGCCCTCATTGACTCGGACGCTAGGCAATAGAAGGAAAGTGTTGAAAAACCATTATAAAGCGTCTGTTCGCAGTATTAACATAAGGCATCCATTGCTTTCCTTAAAGTCTAATGAGTGTCAACACAGTTGTTCAGTGATTATCCCTGCGAGCACATGACATATGTTGGTTGGTTGGTTTTGGGGAAGGAGACCAGACAGCGTGGTCATCGGTCTCATCGTATTAGGGAAGGATGGGGAAGGAAGTCGGCCGTGCCCTTTGAGGGGAACCATCCCGGCATTTGCCTGGAGTGAGTTAGGGAAATCACGGAAAACCTAAATCAGGATGGCCGGACGCGGGATTGAACCGTCGCCCTTCCGAATGCGAGTCCAGTGACAACATCTGTCAGCACCCTCTGAACTCAGCAGGGCGATCATAAAATTAGAGTCTCTAAACTAATTAGAGAGCAGAATAAGAGAAGATGATTGCGCATTCCGGTGTGCCCCGGCATACACTCAATAATTTCCTGCGCCTTCGAGAGAAACTCTGTGAGCTTCGCAGCTTCTTGAAGTTTGATCGAAGCACTTTGCGTCAACTTCATGAACAACTGGTGGTCTTGTTATGTCGCTCGGAGCTGCACGTAGTCCGTCAAGGAAGATGTTTGTTTACAAGGTGAGTACAAATGAGTGAACAATTCGGAGGTCTACCAGTGCCTGAAATAAGATTTGGTGTTACCACCATTACGGAGAGGGTGCTTAAAGTTTCAGAAAGGGCATTTAAGTCCGCACTACAGTCAACTGTTAACTTATTACACGACAAAGCTCATGGAACGGAACTAGTCGAGGTTACGGTAGCATTCAAGGGCAGAGCACATGATTGCAGAAGCACAGCAGGCGATATCAGAAAATACTTTAGTAGAGAAATCCGACAACATACAGCAAGCGTTTATAAGCTAACTGGTGATTACAAGATGAAAAGACATATTGACGACTCTGTCGGCGTAAGGTTCATGCTGTCGTTATTATTACTATTATTATATCGCCACGCCGAGTGGCTGCGCGGTTTGAGGTGTTATTCCACGGATTGCGCGGCCGCTCCTTCGGAGGTTCGAGTTCTCCCTCGGGCATGAGTGAGTGTGTTGTTCTTTTAGTTTAAGTTAGTTTAAGTAGTGTGTATATCATGGGACCGATGACCTCGGCAGTTTGGTCCCTTAGGAAATCACACACACACACACACACACACACATTACTATTATCATCGCTATTTGGGTGTGTCATTAGTCTTCTAGTTGGCTCGTTTCGGCGCAGCGTGAATTCCTCTCTTGCGCTCAACCTCTTCATTTCAGATCACGAACTGCACCCTACGTCCTCAATTATTTGTTGGATGAACTCCATTTTCGGGTTTTTTCCTATAATTTTTTTCCGTCTACAGCTCCCTCTAGTACCATGGAAAATATTTAAATAATGTTCAGATGTGTTCGAATTCCTAAGGGACCGAACTGCTGAGGTCATCGGTCCCTACTGAAACTATCTCAAACTAACTTCTGCGAAGAGCAACACACCCCCATGCCCGAGGGGGAACTCGAACCTCCGGCGGGAAGGGCCGCGCAATCCGTGACATGGCTCCTATTACCACGCGGCCACTGGGGGCGTCGAAAATATTCGCTGATATCTTAACGCATATCCTGTCATCCTGCCCCTTCTTCATACCCATACTTTCCGTGCGTTCCTTTCTTCGACGATTCAGCAGAGAACCTCCTCATTCCCAATTTATGGTAGAAAAAGGAATGTAATTCCAGTATATTTCACGTGAAAAGGGTTAAACAGAGTACGTCATCCAAACTTAAATACATTGCCTGGCAAACCATGAAGGACACAGAATGGGAGAAGAAAACAGAATGAAAATTCGTAAGCTGAACCGGTATCACTCAGTGATCGAGACGTATTTTACAATAACCTGTCTGTATGAACCCAATTATCATTATTACGTTGCATGCCTTCTCGCCTGGTTGCATGCACTGATTCGGCAGAGAACGGTGTCGCAAAACCATGGCATCCTCTCCTTAGGCAATCTGGCTGGCAACTGTTGTAACTGGACCTTAATATCCCGGATACCGGCACTGGGACGGAATTTTACGTCCGGGACTGTGCCACACATATTCGAGGGAGGGGGGGGGGGGGGATTTCTGAGGGATTTGCTGGTCAGGGGCGGACGCATAGAGAGATCTACCATATGTGTGTAATATTTTGATCCCTGGACAACGAGTATACCTACCCCGCCATTAGTATGCGGTCCATCATCGCGCCACTGTCACAGCCGAATGCCCCACTGATCTGAACATTACGCGCTTCGAACAGTTGACAGTTGGAAGCCCATAATGAAGCCCTTTTTTAAACTGTACACTGCACGAAAAGACAGAACGCTACTTATCATAAAGAAGACACGTCGCGTTGTAGACAGGCACAATTAAAAGGTACTTACATAAGGCTATCGGCCCAGCCTTCACCAGTAAAAGAGGGACACATGCACACACACACACACACACACACACACACACACATGCACACACACACACACATGCACACACACACAAGTAAGCACACTTCACGCACACACTACCGCCAACTCCAGCATCTCGGACCGCAATGTTCGTCAGGCGCTCTTGAAGCTGTGTCACAAGGGTAAGTGGCATTTCGGTGTTCTTCACAGTGATCATTCAACATCTGGCATTGTTCACGACCCTTTCGTACCCTATCCTGGTAACAACACTAAACACTAACAGATGTACTGTGGTCGCCTTTCTACCTATCACAGATTATCATTTACATATCTGCCGATCTTGTGTACGTATACAAGGTTACAATGATATCCGAGCATATCTTTTGGGCGTTCTCCTTTTTCAGTACTAAAGTTAGGACCCTTGTATAAAATTTTTCTTTACTAATTTTTATTTGGAAATGTTCCACAATAGCTCCTTTTCAAACTTATTTTACGTTATTATAAGTAATTATCGATACATCGACCCAGTGCAGCACACAGGTATCACAGGAAGGATTTTACCAGTGCAGTGCAAAAGAGACAGTAAAGCAAACAGATTGTCTTAAAGGACATCTCTTCTACACATACCGTTCCGTATTTTAAATGCTATCTTAGTTTCTGCAGCCATTTTTCCTTATTCTGGCTTGACTTTCAGTTTCACCGTACCTGTGAAACTGCTGATTTTGCTTCCATTTTACATTGTTAAAAGCACTTCGGACAAGCGTTGAATGTGGGTATGGATTTATTATTACCAACTTTGAGCCAGCCGGAGTCGCCGAGCGGTTCTAGGGGCTACAGTCTGGAACCGCGCGACCGCTACGGTCGCAGGTTCGAATCCTGCCTCGGGCATGGATGTGTGTGATGTCCTTAGGTTTGTTAGGTTTAAGTAGTTCTGAGTTCTAGGGGACTGATGACCTCAGATGTCAAGTGTCATAGTGCTCAGAGCCATTTGATCCATTTTTTGAACCAACTTTGATTCCATACTGGACCGCTGCACACAGAAACTGTATATTATTATGCTAAATAACGTGGGTTGGCAATTTAACTCAACACAGTTTTGATGGGTCAACTAAAAAAAAAAGTGATTTAAACACTGAAAACATGATAAGGCGCGTATCAAAGCAAAACCGAACCATAAATAAACTCTTGACGCTTGTTGTAAGCCAGTGTCAAATGCTTGGAAACATTATACGACGAAATCGAACTTTGTAGCCGGCGCGTGCTTGTGGAACAGACCATGTTTCTGCGGTTCCAGGGTCATTCAAACAGTTACATTTTGTCGTCGGCTAAATTTGTTCTCCCAGTGCTCCTATTGCTTCCATATCACTAGAACGGCAGAATATTTGAATATCTGCTTTTTACGGAAATAAGCTATATGCATTGGAGACGAAAGTTGAGACAGAAACTAGGAGTCGTCATTCGGCCTGTGAAGAAGTTATGTTGGCCAGATTCGTTTTAAAGCTACATCTGTCAAACTGTGATCCTGGTACAAAATTGGCGGTGACCGATAGAGAGACTTCTTGATTTCTAACTGGATTTCAGTTACATCGCATTAAGTAAAGCTGTACTGACTGTGTACTGGACATTTGTATAGCGTCATTTTATTTCGCTGCCTTCTTTTCTTCACACTGAGAACAGAAGTGTAAAATCGAATGTGTACATTACACTTCTGTCAAGTGATTTTCAGCGCAAGCCGTAAGCTGAATTGTAGGTTTACGTAACGATGTTTAGTGAATCAAACAGTGATTTTACTGCTCATGAGTAACACAGTGTTCGACAAATAGATACCGGGCAAAAACATGGAAACAGTGCGAGTAATGCGTGCTTGAACTTCAGTGCAGATTCTACCCAACACTGCAGGTCCAGCTGTTATATTTGACCACAGAACGGCGCCTGTGGAATATCCTCTTTACGTCGGAAGTATCAGTCATGGTCAGAACACTGTTCTGTTTTGTTGAGAGTGCCCTGTGTCATAGCAAAGTGCATTCGATCAGAGGGCGAATTGTTGGTACTCGTACGGTGGGCGCTTCCGAAATCAAGTTATCGGAAATGTTTGGTGCTTCAAGAGGCATCGAATCGAAAATGTTTGCTGCGTACAGGGAAGGCAGAGAAACAACTTCCGCTAACTCACAAAGCGGGTGAAAGTGAGCGCTGAGTGATCGTTACAAAGGGTGATGATTGTGACGAAAAATAATAGAAATACAGCTGCAAAAGTTACAGAAGAACTGAATGTCGCACTCGCGAAACCTGTCAATGCGGGAACAGCGCGGAAGGACCTCCGGGGTGCAGAATTGCAGGGCGAGATAGATTTGCAACAACACTCATTAGAGATGAAAATACACGTGACACGAAAAAAAACATCGTGCCAAAGCCATACAACCACGACAGTGTAACAACGGAAGTATGTCGTTTGGAATGATAAGTATTGTTCCGTACTGTTTCCAGCTTCCGGCAGAGTTTTCGTCCAAAGGGTGAAATATCGCGGTTATCCCGTGAGCCCTACAGTCACTCCGCAAGGTCACATTACTGCCAAGAAAATATATGACCGTTTTGGCTGATCATGTCCATCCCATGATACAATCCTCGTACCCAAGTGGTTACGCTGTGTTTAAAGACGACAGACCCCCTGTTTTCACACTTCGCATCGTGTTTTCTAAGCGTGACGATGAAGTGTCGTATCACCTCTGACCACCACGGTCACCAGGTCTCAATACTATTGAACATTAGCATGCTTAGACCGAGCGAGGTGGCGCAGTGGTTAGCACACTGGACTCGCATTCGGGAGGACGACGGTTCAATCCCGCGTCCGCCCATCCCGATTTAGGTTTTCCGTGATTTCCCTTGATCACTCCAGGTGAATGCCGGGATGGTTCCTTTGAAAGGGCACGTCCGCCTTCCTTCCCCATCCTTCCCTAATCCGAGCTTGTGCTCCGTCTCTAATGTTCTCGTTGTCGACGGGACGTTAAACACCAATATCTTCCTCCATTAGCATGCTTAGAGTATTCGTTATTGTTTGTAACATTTGTCTTCCACTCGAAAGAGTTTTACCTTGTTAATGTATCACTGGTGTTATTTTGGTTATCGAGGTGATTGATTGAAAATTAAAGCATTTTAGTGATGTTTTGTAAACTGATATTTATGTGCTTGTTGAATAAAATGTCTGAAGCATATGTTCACTCAGAGCTCAACCCAGTTCTTCCAATCCCACTACAACTACTATACCCATGGCAAGACTTGATTAATGGATGTTCATAATGACTGCTTCATTCATGCTCGTAAGTAGGGTCGGGTCGGGTGCCCCCAAGGTTCACAGGGCAGCCGACGTGAGTCGCTACAGTAGAAACATCAGTAGCAACGAATGAAAGGTTGAGGCAGATTTCGTGGTGAGTCCATGTATCCCAATGGTCAATATAATTGATCCCGGAAAGCAGCAAACGGATGTTCGAATTGTGGTTGTAACTACATACTGCTTATGTTACGGAGCACTGTAGGTGACGCCGCGAAGGAGGAGGAATAGGAATTTTCAACTTCAGGACTGTAGGAGGTGAAAGCATCTCCACACTAGAATTGTAACTTATAGAGTATCGAAATCGACGCGTGAAAGCTATATTGAGTCCCACGCCCCTACCCAAACGCACTCAGTTCGTCGGATTTCTCTCTGTTGTTACTGGCATAAGCAACCTGTGCCTTACGAACACACACATAAAAAATATCCTCTCATTTGCCGTCCTCAGTATTTACCGTTTCCAAGGACCCAGAAAGTGCTAAGAGGGCCATTCCAGAAGACATTTTTATTCAAGATACAGAAAGCAAACTTATTACACTATACTTTAGCGATTTTTTTACATACTCGCCGTTAAATTTGAGTATTTCTTGTAACGCTTGAAAAGTTTTTCCAAGCCTTGTGCATACTCAGTTACCTCTAAGTTCGTGAACCAGTCACTAAAGTCTTCTTTCGGTCTGTCGTCTGCTCAAGGGAGCAGGCAAATGTCTTACCTAAATGTATGGTAAAGCGTGTGCACTCAAGCTGCCTCTGCTGCAGCTAATCAAAAAAGAATGTCCTCTCGTTTAATATGACCCTTAAGCAAAAGAAAATATCGACACAGCAGAGTACTGCTTGATCGTATACCAGATTATCTTTACACCATCTAAACAGGAAAGCTACAGGGCAAGTTAAGTATCTTGTAAAGTAACTCAAATCTGTTTTTAACCAAATATTTACTTAAGGTGAAACTGAAAAAGAGAGGTCAAAATTTTGTTTCCCTTAACAAAACTATAATTTTCACTTTTAACTGAAATAGAAATTCATAACAAGCAATATGTCTTTCACGAATCTTATTTTCTATTTAATGACGAAAATGTTAAACTAAATAAAATCAATTGAACCTCGAACTGTGTTAACACAATGGATTACACTAATACTGTGGGAGGAACACTATGGAAGTAAGACCGCATGAATGCTATAGTACCAAGATATACTTATCTGTGCAGCTCGCTGATGTAAGATTAAAGAATCTAAATTCGAAAACAGGTCAGCAAATTTGGCTGCCCGTCCAACCCTTATGACAAGTGAACTGCTCAGATTATGGGTCACGCTACAGAGGATTGCGAAAACTTTCGTCTGTTTCAGGTCACATATACTCATCAGCTACCGTCTCTGTCGATCTCCATTCGCGTAGCTCGATACTCCCGACTCCTTAAAAAATTCCTTCCTCCTGCCCAACTTCCAGCCTCTCTGAAATCACAGATGAAGGGGCTGTTTCTATACTGTTAACGATGTGACAGCTGGGAAGCGTTACAAAATTTTTTTAAAAGTCGCGGGAAAGACACGAAACTCGGCCGTCTCGGGATATACGGAGATCATTTTGCCTTCACTTCGTTGGTACTAGACTAAAACTGTGATTTTCGATTGGCTGTTTCGTCCGCACCCTGCTTTATGCGAGCTGATGCATTCTCTTTGGCTGAATCAAATTTCTGTAACGAAAAAACAGACACAACTCCAACGCTCCTACTAGCCAGGGACAATGGACCCTAAGTAGCCCACACACAGAAGGTAGACTGACGTACCCACTTTAATATCAATATCCAAGGGGTGGCGAGTCCAACACGACGTTGCCGCCCATCTTGTCGCCGCTCGTCAACATAAAGGCAATATACTAAAGTTGGCCCACCCACTAGAGTGACGAGGCTGTCGCATTGAGATTTACGACCTGAACTGATATCACATAGCGATATGTGACAATAATGTCACAATGCTTTCCTCCGAAAGAAATTAATTTGGTGAAAAGAGGGTAACCACTCAGTGCAAAGTCATGGTTATTTTGCGGATTTCCGAAAAATTGCCACTTAAACTACCGTTTGTTTGTTTGTTTCGAAATGTGCTGCTTAGTCTATGTAGGGTCTCATAACAACTACTGCATTTATGGTCTCTTTACTATGTAGATATTCGATGAGTAGGAGACCGAATGGATTCCTAAACACTGTATACACAACCTTTGGGTGCTCAGAATTGTTTGGCTTTTTTACTTGTTATGGGTTGTAAATTATACCATACTATTGACTGCCGCTTAGCTTCTGAACTTTTTGAGAATCTCAGATCGCGTCACCAGTTAGAATGTTCAGAAACTTCTCGCCATCGTTGGCATACCGAGTGAGAAAAGTCGGTGCAAATTCTGTTCGTGTATTTTGTGTCATCTGTCAAACATCGACGAATCCATCTTGCTCACACTTCCCTATAGCCAAATTCTCCACTAACAGTTTGTTAAAGAACTGATTTAACTTTCAGAAAAGCACAAGCTGAGTCTATTAATAGTGAAACGTCTATGATGTTTTCCTCGGACACTGATTTGTCTTCGTTAGTCAGATCTGAAGGTCGGCCCAGTGCTTAATTTCTAAAATTGTAGGTGCCGGAACGCACTTCTTCAACAATACCACGCCCCCTATCCCTTCTCCCCCAAAAATTATAAAAATCTCGTTTTCATTTTTGAAAACTCGTTATAAAACTCAATTTTAGAGAACACTACTATGAAATTCAGTATTATAGTGTTTTTTTTTAATCGTAGCAATAACGACAATGTTTAATATCAAAAACAGGTACTACAATCTGTCCCACTTTCCTCTCTAGCTCTGTTAGATATATACCGGCACAAGTCGGTAGTGGTCGCGACGACATCGTGTGTTCAATTACCGCGGGCTACAACGTTCACATTGCACTGTAGCTCTTCCTTGAACTTATTCTGAGTATACTGGACACACACACACACACACACACACACACACACACACACACACAATTACACGCACGAACCTGTACTCAGTGTATGCCGCCTTTAGCATATGAAGATGGTCATTATATGGCCGAAACCGGTTATGACTGTGTCATAAACTTGTGATTGGGTCTATAAATAATAAAAAAATTTTTACAACGGAATCAATGACGCACCCCATAGACAGAATGTCGTTTTTTCCAAAAGATTTCTTTTGTTGTGTCAGTTGATGTATTACAATATCTTAAGATATAGACATTTGTTCAACTCGATTACAGTCTCTAGTGCAGCCGAGCAAAATCGAATAATATTTAGCCCCTGTTGCCCAATGACTTACTTCATCAGTAACTGCTTTTGGCATCAATATGATCAATTTTTCAGAATTAGAACTTTATATTTCTGATAAATCTTTGCATAAGGTACTACACTTTATGTACTAGTATAACAGCTTGGCCTGAGTATCGAACTAACAATGAGCACTTTTTCTATCAACAGTTTTTGAAGGCTAGAAAATGACAGCAAATCTGTCGAAACCGGTTGTCGAAAATAAATAAGTATTTATTACGATCTTGGGTTTTCTGCCAAGTGGTTACAATTACAGCGCAGCTACTCAAAGAGGTCCAGTGTGGATTGTAATTATCATATGGCAGCGAAACTTTGTAGATATTCTAATGTGGTGATGCGGAATCCATTTACACCGGAAAAAAACTACTTCCAGTTTTGGCCACTACATACAAACCTGGCGCCTTGAATGTAAGAAAGCCGGCCGCGGTGGTCTAGCGGTTCTAGGCGCTCAGTCCGGAACCGAGCGACTGCTACGGTCGCAGGTTCGAATCCTGCCTCGGGCATGGATGTGTGTGATGTCCTCAGGTTAGTTACGTTTAAGTAGTTCTAAGTTCTAGGGGACTGATGACCATAGATGTTAAGTCCCATAGTGCTCAGAGCCATTTGAACCAATTTTTTGAATGTAAGAAAGGCGTATTGAAATATTTCCAAATATAATGGATTAGGAACGCTATGTGGGTAGAAAAGGTCAAACAAGTGAGAAAGACATAATGTAGATTTTATGATTAACCGCTATCTACACAGTTTTTTCAATATGAAGTCGTGGGAGAGTCGCTGTACAATGCTAGACTTGTACCTGGTGGCCAAAACTGAAACTACATTTTTTCCAGGGTAAATCAGTATTAACGCACTAGCAAATATATGAAGTTTCGCTGCCATGCGATAATTACAGCCCACACTGGACCTCCATGAGTACCTGCACTTTAATTATGACCACCCAGTGTATTCTGTTCGTCAGGACTTGGCCCCTTGCCGCAGAGGATGCTGGAAGCTTTATTTGTCCCCAGAAGTCGGAAGTCGTCGTTTTTGGAAAAGGTTGCCAACCTACGCAATCGAACGGCAGATGGCTTTGCATTACTACTTAGTATACTGTCGCTGTTAAGCTACCTTCACACCGAAAATCAACTCCAACAAACAAAAACATACAACTGTTTGGCAAACTCACAGCTGTTGACAACTGTTGGAAAATGCTGACAACAGTTTTTGTAAGCACACGTTCGGCGTTTTTAATTTTTGTTACAGAAAGGCAATAGAAATGGATTCTGACCATGAAGATTTGAGAGGTGACAGAAACACCCTCTTATATTTCTATCTTACTCTGAGTAATTCGATTTTCCTCTCTCATTGCATGCGGTGAATTGTTGCTATTCCTTCACACGTGGACTTATCACGCAGCGTCTGTCACCCGGGCGGTCCGGTGACAGGCGGGCACTGCTGATCTTGAAAAGGTTAAGCCGACCGGTGTGAGGGAGTCGAGTGGATGCTTTCCAGACGCCAACATTGTCATAATAGCGGTGGAGACACGCCCGCATGGGTCTGAAAGAGCGGCTGGGCTAGAGATTCCGTTACTTCGCAGAAACTTAGTGAAAACACTTTCTGGCGGGTTACCAGCGAGGCGTGGGAGTGACTTGTGTTCCCAGGCAGTCTTGGCGGGGAAATTCCCGCGTTTTCTACAAAATCGTAACTGTGATTGGCTTGCTCAGGGCATAGCTCCAAGATGTAGCAAAATCGGCGCAGAAATTGGCGCCAAGAACCTCCATTGGTGGAATGGTAGTGCTTCGCCAATAGAAGGGAATTCTCCACCGGTTTTGAGTTGCTGATTGGAACGTTTAACCACGGCCACTGTCGTGGGGGCGGGAATGTTCTGTGTTCGGTTTGTACAGGCGCTCTTGAGAGAGTCGGCTCTCGCCTTTCGGTCGGAGTAGGTTACAAGACTGAGCTCTCGCTGCTCTGGACACCTTGCCTTCCGTTGGCTGTCTAATATACTTTTATTTAGTTGTAACTGTTTGATGAAGTTGCTGAAGTCTCGACTTCACTGTAGCTTTCGAGTACAGTTGGCAATTGAGCGTTTTGCGTACAAGCGGGCTATGTTGTCTGCCTTGAGCATTTTTGGCTAAAGTTGACTGTATCGGAGTTACTGTGACTTCGCTTGTTGAAATCACTCACTGTACCGTCAGTGATTGTGTGGCGAGCCTTCTTCGCCTCCCTCAGAGGCGCATTTGTGCTGATAGGAAGTCTTTAGCCTGGAACAACCAGACGAGGATAATTTGCTTCGGGCTATACTCGCGACAGGACGTCGAAGGAACCAGCCATCGCCTCTGTATGCCAGATCGTGTTCTTGCAGTTAAGAAGACAGCTTGCTAATGTATGGTGGTGGTGGTTGTTGGGACGTTTAAGGGGGACTAAACAGCAAAGGTCATCAGTCCCCCAGGTAACGTATGTCCGCAGCACCAGCAGATTAGGGATTTTCCTACGTTATAATCAGATCTCAGCAGAGCGCGCTTGTTCGTCTTTTTCTAACTTTGTTCTGTCTTGGGTGTTCATTGTCTGAGTTCTCACTACTGTAGCAGCAATTAATGTTGGGTTGGCTGTGTGTTTCTCTTAAGATTTGAGTTGCAAGGAATTTTCTCCACATACCACTTCATCATGAATGTCACAATCTAGTTTAGGGACAACTTCACCTTCACAGCATTTATTTAAATATCCAATTTGAGCCACTTTGATGTATTGTAAACGTTTCATGTGTTTTGTTTATTAATTTGAGTTTAGTCATAATAAATCATATTGTTATTTGGGACAGAACTTTCATTCTGTTAATCGGTAGAGCAACCCTTTCATTTCTCACTACGTTAATGAAACGTTCCTTTATTTAACTTATTTATCAAATTAAATTATTGCAGGTGCCAAACTCGTTTCTACTCCACTTGCAGGGTCGATTACAGTCAGTTCGCGTTTCTTTTTAATCCATATGCAACAGCAAAAGTCGGAGTTGGAATAGGGGGGGGGGGGGGGGTTAGAGCATCATTTACATATGTAGATTCTAGAAGAATTTCGTGTTAAATACACTGTTAGCCCCGGCACCTCGCAGATTTGCCGCTTGTTATGGCGGGAGATGATGCTTTTGCTCTTTCAGAGTACATGATGAAACCATACGCAGGGTGACAAGAGAAAAGCAGTGAGGAAAGAATGTTTAATTACCGAATTTCTCTGTCTAGAAAAATTGCGGAGAACTTTTTTTCAAAATTGTAAGCTGTTTTTCGGTGTCTTAGAGGAACTATGCACTTAAGTCCGGAAAAAGCAGTATTAGTGAGTTCTGCAACTGTGTCTTTGACCAGCTTTCTTGGAAGATATAAACAAAATGCCACAGTTTACTCACCACCTGGCAGTTTTGATATGGAAGATCCTGAAACAGGCAGGGTTTCAGATGGTAGTTGGAGGATGTCTCCGCAAAACAAATGACTTCGGAGAAAGGGAGGAAACGCAGGAAAAACAGCAAAGATGATAAGGGGTGAATTTGCAGTCTACTTTGTATCCGATGCTGGTAAAGTGAAATGGCAAGAGAAATATGCATAAATGAATATCGAGTGAGAAGGCGAATGTAATTAAAAACCGCCGAACAAAACCCTTATGGCTTTAGTTATTAACAATATAAGCCATTAATTTTCAAACTGCTTTGTATCACATGTTGACAAAATGATATCACCCTGGCTTGTCACGCCTTCCAAAAACTTAAAATACCCGTAAGACATCCATTTCGGAATGTAGATCTCAGTTGTCCCAGATCTACTTTTAGTTTTGTCCCTTTTACAATGCTCACGACTGTTCTATGTTTTCATATTTGTCCATTTCCTTTCACACTTCACAGGCGGTACACAAGTTTTATCCGAAACTTCTTTCAACAAATCTTGCTTTTTATATCTGACTTTATATGCAGAATCAGAAAAATCCCACAGAGGTTTCCCCATTTCGGTTTCTAACAGATCACAGGAGTCCTCTCCGATAAAAAAAATGCCTCAGTATCTAAAGGCAAAAGTATATAAGACCATTGTACGCCCAGCAGCAATGTATCGGACTGTGTGTCGCTTTATGACGAAACAACAGAAGAAAATGTTACACACCATGGAGATGAAGATGCTTCGATGGCCCATGGGACTGACACGATGTGCCCACGTAAAAATACAGACGGCCGGAAAAGTTTTGGTGTCGCGCCGATCACCGACAAAGTGAGAGAAGCCCGTCTCCGCTGGTACGGGCACGTCATGAGGAAGCAAGACAACTCAGTTGCAAAAAAAGCGCTCCACATCAACCCAGGAGGAACAAGACCACGAGGAAGACCGGTAAAGAGATGGACTGACAACGTCAGGGGAGACATGCACGTTGTTGGCTTAAGACCAGAAGATGTCAACAACAGTGAGAAATGGAGGAGATGTAGCAAAACAGCAGACGTCGCAAGTCGGACTTAGCGCTTTTAAAAAGGGAGTTTCTAACAAAAACTGAATTGTTAGATCTGTTGACGGCTCGTGAAAAAACACAGCAGACAAAGAAAGAAACACAGCAGGCGCCACGGCAAATGCGCATGCGCAAGTCACTTGTAATCCATCAGTCAAACTGTTATGCATTTTCTAGTATTGCTAATTAATAAATAAAGAGAAATATTATACACAAGGTAAATGAAAAATTAAAAAAAAGGCTTTATTTTAATGCCTGAAACTGATGTATACGTTTGTGCTGTATATATATATATATATTTTTTTTTTCAAGTAAGTAATCTCAGGCAAGTGGAAAGTTGTTCTACAATTACCTATTATATTTCAGCCACAAAGATAATCTTACTTAAATGCAATGCAGTTGCTTCAAAATGTTTATAAGACTGTTAGCATAATCCACAAGCTAAACAGTCATCCAAGATGGACGAAAAATTAAGTACGTTTTGTTATCACAATAAACGAAATATTCGCCAGCTCAAACTAATTCAGAGTTCAGTATAACGATATATACGAGAAAATAATACTCATGCTCTGTCTAGTTCTAATTCCATAATGCAAGTGTCAACACGATCGGAAAACACCGAAACTTCGCGAAAATTAAAGTTCCGTCGAAATTTAAAAATATTCGAGCCGATGTTCGCCACCCAGAGTCTATCACCTACACGACCGAACATCACACATTACCTCAGACAGATATGCTTTCCTCTAGATCTCGATGTAAAAGTGTTCTGAATCACTCACTTCGAGCAATACTCAAAAAATGCCTATCTTCACTTGACTCCAGCAGTGTTCCGCCACTGTCTTATTCTCAGTGGCTGAACACCATATCAACCAAAATTACATCGTTATTCTGTTCTACAGACAACATTGACCACTTTCTGTGCTACACTAATAAAGTATAACAGTATTTAATAAAAAGAATGTTATATACATTCACTCACATTCCTAGAATTTACAACAAGTATAAACAACAGTTGGTTCATAAATAAATATGCCAGCATTTTTGTTCATGTGTGCTAATGTTAAATGATGGTGAATTTTTTTTAATACGTAGAGAACAGTTATTTAGGTCTTCATGGCAGAAGCGTGTTTTGGACCTACTTTCAATGGTAGTATCAGCTAATACATACTTTCAATTGACAGTGGTTTGTAATATCAAGCTTTATGAACGTATATTGCTGGCAAAGACAGTAAAATATACATTAAATAATTACACAAGTCCGATAGGATATGAGGCATTCACGCTGCGTTCAGCTTCTATGTTTTTGTGGAGAATGCGATGTTCTGACAGACATTCGCATAATGAAAAAGTTATAAAAATCTAATAAATCTATAATTAAAATAGATATAGATGTATAGCATTCAGGATGATACTGATACTGCTATGCTATCATCTGAGACATTGTCTATTGAAATCGCATGAAGTGTTTAATGTTTTTAATAACAGGGATTGCTGTGAAAATATTCAGTCACTGTAAATCATTAACTTTTGTAGATCATAAGATATTAAAAACAGTATTGTGTCATTAAATGCAGCTCAGCTTTCTGAGATTTCAGATGTATTTAGATTTATTTCGCTATGCAACAGTGATTTATTAATGATTTTACAATAGTTGCAAGTAGCCACATTTCAGACTGTCTTAAACGCCGCCAGTAATGGTGCATCTGCATTTTGGCCATGTGTGCAACCACCATCTAAATTCTCCCTGTTCATGATTACCCATTTTCCAGCAACGCACTAAACTTGCCTGCAGCAGTCAGTCATATGTGGTGTAAGTGATCTCAGTACTTCCATTTACACTCTGCGCTTATATGTGTGTAAATTATACCTTACCTTATTCTCAGTAAATAAACATGAACAACATTGTTTTTATTCATAAAGCAAACAAGTTCTAAGCATAAAACATTTCTTTACTTTTTGTGTTCTATTACCTATCAAGAATCATTGCCTATTTATTTAATATTTGTAATCAATGACTCGCACCCATTCTCTCATATGAATCCGTCAGAATTGCAAAATCACATAACATTAAATAAGGACACACAGTGGCACGATTGCGAGTGACACTCTGATTTTCTCTCTAGGCGTTGACAAAGGTGAACGTACATTGAACCCCTCTAATTCACAACTACTGTTTTAGCTGGGCGTGCTGCGCATTGCGTACATAATTTGTTTTGAATGACGAAGGAGCGGTATAATCGCGCTCACTGCCTATGGAACACGGTTCCTAAACTGTACGTGCAGCATATAATACAAATATAAAACTATTACGCTATCACTGTATTTTTCTGTAGAAAAGTCTGAGGAAATGAAACCAGTTTTTCAGGCTACAAATACGGGAATGCACCAGACAAAACTACATACCCTATTAATACGTCTTCCACAGAAAACTGAAGGAAAATGCTATAAGAAAATGATATTTTTGTTGTACGGTCTAATAACTTAGGTCTGCATGTAACAGATAAAACTATATACACTGTTAAACAAGTGCTTCTGTAGGAAAACGAAGGAAATGAAAATAGTCAAATAAAACTGGGTACACAATGCAAATATGTTCTCCATCTCCACCAGTAAATGTTTGCTATTTTTATATAATTTTATTAATATATTCCAGGAAGTGTTTCATTTTCCTTTGAGATTAATGTCCGGGTCTGCACTGACATTGTTCATGTAATTAACTAGCCTTACACTTTCTCTACTGCTTTTTCCGTATTTCCCACTAACGATATTTTCGTTTTTCTTCGCGAGGGAACTGATCTGCGTTATTTTTTAGAGCTTTACCAGCTGATGGATGTTGGATATCCAACACGGCTGTTCTTGAGAAAGCAAAAATGTATAGCATGGAAGCTCTTATCATTGGGCATCAACTCAGATGGGTCGGACGTGTCCAGCGGATGAAAATTGACGGACTTCCACGCCAAATGCTGTACAGCGAAGTGAGCACAGGTAAAAGGCCACGAGGTGCCCCTCTCAAACGTTATAAAGATCAGTACAAGAAAAATCTGAAAAACTTGAACATAGATCCGAGTAACTGGTCCACAATAGCAGAAGACCGAAGTCGCTGGCGCTCAGTTACCTCAAATGCTCTTCAAAACTTTGAACTGGAACGTCGAAGAATGGAGAATGACAAACGCCGGAGACGTAAACTCCTCCAGGCTCAGCCACGTCCTCCACCTTCCATCAGCTGTAATGTCTGTGGCCGCCTGTTCCACGCTAGGATTGGATTGCTAAGCCATCAACGACACTTCCACGCCTGAACCGTGACAAAGGAAATCTCAGGAGAGAAATGAAAACTCGGATGCGAGTATCAGCAGACGACGACCAGCTGATCGTATTCTTCCATGAAGTATGTTTGAAAGTTGATCATCCATTTCAGCAGATCCTATGTATAAGCTGTAGTAATAACACACTATGAATATTAACGCGGCTGTACACTGCCGAGCTGCATGCGTCACTCACGTTTCGTCAGAGCCTTCGGTCCCGTCCACATGTCAACAAAATTTAATTTCACATTGTGCTGTCGATAATATAGTACGATTACAGAAGGGACGCACCTTGGCTCCGGGTCTAACGGGGAGAGGGCAGACAATGTCTACGTCCCCACTATAGGCCAGGGCTAGCAACCCACTCATGCCCAAGCCTCTTTCTGATCTGTAGCTATGGTATAAGCTACGTACGGAAGTAGCAAAGCTTCGCGTAACCGTATTATAGATGAAGTCAGCTACAAATGTTTAACAATTATTTGCCATTGTCTTTTCTAGCAGCTGTCTGCGACTTCATCATTTTCCAAACCTTACCACGAATGACACATCCTCTATAGCTTTTCTGAGTGTTGTAGGAAAAGATGTCGATGGGCTAGCAATTGTTTCGTCTTTCATTACTTACTCTGTATACTGTCAACGTCACGTAATAAAGACTAACTACATTTAGGACCGCTACTAATACGCCACTACAGTTAGGTCACTGAAGTTGGCAGCAACTGTAAACTAAGAACAGTCAACACAAAGAATTTCCAGTATGCCCAGCGAGCCTCCTTTTTCCATAATAGCAATATGGATTAGATTTTTAATCACCTGACTTGGCCCGCCACTAATTCTTTCCTGTGTCAATCTCTTCATCTCAGAGTAACACTTGCAACCTAAGTCATCAAGTATTAGCTGGATGAATTCCAATCTCTGTCATCCTCTACAGTTTTACCCTCTACAGCTTCAGCTAGTACTATGGAAGTTGTACCGTGATGTAGTAATAGATATCATATCATCCTGTCCGTTCTTTTTGTCAGTACTTTCCATATGTTCCTTTCCTCGCCTATTCTCCTGAGAATGTCATTCCTTACATTATCAGCCCACCTAATTTTCAATATTCTTCTGTAGTACCATATCTAAAATGCTTAAAGTCTCTTCTTTTCCGGTTTCCTGCTTTCCATGTTTCACTGCCATTCATTGCTGTGCTCCAAACGTACATTCTCAAAAATTTCTTCCTCAATTTAGCATAAAACATACGTTTGATATTACTAGTCTGTGCTTTTGGACAGACATGGCGTTTTTGAATGTGCTAGTCTGCTTTTGATGTTGTCCCTGCCACGTCCGACATGGGTGATTTTCCTACTTAGGTAACAGAATTCCTTAACTTCTTCTACTTCGTGATCACCACTCCTGATGCTAAGTTTCTCACTGTCCTCATTTCTGCCACTTCTCATTAAGTTCGTCTTTCTTCTATCTACTCTCAATCCATATTCTGTACTCATTAGACCTTTTCATGAAACACGTCATGTAAGTCTTTCTTCACTTTCACTGAGAATAGTAATGTCATCACAGTATCTTACCGTTGATATTGTGTCACGTTTAATTTTAATTCAATTTTTGAATCTTTCTTTTATTTCCTTCATTGCTTCTTCAATGTTCAGGTTGAACGGTAGGGGCGAAAGATTTCATCCCTGCCTTACACCATTTTTAATCAGAGCACTTCATTCTTGGTCTTCCAGTTTTACTATCTCTTGTTGGAACTGCCGCATAGTACATACTGCCCATCTTTCCCTATAGCTTATCCCTATTTTGTCTGAGAATGTCTAACTCCTTGCACCGTTTGACACTGTCGAACTCTTTTTCCAGGTCGCCAAATCCTATGAGTGTGTCGTGATTTTTCTTTAGCCTTATTTCCAAGAACAACTGCAACGTCAGCACTAGTGCCTTTACCTTTCCCAAAGCCAAACTGATCGTCATCTAACACATCCTCAGTTTTCTTTTCCATTATTCTGTATATTATTTTTGTCAACAGCGTGGATGCATGAGTTGTTAAAAGCTGATTGTGCGATAAGTCTTGCACTTGACAGCTCCTGCTGTCTTCTGAATTGTGTGGATGATGCTTTTCCGAAAGTCAGATGGTATATCGCTAGGCTTATACATTCTGCACACCCACATTAACAGTCGCAGTCGTTTTGTCGCTGCCGCCACCAATGATTTTACAAATTTTGAAGCAGTGTTATCTACCCTTTATCGCTAATTCGATGCCAAGCTCTTTTAAATTTTCATGCTAATGCTGGATCTTCTACCTCTTCTTTAAAGATTCCTGTTACTTCTTCTATCACATCATGAGACAAGTCGTCCCCTCCCAGAGGCCTTCAATGTACTCTTTTCATCTGTCCGCTCTTTCCTCTGCATCCGAAAGTGGAATTCACATTGCACTCTTGGCGTTACCATCCTTGCTTTTAATTTCGCTGAAAGTTGTTTTCACTTTTTCATGGATGTCTGTCCTTCCGACAATCATTTCTTTTTCGATTTCTTCACATTTTTCGTGCAGCCATTTGGCCTTCCGTTCCTTGCACTTCTTATTTATTTCATTCCTAAATGAACTGTGTATCGCCTTACGGTGAGTAAAATCTTTACTCGCTGTCACGGCTTTCAATAGTCCTAGCGGAATTTTTTTCGTGAGTTAAAGGAAGCTGCACCAGCCTTGAAGGTGCGAGGCCCCTCGAACAGCGAGACCTTGGGCGGTGACCCACGTCGCCCACACCCTACGCAGCCTCTGGGGAGGTCTATGAAACGGCGGAGGGAATTGGGTGAGGGGGTGGGTGGGAGGGAGGAGGGAATTGCACCGCTCATCAGATTGGAACGTTTCCCGCATTTGGAATGAGTTTAGTAGGTGAAACTGCGAAACTGCTATATCAGCGTGTAACTTAGTAATTGAACAGATTAAAGCTGGCGAGTAGGGTGTGAAGCCCAATCCCGTCCTCTCAGCAACAAAATTCTGTTGCATGACACTTTTCGTAGCACGGCTCTTCCGGTGTCCCGTGAGGACTGAATCATGTGCCTGGCGAGGCGACTCGTAGCGGAAGTCCCTTGGGAGGAAGACTCGCCTGTCGCGACGTGTTGCCTGTTAGGACGTCAGCCACCCACTGTGCTCAGCTGGGGGTAGGTCATAAATAATATCTTTGGCCCTTCGTGTCCTCACCCAGGTTACGCTTCTGTCTCTCGTTTCTCACCCTGCCTAGAGCTAGTGCACTCTCATACGCTTACCCTGATTCATACGCCAACGTGTAATCGTCGTTCTTAACACAATGGGACGGTATTTAAACACCGTCCTAGTTGCTGTGAAATCGGATGTGATACACATCAGTAGATTGCATATATTTTAATCTCAAAAAAAAAAATCTTTTAAAGCCCCTAAAATAGACTGTTTCAGTACGTCATTAAAATATGCCTTAAAAGTATATGGGAAAAAAATAACATCGTGTAAAGTACCCTGTTGATATATGAGCATACTATTATTCATTAAAAACAAGGAAAGTATGCACAGTTGAATAACACAGCAAACATTATACTGATATTGTACTGAAACTGATGCCAAACTGAAACGCCCGCTAAACTTGCTGGGCAGAACAGGTAACAGGATTGTGGAAAGGTCCAAGGGTTGAAGTCAGTTTCTGCTTCTAATTGTCATTTATTGTAATTTAGCAACTCTTTCACGACTGGAGGCCTTCAACAAGAAATCTTAACAATATAAAAATCCAGTTAAGATAGAATAATTTAAAGAAACAACATATGCAAGGTGCAATACCAATGGCTGAGGGCCACAATCAAACTTCGAAATTTCAAAATGTATTACCATAATCCTTAAAGACAGAAGACCGCAGTGTTTAAGCTTGAAAGATAAATTTAAAAATTAGTTTGCAAAATTTTAAGAAATAAATAATAACCATAAGCCTAAAATTTAAAATAGCTGACAACAGATAATTAAATACCGGTGGTACTCACAAGGCCTCCAGGAAGGTCGGTCTGCCCTCGTTCACCTAGGTGAGACGCCGGCCGCGGTGGCCGAGCGGTTCTAGGCACTTCAGTCCGGAACCGCGCGACTGCTACGGTCGCAGGTTCGAATCCTGCCTCGGGCATGGATGTGTGTGAAGTCCTTAGTTAGGTTTAAGTAGTTCTAATTATAGGGGACCGATGACCTCAGATGTTAAGTCCCATAGTGCTCAGAGCCATTTGAACCATTTGAACCACTTAGGTGAGGCAGGTGGTGAACCCAACTATACTTGATCCGTCGGAAACCAACCAGGGGGCAGCCACGGACCGACCAACACAACAACCTGCTTCCTGTCAATCATTACACGAGAACCCCAACCGGCAATGTTACAAACGTAATAATCCACAATGGAGTACGTATTATCTGTCAAAATTACACACCATGTTGGACAGCGACAACAGATGAGGAAAGGACGCTGCTTGAAATTACGTTAGTGGCCAGGGCAGGCAAACGGAATACTAACGACCTCAAGACAGAAAATTCCACTGCTCCACTCAAATCGTAATCGACCAAAATAGTTAATTGCACCGGAGGCTAAATCTCAGCAGTAGAACCACTCGGTGTTGCCCACCGGAAAACCTCCCCAACAGCAAACCACCGAAGTGAACCACCACAACATAAATGGACGTGGCTTGGGTAGTTGAAACCACTACTCATCTTTGACTTCCTGGGTCGGCGAACCACGAAGCTCGTAGCGATCGGACAGCTCCACACACGCTCCGACATTGCGCAGGGACCGCCAGCAGACCCAGCCCACCGCACCGCGCGGAGATATCTTCCCTGGTACGCAGCAACCGACCGACTCCTCCCAGAATGCCAACAACATCTATAATCTCGTCAGTAGACATAAGGCCAACTATACACACAACCTGACAAACACTTGCACGAAGAACTGAACGATACACAACAGTAACTAAGCATGCACGAAGACAAATCGGAAGTCGATGCTCACACACACAGCCGACTCATGAACGATCGGCGTGCCCAACCGCGTCGTCCGGTGCGACGACCGACGTACGATCCACCAAGACCGTGGCCCGGCTCGAGTAATGCGTGGCAGCAATAGTCGGGCGAGCGATGTCAATGTAGACTTCACTGCTGCTCCAACCCGACTGTCCTAGTGGCACATTGCCACTCCCTGACTGGCAGGTCCGGACTGCACTCCAGACGCGTTCCAACTGACTAGCAGGCCCGGCCTCGCGACCCGAACTGTCTATCCCAACTGCGACCAACTCCCTTACAACAGACAACGAGCGGGAAGTAACAGCAGTCGAGCAAAGATATTACGAGAGGGGATATATCGATACGTGCTGCTAGAGCCGCTCACGATCAAGCAAAGCAGCAACTCAGTGACAGTAGTAATTTAAATTAACGTAGTGAGGTGGAAGTGCGTTAAAAACAGGGTGTAAAATACATGATGGCGGGCATATGAGCCACGCACGGCTCACAAACCCTTTCAGTTTTTCCAAGGTAAAAGTACAGTATGAAACACTTATAGCCAGGTATATGTTGAAATATGTATAACATGTAAATGCCAGATAATATGGTGGTCCAAATATTCACACCATTGTTGGCTTCACAGTAAATAACTAAAGCCTTTTCTTGGTTTTGGAGAGAAATTCTGTGACGCTTGTCAGTCAGTATTAATTTATATGCTGAAAAAGATTGTTCTATGCCAATGGATGTGAACTTCACTTTCTGCACATCTTGGACTGGAGCGCTGCAAACAGGAAGCTAACTATGCATTCTGCTGCGCACCAGTCATTCAAACTAGTGTTCTTCTGCAAAATATTTTGCATTATTGCACGTACTTTTTCTCCCAATTCACTTGGCGCTTCATTAATTTCGTTTTCATCCTCCGCCAGTAATGGAATGTTGCCGTAGGTGTATCTCCCTATCCCTTCTCATTCGGAAGTAATTCTTGTCGTAAATGTGAAATTGGCTCTAATATAAGCTAGGTCCCATGGAATTGTTGAATCTTTTTGTAATTGTTTTTACAAAGTTACAAAAAATGAAATGAGTGTATGGCAGCGTTGGCCGGGAGGCTCCATTCAGGGAACTTCGGCCACCAAGTGCAGATCTTATTTCAGTCAAAACCACACTGGGCGACCTGCGAGCTGATGATGAGGATGAAATGATGATGAGGACAACACAACACCCAGCCCCCGAGCGGAGAAAACATCCAACCAGGTCGGGAAAAAAACCCGGGCCCTCTTGCTTGGGAGGCGAGCACGTTGCCACGAAGCTAAGCAGGCGGGCTATAAAGTTACAAAGGCGGTATCATCCGGTAGATTTCCAGTTACCTTCTGAACTACTGACAGATGCTTACTCTAGTATTCCGCTGGTATTAACCTCATGTCCTGGCCGTTAACAACAGGTTCAGGGGGCAAAGAGACATCTGGAAGTTGTTCTTTGAATGGCTGTATCCATGAAGGTGCTTTAACAGAAACTTTCTTTACCGGGAGATTAATTTATTTGCCTTGTGGAATTCTAGCCTTACTTGGTCTGCTATACAGTTGATACCATATACGAAACAAGGTACGTGGCTCATCAAAGGGTAGAATACTTGAAGCAATTGAAACACACCAACCATGTACGCAGAAGCATGTCTCAAGACCAGAAGCACATTTTGTTCATCTCCGTCATTTGGATACAACACCTTCAGCCAATCCTTGACAAAATTTGTAATTATTTGCTAGTTAGTCTGTGGGAGTTGTTTTAACAAGTGAAATAAGCCCTGGGTTGCTCATGTGGAACGAAGGTGCCAACAATCAGATTGGAAATGTAATGGTCGAGACTGTCAGTTGTTCCATCAAATGAAATACGTATGCAAGACTCCCCAATAACTTCTCGAATTCTCGTCAGTCGAAACTGAATTCACATAATCTTTAGACGATGTCAATTCTATCGAAACAGGTTGATGACAGTGCTTCTCAAGAAAACTTTGAAAATAGGATTATCTAGTTCTCGAAAAGGGATGTTTGCTGCCACACCAGGATGACACAGGTCACTGTAGAACAGGTTCTTTATGGTGGATTCATCAGAAGTCTTTTAAAAACATTTGCTTCAGTTTTGATTTTCTTTCGACAGGTGCCTCCGCAGAATGAAAAATTTAAGAAAAGAACGTACAATATTTTATAGCAATTGTAGTTTTCCAGTTACCCTGTCACTGACTAGACTTTCGTTACAACTCAAAACTTGAGAAAAAAATGAAACTTCTTGCGTCAGTTTAAAAATATTTATGGTTTGTTCTATACGTACGTCATTTTGACATTGTTAACTTTACACCAAATTTGAACTCAGAAAGTTAAAAATTATTTAAAAGTGAACAGTTGAGTCCCAGTATCTCTTAGTATAATTGTAAACAATGTTTACAAAATAATCTGCTCCACAAAACCTTTGGTGTCGAAAGATGTGATAAGAAATTCACAATATGTATAAACTCGGAACACCACAGTCTTGTACGACAAACCTTTCAAATAGCTGTTTTCGTCATTTTCTTCTGTTGCCTGTCGGTACACTTCATAGTCTGCGTATAACCAAGGAGTTCAAATGGTTCAAATGGCTCTGAGCACTATGGGACTCAACTTCTGATGTCATTAGTCCCCTAGAACTTAGAACGAGTTAAACCTAACTAACCTAAGGACATCACAAACATCCATGCCCGAGGCAGGATTCGAACCTGCGACCGTAGCGGTCTTGCGATTCCAGACTGCAGCGCCTTTAACCGCACGGCCACTTCGGCCGGCAACCAAGGAGTGACGTGAGGTGTGTTTACTATAGTGATTACGGAGCTTTAACTTTTCTCTTGTGTACGTGTTATTTTCATCTGAGGTCAATTCAAGGCCTAAGAAAAACTTTCTTTGTGGAAACAAACAGTTGGAATGTCGCGTTCAACCCTTCCACCTTTGATTCGTCTAACTAATTCGAATCTTTTGTAAGTGCAAGAATTTTATGTTACCATAAATATAGGTACCTTTTGGGATTTTATAGCTAAAATAGGCTACAATAGACGTTAACGGTGAAATAGAATGTTTCAGATACTATAAAATTAATGGTTTTAGAGTTTAATAAGTCATGAAACACACTATCACAAGCGTATTTGCAAATAGGGACTCTGGAAATAAATAATTTTAATCTAAAGGTCCGCAGTCTCCACATCAGTTAGCACGATTATTTCGCGTGCGAGCTGTTCTACATCTACATCTACATTTGTGCTCCGCAAGCCACCCAACACTGTGTGGCTGAGGGCACTTTACGTGCCACTGTCATTACCTCCCATTCCTGTTCCAGTCGCGTATGATTCGCGGGAAGAACGACTGCCGGAAAGCCTCCGTGCACGCTCGAATCTCTCTAATTTTACATTCGTGATCTCCTCGGTAGGTACAAGTAGTCGGAAGCAATATCTTCGATACCTCATCCAGAAATGCACCCTCTCTAAAGCTGGACAGTAAGCTACACCGCTATGCAGAGCGCCTCTCTTGCACAATCTGCCACTTGAGTTTACTAAACATCTCCGTAACGCTATCACTCTTACCAAATAACCCTGTGACGAAACGCGCCGCTCTTCTTTGGATCTTCTCTATCTCCTCTGTCAACCCGACCTGGTACGGATGCCACACTGATGAACAATACTCAAGCATAGGTCGAACGAGTGTTTTGTAAGCCACTTCCTTTGTTGATGGACTACATTTTCTAATTACTCTCCCAATGAATCTCAACCTGGCACCCGCCCTACCAACAATTAATTTTATATGATCATTCCACTTCAAATCGTTCCGTACGCATACTCCCAGATATTTTACAGAAGTAACTGCTACCAGTATTTGTTCCGCTATCATATAATCATACAGTAAAGGATCCTACTTTCTATGTATTCACAATGCATTACATTTGTCTATGTTAAGGGTCGGTTGCCACTCCCTGCACCAAGAGCCTATCCGCTGAAGATCTTCCTGCATTTCGCTGCAATTTCCTAATGCTGCCACCTCTCTGTATACTACAGCATCATCCGCGAAAACCTGCATGGAACATCTGACACTATCTACTAAGTCATTTGTATATATTGTGAAAAGCAATGGTCCCAGAACACTCCCCTGTGGCACGCCAGAGGTCACTCTAACATCTGCAGACGTCTCTCCGTTGATAACAACATGCTGTGCTCTGTCTGCTGTTATAATTGTTGGGTACGGTAAACGTCAAAACTGTTTTCTAACTGAAGAGCAGCACCACACACGTTCCACTGCCACAGAAAAAATGGCACTGCCACTATGGGACTTAACTTCTGAGGTCATCAGTCCCCTAGAACTACTTAAACCTAGCTAACCTAAGGACATCACACACATCCATGCCCGAGGCAGGATTCGAACCTGCGACCGTAGCGGTCGCACGGTTCCAGACTGTAGCGCCTAGAACCACTCGGCCACTCCGGCCGGCGCTGGCGGCTGTCTTCTGTAACGAGGAAATTGAAAAGTTGGTACAATACAACCGCCCGGCCACCCCGGCCGGCACTGCCACACACTTTCGCCTCTTTTTCCTCTAGTGTAGCGCACAACACACCCTTCTGTGACTTTTTTTTCCCTTCTCTGTTGGGAGTAAATGCATCGGCAAATGTGTCAGTGTCTTTCCCTGAAGTCTCATAGGTTTGATTTTCATGATGGTCGGCCGCCAACCTAGTACTCAGGAGCCTGTGCATTCTGCAAATAGAGGTTGCTGTGCGACGTTAGACCGAAAGTCGCTGTACAAGGTTTTCTTTTTCCTTTCCCTTGATTTTGTTATGTACGTTGAAGGAGTTGACAATACACACATCAAGAAGACAAAAAGTATCTTTCTTCAGTATACCCCTTCACTCTGCGTCGCATGATTGGAAAGAGAGCTGTCATCGTGTCTTGAAGCTGCGCACCATACATTTCTTACTATATTCAAGAGCACATATAGGTTTTATCACCCTCTCTTTGGTGCCTGGTTTTTCTTTCTTCTTAGTTTGCCTAATGTCATCTTTCCAACAGATCCGTGTTTGCTACACACTCCTTTGTCAGCGCACCACACACAGTATTTGGTTTTAGAATACATTTGGCAAGAAACTCAGCTCGAAACATTCATGTAGTGAAGCGTGCTATTGCGGCATGAACTCTTCATATGATTTAAATACCGTATTAACTTCGTGCGACTACAGGGCATCGCATGTCGTGACTATATTGAGCGAGCCTGTTCACATGATAGGTACGTTTACACGAGCTATAGAAACTGCGTATTGCCGACAATATAGCACAGCAATTGTTGCATGAATTACAGCCAAATTTTCGACGTCATCGCCGGTCAGTTTCCCGGCAGTACTCGCAGCAACACAATTCCTAACCATAAATTTTTAGATGGGCTGCGGTATGATCGCGCAATGGTTGAGGGTGAGTAGCTGGAAGTGAGTATGGCTCTCCTGCATTTGCATTTCACAAAGAAAAAGAATTTACATTATGAAGAGAAATCGAATTTTCGTATTGTTCCCCTTTTAACGAAAGAAACTGCGTTCGATGCTCTCATTCATCAACAGATAACACGATACATACACTGACGAAAAAAATCGTAACAGCAAAAAATAATTAATGTAGAGTAATGAAATATCAGGAATACATTTGTCTTGGTAATACATTTAAGTAATTAATATTGCAAGATCGAAGGTTAATGCAAGCGTGAAGTAAGCCACTGAAAATGTGAAATGCTGGTGCAGCCTGTGTAACAGCAAGAATGTTGAATGCAAACATGCAAACGGGCATGCACTATGTTGAACAGGTGCAGTGGGATGGAGTTCCAAGCCTGCTGCACTTGGTCGGCCACTACAGGGACTTACGACGCTGAAGTCGTCATCTGGTGTTGTACTGCATTTTCTCGATTAGAGGCAGGTCCTCAACTGCTCTCGTTCTAACCAACACATGACCACCGCTGGCACCGAGACAGGACGAGTTTTCATCGGAAATCACGACGGAAATTCCCAAGGGCGTACCCAGGATCTGAACTTTAAGGGGGGGGGGGGGGCAGGTCATACTAGTCTCAGAAAACAAGGACTTGAGACAATATACAGCACTTCTTATTAAATAAAACAGTAAACCCGTGAAAAACTGCTTTTAATAAACATTTTAAATACAAGAACGGACTTGTACAATCCGAGAAAACATGCAGCATTTCTTATTAAATAAATCAGTAAACTAGTGAAAAACTGCGAATATCTTCTAGGGGGGGCGGAGAGGCAGCGCCCCCCCCCCCCCCTGCCCCTCGCTGGGTACGCCCATGGACATTCCTCTGCCTTTCCGAGAGCTCTCGCTTGACACCACTGAAATCACAAACGGCGGTCGTTGCCGGTCAATGGAATGAACACTACTGGGCGTCTGTCACGCAGCTGTTGTTGAAGTAATTGACTTGTAACAGATCGTTGTGTCACTATGGTGCCGATTGCTGCTCAGACTGCTGCTTTAGATGCAGTTCGATGCGACAGAGCCGTACTCGAAAACGATGGTCTTCCCTCTCGGTAGTGACATGGCCATCTGGAGTCCGGTCTTCTTACGACCATACGTTCTCGTGACAACCGCTGCCAGCGGTCATGTGTAGTGGCTACATTCCTGCCAATCCTTTCTGCAGTATTACAGAAGGACTGTCGAGCGCTGTATACGACCTTCTTCGAATCCAGTGAGGTAGTGATACTGTTACTTTTGTCGCCTTAAAGGCATTCTTGACTAACATGAGATGAAGAAGTGGAACACTGGGTGTGGTTGTGGATCCATCTGCGGCCGGCCGCGTTCTACGAAGTAGGGATTGATTATCTGGTTTGCAAAAATGTTTCAAATGGTTCTGAGCACTATGGGACTTAACTTCTGAGGTAATCAGTCCCCTAGAACCTAGAACTACTTAAACCAATGTAACTTAAAGACATCACAGACATCCATGCCCGAGGCAGGATACGAACTTGCGACCGTAGCGGTCTCGCGGTTCCAGACTGTAGCACCTAGAACCGCTCGGCCATCCCAGCCGGCTATATCGTTTGCAAGTGGGATAAATCTTTTAATGCGTATAGTGATTACTTTTGAATGGAACCACTCCAAGGTCACGTTCTGACACGTGTTCAGTTTTCAGTTGACTGCTCCTAGTGGATATAGTTGTGCATGCGACGATAAACAATGCGTACAGGTGATGTGCATAGCGACACAGGCACAGTAGTGTCTGCCTATTATTCTAGCTCACATCTGTTGAATTTCATACGATTCACATACGCCAGTCACTGCTCTCCGATTGCTCCAACAACACTGTGCTATATTGTGGTGAGCGTACTGTAAGACCTTAGGTACACACACCGTCAGATTATTTGACTTGTCGCTCTAACGAAGTAGGCGAGTGTCAGCAATATGTCTTATAGTGGCGTGTTTATCTTCTGCCGTTAGGTCAGACGATAGAAATGCCACTTGCCCACTCAGAGTAGCAGATTGACGGTGACCAACTTTATGCAGAACTTGATTAATTTTCACACAAATTTATTAAAATAATAACAAGCCTAAATATTACTTAACTTGATTCTGGATGCTATTTACAATTGACTATCAGAAATTTCTTTGGTCTTGGAACGTTAATCTTATTCTCACATATCTCGGATACTTGACAAAGTGTCTATATATTTATCTTCATGGCTATGTACAGCATTATGGTAATCTTATTAGGCGCATACTGAAACTTGACTATAGACTGGTACAGACTAATGCCGACTCGTACAGACTGGTGCAGACAAATGCAGACTGACTAATCGGAGGTCTGTACACTCGTTATAATACCTCGCACATTCAGGTATCACTGCGCGAGTGTGATCCACGATGAGAACAGGTTCTACGTTAGCTGCAATCTCATTAGCTGCGTTACATATAAATACGTGGATTGGCGGAAGCTGAATTTGGTCTGTCTCTAAGGCAGCGCCATCTCGTAGTGCGGAGACGGACGAGCGCTGCGCCTGCACAGTTGTGCTTAGCGGGGCGCGCTGTAGCGGGAAAGTTGTGAATGCGCTGACTACGTGGAACTATGTACACAAGATATACAGGGTGTTTCAAAAATGACCGGTATATTTGAAATGGCAATAAAAACTAAACGAGCAGCGATAGAAATACACCGTTTGTTGCAATATGCTTGGGACAACAGTACATTTTCAGGCAGACAAACTTTCGAAATTACAGTAGTTACAAGTTTCAACAACAGATGGCGCTGCGGTCTGGGAAACTCTATAGTACGATATTTTCCACATATCCACCATGCGTAGCAATAATATGGCATAGTCTCTGAACGAAATTACCCGAAACCTTTGACAACGTGTCTGGCGGAATGGCTTCACATGCAGATGAGATGTACTGCTTCAGCTGTCCAATTGTTTCTGGATTCTGGCGGTACACCTGATCTTTCAAGTGTCCCCACAGAAAGAAGTCACAGGGGTTCATGTCTGGCGAATAGGGAAGCCAATCCACTCCGCCTCCTGTATGTTTCGGATAGCCCAAAGCAATCACACAATCATCGAAATATTCATTCAGGAAATTAAAGACGTCGGCCGTGCGATGTGGCCGGGCCCCATCTTGCATAAACCACGAGGTGTTCGCAGTGTCGTCTAAGGCAGTTTGTACCGCCACAAATTCATGAAGAATGTCCAGATAGCGTGATGCAGTAATCGTTTCGGATCTGAAAAATGGGCCAATGATACCTTTGGAAGAAATGGCGGCCCAGACCAGTACTTTTTGAGGATGCAGGGACGATGGGACTGCAACATGGGGCTTTTCAGTTCCCCATATGCGCCAGTTCTGTTTATTGACGAAGCCGTCCAGGTAAAAATAAACTTCGTCAGTAAACCAAATGCTGCCCACATGCATATCGCCGTCATCAATCCTGTGCACTATATCGTTAGCGAATGTCTCTCGTGCAGCAATGGTAGCGGCGCTGAGGGGTTGCCGCGTTTGAATTTTGTATGGATAGAGGTGTAAACTCTGGCGCATGAGACGATACGTGGACGTTGGCGTCATTTGGACAGCAGCTGCAACACGGCGAACGGAAACCCGAGGCCGCTGTCGGATCACCTGCTGCACTAGCTGCGCGTTGCCCTCTGTGGTTGCCGTACGCGGTCGCCCTACCTTTCCAGCACATTCATCCGTCACGTTCCCAGTTCGTTGAATTTTTTCAAACAGATCCTTTATTGTATCGCTTTTCGGTCCTTTGGTTACATTAAACCTCCGTTGAAAACTTCGTCTTGTTGCAACAACACTGTGTTCTAGGCGGTGGGATTCCAACACCAGAAAAATCCTCTATTCTAAGGAATAAACCATGTTGTCTACAGCACACTTGCACGTTGTGAACAGCACACGCTTACAGCAGAAAGACGACGTACAGAATGGCGCACCCACAGACTGCGATATCTTCTATATCTATCACATCACTTGCAGCGCCATCTGTTGTTGAAAATTGTAACTACTGTAATTTCGAAAGTTTGTCCGCCTGAAAATGTACTGTTGTCCCAAGCATATTGCAACAAACGGTGTATTTCTATCGCTGCTCGTTTAGTTTTTATTGCCGTTTCAAATATACCGGTCATTTTTGAAACACCCTGTATATATACATGCCATACACCATTATTATGAAATGTAACTCCACTGGAGAAACGTGACACATCGTCGCTTACGGCAGCTCATTGACAAGCACGGCACAAGCGACTGCCACGTCTCGGCGCGTAAAACGCGGTTAAATGCTTCGCACCAAGGGAGAAACGTGACGTGACTTTTAATATTAAGTGGCGCCAGTTGTAAGCCGGCTGAACTGGCTGTGGAGGGAGGTGGATGTCGGAGGGTGGGGGAATGGAGGTGGCTGTGTGGAGAAAGCAACGGCAAGGAGAACAGTTGGCGGTGGGGGTGGGGTGCGGCGGCGCTCCAGCGCTCCAGTGCGACTACTGTGGCTCAGGCAGAGCTGGCCATTATTGAGTTACTGAACAAATAGGAGGGGATGGAGGGGCGCGGGTAGACTGGGGGGGGGGGGGGGAAGGCACAGACACTGACTGCTGGCAGCTCATCCACCGCAGCCGGCACTCCCTCTGTTCTCTGCCACATAGCAATAACCTCGGTCTGCGCCGCCACAAAGCCGACTAAAGGAGAAAAGTTCTACAAACCTCATCACAATCGATATATATATACTGTATGTAGGCGGTTGGCAAAATGATATGGAAATTGGTGCAAACACATTTATAGACAGAGTTACGAGACGTACTTGCATCACGATGTCGTCCATTGCCGTTGTACTTGTCTAACACTGGACAGAGGAAGACAGTGGATTACAAGTCAGTATTCGGCTTCTAGCGGTTAGGAGCAAATGCAGAGAGAAGGCAGGAGTGAAACTGATTGTATGAGTCAGTGCCAAGTGTCTCATGGCACGTATGGAACGCACGAATTTTAGGACTCGATAGGATGATCGTAGATGAGATCAAGGCTACTCAAGGGCCCGATTAACACTATTTGCAATCAGACTAACTACTGCACTGAAGGCTAACTCTAAACATTGCAAAATGCAAAGGTTGTAAGTGGCTGCGCAACAGAACTCAAGTGTCTGAGTCTGTTGGGTCATGCGTAGGAAAAACAGCACGTAGTAGCACTGTGAAGTATGAGCTTTGAGAGTAGGACACAAGGTGAGAGAAGCAGACTTGTTGGAGCTTACCAGAGGTGGCAACGAGCAACACGGAGTTGGCAGCCTAATGGAGTGACTGAGATCTCTGTCTGAATACAAAAATATGGGCTTTTAAGTGATTGTGGAGGCACACTATTCCTCCATTCCTGCATTGGGCCCACAAATATACAGGCACTTTAAGGCTTCGGCCAATCTGACGATCACCGCCCTCGCTATTAAGGTTTGCCACAACAGTGTTCTACGTCACTTGGCCCCGCCTTGAGGCCTCTCGTGAGTGAGGTCCACTAGCGCACCACTCTTAACATGTGATAGCTCACAGACGTAGCAGTGCTCAAGGGGTAGTACCAAGCTTGCAACCTTATGATGACCATCTTCTACTCTAACGCCTTATAACAGCGTCCACGCGGTGGTTGGAGTTATCAGTTAATTCAAAAATGGTTCAAATGGCTCTAAGCACTATGGGATAGCATCTGAGGTCATCAGTTCCTTAGACTTAGAACTACTTAAACCTAACTAACCTACGGACATCACACACATCCATGCCTGAGGCAGGATTCGAACCTGTGAGCGTAGTAGCAGCACTGTTGCGGACTGAAGCACCTAGAACCGCTCTGCCACAGCGGCCGGAAGTTAATTCTCTGAAGTGAAACTTCTCCTCAGAGACAGCTGCAGGTCTGCAATTTGGAGAGCTCTAAAGTTGCTTTTTACCTCCTGTAACCTAAACGCTAACATTATTACCTGTTCTCTGCATTGGAGTGTCCTAGTTGACTTCCAATAACGTTAGCTTAACACTGTACGAGTCCATACCTCGTAAGTAAATAACACTATATTCGTCTACTGCAATGACACTGATTTTAGCCGCCATTTTGGACCATCATGAGTTGTAATCGGAAGTCCTTGACCATTTACTTAGTACATTAGTGATGAAATCAGAGAGTTACTTGAAGTTGCTACTGCTGCTGTATATGGTGCCTTTATAGGAAGCAGATTTCAAGGGAAAATTTCTTTTCAGATAATAGTGGAGGATATCTTTGAATACTCACAAAAACAAAAGGAATATAAACAAATAACTGCACACATCGCAGCAGAGGCTTCTCGGCATCTAGAGAAGACTCCGAAGTACAGAGGGATGATGAAGATCATTTGAATTTCCAAATTCAAATGGCTCTGAGCACTATGGGACTTAATATCTGAGGTCATCAGTCCCCGAGAACTTAGAACTACTTAAACCTAACTTATCCTAAGGACATCACACACATCCATGCCCGAGGCAGGATTCGAACCTGCGACCGTAACGGTCGTGTGGTTCCAGACTGAAGCGCCTAGAACCGCTCGTCTACTCCGGCCGGCTTCATTTGAATTTATTTAAAGTTGTAGACACTACAGTAATAAGTGGCACGGAAGCCAGTGCGAAGAGAAATGAATATTTCTAAAAACGACAGTCACAGATGCTGGACAAATTGTGGTGTCTAGAAATCCTTCGTACTTAGTTCGCTAGAGAAAAAATTAAAACAAATTATATTAATGAGTTTTATTACTAAATGAAATTTACAGTACTTAACTTTTGCAATTGCACACATGTGTCACAAGCAAAGGGCGACATACGAAATAATAAATCTTACTCTGTACAAGCAGTTCCAAGTCTGTGCTACATAGAGATTACAAGCGAACTGAATAGAGTTGACGCTGCTCTACTAGTACCTAATCTTGAAGCTGCTACTGAACTGGGCGTCGCCAGTCGGTCGCGGCGCTAATGTCCTCTTCACATAGAAGCCGCTGCTGTCACGTTGTCGTCCTGGAGCGAGGTCGGTCAGCAGGCGATTGGACGACGTCTGCTCACAGCCCTCTCCTCCCTATCGTTCTCGACTGGCGTGCCGGAGATTGACTTTACTCCGTAACAGTCTGTCCCCCATGCCACCCCCCCCCCCCCCCAGAGCGAAAAGCGACATGCCGTCGTCGTGTGAGCAGCAGGACAACGTGAGGGGAGGCTGCAGTGTGGACGCTGCGATGGACTGGACTGGTCGCTGTGGCTGCAGGGGACATTAGACTTGGGGTCGTACCCCGCCATTCGGCCTGCACTTTGGTGGAAACGTCCCCTAGAAAATGTCCAAAAGGGTAAGCACCCACCTCCTGAGACGCGTACCACGATGTATGCCACTGTGGGAAGGGCGGGTCCAGCTCCATCGGTAGGAGGAGAGGAGTCAGGGGTGGTGAATTCTCCGTCTCTATAGGGTTGTCCCGCTGTGTCTTGATGACACCCTCTGGCGGCAGCTGTAGCCGCGCTGTCCTCAGGATCCGTGAATCTGGGGGAAGAGATACAGAAGAATCACCGTGCACGTGACAGTGGTGAATTTGATTGTGATGTCGGTGCTGCCATCCGGCTGGGCCTGCGCCAAGTCTACGAAGGATCTGGCCTCGATCCCGCTGTGTGCTGCCGCTAGACACCCAGATACTTGCGGCCTTCCTTCGGCACCGAATGCTGAATAGGGTGAAGCATGTGGATCAGTATCCGATGGCGGCGGCCGTGAAGCAATTCCACCGGCAATCGTCCATCTAGTGGATGCGAACCGTAGAACGCGAGAAACATTGCAGTGCTTGATCCCTGGTGCGTGTGATGCGAAGTTTGGCCATCTGCTGCTTGAAGGTTCTGATAAAAGGTTTCGCTTCGCATTTGGACTGTGCATAGAACGGTTCACAGTATATTTCAAATTCATTTGACGTTAACTGAAGGCCGTTGTCCTACACTATGACTTCAGTGAAACCTTCAAGGCAAACAATAGGCGACAACACCTGAACTGTGCTACGTGAAGTTGCCAAGTTCATTGGCACAGAAAAAGGAAACTTACTATGAGTCCACCAAAACAATCCAACGAATGTTCCATAAAGATCCCGCAAAGTCTATATGCACACGTTTCTATGGAGATTGCAACTTAGACGAAGTCGAGAATTTCTGTGCAGGAAAGGACTGATTTTCAGCGCATGCACTGTGGCGTCATTGTTCTATTTGGGTGTCCATACCCTGCCAAGTATAGTGTCGACACGCTAACTGTTTCGTACGAACACTCCCCCAGCATCCTTGGTGAAATAATTGCAACACTTCTTTTTGCAAAGCTTTGAGGGTCAACACACGTGACTGTCCACTGTCATTTTGAATAAGAATCACACCTTGATGTATAGCTAGGCTATGACGACGCGCAAAGTGTCGGCGCACTACAGATTTCTTTATGCTATGCAATGAGCGAGGCCAATATGTGCGAATGTATTTTAACAAAACGTTCCAATCTGAATCAGCTCCCGTGGCCTGTGCAATTTTCGCTTTAGTCCAGAGGAGGGGATTGAAGCAATTTAGATGACAACAAGACGCAGTAGAAGCGTCAAAGTCTACACCCGGGCCTATCGGAAGACGTGAAAGTGCACCCGCCTTACCATATTGAGCTGTCGGATGATACACAGCCTCACACTGGTATTAAGGCAACAAAAAAGCCTATCATTGCACTATTTGGGCAATTCGTACAGGAACCGGCTTCATCGGATGCAACCAGGATTGCGATGGCTTGTGAAACGCTACTAAGTAGAATTTTCTGCCATACAAATAGTGGTGAAATTTGGTGATACTATACACAATAGCCAATACCTCTTTGTCTATTTGTGAATAGTAGCACTGAGCTTTGGGCAACACTTTTTATACGAAAGCAACAGGCCTTTCTTTATCACCATATCTGTGCGAAAGCACTGCACCGATTCCGTAAGAGGAAGCGTCGACTTGCAACACATCTGGTTTGTCAGGATCAAAGTGAGCCTGGCTGAACTATGCATCTTTAAGCTTTTGAAAAGCCTCTTGGCACTCATCTGTGCAAACAAAGGGGACGTTCTTGCGACGCAAGCTATACAACGGAGCTGCGCTTTGTTTAGCATTCGGTATGAACTAAATATAAGACTGACTGCAATTCTGTGACATTGCGAGAAACTGGCAGGTCACATATGGCTAAAAAATGTGACTGAACAGGATGTACACGTTCACTGTTTGTGAAATAACCAGGATACAGCAATTCAGGTTTAAAAAAATCACATTTGTCCAGTCTACATTTTAGTCCTGCATCAGATTACACGCGAAACGAAGCACACCAATTTGCAATTGTTTCTTCAGGCGTACGAACTGCTACGACGTATCGTCCACATAGTTTGAACAGTTTGGTACTTGAGCAGTGAGCTGTTCTAAACACCGTTGGAAAATGGCGGGTGCGGAAGCAATACAAAAAGGCAAATGCAAATATTTAAACAGCCCCAAACGAGTGTTCACAACACACACGGTTTCACATTCTTCGTCTAGTGCTATTTGAAGATATAAGTCGCACAAATCAATTTTTTAAAAGTAGCGACCAGCGCTAATCTTTCCATAGGACCCTCAGAGTGTGGCAATGGGTAAGTATCAATCACAGTTTGTGGGATGACTGTAGACTTAAACTCAACACACAGGAGACGCGGCCTGAAAGTCTGGGGAGCCAAACCAATGGATTTCCCTATTGACTAGCTTGTAAGTGCGCAATAGCTCCGCTATCTTGCAATTCTTGAATTTCAGCATCCACTTTGTCCCGTAATGCAGTGGGAACAGTTCTGGTCCATCAAAATTTCGGCTGAGCATTATGTTTCATAGTAATATGTGCAAAAAATAGTTAACCTTGCCTAAACCTTCAGAAAAGCGTCAGGGAATTCTTTCAGTAAGCTAGCCACACTGTCTTTTGCATGGGATGCAGTCACTGACAACACATTCTCCTGAATTTGAAAGCCAAACAAATCAAACGAATCAAGGCCAAATATCTTCTCACAATCGCGTGATTGTAACACAGTTAAAGTCTCAATTCGCGTATGTGAGCGATACATGGTAGGCAAAGTACGTTTTCTGAGAACAGGAATGTCTTGTCTATTATAAGCCGTCTGGTGAGTGCTAGTTTTAGATGGGCGTGAGGAGCCTAACAGTTCGTATGTGCTACGAATCAGCAATGTAACAGACGCACCAATGTCCAACGTAAATTTCAGACGTTTTCTACTAATACGCAACTGAACAAGAAACTTGTTCGACTGGCGTAGGACTGGAGAAACTGCTTGCTTGCTAATTTTGCTAATGCTTGCAGCAGAATTTGAATAATCTGCATTGATTATATGGGCCTTGTGACGAGACTTATGTGAATGGGCAGAATTCTTATCTTTGTGTCGGATCCAACATACGGATTGTAAGTGACCTTTCTTACCAGAATGCTAACACCGTGCTTGGTTGGACGGGTAGTTTGTTGTTTGTGCCGTGAATAGTGCTGAGGGCTTGACTTAATTCTGTTCTCCTGTTTAGAGAACAGTTTACACGTTGTGGTGACCGCAGGCTGTTGCTGTGTACTGGGCTGGTCATGAGCAAGGGACAAGCCAACCCGACAAACTGGTGGCTGCTCAAATTTATCGGCCGTTATGGCACGAATCATACTGATCAAGAATTTGCACTATGTGCTGGAATGATGGCTCTGACTGTTTCAAAATCTGTTCTCTGACAGCAGTTGCATTGTGCGTGAGGGTATCATGTAACATAACATCCGAATATGAAGTCCTACAAGCACATTTCAATTTGCATCCCCTCGTCATACCCTGCAAATCTGTCACTCACTTGCAATAAATTTGTTCGGCCCTTTTCTTGCAACGAAGAATTGGTACCTAGCTGCCACTACATTCGCTTGTTGGTCATAATAGTGTGCAAATCCAGAACCTGGTCACAGGAAAGTTCACTCTGTGTGGCGTTAGGGAACAATGTCTCTATGCGGCGAAAAACTGCACTCCTTATAATTGACAAAAAGTAATGTAGTTTCGCGTGAGATGTAGATGTGGGCTTTATACTGTAGCAACCACTCGAGCCATGCCTCTTCTTTGTCATTAAACTGGTGAAAAGGCGGTATGGTACCTGGAGCTACCGTTGTTGCATATTGCACTGTATTCGTGGATTGATTGACAAGTAGCTGCTGTAACATGTTTAGCAGCGTTGCAGTCTGCTGCATCTGAAACTGAAACATCTACGTTAGCTACACTACATCTATCGCTTGCAGCTGAAGTGCCTGAGCGGGGGAGGGGGGAGTGGTCGGTTGCTCATTTTGGAATAGGCAATTGCAATAAACAGACAAGGCAAGCAATAAAAAAAAGCACACAAGCAGTGAAAAGTTCTGCAATGCCCACTTGAAAACACTGAATAAAAAAAACATTGTAAGTGACACTATTAAAACATCTAAACACACCCTTGCAAAGAAAAGACAAGATAGAATTAAGGCGCTAGCAAAACAGAAAAGCTCACGACAAAGAAAGACAAAAGCTTTGTGGCAGCCTGGCATTGGCGTTCGTTCATCTACCCGTCACCAAAAATGTGGTGTTTAGGAATCCTGCGTACTCGGTTCGCTAGACAAACAATTCAAACGAATCATATTAATGAGTTTTACAATTACACACATGTGTCACAAGGAAAGGGTGACACACGAAATAAAAAATCTTCCCCTGTGTAAACAATTTTAAGTCTGTCCTACATAGAGAGTAAAACGAAGTGAATAGAATTGACGCTGTCATACAAGTGCGTAACATTGAAGCTGCTACTGAACTGGGCGTCGCCAGTGGGTCACAGAGCTTATGTCGTCTTCACATAGGGTTCGCTTCTGTCGCGTTGTCATCCTGGAGATGGTTCGGTCAGTGTGCGATTGGCTGACGTCTTCTCGTGGCCTTCTCTTCCCTATCATTCTCCGCTGGCGTGCCGGTGCTTGACTTTAAGCTGAAACAGAAAGAAATGGTAGTAGAGGAAAGTAACTGTAAAAAAGCCTTGGATAGCAGAAAAAAATATTTTAATTCATAATCGAAGGAAAGAAATACAAAGGCGTTCAAGAAATGGCTGGAAATCAGCAACATAAGTTACTTAGTAACTGAAGACACAGCTGTTGTTGTTAAGGTCTTCAGTCCTGAGACTGGTTTGATGCAGCTCTCCATGCTACTCTATCCTGAGCAAGCTGCTTCATCTCCCAGTACCTACTGCAACCTACATCCTTCTGAATCTGTTTAGTGTATTCATGTCTTGGTCTCCCTCTACGATTTTTACCCTCCACGCTGCCCTCCAGTACTAAATTGGTGATCCCTTGATGCCTCAGAACATGTCCTACCAACCGATCCCTTCTTCCAGTCAAGTTGTGCCACAAACTTCTCATCTCTCCCAATCCTATTCAATACCTCCTCATTAGTTATGTGATCTACCCATCTAATCTTCAGCATTCTTCTGTAGCACCACATTTCGAAAGCCTCTATTCTCTTCGTGCCTAAACTAGTTATCGTCCATGTTTCACTTCCATACATGGCTACGCTCCATACAAAAACTTTCAGAAACGACTTCCAGACACTTAAATCTATACTCGATGTTAACAAATTTCTCTTTTTTAGAAACGCTTTCCTTGCCATTGCCAGTCTACATTTTATATCCTCTCTACTTCGACCATCATCAGTTATTTTGCTCCTCAGATAGCAAAACTCCTTTACTACTTTAAGTGTCTCATTTCCTAATCTAATTCCCTCAGCATCACCCGACTTAATTCGACTACATTCCATTATCCTCGTTTTGCTTTTGTTGTTGTTCATCTTATACACTCCTTTCAATACACTGTCCATTCCATTCAACTGCTCTTCCAAGTCCTTTGCTGTCTCTGACAGAAATACAATGTGATCGGCGAACCTCAAAGTGTTTATTTCTTCTCCATGGATTTTAATACCTACTCCTAATTTTTCTTTTGTTTCCTTTACTGCTTGCTCAATATACAGATTGAATAACATCGGGGACAGGCTACAACCATGTCTCACTCCCTTTTCAACCACTGCTTCCCTTTCATGCCCCTCGACTCTTATAACTGCCATCTGGTTTCTGTACAAATTGTAAATAGCCTTTCGCTCCCTGTATTTTACCCCTGCCACCTTCAGAATTTGAAAGAGAGTATTCCAGTCAATACTGTTAAAAGCTTTCTCTAAGTCTACAAATGCTAGAAACGTAGGTTTTCCTTTCCTTAATCTAGCTTGATGTATACAGAAAAAGTGCGTAAAAGAAATATTCATTGGAAGGGTGATTCAGCATACAGAAAAATCAAAACAAACTTTGATGATGTAAAAAGACAAGGTGGCAACATGAAGTACACAAGAAGAATTTCACTGTTAAACACAGACCAGAGAGCATATTGATGGAAGGAGTACTTTAAGGATTCGTAGAAGAAGCGAGACTTCTCTCACGATTTTGGACAGATAGGTGGTCCAATATTATTGTCAGTGTTTATCAGAGATTTGCAACATCGCGATGAAATAAGAAGGAAATTATACACAGCACTTACTTGGCCATGAAACTCAGTAGATTATTTCTTGTGGAGACTCTTCTAAGATACTGTGTATGAGCAGCGTCCTAACAGGCGAGATGATATGAATGGGAGAATTGGCGCTAATCGCTTCCAGTGATAAAAAAACAAAAAAGAGGAAAAAAAACTATGTGGTCCGTACGTGTACAGATGGCATGGTAGCGGAATGGACAACGGTAGAGGTGGGGATTCCGTTGCGTGCGCCCACCGTGCTGTGGGGTGGATTCAGTACGGCAGCTGCTACCAAACACAACTTCTAGGCCATAGCTAATGAATCTCCAAACGATTGTATTAACAGACCGACTCAGTAAGACCAATAATCTGACAGGTCAGTAGTCAGACTGGTGCATCGAATAAGAAAATCGGTGTATAGAAAACGAAGACGGTCGCTTCTAACGAACGAAGAGTAGAGCTCAACAGGCGACAGCAAACGAACAGAGGTGTGCAGTCGGCCAGTGCTGACAACGAGCGTGCTTTCTCTGTATTTCCAAGTTTGTGGCGAATGTTCCATTTTACTGGATGACTAGATTTAACAGCAGTTGCCGCGCGGGACTAGCCGAGCGGTCTGGGGTGCTGCAGTCATGGACTGTGCGGCTGGTCCCGGCGGAGGTTCGAGTCCTCCCCGGGCATGGGTGTGTGTTTGTTCTTAGGATAATTTAGGTTAAGTAGTGTATTAGCTTAGGAACTGATGACCTTAGCAATTAAGTCCCGTAAGATTCCACACACATTTGAACAGCAGTTCTTCCAATTGTCAGTTACGGACCCTGTTGTGTGGGTGACTCAGCCTCTTAGAGGCCTAACACATAAATCCCCAGTTATTGTAAATGTTCCAGTACAAAAGCCGCAGTGGGTCGGTCTGACTACGTGCAACTTCCTGTGACAGTAAAGGTCTGTCCTCCCGCCATGAACGGGTAACACTCATTTCACAAACGTGGTGTAATTTTGAATCCTACATTCTTTGACTCCATAATCCATGAAGTGATGGCTTACGCTAGCACTTCAGCGTGTGACATTAGTCTCCTGTCTTGGTCATCATAGTCTCTTTGAAGGATTATACTGTTGATGCATTATTAAATGACATTTGATGATAGTTTGTGATAATTTTTCAATGTGCCGATACGTTGAAACGACATACTGCAATTTATGATGCAAGTGTGTTTCACGCTTAATTTGTAATTTATTGATGACAACAACTCACTCCTGAGAGGACACTTTCGTATTACAGAATTAATGGTCGATAAAACGTTATGTGACCTTAATTGTAACAACAATTACAATAAACCGTACCAAGAGCGGCTTATTTGTGGTAAATCTCCAATGTACGTCCATGAAGTTTCTGAGGGGCCTGTATCGAACGCTGACTGCAGTCGTCGATATTGTACGTCACGTCAAAATTACGTCACATTGCAGGAAGTGTTGCGAAATGAGTGTTACCCGGTATCAAACATTTCCAAGGAGTAGTCCGCCACAACATCCAAGGAATAAATGACACACTCAGCTCATACTTTCTCATCATTAAAAGAAATCAATGAATTACCGAACATACAACAAATATTGCTTATATTGTGCAAAAATATTTTTAGTCACCACTTCTGGTCGTAATAAATATTTTGTCTTGGCGTGTTGTAGAAAAAATTCAGTCATTATAAAAATCTCACAAAACAATGATTGCCATAACACAATTCATTCCTATATACGTTCATCAGGTAACAGCGGCTGGTTGTCACTGTCGCACCTCTCATTCCTTGCCAACTGTTCTGTATCTACGCCTTTCTTGAATCCATCATCTAGGAAGCTCTTTACATGGTGGGTGGTACCTCTCAGTCTCCAAGAATTGAAACAAATTATCCATAAACAATTAATAACTGAATTTTTTACACATTTGCAGATAAGGATGCGACCCATTGGCCCCTGGATATATAGACACTAAATACGGAAGGTGTACTTAGTGCAGGAAGCTGGTATCGCGTCTGGGTCTTGAACTCGCCACTGATGCTGGCGGCTCCATGTGGTCTCCCTATCTGGCTAGCCCCCACGTCCCAGTAGAACTGCTGGGCTGTGAGTGAAACGGCTGCCAAACTGAAAGCTTGCGAGGTGCCGGGGCTAGCAGTGTATTTAATACTAAACTCTTCTAGAATCTTAATATGGAAATGATGCTCTAAGCCCCCCCTTTTCTATCTCCGACTTTTGCTGTTGCACATGGATTAAGAAGAAATGCGAACAGACTGTAATCGACCCTGCAAGTGGAGTTGAAAAGAGTTTGGCACCTGCAATAATTTAATTTGATAGAAATTAATTAGATGAAGGAAAGTTTTATTAACGTAGTGAGAAATAAAAGGGTTGCTCTACCGATTAACAGAATAAAAGTTCCCAAAATAACAATATGATTTATTATGACTAAACTCTAAATAATAAACAAAACACATGAAACATTAACAACACATCAAAGTGGATACTCAAATAAATGCTGTGATGGTGAAGATGTCCATAAACTAGATTGTGACATTTATGACCAAGTGGTATGTGGAGCCAATTCCTTGCAACTCAAATCCTAAGAGAAACACCCAGCCAACCCACATTAATTGCTGCTACATTAGTGAGAGCTCAGACAATGCACAATCAAGACAGAACAAAGTTAGAAAAGACGAACAGGCGCGCTCTGTTGAGCTCTGATTATCACCTAGCAAAATTCCCTAATCTGCCGGTGCTGCAGACATACATTACCAAGCTGTGTTCTTAACTGCAAGGACATGATCTGACGTACCTGAGGTGATGGCTGGTTGCTTCAACGTCCCATCGTGGTGATGATAATGTCGCGAGTATACCCCGAAACAACTTATCCTGGTCTGGTTGTTCCAGACTAAAGACTTCCTAGCAATACAAATGCGCCTCTCAAGGAGACGAAGAAGGCCCACCACACAGTCACTGACGGTACAGTGATTTATTTTAACAAGCGAAGTCACACAGTAACTCCGAAACAGTCAAATTTAGCCAAAACTGCTCAAGACAGACAACATAGGCCGCTTGTACGCAGAACGCTCAATTGCCAACTGTACTCGAAAAGCTACGTTGAAGTCGAAACTTCAGCAACTTCGTCAAAGAGTTACAATCAAATAAAAGTATATTAGACAGCCAACGGAAGGCAAGTTGTCCAGAGCAGCGAGAGCTCAGTCTTGTAACCTACTCCGACCGAAAGGCGAGAGCCGACTCTCTCAAGAGCGCCTGTACAAACCGAACACAGAACATTCCCGCCCCCATGACAGTGGTCGTGGTTAAACGTTCCAATCAGCAACTCGAAAACCGGCGGAAAATTCCCCTCTATTGCCGAAGCACTACGATTCCACCAATGGAGATTCTTGGCGCCAATTTCAGCGCCGATTTTGCTGCGTCACGGAGCTATGCCCTGAGCAAGCCAATCACAGTTATGATTTAGCAGAAAACGCGGGAATTTGCCCGCCAAGACTGCCTGGGAACACAAGTCATTCCCACGCCTCGCTGGTGGCCCGCCAGAAAGTGTTCTCACTAAGTTTCTCGAAGTAACGGAATCTCTAGCCCAGCCGCTCTGTCAGGCCCCTGTGGGCGTGTCGCCACCGCTCTTATGACAATGTCGGCGTCTGGAAAGCATCCACTCGACTCCCTCACACCCGTCGGCTTAACCCTTCCAAGATCAGCAGTATCCGCCTGTCACCGGACCACCCGAGTGACGAGAGACGCTGTGTGGGAAGTCAGTGTGTGAAGAAATAGCGACTTTTCACCGCATGCAATTAGAGAGGAAAATCGAATTATTCAGAGTAAGATACAAATACGAGAGGGGGCTCATGCCATCTCTCATAGCCCCTACGCCATTTTAGATTGTAATTGGTAAGTGGTTGGCTCACTTAGGAGCAAGGTAGTGAGTCAATCGCCCAAGAACAATCTTGCAAACTGACTCCACATGCCGCAGTCTATAAAAAAAAAAAAAAAAAAAAAAAAAAAAAAAAAAAAAAAAAAAAAAAAAAAAAAAAAAAAAACACTGTGACAGAAGATGCAGCTCATAGAGGGAGGATTATTTATGATGTAGCCAACTTCACCTTCTTAATATGGAAATCTAACACTCACATCACACATCTATACCCAGGGATCCCCTTCCAAACACCGATTCACACAGACATTCACACTCGAAATATGGCCCGGGCATGTGAGCCAAATCAGGAGCAGTTTATTCATTACAATCACAGTTGGAGTGCTCTGCAATTAAACGCCCAAGATGTTACAACAATTTCAATCATTTACCTAGCCTGAACTCATTCACACATGTTACTATTTAAGTTAACAATCTCTTTGTGAGCTTTCAGAATCTAATTACAACCCCCAATTCATTCTGCCTGCCTGCAGTAAGAATAACCATACAAAATGTTCCCTGAACCGATGGTCCATTCACAATGACAGTGGTGGTATCTGCTTCAGTTTATGGGGACTTCAGGCACACTGTTTGCATACACACAACAATAAGTACAGAATACAAAAAAAAACATGGTGTAGAGAACAATACAGTAATTTGGGCGCCCTACTCTATTACTTACACCAGAATTACAATGCAAAACACAAGCACATACGAGGTATAACATACATTACAAAAACAACACTAGAGAAAGAAATTAAAAAAAAGAAGCAAGGTTCATGGGGTGTCAAGTTGTGCTTGCACATTGCACAATGTTCACGACTGTGCTGAGAATGAGGCACTATATCACATTGTTAGAAATATTCGAAGCACTTCACAAATTCGTTGGTTTGTCTGAGGGGGTTGGTCTGTTGAGTCATATGCATTGATGCACGTGGTTCCAGGTCCTTAGCATCGGAGGGGGCTTTTGGGATGGGGCCACAGTACTGACATCACATAGTGCTAAACATCGGGTGTTGTTGCTACGTTGTTGCAACAGCAATAGGGTGTGCTGGAGCATCTGCAGTACGCTGTTGAGATTTCAGCAAGACTCAAGCATGTCGTCACGGCAGTACGGTAGGAAGACATAGTGATAGGCTCTCCTCTCGTAGATTAATTGTCTCTGAGGTCTACTAGTTGGGATAATTCACAAGTCCAGATCTCTTCTCTCCCTGGACAGTACTTTACGTTTCCCAATATTGAAGTTCGACGATGGATGATGGCACGTGGAGTGACTCCACAAGTGTGTGAAGTCATCCAGACAGAATCAAAATAGGAGCGGCGATTGCTACAACTGCTCTCTAAGTGAGAGGAGAAGTTAGAAATGAGACAATTCATTTGTTAGAGTTTGTATCGCGATACTGCTTTGTGTATGCAGATCGGTCAATGCTAGTGAGTTGTAAAAACTCAAACAGGTGAGTATATGGCGTCCCTTTCTGTCCTGAGGCACATTAGGCGCCGGTTCTGACACCGTACGTGATCTTCGTGTACTCACGACAACGTGGCTAGAGATCTGACCGAGCTGGCCTCTCTCTGCTCTCGTTCGTTTGACTATAAACTTTTGCTACCGTCTCGACCTGTGTGCCTGTCTCATCCTCTACCTCACTATCATACTCACGGCCGCAACGCTGCTCTAAGATCGCGTCCAAATCACCTTCCTCATCAATGATCCTGTCGTGCTGTCCTGCTGAACATGTGCCCATCTCCGAACCTATCCCTGTCAGTAACCTGCCCCTTATCCATTATGCTATCCTCATTTGTTTTAGCTTCGCTCGATAATAGTCGTGCCTTACTTCTCGCGATCATTCACGAAAGACAAATTTATCTAAAATGTACAATAAAAATAATCTACTCCCAATATTTTTCTACATAGACGTAAATTTCAACAACGCCGTTTCAACACTGTAATTGCATGCACGATTTTTTGTGGTACAGAAACCGCACACAAACCCGACAAAGTGCGATGCGGTACTAGATAGCAGCACCTCTGTTATGCCAATGCACCACTTCTCACACGCTCGGCAACGCCATTCGAACCCATTGGCAGAGAAATCCAGACGCTTGTCCTGTGCATCACCGATGTGTTGCCAGGTTTCACTGAGTGAGACCGACCTGCCACAGAATAGTTCAACAGCTACGTGCTATAATCAAACCATTCGCCCACTGCCACCAGCGACTGCTGCAATACTCCCACACGTATTAAATTCCAGTTACTCAGCTAATCATTTCTAACATGTCAGCTTAGCCTAACATTTTAAGTTACTACTTTATGGGAGAACGTAACCAGCCCCTTACACTTTATTTTGTTCGAGCTCTACACTGAGATACACGAAGTGCACAAATGCGATGACAGCACACAGGACGAAGTTGAGAGCGTTTTTACAACTAACACCATAAACAGAAACGCAAAAAAGTAAAAAAGTAACTGTTCTAAGTGTAAAATTTGCAACTAAGGTTTGTTGAATATGAAATGTGCTAGAAAAGTCTTTTTCTCCTTCCACTGTATCTTACGCAAAATCTTTATTTTCCTTTCCTCAATCATTCTTCACTTCGTCAGAACCAGGAAGAGGTTTCTGACTGTATCACGGATATAAGGCAAAACATAAAATAACTGTGTACACAAAAATGTTCAGTTTTGAGAACTCCTTTTACTTATGTTTTTTACTCAAGTTCCCATTTGAAATTATTCTAAGTTTTGTAAGTCTTCTCCATTTATGGGCAGGTTCGTGACGAAGTTCACCATTGTATTCTCCAGTATTAATAGTAAGCTATGGAGGCTCCAGCACGCGTTTGCACACTGGACTCGTAGTCAGCAGCATGACGATTGAAATCCGCGACCAACCAGCTTTCCTGTGATTTCCATAAAGCACTCCACGTAGACGCTGCCAGGATGTCTGCTTTGAAAGATTTCCTTCCTCCTGATCGAAATAATATGAGCTTAAGCTCCAATTACCTATCAATGAGACGTCAAAGCCTAGTCTTCCTTCCTAACGTTTCTTCCAGAACATTTTCCTTACATGTGTGACATCACACGATACGGCTGTGGCCTAGGCATGACATCATAAGCCACTCCTATTACGTATGATATCATTGTCATATGACAAAATCACACCACCTTTACCTATGACATCACTGCCGTTCCAAGACGCCAAATCTCATTTTTTGAAACAGTGGCATTCATTAAAACGAAACACTAATCACAACGTGCATGTCCGAAGGAACTTTGCATCGTATTTCTGAACAACACTGGCACTTCAGTACTGTATTTTTCCGCCGACACCAGGCGAGCGACTTTCGATTAAAATGTGCCTCTGTACTAGAATATATATAATGAATGTATGGATACCACATGGTGGACGATACACGGCACTTTGGGCCTGGACGTGGTGGGTCGAGGTCGGACAGCCTAGTGATAAGACAACCGGTCGCGATAAGCCGGAAATCCGGGTTTGAGTACCGCCCAGTCTGGCACAAATTTCCATTGTCATTCCTACAGCTGATAATTGTCCATATTCGCAACTGCGAATACGTATCATGAATCACAGTAAATGCATAGACCATACTCAAAAGAACCCAGACAACTTTAAATTTGTGTTGTGTTCAAAAATTTCCATCAAAGATTTACATAAATACTGTATCTTGCATCATTTCACGTCAAAAATTCGTAAGCTTTCCATAAATGGAAGTAATATTAAAAAAATATTGTCAGTACTATAGTATTATATCAAAAAATATCTAAGTTTCACCTGAAGTTTGTAAATTGACGCTATTCAAAACACACACACACACACACACACACACACAACTTTTATGTCATACGCTCTCTGTGCCATACCCGGTGTATCGCGCAACGAACTCTCAAATTAAGTATTTCCACGTCTAAATTGTTCCATGAACCACATGACGCTTTCTAAGTGTCACAATGATATTTCCAATTCCAAAATGTCTGCATAAATAATTCAGCAAAACAAACATGTCATGTGTCCCACATGAATTGCCCAGTCCAATTGCCACGTCTAAATTGTTTAGAATAGCAACACATGGTGGCTAAAACACTATGCTAAGCAGAGAGAACACAAGCAAACAGGCATTCTAAATTAGTGTCAACAGTGGAAGAATGCAGTTAATGTGTTATTTGGCCAAAATGAGAACGAATCTGAAACAATATCATTTTAGGCTGAGAGAAGAGAACAAGATAGACAATGTATACGTCAATTGTCACGATATTATTGACACGTTTAAAACGTCAATCAAAATACATAAACGATGTAAGAATATTCTGTATCTAAAATCTCTATCAAAAAGCCGTAGAAGTTTTTCATTAATGAATCGCCTCACCATGCATCACTTTAGAGGAGGGTGAAGATCATGCAGCTTGTTGAACAGCATAAAAATAGAATCGACGATAGTGACTGGTTAAAGCTGCTTTTAATACGTATAATCGAGGTCAGGTTTTGTACACACAGAAACTTTATACAAAGGCTGCCACATTTACCCATCTGAACTATGGTGCCAAGTCCCTCTAAAATGTTTACAGACTGTATTTCTATAATGAACTACTAAATAATACCGAGATATAATCACAATGCACCATAAAAACTAATGTACTTTAATGATTTCTTGATGGCACTTAAATGGGATATTCTTGCGATACATAAATATAGCTTCATAACGTACGCAGTAAGAATGTAAATATGGCCAAAAAGGAATGGTGGAACAATATTCCACTCACAGAGATGAAATTTCGATATCCCTTTGCGCCACAGATCTCTAATCGTGAACAAAGACTTTCTCTTCATGAAAGTAAAATTATTTTTAAAAATAAGTAAAGATTTTGAGTCCAACATACAGGTAGGTAGCTTATCAAAATACACATGTATAATTACAGTTCTCTGAAGACAAACGAAAATTCCATCTTTTCAGCAAAAGAAAATTGTTTCTCCACATACGTAAGACTTAGAACCCAAACCACACATGGCACCAATGCCGTAATCTAATTGTTCTACGAAGTTAAAAAACAAAGAAAAACACATGGTTCACATATCGGCACTGCTGATAATGCTTATAGGTTAGTTTACGAGCTTAATTTGGCTCTATACCACGCATTAAAGAAATCAAAATACATAAATCTTGGTTCTACAGCATTTCAAAACGGAAAATAACGTTACTAATGATCTAACAGTCAGCTTAAAGTACTCTTATATATGAGAATTGTTTGATCATTGTACCAAAGCTAACACGATTGTACACACATCTAAATTTGTTAGAAACTTTCCTTATTTAGCTGAAACCAACTTTAAAGTCATCCACAAGTTACGGTAACCCGATGCTGGGGTATCCACCTTACACCAGGGGACCTGTGCGAAACTTACGATTTCTTATCGTTGAACATTATGATAGTAATTGGGTTAAGCGCAGGCTTTGGGGTAAGGGTAGCTGTGGAAATGCCGCCTTTCTCCCTGAGTAGGTCTTTAAAGTTGCAGTCACCCTTTTGAAGCGCCGCTTCTCACTGACAGATTGTAATGTTCTTTTCCTTGGCATAGTAAACCTGTCATTTATTGTTCAGGACAATAGTACATAACCAACCTGTTGTTGAAAAAAGTTAATAATTAATTAGCAAATGTAAACCCGAAATAAAAGAATCAAAGAAACGTAATTTACTGCTCATAACAGTAACTGCCCGTCATCAGTTGCATGTAATTTTTAACTCTCGAACATAATATTTACATTTACCTGTTTTTGAAGAACATTTTAGTGATAAGTAGGAATATAAAATAAAAAAAGTAAATAAATGCGGAATGTATAGGTTAGAAAGTAGTTTTCGCTTCTTGCCTAGTGTATCACTAAGGCCACAGTAACCTCTAACAGTGTATTTAGATTTTAATTGCACTTCGAGCTTTATGTAGGCATGTTAGGCCGTAGCAGCAATAGGTAAATCACAGTTCAAGGTGACTATTACAGGTATGTTTGTCGTTTCAGAATGTATATTTTTTGTACAATGGACAAAGATAATTGACAGTATACAAATTATCGAGTTAATAAGAAGTTTAAAACAAATAAATTTGTTTTAAATTATTCGTGATCAATAAGTTAGCTTAGTAAAATATAGATAACACATTTTGTGTATTGCTGCGCAGGATGACCAAGCAAACAAACTTCATATCACGTCTTTAAAAATTTATATTCTCTATGCTTGGAAGTTCTGTCTTCATATTTTCAAGGATTTTTCCGTGTCCCCAAACCCTCTTAACCTCTAGGGAGTACATTTCTCACCAAAATTCACATTACAGTATTCAACATACACCCACTTCGGCTATCTCCATCTTGGAATCTTTGCTTCGTTGCTTAATCGTATAACATCTCTCAATGGCTCAACGCCGTACTCATTATCTTGAACACTAGGAAACATGTTGCACTAGTAAGCATCTTGGCATGTTTATGCCAACAGAACTTGTAAAACTCCAGTCCACACCTTGCAACTAAAATGACACCTGTGAAATCTTTTGCACTTAAAAATTCATCCATACTCGTCAGTTTATAACCTTTAACAGTACACTGACTGGCTCCAATTACTCTTATTCTCAGTATCTTGTTTGTCAATCCCGTGGCTTTTTTAACCTATTGTATTCGAAAATTACTTGGAACTTTGTCTCAGCAACAATATTTCCTTTTGTGCTTTCCATGGAACTAGCCCCACATATGAACCACATATGGTACTACTAGTCACAGTATATTGACAGTTTCTCAGTTACCTCTGTCGCTGTAGTGCTAATCACAGACTGAATTCCTCCCGATAGGCTTTCTGTTTCTCCTGCTCACCGGAGCAACTTTCTGATGCCTAGTGCTACTATATCACGCGAATTACACCTTAGTGTACTTGAACATGCTAGAACTGGTTTTTCCCATACGATAGACGCCCCTTTTGACAGCTCTGCTCTAGCAAAATTTTCCGTTGCCAGAGGTTAACTTTGACATGGTGTTTAGTTCAAAAATTTACTTTGCACCATGTGTTTTGTCTTTCTCCTACTTTGCATTCGCCGCACATATCAGACTGTGGTTGCGTCGTAAGCAGGTCACAGGACTCATCAGAAGCTTGCTCGGAAAGGCTGTGACCCATTAGTCGCGCTACCGTTACATTCCGAACCTCTGGAATAGACTCATCCACAGATTCAGCGTGTCAGCCTGATTCCTAATTTCACAAATTCGTCTCCTCTTTCTGTTCCTCCTTTCACATCGCTTCCGAGAATACACACGTGCTTGTAACGTATCATGTACAACACAAATGTAAATAAGCCCTCGTGCTCCTCCCCTTGGACCTAAAATAACATCAACATCCGGTTCCACTCTGCACAACGTAAAACTCATCGACACATGCACGGTCCTAAGCATATTGTCCATGATCCACCGTCTCAAAACAATATCACTTACTCTATAACAGCGTAGATACTACAATGCTATCCACACACCTATTCACACCCCATACTCTGGCACTACAGCTTCCTCTGACTCACAATCATTCACAATTTCGAAGAAGATAATTCTACAGTACTCTCATTGACTTCAACAGCGCTATTATCCCGTGAACATCAACAAAAGCAAAACGAGGATTATGGAATGTAGTCAAATTAAATCGGGTGATGCTGAGGGAATTAGATTAGGAAATGAGACACTTAAAGTAGTAAAGGAGTTTTGCTATTTAGGGAGTAAAATAACTGATGATGGTCGAAGTAGAGAGGATATGAAATGTAGACTGGCAATGGCAAGGAAATCGTTTCTGAGGAAGAGAAATTTGTTAACATCGAGTATAGATTTAAGTGTCAGGAAGTCGTTTCTGAAAGTATTTGTATGGAGTGTAGCCATGTATGGAAGTGAAACATGGACGATAACTAGTTTGGACAAGAAGAGAATAGAAGCTTTCGAAATGTGGTGCTACTGAAGAATGCTGAAGATAAGGTGGTTAGATCACGTAACTAATGAGCAGGTATTGAATAGGATTGGGGAGAAGAGAAGTTTGTGGCACAACTTGACTAGATGAAGGGATCGGTTGGTAGGATATGTATTGAGGCACCAAGGGATCACCAATTTAGTATTGGAGGGCAGCGTGGAGGGTAAAAATCGTAGAGGGAGACCAAGAGATGAATACACTAAGCAGATTCAGAAGCATGTAGGTTGCAGTAGGTACTGGGAGATGAAGAAGCTTGCACGGGATAGAGTAGCATGGGGAGCTGCATCAAATCAGTCTCAGGACTGAAGACCACAACAACAACATTATCCCGTGCACTGCGAACACTTTAAGGAATTTCTATCAAGTCACACACTCACTAGTTGTCTTAAACCTAACATTTAAAATATCGTCCTACCGGTCGTCAGGATCCTACAACTCGTAGGAGTGATACGCTTAAGTACGGCCGTAGTAGTCGGATACCCTGCAGCAGCAGGTAAAATAGACAAAAGCCTGTTCCTCTCCCTTTCAACTTTCTCCTCCTCCCTTCACCCTGCTTCCTTTCTTTTTCTTATTTCCATCCCCTCCCAAATCTATATATTCCTCACATCCCCTTAGTCCAACACTCATCGAGTCCTCTCTGCCAATCCTCTTCATTCTCTGGAGTCCTGTAATAAAACATTCCTTCTCCCTAGCTAAAGTGCTTTCAGTCTCGGCATTGTATGCATGTAACCTACCTACCTGGCTTATAAAAATGTTAATACTTCTTTCATGGTAGCTTCTGTGTTACTGGAAAGTCTGCTTCTCTGTTACTGACCATGACACGATTACCCTTCCTCTGTTACACAAACGAGAAAGATGCTTAAGAACTCAACTACCCCCCTGCTTCTCAGTAATTAACATATCAAGCCATGTTCCCTGCTCTACAATTTTCCCCTCTGCAAACAGCGCAAACTACACACTCTTCATAAAATCCTCATATTCTGCCTTCATGAATTCTCCATTGAATAAACTCAAAAAAGCAGCAAAACAAAACCAAATTATGAAAACTCTTAACCGTCACAATACTTTTTACTGTAACTTATGTGTCTGGTCATCATTACTACGTCACCCACTGGGTTACTTCTTGATAGTACCCTTCTTCACCTACTGAATCACTGCATATGGTTACTATCTTATGTTCCCAGACAATGAGCAAATGAGCAACACCCATCTGTTCATGACAACAAAAATTGCCATTCTTATTTACATAACCACCGAACTCTGTCTGCAGCCACCCACTCATCACATACTTAACTTACAACTGTGTTTTGGCCTCTGGCAGAAAACTCACTTGCAGGATGGCGAAGGTTCAGAAAGACGTCTGTCAGAAATAACAATCTGTCTTACTTCTACACTTGTGCCGTGTCAGTGCGAGGTAGCGACCATGACTCCCCTCACGTGCCAGTGATATGACAAGCACCACCCAGCCAGTTAGTTGCAACAGGTGAGTGTCCAATTTTACTGATGGCTGTGCTCATTGTGTGGCGTGTGACTCCATTGCATGACAAAAACCTTGCATCAATGGTAACCAAAGACGATAGGAAATCTTGCTACAGTAGCTAGCTCTGAGATGAATGACAGTGTCCCAGCGACCACTGGCGTATGTTGCGGTAGCGCTCACACCTTGTTGGTGGAAGACGACATCCGTGCAAGGAATATGACTTGCTTACTGTTGGAGTGAGCCGGGGATGGGCCGCTGTACATCGGAAGATTGTACCACATTGGAGACCCGAACTTGAGGCTGGTGTTGGTGTCTCCATGTGGTCTGCTCATCTGATACACCTGCCCAGCTAAAAATGCCTGCTGCAATAATCCACAACATGTCCCACATATTTTCCTGTAGAATACTAGTGACACTATAGTTGTAACAAACTGCCCCATACAGCATGATGTTACAGCAAAATTGTAACGGATTGCCTCATTTGCCACCAAGTTACAGTACAATTGTAACAAATTGCCCCATACGTTGGTATATTAGAACAAAAGTGGGTATTATTGGGGTATTAAAGGTTATTTGATATACTGACTGCTATTATCCCAGACAGAAGGTGCGGCATTTACTGTTTGTTTATAGAGTGACTGAACACAACTGGGAGTAGTGATGGTCATTTGACATATGGTGGCTACGAGTATCCCAAATTCAGTTGATGACAGTTGTAATCCTTTGGCAAATGATGACTACCATTATCCTGAACACAGCTGGGGTAATGCTAGTCATTTTACAAGGTGACTGGTATTACTCTGAATGTAATTAGGGTCAATGATGCCGACAACTTTTATACTGGAGGCCATTGGGACAATGATGGTCGGTTCTCTGAGAGGGAGCAATGATGGTCAGTTTACAACGTATGGGAAATGCTGGTAAATTTAGACAGGCTGCCATTACTTCTGGGGGTAGCGGAGTGGCAATGTTGGTAAGCTTACAGGGTGGGTGTAATGATGTCCAACTTGCAGGATGACAACCATTGCCTTGATACTATTGGATGGGACAATGATAGCGTACTGGGTGATTACCGTTACCCCAGATACAACTGGGGTAATGCTGCCCAGCTGACATATGATGACTCCCGTCATGACCCATAACGAGCTTTTATCTTCATAGAATTGTAACAAATTGCCCCACACGTCACTGACCAAGCAACTTGCGACTTTTTTCAACAAGAAAAAGTGATTGGTCAGCAAGCTACAACTTATCGATATCAGCAAGTAATTTCATTTTCAGAAACTCAAAACACTTGGATCCACGATTTAATGTTTGCTGATCAGTACCCTATCAGTGATGACACAAAGCATGTCCCTTTTATTATGGTGTCACGATGACATCACCTGAAATTCATTGACTTTGAACGTATCAATTCACAATAGAGGATGGTGGTATTGATGATGTGTGTTAATTTTAATAGCCTATAAAATACTGCACTGTAATCGGCGGTTCTGTTTTCATGAACAGTATTATGCTTCCCTGACAACACGGATTTCATAATCTTGGAATGTATCTCGCTACAGTGGGAAGAATAGGCAAATTTATGCAACTCACGTGAAGCTTATGTATTTTTTTATATGGAAATTTTGTAGTGTTGGTCATATTTTTTTAACATGATGCCAATATGCCGAAAATTCAGTTGAAGTTTACAAATTATTGACACGGAAATACGGCAAGTTACACCTTTTACATAATGTTTTGATAACTATGCTTGAACATAACGCATACCGCATATCGTTTGGATACTTCTCATCGCGGCCAAGTGGAGGCTTTGTGGTTACATTGCGACTGGCTGTACCATTTTAATTTCCGATAAATTACGGGAATGTGTCTGGCTGTTTCATGTTAATGGCTGCCACTGGGTGTGGCTTCTTGGAATGTGAAAGACGACGTAGATAAGAGGGTCATGGCACCTCACATTATGATTATGATGTCACAGGTAAGGGAGCATGGACTGTGACGTCATGGCCGGGGCACTGACATAACACATAACTTTAGAAATGTAAAGACAGTGCGATAGTCCCCGTAGCCTGACTACTCTTTTGATTAAAATGAATTTCGTCTGAGAAAAATCACACACACCGATCTCGAGGTAAAGTGACTCTGCGGTTGGTCAGGAGCACCCAACAAACACCATAAATGGACAGATAAAGTGCCATGGCCTGTGACATGTTCACCTGAAGTTAGTGTTGCAGAATTTCCCAGTCGACTGTTTTCTGCGACGTAATACTGTCCATAACGTCTATCCTGTGTCATACTTTTCGTCTTACACACGTTCACTTAACAAATTTCTTGTAAACAGCTGTCCCTTTTAAAATAAATATTTTTGACCTTAGGTTGTCTACCCTTTCTGTTCCTTTCACAGTCAAATATTCATGGATACCTCAGCAAATGTCATACCGACAAGTCCCGTCTTATAATAGATGTCATATGTTTCATTCCAGATAGCCACTGATACTTTTTCGTGGAAGGAAGGCGGAAAGAAAGAAAAACAGGAAGATTTCACCATCAGTGAGGTCAAGGGAAGCGGAGAAGTCGTTTGGATGAATGTAGGAAGGTATCAATATTGCCCTCGTCCAGAAACCATCACAGCATGCTAGTGAGGGGCTTTTAGAGAAAAATGGAGTTTTAAACCAGAGCGGCATTTCGAGGGTTTAGATCCCGCTGCTGAGAATAGGGATTCAGCATTGCTCCATTTTGGGGTTGTTTCTCTGTGAATATAAAAGTTACGGAGCAAGTACGCCCATATCAGTCCTAACTGAAAAGCTGTAGTATCATACTAAAGTGAACGTGTCATTGTGTACTCCTAAGGCCCTCCGGAACTTTCAGAACTACACTGGCTAAAGTATTGCCTCTCTTTCATTTTTGGAGTGTGCTCAGTCAATACAGTTGAGATATACGGCCAGAAGACATAATCAGACTGTATAAATTTTAATGAAAACCTTTCCGAACTTAACTCGCATCATTATGAAATAGTAACATTACACAGCCGGCGTTTCCATTAATTTCACAACACTTATCTTCAGGAAGGCTACACGGTATTAAAGGAATATGAAATTACAAGCTCCAGAAGGGAGTGGCAGCCTGAGTTCTCATGACCTGTTCCTTGATATCAGGGAAAGACTCCAGTTGAAATAGTTCAACCCATGTCGGGACATAGTACATCTTACCTGTGAACATGGCGTCGACCGGCAGTGTTTGCATAAAGCTGGCAAACGAAGTTCAGAAATCAATGACTGTGGACAGGTTTGACCTCCAGAGCACCCTCCGCTACACACCGTCAGGTAGCTTGCGGAGTATGGATGTAGATGTAGATGTATTATTTTGTCCGCTTAAGGCAGATTTCCAGAAGCAAGTTCCTTCTGAAGAGACTCAGAACTTGGTTCATCAGTGAATGCAGCTGCGTACAGAGCCTCAACAATAGCGCTCCGTACCTTCCTTGCTTGACGACTTTCCAGCAAATTTGCATTTGAAAGTTACCACTACGTAATTAGTTGTTTCACACAGTGTTGTACAATCAGCTTCTGTAATTCAGTATAAGAATTACGTTATCAGACTTGAGCAGCGCCAAGACAAGTAACAACTGGAGGATACCGGGTGAATTATATGAGGAATGTTTAAAAGAAACGGTACGAAACAACACTGTATGTATAAAAATTTATCCATTATGGATGAGGTTCACTGGGACTGTGATGAACAAAACTTTCTTGAAACTACTGCAGCCAGTCACCATTTGTTTTGTTCTTCAATTTTTAGTATCCCATCACCGGTTTCGAACAGCCTAGCGATTTATCATCAGAGGGTAGATATTTATTGATTGTTTGCAGAAATGTTAGAGTCGTCTAGCTGCGACAAGATGTATGAACGAAACAGCCGGCAGTTGTGGCCGAGCGGTTCTAGGCGCTTCAGTCCGGAACCGCGATGCTGCTACAGTCGCAGGTTCGAATCCCGCCTCGGGCATGGATATGTGTGATGTCCTTGGGTTGGTTAGGTTTCAGTAATTCTAAGTCTAGGGAACCATTTTTTTGAACGAAACGTGTAAGCACTGTTTGTGGCAAGAATTATTCACATCATGAGATAGATTTTGTTGCGTTACTTACAGTCGTTAGTACCCATTGGTTGGTTTTTGGAGCATACAGTATTCTGGGAAACATAAAGAATGTTTTCCAACGCCGTTAATTTTACTGCAATTCGTGCACTTGGCCACAGGTAACACGTTGCACATGCTATACAAAACGTAAATAAACCAAGGAGTATAGCCGAAAGTACGTCAGGGAGTTAGTGTTAGGGAACAGAGTTTCTTTGTTTAAACCTTTTAATACACACTGGCGGCAGGACATATGTATCTATTTCTCTATTGCAAAAATAACCTGTAGTTCTATGGCAAAATTGACATGTGCTATTTATAAAACCTGTTAAACGATGAGTTTGGAAGATTTTACACCTACAATTTTAGGACACAAATTTCATTTGTCATTTCGTTTATCTTTCGTTTCACTGATTCTGATCAGTACTGTGAAATAAACAATAAGCATCACAGCATTACTTCTTTTTTTTGAAAAAATTATGAAATGTTAAGTAGAATGGTATATGAAAGGGGGAGATTTTGTGTGTTTGCATGTGCGTGCATGTGTGTGTGTGTGTGTGTGTGTGTGTGTGTGTGTGTGTGTGTGTGTGTGCGTGTGTGTATGTGTTTTTTGCGCACTACAAGGTAGACAGAGTGTTGAGTCTGTGTGTCAATGTGGAAGAGAGAGAGAAGAAGAAGAAGAATAAGTAATATAAGTGGAAAGAAATATGAAATACACGAATAATATTATCCACAAACGATTGAAATATATTTCAACGGTGTTTGTAATGTCGAGAATTGATACATTTAGATTTTTTCAAAATTTATTGCAGTTAATTATAAAGCTGAATGCTATGTACAATTCGCTAGACTGATTATTTCGCAACATAATGAAAGCCTGCGAAACGTAGCTTCGGTTTCATTAGTGACAATGGAATTACTCGTGTAAGACCTCATTTCTCACTATCTTTACACTGCGTAATTCAGCTGGATCGCAGCAAGTATCATTACGCGTGTTTCCTAAGGCTGTACTGTTTCAAAACTGTGACAACAGCTTCGCTTATAAGATGGGTTTTCAGTATTCATTAAACAGAGAACGGCAAGATGGTAAACTAGTGTTTATTATATTACGTTGCCGCAGTCTGTTACAGGCAGTCCCCAGAGACACACGGCCTGTGCGCGGAAGCAAGCGACTACGAACTCACCAGAGAGAAGTGGGGCAGCTACCAGCCAAATAAACAAACCCCTAATGCGCGCAGCGCTCTTCCATGTACGTTTTAATTAGTTTTCTGTTCTGCTCTGTTTTCAACCGCTATCTCCTCAACCCTGTGATATCCTATTTAAGTATAAGTCTTTGCTTAAAGAAGAAATTTAAAACTGTAGCGACCGGGCACCGTTAACTTGTTACGGAAAATTTGTCTTCTAAGAAGACCGAAGTCATCCCACTTGCGGCTTGTAACCGAGCAATCTGCAAAGAGCAGTGAATTTTATGAAATTCATAAGAATAACACCGAAAATCGCATCCGTCACTAAGGTTTCTCATAACTGGTTGTAAGTAGCTTAATGTACCTTCATAGTGGAAAAGCCCCCATGTGTTGCTCTCTAACGATACTCTACGTTTTGCATTTAGTATTTTCGCATCTAATTAAAAGTTTAAAACATTTCTAGATGTGCATCTGCCAATACACTGATCAACCAAAACATAGCGACCACTGCCCACGTTGGATGCCGGCTGATGGCGTTGCGGACACGTGACGCGGTAATAAAAATCTGCAAGTGAAGCAGACACGGACGGGGGATCACTATTACGAAGATACGGGCTGTAAATGGGGAAATCCATTGAGTTAAAGGGCAGATTATTATTACGCACAACCTGTGAATGAGTACTACGAAAACGGCGAAGCTGGTCGAATGTTCGCGTGCTACTGTCGTGAGCATGTACGGAAAGATGCAGTAGGACAGTGAAACTGCTGCTAGGCGCCAACTGGTTGGACGTCCTCCACTCTTCACAGAACATGGCATTCGGAGGCTTTTCGGCTCTGCAATGTAATAATGACAGTGGTCTGTGGCACGCGCAAGTGTTTCGCTGCACATCGTTCTTCGTACACTGTTCAACATGGAGCTCCGTCGCAGACCATCCCCATTTGTTCACATGTTGGTCAAGGGACCTGGCCAATTACGACTGTAGTGGGCACGGAACCATCTGCGTTCGACGGTCGATCAATATAAATGCGTCGGCTCTTTGGGTGAATCATTTTTGCTACACCTGTTCGTCTCCACAAAAACTGTCATGGAGGTGAGCAGCGGCTCGTACAGTGCTGCCCGCCACGGACTCGATTTCTTCCCCGAAGGCGATGTCCTCTTTCAGCACTGTAACTGTTCGTGTTTCGGAGCCAGAACGGTTCTACGGTGGTTTGAGGAGCGTTATAGTGAACCCATATCGATGTCTCGGCAACCAAATTTGCCTGATGTAAATTCTATGAAACCCACCTTGGTAGCTGTCGGGCACCATCACCGCGTGTGAAAGGCAGCCGCCCGTTATTTACGTGAATTAAATGACCTGTGCATAGACATCTAATGCCACACACCTCCACAAACCTACCAACAAACTGTCGGATCCCTGGTAGGTAGCATCAGTAATGCGTTTCTTTTCAAACACGGACAAACAAGCGGATGGTCTTAGTGTTTTGGTCCATCAGTGTATATTATCCAGAGGAGGGTTAGAGTACAAACACGAATGTAATCCATTTTCTTTGGTATTCCATTTTTTTTTTTTTTTTTTTTCTGAGCGAGGGATATTTCCCATATACATCTGTGATCTCTCTATCCTCGTCTGTAATATCAGTCACAAGGAGGCGGTGCCTAATCAACACCGATGTCGTCCAAATTTGTGGTAGATGCAGGTCTTGGCCAGAAATGAAAGTGACAGAGGTCGAAGCTGCATATGCGGAAGCGTCTAGGAAAAAATATCATTTCTAGCGCGGATCCAGTGAAGCTTGAGCCATTTATGTTAGGGTGGGTTCCAAGCAGTGATTGCCACGGCAGATGGGATACAGAACCATGATACGAGTGTCGTGGTTCGAGAACCTTTTTCTTTGTTCTTTGTCTTCAATTTTTACGCTACTTGCACTGCAAGGAAACCGAAATAATTCTATCATATTGTGTGTACTAATATTTTCATACAAGGCACGTAAAGATAAAGCAAGGGAAAATTAGGGACTGCGAATAAATTTCCAGGAAGGGCTTATGAGGTTCACACAATAAGTCTGTATACAAAATTAGACTTCCTTATTATTTTACAACTGAGCTTTAGGCGTGTAGGGTGACACTCATTGTAACAACAAGGTGAAACGTGGGTATTCTGGAATTAGGGAAAACGTGGAAGGAAGGACCCAACAATACAACATTCTTTTCACATAACCTTGTTATTTAACAATATATAACGATACATTTTTTTTTTTTTTGCAAAATAAACAAATTTTTAAAATGAGTAACCTTTTGCAAGAGAAATCAAAACAGCAAACAATATTACAATAATTACAAACGGCCGGATCTAAGGCCGTCCGTTATCGGATGAAACAGCGGTGTTTACTACCGCTGAAAACTGTTTAAGCACCATTGGTGGAAAGAGTGATTCAATTACTCAAAACATATAACGTAACTTTTTATTTGAAAGCTGTAAGTCGAGATGTTCTGGGTTAAGATGCGCACCTGTGCTTAAAGTTAGATCAGGAAACAATATGACAATGATAAGGCTTATTTCAAGGCCACCAACCTCTTAATTTCAACTGAAACCAAGGTGCGACTGGATCCCAGCCCGTCCGTTTTGACAGGCTTGACTAAAGCAGTGATGACAGTTAGCTGTTAATATTTTCAAAGTTAAACTGATTGTCAGTTATGAAGACAGCTCTGAAACAATGTCTTAAAACATTACTAGTGAACGCATATTGCAAGAGAACTCACTCGGCGGAACCACACAATTCAGCTAAAAATACGCCTATAATGAGTACCCAAAGAATTGAACCGCTTAACACCTAATTCTAACCACAACGCCCCTATTTTGTTTAATGGCAACCTGTGCCTTACTACAATTGTTCCGGCTGAATTTACGAGAAGGGGCTGATTCATTAGAACATTAATGATCGGGTATACACCAGAAAGGCAAGGCAATATAACAGCGGGACAAATTTTTAAATGACAGTTAGAGTTTTAGGACAATACTGCGGCCTATATTTACGACCACAGAGACGACCGAGTAAAACTCTGAAGGTCGGGTACAAACCAGACAATAATAATAAGGTAAGGCTATGTAATAGCGGGACAAACCTTTAAACGACAACCAGAAAATAATAAGGAGGGCAGTAGACAATGACACACAACACCACAAGGATTACACAATGTTATTCGCTTTTTTCAGCAAGCGGTTCCATGGATCCACGGTATGTCACAGCGGTTACTGACGAGGGAACCTCCCCATCGCACCCCCCTCAGATTTAGTTACAAGTTGGCTCAGTGGATAGCCCTTGAAAAACTGGACACAGATCAATCGAGGAAACAGGAAGAAGATTTATGGAACTATGAAAAAAATAAGCAAAATATACAAACTGAGTATTCCATGCGGAACATAGGCAACATCAAGGAGACTGTGAACCCAAGAGCGCCGTGGTCCCGTGGTTAGCGTGAGCAGCTGCGGAACGCAGGGTCCTTGGATAAAGCCTCCCTCGAGCGAGAAGTTTTAATTTTTTATTTTCAGACAATTATCAAAGTTCAGGCACTCAAAGATAATCAACTTCGCTCTCCAAAATTCAAGGACATGTTCAGATTTGTTTGGACACATGCAGGATTTGACGGTCTCCACACGGAAAAATTTGAAAACGTTAAAAACATATGTTTTGAAAGAGCACAGGGAAAAATATGCGACTGTGAAACTGTTGCACTCATTTGTTGCAGTTTATGTGACAAACTCTTATGTTTTCATCACTTTTTGTGAGTGATTATCACATCCACAAGAAAACCTAAATCGGGCAAGGTAGAAGAATCTTTTTACCCATTCGTCAAGTGTACAAGTTAGATAGGTCAACAACATATTCCTGTCAGGTGACGCACATGCCGTCACCCGTGTCGTATAGAGTATATCAGACGTGTTGTTCTGTGGAGGAATCGGTTGACCTATGACCTTGCGAGCAAATGTTTTCGGTGCCCATTGGAGAGGCACGTCCTTTCGTCTACTAATCGCACGGTTTTGCGGTGCGGTCGCAAAACACAGACACTAAACTTATTACAGTGAACAGAGACGTCAGTGAACGAACGGACGGATCAGAACTTTGCGAAAATAAAGAAAGTAAAATTTTCACTCGAGGGAAGACTTGAACCAAGGACCTCTCATTACGGCGCTGCTCATGCTAACCGTGGGACCACTGCACTCCTGAGCTCATAATGTCCTTAATGTTGCATATCTTGCACATGGACTACTCAGTTCGTATATTTTGCATATTTTTTTCATAGTTCCACATAACTTCTTCCTCTTTTCTCGATTGAACTGTGTCCAGTTTTTCAAGGCCTATCCACTGTGCCAACTTATAACAAAATCTGAGGGGGGTGCGATGGGGAGGTTCCCTTGTGAGTGGTGCCGATGAAAGCCAGGTAGATGAGAGCGGCCAGGCCACAAGCGGTCGTCCGATACGGATGTTTCCAACCAACCGACGGGATGTCGGCCTGCTGCTTTGTAGTCGACGCTGACCCCGATGAAGTACTTCGGTATCTTCGCTCTGCGCAGCCCATCCTTGCGCAGCTTTTGGTTTTGGCCGCCCGGAGCTCGTGACCACCTCTTGTCGCGGCGCTACCGCCAATCCCCAGACTTCGTGCCTCCCTCTCGGGCCAGCGAACCCCGTACATATATCGGCAAGCAAAGATCTTCTAAGGGCACAACCCACAGATATCAACTCTTCCTCGTAGATATTGGCAATGGGGCCGCAAGAGCAATAGTCGATACCACACCTGAGCCATACAGAACGACCTACTAACTCAATGGCGCCACGGCTCACAAGGAAGCGGTAATTATCTAGGCACGTTGCATACGCTTTGAACGCCGCATATTTATGGTAACATGGTTATTTTAAAGTTTTCAAAGGAAAAAAAAACCTTGATTTACTTTCATAAAATGTTCTCTCTCCTCACACAGTCTGGAAACAAGTCACAAGTAACACTTCATTTCGCCAAATATTGTCGAGGATATCTTGAAGATGTACAGTGGAATGTATATTCTCGTGATACAGTTTTTTTTTCTTTCTCGACTGGATAAGAATAGCTTTGAAACGTGTTGGTCAAATTTTTTTACTGACGTCAAAAATAGACACATCAGTGTTGCACTAGAGGGAATCAGTTTAATTCTGCACAATGGCAATCCCTCATCGTCTTGAAAAATCTGTAAGTGTGGTTCTGTCTGCCCCCGCATGGGTCACTTAACAAAAGAAGTTTTTCTCCTGCACGTAGGCCTATATTTGCAACCGCAAAATTTTCTTTGTCTCTCCATCTCACTGCTAATATAAAACTATTAGTATACAAATTATAATGAGCCTTATTTAGGTGCATTTTCGGTTTACGTAGCATAAAACTGAACACATGAAACGGTGCTTCATAGGGTTGACCCAGTTAGCCTCGGATTACCGTTTTGTCTTCTTTCCGCTGCGCCAGTGGCTGCATGGAAACGGGTCTAACACCTTCTTCTTCTTTTACTTCTTCTTGTTCTTCATCTCTTCAGGCATTAGGCGAAATTGCCTGTTATGGTACCTATCGTTGCTGGGGTCTACCTCTGTGCCTTCTTCCTTGGCGCCTATTGGGGCTAGCCTTTGAGGGGATTATGTCACTCTCCGTTCTTTCTAAGTGTTCGTACCATTTCCTGCTATGTGCTAGAATTTTATCACTTAGACTTAAAATTTTAGTTCTTCTGTAGTATCTTGATTCCTTAGTGTTAGACTGCGCAAACGTTTACTCGTCTCAAGAATTTCGTTTCTTGCGCCTGAATATAGTTTTCCTGCTTTTTGATAATCAACCAGGTCTCGCTTCCATAGGACAGTCCTACTGTTTTGTAGAATTTAATTTGTTTATCTTCCCTAGTTTTGTTTTTAAGGGTTCTGTTAATTGTTCCACATATCTGACTGCATTTACTAAGCTCAATTTTTGTATCTTTACAGTAGCCAAATGTTAGCTCACATCCTACTAGGTAAGTGAAGTGGTTTACTTACCTTATATCTTCCGATCTGTGACTATGTTCTTTCCCCTTGAAGGTCATTATCTTAGGTTTTTGTGTTCAGAGTTCCGTCTCAAATTACACACTGATTTGTTTCAGTAAGTAAATTACTTCTGAAGTTCCTCTGCATTATCCGCAGTCTGAGCAAATAGTAAGTTATTTAAAAGTATCTTCCTCTCTAGGTATATACCTTTTTGGAATTGTATTTTCCATATATGCAATGTTTCATGTACGTAAATGTTAAGGTTGGGGAGATACAGCAGCCTTGTTGTACGTCTTTGTTAGTTGGTATCTTATTAGTAATTTTTCATTGAGATCTAGAGTGATAGTTATGTCCTGGTATAAACGTTTTATCACATTTATTAGATGTTTCAGATATCCACGATTAATAATTATCTCCTAAAGCTTCTGTTTATTGGCACAGTCAAAGGATTTTTATGTATATTTCTTTATCATATTCTCTGACTTTCTGTGTTATCTGTTGTAAATGAAAAGTGCATCTATGTGAGAGCGTCCTTTCTTAAAATCCATTTGTTTCCTACGCACTATTGTGTACTGTGTATTTCATATTAAACCAGAGACCTAGAAAAGACGGAGAGGCTTCGTCCTACCGTAGCCCTCAGTGGTTCACAACCCCACAACAGACGACAGCAGTCCACCAACCCCACCACCACCTGACACCGAATCCGGGGTGCGGTTCGGCCCCCAGTGGAAACCCCGCGCGCTCCAGGAACGTCTCATACCAGACAAATGTAGCCGTAAATGTTTGCGTGGTAGAGTAATTATGTTGTACGCGTACGTGGAGACAGTGTCTGCGCAGCAATCGCCGAGGCGGAATAAGGGGAACCAGCCAGCATTCGCCGAGGTAGATGGGAAATCGCCTTTAAAACCACCCAAAGGCTGGCCAGCACACCGATCGGAAAGCAGCGCTTTAGACCGCGCATCTAGCCGGGTGGAGTTCAAGCGCTATTACTTCCCTCATGTTTTTAAATTTTGTGTTTAAACTCTTAGTGTACATTTTGTAAGTTGAGTCCAGTAAACTTATTCCTCTGCATTTACTGCATAAGCTTTTGTCTCTTTTTCTTTTAAAAAAAAAATGATATTACTCTACCAATCTTCGAGTGTTTGGGGATATTATTGCTCTTCCATCATTCGTGTAAGAGATGTAGCAGTCGCAGATGCAGCATCAACACTCCATATTTTAGCAGTTCAGCGTTAATACCATGTCTTCCTGTCGCTTTCCTGTTCTTAAATCGTATTAAGGCAAACGTTATTTTGTCAGACTGTGGTTCATCCAGTGCTTTTCTGTTTCGATTGCTGTATCACCATACCATAATCTTTTTTAATAATTTACCCGTAGTTCTTCATTATTGTTTATTTGCATCTTCTCTTTTACTGATATGTTTAAAGCTTTTAAGGTGTTAACATCATCGGCTGTCTGCAGTGAACATCATTCTCGATATTGGAAATAAAAAATCTACGCCAATGTTCTTCGTGTGGTTGCCTTACTACGCATTTCGCAATATTTCATCTCTGCTTATAGAACTGCATCTTTTTAAGTGGGGGTTGCTTAAGTATTTTATTTATATACGCTGTTTTCCTAGTTAACAGCTTTTCTTATATACTCACTCTAAATCTGTAAGTCATTTCCTTTCCTAACACAAACGACTCAAAATGACTTATTCCTCGTTCGATCCGCTCCAAAAGTGCTATTTTTACCAAACCTTTTTCCATCTGGAGCTCCCACTTCAATCACGCTTGTTTCTGGGCAAGGCGGAAATATATCGTAAATCTGGACGAAATCAGCCATGAGTAGGTGCGATCGCCGTGTCAGTAAAACACAAGGCGGCGTGTTTGGTGGCGGTCAGCTCGGGAATGACTGGCAGGATGGCGACCTCGGCGTTTTCGCTGCGTCAGGGCTCGGCGACGCGGGCCGTCCTCTGCCAAGACGTGCATACGCGTCAAACAGCCACCAGACGTAGCAGAAGGTCAGGTTGGAGTTTCGGCCAGGTGGAAACTGTGAACACAGGGCATCCACGGTGACGCACAGTAGCCGGCTGACGACAGCCTGGGGGAAGCTCCAGCAGGGTGGCACCCTCTCAGGCACTGGCAGCGTTATATCTAAGAGCAGTCCACAGGCCAACAGTTGGCGGAGGCAGTGGGTAGTCGTAGACGAGTGTGGGTGATCCACATCGGGTCGGCAACTGGCGTACCTCTCGGCGTCAGCAGCAGTCGACGGGAGTTGCCGCTAGGTCCAGCCGGCGCGCAGTGGTGGCAGATTTGCCCAGGTTTGTGTGGGCCCCACCTTCGGTCACGTCGGGAGCAGTACGATGTATAACTCCGCTCAGCTCTATGACGACTCGTATGTTACACTATACTGCCTCAGCAACATTCATCATTCTCCGCAAACAAACGGACTGTGGTGTAGAGAACTTTTGGTACCACTAACTTACCCCCTCTTCCCTGTTCCACTCGCGGATCTTGTGGGAAGAATGATTGTTGATAAGTCTCTGTATTAGTTCTAATTTCCGAAATTCTCTCGTCGTAGGAATTTTGCGATATGTATATGGGAGAAAGTAATATGTTGTTCGACTCTTCCCGGATAGTACTCCCCTGAAATTTCGATAGTAAACATCACCTGTAACGTCAGCCAATGTAGTTTGGAATTTGTTGAGGAAATGTGCAGCTCTTCGTTGGAGCTTTCCTATCAGTTCTACCTGGTAAGGGTTCCGTACTGGTAAAATATACTCAAGAATCAACTACCTTGTAAGCCATTTCCTTCGTCGATAGGTCACATTTCCTTACGATTGTTCCTAGGAACCTCCGTCTGACAACTGCTTTTCCTACTACTTGTTTCATGTAGTCATTCCACCTAACGTCGCTCCGGATATCAGAATTTAACAGATAGCATAGTGACCCAGCTGGCCACGTGTTGTGAAGTCTTCTAGGAAAGGTGTTGGTGCAAAACAGTCGACAGAAGGTGAATGTGTAAAGGCACTCTTCGCTCCTCCTCCAAATGGTTCAGATGGCTCTGAGCACTATGGGACTCAACTTCTGAGGTCGTTAGTCCCCTAGAACTTAGAACTACTGAAACCTAACTAACCTAAGGACATCACACACACCCATGCCCGAGGCAGGATTCGAACCTGCGACCGTAGTGGTCTCGCGGTTCCAGGCTGCAGCCCCTAGTACCGCACGGCCACTTCGGCCGGCCTCCAAGCGCTGCAGTCATGGACTGTGCGGATGATCCCGGCGGAGGTTTGAGTCCTCCCTCGGGCATGGGTGTGTGTGTTTGTCCTTAGGATAATTTAGGTTAAGTGGTGTGTAAGCTTAGGGACTGATGACCTTAGCAGTTAAGTCCCATAAGATTTCACACACATTTGAACTTTTTTTTTTAAAAGTTTTCTATGAGGAAGGAAAAGGCACATAGAGCAAATGCTTCGAGAATAAGAAGAAAAAGAACAAGACGATGATGTTAATGATGACGGGAATACATGGTTCCGGTAATCGAAAAGTAACATACTAACAAGGCAGACGTACGTACGTACGTACGCACGATGAATCAAACTGTGCTCTAGTACAACGGACTTCGCAACTATTTTTGAGAAAATAAGGTTCAAAACTGAACGAGTCTGTTGAATAGCGAACAAGAACACCAGCCGTCGAGCTATGGCCTTAGCGAAAACGTCTGAGGCAGCAACCTGTAATACCGTTTAACTCGTGGAGGCCTCTGTAATCTGCCTGATTATACTGATTCAATCTCTCAGGTAGAGACCCCTTATAGATAATTTTGCCTAGAGCATATTCTAATGAACCAATGTGACCGAATGTCTACAGATGTATTCTAGGCTTGTAAACTGTTTGGCCCCTGTCCAGAAATGATATTTAAATGTATTAAATATAGTCTTTGGATAATTAACTGGCAGAAGACAAATGTTCATTAATCGTATTAGTACCTAACAACGTCCGTATGTCTTAAAGAAATAAAATTGTGATCCATATTCCAGTGCAAAGTACTGTATTAAATCACAGGAATGGAGAGATCTCTAGGTTAAATCTCACTTTTTTGATTTTATTCTTTAGAAAAAAATCTTCAGTATTCTTCATGATTCTAACATTAGAAGTCTGCCTTTCACACGAAGCAATCCAATACAAGAGATATAAATTTGGCTGATCGTTCGAATTAGTTAATGTAAAGTTTCGTTCCTGAAGAAATTCGGCTGTCCTCGCAAAGATCGAATGAAAAAAATTAAAATAAGAGAACGTTCAAAGTATGTTCAATAAAGTCTCTTGCTGTTAGGTATACATGTCTCAAAGATCTCTTCAGTAATATCAGTAAATCGGTCTCCCCACAGTAAGTTAATGTTACTTCGGGATTCGCATTGTCTCTTCGTGAAACGACAACTCTCACTTCTCACACGAGCCCTGCTGGGGTCCAAAGAAAACACCTCCCCGGTTAAGGCGTCTTCTGCAGCTGGAAGCCACAACCACAGTAACAATTCTTCTTGTGATAGAACCCAAAACATGCTCCTGAATATTTGTGGGCATCTATTAGGTCATTTATACGTGACATAACAGCTGTCTCACCATATCCGCTTCCGACTTTCACAAAGCATGTACTGGAGTTTCGTGCGCCTCGGTAGCTTCGGGGTCAGCATTTCACATAGCGAACAGAGGGAGAATGGGTTCGATTCCCGGCCGTGTCCGAAAAATTGTCCGCTGGGGAACTGGGTGATGGACTGGCCTCATTCTATTATCGCCACAACTGATGCGAAAATCGGCTGCATGGCGTCAGACGAGAAGTCAAAGCTATGTAATTTTCTAGCAGCGTAAGGCCTGACCCTAAAGAACATTGTTAATTGTCGACTCATATTGTCGTATCGTCTAACAACTGTTGAGCTCGCTGTATGGGCACATACCGAAAGCCAATAAATTTTAAAAAAAAGGTAAAGTACTTCTCTTAGCCTCCAATTACAGTCAGCTACAATAAATCATTCCGCCCACACTATGATGCGACACTGGCCATGATCAGACTTGAGTAAGAAACCTCCGCTTCAAGCATGATCTTTCTTAACCTCTACCGCCGAGCCACTACACATCAACCCATTATGATGCAGTGCATGACAGCGATCCCAATACAAGGTGTTTGACCTAAATCGATTGAATAAACAGGATTTCCATACGTCTGTCCTGTTATGGAAACCAGAAACTTTACCGCTGAGGTCCTGGCAATAAAAGAGACAGATACGCAGTGCAAACTATCGACGATATTCTGGCAACAAAAGATCCTTGGAGATGCCTCGATAAACTAGAATATCAATCCTGGTGGTTGGAAAACATTAGCCCTTCCATGTGCAACATGTAGCTTATCATTTTAAAACATACATGAGAGTTCCACTTCTCTTGGACAAACGGCATTCCAGACTCACCTAAAGCAAAATTGTTTACTAACTGGCGAAGAGTCTCATCGAAGAAGGAAGGAATACCCTTCTTTGTACAGATGCCTTATACATGGTACCGATTCTGGGAAACATCTCAGATGAAGAGAGGGCAAAACTTTGCAAGAACTGAACCATTCATTCCTAAAAGAACACAGAATTCAAACTGAAAACATTCGCGACGATGTACGAGGAGACCCTGAAAAGGAAGTTACCCGATATTATGGCAGGCTCAGTTACCCGAGTTGAATTCTGCACCCCTCTTCAAAGTTACATAGATCCATCGTGCTATTTTTTCAACACAGTCACCAAGTCTGTGTTAACACTAGTAGGAGCGTTCTGGCAGTCGTTCAATTACTCGAAGACAGAAATTAGAAATTTGCTCGCGGAACTGTTCTGTTCCACTCCCACCCCGCCAACGGTGTTCATTCATCTGGTCGCAAAGACTGAAATCGAGTTGAATGCTGCACCCCTCTTCAAAGTGACATAGATCCATCATGCTATTTTTTCAACACAGTCACCAAGTCTGTGTTAACACTAGTAGGAGCGTTCTGGCAGTCGTTCAATTACTCGAAGATAGAAATTAGAAATTTGCTCGCGGAACTGTTCTGTTCCACTCCCACCCCGCCAACGGTGTTCTTTCATCTGGTCGAAAAGACTGAAATCGTATGAGACAAGATCTGTACTTGGGGCGCAGCTTAACCCAAGTCTGTGCATCCTAGGTCCAATTGTTGGCACCATTTCGCTACGGCTGGACGCCACGTTGAATTTTATGGTCAGTCTGCGTGTGCTTTAGACGTTTTCCCCACAAGGATTGTACTGTCCTGCAGACCTAAACTTACCAGAAACACGTACTCTTTTCTAACCATGCGGTACGCTTGTTGCGCAATGGTCTTACCGCGGGACGACATGGGTAATTTAGGTTTTGAAGTTCCTCCGTACAACAGCAATCATAAAAATGCAGAAAGGACGCGAATGTATCCTCCACTTCCCTAAAGTATCGAGATTTAAGCCTCTCCATACTGCGGAGATCAGGCCTTAGGCTGGAAAATCTAAATCACGCATACTGGTAGGCTGTTTTCACTACACTTTTCAGCACGCCAGACTCTACAACACAGTCGCCACATCCACAAGTTTCGTGAACATCGCCAGACTGCGAAAAATTCATGTCCACATCGCGAAATACTTCATTCCAAGATACCGAGACAGAAAAAGGCAGTACTTCTTTGACACCACAGGTGAACACGAGAAACTGATATCAGAAGAAGAAACCGTCTTCCGTCATTTTGTAGTTGGTTATTTGTCTACATTTTTAGTCTCTCGCCCAATTAGCTATTTATTTACCATAAAATCTACTCGGCGAAATACAATGCCAAATGCCAGCATTCTCAGCGTAATAATAAGAAAGTTTATATGTATGTGTTTTTTGTAATTATAACATGTAATTAAGAAATACTGAGATGTATCGAAAATTCACTGTTAACATAATGAATATTTGTTTCTTTATATATTAAATAATATTTTAGTTGACTAAGTCGCTCGGCAGATAGAGGCCAAGTAAATACAATTTGGAAAAAAACAGTGAGTCGCCAGACAGCAGAAATGCAGGAGAACCAACCGCGGCCACTGGGATGTGAGGTAACCGTTGCTGCAGGAAGCCAAACCACTTGGGCCCTCTCATCCAAGTACCGACTGGCCAACAGCGAATTTTTGAGAGTCGGTTTCTGAACATAGCGTTTGATACAATGGTCTTTATTGCCTAACGACATAAAGCGATATGGGTCGTATGTTTCACCGAATATTCAAATCCGAATGCGAGAAAAAGTCTGTGTGAGTAAATACAGCGTGTTTCAAAAATCCGGGAACATTTTAAAAGCCACAGGGTGCGGCACTTAAACCCTGACAAATTTCAATTTTAATTTCTCGCCATATCGTAGTTTTGCCAGATGTCACGTTTGGCGTTCTTGAAAATCATAAGCATATAGTAACCAGTGAGAACATCAAAATGGCCCAGTGTGGTGTATAAACTAAGAGCCGCGATTATCGAGTCTTTGCTCCGGGCACTCGCCCACAGAAATAGTTCGATTCTTTGGGTACCCGAGATCAACTGTTTACGATATTTTGACCGCGTATAATGCTTGGGAGAAGTCTGGCGAAGGTTTCGCTAAACCGGCGAGGGAACCTCATTCGAAGAAACGCGTGTCACGAACTACGGCTGTTATCGAAAAGGCTCAGGCGCTGCTTTCGATAGACCCCGGGCAGCGCTGAGGAAACTGGCTTCAGTATTAAATATCAGCGAGCAACAGTGCGGCGGATGGCAGAGGACGACGTCAAAAGAGCCATTTAGTCCAAAACTGGCTGTCGGATAACGTTGACATGTTCTCGTCAAAGGAGTTCTGGTCCTCGAATAGCCCTGATTTGAACCCCCTCGGCTGCTATGTTTGGAGCGTAGTCGAAAGAGTTACCAGTAAGACCAGGCACCCTAATGTCGCATCTTTATGCACCGCTATCGAAGCAGCTTTCGAAATGTGGTGCTACAGAAGAATGCTGAAGATTAGATGGGTAGATCACATAACTAATGAGGAAGTATTGAATTGGATTGGCTAGAAGAGGAGTACGTGGCACAGCTTGACCAGAAGAAGGGATCGGTTGGTAGGACATGTTCTGAGGCATCAAGGGATCACCAATTTAGTATTGGAGGGCAGCGTGGAGGGTAAAAATCGTAGAGGGAGACCAAGAGATAAATACACTAAGCAGATTCAGAAGGATGTAGGTTGCAGTAGGTACTGGGAGATGAAGAATCTTGCACAGGATAGAGTAGCATGGAGAGCTGCATCAAACCAGTCTCAGGACTGAAGGCCACAACAACAACAACAACATCGAAGCAGCATTCGCGAATATGGACAACGCTGTTTTAAAGAGTACATGCGATCGCTTCAGGACGAGATTGGAGGGAGTTGTTGCGGCTGCAGGGGGTTACGTAAAGTAAAGTTACTCTTGAAAGACGCCACTACTTATATGTAAAAGGACTTTCATTTTCATTTTCTTTTAATAAATATGCTTTTTTAAATAAGTTTCATTTGTGCGAATTTAAGCGCCGCACCCTGTATGTCATAACCGAATGAGTAGCATCACAAAGTAGCAATATACGTAATTTGGAAGAGCAAACTTTAAGTTGATTTCCACAGTGTTTACATACACTCCATGTGAGAACCGTGTATGATCCTACAAGAGTCGACGCGATAATTAAGCTCTTGCCACACCGACCAACAGTCTTCCGACAATGTGGCTGTTGCTTGTTCAATTCCGCTTTTCAATTCCGCAACATCATCTTGAAGAGGAAGGACATAGAGTAGGTCCTTTATGCAACACAACAAAATTAAATCGTATGGGGTAATATCCGGGGACCTAGGACGCCATTTTAGCTCACATTGACCTGTTGCTCCACCCCGACAGGCCCAACGATTGGGTAGCACTGTCTTCAGATACGTCCTAACATCACGGTGAAAATGTGGGGATGCACCATCTACCTGAAGGACAAAGTTCCAGATTCTGTTTGCAAGATTACCAACAACCAGTTCTGCAACATCTCAAGGAAAGACTCTCGAGCAACCGCTGGTTCTTCAAAGAAGAAACCCCACAAAGTTCCTTGTGAGACATGCCTCAGAAAACGTTGACCTTCGAGGAATCTAGCTCGTGTTCAACAACGTTGTGTGAGTTTTCTGTTCCCGATATCCTACTGTTGTGCTTGTTTACTTGTCTTTTTCTATGAAATGTTGCCTCGTACGAAAAAATTATCCAATTCATAAAACTATCGTCTTAGACATTCAGTGCACAGCAAAACAGGAATCGCTGTCTTTTTCTTTAAGATATAACTTTCGCACTAACTGTAGACTCTAATGTTTCGTGTTTAATTTTTTACGCAATACGGGTCACACAGTCGTTGATATTTCCAATTCACATGAAGCTCTGCTTAGAGATTTTGCCAGACTCCTTGTGAAAGCTTCTCTCACTAGTTCAGTGTCATTTGCATTCACACCTGGTCGACCACTATTCTTCCTATCACGTAAACAACCATCTTAAACGAACTCTACATGCCCGCTGTACATTGCCTTACACGTTCGTACTGCTTCCCCGCAGTTCATTCAAAATTTTGTTGGACATTTGGACTACTTTTGCTTTTGTCAAATTCTATCCCCAGAAAGCCTTCTCAGCTGCATAAAGCGCCATCTTTATTGTGATACCACCTAGTGACCAGTCGCGGAACTACAAGTCACACCTACAATTAGGAAAGGATCTTACTAGTTTACTCTTTCAAATTATGTATATTATTACTTTGTAATGCTCCTCATTCGGCTACAATGTATGTTTTAAAATATTCCCAGGCTTTTCAAAAACCACGTTGTATAAAGAACAGTCAAATGAAAACGAGACAGATGAAGAAAAAAACCAATAAACTCTTTATTGCTTGAAAATTAATAGCCATAACTGTTGACACAGTTATCTCCCTAAGAGACAAGACAGTCGATGCCTTCATGCAAAAACGCTCCAAAAATAGGGAAGTTCCACGTGGAGAGGCCGAGATTGTATTGAGGATCTATGCGGGCTTCCCAGCAGAACTTCTGCAGCGTTCTGGGCAGGGCCACGTGTTGGTAAGGTTGTTTAGACTACAGTTCACTAGTTTCGCTGGCAAACCCTTACACATTCTCCATACAGTTTCGACCTCTCCACTTGCGACTTCCAAATTTTTGGAGCCAGTAAGTAAGACATTCGTCGCCGTAGCCAACCGCAAACATTTTTTCCGTGAACCCATTGACCGTCTTGTCTCACAGTGGGGTCAACGTGTTAACAATTAGGGCGATTAATTTTGAAATAATAAACAATTTACTTGCTTTATCCGTCTGTCTCGTTATCATTTGACTGTCCCTTATTGCTGATATCTTTGTTGTGATTAACAGGATCAGAAAGGAAATAGGGAACTAGATAAACAACGATTTTGATTTAGAAGCAATTCTCAACCAATAGCGCTGTTCCCATTTTTTCGATACGGTACCAGATCAAACCGTTGTCCTGTAAATATATAGTTCTCGAAATATTAGACACTATTTCATTTATTTGCTACGAAATTAAATTAAAAATAGACATTGACACCACTTAATGACGGAATTCCGCAATTTAAGACGCCCCTTCATGTTTTATATCTACGTTTAGAGGCGTATGTGAGATACAAAGTAATCACAATTATCATCCTTGAGGTTTCTCCACTCAGCCTCAGCCGTGTCTAATTAACGAATGTCATCTGCCCATCCAGTCTCCCGATTGTGTTGTTTTTGAATAATATCACGCTTTGTATTTTCTTTTTGCATCATTGTAATGCTCTGACTTGCAGTGACTTTTTTAAGTAACTTCATTTCATGTCAGAATTCTCTCCAGTTAGTACTGTTAAAGACAAACATATATCGTGATAATCAGTGGACACAGGTCTACTTTAATTTCTAACTGACTTATTTCAAAACCCTATCATATTTCGTTAAATAGCTATGAGTTCCTTTTCTTCTAGTCAGATGCAGTGTGCCAAATTTGTGTCTTGGCCCTGAATGGATAACTCAGATTGTTTTCAGCAGTCCATCAAGAGATCTCACATCTGCACGTAACTAAAAAACTTGCTACCGTATTGTCTCCTGCCATTATAGACAACTTTGATACATACTTACTGTTTCGTTCTTTCAGCTGAGAGTTCACTTAATGTTTGTCTTGTTCACAACGATCACATGAACTACTACGTCTGCATCCTCTTCGTCCATCTCACCACACTCACTGAAGATGAAGAGCCCAAATCGTTTCCTCCTTGGTGTCCTCCGTCTGGATGTTACAACTTTAGGTTGCTGGCAAGCACAGTCGACAGTGCACGAAAGGCCGCAATGTGGCGCACGCGGGCCTCTTACCAGCGTAAACCACATGTCTAAATGTACCGAGCGATTATGATGTCTATTTGGACGATCAAAAGCGTACATTGCTAATGTATTTCGGCAAAACAAAATTCAAAGATAGCTTGACACATTTGTAAGAGGAGAAAAATCAATGTATATCAGTCACAGTATAAAACGTGAAATTACCTCGTCGATACCATAGTCAGCTTAATGAATATGACTACAGACAGCTTACAGAAAAATAATGACTGATTTAGACGAAAACGCAAGTACCTTAAGTAAAGCTGACGTTCTTGAAAACAGGTTCATATGAATGCAGCGAAATGAAGGACATGTCACTACTACACATATTGCAGTGTGACTGCCGTCGACCGCTGTAACGAAGATAATGCACCTCTGAATGTTCCACATAACCAAAGAGTGAGAGACAGGGAATTCAAAAAACGGTAATAAAAGTTTTCTCTAATTCTATCAAAATGAAAGGCTGTAAGCGTATTATTCTCCGGGCTCCGTATGGGTTTCATTTCAGAACGTAAGACTTCCACCTCAGCGCACTTTCAGAACACGTAGCATAAAAATGAGATTGGCAGTAGTTCGGCAAAAGTTTTGGAGCTAGAAATTTTATAAGAGGAGCTTCCCTCTTATGAGAAAGTCTCAAAGTTCTTAACGGAACCATCTACCCTAGGTAATGGGGGGTAATACTTTAAAAAGATGTGACACTAAGTCTTGACGTGGAATCTATCGAATAAGATTCGAAAGCAAGTGTGGGGTAAAGTGCAGAGAGATAGCACTTTAAAAAATTCATTAATATTTCATGTAAATGGCTATTCTAATGTGCTGGAAAATAAATCTACAGTTCAAGACAATACTGACTAGACTAATAGTTTCAAAGAATAAATGCAAATAGCCAAGAAACAGAATACGAACGATTAAATCAGCCATCAATACGAAATGCTTACTATCAGTAGCGACAGAAATGTAAGATGTTTACGTCTCGAATAGTACGGAAGGTGCAAGCTTCGGTATTGATTTTTTTAAGGAACCAGACCGGCCGCGATCTGAAACCGCACAAAACCTGTCTGATGAGAGCTAGATAAGGATCTGAACCCAACAATTATCTAGAACCGGCTTGCTTCCCTCGAGAATAACGATTGAAGGTTATTGATGTAGTGGTTTGCAGTCCAGAGACTGGTTTGATGCAGCTCTCCATGCTACTCTACCCTGTGCAAGCTTCTTCATCTCCCAGTACCTACTGCAATCTACATACTTCTGAATCTGCTTAGTGTATTCATCTCTTGTCTCCCTCTACGATTTTTACCGTTACCGCTGCCTCCCAATACTACATTGGTGATCCCTTGATGCCTCAGAACATGTCCTACCTACCGATTCCATCTTCTAGTCAAGTTATGGCAAAAATTCCTCTTCTCCCAAATTCTGTTTATTACCTCCTCATTAGCAACGTGATCTACTCATCTAATCGTTAGCATTATTCTGTACCACCACATTTAGAAAGCTTCTATTCTCTTCTTGCTAACTATTTATCGTCCATGTTTCACTTCCTTACGTGACTACACACCCTTCAAATACTTTCAGAAAGGACTTCCTGACAGCAAAATTTACACTCGACGTTAACAAATTTCTCTTCTTCAGAAACGCTTTCCTTGCCATTGCCAGGCTACACCTGATATCCTCTCTACTTCGACCATCATCGGTTATTTCGCTCCCCAAATAGCAAAACTTATTTAGTTCTTTATGTGTCTCATTCCCTAATCTAATTCCTTCAGCACCACCTGATTTATTTCGACTACAGTCCGTTATCCTCGTTTTGATTTTTTTGGTGTTCATCTTATATTCTCCTTTCAAGATACTGTCCATTCCGTTTAACTGCCCTTCCAAGTCCCTTGCTGTCTGTGACAGAATTACAATGTCATTGGCAAACCTCAAAGTTTTATTTCTCCTTCGTGGATTTTAATTCCTACGCCAAATTTTCCTCTGTTTCCTTTACTGCTTGCTCAATATACAAATTGAATAACATCGAGGCTGGCTACAACTCTGACTCAATCCCTTCCCAACCACTTCTTCCCTTTCATGCCCGTCGACTCTTCTAACTGCCATCTGGCTTCTGTAAAAATGGTAAATAGCCTTTAGCTCCCTGTATTTGATCCCTGCCACTTTCAGAATTTGAAAGAGATTACCCCAATCGTTAAAAGCTTTCTCTAATACTAGAAACGTAGGTTAGCCTTTTTTTAATCTATCTGGTCAGTATTGCCTCACGTGTTCCTACATTACTACGGAATCCAAACTGATCTTCTTCAGGATCGGCGTCTACCAATTTTTCCATTCATCTGTAAATAATTTGTGTTAATGGTTTACATCCTTGAATTATTAAACTAATCGTTCTGTAATTTTCACACATATGAACACCTGCTTTCTGTGGGATTGAAATCATTAATTCTTCTTGAAGTCTGAGGGTACTTCGCCTGTCTCATACATCTTGGTCAGCAGATGGTACAGTTTTGTCAGGGTTGGCTCTCTTAAGGCTATCAGTAGTTCAAATGGATCTCGTCTACTCCCGGGCCTTTGCTCTTTCATATACTTCACGCAGTATCATATCTCCTATTTCATCTTCATCTACGTTCTCTTCCATTTCTTGCCCTCAGGTACATCGCCCTTGTATAGACCCTCAATATACTCCTTCCACATTTTGGCTCCCCCTTCTCTGCTTAGAACTGGTTTCCCATCTGAGCTCTTGATATCCATACAAGTGGTTCCCTTTTCTCCAAATATCTCTTTAATTTTCCTGTAGGCAGTATCTATCTTACCCCTAGTGATATATGCCTCTTCATCCTTACGTTTATCCTCTAGCCATCCCTGCTTAGCCATTTTGCACCTCCTGTCGATCACATTTGTAAGGAGTGTGTCAGAACTCTCCATTATATTGAGAACAATGTAGTCAATTTAACGCTATTCTTTGCATTGTGTAAGCACTCATATATCGATAATAACAATCTGAGGGCGAAACATGGGAGCGCGACTCCAAGCACTGTTGTGAGACGTGGTCTGTCTGCAAGAGCGGAAGTAGTAGGGTCGGTCGAGAGCTCACGGACAGAAGACGTGTTATGTTGCCCTTTCGTCGATGATGGCAGATCTTACCACACTGAAGGCGCGATTTCATTTTCATAGCCTGGATAGATCTAAATGGTTTAACTAAGTTGAAGAAGGCATTCAAGATAAAGTTAGTAAGAATAACGCAAAAGCAATTTGCAGACTTTTTGAGGTCGCTTACGGGAGTCATCAAAACTGAAACAAAGGTCATGGCTATACAAACTGATTTTCCAACAATGGATATAGGAATACAAACAAATCTCCCCATGGCAGAAACTCTCTCCTTGGAAGCCGGGAAACAAAGCCGAAACCACACCAACAGCGGCAAGGGCATCCTGCGGCTCCAGCAACTCATAAGGACAGTAACACTAATAACCAACCAACACAGGAAAATGTAGTGACGAGCTCTAGTATGAGCCTCAGCACTCAGTGCACACCAATAGTTAGACTACCACCGGTCGATCCAGTTAGGGTGTACCCCAACTTGGAGTACACCATGCAGCTATCCAGATTGGAGCAGCCGGCTACCCTGACCACTGCCTTACGACATGTGGTCTGCGTAGGACATGAAGACGGCAGAAAAATAACCTTTCCGGTTATGGAGGCTGTTAACAGAATCCAGTTAAAATCACTGAATCTCCCCACCGACTTTGGAGCCTTGCGAGACCTGCTCAAGAAAGCATTCGAAAGACGAGGAGAGAAATTCGACCTTGACGACATTTATCAACAATCAGTAGTGGCACATGGACGAATTGCATTCGACTGGAATAAGACCTGGCCACATGACCGAATACATACATACTACCCATAATGACAAAAATTACTATAGGACAGCTCAACACACACAACAGCAGACTCGTAATGCAAGAGCTCCGAAGGGAGGTGGAGGAGAGGAGACTTGATGTACTCTGTCTACAGGAGCCATACTCCCTAGCTGGGAAAATAGCTTTTGCTGCCGCAAGCTGGCAAATAGTCAGTAGAGGGGATGACCCGAAGGCAGCAATCATAATCACTAACAAACTCTTGAGAGTCACTACACTCTCGCAGTTCACAACTAGCCACTGCAACGTCGTGGAGCTTTAATCCCCTACAGGAATTATAACTCTCATTAATATGTACTTTCAGTATGGGGACAATATAGAACTTCACATAGACCACCTAGCGAGAGTTACCACGGCGTTGCGGGGAAGAAAAGTCATAATAACTGCCGACATTAATGCAAAATCCCCCCTGTGGTACAGTGGCACAAGAGATGCAAATGGTGAAAAGGTTGAAGAATTTATTATGGCATCACAACTTGTGGTGGCTAACAGACCCGGCAATCATCCCACCTACGCTGCAGGTGGAGGACAGGGCACAAACATTGACATCACCCTTGTAACTCCGAATACAGCCAATAACCTTCAAAATTGGAGAGTCACAGAGAATGCCACCACAAGCGACCACAATCTGATAACTTTCACCATAGGAGAAAGAGAGAGCCACTGGGCCACGGGGTGGGAAACACAACTAAATTATAAAAGAACCGATTGGGAACGCCTAGCGAGGGAGTGTGACATTCCTCCATTACCGGAAGACGACATGCACTTAGACATGGACGTGGATCAGAGGGCGGGGGAACTGGTGAACGCAGTGACAAGAGCGGTGAGGGCAGCCGTACCTACTAGGAGGAGGGCCATGGCGGCCTCACCGTCACCATGGTCTGCCGAACTAAGCGAACTGCGTCAGTCTGTCAGAAGGCTGAGGAGGTACTATCAGCGCTGTGTCGTCTGGCAGGAACGACAAAGGTGGCAGCTGCTGTACAGGGAGGAAAAGCGAAAATTCCAAAAGGAACTGCGGGAAGTCAGCATGAGAAGCTGGGAAAACTTCGTGCTCAACCAGCTAGTCACGGACCCATGGGGGCTCCCATATAAGCTAGTTAGAGAAAAAATCCGCTCTCCTCTGGAATTATCCACAGTCAGGTGCGGGGATAGGATGACGGAGTCCTGGCAGGAGACTGTGGGGGTCCTCCTCCACTCCCTGCTGCCTGACGACAATGCGGATGGGGAAACAGAGAGGCAGCAGCAACTCAGAGATCAAGACCGCGAAATATACACCAATGAGACAGCTGTCTACCCCTTCTCAGAAGAGGAGGTAGCAACCCACATAAGATCTCTGCCAAGAGGAAAAGCACCTGGGCCAGACGGCATTGTGGCGGAGGTGGTGCAGTTTCTGGCGCCCCAGCTGACTGCACCACTCACACATTTGTACAATGAATGCCTCAGACAGCGTAAGTTCCCTAAGATATGGAAAATGGCACATGTAGTCATCATAAAGAAAGGACCAGATAAGGATCCCGCAGAAACGAAATCCTACAGGCCGATTTGCCTGCTGGATATATTTGGCAAAATATTGGAAAAATTGCTGGCTGACAGACTGACAGCACACCGGGTGTTGTGCGGGCAGTTTGGGTTCAGGCCGGGGCGGTCGGCATCTGATGCAATCGCCCTGGCGGCCGAGGTCTGTGGCTCGACCCCGCACAAATACGTGGTTGGCATCATGGTTGACATCAGTGGCGCCTTCGACAACCTGTGGTGGCCTTCGCTCTTCTCCTGCTTGCGGGAGAAAGAGTGTCCAGGGCCGCTATATGGTTGCCTGAGGAGCTATTGTGAGAATCGGGAGGTCTGGCTATCATCCTCTAGCGAAAGAGTTGGCAAGACAATCACTAAAGGATGTCCCCAAGGCTCCGTCTTAGGACCCCTCTTCTGGGACATCCATATGGAGCCTTTCCTAGATAGCTTACAACAGAGTGAAGAGGTGCTAGAGGTGATAGCCTATGCGGATGACCTCCTCCTGTTGGTTGGCGGCCGCAGCCGCGAAGACATTGAACCAAAGATAGAGACAGCACTAGACAAACCCCAACAGTGGTGCCATGCGACTAAAATGACGATATCACCCAGCAAATCTACTTACCTCCTGCTAAAAGGACATCTCATTAGAAATCCGACTGTCAGAATAGACGGTTCACCAGTTCTTAGACGACGCGAGACACGCTACTTAGGAGTCATCATTGATGAGAGGTGGAGTTTCGGCAAGCACATTGATACCGTCACCCAGAGAGCCCTTCAGATACTAAACAATCTCATCTCAATAGGTCATAAAAGATTCCACCTTCCTTCACACTTAATCAGACTATATCACAACAGCATCTTAACTTCAGTCGTGGGTTACGGCTCGGGAGTCTGGGCGCACCGGCTCGCGAGGGTAGTGCCCGCCATGGCAGTGAGAAGGGTCCAGAGAAGCATGCTACTAAGAGCTGTGGGTGCCTACAGGACATCTCCAGGGGGGGCCCTGTTAGTCATAATGGGGCTCTGCCCTCTGGACATCAAGATAAGGGAACAAGCGGCCTGGTACTGGGCCAAAAGGGATAATTACGAAAAGATTGTAGATATTATGGGTATCAGATTGAGGGACAAAAGAGAAATAAGGATAAGAGGGGAGGAACTCTGGCAGGAGACCTGGGCTGTAGAAGAGGCTGGACGACGAACCTTCCAGTTTCTACCTGATGTGAGGGAACGCCTGGGTATGAAGTACTTCGAGCCTACACGAGGTCTGATTCACTTTCTCACTGGCCATGGACCCTACCCGACATACTTATGTCGATTTGGGAAAAGGGCGACACCAGCGTGCGACTGTGGCGATCAGGAGGGTACACCCGAACATGTTGTTTACGAATGCCCTCTCTTCAATGATGTTGCAAATACACTACGAGACAGACTTCCTAACCATGACACGTATCAACTGCTTAGACGTGAGGAAACCTTTCAGACATTAAACACCTTGTCAAACGAGGTATCTCGAAAAGTTTTAACTGAAAATTTAAGAGAGACACAGTAAAAACAAGGAAATAATTATTACCGATTGTGACCTAGAGCCCTGGTCCCATACCGCCCGTGCGTGGACTGGCCAACTCCACCCGAGTTGGAATCCGCCATGTACGGGACTAGGGGCAGCAGGGACCAAATACCGACTACGACACACCGAATATGACGTAGGATAAGTTAGTTTGTAGGACTTAGTTATAGGAAATTAGAATAGGTACTGCAGCGATTTATAACGTCGAGACCTGCCCAGTGCCAGGGGCATGTTCTTCGGGGTTAGCTCGAAGAACAAGGCATATTAAGTAGGTTTATATTCTTACTGGCACACATGTGACGCTGCAGAAAATACATAAATTCAATTAGTTATAGGAACTAGATATAAACAGTAGATATAGATATTAAATGCCCATTGTTGTTAGTGTAACTGTAGCTCACTATTAAATTAAAAGCCAGCTGCACAATTCAATATAAATGTATAACTGTTAGGACCCACTAATGAGCTTAAGGTAGTGGGTCAATTTGTATAATTATAATGGTTATCAATAAAGATTTTTTTTTTAAAAAAAAAAGCAATTTGCAGGATTAGGCTCGTATTGTTAGTCCGAGGTTGCAAGAATCCCATATCTTCCTTGTCAGTTAAAGAAGCTTCCGTTCCTCCAAGTAATAATAATTATTCTCCGCATCTCATTAATATATAAATGCTGTGGTTATTAAATCTTATTGTAACTTTGAAATTGAAATAATTTGTTAATCTGGCACTCAGCCATTACTGATACCTATGTCATTGTAATTGTCATTGTCTGTTATTGATTATATGTAATGACGATCCTGAAGTTTCAAATAGACATAATTTACTAAATCCCTTCTCACAAGTTATTTAGTAACTAACAGCACCCAAGCAAACTCCTTTTTATTAAATTCATTCTTAGTAACAATAAGCTTTAGCCGCTGCTGCTGGAGAATTGGTTGCATATACTTTACATATGGCGAACTCTGTGGATAGATGACACCACTGGAAATCATAAAAACGAAGTCAGATCAACATTACACACACAGTGCTTACAGCTGCGCTGTCTTGTTGCTGATTATATCTGTACTTTCCTTTCCAGCAATAGCTGTGTATTATTGTCCATGTTAATTATAAGCATTGCGTCTGACATATTTCACGACTCATTATCAAGGACTAAGAGTTACGAACATGCTGATGCTAACATGTCTGATGTTAAGCGGCAAGCAATTTATCTTGCGTTATCAGAACTCATTGTCTCAGTTTTGTAAGTGATTTTGGAACGAGATAGATTCGTTTGTGAGACATTTCTTTCCTGTCATACTTTTCTGATTATTACTAACGATGGCTGACAACGCGACATCCGCTATTCGGATTAGGGATATCAGGGAACTTACAAATGCAGACATCACTAATGACGAGATTATATCTCCAGAACATTCGCAGCCTTCAGAGACTGATGCGGAAAATGTTCACACAGATAATGAGGCACAAGTTTTACAACAAGGGTCAAACAATGTATCGGATGAGCTCAGCGGCAATGCAGAATTAACGAATAGTGAAGTATCACAGAACAGTGACACATCACGCCGGCCGGAGTGGCCGTGTGGTTCTAGGCGCTACAGTCTGGAATCGAGCGACCGCTACGGTCGCAGGTTTGAATCCTGCCTCGGGCATGGATGTGTGTGATGTCCTTAGGTTAGTTAGGTTTAATTAGTTCTGAGTTCTAGGCGACTGATGACCTCAGAAGTTAAGTCGCATAGTGCTCAGAGCCATTTGAACCATTTGACACATCACGACAAAACTTTTCAGCGACAGTAAACTCAGGTTCCGTACCTCATTCTGAGGCACCAGCATCACCTCAGACGGCTTCACAGAACAGCAATGTTCACTTTCGTACGAATGACTCATTGCAAACACTGTTAGACCATATTTAACAAGTCTAAGCAGGACCCGAAAACAATGATAGAAGACTTGAAAACTCAAATCACGACATCGCAAACAGAAAATAGAACAATTATCAATGAACTGACCAATTGCTGCATGAACAAATGTTCCCTAAAGTGCAGACTTTAGTGAATAAAATTAACACCGTTGAGACTGTGCAAACTCAACAAATGGAAAGAATCCCAAGGCTTGAGATTGGTTTCCAAAAGCACAAACAGGATGAGTTAACTGCCGTTAAAGGATCAATACCCAACACTTTGATCACGGATCTCAAACAGTACCGCGATCAAAATGCCTGTAAAATTACAGAAATTAGCACCAAAACAGACTCTGTAGAAGAAACAGTTTATTCTATTGTAGAGCAGTTAGGCACAATTTCTCAGAAAACTGACAACCGAACGAGAAAAGTTACAGACTTATCCAATGATGTAGACGCAACGTCTGACACCGTTACCCCTGTACACTTCTCCCAGACGGAAGAGTATTTCAAAATCAAACGTGTACAGGAAGGGCAAGTGCTCATCAACGCGAAAGTAAAAGATAGATTAAATTCCGTAGGACCTAAAATTTTTACCGCTGAAAAAATACCAGCTCCTACTGGGGCACAAACAGATTGTGAAATCACGCAACAATCGGATTGTGTCAGCCGTAGACCGTATAGACAACAATATTAGAGTACAGTCTCATTCAGAACGCATTTTCACTAGTGTCCATCAACCTGAATATTACAATATGCAAAAACTAGAACAATAGATGAGATTCTATACCCCCAATTTCGAAGCAAGAAGGGACGATAAGATCGATTACAAACACTTCCATCAGGTTTAAAAATTTAAAACACTTCGTAATGCTAGTAAATAAATACATTCAAAGGCCTGGATTGATCAATTCCATTATTCTTTACCCTTGAATGGGCGATTGTAAACAAACTGAAATTCATGTGCTCTTATTTGGAAAATGAGCCTGCTTCTGGAATGTGTTCAATAGCGTAATAATGCCGATAACTGACAGAATTTCAATACGTCTTTTTGACGGCGTAATGGTCTCCCACAACGCAGTCATTCGTAAATACCAGCATATTAAACCAGAAAGAGTTCAAAAGAAATCGGAATTGACCACTCCAACATTGTACGTTGAGGACATGATGGGCAGAAACCAGTATTTAGACACTCCACACAGCCCAGCAGAGCTTATCGGTACTTTCATAATAAAACTACCCACTTACATAAAACATTTCATTGTAGCTAGTATATGGAAAGACGATACTGACGAGTTCACAGATCTTTCCCAATAACTGGAAGACGATAACGACGACCTCAATAGACAGAGCTCTAATAATAGCAAAAGTAAGAATAATAGGCAAATGCAAGCTTCTGTGAGCCAGTACAGTAATAATGGTCACTCAAATGACCATCATAATCATGAAAATCATGCATACCAACATGACTATTCACAACAGTTTGCAAAGAACCCACAGTTGGCGCAGAACAATCAACCTATGGAAGTTTTTAATAGTAGTCCTAACTGCTGCAACAATTACGACCAACAAAGCCATCAGCAAACATATTATGATCAAGCGAGTGTGCCCAATCAACAATTTAATGGCAACTCTGGTAATTTCCAAAGAAACCGACGCAATGAAAATTTCCAGAATGGACACTGTAATGGTAAGAACCATTTTAGAAACAGGGGTAACAGAATGCACAATTATTATAAAAGTAACAGTTTCCAGTGAAACAATGCTCCCCAGAACATGCATTATAATAATGCAAATCAATATAGTTTTGACAATTGTGGTAACTATCCATCAGATAGCTACAACAATCAATGTGATATACCATATAATAGTCATGGCAATGCAATTCTAGGTTTGGCAATTTCTAAACAGAGTAATAGTCATAAAATTATCCTCCCAATTTTCGAAGTAGGCAACCGCAACCATCAGCTTCAGATTGACAACCCAATGATGATGTAAAGTAGCAAGAACAATGTGAATTTGTTCAATTCCCACGTAACAGCCGCCGGAATAAGCTTTCGAGAGAGAGTGAAGCGAGGGTGTGGCATTTCATTTTTTTTCCCTTTAGCTACACGCAGCTGGCCACAAGGCAGGTTAAGGCCAAAAGCATTAGCCGGAGGTCGTCGCCCAGCTTAGGACGCTGTTACCAGTTCACCTTTTGTGTGTGCCTCCAGCGGACGGGTTGTAAATACGTAGCAGCCGTCGCTGCAGCGTTCCTTTTAAGAGAGAAACAGACTTGCTACCTTGTGAAAAGAAGTGGTCACCGTTTTCTCCACGGAAAACATTTCCTATGCCCTTCCACTTTTAAATAATAAACGATACTCATTGTTCTGTCTTTAACTTAATAAAGATATCCATCGCATACCAGGTGATGAAATGATTATTCCTCATAGATTACGACGAGGCATGATATGTATAGAAACTTCCACTCTCTAAAGCGTAATGTTAGTTTTCAGAACACTCCAGAATTCGATGCATAATAACACTTATCAACTGTATGAGCTGCCAGTCGGTACAGATGCGGAAAGCAGAATTAAAATATCAAGATGACAACACTCCCAGAAAAGGATTAGCGTTAAGTAATTCAAGAGGATTCAAAGGAATTCCTCCATATTAAAGTAAATGAAGGTAAGATGCCTTTAGAGTCTATTGCAGACGCCTCCAATACAGAAAATTTTGTTGCAAGGTCTGTGGAAGACACTTCGATTATTATATTATTAGTAAATCGTCATTGTTACGATCATTCTATGTTAAGTAAACTTTTCTAAGGAGTCAATGGAGTCTCTCAGAAACTAGTTCAGGCCGTAGCTGGAAGAAAAAAAAGGGGCAGAAATGCTAACAGTGCAAATTGTGGAGAAATGTAAAACTAAAACCGTGGAACAAGTTAACTTCAGATTTGTCTCATATAGTTTTTCACTGTGACAAGTAAACACAAAGAAATACAGCGCTGTAGGATTTATAATGCATATGTATGCCACCAATGAAATATTTTCAGGTAATAATGTAAATCAAATAAGAAAGGAAAGGACCAGAGATGGAAGTAAACCATAATAAAATGAAAGCAAGGGAACCACAAAGCGTTAGTAAAAAAAAAACATAAAAATAATTTCTGTACTAATAATCTATTTGCAGGTTTCAGAGCAAACTGAACTTTGGCAGCCACTCCAGAAAGAAGAAAAAGTATTACTCGTTAGATTAGACACTAATGAATTTCTTACTTTAGAAACCAAAATGACAATAAGCGTGCGATCTCCCACTGCAACGTACACCATGAATGTGAAAATAAGAATTTTATGTAACAGTTATACTACTGTTAGTATAAGGACTAATCAAATTTTTATCAGATGAAAAGACGAGAGAGAACATATGTTGCATAGTATGCCCTAGTGAGTAGAACAAGCCAATAATCCCAATCACCTTTACTACAGTCCATATGCTGTACAAAGATGGATCCAGTTCATGTATAGTATGGATCCCTGGGTGTTTTGTTGTAGCAAGGGTGATGGTAGGATAGTACTTCTGATCACACAAATATCTGTTGATCAGTATAATATTGTTCAATATATGATTATTAAGACATTAAGGTACCTTAAGTAAAACACTCATGTATGTCAATGTTAAGATTTTTAATCAGTATGCACCAAATACTGCCTGGGCAGACCAATTTTTTTCAGCATTCTTGCGTATAGCTGACTCTAGCAGCATACTGTATGTCCATATATATACAAAACATTTGTTATGCTGTATAAAATTTTTTGTGTCATTTTGTGTATGACTCTGCAATATTCAAAGCATTTCATAGGCAATAAATTTTTTGTAATTTTGTGTGTAACACTTTACAATGCTGCACACTTTGTTTGATGTCTATATTATAAAGAAACGCTGCCTGTGAAGAATTACTTAATGTTCAATTTATATTTTATGTTTACCTTAATAAACTTCATGAGAAGATATCTTAACTAGTAAATAAACAGTTCTCACAATGCCGCCCATATGAGTTTTATGTACAATAATTTTAGATTCACGTTAAAATATTTGTGTCTCATCTGAAGCAATTTTCCAACTTTTATTAATATATACTGTATGTGAAATTACATACTTGACTACCTTCACTTATGTCTACAGAAATATGTAATAACTTTTGTAAAGTTGTTATGATAAATATTTTCTGTCTGTCGAGTACCAAGTAACTGGGATCTGCCAGGGCACAAACAAATTACAAAATGCACATGCACACGTGATGTCTGCAACAATGATGCCACTTCCAATGAAGGCAGCACCCAAGGAGGTCTGTCGTAATGAAGGATGCCTGCATCAAATACCAGTTCTTGAGTGGCAATCAGCGACCAATGCTGAGCTTTGCCTTTGAAAGCCACAATTACACAGTGCTCTCTCAGTGGAAGGACACTGACAATACAAGCCACTGTGTGACTAAAAATTTTGTTTCATCAAGTAAAGTTATCAGTAAGAAAGACACTGTCCACACCGCTGCATGATAACGCTACACTCTGCATCGAGGTGTTAGTGATATAGACACTAAACACGCCTCAACACACAGTTTACAGCGTTGCTTCTCCTCTCGTACTTCTACAAGGGTGTAAAGCACAAAACAATACAACACTCCCTGTGCAGCGAACATTACCTTTTGAAAAACAATAACACTCTACATGTTTTTCTTGATATTTTTCTAAACTTTACAGGTTGGGAATTTTTATGTATTAAAATGTGCCTAATTAACAACTTTAAAAGGCTTCCCAAACTGTCTCAATATAACTGAGCCAATAACGAACAGTACTTCTAACATTAATAGAACTTTCACATCTTTACTTATTCTGTTTAAATATTTCGCAATTTTTAGTAAGCAAGAAATGCTTCACTACATTCTTTAGAAAAACAGTATTTACTGTCTAACCTATACGTTTATTTATAAATATGTTTCATTTAATTAAGACGGTTTGGATCCTTTGGTCCTGTTTGTACATAAGTCTGGTGCAAATTCTTACAGAAGTGGCAGGGTGGCTATGTAAGTAGTGTGTCAGAACTCACCATTACACTGAAAACAATTTAGTCAACTTAATGCTATTCTCTGCATTGTGTAAGCACTCACATATCGAAAGTAACAATCTGGCAGCGAAACATGGCGGCGCGATTCTAAGCATTGTTGTGAGACGAGGTCTGTCTGCAAGAGCGGAAGTAGCAGTGTCTGTCGAGAGCTCGGAGACAGAAGACGTGTTATGTAGCCCTCTCGTCGATGATCTCAGATCTTACCACACTCAAGGCCTGATTTCATTTACATATCCTGGAGAGATTTAGATGGTTAAACTAAGGTGAATAAGGCATTCAAGATAAAATTAGTAAGAATAACGCAAAAGCAATTTCAGGATTAGGCTCGTGACTGTTAGTCAGAGTTTGCTGAAACCCCATGTTTTGCTTGTCAGTTAAAGAAGCCTCCTTATCCTACAAATAATAATAAGTATTCTCCACATCTAATTAATATACATATACGGTGGTTATTAAATGTTAATGTAACTTTGAAATAATTTGTTAATCTGGCACTCAGTCATTGTTGATTCCTCTGTCATTGTAATTGTCATTGTCTATTAATGGTTATAGGTTATGACGATTCTGAAGTTTCAAATAGACTTAATTTATAGAATTCCTTCTGTCAAGTTATTTAGTAATTAACAGGACCCTAGCTAACTCCTTTTTATTAAATTAATTCTTAGTAGCAATAAGCTTTAGATGCTGCTGCTGCATGCTGCAGCGAATTGCTGTAAACCACATGGAAAAAGGCAGTCATCTAAAGAGGTGAGTGCAAAACTTAGGGCCAAAACCGCGACACGGATACACCACAACATGTCATGAACTCTAATCCAGTAAACTCCGTTGCACAAGTCAGATTCTGTATGACTTGAAAATTCTTACTCAGATACCAAATCAGACAACCTATCCGACAGTAAGTTTTAAGTTTTTCATGTAACGATCTGTTAAGGGCTTAAACGACAGTGAAACTGACACACAAAAACCACGGACACAGTGTTATGCAGACTATATTCCGTTTACTGATAGCTCAGTTTGCGTATCGACTCCATTTTCACTGACGAGCATAGGCAATATTGGCTGTAGCCACGTTACACATAATAGTTGCATACATGTTACACATTTTTGAGACGTTTGTAATCCATTTTGTCCACTTCATTTACTGCATTTCTATATTTTCTCCTTTCATCAGTTAAATTCAATGTCTTTTCTGTCACCCTAGTAACTCTAATAGCCTTGTACCTAACTGATCGTCTGCTACATTCACTATTTCATGTCTCACAGCTACCCATTTCTTCTTCTACTTTATTTCTTTCCCCCGTTCTTGTCAATCGTTCCTTAATTCTCTCTTTGAGGCTCTATACAACCTCTGGTTCTTTCAGTTTATCCACATCCAGTCACCTCAAATTCCTTTCCTTTTTTTTATTCACATCCAGTCACCTCAAATTCCTTTCCTTCTGCAGTTTCTTCTGTTTTAATCTGCAGTTCGCAACCAATAGATGAGGTCAAAATCCACATCTGCCCCTGGAAATATCTTATACGCTACTGGCCACTAAAATTGCTACGCCACGAACATGACGTGCTACAGACGCGAAATTTAAGCGACAGGAAGAAGATGCTGTGATGTGCAAATGATTAGCTTTTCAGAGCATTCACACAAGGTTGGCGCCAGTGGCGACCTCTACAACCTGCTGACATGAGGAAAGTTTCCAGTCGATTTCTCACACACAAACAGCAGTTGACCGGCGTTGCCTGGTGAAACGTTGTTGTGATGCCTCGTGTAAGGAGGAGAAATGCGTACAATCACGTTCCCGACTTTGATAAAGGTCGGGTTGTAACCTATCGCGATTGCGGTTTGCCGCATCGCGACATTGTTGCTCGCGTTGGTCGAGATCCAATGACTGTTAGCAGAATATGGAATCGGTGGTTCAGGAGGGTAATACGGAACGCCGTGCTGGATCCCAACGGCCTCGTACCATTAGCAGTCGAGATGACAGGCATCCTATCCGCATGGCTGTAACGGATCGTGCAGCCACGTCTCGATCCCTGGGTCGACAGATGGGGACGTTTACAAGACAACTACCATCTGCACGAACAGTTCGATGACATTTGCAGCAGCATGGACTATCAGCTCGGAGACCATGGCTGCGGTTACCCTTGACGCTGCATCACAGACAGGAGCGCCTGCAATGGTGTACTCAACGACGAATCTGGGTGCACGAATGGCAAAACATGATTTTTTTTTTGGATGAACCCGGGTTCTGTTTACAGCATCATGATGGTCGCATGCATGTTTGGCGACATCGCGGTGAACGCACATTGGAAGCGTGTATTCGTTATCGCCAATACTGGCGTGTCATCCAGCGTGATGGGATTGGGTGCCATTGGTTACACGTCTCGGTCACCTCTTGTCTGCATTGACGGCACTTTGAACAGAGGGCGTTACATTTCAGATATGTTACGAACCGTGGCTCTACCCTTCATCCGATCCCTGCGAAACCCTACATTTCAGCAGGATAATGGACGACAGCGTGTTGCAGGCCCTGCACGGGCCTTTCTGGATACAGAAAATGTTCGACTGCTGCCCTGGCCAACGCATTCTCCAGATCTCTTACCGATTGAAAACGTGTGGTCAATGGTGGCCGAGCAACTGTCTCGTCACAATACGCCAGTCACTACTCATGATGAACTGTGGTATCGTGTTGAGGCTGCATGGGCAGCTGTACCTGTACAGGCCATCCAAGCTCTGTTTGACTCAATGCCCAGGCGTATCAAGGCCGTTATTACAGCCAGAGGTGGTTGTTCTGGGTACATATTTCTCGCGGTCTATGCACCCAAATTGCGTGAAAATGTGATCACATGTCAGTTCTAGTATAATATAGTTGCCCAATGAATACCCGTTTATCATCTGTATTTCTTCTTGGTGTAGCAATTTTAATGGCCAGTAGTGTAATTTAAAACCTGGTTCCTAAGTCTCTGTCTTACCATTATATAATCTATCGGAAACTTTCCAATGTCTCCAGGTCTCTTACACGTATACAACCTTCTTTCATGATTCTTAAACCAAGTGTTAGCTATGTTGTGTGCAAAATTCTACCAGGCGGCTTTCTCTTTCATTCCTTGATCTACGACTTTTCCTTCTCTATCTTTTCCTACTATCTAATTAAAATCCCCTATGACTATTAAATTTTCCTCTCCCTTCACTGTCTGAATAGCTTCTTTTACATCATACATTTCTTCGATCTCTTCGTTATCTGCAGAGCTAATTGACATATTTTTTTTGGTCAGCAGTCTACTGACTGGATTGATGCGGCCCGCCACGAATTCCTTTCCTGTGCTAACCTCTTCATCACAGAGTAGCACTTGCAACCTACCTCCTCAATTATTTGCTTGACGTATTCCAATCTCTGTCTTTCTCTACAGTTTTTGCCGTCTACAGCTCCCTCTAGTACCATGGAAGTCATTCCCTCATGTCTTAGCAGATGTCCTATCATCCTGTCCCTCCTCCTTATTAGTGTTTTCCACATATTCCTTTCCCTCCGATTCTGCGTAGAACCTCCTCATTCCTTACCTTATCAGTCCACCTAATTTTTCGTCTATAGCACCACATCACAAATGCTTCGATTCTCTTCTGTTCCGGTTTTCCCACAGTCCATGTTTCACTAACATACAATCCTGTACTCCCGACGTACATACTCAGAAATTTCTTCCTCAAATTAAGGCCGGTATTTGGTATTAGTAGACTTCCCTTGGCCAGAAATTCCTTTTTTGCCATATCGAGTCTGCTTTTGATGTCCTCCTTGCTCCGTCCGTCATTGGTTATTTTACTGCCTAGGTAGCAGAATTCCTTAACTTTACTGACTTCGTGACCATCAATCCTGATGTTAAGTTTCTCGCTGTTCTCATTTCTACTACTTCTCATTACCTTCGTCTTTCTCCGATTTACTCTCAAACCGTACTGTGTACTCATTAGACTGTTCATACCGTTCAGCAGATCATTTAATTCTTCTTCACTTTCACTCAGGATAGCAATGTCATCAGCGAATCGTATCATTGATATCCTTTCGCCTTGTATTTTAATTCCACTCCTGAACCTTTCTTTTATTTCCATCATTGCTTCCTCGATGTACAGATTGAAGAGTAGGGGCAGAAAGGCTGCAGCCTTGTCTTACACCCTTCTTAATACGAGCAATTCATTCTTGATCGTCCACTCTTATTATTCCCTCTTGGTTGTTGTACATACTGCATATGACCCATCTCTCCCTATAGCTTACCCCTACTTTTTTCTGAATCTCGAACAGCTTGCACCATTTTACATTGTCGAACGCTATTTCCAGGTCGACAAATCCTATGAAAGTGTCTTGATTTTTCTTTAGCCTTGCTTCCATTATTAGCCGTAACGTCAGAATTGCCTCTCTCGTCCCTTTACTTTTCCTAAAGCCAAACTGATCGTCACCTAGCGAATTCTCAATTTTCTTTTCCATTCTTCTGTATATTATTCTTGTAAGCAGTTTCGATGCATGAGCTGTTAAGCTGATTGTGCGATAATTCTCGCACTTGTCAGCTCTTGCCGTCTTCGGAATTGTGTGGATGATGCTTTTCCGAAAGTCAGATGGTATATCGCCAGACTCATATATTCTACACACCAAAGCGAATAGTCGTTTTGTTGCCACTTCCCCCAATGATTTTAGAAATTCTGATGGAATGTTATCTATCCCTTCTGCCTTATTTGACCGTAAGTACTCCAAAGCTCTTTTAAATTCCGATTCTAATACTGGATCCCCTATCTCTTCTAAATCGACTCCTGCTTCTTCTTCTGTCACATCAGACAAATCTTCACCCTCATAGAGGCATTCAATGTATTCTTTCCACCTATCTGCTCTCTCCTCTGCATTTAACAGTGGAATTCCCGTTGCACTCTTAATGTTACCACCATTGCTTTTAATGCCACCAAAGGTTGTTTTGACTTTCCTGTATGCTGAGTCTGTCCTTCCGACAATCTTACCTTTTTCGATGTCTTCACATTTTTCCTGCAGCCATTTCATCTTAGCTTCCCTACACTTCTTATTTATTTCATTCCTCCGCGACTTTTGTTTCCGTATTCCTGATTTTCCAGGAACATGTTTGCACTTCCTCCTTTCATCAATCAACTGAAGTATTTCTTCTGTTACCCATTGTTTCTTCGCAGCTACCTTCTTTGTACCTATGTTTTCCTTCCCAACTTCTGTGATGGCCCTTTTCAGAGATGTCCATTCCTCTTCAACTGTACTGCCTACTGCGCTATTCCTTATTACTGTATCTACAGCGTTAGAGAACTTCAAACGTATCTCGTCAGTCCTTAGTACTTCCGTATCCCACTTCTTTGCATATTGATTCTTCCTGACTAATGTCTTGAACTTCAGCCTACTCTTCATCATTACCATATTGTGATCTGAGTCTATATCTGGTCCTGGGTACGCCTTGCAACCCAGTATCTGATTTCGGAATCTCTGTCTGACCATGATGTAATCTAATTGAAATCTTCCCGTATCTCCCGGCCTTTTCCAAGTATACCTCCTCCTCTTGTGATTCTTGAACAGGTTATTCGCTATTACTAGCTGAAAATTGTTACAGAACTCAATTAGTCTTTCTCCTCTTTCTTTCCTTGTCCCAAGCCCATATTCTCCTGTAACCTTTTCTTCTACTCCTTCCCCTACAACTGCATTCCAGTCGCCAATGAGATTTTCGTCCCCCTTTACATACTGCATTACCCTTTCAATATCCTCATACACTTTCTCTATCTGTTCATCTTCGGCTTGCGACGTCGGCATGTATACCTGAACGATCGTTGTCGGTGTTGGTCTGCTGTCGATTCTGATTAGAACAACCCGGTCACTGAACTGTTCACAGTAACACACCCTCTGCCCTACCTTCCTACTCATAACGAATCCTTCACCTGTTATACCATTTTCTGCTGCTGTTGATATTACCCGATACTCATTTGACCAGAAATCCTTGTCTTCCTTGCACTTCACTTCACTGACCCCTACTATATCTAGATTGAGCCTTTGCATTACCTTTTCAGATTTTCTAGTTTCCCTACCACGTTCAAGCTTCTGACATTCCACGCCCCGACTCGTAGAACGTTATCCTTTCGTTGATTATTCAATCTTTTTCTCATGGTAACCTCCCCCTTGGCAGTCCCCTCCCGGAGATCCGAATGGGGGACTATTCCGGACTCTTTTGCCAATGGAGAGATCATCATGACACTTCTTCAATTACAGGCCACATGTCCTGTGGATACACGTTACGTGTCTTTAATGCAGTGGTTTCCATTGCCTTCTGCATCCTCATGTCGTTGATCATTGCTGATTCTTCCGCCTATAGGGACAATTTCCCACCCCTAGGACAAGAGAGTGCCCTGAACCTCTATCCGCTCCTCCGCCCTCTTTGGCAAGGCCGTTGGCAGAATGAGGCTGACTTCTTATGCCGGAAGTCTTCGGCCGCCAATGCTGGTTATTTATCAAAATTTAGGCAGTGGGGGGGATCGAACCTGGGACCGAAGACGTTTTGATTATGAATCAAAGACGCTACCCCCTCCCCCTTTTTTTTTTTTTTTTTTTTTTTTTTACAGAAGTAAGAAAAGTGCCCGAGTAGGAATCGAACCCGAGACATCTGGTGCAAGGCTCCCAGCTATAACCATCTCTTTTTTTTTAAAATGTCATACATCTATACAAATACATAAATAAGATTTACATACAAGTTGAATGAAAGTGAAAAGAAAAAATAGAAATTCTTATTCCGAGCGGATTTTTTTTATCTTTTTTTTGGGGGGGGGGGGGGGAACAGGAAGGCAGGGTAAACAAACAATCTTTAATCATACAGTTGTACTATCTTAGGGATAAGAAAAGGATCGAGACAGCAAAAACAATTTGGAAACCAGAAAATCAACGTAAAGGCCGCCCTTTTTTTTGTGTAACATGAATAAAGTAAATGACAATCCTAGTCACGGGCGGGCGTGAAAATGAAGTTATCATCTGCATCACAATCCCTGCAGCACACGGTGTCGCATCATAAATCTGGCAGACAGCCATATAATCTTGACCATTTCTGCCTTTGTGGGCGGCATGTATTTCTCCTGCGTCGACCAGGTAGGGTCAGTTTTCTCCTCAGTGTGCTATATGCCAATATAACTGAAACTCGCAGTATTGTCTCTAGTCGTTATGCTGCAGAAGTCTTCTCAGTTCTGGGACACCCCAGCTGTCGGGCGGATTGTGAAAAACACTTCCTAAAAAATTGGAAAAGTAAGTCCTGTATTTCGTATGACTCAGTATGAGCTCGTGTTGTTCTTGTAAATACATACAGTAATCCATCACGGACTTAATATCGTACGAATACAAATATTTCGTCGCATGTCCAGCGATCCAATTGACCGCATACGTCTTTCGTTTGGGAAAAAAGGTCTTGTCCGGTAGAAAAAGTACATCTGATGTGATTTCTGTGTAGCTAGTGCACCGAAGGAAGGCCAATATTCGACGCGTCAGCATCCAGACGTCCCTCGGTGCGCCACACACTAAACCATGTTCTGCCGTTGCTAACAGGCCACAGTTTGTGCAAAGAGGAGAATCGACCGTATGAATTGTATGTAATCGACTCCTGGTCACAAGTTTACGGTTTATAAGAATGTACCACATCGATCTCGCTGCTGTTGACAGTAATGGAGTATGCACTGCACACCAAATGTGGTTCCACGTTCTCGACGGATATTTGAATTCCATTATGTTGCGGCCATGTTGATCCATCAAGCACCTAAAGATCTCCCGAGTCGTGGGTATTCTCGTCGAAGGTACTTTCAGACGAACATAACTGTAATCAACAAGAAATGAGGCAATGTGTGCAAGAGAAGGCGAAATATTGCCCACCGCAATAGGGGGTTCGTACGAAGGCGGAACAAGTACTTCTATCAGAGCTGACGTTATGGTGTGCTTTCGTTGTTGCCAATTTCGTATCATCGCTCGCATGTAAAGCGCCAGAGCTTTGTTTCGCACGTTTGTGAGGTTGAGGCCACCGTTCCGGAATTGTAGCGTTAACGTGTCATATGTGATCTTAAATAACATCCCAGTACTAACATAGTAACCAAAGGCAGCCATGAGGCGGTCTGCAATACCCTTCGGTATTGGTAGGATCTGCGCTAAATGGGGCAGTCGTGACGCTATGTGAACGTTAGTGTATGCCACACGCTGGATCATGTCAAAGGCTCTCAGTGAGTCGTTTCGTATCGCCAGACGAACATTTTGCAGAAGCCGCCGAGAACTCGCCGCCGCTGACCGCCGTAGTGAACGGGTAAATGTGATCCCCAGACATCTCAGCGATTCCACCGTCTGAAACGGTCCCGGTATGTCTTCCAGACCCCGTCCAATGGGCATAATTTTCGATTTCGTCATGTTAGTGACACTGCCTGCTGCCGTCCCGTAAGAGTCTAGATGTTCAACAGCCTGACGCACTTCATGACCTGATCTGACAAGAAGGATCAGGTCGTCCGCATATGCGCGACAAACGAAAGAGTTCTCATTAAGCGCTATCCCAGTAAGTGAGCGCCTCATAACACACATCAGCGGCTCAAGTGCTATCGCAAACAGCATCATGGAGTGTGGGCACCCTTGTCAGACGGAGCTGTTAAGAGGAACCGAGCCCACTTCCCGACCGTTTACAATCACCTTCGATGTAGCCCCTCGTATTAGCCTCATAATGATGGAGATGAAAACAGGTGGAATCTCCATTCGGCTCATGACTGACGCCAAGAAGCCATTGTTTATCCTGTCGGACGCACGATCGAAGTCCACAGATATCATCACTGCTCGCATTTTACACGTTTCCGCAAGGGCGATAACGTCACGGTATTCACTTAACGCCGAGGAGATGTTGCTTCGCACCCCTAGGCAAGCCTGATCAGGGGATATTGTCCTGGATATCGCCAGCTTGAGACGAGACGCTAGTAGCCGTGCAAAAATTTTATAATCGGTGTTTAGCATAGTGAGAGGCCGATATTGATTAACACTGCGACTCCCCGCCATCTTCGGGATGGGAAGAAGAAAGCCCGTCACAAAATCCGACGGTAGGCGCATGTCTGGACGCATCGCCTCATTGTACATCGACACCAACTGTGGCATCATCATGTCCACGAATTCTCGATAAAACTCTAGCGTAATCCCATCTGGCCCCGGTGATTTATGGGCCGCTCCTTTTGTGAGTGCCACCTTTATATCGTCTTCGGTGAGTGGCTCCATAAGCGCTGCTTTATCCGTCTCTGTCAGTGTCGTTTGCAGATGTTGCAGTATCTCTTCCCCTACCTGACGGTCCGTCGGTGTACCGGCATAGAGATGGCGGAAATGCTCTAAAAATTCATTTGCAATGTCCTGTTGTGTTGTCAGTTGACGGCCATCTAAACCGTGGAGCACTGTTACCAATGCCCGGCGGTAACGTTTATGTTCCCGCGACACATGGTGCATCGAGGTACGTTCCCCAGTGATGGTGTCGAGACATCTTGCCCGTATTGGGATGCCACCCAGTCGTCGTCGCGTGACCGATAGGATTTGTGCCTTGACACGATGAACTTCCGCATGATGTTCTGCAGACGGCACCTGGAAGGACAGCTCACGAAGCATGGTGTAATAATAATCAAGAGTGTCTCTCTGCCATCTCGTCTTATCCCGACCATACCGTATGAGAGCTCTTCTTATTGCCGGCTTAGTGCACTCGAGCCACCATTGAAGCACGGAGGTATACGTTGGTAGACGGCGTTGACACGTGGCCCATACCTCCTCGACTCTCTGACGACATTCGGGGTCCACAAAAAGGGACGAATTGAGCTTCCATGTCCCGCGGCTTCTCCACACACTTTGCCTAGGGAGTGATATGGTACAAATGTAAGCCAGATGATCAGTAAATGCCGCAGGCCATCGTTCCGCGTCGACCACCTTATCCTGTAGGCCAACCGAAACTTACACTCCTGGAAATTGAAATAAGAACACCGTGAATTCATTGTCCCAGGAAGGGGAAACTTTATTGACACATTCCTGGGGTCAGATACATCACATGATCACACTGACAGAACCACAGGCACATAGACACAGGCAACAGAGCATGCACAATGTCGGCACTAGTACAGTGTATATCTACCTTTCGCAGCAATGCAGGCTGCTATTCTCCCATGGAGACGATCGTAGAGATGCTGGATGTAGTCCTGTGGAACGGCTTGCCATGCCATTTCCACCTGGCGCCTCAGTTGGACCAGCGTTCGTGCTGGACGTGCAGACCGCGTGAGACGACGCTTCATCCAGTCCCAAACATGCTCAATGGGGGACAGATCCGGAGATCTTGCTGGCCAGGGTAGTTGACTTACACCTTCTAGAGCACGTTGGGTGGCACGGGATACATGCGGACGTGCATTGTCCTGTTGGAACAGCAAGTTCCCTTGCCGGTCTAGGAATGGTGGAACGATGGGTTCGATGACGGTTTGGATGTACCGTGCACTATTCAGTGTCCCCTCGACGATCACCAGTGGTGTACGGCCAGTGTAGGAGATCGCTCCCCTCACCATGATGCCGGGTGTTGGCCCTGTGTGCCTCGGTCGTATGCAGTCCTGATTGTGGCGCTCACCTGCACGGCGCCAAACACGCATACGACCATCATTGGCACCAAGGCAGAAGCGACTCTCATCGCTGAAGACGACACGTCTCCATTCGTCCCTCCATTCACGCCTGTCGCGACACCACTGGAGGCGTGCTGCACGATGTTGGGGCGTGAGCGGAAGACGGCCTAACGGTGTGCGGGACCGTAGCCCAGCTTCATGGAGACGGTTGCGAATGGTCCTCGCCGATACCCCAGGAGCAACAGTGTCCCTAATTTGCTGGGAAGTGGCGGTGCGGTCCCCTACGGCACTGCGTAGGATCCTACGGTCTTGGCGTGCATCCGTGCGTCGCTGCGGTCCGGTCCCAGGTCGACGGGCACGTGCACCTTCCGCCGACCACTGGCGACAACACCGATGTACTGTGGAGACCTCACGCCCCACGTGTTGAGCAATTCGGCGGTACGTGCACCCGGCCTCCCGCATGCCCACTATACGCCCTCGCTCAAAGTCCGTCAACTGCACGTACGGTTCACGTCCACGCTGTCGCGGCATGCTACCAGTGTTAAAGACTGCGATGGAGCTCCGTATGCCACGGCAAACTGGCTGACACTGACGGCGGCGGGGCACAAATGCTGCGCAGCTAGCGCCATTCGACGGCCAACACCGCGGTTCCTGGTGTGTCCGCTGTGCCGTGCGTGTGATCATTGCTTGTACAGCCCTCTCGCAGTGTCCGGAGCAAGTATGGTGGGTCTGACACACCGGTGTCAATGTGTTCTTTTTTCCATTTCCAGGACTGTATATTCGATCGAGTCTGCTAGCCGAGTGACTGGTATAAAAGGTATATCCCTCACGGTTCCTATGAACCATGTCCCAGGTGTCGCTTAACTCCAGATCCCGGCATAGCACATGCAATTCACGACAGGTATTGTAATGTGGTGTCTGATCTTTTTGGGCTAAAACACTATTGAAGTCACCACCTATTATGAAATGATCGAATCTGCCGGTAAATAAGGGCACAATCTCTTCCGAATAATATCTCGCACGCGCCCGTCTGTTGTCAGTGCCGGAAGGGGCATAAACATTGAGAATGCGAATTCCATTAACAGTTATCGCCAGTCCTCGTGCCGAAGGTAGATAAGCCAGGTCTCGGACCGGAATCCCGTCCCGGACCAATATCGCCGTTCCACTGTCGTTGTTCGAGTGCGGCGAGGTGTAGGAGATGTATCCATGTACTTCCTGGAACTCAGGAATGTAATTTTCCTGCACCATCAGTATATCCACATCCGACGCGTATATCATGTCCCTAAACAACTGCTGTTTCACGGGCGATCTAATGGTATTTACATTCACTGTCCCTATTCTGCATGCCTGGAGTCGAGTAGCTGTCATCTCCACATGATGTTAAAATGACAAAGTTTCACCGTGTCGATAGTCCATTTGCACATCCGCCGAGGGTCGCCCGCGGAACGTGTCCCTGCGGCATTAGGTTTCTTGAGTTGCGGATAGATGCAAGGCCCCACCAATAGAATGGTCCGCATCGGTGATTTCGTCGTCCTGCTCATACCAGCTGATACTGTTGGTGTGCTCCAAATTTTCCTGTGCGGCATTGATGTGTGACATCTGTTGTTCTTTCGCAGCTGTAGACTCCACCGCCGAAGGGGTAGCAGGCCCCTGAGAGCATGCGTCGTCTGAACGATATGAAATCATTTCACTCTCCGAATTCATATGATCTGCGACATCCGAAGCTTGTGGTTCCATGTCAGACAGGTCCATAATGTTAGACTCATCTGGGCTTCCTAGAAGAGAAGGGATCGTCTCCGCAGAGTTTAATCGGCGCTTCTTGCGGCGCTTTGGCGAGCGTTGTTTGCGGGCCCTAACCGCGGCCTCTGGTGTTGGCGAATCTTGCATCTCCTGCGTTCCCGCCGCCGCCACAATGCCCTGGGGCCGTTCCACTTCAGCCTCCATGCCTATTGTGATGCTCTCATCCTCTTTCTGCGCCACCTGTAGTGTCTGAGACTGGAGGTTGGTCGGAGCCATTCCTTCTTCAGTGGCGTCCGAAGGCGCCTCAATCAACTGCGGCGTCGGTTCGATGGTGAGCTCCGACCTCGGCGTCACCTCCCCGCGAAGTGCCGTCACGTAAGTCATCGGCAGTGACGTTGGTGTAGTCGGATTCTGGAAGTCTCCGCTGGGGAGTTGCACGAGTCTCCTCTGCATACACGCTGATCGAAGATGTCCTTCACCACCACACCCGGAGCATGTCCGGGGCTGTCCATCATAGATGACAATAGCTCTACAGCCGCCGATGTTTATGTACGATGGCACATGTTTCGTAAGGGCAATTCGCACCTGTCGGACACCATTGAGCACTGGATACGTGCTAAAACTTGCCCAACGTTCGGCCGTATGACTAATAACTCTGCCATATGGCTGGAGTGATTCAGTGACCAATGATTCGGGTACCTCGAAAGGCAGCTCGAAGATTCGAATCGTACACACGCCCAGGCCCGAATGAGCGACTAAAACTTCGCCAATATGACCATCGGAGTGTCGGAACTGGAATCCTCGTTTGGCGGCTTCAATGATCCTATCACATACTGCGTCGTCAATCATCTTTACGTAAAGAGTGCTGCTCACGATTGATAAAGGAATTCCAATAATCTCCGTGTAATTAAGATGCACTTCGTCCCTCAAGAAACGTTCGATTTCGAAAGCCTTCGGTCTTGCATACTCGTTACAGAACGTGAACTGTATCGTGGTTTTTCGGAAATTGTGTGCCATTGCGTTCGATTCAAACAGTAACACACGCGAGTGACGACGGTGTAAACACCGCTTCTTCCGCTAACTTTTGCAGCCGAGACGTAAAGAAGTCCGAGCTGCTCCGCGGCGAAAGCCGAACTGCGCCTTAGACCACGGGGCGTATAAACTTGTATTACTGTGGTAGGCGTGGGCTTCGTGTCTTCTTCAAAACTGTGTGACCGGAGACCTAGAGATACTTGCAGGTTTTGTCTTCCAGCTGCGCTTGCGACGCCTGCTATTATCTCACATGTGATGCAAGTCATTCATGTATGCGTTTGGTCCTCGCGTCGTTATCGAAGTTGCTCTCGATCTACTATTAGTCTGTCAGTCTTGTCTACAGCGCCTTTTGATACCGATAATGTGTTCAACCACTGTTTATTGTTGTTAAAAAACTTTCGAATTTCCAACTGTGTCGAATTGTTAAAATCCACGAGCTTTCGGCCGAGTACTCCCCAGCCATTGACTTTTTCGGTTACTGGTACTGTCCTCGTATAGTCGCGCTGCCTTCTGTGACGTCACAGGTGCCGGCTCCAAAGCCGTACAACCTTCCGACGGCCGGGTCCCAAGCAGGGCTTAGCTGCAGGGCGCCGTCTTTATTGAGCGTGTTCTCACGAATTTTTGTATCGATTGCTTGTTTAATTACCCTATTCCAGAAACTACCAGTCCCTGTAATAACTCATGTCTCTCCGAATGCAATACGATGTCCGTCTTCTAAAAGATACTCCTCTATGGCTGATTTCTCAGGGTACCGAACGTGAAAGAATCTCTCGTGTTCTACACAGCGGTGTTCTATAGTACACACAGTCTGTCCGACAGAAAAATGTATTTTATGTACTCCTAGCCTTTTGAGGCCTACACTGTCTTTCACAGGCCTCGTGAGTTGTCTAATTTTAGTTGGATTTTGTGCCTCTTTAGAAGGCGGCTAATGATTCCTGTTACTGAGCCACAAATCGGCAAAAACGCAAGCTTCTTTGACTCCTCCTCGGGGTCCTTCTGCTTCTGTGTTTTCGGAAAGTTAGTTTGTGAAATCTGGCGGTTGATGTTGTCCTTTTCCTTCAATACTTTCCGTAATTGGCCCAGTTCTTCCAGCACGTTTCCAGTGACTGAGATCCTCAGAACAAAACATCTCTGCTACGGATGACGATAGCTGTTTGCGTGCAAATATCGGTCGATGTTGATAGGTTTCCATTAAATACTATGACTGAGACAGCCATTTGGCTACAGGGGAAGAGAACGTCAAGGAAACGCAAGGCACCATCGGTCTCTACCTCTACCCTAAACTTCATCTTGTTATCTATACTGCTGATGTGGTCTAAGAATTCACTCAGCTTTTCATCTCTATGAGGCTAGACAACGAACGTGTCGTCTACATAACGATAAAAGCAGCTAGGCTTTGCAGGAACCCTGTCCAGGGCGATTTACTCAATTTGCTCTATAGACAGGTTCGCTACAACTGGAGCTAAAGGGCTCCCCATCGGAACGCCGTTCGACTGATTAAAACTTTTTCCATCATAGCCATAACTACGATGACTTCAGAGTGTGCTTAAAATAAATCCGCAAAACTGTCGTAAAATAACTGAGAGCAGATCTATGGAATACTGGATGGGAACGCGCGAGAAGAAAGACACCTCATCAAAGCTGACCCTAATATCTACCCCTCCAAGGCGCAGGCGCTTAAATCGACTGATGAAGTCGATGGTATTCTTTTATGTGGTGCACTCAGTGAGCAACGTTCGAAGTGAATAGGATAGCCAGATGTTTCGCGTGTCTGTAAGTCGGCAATCCAGTGGTTATCACGATTGGACGTAGAATTATGTTCATCACGTGAACCATTGGAAGGCCATACAATGTAGGGGTTCGAAGCGCCCGAAAGAGAAGACTTTTAATGACATTCTCTTCCAGATAGAAACCCCGACGTCTTCCTCATTATTCTGGATGTTGGATCCCTTGACAGTTTTTGATGTGTTTCCTCCTCTAGCATCAACCTATTCTTCGCTTCATAGTCGGCTCGTTCCATAACGACGGCTACAGTTGAGCCGCGCCAGGGTTGCTGGTGTCGCCTTACGAGTCTCTGGAGCCACTTGCTCGATCTGTCTTGTGATTTCCCTCTGGTTTTGGGCCACTGAGATCTTCTCTCTAGTCTGTTGATGGGGGACGGGACGTGTTGTGGCGTGGAGAGGTCCGGAATGGGAACGGAACGAGGAGGACGCTGTGATAGGTCCTCCCCGCGGTTGAGGCGAGCATTTGCGTAAGCAGCTTGGGAACGGAATCTGGACAGAGGTTGTTGGGCAGATTTGTGGGCCGATTAGAATCCAGGGCTGGCTTAGAGTGCCGTCTTCGTTCACAGCCCGGCCAGCCAGCTCTGGGACGGGACACCCAGATGAAAGAGTTGAAGCAAGTTTCACTGTGCTGAATTATGTTTCTCCTTTGGAACCGACAAGCTTCAGCTTCGATTCGTGAACTTCAGTTAAGTTTTGAATTTTGAGTTCTTAACTGTTATTCTCTTATTGACACCTATAGGTCTGTTGCGATCATTGCATCATTGCGATTTCTTAGCTGACCTATTACACCATCAGTTGGTTCTTTGAATTGTGGCTGTTGTTTACTTTCCCTGAGTCGATATTAGCCTTGCTTGTTGGTTAACAGGATACCTTAAACTGTGTGAACCGTCATCGCTCCGTTAATTATATTGGCTCAAGAGCTGCCTGGGTCTCAAAACTGGCAATTGGCGAGGCTATGTAATTGGGTTTGGCAGCCTAGTTTTCTTTCGGGCGTTTCGCCGTCGTTGTAGAGGTGGTATCTTGCAGCGACGCGGGTTTACCCTTTGGGTAGTTATTGTTGCTGTGTAAATATTTCTTTTGCTGGTCTGTACCCAACGGAAAGGGCCTCGAAAATCTTTCTTGGTCTTCCTGTTTGGTGTAGTCTTGTGGTCCTTGCGTATAAGCCTTCTGGTGCACCCTTTGTGAGGAATCAATTCAAACTCTTGCTTACTTAACTGAATCAGTTATTCATGAAGGCCTCCCTGTTTTCTATTTGATAGTCTTACTTAACTGAAGCTTTAATCATCGAAGACCTGCCGGTTTGCTGTTTGGTAATATTGCTTAACTGAAGCTGCTATTGTTGAAGGCCTGTCTGTTCCCTTTTAATTAAATTAATCGAGGCCTTCCTGTTTTCATTACCCTGTTGCTGAGATCTAATGTCTTATTCAGTCTGTGTTGTAACTAAGTGAAATTGTGATTGCCAAAGCCCGAAATGTTTCAGAGGTAGCCGACCGAGATAGATGCAGCAACAGGGAAGTAACCGGCTTTTGTCATTTACGAGTTCCTAACCAGGAGCGAATTTTATTATATCATCTGTGTGCTTTAATAGTTCAGTTTCTTGCGTTTCTGGGTGTAACTTTAATATCTAATAGCCACAGTTGTCGAGTTTTCGTTTGCGTCGGGAAATAAACCGATTTTGTGGCATATTAAAAGTTCCTAATCAGGGGTAAATTATTTAATTTCCCCTGAGTGCTTCGGTAGACAGGTGTTTGAATATCTGCGTATTACTAGACACAGTTGGTGCGTTTTCGTCAGGGTCTACAGCGCAGTTGCGCAGCACGTGTCGATAGTCCGTTTATCTGCATAGTGTAGTTTTCAACGGCCTTTAGTATGGACAGGGACTGCAGTTGTTGTGTGCGGATGCGAGCCGAGTTTGTGACACCTCGCTCTCAGCTTCAGGTTGTGATGGCTTCGGTTACACAGCTTGAGGCTGCAGTGGATGGGCACCACTAATGTGGGCCGGCTGTGGGGATCTAACGGACGTCCAGCACTTCAGATTCCTCCGATCGGTCCTCACCGGTTACGGCTGGCACTGAGGCTGACGCATCACCTGTGGTCGAGTAGGAGGTCGCCTCAGGGCGAAGCAGGCGGCGAAAGACTACCCAGGCGGCCGCACGCAAGGCCTCCCCGGTTTGTCTGACAAACAGGTTCCAGGTGCTGTCTGTGCCTGACACTGTCGCTGAGCCAGATGCTGTCGCCTGTCCTCTTTCAGAGGAAACCACTCAGCCTGCAACATCTGGGCAATCGTGGGGGTGGGATTATTGGTAGTTGGGAGCTCCAACGTTAGGCGCGTTAAGTGGCCCCTTAGGGACATGGCCAACAAGGAGAGTAAGCAATCCAATGTGCACTTCGTGTGCATACTGGCTGGCGTCATTCCAGACATGGAACGGGTCCTCCCGGATGCCATGAAGAGCGCAGGGTGCAGCCAACGGCCGGTGGTGGCTCACGTTGGTACCAATGATGTGTGTCACTTTTGATCAGAAGAGTTCCTCTGTGGTTTCGAGCCGCTGACAGAAGTGGTAAAGGCTGCCAGTCTTGCTTGCAAGATGGAAGCAGAGCTGACCGTTTGCAGCATAGTCGACAGGACTGATTGCGAACCTCTGGTACAGAGCGGAGTGGAGGGTCTGAATCAGAGGCTCAGACTGTTCTGCGACCATGTACGCTGCAGATTCCTCGACTTTCGCCATAGGGTGGTTGGGTTTCGGGTTCCACGGAATAGGTCAGGTGTCCACTATACGCAGGAGGCGGCTACGCGGGTAGCAGGGGCTGTGTGGCCTGGACTGGGCGGTTTTTTAGGTGGGAGGGTCTCGGGAAAACACAAGAAGGGCTTTAGTCACAAAGGGTGCAGGCTGAACATAGGAAAAACGTAGATTCAGCAACCATTGGTATAACAGTTGTAAATTGTCGCAGCTGTGTTAGGAAAGTACCAGAGCTCCAAGCGCTAATAGAGAGCATTGATGCTCAAATAGTTATAGGCACTGAAAGCTGACTAAAGCCGGACATTAGCTCAGCCGAAATTTTTACGAAGAACCTAACGGTGTTCCCAAAGGATAGGTTAAACACTGTTGGCGGTGGCGTGTTTGTTGCTGTCAGAAGTAGTTTAACTTGTCGCGAAATTGAAGTAGGTACTTCTGTGAGTTAGTATGGACAGTGGTCATTGTTGCCAACCGGAATTGAAATAATAATTGGATACTTTTACCGACCTCCCAATTCAGATGATACAGTTGCTGAAAGGTTCAAAGAAAACTTGAGTCTGATTTCAAACACGTACCCGACTCATACGGTAATAGTTGGTGGTGACTTTAATTTACCCTCGATATGTTGGTGAAAATACATGTTTAATTCCGGAAGTACGCAGAAAATATCATCCGAAATTGTGCTAAACGCATTCTCTGAAAATTATTTCTAGCAGTTCATTCATGAGCCCACGTGAATAGGAAACGGTTGTGAAAACACACTTGACCTCTTAGCAACAAATAATCCTGAGTTAGTAACGAGCATCAAAACCGATTCAGGAATTAGTGAACACAGGGCTGTTGTAGCAAGATTGAATACTGTAATCCCCAAATCCTCGAAAAATAATCGAAAAATATATCTACTCAAAAAAAGCAGATGAAAATTCACTTGACGCCTTCCTGAGAGACAATCTCCACTCATTCCAAATTTGTAATATAAGTGTAGACCATATGTGGCTTAAATTCAAAGAAATAGTATCGTCAGAAATTGAGAGATTTATACCAAATAAATTAACAAACGACGGAGCTGATCCTCCTTGGTACACAAAACGAGCTATAACACTGTTGCAGAAACAACGAAACAAACATGCCAAATTTAAGCAGACGCAAAATCCCGAAGACTGACGATCTTTTACAGAAGGTCGAAATTTAGCGCGGACTTCAATGCTAGGTGCCTATAACATTTTCCACAACGAAACTTTGTCTCGAAACATGGCAGAAAATCCAAAGAGATTCTGCTCGTATGTGAAGTATGTTAGCGGCGAGCTGCGCGATAGCAATGGAGGTACTATCGAAGACAGTGCTGCCAAAGCATAGTTACTGAACGCAGCCATCCGAAATACCTTTACAAAAGAAGACGAAGTAAATATTCCAGAATTCGAATCGAGAACAGCTGTCAACAAGAGTAACGTAGAAATAAATATCTTCTGAGTAGTGAAGCAACTTAAATCACTAAATAAAGGCAAGTCTTCTGGTCCATGCTGGGTACCAATTACGTTCCTTTCGGAGTATGCTGATGCATTAGCCCCATACTTAATAATCATGTACAACCGTTAGCTCGACGAAAGATCCGTACCCAAAGACTGGAAAGTTGCACAGGTCACACCAATATTCTAGAAAGGTAGTAGGACTAATCCATTGAATTACAGGCCCATATCGTTAACGTCAATATGCAGAAGGATTGTAGTACATATATTGTGTTCGAACATTATGAATTACCTCGAAGAAAACGGCCTACTGACACACAGTCACCATGGGTTTAGAAAACATCTTTATTCACATGAAGTGTTGAGTGCTATTGACAAGGGATATCAGATCAATTCCGTATTTCTGGATTTCCGGAAGGGCCACTCTACCACGCAAACGGCTCGTAATGAAATTGCGTGCTTATGGAACATCGTTTCAGTTATGTGACTGGATTTGTGATTTCCTGTCAGAGAGGTCACAGTTCGTAGTAACTGACGGAAAGTCATCGAGTAAAACAGAAGTGATTTGTGGCGTTCCCCAAGGCAGTGTTATAGGCCCTTTACTGTTCCTTATCTATATTAACGATTTTGGAGACAATCTGACCAGCTGTCTTCGGTTGTTTGCAGATGACGCTGTCGTTTATCGACTAACAAAGTCATGAGAAGACCGTAACATACTGCAAAACGATTTAGAAAAGACATCTGAATGGTGCGAAAAGTGGCAGTTGCCGCTAAATAACGAAAAGTGTGAGGTCATCCACATGAGTTAAACTTCGGATACACGATAAATCAGTCTAATCTAAAAGCCGTAAATTCAACTAAATACCTAGGTATTACAATTACGAACAACTTGAATTGGAAGGAACACATAGAAAATGTTGTGGGGAAGGCTAACCGAAGACTGCGTTTTATTCGCAGGACACTTAGAAAATGTAACAGATCTACTAAGGAGACTGCCTACACTAAGCTTGTCCGTCCTCTTTTAGAATACTGACGGAGTACATAGAAAAAGTTCAAAGAAAGGCAGCATGTTTTGTATTATCGCGAAATCTGGGAGAGAGTGTCACAGAAATGATACAGGATTTCGGCTGGACATCATGAAAAGAAAGGCATTTTTCGTTGCGACGCAATCTTCTCAGGAAATTCCCATCACCAAATTACTCCTCCGAATGCGAAAATATTTTGTTGACACCGACCTACACAGGGAGGAACGATCACCACGATAAAATAAGGGAAATCAGAGCTCGTACGTTCTTTCCGCCCGCTATACGAGATTGAAACAATAGAGAATTGTGAAGGTGGTTCGACGAACCCTCTGTCAGGCACTTAAATGTGATTTGCAGAATATCGATGTAGATATAGATAAGGTAGTAACAGGTAATGACACGTGATGGTACCTTTCGCCTTACATCCCTTGGTCCATAATAGTCGGTTTCAGTAATGTCCTTGTCAGTTGGCGGGACTCCGAGGAGAGCGCCGTTGCGGAGTTCTTTAAGGCCCTTACGAGTGGCTCTTGTCATCTTCGAGGGTGGTGGCTTGGATTTTGAGAGAATGTGGTTCGTTTTTCGACGAATTTCTTCTGCCGTTTCACTGCACATCTTGCGAACTGCTTGTTTCGCATCGCTTGTTATGTCAACGAAAGGGGTTAGATACTCGACTTACAGACTCATGTGGCATCTGACCAACCAGCTGTCAGGCGTGATTAGTGTTACGCGACGGGATTTAACAGATCTTGAACATGGAATTTTAGTTCGAGCTGGACGCATGGGACATTCCATTTCGTAAGTCGTTAGATAATGGAATATTCCGAGCCACAGTGTTGAGTGTGCTGAGAATACAAAATTCAGACATAACCTCTCACCACTGACAACGCTGTGTCCGTCGGCTTTGAATTGACCACCAAGAGCAGCGGCATTTGCGTAGAGTTGCCAGTGATAACAGATAAACAACACTGCGAGAGAAAACCGCAGAAATCAATATGAGACTTACGACGAACATCTCCGTTAAGAGATTGTGGTGAACTTTGTCGTGGATTGGCTATGGCACCAGACGACCGACGCAAGTGCCCTTTGCTAACAAGACGACATCACCTGCAGTGCCTCTCATGGGCTCTTGACCACATCCGTTGGATCCTAGACTACTGGAAAACCTTGTTCGATGAGTCCAGATTTCAGTTGGTAAGATCTGATGGTAGCGTTCGAGAGTGACGCAAACTTCACTTAGCCATGGAACCAAGTTTGCACCAAACCACTGTGTAAAATGGTGGAGGCTCCATAATTATGTGGGCTGTGTTTATATGGAATAGACTGGGCCCTCTGGTCCAACTGAACCGATCATTGACAGGATATGGTTATGTTCGGCTACTTGGAGCTATTCATGGACATCATGTACACAAACAACGATGGAATTGTCACTGGACCACAACTGTTCGCGACTGGTTTGAAAAACATATTGGACAATTTGAGCGAATGGTTAGCCACCCACACCGCAAGACGTGAATCCCATCGAACATTTATGGGAATTCATCGAGAGATCAGTCCGTGCACAGCTTTCTGCACCGGCAACACTTTCCCAGTTATAGACTATTATGAAGGGAGCGTGGCTCAGTATTTCCGCAGGCCTCTTCCAACGGCTTGTTGAGTGAATGCCACGTCGAGTTGCTACACTACGGTGGGAGAAAGGAGGTCCCTTACCATATTAGGACGTGTACCATGGCTTCTGTCACCTCAGTATATGTGATACGTAATGGATGATACCGGGTGTTTCCTGTAGATACTACCTTTTACTGATGCATCGACACAGCTATATTGTCTGCATATAGATACCGTGGCTAATAGTAACCTTTTTTTATAGTTAAGAATTCTGAATTGGCTGCTAGAGCGTAGGACCGTTTTATCAGTTACATGTAGTGGTGTGTACACATCAAAAGAGCGCTGACGGCAATGATGCATTGCATGTACATCTTTGTTTAGGCTGGTCATCTTGGTTTCTCTGTTTATACATATATAGGTGTAAAGGTGACCATGTATAGTGTAAGTATATTATATGGACGCCAGTTTAGAAGATGAATTTAAGGATTATCAGGGATTATAGAGATTTTTCAGTTGTATGCAGGCCGATACTCCATTTTCGTTTGAGGATGTCTGCCTGCATCTACTAGCACAGTGACGGTTTGAATCAACGTGTTCCATATTTTTACTTCTGCAGTTGTAAGTTTCTCACTGACGTAAACTTCATTATTTAAGTTGAACGTTCCTTTACAATTTGTCTTTCGCTTCTTACTGTAAGTTGGGCACAACCGAACATGGAGTGAAAGTGAGAACCATGTCTCGTATTTTGAAATAAAATAAACTTCCACAGGCAGTGCGAGGATGGAGAGATCATATAAATACTGAGGTGCTACATGGCATGTAACATACAAGATAGCAGCTGAGAGCGTTTCAACTGCCATTTCACCAAATTGGAGCTGTTACGGGGTACGCTGGGGCTCTTGAAATGGCACCTGGCCATGAAAAGGTTCGATACATGACCTTGAGTCACGTCATAAGCGATGCAATGATATTCTCCTTACCTTTTGCAGGCGAAAGGAACCCAAGACGACTCTAGCCTTACGGAATTCCTCTTTTTAGAAGTGGTATGGGTAGCATGAAAACTGTGACATATGAATGGTGTCCTTAACTAACAGCCCAAAGATACCGGCTACCGTGGAAGCGCACTTCCAGTACAGAAGAGCGCTCTACCACTCGTTCTACGTTCTCAAAACAGGTCCGAGGAACGGATATAGATTTAGGTTAGATTTTATTTCCTAAGTATTTCCCGTACACAGTGTTGTAGAATAGGCTGTTGCAAGTCAAGTGGCCAACTATGGACAAACAGCTGACGTGTGGGCAGTCGGGCAGGCGCGCTGTAGCGTCTACGACTCTATTGCCGTGCCCTCCTGCCCACGGACAAGGGTGACAAAGTGGCTAGCGCACAATCCCTAACTAGATGCGCCTGTCCACAAGGGAGACTAGCGGGCACTCTGTGTCTCATTACCCAATGGAGCAGCGTTGCAAAGGCTTACTCTACAGCTTCTAAATATTTGTACACTGTCAATGACAACCATAAAAAAGCTGGTGTGAGAAATTATCATTTACTGTCGCAACTGACAAGTACTAGGAAAGTATACCGACTTTTCTTCAGTGCACCTCCCAATGCTACACGCAACGTCACAAATGTTTTATGCAGTACTGTTTTCATTCCTGAAATACAAACTCCAGCACAGCCTGAATTTTTCAGTTTACTTTTCCGTATAGGCATAACTTTTCGTGGAGTAAGATTCGTTATGAAAGGGGAGATAGGACAAGAAGTCAGTTACTTTGAACATTTCTGTGACAGGATTGTTCCCACCAGACTCGGCAACAAAATAATGCCATCAACGATAGTTGACCTATACAAGCTTAAGACGAAGAAACAGAGCAAGTATATGAGGATACAGAACGGGTAATTTAGTCTATTAACGGAGATGATAATAACTATCGGGGATTGCAAGGAGGTAGTGTGAGAATGAATAGAAGACAAATTTAAAGGAGAATCTTGGTTAGCTAGTGAAAATGAGAGAGGAGAAGGACTAACTGAGTGCTGCAGTATATTTTAGCTAGTAATGAGGAATACACTGAGGAGGAGGAGGAAGTATACCTTTAAAAGAGCTGGAGACGTGGGAGAATTGCAGCTGGATTACTTCATGGTCAGACTGACATCCGAAATCAGATATTGGGTTGAAGGCGTGCCTTGGAGCAGATCTTAGCTCACAGTTTAGTAATGAATAAGATCACAACGAAAAGAGAGTTGTCTTTAATATTCAGTGTGGAATGAGGTGGGATACTGAAGTACTGAGAAGTGATTAGAAGCGTTTGATGTTCTCTAAGGCTGCAGATGCTTCGATAGTGAATATTGTATTATTAAGTCTAATTGAATAGAAATGGACATCTCCAAAAAGGGCCATCACAAAAGTTGGACAGACGAAAATAGATACACGAGAGGTAGATGCAGAGAAACGTTGGGTAACTAATACGTCAACTAATCGACGAAAGAAGAAAGTACAAATACCCAGGGAAAGCAATGTAAGTCACTAAGGAAGAAAATAACAAGAAAGAGCAAGCTAAATGGCTACAAGAAAAATGTAAACGGTTCGGTAAAGAAATTTTTTTTATTAGACATACCCATTCAGTGTATAGAAAAAAATTTGTGATATTAAAAGAAGCAAGGGCGGAAACATTAAGAGCGCTATGGAAATTGCACTCTTATACGGAGAGCAGGAAGCAGATGGGCGCAAAGATCTCTACAAGAAGGAGAACTTTTCAGCTGACGTAATGGAAGAAATTGTAGTCGATATGGAAGAGGCGAAGACTGAGAGGCGAAGACTAAGAACGAGGTACCTGGGTGAAAAACGGTGTAAAACGGTGACGTAGCCTTTCAGATCTACATAAAAGAAGAAATGATAAAATAAAAGAGAGGTTCCACATGTTGGTGGCGGCACCCTGACAGCGTCTGTCCCACATGTTAGTGGCGGCTGAATACGTAATACTCCATGCTAACAACCTCGTCTTACTTTGGGAATTCAGGGAATACTTTGCATTCCCTACTCCTTACAATATACAGTTTCAAGTAGCAAAATGGAAAGTTCGTACAATGGGTGCTCTACCCCAGGTGGTAACTCTGATGAGGAATCCATCATTACATCATGTGATTCAGTGGGACCTAGGATTCTGGGAAGTCCCAACATTTGCGGTGACGAAGAGATGGCATATATTAAAAAGCCTTCCAAGTTTCGGCTCAAGAAGTATCACTTTGGAACATTAAATATAAATTCTCTCCTGAAAATAAGGAAACAAACGGAATAAGAATTATTTCAGCAGAAGAACGATATAGAAATTGTAGCACTCCAGGAAACACGATTCATAGATGAGAATGTAGTTGATACACAACATTATAGAATTTATAAAGTGAAACCAGCAATGAGAACAATGGAAAACATGCCGATGTCTGGAACAGCATTTTATGTAAACAAAAAATTCGTAAACATAAGTGCTGACCGCGCAAGAAATCTGGAGAGAGTAAATAAATTTTGGGATCTTTCAGATTCTGAAATTTCCATCATACCTAAAATACGTCAAAATACTTCTTGGTGATTTGAATCCGCAAATTGGCAGGGAAAAGAAATTTAGGGCTATTGTAGGTGAATATCCAGCACATTCAAGAACAATCAGAAATGGTGAAACACTGATCAATACGTGTAAAATGTTTCAGTTGAAACTCATGACCACACATTTCCACAAACTACCAAGAAAAGCTAAAACTTGGAGACATCCAAATCCAAACCTAGGAGAATTTCACCTGGATCACGTAGCCATATCTAAAAGGTACATCACGGATAATTATCCTCTAAGATTAAAATAAAATTCTTCCCATGTAAAAGAAAAAGGCGACCAAGAAAGTGATTAGGTACAACACCACTACAACTAATATTACAAAAGAAAATATAGAAAAATTTAGAGAAGGAATTGATACAAATAAAGAAGGTGATTGTCGTGAACTCCAGATGCAAATAACTCAAGGAGCAGAGAAAACTTTAGGATTGGCCAAGAATAAAAAGAAGACATGGTGGAATGAGGAGTGTGAAGAAGCACTAATACAAAGAGCTCAAAAATGGATATGTTCGAAAAATGAGGAAGACCTTGAACAGTTCCAACAACAAAGAAAAGAAACATCAAAAATAATCCTGAAAATCAAAAGAAACTTTGAAAATTCTCAGCTTATTGAAATAGAAGAAAATTTCACCAAAAATAATACTAGAATTTTTTTATATAACAATATGCAGCCCACAGTTGCAGGTTAACTTGATCGTTTACCTAGGTTTCAACGTTAGTAATAACGTCTTCTTCAGAACATAAACTATTATTTCAATGTTTGTCTAAAACAAGCCATGTCCTAAGTCAACTTTATAAAACTTGATGCATAACCATAAGGTTTTGTCATTTCTACTAAACAAGCTATAGCACATTCACTTTAAGCCCGTTGTATGGTCTTCGTCGTGTGACGAGGCCCATACAATGGGCTTAAAGTGAATAACCTTATGGTTATGTATCAAGTTTTATAAAGTTGACTTAGGACATGGCTTCTTTTAGGCAAATATATAAATAATATTTTATGGTCTGAAGAAGACGTTATTACTAACGTTGAAACCTAGGTAAACGATCAAGTTAACCTGCAACTGTAGGCTGTATATTCTTATATAAACAATATCAGTTGCTGTCGCTGCATAAAAATGTTAAAAACTAGAAATTTTTACCAAACTTTTAAACACATACTTAAAGGACATCAGGCACCAATTATTTCTTTCAAAGACGAAAATGGCAAAATGGGATTAAATAACAAAGGAAATTCTGAAAATTTAGCAACATTTTTTTAAAAGCTGTTAAAATCTCCAGGTCCAACAGATAAACTAGAATTTCCACTGACACCTCAAAATCTAGAGGAAGATCTCCCACCAACACAGTTAGAAATTCATGAAGCCATCAAAACACTCAAAAACAATAAAGCAAGTGGTGAAGACTCCATTACAGCAGAATTACTGAAGTGGTCAGAGAAAAAAATTCATAAAGGATGTGCAGCTGCTTTTTGAGAAAATTTGGAAAACTGAAAAGATTCCAGTTGAATGGAAAACAGCATTAATCCACCCTTTACATAAAAAGGGAGACAAACAAAATGCCAATAATTACAGAGAAGTGTCACCTCTGCCAGTGGCATAAAATATATTATCAAAAATTCTCCTGAATGGTGTCTTAGATAATTTGGACAAACAACTGGGAGAATAACAGGGTGGTTTTCGAAAGGCAAGATCCTGTGCAGAACAAATTTTTAACTTAAAGTCAATAATTCGCCATCGAATGTTAGTCAGAAACCAACATGTCATTTATTGATTTGAAGAAAGCATTTGACTGTATAGCCAGAGAAACAATAGATAAGGACACTAGAGAACATGGAACAAATATAATTCGTGAAACACTAACAGGTAGAACATCTAAACTCAAATTTATGGGAGGAGTATCTCGGTCATTTGAAATAAAAACTGGTGTTAGACAAGGTGATGGTTTATCACCTTTACTGTTTAATTGTGTTACAGAAAAAATTGTAAGGATATGGAACTGGGAGTTAAAAAAATCACAAAATTAAACCAATAACTGTGGGAAGGAAAACAAATGGAATTAAGATAAACTGCTTGGTTTTTGCTTATGATTTTACAATACTTTCAGAAAACCTGACAGAAGCAGTTACTCATACAAAACTTCTGTAAAAAATAGCTCACAGAACTGGCCTCAAAATTCCAGCTGGAAGAAAAAAACAAAATTCATGACAAATATAAAAAAATATGCGACAAAATTCATGGAAACACAAATAGGTAAAATAGAGTGAGTAAATAAATTTAAATATCTCGGAGAAACTCTACAACAGAATGGACTAGAAAAATCTGCAATAGATGTAAGAATTAACAAAATGGAATGAGCATACGGTTTTACCAAAAATATGTACAACAAGAAATGTATATCTAGAGAAAGAAAACTAAAACACTACGCCACAGTCGTACGACTAGAATGTTTATATGGATCTGAATGCCTAATGATGAACTATAAGATGGACAAACCAGAAGTACTGCAAAGAAAGATTATTAGAAAAATAATGGGTGCAATAAAAACTGCATAGGATTGGAAAATAAGAAGTAATGAAGAAATCTATAAAAATATAGAGAAAATATCTGAAGTAATGGCCAAACGAAAAATGGATGGAAATAGACTAACAAAACAAGTACTCCTATATTTACTCCTATATTTCTGGAAGAAGAACTCGACAATAGCATGGATTACATAAGTAAGGAAAGATCTAGAAACAAACATCAAAGAATCAGAAATAACGGAAAGAAACCGTTTTAAAAATAAAATACTGAATTTTGAAGATTTTCAAAGCAGAAGAAATAAAAAATCTGGAACAACATGGACAGAAGAAAGGAAGACACTACATGGGGAGAAAATGAGGGAATACTGTAAAATTAGGAAACAAAAACAAAGGAAGAAGAGGAACTGATAGGAAATCAATAATATGTTTCATTTATTCTGTTGCCATCCCAGTGAAAATGAAGGAATACCAGGACGTGTTGAATAAAATTAACACCCTAAGAAGCTTACATTATGTCCAGGAGTATGAGTAATAAAACTAGCAATAAGCTCAATGTCAACATTGATGGCCTCGAAGTAGATGAAGAATTCAGCTGCCTCAAAAAGAAAAAAAATAAATGACGAAAGAAGCATGGAGGACACAAAAAGTAGACAATCACAGGCAAATTGGGCATTCCTGGCTTTGAGATGTCAATCATGTCCTTAATTAGAGGAAGAAATTTCTGAGAATGTGCGTTTGGTGCATCGCTTTGTATGGTAGTGGATTGTCGCCTGAGGGCAAGCTGGAACAGAAAAGAGTGGAAGCGTATATCCTGTGGATGTTGAAAATTTTGTGTGCTGATAAGGTAAGGAATAAAGAGTTTGTCCACAGAATCGGCAAAGAAACAAACAGATGGACAGAACTGGAAAGAAGAGGAGACAGGATGACAGGACATCTGTTAAGACGTCAAGTAATTACTTCCGTGGTTCTAGAGGGAGCCGTAGGGCGTAAAAACTTTAGGGAAAGACAGAGACTGAGATACATCTAACAAATAATTTATGACGTAGGATGCAAGTGCTACGCTAATATGCAGCGGGCTGCATCAAACCAGTCAGAAGACTGATGACTGAGGAAAGAAGTTTCTTTGAATATTTCTCCTATAGTTTTAACACTTGCCAGAAGCTGTTCTTCAGGAATGTAATGTTAATGCTTTTCTGGAAATCTGATGACACATCACACGTTATGATCGTAATATGAAACCATGGCAGACTACTCGTCTCAGACTCGTCAAACTTCACCTGTATACAAAAATTATGTTATTTTTATTGTTCTTAAATGATTCTACCGTGACATGGCCAATACCTTTGTAACAGTGATCAATGTGTGAATAATACTAAAACTGTATCTTTTATTATTGTCACTAGTACCGTCACTACCAACACGCTGAAATGGAGGGGGGGGGGGGGGGTCAAAAATAAAAGTAAAAAAAAAAACTGTGGTTGTTTATTCCATTCATACGAACTAGTATGTGGACTATTCTGGGTTGCGGTGATCGAGCGATGATTGAGGGGTAATACCCTGACTTACTGAGCCTAAGACCGAACACTTCACAGCCCAGCATGGCTATCAGCGAATAGCATACGTTCGCATCCAAGAACCGGCCCATGTTGTTGTTGTTGTGGTCTTCAGTCCTGAGACTGGTTTGATGCAGCTCTCCATGCTACTCTATCCTGTGCAAGCGTCTTCATCTCCCAGTACCTACTGCAACCTACATCCTTCTGAATCTGCTTGGTGTATTCATCTCTTGGTCTCCCTCTACGATTTTTACCCTCCACGCTGCCCTCCAATACTAAATTGGTGATCCCTTGATGCCTCAGAACATGTCCTACCAACCGATCCCTTCTTCTGGTCAAGTTGTGCCACAAACTTCTCTTCTCCCCAATCCTGTTCAATACTTCCTCATTAGTTATGTGATCTACCCATCTAATCTTCAGCATTCTTCTGTAGCACCACATTTCGAAAGCTTCTATTCTCTTCTTGTCCAAACTATTTATCGTCCATGTTTCACTTCCATACATGACTACACTCCATACGAATACTTTCAGAAATGACTTCCTGACACTTAAATCAATACTGGATGTTAACAAATTTCTCTTCTTCAGAAACGCTTTCCTTGCCATTGCCAGCCTACATTTTATATCCTCTCTACTTCGACCATCATCAGTTATTTTGCTCCCCAAATAGCAAAACTCCTTTACTACTTTAAGTGCCTCATTTCCTAATCTAATTCCCTCAGCATCACCCGACTTAATTAGACTACATTCCATTATCCTTGTTTTGCTTTTGTTGATGTTCATCTTATATCCTCCTTTCAAGACACTGTCCATTCCATTCAACTGCTCTTCCAAGTCCTTTATTGTCTCTGACAGAATTACAATGTCATCGGCGAACCTCAAAGTTTTTATTTCTTCTCCATGAATTTTAATACCTACTCCGAATTTTTCTTTTGTTTCCTTTACTGCTTGCTCAATATACAGATTGAACAACATCGGGGAGAGGCTACAACCCTGTCTTACTCCCTTCCCAACCACTGCTTCCCTTTCATGTCCCTCGACTCTTATAACTGTCATCTGGTTTCTGTACAAATTGTAAATAGCCTTTCGCTTCCTGTATTTTACCCCTGCCACCTTTAGAATTTGAAAGAGAGTATTCCAGTCAACATTGTCAAAAGCTTTCTCTAAGTCTAAAAATGCTAGAAACGTAGGTTTGCCTTTCCTTAATCTTTCTTCTAAGATAAGTCGTAAGGTCAGTATTGCCTCACGTGTTCCAGTGTTTCTACGGAATCCAAACTGATCTTCCCCGAGGTTGGCTTCTACTAGTTTTTCCATTCGTCTGTAAAGAATTCGTGTTAGTATTTTGCAGCTGTGACTTATTAAGCTGATAGTTCGGTAATTTTCACATCTGTCAACATCTGCTTTCTTTGGGATTGGAATTATTATATTCTTCTTGAAGTCTGAGGGTATTTCGCCTGTTTCGTACATCTTGCTCACCAGATGGTAGAGTTTTGTCAGGACTGGCTCTCCCACGGCCGTCAGTAGTTCCAATGGAATATTGTCTACTCTGGTGGCCTTGTTTCGACTCAGGTCTTTCAGTGCTCTGTCAAACTCTTCACGCAGTATCTTATCTCCCATTTCATCTTCATCTACATCCTCTTCCATTTCCATAATATTGTCCTCAAGTACATCGCCCTTGTATAGACCCTCTATATACTCCTTCCACCTTTCTGCTTTCCCTTCTTTGCTTAGAACTGGGTTTCCATCTGAGCTCTTGATATTCATACAAGTCGTTCTCTTATCTCCAAACGTCTCTTTAATTTTCCTGTAGGCGGTATCTATCTTACCCCTAGTGAGATAGGCCTCTACATCCTTACATTTGTCCTCTAGCCATCCCTGCTTAGCCATTTTGCACTTCCTGACGATCTCATTTTTGAGACGTTTGTAATCCTTTTTGCCTGTTTCACTTACTGCATTTTTATATTTTCTCCTTTCATCAATTAAATTCAATATTTCTTCTGTTACCCAAGGATTTCTACTAGCCCTCGTCTTTTTACCTACTTGATCCTCTGCTGCCTTCACTACTTCATCCCTCAAAGCTACCCATTCTTCCTCTACTGTATTTATTTCCCCCATTCCTGTCAATTGCTCCCTTATGCTCTCCCTGAATCTCTGTACAACCTCTGGTTCTTTTAGTTTATCCAGGTCCCATCTCCTTAAATTCCCACCTTTTTGCAGTTTCTTCAGTTTTAATCTACAGGTCATAACCAATAGATTTTGGTCAGAGTCCACATCTGCCCCTGGAAATGTCTTACAATTTAAAACCTGGTTCCTAAATCTCTGTCTTACCATTATATAATCTATCTGATACCTTTTAGTATCTCCAGGGTTCTTCCATGTATACAACCTTCTTTCATGATTCTTAAACCAAGTGTTAGTTATGATTATGTTGTGCTCTGTGCAAAATTCGACCAGGCGGCTTCCTCTTTCATTTCTGTCCCCCAATCCATATTCACCTACTATGTTTCCTTCTCTCCCTTTTCCTACACTCGAATTCCAGTCACCCATGACTATTAAATTTTCGTCTCCCTTCACAATCTGAATAATTTCTTTTATTTCATCATACATTTCTTCAATTTCTTCGTCATCTGCAGAGCTAGTTGGCATATAAACTTGTACTACTGTAGTAGGCGTGGGCTTCGTATCTATCTTGGCCACAATAATGCGTTCACTATGCTGTTTGTAGTAGCTTACCCGCATTCCTATTTTCCTATTCATTATTAAACCTACTCCTGCATTACCCCTATTTGATTTTGTGTTTATAACCCTGTAGTCACCTGACCAGAAGTCTTGTTCCTCCTGCCACCGAACTTCACTAATTCCCACTATATCTAACTTTAACCTATCCATTTCCCTTTTTAAATTTTCTAACCTACCTGCCCGATTAAGGGATCTGACATTCCACGCTCCGATCCGTAGAACGCCAGTTTTCTTTCTCCTGATAACGACATCCTCTTGAGTAGTCCCCGCCCGGAGATCCGAATGGGGGACTATTTTACCTCCGGAATATTTTACCCAAGAGGACGCCATCATCATGTAATCATACAGTAAAGCTGCATGCCCTCGGGAAAAATTACGCTTGTAGTTTCCCCTTGCTTTCAGCCGTTCGCAGTACCAGCACAGCAAGGCCGTTTTGGTTATTGTTACAAGGCCAGATCAGACAATCATCCAGACTGTTGCCCTTGCAACTACTGAAAAGGCTGCTGCCCCTCTTCAGGAACCACACGTTTGTCTGGCCTCTCAACAGATACCCCTCCGTTGTGGTTGCACCTACGGTACGGCTATCTGTATCGCTGAGGCACGCAAGCCTCCCCACCAACGGCAAGGTCCATGGTTCATGGGGGGGGGGGGGGGGCATGAATCAAGGAAATTCCAGTGTTTATAACGTGCAATACAATAACTCGGATGATATACATCAAAATTTCGACAGACATGTGAGGAGATGGCAGCTGACGTACAAATTGCATGTGATCAGAGAATATACGAACTTTTTTCGAAGCCTTTACTCTCTTTCTTAATACTGGCAATTCAACAGGCGCTACATACATCGAGGCCTCTGAAATCTTTAAATCAGCTTCTGAGAGAACTTTCCCATATAACTAATCATTCTGCTGAATACAATATGCCTATTAGCCTAGCTGAACGCATAGATCAGAAACGTTTGGACACATGGCTTATATGGAGGGACAGCAGAAGAAAGAAGTACTATCTTAAATAAATTAAAAATATGAAAATTACATAAAATTCAACTTGCATGTAGGTAGTCATTTAATTTGCTCTAACTCGAAGAAAATCCTAAAAATAGAAAACCAACGGCCATTCCACGGTCGTGTAGGTACTCGTCTGAATCTACTCATTGCACCGTTTTGTTCTTACAAGATATATGGATGCATACTGCGCTGAAGTCCCGTTAACTCTAACTTCAGAAAAATTCAAAAATAGGGAACTAGTGGGACTTGCTGCCTGATGTTGGTATTTGTCTGACTCTACATATTGTGATCTTTCTTTTGAACAACACAGCTTTATGATTGCAACCAACTTCTGAACACGTGGTGGAGTTAACAGTCTAGTGGAACTGCAATGAACACAAGGACGACTCCTCAAAAATATCCGAAAATTTCGATTCTAATAAACAGAGCTTAGAGGAGGGCAAATGCATGATAAGCTGATATACTGGATACTACTACACTTCACCTACCCGGTGGAGCTGCTACTGAAATAATAGGGTCTCATCTCAAGTTTGTAGGAACATGCTATAAATCGGAAAAGCTACAAATAAGAGTAAGATCGCAGAATGCCTACCCTAACATCAGAATTGAAAGAAAAGATTACCAATCCCGTAGGATCAAGTTGCAGCGCATTGCTGTAACCACTCATACTTAGAAGCCTTATGTCAGTGACAGTGTGCCGGATGGCTGGCAAACTCAGACCGTCTATCCAGTGGCCTGCGGAGGGGAGACTTTCCGTGGTCCGGGAGATGAGTACCAACTACTTCCTGGGAGTGCCCTGTCACTGCTCGACGAAACCTCTGGATTCAACGACTTCTTTCTGTCACGTTAGGTCGGCAATGCAAGCCTTCGATTCTATAAACTCTGACCACGCAGGGGCAACTTTAAAACATCATCACGCACGCATTCATCCACACACACAGACACACACAAAGAAAAATGGGTACAATGTGGGCTGTATATGAGTAAATAAACAAAATTGCACTTCCTGTCTCCAGAGATTTGGTGACATTGTGGAAGAGCGAACATGACAGAGAACCAGACACTGCTCGCTTGCTAAAACTCGAAATGTTCTTAATATTTGTGAAACGGAGTCATCTGCCCTGTTTCAATACATTGTTCTGCCGTATAAAATGGAATGTAGTCCCAGCAAACCCAGATGGGTCTTCCTTATCCACTAACAGTCGCGATTAAGTTGTACAGTTGTGGAAGCTGCCGTCCTTGTGGGAAGTGGGAGCGGTTGTTGTTCTGGTGTACTGCGGTCACGTTTACTTTGTGCTACCTGTTAGCACTGCAGAGGAAACGACAGAAGTAAGGCGCGGGGCTATCTCTCCCTTGTTGATTTCCACCATGACCACGAATCCGTGCTGAAACCATCACCGTACCGATGACAGCCAGTAATCTAGCTTCAGTACCCTGAAAACACAACGAACCTAAGTTGCATGTATACTGATTGCTAAAACCGCACTGTTTTACTTTCCACTCGGGCAATGCCAATGCCGTATCTGCAGATTAGACAATCATTCATAGGAATGCGTGAGAATTCTCTACTGAATAATAAGTCCGTACCCGAGGTTCCAGGAAAGGAATGTCACTGCCCCCCCCCCTCCCCCCCCCCCCCTCTTCATGTGAACGCATGAATACTGAAGTCGTCAGTTTGCACATTATGCTAACGTATGAAGAAATATGTTTGAAACAATGTATAAGTAGGTTGGATGTAGCTAATGATTGGAAAATTAGGTTTAGTTCAATAATACGTGTTGATGACCTCTATTTTAGCAGTACAGTTAATTTCTAATTTAGAAAAGGGGCACAAGTAAAAATTGGAGGAATCGAAGTGGCAGAACTAGAAACAGCAACCAAGAGGGGCTAAGTAGCACGTACACAGCGAACCGAGCTACAGTGGAACATCTTTTATCAGACCTACGTGATACGGCATGTATACTAGATTATAGATGATCAGAATTATCTGGATATTAAACAAGTTATATTTAAATATATGAAATATATATTATTTTCACGTAAATTTACAGCAGATATTTTAAAAGAACAGTGAGTTTTATACAGTGAGAATATCAGTAAGTTTCTTTTCAGCCATATTATTACTCGTTTATGTGCAGCACAGTCGTGCACTCGTTTTAGTCCACCAGACATCGCTTCTCTAGGGCGTTCTAAAGAAACGTCTTTTGTGATGTTGTAGTGTTGCCTCTTTGTACGTCATAACGTCTTGAGATTTAGCGCCAACATTGTGAGCTAATCAATAATTTCCATCATCATTATTTGCAATCAGTCATCAGGGTGCCGCCATCGTGGTTGTTTTTCAACAGTCATCTGTGAGATTAATATTTACACTGGTCAGCCAGAACATTATGGCAACCGACCTAACATCAGTATAAACCCGTCCAGGCAATAGCAGCGTGAGCTGGCGAGGACTGACTGCTACTCAGACACACGCGCACTCTATGTACACTACTGGCCATTAAAATTGCTGCACCACGAAGATAATGTGCTACAGACGCGAAGTTTAATCGACAGGAAGAAGATGCTGTGATATGCAAATGATTAGCTTTTCAGACTATTCACACAAGGTTGGCGCCGGTGGCGACACCTACAACGTGATGACATGAGGAAAGTTTCCAACCGATTTCTCATACACAAACAGCAGTTGGCCGGCGTTGCCTGGTGAAACGCTGTTGTGATGCCTCATGTAAGGAGGAGAAATGCGTACCATCACGTCTCCGACTTTGATAAAGGTCGGATTGTAGCCTACCGCGATTGCGGTTTATCGTATCGCGATATTACTGCTCGCGTTGGTCGAGATGCAATGACTGTTAGCTGAATATGGAATCGGTGGGTTCAGGAGGGTAATACGGAACGCCGTGCTGGATCCCAACGGCCTTGTCGAGATGACAGGCATCTTATCCGCATGGCTGTAACGGATCGTGAATCCACGTCTCGATCCCTGAGTCAACAGATGGGGACGTTTGCAAGACGACAACCATCCACACGAACATTTTGACGACGTTTGCAGCAGCATGGACTATCAGCTCGGAGACCATGACTGCGGTTACCCTTGACGCTGCATCACAGAGAGGAGCGCCTGCGATGGTGTAGTCAACGACGAACCTAGGAGCAAAACGTCATTTTTTCGGATGAATCTAGATTCTGTTTACAGTATCGTGATAGTCGGATCCGTGTTTGGCGACATCGCGGTGGACGCACATTGGAAGCGTGTATTCGTCATCGCCATACTAGCGTATCATCTGGCGTGATGGTGTGGGGTGCCATTGGTTACACGTCTCGGTCACCTCTTGTTTGCATTGACGGCACTTTGAACAGTGGACGCTACATTTCAGATGTGTTACAACCCGTGGCTCTACCCTTCATTCCATCCCTGCGAAACCCTACATTTCAGCAGGATGATGCACGACAGCATGTTGCAAATCCTGTACGGGCCTTTCTGAATACAGCAGATGTTCGACTGCTCATTCTCCAGATCTCTCACCAACTGGAAACGTTTGGTCAATGGTGGCCGAGCTACTGGCTCGTCACAATACGCCAGTCACTACTCTTGATGAACAGTGGTATCGTGTTGAAGCTGCATGGACAGCTGTACCCGTACACGCCATCCAAGCTCTGTTTGACTCAACGCCCAGATGTACCAAGGCCGTTATTAGGGCCAGAGGTGGTTGTTCTGGGTACTGATTTCTCAGGATCTATGCACCCAAATTGCGTGAAAATGTAATCATATGTCAGTCCTAGTATAATATATTTGTGCAATGAATACCCGTTTATCATCTGCATTTCTACTTGGTGTAGTAGTTTTAATGGCCCATAATGTAGTGTCAGTGTGTACAATGGGAAAGGCGCGTGGTTTGACCGAGAGCAGATAGTGATGACCTGGAGGTTCGGCACGACTTTTCGGGTGTTCGAGAAGTGCTGTGGTGAGTGTCTTCAACACGGGGAGAAACCAAGATGAAACCACAACCAGACTTCGTGGGACTGGGCGCGCACCCTTCGTTACGGGTATCGGACGTCGGACGTCGTAGATCGGGCTCAGCGATAAAACAGGACACGTGCTGAACTTGTTGCGGAACGAACATCAGACTTTGATGCTGGGCGGAGTATAAGTGTGTGTGAACACACAGTGCACCAAACACTCTTAACGATCGGCCTCCACAGCCGACGACCCAACGCAAGTGCCATTGTTAACACCACGAAATCGGCAACAACGACTGAAATGGGCACGTGGCCATTGGCACTGGACTTTGGTGTGGTGGAAAAGAGTTGCATGGTCCGACGAATCCCGATACCTTCTCCTTTATGCGGAGATGAGGGCGAAAATCCATCGTCTTAAAGGGGAACAGCTCCCAGACGCCTACTCTGTGGGAGAGAGACAAGCTGGCGGCGACTCCAATATGCCCTCGGGCACATTCACGTGGGCAACCTTGGGTTCAGTGGAGCTGGTGCAATGCATCATGACGGCCAAGGAGTATCGTACACTATTTGCAGACCACGTACACCCATTCAAGACGATCATGTTTCCCTTAGGGCAGTGGAATATTTCAACACGATAAAGCGCCATGTCACAACGCCAGGAGTGAGCTGGAGCGGTTACAGGAACACAGTGGCGAGTTCCAATCGAAGTGCTGCTCGACCCCCTCCCCCCGCCCACCCCACTTGTCAGATCCGAACCCGATAAAACACATCTGGGACGTGACTGACTGTGGCGTCAGGACGCATCGCCCTCCCCGCCAGAATTTACAGGAATTAGGTGACTTGTATGAGCAGTTGTGTTGCCAACTTCCTCTAGCGATCTGGCAATTCCTCATAGCTTCCGTGCCACGACGTGTCGTCGCTGTTCCCCGTGCCAAAGGTGGACATACCGGCTATTAGGTAGGTGGTTATAACGTTCTCGCTGATCAGAGTACGTCTGAGCATCATGAAATGTTAGAAATGCCTTAACTAACTCCAACGGATCGATAATGTTCTACATCTACAACTACATATATACTTCGCTAGCCACCATGCGGTGTGTGGCAGATGGCGCTATTCGCGGCGAAGTCATATTTCCAGCACCCCCCCCCCTTCCCCCTCCCCCACCCCCTCTGTTCCACTCCCGGATCGCGCGAGAGGAAAACGACTTTCTGAACGCCTCAGTGCGAGCTCTAACTTCCCTTATCTTTAAATAGTCATGATTGCTGATCTGGAAGTTGGTGGCAATAATATATGCTCTACATCTTCGGCGAAGATCGAATTTTGGAATTTGGGGAGCAGCCCTTCCGCTCAGCGCGTCGTCTATCTACAAGTGAGTCCAACTTCAAACTTTCTATGAGATTTGTAACGCTCTCGCGATGCCTATATGTACCAGACCCGAATCTTGCCGTTCTTTTTTGGACTTTCTTAAGCTCTTGAATCAGACCCAACTGCTGAGGGTCCCATACAGGCGAACAACACTCTAAGACTGGACGAACTAAAGTATTGTAAGCAATGTCCCTTGTTAAAGCACTGCATCGCTTCTGGTTTCTACCAATAAACCGCAATCTAGAGTTCGCCTTACCCGTTACTTGTGTAATCTGATCGTTCCATTTGAGATCATTTCGAATAGTCACATCCAGGTTCTTGACGGATGTTACCACTTCCGGAGATTGGGCATTCATTTTGTACTATTATATTAATGGGGATTTTCGTCTTGTTATACGCAGTAGGTTACACTTACTAATATCGAGAGATAACTGCCAGTCATTACACCACGCATTTATTTTTTGCAAATCCTCATTGATTTGTTCACAGCTTTCGAGTGATACTATTTCCTGTATACTACAGTATCATCGGCAAACAGTCTAGTGTAGCTGTCAATAGCCTCAACCAGGTCGTTTCTGTAAATCGTAAAAATCAGCGGACCTATTACGCTGCCCTGGGGCACTTCTGATGTTACGCTTGTTTCTGTTTAAGTCTCCCCATTCAGGACGACATACTGCTCTCTGCCTGTCAGAAAACTTTCCATCCAACCGAATCTGTGAATGGATAGACCGTAATCGCGCACTTTTTGGAAAAAAGTACACTGACTGATTATGCATCCAAACTGTGAACGTTCAGTCCACCACCAAATTCATCAGCAAATTTTTCGACAAGTCTCCTCATCCATCCTACGCCATGTATCTAAACTAATGTCCATGGATACTATCATCTTTCCCATTGATGTCATTTACTCTACAAACAAACGTGGCGGTATAGTTCAGTTTCCATTCGGCGCGCAGTCACTGTGCTTCCATCACCAAGATGTGGCACAGTCGATGGCAGTGCAATGAGCGTCCGCCACTAGTGGAAAGGATGGCACAAGGCCAAGGGAGACGAATGAGGGCTTTAGGAGAAAGCGACCGTTCGGAATTTCTGCACCTGTGGGTTACCACTATTTCCAGTATACTTTAGATTTCCCCGATTGTCAGGCAGCAGACTTTCTAAAGCCACGCTCTCATCTGGTCGCGAACTGCAAGGTATATTGCGAAATCTATTTTGATGAGCAAGCAGAAGTTCAAACAAGATAATACAGCCTTGCTCTTGGACTTTGCCGCATAGCTGTTGTCCTGTTTGCAATTGGCATACGACTTTTCTTTCGGACGCTGTATTGCATTTCCGCCTTCACAAGCAGTGTCTTCACTAGAAATGTAGTTTGAGAAGCCACCCTGAATGTAAAGAAACGCTAATTGATGCTCTTATTTATACAGTTTTCAATACTTTTATGTGTGTATGCATATTTGGTGCCCGTTTGTACAAGAATTTTCGCCTTGATACTCTACATCTCTTATTTGTTAAAAGCTGTAATTATTTCTCCTACTGCCAATCGAAGGTTGGACTTTATGGCCTATTTCGGTCTCGTCGACTCTCCGTTGGCTTTCCCACACGTCTTGATTTCCAGTTTTTATCCGAAGCTTATTTCGAGGATTATGTATGGAATTTTTACATACAGTGGACATAGAGTGGACTGCATTCGTTAGGACGAAGGTCCATATCCCCGTCCGGCCCTCCAGATTTAGGTTTTTCGTGATTTCTCTAAATCGTTGAAGACAAATGCCGAGTTGTTTCCTTTGAAAAGGCACAGCCTTTTCCATCGTTCTCTAACCCGAGTTTGTGGTCCGTCTCTAATGAATTCATTGTCGACGGATGTTGAACTTCCCTTCTTTCCTTCCTTTCTCACATAACCCCCAAAATAGCAGACCAGGCACTGTGTTAGTGGTTTGCTCTCCTAGGAACCACGTCTTCGCCAGGCGTCATTAAAATGTAAGGCAGGAGGTGGTCAAGAAAGGCAGTAAAGAATGAAAGCAAAAGAAGTTTGATACAGTCACATACGAGCAATGTCACACTAAGCTAATGGCCAATGTCGTCGCCGCTCACATACTCCAATACTCCATACCGACCAGTCTGTCATGGGTGACCCCATTAGGAACAAAGTTCCTGGATCATTCACACGCGCAAAATTACTCACCACGTTGAAGATGTAGAGCATTAGGAGGATTACTCAAAAAGTTTCACTATAATTTTATAGCATTTGTGGATCCTCAAACAAAATTTGTTTTTCTTGGTAGCAAAGGCTACTACAAAAACTTCAGTAGAGCTACTCAGTAGTTTATGTTAAGTTTGATATTTGTGATATTAATAAGCTATCAACAGTGTCTCTCATCTTATGTGTTTACCCGAACCACTCCCTCCCTCCCAAGAAAAATTCTCTGTAGCAGTTCAGTGTAAACCTGTTAACAGACACTTGATCCTTGACTGAACTTAAATTTGATGATTGTCGTCATTATTGCTGTTCTGATCTCTGTATTATATAGTACTTCGCAATTACTGGTGGGATAAAACAAAATAAAAACAATCTGGATTAATGAAAATTCGTACAAAGTTATTTATGTGACTTACAGACCTAGCCTTGGCGTAATTTTGTAGGAAAATAGATCTCATTTTCACTCACGTAGTATGCTCCTAACCTATCACACCACAACACGTTCAAGCGACAGTTGTAGCATAGATCGCTGCCTTATGTCCCGCGCGAGTTCACGGTGTTTTTTGGTTTGGAGAATCAAAATCTGTGACATTTGAGCTAAGCTTTTCCCCTACCGAATACAGTAAAAATTCTCCTTACAGGCCTATCATTTACAAGCGGCGCAAAGGTTTTGTTGAAACTATTTGGTTGGAAATCTATAACAGATACTCTGCTAGACCGCGTGTGTTTGATGACGTCGTGAAACAAGTGAGGAAAAGAGCAAAATCGACGCCGTGTTCTTCTCGCGAGCTGGGCGGTGTACGTGTGACTGTTTGATGTCCGTTAAGAAGACGTTCACATCACAAACGGTACAACTTAACAATGGTGCAAGAGCTAACAGACACTGGCGGGATGATTGGGAAAAGATAAAGATTTCATCTCTAGTGATGAGTCAACTTTTCGCTTAAGTGTTAAACTTAATATACATTTGACGGGCAAAGTTAATAAACACAACAACAGATTCTGGGGCAGTGAAAATCTACGACAAACCCAGGATCACGGTCAATAGAGCCAAAAAATTAACGTCTTTTACGCACTGAGCAAGTGTATAGTTTATAGTCCTTTCTATTTTCACGAGAAAGCAATCAACGAAATATTTTACTTAGATATGCTGAGAAAGTTTTTGAGCCTGACCTTTCACGCAAGATAGCGCACCGCCGCACTGCCCCAATGTCCGGGATTTACTCAGCCGTCACTTTGCAGCTTAATGGAACTGGAAGGGCTGTGCCGATTGTGCGGTCCCCAAATCCACTGTATTCGATACCTCTTCATTTTTCCTTGGGGGATTCGTCATTGATGTGTTTGTACCACCGCTACCCGTTTCTCTGTCGGACCTCAGAACAGGAATCTACGCCGTAACTGAAGAAGCTGCGTCTCATATGTCGCAGCGAGTTTCACAAGAAACCAACTGCAGAAGGAATACGTGTCACATTAAGTAAGGAAGTCACATTTCACCTGTTTAGCTGCAAGCTAAAAATCTTGATCTACTTCGCTTAGAAATTACGTCAAAACCAGGTATGTAAGTCGTACGAATAAACTTATTCCAGGCTTCAAAATTGTAAAGCCCATTTATAAACACCCTATACGACAGACATTGCCATAACTGCAATCCATTAGGACACAGCAGTAACAAAAAGCCACGTTTCACACAACGTCCAGGCACAGTGCAGATCCAGCGCTCGTATAATGAACGACGAGTCCTGAAAATTCCCTTTTATCGGCAAATCCCTAAGGCCATCCGGCTACACACGCCCGACATTTAGGCCTGCCGTTTTGTTTGGCCGTTCCACGCGCAGATGGGCTCGCGGTAGGCTGGCGAGGGCGTAAAACCCGGGCCCGTTATACGCAGGAAGGTTTACACGCGTGACAGGTGTCGGACGCTCACGCAGGCAGCGAGTTTCAGAGCCACGGCCGTGGATGTGACCTGCCTCCTCCCACCGGCCGTCAGCTGGCAGCGACGGCGCTCCGCAACCGGCGTGGAGCTGGCGCCTACTGGCTGGCGTCATTTGTTCATTCCTACCTCGTTTTTTATCTGCGAAAACAACAAGTGGCTTATTTATGTTAGTACCTGTGCGGGACGGACGAAAATGGCCTAACCTTTTAATAATCGCTGGTTACGTTTCACCGATCAAATCCGCTGTTCTCAACAGCTATTTCGGTTCCACACTAGGCTTCTGTTCCGTCATTTCATATTTTGGCTGTAGGAGGCTCTACACTTACAGAACGTTAATTTGTCTGTATCAGGCGACAGCAAGAGTACAGCAGGAATAACAAAACAGCTTTTGAAGCATACTTGACGAAATGCGAACGACTAGTGGATATAGCAATGGCCAGTATGTCATAACTGAGTCCCTCGTGAACCGTGGGTGGATCTCTGTATGTCCATCTTTTCAGAGGTGATTGTGGGACTCGACTATTCGACACAGGATGTCAAATGAAACACCTTTCAGTCACCTAATTCCCAAACTTACTTTATTTGGGTGCCAATTTCGGTGATTTACTACGCCATCTACAGGTCCCTGACCGACGCGTAGGAAAAACCGAAATGGAAACTTGCTACACGTCAGTCAGTGAACTGAATATGACGCAGTACATCGCCGAAACTCGGAGCCAAATAAAATAAGATTGGAAACTAGGCTGCTGAAAGGTGTTTCATTTGACATCTACTGATAATCTCGTAGTGGGGGGATGGCTTGCATGCCGGAACGATACAGACAGCTGTGTGGTAGGAAACACCACAAAAGAGGGGCACCTGCCGAGATGCCAGACAAACGTATTCAGTATTTCCAGGGCTGGAGAGTGACTGATCTGACCTTGTAACATTATCCAACATGGCTTTGTCATGATACAGAGAAAGACTGAAACCAACGGAAGACTATAGCCGTTATTTTCCACAAGGGGATGCAGCTTTACGGGAAAGCTTACTAATGTCCTCTTGCATAAAATTTTCCGGAGCTGAAATAGTTCGGATTTCCCGTCAGGGACTATTGACAATGATGTCGTCATCAGGAAAAACAAAATTGGTATTCTATAGATTGGAGCGAGGAACGTTATGCCCCTTAATCAGATAGGTAGGTTAGTAAATTTAAAAAGCGAAATGGATAGGTCGAAGTTAGGTATAATGGGCATTAGTGAAGTTCGGTGGCAGGCTGAAGGTGACATCTCGTCAACTGATCATCGGACTGTAAGGTCAAAATCAAATAGCGGCAAAGCAGGAGTAGGTCTAATTTTGAATAAGAAGAGAGGAATGTGGTTAGCCTTCTGCGAGCAGCGTAGTGAACCCAGGATACGAAGAAGCGCTGAAAAGTAATACCTCAGAATTTTTTTAAAAATTCTGTTCTCAGTATTGGATGGGATATTACATGAGATATACAGGGTGATTATAATTAAACTTTCAAATAGCTGTAGGAATAACACCACTGGTCAGAAAGACGTCAAACTGGATCGGAGTATTATCAGAGAAGGGAGACAACGTATGGCAGAAGAAAAATAAATAGTTAAAAAATGTAGCAATAGATGATGCTGTAGGCATTATGATTTAATAGTGGTCGACTAAAAATGACAAATGAATCATACAACAATGCCTAAAGTGTACGTTTGACGCTAATCAAACTGTACTACTCAGTGTGCGTGGGTGAACGGGTTTCATACCGTTAGTTACGCAAGGTTATCCAGCACGGCAAGGTCATATCACATCGGACGGGAAAAATCGGTTTTTAAATGTCCTGAGGCAAAAAACCGCATAAAAAGCATCAATCAAAACCAAATTCGATTGTTAATATCCGTGTGACTGGTGCGAAACATGTTCAATATGGTGTCCAACGTTTTCTATAACAAGTTGAATTCGAGAAACATCACGTTCAAAAACTCATCGAAGTGTTTACGAGTTCACATTCAGAATGTGTTGCGCAATTCGTGCCTCAATGCAGCTAAGTTTGCAGTCGGAACACTGAACACAACATCTTTCAGATAGCCCCACAACCAGAAGACTCACGGATTAAGATCAAGTGATCGGGACGGTCAGGCTGTAGAGAAATTGCGGCTGATAATTCTAGCATTTCCGAAATGGCGCTTCAGCAGGTGCCTAACTGGATTTGCGATGTGTGGAGGTGCGCCATCTCGCATAAAAATTATCCTATCCACACATCCACGCTGTTGCAGAGCTGTAATAACGTGATTGCGCTTAAGACACTCATAGCACTAACCAGTGACGGTGTAGGTAACAGGACCGGAAGCAAAATTTGGAAATTTGTGGTAAGGACTATGGGACCAAACTGCTATGGTCATCGGTCCCTAGGTTTACGCACTACTTAATCTAACTTAAACTAACTTATTCTAAGGACAACACACACACACACCCATGCCCGACGAAGGACTCGAACCTCCCACGGGGGCAGCCGCACGGACCGTGACAAGACGGGACAGGAAGCATCTGTCTTTTCCAAAAAAAATATGCCCCTACTAAAAACCCGCACCACACAGTGATCTTTTCTGGATGAAGCAGTACTGGTTGATTTGCGCCTGGATTTTCTGTTTCCCATATTCGACAGTTCTGTGCATTGTCATATCCTGTCAAAGCGACTCGTGCACATGGGTAGTTTTGAACCGATAGCAAAGCAAATTTTACGCACCGTGCTCACGGGTATGTCCAATGTTCGGGCAATTCTCCGTGCACTAAACGTTTGCACACCCCCACTCGTCTCCTCCTGCATTGTTGTGGCCACTTCTTCCAGTGACGTAGAATCAATTCGTTTGCTCCCTCTACCAGGTTGCATACCAAAAGAACCCGTCTTTTCGAATTTCCGAATAATTTTCTCCAGACCCACAGCAGTCATCGGACCAAGGACGTTGGGGATATGTGCCGCTCTGTATAGCTCGACACAAAAACGAAATCGAGCCAAGCAGCATCAAACCTTCTCTGTCCTGTTTCTTAAATATACCGCTAACTCGCTTTGTTTACTTGTGTCGGAGGTGAATTTTATTACAACTGACACTCATGTGTTGTAATCAAATGAAAACATTAAAAATTATTTAGACTCAATGTAGATTCAATTCGCTCAGAATACTGCTCCAGTTAAAATAGTTAAGTTTCTTGTTTATGTGTTGTGTATCATTGAAAGTTATAGTTAGTTAATGGAAAAAAAGTAGTGCAGTTACAATGAGTGGTGCTATCAAATCCCAGTACAAAGTTACATTCCAAAAAGCGAATGAGTGATTCAGTGTGTTGAAGAAAGTGTGCCCCGCCCCCCTATGAATCTCTCTCTCTCTCTTTTTCTTGCACACACACACACACATACACACAGACAAGCATACAATTACATCTAATGAATTTTACCCTTCTCCAAACTATCGAGCCAGTTTTCAGAATACTAATTACTGCAGGTAATTTTACCATGGCTTCAATGTATGTACACAAGTTACCATTAAATGTAAAGTGATCATTTCTGTTGAGATAAAACATTTGTTCACTAATTGTCGCCTTCTATTTCGATCTTTTCTCATAGCCCTTGTAAAAATTTCGGCACTTCCAATTTTTTGTCATCAACATCACAACAGAAGGCTAAAGGGAACATGTAAGTCCCGCAGTGACATTCAAAAGCTTATGCTCCACTTCTGTATCTTTTTTTTAATGGGAGAAATGGGTTTCCTTTGTTAAACATCGTCCAATTATATTTACTGCGTCATAGACTGCACTACTCATTACAGTTGTAGTCATTCGTGATTGACTGACAGTAGCAGTAACAGAGATAGACTTTCCGAAGAATAAAATAAACTTTCCCATCGCCTAGCATGCCTAATAACAAAACTAAGACAAGATTTGGATTTGACAACTCAGTAGTAGGTTCCTGGATGTGTGTAGCACCATATTTCTATGCACAAGGTGTGCAATTCCCGTGAATTAGGGACAATGGAACTGTGGTCCAATAGCATCTGAGGTGCGTTTCACTGGGTTCAGAGCAGCCAACATTGGAACAAACACGTCAGAGTGACAATTAAAAATTTTACGTCAGAGTCAGTTCACTGCCTTTCTGAAGCACGATTTTGGCCTTGTGAAATAGACGTTTTCCTCCTTGAAAGCGCCATCGCCGTCGGAGAAGATATCACGCAGTTGGTCCTCAACAATGAAGTCGCGGTGTTACTACCACAGCTCACACAAGAGACCGGATGACTGTCCCTCATAGCGTAACACAGCCCCCACTGACCGAGATCATGGCGAGCAGCGATGACGGGACAAGAGGACACGACCATCGACATGGTGCTACAAGAAACGTTATTCGTTCGACCAGACGCCACGTTTCCATTGGTTCTGCAGGGGAGCCCCATGTTCAACAACGTGCGCTAAATGTTGTGCTCCGAAACACATATGCCTTCAACTACATTGCACCCCGTTGTCAGATCTGTCAAAACCTACTTTGTTTCTCAGAGCTGGCACGTCTCTGTCCTCCACGTTCTCGGACGAGGCGTGAACATTTAACACGTTGTCGCCGACCGGTGGTTTCACAATCCCTCAATCACGACAGTAGTACGCCAACAGCAGACCATCTTCGGCGCTTCCAAGATGCTCGTTCCCAAGCGCTGGGCCATAACAGCCTGTCGGCAGTCAAGCTCGCTTATGTCAGTGAATTTCCTCAGGTGCGTGCAGCATCGTCGCACTGTTCTGTAAACAGGTACGGGATTCCACCACTGGCTGTCATCCGTATAAGCCGGCCGAATTGGCTGAGCGGTTCTAGGCGCTTCAGTCCGGAACTGCGCGACCGCTACGGTCGCAGGTTCGAATCCTGCCTCGGGCATGAATGTGTGTGCTGTCCGTAGGTTAGTTAGGTTTAAGTAGTTCTAAGTTCTAGGGGAATGATGACCTCAGAAGTTAAGCCGCAGAGTTCTCAGAGCCATTTGAACCATTTGAACCATCCGTATAAGGACGTGGGTTCTCCGCTGGGGGCGATTAACAGGATGAAGATGGTGTGTCCAAAGATGGCTTCTGATGACAGAATAACTACTCTTATTGATCACAACCTTGGTTGTTGACTCTGTAGGCAAAGTTAGCTTCCACTCGTAATACTATCGGCGGCGACGCAGGAAGCCGGCGTACGCCCACAGGATGCACCTGCTCCTGCGGCTGTAGCTGCACTTGCGTAACTGGAATCCGCTGCCTCAGCAGCAGAGCTACGACCTTCCTGGGTCGTACCGCGGCGGCTGGAACCATGCGCCGCAGCCTCCATGTTATGATGGCAGCTGGGGCGCCATGGGGCGGCGACAATGGGACAGGTCAGTGCCCTGTCTCTGCGAGCATCCCCGGCGGCGGCTGTCTGGCTTCGGCGGGCCAGGGTCCCCGGCTGCAGCCACAGTGACGTTGTTTGTGGAGGCAGCATCCCAGGACAAAGGCTACAGTACGTTGCTACAATGCACCACAGGCGATGACTCCAATTACAGGGGGCTGTCTGCTGACGACATCTGAGGTAGTGACGGTGATGACTACAACGGCAGCGTCACACTGGCGCCTCCTAGGTGAACACCTGCATTACGGCGGTGACTGTAATGATGTCTGCAGTGACAGTTACAACTCCGAACTGGTGGCAGTGCTGACTGATACAGGTTCTGCATTACTCCGTCTGACAACGGTTGAAGATGATGAACTGGCTGCTGGTCCTTAAATATGGCTTTCTGCCGATGATGTTTGAGGTTCTTCTTCCCTAGGAAATCGGTGGAATATTCTGGCGTTGCTCACCTGGCGTAACTGAGCCATTTACCGCCCTCGCTGTTGATATCCTGGCATCCGGTGAGCTACTCAAGTCCTCCGCTAGTTGTTGACACAGTCTTCTCTTTCGTATTGCTTACCTCGGCGCTCCGTCGACCCACTTGTGTCGGGGTACCATACGAATGAGCTGCGCAGCAGGATGTAACACACATAGGACTTCTGGCTCCCAATATTCCTTCAATTTTTAACTAACTTCATTACGGTAAAACTCCTACATTTACTAAGTTAATCTCTCTAATCATTCGACCCTCTACTGTTTGTCACTGTTCCATTTATAATATACTTTCCGCCCCGAGTCAAGAACCCACATGCCATCAGGCTGCATTCCTGTTAACCGTGGTCATAATGATTTGGATCTTTATTGTATGAGGAATGCATTACAAATTCTTAGACGTATCACGCGTACTCCAGAATTTTCATGATTTTAGTGGGATCTTTGGCACACAGATGAAGAATACGTCTCGAAACGAGTTAAAGGCAAAGTCTGTGCATATTCCAGGCGTATTTACAGATTTTTGCATATATAAACCGACTTTTGGTGTTTCCTTCGTATGTGAGAAAAATCACATGAGTAAACCCCACTTCCTAAAACTTCACGTCAGATTTAAACTTGGTCTTAGTGTTGACAGTATCAAACCACACACTACCCCCCCATCACCACTTCAGCGAGTTTCGTTACTAACTGAGTACCTCCGACCTCTGAGTCCCACGAAAAACACATTTTGTGCCACAACATCAGATCTAATTTAGTAATTTAGAAGTACGCTTTCTATAAATTTGGCAGTTGTATCTATCCTCAAAAGAAGTTGCATGTTATCGAAATCACGTATTTCATAAGTTACAGTTTAAGTCAAAGTAGTCCCATACTCACGAAATCTGTGCAAGGGAGCAGATACAGGAATCGTACATCGCCGCTCTTGGCAATGTCCTAGCGGATGTGATTTGCTGTTGCGTTCCTTCGATCTGTAATTAAGTATCAAGTGTCTGTGTCGTGTGGATGACTGATGGGTGCGTGTACGTTGTAGTGTTGTGTTTGTGTTGTTGTCGATCAAGGGAAAGGAGAACAGCAACAAGATGTCCGACGAGCTTAACACACCCATCCAATGGACGGATCACGATCGTCAGCGTCACGTGCCCTCACTTCATGAGACATTCCGGAGAGGTTTGGAATTTAGCCCAGGACATTCGCGCGAAGAGTGGTGATCAGGAACTTTATAACCACAACCCCTCGTCCGCTTTTCAGCCAAATACTGGCCGTGGAAATCTCCCACCACCAGGATACGAACCGGCTTAGGTACTAGTGATGCACCATCGCACAGATGTGCGTTATCCACTTCTTCTACGGAGGCAAGAGAGTTAGTCGTAAAAGCGTAAAATCTAACTTATTGAAACAGAAGTATATATTTTCCGCATTCATAGTAAATTTACGCTCTTGTAAAAATTGTTAGTGAGAAAAAAATGCTCCAGGTTCCTTCAAAGTGCCAGAACATTTTATCCAAGTTATTCTGTTGTCATAACAGAAATCTCTTGGTTTGTGTTAATTCCTTCACTTCTTAAAGTGAACCTGTGATAAATGTCACTATTTTGTAAGACATTGCTGGAAGTATATTATAACGCAGGTACACTGTTTGTGCTGTTCTCAAGTATGGGAAGAGTTATTCATTGTTCTTAGGTAACCGGAAATCACCCTGACTACTGTCACTCGATTAGACCTTACTACGGGTTTGTGTGTTCGTATTCCTATCTAGGTTCAAATGGTTCAAATGGCTCTGAGCACTATGGGATTTAACATCTTAGGTCATCAGTCCCCTAGAACTAAGAACTACTTAAACCTAACCAACCTAAGGACATGACACACATCCATGCCCGAGGCAGGATTCGAACCTGCGACCGTAGCAGTCCCGCGGTTCCGGACTGCAGCGCCTAGAACCACACGGCCACCGCGGTCGGTTCCTATCTAGGGACATGTACCAGAGATATACCCTCCTCTCTTGTAATCTTGTCTCCTCTGCAGTAAGTACACAATCTATCAGCATTCTACATAACTGGAGCGATAGGGAGCAGTGATATAGAAGTTCATTACATCCACCTCGCTAGCCTAAAAGTTCGAAGTGCTAAGCTCCACTAAAACTGAAACAGAGCCAGTGAGACACAATTGACATGTGTCAGTGGGAGGCCAGTGCGAACGGGTACCACTTTACTAATAGGCAGTAGGTCAAATGTACGGCGAATAATGATATCCATTAGTGAAACGGCAGCTAGAGAAGGGATGGATCATCCGGTGCTCTTTGTGCTTATGCCTGGGGGAATTGTTCAACATGTTGAACAGGCTAATCCGGGAGCCATTCTGAGAACAGTGTGTAACCAACTGCAGACTGTGGTGCACGTTCGACCAAACTAATGCTGTTTTCAGGACCCCGAGATCCATTTCATTGCATCATTCCAGTAACTGGTAGAAAAGGTTGAAACCAGCATTTTTTACGGAGTTTCCTTCAAGCTCACAATCTCCAGCATAGTCCCAAAACTTGATCATGGCCCCTGGCTGAGTGGAAGGCTTGAACCAGAGGCTTCGAAGGTTCTCTGCAAACTAGGGCGTGACGTCACAGACTCGTACCTTGGGGTCGGGAACTATAGGTCTCCCTAAACATACCAGGTGTGCACTGCACATCAGCTGATTGTGTCAGTGGAGCTTTCGTTATTTTTAGTTTAGGCGACTCTGTATCCACTCCAGATAATGATAGCTGTAGGAGATTCCGAGGTATTAATGTAACATCCAAAGGAATCCCCCCCCCCCCCCCCCATGCTGACGATAGTATTAAAATGGTGATGAATTGCTGAAATATTTGCAAGTGCCAGAGTTTGAAGTCTTCCTAAAAAGCTGTGCGAGTCGCACAAGACTAGGTACAGTAAGTTGATTAAGACTCGACATTGATCGACGAACTTGTTTTTGGATCTATCCACCTACCACCAAATACACCTCCAGATGTGACCGAAAACTTTAGTGTGAACCACAGTCTGCTACTACATAAATTGACCAATCATACTGCCATCATCAGAGGAGACTTTAATCAGACAATAATCGACTTGGATAGTTCCGATGTTGTAAGTGGTGGGCACAACAAGACATAGTGCCAAACAGTGCTAATTGCCTTATCTGAAAACTACGTTGTAGATAGAACCGATCGTTCATAAGCCCACTCATGTTGGAAAAATATTGGACCTAATGGCAACATACAGATCTGACTTCTTTGAGGACGTCTACGTAGAAAATGGTGTCAGTGACCAAGGGTTGCAGTAGCAACAGTTACAACCGAAATACAAAGGTTAACTGAAAGGAATAGGGGAGTTATACATTCAGTAAACTAGAAAAAGAGGAAGTAGCAACGTAGCTCATTGAGAAACTTCAAACATTTAATACTCATGTAAAGCTACATAACTGCATAATAGGAATTAAAAAAAGACTAGGACTGTGGGTTGACAAACACTGAATGAAACTATTTTGGTTGTGAAGAGCCAATGCGTGAAGCCGTCAGCGTCTACTGTTGCAGAATATTGATCAATGATCTCACGGAAAATCCAGGTAATTTTGGTCATATGTAAAGGTTGTCAGCGGCAAACATTTTGTATCCAGTCACTCACAGATGACACAGCGACTTTGACGGTAGCACACCAAAGGCGGAAATGCTGAACTCTGTTATCAAATGTTCCTGTACAAAGGAAAATCTCTAAGTACCGCCTCTGTCTAATTATGGCAGCACTGCAAAGGTGACGTTACATAAATTAGTAGCGTTGAGAAACAACTTAATCTCCAAAATTGGACTCTAGAGCCTGATGGAATCCGTAACAGATTATATGCAGAATTTGCGGCTGAGGTAGCCACTTCATTATTCGTAATATACTGTAGATCCCTCGAGAAAAAAGTTTTCTGTCACTGAAACAATGCACATCTCACGCTTGTCTGCAATAACGGTAGTAGAACTAATGCACAAAACTACTGTCCAGTATCCTTGACACCCATCTGTTGTCGAATTTTAGAACATATATTTAGCTCAAACCTAACGAGGTATCTCGAGGGTAAAGTCCTCTGTGGCAAACCACATATATTTTGGAAATTTCAGTCACCTGAAAACCAACTTGCATTTTTCTCACATGAAAACCATGAAGCAAGGAAATTGGGTGGATGCAGTATTTCGTGTCTTCCAAAAGCATTTGACTCTATATCAACCAAATGTTTGTAAAGTAAGAATCGATCATATGCGTATCAAAAAATTTTGAATGGCTTCAGAATTTTTAGTAGTGAGGACGCAGCGAATTATATTGGACAGATAGTGGTCCACAGAAATATAAGGAAATTGCTGCGTGTCACAGGAAAGTGCGCTGGGACAGCTGTTGTTTATGTTTTATATTGATGATATGGCACGCAATATTAAAACATTGACTGCCATGGTATAGTTGGGTTACCGATCCCTTGGGGTCATTTTCTTTTTTTCAGTATCCTGCTTTAGTGTGCTCCAAGTAAAATTGTTAAGTGCAAATAAAGTGAAAATATGGCATTCTAGTACCTTTATCTACATTTTTTTCTGTTTTTGGCTGAGTTAGATGATTCACACGGCCCCAGAGTAAAGGTACAAGGTGAGTCATTTGCTATGTCTCTAATAATTTTGGATTTGTACTCCTGTCAGTTTTTCATTCCAAAGCATTATTTGTGTACAGTTCCATTATTGCTTTCCTGCATTGTTGCAACAGCCTTTATTCAGTGTTGTTTGCTCCGTAACAAAGTAATATTGTGGCAGAAGAAAACGTCTCATAGAAGTTGTGTAAATGAACAAAGGCATGTACAGCAGCTTTTAGATGAAGTTATAGACATAAGTGATGAAAATTCTGTGTCTTTATTTGGTGATAGCTCAGACGAATTTTTACAAGAGGAGACCGGAAGCGAAACCGGAAGTTCTGATGATGGAATTGCATCAGCGAAGGTAGGAAGAAGAGTTTTATGTCCACATTCAGTCAAAGAACCAGACTTCAGAGCTGTAAAAACCAGACAACAAAGCACCTGTAACCATGTTAGTACTATAACTACTGCAGTTGATTCAGGTTCAGTTGAAGTAAGTGTAATATCACAAAGTTCTGAAGATGAAGATGACACACTTAGAACTTATTCTAATGAGATTGTCTGGGGGCCAGTTACAGGTCAAATATGAAAAACTTTACATTTAATCATTCCAGTTCCGGTGAAAATGCTTCTGTTGCACTAACTCTCTAAATCAAGACACACAAACGATTTCTTCAAATATTTTGTAATTGGTGAAATTTTAGAATATGTGTCACAACAAACTAAGTTGTACGCAAAAGAAGTCTTAGAAAGTCATTCAGTAACTATTAATTCAAAATTGAGAAAGTTGACTGATGTCAGAAAAACTGAAATTGAACAATTTTTAGGATTTTTGTTATGGATGTCACTAAATGTTAAACTGAGGATTCCAAATTATTGGTCAAGAAATATGTTATGACACGAAATCGTTTTGAACTGCTTTTACCTATGTGGCATTTTCTGATAACCAGTGCCCACTGGGAAACCGCTTATTCAGAATTCAACCTCTTATTGATAAATTACTGCAGAGATTTCCAAATGCAGTTGTGCTGGAGAAAGAAGTTTGCATTGAGAAAAAACTTGTGCAATTTAGATGAAGACTGTCTAAAGGGTGGCTACGCCTGGAATATGAAACTCTTCTGTGGGAAGAATGCGAATCCTGGTGTTCCTCTTGCCACTCCTGTTGTTGTGAGCCTTATGAGTGGATTACTAAATGAGGGCAGAATCTTATATACAGATAATTTTCGCATAATTGTTCATCTAGCACACTAGCTTCTTGAACAATCGACACATTTAGTTGGTACTCTAAGACCAAACAGAAAACTGGATCCTCAAGATGTTGTACAGGCAAAACTGAAGAAGGAACAAAGCAAAGGAAAGTACCAAAGGCGTAGTAGTACTGAAGTGGAAAGATAAAAGGGATGTCGTGATGCTAAGTGCTGTTCATGGAGAAGAAGAAGTTAAAGTTCAAACCAGGACGGGCACAAAGATAAAACCAGCAATGATAATTGACTATAATCAGTTGAAGTCTTTTATAGATCTTTCTGACCAAATGAAGTCTTACTCGCATTGTCTAAGGCGGGATGTGAAATGGTACAGGAAGCTCGTAATTGAATTGTTGACAGGGTCAGCACTGGTAAATGGTCATGTGATTTACCGATACATCAACAACAAGAAGATCTCAATCACAGAATTCAAAAAGGAAGTGACTTTGCGACTACTGCATATAGAAAATGCCGATGATGCTGAGACATCTCCCACCAAAGACACCGCGTTACCTGCAGGTTGTGCACTTGTGAACATGGGAGCAGCCAGACGTGGGTGTACAGTGTGCTACGAAAAAAATAAAGAATGAATTTGGACGAGAGCAAGCTGCCAAGAAATGCCAACACTCCATGGAAACGTAAGAATTGTGACTCACATTTTTGCATAGACTTTTTTTTTTCATAAAGCATAGTGCATAAGGTTATGGAGAAACAAAGTGGAATGACCCAAATTTTTCAGTTTCATCGTTGTTGCTATTAGAGTTGAAGAATGTAAATGATACTGTATGTGCTACGGTCGCAGGTTCGAATCCTGCCTCGGGCATAGATGTGTGTGATGTCCTTAGGTTAGTTAGGTTTAAGTAGTTCTAAGTTCTAGGGGACTGATGACCACAGCAGTTGAGTCCTATAGTGCTCAGAGCCATTTGGATCATTTGATACTGTATGTGATTTGCAATCTACTGTGTAAGTAATATGTCAAACTAAATAATAAATAAATAATAAAAAGAAGGAAAGTCCAGTACGACTGAGCCATGTGAGTTATATATAACTCACAAGTTCAAATGTCAAAAACTACTCTTGAGCTCTTAAAACCGTAGTCCATGACCATGATTTGTTACTGGGGTCATAACCTACTATAACACCGAGTCACAGCACGCTCCTGTGAGTTACAACTGCACCACGGAGCTTTAAATTGAAAAATGTCGGTGAGTTGTATTTCATTCACGTGGCCCGAAGAGAATGCTTCCTGTGAGTTATATATGACTCACGTGGCAGTCAATGTGTTTCACTAACTACAGACTTTTATAAGGTGGCGCAGTTACCTATAATGAAGTACTGCCTTCAGTCACATTTTGATAAGATTTCGAGGTGGTGCAATGCCTACATACTTGTTTTAAACGTTCACAAATATAAAGTTGTGCATTTCGCAAATCAAAATATCCTATGACTACAATATCAATAAATCACTTTATCAATCAATCAGCTCATAAAAATACACAGCCTTGACAATCGGGAGTATATGAAAGGATATGATCACATGGGATCAGTCTTGGGTATACTAGGTGACCGACTTTGGTAGGATGTTGAAGGAAATCGATAATTCCACAACCAAGGTTGTTTGCAAAACACGTTTACGACCCATCCCAGAATATTAAGTGTGGGGGACATCTACCAGATAGAATTAGTAGGGATACTGAACATAAAGCAAGACGAATGGTCTCAGATTTCTTTTTCCAAGGGGAAAGTGTCATGGAGACTCCTCAACTGGAAATGCTTGAAGTATGACATTTGGTAACTCATGGAAACCTTCTTACTAAACTTCGAGAACCAGCTTTAGGTGAAGAATGCATGAAAATACTGCTACGTATCAATCTTGCATGGCAGATAAAGATTCAGCGAGCATTGATTCGTTTAGCATTATTTCCATCCGCGCTTCACATGAAACGGAAACAAGCCCTAATAACTAGTACAGTGGAAAGTTCTCTCTGGCACGCATTTCACAATGGTTTTCAGAGTATAGCGCAGGTGCTGCTATAATAGTATAAATTAAGTTAATGTTCACTTCATTTACAGCAAAGATATTGACAGTCAGGACTGTTTACCCGTGCGGGCGGGCGTATCGATGACCATTACGTTCACCTAGTGTTGCGCCCTACCAAAGTTAAAGTTCTGTTGTTTTGGTACACTACATAAACGGCGTGGTAAATGATAGGATTACCGATAGTACTGGTAGAATTGGAAGGGAAAGAAACATAAATGAAGGTGTAAGAGAGAAAATGGTAGCCGACGACTTGTCTTTGTTTGTTTGGTTGCTTGGTTTGCACATAATTAGAACAGCACATTGTTCAATGTTAGTCCATTGCGCATATTATGTCCTTAGAGAATGTAAATTTCATTTTATAAGTAATGAAAATTATTTGGTAGCGAAAGTTCTGCTCGTTTATGCATCCAAACCAATTACTTTTGATGCTAGTACAGTTTACACTCACAAACGTATAAATACAGTATATAAAATTATTGTTGTTATTTTGTATTCAGCACAACATTCTTCATCATGATCAAAGGCAAAACTCTTCTGTTATTACAGATAAAAGCGAAAGCTGGTTATCAGTAAGAGAAACATGTTTTATGTGAGTTTCAAAACGAATACGTGACTGGTATTTTTTTGTTCAGTAGTTTCTACCTTTTTGTTGACGAAATTCAGATTTCTTGCGCTGTACGATAAATCTGTATCGTTTTCTATATTTTTACTACAACATTGTTATCAATAAACACCTCTGAAATGAAACGTCAGTTAAACACTGGCAGTTTCAATTTTGCTACAAATACTTCTTACTCGTAAGTAGCGTATAGAATGGTAACTATGTACAACGAAAATGTTCTGTAGGTTACCTATATCCTCAATCAGATACAAGCACAAACACTCTGTTTTTAAGTGAATCTGGTAAAATACCGGTAGCAAATGCAAACTATTGCAAATGCAATTGTTATGATGTAACACCCGATAGGTATGCAACACACTCAACGTACAGGTAATGCGGATACAACCTTAATCCGACCAAAGCTACTGGGAAAGCTATGTAGTCTAAGATTACTTGTGCTAGTCTATAGTAGCTGTAGAAGTCTTCACTCGCCTATCATAGAGTGAGATGTGCAACTTCCCTGGCCTGTTGAGATTGGGAATTGATGGTGAAGACGATTTACGCCAATTCCCTAATTTGAAGTTTGACTAATTGTCCTCACAGTTGCTGGCGAGTCACAACAAGGAAGACGACCTAAGTGATAACTGTGTGTGAGGCCTCATGTCAGCCTTGTATCCATATTTGTGTAGATATTGAAGCTGCGCTGGTTACGTGGAATTAGTTCTCAGAATGGAAGACAGCCCAGCTTCATTAATGTTGGCCTATGTCTTTTAGGAATGTGGGACGGTTACCAACGAGAAGAACTGTATGGTTGTTGGTTAGTGAGGCGAATTTATAATGGCTCGCCATGACAAACACTTACAGCAGCCGTCACCGGTTTATGGAGCTCGAATATCGAGTTGATAAGTTTGCTAAGGAAGAATCTACAATGGAGCTACTCTCATAATACCTTTTATTCTCTGTATAGAGTTAATAGCTTTCTCCGATATTCTCTTGGTAGTTGATTGAATTAAGAGTGTACTAGGTAGATGCTTGTGCTTGCCAGATATTTTTTTTAAATTTTATAATATTTGAGATTACAGATTTTAAGTATGCGCCTAATTGTGTGGATTATTTGTTGTAAGAACTACCGGACACTGTTATCTGTCTTTGTAATTCCTGTTGTTTTTAGGATCATGTTGGCCAGTCATCCAAGTTCCAGTGAATTTCATGTTACCAGAGCCAAAAACTCTTGAAACGCTATTTACTGGGATCCACATAGTTGACTAAATTTTTTTGGTTGTACATAACGAGGGTGACTAAGTTTTCTATAGTTATTTGTTATGTTCGTGACATAATTCCTTAAATCATTAAGGTACCTACTATGTAAATATAGGTGACTGTGAATGTACATCAGTTTGTTTTTTATAGTAACGTTTTATTCTTCAGTATCAATTCTTGTTTAATTGTTAGTTGAACAGGAGTTCCTTCCTGTTCATGTGATAGCCTTCAGCGTAAAATTTTGTGTGACATTCCTGGTAAATTAATTTATCCCTGGCAATTTCCACTCCAATTCTCCCTCCCCTTCCCCCGTTTTATCCATTGTCATACACTTTCGGCGGGTACATTTTGGATTACGTTCCGATTTTCTAGCAGCACAGCTAACACTTAAGAGCACATATTATGTCCTACAGAATTCTAGTACTCTATGCCAAGAAAACTCTGGTTTATCCATCTCAGTTCTCTTACCAGCTCGCCAAGTTATGCGATCAGTCAACATCACCGTTCACAACTACTATCCAGCATTTGACAAATTTCTCTTAACAAAATTATTTTTAATTTAAGGCATGACAAATTTATGACGTAAAATATAATGCCTCTTTCATTTTGTGAACGGTTACACATTTCAAAACGTGGTTTTCGACAAATGTTACAGCGTTGAAGGGAGCGTATTTTTGGTTTGGTTAATGCTTTTAGCGCTGGTATCTACAAGGATATTGAAGCAAGTGAGTTTTTTAAATGGATTCGTATATTTTTCATAAATGCATTGGATAGCTCTTGAGAAGACGATTATAGAAATACAGTATAGCGTCTGTTAATATTGACGGTGAAACCTATCGTAAGAGAAGTCGAGAAATTTCCTAGTATTTAAGAGCATGGTTGTCAGAATTGACATTAGCGGTGTAAACACCGCCAAGCAGAGCTCTCGCGTTACGCTCACATTCGAAGACGTTTCTCGAATTTTTTTACGACAGGGTTCCGTGTCATTATCAACAAGTGGTATATCCCTGTAACTGTCCTCTCAAGAGCTATTGAATGCAGTTATAAAACGTATATAGTTCCATTACAGAAAACATACTTGCTTCAACATCTCCTTTGATATCAGCGGTATAAACATTAACATAACAGAAACATACGTCCCCCTCGACGCTTTAACATTTGCCGAAAATTGCGTTTCGACATTTTTAAATGTTCACGATATGAATGGGGTATTACCTCTTACGAGACTGGTCCCGTATTTATGTGTTCTCTACAGAATGGTGTCATTTCTATGCATTTAATGTATGCCCATGACTCAGTCACTTCTGTTAAGGTTATACCATGACAAGTGTTATATTGCTGAGTGTTTAATACTTAAAAGTTGAAACGTCCCCTTTGAACAATTATACAAGACTGTGCTTAAACTGACACACAATATTTTTTAGCACAACGCAATCTGACTTTCATAAATCTCTACAAAAGAATGGCCCTGACTAACATTAACCTATACCTTTGACAAATCACTTACCAAATATCTTCGTTACTCGAACTACTGCAATACAGCGAGCGCCACTATTGCCAGCTAAATAAAAGATTCGAACTACTGAAGGCACTAACTACTGATAGGCATAGTTCGCAAATGAAAGATTTTGATAGAGAACAAACAATGTATTTACCTTAATAGTAATAATATATATAGCAGTTCATGACATCCAGTCTTACAAATTTCAAAACTCCACCATCTCTCTCCCCACGTCCACCACTGCTTGCGGCTCACCTCCAACTGCGCAACGCTACGCGCTGTTCACATCCAGCTGCCCAACACTACAATGGCAGACAACAACGCAAACTAGCCACAGACTGCACACAGCACAGCCAGTGATTTTCATACAGAGCGCTACGTAACGTTGCCTATAAGAAAACATAAACAGCCTACTTACAAAGTGTATGAAACTGTATTATTTCTTAGTGAAAAACTATTTTCTCCCCTCTTGTTAACAGTATTTTTTTTTTCCTGGAAGTGCTGTTGAGGTGTGGGTAATGTACTAAAGACATTAGTTTCTCTACAACTGTGAAGCCTATAAAGAGTTATCGAAAGGGCCATAATGTGAATTTCGTACAAGAAACATCACGAGAAGAAAAAGAAGAAAAGAACTCGACTGAGATTTTTACTGCCTTCGCTTCAGCGACTGCGAGAGATAATGCTTCGACAGGGAGTTAGAAAGCCAGAGGTCGAAAGAAAGAAACCTAAAAAATGAAAAACCTGGTGATTCGCAGTAGGAAAGTCCGTTAACAAGCTGAATTTTTTCGACAGCCTTGTTACTTAAAGATTCCGTGCGCAAGGATAATCCGCAATGTCTTAGTCTGAAGAACTGTGGAGTGCCCGCTGAAAGAAGTTCTTGACGCGTAACATCTGTCTTCTCTGCCTGCTAAATGAGGCGATGCCTCTGCAGTCCGCTGTTTCTTAGTAACTCCCCAGGGAGACTGCAGCACCAACTCCTCCGCTTATTCTCATCACATCAGCTTTCGTAAGTTTCACGACGGGATTTTAAAACTGGAATAACTTGAGTTACATTCATTATTCCCACGATAATCTGAATTCAAATTGGTACCACAGCTACTTAAACTCATATATAATTATGCTTTTATGCTTCAGACGTTGGTGTGGTCGTCATTCTGAAGACTGGGTTGTTGCTGTTCTCCATGCGAATCTATCCAGTGAAAATCTCTTCATTTCAGCATAACTATTGCAACCTACATTCATGTGAACCTGCATTGGTGTCCCTCTACAATATTTATTCTCCATAATTCCTTCCATTGCCAAACTGACGATGCCTCGATGTCTCAGAACCTGTCTCATCCCTCCTTCTCCGAGGAAACAAATTTTTCCAATTATACCATCAGGCTCATTCAGTGAGGGACATTGAAGATTTTTTTTCATCTGTCTCGTCCTGACAAGCTTAACTGTGTCGTACAACGCGATTCTTATACCTCCTGGAATATATTGAGGAAGGGCATGATGCTCCTATTTTGACGAAACAAATGCGTGAGACAGCGTGAAGCTCTTCCCTAAATTTGTTGGGTCGAAATTTTTGTCAACGTCCTACGTTAATTAACAGCCAACTGCTATTCGTCTATTTATATTATGCATTTTGATGATAATTTTTTCCATGAATATGTATGGCATCTGACTTCCTCACAGGTAGATTGGTACTCATCGGTGTTAAACGACGGTAAAAGACAACTTGGTTGTTTTGAGAAATTGCGCAGTGAAGTTCAATAAAATTTCATAAATAGAATATTTCAAATAAATTCATTTATTCAGGTAAGTTACTGTTTTCCAATACACCCTAAGACAAAAAAAAAAAAAAACGACGCACCGCGAATGAAGTATTCCGAATGGGACGGAAATCAGTACCAGTGATGTGCATGTACACACAAACAAATAATTAAAACTTCAGAAAAAGTGGATGATTTATTCCAGAGAAAGAGCTTCAGTAATTGAGAAATTCAGTGGCGTTTTGGTACACGTCCAGCCCTTGTGCAGTCAGTTATTCCGCTTGGCATTGATGTTGTGGGACATCCTCTTGACGGCCGTCGTACCAAATTCTGTCCAAAAGGCACGTTAGATCGTCGAAATCCCGAGCTAATTAGAGGGCCCTGTCCCATCAGGCTGCGAATGTTCCCAATTGGGGACAGATCCGATGACATTGCTGGCCAAGGTAAAGTTTGGCAAGCACGAAGAACAAGCAGCAGAAACTCTCGTCGTTTGTGCGCTTGCAATATCTTGCTGAAATGTAAGCCCAGGATCACTTCTCGTGAAGGGCAACAAAACGAGGCTTAGAGTAGCGTCGACATTCCGCTGTGCTGTAAGGGTGCCGCGGATGACAACCAAGGAGGTCGTGCTATGAGATGAAACGGCACCACAGACCATCAGACCATCATTCGTCGTAGTCGGACCGTATTGCGGGCGACAGCCAGGCTGGTGTCCTACCGCTGTCTCTCCCCATACACGTCTTCACTGCCCATCGTGGCTCAGTTACAAGTGGGATTTATGACCGAAGACAATTCTACCCCAATAGATTCAAGGCCAAACTCGTATATGGAGATGCCTCGTACTGCGTTAGGATACCCGCCAAACGCCCAACAACTGTAAGTTATGATCTGGAGTGCCATTCCTTCTCACAGCAGGACGCCTTTGCTTTTCATCCGCGGAACGCCTACACCGCAGCGTTGTTGTTGTGGTCTTCAGTCCTGAGACTGGTTTGATGCAGTTCTCCATGCTACTCTATCCTGCGCAAGCTTCTTCATCTCCCAGTACCTACTGCAACCTACATCCTTCTGAATCTGCTTAGTGTATTCATCTCTTGGTCTCCCTCTACGATTTTCACCCTCCACGCTGCCCTCCAATGCTAAATTTGTGATCCCTTGATGCCTCAAAACATGTCCTACCAACCGATCCCTTCTTCTAGTCAAGTTGTGCCACAAACTTCTCTTCTCCCCAATCCTATTCAATACCTCCTCATTAGTTACGTGATCTACCCACCTTATCTTCAGCATTCTTCTGTAGCACCACATTTCGAAAGCTTCTATTCTCTTCTTGTCCAAACTAGTTATCGTCCATGTTTCACTTCCATACATGGCTACATTCCATACAAATAATTTCAGAAACGACTTCCTGACACTTAAATCTGTACTCGATGTTAACAAATTTCTCTTCTTCAGAAACGATTTCCTTGCCATTGCCAGTCTACATTTTATATCCTCTCTACTTCGACCATCATCAGTTATTTTACTCCCTAAATAGCAAAATTCCTTTACTACTTTAAGTGTCTCATTTCCTAATCTAATTCCCTCAGCATCACCCGATTTAATTTGACTACATTCCATTATCGTTGTTTTGCTTTTGTTGATGTTCATCTTATATCCTCCTTTCAAGACACTGTCCATTCCTTTCAACTGCTCTTCCAAGTCCTTTGCTGTCTCTGTCAGAATTACAATGTCATCGGGGAACCTCAAAGTTTTTACTTTGAGCAGCGTTAAGTCGACCATATTTTACGCCCCTTTCTGTTTCCCACATGCCAAGCCATTGTGCAGTAACATTTCACCAACAAAGTGTTTGTACACAAATGACGATATTTTATACAGCTTGTCTTTATCGTTGCGAAACCGTAGCTTGGCCAGCAAGGTCGCTGATGTGTTCCATGTTGAGAATGTTTCGAACGGTATGGGCGGGACACTCCGACCATACCTGGATTTCTTCCATATAACGCGCCAGTTGGAAAGGATGTTGCAAGATACTCCTCAGGAGGACATCCAGCAAATCTAACAATCAATTTTTTTTGTGTCATCAGTCTTCCGACTGGTTTGATGCGGCCCGCCACGAATTGCTCTCCTTACCAGGCATGTGCGGTGACCACTGCGCCATCCGGTTCACAGCGTTATCGGACTATCTTCGTACGCCTCAAGACCAATTTGTGAGTGCCAACGGGAGTTTATTGGACAGGGACTGCGGACAAGTGGCACTCGGTGGGACTGTGGACAGGCCGTGAGGCGTGCCGAAATAGTCCGGGCAGTTTCGATAACACTGTGTACCGGATGGCGCAGTGGTCACCGCACCTACCTGGTAAGCAGTAGATCCCGGATTCGAATCCCGGTCCGATACTCAGCTTCGCTCGTCACCACTGATTCCCATTAACGTCCCTCTGCAGCTGACAGCAGTGATCCCCCTTCCATTTACAAAAGCCAATAATTAGGTAAGAATTCCTTAACTTATTCATAGTAATGAAAACTGCTCTTTCTCTGCCCAGGCAATGAAATTTATTTGCATTAAAATCAGAAGATGTGGATGAGGGAAATTTTATATATTGACTTTCTGAGATTGCTTCTGATAACAGTCGTTGTCTCACCCACTGTCTGCCCATTTGGTTGGAAACTAAACCAACACTTAAGGGGAGGTTGCTCTTAATATAACGACCTAGCTGCTAATTAGGAGGATCCTCTCAGTGATCTTGTTGGCATCTGTGGCTGCCGTGGTACGCAGTAGTATGGGGGTAGTAGCTCGGTGTGCCTTAGCCGCCAGAACGTCGTGTTTGGTGAGTGTCTCCTTAATTAGATCCATTGATGTTTCCCAAGACTCGTTGAGGTTATAGCCGCAGTCCTTGTTGCTGAGATTATACCTGTTGCATATCTCTATGGCGTCACCAACAACACTGGCGCAGTGTTTCGAAGTTTGTACTAAAATCCTGGAACATTCGTGATCCGTCTTATGAGTCTGGGACAGAGAGTGAAACCTCTGACTTTCTGGGATTTTCATTTATTGTGGCTTTTCCTCTCTGGTTTGTGAATATGAGATAACAGCCAAATAATAATAGATAATGATAATAGTACATGAACTGTGTATACAAACTTTGGGCACTTGACAATGGCTTTTTGCTTAAGTTCCGTTCATTTTTTGGCTGTGAGTGATTGTTCTGAAAATATTTCTTAATCGGACTTCGCAGAATGAATAATTCCAAAGATCCGGTACGTGGTGAAATTTTGTAAAGTTTGCAACACGGAACATTTAGCCATTACAAGACGTCGTTTAATTGGAACAATAGAGTGCAACATAAAGGAAACACCACTGTATTGGCAACATACTATACTAAATGAAATTACTTTGACACTAACATTAATTGTGTTGCTATGTGCAGCTATGACTACGAGTAGTGAGATTGCGGTGTACTAAAAAAAAAAAATTGCAGCGATGGTACATATGTCTTCGATCAGGACAAGCTTCCTGACCAAAAAAGGTGCTGTCTTCTCGGCAAGACAACTGAACTGCGCAATTATTCTAATGTTTCAGCGGTTGCACGCCACAATCGATACAACCGCTTATACTACTTAATATCTTAACTAATTCTTTATTTATATTCTGAAATTACATCTACGTTTTTGCAACATATCCACGCCCATTCTGGAAACGTGCCTTTAAAGGATATATTATCCAAGCGTGCCACTGGTGTTCACGGCTTCAATATCAAGTGGTAACGCTTATTACCGAAACTGGTTATCGAGAATAAGGCTACTATTAGCGATCTCGGCAAAGAAGTTTATCTTTACTAATGCATCGCGTACAGTTTTGTGGCAGGAAAAGGTTCTAAAATCGAGATTTTATTGTTTCAAGTTGGTCAAACAGTGAACTCAACCACTTTAAATTCTAAAGAGTCAAGGCAGACGAAAAGTTCTAGATCTTGTGAAGAAATTGAATGCTGTTGTCTTCACGGTGGCCAAGCGGTTCTAGGCGCTTCAGTCTGGAACCGCCCGACCGCTACGGTCGCAGGTTCGAATCCTGCCTCGGGTATGGATGTGTGTGATGTCTTAGGTTAGTTAGGTTTACGTAGTTCTAAGTTATAGGGGACTGATGACCTTAGAAGTTAAGTCCCATAGTGCTCAGAGCCATTTGAACCATTTCTTCACGGTAAGGATAACGCGTACTGTCTCCAATACCGAAACGTCCGTTTCATTGTATTACGTGTATCTCCTGTGGTCTCATTTCTGAGACAATTCTGTACATTCACAAAGAATATTATGAATAATATGTAAATTCGCGAACTGTGTGTAGGCTGTTACTCATGAATCTTAGAATTTCAACACTGTCAATCATTCAGAAGAATCTGTAACATTAACTCATTGAACACTAGATGGGGAAATGATTTACACGTGGATAATACTTCCCTAAGCACTGCACTTAAAAAGTGTGCCCTATACGGGAGGCTTGTTTTGCAATAGACTTTCAGTACAACTGAAAAATTTGGCTGATGAAACTCGTCTTCAGATCTCAGTTGTAAGGTTTCCCTGTGACACAGTTCTTTTAAATTGTATAGGATCTGAGAACGTTTCTCTGTGATGTGTTATTTATTTATATACCCTCCCACTAGCTTTATCTTGTGATTAACTAAGTCCTTAGGTAATTTGTTTATCAACTATGTATTACCCATGTGGCGTTCGCTGTGTTATTCTGTGGTTTGGTATTTAACTAGATAATCTTATTTTATTACATTGAGTAATTACTAAATAATTTTTCTCCCGGCTAAAGATTTGATCAAGTTGCTAAATAACTTCAAGTTAACGTCGTGTTAAAGTGTTGTCTGTAAGTTGTGTGTCACTAAATCACAGTTCATACAACAGATTCTATACAACTGTTGATTAAGATGGAAGCAGTTATCTTCAGCAAAATGATCATTTAAACCACCGAATATCAGCCGCGCACAACACTGACATATGTTACCTGAAACAATATTCTTCGCAACTCGTGAGTAATTAATTTCGGCTCCATACATCAGCTAGAAAAGTTTGTTATAACGTTCGTGCTATGAGCAGTGTTCTTTAAGAACCAATCTGTTTGGAATCATTTTCATTCAAATGAGTTCGGGACCACCGGTGCACATTTATTTTTACACATTTGTATTACGTTCAGCATTTATGTGTGCAGAGTTGCGTAATTTGAATTTGCCGCTGAGACAATTGTTAAGATGGCGGCAGACAATTGATAGAGACTTTCTATTGTTAGACCAAATAAGTATTTTAACTGCTTATTAAACTTTACAGAAACTCTACTTTCGTATTGTGCACTATTTAGACTTCATCATGCAAACATTTGATTTGTTTCTAAGGAAAACAGACGAAAACGGGATACAAATCGCTATCATCAATGGCTGCGCTCCTTGCAGCCGAAAGAAACAATTAACACAGATAACGCTTACTGAGAGAGAAATTACAGTTACAAACAATTATTCACTCATGTTTATAATAATAAAAGAACTCTATTTTCAAGTAATAATTAACAAATAATTACAATTTCTTAACAGACCTCAGTTTGATATGCGTCTTGCGTGCTGAACCTACAAAAGCCAACCAACAAAAGGTAAAAACAAAGGAAGTCATGTTTATTATAATAATGAACTCTATTTTCAAGTAATAATTAACAAATAATTACAATTTCTTAACAGACCTCAGTTTGATATGCGTCTTGCGTGCTGAACCTACAAAAGCCAACCAACAAAAGGTAAAAACAAAGGAAGACAAACGCAGATCAATTATCATTGTCTTTGTATGATACACATCGATATGTCCAATTATATCATAGAATATTATATAAATAATTAATTCCTTATAAGTTTTCATTGTTTTTTCATACGTCGAATACATAATGTTTATAACTGTTAGAGGCATAATTTCCTCTCGTCGCACTGTAGCCAAAAATTTATCTCGTGGATGTTACATCCAGTACCATGAGCAGATATCTTTGGGTAGCATGGTTCAGGGAATTTGCTAGTAAAATGAGAAAAATTATCATGTGACCTCCACCACTCCCTCTAGACAATTTCTTATGAAGCGTGAACAACTCTGTGGCGTTGACACCCGGTTTCGCAAGCGCCGATCATGCTGAATCCTGCTTAGTCTTTCCATAACATGTAGACGGCAGTAGTCGGCGGAGCTCAAGTTGATGCCGTGTTTTGACTTGTGGAAACACTTCGACACACCTTCGCATCACCACCTAGTAAACTAAATACGTAGATGTTGGAACTTGTGAACAAATGTGTAAATGGGGCGATTTCTTCCTAGCAAACGGCGCCCTTTATGTCCATCTTAGTGGGGAACCAGAGTCTGGCTTCTCCTACAGTTCACAGCATACACGGTGTTTCAAATAAGATGTGTTTTTCTGCAACTTACAAAAATGGTACAGGAAAATGGTGTTCATATTGATACGTGAACGTAAGAAAAACCACTCTTTCTGCGTAGTTTTCCAGTGATACGGAGGGGTGGTGTGGGGGATAGAGGGAAGAAACCGTGCCACCGCCAAGGACGGCCACTTCCTGGGGGCAGCAAAATCTTAAATTTTTTGCATAAATGAAAAAAAATGTGAAACTAAGTTTGAAACACAAATTATCGTTAAAATGTAGTGTCTTATTGGAAATTATCTATGATATTTTGAAACAAATGAGAAATGACGAGCTGGAGTTGATCACCTGGGGCGTTTCTTTCAAACTTTGGCAGTGTGACCAACTCAGTTTCTACCATGCCCCTATACAGCACTTGAAATGGGCCTGCGTCAGCATTAAAACCCCTACAGAAGCGAAAAACGTTATAATTAATATAAATATCAGCATATGATGGGCGAACAGTTCCTACTTAAAACTCCTACAGCAGTATCGCTGAGAGAATCACGTACTAAATAAAGAATATGCACTGCCCTTCACAATCCACGGTCCTTCGAATCTAAGTATTGTGATTAAACAGCGTTTATACGGGGAAAGGTTCATGCCATCTTTCCCCTACCTCTAGATAACCATTTACATTGCTTTCTTCTTGTCTCGCTCCTCCAAATTAATTTTACCTGCTTTGTCTATCTTCTTTTAGTATTCCCTCATTCCCTCTTATTTCTCGGTGTTGAAACCACAGATAATAGAATTAACATTAAGTTTATACGCACAAAGCCTATCAAACCTCATTTTAGAGCTCAAGCAAGTAAACTGTACTGCGCGAAATATAGTTTCGACGTATTGCACATTGTTTCAATTGTAGCAACTTAATAAAGTAGGATTCAGATGTTACTTTTTTGCTGCAATATATGAAAGTGTCGAAAACGATATGTTTTGAGCCATAAATCGCGGTCGTGACTTGTCGGAAAGCACGCCTTTTCAGTATCGAACCATCGCCCCTAAGGACAGACTAATTAGGCACTGGCGATTCATACACTTTTTTCAACCATGAAAGCGTTTATATATAAGTCACTCGCGATGACCTTCCAATCTGTACAATCGTGGGCAAAACAAGCGAGACCCCTCGCCTTTTCGTTATGCTGATCGGCACAGCTTTAAAGTCTGCTACACAGCATAACAGGCAAGGCGACGAAGTGCTACCATCATACTATGCAGAGGCGTGAAATTGAAAAACTATCCAAACTTTATCAGACTGTTTTCAATCATGTCTAAGACTACATTAATGCTGATTAGTGTGTTAAACACAAAACGTAATCATAAGATATAAATGGAAGAAGAAACGCTAATTAGTAATAAAAATGAATTTCAGCTTATCAAGATAACGTAACTGTTTTAGTAAGGGAAAGTACCCCAGATCGTCACGAATTAGCAAAATATTATGTGCATTCGGCCGCGAACTGTACCTACCATGAAAGTGTGCAAATTTAGCAATGCGTGAAGATTGATAACGAAATGCACTTAAAAATCATTCAGTGGCACACTTAAGTCAATTCAGTTATTGACAGAAGCGGGAAAAGTAGGCAGTAACAAGTATGAAATTCTACAAGAGTTTCATATTGACATCCACAGGGCGCCGCTACACAATAAAGGTAGCAAATAAACGTAATGGGGGCGCGAGAATTTCCTAAAATTGATTTATTGATGGTCTATCTGCCTCCATCGAGATTAGAACCGGAAACAAACCAGACCTCCCTTGCAGTAGCAAACACCTTTCACTACACTAGCAGACAACCCAGGCAAAAAGCCCTCTATTATTACTCCAGACATGAATAAGCCGGCAATTTCGCAATGAAAATGGCAAAATAACCTGCAGTTTCTGTTACATATAGCTTTCTGGACTCAAAAACGTGAATTTTCTGCCTTTATGTCACCGCTTATGTGACAATCATTCGGGATGTTTATCGAAATACCAAATACTGTTATCAGCGAGTAAGTTTAGTAGGATAATTCTGCACCACCCCAGGAAATAAACGGCGACATAGCTGCCAAACATATTCTATAATGTTTCGAATTCTCCATTACACTCACCACAGCCAGGAAACATTCATTAGCCAAAGTTTTTCTTAAGCTATGGGAATGCTCGCACTACTAGAACGCGGCGGCATTAATACTAGGATCTGAATTACCACGTGTATAAGCAAATGGATTTTATTTGCTTTCCTGTAAGCGTGATTTTGCTTGAAAGCGTAGCTACGATTAATATGCTGATGTATCGACTGCAACTAGAACATTTCGAATAAAGAGTGGGGGGAATTACTTATGCGGCCCTCATCTTCAGTAACTGTCGAAGCTATTTTTGTTGTTAGTATTTCGTCACCTAAATCGGTAAAAATGGAACCCTACTAGTCTCACTTTCTTTACTGTCTATCTGTCTACCAAACCCTTAAAACACGTTTGTCTCGAGTACCGATGGACATAATAAGCGGAAATATATCGCTCTTCACGCGGTATACGGTCCCTTGGTGGTCTAAAAAAGTGAGCTTCTATGTGAAAGCATACTCAAGATACGGCTGTTTATGAAAAGAAAATTTACGCAAGGGTAATCCGGTATGACTGGTCTGAACGTTGACACAGACCGTTTCGCGGCCGAATGCGCATAATATTTTGCTAATTCGGAACGATCTGGGGTACTTTCCCTTACTAAAACAGTTACGTTATATCGATAAGCTGAAATGCATTTTTATTAGTACAGTTCATACTAATTAGCGTTTCTTCTTCCATTTATATCTTACGATTACGTGTTGTGTTTAACACAATAATCAGCATTAACATAGTCTTAGACATGATTGAAAACAGTCTGACAGAGTTCGGATAGTTTTTCAGTTTCACGCCTGTGCATAGCACCTTGGTAGCACCTTGCCTGTTACACAGTGTAGCAGACTTTAAAGCTGTGCGGATCAGCATAACGAAAAGGCGAGGGTTCTCGCTCGTTTTGTCCACGACTGTACACCAAAAGCGACGATACCGCGGTACAATGCTACACACAGTTATATTGTTTTCTACAGCTGTGTCCACCGCTGGCCACACGCTCCACACTGTGCAGCACAGTATACAGGGCGTAACTAAATTCCTTTTACGAACTTCGGTGACGCGTTCCTTACACCAAAACAAGAAAAAAGAATCTAGTTAACATGGACTGTGAAATGCGTACCTTAAGAGATTTATAGTACCAGTTAATCTTCGATACTATGAAAAACATTTCTTCCACTGAGTAAGTGCTCCCAGCTCTTAAAGCACTCACTTTAGAACCCATGTTTACGGGACATTTATTTATTTTTGGTCCATATTATCTCCTCCCAAAATATGGAAAACAAAGAGATTGCAGCAGAATACGTGTGTTTCACACTAATGAACATGAAGAATTGTTCGGACCTGTTGTTGTTGTTATTGTGGTCTTCAGTCCTGAGACTGCTTTGATGCAGCTCTCCATTCTACCCTATGCTGTGCAAGCTTCTTCATCTCCCAGTACCTACTGCAACCTACATCCTTCTGAATCTGCTTAGTGTATTCATCTCTTGGTCTCCCTCTACGATTTTTACCCTCCACGCTGCCCTCCAATACTAAACTAGTGATCCCTTGATGCCTCAGAACATGTCCTACCAACCGATCCCTTCTTCTAGTCAAGTTGTGCCACAAACTTCTCTTCCCCCCAATCCTATTTAATACTTCCTCATTAGTTATGTGATCTACCCATCTAAACTTCAGCATTCTTCTGTAGCACCACATTTCGAAAGCTTCTATTTTCTTTTAGTCCAAACTATTTATCGTCCATGTTTCATTTCTGTACATGGCTACATTCCGTACAAATACTTTCAGAAACGACTTCCTGACATTTCAATCTATACTCGAAGTTAACAAATTTCTCTTCTTCAGAAATTATTTCCTAGCCATTGCCAGTCTACATTTTATATCGTCTCTACTTCGACCATCATAAGTTATTTTGCTGCCCAAAGAGCAGAACTCCTTTACTACTTTAAGTGTCTCATTTCCTAATCTAATTCCCTCAGCATCACCCGACTTAATTCGACTACATTCCATTTTCCTTGCTTTGCTTTTGTTGATGTTCATCTTATATCCTCCTTTCAAGACACTATCCATTCCGTTCAACTGCTCTTCCAAGTCCTTTGCTGTCTCTGACACAATTACAATGTCATCGGCGAACCTTAAAGCTTTTATTTCTTCTCCACGGATTTTAATACCTACTCCGAATTTTTCTTTTGTTTCCTTTACTGCTTGCTCAGTATACAGATTGAATAACATCGGGGAGAGGCTACAACCCTCTGCCACTCCCTTCCCAACCACTGCTTCCCTTTGATGTCCCTCGACTCTTATAACTGCCATCTGGTTTCTGTACGAATTGTAAATAGCTTTTTGCTCCCTGTATTTTACCCCTACCACCTTCAGAATTTGAAAGAGAGTATTCCAGTCAACATTGTCAAAAGCTTTCTCTAAGTCTACAACTGCTACGAACTTAGGTTTGCCTTTCCTTGATCTAGCTTCTAAGATAAGTCGTAAGGTCAGTATTGCCACACGCGTTCCAACATTTCTACGGAATCCAAACTAATCTTCCCCGAAGCCGGCTTCTACTTGTTTTTCCATTCGTCTGTAAAGAACTGGTGTTAGTATTTTGCAGCCGTGACTTATTAAACTGATAGTTCGGTAATTTTCACATCTGTCAACACCTGCTTTCTTTGGGATTGGAATTATTATATTCTTCTTGATGTCTGAGGGTATTTCGCCTGTCTCATACATCTTGCTCACCAGATGGTTGAGTTTTGTCAGGACTGGCTCTCCCAAGGCTGTCAGTAGTTCTAATGGAATGTTGTCTACTCCCGGAGCTTTGTGGCAACTCAGGTCTTTCGGTGCTCTATAAAATTTGGCCATGAGGCAGTCACCGTGTTAATGAGAAGAGGCTTATCACTGCGATGGAACGTGTTTTCATTAGGCTATACAAGGTGCCTCAGGAGGAATGTTCAATAATCGTGGACATAATAGGAACGGACATTCGAAGCAAAATGTCTAAACGTGGCTTCTATAATGCTTACCTTAAAAGCTATGGGCTCTCGTTCAGTAGACGAGATGTGTATCACAGTAGAGAAGATGACCAAATGCTCATAGGTCTTAAGGTATGCACGTTTGAGCTAATGTTTACTAGACATTTTTTCTCATTTTGCTCCATGCCCTGCAACATATGGAAAGCAAAGAACTTGCACCAGAATAAATTTGTTTCACAGTATCGAAGATGGAGTGCTCATAGCTCTTAAGGTTTGCATTTTAGAATCCATTTTTACTAGACTTTTCAGCCGGCCGGGGTGGCCGGGCGGTTATAGGTGCTACAGTCTGGAACCACGGGACCGCTATGGTCGCACGTTCGAATCCTGTCTCGGGCATGGATGTGTGTGATGTCCTTAGGTTAGTTAGGTTTAAGTAGTTCTAGGGGACTGATGACGTCAGAAGTTATGTCCCAGAGTGCTCAGAGCCATTTGAACCATATTTTTACTAGGCGTTTCCGCGTCGAATGATGGCTCCTGTCATATTCTTGAATATTGACTATACCTCCTGAGACACCCTCTATTATGAATATTATGAACACATACAATGTCTGGTATGAGACGCCTCTCTGGCAATCGGTATAGAAAAAGACAAGCTGAAAGAGACACTTGACATAAAAGTCTAAAATTTTCGTTAGATGAATTCTTTCCAACATAAAGAAGATTCTGATCAAGACCGTCCATGCACAAACGCAGACGACATAAATCAGAGTAAGATGTACAATCAACTTCACAGGGTAAATTGTACATTGTGTGCGAGCATTCTAATGAATGCGAAGCTCTTCTAGCTCAGTCTCGTAATTGCACATCCCACACTTAAATTAGCAGTTACGTAGTTGAGTCAGATCCCGGAAAAGCAGGCGATTTTGTTACGACAACTTCACTCGATAAAGAATTTAATTCCATCTTCGGTTAAGGAACTTGAGACAACGGTTGGTCGATGTAATGTGATAGTACACGTGCATAAGACACATGATCATGAATTTCAGATGTCATAGGTACGAGACTCTAATATTGCTGCCTTGTGTTATACATGCGTGGGTGGTACTTGGTGTCATTCATTGACTGTCTGCCTATTAGAAAAATATAAAAATAACTGAGGTTGGCATAGAATTATTACATTTAGTGAATAGAAGCCCTCTAGAACTTCCAACAGTTTGACAGCTGTCCTAAGGATTATTCTAATCGTATCGTCAATTCTAAAAATTACAACTCATGTTTGTGCAATCGCGAAATTGTTCAGAGAAGTCACTAGTTTCTCCAAGAAGCGAAGATGTTTCTTATTTTGTCTCTGCTGCAAACTCTTTCCGAACATTAAGATATCAGTCACTTCATGTGGGTGCAGTGATTGGCCGCATACTTCTGAGCTATCAGCTAGCCACAGTAGGTCCCAAGTGGGCGGAGCACTCCAAAAGATTAAAATCTGACAGTACTGTCAATACAGGTACTCTGCAGATATTAAACGTGGAATCGAGGCATTTGAACGATACAGTCGAACGGCTAATGGCGATTATTCATTTTTTGACTAGACCTTGTCTTCCCTTAAGAGGAACTTCAAACCGTTTCCTCATGATACTGGGACTTTCTTTGAATTTGATTCAATTCCAGGCGAAGACTTAAGGAGATCAACTCGTCATGAAAATAAGTCTTATAATTATCTATGATAATACATACAAAATTAAAATTCACATTGTCCACCAAAAAGTTAAAAACAAAATTTTCGCTTTGTTGAAAACCACTAAATATTACGGCATAATTTTGCATTGTTCCCAAGTATTTATGGTGTTCAGCAAATGACAATGATACTGGGTTTCGATAGTGTGAATTCTATTGATGTTGACTCTTATGATGTAAATATTAGTCTGGATTGCCTTGGCTTTGTACACATAAGAGATACATGTTGTTTTGGGCTTACAGTGGTAGCCTTAAACAGAGGAAATGTAGATACCTATGGAGGACATGAAGGGGCAACGCTAATGATTCTAAGGCATAAATCCTAAGCTATTTTACGTTACTACCGTGGTCATTCCCTAAGTATAGTTGTTAATGATGCTGCAAATGCGTCACAATACGTAGTTAAATTCTATTTTTTTGAGAGAAAATAATTAATGCTTTCTTTTCTGCTGGGCTTTCTTGAATGGTCATATATCTCTGCCCTAACGCTGAAGCCATCGAGTACAACGAGATGGAAATGTGGGACTGATGCAGTCGCCTTTGTTAAGTATAACAATTTTTGTTCAGTTGTCATAGTGTGTACGTATTTATTTTGCGAGCAAAAACCTACCAAGTATTACTACAGATATATCGAAACCTCCTGACTTAGTCGAAAAGACATCAGAGTGTTTGAAAAAGTGCTGGGAGAACCTTAAGTTTCAAGACCACTCACTATAAGCTAAGGACCTAACAACCCAAATAGATATAGAAATACCAACCCTAGGTAGTAGAATGCAGTTACGGGCGAGAAGTAAGATGAAACAATTCCATTATGAGGGAATAGATGAGAAGATTAAAGATCTAGAAATGCAATCAAAAACTGATATTTAATTTAAAATACTGGAGCTATAATACCTGCTGACAGTGAGTGATTAAAAGCGTCGGCGAGCTTCCCTACTTCTTAGATGGCGTAAGTGAAACTAAAGACATGTGACCTGACTTTCGATGTGACTAATGTTCCCAACTGTGCGACAGTTTCAGTCATGCACACACTAAGAGCATCATTCTCGTCGACTTTAAAGCTGAACTTATATTGTTCTCAACTTTGATAAAGCCATATAAAAGTGTGGTTTGGCATCCAACGTAAGTCTAGTCTTAAGAAATTTTTTACGCAATCGGTGACAGTGGCAAATAGAGAAAGATGTTTTTCGAAGCTTATACTGATTAAAACTTACCTGCGGTCAACAATGAATCAGATACGACTGTATGGGCTGGCAACGGTGTCAATGAACCAGCTGAATATCTGGCTTTGGACTAAGTCATACAGGATTTCCTTAATGCCAAAGCAAGTAAAATATCTGTAATATAAGGTGTATAAACATACATTTATATATTTTAGTTGTGATATATTTGCATCGTGCTCTTTCATTCATTTACTTAATGAAGATTGGTTGTAGGATAGACCTACGTTTGTTTTGTCTAACAGCGAAATAGGCTGCCAAATGTCACCCCAAATAAGAAAAGTGACGTAAGTTGAAAAACGTAAGTTTTTAGTTTTTCTCACTGAAAAATAAATGTGAGGCGTCCCAATGTGCACGAAGGAAATCTCACATCTATCATGCAATTTTTCCATTTCATGGCAGTTATCAGTTTTGTTGTAGACCACTTCATGATTCGTCGCGACAGGAACAGTGATACATCAGCGTAGCTATTGGCAGGTGTGCGAGATACATCCAGTAAGAGCATCACGTTCTGAGTTGTGAAACTTTTCAGTTATAAAGTGAATGTAATTTTTAACACAATTCATCATTACTTTGTCTGTGTTTATTCGGTATTTGTATGTATGCATGTCTGAAGGAACGGACACTTTTCACGGTTACGGCTGTTGTGAATATTATGAAATTTCGTGCCGTGCAGCGTACAAGAAAAAATGGAAATTTCAGCTATTAAAGAAGTTCATACTGAATACCTCTCCTCCGCGAAACGTATTCCTACGTTAAATTGGCCGATTTATGGTTCTGTTTTCGTAAAACTGAATTAATTTTCATAAATTACAGTTTTGCATTTTGTAGTTTTCATCTGCATGATGAAGGTTCGAATCTCTTATTACATTACAGTAAGTAAAAAGAAGATTGCGATGAAAAAGTAGCAAGAGTATTAATGAGGGGCCATAACAAGAAAAAAACGTGTTCATAAAATCAATAAAAGTGACACAACTCAATTAATTAATTAGTAATTACCTTATAACATCTCACATTCGACGATAACAGAACTACATGTCCTAACCACTGTTCAGTGGACTATAATGGTATTTACTGGCTTAATTACTTACTTGAAATTTAAAGAACGCTTATACTATTTGAATATAAGTTTCACAGAATTCTTTAAGTCCACTTTTTGCAAGTATTATAGTTTTGAATTGTGTCACCGTTCTTGCCGGGGAACAAGATATCTTCCACCAGTGCAAACCTGTCGTAGGAGATGCTATTTCATATATTATAATCTATTTACATTTTCTTTCCCTCAGACCCAAAGTTCTGCTCGGAACTCGCAAATGTAAATTGGAACGTTTGGTGCCTTTTGCAGCTTCTGTCAACGTTCGCCGTCCACTACTCTTCAAGAGTCTTTCACGCCGCAGTGAAAAGGTGGGCGTTTGTTTCCTAGTCGTTGCTGTACATACACGTCTATACGTCCATGTACATACACGCTTTCGCGAAACATATCTCCCCGAGCGTCATTTAAACCAGAACAAGCAATCGGTAGGAATCTCACACTGTGAGAGTTGGGACGTACTGCAGGAGCTCTACTCACCTCTTTGCCTTCCGCTTGTTACTTCCCCCAGCGTAGGTAGGTAATCCGTTTTCAAAACTAGACAGGGAGGTTACAGCTTGTAGCTGTGAGTGTAAGCATCCACGGTCGTTCTTATCGTCAATTAAACGTTTTCGTATAATGACCACTTCGTCAGGCTGTTTATAAAATCAACTTCGCGGTTACTGTTGCCAGTGTCGTCATCTGTGTGATGTACTGTATGTACTCAACACATGACTCTGGTAAACAGAGTTCCAACGTTAGCTTAAGCGGTAGATTTATAAACATGACGACGGCGAAATACTTTATTGACGAATTGTGGTCGATCATCGCAAAACGCTAACGTTGGCACCTGTTCGTCATCACAGGTTGGTTGGATGATTTGGGGGGAGGGACCAAACAGCGGGATCATAGGTCCCATCAGATTATAGAAAGATGGGGAAAGAAATCGTCCGTGCTCTTTGGAAGGAACGTTCCCGGCATTTGCCTGAAGCCATTTAGGGAAATCACGACGAACCTAAATCAGGATGGCTGGAAACGTGTTTCAACCGTCGTCCTTCCGAATGCGAGTCCAGTGTGCTAATTATTGCGCCACCCTGTTCGGTGGTCATCGTAAATAAATGTAATATAACGCGTATAAATAGCAGAGAGATTCAATTTAATTTCACTCCTCGGAGTCCTCAAACATCTGGAAAAATCTGACCGAGGCGAATTAAGACACGAATGTAGTCACGCGCAAGTGGATGGCAGACACATTTATTGGGCCGAGAATGAAGTTTCACTCTGCAGGGGAGTGTGTGCCGATTTGAATCTCCCTAGCAAATCAAATCTCTCTGTCGCACCAAGACATGAACCCTAGAATCTTTACCTTTGGCAGCCAAGTCTTCAACCCACTGAGTTATTCATGCAGAACTCTGGACATGCTCAAGGTAGCAGATGAGGTGCTGGCGGATGTAAAGCAGTAGGGGCAGGTCCTGAGTCATACAGGATGGTTCCAATTAAACTTTCATCACTGGATCTACTGTAGAAGGAAAACTATTTCCTGTGAGTACCCAACTTTACCGAAGTAATATTCAGACTATGCGCTGCAGGATTTTCCTTGGTACTAGTTAGTACCGTGAGTTGCCGTCAGGCGCCGGTACTGGTACGGCCGATGTAGGCTAAAACACAGGCGTTAAAGATGTAGTCATGGGTGTGGACAAAATGGGCTGTTTTATCAGAACAACAGCAAAGTTGCTGCCGAACTTCGCGAGTACCGACGCATTCAAGGAATACGGATAGGTCGTCTTTCATTACCGGGGTTGAAGAACGTGAGGCAGCAGTTCGAATTAACTGTGGATTTGGGGGTGAGCTCATGGGAGAGGCCGACAGCTAATTGGGTCGGAAATTGTTGAAGAAGTTACCATTACCATGGCTGAGAATGCTAGACGCAATGTGTGATTTTCACGCGGTGCTCGAGCTGTGTCACGACAACAATAACATTCCATGACTCTCTGTACGAAAAGTGCTGCGAGCAACTGTAGAACGGTATCTTTAGTGCGGTTCTAAGCCTTTGTGGATGCAGATGTCGTCACACACAGCAACGTTTGTAATCTTGAACTTAAACATGGTACGCAATTAACAAATCTTACCCTCACATGTTGAAATTAATATGTGGTTTTTTCAGTGATTTATCCGTTATTTGTCTTTCACATGTCTTTACAAATGTTCCCACAAAGTTTTACTGTTATACGATCACACGTTTTTCATGGAAAACTTTAATTATAACCACCCTGTACTTGGATAACTCTATTAGTACCCTAGCCAGCGAAAAGTAAAGGTCCCTCGATCGAATCCCTGTCTAGCACGTAGTATTAACGTGCCACGTTGCTTGAAAATTATTCTAAGTATCCTAAGCAAGCGTAATTGACCCCTTCAGAACACATGTTCGGCCATTCGAGGGACTGAGGCATTACCAAAGTCGATTTACGAGAACATGGAAACATTCAAAGGAAATCTGAGCACCACATCTTGCTTTGATGTGAATCACCTTGAGAGGGTTACAGATATTCTGGACCTGCAGTGAGACGGACAGTGTAACAAAACAGTTGTGTGGATTGGTTATTGTTAAAATTCAGAGAGGCCATATTAAAGGAAATAAAAAAATATCAGCGTCTCCGACATAAATGTGGCTTAATGACCACAGTGCTAAGATTTAAAACGGCTCTTGCTGATATTGAGGGGTTACAAAAGTACCGAGCCGTGGCGGCTTCCTGATTTAAAATCTTCTGCCATACGCGCTATAGATCTGGTGGGTCCTCGTCACAGAGAGCGGCTTCCAACTCGGACTGTTGGTAAATTATTGATATATCGATATTTTTCCAAAAGCTGTCGGTATATGACGGCGATGTTTTTTCCCACGATGTATGGATATCAAAATAACAATATCGAGTGCCGATATCTTTATGTCATATTATGTTTTTCGTAATTTTTGGTAAATGTTTGAAATTGTTCCTTTGATATAAAACATAATTTTACTTTTACGGCGGGAAGTAGTCTTACTACTTTTTGAGTTTACATCAAGTCCATTCTTTCTCTTTGTGTGAAGCGAATATAGATGACAGAAAGGATAGGTACGACTGTACTGTGGAGTGGTGGTATGAATGGAATAACAAGATGCGAAGAAGTAGCACTCAATGTTTAACACAACTAATGTGCTTTTCTTCGCATCAGCACTCCTCAAAAACGGTTACTGAAGATGATGAACAAAAATTTAAATGACAGGATTGGTCTTTGCGGTGGGTGGAGACGTGTCAGTGGGAATTCTGACGTAATCGACGCTCGGCGCTACCAACAGAAAACTGCGACGTTTAGCTTCACCACGCACTTTTGACACTGCAACTGGTAGGTCGCTGACGTTAGCAGAAATATAAAAACGGAAATCGACATGAAGTGTTCCGAACAAATCCGATATGTGAGAAAACCAACGACGGCCACCTCTTGTTGTGCCACATACATGCACATACCATTGTTAGCAAAGTGGTTATCGCCGAGCGTGAACGTGCGTCGTTTTCCTTTCAATTTTTGCTCTAAGGGGGATAGGCAGGCTGCTTATACAGCTATAAAACCGGCATTATATTTACAACGTGCAACCGATATTTTTATAAGCCGGTTTTGTTGACATTTCTTTCGTCGACGCATTCATATGTCGATACTATTTTTTGGGTTTATCGGAGGCCTATAGTAATACTTTTTTAAATATCGATGCATTGGATTCCCGATATCATTAAAAATATCAATAGTCCTCCTGCCAACTAGGCGGAACGGCTGTGCTGCAGCGAACGGCCGATTGCTGTCACCTGTCGGCAGTGTGGTTTGCAGCATGAAGTCGGTTCCCCTGGGAGTGATGCGCCCAAGTTTGGTCACGTTGCCGTTAGTGTTTGGTACGAGGCCTGTTGACACGGCGGTTCTCCAACGTTATTCTCGAGTGCTCGTTGTTGTAGCGATCTTGGCCATGTGTGTTCTTCACCGCCAAATTTTATTTCATTTGTATATTTACATCATTTTCTTCTCATTTCGGGATTCGGTCTGTATGATGTACGAAGTGTCTGGTGTTTCTGTGTCTGATTCGTTAGGTGCTTTGCCCTTTGGTTTATGAAATCAGTGTGTTGTTCATCGGTCCAGGTAGTTTGGAGCTGGCTGAGAACTATATGCGTGCTAAGTCAGGAAAAGTAGATATTGGTAGTGTCGGTTTCTTTCCTGCCCCGCTATCTCGCTCCCGGTGTTGAGCAGAACAAGGGACAGCAATGACTGAGATGTGGCTCTAGTCAGTGTATGATCAGCGGTAAGCCCGGGACAGAGTAAAGGTATTAAAAATTGTGCGAATGACTGGTGATTCCGTGTGCCGGGAACTTTTGAGCTTCGTGGAGGTCGCGCCTATTAAGGGAACCTTTCTCTGACACATGACTCGACTTCGTGAGATTGTGGAAGAGGCTAGTTTGGTGTCGCAACTTCGACACTCCCTTGGTTTGTTCCAGTCTTACGGTTGTTGTGACACACACAGAGGGCATCGAGATTGTTGCACCCACAGTTGTCTTGTGCACCTGCTGACGGTGTGCATCGGCAGCCGATATTGTCTTCGCCGAGCCTATTCCCTCTTGCATCACCTCACGCCGCAAGGAATTACAGTACATTACTTAACCTTGTTCTGCCACAATAATTCTAATTATTCTCCTTTTTTTTTAAAAAAAAAAGAGACATCATCCTATCTCTTTAAGTAATGCGAGTTTAAGAGTTCACTCTATTGGGTTAACATTTTGCAGAGCCGTGAATGGCCAGTACCCAGGTTGTTAAATTTCCTTAAATTTTATCGTCTGGTGCTAGCCAGATTTGAATTTTTGAAGAGCCATGATTGGCCTTTTCTTAATTTGTTATATTTTTTCTTAAAGTTGTGCCACTGGCCCAGTTTCTAATTAAAGGGATTTTTAGATGTAGAGGCAGTATGTTAATGGGAATGCATTTATAAGTAACTCCTTTTATTACCCATCACTTTATTGGTCTTATATTAGTCGGGATTTAGTTCGTAGCTTTGAATTGCGATTTAAGATTCTAGAATGCCAGCTTGTCGTCCTTATTTGAACAGTCACGGCACATGTTGGCATTGATAATTCTTTTCCTTTTCCTAAATGTGTAAAACTCAAAATTAGACTAAATTCTGTTATTTCTTGTTCAAGCTTTATTTAAGACCACCGTGGGTTTGTTTTTTAAATTGCTGAAGAATTTTTGGGATGCATTCTATTTTAAACTCATTAAGTGGCAATAAAGGTTGGATATATGCTGAAGGTTTATACAGAGTGAAACAGGAATTTGCATCTTATAACCAGTTTGTTTAATAGGAAGCTTGTACTTTATAACCTTTTGTAATAAATGTTTATTCAAAACCCGATCCACATTTTACAAGTAATTTACTCTGCGCGCCTGGACGCCACTTAACGTGCCATCCGCAGGTGGAATAAAAAAGGGGTCCACTTCTAGAGTACTTGTAACATTTTAAGGGATCACCTTGTATCTGGAAGTAGGATTACCGTTGTAAAGCTCTACTGTAGAGGCCAGACCCATCTGTGGCCAAGACACTGTACTTGGAATGCACTGCAATTGAATGCATGCTAATGTGAGATGCATGTATGACGGAAAGCGCTTTTGCGCACCGTCTCTGCATAGAAGCTTAGCTGTTGATCCTGATTAGATGTGTCCAACACTAAGCGCCAGCAAGTGACGTTATTGATCTACATTTAAAGTTATTACAACCAGAGACGTTTGTTCCACATTAAATTACTTAGATTTTGTGCAACGTATTACGTACAATTTAAATGAAAATACAGGTGTGTAATTTTTTATTTGTCAGTGAAACTGTGATTTACTTGTTACTAGAAAACGATAAATTTTTAAATATTTTAGTTTATATAAAACCAGTAACATAACCATTCCGATGTAACTGGTGAATAAATCGGTGGGAATTTGCGCACTATATTCGCACAAAGTTCCACCGTAATTGCTATGGAGTGTGATGTGAGCTCGAAAGCGCTTATTGAGTAGAACGGAAGTTCTAAGAAATATAGAAAGAAACCATCAGATCACACACCAAGATACAATTCACAAGAGCTCACTATACTGAAGTACGTGCTACAAACGCAAGGAGATAAAAATTTGGGTATGTGCTCCACTTCATAGCAAGTAAAACACTTACCAGTTACGCAAATTGAAAAGTGGTAACTGTCCGTAAAAGGACCCAGAGTGGCTCAAATTAATAGTTGCGCTCTCACAAAAATTATTGGTGTACTGTTGTAATAAATACTGTCTATATGAAGTAGAATTCATCTATTTACTTATTGTTTATTAATATAGACCTGTTTCAGCCTTTCTATGAGTAAATTCGGCTTAGTTGTAAGAGACCGAATAGAAGCACGATGTATTTCCAGTGAAAGAAGAGAATTCTGTTTTCCTAGTAAGCCATAACGAGTTTGAAATTTCTGAAGGTTTACTTAACACCACTGGCGATGCACATAATTAAAGTGATACTGTGGTAAGGAGTTCTTCACTGACGATAAGTATTATGCTGATTCCAATAGGTAATTATCATACAAAAGCAGTATGCTGCCATAACATAAAGGCGACTGAAAGGTAAATTACTGGAAAGGTAAGGTACTCTTATTGTTTCTGAAGAACTGCATAATTATTCTGCCCGTCGGTAAAATAACAAGCACGTAAGGATGTGTTAGCATTGTCAGAAGTGAATCAGAAGGAAACTGTAATTAACAGCTCATGTCTATCAGTTTGTTTTAAAAATATTTTTTATTCAATATATTCAAGATAGAGCTAAAGTCATTTCACAAAGTATTACACTTGCTACTTTAATTAATTGTTTGCACTTAGTGTTAGATCATGTGAAGTAGACTACACTGTGACTTAACATTCAGTTCACCGTTCCATGTGACTGAAGTATTAGATCATTATCCTGTTAGTGATTACTGTACGGAGATGCATACAGACTTTTGGTCAGACTTATTCCAATAAAAAGTGAAAATAATGTCATGGGTAATTTTAAATTGTTCATTATTTTTTCTTTGAAGAATGCTCTCAGTTAAGGTACAGTAGATGAAGTACTATAAACGCTACGCTCTACAAACAAGTGTTTACACCGATGAGTAATTCTAAACTACTCTAAATCATAATTTAGGATATTAACACTTTACCCCGCTATACTGGGAGGGCTTAGGCTTTACACGGTTCATAGTTATCGTTTAAATTATATTAAAATAACAGAGCGACACATACTAACTTCATTTTTTTGAATTTCAGTAACCACAGCAAAGAGAATAATGTCTGGCACCAGAATGAATTTTCACGCTAAATGGAGTGCGCGCTGATTTTAAACTTTCTGACAGATTAGAACTCTATATCGAACGGGGACACAAAGCTGGTACCTTCACCTTTCAGAGGGGTGTGCTCACCAACTGGGCTGTCCAGGCACCGCTCAGGAGCCCCGGACTTTCTCAGAGTTTTAATGAGCCAGCAACTTTCAAATCAGCGAATGGATTTAGGGTGAAAATTCGTTTGATTTCCTACCGCCGATTATCTCTGTATCTGAAGCGCACTGGAAAGATCTGCACAACAGTGTGCCTCTGATTAAGAAACAAGCTCGACAGATTCATTTAGGGTAGTTGCTGTTGACGACAGTAACGTCCACTTTATTCTTCACAGATTGAGCTTGTATTCAGTACGACTCGGTTCTTCCCCGGTCTGCATTTCTGACGGCGTTGACTGTACATTAACAGTTATATATTGTGGTATAGTGATGAAGAGCTGGCCGTTATGCACCTCGTGCATGGGTCCACTGAATGCAGTGGGAGAGATGCACAACGACTCTACGCTGGGCTGCTCCCGTAGCGACGGCAACCACATTACGATACTTTAGCATCCGAGGAGTGTCGTATTACTCTGTGTTTTGTGGCCTACTGGCGGATTTTTCACTTCTGTTCAGGTGTTTACATAGACAGAAAACTATTTAGGGTAACGACATACATAAATCGTAATTATATTGTTACTCCGTAAAGAGCCACCGTAGACCACGGGTCATTTATGCAAAAACATTTATAAAATATCACTGAACAGTGTGAGAACAGAGGATCACCTTGTAGATCAGCTCAGAAATGTACACCAATGTCCTAGAGACTTCGGCTAAATCTGCCAGTAGATTTCGGGCCGCCGTTCCTTATTCATCCAGCTACTAAATTACACCGATGGAAAAAAAATTGCAACAGCAAAAAATATTTCATGTAGTGAAATCAAATTTCGAGAATACATTTGTCTAAGGAACTTGTCTAATAGATTAACATTGCAAGATCACAGGTTAATGTAAGCACGAGATAAGCCACTGAAAATGTGAAATGCTGGAACATTAATAACCAGCGTAACCACCAGAATATGTAAACGTGCATACATTGAATTGTACAGGTGCTGGATGTTAGTTTGCGGAATGGAGTTCCATGACTGTTGCACTTGGTCTGGAATTGTCTATTGATGTGCTCGATTGGCGACAGATCTGGTGATCGAGTAGGCCAAGCCAGCACGTGGACCCTCTGTGGGGTATGTTGGGCAAGCATCATACTGTTGGGAAACATCCCCTGAAGAGCTGTTCATGAATGGCAGCACAGTAGGTCGAATCACCAGACTGACAGAGGAATTTGCAGCTAGGGTGCGCGGGACAACCACGAGAGTGCTCCAACTATCATACCAAATCTCATCACATACGAGAACTCGAGGTGTAAGACCAGTGTGTGAAGTAAGCAGACAGCTGGGGTGACGGTCCTAAAACTGACCTCCTTCTTACCAACACACGGCCATCGCTGACACCAAAGTGGAACCATCTCTCATCGGAAAACTCAACAGACCTCCACCCTGCCCTCCAGTGAGCTCTCGCTGCACTGAAGTAGCAAATGGCCGTCTTTTGAGGTGAGTGGAATGCAAGTCTGGGTCGGAGCTGATTCGTAACAGTTAGTTGTGTAAATGTGGTGCCAACTGCTGTTCAGACTGCTGCTGAAAATGCAGTCGATGAAAGCCACATGTCGAGCACGGTGCTCTTCCCTCTTTGTAGTGCCACGCGGCCATCTGGAGACCGGTTTTGTTGTGACCGAACATTCCCGTGACCACAACTGCCAGTAATCATGTACAGTTGTTTACACTTCTGCCAAGTCCTTCTGTAGTATCGCACATGGAACATTCAGCTTCTCGCAGCTCTGTTCCACGACGTCGTTCAAACTGAGTGAAGTGTCGATAATCGCGTCTTTGTCACCTTAAAGGCATTCTTTACTAACACCAGCTCACCAAGTCCAGTCTCAAAGGTAACTAACACTCATGACCGTTACAGCACGTACTTGAAGCAAATATGAATTTGATTCTTTTAGTGGAATTACTAGTGCCACTCTTACGCCAATGATGCAATAGACGTCACCTTCTAACATTCGTTTATGTCGCACAATTTCTCGGTACTGAAAGTTCTCTTCTTTTTTTTTTTCGTTCTTATATGTTGTTGAAGTATACATTTTTGCCATCTTCGTAACTGAAGCGTCACATTTATCATCGGCAGACTCGGTAGAGGAAAGTAAACACCATCACTGGACACTATATGGAACCCAGGTTGCATATCGATCACTGAGTTGCAACCGATGTTCCTGAAATGCTTTTGAATACTGCTCGCAAATAGAGCTATCACGAAAGGTCAATAACAGTTGCCAGGGATGCAGGTATAAATGTTTAGTCTCCGAATGTAGTGGGATAAGGAAGCTCTTGATTTAAATCACTTTGACATAGGACCGTTTGCGATGGTCTGACGGTCAGAGCGCCTCGGCTATTGACGTCGTGTGCCTTCATCAGCGTCCACCGAAAAACGAGTCGCTAGCAGGCGACAAGGTTGGGCGTTGCAGATCATCCGGGAACCTGGGCGAGTGATTTTCTTCTCTGTACAGCCGAGGACTGAAGTTCATTACACTCGTCCCGAAGAAACAGTGCAAGAGGAAATGGGATACTTGAGTGTTGAGGAATGCTGACATTGCGTTTGAAGTTCTCTGAGGCTGTAGATACTGCGATACCTAATATCACAGCATGCACGTCTATTAAAGAGCGACGCACTTCTCTAAAACGGGCAGTCACAGAATTTACAGAAAATGGTGGGCACAAGAAAGGTAGCTGCGAAGAAACATTGTGTAACGAAACAAACTGGTAGATGAAATGAGGAAGTACAAAAACGACAAATATGCAGGAATTCAGGAACAGAGCTTTGTAAGGTTTGAGATCAAATAAGACAGAAAAGATAGCCAACATTTGTCGGAATCTCCGATAACACTGGGTAAACGTTAAAACTCATTCAAAGCCCAACATCGCATAAAATATTTTTTTTTTATTCAAGACAAGCGGTATCAACACTCTTAGCAGTTATTTTCAGGTCTTAACCACTTTCTTCTGATAAAACATGTTCACTTTGCTCTGATCTCATGCACAAGATGTGGAGGTAACAAGACCCGCGGGACCCATCCTCTCGGAAACATACGACCCTACGATTACGGATGTCGGCAATCTGCACCACACAGTCACCTTTGCAGATCGGAGTGGTAACAGTTGATGCGAGTGCGGATTTTCCGTTGCCCTTATTACGAAGCTCTGCGTATCAACATGTCCCCTGGAGATGTAAATAGGCTTCGTCTGTTCACAGAATGTTCCATGGAAATTCGTTTTCACTTCTGCGCGAAAAAGAATTTCCAAAACGAACCATTGTTTTGCTGGCACGTCAGCAGGAAGCAGCTCCTGATTGTCGGTGATTTTGTATGGAGAGCAATGCAGGGTGTTTCGCAGTATTATATGCTTCACGCTCGCAGGCACGTGCAACGTTCGGGCAATTCCCTGTGCCGTACATATTTCAACATCGACGCTCGACCCCTCGTGCAATGTTTTGGCCAGGTCTTTGTCAGATGTCGGATCAACTGTTTTCCTCCCTCTGCCACAATGCACTTCAGAGGAATTCGTCCTTTCGAGATTTGTAACTATTTTCTCCAGACTCTTAGCAGACATCGGACAAGTGCCTTTTCGACACCCTCGCGTATGTGGAACGTCTGGTGGGCTACTGACGCACAGTCAGGATTCCTGAATGGAGTTTTACCAGGATCGCGCGATTCTTCATGGACTCTGACTCAAACTGAGGAATTGCTGCGTGCCGTGCGTATGTTCGTGTGCATGTACTGAAGCTTACAGGGCCACCAGCTGGTCCAATTTTAGTTACATATTTTTGTTTCATGACGTTCCCCCACCCTGTCGTCAATAATATTTTGTTCAAATATGTCGTCATACTGAGTAGGTGTTCTCTTTCTACAGCGTTTTTAAACTGAAACTTAAATTATGAGCATCCTGTACCTCCAAGAATCCATCATTGTACGACACATTGTTCAAGAGATATGACGTTACAAACACTGACATAGTGAAATAAATGACGCATCCTGCATAAAGTTTTAATACGTTTGTTCTTTACTACTAAACATCCCTTCTGTCCAGTCAACTTAAGGAAATCTCTGACACTTCGCAACCTTTTGACAGCTTTCATCTGCGATGTACGAAAGGCTGTAGGAGAAAACAACAGCCGTCTACATGAAGAGGCGTTGCCATAGTGACGTTTAAAAAATCGCATTATGTACATATGTACATTACGCGTATTACTTTGTAAGAAAGCTGCATAATTTCAAAGCTGTTTTCGTAAATACATGGAAATGAAATTTTCGATATTTCGCTACAAACACAATTTATTTTTGTCTATGTTTTTAACAGAAAATTGGTAAAATGAATACTAGACCAACTGTCAGATAGTTTCACTAGAAAATTTCCTTCCAGTATGGATAACTACGAGGGTTATTCGGAAAGTAAGGAACCATCTGTCTCGAAATGGAAAATACAGTGAAAACCTGGTGAAGCTTTGTACAGATGCGTTGGGCACTGTGTCTAGTACGCCCGTCGAACACATCATGTCGCTCTTTTCAGTTCGCCAAGAGGGCCTGGCGAAAGATTTCGCCTGAAGCTATGCAACCCACCTAACTTAACTGTCATGCAGTTCGTTCTACACGACAACTCTCGGCCGCATTCTGCAGGGGCAATGAAGATGCTCCTGCAGGGTTTTCGATGGGAAGTGTTTGATCACCCACAATACAGCCCGTAATTGGTTACCCCTGAGGCTCATCTCTGCTCTAATGAATGGCTGGCTATGAAGACAATATTTTAACACAGACAACGAGCTGCAGTCCATAGTAGAAAATTGACGAAAAGCACTGGTGGCTGTCTTATATAACGAGGGAATTGAAAAGTTGGTACAACGCAACGACAGATGTCTAAGTCTGAGCGCCGATGGTGTAGAGAAGTATCTGGTAGGTGTAGCTAACCGTTACAAATAAAACAGTTTTGATTTTCACTGTGGTTTCCATTTCGCTACCTATCGTTCCTTACTTTCCGAACAGCCCTCGTATTTTATAGCTTCTGCAGAGACTTTGGTCTACCATCGCTAAGTGGATCGAAAGCTTCTATTTGGACAATCGGAGACCAGCCAGGTGTGGTAACAGAGGACAGCAAAATGAAAGCTGACGTCAGAAATTTCGCATTTAATGAATTATTCACGTAGGGGGCGCGTACAATACCATCGTCTAATCGCCACGAAAACTTATGTATGGAGCACATAGAGATAAGTATCCGTGGCTTGGAAAAGCAGCTGAAAACATGTAAAACGCACATCGCCAGGTCCGGGTCGAATCTCAGTTCGGATTCATAGAGAATCATCATTGGCCCTTTAATTACCTTGCATTTATCGCGAATCTCTCACCCAGCGGAAATTCCTAAGCGACGGGATAGAAAAGGAGGTGATTTCCGTACCGTGTATAAAAAGGGTAAAAGAAAGAATCCGCGAAATTCCCGACTTCTTAATGTCGGGATGCTTCATAATTTTTGAGCATCTTCTAAGATAAAATATAATAAATTTCCTTACAAAAGCTTCTGTCCATAAATCACCACGGATTTAGAAAACATGCGAACATATGCAACAGGCATACTCCATGTTCCTACATTTCCGAAAAACGTTTGAAACGATGCTACACTTCTGATTGTTAATAAAAATAGGATCTCATATACAAGAGTGACTCGAAACCTTTTCATGTAATGGAACCAAGTTCGTTTCCTGAACGGCGAGAGCTGAATGGACATAAAGGTATCGTCAAAAGTGACCCAGGGAAGTGTGGTATAGTCGCTATTTCTTTCAATATATTACGTTCGTGCTTAAGTTCCTTGCGGTCTTGTTTTGCATGTTGGTATCCCAATCGCTATGGGTTTATTTATCCATTGTAATTTTTTGTTATTAGTTCACTGTTGCTACTTGAGTCTACATATCGTCATTTTGTGATATGTGGATAGTGAATGGAGCTGCGGACACTAGAAAATGTAGTGCCAAGTATAGAAATGAAAACATCCCTGACACATTCTTCTGATTGAATTCAGTGGAGAGATGACAGCAGCGGACGCAGCCTGAAACATGTGCGCGCGTGTATAGGGATAATTCCATTGGACAGAGCACGACAAGAAAATGATTCTCTCGTTTTAAGCAGGAGCGTTTTGACTACTAAGTCTCCACGTGCAGGAATACATTTAGTGTTTGATGAAGATCGTTTGAAAGCATCAATCCCCAATGATCTACGGCACTGTGCCCTAGAAATGGCAAGTGTGATGAACTGTGATCGTTCCACCATCGAGCGATATTTGCATGCTCTGATAAAGGATCAAAAATCGAGTGTACTAGTAACACATGCTCTAAGCCAAAATCACAAAAATCACAAAATGCCCGTATTTGCATCTCAACTTGCTCGTCATCAATTCGCTCGTGAGCAACACCGACCATTCTTGATCTGTACCGTTACTGGTGACGAGAAATGGTGCCTTGGCGCTTACATAAGGAAAAGGAAGGAATGGTTGGGTCCAAACAAATCAGCAACTCCCCATCCCAACACCTGCGCCCATCCAAGAAATATGTTTTGCATATGGTGAAACAATGACAGTGTGGTACACTACAAATTGCCCCCCGACGTACAATACACTGTTGAAATTAATTGTCGACAGGTCAGACTTCTCAAGAACAATGACCAGAAAGACTGCTCGAAGTGGTGCTACTCCACGACAACACTCGCCCATATGCTGCTAGACTGACAAAAAGCACTATACAGGAGTTGGCTTGGGAAGTCATTCCACACCCACTTTATTCACCTTATCTTCCGTCCTCAGGTTTTCACCTTTTCTGTTCTGTATAGAAGACTTCCGGCGTACGAAGCCACTCCCAATCAGCCGACGGCCTTGTCAAAGATGGCGGTGGAGTGAACAGAGGTTCAGGGCAGTAGGGAGTAGGGAGTAGGATTAGTTATGAATAGGAAGTTAGGGCAGAGAGTGCGTTGCTGTGACCAGTTCAGTGATAGGATTATTCTCAACAGAATTGACTGGAATGGGAAACTGCCCCTACAAGAAGAAGAATCAGCAATGTACAACGGCATGAGGATGCAGAATTGCATTAATGACACATAAATTGTATGCACAAGACATGTGGCCTGTAATTGAAAAAGTGTCATGATGATCTCTTCATTGGCAAGAGATTCTGAGCTAGTCCCTCATTCGGATCTCCGAGAGGGGATTCCCATGGGGAGATGACCATGAGGAAAACGCTGAATAACCAACTAAAAGACAATGAGTCAGGCGATAGAATGACAGAATTTTGAACGTGATAAGGAAGTTATTACATCTGAAAACGAAAATGCTAAAGCTCAATCTAGATACAGTGGGGGGGTCAGTGAAGTGAAATGGAAGGAAGACAAAGATTTTTGGTCAGATGAGTATATGGTAATATCTATAGGAGCAGAAAATGGCGTGACAGGAGTAGGATTAGTTATGAATAGGAAGTTAGGGCAGAGAGTGCGTTGCTGTGACCAGTTCATTGATAGGATTATTCTCAACAGAATTGACTGCAGACCAACATCCACCACGATAGTTCAGTTATGCATCTCGTCGTCACAAGCCGAAGATGAAAAGATGGAGAAAGTTCAGTATGTAAAGAGAGATGAAAATCTAAGTCACGGGTAATTTGAATGCGTTTGTAGGGGAAGGGGTACAAGAAAGCATTACCGGAAATTACGGGATTGGTAGTTGGAATGAGAGACCAGAAAAACTAACTGGGTTCTGCAGTAAATTTCAGCTCGTAGTTGCCAATACTCTCTTCAAGAATCACAAGAGGAGGAGCTGTATATGCCGGGAGATAAGGGACTATTTCAGTTAGATTACATCGTGGTCAGGCAGAGTTTCAGAGGTGAGATACTGGATTCTAAGGTGAATGCTGGAGAATCTCCAAAAAGGGCATTTACGGAAGTTGCAGAGGAAAACACGAACAAAGAATGTAATTGGGAAGAAACTATGGGTAACAGAAGAAATACTTCAGATGACTGATGAAGGTAGGAAGTACAAAATGTCCAGGGAAATTATGGAATACAGAAATACAGGTCACTTTGGAATTAATAAATAGAAAGGACAATGAAGTCAAGGTGAAATGCCAGTTTGAAAAATATGAGGAGGTCGAAAAACAAATTATTGTCTGCGGGACTGACTCAGCATAAGGAAAAGTCAAAACAGCCTCTGGTGAAATTAAAAGCAAGGATGCTAACATTAAGAACGCAATGGGAATTCCACGGTTAAATGCAGAAGTGATAACAGATGGATGGAAAAAGTACACTGAAGGTCTCTATTACAGGGAAGACAGTCTTGATGACGTGATAAAAGAAGAAGCAGGAGTCATTATAAAAGAGATAGTGTATCCAGTATTAGAATCAGAAGTTAAAAGGGCTTTTGAAGTCTTAAGATCGAATAAGGAGCAGGGATAGACCACGCTCAATTGGAATTTCTAAAATCAACGGGGAAATAGCAACAGAACGACCATTCACGTCGAGTCTGGTGATAGGCCATCTTATTTTGGGAAAAACATCATCCACATAATGCCGAAAATTGCAAGGACTGTCAAGTTTGGGAATTATTGCAGTCAGCTTAACAACTCATGCATCCAAGTTGCTGACGAGAATAATGTACAGAAGAATGGAAAAGAGAACTGAGGATGTGTTGGAAGACGGTCAGCTTGGCTCTAGGAAATATTGATATTGTAAGCAAGACACGTTCATAGGTTTTGTCGATCTGGAAAAACCGTTCGACAATGTAAAATGTTTCAAGATGATCGAAATCATGAGAAAAAGAGTATTAAGCTATAGGGGGAGACGGGTAATATACAATATATACAAGAGCCAAGGGGAACAATACGAGTGGAAGACTAAGAACGAAGTGCTCGGATTAAAAAACAGTGTAAGACACGGATGTAGTCTTTCGCCCCTACTGCTCGATCTTTACATGGAAGAAACAATGACGAAAATGAAAGAGGGTTTAAAGAGTGTGATTAAATTTCAACGTTAAAGGATATCAGTGATATCCGGATTATATACATCATAAAATCCTTAAAAAATGAATGCAAATATGCATGAGAAATGTTTAAAATATGCATGAAAAGTTTCTAAATATGCAATATCAAATAATAAAAAAACATGGCAGTTACTGTGTGCATTGTATCTCGAAGTCGTACCTGTGCGTATGAATTACGAGAAAGAGCGCCGACCTCGCGAAAATCGGCATATTTAGAACGCCGATATCATTTTCTGAATACTTTGGGCTAGGAAGCGAGCCTTTCTGGGACTATTTTCTAAGACTTCGCAAAATGGGGACTCATGCGGTGTTTCAAGAATTGTTCCTTCTTTGCTTTTGTTGTCGGTAACAAGCAGGTGCGATGCGAATGAGTCGCAGCGAAACAGTCGAAATGTACAGGACAAACTTCGAGATATATCGCACCGAGAGGGACACGCTCAAAACCCCGTAATATTTTATTTAAAAAACAACATATAATCACGAATATTTTGAACAGCATTAATTTTTAATTAATACTATCGGATCGAAGCAACATTTACGATTTATTACAATTTATATTACATTTTTGTACTTTTGTAAACATAATTGACCAAGTACTTTTCCAAATCTTCGGTAGTAAGATTGTGTCTCCGACTACTCAAAACATTTTTATAAGCAGAAAAGGTCCGTTCTAAATCAATTGAGGTAACTGGTCAGTATCTGAATTTGGGTGCTATGTTGGCACTTATTGTTTCTGGCAAAAGTACCACGGTCCCATTAATAAAACTATAAATTTGGCACAAAGGTTCACAGCCTGGGTTATTATTTAAAATGTTTTCAAACTTTTCTTTGTTTTCTTGGGAATACCTCCGGCAATGAGCAGTTCATTAGCATAATTTTATTCATTAACTGAGTAGATTCATTCACCGCCAAACCATGAGTTTCAGGCTTTTAATACTTGCTGGTATATGGGAAAAATTAGTGCTACTCACAGCAATGTCTTTTTTTAATACCGGAATAATTAAAAGGTTCCTTGCACTAGAAAACTGCCAAAGCGTCTGCACTATCGAAGTCATTTACTACCCCGCTAATGGCCTCGAAATGTTAGTTTTAAAACAAAACAACTTCACCCACATACGCCAACGAGTTACGACTGATTTGAGAGCTAAAGGCACATTTGGTATTTTTTCTTGCTAGGTCTTGATGCGAGCAGGATCCTTTAGAGATACTTTTTTTGTGGATTTACATTCACAAACGTGGAACTTACTTCTTCAGCAAGGCGATGTACTCCATGAGCAAGGCACGTCGCATGATCCAAATTGCGATAAAATACTCGGAGGGCTTTTCCTGCTGTGATCATGTAGGGAGCAGCATCTGAAATAAACACCAACACCCTCTCATCTGCACAAGATTGTGGAAATATTTTTCTAATACACTCATTCACAAATCTGACGATCGTAGAATGATTTACGTTTCCAAGTTCTTCGTAGGCCGCTAAATAGGAAGAAGAAGGCTGTTCATTTAAAGCACCAACAATTATATTTGCAACGTAATGGCCAGAAGTGTCTGTAGTTTCGTCAACTGAAATCCAGATAATGGTGTGCTTGAGTTCATTGAGTATTTCTTACAGAACATTTACGTAAATTGCCGGTATGTAATTTTTATGCAATGTTGATTCAGCTGATATATTTTGATTTAAGCAGTACTTGCGCAGGAAGCCTTTGAGGGTAGGTTTTGTAAGTTTGTGAAGAGAAATATTGCTTGCAGTGAATGCTTCATATAGATGCACGTTAAACTGACTTTCCTGGATTGCCTTGGGACAAATCTATGCTACTGCAACTTGCTGTTGTCAGAGGTTGTTGTATTGGTCCTTTCTTCTGCATTCCTGCGATACGAAGACTTGTCTTGACATGTTGGTCTATCTGAAGCTTCTTTTGTGCGAAACGTTTTCATCGCAAACTCGACAATGTAAACCAATTCCGTCATATTTAAATGTTCCACGATGGTCAGCTATCCACGAAACGACGGCCGGCATGGAGCACAGCACGTTACGAACTACACGTCACAGACTCTTTCAGATGTGTACAAGTAAATAGAAAGCTAAACTGAAACAATGGACGTTCAACTAAAAGCCTGTGCAGTTTAATTTAATTGCCGACGCGTGACGTATGACAGCGGTGGGGATTAACCGAGGGCATGAACGCAGGAGCGTTGGCTCTGTCTGCCTGTTCCTGTTCCTCTTTTGTAATGATTTCGCTAGGCAGTGCCCTTTCGGCTAGCGATTGCACGGAGTTCCAAGTCGCGGTCAACCTGTGAGACATCAAAACTAGATCGAGCAAGAGACAAAACAAGCATCGTCACTATTTTTTAGTTGACATATACAATATCCGGTGAAAGGGAACCAAATATGAAAATGCATTTGCAACATCAAAATGCATATAATGCGGTCTGTACGTATAAAGGTCGTTGATGACATTGTCGTACACAGTGAAAGTGGAGAGGAAATACAGGATCTGTTGAATGGAATCAACAATTTAATTACAGAATATGGATTGAAAGTAGATAGAAGAAAGACGAAAGTAACGAGAACTGGCAGAAATGAGAACAGCGAGAAGCTTAACATCAGGATTGGTGATCATGAAGTAGGTGAAATAATGGAATTCTCTTATCTAGGCAACAAAATAGCCCATGACGAACGAAGGAAGAAGGACATGAAAAGCGGACTAGCACTAGCAAAAACAGTCATTCCTCACCAAAAGAAGTCTACATGTATCAAACACAGGCCTCAATTTGAGGAAGAAATTTCTGAGAATGTGTGTTTGGAGCACAGAATTGTATGGTAATGAAACGGGCACTGCGACAAAACCGGAAAAGAAGACAAGCGAAATATTTTAGACGTAGTGCAACTGAAGAATGTTGAAAAATAGACGGACTGGTAAGGCAAGGAATGAGGAGGTTCTCGGTAGAAACGATGAGGAAAGGAATATATGGAAAAGAATGACAAAAAGAAGGAAAAGGATAGTAGGTCATTTGTTAAGACATCAGGGAATAAGTTCCATTATACTAGTGGGAACTGTAGGGGGTAAAAACTGTAGAGGAGAACAGAGATTGGAATACATCCTGCTAGTAATTGACGACGTAGTTTGCAAGTGCTGCTCTGAGATGATGGACGGGAATTCGAGGCGGGCCGCATCAAATCAGTCAGAAGTCTTATGACTGAAAAAAAATCGGATTTCCTTTCCGGATGTAAATGCGCTCCAAACATGGCTCGAAGAATTCTTTGCCTCAAAACCAGGTGATTTCTACAGGACAGAATCGATAAAATAGCCCAGCGTTGGCAAACTGTCCTATATAATGAAGGAGAGTAAGCTATTGATGACTTAAGTCTCTGTTATGTGTATCGGTTGCGTTTATTAAACTTATGGAAAAATGCCACGAACGTACGCACGTACATGATCTGAAACTCTTTGATGTTGGTGTTTTGTAGGGGAATGTGTCGTGTTTGAGTGTCTGTAGAAAGATATAGGATGACTTGCATAGAATTTCTGTTTGATGTGATGAATAGCAAATTCTTCTTAATGTTGGAAAATCTGCGTTAATGCAAATGGATAGGAAATGCAATCCTGTAATGTTCGAGTACACTGCCAGTGTTGTGCTGCTAGAGACAGTCACATTGGTTTATTATCAAGGCGTAACATTGGAAAGCGATATGAAACTGAACGAGCACATCGTATAGGCAGTGACAGAGAAGGCGAATTAGGAGAGTTGCATGAAAATGTAGCTCATCTGTTAAGGAGACTGTATACTGAACTCTTGCACGAGTTGTACTTCGATACTATGTGCGTGGTGGAGATCTCCATAAGTATAGTTTAAACGAAGGAATCGAAGCTATTCGGATGCTTACGGCTAGATTTGTTGCCCTTTAGGTCCCATCAACATGTTTGTGTTACGGAAGTGCCTCCGTGAACTCAAATGGGGAATCCTGGAGAAACACTGTTGAGAAAGTTTAGAGAACAGGCAATTACAGCAGACTGCAGAACGATTCTGTTGCTACCAAGGTACATCTCACGTAAGAATTGCGAAGACACGATAAGAGTAATCACGGTCCGTACGGAACCATGGAGACAGTTGTTTTCCGTCACTCCACTTGCAAGCAGAAAAGGAAAAGTAAAGAATAGCAGTGGCACAAGGTTAAAAAAAAAATGGCTCTGTGCACTATGGGACTTAACATCTGTGGTCATCAGTCCCCTAGAACTTAGAACTACTTAAACCTAACTAACCTAAAGACATCACACAACACCCAGTCATCACGAGTGGCACAAGGCGCCCTCGTCCAAACACCATGTTAGTCGTTTGTAGCGTGTGTATGAAGATGTAGATCTCGAATCCCTCACTCAGGAGAGCATTATGCTCTGCGAAAGTGTTAGCAATCAAAGTGCCGGTAATTACACGAAAGGTTGATTAACTAGCTGCTTAACGTTCAGTGGCTGAGATCACCATTTCTACATGCGAGGACCACAAGTCGAGAAAACATATGTCGAGAATACCAACATGCACATGAAAATGTGAACCTAACCCACTACAAACTAACCCGCTGGCCAGGTGTCTTAAGCCAGTTTCAACCGAGAATCTCTGTACATCAGGAAACAATACAACAATGTTGGTTTCATAGGTAACGTGTTTTAATTACTAAATTCTTGAGATAGTTCTCGAGAAGCACCGTAAAGCTGTATCGGAAAATATCTAGCGCTAAAACGGACAGAAACAAAAAGCAGTTGCTGCCGCGGAAAAAAGAAGGCGTCAGCCGTGGTTATAAAACTATCTGCTGATGTTCCTCATGCTGGCCTCTTTCCACCTTAGGCTCTGTAACTAGGTTCTCGATAGTCCGTCAAGATAAAAATAAACTATACTTCCTATACAGTATTTACAAAGACAATGTGTTCTTTAGATAAAACAACGTCTGAATCAGCTCTAGTTTGTAGAATATGGACCCAGATGACATATCCCTCAGACATGCTAAGTCTATTATGAAATCTTGAGGTGGAGATTCCTCCTTATGCAAGACACCTTTGCAGTTTTGTTTTCACCCAGACGTTTTCAGCACTTCTTGTGCTATCTTCAGTGGGATTGTTTATTTTCCTTTTCACATGAAGCTGTTGGATATTACGATGGTTCAAATGGCTCTGAGCACTATGGGACTTAACATCTTAGGTCATCAGTCCCCTAGAACTTAGAACGACTTAAACCTAACTAACCTAAGGACATCACACACATCCATGCCCGAGGCAGGATTCGAACCTGCGACCGTAGCAGTCCCGCGGTTCCGGACTGCAGCGCCTAGAACCGCATGACCACCGCGGCCGGCTGGATATTACGGTAGGAGCCTTAGATCTACTGCGAAATCAACAGCTTGTCATAGTTTTTTGATGTTCTGGGGTTTGTTACTTTTTGTGTCCAGATAACACGCTTATTTCCATCGTTTTTATCGTCATACGCCCATAGTACACGATTTCTTGCCAATGCGCAAAGTCAATAACAGTAGACGTATGCGTGTTATCTCGCTCCAAAAAAGTGAAAACTCCACAACATCAAAAAACTATGACAATCTGTACATTCTGTAACAGACCGAGAGGTACTAACGTAAATATCCAATAGTTCCATGTGGGAGTCCGCCTGTTTAACTAGGTGGTTACGTTCTTGCCTCCCATGCAGCAGGCCCGGGTTCGATTCCCGATTAGGGGTTTTCTCTGCTCGTGGACTGGGTGTTGTGTTGTCCTCATCGTCATTTCATCCTCATCACTGACACGCCAGTCGCCCAATGTGGCGTCGAGTGGAGTAAGACTTGCATTCGGCGGCCGAACTTCCCCGGATGGGGTCTCCCGGCCAACAATGCCATACGCTCATTTCATTTCATTTTTCCATGTGAGAAGGAAAATAAACAAACCCATTGAAGATTGCACAAAAAGTTCTGAAACGTATCAGGGTGAAAACAAAACAGCGAAGGTGCCTTGTATAAGGCGGAATTCCTCTCCCGTTTTCTTAGCAAGTACGGAAATAAGAAGAACTGCAACATTCACAAGATGAACAAATCTTCAGTGTTTATCATTACGAAATACACACATGCAGACCTGGAAGTAACCGACGAGAAATAGGTAGAATAAAATTAGAAAACTGTCGAATCACTATGGAGACGATAGGAACTGCAAATGGAATAAGTGCTTAGTATCTTCAGTGTTTATCATTACGAAATACACACATGCAGACCTGGAAGTAACCGACGAGAAATAGGTAGAATAAAATTAGAAAACTGTCGAATCACTATGGAGACGATAGGAACTGCAAATGGAATAGGTGCTTAGTTTTTAGAACAGCAAAAGACAGGGTAAGGTATGACCAATAGTCTAAAATAGAATTAACTGCGCTCTTGCCTCTGTCACAAAGAGAAAACGACTTAATGTGAAGTAGAAGAGAGTGTATCTAATTACGAACAGCTTTCTAGATACATTTCAGACTCTTAGTTAAGTACCTAGTGTTCCCAAGAAAGTCAAACGAGACTTGTGATGAATTAAACCTGTACTTTTCGTGGTACTTAGAGCAGAATCACAGTGAGAACTTAGAGGAAAATATTTATTTTCCATGGTTATCATCACCAGTTTACATCTATTATTAAATGCTATTGCATTTTTCAGACCATTGTCAGGCTGACCCATCTGAGAAATCTGCAGCAAAATATTGTATTTGGTTGTTGGGCTTCCCCACGTGCTATTTACTAATCTTACTTCATCCTGCTACATTTCTAAGCATATCCACTTGCGAAAACCAAAAGTTTTGCTCTTAGAGAAGAAATGAAAATCACAGACATCCAATACAAACAGTCATTCTACATCATTTTTAACAGATATATAGTAAATTACGCTTGATGACACAATTTTACTGATTTTAGTCGAGAGATCAGCCATTTTTACACGTTTAGAAAAACGTTTTTGAACAGGAATGTGGGGCACATAGGGAGACTGTGTTGGGTTGCCACACGGATTGGCTGCCACATATTTGTCGGTCCCTGCTACTTCCTAGCGATCTAAACTCAACCCACAGTACCATTATTGTGTAGCAAATTCTTTTATTTACCCAAAAGCCCGGGCGTGTGTACAAATAACTTGTTGTAAGTTACGTATCCGAAAGAGTGTTGCCGGCCGTTGTGGCCGAGCGGTTCTAGGCGCTTCAGTCTGGAACCTCGCGACCGCTACGGTCGTAGGTTCGAATCCTGCCTCGGGCATGGATGTGTGTGATGTCCTTAGGTAAGTCAGGTTTAGGTAGTTCTAAGTTCTAGGGGACTGATGACCTCAGATGTTAAGTCCCATAGTGCTCAGAGCATTTTTTCGAAAGAGTGCTGATAGGAAAAACATGGACAGAAATAGCTCCCCGCCTCGTGATGACTGGGTGTTGTGTGATGTCCTTAGGTTAGTTAGGTTTAAGTAGTTCAAAGTTCTAGGGCACTGATGACCATAGATGATAAGTCCCATAGTGCTCAGAGCCATTTGAACCATTTGAAATAGCTCCCGGAAAAGAGATGCAGCAAATTAAACTCATTAACCGGTTACAAAAGAACGGGAAGAAATTGTTGAAAATCAAATGAGGGTTTATTTAGAAATGCAACTCAAAATTAAGATGGAAAGTAAAAGCAAGAAAAAGAGGATGATGATCGATTTGGTTAGTTTGTCTCGAAATTTTTTCTAACCACAACGCTCGGAAAAACGCATCCAGTGTAGGGAATGTAACAAATGTACGTCTCGCTCAATAAAGTTTTATGCGTACCAAAATTGGTGTGTGGTCGAAAATTTTGAGGTAAAGCTATGAAATTTTTTTGAAATATCTATTTATGACTTTTCTATACTTAATTCAATTTTAGTTAATAAATATTTTTTTCCGAATTGAATTACACGTTACAACGAGATCCAACGTCTGTGATAAACAGCCGAGAGTATAGGCAATTCGTCGCAAAAATTTACACCGAACGAACTTTCTTTTTCTGGTAAGCCACTAATGACAGAAAGGGAAACCATAAACATCGCTGCTGCGAAAATAAAAAATCATAAATTTTGACAACCTGCACCAACCTCCATTGCTCTGGTTATTGACACAACTGAGTTATCTTATAAGATAAGGGCAAATAACTTCGAAAAAAATGTTAAACTATACTTTTTCTTTTACTCTGTTGTCTTAGTCTAAGTCAGATTCGTTAGACAATTATGTCTATTTGTTCGAAACTGAGCCGCTAGAAAGTTTGCTGTCGTCAGATGTCATCCTATTTATAGCATTATCTTGTCAATACATACAAAGTAAGAAAGCAGACAATCATCTCTGGTTCCGTCGAAACCAAGTACAACGCTGTTCTGCAAATGCTGTATCAAGGGAGAAGACACTTACTGCCGACCGCGTTATTCAGGCATTGTAAGGACAGGACGACGATAACTGAAAGGGTACGGTAACGTGCCATCACAGAACACAATTATAATCATGGTAACTACAGTACCTTTTTTTTAATCGGAACGGGTAGAAATTTGTAGCATCCTAATCGTACGTATCTGATAAAAAATAACTTTTTACTCGAACATACATGTCACAAACTCGAAGTTAAAGATCAAACACATGTACTGATTTTTGGGAATCCTAATGCTGATAGATGTCTATCACAAAGCGTGTACAGTAATTAACATCAGGTATTTGAAATCTATGTCAATTTAAATTGCGGTTCTTGTATCACATAATCGATTAACTAACATCAAAGTCCTCAGGTATACATTAAATACGCCAACACAGCAAATATCGACTTGAACAGGTAGACTGTACATTACGAAATAAACTGGAGTGTGTAGATGTTTACTCGATGACAATGTCAAAATAGACAGGGGCAAATGCGTCATAGCTTTTTCTATGTGCTTTACATTTCTCTTTAATGCAGTTGTATAAATAATGAATATTGCCTAAATATCGCTGGAAATGTTTTTATCTACAATTTGTAATAACTGTAACGTGCTCAACGTAAAAGAAATTATTGGTAGTCGGATTAGCGAAACGCTGTTAGCAGAAACTAATAACGTTCTCAATATCGGTAATACGGTGGAGCACCTCGCTCATATCCCGTTTAGAATGTTGTAATCAAACTTAGCGCTCACGGTTTGTTGAACTGGGGGAAACTTCGGGAGGATATGGGAGGGGGAGGATTTAATTATCAGCAATTCTAGGGTGCGCGCCGCTCATATGCCATGGAAAGTGAAATCATTTATGGCACTCTACATCATCCCTTACTTCGTTTAATTGAACGGCGGAGAAAAGGGTGGGGGTGAGGCGAGGGTTGGAAAGTGAAAATAGCGGACTGCCTCTAGGCTAAAAGTAGTGCACTAACTCATTAAGACTGCTTCACAAAATTGTGATGTCCAGCCATCGCTTTAGTGTCAGAAGGTTTTCAGAACTAGAGTCGAATGTCCGATGCAATTGTACACTATGGTACACAGCTCAGCGTACTTTACTGTTTCATGGTTTTCCGTGCTGACATGACTGTAACTGCTTGTTTTCTAATGGTAGAAGATTGGAATAACGTTAAGTGCTAGTCATTGCTTTCACAACCCTTATTCTCTGATGAATCTGGACTAGGAAACTATTGGCGGGATCTGATTTTAAGCTACAACTATTTCAGATTTAATGACAAAATATATAGCTAACCTGATGGATTCGCAGTCTGTCACCATTTCCGATATATTTACGAACCACCTTGAGCGATGGGCACTCCAGAGTAATTAATCTTAAATCATGAAAATAATTTAGTACCTATGTTGATGATATACTGTTGTTAATAAAAGTATGCATTGGGGTACCACATATATACTAAAATTTTTCATTAACTTACACAATAAAATAACAGTTACTCTAGATTAGAATTAAAGCAACGTTATAACGTTTCAGGGTCTTATATGTTAAAGTACAGTAACAGACACAGCTTTAGTATTCAAAGAAATCGAACACCTACAACTATATGAAACTCCTACGATGAGCATGACAGGGGGTTCATAGCACTGTACCACTTCCTGCACCCACAATACACGGAGTAACTCAAAAGCAACTCGTCGCCAACGTGAGTTGGTAAGGGGTCGGTAGCGACTCACTTCCTGTGTGGCCAACTGGGGCTCCGCAGACAGCGCGACTGCAAAGTGACTCACCAGCACATGGCTTGCAGAGCGTTGCCAACCAGTTGCCAGCGACTCGGCACCTTCGCTGAGATGCGAGCTGAGTTGCGTCGTGTGTTCGAACACAGCTCTGTATTGGTTTTATTTGAAGATAAACGAGTAAGTTGTGAAGCATGAGAAGAGAGCTTTGCACGAGAAGTCGGAAAACATCCAGTGTTATACAACTATAAGCTCCCAAGCTTTGTAAGAGATATTTGACAGAAAACTCTGGGTGTGAAAAGGGTAAAGAACTCAATTCCATGTGTAGTTTACTATAGTTTCCTATTAGTCATCAGTCTACCGCCTGGTTTGGTGCTGCCTGCCACGAATTCGTTTCCTCTGCAAACCTTTTCACGTCAGAGCAGTAATTGCAACCAATGTCCTCAATTATTAGCTGGATGTATCCAATCTCTGCCTGCCACTATAGTTTTTACCCTCTGCAGCTTCCTGTAGTACAGTGGACATTAATCCCAGATCTATTAACAGACGTCCTGCCGTCCTTTCCCTTCTTTATTTTCAGAGAGTTTCGTGCATTCCTTTACTCGCCGATAATGCGTAGCACCTCCTCATTCCTTGCCTTATCAGTCAACCTGATTTTCAACATTAGTCTGCAGCACTACATCTCAAATGCTCTGATTCTCTTTTCTTCCTGTCTGCCCTTCAGTCCATGTTTCACTATCATACACTGCTGTGCTCCAGACCTACATTCTCAGAAATTTCTTCCTCTAATTAAGTCCTATGTTTGTTATTAGAGGACTAAATGGTGTTGACATGCGAACGATTTAACGAGCACAAATCAATAACACATTTTCGTGTACCGGTATAAAAATCTGAAGGTTTCAAAATAAAATTTACAGTGCGTTATGGTAGAAGAAATCAACTGTGCCAAATGATTGAAGTACTTTTCAGTCATTCTACGAGGGTTTTTCGAAAAGTAAGGAACGATCGGTCACGAAATGGAAAATACAGTGAAAACCCGGTGAAGCGTTGCACAGATGCGTTGGTCACTGTGTCTAGTACGCCCGTCGATCGCATCATGAGCTCACAGTGAAAACGTAAAGTTGGCTGGAAATTGGTGTCTCCCGCCAAGTAAGAGGGCCTGGCGAAAGATTTCGCCTGAAGCTATGCAATTCACATAACACAACTGCCATGCGGTTCGTTCTACTCGACAACTGTCGGCTGCACTCTGCAGGGGCAATGAAGATGCTGCTGCAGGGTTTTCGATGGGAGGTGTTTGATCATCCTCAATACAGCCCGTAAATGGCTACTCATGAGGTTCATCTCTGCTCAAATGAGACGCTTTCTATGAAAACAATATTTTGACACTGACAACGAGCTGCAGCCCAGAGTAGAAAACTGTCGACAAGCACTGACGGCTGTCTTCTATAACGAGGAAACTGAAAGGTTGGTACAACGCTGCAACAGATGTCTGAGCGGCGACTGTGTAGAGAAGTAGCTGGAAGGTGTAGCTAACCGTTGCAAATAAAACAGTTTTCATTTTCACTGTGGTTTCCATTTCGCGACCTATCGTTCCTTACTTTCCGAATAGCCCTCCTATAAAAAGCTATGAATTTCGAATCTGCCTGTTACAACTCCTTAGCTGCTACACACAGCCTGCAGTTTATATTTATTTCGGTCTTCAGATGAATGCAGGATTTTCTTTATTTCCGTATTCGTGTGTAATGAAAATGGAGAACCGTACCTTACTCTGTGCTTGAATGTGTGCTCAAATGCCGAGTATACAAAAGATGCTTGGTTGCGACAAGGAATTTTCCCCCTCCTCGGCGCTCGCACGCGGAAACCGCAGTTTCTTGTTTTTGAATTACCAACTAGTTGGCATCCAGTTGTCGATATAGATCGCCTGCCTGTTTCGTTCGTTTTCAGTCGCTCCGTGTGCAGTCGGGCTTAAGGCTTCTTCCCGTTTAAGTCGCACATGGTATGCGGGAAAAATGACTGCTTAAATCTCTCTGTGCTTCCTGTGATTAGCCTAATTCTGCCTTCATGATTCCCACAGGAGCGATGCGTACGGGACAGATGCGTGTCTACAGAATTTTCATTTCATGCCAGTCCTGAAACGCTGATAGTAGGATTTTCGGGGTTATTTTCTGTCCGTCTTCAAGTGTCTTCCCGTTCAGTTGCTCAACATTTCCATGATCTGTCAGCTTTGTGCTTCGCTGATTGCCTGCACGTTCCCAGTATTCTGTCAGTTAACGAAAATCTGCTATCTGCCTTACCTACGGCTGATCCTGTGTGGTTATGTCATTTCATTTCCCTAGAAACTGCTACACCCAAACGCTGGTACTAAGTGCAAAATTGTGCATTTTTTAACATTCAAAGAAATTAGCCAATATTTTGACTACTTTACAATTTTATGAAGTTGTGATTGAATGTTTCTGCATCTTTTTTCAGACAGTACTACATTATAAGTAAATGCAACACCTGGTAAAAACCTGAGGTTACCGTTAATATTGACTGTCAGGTCGTTAATATACAACACGAATACCTAGGATCCCAACACAAACTCTTTCCTGGGGCACACTGTGGTGTCACCGCCAGACACCACACTTGCTAGGTGGTAGATTAAATCGGCCGCGGTCCATTTAGTACATGTCGGACCCGCGTGTCCCCACTGTGTGATCGCAGACCTAGCACCACCACAAGGCAGGTCTCGTGATACGAACAAGCACTCGCCCCAGTTGTACGGACGACCTAGCTAGCGACTAGATGTACGAAGCCTTTCTCTCTCATTAGCCGAGAGACAGAATAGCCTTCAGCTAAGTTAGTGGCTACCAACTAGCAAGGCGCCATTAGCCTTACAGTGATTGTAATGAAAGTCTCCTGTGTATAGTCAAGAGCGATGTACCACAATGATTGATTAAAGATAAGTATTAATCCAGCTACGTACTTTTCTTCATAGCATTAATTACGTAGCCTGTTCCAGTACTTCACGCCCGTCTGCGTTAGTCTAGCGTGCATTTTCAGCCACCTCGATCTACAAGGTGTTGGCCCAGCTGCCGACACATCACACACCTTCTTGTCTAAATCCAAGATATCATGTTCCGTCCTGTGTACTAAGAGATCCTCACAAATTTGGTTGATACGCATGTGATTGGACTACTGTTAGGAAATATTGGTGTGGCATTGAAACAACTGCTATTTAGAAATCACGAAATCATCTGCCTGAATGCCTTGATCCGTGGCTTTCAGTATATGTAAGAAAAGGTCAAGTTGGGTTCATCAATACCGATCGCTCTGGAAACCATGCTGGTTATCATGGATGAAGTCATTCTGTTCCAGATATCTCATTACGTTTTACAAGAGGAAGCCGCCAATTGTGAAATTCAGATTCGATTCATACTGCGCATAATAAAAGCTCATTGGCAGAGGTGTAATGTGACAAAGCACCAAGATGCACTTCTCAGACGTTGTCGAGAAAATCAACAGTTAAAAGAAACCGTTGCGGTGAAATACTCTCTACCATTAATGATTTTCTACAGCGTCGTGGCGCAGCGGTAAGCGCTCGGCTTCGTAATCCGAAGGTTGTCGGATCGAATCTCACGCCATACATTTTTTTTATTACTTCTTTTTTTGTAATTCAAATGTAGATACACACACACACACAGATATATATTCATGTATATAATTCCCTGCAATCAGTTGCAACAATTATGCATATAAAAAGTTGTTGAAAGTCGTTTGTCGTGGAAAAACTGGCGACTTCGAACATCATTATGTTTTCCGCAAACAAATTTGTATTTCACAAATGTTATTAATTGTCTTCATAATGTTTACCACGTATAGTTAACGGAAGTCGTAGAAACGATACTCCGAAACGAATACGAATAGTGTAAGTCAAACGTTCGAATTAGAATAGAGACCCCACGAACACAGATTTGCTGTGGCAGGTATGAAATATAAACTCCGTTACTCGCTCGTTAGACTTGAAGGATAGATGTCGAATGGGCCAAAACGAGCCGCTGCATAACAGCGTTGTTGCCTGCTAACTTCGAAAGAAGGTAGATGCGGTCCCTAGCGCAACTTATAACATCGTCGAAAATCAGTGCGTACGTGAGAGCTTTGGTACACCCTGTTAAAAAAACGGAAAAATGAGGGCGATACAACTCGAGAGCGATCCGGGCCCTTGGCATGAACGTGATGTGATCGAAGAAGATTCTATACACAGTGAAGTGGCGAAACAACAATTGAAAGATGCGTTGGTGTATTTTGAAAGCCTCCTTCGTAACAGTAATCGCATCGCAGCAGAACCGTCATCATCAATCAACGAAGAAGCCATGGTAATTGGGGAAGAAATATTCCAGAATACGCTGCAAATGTTCGCCGAAAAATCCCTCGTTCATGATGAGGAACTGATAGACATTAATGAAATCGACGATAATAATGCTTACGAAGACGTTGAAACGAGTCCCATTGCCAACGAATCATCAGACGAATACGAGCCGGACGAAAAGGAAAAAAAAGGGTACGACTATATTTCTCTGGATTACAAAATTAGAGCTTTCAATCTAACCAAAGAACATCCAGGCTGGAGTCTCAAAACTCTACAAAAAAAAAAGGGGTGCTCTCGTTTGACAAATATGGGCTATTTATCCAGATGGGATGAGCAAATCAAACGTGGCGGTAGCAAATTTGATATATATTGTACCATCGATTCATGGGTGCATGATCGCTTCGTAGAAGCTCGACAAAACTTCCAGAAAGTTACTACCAGAAACCTGCAGCGGTGGGCCTTGGGCGCTGCAAGTCAGTTCCCAGATCTCAACTTCAAAGCTTCAAAAACATGGGTCACCGCGTTTAAAAAGAAGCATGGGATTCGGCAACGGAAAACCACAAAATTTGTTTCCCGGAGAGAGACGGCTACCCAAGACGAAATTTTGGCCGCAGCGGACACATTTCGGATCCAGACGCGAACGTTGATAACTAACTTTGACAAAGATTTCATAATTAATACTGATCAAACAGGTACGTAAACAGCTGTTCACAAATATCATATGACATGATGATAGAATATGATAATCTGATACATGATAGACAACACAGATTTCGTATATTTCTTATACAAACGATATTTTTATATTTTGTTTGTCAGGGTACCAGTACCAGTCCACGTTCAACAGAACTCTCGCCGAAAAAGGGTCAAAGGCTGTCCTGGTAAACCGACACGACATGAACAAGGTGACGCATTCGTATGCGGCACAATATTCAATCACGATGTCTGGACGAGTCTTGCCTCTTGTTTTCGTATGCCGCCAAGAGTCCAGAGGTACGTTTGGACCCAGAGTACAGAAGACAGTCGACGAGTACGCCAAGTACGTTGTTATTACATCCTCCAAATCCGGTAAACAAACAATGGGTTTGTTCATGGACTTCTTGCGTAATGCTTTGCAACCATACGTAGAAAAGAAAGAATTTCTCCTTCTGATCGACTCTTGGGGTGGGCAAACGAACCCGACGTTATACGATGAGATGTTCCAGGACGACAAGAAGTTACAAACGTGCACTATAAATGTCATTCCTCCAAAGAGCACTCCTCTCGTCCAACCGTGTGACGTGTATTTTTACCAGCAGGAAAGAAATTTGATCTAGCGCCTTCAAAATTGTGCTTTTTTAATCGAGCGAAACCGTGACCTCAACTCCAGAGACGATTGTATAAAAATCCAATCCATCGTCTACCAACAATTGTCTTCTCCGATTTTTGCCGATGTGATACGATACGCATGGTATGCATCGAACCTGACGAACGATAGAACAATTTTTCAGAATTTCAATCAGGTGTGTTTCCAACAGATAGTTTAAAAAACAATTGTTCTTGTATACATGCATCGTTTATCAGATGTGCTCGATGTCGTGCTCTTCTCTGCTTTCCATGTTTCAATGATAACTATCACTCTGGTTCGTGCGATACACCTGCTACTTCTGGTCACTAATTGTTGATTAAGTGCGAGTGTATAACGAACTTTTCAATAAATTGTATCCACTTGAATATTATTTGTGATACTGTGTTTTATTTCAAGTATTATTTTTCCACGACAAACGATTGATTGGCGGGAATTATATATATATATATATTTGTGTGTGTGTGTGTACATTTGAATTACAACAAACAAATAATAAAAAAAGTTGCATGGCGCGAGATTCGATCCGGCAACTTTCGGATTATGAAGCCGAGCGCTTACCGCTGCGCCATGACGCTGAGGAGATGTATTAATCGTAGAGAGTATTTCACCGCAACGGTTTCTTTTAACTGTCGATTTTCTCGACAACGGCTGAGAAGTGCATCTTGGTGCTTTGCCACATTACACCTCTGGCCATGAGCTTTTATTATGCGCAGTATGAATCGAAATTGAATTTCACAATTGGCGGCCTCCCCTTGTTAGCTCAGAATATGTTCTAAGATTATGCGACGGATAGTCGATAATGAGATGGTACTGTAGTTTTGTGGGCCACTTCTGGTACTTTTCTTGCCAGTCAGCTCTGAAAATGTTCTAAGATCCTAAGATCCTACGACATCTCAGACAGAATATGTTCTAAGATTTTACGCCACGCGGAGTGGTCGTGCGGTTTGAGGCGCCATGTCACGGATTGCGCGGCCCCTCCCGCCGGAGGTTCGAGTGTCCTTCGGTTCTAGGCGCTTCAGTCCGGAACCGCACTGCTGCTACGGTCGCAGGTTCGAATCTTGCCTCAGGCATGGATGTCTGTGATGTTCTCAGGTTAGTGAGGTTTAAGTAGTTCTAACAAGGGAACCTCCCCATCGCACCCCCCTCAGATTTAGTTATAAGTTGGCACAGTGGATAGGCCTTGGAAAACTGAACACAGATCAATTGAGAAAACAGGAAGAAGTTGTGTGGAACTGTGAAAAAATAAGCAAAATTTACAAACTGAGTAGTCCATGGGAAGATATTCAACATCAAGGACACTGCGAACGCAGGAGCGCTGTGGTGTCGTGGTAACGTGAGCAGCTGCGGAACGAGAGGTCCTTGGTTCAAATCTACTATCGAGTGAAAAGTTTAATTTTTTATTTTCAGTTTATGTGATAAACTCTTATGTTTTCATCACTTTTTTGGGAGTGATTATCACATCCACAAGAAAACCTAAATCGGGCAAGGTAGAAGAATCTTTTTACCCATTCGCCAAGTGTACAAGTTAGGTGGGTCGACAACATATGCCTGTCATGTGACGCACATGCCGTCACCAGTGTCGTATAGAATATATCAGACATGTTTTCCTGTGGAAGAATCGGTTGACTTATGACCTTGCGATCAAATGTTTTCGGTTCGCATTGGAGAGGCACGTCCTTTCGTCTACTAATCGCACGGTTTTGCGAAGCGGTCGCAAAACACAGACACTAAACTTATTACAGTGAACAGAGTCGGCAATGAACGAACGGACAGATAATAACTATGCAAAAATAAAGAAAGTAAAATTTTCACGCGAGGGAAGACTTGAACCAAAGACCTCTTGCTCTGCAGCTGCTCACGCTACCACGTGACCACGGCGCTCCTGAGCGGACATTGTCATGATGTTGCATATGTGGCCCATGGACTACTCAGTTTGTATATTTTGCTTATTTTTTCACAGTTCCACATAACTTCTTCGTGTTTTCTCAATTGATTCGTGTTCAGTTTATCAAGGCCTATCCACTGTGCCAACTTATAACTAAATCCGAGGGGGGTGCGATCGGGAGGTTCCCTTGTAAGTATAGGGGACTGATGATCTCTGATGTTAAGTCCCATAGTGCTTAGAGCCATTTGAACATCCCTCAGGCATGGGTGTGTGTGCTGTTCATAGCATAAGTTAGTTTAAGTAGTGTGTAAGTGTAGCGACCGATGACCTCAGCAGTTCGGTCCCCTTTTTTTTTTTTTTTTTTTTAACGAGGTGGGGGAGGGCGGGGAAGGCAGAGCGATCAGGGGTCGTAACCCGAGGCCTGGTCGCAGTGTCCCCCTCGTCCGTCAAGGAATCAGGAATGGGAAGGGGAAATCTTTTGTGGGAATTATTATTTATTTATTTGTTTTTATTTACTGTTTTTAATACATTCTTAATGTGGTTTTACTTTATACCACAACAAAAATAAATGTATCTAGCACCGCATCGTGCTCTGAGAAAAAGAAAACAATATCTCGGCACGTTCCTACACCGAGGTAATGTATATGGGGAAAACAAAAAAAAAATGTGCTTCATACAGGATGCAGAAGGGTGTGTCGCTACTCTCCTTACGCTTCATCATCCAGGTACGTCTTCACGTATATCATGTTGTTCCACCGAGAATCGAACTTAGTCTTGTCAGCTCACTCAATGGGTATCTTCTCCTACCTGTTGATGATCCAGCTGCGTGGAGGGTCGCGTAGGGCACTCCCTAAGTAATTAGAAAAATACTGTCTGTATTTTGGGTTCCGTACGATCTTGCAATGACGTTCTTGTAGTTAGTTCCAAAAGTCTAATACATCTGTAGGTCCATCGTGAAATAAGTAGTGTACCGCATGCGCACGGATCCACGTGACAGCGTTGGTCTTGGCGCGCGGGAAATACTGTTGATCCGGAAATAGTAGAAACCGAGGTGTAATGTGTTCCGGAGCCACTCGTAGAAAATACGACAAAATTTGTCGCACCAAGCGCCATACGTCTTCTGCCGCGCCACATGTGAGACGGTGTTCGTCCGTGTCTGGTATCCCGCAGTCAACGCAGAGGCGATTCCGCCATGTTTATCTTGTGCAGGCGTGATCGGGTGATCTGTTTACCATTGACTGTGATGTACCATGTGGATCGGACGGCTGTGTCCAGTGGAATCGCGTGAATCGTCTTCCACACCACCTTCCAATTAACCTGAGGGCTTTTGGTCTCCACGATGTTTGGTGGGCGCCTCTGCTGTAGGACATGATATATATCCCGCGCCGACGCCTGTTTCGTCGGTGGTACTGCGATACGGACATAGCTGTGTTCAATGTAAAAGTTCTCGAAGTAGTAGAAGTGTGAGGGTATGTCTTGCGTCGTCAGTGGGGGCATAATGGAGGGCGGAGCTAAGGACTCCAACAGCAAACCTGTCAAACTTTCCGGGTGGTGGCGCCACAGCTTGATGTGTGAGCTGACATACAGGGCCACAGCTCTGTCGTGGACATGGACTAGACCAAGACCTCCCCTTTCTGGGGGAAGGGTCAGTGACTCATAACTGACTTTGAAGAGCATGCCTGTACTGACGTAGGCTCCAAATGCCGCTAATAGACGTCAAGCCATCAGTAACGGTATTGGGAGATCACACGCTATGTGTGGAAGGCGCGATGCGAGGTAAACATTGACGAAGTGTGTCCTTTGGAGAATGTCGAGGGTCCGCAGACGAAGGTTGAAGATCTGGACCCGAATTTGTTGTAATAAGCGGCGGTAGTTAAGAGCCGCGGTGCGCCGTATGTCGTCGTGAAACTCTGTTCCGAGACATTTGATAGTGCCACGAAACTGTAGGGGTTCGACACACGCTGCGGTCAACCCGTCTCCTATGGCCATGGCGACCGATTTGGCGACGTTGAGACAGCTGCCGGAAGCCACACCGTACGTGGTAATCCATTCTAGTGCTCTGTTGACATCGTCGCGATTGCGGAACACGAGAACCAGGTCGTCTGCATATGCTGTACAGCGAAATGTGACGTCACGTAGGGTAAGACCGGTGAGGCGTTGATGGAGACCACAGAGGAGCGGTTCCAGTGCCAGAGCATATAGAAACGTCGACAAGGGGCAGCCTTGGCGCACGGAGCGGAAAATCGGGAGGGACTGCGAGAGACGCCCGTTAACGAGCACTTTGGAAGTCGCCCCTCGGAGTAGGCGCATCACGACGTCTGTGAATTGCTGTGGGTACTGCATGTGCTGGAGAACGGCCGTTAGGTACGCGTGAGCCACTCGATCAAAAGCTTGGCTAAAATCTAGTGATGCCAGCGCTCCCGGGATGCGGCGTGCCCTGGCTAGGGCTGTTAAGTCACGGTATCGACACAGTGCTGTGTGGATGTTGTTGATACCCCCTAGGGAAGTCTGATCTGGCGAGATGACGTAAGGTAGGGTCGGTCGTAGACGGTTTGCTAATAGTCTGGTGAATATCTTCATGTCGCAGTTGACGAGTGTTAGCGGGCGGTAATCTTGTATTCGAGCCCCACCTTTAGGCTTGTGAACCGGTATAATTATTCCTTCTACGAAGGTCGCAGGGAGCGGCACCGCGGGGGGACATAAGCTCCCGACAGATGTCTGTTAACTTGGGAGCCAGTAAATACTGGAAAGTTCTATAAAACTCCACAGGGAGCCCGTCGGGGCCAGGAGACTTATTCGCCGCTCCTTTACCGATGGCGTCGATAACTTCGTCTTCCGTAATGTCGTTCAATAATTCAGTTTGTAAATCCTGTGGGACAATGCCGTAAACCAGTTGTGAGACTGCTGTCACCGTCGTCGGGTCGGAACATTGAGCAGAATAAAGTCGTGCGTAATGGTAGAAGAAGGCTGCAGCAATATCGCGTTGTGTGGTGTGATGATGACCGTCCTCAGTGGTGATGGCATGTATCAGCGCCCGTCTTCTCAGTGTACGTTCTCGGATGACGAGGTACATGGTGGGTCGTTCCGTTGCGAGTCTGTCTTGTGTCCGCGCTCGGACGATCGTCCCTTCGAGGTGTCGGCGCATATGGGCTACGATCTGTGCTTTCACACGCTGAACTGTCAGCTGTCGTTCCGGTGTGGGTGGCAAGGAGGCGCATTCGCGAAGGACGGTGAAATAAAAATCAAGGGTCTGCCGCCTCCAAGCAGCAGTCTCACGACCATACGTAATAAAGGTTCGCCGTAGGGCCGGCTTGGCGCAGGTTAACCACCAAGTAATCGACGTAGGATACGTTGGGAGGCGGCGGACGCACAAACTCCACGTGTCTTCGATGGCGCGTCGACAATCCGGAGAAGCGAGATGAGCAAGGTTTAATTTCCAGGGATGTCGGCTGCGCCACATCCGTTGGCGACGAAGGGTGACGGCACATATATAGGCCTCGTGATCAGAAAAGGCTACTGGCCACACCTCCGCGTCACTCACCGTTGCCGCGAGAGAACGGGAGACGTAAATCCTATCGATGCGACTAGACGAGTGACTCGTGAAATGGGTGTATCCCGGTCTATTTCCTCGGAAATGTTCCCATGTATCTACTAGCTGGAGATCGCCGATGAGTGTCCCAAGTTCGGGGCACGGTGAATGGCGTGGCAGCTGATCTTTAGGTGTTTGGGTCCAATTGAAATCGCCCCCTAATATCAAGTCATCGTGCTTGCCCTGAAAAAGCGGTGCTATTCCTTCTGCGAAGAAGAGCGATCGGTCACGACGGCGATTCGTTCCGGAAGGGGCGTACACATTGATAAACCGGACGCCTTGCACCGTTACGGCCATTCCTCTAGCGTCGGGGAGATATCGGACTTCGTCCGCCTCGAGGCCCTGTCTGAGGAGAATGGCGACTCCACTGTTAGTTGGCGAGGCGTGGGACACATGAGCCGTATAACCATACATACCCGGGAAATCTTCGACGAACACTTCTTGGAGAAAGACAATGTCAACGTCTGCTGCATTGAGCATGTCTTGGAGCAGCGACAACTTCGTACGTGTCCGAATGGTGTTAATGTTGATGGTCGTTAAGCGATAGGTTTGTAGATCGTCTCCTGAGGTGGGGGCTGCCGTCAGGGTCGCCGTAAAAGGTGGGGCCTGTGTTCTGCTGGCCGCGTCCGCGCCGTCATCTGTTGCTACTCGGGAGGGGTCGAGGTGTGGGAGGAGAGACCCCTCTCCTCATCCACCACAGCGGCCGTAGAATCGTCTTCAATGTCATCCGCCCAAGGTCCGTAAGTTAACGGTGGCTGCGGTAGAACACTTGTGGGCTGAGTGACTAAGGGTGAATCCGCAGTTGTTTCCGGTTGTGTACCAACGGCGGGCGCTGTGCTGGCCATCCGTTTGTCCGAGGGAGCGGAATCGGGTTTGTCAAAATCAGACAAAGTGACAGGTGAGGGCGATCTCGTGTCATTCATTCTCCTCGTCGTTTCGTCGGCCGTCCGGTCGTCAACTGGAGAAGACGTCCGCTGGAGGCAATCGTCTGAGGGTGTGCGACGTCGCTTTTTATGTTTTCTCGGTGACCTTTGTTTGCGGACGTGGGTTTCTGTGTCCGAAAGAGTTTGTGGTTCCCGTATAGCATCCCCCTCAGGGAGAAAGACAGAGGTCGGTACAACCCTAGCGTCGAGTTCCATTCTCTCGTCCGAATCTTCATGTGGAGTCGATGGGCAGCGTTCTTCAACCCCTGCAGACACGGTAATGGTGTTGGTCAATCCAGGACCGGCGACAGGTGCACATTCTAACGCTTCCTGTCTTCCGGGGAGGTTGTCGTCTGTCATGACGGTCGATCGTGTCACCTCTGCGTAATTGAGGGGGATGGCCGTGAGCGTAGGATGTGTTGTCGTGTCATGCAATGGAAGTTGAGTAACCCGACGTTGAATACACGCCGAGCGCACATGACCCTCCTGGCCGCAACCAGAACAAGTACGAGGTTGGCCGTCGTACATTATTATTGCTCGACAGCCACCTATGACTAAGTAGGACGGCACATGTTTCTTTAATTCAATTTTCACTTGTCGGACGCCGTTGAGGACTTGGTACGTCTCGAAGGTGTTCCATTTTTCGGCCACGTGGCTAATTACCGTACCATAAGGGCGGAAAGCTGAGGTAACGACGTCCGGTGGTATTTCAAAACGGAGTTCGAAGACTCTTAGTGTGCGTAATCCTAGTCCAGCATGGTCAACAGTAACCTCTCCGATGTGACCATCGGAGTGTTTGAACTTGAGAGTGTTCGCGCATCTGTTCACAACTGCGTGACATAACTCGTCATCGACCATCTTGACGTAAACGACGCTGCTTGTGATGGATAGGTGAATACCGATGATGTGCTGTGTTGGTATTTGAACTTCGTCACGGATGAATCGTTCGACTCCAAAGGCTCGTGGTCGTGCGTAGTCGGGCTGGAAGCTGATCTTGATGGTAGCTTTTCTGTACGAATGAGCCATGGCGACGCAGTGTTAACGGACGCAAGTATTAGCTGCGGAGAGGAAGTAAACAAACTACGCGCGCTCGCGACTCTGCGGACGGGACGTAAACAAGACGTCCTCGCCGCTCACCGGCCGAAAGCAGACTGTCCCTTAGGAATTCACATACATTTGAACATTTTTTTAACAATATTTTACGACAATGAGATAGTACTGTAGTTTTATGGGCCACTCCAGGTATTCTTCTTGCCATTTGGTGTGAGATGTCCTTTTTCTTCAGTTATTGGGTACAGCCTTTGGGTAAAAGGAGTACACAGGCGCAATGAAATGAAAAGAAGTCACATGGAACAGAAATAAGGAAGCAGTTTATTATTTCAAAATAATCGCCGTAACTGTCAATACATTCATCTCGCTGTGAGACAAGACGGAGATTCCCTTCATGTTTGCGGTTGCCTATGCAATCATGTTTGTATCGAGGCGCCCACCTTTTCTTACGAAGAAAATAGACAGCCAGAAATGTCTTTCTTCAGTCCAAAAATATGTAAATCGCATGAGGAGGTATCGACCATGTGTAGGAGGACGCGTAAGGCCCTCACCTGTTGTCAAGATTATTTCGAGTGCGCTGCAGAAACTTCTCTGGCAAACCCTTACGCATCCTCCACACACTAAATGTATCCGCAATTGCGAATATGGACAACCATCAGCTGTTGAACAGAGTGAGGATAATTAAAATTTGTACCGGACCGTGACTCGAACCCGGACATCCTGCTTATCCCGAACAGTCGTCTTACCATTGGCCTTGTCGTGCACGACCCACGATACGACCCGAACTTCCGCATCTCATAAACCACGTGTCTACAATCTATACTCGCACTGCCATTATGAATATCTCACAAAGGGAGGCCGCCAATTGTGAAAGTCAGATTCGATTCATACTGCGCATAATAAAAGCTCATAGCCAGAGGTGTAATGTGGCAAAGCACCAAGATGCACTTCTCAGCCGTTGTCGAGAAAAGCGACAGTTAAAAGAAACCGTTGTCGTGAAATACTCTCCACGATTAGTAACTTTCTACAGCGTTGTGGCGCAGCGGTAAGCGCTCGGGTTCGTAATCTGAAGGTCGCCGGATCGAATCTCACGCTATGTAATTTTTTTTTATTATTAGTTTTTTGTAATTCAATATATATATATATATATATATATATATATATATATATATATATATATATATATATATATATATACTATTAACGAATTGTTTATGCATGTTGGTGAAGGCGGATCGCTCTCCAATTGTACCGCCTCCATTTTTCCCTTTTTTTAACAGGGTGTACCAAATGTGAATCTTCAGGTTTTCGCTGCGCAAAGACTGCTCCATTAAATTTCGGGAATGCAGCCGCATAAATACTGCTTCTTCTTATATATAAGCAGAATTTATGCGGCTGCATTCCCGAAATTTAATGGAGCAGGGTGTACCAAAGCTCTCCTGTCCGCACTGATTTTTGACGATGTTATAAGTTGCGCTAGGGACCGCATCTACCTTCTTTCGAAGTTAGCACGCAACTACGCTGTTATGTGGCGGCTCGTTTCGGCCCATTCAACATCTGTCCTTCAAGTGTAACGAGCGAGTAACGGAGTTTATATTGCTTCCCTGCCACAGCAAATTTGTGTTCGTGAGGTCTCTACTCTAATTCGAGCGTTTGACTTACGCTATACGTATTCGTTTCGGAATATCGTTTCTACGTCTTCCGTTAACTATACGTGGATAACATTATGAAGATAATTAATAACATTTGTGAAATAAAACTTTGTTTGCGGAAAACATAATGATGTTCGAAGTCGCCAGTTATTCCACGACAAACGACTTTCAACAACTTATTATATGCATAATTGTTGCAACTGATTGCCGGGAATTATATATATATATATATATATATATATATATATATATATATATATATATATATTTGAATTACAAAAACAAATACTAATAAAAAAATGTCGCATGGCGCGAGAGTCGATCCGGCGACCTTCCGATTACGAACCCGAGCGCTTACCGCTGCGCCACGACGCGGTAGAACGTGGTTAATCGTAGAGAGTATTTCAACGGAAGGGTTTCTTTTAACTGTCGATTTTCTCGACAACGGCTGAGAAGTGGATCTTGGTGCTTTGCCACATTACACCTCTGGCCATGAGCTTTTATTATTTATCGAATCTGAATTTCACAATTGGCGGCCTCCCCTTGTCAGTACAGGAGAGACATTTCACTTGAAAGCCGCTTGCCCAGTGTCGACGGATAAATACGATATTTCAGTGTCGATGTTATTCCAAATTAAGTTGCGAAGTTCCTTTGGACATTCATGCATGCATCGTGGGCACTGGGAAAGCGACTTTCAAATGAAATGTCTCTCCTGTAGAGGAATATACATGATGGATGTACGAGTACAGGTTTTAGCCACATTGTTGACGACATATGTACGTAAATTTGGGTCTGGCTACGAGTCTTGCTCGAACAGCAAAATGGTGAGGCGACGGCTCTCGATGAGCGTGCAATCCGAGTTCCAGTCTTGGCCCGGCACAAGTTTTCATTGTCGTCATTCCACTCCACAGCTGATGGTTGTCCATGTTCGCAGTATCAATGGGTTCCGTATGTTTCACAACGGCTGAAGAGCTGCAGTGCGTGTTCCTGTGGACATGCATGCATGTCCAAACGAACTTTGCATCGTAAATCGGAATAACACAGTCACTAAAATGTCGTGTCCCCTATACAGTCCCGATTTCCATACTTTTGGAGCCCATACGAAAGACGGTTGCAGTTGTCGATTTGCTTCGGACGAAATGGTGCACATCTGGCTGTAATCATGGTTCTGTAGAAAACCACTAACATACTGTCATTAAGGCAATGACCATCTTGCCTCACAGTGAGACAAATGTAAATGTATTAACAGTTATGGCGATTACTTTTGAAATGATAAACAGTTTACTTACTTTTCATCCATCTGTCTCGTTTTTTGGAGTTAATTATGTTGCAAATTCCTGTATAATTGGCGACAGTACAATAAAATCGTGTGGTGCCTGTTAGACAGGATGTGACTGCACCAGTAGAATTGGAAATTACAGTTCCGCTTGTCCTGAATGAGAATGTCCTGTTTACAAGTGAATAAAAGCCAAAAAATAGTATTATTACGCTGTGTGACTACCCTCAGCAATGATTGGCCACAGACACGCATGCATAACGCAACGGATATTCTCTTAGCATTTGTAACAATCTATTTATTGTTACCTATAATGTAACTGTGTTACAGAACACAAAAAACGAAACGATGAAACAGCAACTGCCCACATACTCCGGATGTAGTCTTGCCGCCAGTAATCTGAAAACACTTTACTAATGCTAAGCAACACAGCAGACGAGTGTTTGAATATAGTATAAGCAGATCCAGCTGCACTATCGATCGAATTAACGCATGAGAATACTTCTGTAATCACCTGTGAATCAGGCGTCAGTGCAAGCCTTGTAACTATTCAGTGCTGCTGTCTTGCATAAAGCAGTGCTCCATTTAACTGAATTAATGAAAGGAACGAAATAGCAATGACATGAGACTTCCTTCTAACTTTACGAAAGTTGTTTGATCACAAAAAGCAAAAGTATTCTATGAAGGACAATCAGATTAATGTCACAGAATTCATGTTGTGCTCATACACAATCAAACAAAGATTTGTTCCATAACGCGTATTTGACAAAACAATTGAAACTGAACACACTGTGGTAAATGAAATATCGTCTTCATAGCCCGATCACGAATCAGAAACACCACCACACAAAACTGCCCTAGACTAACGTAACCACGAGTGTTAGACTGCTGTGGAATTTTATTTTTATTTTTTGGTCATCAGTCTTCTGATTGCTTTGATGCAATCCGCCACGATTTCCTCTCCTGTGCCACCCTCTTCAGCTCACAGTAACACTTACAACCCACGTCCTCAATTATTTGCTGGATGTATTCCAATCTCTGCTTCCTCTACAGTTTTTGCCCCCTACAGCCCCCTCTAGTACCATGGAAGCCATTCCCTCATGCCTTAACAGATGTCCTATGATCCTGTCTCTTCTCCTTATCAGTGTTTTCCACATATTCCTTTCCACTCCGATTCTGCACAGAACCTCCTCATTCCTTACCTCATCAGTCCACTTAATTTTCAACATCCGTCTGTAGCACCACATCTCAAATGCTTCGATTCTCTTCTGTTCCGGTTTTCCCACAGTCCATGTTTCACTACCATACAACGCTGTACTCGAGACGTACATTCTCAGAAACTTTTCCTCAAATTAAGGCAGACATTTGATATTAGTAGACTTCTCTTGGTCAGAAATTCCCTTTTTTTCATTGCTAGTCTGCTTTTGATGTCCTCCTTGTCCGTCATTTTTCATTTGTCATTTTACTGCAGAATTCCTTAATTTCACCTAATTCGCGACCATCAATCATGGTGTTAATTTACTCACTGTTGTCATTCCTACTACATCTCATTACCTTTTTCTTTCTTCGATTTACTCTCAATCCATACTCTGTACTCATTAGACCATTCCGTTCAGCAGATCATGTAATTCTTCTTCATTTTCACTAAGGATAGCAATGTCATCAGTGAATCGTATGATTGATATGCTTTCATCTTGAATTTTACTTCGACTCCTGAACCTTTTTTTCAATTCCATCATTGCTTCCTCGATGTACAGATTGAACAGTAAGGGCGAAAGACTACATCTACACCCTTTTTAATATGAGAACTTCTTTCTTGGTCGTCCACTATTATTATTCCCTTTTGGCTGTTGTACATATTGTATGTCACCCGTCTCTCCCTTTAGCTTACCCCTACTTTTCTCAGAATTTTAAACATCTTGCACCATTTCACATTGTCGAACGCTTTTTCCAGGTCGACAAATCCTATGAACGTGTCTTGGTTTTCCTTTAGTCTTGCTCCCATTATTAACCGAAACGTTAGAATTGCTTCTCTCGTGCCTTTACTTTTCCTAAAGTTTAACTGGTCGTCATCTAGAGGATCCTCAAATTTCTTTTGCACTCTTCTCTATATTGTTCTTCCCGTGCGGTTAAAGGCGCTGCAGTCTGGAACCGCAAGACCGCTACGGTCGCAGGTTTGAATCCTGCCTCGGGCATGGATGTTTCTGAAGTCCTTAGGTTAGTTAGGTTTAACTAGTTCTAAGTTCTAGGGAACTAATGACCTCAGCAGTTGAGTCCCATAATGCTCAGAGCCATTTGAACCATTTTATATTATTCTTGTAAGCAACTTGGATGCATTAGCCGTTAAGCTGATTGTGCGGTAATTCTCGCACTTGTCAGCTCTTGCCGTGTGGATGATGCTTTTCTGGCAGTCAGATGGTATTCTTTATAGCTGCGTGAGCAGTCGTTCTCTTGCCACTTCCTCCAATGATTTTAGAAATTCTGTTGGAATGTTATCTATCCCTTTCACTTTCTCTATCTCTTCATCTTCAGCGTGCGTCTTCGGAACGTATACCTGAACTATTTTTGTCGGTGTTGGTTTGCTGTCGAATCTGATAAAAACAACCCTATCACTGAACTGTCCACAGTAAGACACTCTCTGCCCTTGCTTCCGATTCATAATGAATCCTACTCCCTTTATAACGTTTTCTTCTGCTGTTGATATTACTCTATACTCATCTGACTAGAAATTCTTGTCTTTTTTCCACTCTACTTCACTGATCCCTACTATACCTAGATCGAGCCTTTGCATTTCCCTTTTCAGAATTTCTAGTTTCTCTACCACGTTCAAGCTTCGGACATTCTACGCCCCGACTCGTGGAACGTTATCCTTCCGTTGATTATTCAATCTTTTTCTGATGGTGACCTCCCCCATGGCAGTCCCCTCCCGGAGATCCGAAAAGGGGACCATTCCGGAATCTTTTGCCATTGGAGAGATCATCATGACACTTGTTCTACTACAGGCACATGTCCTGTGGATACACGTTACGTGTCTTAAATGCAGTGGTTTCCATTGCCTTCTGCATTATCATGCCTTTGATCATTGCTGATCTTTCTCCTTTTTAGGGACACTTTCCCACCTCTAGGACAAGAGTGTGCCCTGAACCTCGGTCCGCTCTTCCGCCCTCTTTGACAAGGCCGTGACTTCTTATGGCGGAAGTCTTCGGCTGCCAATGCTGATTATTAATCAAAATTTAAGCAGCGGCGAGATTCGAACCCCATACCGTAGACGATTTGACTATTGATCAAAGAGGCTACCCCCTTTTTTTCAGTAGCCCTACACCACGGATAACTTGTAGAGTACTAATGCCCAAAGAATCACTGTCTTCCAATAAAGCCCGCTAGGTCGGAAAATAGAAAAATACATTACCCTGTATCCTGGAGTCGGCATACAGAAAAAAATGCCACGTTTCTCAGTGTAATACAACTTCATTGCAGAGGAGCACAACCGAAAAGACACTTTGTTTACCTTTCAAACTGGCAAGTGATGTGTGACAGCCACGCCCTCGCTCGATATTGGCCGAAGCCGTACTGCTGTAAAGAGCTCAGGCAGGTACACTCGTGTACAGCGATGAATATGCGGAAGTCGATCAATGTGCCGCAGATGTAATAGCAAAAATTGCTTGTGAAACGAAGCTAAGTAAGGGAATATTTGGAAGGTAGCCGATTGTACCGTACATGTTTCAGACTTATCATCATTCCATCCCAACTGTCAAAAGTTGGTGTCACAAAGGTCAATGCTGCATATAACATGCCACTCAAGAAACACAGTTTCCAATGTGAACGACATAAAGGAGCTAAAGGCTTCTTTAGTATCTATTAGTGAATCAGATTTTCTAACCAGCTCGGCTATCGATACGGAGTACAAGAGAGAGATACTCGGTTCTTCTCATCAAAGCAGCATTTCATACGAACAAACCAGCTCCATATTTACTTGTGTTTACTCGTACGTTAGGTATTTGGCCTATGAACCACTACGTTTAAAGGGCTCCTGTAAGCCCTAACTCGCCAATATTAAAACAGCGCTCATAGATTACGTTTTCTCAGAAAGTATTTGAGCTAGGAAGTTGAAATTTTTACAGGTTATTTATTGTAGCATTAGTTACAACTTAACACAGGGATTTTAAAAAATTTGAATTCAGTTGCTAGAAATTAGTTCTTCCTAGTGTAATGAAAATTCATTACTTTTTATGCCATTTTTTGTTTATAAATTCAACAGTATACAGGTTTCGAGAAAAATGGATGTGTTAAGTTACGCAGAAAGGACTGTGTAGGATTTCCTGAAAATTGAAGCACATTGGTTTCGCTAGATCTTGAGAAAACATGTAATTTGTATGAAAAAATACAACTTTTGGGAATCGAGCGACAAAATTTGGATTACCTTTTCAGAGCATTCCAGGTCCATGCGATGGGTTATCTTCACTTTATGCAAACTCATCCTCCAGCTTCCTCTTTGTTCTCCTCCTGTTTACTCTGGCTTCTATTTCTAGGTTATTTACAGCCCTGTCCCCAGCCGAGGACGTTCCTTGTTTAGAGCAAGCACCGTTCATACCATGTCGAAACCTACCTTCATTCCCATATTTCGAAACACTTTGCACCTTTCGACGTTACCATCATTGAAAGTAGTACCTATTCCAACAAAGTCTTGCGGATTTTTGGCTATATAACACTATTTACACTTTAGTTGGGGTTTTGAGTTTTTCCATGAACACATTTTCTCAACAGATCGGGTGCTGCTAAGTCTCTGAAGATACGGCATCAGGCAGACTATGTTTATGAGTGTATACTTCACCAGTTAGCGATCTCTTGTACTTACACCAACTGTTTTCACCTCTGGGACAGAAATAATGACGGGGACTTTCACCGGCTGAAAAAGTATTAAAAAAAAGAGCCCAAACAGCTTTCATCATTTCATCGACACTGTGTCTTGCCGAATGGCCATTCCATAATAGTTCTGTATTTTGCCATTTACATTGTCAGTTAAGCATCTCTTCCCATCCAAACCTTTACCTTCACTGAAGATTTTTTTTTTTTTTTTTTTTTACGGAGCTTTCAGTAGTCGTTTCTGTACGTGTCTAATACTCTCAAATTTCTGCACTACAACATTAACAGCATACTAAAATCACCGTCAGCAAGGTAATTCACACACCGCACTCCCCCTGCGGGTCCGGGGGTTAGAATAGGCCCGAGGTATTCCTGCCTGTCGTACGAGGCGACTAAAAGGAGTCCATCCCCCTCACGGGGGTAGTTAGCGCCTGCGTCCGGAGACGGACGGTTCCACGACCTATAATTGTGGTCTTTTTGGATTTTCACTTCTCGTTTCTTCCATCCTTTTGTTGGTTCCTTTCTTTGCTCTTCTCCACCTCACTGTCTTCCTTACTCTTTCCCTTGACTTCTCCTTGCCTTCTCATTGCCTTCTTCTCCTTGCTTTCTCATTGCCTTCTTCTCCTTGCCTTCTCATTGCCTTCTTCTCCTTGCCTTCTCATTGCCTTCTTCTCCTTGCCTTCTCATTGCCTTCTTGTCCTTGCCTTCTCATTGCCTTCTTCTCCTTGCCTTCTTCTCCTTGCCTTCTCTGGTCACCGCCTCGGCGTTTGAGACAGTCTGTCCTCTTTCTCCCTCTCTCTCTTCTTTTTCCTCTTCTTCCTTCCTCCCTGTGAGTGCCTGAAGGCCGACCCACGCGTTCGCACGCGTAGCCGGTGACGGGGTAACGCGTAATTCCCCGCCCTGGGTAGACATGTAAGGCACGCGCGTACCCCCTGGTAAAGGCCAGGCCCGGGGAGGGGTGATTGCCTGAGCTGATACCTTCTGACCATGCCGATTGGTCCCTCCGTCTGTTTCTCGGGAGGTGTGACCTGAGGTGTAAACATTCACCTAAGGCGGGAGTGCCCTCTGAGAGGGTCCCCACAAGGAAGGAGCGCGCCATCGGAGACGCTGGCAATCATGGGGGATTCCTCCGCAATGGATTCTACTCCATCGCTTTCGACTTCTGCCCAAAAACGGAAATGTGACCAGCCACCAGTGACAAAAGTACTACCGCCTGCCCCACAGTTCCTCGTCGTTTCTCGATCTGAGGACGGAAAGGATTTTTCCTCTGTCAACCCTTTCGTTATCCAGAAGGGCGTAGATGCCATAGCCGGATCTGTCAAATCTTGTACCAGGTTGCGTAACGGTACCTTATTACTAGAAACTGAGAGTGCCTTTCAGGCACAAAAACTGCTTCGGGCCACACTCCTGTACACGTTCCCTGTCCGGGTGGAGGCCCACCGAACTTTGAATTCGTCTCGTGGTGTAGTCTATACTAGCTCCCTCGACGGATTGACTGACGAGGAGATTCAATCTTTCCTCGCTGAGCAGGGCGTGACGGCTGTCCATAGGGTCATGAAAAAGGTCAACAATGACCTTGTACCGACCCGGACACTTTTCTTGACCTTCGATAGTGTTAAGTTGCCATCGCGCATCAAGACGGGCTACGAGGTTATTTCTGTTCGCCCCTATGTCCCGACACCTACGCGCTGCTACCAGTGTCAGCGTTTCAATCACACTCGACAGTCTTGTTCCAATGCGGCTAAATGTGTCACTTGTGGCAGGGATGCCCATGAGGGTGACTGTCCACCTCCGTCTCCTCGTTGTGTGAACTGTCAGGGTGACCATGCCGCATCCTCCCGCGACTGTCCTGTCTATAAGGAAGAACGCTGTATCCAAGAAATTCGGGTCAAAGAGAAAGTGTCCACTTCGGCTGCTCGCAAGCTATTGGCTAGTAGGAAGCCCACGCTGCTCCCAGCGGGGAAATACAGTACTGTCCTCGCCTCTCCTCGGACTACCAGGGAGGTAGCAACCCAGACATGCGATCTGACCTTCAGCACCACGGTCGTCCGTTCGGCCAGTGCTAAGATCGCGCGGTCGACGTCTCCTCTTCCTCCCATTACCCCACAGATACCAGCCCCTTCATCAGTTTCTGCTAAGACGAAGACCCCGAAGTCAGATGCACGGGCCTTCAAGACGGAGCCATCCCATGCAGACTTCCTACGTACCTCGACCTCCCAGCCTTCGACCGGTACTTCCACCAAACGTCCTTCCAAAAAGGCTCATAGGAAGCACAGTTCTCCTTCTCCGCCACGGCGCATTTCTTCTCCTGCGCCACCCAGCGGTTGCCGCCCCAGGCCGTCATCCGTTTCGCCTGACCGCACCGCTGGTAGCCGTACATCTGGCCGTTCACCGGCGGAGGAAGCTTCCCCTCCCGGCCATCCTCCCGAGATGGCCGATGAACCTATAGACCCAATGGACGATGACTGTCCGCCTATTGATAGCGGCGGCAGTGCTCGCTCGAAGCCAGGCCCTCAGCGGCCTTCGAGGTGACCCCTTCTTTCATCTTCCTTTTCTTACGATGGCACTTATTCACTGGAATATTCGCAGCATTCGCTCCAACCGAGAGGACTTGAAGTTTCTGCTCCGCTTGCACCGTCCGCTCGTCGTAGCCCTCCAGGAAACGAAGCTACGCCCAAGCGATCAAATTGCCTTGGCACACTACACCTCTGTGCGTTTTGACCTACCCCCTGTGGTAGGTATCCCAGCTCATGGAAGGCACGCGCGTACCCCCTGGTAAAGGCCAGGCCCGGGGAGGGGTGATTGCCTGAGCTGATACCTTCTGACCATGCCGATTGGTCCCTCCGTCTGTTTCTCGGGAGGTGTGACCTGAGGTGTAAACATTCACCTAAGGCGGGAGTGCCCTCTGAGAGGGTCCCCACAAGAAAGGAGCGCGCCATCGGAGACGCTGGCAATCATGGGGGATTCCTCCGCAATGGATTCTACTCCATCGCTTTCGACTTCTGCCCAAAAACGGAAATGTGACCAGCCACCAGTGACAAAAGTACTACCGCCTGCCCCACAGTTCCTCGTCGTTTCTCGATCTGAGGACGGAAAGGATTTTTCCTCTGTCAACCCTTTCGTTATCCAGAAGGGCGTATATGCCATAGCCGGATCTGTCAAATCTTGTACCAGGTTGCGTAACGGTACCTTATTACTAGAAACTGAGAGTGCCTTTCAGGCACAAAAACTGCTTCGGGCCACACTCCTGTACATGTTCCCTGGTCCGGGATGATTTTTACTACGATCCCATCACGTTGCACACCGGCCTGCAGGTAGTTGCCATCCGCATTACTCTCCCCACTTTTACGTTTTCCCTTTGTACCGTTTACACTCCATCGTCATCTGCCGTTACCAGGGCAGACATGATGCAACTTATTTCTCAGCTACCTGCACCATTTTTGTTAACTGGAGACTTCAATGCCCACCATCCCCTTTGGGGCTCTCCAGCATCCTGCCCGAGGGGCTCCTTGTTAGCAGACCTTTTCAACCAGCTCAATCTTGTCTGCCTCAATACTGGCGCCCCTACTTTTCTTTCGGACACATCTCACACATATTCCCATTTAGACCTCTCCATATGTACTCCCCAACTTGCACGCCGGTTTGAGTGGTATGCACTTTCTGATACATATTCGAGCGACCACTTCCCGTGTGTTATCCATCTCCTGCAGCATACCCCCTCTCCGTGCTCCTCTAGTTGGACCATCTCCAAGGCAGACTGGAGGCTCTTCTCTTCCAGGGCGACCTTTCAGGATCAAACCTTCACAAGCTGCGATCGTCAGGTCGCACACCTCACGGAAATCATTCTCGCTGCTGCTGAATATTCCATCCCTCACCCTACTTCTCCACGTCGCGTACCGGTCCCCTGGTGGACCGCAGCATGTAGAGACGCTTTACGTGCTCGTCAACGTGCTTTACGCACATTTAAACGCCACCCTACAGTGGCGAATTGTATCAATTATAAACGATTACGTGCTCAGTGTCGTCGTATTATCAAAGAAAGCAAGAAAGCCAGCTGGGCTGCTTTCACAAGCACCTTCAACAGTTTTACTCCTTCTTCTGTTGTCTGGGGTAGCCTGCGCCGGCTATCTGGCACTAAGGTCCACTCACCAGTTTCTGGCTTGAAGGTCGCGAATGCCGTCCTTGTGGCCCCTGAGGCTGTCTCCAATGCCTTCGGCCGCTTTTTCGCAGAGGTTTCGAGCTCCGCTCATTACCACCCTGCCTTCCTCCCCCGCAAACTGGCAGAGGAGGCTAGGTCACCTAACTTCCGCTCCTCGAACTGTGAAAGTTATAATGCCCCATTCACCATGCGGGAACTCGAAAACGCCCTTGGCCGATCACGGTCCTCCGCTCCAGGGCCTGATTCTATTCATATTCAGATGCTGAAGAACCTTTCTCCTGCGGGTAAAGGTTTTCTTCTTCGTACATACAATCGCATCTGGATTGAGGGACATGTTCCCGCATGCTGGCGCAAGTCTATTGTTGTCCCGATTCCTAAGCCGGGGAAGGACAAGCACTTGCCTTCACGTTATCGACCTATCTCGCTTACCAGCTGTGTCTGTAAAGTGATGGAGCGAATGATTAACTCTCGATTGGTTTGGCTGCTCGAGTCTCGACGCCTACTTACCAATGTACAATGTGGATTTCGTAGGCGCCGCTCTGCTGTTGACCATCTGGTTACCTTGTCGACCTTCATTATGAATAACTTCTTGCGGAAGCGCCCGACCGCGGCTGTGTTCTTTGATTTGGAGAAGGCTTACGACACCTGTTGGAGGGCGGGCATTCTCCGCACCATGCATACATGGGGTCTTCGCGGACGCCTCCCTCTATTTATTCGTTCCTTTTTAATGGATCGACAGTTCAGGGTACGTGTGGGTTCTGTCCTGTCCGACACCTTTCGCCAGGAGAATGGGGTGCCACAGGGCTCAGTTTTGAGCGTCGCTCTCTTCGCCATCGCGATCAATCCAATAATGGAGTGCCTCCCAGCTGATGTATCAGGCTCCCTTTTCGTGGACGATTTTACCATCTATTGCAGCGCGCAGTGTCCACGTGTCCTGGGGCGCTGTCTTCAGCGTTCTCTTGACCGCCTTTACTCCTGGAGTGTCGCCAATGGCTTCCGTTTTTCTGCCGAGAAGACGGTCTGTATTAACTTCTGGCGCTACAAAGAGTTTCTCCCACCGTCCTTACGACTCGGTCCCGTTGCTCTCCCAATCGTGGAGACAACAAAATTTTTAGGCCTTACATTTGACAGGAAACTTAGCTGGTCTCCACATGTGTCATATTTGGCCGCCCGTTGTACCCGTTCTTTAAATGTCCTCCGTGTTCTCAGTGGTATGTCGTGGGGAGCGGATCGAACCGTCCTACTTCATCTATATCGGTCGATCGTCCGCTCCAAGCTGGATTATGGGAGCTTCGTATACTCCTCTGCACGGCCATCCATCTTACGCCGCCTCAACTCCATACAACATCGGGGTTTACGACTTGCGATCGGAGCATTTTATACTAGTCCCGTAGAGAGTCTTCATGTTGACGCTGGCGAATTGCCACTCACCTACCGGCGCGATATACTGCTTTGTCGGTATGCCTGTCGGCTACTGTCAATGCCCGACCATCCGTCTTATCGTTCCTTTTTTGACGACTCTCTTGACCCTCAATACGGGTTGTATGTCTCTGCCCTCCTACCCCCTGGAGTTCGCTTTCGTCGCCTCCTTCAACACCTTAATTTTTCACTCCCTGCAACCTTTCGAGTGGGCGAGAGCCACACGCCACCTTGGCTCCAGGCTCAGGTCCGCGTTCACCTTGACCTCAGCTCGCTCCCAAAAGAGGTTACCCCCAGTTCGGTCTACCACTCCCGTTTTTTGGAACTTCGTTCGAAGTTCATCGACATGACTTTCATTTATACAGATGGCTCTAAGACCAATGACGGGGTCGGGTGTTCCTTTATTGTCGGGACACAAAGTTTTAAATACCGGCTCCATGGCCATTGTTCGGTCTTCACAGCTGAGCTCTTTGCCCTCTACCAGGCTGTTCTTTACATCTGCGCCACCGACATTCTGCTTATGTCATCTGCTCCGATTCCCTGAGCGCCATCCAGAGCCTCAGTGATCCGTACCCGGTTCACCCTTTCGTACACCGGATCCAACGCTCTCTTCAGCAGCTGGTGGACTTCGGTTCTCCGGTTAGCTTTATGTGGGTTCCTGGCCATGTCGGTATCCCTGGGAACGAAGCTGCAGATGCCGCGGCCAAGGCTGCGGTCCTCCAGCCTCGGACAGCTTCTTGTTGTGTCCCTTCGTCCGATTTTAGCAGGGTCATTTGTCGGCGCATTTTATCGCTGTGGCATGCCGATTGGGCTGCACTTACAGACAACAAGCTTCGGGCCTTAAAACCGCTTCCCGTGGCTTGGACGTCCTCATCACGTCCTTCTCGGCGGGAGGAGGTAGTTTTGGCCCGGTTAAGAATTGGACACTGCAGGTTCAGCCATCGCCATCTGCTGACGGCTGCGCCGTCGCCGTTCTGCCCATGTGGGCACTTGCTGACGGTTAGACACATTTTAATGTCCTGTCCAGATTTTAACACACTGCGCCCAGATCTTAACCTGCCAAGTACTTTCGATGCCATTTTAGCGGATGACACACGAGCAGCTGCTCGTGTTCTTCGTTTTATCAATTTGACAAACCTCGCTAAGGACATTTGATGATGCTGTTTTTTAATCCTATGCCTGTCAGTCTGTCTTTTATCGTGTTTTCCCTTTTAGTTGTTGTTGTCAACTTGTGCCTCGCGGTGCAATCTTAGAGTAGTCAGGGCGCTAATGACCATTGAAGTTGTGCGCCCTAAAACCACAAAAAAAAAAAACACCGCACTTTATCACACGTAACAGAGCGTTGAAATGTACTAGCGCTACCAACCTCTTCCATTCCTCCACTTCTGCCACTATAGTTAGTTAGCTGTGCAGTTATTTTCATGTGTACCTTCATTTTTTTGTGGACATCTATAATATTTAGATATTACTGTTACATTTGAGACTTTTCCTTTACATATATATATATAGTGGTAGTGGATACTACACCATGAAGAGATGTGTCCCCGGTTATGCCACGTATCATCGAAAGCTGCAGTCATATCTCTGTTATCCCTGTTTTCTATTACTGCCTCTTCCACATCGTTCTTCATAGAGTCTATACAGAAATCTAAGACCATTTAAATCTATTATAGTTCGTAAACTTGGTTGAGGGATTTTGAAGATTCATCATACCACACAAAACTGCACCTGCAATAGCATCCTTACCAATTGCACGCAAGCCATAAACAAATCTAATGTTGTGTTCATAGGTTTTGCTACCATTTTCTTCATCTGGCGTTAGTGCAACACTGTCTTACCGCACTTCAGTTCCTTTTCATTGGGAGGTCCTACATCATTGTTCCAGAGAGTTCCAGACCGACTTCACTAAACTGAACACATATTACACAGTTTGCAAACATTCCATTTGGAGCTGACATATCAAACATTTCATTCATATCTGATTCGCCCATAATACATTCAAATTTTACAACAACTAAACCAAGTTTCCACTGCGAAATACTTTCTTTCTCACTTTCATTGCAATGGGCAGGTATACCAGCAAAGTTAGGTTCACATACTTGGTTATCGTCTTTATTGTTTGCGGTAATAAGACCTACCTTTGGCTTTTCTACATTTCTTTTCTTAAAAGCCTTCAGATGATTTCTAGTCACTTTCGTTTAACCATGATTATCTTTCATTAAAAGAGGAACTTAAATGAACAGAATTCACTGCAAATAATTTCAGGACTACAAAAGAGTAAATAACCATGAAGCACACGGCAATCGAGCGAGTGATATATAGCGAAATATCACAGGTTAGCCACAACACTTATTGTGTAACACTCATTTTCTCACACATCATTAAAATGTAGAAAATGAGCATCTATATTCATGGGTACAACATTTGATAGCAGTTTAAGAGCGCCACAGTGGGTCATGCCCATGCAAAACATTTTTCAAAAGTATTTTAAAAATAGTTGTAGTCTTCTGAACTGAATAAATTACGTATCATATCAAAGGGGAAAGTCAGTAGATCTTTAAAATGCGGAAAAGTAAAAATTGAACTTTTATTAGTTTGAACCCTTACAGAGCCCCTTAAAATAACAGTTCGACGTAGTTGTAGGGTCGATCCACGCATGTCTGCTTTCAAGCCCCACAGTTAATTCGCTTCAAATAATAACCTGCAGCTGTGACCCTGGAGTCAAATAGTCTACGCATTGAATAGAATTGCGAATTAATAAAATACACAGAAATACAAAATAAAAATTAAATCATTAATTTAATAACAAGGGTTCTATTCTAACATCTGTAATTCATATAGACTACAGGGAATTATGTTGAATAATGTTTACTCAAGAGAGGACATCTCTAATAAACGAGAATTGATCCTGCAATACTCATCTGGAACACGGACAGAAAATACCCTTATCAAATACAGTAAAGTTACTTTGACAGCGTTAAGACAATGGTAGCAAAACCCCAAACAAAACAGACATCAAAGATTCGCGAAAACTAAGTCCATTTCGTAATCGCAAAACATTAAACATATACCAGCTCAAAATAGTCCAGAGTTCAACATGACGATTGACAAATTAACATATATGATGCAAAGAACTGTAACTTAAGCTCTGTTCTCCCTTCCGCGAATCAAGCGGTTGAAGTTAGAGTTCTACTCTGGAACACATTTAGACTTGTCGAAATACAAAGTTCCCTCAAGCATAAAAGTAGTTTAGCGGCCGTTCACCGCCCACAATCGAACACCTATACGACTGAATCACGCACGATACCACAGGTAGATCTGCCTCCTTGCAGCACTCGACAAAAAGTGTCCAGAATCACTACACTGGGTTCTTCACTCGAAAAGTACGAGTCACCATTAGACTTCAGCAGTGTTTCGCCACTGTTCAGCTCTGATCGGCTGAAGGCCGTCCCTACCTAAAATACATCGTTCTCAAGTTCTACACACATCATCTGACTCATCTTCACCACATTCCCACCGTAAACTAATATGTTACAACAATATTTAAATAAAAGAAACGGTGTAAACATACGGTTACATTCAGATCATTTAATAACGTAAGTAATAGTTGGTTCATAAATAAGTGCAAGTGCACTCGCTTTAAATAACTACAGATTGTCACTAAATGTTATTTAAACAATTATTTACGCCTTCTTGACAGAAGCGTCCTTTTGCTCTCTTTTCAGTTGTGGTGTCCGCGAACACATGCGATTGACTATATTTAAATTAGCACAGTTTTAATAGCACTTGCAGTAGACATTTAAATAAAGTCATTGACAAAGTAGTAGACTACTCCATTACATGACTACACAAGTGTGACAATATGTGAGGCATTCTTGTAGTATTCATTTGCTGGGTAAATGTGGAGAATACAATGTTCAGACAATCATTTGCGTAATGAAAAAGGTATAAAAGACGTAAGAAATCAGAGAATAATACAGATAACGACACGAGGCTTTCAGAGATGTTATCTACAGTGGAATGCTATCACCTGAGAAAACGGTTGTTGAAAGCACATGAAGCGATTCCAAGTTGTTAATTCATAGAGTCGTCGTGAAAATGTTTACTCGCTATGAGATATTGACTTGTATAGTTGCTGAGATTTTGAGATATTGTTGCAGTACTGGCTGTGCCCTACTTTTCTGAGATCGCACATGTATTAATATTTGATGTTACTTATTTTCGAATCTCAGAATGCTGTAACTTGGTCATCATCAGGTGTGTCTGACACTCCGACGTTTCCTGGAGCATAGTCTCACAAAGGCAATGCGGGCATCAGTCGCCCAAATTCCCAGCTTAGGGATTTTCCCCAGACCCCGTCCTTTGCTATTGCACTTGGTCCGCCTGTAGCGGTTGCGGCGCCCCTTCCAACCGCGTCGTGCTATCGGCCCTGGGGCAAACAAATTCACCTTCACAATTCTAGGTGTCTGATTAGCTCCCCCACATACCCTTAACGTTATGGGACGAAGCCGCCCTAACCGCAGGCATGTCGACTAGACCCACATATTGACGCAGCAGAGTTCGCAAATACGACGGTTCCGCACTTGTTCGGCGGTACTCGATATTTCTAAAGTCTTTTACGTCAAAGTGTTTGGCCATGGGTGTATTTACGCTTCTTTTTCCTTTCGAATCGCTCCTTTGCTGTTCGTTCGCCCTTATGAGGATTTTCGCTGCTCTCCGGACTTCACTTCTGGCTAGCCTTTCGCTTCCCGTTTTAGACCATGTGAAATGAGTGCTAGTCCTATCTATATCTGCGCCCTCCCCGCTTTCTTCCGCTACTGCGGGTGTCTGCAAACTGTGTTCTACCTACGCATAATAGGGTACGAACCGTGATTTATTTTCAAAGACCATTCTTAAGAATTTATTTTATTTACTAGCGATCATCAAGAACGTTAACAGATTTAATCACACTACGTAAGCATGGAAGTAGTTGCCAGGCAGTAACTGATGAAATCATAACAAAATTTCTGTTAACAAATTTGAATTTTATTTACTTTAATAGTGCCTGAAAGTATTTTTTAAAAGAAATAGATTTAAAATTGTAATCAGAAAGCACCCTCTAAATATCAAAGTTACAATTTACTCAGAGGCAGAAAGAAACAAGTTTTGACTGTATGACCTATCGGGCAGAGAACCTTGCCGCTACCTTTCGACATGGCCGTAGTTACGACCGCTCACAACAGCTTCTGAAAGATTACACTGCTGCAAATCTGCAGCACACCAGGTAACTTTAAACTAAGAGTTTTAACAAGCACACAAACTATGCACCCCCCGTAGGACGGATGGAAATGGTACAAAACATTAACAATTAAAATATTAACCTTGCCACCGAAGGTGTAACTTGATTTTAACTTCTAGGAAAAGTCTTATGGTGAAAGGGTGGCAACTTTATATACTAAAGTGATCATTTAAATAAAAGCCCATGAAATGCAATCTTATGTAAAAATTCTACAAGGTTGGCCAAACAATAGTTAAGATGCCCTACAGTACACAGTACCGCCTCTCAAGATCATAGGCAATAATATGAAAGTTTCCAAAGATCAAAACATATGTCAGGTATTAGGCCGTTACACTCCAAGCAATAAATTCCTTAACACACCAAATCAGACAAACATGACAGAGACAGCTACTAACGTACGGTAGATTGATAGGGAGATTACCGAACAACCCGAACCGCAGGTTGCTCTAAACCGCCCCTACACCACAAGGGAAAAACGGACCACCCAATAAACAACCATTTTGCTGAGGGTGGGCAAACGGAGGACAATGGTGGTACGACCCCAAAGCAAAACGGATGGTGACCTCACCAAGAAAAGAAGTAGAATTGAACAAGAGTAAATCAAACAACATATCACCAATCACTTAACTTCTAATAAACTGCGATTTCTCGAGAAGACCTGGCGCAGCACCCCCAAATACCTCTCCCCCACCATCCGCTGCCAGCCGATTCAACGGACCAAAGAAGGCGCGCCGATCTCCCGTGTCACGGCGTCGCAGCTCGCACCGGCCAGACTGATGTCGTGGGTTGGCTCCTGTTGTTCGCTCGTCGACCGCGAAGCCACTACCCCTCGCTATACGCCGCGGCCCACTGCACTCACGTGGCGACCTCACATGCGCCGATGCTCAAGACGGACAAGTCATCTTGTGTCTCAGTGCGCCACCGACCAACCGATCGATCCAACCGCCAATGATTATTGCCTGAGCAAACTCGAGCAGAGTGGCGGCCAACGCGCAGACTCAGATGCAGGAACTAAGCCCCGAACGGGAACCACTCGCTGAGTTCTGTTACTGGCGGAGTGGAAAGACTCTCATTTTGCCGGCTTTCAAGGTTGATCCGAACGACAGACACACTAGCACTCCGAACGACAGACAGACACTAACTGCCAAAAAATGCGGACGAGAAACAGACTAGTAAGCTGGGGACGAGAGACTGACCCAGACTGACCGATTGACGAGCTCATAGCGCCCCTTAAATATACGTGAACAGGCAACCTTTACCCTTTTTCACCAGAGGGAGACACCAAAGCTGCGATTACCACAGCGGCGCCACCGCCAGAAACGGAGGAGGACTGCTTCACACTACGCGCTGTGGCGCGCTCTTCAAAACAGCAATTTTTTTACCGCGGCTCAGGGTAGAAAATATTTCCCAATAAATGCGTAAACGATAGAAAAAGAAAATAGCCAGATAAACTAGCACAGGAAAGAACTACGAACACACATAAACGGTGAAGTCACATCAACATGACCACCTCATGTATTCGAAGTCAGCCTACAATAACCACACACAGACGGCAGGTGGCAGCACTAGCACTGGAGGGTATATTAAGCGTGTCGTGTCGCAGAAGCCAGTGCAGTCGTTGTCTTAATGCGGAAATGGAGCGATTTACTTGACGCCGAAAAAGTCCTGTTCATTGGCTCTCGGGCCAACGGTGGAAGCATTTTTGTAATGATTATGTTTGTGACCTGTTCGAGTGCTGCCATGATTAAAGCACACCGTGCATGGAAAAATAGCGCTGCCCTGGTTAAAGTGCCCCGTTCAAGGCAAAATGGCGCTATCCAAAACCGGCTCCAAGGCAACTCTGGTGCACCACAGGTCATATATGACAGGGGTGAACGATGGCTGCAGAAATGTGTACAGGCGAACAGACGTATTGAGCAACTGACTGGCCAGATGAACCAAAGGGATACGATAAGTGTCCACTCAGCGATCATTGAGCGAATGTTGCTGCATACGGCCTCCGCAGCAGGCTCCTGGTCCATGCCTCGTGCTGTCTTCGTCTGCAACGAAGGCTCGAACTTGCTTAGCAGTATCCCAGCAGGGCGTCCACTGAGGTGCTACAGGTGATCTTTTCGGATGATCACATTTTAAGCTCCATAGGACAGTTGGGCGTCGGCGTGCACGGTGTGAAACGTCTGAAAGCAAACACCATGCAGCAATCGTCGAAGATTCAAGGCCAGAGGCATCCCCTGCATGGTCTTGTCACTCTTCAAGACGCAGTGGATAAACACAAGTATGCATCCATCCTTGAGGACCATGTCCACCTCTGCGTGCTGTTTGTATTCCCTCGGCACGGCGGCATCTACCAGCAGGTCGAAATAGCGTCTCACACAGCTCGCGTGATTGAGGCCCACCAGGTTGAGTTACTGCACTCCCATTGCAGCCAAACTCCGAAGGGTTTAAATCCAATCGAGGATCCGTGGGACCTCCTCGATCCCGCTGTCGATGCCATGGATCCTCAACCAAAATCCTAGCACTGGTGGCCACCGCACTGCAGTCGGCATGGCCCCACGTCCCTGTCGTGACCTCCAGAATGTCACTGACACTCTTCCTACCCATCTCGCAGCGGTGAGCGCTGCAAAAGGTGGCCGGCTGGAGTGCCCGAGCGGTTCTAGGTGCATCAGTCTAGACCGGCGCGACGGCTACGGTCTCAGGTTAGAATCCTGCCTCGGGCATGGATGTGTGTGAGGTCCTTAGGTTAGTTAGGTTTAAGTAGTTCTAAGTTCTAGGGGACTGATGACCGTAGATGTTAAGTCCCATAGTCCTCAGAGTCATTTGATTTGTTTGCAAAAAGTGGTTGACAGGTGGTCACAGTGATGTGTGTGTGAACAGTGTACCTGTACCGAACATTCCATGCAGGGATGACTTATCTTATAGAAAGTAACCAATGTCTTCGGAGCTCTCATAATTAGTAATGCATTTTGCGCAATCAATATATTTCAGCACAAGTTAATGTGCGAAATATACTATCTTGCAAGAGTAATATGTGAAAACAGTGATGTATGATAAAATATGTGCGACATGTTGGAAAAACGTACAAAAAGCATGTAAACTGAACACATCAACAAATACATGCCCAATAGAAGTATAGAACCTGTTGTGGGTTGGCAGGAGAGCCAACACCGGTATACTAGAGGAAGACGAAAGGCACGCGTTTTAGCTCACGCAGGCTGGCGTGAGGTCTGAAACAGGACAAGGAATTAGACTTTAGAAAAACGGACATAGCTGGTGGAATACTTAACTTTAATCCACTAATGATGAGCGTCGCTCTTGACGGTACATGATTACAGTATCAATAGTAACTGGTACTGGCACCTTGCTAGGTCATAGCAAATGGTGTAGCTGAAGGCTATGCTAACTATCGTCTCGGCAAATGAGAGCGTATTTTGTCAATGAACTATCGCTAGCAAAGTCGGTTGTACAACTGGGGCGAGTGCTAGGAAGTCTCTTTAGACCTGCCGTGTGGCGGCGCTCCGTCTGCAATCACTGATAGTGGCGACAGGCGGGTCCGACGCATACTAACGGACCACGGCCGATTTAAAGGCTCCCACCTAGCAAGTGTGGTGTCTGGCGGTGAAACCACATTCCTCCCCCGCAAATCGGCGGACGGTTGTGGCATAAGGTTTCCGCCCGCCGTGGGGAGGACCCCATGTTTACGTATGCGAAGAGATGGGCAGCCTAACAACAGGCGAGGCTGTGCCACCCGCACCCTGCCATTCGGACGGCGGGGAGCTAGGAAACGCCTGAAAACCTGCTCCAGGGTGCACGCCAACATGCGGTGTATGCGCCCGTAGAGAGACAGGAGGGGCCGAAGGGTCGACCTCCATCGGGCCGGGACACCCGACGGGCGAAGACGACATATGGTCCGGAGCGGGCAAGAGTTCCATGTAGGAGGACAACTGGTCACGGGAAGCGATCGGCAGCACGTGACCCAGGGAGTCGCCCCGGCGGTTGCAGCGACGCATCCACTGCGGGCGTCGCCGGCGGGAGCACAGGCGGCGGCGGCGGCGGCGGCGGCGGCGGCGTGTCGCCACGGGGCAAAATGGAAGGCAGCGTCGTTAACACCTGGGGCTGAGGTGAGCCAGTAGATGGGTCCCCAGGGCGCTGATCGGACGGCACCGTCGCTGAAAGCAGACGGGGGGCGTCAGATCCCGTGCGACGACTGAGACGCAGCTGATTGAGATGCCGACGCACCTCACCAGAGGGCCCCAAAACCAGATACACAGCGCGGCGGAGGCAGCAAAGAATGCGCCATTCGAGCCAACGCCGTGGACCTCGATAGTGACGGTAGTAGACAACGTCGCCTGGGGTAAAAGCAGGTGTCTGCCGATGCACAGGAACCTGGTGCCGCGGATGTAGCAAAGACATCAAGGTTCGATGGTGGCGACCGTGGAGCAACTCAGCCGGCGAGCGACCATCTCAGGGCTGAGAGCGATACGAGGACAAAAAGAGCAATAACGCGTCCTCCCGAGAATGCGACTCTTTCAATTTCAACATCTGGGACTTGAAAGTCCTGACCAATCGTTCAGCGGCACCGTTTGACTGTGGCGGAAACGGCGCGGACGTCAGATGTTGAATACCATTGGCCTTGCAGAATGACTGAAATTCTGCGAACATGAATTGTGGGCCATTGTCAGAAACAATAGTCTGTGAAAGACCTTCAATGCAAAAGATAGCAGATAACGCTTGGATGGTTGCAGATGACGTCGTGGAAGACATCCGGACAACAAAAGGAAAATTACTGAATGAATCTACCGCAACCAACCATCGAGCATTCCAGAATGGACCAGCAAAATCAATGTGTAAGCGTTGCCAAGGGGAAGTGGCTTCTGGCCATGCAAAGAATTTCCGCAGTGCTGCAGATTGTTGTTCGGCACACACCATGCAAGAAGAGCACATATTTGTAATCGCGGCATCGATTCCGAACCAAGTACAGTGATGACGAGCAAGTTGTTTCGTTCTCACTATACCTTAATGTCCTTGGTGGAGAAGCTGTAAGGCAGAGGACTGTAATGAACGTGGGACCACGATCCTGGACTGATCATTATCAGAACGCAACAGCAAAACACCACGTCGTACAAAAAGTCTCTCCTGGTGAGCAAAAAATCGGCGAACCAACGGATCCCCTATATGTGCCTTTGACAAGGGCCATTGCGTAGCAACAAAACGCAAAACGGTAGCAAGGACAGGGTCGGCAGCTGTGGCTGTAGCTACACGACGAAAATCAATGGAAACGATCCGACCACGTCATCGGTTTCCGAATCAATGAACATGCAAGCAAGTTCGGAGGAATCGAATGCTCTATCCTCAGCAACAGGCAAACGGGACAACACATTGGCGTTTCCGTGCTTAGCAGTGGACCGATACAAGATATCGTAGCGGTACTGCGAGAGGAACACCTTTACGGCGTAAGCGATGAAGCGGATCTGAAATGGAAGAGGCGTGGGGAACATAGCGATGGTAATAGTGAATTTTGCCCAGCACATTCTGTAGCTGCTTCAAATTCTGCGGCGAAGGCAAGTCTTGTATGGCACGGAGGTGCTCTGAACTGGGTTGTATGCCTTGGGCATTGAATACATGTCCCAGATAGGGTAATTCACGAGCAAAAAACACACATTTGTCCTTCGGCAAGCGAAGACCATTTTGTCGCAAGACCTGAAATAATGTCCTGAGATTGGCTAAATGTTCTTCTTCCATCTTTCCGGAGATCACAATATCGTCCAGATAGTTTGCTGCAGTAGGGACCGACGCACAAACAGTTTGTAGTTATTGGTGAAACAATGCAGAGGCGGATGCACACCTGAATGGCAGTCGTTTGAATCAGTACAAACCAAGATGCGTGTTAACAACCAAAACGCGCTGGGGTTCTTCGTCCACCGGTATTTGCAAGTACGCATCTGCTAGGTCCAACTTCGAAAGCCGGCCGCGGTATTCTCGCGGTTCTAGGCGCGCAGTCCGAAACCGCGCGACTGCTACGGTCGCAGGTTCGAATCCTGCCTCGGGCATGGATGTGTGTGATGTCCTTAGGTTAATTATGTTTAACTAGTTCTATGTTCTAGGGGACTGATGATCTAAGATGTTAGGTCCCATAGTGCTCAGAGCCAACTTCAAAAAATATTTACCCAGGCACAGTTCGTCAAAAAGCTCTTCTGGGCGGGGTAAAGGAAAAGTTGCAGTCACTAGTTGTGGATTCACTGTTGCCTTCAAGTTCACACAAAGTCTCAATTTTCCCGAAGCTTTTGGCAAAATTACTAAGGGTGATGCCCAGAGAGAAGCCTGCTCACGTTCAATTACACCTTGTGATTCCAAATCGTGTAATGCTTTTGCGACCTCATCATGCAATGCGTGGGGAACATTGCGCGCTCTGGAAAATTTCGGTTGCGCATTTACTTTCAGTTCCATATGTGTTTTATAGTTCTTAGCGCAACCGAGGCCCGTGCAAAAATGTCTGCAAATTCTCCACATAGACGAGAAACAGTGTCTGAAGGCACAGTCTGGTTCACTGATAGGACCTGATTTACTGTAGACAGCCGGCCGGAGTGGCCAAGCCGTTCTAGGCGCTTCAGTCTGGAACCGCGCGACTGCTACGGTCGCAGGTTCGAATCCTGCCTCGGGCATGGCTGTGTGTGATGTCCTTAGGTTAGTTAGGTTTAAGTAGTTCTAAGTTCTAGGGGACTGATGACCTCAGATGTTAAGTTCCGTAGTGCTCAGAGCCATTTGAACCATTTTACTATAGACATGTTAAACCACTGAAATAAATCGAAATCAAACAAGTTCACTGCAGAAGAAGAACGAAGGATGTAAAATGACACATGTTTTGTTTGTTCCTTGTATGTTGCAAGAAGGCTCCACTGTCCTAACACAGGGATCTTGTGAGCTGAATAGCTAGATAACTTAACAGTTGCGGCACGCAGCGGAGGTTTGGCCAGCAGTTTGTAAGGGTTTTGATTGATCAGTGAAACTGCAGCCCTGGTATCGAGCTGGAACAGTATCACTTTGCCGTTAATGTCCAAGTCGACAAAAAGTTTATTGTCCTGCTGACGACAAGAGCGATTGTCTCGTGCAATGTGAACTGACACTGGTACAAAATCACTTGCGACTTGACGGGAGTTCCGGCGATGTCGATGCACAGTATTTGTGGGACGAACACAGCCACTGTTAGAGAGAGTGGCACTGGGCGAATGGAATGAACTACATGAATTTCCATGGTCAAAGCGTCACGAGCCTGAGTATCCTTCGTTCGATTCCGATTCCGACGCGAAGCAAAGGGTGTGGAATGATTTTGAGTTTCCAATCTGAGCATTTTCTGGGAAACACTTTGAACATGTCCTTTTTTATTACAGTAAAAGCAAGTAGCTTGGCGTAACGGGCAATTCTCACACGAATGTCTAGTAGCACACTGCGGGTATGATTTTAGAACTGCATTTGCTTGCCGGCGCGGTACACGTGGCTGAGAGGCTGGTGGTAGCGGCGTGGCCGGGCGCGAGGACTGTTTACTGTTCCGTGCAACTCGCCCGGCCGGCCGGTTAACGTGACACACGGCTGGCGAAGTTTCAAATGATTCCTGAGCAAAGTGAAGTGTGTCCTGCCGATCCAATATGTCCATCACTTGTTGAAGGGAGGGATTGACTAGTATCACAATCTGTTCCCATATACAAACATCACAAACGTTCTGAGCAATTGCATCACGTATCATAATATCTGAATAAGGGAGTCCACATTGACACTCAAAAGCACAATCCCTAGTAAGACTTTTCAAGGCTGCAACCCACTCCCTATTAGTCTGACCTGCCGTACGTTTTGTACGAAAGAAGGTATACCGTTTGGCAACTACATTGACTGATTCTTTGAAATATGCATCTAATGCAGACAAAATTTCGTCATGGGACAGAGTTGCTACATCACGTCGGGGAAATAATTTGACTATCACATGGTACATGTGCACCCCGACGGAAGACAATAAAAAAGGCTGCCGCTCGTTACCTTGAATTCTGTTGGCGGCGAGATGGAATCCAAATTGGCGTGACCACTCCGTCCAGCTTTCCAGTACAGCATCAAAAGGACGAAAAGTTAGTGCAACTGTGTGTTGTGACAGCCTTAGCGGTGGAGCGGCGGCTGCCGCATCGTTTTGCAGCGCACGTTGACCCTGGATGAGCTGTCCAAGAACATCCAATAAGGCCCGCAAATAAAAAAGTAATTTTTGTTGGAAGCGTTTCGCAGTCAATTGAGAAATGTGGGTAAAATACGATACAAACATAGGATGGCAGACCGCTGATTTGAAATCCCGCCACGTTTTGCCAACAGTCACGTGGTTTATGTTGGAGCCACACCAGCCCTATAGCTTCTGCACAGCAAGGCCAGTCTTCTAGTATCTATGGTCGAAGGCGTGCACCTACGCTGTGGCATCAGAAACTATCGATACCACACTTTCGTGAATATTAATTGATGAAACAAATCCATAGTAGACACGCAGTGATTGTAAAATCGTACCAAAAATGAAGAGAAAATATTGCGTTACTGCATAAGTTCATAGACTTTTTCCTTAAGTTTAATAAATGCAACCAATATGCATAACAGAGATTTAGTCATCAGTAATAATTCATTTACAAAAATCTGTCAATGCGGCGGTAACTTTTGTGTTCTGCGTCTGTAGATATCGCGTGGTTATTAGACGAAGAAATTGTCGAACCATGTTCGGAGCACGTTTCCGTCCAGAAAGAATTTCCTTGAAGGCTGTTCGTTAGATAGCAGGAAGGCGAAAATATGGAGGCCAATAAGGTGGGTACAGGATGACTTCTCAACCCAGCTACTGTGTAGTTTTTTGTTGTCCGTGTAGCAGAATGCGGGCGGGCGTTATTTTGGAGTAGTAGGACAACACAGACTCTTCCTCGTCGTTGTTCTTGAATTGCATCTGCAAGATGTCCCAGTTGTTGACAATAGATGTCAGCGTGGAAGAAACTCGAGGTTGCGTAACATTATCTTTTGTGGATGTGCACACATCTTTGTACAGGGAGTTGCTGTTTTGTATGTGCTGAGCCATTCCTTTCTTTTCGTTATGACAGCATAAAGACATCATTTCTCGTCACTAATAACGATACAGATGTTGTGCAAGAACCAGATGATGACCTGCAAGCAGAGATGAACGTAAGGCCACCTCCTAATTTTTCTGATTTTGGCTTAGAGCATGCGGTACCCGATTTTTGAACCTTCTCGGGCATCACATGCAAATGCCGAACGATGCTGTAATGATTACAGCTCATCACATTTGCCAGTTCTCGTGTACGCTGACATGGATAATTGAAGATTAAGAAGTTTACACGATCTTTTCCCCCACACACACATGAACCATGGACCTTGCTGTTGGTGGGAAGGCTTGCGTGCCTCAGCGATACAGATGGCCGTACCGTAGGTGCAACCACAACGGAGGGGTATCTGTTGAGAGGCCAGACAAACGTGTGGTTCCTGAAGAGGGGCAGCAGCCTTTTCAGTAGTTGCATTGGGCAACAGTCTGGGTGTGCTGGTACTGCGAACGGCTGAAAGCAAGGGGAAACTACAGCCATAATTTTTCCCGAGGGCATGCAGCTTTACTGTATGGTTAAATGATGATAGTGTCCTCTTGGGTAAAATATTCCTAAGGTAAAATAGTCCCCCATTCTGATCTCCGGGCGGTGACTACTCTGGAGGACGTCGTTATCAGGAGAAAGAAAACTGGCGTTCTACGGATCAGATCCCTTAATCGGACAGGGAGGCTAGAAAATTTAAAAAGGAAAATGGATTCTTTAAAGTTAGATATAGCGGGAAATAGGGAAGTTCGGTGGCAGGAGGAACAAGACTTTTGGTCAGGTTGTAATTAGGCTGTTTAAGTTTTTATGTTGGTAACGTCACGTAGCGCTTTGTATGAAAATCACTGACTGTGCTGTGTGCAGTATGTGGCTGGTTTGCATTGTTGGAATTTGCTATTGCAGTGTTGGGCAGATGGCTGTTGACAGCGCGTAGCGTTGCTCAGTTGTAGGTGAGCCGCCAGCATTGGTGGATGTGGGGAGTGAGAAGGCGGAGTTTTGAGATGTGTGTCCATCAGAGGCAGTAAATTTGAAATACTGGATGTCATGAACTGATACATATATTATGACTTTTGAACACTATTAAGGTAAATACATTGTTTGTTCTCTATCAAAATCACTCATTTGCTAAGTATGCCTATTACTGCCTTCAGTAGTTAGCATCTTCTGTTTAGCTGGCAGCATTGGCACTCGCTGTATTGCAGTAGTTCGAGTGAGTTAGATTTTTGTAAGGTAAATGATTCATGAAAGGTATAGGTTATTATTAGTCAGGGCCATTCTTTTGTAGGGATTGTTGAAAGTCAGATTGTGTTGCGCTAAAGATATCGTGTCAGCTTAGTGTTGATCAGAATAAGTAGGGAGAGTAATGTCTGAGTACGTTCAGTTTTGCTCATCTCTTTGAAAATCAAATAACGTAACGGGCTTACCAGCTCAGTAATTCACAAATTTTTCTAAGGGACATTGCAAGGCGAATATCGGGTTATAAATACAAAATCAAATAGGGGTAATGCTGGAGTAGGTTTAATAATGAATAAAAAATAGGAGTGCGGGTAAGCTACTACAAACAGCATACTGATCGCATTATTGTGGCCAAGATAGACATGAAGCCCACGCCTACTACTGTAGTACAAGTTTATATGCCAACTAGCTCTGCAAATGACGAAGAAATTGAAGAAATGTATGTTGAAATCAAAGAAATTCTTCAGATATTGAAGGGAGACAAATATTTAATAGTCATGGGTGACTGGAATTCGATAGTAGGGAAAGGAAGGGAAGGAAACGTAGTAGGTGAATCTGAATTGGGGACGAGAAATGAAAGAGGCAACCACCTGATAGAATTTTTCACAGAGCATAACTTAATCATAGCTAACACTTGGTTCAAGAATCATAAAAGTAGGTTGTACACATGGGAGAAGCCTGGAGATACTGACAAGTTTCAGATAGATTATATAATTGTAAGAAAGAGATTTAGGAACCTGGTTTTATATTGTAAGACATTTCCTGGGGCAGATGGGGACTTAGACCACAATCTATTGGTTATGAACTGTAGATTAAAACTAAAGAAGCTGCAAAAAGGTGGAAATTCAAGGAAATCCTTGAGTGACAGAAGAAATACTGAATTTAATTGATGAATGGAGAAAATATATTAATGCAGTGACTGAAGCAGGCAAAAAGGAATACAAACATCTCAAAAATGAAATTCACAGGGAGTGCAAAATGGCTAAGCAGGCATAGCTAGAGGACAAATGTAGGGATGTAGAGGCATATCTCACTAGGGGTAAAATAGATACTGCCTACAGGAAAATTAGAGAGACCTTTGGAGAAAAGAGAACCACTTGCATGAATATCAAGAGCTCAGATGGAAACCCAGTTATAAGCAAAGAAGGGAACGCAGAAGGGTGGAAGGAGTATATAGAGGGTCTATACAGGGGCGATGTTCTTGAGAACAATATTATGGAAGTGGAAGAGGGTGTAGTTGAAGATGAAATGGGAGATATGATATTGTGTGAAGTGTTTGACAGAGCACTGAAAGACCTGAGTCGAAACAAGGCCCCAGGAGTAGACGACACTCCATTAGAACTACTGACAGCCTTGGGAGAGCCAGTCCTGACAAAACTCTACCATCTGGTGAGCAAGACGTATGAGACAGGCGAAATTCCCTCAGACTTCAAGAAGAATTTAGTAATTCCAGCCCCAAAGAAAGCAGGTGTTGACAGATGTGAAAATCACCGAAATATCAGTTTAATAAGTCACAGCTGCAAAATACTAACGCGAATTCTTTACAGACGAATGGAAAAACTGGTAGAAACCGACCTCATGGAAGATCAGTTTGGAATCCGTAGAAATATTGGAACACGTGAGGCATACTGACCCTACGACCTATCTTAGAAGCTAGATTAAGAAAAGGCAAACCTACGTTTCTAGCATTTGTAGACTTAGAAAAAGCTTTTGACACTGTTGACTGGAATACTCTCTTTCAGATTCTGAAGATGGAAGGTGTAAAATACGGGGAGCGAAAGGCTATTTACGATTTGTACAGAAACCAGATGGTAGTTATATGAGTCGAGGGACATGAAAGGGAAGCAGTGGTTGGGAACGGAGTTGGACAGGGTTGTAGCCTCTCCCCGATGTTATTCAATCTGTATATTGAGCAAGCAGTAAAGGAAACAAAAGAAAAATTCGGAGTAGGTATTAAAATCCATGGAGAAGAAATAAAAACTTTAAGCCTCGGTGATGACATTGTAATTCTGTCAGAGACAGCAAAGGACTTGCAAGAGCAGTTGAACGGGATAGACAGTGTCTTGAAAGGAGGATATAAAATGAACATCAAGAAAAGCAAAATGAGGATAATTGAATGTAGTCGAGTTAACTCGGGTGATACTGAGGGATTTAGATTAGGGAATGAGACAAAGTAGTAAAGGAGTTTTGCTATTTGGGGAGCAAAATAACTGATGATAGTCGAAGTAGAGAGGATATAAAATGTAGACTAGCAATAGCAAGGAAAGCATTTCTGAAGAAGAGAAATTTGTTAACATCGAGTATAGATTTAAGTGTCAGGAAGTCGTTTCTGAGAGTATTTGTATTGAGTGTAGACGTGTATGGAAGTGAAACATGGACGATAAATAGTTCGGACATGAAGAGAATAGAAGCTTTCGAAATCTGGTGCTACAGAAGAATTCTGAAGATTAGATGGGTAGATCACATAACTAATGAGGAGGTATTGAATATAATTGGGGAGAAGAGGAGTTTGTGGCACAACTTGACCAGAAGAAGGGATCGGTTGGTAGGACATGTTCTGAGGCATCAAGGGATCACAAATTTAGTATTGGAGGGCAGCGTGTATGGTAAAAATCGTAGAGGGAGACCAAGGGATGAATATACTAAGCAGAGTCAGAAGGATGTAGTCTGCAGTACGTACTGGGAGATGAAGCAACTTGGACAGGATAGAGTAGCATGGAGAGCTCCATCAAACCACTCTCAGGACTGAAGACCACAACAAAAACAACAGTAAATCGCACAATCATTATAATTTAATTTCGCAAAGTAGAACCAACGTTCCCAAAGAATACTCCGTGTGAGTACTCTTTGAGATTCGTGAGTAATGGCTAAGGATAATTCAATCCATTGTCACTACGTTACGAGAGTTAGATGAAGCAGGTCATTCTTTTGAATGCTCCTATATGTAGGCGCATCTATATTGTTTTTTCAGGATTGATTATTGCGATCTACTATGACGCAATGAAACGAAACTTTGACTTCAAATATTACACTCCTGGAAATGGAAAAAAGAACACATTGACACCGGTGTGTCAGACCCACCATACTTGCTCCGGACACTGCGAGAGGGCTGTACAAGCAATGATCACACGCACGGCACAGCGGACACACCAGCAACCGCGGTGTTGGCCGTCGAATGGCGCTAGCTGCGCAGCATTTGTGCACAGCCGCCGTCAGTGTCAGCCAGTTTGCCGTGGCATACGGAGCTCCATCGCAGTCTTTAACACTGGTAGCATGCCGTGACAGCGTGGACGTGAACCGTATGTGCAGTTGACGGACTTTGAGCGAGGGCGTATAGCGGGCATGCGGGAGGCCGGGTGGACGTACCGCCGAATTGCTCAACACGTGGGGCGTGAGGTCTCCACAGTACATCGATGTTGTCGCCAGTGGTCGGCGGAAGGTGCACGTGCCCGTCGACCTGGGACCGGACCGCAGCGACGCACGGATGCACGCCAAGACCGTAGGATCCTACGCAGTGCCGTAGGGGACCGCACCGCCACTTCCCAGCAAATTAGGGACACTGTTGCTCCTGGGGTATCGGCGAGGACCATTCGCAATCGTCTCCATCAAGCTGGGCTACGGTCCCGCACACCGTTAGGCCGACTTCCGCTCACGCCCCAACATCGTGCAGCCCGCCTCCAGTGGTGTCGCGACAGGCGTGAATGGAGGGACGAATGGAGACGTTTCGTCTTCAGCGATGAGAGTCGCTTCTGCCTTGGTGCCAATGATGGTCGTATTCGTGTTTGGCGCCGTGCAGGTGAGCGCCACAATCAGGACTGCATGCGACCGAGGCACACAGGGCCAACACCCGGCATCATGGTGTGGGGAGCGATCTCCTACACTGGCCGTACACCACTGGTGATCGTCGAGGGGACACTGAATAGTGCACGGTACATCCAAACCGTCATCGAACCCATCGTTCTACCATTCCTAGACCGGCAAGGGAACTTGCTGTTCCAACAGGACAATGCACGTCCGCATGTATCCCGTGCCACCCAACGTGCTCTAGAAGGTGTAAGTCAACTACACTGGCCAGCAAGATCTCCGGATCTGTCCCCCATTGAGCATGTTTGGGACTGGATGAAGCGTCGTCTCACGCGGTCTGCACGTCCAGCACGAACGCTGGTCCAACTGAGGCGCCAGGTGGAAATGGCATGGCAAGCCGTTCCACAGGACTACATCCAGCATCTCTACGATCGTCTCCATGGGAGAATAGCAGCCTGCATTGCTGCGAAAGGTGGATATACACTGTACTAGTGCCGACATTGTGCATGCTCTGTTGCCTGTGTCTATGTGCCTGTGGTTCTGTCAGTGTGATCATGTGATGTATCTGACCCCAGGAATGTGTCAATAAAGTTTCCCCTTCCTGGGACAATGAATTCACGGTGTTCTTATTTCAATTTCCAGGAGTGTACATTATTTAGAATTCAGATAGACGACTTGCGTATATTGGACAGAAGTGACTTTTAATTAAATAACAAGAAGTTAACACTATTTAGGAAGTGAACACAGATAGACAATTTCACTCGTAATAACTAATGGACTATGGAACTTGGCGATAGTTACGAAGCATATAATTTATAATTCCCCCCAACACCTAGTAAAGAGCTTCTTCCTCACGGCTCTATTGGGAAGTGAATAATATTGTGTAATAAACCAGCATATCGTGTCAATTTACGCATTTATCATTCAAGTTTTACAATATTATTTGTAGAGATAAAGTGCTGCGATATTATTTGACTGAAGCGCTTGGCGCTTATATAGAAACTCTTTGACGTTACGAATTAATAACACTGCTACGACTGATTATAGATTTGCGATGACAACTAGTCTATAGGGAATCTGGTGTCGCTGGAACTAATTTGAACTTATCATTAATATTTAAATAGCAACTGATAAACCATACATTAAAAACGATTTAATTACGACATTTGGTGTAGTAGATATCTCGCACAAGTCGCGAATTCAGTTCATGAATGTTCTGTTTGTAACGTCGATACCGATACATAAGAAATAACACTCTTGTTGCTCAACCGCTGAGTGTTAGCCAATACCGAAGATCTGAAAAGACGTTACAGTGCTACTTGAGCAGTTCACTGTGTCAGCAGAGTTTCAAAATAATTAACTTAATTTGGTGGCCAATCATCATATTTTAAACTTCCTTGTTCTTCCGTTGTCGTAAATTGTCTCCGTCTCTTAAAGATCCAAGAGTCTCAACGGTCTTCGTTTTTTAACTATCACGCTTTTACCCGTCATTCTAACTGTCTGTGCCACAACTGATCATCAACATAATTCCTTTTTTGCAGGCTCTCCAGCAATGACGTCCGTCCGGTTGTATATCATTCCAATTCGGCCGAGTAATCTATCGAAAGCAAGTAGGGATGCTGCATGGTTTCTGAAGACTTCCTATCACGCTGCACTACTGCCTCCAATTAATATCTTCGTTACGTTTATCACTTTTATGTAATCTGTACTGATTTCATGTCAATTTTGTCTGTAGATACTGTGATTCACCTTTTTAACGTCAGTTAACGGGACATATCAATCCACGGTTCTCTCATAGTTTTGTCTGAATATTCATATGCTATCCGATGATAACCGCTCCTTGTCTGTATGATAGTACCATTAAAAGTGTTCCGCAACTTCTTCAAGTAGCTGTAGCAAAAAAATGATGACGGATCATTTCAGAACTTTTGGCACATATGTGAATCGCATCAGTGTCAGCCTATGTAATCCTTACCCTACCACTCCATTACGTATATTACCAGTGCCAGCATTCCTGGCGCAGATGTAATATGATACAGACCCTGAAAGACAACACTGGTGCATGTAATCACCACATGATGAATAAATATAAAGATTTGCAAATAAAACGTCGGGAAGACAAAGTATTGGTAATTTTTTAAACGACCCTCCTATCTCGAATATACACGAGTAATAAGATACAGTGTCGAGCTTATTTTGTTCCCTGAAATCTGTCTCCAGACACTGAATATGAATCAAATGTTCAAATGTGTGTGAATTAGAAAGGGACGAAACTGCTTAGGTCATCGGTCCCTAGACTTACACACTACTTAAATTAACTTATGCGAAGAACAACACAGACAACTATGCTCGAGGCAGGACTCGAACCTCCAGCGTGAGTGTGAAAATCGGCTTTTAAGTGACTTGAATTTACAGAATCCTAACTCAGAGGCCACATCGCATACAGAATCGATATTAATATGAACAGAGACGCGGTATCCTCCATGTGTTATATCCATGTAAAAAGACAAGCGAAAACGATACGAATTAAACGTAACTTGGCTTCTGTTATAGTTCCCAATCATGTGAAAGCTATTGCAATGCTTGAGGCTTGTTACATTTGCACCGTTATACTGATGTTTTGCGCCGGCTGGTGTGGCCGAGCGGTTCTAGGCGCCTCAGTCTGGAACCGCGCGACCGCTAAGGTCGCAGGTTCGAATCCTGCCTCCGGCATGGATGTGTGTGATGTCCTTAGGTTAATTAAGTTTAAGTAGTTCTTAGTTCTATGTGACTGATGACCTCAGATGTTAAGTCCCATAGTGCTCAGAGCCATTTGAAACATGTGAACTGATGTTTTGCGTTCATATTCACTTAAGGCAAATATCTGCAGAACTGTTTGCTGCACCGTATTGCTACGGCAAACGATAAGAGAGAAGGTCTCTTTCCAGTAAATCGCGGTGGAACGGAACCGAATTCTGCCACCTATTGCTATCATTGCTCGAAACCGGTCAAAATTCTCCACTCACCATTAGATAGACTCGTACATTCTCGTTTTTCCAACGATACCTCGCTCTAGTAGATAAAGATGACACCATTCCAGTGTGTCTGTGATCAAAGAAATAACTTACAAAATCTGTTCCAAAAAGTCCGTCTTTCATCTTACCCAGTTGGCGCGAAGTCACTGGAAACAGCAAGGGGAACGAATGCAGAGACAATCATAGGAAATGCAGATGCCAGAAAGAGATTCACTGGAAAGATCCTAAGAAATTATTGTTCTGCCACGACAGAGGTAACTCTTGCCATGCTCATTAGGTAGATTTTTAGGTTCTGATCGCCACTATAGAAACTTTAACACATATCATAAGAGATGGGGGAGACCCAAGGAAGAGTGTTTCGTTTTGAGTCACACACATGCTGGTCAAACTTCAGTGTCAGACACAATAAGTGTTGATATTCCGTAAGCTTACGTACCAGAAGAGTCTGACGACATATTAATTTTCCCCACATTCGTCTTGTTCAAAGTTCGATGGGAAAATTTTTGGAATTGCGTCATCCTACTCAACATTCTCGAATGGAAGAGGGAAAGGAGAAAGCGACCGTGGCACCCAACGTACCTACAAGATATCACTGATTCCCTACTATAGATGCGGAGCAGGTATGTAGATGCAGATTTTTCTCTGCAGCTCAGTGTACAACTGTTTCTAACTTAAAGCACAATGTCATTACCTAGAAAAACGACGGGAACGATCACTAGATAACCCAATTATACTTCCCGTCTCTCAAAAAATGTAGGAATTTTCATAACTATCCCTCACATCAACTGGAAGAACTGTATTTATTTTCTTATCTACTTTTTTTTAATCATTGATCTCACTGACTCTGTGCGACTTGTTACGAAATCCTCTCTTGTGGCAATCTTCTCATGTCAGAGCAGCACTTGCACCCTACATCCTAAATTATCTGTTGGACGTATTCCAATCTCTGTCTTCTCCTACATTTTTTTTACCCTCTACAGTTCCCTCTACTAACAAGGAAGTTATTCCATGATGTTTTAATACACGTCCTATCATCCTGTCCTTTCTTCTTGTCCGTGTATTCCGTATATGCCTTCCTTCCCCGAGGCTGTGGAGGATATTCTCATTCATTATCATAGCAACTAATCGTCAACAACCTTCTATAGCAGCACATCTCAAACCTTTCGATCCTCTTCTTTTCCGGTTTTCCCACAGTATATAATTCACAGTGTTGTAAACGTACATTCTCAGAAACTTCTTTCTCAGGTTAAAGATGAACTCTGATAGCAGAATTCTATTGGCCAAGAAGTCCAGCTGCGCTAATCTGCCTTTTATGTCCACACTTTGCCGCCAGGTGTAATTTTGCATCCAAAGTAGCAGAATTCCTTAACTACGTTTATTTCGTTGTCCACAATTTTGACTCGTCTCCGCTACTCCTTAGCATTTTCCTCTTTCTCTGCGTTGCCCGTAATCCATATTGAACTGTTCCTTAAATTTTAAACCCATTCTCGAACATTTCTTTTATTTTCGTTATTGGTTTTTCGGTGTATGGAGTGCGAAGTAGGGGGAAGATTATGTCTATGACTTACGTCTTTTATACTCCGAATTCTTCGTTTTTTGCGTTCCATTCTTACCGTTCTCTTACATATATTTTACGTGTTCCCACATCTCGCTTTATGACCTTAAGTGAGGCAACAGGGGACATTCTCGTACATGAACGGTTTTGTGGACCAGGTGTTATGATGTGGGGAGGCATAATATTGCACGGTAGTACTGATCTGCAAATCTTTGAACACGGTACACTCAGCGTTCAGTACTGTGCTCCTTCCGCAGGTGGGTCTTTTCAGGGGAGCAATGGGCCCTGACTTCTTTGTTATGGATGACAATGCACGACCACATTTAACAGCGCCGGTGGAGGACCTCTTGGAATGAGAGGATCTTCGGCGAATGGACTGGTCTGGCCGTTCTTCACACCTAAATCCCATCCAGCACATGTCGGATGTGTTGGATAGGTATGTTGGAGCACGTCTGCGTGCGTGAGCGGCCGCCCAGCTGTAACCAATCTCGCTGGTGGAGGAACTGAATGCCCTTCTAAAAGAACCCCTCACCAACCTCGCGGCCAGCAGGGGAGCACGTTGCAGAGCTTGCGTTGTGGTCTGTGGTAATCACATTTTCTGTTAAGAACTATCTACTGAGTATCTATACGAAGACAGTAACTTGTTCTCGAAACAACGGTTACTGTTGATGACCGTGCAGCTTTTCCCTGGAATAAATGATGACTAACTGAAAACCTCAGCTGCCGACAGGTGTTGTTGATATACCTCGATGTGGACAGCTGAAAATGTGTGCCCCGACCGGGACTCGAGCCCGGGATCTCCTGCTTACATGGCAGACGCTCTATCCATCTGAGCCACCGAGGACAGAGATGAATAGCGCGACTGCAGGGACTTATCCCTTGCACGCTTCCCGTGAGACTCACATTCCCAACTGTCCACAATTCTATATATGTATTGCACCTTATAGACATTTGCACACCCATTCATTACTCGCGCACGCTTTGGCGATCCCCGTAAGGGTTTGGGCAACCTGTGCGCATTCGCACAGACGAAGGTCAATGGCTGGGTAGCCTTTAACTATCTACACGAAGACAGTAACTTGTTCTCGAAAGAACAGTTACTGTTGATGACCGTGCAGCTTTTCCCTGGAATAAGGTTGCCCAAACTCTTACGGGAATCGCCAAAGCGTGCGCGAGTAATGAGTGGGTGGGCAAATGTCTATAAGGCACAATACATATGTAGAATTGTGGACAGTTGGGAATGTGAGTCTCACGGGAAGCGTGCAAGGGATAAGTCCCTGCAGTCGCGTTATTCATCTGTGTCCTCGGTGGCTCAGATGGATAGAGCGTCTGCCATGTAAGCAGGAGATCCCGGGTTCGAGTCCCGGACGGGGTACTCATTTTCAGCTGTCCACATCGAGGTATATCAACAACACCTGTCGGCAGCTGAGGTTTTCAGTTAGTCATCATTTATCTACTGAGTCTTGTAGTGTCCATAGGACCATCAATGGTAACTTCACTGTAGTTATTGTCTTCGAATAAAAATGGCATTTCTATACGTCTCGCTGTGTACTTCTTTCACTCCCTTCTGTACTGTACTGTAGCAGTTCATTCTATGTATGGTGCAAGTTTCATCGAGCTATGTTAGTTAGCAGTGACACATCACGCAAAAGTTTGGCTCTAAAAATGGCTCCGAGCACTATGGGACTCAACATCTGAAGTCATCAGTCCCCTAGGAATTAGAACTACTTAAACCTAACTTAACTACAGCACATACATCCATGCCCGAGGCAGGATTCGAACCTGTGACCGTAGCGGTCGCGCGATTCCAGACTGAAGCGCCTAGAACCGCTCGGCCACACCGGCCGGCTGCAAAAGTTTCTTCATGCTAAATGTTTGCAAACCTGCCGATTTTTCCGTAGCACTCAGGGCTGTTGACGTACTTTCCATTGTGTCCATACTTAACATCTGTTGTTCAGAGAAAGACATTGGTATTTCAGGTGATCATTCGCGACATTACAGTATGGTGTTTATTACCGTCTCATTATTTTAATATTGCAGCTTAAATCAGTTAATAAAGGCAAGGCCTCCGGTCCAGGTTGAATACCAGTCAGTTTCCACTCAGAGTATGATGATAAAATAGCTCCATATTTAGCAATTATATACAACCACTCGCTCACAGAAAGATCCGTACCTAAAGACTAGAAAATTACTCAAGTCACACCAATACCCAAAAAGGGAAGTAGGAGTAATCCGCTGAATTACAGGCCTATATCGATAACGTCGGTTTGTAGTAGGGTTTTGGAACATATACTTCATTCGAACATTATGAAGCACCTCGAGGAAAACGATTTATTAACACATAGTTAGCACGGTTTCAGAAGATATCGTTCTTGTGAAACACAACTAGCTCTTTATACTCGTGAAGTAATAAGTGCTATCGACAGAGGATGTCAAATTGATTCAATATTTATAGATTCCCAGAAAGCTTTCGATACAGTTCCTCACAAGCGTCTTCTAACCAAACTGCGTGCCTACGTGCATACGGAGTATCGCCTCAATTGTGCGACTGGATTCGTGATTTCCCGTCAGAAAGGTCACAGTTCGCAGTAATAGACGGAAAGTCATCGAGTAAAACAGAAGTAATATCCGACGTTCCCCAAGGAAGTGTTATAGGCCCTCTATTGATTCTGATCTATACTAACGACAAAGGAGAATATAAGGCCACCCAGTACTTCGGCGCATCCAGCGAGGTACAGCTGAATTCACAACTCTGAAAAGGAAACCTTAATACAGTGTATAATTCGATGGTAGCTGCCACCATTGACGATGCGGGGCAAGGAAACAAGAACGTCCAGGGTGTATAAAGGTGTCCTGCGGCCAGCAGGCTCCGTCGATGGTCGTTACAGGTTGAAAGCTCGAGGCAGGAGGACTCTTGTTGTCACCCTGCAGCAGGCAACTTGTTTAGGAGGCGTCACAGCTGCACCGGCCACAGCGCCGGCCCACGAACGGGAGATCGAGTGCAACGCATCTTTTGAGTCAACACAATTTTTAATTTTTACAACGAAAAGGTTCGGTGGACTTCATGTCGTATCCAGCTTACGAATGTAATCATAAAGTGTCAATGCATTTCATTGATGTATACATATATGTACAGGCAGAAGGAAGATTGGATTCTGGCCACGAAACTTTGATCTCTATTTTCTGTCATCTGCACTTACGTGATGATAACACTTCGTGCGAGAAGACAAGTTATAGATCCAGGCAGGTGCAAAAGAGGAGGTAAGAGTTGCACGGAAACAGTAATAGAGGCATAACCGAAAGTTGAATTATACAAACTACACGTATTGTGTGACAAGGTACATATAAAATTTGGCGAGAGAAACAATTTAAAAAATAATAGTGTGTACTGGACCAAACATAATCTCATGTTTTATAGACGTTACATTTTACCAAGGAAGCAAACGACATAGCAATTAACAACAGAAAGCATACACGATTAGAAGAGATCTACTGATGTTTGCATTAGTCATGCTTATTTAATTATGACAAAATGACATTCCAGAAGATATGACAAAGCAAGTGAATGCAGCCATTCGATCCTTGAGTAGGGAGAAATACGAATCTGAGTATAATGATTTTTCACTATTAATTAATAAAACTGGAGAAAACAATAACAGAAAACGTTCTTACATAATAATTTACTCAATAGTGGTGGTAGAAGAACATTCATAACATTATAAAATTGCTCTCGTTATTATTATCCTCACAATGAATTATTAATGCTGGAGTAAACAATAACAGAAAACGTCCATACATAATTATTTGCTGAATAGTGGTGGAAGAAGAACATTCGTAACATTAGAAAAATGCTGTCGTTATTATTATCCTCAAGAAAGGAGAGAGACGAGACATAAAATGCGATAGATCTATTAGCATCCTTTTCTTAATGAACAATATTTCCTGTAAAACTTAACACAAAGGAATCATCTGACAACAGTTGTGTACATAGCACAATGTACTATTTCCAAGTCGTGAATGAAATTATGGGGTGGAGAATGAGTACAAAGCACCGCATTTTAAAGAATTTGAAAAAGATTTTAATTTAATTTCATTAAAATATGCACTAATAATTATTACGGAATATATATAAAAGTACTATAAACGCCATTTAGTTTCATCAGGATTGTGGAAAATGCAGAGTCAGAGAAGTTTTGTGAAGGACATGTTTATACATATACTAACAGGCACTGTACGAACTTCATTGTAGTGTGCTTCTAACAGTCACCTATGTGAGCCATCTTCTGGCGTGCCAAAAAGACGTTTTAAAACCTTGCTTTCTCATGAATTATACATACTTGACTTAATATTGACTTCAATTAACAAACATCTCTAATTATGTCACAAAATACGCCCTCATTAAAATTATTCTCAGCTACCCGAGAGGAAGTTTTCAGATCATTAAACTAGGAAAAAGAAGCAAGAATTCATGTTTATCGAAAATACCTGAACAACATGAATTTATTTTCTCTCATTAGAAATTGGGATTTTAGTAAGTCTTAAGGTACCGATAACGATTTAAATAATATATTTATTGGATCAGTTACATTTTTAGCCGTAAAACATGTTTCACGAATATATCCTTATGCTATTATCGACAGTTAATAATAGTGGATTTTGTTGACTACATTTGAGAATTTCTGCTTTGACAAGGATAACTCCAAAATATGAAGATAATGCCCTAGGGAAAGGGATCAAGAACAATACATACACATACTTGACATTAGAAAATCGTGTAAACTCATAAAGCACTAAAAAGTCCGAATGAATTCTTGAAATTCACTATGTGTCATATGAAAAGACGGAACTGGTGCAGCAAATTTAATGTCTTGATTATTTTCGTTTTATTTTTGGGAATTGTAGTGTCACCAAGTGCATGTGAACTACAACAACGAATTGAAAAACTTTGCAGGGAAAGTTTGAAAATGGGTCTCTATACCAGTTACAACAACTCTAAAATATTGTGTAATTAACGAGTCGAAACAACAGTTACACAAATTAACAATGAAAACATAAAACTAGTCGTTGAGCAGCTTAGGACAACTGAGGGACAAAAAAAATGGAAGAGTGAAAATGGCCTGGGGTACTTTTGGTACACTAAATATGTGTATGGAACACAAAGTTTGAATGCAGCGTAATAGTACTGATTTATGGCACTCTGACAATAGTCACTAAAAGCTAACTTTCAGAAATGACAGATGCTGGGCGTTACTTGGAAGGACCAAAAAACAAAGAAGATGGTCATGGAAGAGACTGGAGAAGAAAACGTATGTATGATCGTGATAAAAACGAAATAGAGGTATCCAGAATGAGATTTTCACTCTGCAGCGGAGTGTGCGCTAATATGCAACTTCCTGGCAGATTAAAATTCTGCCAGGAAGTTTCACATCAGCGCACACTCCGCTGCAGAGTGAAAATCTCATTCTGGAAACACCCCATTGGCTGTTGCTAAGCCATGTCTCCGCAATATCCTTTCTTTCAGGAGTGCTAGTTCTGCAAGGTAGTTTTTGTTATATCCTAGCCAGTAATGCCACCCGAGCCCGCTGCCAAAAGGTTGGCAGCATCAAAGTCCGGACGCCGTCCGCATAAGCAGCGCCAGCGAGACAGGAAATCGCCGCAAGTCTGCGCGCGCCACCGCTGGCTTCTGGCTTCTTAAGCGCTGGAGTCGCGAGCGCTAGGACAGTTCTGTATTCGCCGCTCAGTTGTATACTCGCCACCGAATTGTGTACTTGCTAGTCAGTTGTGTGTTCATCGCAGCAGAGTTGTTGTTTGTCGTCAGCCGACGCTCCTAGCCGCTCCGACTCGAACTAGACAGATTTCTGTAGACACGGAGTTCACTACTGTGTTTCTGTATCTTCGTTAATAAAGATAAGTACCGACTTTTATTTAATCAGAGTGTTTGGGTTTTCATCTTTCTGTTCACTGTTCCAGCGGACCGGTCGGCCCGCTATTAAAAGTGTGGCGGTGACTTCGTAAGCCGTTTCTACAGCGAATTGCTTGTCGCTACGAACGCCGCCACAAAACAGGCGACGAGGGCTTCCGAACTCGTGTGCAGGGCTGGTTCAACTTGTTTCTGGTTATCCTAATTATAGCGATAAAATTTTGGGGGCTGGTTTAATTTGTGTTCACTATGTCTGCCGAATTACAACAGTTGATCTTGTTACAGAGTCAGCAAATACAAAGTCTGGTGGAAGCAATCGCCAAACAAGCGGCTAATCCTCCAACACAAAAGGAACAAGCACAGGCAGCACCACCTTTCCGTGCTTTTGATGCATCAGGAGAAGAATGGCGAGAATATTTCGCGCAGTTGCAGGCGCACATGACAGTCTACAAAATCACAGGTACTGAGCGGCAGCTTTATTTCATTTCCACTGCCGGCGTGGAAATCTATCGACTACTTTGTAAGTTGTTGCCGGAATCCAAGCCAGAAGCTTTAGACTATGACGTTGTTGTTAACAAGCTTGCTGAGTATTTCGAGTCGCGATTTCATGTGGCAGCAGCCAGATTCAAGTTCTTCAGATTAAAGAAACTGCCACATCAATCTAATAAACAGTGGTTAACAGATTTACGGGGCCTCACCCGTCAGTGCCGATTTAATTGTGTGTGTGGAGCTTCCTACAGTGATGTCATGCTACGAGACGCTATTACTCAAAACATTGCAGATTCTCGTATTCGTGCTGCTATCTTAAAGTTGCCTGACCCGTCGTTAGAGACTGTGATGAACATCATTGAAGCCCAAGATACTTTTGACTATGCTGAGTGTGAGTTAGATCAGCCATGTATTTCTCAAATTGCCTGTGCTAAGCAAGTTATGTCACGCCCGCGGCCCCACCGGCAGAGTCAGACTGTAAACACTAGCCGGCCGCGTCATGTTAAACACATTCGTCAGCCGCGTGTGCAAAATGATAGAGTTAAGTCTTGCCCTAAGTGTGTTCTTGCTCATCCTCGTGAACGTTGCCCGTTAAGAAACGCGGTTTGTCACTTTTATCAAAGGAAAGGACACATCCAGACTGTTTGTTTGCGTAAACGCAAGAACAATTCTAGTGCTGCCCAGCCCATGGATATTCATGTTCTTCAAAGCCAGCCCGCCCAGAGGGTCGCGTTTAAAGACTCTTCCACGGTTCGTGTGGGTAATAAACTTGTTCGCAATACGCCACCCACCCAGCCCTCTGCTATGCGACCCAAGCGTAATTCAAACGTTGTAAGAAGTAATGTACAGACTGCAAGTGAAGCGGGAGTTGTTGTTCCACCCGCCCAACCCACGAGTTGTCGTAAGCAGCGACCACGCGCTAAACGCGCTTATTTTGTGTCTTCCGCCTCCACTGCACCGATCCAGAGACAGTGTAATAAACTCCAGAATGAAATTTTCACTCTGCAGCGGAGTGTGCGCTGATATGAAACTTCCTGGCAGATTAAAACTGTGTGCCCGACCGAGACTCGAACTCGGGACCTTTGCCTTTCGCGGGCAAGCGCTCTACCATCTGAGCTACCGAAGCACGACTCACGACCGGTACCCACAACTTTACTCCTGCCAGTACCTCGTCTCCTACCTTCCAAACTTTACAGAAGCTCTCCTGCGAACCTTGCAGAACTAGCACTCCTGAAAGAAAGGATATTGCGGAGACATGGCTTAGCCACAGCCTGGGGGATGTTTCCAGAATGAGATTTTCACTCTGCAGCGGAGTGTGCGCTGATATGAAACTTCCTGGCAGATTAAAACTGTGTGCCCGAGCGAGACTCGAACTCGGGACCTTTGCCTTTCGCGGGCAAGCGCTCTACCATCTGAGCTACCGAAGCACGACTCACGACCGGTGCAGAGTGAAAATCTCATTCTGGAAACATCCCCCAGGCTGTGGCTAAGCCATGTCTCCGCAATATCCTTTCTTTCAGGAGTGCTAGTTCTGCAAGGTTCGCAGGAGAGCTTCTGTAAAGTTTGGAAGGTAGGAGACGAGGTACTGGCAGAAGTAAAGCTGTGAGTAACGGGCGTGAGTCGTGCTTCGGTAGCTCAGTTGGTAGAGCACTTACCCGCGAAAGGCAAAGGTCCCGAGTTCGAGTCTCGGTCGGGCACACAGTTTTAATCTGCCAGGAAGTTTCATATCAGCGCACACTCCGCTGCAGAGTGAAAATCTCATTCTGGAAACATCCCCCAGGCTGTGGCTAAGCCATGTCTCCGCAATATCCTTTCTTTCAGGAGTGCTAGTTCTGCAAGGTTCGCAGATTAAAACTGTGTGCCCGACCGAGACTCGAACTCGGGACCTTTGCCTTTCGCGGGCAAGCGCTCTACCATCTGAGCTACCGAAGCACGACTCACGACCGGTCGTGAGTCGTGCTTCGGTAGCTCAGATGGTAGAGCGCTTGCCCGCGAAAGGCAAAGGTCCCGAGTTCGAGTCTCGGTCGGGCACACAGTTTTAATCTGCCAGGAAGTTTCATATCAGCGCACACTCCGCTGCAGAGTGAAAATCTCATTCTGGAAACATCCCCCAGGCTGTGGCTAAGCCATGTCTCCGCAATATCCTTTCTTTCAGGAGTGCTAGTTCTGCAAGGTTCGCAGGAGAGCTTCTGTAAAGTTTGGAAGGTAGGAGACGAGGTACTGGCAGAAGTAAAGCTGTGAGTAACGGGCGTGAGTCGTGCTTCGGTAGCTCAGTTGGTAGAGCACTTACCCGCGAAAGGCAAAGGTCCCGAGTTCGAGTCTCGGTCGGGCACACAGTTTTAATCTGCCAGGAAGTTTCATATCAGCGCACACTCCGCTGCAGAGTGAAAATCTCATTCTGGAAACATCCCCCAGGCTGTGGCTAAGCCATGTCTCCGCAATATCCTTTCTTTCAGGAGTGCTAGTTCTGCAAGGTTCGCAGGAGAGCTTCTGTAAAGTTTGGAAGGTAGGAGACGAGGTACTGGCAGGAGTAAAGTTGTGGGTACCGGTCGTGAGTCGTGCTTCGGTAGCTCAGATGGTACAGCGCTTGCCCGCGAAAGGCAAAGGTCCCGAGTTCGAGTCTCGGTCGGGCACACAGTTTTAATCTGCCAGGAAGTTTCAGTGTAATAAACTATTTGTGAAGCTACGCATCCAGGATAAGACCTTCAATTTTCAATTAGACACTGGTGCGTCTGTGACTCTCATAAATAGTGCTACGTATGCGGCTATCGGCCGCCCTAAACTTTCAGCGGCAAAACATTCTTTGGCTACTTACAGTGGAGAACAAATTCCTGTGTTAGGTGTATGTAGCGTGCCAGCCACATTCCGTGGCAATACAAAAACAGTTTCATTTACAGTGCTCCGCGCTACAGACAGTGTAAACATTTTCGGATTAGACTGTTTTGACTTGTTTGGCCTGTCTATCCAAGACAATGTGTTGCAAATTAATTCTGTTGTTGTTCCTCAAGACAGCATAACCGATTTGTGTAAACAATACAGTGACATATTTAAAGACGAACTAGGTTGTGCTGCGAACTTTGCCGCTCATATTACGTTAAAAGATAATGCTCAGCCTCGATTTTTTCGTGCTCGTCCAGTGCCTCACGCCCTCCGGGCACCTGTAGCAGATGAACTTCGTCGTTGGCAAAACAACGGTGTTATTCAACCCGTTTCAGCGAGCCAGTGGGCTTCTCCCTTAGTTATTATAAAGAAACCGTCTGGCAAGTTACGTTTGTGTGCTGATTTTAAGTCGACAGTTAATCCTCAGACTGTCATTGATTCTTTTCCTTTGCCTAGGCCGGACGAGCTGATGGATAAGTTAGGGGAAGCTCGTTTCTTTTCCAAAATTGATCTCCGTGAGGCATATTTGCAACTGCCCCTCGACGAGCAATCACAACAGTATTTTGTCATAAACACGTCGATGGGGTTGTTCCGTTTTCTGCGTTTGCCTTTTGGTTGTGCGTCAGCTCCAGCTGTTTTTCAGCGTTTTTTGTCACAACTTCTGGCTAATGTGCCATCGTGTTGCAACTATTTAGACGATATTGTTGTGTCCGGTCGGACGCCTGCTGAACATTTCCGTAATTTGGAGTGTTTGTTTACAGTGTTGTCTCGGGCAGGCCTACGTTGCAACATCGATAAATGTTCATTTTTCCTTACGGAGATGGAGTATCTGGGACATGTTATTAATGCTCAAGGCATTCATCCCTCCCAGTCACATTTAGCAGCTATTCGTGATTTGCCCGCCCCTCGCAATCTGCATGAATTGCAAGCAGTTCTTGGCAAATTGACATATTATATTAGGTTTATACCTAATGCATCACAGATTGCTGCACCGTTGCATCGTCTCCGCCGTAAGAATGTTCCGTTTGTGTGGTCAGCTGATTGCCAATCAGCCTTTCAGCAGCTTAAAGAGGCTTTATTGAATGATCGTTGTCTGGTCCATTACGACCCTAACAAGCCTCTGGTGTTAGCTTGTGATGCCTCTTCTTTCGGCCTCGGTGCTGTGTTGTCTCACCGAGTCGGTAACACGGAACGTCCTATTGCGTTCGCATCTAAATTGCTAAACAAAGCTCAGTGTAATTATAGCCAATTGGACAAGGAAGCGTTGGCTATTGTGTTCGGTGTCACAAAATTCCATCACTACCTCTATGGTAGACCATTCTATTTAGTAACAGATCACAAGCCCCTGACGTCACTGTTTCATCCGTCTAAACCAGTTCCTCAGCGGACAGCTCAGAGACTACAACGTTGGGCTCTTTTGTTATCACAATACCAGTATGTGATACTGTATCGCCCTACAGCTCAGCATGCAAACGCTGACGCGCTTTCTAGATTGCCGATTGCTGCGGATGATGTCTTCGATTCCTCTGACGACTCTTGCCATCAGATTGACGCCGATGAGCATCAATGCCTCCGGGATTTTCCGATTGATTATCGTCAGGTGGCACGTGAGACAGCTACGGATCCTCATCTGAGTTTACTATTACGTTTTGTTCAACGTGGTTGGCCGTCCAAGGCAAAGGACATATCGGATCCTGTGGTTCGTCGCTATAATCCGCAACGTCATCTGTTGTCTGTTTCGCACGGAGTTTATTGCTGTTACGCACCGAGAATGACCAGCTTCGTGTAGTGGTTCCCCAAGTGCTCCAATCCAAGGTCCTCTACTTGTTGCATCAAGGTCATTGGGGAGTGGTCCGCACCAAGCAGCTTGCCCGCCGTCATTGTACATGGATCGGGATTGATAAGCAGATCACGCAGATGTCTACAGATTGTTCGACGTGTGCCGAACACCAAGCTGCTCCGCCTCAACGCTATTTTGAGTGGGCACGCCCTGCCGGTCCCTGGCAGCGAGTACATATTGAAATCGCTGGTCCATATTGGAATTCTCGTTGGCTCATCGTGATAGATGCATTTAGTAATTTTCCGTTTGTTGTGCCCATGCAGTCTACGACGTCTGCACAAACTATACAGGCGTTGACTTCAGTTGTTTGTATTGAGGGTCTTCCAGAAGTTTTAGTGTCTGACAATGGTCCACAGTTTACCTCTGCTGAATTTGAAAGTTTTTGTTCTGCCAATGGCATTCGCCATGTTCTTACTCCGCCGTTCCACCCTCAATCGAATGGTGCAGCGGAACGTTTTGTACGCACATTCAAGGATCATATGGACCGCCTTCGTGCTACGCACTCTCGTCAGCAGGCCCTCATCACGTTCCTGTCGTCGTACCGGACCACGCCACGCGACGGCCCTTCGCCTGCGGAGCTTCTCCACGGCCGTCGTCATCGCACCCTACTACGGTTGTTGCACCCCCCGGATCGACCCGCCGCTTCTGAACATCGCACGCGTTTGCAGCGCAACGACGCCGTTTTTTTCAGAGTTTATCACGGTCGCCGTCGTTGGGAACGTGGTACCGTGATAAATGTCCAGGGTCGCGGTTTTTATACAGTTCAAGGTGCTACTGGGGTGCACAGGAGGCATCAAAACCAGTTGCGCCGCGCTGGCCGCCCGGATTCTGCCGCTCGTTCTTTGTCCACAGATTTGGTCCGCGGCGGGTTCCAGCCGCGCCTTCCGACTTCGCTACCGCCCCCAGGGCAGCAGCAGCAGCCGTCGCCGCTACCACGCCGACAGCCCGTCCCGTTGATGCCTCCCGCGCAGCTTCATCCGGGAGCGCCCCAGGTGGTCGCTCCGGCGCCTGCGGTCCCTCTTCAGTCGCCACCGCCTTCGGAGCTGATGGACGTCGACCCCTCAGCCGGGCCGCCTTCCCAAGCGGTGGCTGTGCAGCCTGTCCTGCAGCCGCTTTCCTTGGGCACCCCCAAGGAGTCTGACACCGCAGCAGCCGTCGACGCAGCGTCAGGAGACGCTGCCTCTCTTCGTGGGTCCCGACGCCCCGTCGCGTCCAGTACCGGAAGCTGCGCCCGTGGTCACAGGTGTGCACCCTGACCTCGGTTTTCAGTCGGTGTCACAGCCCCGGTCTCTTCTGCTACGCCTGCGGCCAGACCCCTCCCCCGCCGTCGACGCTCGCCACGTCATTATTCAACGACGGTGCGGCGATTTGGGGGGAAGAGTGTTATATCCTAGCCAGTAATGCCACTCGAGCCCGCTGCCAAAAGGTTGGCAGCATCAAAGTCCGGACGCCGTCCGCATAAGCAGCGCCAGCGAGACAGGAAATCGCCGCAAGTCTGCGCGCGCCACCGCTGGCTTCTGGCTTCTTAAGCGCTGGAGTCGCGAGCGCTAGGAAAGTTCTCTATTCGCCGCTCAGTTGTATACTCGCCACCGAATTGTGTACTTGCTAGTCAGTTGTGTGTTCATCGCAGCAGAGTTGTTTGTCGTCAGCCGACGCTGACCTAGCCGCTCCGACTCGAACTAGACAGATTTCTGTAGACACGGAGTTCACTACTGTGTTTCTGTATCTTCGTTAATAAAGATAAGTACCGACTTTTATTTAATCAGAGTGTTTGGGTTTTCATCTTTCTGTTCACTGTTCCAGCGGACCGGTCGGCCCGCTATTAAAAGTGTGGCGGTGACTTCGTAAGCCGTTTCTACAGCGAATTGCTTGTCGCTACGAACGCCGCCACGAAAGTTTTAATCTGCCAGGAAGTTTCATATCAGCGCACATTCCGCTGCAGAGTGAAAATCTCATTCTAGAAACATCCCCCAGGGTGTGGCTAAGCCATGTCTCCGCAATATCCTTTCCTTCAGGAGTGCTAGTTCTGCAAGGTTCGCAGGAGAGCTTCTGTTAAATTTGGAAGGTAGGAGACGAGGTACTGGCAGAAGTAAAGCCGTGAGTCGCGCTTGGGTAGCTCAGTTGGTAGAGCACTTTCCCGCGAAAGGCAAAGGTCCCGAGTTCGAGTCTCGGTCTGGCGCACAGAAATAGAGGTAGTTTGTATTCAGGGAAGTATGTGATAAGTCGACCAACAAATTCCTAAAATATATTTCAGAAGATAAGAAAATAATGAGAGGATGTTGTAACGGAAGGCGGGTAGATGTCGTAAATAGCTTACAGGGGCAGATTGAGTGAATGTACGTGTCAGTCGGTACGTAATTAGACGACCAGAGAAGACATTCATCTAATAGTGAAGTTTAATTGCTGATGACTGTGACAATTCTTTCTTCCCTTGTTTGATGATTACTTCATTTGGAAATTCTATCCGGAAATTCCGCAGGGATTCATTTACAGATTTAAAAGACTAATTGAAAACACTCTTGTTTTATCTCGAAGCTTTCCTTGCCCTAAAACGTACAAAACGAACATTGAGAAATTTCTAATGCTTGAAGACAGAAGTTAAACCACAATATATTCAGTAATTTTCTTGAGTCTCCTTTTAAGAACCTTATCCTGAAACAGTTAAACTTTTAGACACCCGTGAAACGTCGCCCCAAATACTTCCAAAGTAAGTTCCACTGCCTTGTAGCAAAGTGTCATCTAAAGTGAATTTTTATAAATAATGAATATAATATTATTATTATGACCTCCGCAATTCAATCTCAGTAGCATTTGCATTTAATGCGAAAATTCGAATGTACCACAGAAATTTGAATTTTCTGGCTACTTCCGAATATCCTGCCAATATTATGCGGTGGGGAGAGAAATCCTGTTTATTTCCTAGGGGGGCACATGGAGGGGGTGGAGCTGGAGGAGGAGGAGCAGGAAGACTGGGAGGCAGAGAGGGTGGGGAGGGGGCATGGCAGGAGGGGTAGGTGGAGGGTAGAGAGAGGCAGGTGTAGGGGAAGGGGTAAGGGTAGGGTTAGGGGGTGGGGGAGAGTCAAAGGAATAGGGAGGGGGAGGAGTGTGGGTGGGGGGTTGGGGGTAGGTGATGGTGAGTGGGGATTGCAAAGAATGACAAATTAACCCTAGTGGGTCAAATATAAGTTACCATAACAATACGTTAATGGATTACATCATGAGTCCCACTAATTAGGATATCACTTTGATATCAATTTTGTCTCTAGTCTCGCTTGGTCTGATTACTTCTGTTCTCTAGTACGAGGATCTCCTGCACATATTAGCCGTCAGGTGACATACCATTCAAACGTACCATTCCCCAAAAGATGGATCAGCAGAAATGGTGACTGTTCTTCATGAGATTTTTCCCCTAAGGTTTTTTCCTGTGCGAACGACCGAGAAATGAATCTGCAATGTAAGTAGGTGCATTCATGCTTAGGATAATGAATAATGCCTTCCTCACGAAAGACAGCATTTGAAGATCTGCATGTCGGATTGTCAAGGGAAAACGAAGTTGCATTGAAATCAGCAATGGTATATAAACTTTGAACTCAGTCACTGGCCTTTTTTAAACATCTGTGAGTGCGCTACTAGGCAGCATGGAGTTGGCGACTGGAGTGTCCTGGTGGTTTCACTGGGCATAATTCGAGCCATCATTTGTTGATATAAACACTACCTTCATTTTATGCCTCATGGTGTGCACAGTTTCACAGTCGTCGATCACAATCCAGTTTACCAGCCATCTGCATATTATAAGATTTATCAATATCGAAAAAATCTTTCTCCTTTCAAATCAGTAAAAGATTTACAAGTAAGTTTACTATTGATTTTAAAACAGCTCTTCTACTCACAACTCTAAAAACATACATACGAGTAAATACATATATCTATTGGCTTCAAGTATACTGAACTCTTCACACATCTTTAGTGCATCTACCACAAAAAATGTTAACACAGTTAAATGGTGACTGTTTTACATCAATAGCTCTCACATACATTCGACAGTCTGTTGCACAATATCGGCGCAGCCAGTACAAGAAATATTTAAAAGAAAACAAATGTCTGCAAGCTCCTAAATTAAACTTTCAATCGAACATCACATTCCTTTACATCGCCTGAAAGACACACAACTGTAACACACACGAGCGCCAAAGAAACTGGCATATGCCTGCGTGTTCAAATACAGAGATATGTAAACAGGGAGAATACGGCGCTGAGGTCGGCAACGCCTATACAAGACCATTAGTGTCTGACGCAGTTGTTGGATCGATTACTGTTGCTACAATGGCAGGTCATCAAGATTTAAGTGAATTTGAACGTGGTGTTAGAGTCGGCTCCGAGTAGCGATGAAGTGTGGATTTTCCTGTGCGACTATTTCACAAGTGCACCTTGAATGTAAAGAATCCGGTAAAACATCAAATCTCCGACATCGCTACGTCCGGGAAAAGATCCTGCAAAAACGGGACCAACGACGACTGAAGAGAATCGTTCAACGTGACAGAAGTGCCTCCTTCCGCAAATTGCTGCTCTGGGCCATCAACAATTGTCAGCGTGCGAACCACTAGACGAAACATCATCGATATGGACTTTCGGAGTACCCTTGATGACTGCACGACACAAAGCTTTGCGTCTAGCCTTGGACGATCTAGACATGTAAGTAAGCATCCTGTCTAATCACCTGCACCCATTCATGTCCATTGTGTATTCCGACGGGCTTGCGACACCCTACACGTCCCGAATTGCTACAGAGTGGCTTCAGGAACGCTCTTCTGAGTTTAAATACTTCCGATGGCCACCGAACCCCCCATACATGAACATTATTGACCACATCTGGGATGCCATGCAACGTACTGTTCAGAAGAGATCTCCAACCCCTCGTGCTCTTACGGATTTATGGACAGCCCTGCAGGATTCATGATGTCACTTCCCTTCAGCACTACACTACACATGCCACATCGTGTTGCGGCACTTCTGGGTGCTCGCGGGGGCCCTGCACGATAGTAGGCAGGTGTACCGGTTTCTTTGTTTCTTCCGTGTATGTAACAGTAAGCAAGCCAAACTTGATCCTAATTTTTAACAGGGGACGAACGAGAAAGGATATCGACGTCCAAAGTAAAACCCTCGCTTAAATTATATAGACAAATACGCTACCACACACAGTTAAAAAATAGTCGGGTTCGTGATAGGAGTCAACATTAAACTGCCCTAATCCGTGAGAGAATTATGACACAAGAGACCAATCAGAAAGGACTATGCTATAATAAACCACAATGGCAGCTTAAAACTACGTCTCTCATACACCAATCAACAACAGTGTCTGCCAAACAGTGCCACTGAAATACTGATCAACGACAACGTCTGTCAAACAGTGTCAGTCAAACATTGATGAACTACACTCCATGTATCAGTCACCCTGAAATACAGAAGAAAACAGACTAAATAGTATTTAACTGAACAGAATGCATGGTACACAAGGCCAAGAGACAGTAACTTCAGCTCCAGCGATCACTTGATTGAGGCCTGTTTATTCTCTTGTAAGCACAGGTGATGACCAGACAAGCATAATCCTGTTAATTCCGCATCTATCCTTGTCGGAACGTGACAAGCATAGCGTTCACCAGAGTGCCATACTCTGGTCCGCCTCGCGAATCCGAGTGGGTAGCGTTCGTCTACGTTACTCGCTATGTACGTGGATGTGGAGGCCACGAGGCGGACGGTTCATTCACTTGGTATCTCCCGCCACTCACTCACCGAGTGACGGGCAACAACACATGGCCGTGCCAGGTAGGTAAGGAAACTCTACTTATACAGCTTCGACACAGCGTAGCGGCACCAATGCGCCTCACAAGCATGCAGATGCATTTACAATTACAATGTTTTTATATGTCGATTTTCCATGTTTTCTTTGGAAAAGGTGTGTGCTTTGTACCTGAGAATGTGCATGTTGTATACCTAAGATTCATCAAGTTGTAACACAGCATAATAAAAATTTTAGTGATAATTGAATGTTACTGGAGGTTACTGATTCATTCTTGGAACTGTACATTTCCCATAAATAATAGTTCATGAACTAATAATCGGTTTCAGTCTGCTGCGTAATCGCACTGACATTTAGACACACTTCGAACAGAACAAATTAAAAAGACTGACTTTGAGAAGTATGACAACAGACTATAACTCTCAACTTTGATTATAATAAACAAAAAGCTTCAATCCAGCTACGCAGCAATCTTTCTGAGTAAATGAACTAATAGGACTCGTTACATAATATGAACACGGAGAGAAAGAAATCGTAAGGCGTAGTGGTGAAAAGAGATGGATGTTATTCGAATGGATTTCTATGTGGACAACTCTGCAAATAAGTACACCATTCAAAAAAATTTATTCGCCAATAAACTATCTGTAAATTAATCAACGAAAAACATATAATGCCACAGTATTTTCTTTGCTTACTTCTTCTACAAAATTATTATTTGTTCTCTTGGCTCAGTGCAGTTTCTGTTTGATAAATAACTTGTTAATGATTTGTCCAGAAATGTGCATCCATAACTCAGGGGCTTAAATTCCAGACAACAAAAGTTGGACTTAGGCTCGATTTCTCACTGATCCTACGATTTCCTCTGTTCTGATCTCTTCTTTCGCCAATAAGAATCACAATAATGCGAAGTCTAGTTGCGCTGTATTTCGGATTGTGTTGAAACATAAATTCCCGTCTCACTGGCTGTATAAGTCTGTTCAGAGGTGGGAGAAAGTCAAGGACACTCCACAAATGCCTAATAAAGCACTTCATTGATGAAACCATCCTTAAAGTTGAGGTTTACTTCATTTACAGCGCAACAAATGAAACTATGCTTATAGGTGTATGGCATTAATAGTTTGGGCTTTAACGCGCTAGGCAGCCGAAATCTTGAGCAGCCAATTTAATCAGTCATTTCACAGTCAGTCGTCACCGATCAGCCGAAGAAAACGTGGAATGTGTTATGCCATTTTTCTTGCTGCGTTTCCGTCGTTTTACATGCTTAATGCACTTCGGATTATAAGTTCACTTACGTAGATCTTGGAGCATACGGAAAATATAGCGACTCACCTATTTTTATGCAATTAATTTTGCATGAAAATCTCTTTGTTAAAAGTTTTACGAATACCAGAGAAGAGCCCCACGTCAAACAAGGGAGTACCGATGCCGTGCGTCACTGTCAAAGACGGGGTATTTGAGATATCTCAAAATGTAATGCTTCCTTATGAGGGAAGTAGTTTAACAAACAGTAAAAGGACCTTTAAAGCCTGACAGTCTCGGACTAGGCGGTTTATAGGAGGCACTTTTGACGCTCTGGCAAATAGATCGAGAAGGGAGTTCATCACCCAACGGTGGTTCGAGAAGAACTACCATAATTAAACCTTGCTGTGTTTTACAAAATAATTTGCCAGAAATGGATGGCTGTAAATTTTAAGACATACTGTACGTCCCTCCAGAACTGGAAATTCCCACTTGTACTATACGCTGTCGAAAGTCATCATCAAATTTGTTTCTGGATGCAGGCAAGGTCTGACTGCTTCGACAAGAATACGGAGGCTAATGGCAGCCACATACGTTCTGCACAGTACAGATAGCTTACAACTGGCTACAAAAAACCAGCTGGCTGTCGGAGTCACAAAAACACAGCGGTCCATTGCATGGGCTACAATGCACATTTTTTTTTTTTTGTTAAAGTATTCAGTGATGTTAACGATTTACATCACCAAACGTGTAATCTGAACAGTCTTCTAAAGTGTTCATGGAATGCTACTGAAAGTCCAAAGTCATCCGAAGTGTTTTAGGATTAACTCTAAGTAAGCCTGTTGTTAGAGTACGCTATATTTTTGCGATCCAACATCCATCTATACAGTTACGTAGAGCACTGAGATTAAAATAATTCATAAGAGAGTTTGTAATACTGCACCGCACCTGTAACTTGTGTGTCGTGAAAGTGTGAAGAGGCGAGTGGAAAACGTTCTTCGCCCTACTGTATCAACTGCACTTATTGCTACAAAGTCTTACAATTGAAAAAGGAGTAGTTCACGTCTATTGATGTCCCTGACCAAGGGAGGCTTAAAACAAACTACATAAACCTAACTAACCTGAGGACACCACACACATCCATGCCCGAGGCAGGATTCGAACCTGCGACTGTAGCGGTCGCGCGGTTCCAGACTGTTGCGCCTAGAACCGCTTGGCCACTCCGGCGGGCACCATGAACTTCGCCCAAGTCTCATGCTAAAGGAAGCGTATCATGCTTGTGCACACTGCAAATTCGCTTCTTGTGCGGAAGTGAGGTGCAGGCGCGTGAAATACGTGTGGCTGCGGACAGGTCCTCACACGGCTGTATCAGACGTGTGGCCAGCGTACGTGTGCTCACGCGGCTATCATTAACATGGTAACTGAGCCGTGCTGCAGCTCTCTTGGGTGCCGTTGATAGGTTGACATCGTTTAGTTGGTATAGTTACGGTTGTCGTCTTCTTCTTGTGTTCATTGGCGCCACTCCGTTTGCAAGCACTGTCTGTCCACTAGTGGCAGCAGCGGCGATTATCGATATCTAGTAACAGTGGTATTAACTTTGGGGCGACGCTGTGGTGTTTCCGTGTGGTGATGAGTCGGCAGTTCGGTTGGGGACGGACGAGCAGCCAGGTCCGGGCAGCGTGAGAACATGCTGGGACTGCTAGTGTAGTGGGAGGCGAAATTGAAGCGTCACCCATCCACCAGTGTCAGCCCAGTTTGCAGGTTAATATAAGTTTAATTTAGTGTTTTGTTTATATATTTTGTAATATTTGTAATGTTTGTGAATTATCTAAAGTTTTGTATTTATTTTTATGTTTCATGTACGGAGAGGGCGGCGCAACGAACGGAGACAGCATCTTCATTGCCGGGACCAGAGAGAAAATTGCTGGCCACTATACGTCGCGAGTCGACAGCCAAAGAGCAACAGAAGATCCTGAAACCGAGTTGTTGCGTCGTGCTTCTAAAAACTGAAAACTATGAATTTGTAATGTTTCTACAACAATGACGTCATAGAAAATTTAATCATGTTGTAAATGTTCAGTCCTATCTTGTCAAGACTCAGGTTCACGTCTATATGTAGTATATAGCAAGATAATTAACTAGTGTATACTACAAAAGTTTAAATACGTGTTCCGAGAATTTATTTATGAAGAATTACATTCAGGAAAAAGTATTACTGATTAATTTGATAAGATTATAAATTTTTTGACAACGTCCATCGCGAGTTTGAGTCTTAAAAGTTTATTCAATGTGATTCTAATATTTATTAAAGCATATAAGTTGCATTAATATATTTTCTGAGAAGAAACAAACGACATCTAAAATGGAAAAAGTTTGCGCAAACCAATAGGACTGAGTGACGTAATTCTGCGCATACGACTCAAATGATGATGTTTTAATTACAGTTTCGTTCAAGAACCATTCAGAGGCAACTTTAAAAGAATTTAAATAATTTTGAAGTGTTTAGTAACTGACGTAGGTGACGAAGTCTGCACATGGTCATATGTCAAAAGAAAATCATTTATACAAAACTTACGTCGTTACACTACACTAGCAGCACACATGCACTGCCGGATGGAAGGGCTGTAGTCGCGAGCGGTACACCATCGTTGTCAACCGGACCCACGAAGTGTAAATTGAGTGGACCTTAATTGAAGTAGTGAAACCTCCACCATTGTGAGATCTCGCCATATGCTTGCTGTTGCTGCTCGCAGTGTCGCCGAGGCGAAGAGCAGCGAGTGCAGCATTTGGGGAAGGCGAACCTAATGAGCTTTCCTCCACTTCTTATCATTAATTGTTGCATTCTATATGTTATTATTTGTTCAACCAGTGGTATTTTTTCTTGCCTTGTGGCCACTAACGCGCTAGTTACCTGCCTGAAGCTTGGTGTATGATGCGGCAGGGTAGTTTTCCTCACCTTGCCACTGCTGCCCGGTAAGGCGTGCAGTTCGACAGTTTCCTTGATTTCTTTTTCCTACTTTCTGATTCCGGATGCTCCACACACCAAAGTCTGAAGACGTTGTGCTGAACACCAGTTCTGGCTGGGGAGTGTTATTCGATCGTTGCGCTGGTCATTGGACGTTAGGTATATTCGACAAATGATTATTGCTCATGCGTTTAAACTGCCACTAGTCTGTTACCACCTAGTAAAGTGAGTACAACTCTTGGCTGCCTGTCTCAACGCTTGCGAAGTTTTGAGATACTTTCTCAGGTCGATCCTTGGAGCAACGTCTGCGCCCCCCCCCCTCTCCCCCTCTCCTAGGTTTGGTTAGATTTGATGATTGTTTTTTTTTTTTAAAGAAGAAAATTTAATAACTTTAATTTCTAGTTTGAAGATGTTTAACTGGTTCTTAAGGGATTGCTATTCACTTCTTCAGCCGTGAAACGGTTTTTAAATTATTGCTATTGGGGCCTTCAGCCGAGAAATAGTTCAGTTTGTTGTCATTAAGGCCTTCAGCCGTGGGTCTTACTTGTCTTAAAAATTTTAATTAGACAATTGTATTCTGGCAGTGACATTTTGATGATTGTACTTCAAAAATGTTTTAATAACTGTAATTGTAGGTTGAAGTATTTTAGTTGGTTCTTAAGATTGCTATTCAGGCGTTCAGCGGTGAATCAGTTTTAAATTATCACAGTTGGGGCCTTCAGCTGAGAAATAGTTTTGAAACTGTTGTCACTAAGGACTTCAGCCATGGAACACTTCTTAATTTATTGTCATCTTTTATCTGCAGTGGTTCCCAAATAAACGGTACGTGATTGAAAAATAAATTAACCGACAGTAATTGAATACGGCACCGTCCACAATCGTATCCTAACCCTGGCTTCCTTGGTACCAGGTCTCAGTAATCTTCGACTTCTGCCTCCAACGTTAGCGAAGCGTACCTGTGCTCCCCGTCGTACACCGCACGCGCGTTTGCGCCGCGCGGATAGGCCATGCCATGTCAGGGTTCCACAGCACACGGCAGCGAGAAACTGAAACAGGCAGATAGCCAGACCCGTTGCCGTAGCTGCGTAGCTTCCTCGTCTTTCAGTGGTTAAGCCACCGTGGCTGCAGCACACAGACTGGCTACCCACTGACACACTCCTGTAGACAGTCTGTTCACTTCCTAGTCGTTAGGCATAGTCCTGCTGAGACCTCACATCACCCAACAGCGCTTCGAATTCCTCTTTGGCCACAAATAACGCCATTCACAAGGCAATCACAGCAAACTTTCTCTGACTCGTACACCGATGTGCCAAAACTCTGTGACCTCTGCCCATCTCTGCGTTGGATATCGCCTGGTGTCACATAACGCGGTAACGAAGGTATGTAAGGGGATCAGACACGGACGGAGTATCACTCAAGGGAATATACGTGCGTCAAATCGAATTGCTGGATTGGATTTTTTGGGGGAAGAGAGCAAACAGCGAGGTCATCGGTCTCATCGGATTAGGGAAGGAAGTCGGCCGTGCCCTTTCAAAGAAACCATCACAGCACTTGCCTGGAACGATTTAGGGAAATCACGGAAAACCTAAATCAGGATGGCCGGACGCGGGATTGAACCGTCGTCCTCCCGAGTGCGAGTCCAGTGTGCTACCACTGCGCCACCTCGTTCGGTACGTGCGTCAAACGGGGAAATCCATTGAGATAAGCGACTTTGACAAAGGGCAAATGTTTATTATGCACAGCCTAGGAACGAGTATCTCGGAAACGGGGAATCTTGTCGAATGTTCACTTGCTACTCTAGTAATCATCTATGGAAAGAGGCAGAACGACAGTGAAACTACCAATAGGTGCTAAACGGTTGGACGTTCACGACTCATCACAGAATGAGAGGTTCAGAGGCTTATCTGTTCTGTAAACTCGGAGAGATGGTGGGCCGGTGCGGTTCTGGGCGCTTCAGTCTGGAACCGCGAGACCGCTACGGTCGCAGGTTCGAATCCTGCCTCGGGCATGGATGTGTGTGTTGTCCTTAGGTTAGTTAGGTTTAAGTAGTTCTAAGTTCTAGGGGACTTATGACCTCAGCAGTTGAGTCCCATAGTGCTCAGAGCCATTAAAACCATTTTTTTAACCATTTTTTTAGAGATGGTGGTCTGTTGCATTTCTTCCGAAAGAGCACAATGCTGGTGCACTCACCAGTGTTTCGCAGCACTCCATTCACCGTACATTGTTGAACATGCAGCTCCGCAGCAGTCCATTCCTTATTGTTCACATGTTGACCCAATGACATCGTCAATTACGATTGCAGTGGGCAAGGGATCATCGGGATTCGACTGCAGATCAACGGAAACGTGACGCTTCTTAGAGTGAATCATTTTTTTACTACACAAGATCGATGTTCGTCTCGAGGTGAACCATGGCTCGAAACGTGCACTGTGTCACGGACGCAGGCTGATGGGATCAGTACTACGCTGAGGGAGACATTCTCCTGCGCTTGCATGGGACGTGTGGTCGTAATCGAAGACACGCTGACAGCTGTGAACGGCCTTCATTCCTTCATGCTTGATGTCTTCCCCTACGGCGATGTGATCTTTCGGCAGTATAATTGTCCGCGTCTCGGAGTCAGAACCGCGCTACAGTGGTCTGTGGAGCATTGACGTCTCGGCGACAAGATTCGCCTGATGTAAGTCCTATGGAACCCAACTGAATCGTTATCGGGCGCCATCACTGCGTACGCAGATCACTGGGCCGTTATTTATGAGAATTACGTGACCTGTGCGTAGACATCTATTGTCACATACCTCCATAAACCTACTAACAAACTGTCAGATCACTGATCCATTTCGTTGCAAAGAAGGGCAAACAAGCTGTTAAACAGGTGGTCATAAAGCTTTCGTTCATCAGTGTATCAGCAGAGTCAATCCCTAATCCTCAGCGAATATTTACCTGCGTTGTATCCATATCTCTGTAACCAATACAAATTGAACACATATTGCATCGAATGTTTTATACAAATTATTCCGTACTACCACCCCTTGTAATTTTTACCTTGTGAAACGCACTGTATATTACAAAGTGGGAAACGCAGCCACATTCATTGGCTCTGAACCAGATTTTGCAGCCACGATATCTCGGCTTCTGTGGCTTGTATTGAGGCCAAAGCATCCTTCGTATTATACTAAGGGTTCGCCAGGCGCCATCGTCTTTGCCGGATTATTTTTTTTTTTTTTGTCATCAATCTACTGACTGGTTTGATGCGGCCCGCCACGAATTCATTTCCTGTGCTAACCTCTTCATCTCAGAGTAGCACTTGCAACCTACGTCCTCAATTATTTGCTTGACGTATTCCAGTATCTGTCTTCCTCTACAGTTTTTGCCCTCTACAGCTCCCTCTAGTACCATGGAAGTCATTCCCTCATGTCTTAGCAGATGTCCTATCATCGTATCCCTTCTCCTTATCAGTGTTTTCCACATATTCCTTTCCTCTCCGATTCTGCGTAGAACCTCCTCATTCCTTACCTTATCAGTCCACCTAATTTTCAACATTCGTCTATAGCACCACATCTCAAATGCTTCGATTCTCTTCTGTTCCGGTTTTCCCACAGTCCATGTTTCACTACCATACAATGCTGTACTCCAGACGTACATTCTCAGAAATTTCTTCCTCAAATTAAGGCCGGTAGTTGATATTAGTAGACTTCTTTTTGGCCAGAATTGCCTTTTTTGCCATAGCGAGTCTGCTTTTGATGTCCTCCTTGCTCCGTCCGTCATTGGTTATTTTACTGCCTAGGTAGCAGAATTCCTTAACTTCATTGACTTCGTGACCATCAATCCTGAAGTTAAGTTTCTCGCTGTTCTCATTTCTACTACTTCTCATTACCTTCGTCTTTCTCCGATTTACTCTCAAACCATACTGTGTTCTCATTAGACTGTTATTCCGTTCAGCAGATCATTTAATTCTTCTTCACTTTCACTCAGGATAGCAATGTCATCAGCGAATCGTATCATTGATATCCTTTCACCTTGTATTTTAATTCCACTCCTGAACATTTCTTTTATTTCCATCATTGCTTCCTCGATGTACAGATTGAAGGGTAGGGGCGAAAGGCTACAGCCTTGTCTTACACCCTTCTTAATACGAGCACTTCGTTCTTGATCGTCCACTCTTATTATTCCCTCTTGCTTGTTGTACATATTGTATATGACCCGTCTCTCCCTATAGCTTACCCCTACTTTTTTCAGAATCTCGAACAGCTTGCACAATTTTCTATTGTCGAACGCTTTTTCCAGGTCGATAAATCCTATGAAAGTGTCTTGATTTTTCTTTAGCCTTGCTTCCATTACTAGCCGTAACGTCAGAATTGCCTCTCTCGTCCCTTTACTTTTCCTAAAGCCAAACTGATCGTCACCTAGCGCATTCTCAATTTTCTTTTCCATTCTTCTGTATATTATTCTTGTAAGCAGCATCGATGCATGAGCTGTTAAGCTGATTGTGCGATAATTCTCGCACTTGTCAGCTCTTACCGTCTTCGGAATTGTGTGGATGATGCTTTTCCGAAAGTCAGATGGTATATCACCAGACTCATATATTCTACACACCAACGTGAATAGTCGTTTTGTTGCCACTTCTCCCAATGATTTTAGAAATTCTGATGGAATGTTATCTATCCCTTCTGCCTTATTTGACCGTAAGTCCTCCAAAGCTCTTTTAAATTCCGATTCTAATACTGGATCCCCTATCTCTTCTAAATCGACTCCTGTTTCTTCTTCTATCTCATCAGACAAATCTTCACCCTCATAGAGGCTTTCAATGTATTCTTTCCACCTATCTGCTCTCTCCTCTGCATTTAACAGTGGAATTCCCGTTGCACTCTTAATGTTACCGCCGTTGCTTTTAATGTCACCAAAGGTTGTTTTGACTTTCCTGTATGCTGAGTCTGTCCTTCCGACAATCATATCTTTTTCGATGTCTTCACATTTTTCCTGCAGCCATGTCGTCTTAGCTTCCCTGCACTTCCTATTTATTTCATTCCTCAGCGACTTGTATTTCTGTATTCCTGATTTTCCCGGAACATGTTTGTACTTCCTCCTTTCATCAATCAACTGAAGTATTTCTTCTGTTACCCATGGTTTCTTCGCAGCTACCTTCTTTGTACCTATGTTTTCCTTCCCAACTTCTGTGAAGGCCCTTTTTAGAGATGTTCATTCCTCTTCAACTGTACTGCCTACTGCGCTATTCCTTATTGCTGTATCTACAGAGTTAGAGAACTTCAAACGTATCTCGTCATTCCTTAGTACTTCCGTATCCCACTTCTTTGCGTATTGATTCTTCCTGACTAATGTCTTGAACTTCAGCCTACTCTTCATCACTACTATATTGTGATCTCAGTCTATATCTGCTCCTGGGTACGCCTTACAATCCAGTATCTGATTTCAGAATCTCTGTCTGACCATGTTACAGTACTCAATTAGTCTTTCTCCACTTTCATTCCTTGTACCAAGCCCATATTCTTCTGTAACCTTTTCTTCTACTCCTCCCCTTACAACTGTATTCCAGTCGCCCATGACTATTAGATTTTCGTCCCCCATTACATACTGCATTACCCTTTCAATATCCTCATACACTTCCTCTATCTGTTCATCTTCAGCTTGCGACGTCGGCATGTATACCTGAACTATCGTTGTCGGTGTTGGTCTGCTGTCGATTCAGATTAGAACAACCCGGTCACTGAACTGTTCACAGTAACACAACCTCTGCTCTACCTTCCTATTCATAACGAATCCTACATCTGTTATACCATTTTCTGCCGCTGTTGATATTACCCGATACTCATCTGACCAAAAATCCTTGTCTTCCTTCCTCTTCACATCACTGACCCCTACTATATCTAGATTGAGCCTTTGCATTTCCTTTTCCAGATTTTCTAGTTTCCCTACCACGTTCAAGCTTCTGACATTCCACGCCCCGGCTCGTAGAACGTTATCCTTTCGTTGATTATTCAGTCTTTTTCTCATGGTAACCTCCCCCTTGGCAGTCCCCTCCCGGAGATCCGAATGGGGGACTATTCCGGAATCTTTTGCCAATGGAGAGATCATCATGACACTTCTTCAAATACAAGCCACATGTCCTGTGGATACACGTTACGTGTCTTTAATGCAGTGGTTTCCATTGCCTTCTGCATCCTCATGTCGTTGATCATTGCTGATTCTTCCGCCTTTAGGGGCAATTTCCCACCCCTAGGACAAGAGACTACCCTGAACCTCTATCCGCTCCTCCGCCCTCTTTGACAAGGCCGTTGGCAGAATGAGGCTGACTTCTTATGCCGGAAGTCTACGGCCGCCAATGCTGATTATTTATCAAAATTTAGGCAGTGCAGGGATCGAACCCGGGACCGAAGACGTTTTGATTATGAATCAAAGACGCAACCCCTAGACCACGGGTAGACAAAAATGTATCTCAAAAACTTTTTTGAAGTTTTGAGAAGAGATGAATCGGCCCTTTATTTGCTGCTGGTCACAGTCTGAAACCACATATGGTCGTATTGTTTAACAGGGGTGCTGACTTGTAGCAACGACGTGTGGCACACAAAACCTGATTTTAAAGACTGCGGCACTTACCTGCAGCAAAGGATGTGGTTCTCTGAAAAGTGTAACAACAAACAAGCAGCATGTCACAGGTTACAAAGCACGTAAAAAGGATGAGCTACAGTGCTAATATCAAAGCCAGGACCGGCGGGAAACTGTATTTTATTATAATGTATTCCAGCCTCGGGTCACACAACACACAAGTCATACCGTTACTGATTTCCACTTATTATCAAGTCTCCATAAAACTACCTAATTAAAAAGAAAGAAAAGGGAGATAGTAAAATACCATGAAGATAAGATACAAATCGAATTAATTTCTGTGCTCAACCATGCACACTTCAGTATTTTTCGTAGTACCTCGTCAACTGAATATGTAACGTATGATTGTGAATAGAAGTTTCTTATTTTTTTCCTAATATTTTAGCAGTCCCTTACCCTTCTTCACTACTTTTCGTAGTAACTCGTCAACTGACTGTGTAACGTATGGTTGTGAATAGAAATTTGTTATTTGTTTTCTAATATTTTAGCATCCCCTTCATCTTTCTTCTTAAACTAATCTTGTGATAATTAATCAGTTTTGAGTGGGATTCGGCAATGATACCACTTGTTTGACATGGTGCTGAAATATACAAAAAAAAAAAAAATAATTAAGAGACGAACTCTGTTTCTCCAAGGTAATAGGGCCAGTCTGCTTCAGACGAGAAACCTATATTATCCACCACTGTGGCTGCTAGAGGTCAATAGCTAGCAGTAAATGCCTTAATTCCACTCCCACATCGCTGCTAAACTAGGTAGTTGACTTAAAATTTGGCGTTTCAAGCAATGACCACTGGTAAAAAAATGGTTAATGCCGCTAAGCGCAGATGATCCGGCGAAACTGACACATTTCTTGTCGAACCATACATAGAAACTTTTGTTAGTCTCAGCTATCCTTATGTGTCAAATGATTAAGTAATCTGCACAAGGAGGAGAGTAACCAGCAGCTTCCTTAGGTTTCACGAAGCTACCAGAGCTCGCGCGTGCACACCCGATCATTAATCAGCGGAGCTGTCCCTCTTCCGTCAGCGTGGTCGGCTCTCGAGCTTTGATGTCCTCGAGGGTGATTACTGGCCTGAGGGTAGGAGGCAGTGACTGGGCGGAATGTTTCATGTGTCCAGTAATCTATCATAAAACCCCAACGGGGACATCATGCTGACGTAGTCATATGGGCACAGCAGTCGCAGCTACTGACCATTTTTCTACTGCAGCGTATTAAAAGCGAACATTAGTTTTGTAGAAATGTAACCCGTTCACAGAAATGTAGCAGTTCACTGGTATGGTACCAGTTAGAGACTATTAGAACATAAGGCGTGCAAACAGGATTTTAAGTACTAATATTTACGTGTGTACAAACAGTAAAGAACATTCGTTATGTTTAACAGCCATAAAATAAAAGCCCACTGATGATGCTGCAACTACAGTGAAACGCGTTGTGGATACAAAACAAAATTATGTTTTGCCTAAACGTGGATCCCATCCAAAAGCATATGTAAAACTAGTTTGATATTTCGATTTTGAGTTTTCTTCCGTATTTTACAGAAGTGTACGTTTAGTATTCCCCACATCAGTTAGTTTACTTGTCCACCAGAGGATTTAGGGTTGCTGGAATTTGCTGGAAGGATTACGGTACGAATACACAATGTTTCCTACAGACTCCTAAACAATGAAGCTTCTTTCGAAAAAAAAAAGTAGTTTCCGTTATTCAGTCGTTTTATTTTGTAACACTAAAACCAACCACGAATCGAAACCGAGATTTCGGCCGTTTTTGTGGAGATTCTCTTCGGAGCAACGAAATTTCTGGATTCTGATGATGGTCCTACCAATACAACCGAACCAGGTGGGCGGTATACACAGAGTATATTCTAAAAATGTATTGTGAAACCTCCATCTTCTTATGGCCATGAAGAAAACTGAAATTGCATCCCAAGTTTCTACAATGAAGACACTCTTATTTGTTATGTGGATCACCATAGCTTCAGCCCTGCAGACAGGTTATACCAAGAAAGAAATATTTCCCAAGAGCAAACTCCATTACCTATACGATATTTATAAAAAATTTATCGCATTCAAGAATTGCATTGTGATATATTCCACATACTACCGACAACTGATGCGGTAAAATTATACAGAGAGAACGCACAATGTGAAGGTGCGATTTATGTGAAAAAAATCCTAGTTATCAAATCAGTCAGATTAACAGACGTGAAGAAACAGCAGGAGGAAAATGGTACACAGCGCATCAGCAATTCTCTTCAAGCTTATAAACTCTCATGTTTTGGTGAACAGTGATACATACTTATCCTCGGTGCACATTATAGATACTATATACATATAAGCTTTGGTCTGTCGAAACATTTCCTGCCTTTCGAGTCCTGTTTGTTATTTTGGTAGGCTGATGCTACATTCCGAAGTCCTGCGGGTGACATTGCAAAGCTGCTGTGTTTGGACTTACAATTCTTCCCGTCTCTCCTCAACCTGCCATCTTTGTGTGAACTTCATGGGAGAAACACTCCTTCCTATCAAAGCAAGATCCTTCGCACAGCCGCATTCTCTAAATCTTTTTCGGAAACCTGAATCCGGCTTTGGGATGACCTCCCTCACACAGTAAGAGAATATAATCGACCTATATATACGAACGACAGTTAATGTGTTGCATCCTAAGACAACAGTAATGTTTCTTCTCGCCTTTTGAAATACTCTTACCCCGCTACAACTAAGCACACTTCATTCCTGTAAGACATCTCTTTTGTCTCTACATGAACTTCCTCCATCAGAACTAGCTTTGTAATCACATCCCTCTTCGTACCCTCATGAATACACTTTTTCTACTGTCCCTGTTATTATTATTATTATTCATTCTTTCTTTTCTTTCTCAGACGTTAAGTCTGGTTAAAAATGGAAAGTGATGCGGACCTTGATCAAGCGTCACTTCCTTTTAACTGTATGGTATGTGTTATATTGCATTTAGGAAATTTCGGGTAATTGAACATGTATCAATAATTACAGATTTCTGTAGTTGTATATATAAGTTTGGATGTAGCTGTATTGCATTGATGTACTGGTGGATATTGTGTGGTATGACTCCTGTAGTTCATAGTATAATTGGTATAATGTCAACTTTATCCTGATGCCACATGTCCTTGACTTCCTCAGCCAGTTGGATATATTTTTCAATTTTTTCTCCTGTTTTCTTCTGTATATTCGTTGTATTGGGTATGGATATTTCGATTAGTTGTGTTAATTTCTTCTTTTTATTGGTGAGTATGATGCTAGGTTCGTTATGTGGTGTTGTTTTATCTGTTATAATGGTTCTGTTCCAGTATAATTTGTATTCATCATTCTCCAGTTCATTTTGTGGTGTATACTTGTATGTAGGAACGTGTTGTTTTAAAAGTTTGTGTTGTAAGGCAAGCTGTTGATGTATTATTTTTGCGACATTGTCATGTCTTCTGGGGTGTTCTGTATTTGCTAGTATTGTACATCCGCTTGTGATGCGATCTACTGTTTCTATTTGTTGTTTACAAAGTCTGCATGTATCCGTTGTGGTATTGGGATCTTTAATAATATGCTTGCTGTAATACCTGGTGTTTATTGTTTGATCCTGTATTGCAATCATGAATCCTTCTGTCTCACTATATATATTGCCTTTTCTTAGCCATGTGTTGGATGCGTCTTGATCGATGTGTGGCTGTGTTAGATGATACGGGTGCATGCCAAGAAGTGTTTTCTTTTTCCAATTTACTTTCTTCGTATCTGTTGATGTTATGTGATCTAAAGGGTTGTAGAAGTGGTTATTAAATTGCAGTGGTGTAGCTGATGTATTTATATGAGTGACTGCCTTGTGTATTTTGCTAGTTTCTGCTCGTTCTAGAAAGAATTTTCTTAAATTGTCTACCTGTCCATAATGTAGGTTTTTTATGTCGATAAATCCCCTTCCTCCTTCCTTTCTGCTTAATGTGAATCTTTCTGTTGCTGAATGTATGTGATGTATTCTATATTTGTGGCATTGTGATCGTGTAAGTGTATTGAGTGCTTCTAGGTCTGTGTTACTCCATTTCACTACTCCAAATGAGTAGGTCAATATTGGTATGGCATAAGTATTTATAGCTTTTGTCTTGTTTCTTGCTGTCAATTCTGTTTTCAGTATTTTTATTAGTCTTTGTCTATATTTTTCTTTTAGTTCTTCTTTAATATTTGTATTATCTATTCCTATTTTTTGTCTGTATCCTAGATATTTATAGGCATCCGTTTTTTCCATCGCTTCTATGCAGTCGCTGTGGATATCCAATATGTAATCTTCTTGTTTAGTGTGTTTTCCCTTGACTATGCTATTTTTCTTACATTTGTCTGTTCCAAAAGCCATACTTATATCATTGCTGAATCCTTCTATTATATTTAGTAATTGGTTGAGTTGTTGATTTGTTGCTGCCAGTAGTTTTAGATCATCCATGTATAGCAAATGTGTGATTTTGTGTGGGTATGTTCCAGTAATATTGTATCCAGAATTTGTATTATTTAGCATGTTGGATAGTGGGTTCAGAGCAAGGCAGAACCAGAAAGGACTTAATGAGTCTCCTTGGTATATTCCACGCTTAATCTGTATTGGCTGTGATGTGATATTATTTGAATTTGTTTGGATATTAAGTGTGGTTTTCCAATTTTTCATTACTGTGCTTGGGAACTGTATCAGTTTAGGATCTACTTTGTATATTTCCAATATTTGTAGTAACCATGAGTGGGGTACACTATCAAAAGCTTTTTGGTAATCAATGTATGCGTAGTGTAGCGACCTTTGTTTAGTTTCAGCTTGATATGTCACCTCTGCATCTATTATCAGTTGCTCTTTACATCCTCGTGCTCCTTTGCAGCAGCCTATTTGTTCTTCATTTATAATTTTGTTCTGTGTTGTATGTATCATTAATTTCTGTGTAATGACTGAAGTTAATATTTTGTAGATTGTTGGTAGGCATGTTATGGGACGATATTTAGCTGGGTTTGCTGTGTCTGCTTGATCTTTAGGTTTCAGATAGGTTTTTCCATGTGCAAGTGTATCAGGGAATGTGTATGGGTCTGCAATGTAACTGTTAAATAATTTAGTTAGATGTGAATGTGTTGAGGTGAACTTTTTTAGCCAGTAATTTACTATTTTATCATTTCCAGGGGCTTTCCAATTGTGTGTAGAATTAATTGCTTGGGTGACTTCACGTTGCAAAATTATCACTTCAGGCATTTGTGGTATCATCTTGTATGTGTCTGTTTCTGCTTGTATCCACCGTGCATGCCTGTTATGTTGTACCGGGTTTGACCATATGTTGCTCCAGAAGTGTTCCATGTCTGTTGTGTTTGGTGGATTGTTTATTTTAATGTGTGTGTTACCTATTGTCTGGTGAAATTTCTTTTGGTTTGTGTTGAATGTTTGGTTTTGTTTCCTTCTATTTTCACTTTTTTTTGTATCTTCTGAGTCGTTTGGCTAATGCTTGTAATTTCTGCTTCTTTTCGTCTAATTGCTCTGTCGCTTCTTGTTGTGAGATTTTACCTAACCTTTTTCGTTTTTTTTTCTGAGATTTCATTTCTTATAAATTGTGTTAGCTGTCCGATGTCTTTTCTCAGTTTTTCTATTTTGATCTGTAGCCTGTGTTGCCATGCTGGTTTTGTTTCTTCTGTGTGTTGGTTGGTTCTGATCTCTGCCTAGTGTGTATATTTAGTGTAGTGAGTGCTCCTATATAGACCAGTAGTTGTAACTCTTCCATAGTTGTGTTTTCATTTATTTTGTTGTGTATGATTGTGTTGATAGTTTTTATTCTTGTTTCGACTTGTGGGTTATTTGGTGGTCTATGCAAGAATGGTCTAATGTCTGTATTTGTGTCTTTGTATTCTATATATGTTAGCTGAAATTTTTCTTCTATATCTAACATATGTGTCACTTCGTGTTCTATTTGTGCTTGTTCTGGTGGCTGTCTTAAGATATTGTTTTCCTCTGATTGTATAATTGATGCGTGTTGTTCTTTGTTTGTTTGCTCTGGGATGTTTGAGTCCATTACTGTATTTTCTTCTTCTTCTGATTGCACATTATTTTGTTCCAGTATTTGTTGTACTTGTTGTTTGATGTTTTCTAATTCTGACCGGGGTATCCTGTTATTTTTTATTACTACACGGATCTGATCAGCTAGTCGTTGTTCTGTTAAAAATTTTAAATCTGGGCATCTGGTAATAAATGTTGTGTATACTTGTGATCTGTATCCAGTTGTGTTGGTTCCTAGGTTTGTTGCTTGGTAATAACAGAACATGATGTGTCGATTAACTTCATCTGACCATCTCATCCTCTGTCTTTGTTTTCCTTCTAGGGTGGTTGCAGGAAGCATATCCTGCAAAACACCTCTATTTGGATTTGAATCATTTTCCAGTTGGCTAGCAGTGTTGTTACCATTGTGGGCGGGCATAGGTTTCAAGCGTCGTCCCCGACCACGACGGCGCTTGTCCGAGGCTTCTTTAGTTCTGTCCTGAACCAAGTAATCACACTAAAAGGGGGGTTAGCCCTATTAGTGGTTTGTTGTTTTCGTCGCCTTTTACGACTGGCAGAACATACCGGAGGCCTATTCTTTTCCCGGGCCTCCACGGGGATTAGTATTATTATTATTATTATTATTATTACTATTAGCAGTAGTAGTTAACGGTATAGTATTATTGATACTGCTAGTAGTTTCTATTAAGTACTGGTGGCGTTTAAGTATATGCAAATCTGATTTCAGATGACCTTTTCATTTATACTGCTACTTTTATTATTGTTATTTCTAGTGCTGCAGCTATTATCACTCTCTAATCAAACTGATTTTATATGTGAACACCTGTTCCCTGTGAGAAAGCGCCTGATGCCCTGTTCCGATACAGCTTAGTAAATAAATAAAATAATCAAATTTAAAGTCTTTCATACCACTGACACTGACACCTGAAACCATAATTTCCAGAGGTTTTTTTGATGCTCATCTGTTGTACCCTTCATATGATATTTCAAGAATTGATATGCCTCTCGTTTTACCTCCTCACAATAATCCACAGGCTGTTCCTGTATGAAGTAGTAGATAACTCAAAAACCTGTCCCTCCATCTGAAAAGAGGCATTTGTCCATTTACTCCTTCTCCATTTCGTAATTTCTCTCTTAATTTAATTTTAACATCATCTGTTGTTCGCATTAGGTGATCCTACCTTCATTGCGCCGGCTATTCGACACACCGCTTTTCACGTTCATGCAGTGCTGTGCTACGGACTTACCGATTGAAAAATTTCTTCGTCAGTTCCATGAATGTACTTGATACTCAGCTATTTTCTTAGAGAAACCTTCGTTCGCCTTCCCTAACTTGCACTATGTCCTTCGATAAGGACTTCTTGAGGAGTGTGAGTTCCTATACAGCAAGACAAAAAAATGCAAAAAATTATTTCATTTCTTCGATGTCGGTTCACTATTTGGACGCTCACTAAACTGTTACTTCTGATACTTCTAACATTTTTCGTCTTTCTTTTATTTATCTTTAATCTTACTCCCACATTTATCCATTTCATCCCATTCCATACTGTTTCTCAGTTTCCATTAGTTTTGACCAGAAAGGTTCTGTCACCTTTGATTCTCCCTATTATCGTTTGTTCCGCTTGCAATTTCTTTCCCGTTTTGGACACTTTTCATTCTCTTAAATTTTTTCTCCACAAACAATTGAAACTGCAGTAGCGGTAGACTTCGAACATACGTTAGATGGCTTACAGCAGATCTTTCAGGGCCTCAGATGCCATGAAAGTATTGTTAAACATAAAACATACTCTTTGCTTACGTTTAGCAATTTTTACATCGCACGACTTAGCTTTTAGCTTACAAGTCCATTCCTTTCATCCGAAACCTAGGTCGTGAAAATTAAATAGTGAAACATACACAATAATAAGTTTGTGCATTAATGATAAAGTCTGACAGACCTACTGTCAAGTGAGTGAAAAGTATCCTGTCATTCATTTTCCGTACTTGAGCTGCTTCTGGAATTGGCTAAATGCAAAATTTAAAACACTTTCCTGTCTTTCTTTATCCTTTCTGAACCAAACTGATCTTCCCTAACAATAAGATCTTGAAATGCGAGCAGTTTCTGACAGGAAACTTGCTTCATTTGATATCAATAACAGTCACGATAAGGCTTAATCTAAAATGTTCGCACTTTAAGTGCTTATTGTTAGTGAAGATTAGAGTAGAATGTCAGACCGTGTGACGACTAATTTTCTCTTGCTCTCTCACATTCTGGCTCAGTTTACTAAGAACAATATTGTCTCAAATTTATTAGATATTATGTTAATTTAATTATGTGTGATAGCTGATTACTCCTCCGTCTCGGTTCCTTCTGTTGCTATATTTACATGCTTATTACCTTCTTTCTTCAATAATCAATTAACTCCATGTCTTTCTGCGTTTACTATACCCATGATTTTCTTTCTAGCCCTAATTAGTACGGCGTTTTGACTGTCAGAAACACAAGTTTTTATGTATGTATGTCCATTCTTTCCTTCTGCACATTGGGAAGTACAGTGGCGGAATGAGTCTCCTTGTACGACAAAGGTCATCAAGAAGTGTGATTTTTATTCTGTGTGTGAATTCTGGCAAGGACATAACGTTCAACCTTTTGAGTGGTCCAAGACCATTTCACAGCGAATTATTTAAAAATTTACGCAAAGAGTCTTATGTGCGATTCTGGTCCTACTAGTCAAAGATACACATAGGATTCAGAGACGTAAAAACACTGGTCCAAAAAGTAGTCACCCTCTAGAGAGTTAACGCAAAGGGGCCTACAGTGTACTACTGCGTATAGATTTGCTTCCTCGAGGGGCACAGTTCAGGTATGCCACATCCCTTGGAAACCATTCATTGATGATCTGATCCTGTACAGCTATTACTCTTCCTCCAAATGACCACAGGCATTGTTTTTGTATTAAGATCGGGTGATTTAGCGATGTAGTCGAGGTTCGATGGGTACATGAATGATCGTCACACAAGGAGCATATGCGTGGAGCTCTGTGAACATAGCCACTGTGTTCTTGGAAGACCAAACATGGAAGTGTCCACAGCATACCCAGTTTAAACTTGTGGCAGATAGGGCCACTCTTGGTCACCGATAGTGTTGAATCAAGCAACGTGGTTTTTTTTTTTTATAGCGATTACGTGCTCGAGTGATCCAAGTGGTGCTACAGAAAGCAAAACACAATAGAATCATCTCTGATATATTCTACATCCTCCATTCACTGCGTATGAATCGTTTAATTTGGCTGTAGGTGCAGTCAACGCCTTGCATCGTTCCTCTCTCTCTCTCTCTCTCTCATCAATATTCTGACTGGTTTGATGTGGCCAGCCACAGATTTCTCTCCTGTGCCAACCTCTTCATCTCAGGGTCCTCAATTGTTTGCTGGATGTATCCCAATCTCTGTCTTCCTCTACAGTCCTTGCCCTCTACAGCTCCCTCTAGTATCATGCAAGTCATTCCCTGATGTCTTAACAGACATCCTATCATTCTGTCCCTTCTCCTTGTCAGTGTTTTCCATATATTCCTTTCCTCTCCGATTATGCGCAGAACCTTCTCATTCCTCACCTTATTAGTCCACCTAATTTTCAACATTCGTCTGTAGCACCACATCTCAAATGCTTCGACTCTCTTCTGTTGCCGTTTTCCCAGTGTGCATGTTTCACTACTATACAATGCTGTAGGCCTACTCCAGACGTACATTCTCAGAAATTTCACCTCAAAGTAAGGCCAATGTTTGATACTAGTAGACACTCTTCGGCTAGTAATCTCAAAAAAGAACTTGATGCTTGTTTCAATACTATCGGTGACCGATGCTTACCCTTTCTTCTACATTTTTATGCTGCCTATGCTGTGGACACTCTCGTTTTCGGTCTTCCAGGAACACAGCAGATGTGTTCATAGGCCTCCATGCTTACGCTCCTTGTGTGATAATCACTCATGCAACAAACTGCGCACTTTCACTGACGGTGTGGCCTTGGACACGGCGAACTACGTAAGCCACTTTCTGCCATTGTGTCAGAACTACACGTCGATCCATCTTAGTGATGTGATTTGACGCAGTAAACGGGCATATATACACCACTTCAATGTTAGCGGAAGGCCGTCACATGACCGGCTGGCATCAGTTTTTCACCATCTACACTGCTCCAAAGCTGTTGTGAGCTTTGAAGAGGGTGATTATCATTTAGTTCTGTGAGTTATTATCTTCATTGTGTTTCGTATTTAGTTTAGCAACTTTTAATTTCGACCGTGTCACTTTTGTAAGTGGTCTCGAAATGAAAGTTCTGGAAGTGAAAATTTTATCGCTGGTAGCTCTAGGAGAAAAGCTACGTCTTGCGTCTTTGTTGTTGTGAGAGCCAGCGGACTGTTTCATTTCCGAAGTAGCGATAGCTGCAGAGAACCTCGTTGCTGCGAGTGAATGCCGAGAAAGGGGCGTGAAGGCTGTAAACAAAGAGGTGAGTGGGCAGAAATCCTATTACACTCCTCCGCTTTCTGTTTCCTCTCTGGGCAACAGAGAACAGCCTCGGCTAGTGACAATCTTGTTCAACTCTGTGATGGAAAAACTTTGCCCTTTGGTAGCTTTAGCCATTCCAGCATATAGATGGAGAAAGATCACAAGGCTGCATAACAAATGCATTTAACTATACATAGCTAGACGACTAGGTCTCCAGAACACTCGATAGTGGCAGAACTACATTTCGACTGGCACTGCTGCTTATGCCAAGTCACTGATGAAAAAATTCTATGATGCTACAAATTTGAGCCAGAATCTCATTGTTTTTCTTGCCATCATTATTATTACTGTATGAAACTGGAAGAAAAAATTAGTAAAATAGGTGAAACAGAAGAGTCAGATGGAATACTACTCCACTGGTCAAATATCCAAATTCTATATGTTTAAAAAAATATCAATATTTAAGATCTATCGTAGACACACTTATTTCCCAACGGCACATCACGTCATTAACTTTTCTTCACATGTATTAGTAACGGCGCTGTTGTTGATGAGTAATAATGTCAGTGTGGAGCTACAGCATATGAAGTGACGTCACAAACTTGACGACTGATTTCGCATAGTCCACACAGCAAAAGAGAAGTTTTTATAAGGTCGATGAAAATATCTGTACAATTTCTTACTTTGTTTTTCTTTTCTGTAGCCATCAATTTTATATAATTTTTTTCGTGGTTTAATGATGTGCTTTAGTCATCTCTCAAGCCGTGCCGCTGTTCCCTCTGGAAATTGACTAGGTAAAATTTCTTTTTATATTCTTCGTATTATTTAGTCCGAACAGATTGCGGATTTCATGTGCTTCGTATACTGGGCAAGAAACAAACACTATCACGGAGCGTTGTTTACCAAGCGCCTCAGTTTCTGTGGGTGTTTCAAAACCAGAGGGCACACTTTCTTTGTCAAAGCAATTCTTGGAAATAATTCTTATTTGTTAGTGTAACAATGTTGAAATGAGTGTCTAGAAACAAAAACATTTTACTTGTACATGATATTTAGAAAATGTGTTAGGAATAGATCTTACTTAATTACTACATTTATAAAAACAATATTTCTAAGAAAATCGATGTGAAAGACTCCTCAATTTCGATAACAAACTTCTTAAAAAACAAACTTCGCACTTAAATAAAGAAAGAAAATAATTAAAAATTTTCGCGTCTCTGTTACGTCAGGACCACCCCACAGCTCATGTTAAAAGATAGAGCCCTCCAGATGAACAGCATAGATCTTACGATAACACAAAAAGGGCCACATCACCCGCAAGTTTTAGCGTGAGACTTTTTCGCGTCTCTTTTACGTTGGAAACTTTAAAAAAACATTGCCCCACCACGAAAAGTATAACATTTCTCATTGGATAGACAGAATTTTTGTAGACGGAGCTTAAGGTTAACATTGAGACCCTGATTGGTCAGATGAAAACACAGCCAGATAGTTCTTTTTAAACCACCTTCGGTAAATTGTAGTAAGAAGAAGTTAGGAGACAGTTGCTTCCGAGACGGCGAGGTGAGCGGTGCTATGCTGCCCGCCGCCCCCTGACGAACACCGACAAGGTAATGAACGCACGCGATGCCGCATAACAGCGCATAAAGCTTCACTCAGAACTGCAGAAGTCTCATCTGTTACACCCCCTTTTTGCGCAATACTAGTGTCGATCGTCAATTAAAGCTCATGGTGTTCACATTTGCCACTTGAAGTAAAAATCTGGAACGCGATGATTTTTCTGTTATATAGTTATTGAGAAGCCACATAAGTAATTCAAGATGATTGAGGGTCAATGTAGACCATTTTGATAGTTTTCTCCTTTGTGAAACTTAATTTAAACCTAGATTATAGATGTGATATGGCGTGGGTCATCCTTCGATCCATTGCAGAACTTGCAAACCCATTCAGGGAATATTCGTTCACATTTTAGTTGAACGCAGTTGGTTTTTACCATCATGTATTAAAACATTTCCTTTTATCAATAGTGCAATTTATAAACAATGTTTTGTGAGCAGAATAAAATTTCCAATGGTAAACTTAACTGCTTTTTCGACGTTATTTTACCAGCTAACTAAAAATAGGAAAGCCTTGAATCCCTTCCACTAAATTTAGTTAGTATTAAGATTCTTTTACAGGGAGTGCAGTGGAGCTGACGCTGAAATCATTAAGTATTTGGTTATATCATCGCTAGTCTCACTGAACTCTTCTGAATCCTACATGTCATGTGTGGTCTGACGTCTCCTTACCAGCAACAGGTCCCAGGTTCAAACTAGTCAATTCCCTAAAAAACACTTTCAGAGCGTCGTTGCGCGAAAGTGGTAGGGAGACACGATATAGAACAAACAGACACCACGCAGAATGTTAGAAGTAATCCTCGGCGCTTGTTCTGTATTGCGCGGCTCTTTCTCTTAATGGTCTCGCAGTAACCATGTGCATTGATTGTTTGGCCTTGTGCTAAGAAATCAATCAGCAAAATGCATTTTCTGTTCCAAAAAACGGTGCACATGACTTTTCGAGGTGTCAAGATTTGCTTAGGCTTAATCTTCGTTGGGGATGAAGTGTGCCTCCATGTCACTGCTTGCCGTTTTGTTGCAGGGATGTCGTACGATACCCAAGTTTCATCCCCCGTGACTATCCGAGGATGAAAACCATCGCCTTCTTCATTGTAGCGTGTCAAAAACTGAAGTGCACTGCCCATCCGTTGTTTTTTGTGTTGTTCAGTAAGAATTTCGGGTACCCACCGTGACCAAAGTTTTCGAAATTTCAGTTTTTCAGTAACAATTTCACGGATTACTGATCGTGGGATTTGCGGAACTTCCATAGCAAGGGCTCGAAGTGTAAACTTACGGTTGTGCTTAGTCTTCTCTTCAATTGTGTGAACCAATTCATCAGTAGCCACAGACGAGCTTCCGCTTCGTTCTTCATCGTGCACTTGATCACGTTCTTCATTGAACAGTCTGACCCAACTGCTAACCATTGAATCACTCATAGAATTCTGTCCGTAAACCTCGCAGATTTGACGACGAATTACATTTCGTTTACCTTTCTTTGCATGTAGAAAACGCATCACAGATCTGATTTCACATGCGGCAGTAGTTTCAATTACGCATGACATTATAAAGAAGCACTACAAAGCACATGACGGCAGCAGCGATCTGAAAATGGCGTACATGTCTTCTCCTCGAGTCAGAGTAATTGCCACGCAAGCTCGGCACTACAATCGTAGCGCTGCTGCGGGCAGAAATAGAAACGGAACTTACTTTGTGGACTACCCTCGTACATAGAAAGCATAATATGTTCAGTACAACAAATGTCCCGAAATATGTTTGGTGTCCGAGTTATGGATCGCAAAATGATGGTATTCACCGGAACGTTCTTCATCCCGCAAATAGTTGCCCTGACATAAGGCGTTAACAGGACAGTTTATTTCGAGGTGCAGGGTGTGGTCTTTGGCGATCGACGTGTACTCAGATCAGGAACTGGCAGATGGGCAGTTCGTCTACGGTAAAGCACACGTGAATGCTTCGCTGCCTCGTCCTTTGTACCAGAAGATGCCCAGTTCGGCAGACATTCGAACGTCTCAATTGTCGTCTGTGCGCTCATGTGAAGCTTACAGCTCCTGGTTTCTCGAGGGAACGACTACCGTCTACGGAAGTCTGTATAATACAACTCCAGGAACACCTACGTTAGCGTTGCAAGTGAACATGCCTCATATGACTGTCTGGAGACTGCTGCCAGAGCAGCAATTGTATCATCATTTGCAACATGTGCAGATCCTGGCACCAGCAGATTACCCTGCAAGGGTTATGTTCTGCTAGTGGTTCTTGCAATAGTAAGCTACACATCCGAATTTTCCTTTTTTTGTCATCACTCTTCTGAATGCTTTGATGCGGCCCACCACAAATTCCTCTCCTGTGTTACTCCGTTCGTCTCATAGTAGCACTTCCTACCTACGACCTCAGTTATTTGCTGGGTGTATTACGGCAAGTTAAAAAAGAAATAAGAAGAGAGGGTGAGAGAGAGAGATTTGATATTCATACGTGTGTATAATAAACCCTTTGTTTCAAAAATATTTCTCCTCATCGTCCATCCCCTGTGTTCTTACAGATGAAGTGTCAAGGATATCATTTGTACTACGGTTACAGTACATGTGAGGTGCCTATTTGCTTCCACCGCCATGAGTGGAATACGTAAGTTCTAATAAATGTTCACCAACCTGCAGTCTTCATAAGCTGTTGTCCGCTGCGCCGAAAACAGCACGTAGGTCGCGAATCCATAATCTTGAGGCCGTAAGAAACTCTTAGCGAGGAATTGTTGTTTTAGAAATCATTAAATTTCCAATCAGTTTGCCACTCGCTTTTTATTAGAGAAACTGCACAACTACATTCCTTTGCAGAGTCACAAATGATTTTTATTCTTCAACAAATTAATGAAATGCATATTTCCGTAATTAATATCACACTATTCTCAACTACATGTCTGTCTGCCGACACTGCCGAACCAGCTCCGATTCACACACTAGACATTGCAAACTAAGTCTTAACTGATACCGCGGCGGACAACATGTCTGCCCTTCGAGACTGCCGAACGAGCTCCGATCTCACAGCCGAACCACTTCGCCCACCATCCAAGTTAGGCGCCATACGAAGATCATCGAAGTGCTTCGTCTGCCTTTTCGTTTTGCTGTTGTTTATTATTCTGCTGGTTATTAATACGCTATTGAGAGATGCTTTAATTTCTAGTTCAAGCAAAAACGCTGTTTAATTTTTCAAATATTAATAATAGAAGATTACCATTTGGCGCGCAGATTCAGAACGCAGCAGCCAATCCGTGGAGAAGCCCCACAATCTATACGGTCTTTGTCACGATATCCATACCGAACAAACTATCCGATATTGGTACCTCACACCACATTACGTTATCGTGCTACAGCTGCCTTCTCCGCTACTCTAAATAAAGCTTTTTGTAGCCGAATATCGTGACTGAAAAGCCAGAAATATTACAGTATTGCTATCTCTGTCCTTCTCTACTGTTTTTACCCTCTACAGCTCCCTATTGTAACACTGAAGGTGTTCCCCGATGTCTTAACGGATGTCCTGCCATCCTGGCCCTTCTTTTTGTTAATGTTTTACATGTATTCCTTTCCTCGCCGATTCTCTGTAGAACATTCTCATTAGCTACCTTTCCAGTCTAGCTAATTTTCACATTCTTCTCTAGCACCATATCTCAAATGTATCGATTCTCTTCTGTTTTCCCTCAGTACATATTCCACAACCGTACAACACTCATCTCAAAACTTACATTCCCAGATTATTTGTTCCTCAAATTAAGGCCATGTTTGGGACTTGGCCAGGAAAGTCTTTCTGCTAGGACTACTCTGTTTTTATGTCCTCCTTGCTCCGTTAATTATGGGTTATTTTACTGCCTAAGTGGCAGAATTCCTTAACTTAATCTATTTCGTGCTAACCATTCCTGATGTTAATTTTCTCGCAGTTGTGATGTCTGCTGCTGCTCGGTCGTGCGGTTCCAGACTGTAGCGCCTAGAACCGCTGGGTCACTGCAGCCGGCCTCTTCGATTTACTCTCTATCCATTTTCTGTACTCACTTGACTTTCATTCCATTCAGCAGATCCTGTAATTCTTCTTCACTTTCACGGAGGACTACAATGGCATCAACAAATCTTATCATTGACATCCTACCAAGTCGAATTCCATTCTTGAACCTTTCTTTTATATCCGTTATTGCCTCTTCGTTGTCTAGATTGAACACTAGGCACGGAAGAAAACTACATCCATGTCGTACACGATTTTTAATAAAATTTCTTTGTTCCTTATCTGTCACTCCTATAGTTGCCTCTAGGCTCTAATACATACTGTATATGACCCGTCTTTCCCTTATAGCTTGTCACTATTTTTCTCAGAATTTCGAACATCTTCCACCATTTGAGACTGTGGAACCCTTTTTCCAAGTCGACAAATCCGATGAACGTGTCTTGACTTTTCTTCCGTCTTTCTCAGCGTCAACATCAGAAGCGCATCTATGGTGCCTTTACCTTCCCCGAAGCCAAACTGATCGTCATGTAACACACGCTCAGTTTTCTTTTCTATTCTTCTGTATACTAATCTGGCCAGTAACTTGGATGCATGACATGTTAAGCTCATTGTGCAATACTTCCCGCACTTACCACTTCAGCGATCTTCGGAATTGCGAGGATAGTGTTTTCCCGAAAGTCAGATTCATTCATTCTATACACCAAAGTGAATAATCGTTGTGTTGCCATTTCCCCCAATGATTTTAGAAATTATGATGCAGAGTTATCTATCCATTATTGCGTACTCGAACTTGAGTCTTCCAAAGCTCTGTTAATTCCTCATTCTAATTCTGGATCCCCTTCTATATCGTCTCCTCTTTCATCTTTTATCAGGTTATCAGACAAGTTTCCTCCCACGAAGGCCTTCAGTGTATTCGTTCCACCCATCAGCTCTCTCCTCTGCATTTAACAGTGGAATTCCATTGCATTCTTAAAGTTGCCACCCTTGCTTTTAATTTCACCGAAAGTGTTCTGATTTTTCCATATGCTGAGCCAGTCATTCCGGCCGATCACTTCTTTTTCGATTTCTTCACATTTTTCATACAGCCATTTCACCTTACCTTCCCCGCACTTCATACTTATTTCATTTTAAGCGACTTGTATTTCTGTATTCCTGAATTTCCATGAACTTTCCGTAGGTCCCTCTTTCATCTATCAACTGAAGTATTTCCTCTGTATCCCATGGCTTCTTCGCAGTTACCGTCTTTTACTGTGTTTTTCTTTCCGACTTCTGTGATTGCCTTTTTCAGAGATGCTGTTTCATCTTCAACTGAGCTACCTGCTAAGCTATTTCTTCTCGAAGTATCTATGTGCTCAGAGAACTTAGAGGATATTTTCTAATTCCTTAGTACTTCCAGATCCCTCTTCATTGCGTATTGATTCTTCCTGACTAGTCTCTTAAACTTCAGCCTGGTCTTCATCCAACTACATCGTCATCTGAGTCTATATCTGATCCTGAGAAGCCTTACAATCTCTGATTTCTGAATCTTTGCTTTAGCATGTTATAATATAACTGAAATATTCGCGTATCTCCTGGCCTTTTCCAAGTATACCTCCTCGTCTTGTGATACCTGAAAAGGGTATTCCATATTACCAGCTGGAATTTGTTGCAAATCTCAATTAGCTTTCTCTTCTCTCATTCATACTGCCAAGCCCATATTTATTGTCCCGTAACTCTGTCTTCTTTTCCTTTCCCTATAAACGCATTGCAATCCCCCATGACTATTAGATTTTATGTCCCCTTACGTACCGAATTACCCGTTCAATATATTCATAGACTGTCTGTGTCTCTTCATCTTTGGCTTGCGACATCGGCATGTACACCTGAACTATCGTTGTCGGTGTTAGTTTACTGTCGATTCTGATGTTTCTCTTCTCTCATTCATACTGCCAAGCCCATATTTATTGTCCCGTAACTCTGTCTTCTTTTCCTTTCCCTATAAACGCATTGCATTCTCCCATGACTATTAGATTTCATGTCCCCTTACGTACCGAATTACCCGTTCAATATATTCATAGACTGTCTGTGTCTCTTCATCTTTGGCTTGCGACATCGGCATGTACACCCGAACTATCGTTGTCTGTGTTAGTTTACTGTCGATTCTGATGAGAACAACACTGTCATTGTACAGTTTGCAGTAATTTATTCTCTGTCATGTCTTGCAACACATAACGAATCCTACTGCCATTATACCATTTACTGGTGGTGCTGATATTACCCTACACTCATCTGACCAAAAATCCTTGTCTTCGTTCCATTTCTCTTCACTGACCCACACTACACGTAAGCTCTTCATATTTTCTATCTTCCCTACCATGTTCAAACTTCTGATATTCCACTGCCTGACTCGTAGAACGTTATCCTTACGTTGGTTACTGAATCTTTTTCTCATGATCGCATGCACCATAGCTCCCGAAGATCCGAATGGGGGATTATTCTGGAAGTTTTGACAATGGAGAGATAGATCATCACGACACTTTTTCGATTGCAGGCTACATGTCCTGTGGATAGAAACTCTACGTCTTTAATGCAGTGTTTTCCACTGCCTACTGCATTCTCATGCCATTAACGATTGCTAGTTCCTTCGCCTTTAGAGACAGTTTCGTACCCCAAGGGTAAGACAGTGCCCTGAACGTCTGTCTGCTCCTCCCTCTTTGACAAGATCATTATCAGAATTATGCCGGAAGCCTTCGGCCCCCATTGGTGATGAATTTTACACAAAATCTAAGCGGTGGTGGGCTTCGACCATACATTTCCCTCTCTCAGTATCATTCACATGAGATGACATTACAGATTTCCAGTAAGTTTGAATGGGCATATGAGAATTTACATGCAATAGTTTCATCTCATCATCTAGTGTAGTTTTCGCTCAGCTTGAGGGCCGGTATCATTTGTGATCGGTTGGTTGTACCCTATGCACTTCTAAACAGACTTATGGTATAGGCATTCACAAACCTCCTTTGAAAGTACCACATCTCACGTTTTTTGAAGACGCTCGACTGAGATCACATCAACGAACTCAATGTTTGAGTAATGGTACTACTGGAAACTTCGGTCATACTGGGCGTAGGTACTTGGGTTGCATGAATTGTTAGAGGTGGCTCAATTGCTATGCCTCCACGTTAACCCGATTTGGACCGTATCGATTTACACTTGTAGTGCCCTTTATAAGCATTGGTACATTCTTCTCCATTGCCGGACATGGCACCCCGTCAGAGTCGAGTTGTGGCAGACTGTGAGGAAATACACAACACTTCTGTAATCTAAGTTCTTGTTCACAGGCCTTGAAGTGGGAGGTGTACACGTCGAACATCTCGTGTGAAGTAAACTACCTGCGACAAGAAAAATGTTCCTCTAAATCTTATGGCTTTGTAGACCATAACTCAGAAACCATGCATTTCCGGACATGCTTTGTAATCAACTTTTTTATTGTATAAATGTGAGAAATAAACAACAGTACCAGAAATTATGCCCTATATCTTTGAAACACCCAGTACATCTTACACAGGGTGAGTCGCTAACTATCGCCACCTAGAATAACTCCGAAAGAATGATAGTAGCTGAAAAGTGCGTGGGACAAATGTTGCATGGGGCAACAGAGGCCATAATATGACGTTGGTTTTTTGTTGCTAGGTGGGGTCGCATCACAGATATGAAGATCAACTGTGTTCTTTCAAATGGGATGCTACAGTTTGGTACTTATTTTCTGGCAGCGGCCATCGAGACGAATCCAACGATGTGTAACAGTAGATTAGATTACATTAGTACTTGTTCCATAGATCATTAATATGACACTTCCTAATGATGTGGAACGTGTCAGGTTAATAAATGATGTCTATACAAGATACAAAAAAAAAAATATTTTTTTTCATACAAGATATTACATCACACAAAATATTAGATGACAATTTTTTTGTGGGGGGGGGGGGGGTTTGTGGAAATTACCCACTTACTATATCCAAAAATTCATCTAATGAGTAGAAGGAGTTGCCATTAAGAAATTCTTTTAATTTCCTTTTAAATGCTATATGGCTATCTGTCAGACTTTTGATGCTAAGGGGTAAGTGACCAAAGATTTTTGTGGCAGCATAATTTACCCCCTTCTGAGCCAAAGTTAGATTTAACCTTGAGTAGTGATGATCATCCTTTCTCCTGGTGTTGTAGCCATGTACACTGTTATTACTTTTGGATTCGTTCGGATTGTTAATAACAAATATCATAAGTGAATATATGTATTGTGAGGCTACAGTGAATATCTCTAGCTCTTTAAATTTCTGCAGGATGATCTTGGATGAGCTCCAGCAATTATTCTGATTACATGCTTTTGTGCAATGAACACTCTTTTACTCAATGATGAGTTACCCTAGAATATGATGCCATACGAAAGCAGAAAATGAAAATAGGCGTGGTAAGCTAATTTACTGAGATGTTTATCGCCGAAATTTGCAATGACCCTAATAGCATAAGTAACTGAACTCAAACGTTTCAGCAGATCTTCAGCGTGTTTTTTCCAGTTCAACCTCACATCAATGCATACACCTAGAAATTTTGAATATTCTACCTTAGCTACCGATTTCTGATCGAAGTCTATATTTATTAATGGTGTCATTCCATTTACTGTGTGGAACTGTATGTACCGTATTTTGTCAAAGTTTAATGAGAGCCCATTTGCCAGGAACCGCTTAATGATTTTCTGAAAAACATCGTTTACAATTTCACCAGTTAATTCTAGTCTGTTGGGTGTGATAGCTATACTTGTATCATCGGCAAAAAGTACCAGCTTTGCATCTTCGTGAATATAGAATGGCAAGCCAATAATATATATTAAGAACAGCACAGGACCGAAGATCGAACCTTGCAGCACCCCATTCTTGATTGTTCCCCAGTTTGAGAAATCATCAGTCTTTTGCATATTATGTGAACAGCTTATTTCAACTTTCTGTTCTCTTCCAGTTAGGTATGATTTAAACCATTTGAGCGCTGTCCCATTCATACCACAGTACTTGAGCTTATCTAGAAGTATTCCATGATTTACACAGTCAAAACCCTTTGAGAGATCACAAAAAATTCCAACGGGTGACTTCCGGTTACTCAGAGCATTTCATTTTTCATTAGTGAAAGTATATACCTCATTTTCCGTAGAAAAACCTTTCTGGAAACCAAACTGACATTTTGTTGAAACTTTATTTTTACAAAGGTGCGAAGCTATTCTGCAGTACACTACTTTTTCAAGAATTTTGGATAAGGTAGTCAGAAGTGAGATTGGGCAGTAGTTGTTGACGTCAGACGTATCCCCTTTCTTACGCAGTGGTTTAACAATAGCATACTTCAGTCTATCTGGGAAAATACCCTGTTTCAGAGAGCTATTACATATATGGTTAAGAATCCCACTTATCTCTTGGGAACAAGCTTTTATTATCCTGCTGGAAATGCCATCAATTCTATGTGAGCTTTTATTCTTGAGAGAGTTTATTATTTTCCTAATTTCAGAAGGGGAGGTGGATGGAATTACAATTGTATCAAAGGTGTCGGCAATGCCTCTTCCATTAACTGCCTTGCTTCTTCTAATGAACATTTAGATCCTATTTTCTCTACAACATTTAAATAATGATTATTCAAAATGTTTTCGACTTCTGGCTTGTTGTTTGTCAAGTTTCCATTCGCTCTGATGGTAATGCCATTATCCTGTACTCTTGGTTGCCCTGTCTTCCTTGTAATAATATTCCAAACTCTTTTGATTTTGTTATCAGATGTGTTAATCTCAGATATGATGCACATGCTTCTGGACTTTTTAATAACCTTTCTTTATGTAGCACAGTAGTTTTTATAATATTTGGCTGTTTCTGGGTCATTACTCTTTCTTGTTGTTAGATACAGCTCCCTTTTGTGGTTACAAGATATTTTTATTCCTTTAGTAAGCCAAGGTTTTTTGCATTGTTTCGTATGTGTAGATTTAACTACTTTCTTGGGGAAACAGTTTTCAAATTCTCTTACAAGTGTATCATGAAATAATTTATATTTTAAATTAGCATCGCGTTCCTTGTACACCTCATCCCAATCTAACTGCTGAAGATTTTCTCTGAAATTTCTAATTGTTGAGTAATTAATTGAACGTACAACTTTGGAAGGTAGTTCTGAATTACTGAATGGAGCTGTGTCATATACTGTAACTAGCTGAGACCATGATCAGAAAGGCCATTCTCAACGCGGCAAGAATTTATGTTTTTAAACTTATCTTGGTCTATAAAAGTGTTATCTATCAATGTGCTGCTGTCCTTTACTACCCAAGTAGGAAAATTAATGACAGATGTCGAAATGAAAGAACTGAGCAAGACTTCCAGGTCATTCTTCCTATTACACTCTTTCAGTGATTCAACATTGAAGTCCCATTAATAATAATTTGCTTTCCCCTATCTGACAGGTAGCACAACATAGCATACAAGTTATCCAGGAATAAATGAAAGTTGCCTGAAGGGGACCTATATACTGTTACAGTTATAAAAGAGCCCTCCTTCAGTTTAAGTTGACAGGCACATGCTTCTATATGTTCCTATAGACAAAACTTTTTTGTAACTAAGCTTTTTACACAGTGATAACTTTTTGACATATATGGCAACTTCTCCTCTCCCTTATTCTCTCTACTCATCTGTGCAGCTACTTTATAACCACTGATATTTACTTTTTCCATATCAGACACAATGTGATGCTGAGACAGGCACAGTATATCTATTACATTATCAGATTCAATGTTATCTAAACAAACCAGGAGCTCATCTACTTTATTCTTCAATCTCGGAATATTTTGGTGAAAAATGGTAATATTGTCTTTTAATTTACTTTTGTGAGAATCTACTTTTTCTTTAATCCACCAATATTTTGGTTAAATATGGTAACACTATTATTTACTTACCTGTTGTGAGAATCTTGTGAGTTTTGGACCTCTTTAGCACCTGCCTGCCTGAACTTCTTTGGTTTTTGAAGGTCACCGAAGGTCACAAAGGTGGCATGAACGTTTATTTACAGAAAGTGTTCGAAGTGGTGACCACTGGTATCAATGCAGTGCTGCAATTTCTTATCATGGACGGAGTGGTATTTCTTATCACTTCGGCACTTATCGAAGCACATGCTCTGACAATTCTTCCTAGTATATCGTGCAAATATTAAATATTCCCCGAATACGGCATATCCATCTAACGTGCCATTGACATGTAAACACCATTCGACGGTTTCGCAATACAACACTAATAAGAACGGTAAGACTAGTATCGTCGAATCATGCGAATGTGAATGATGTATTCCTTTGAAGAACAAGACGATATGCTTCTCATTTATGGAGAATGCCAACGAAATTCAGTGAGAGCTAGAGACTTATACGCTGAAAGATATCTTCAGCGTACTCACCCTACACTTCGTACATTTAAATATGTGTATGGTAAACTGAGAACAACTGAATCTCTAACGCGTCGGAAACATATCCGGCAAATGAAAATTTCTAACGAGGAAACGGAAATCGGTACTCTTGCCACTGTGGTTCGAGATCCTTGTGTTAGTTCGCGTCAAATCACAACGGAATCTGGCATGAGCCAGAGTTGTGTTGTTCGTGTTCTGCAGCGCCATAAATATCATCCTTACCATATCAGTCTAAACTAAGAATTAACTGGTACGGATTGTATGCGTCGCATTGAATTCTGCCAATGGGATCAAGTTCAGAATCAGAGGAATGACGCATTTATTAATTTCATTGTATTTACTTACGAGGCCACTTTCATGAACCATGGTAATGTTGATTTCCATAACATACATTATTGGGCAACTGAGAATCCATGTTGGCTGCGGCAAGTTGCACACCAAATACCGTGGTCGGTGAATGTATAGTGTCGGATTCTGGAAGACAGAGTTATATGCCGCTATTTCATCGAAGGAAATCTTAACGGTGGGAAGTACACCACATTCCTGCAGGAAACATTAGGTCTGTTATTGAAACAAATACCTTTAAGAACAAGGAATAGAATGTGATATCAACACGATGGGTGTCCGGCACATTTTTCGCTGATGGCTAAAAATGGGTTGCAGAGAAAATTCCCAAATCTTAGGATTGGACTTTGAGGAGATGTGTCGTGGCCGGCTCGTTCTCCCGCCTTGACGCCACTGGATTTTTATCTTGTGGGGATTCGTAAAAGATACTGTTTATAAAGACGTTCCAACTATACCTGAAGATATACGAGTGAGAATTGTCAGAGCATGTGCTTCGATAAGAAGATTGCAGCACAGCATTGATACTAGTGGTCACCACTTCGAACACCTTCTGTAAATGGACGTTCATGCCACTTTTGTGACCTCCGTTGACCTTTAAAGACCTCACAGTTATACATCAGTGGATTCGCCTCGACAGCCGCTGTCAGAAAGTATGAACCAAACTATAGCATTCCATTCAGAAAAGCAAAGTTGGCCTTCATATTTTTGGAATGACTCCACCTAGTAACAAAGAACCAACGTCATATTGTGACCCACGTTGTTCTATGCAACTTTTGTCCCAGAAACTTTTCAGCTCCTGTCATACTTTCGGAGTTACTCTTGGTGGCAATAGTTAGCGACTCACCCTGTATATGTATTTATAGATATCGTCGTAACAGAATAACAGTAATGATGGTAATAAGAATAATACCAGCAGATATACAAAATAGGAATGGAATTGGTTGTTTTACCACTTTTTGGTACCCTTAAGTTTCCCTAGAGTAAAACGCTTTATAATTGACTAAGTTTATTATAGCTTTTCTACCAGCTTCCAGTACTTTTACTTCAGTACTTCTTCGGCAAATTTCAGTAACTAATTGCACTGAAATTTAAGAAGAGAATCACAATTCAAAAGAAGATATCTCTATGTCTTTCTTGAATTTGATTTTTGCATTAGACGACCCCAACCTTGCTTATGTTTAATTTTTAATTTTAACATCAAGTCATCTTACTCCTAGCGCCTCGAAACACTGGTTTTAGATTTGCGTTTATCGAGGCATCCAAAATCAGATGCGCGAATTACTGTCGTTTAGTCTGTAGAAAAACACGGTGGAGGGATATCTGCTTCAAACGATATTTCGTATCGTTGATTTTTAAATAGGATATTAAACTGTTCAGTAGTACATTACAGCGCCCTCTTGAAATGTAAAAGAGTGGTTTTACAGAATTTTACACAATTACGTAACGTGACTCGTACGACTTAACAGTACGGTTAGATTCTAATCTCCGATTTATGAAGTTAATTTCCTCTTGGCTTCGGAACATGGGGATAAAAGATAGGCAATTTATATATATCAGAGTGATATGGAGACCGAATTGTATTAAATGGGAATGGGTCTCACTGGTGCAGCAGGGAAATAAATATGTATTTAAGTATTAAGATCGTTAATTACTAATGAGATTATTTTATATGTCCGTTAAAGCACTTTTAACGCAAAAAATAAACTGATACAAACTGAATGGGTGAAGAAAAGAAAGTCAAAGCTAAAAATTGTACAGCGGTTTTCATTGATCTCTCAAAAACTTTCACCTCGTCCACCAGGCGGAACTAGATGTGACGAGTGTCACGTCACACTATACGCTGTAGCATCACACTGACTTTCATTCGTCTCAACAAGACTCTGTTGATAGTGAGTTCGTTGTCGGAAGAAAGTACATCCTGGTGATGCCGTTCCGCCTAGGTTGTATGGCCTGCCTAAGTTGCCTAAGGACGGGCTTCCTCTACGCCCTATTGTTAGTAATTTGGGTGCACCGACTTATAACCTGGACAAGTATTTATCATCTCTTCTCAGTCCATATGTTGCAAGTGTGAACATCATGTATCCAATTCGGTGGATTTTATTCGACGATTGAGATCTTTGAAGTTGAGTTCTTCAGACCTAATGTGAGTTTTGATGTGGTATCCCTTTTTAAGCGAGTTCCTCTGGAAGGGTCTCTTAGTTTGGTTAGTGAAAAACTGGATGAAGAGCTGGTGAAACTTTGTCGTCATGTGCTGACATTCACGTATTTTTTATTTAACGGTAACATTTGTGAACAGATTGACAGGGTGGCTATGGGTAGTCCTTTATCACCCCTAGTCGCCAATTTGTTTGTGGAGAACTTCGAGGCTATGGCACTGAGGACTTCAACTTTGCTACCAACGTGCTTCTGGAGATATGTGGATGGTACATTTTTCGTCTGGCCGCATAGACGTGATGCTCTTAACAGATTTTTGGACCACTTCAACTGTCTTCATCCCCACATCAAATTTACCATGGAAGTTGAAAGTAAGGGGATCCTCCCATTTTTAGACGTTATGGTGTATAAAAAACAAGATGGTACTTTGGGACACAGTGTTCACTGAAATCCGACGCACACAGATCGGTATCTGCAAATTAATAGTTGTCATCCACCACACCAATGCAGTGGCGTTCTTAGGACTTTGGTACGCAGAGCATATGCCATTTCCGATGCGGACAGCTTAACCCAAGAACTTCTGCATTTGATGCCTGTTTTTTTTTTTTTTTTTTGTTGAAAATGGATACTCCGAGAAGCAGATTCGTCGGGCTATGGAGTTTGGACCATCTCTGGAGGTGCATGAAGAGGAACATAGATCGGTGGCCTTTCTTCCTTATGCTGGAGGCATATCGTTTAAGATTGGACGAATTTTAAGGAATTTTAACATTAAGAGTGTGTTCCGTCCACCTACTAAGATTAGGGCACTACTCGGTTCTGTGAAAGATGATTTGGGGCCTAGGAAACCCGGTATATACAAAATTCAGTGTCAATGTGGGAAGGCTCACATTGGCAGTTCGATTCGCACACTTCATGACATTTGTGTGGAACATCGCCGTCATACGAGGCTACAACAGCCGGAAAAATCGGCAGTAGCAGAACACTGCTTAAATGAGGGACACGGTATGAAATTTGATAAAACTGTGGTAGTTGCCAACATTTCCGGTTTTTGGAACAGTGTCTATAAAGATGCGACTGAAGTTATGTTGGTGGATAATTTAGTCAACAGAGACAATGGGTTTCCTCTTAGCAAGACGTGGAATCCTGTATTATCTCTCATCAAAATCGAACGGTCTTCAGTGCGGCCCTGAGTGCGATATACCGTTGCCAGCAGTGTTCTACTACGGGCGGCGCCACCTCCCAGCAACCGTGATGGGCGGCGTATGCGCTGTGTACTGAACGGAGGCCTATATAGGACGTCGATTTGCAGCATGGTGACAGTTCTCAGTGGGACTCATCAGCAGAAGCAGCATTCTCCTGAAGATGCCGACCAGTTGGATGGCCGAAATATCAAGTTGATTTTAGGATCCGTCAGTAAACCGGAAGTGACTTTCAAAGGCGAAGTGCCGCTGGAGAAGCACGTGTCCACTAAAGCTCTTAAATCCTATTTTCTGAAGTATGTGAAAATAAACTACTTACAAAAGAAGAATGGGCAGCTTTGAGGAATGAAATAGTGAAGGCAGCAGAGGATCAAGCAGATAAGAAGACGAGGGCTAGTAGAAATCCTTGGTTAACAGAAGAGATACTGAATTTAATTGATGAAAGGAGTAAATACAAAAATGCAGTAAGTGAAGCAGACAAAAAGGAATACAAACGTCTCAAAAATGAGATCGACTGGAAGTGCAAAATGGCTAAGCAGGGATGGCTAGAGGACAAATGTAAGGATGTAGAGGCTTATCTCACGAGGGGTAATACAGATACTGCCTAAAGGAAAATTAAAGAGACCTTTGGAGAAAAGAGAACCACTTGCATGAATATCAAGAGCTCAGATGGAAACCCAGTTCTAAGCAAAGAAGGGAAAGCAGAAAGGTGGAAGGAGTATATAGAGGGTCTATACAGGGGCGATGTTCTTGAGGACAATACCATGTAGATGAAGATGAAATGGGAGACATGATACTGCGCGAAGAGTTTAACAGAACATTGAAAGACCTAAGTCGAAACAAGGCCCCAGGAGTAGACAACATTCCATTAGAACTACTGACAGCCTTGGGAGAGCCAGTCCTAACAAAACTCTACCAACTGGTGAGCAAGATGTATGAGACAGGCGAAATTCCCTCAGACTTCAAGAAGAATATAATAATTCCAATACCAAAGAAAGCAGGTATTGACAGATCTGAAAATTACACAGCTGCAAAATACTAACACGAATTCTTTACAGACGAATGGAAAAACTGGTAGAGGCCGACCTCGGGAAAGATCAGTTTGGATTCCGTAGAAATGATGGAACACGTGAGGCAATACTGACCCTACGACTTATCGTAGAAGAAAGATTAAGGAAAGGCAAACCTACGTTCCTAGCATTTGTAGACTTAGAGAAAGCATTTGACAATGTTGACTGGAATACTCTCTTTCAAATTCTGAAGGTGGCAGGGGTAAAATACAGGGAGCGAAAGGCTATTTACAATTTGTACAGAAACCAGATGGCAGTTGTAAGAGTCGAGGGACATGAACAGGAAGCAGTGGTTGGGAAGGGAGTGAGACAGGGTTGTAGCCTCTCCCCGATGCTATTAAATCTGTATATTGAGCAAGCAGTAAAGGAAACAAAAGAAAAGTTCGGATAAGGTGGGCTTACTGGTAGTTGGGAGCTCCAACGTCAGGCGCGTAATGGGGCCCCTTAGGGAAATGGCAGTAAGAGAGGGGAAGAAAACCAATGTGCACTCCGTGTGCATACCGGGGTGAGTCATTCCAGATGTGGAAAGGGTCCTTCCGGATGCAATGAAGGGTACAGGGTGCACCTATCTGCAGGTGGTCGCTCATGTCGGCACCAATGATGTGTGTCGCTATGGATCGGAGGAAATCCTCTCTGGCCTCCGGCGGCTATCTGATTTGGTGAAGACTGCCAGTCTCGCTAGCGGGATGAAAGCAGAGCTCACCATCTGCAGCATCGTCGACAGGACTGACTGCGGACCTTTGGTACAGAGCCGAGAGGAGGGTCTGAATCAGAGGCTGAGACGGTTCTGCGACCGTTTGGGCTGCAGATTCCTCGACTTGCGCCATAGGGTGGTGGGGTTTCGGGTTCCGCTGGATAGGTCAGGAGTCCACTACACGCAACAAGCGGCTACACGGGTAGCAGGGGTTGTGTGGCGTGGGCTGGGCGGTTTTTTAGGTTAGATGGCCTTGGGCAAGTACACAAAGGGCAACAGCCTCAACGGGTGCGGGGCAAAGTCAGGACATGCGGGGACCAAGCACCAATCGGTATTGTAATTGTCAACTGTCGAAGCTGCGTTGGTAAAGTACCAGAACTTCAAGCGCTGATAGAAAGCACCGAAGCTGAAATCGTTATAGGCACAGAAAGCTGGCTTAAGCCAGAGATAAATTCTGCCGAAATTTTTACAAAGGTACAGACGGTGTTTAGAAAGGATACATTGCATGCAACCGGTGGTGGAGTGTTCGTCGCTGTTAGTAGTAGTTTATCCTGTAGTCAAGTAGAAGTGGATAGTTCCTGTGAATTATTATGGGTGGAGGTTACACTCAACAACTAGGTTAATAATTGGCTCCTTTTACCGACCTCCCGACTCAGCAGCATTAGTGGCAGAACAACTGAGAGAAAATTTGGAATACATTTCACATAAATTTTCTCAGCATGTTATAGTCTTAGGTGGAGATTTCAATTTACCAGATATAGACTGGGACACTCAGATGTTTAGGACGGGTGGTAGGGACAGAGCATCGAGTGACATTATACTGGGTGCACTATCCGAAAATTACCTCGAGCAATTAAACAGAGAACCGACTCGTGGAGATAACATCTTGGACCTACTGATAACAAACAGACCCGAACTTTTCGACTCTGTATGTACAGAACAGGGAATCAGTGATCATAAGGCCGTTGCAGCATCCCTGAATATGGAAGTTAATAGGAATATAAAAAAAGGGAGGAAGGTTTATCTGTTTAGCAAGAGTAATAGAAGGCAGATTTCAGACTACCTAACAGATCAAAACGAAAATTTCTGTTCCGACACTGACAATGTTGAGTGTTTATGGAAAAAGTTCAAGGCAATCGTAAAATGCGTTTTAGAGAGGTACGTGCCGAGTAAAACTGTGAGGGACGGGAAAAACCCACCGTGGTACAACAACAAAGTTAGGAAACTACTGCGAAAGCAAAGAGAGCTCCACTCCAAGTTTAAACGTAGCCAAAACCTCTCAGACAAACAGAAGCTAAACGATGTCAAAGTTAGCGTAAGGAGGGCTATGCGTCAAGCGTTCAGTGAATTCGAAAGTAAAATTCTATGTACCGACTTGACAGAAAATCCTAGGAAGTTCTGGTCTTACGTTAAATCAGTAAGTGGCTCGAAACAGCATATCCAGACACTACGGGATGATGATGGCATTGAAACAGAGGATGACACGCGTAAAGTTGAAATACTAAACACCTTTCTCCAAAGCTGTTTCACAGAGGAAGACCGCACTGCAGTTCCTTCTCTAAATCCTCGCACAAACGAAAAAATGGCTGACATCGAAATAAGTGTCCAAGGAATAGAAAAGCAACTGGAATCACTCAATAGAGGAAAGTCCACTGGACCTGAAGGGATACCAATTCGATTCTACACAGAGTACGCGAAAGAACTTGCCCCCCTTCTAACAGCCGTGTACCGCAAGTCTCTAGAGGAACGGAGGGTTCCAAATGATTGGAAAAGAGCACAGATAGTCCCAGTCTTCAAGAAGGGTCGTCGAGCAGATGCGCAAAACTATAGACCTATATCTCTGACGTCGATCTGTTGTAGAATTTTAGAACATGTTTTTTGCTCGAGTATCATGTCGATTTTGGAAACCCAGAATCTATTATGTAGGAATCAACATGGATTCCGGAAACAGCGATCGTGTGAGACCCAACTCGCTTTATTTGTTCATGAGACCTAGAAAATATTAGATACAGGCTCCCAGGTAGATGCTATTTTTCTTGACTTCCGGAAAGCGTTCGATACAGTTCCGCACTGTCGCCTGATAAACAAAGTAAGATCCTACGGAATATCAGACCACCTGTGTGGCTGGATTGAAGAGTTTTTAGCAAACAGAACACAGCATGTTGTTATCAATGGAGAGACGTCTACAGACGTTAAAGTAACCTCTGGCGTACCACAGGGGAGTGTTATGGGACCATTGCTTTTCACAATATATATAAATGACCTAGTAGGTAGTGTCGGAAGTTCCATGCGGCTTTTCGCGGATGATGCTGTAGTATACAGAGAAGTTGCAGCATTAGAAAATTGTAGCGAAATGCAGGAAGATCTGCAGTGGATAGGCACTTGGTGCAGGGAGTGGCAACTGACCCTTAACATAGACAAATGTAATGTATTGCGAATACATAGAAAGAAGGATCCTTTATTGTATGATTATATGATAGCGGAACAAACACTGGTAGCAGTTACTTCTGTAAAATATCTGGGAGTATGCGTACGGAACGATTTGAAGTGGAATGATCATATAAAATTAATTGTTGGTAAGGCGGGTACCAGGTTGAGATTCATTGGGAGAGTGCTTAGAAAATGTAGTCCATCAACAAAGGAGGTGGCTTACAAAACACTCGTTCGACCTATACTTGAGTATTGCTCATCAGTGTGGGATCCGTACCAGATCGGTCTGACGCAGGAGATAGAGAAGATCCAAAGAAGAGCGGCGCGTTTCGTCACAGGGTTATTTGGTAACCGTGATAGTGTTACGGAGATGTTTAATAAACTCAAGTGGCAGACTCTGCAAAAGAGGCGCTCTGCATCGCGGTGTAGCTTGCTCGCCAGGTTTCGAGAGGGTGCGTTTCTGGATGAGGTATCGAATATATTGCTTCCCCCTACTTATACCTCCCGAGGAGATCACGAATGTAAAATTAGAGAGATTAGAGCGCGCACGGAGGCTTTCAGACAGTCGTTCTTCCCGCGAACCATACGCGACTGGAACAGGAAAGGGAGGTAATGACAGTGGCACATAAAGTGCCCTCCGCCACACACCGTTGGGGGGCTTGCGGAGTATAAATGTAGATGTAGATGTAGATAAGGTATCCATGGAAAAGAAATAAAAACTTTAAGGTTCGCCGATGACATAGTAATTCTGTCAGAAACAGCAAAGGACTTGGAAGAGCAGTTGAACGGAATGGACAGTGTCTTGAAAGGAGGATATAAGATGAACATCAACAAAAGCAAAACAAGGGGAATGGAGTGTAGTCGAATTAAGTCGGGTGCTGCTGACGGAATTAGATTAGGAAATGAGACACTTAAAGTAGCAAAGGAGTTTTGCTAATTGGGGAGCAAAATAAATGATGATGGTCGAAGTAGAGAGGATATAGAACGTAGACTGGCAACGGCAAGGAAAGCGATTCTGAAGAAGAGAAATTTGTTAACATCGAGTATTGATTTAAGTGTTAGGAAGTCGTTTCTGAAAGTATTTGTATGGAGTGTAACCATGTATGGAAGTGAAACGTGGACGATAAATAGTTTGGACAAGAAGAGAATAGAAGCTTTCGAAATGTGGTGCTACAGAAGAATGCCGAAGATTAGATGGGGGTCAGCAGCTCGTGGTCGTGCTGTAGCGTTCTCGCTTCCCGCGCCCGGGTTCCCGGGTGCGATTCCCGGGGGGGTCAGGGATTTTCTCTGCCTCGTGATGACTGGGTGTTGTGTGATGTCCTTAGGTTAGTTAGGTTTAAGTAGTTCTAAGTTCTAGGGGACTGAGGACCATAGATGTTAAGTCCCATAGTGCTCAGAGCCATTGGAACCATTTGGTTAGATGGGTAGATCACATAACTAATGAGGAGGTATTGAATAGGATTGGGGAGAAGAGGAGTTTGTGGCACAACTTGACTAGAAGACGGGATCGGTTGGTAGGACATGTTCTGTGGCATCAAGGGTTCACCAATTTAGTAGTGGAGGACAGCGTGGTGGGTAAAAATTGCAGAGGGAGACCATGAGATGAGTACACTAAGCAGATTCAGAAGGATGTAGGGTGCAGTAGGTACTGGGAGATGAAGAAGCTTGCATATAGAGTAGCATGGAGAGCTGCATCAAACCAGTCTCAGGACTGAAGACCACAACAACAATAATATTCAAACTGACTTACCTGTTTGGTCTGTTTTAGTTTTTTTCCGAATACTATACCATATAGTAAAGAACTGCAGTGAATCTAAAGTTGGTGGCCGCTCAAAAGTCGTTCGCAATTGACCTGTTCTGTCGCTCTTGAGCCGAACTCAGCTTTCCCGGCGCTGCCACCGTCTGTCACCTGCAACACTCACAACGAAGGAGCGTCTCTCGGAAGCAGCGGTGGAGCGGCCGGGAAGCCCGCGTGACACGTCCACAGCAACCTGCGAGGGCCATCGTCAAACTGGGTGGGGCTGCCCCCGAGGCTGATGGAAGCGGGCTGTGTCTGGAAGTGTGAGCTGCTGAGCAAGAGGAAGGGCGACGTCGAGGGAAGCTTCCACCGATAGTCGTTGTGCGAGTGGCTGACATGGACTGAGTATTGGCCCGACTCGTCTGAAGCGCCATAGCAGGGAGAAGTCATCGTATTGGTCGCACTGGGAGCTGTGGGGACGAAAGGAGCGGTTATATGGCGGACAAGCAACGAGTACGAAGTTTACTGCAGAGCTGGTGAGCCGGAGAGAGCGGACTGCGAATCCGTTAACGTTCAGCAAGAAACTTGGCCGCCGTGTGTGGACACAACAAGCGATACGACAGCGATTCCAGAACATACGCATACCGGGTTCTGTGTTACAAGAGGAGCACAGATTGCTTGGGTGACCGACAGTGGAATCTGCGCGGTTCATTTGAATCAGAGCTGTGTACATTGAGAAGGGTGCCAGCAATGTGCACTGACAATTTTGCCAGCCATGTTCCACACGGAAAGACAGGGTGCATAGGGTGTTTTGTGTTGTGGTTTAATGCCTCTGCCTGCATTCTAGGCGCGCGTTTGTTGCCTCGAAACGACAGCTCTGTAAATCTTGTTTGTAATCATTATGGTCTGAGTGTAGCAAACATTTTATTCATATTTATACAGAGAAATGTAATTGTTGGTTTCGTGCAGGCAGTCTTCTAGTTTGTTGGTTAGTGTTGCTAGAACTGAGTAACTGGCGGAGGGAATTGTTAGTACATGTATCATTTGGTTTTATTGTAAACGAATGAACGCCTAGTTATAAATTCTGAATTCTGGTATTCTCATTTTACCGTTTCTGGTAAACTGGTTCTTACTGAAGACTCACTTTCATTTTCGGCTTATTGTATTTTTGGACCAAGAGGCCGAACATTCTGAAATGATCGTGTTCTTGTTATTGCCCCCAATCTGTTGTTTCTAAGACGGTATTATGAACTTGCCTTTAGCACATCTACGATGAGTTCACTGCAATGCTCTTAAATCATAAATCACAATCTCAGATCAGAATACTCTCATGTTTAATATCTAAACAAAAGGATTGGCATCTGAACTGCAATAGAACACCATCAGTGAGGAAAACAAATAAGTAATGATGGGGCTAACCCCGATCACCTGCAGGACAAAAGTTTGCTTCGGAGATTCAGAATTAAGTCTGTGTTTAGTAAGTCATTTATTTACTCTAAATCTTGGCATATACCACATTAAAATTACTCAAAATAATTTACCAGAAAAATGAACACAAATGATCGTAATGTTGAGAGGAAAATTGCTCCAATGCAACAAGCACGAAGTTACCTAACGTACTGCAATACAAAGCTCTCTAAAAACTCAATTTAATCATGAAGGTCCTGCTAACACTGTGGGAGGCACCTCATCTATGTGGAAGATTGTTCGGAAAAAGCCGTATAGCTTTCCTAATGTGTGCAGCCCACAAATGCAAAGTAAACGAACCCAACCCAAGACACACGAAATAAAACAATTAATCAGGCAACTCAAGTAGAGTATCAAATCCCGCTAATGCAAAATGCAACACTTACTCAAAGCTCAGCAAACATGCGCCAGAACGCGGCAGTCAGCGCCGCATAAAGGGCCGAAAGGGCGGCAGAAACTGGCTGCCCCTGGCGGCCTCTGGAGCATGAGTCTCAGTCGACTACCCCACGAGACGTGTCCAACAGCGGCCAGCGAGAATTTCGCTTTATGCACGTAAATACGGGCATGGGCGCAAATACCCGGGGGCAAAGGGAGCCGTCCTCCTCCCCCCCCCCCCCCCTCCGTTTCCCGCCGCCCGACCTAGCTCTCAGGGAAGGGTCAACAATATTAAAACCGATGAACTGCAGGGACGGATCTCTGACTATAAATGGGGGAAAAAAGTTCCTATGAAAGTAGTCCACAAATGCATAGTTACCGTGGTAGATGACATAAATCACAGTTCCTCTGACCACGTGCCGTGTGTTCTTTATGTGCTGCGGGGTATATGATTGAGGCAGAGTACAGTAAGCAGCAGAATGGTCCGGTATTCATATCGGGAACAATACGAGATGGTGTCTCTGTACGGCCAAGCAGATGCGACGTTCGAGAGGCAGCACGGCTATACCAAAACAAGTACCCTCACAGACCTCCAAACACATCACACAACATTTCAAGCCCTTCCCGGGGGTTTGTGTGACCACGGGTCCCTTCAGACAGGTGAACCTGCAGGGAGGCGGGGGACTGTGAGTACACCAGGGTTTGAGGAGCGGGTTCTACAGGAAAGCTCCAGACAAGTGGTCCGTCAACATGGTGTGAGTGTAAGTACGATTACGTGTAACCTGCATGAGAGCCGCCACTACACCTGTCAGCTGCAATCCCACGGAGAGGCTCTGAACATGTGACGTGAGTGCGCTGCAGCTCTGTACAGTGTTCCAGGGTGATATATTGTCATTACAAGCATACCGTCCATTTCCAGACGCGTGTTCACAGAGCCTTTTTCCTCTATTTCCAGTCAGGAATCCCGCCCTGGAGTTTGTCGTTTTTACTAACGTTCACCCTGTATAATGTAGTCAGGTGTTTTTCTTTCGTAAAAATTACTTAAAAGTCGATATTACGTAGGTCCTGTTGTGACTAGGTGAATAGTAATAGTACACTTACTTAGAACACTCTGAATAATTAATACTTCATTAATTCAAAGAAATCATATCTTTGCTCGCCAGGCTCCACTGTGAATCTGTAAACTCGAACTTGAGGTTCAGAACACAGTAAATGAGCCGCGATTACTGACGAGGGATCCTCCCCATCGCACCGCCCTCAGATTTAGTTATAAGTTAGCACAGTGGATAGTCCTTGAAACACTGAACACAGATCACTCGAGAAAACAGGAAGAAGTTGTATGGAACAATGAAAAAAATAAGCAAAATATACAAACTGACTAATCCATCCGCTAGATAGGCAACCTTGCCCGATTTAGATATTCTTGTGGATGTGATAATCACTCCCAAACAATTGATGAAAACATAAGAGTTTGTCACGTAAACTGCAACAAATGAATGCAACAGTTTCACAGTCGCTCAGTTTTCCCTGTGCTCTGTCAAAACATATGTTTTTAACGTTTTCAAATTTTTCCGTGTGTAGACCGTCAAATCCTGCATATGTCCAAGCAAATCTGAACATGTCCTGGGATTTTGGAGAGTGAAGTTGATTTTGTGTGAGTGCTTGCACTTTGATAATTGTCTGAAAATAAAAAATTAAAATTTTCACTCTAGGGAATACTTGAAACAAGGACCTCTCGTTCCGCAGCTGCTCACGCTAACCACGGGACCACGGGACGACAGCGCTCCTGAGCTCACACTATCCTCTATGCTGCTTATCTTGCGCATGGACTGCTCAATTTGTATATTATGCTTATTTTTTTCCTAGTTCCACACAACTTCTTCCTGTTTTCTCCATTGATCAGTTTTTCAAGGCCTATCCACTGTGCCAACTTATAACTAAATCTGAGGGGGGTGCGATGGGGAGGTTCCTTTGTGAGCAGCGATATGATACAAGTTCAGAATAGTCGTACTGTACCTACACGACAGCCACTGGAAAACACTTCGTAGTTGACACAGTTCTGATAACGTTGACGCGTGGGCACAGTTCACAAGAGACAGAAGTCTCTTCACTTCCCGACGGTCGACACGGGCTGCGTCAGGGCGAGAAGGCGGCACACCGAACTTACTCCGACAGGAACTTCCTGGAAGTGAGCAAGATCCTATCTAGAACAGAGCTGCCCTCCCCGACGCTATTTCAAGGCAGAGGCACGGTAGTGGCGCCTCGGAACTACGGGAGGCACGGATTCTTCCTAGCATCTGACTACTGCCCGCGCGACCGCTACGGTCGCAGGTTCGAATCCTGCCTCGGGCATCGATGTGTGTGACGTCCTTAGGTTAGTTAGGTTAAGTAGTTCTAAGTTCTAGGGGACCGATGACCTCAGCAGTTAAGTCCCATAGTGCTCAGAGCCATTTGAACCATTTTTTGACTCCTGTCACCACTTTGCGCTGCAGCATCGCTGCGGTGGTCTCTCTGCGGTGGTCCATACTGCTTTCGCCGCTCTCGATATTCGACGACACCGCAAGAACTTTTTAACGAGTGCTTAAAGTCCTCATTTACGTTCAAATTATTAAAAATACTCCACACACCCAGATCTTGCACCTCCCCGCCCCCTCCCTACAAACTACCATAAAAGCCTTCTTGAATATAGGGGAACACTACAGAAATTTCCTCCTCTTGGCTTACAGAATGCACCTTAACTTGCAAGAGATTGGTACTAACTGCTACCCACGACCTGGTCACTGGCCGAGTTCTTATTACCTAACCACGGTGATGGACAGGACGTTTCATTGGATTACAAGATAAGAAGAGCAACGAATTTCCTCACCGTGCCCGATCAGTACCGTGGCGGTCCGTTCGTAGATCTGCGTACAGGGAGGTGAATTCGTCAGCCATAGCTAAGCTCTTCAGACTTGCAATGGCTTAGCGGCAGCTGCCTTCAAAGTAGAAAATCGCATTCGCCGCCAAAGTGAGTGGCAGCGGCTTATCGGAATCGCTTCTGCGAAATGCAGTGCATTGCGGGCCCATATTACTTCTCCATAGCCTCTGTTACTGACCTCGTGTGGTCAAGTCAGATTAAGGACTAACAACTGGACTCGCTCGTTTCATAACAAGATATGTGAAGCCTTCCTCCTGAATTAGCAAGCCTTGTACTCTCCTCAAAAATAGCCAAGAAATCAGAAAAATAATCAAATATTGTTCACCAGCATGTAATGGCCACATCACAAATTTTTTATTGTTGTACTCAAAAAATTGTATTCATTTACTGCGTTTTCTGCTGATCAACACTTCAGAAACTATTAGTTTGGTATATAAGAAACTATCAACCTCGATTGCGGTAGTGAAACCAACCTTTACCTAGGTTTCGGCCCAAATAACTGAGCCTTCTTCAGAAGATAAAAGTGAATCTATAATTTGTCTAAGAGGGCATGGTCTAGAAAGAAAACTAAAACAGCCTGAATAGGCGAAGTCACATTTTAAAAATGCGATACATAAGTACTAGGTAAGGGTTGGTTTCATTACCGCAAAGGAGGCTGATAGTTTCTTATATATTAGATTATCACGATTGCTGACCGTGCTGCAATGTTGAAAGTACAAATATTAGTTTGGTGCTTAATTTGTCAGAGTTATTCTTCTGTTATTCCGGTTCCTATGAATTTATTTATCAATTGTCATTTCTTTCTTTCGATCCACTATTGCTATCTTGAGTCTACTTATTGCCATTTTGTCGTCTGACGATTGTGAGTGGAGCTGTGGACGCTAGAAAATGGAGTGCCAAATGGAGAAATCGGCACAATTGGCTCTGAGCACTATGGGACTTAACATCTGAGGTCATCAGTCCCCTAGACTTAGACCTAACTAACCTAAGGGCATCACACACATCCATGCCCGAGGTAGGATTCGAACCTGCGACCGTAGTGGTCACGCAGTTCCAGACTGTAGCGCCTAGAACCGCTGGGCCGCCGTGACTGGCCGGCATATTTGACGTACACTGCTGTTTGAGTTCAACAGAGGAGTGACAGCAGTGGAGGCAGGCAGAATATTTTGCACCGTGTATGCGGATAGTGGCATTGGACATTGAACGTTCAGCCGGCCGTTGTGGCCGAGCGGTTTCTAGGCGCTTCAGTCTGGAACCGCGCGGCCGCTACGATCGCAGGTTCGAATCCTGCCTCGGGCATTGATGTGTGTGACGTACTTAGGTTAGTTAGGTTCAAGTAGCTCTAAGTTCTAGGGGTCTGATGACCTCAGATGTTAAGTCCCATAGTGCTCAGAGCCATTTTTTTAGAGAACGTTCAGGAAGAACTTCGGGTTTTGATGAAGATTTAATCGTATTAGTCTACAATGATCCATGTCATTGCACTCGAGATGTAGCAAACGTGGTGAACTCTGATAACTCCACCATCGTTAGATATTTGCACGAAGTGGAGAAGGTTCAAAAGTCGGGTACATGGGTACCGCATGTTCTAAGGCAACATTTAAAATATTCACATAATGTGCATATCCACTAGCTCGTGGTCATTTGGGTCGTGAACAACACTGACTACGCTATACTGTTACAGGTCGTGAAAAGCAGAAGGATAAGAAAGGGATAGCTGAGCCCAAGCAAAGCAGCGACTCCCCATACGAAGTCTATGTGCAGCCACAAAACATAACGTTATGCATCTGGTAGAACAGCGACGCTCCGTGTAATACGCGTTGCTTTCCCGAAGTGTAGCCTTCAGTGTTGACATTTATTGTCAACAACTGAGGCTTCTTGCAGACACAGTCCAAGAACAACGACCAGGAAGATTGCATGAAGTGATTCTACTCCACGATAACGCTCGCACACATTCTGCATTTTTTTCTTTTTCTGAATGTTTTGATGCAACCTCTCCTGTGCCAGCCCCCTCATCCTAGAATAGCACCTACAGCCTACGTACTCAACTATTTTCTAGATGTATTCCAGTCCCTTTCTTCCTCTACAGTATTCGCTCTCTGTAGCTCCGTCTAGTACCATGGAAGTCACGCCTAGGTGTCTTAACGTCCTATCATCCTGTCCCTTTCCTTTGTCAGTTTTTTCCCAATATTCGTTTCTTTTCCGATTCTGCACAGAAAATCCTCATTCCTCATCTTATCAGTCCGTCTAATTTTCAACATTCGCCTATAGCACCACATTTCAATTGCTTCGATTCTGTTCTGTTTCGGTTTTCCCACAGTCCAGGTTTCACTGCGTAAAATGCTTTGCTCCGAATGTACATTCTCAGAAATTTCTTCCTCAGACTAAGGCATATGTTTGATACTGGGAGATTTCTCTTGGACAGGAATGCCCTGATTGCAAGTCCTTGTCTTCTTTTGATGTCCTCTTTACTCTGTCCGTCACTGATTGTTTTGCTGCCCAGATAGCAGAATGCCTTGACTCATCTACTTTGTGACCATCAACCCTGATGTTAAGTCTCTCGGTGTTCTCATTTCTGCTACTTCTCGTTACTTTCGTCTTCTTCGATTTACTCTCAATCCATATTCTGTACTCATTAGACTGTTCGTTCCATTCAGCAGATCATGTAATTCCTCTTCACTTTCACTCAGGATAGTAATGTCATCAGGCAAACGTATCATTGATCCTTTCACCTTGAATTTTAATTTCACAGGGGTTACCTTTTTTTATTTCCATAATTGCTTCTTCGATTTACAGACGGGAAGGGAGGCAACATCCCTGTCTTACACCATTTTTAATACGATCACTTCGTTGTTGGTCATCCACTCTTATTATTCCCTGTTGGCTCTTGTACATATTTTACATTACCCGTCTCTCCCTGTAGCTTACCCCTATTTTTCTCAGAATTTCGAACATCTTTTGCCATTTTACACTTTCGAACCCTTTTTCCAGATCGAAAAATCCTATGAAAGACTCCTGATTTTTCTTTAGCCTTGCTTGCATTACCAACAGCAACGTCAGAATTACCACTCTTATGCCTTTACCTTTCCTAAAGCCAAACTGATCGTCATTCTCAAGTTTCTTTCAGTCCTTCTGTACATTTTCTTATTAGGGACTCGGATGCATGAGCTGAGAAGCTGATTGACGATAATTCTCGCACTTTTTGGCTCGTGCTGTTTTCAGAATTGTGTGGATGATATTTTACCGAAAGTCAAATGGTATGTTGCCAAACTCATACATTCTACACACCAACGTGAATAGTCGTTTGATTGCCACATCCTTCAGTGATTTTAGAAATTCCGATGGCATGTTATCTATCCCTTCTATTTTATTTGATCTTAAGTCCTCCAGAGCTCTCTGAAATTTTGATTGTAATATTGGATCCCCTAGCTCTTCTAAATCGACTCCTGTTTCTTCTTCTATCACATCAGACAAATCTTCTCCCTCATACAGGCCTTCAGTGTGCTCTTTCCTCCTAACCGCATTTAACACTGGAATTACCGTTGCACTCTTAATGTTACCACGCTTACTTTTAATTTCACAGAAGGTTGTTTTGACTTTCCTATATGCTGAATCAGTCCTTCCGACAATCATTTCTTTTTCGATTTTTTCACATTTTTCATGCAGCCTTTTCGTCTTAGCTTTTCTGCACTTCCTGTTTATTTAATTACTCAGCGACTTGTAATTCTGTATTCCTGAATTTCCCGAGCGGTTTTGTACGTCCATCTTTCTTCGATCAGCTGAAACGTTTCTTCTGCTACTCATGGTTTCTTCGCAGTTACCTATTTTGTACCTATGTTTTTCTTTCCAACTTCTGTGATCGCCATTTTTAGAGATGTCCATTTCTGTCAATAAAATTCTTCTGGGTTTGGAACTGCATTGTCAACTATAAAATTTCGACGTTTCGGCGACTGTTGGGGAACCCCATTCTCAGGGTGTATTGCTAACTGCTGAATGGTCGCTAGTTTGATTACTTATATAGTATGGAGGAGTGCTGTCACTGGATATGAGGGTGAGGAGGAAGGGTATTAGTTGTTCTTTCATTGGTCTTGGCATTACGTGTTGCCATTGGCGGAAAGCATCTCGTGGTCCTGCTGTAGCGCTCTCGCTCCTCGCACACGGGGTCCCGGGTTTGATTCCCGGCGGAGTCAGGGATTTCTCCTGTCTCGAGATGACTGGTGTTGTTGTGTCGTCTTTATCATCATCATTCATCCCCATTGCGGTCGGAGGTAGGCAATGGCAAACAACCTCCACTAGGACCTTTCGTAGTACAGCGGTGCGGGTCTCCCGCATCGTCCCCTACGCTCCTCGGAGTATGGGACGTCATCGTCATCATCATTGGCGTACAGAAGCTCTTTCCATTGGAGTTTCCTTTGATGCTTGCTATTTGTGGAAACCAGCGAACAGGAAACTGAGCGGCGACTGCAGCGTAGCGCTGTTTACTAACTTCCTAATATCGACTGTGGCGCTTCAGTACTCTGTGTACCCTCCGCCGCTGTGGCGTACCGCATACCTGTTGTTTTGCAAGAGCTGTCCTTCTGCAAAGCTGTTACTGCTGGCAGCGAAGACGCTCGAAGTCGGTACCCGTCTTCTTCAACTGTGTTGTTCGGTTGCTTGGCTATTTCGATAGCCGCTCCGATTTTCCTCCTCAAGCTAAAAGGCTTCATCCTGCACTGTTCCTCGAGTTCTCCCACCGCTGATTTGTTGTACTGTTTGAGACGGATTGGTGTTCAGGTAACCTTGTTCTTACTAGACTACCAGTCTCGCGCCTACATACTCCAGTCCACATTCGCACTCGATTTCATAAATTCCGGTGGCATGAAACTTGCCAAGTGTATCTTTCGTCGAGCCCAGAACGTGTTTTATTTTGTTGTTGCTACTACAGATCGGTTTAATATCTGCCCCACGAAGAATTTTGCCCAGACGTTCAGTCACCCCTTGTACGTATGGTAGCAGGACGGTGTTCCGTGCTTAGTTCTGCATTTCCCTATGGCCTTTCTCCTTTGGCACCACAGTTTTTTGTGTCGTCCTCATATCGTAGCCATTCGCTCCAAAAATCGACCTGAGGTTCCGTAGTCCAGCTCTAAGATTGTGTTCATCGCTGATCGTGTAGCCTACGACATGAGGACATAGAGTAGAGGTTCAATGAACACAGTCTCTTTATTTATTTTTCTTTTCGTTGTTTTGTTTTTATTGTTATTTATTTATTTTTGTCATAAATACCGCCGAGAATATCATGAAAATGACGTCACGCGAGGAGGAGGGCGCACCAAGACTTCAGACTAATTAAGACTATCAACCTAAAATTTTTACGAGAACATTCCGATTGCAAGTCAATATATCGGTTCTAAGTGTGGAAGGCACAGGGATCTGCTCTTCATGACAGGAACACCCCAGCTCGGGTGCGTGTTAGGGAAGACACTGCAGATGAAATTGGAGAAAAATTGTCTGTATTTTGGATAGTGAAACTGCCAAAAGTCAAGGATACTTGTCTCGCCATGAGCAACCAAGTAGTGTGCTGCGTGTCCACAAATCCAACTGACACAGTCCGTCTTCGCTTGCGGGAAGTATCCCGCGTCCGGAATGAGGAGCAGATGAGTAGGTTTCTGGTGAGGAGCCGTACGGGTAATTAGGGACAACATCTATCGCACCAAGAACCAGACGCCTCTCGCCAATCTGCACTCCAGGTGGTGTCCATAACATCACAATCGACACACAACGAAGTGCCTGCGAGGCGAATCGTGTGAGGGGGGGACCGGCATACTTGCTTCCCATGGACAGTAAGATACCGCGCAGACTGGACAGCAGTGTCAAGATAAGGAACGCACACCGACCGCCAAACGGCACGCCAGTAGTCGTGGGGAAGCTTCCCCTCAACCACATTTGGCGACCTGTGCTGCTGAAGGAAACCATAGATAGCCTTCGTGGATCTGAATTGCTTTGGCAGTATCACAGTACGGACGTAGCTCAGTTCGAGAAAAAACTGGTGGAAAGAAAAGGGGGCGGCGGGACTTCTGAGAGTTGGATAGGTGCTGACAAAGAGTGTGGTGTAAGGCCTCCAGCATTAGGCTGGTAAGGTACGTAGGACTACGGCACCACAATGTCATGTTGCTATAAGACTGCTCGTTGACTGTACGCTGGTTCTCTATATATTTTTAGTTTATATTGAACCTGTGTGGCCATCTCCCCGCGTTACCTTAGAGAACTGTACCCGACTCTGCGTCCTGGCTGCTAACATACAAGGCCCATAAGAAATGGTGTCTATATTGTGACCCTTATTTGATTAATTTCATAAACAAATTAATTATTTTTGAAATATGCGCAACGGAAACTGGTGCGAGTTTCTCTAAGATAACACGTTCTGGAGTGGTTGAACTCAAAGCCGTCCTATAGCAGCTGGTATACGGAGAGCATGTTAGATTCATAATCAAAACGTCTTCGGTCCCGGGTTCGATCCCCGCCACTGCCTAAACTTTGATAAATAATCAGCATTGGCGGCCGAAGACTTCCGGCATAAGAAGTCAGCCTCATTCTCCCAACGGCCTTGTCAAAGAGGGCGGAGGAGCGGATAGAGGTTCAGGACACTCTCTTGTCCTAGGGGTGGGAAATTGCCCCTAAAGGCGGAAGAATCAGCAATGATCAACGACATGAGGATGCAGAAGGCAATGGAAACCACTGCATTAAAGACACGTAACGTGTATCCACAGGACATGTGGCCTGTATTTGAAGAAGTGTCATGATGATCTCTCCATTGGCAAAAGATTCCGGAATAGTCCCCCATTCGGATCTCCGGGAGGGGACAGCCAAGGGGGAGGTTACCATGAGAAAAAGATTGAATAATCAACGAAAGGATAACGTTCTACGAGTCGGGGCGTGGAATGTCAGAAGCTTGGACGTGGTAGGGAAACTAGAAAATCTCAAAAGGGAAATGCAAAGGGTCAATCTAGATATAGTAGGGGTCAGTGAAGTGACGTGGAAGGAAGACAAGGATTTCAGGTCAGATGAGTATCGGGTAATATCAACAGCAGCAGAGAATGGTACAACAGGTGTAGGATTCCTTATGAATAGGAAGGCAGGTGTGTTACTGTGTTACTGTGTTACTGTGAACAGTTCAGTGACCGGGTTCTTCTAATAAGAATCGACAGCAGACCAACACCGACAACGATAGTTCAGGTATACATGCCGACGTCGCAAGCTGAAGATGAACAGATAGAGAAAGTGTATGAGGATATTTAAAGGGTAATTCAGTATGTAAAGGGGGACGAAAATCTAATAGTCATGGGCGACTGGAATGCAGTTGTAGGGGAAGGAGTAGAAGAAAAGGTTACAGGAGAATATGGACTTGGGACGAGGAATGAAAGAGGAGAAAGACTAATTGAATTCTGTAACAAGTTTCAAGCTAGTAATACCGAATACCCTGTTCAAGAATCACAAGAGGAGGAGGTATACTTGGAAAAGGCTGGGAGATACGGGAAGATTTCAATTAGATTACATCATGGTCAGACAGAGATTCCGAAACCAGATACTGGATTATAAGGCGTACCCAGGAGCAGATATAGACTCAGATCACAATATAGTAGTGATGAAGAGTAGGCTGAAGTTCAAGACATTAGTCAGGAAGAATCAATACGCAAAGAAGTGCGATACGGAAGTACTAAGGAATGACGAGATACGTTTGAAGTTCTCTAACGCTATAGATACAGCAATAAGGAATAGCGCAGTAGGCAGTACAGTTGAAGAGGAATGGACATCTCTAAAAAGGACCATCAGAGAAGCTGGGAAGGAAAACATAGGTACAAAGAAGGTAGCTGCGAAGAAACCATGGGTAACAGAAGAAATACTTCAGTTGATTGATGAAAGGAGGAAGTAAAAACATGTTCCGGGAAAATCAGGAATACAGAAATACAAGTCGCTGAGGAATGAAATAAATAGGAAGTGCAGGGAAGCTAAGACGAAATGGCTGTAGGAAAAATGTGAAGACATCGAAAAAGATATGATTGTCGCCACGACAGATTCAGCATATAGGAAAGTCAAAACAACCTTTGGTGACATTAAAAGCAACGGTAGTAACATTAAGAGTGCAACGGGAATTCCACTGTTAAATGCAGAGGAGAGAGCAGATAGGTGGAAAGAATATATTGAAAGCCTCTATGAGGGTGAAGATTTGTCTGATGTGATATAAGAAGAAACAAGAGTCGATTTAGAAGAGATAGGGGATCCAGTATTAGAATCGGAATTTAAAACAGCTTTTTGAGGACTTACGGTCAAATAAGGCAGAAGGGATAGATAACATTCCATCAGAATTCCTAAAATCATTGGGGGAAGTGGCAACAAAACGACTGTTCACGTTGGTGTGTAGAATATATGTGTAGTGTTGGCAGAAGAGCCAACTCCGTGTTGCTAGAGGAGGCCGAAATGCACGCCTTTAAGCTCACGCAGACTGGCGTAAGGTCTGGAACATTACAAGGAAATGAGAACTCAGAAAAACGGAAGCAGCTGCTGTAATACTTAACTTTAATCCATAATTGTAGAACATCTCTCTTGACCGTACATGCTTTAAGATAAATATCAAATGCTATGACGCCTTGCTAGGTCGTAGCATATGACGTAGCTGAAAGCTATGCTAACTATCGTCTCGGCAAATGAGAACGTATTGGTCAGTGTAGCTTCGCTAGCAAAGTCGGCTGTACAACTCGGGCGAGTGCTAGTAAGTCTCTCTAGACCTGCCGTGTGGCGGCGATCGGTCTGCAATCACTGACAGTGGCGACACGCGGGTCCGACGTATACTAACGGACCGCGACCGATTTAAAGGCTACCACCTAGCATGTGTGGTGTCTGGCGGTGACACCACAATATGAGTCTGGCGACATACCATCTGACTTTCGGAAAAGCATCATCCACACAATTCCGAAGACGACAAGAGCTGACAAGTGCGAGAATTATCGCACAATCAGCTTAACAGCTCATGCATCGAAGCTGCTTACAAGAATAATATACAGAAGAATGGAAAAGAAAATTGAGAATGCGCTAGGTGACGATCAGTTTGGCTTTAGGAAAAGTAAAGGGACGAGAGAGGCAATTCTGACGTTACGGCTAGTAATGGAAGCAAGGCTAAAGAAAAATCAAGACACTTTCATAGGATTTATCGACCTGGAAAAAGCGTTCGACAATAGAAAATGGTGCAAGCTGTTCGAGATTCTGAAAAAAGTAGGGGTAAGCTATAGGGAGAGACGGGTCATATACAATATGTACAACAAGCAAGAGGGAGTAATAAGAGTGGACGATCAAGAACGAAGTGCTCGTATTAAGAAGGGTGTAAGACAAGGCTGTAGCCTTTCGCCCCTACCCTTCAATCTGTACATCGAGGAAGCAATGATGGAAATAAAAGAAATGTTCAGGAGTGGAATTAAAATACAAGGTGAAAGGATATCAATGATACGATTCGCTGATGACATTGCTATCCTGAGTGAAAGTGAAGAAGAATTAAATGATCTGCTGAACGGAATAACAGTCTAATGAGAACACAGTATGGTTTGAGAGTAAATCGGAGAAAGACGAAGGTAATGAGAAGTAGTAGAAATGAGAACAGCGAGAAACTTAACTTCAGGATTGATGGTCACGAAGTCAATGAAGTTAAGGAATTCTGCTACCTAGGCAGTAAAATAACCAATGACGGACGGAGCAAGGAGGACATCAAAAGCAGACTCGCTATGGCAAAAAAGGCATTTCTGGCCAAGAGAAGTCTACTAATATCAAATACCGGCCTTAATTTGAGGAAGAAATTTCTGAGGATGTACGTCTGGAGTACAGCATTGTATGGTAGTGAAACATGGACTGTGGGAAAACCGGAACAGAAGAGAATCGAAGCATTTGAGATGTGGTGCTATAGACGAATGTTGAAAATTAGGTGGACTGATAAGGTAAGGAATGAGGAGGTTCTATGCAGAATCGGAGAGGAAAGGAACATGTGGAAAACACTGATAAGGAGAAGGGACAGGATGGTAGGACATCTTCTAAGACATGAGGGAATGACTTCCATGGTACTAGAGGGTCCGTAGAGGTCAAAAACTGTAGAGGAAGACAGAGATTGGAATATGTCAAGCAAATAATTGTGAACGTAGGTTGCAAGTGCTACTCTGAGATGAAGAGGTTAGCACAGGAAAGGAATTCGTGGCGGGCCGCATCAAACCAGTCAGTAGACTATGACAAAAAAAAAAAAAAAAGTCAAATTGAAAAGGCATTCCTGTCGAAATATCGGTCGACAAGAGTACTAGAGAGATTACGAAACAAGGTCTTTTCGCTGGAACAATACAACCCGAATCTAGAAGGTTTACGCTGGTAATTCGAAAAGTACATCAATCTCACTCGATATTGAGACGAGCCGGTGGCAGAGAAACATGTGCTCCAGCTGTTAAAGGCACAGGTGCCACCCAATATCCGAGAAAACTTGATTACTGTTCCAGACGACGACTTGCAACATTTTCTTTCGGTGCTGGACAGTATCGATTTGATACCAGAGCATGTGAGAAGTAGCAACCAGCACCAATAAACACGGAATGACAGTCATAACGGAAATGGCAACAGTTGCCATAACAACGGCGGCTCACACCGTATCTGTGTGTGTAGCATGCCGGCACACCAACAGATGGTGACGGTAACGGAAACGGTCAACGAAAACAATCATATGCGCAAAGACCGTGCAAGAGTAACAACACATACCACACTGATTACAATAGCAGGAATAACCACAACGGTTATAGAAACAGTAACAACAACAGGAACAGCAATTTTCAAGGGCAAAGTAATACATCTAACGCGCACGGCCAGAAGCGAAGTGCTGATCGTGCTGACAGGCAAGAAATGTACATTGTTGAGGTGGCAGAGGTGCCAACCTCAACTACGATGCCATCTACGAACTAAGTCGTGCTCCCTGACGGCAACCGCGTTACGGAATGGGAGTGGAACTGTGCTAGAGCATGTGCATATGCTTCGGTACAATGACGACCAGGACATGAGGCAAGAGTTATTTACGGATAATGGAACAACTTCCGAACAGAATCGAGAATTTGTACAGCTGCTGTACAAGCCATAGTAGGAGGTATTCCTACAACGCTTATTTTTGACAGTGGCGCGAGTGCGAATGGTATTGAAGCAAATTTTTTCCACATCATCACTCCGCGTGGAAAAGTGCTGTTGTTACTCGTTCAGAATTGTGTCGTACCTCGTGCGATAGGCTCCAGAGGTCAATGAGTTACAATGCAGGCAGAAGTAGATATTAACTGAGAGACTGGAGCCGATAGATGCATGTCCCTCGTCGTAAGAGGTCTCAGGTGTTCTCTCTCGTCGGCATTGAGTATATGCGGGATAGGGACGTAGCTGTCGACCTTCCCCATGGTCATTGTCGTTTGAGAGTTGGAGGAGAATTAAAAATTATGAACCAGATTAAAAGGTGTGGTGGTATTCAAGAGAAAATCATAAACAGGAGTACGCTATGGGTGCAAGACCATCCTAGTTGCCGTAGCCTCGCACCAGATGAACAGAATAGACAGCATTATGAGGTAAATACATCAAACTTTATCGTGACCATCAGGCGCTTGGTTTCCTCGGAATGTGCAAATTGTTGCATCAGCGCCTATCGCGGTAGACGCTGCTACTCCAGGAATATGGTCCCGGCGGAGGTTCGAGTCCTCCCTCGGGCATGAGTGTGTGTGTGTTTGTCCTTAGGATCATTTAGGTTAAGTAGTGTGTAAGCTTAGGGACTGATGACCTTAGCAGTTAAGTCCCATAAGATTTCACACACATTTGAACTTTTTTTAACTCCAGGAATATCATAACGAGAGTGTGCGTATAACCGGTAGGGAGAACGTCGTAGCAGACGCGCTCTCTATTTACCACAAGGTTTATCTGAGTATCCAGACTTAGTGGAAAAAATGTCCAATTTCAAAATTATGTTGATGAAAGACCCTCTACACCGCCAGTATTATTTAGAAATGTGTAAGAACATGGCTAATTTAAAGGATGCAGATGACAGGTGGGCCCAAGTCAAGTGGACGCTTGCCGAATGGCCGCACCACAAACTGCCACAATACTTTGCGGTCCCTAATGACGTGCTTTTCCACCGCCAACGCAGGCAAACGGGGTTATGGTGTGTCTGCATACTGGACAGGTATAGGGAACATGTGATGATGGTACATCCATATCGTATGTGGTGGAGAAGTGTAAGGGAAAATTTGAGCAGTACTTTTACATACCGAACCTGCACCTGTGTATGCATAAATTACTTCGCACCTACAAAGACTGTCAGCGAAGTAAGCCTTCTAATCCTTCCAATAAAATAGCACTGCATCCGATTATCACTAATAAACCAAGAAAGGTGGTGGCCATTGACGTCTCCGGCCCCCACCCCCAGGTGCAACGCCCATCATGAAACGAATTCGAGAGGATTTCTTTCCCAGGATCGGAAGCCCAGATGCCATTCTATCCGATAATGCACTAAATTTGAGTGGCAAGAGATGGAGAAACTTCTTAAAGGAAAATGGTATCCGCCAGATATTAATAAGCAATTCTCATTCAGAATCAAATCTCATGGAAAGGATTTTTCGGGAATTCAGTAGGTTCATTCGAACATATATACCGCATAAACAAACCAAATCTCATGGAAAGGATTTTTCGGGAATTCAGTAGGTTCATTCGAACATATATACCGCATAAACAAACCAAATAGGTGGAATTTGTTTCACCATTCGAGCAGATAAACAATATTTCCCACACAACAGCGCTATTTACACCAGCGTCTATTACGTTCGATACTAAAGAGAGGAATGAATGGGTCAATCTTCTGCCGGAATGTTGCGACGATGAATTATCCAGAGAGGACCGATTGAGACCAGCGCTTATCGCAGTTAATATTGCTGCACGGATCAGGAACCGTGACTTTGATAAGAATCTTGGCAAAGTGCAAGAGTTTAAAGTTGGAGATCGTACCCCCCTGAGATCACATCCAAAATCTTCTTTACTGATGTAGATGTACTTCTAAGGGAGAACAAGAAGCGGCAAATTTGTACACCGGCCCATACGAAAGTATACGCATTTCTCATGAAGGCAGTAATTTGCTAGCCTACCCAGAATCTTGGAAGCTCAGAGGCTTATACCATCAAAATGATCTCAAGAAATATGTACAATGATGAACAGAATTCGTATTTATCTATGTAAACAAGGCCATGTCGCATTTTGCTTTATTTTCCTTATTATTATTATCTGTTTTACCTTATGGATTTTGTATTTGTATACTTGTTAAGATAGAATATGGATTATAAAGGGAATAAACAGAGACTGTATAGTCGTACATAATCAAATGAATCGGATTTGACTAATTAATGAAAAAACCACAGTAGTGCAATGTGCATACTAGTCTAATGCTGAGAATATTACTAGTGGTCGTATTCATTTCCTGTGATTAGATGTAAAGTATTTCTTATATTTCCTCTTTGTTTGTATATTTTATATCTATTCCTAGATTTGTAGATGTCATTCAGACACTGTCGCTAGTGAACTGACAAAGATAGCACCTTCAGTGCTTAGAGAAAATAAATACGAACTGAAATGAACTGAGCAATGTTGCCATTAAAGGAACTGTCAGTAACTGGCATTAATACTGTACATAAATCTGTAAACAGTTACATTAAGGTGTATTGCTGTTTCTATCTTTTATGCAAACAGCTCTATGACTATGCAGTCATGTTAATGAGTCCTACTAATGTCCCATTTTAATAGGATTTAAAGAACCTTTGAGTAAGTCGTTTAAAGAATGTTTTATTAGGAATTTTCTTATTGACATATTTGCTCCATAAATAGCACTTTGGCACTAGAAATGTACTACAGAAAAAACGAAATCCACAGATCTATGTAAATAATAGCTTTAAGATTTTGAACTCATAGTTAGCAAGCATTCAGTTAACTTCTATGCATTTACATTTTTACTGATGTTTGTTTATTGTATATATCTACAAGTATTATTCAGTGAGCGCAACACACATAACGTACCGAACGAGGTGGCGCAGTGGTTACCACACAGGACTCGCATTCGGGAGAACGACGGTTCAAACCCGAGGCCGGCCATCCTGATTTAGGTTTCCCGTGATTTTCCTTCAGGCAAATGCCGGGATGGTTCCTGTGAAAGGATACAGCCTACTTCCTTCCCTGTCCTTTCCTAACCCGATGAGACCGATGACCTCACTGCTTGGTCCCCTACCCCAGCCGGCCGGAGTGGCCGAGCGGTTCTAGGCGCTACAGTCCGGAACCGCGCGACCGCTACGGTCGCAGGTTCGAATCCTGCCTCGGGCATGGATGTGTGTGATGTCCTTAGGCTAGTTAGGTTCTAGTAGTTTTAAGTTCTATGGGACTGATGAACTCAGGTGTTAAGTCCCATAGTGCTCAGAGCCATTTGAGGCCTCCCCCAAGTCAACCAACTAACCAGCAGATACACAATAATAAAGTAGTATTAAGAAACATTTACGTGTCTTGCTCTAAGCATAATTTTGTAAGACCATGAGATGAACTGAATGGGTTCTAGCTTCCCTTTTTATTGGAAACCTCTCGTGATTTGTTCTTCGCGGTCGTTTTTCGTTTGCTGTGAATAGGAATTTCACCTGTACTGGGCAACGTGGAGTAGTCGTTGTCTCACATATGTGTTGACAATTATCTTGCACATATGAGCCCCTAAGTATGAATGTTAAATCAAACTGTCGGAGTAAATTCTATAGCAGCTTGATATTTCTATGCAAGTTTGATTTCAATGTAAACAGGTTTAATATGGATATGTTCTGTAAATGCTTAGATATATCGTATATCGATTTCTGGTATTCAGGTAGCAGCGACTCACTTTTAAATAAGATGTAAGCTTGCAAAAGTAACAGTTTACATGTCTCGAAAATAGTGCCACAAGCACAGGTGGACAAGAAAGTGCACTATTAAGCGAACATGGGACACTCAAGCCAGTGCGAAATGTGGACTTTGAAGTGTTTATAAAACTTATAATCACGCGGAAGAGGTGATGAATAATAGATAGGTTGGAACTTGCCGTTTGCGAACTGTGTGTAGCAGCCAATGGGAGATGAACCCACGTCTTCGGCCTCTTCTTGTCCAATTCAATGAGTGATACACTTTTACACATACACAAAGCAATATTGTGAATTGCACCATAGTGACATGCTACTTGGAAGACAGCCGCCTCCACTGGCAGTTCTTATCGAGAAGTCGTGGTGGAGACTGCTTGTTGAGATGTAGCAGTGGTGAGTCGTTGTTGAGAAGTTCCCATAGTGAGTTCATGTTTCGAACTTATAGTATTGTTTTGATGGGCTAGACACCAGATGTTGTTGGATTAGAGATGCTGTAATGTGCTTTTCGTCAATATATATGAAGGTAAAAAAAATTCTTTTTTTTCATTATTTAATTGTCTTAAACAATAATGCCTATTGGTCACAGGTTCAGTCAACAAAGCATCTGGCTTGTGTTCTTGTATTAGACTGTATTTCTGGTTTCTATGTGCAATTATAGCATTTCTGTTTATTTTTTTAATTACTTCAGTATAAATGGTATTTAAAATATCTTGTCGTATTGAGGAAGAACCATGCCAGATGTGTACGTTGAATCACACTTCCACACACAGAACAGCGACACTTGTGCCTTGTTGTTTTGTAGGTTTTATAGTTGCTGGGGACTTAATTAATTAATTGTGTTAACGGAAATTTCCTTTCATTCCTTGTTGTTATTTTATGCAGTCAGATTGCGTATAAATACCAGTCAGGGCCAACCGTTTACGAGACTGCATAATCGGACAGACAGCTACTAAAATTAAAAATTATTTGCATTCATATATTTAATTAAGCCCCCATGCACGTGGCGACCCTGCCAGGATCGTCCCTTGGAATTCTTCTGATTGTAAAAATAGCAGACAGTAGTATTGTTGTAGTAATTTGTAGTTTAGTAATTGTGGTCTATATTGCATGTGTAGATTTGGTAATTGTCATTCTTCTAATGGTATATTTTGCAGAATTTAATTTTTGATGTCTTGTATATAGGTCTGACAATTTTGTGCAATTATGAAGATTTCAATTGTTCGTTAATCGTGTTTGAGGGAAGCATTTCGTGTGAATGATATTGTTGGTAATAAAGTGTCATTGTGTGTAATTTTCGTATAGTGACGAGTTTTGTATGTTTTGTAAATGATTTCGTGGTCGATGAAAAAGGCAAAAATGATGTACAGTGAGAATGACGAAATTGTTAACATGGCGAACTCGCCAACACAGGAGAACAGTAGGGTGAATAATGAAGTACAAAACAATTTAATAAGTCGGGAAAGTAGTCCGGAACCAGTTCTAAATTTTTCACAATCTAAAAATTTTCAGAATACGAGATTAATGGCAGAAGATTCTGGAATAGTGTCGAACACAGATTGCGGGAAATGTTAGGGGCGAAAAGAATTTCGAACAAGTTAATATGGAGCAGTTGATGAGTGCAATATTAAATTTGGGATCACTATTAGACCCACAAATGGGATCAATTAAAACCGAGATGGAAGCAATGGCAACACAGTTAAGCTCACAAATAAGGACATGTTTCAAAAACATGAATGATGAATCAAAGAAAGAAATTAGAGAAGAAGTACAACCGATTTCGAATGCTCACCATAATAGTTTAATTTCAATAGAAATTAGACAAGAGGAACAGGACAGAGAGCAGGAAGAAAGAGATCGCGCGATAGTACAAAAATTTTCAGAGTTAAATTTACCACGTGCACACGATAAGGAAGAAATATTTGAGAGAATCGAGGAATCCATACCAAATGACAGGATAAATAACTTAACACAACAGTATGAACAGTTAACTACTAAATGTGTCAATACTGAAACCCGAGTTGCGACACTTATGGAAGACGTAAATAAACAGAAAGAAAAAATAGGTGACTTATCGGAAAGAGTGGAGGAGATTTCAGACAATTGACAAATCTTAGTTTAAATGGGGACAGAGATTCGGATGATACAGCTCCATTACCATTTTCAGAAACCGAAGAGTTCCAGAACATAAATAAGCATGTCGAAAATCAGGGAAAATTTAATGAACGTTTCGAAAGGGAATTTGAGGCATTACAAAAGCAAGTCAAACATATTGAAAGCGAAATCGTAGGAAAAGACAGCAGAAGAAATTTAGAATCACAGATAGCAGAGGGCTTTGCAGACAATAATTTATTTCATTTACGAGAAGCAACAAGAGAGCGCTAGGCGCGTGAACTTGACAATAATCGACATTCGGACTGGGACAGACGCGGTAGGTCTTTGTCGCCACGAGGAGAAAACTTTCACTATAAACACTTCTTAACTGTTCGGAAATTTAAGATCTTTCGCAACTCTAAGAATGACATACATCCATGTTCATGGTTAGATCAATTTATGTACGCACTTCCACCAAATTGGCACAAACTGGAATTTATGTGCGGCTATTAAAGTCCTCAGGGGATTCACTACACTAAGTGAATACGTGCCGTAGCGTGCACAGGGCCCCGGGCTGTAGTGGTGCTATTTCCCTTTTAGTTTTCTTCACCGCTGCCTACTCTTTTACTATTCTTTGTATCTATCAAAACAACTCTTCAACTATCAATCTATCTAGAGAGTCGGTAAAGAATAACCGGATATGACTATTTTACCCAAAAGTAATTTCAGAAATTACCGTTTGGTCTTACTGTACCTTCTGCAGCATTCACTCGTAGTTTAAACGAAATTTTACCTGTTTATCTTCGGGACAATTTTACTTCATATGTTGACGATATTCTTATTGCTAAACGTTCTTGGAGTGAGCATAACAAAATTTTGGATTCATTATTACGTATTTTTGCAAGAGTTGGCATTACAGTGAACTTAAAAAAAATCTGAATTTGGTCGTTCTCAGATGAAAATTCTTGGTCACATTATTTCTACAGAAGGTATTCTTCCTGATCCAGAGAAACTAGACGCTATTCGTAATTATGCTGTTCCTACCACCAAACGTGATGTTCGTAGTTTCCTTGGTGTCTGTAATTTTCTTAGACGCTTTGTTAGATTGCACAATTTGGCCACACCTCCTTTATGCAAATTATGTCAATAGGCTAAGCCGCCAACTATTTCTCACAGAGCACCGTTGTTTCCTATCATTCCAGTGAAATCAATGGAGATGGCTGCAGTCGGTTTGTTCGGTCCAGTGGTTCGTTCTACTAATGGTTTTGCGTACATTTTGGTAGCAGTGGAATTGACATCAAAATATGTGTGTTTTACACCTTTACGCAAAGCAACAGCTCGTTCAGTATCTAACGCTTTCATCAAACATTTTCTTAAAGAAGTGGGTCATGTTGATAAGGTTATATCAGATAATGGATCACAGTTTCGCTCTAAAATTTGGCTTCGTACTCTACGGCGTCGTAAGGTTAAAACAATTTTCATTTCACTTTTTCACCCTCAATCTAACGCTTCAGAGAGATGGATGAAGGAAATCAATAAATTGTGTCGACTTTATTGTCATCAGAATCACTGAACTTGGGATCAGTATCTTCATATTTTTCAAAACATTCTGAATGAACTCCCTAATGATTCAACTTCTTTACCGCCTATATTGATATTAAAAAATAAAGCACCGACAAGTCGCATTTCTGAAATCGTTCCTTTTCCGCCTACACGGAAACTGCGGCATTCTGAAGTTGTCAACCTGGCTCTACGAAATATTGAATCTGCGGCTGCTAGAAGAGAGAAATCAGCTAAACGTCCTGGTCGCTTAAAAACCATGTCAGTTGGTCAAAAGGTGTTAATTAAGTCTCACCGTTTGTCTCACAAAGGAAAAGGCTTGTGTCGCAATCTTTTTCTGCTTTATAACGGTCCATATAGAGTTCGCAAAATTATTCATGATAACACTGTCGAAGTAGAAACTCTTAAATCTCGGCGCTCTAAGGGAATACATCATTTATCGAACGTTAAAATTTTTGTGGAATGACATACTTTTGAGAAACTAACAGCTACATGTAAACATGCAGAGAATACAAGGATACCGCGCTGTGTTTTGGCGGCGGCACGTACTCAAAGCAACAGTTAAGTCTGCGCGGCGCACAAGGCGGTCGTTGACCGTAAACAATTACTTCCTACGTCACGCGTACCTACAGCTGATCGAGCGCTCAGTGCGAATGCACTGACAGCCGTAAACAAATACACAGTGTAATTTCTCCGAATAAATTCAATATAAAGCTATAGTGACTTGATAAATTATGTTATTAACGTTCAGTATTTTTCAGGATACGGTTGTATAAAATATTTAAGACCTTCAGATAAATTCTGTGTGTCCCACGTTAAAAGGCCTTGCTATGGAGAAAATTTCAGGAAGAATGTAATTTCGAAGAAAAAAAAAAGTAATAAACCAAAAAGGTAACTGTTAATTGAGTTTATTTTTCAGGTAACATATTTCCACTTAGGTACGTACTTTAGACGTGATTTGCTGATCGCGATTACGTGATTTATACTTTGTGTTAAATTTTATGTTCTATGAATTTACTTGTGAAGCGACGTGCTTCTGTATATTTGCTGATTTTGACAATGATTGATTAATGAACAGAGTTGTTACTTATGTATATTATGCATCGCTTGGCTGCACTGCTTTTTCACTGATGTCATATTTTTCTGTTATGTGCCTGCTGTGCTCATTTATTTAAATTATAATTGTCACATGATTAATCGTGCTGATATGGTTGTGTGTAGGTTACACTTTATGATTTATCTGCTTGCGCCTTCATGGCTACTTATTAAGATTATTATTATTTATTTGCTTATGCTGATATGATGCTAATGACCTGTTTATTATGCAAGATACATATTTGCTGTTTTGCGTATGGATTGCATATTTATACATTTCTGTTTTTTGTCATAACTGCTCTTTAATTTGGTATAGAGAAATGCTGATATGCGGTGTACGAACATGGAGTTTAGGTCACACTATGGTATTAATTATAGATTGTTCGTTTGGCAGAGCCTCGTTGTAGGAATTGTGCTGCATCCACTTGTTGACATTCTGTTCTCCACTGGTATATTTACTCGCTATTGCATGTTTTGCTTATGCTCAGTGACTTATATTTTTTAGATAAGAAAATGAACTGCTATAATTCGACGAACGACATTGGTACAAGAAACTTCATTGAAGTCACATGAGCTGGAGGTTTTATGGAAGCTGTATAAATTTATGCTAATAGGAAGGAAGCTAACGACATGACATACCAACAGTAGGTTTAGACCATTGACAGTTATTACACTGCAATCTTCGTGAGCAATTGAAATAGTAAGTGACACTTGACACAAGAAATACTCCACATGTTTGCTTCTGTTTTGCCATGATTCTTGAAGTGGTGTACACACTGTGAAATATTTCGATTTATTCATTCAGAGTCTTATGTGATCTTTCATACTACGTACTCGCACCTACATACTGAAAGTTATTCAAACTGAAGGCTGTTAGAGGTCATGTATGCATTTCTTTTATTTTATGATGGACAAGGTAACCAAAATGTATTTTATAATTCATAATGAGTAGAAGATTTGGCTCAGGTGGACTACACAGAAGTTGTGTGTGGACATTGTGTCTTCGGATTGTATGGGATGATGAATTGAAGTTTGCACTAGGATTTTCTCTGCACTTGTTCGAGGAAACTGACTAGAGGAAAGAGTTGTTATGGAAGTGAAATGATATTGGCGATAAGGTTTATATGTGTCGACGTATTGAAGAGGTATTATTGAGGTATTGAGATTGTGTGAAGTTGATGATTGTTGGAGTTTTGGTGGACAAGAGGTAAGGTAAATGATATTGATGATAAGGTTTATATGTATCGACGTAAGAGGTATTATTGAAGTATTAAGATTATGTGATGCTGATGATTGTTGGAGTTTTGGTGGATAAGAGGTAAAGTAAGTGAGGAGCATTTTTTTTGTTTTGTTTTGTTTGTTGGTCTATATGGAACAAGGAGGATGAAGATAGCAGACTAGAGCACTCAAGTGGAAAGAAGATTGTCTACACACACACTTTGTTAAATCAATAAGCAATATATACTTTTTTTGGCGAGAAGAAGTAATTGCATATCTTGGCACACTGACAGTTGTTCAGCAACCGTACATTTGACTTGGCTTGGCAAACATTGCGCTTGACGTGATGACTATGACGTTGACTAACTATTATTGACTGTTATACATTGCTGCCACTACTACTTGATACACAAGTTGAACATAAAATTTTGGACAGAATTGCATTTACACAGTTAACTCTATTCAATTACACATTAGTACTTAATGTGGATGAAAGATGAGTGAGTGTGTTTTGTGTGTTTTCCTTTCCTAAATATTATTTTACTTGTTTGTTGTGGCTTGCACTGACACCCACAAATATTATAGGTTTACTGTTATTTGTGTATTGTAATAGTTAATATGACAATTATCTGATATCATTTGTGTGTTTATTATAATTTGTATGTTTAGTGTAAGAGCTTTGATGATAATTTTGTAAAAGCAATTGTGTGTGCATTCAAACTGTTGTTCGTGCTTGCACCTCTTTGACATTGCTGGGTGCCACTGATGGACTGCTTCTACTGAAATACTGTCACTTGTTGGTGTCTGCACCTGCTCAACATTACTGGGTGCCACTGATGGACTGCTTCTACTGAAATAAAGCCACTTGTTGCTGTCTGCACCTGTTCAACATTGCTGGGTGCCACTGATGGACTGCTTCTACTGAAATGATGTCACTTGTTGGTGTCTGCACCTGCTCAACATTGCTGGGTGCCACTGATGGAACTGCTTCTACTGACATAATGTCACTTGTTGGTGTCTGCACCTGTTCATGATTACTGGGTGCCTCTGATGGACTGCTTCTACTGAAATAATGTCACTTGTTGGTGTCTGCACCTGCTCAACATTGCTGGGTGCCACTGGTGGAACTATTTCTACTGACATAATGTCACTTGTTGGTGTCTGCACCTGTTCATCATTACTGGGTGCCACTGATGGACTGCTTCTGCTGAAATTATGTCACTTGTTGGTGTCTGCACCTGTTCAACATCACTGGGTGCCACTAATGGACTGCTTCTACTGACATAATGTCACTTGTTGGCGTCTGCACCTGTCAACATTACTGGGTGCCACTGATGGACTGCTTCTACTGAAATGATGTCACTTGTTGCTGTCTGCACCTGCTCAACAATGCTGGGTGCCACTGATGGACTGCTTCTACTGAAATAATGTCACTTGTTGGTGTCTGCACCTGTTCAACATTACTGGGTGCCATTGATTGAATAATACTTATGTTAACTATTATGTAAAATCATATGTATGAAAACATTTGTATTCCTTACTGTATTTTATATATTAGGATATGGAACGGTCAGTGCAAAGCCAAAATTTTATCTAGTTATGTGATATTTAATTATTAATATTATCTTTTATTTTTGTCTGTAATTTTTTTTTCTTCTTTGGTCGAATTTGGTGGTATTTTCACCACCAATGCTGGCAAAAATACCATCAAATTCTGGCCCGTGGAGGAGGGGCATATGAAAGGTGGCTACACTGAGCCACAGCGCAAGAGATTGCGCCAAAGAGTATTATTCAGCCGCCTCCACTGGCAGTTCTTATCGAGATGTCGTGGTGGAGACTGCTTGTTGAGATGTAGCAGTGGTGAGTCGTTGTTGAGAAGTTCCCATAGTGAGTGCTTGTTTAGAAATTGTAGTATTGTTTTGATGGGCTAGACACCAGATGTTGTTGGATTAGGGATGCTGTAATGTGCTTTTCGTCAATATATATGAAGGTAAAAAAAATTCCTTTTTTTCATTATTTCAATGTCTTAAACAATAATGCTTATTGGTCACAGGTTCAGTCAACAAAGCATCTGGCTCATGTTCTTGTATTAGACTGTATTTCTGGTTTCTATGTGCAATTATCGCATTTCTGTTTATTTTTTAATTACTTCAGTATAAATGGTATTTAAATTATCTTGTCGTATTGAGGAAGAACCGTGCCAGATGTGTACGTTGAATCACACTTCCACACACAGAACAGCGACACTTGTGCCTTGTTGTTTCGTAGGTTTTATAGTTGCTGGGGACTTAATTAATTAATTGTGTTAAGGGAAATTTCCTTTCATTCCTTGTTGTTATTCTATGCGGTCAGATTGCGTACAAATACCAGTCAGGGCCAACCGTTTACGAGACTGCGTAATCGGACAGACAGCTACTAAAATTAAAAATTATTTGCATTCATATATTTAATTAAGCCCCCATGTAGTGTGCGCTGATATGAAACTTCCTGGCAGATTAAAACTGTGTGGCCGACTGAGACTCGAACTCGGGACCTTTGCCTTTCGCGGGCAACTGGTCTACCATCTGAGCTACCGAAGCACGACTCACGCCCGGTACTCACAGCTTTACTTCTGCCAGTACCTCGTCTCCTACCTTCCAGACTTTACAGAAGCTCTTCTGCGAACCTTGCAGAACTAGCCCCCCTGAAAGAAAGGATAATGCGGAGACATGGCTTAGCCACAGCCTGAGGGATGTTTCCAGAATGAGATTTTCACTCTGCAGCTGAGTGCTAGTTCTGCAAGGTTCGCAGAAGAGCTTCTGTAAAGTTTGAAAGGTACGAGACGAGGTACTGGCAGAAGTACAGCTGTGAGTACAGGGTGTGAGTCGTGAGTCGTGCTTCGGTAGCTCAGATGGACAGTTCGGCGCTAGCGGCCGTGCGAAGCGGAGGTCCGATACTTCCGCCTGTGCGGCGTGTGCGAGTGTTTGTTTACTTGTGGACTTAGTCTGCACGCGGGCTAGTAACACCGATCATGGCGAACAAGTACAGGAAAACTACATTACGATTCAATTTCTGCAAAGACTACGAACGACCAAAGGCTTTAGCAGTGGAACGATTCATTCGAGAGGACGTCAAGATACCGCCAAACGATATTATCGGAATTCACCTATCCATCATTAGTCCCACGGTGTATGTTAAGATGGTAAATGACGCGGCGTGTGAGAGAATTCTACAGGCGACAAAAGCAGGTCTCCGATTTTGCCATAGTGACGGGAATGTCGGCACGGTAACTGTAGAACATGCTGGTCTGGGTATACGGACAATACGTGTTTTTGAGCTGCCATTTGAGCTCCCGGCTGACGAAGTTATCGAGGCTTTTAAGCCATACGGCACAGTACATGGTCACAGAGCAGGACGCTGGACACAATTCGCCACATACCCCGTTCTTAACGGAGTGCGGCAGATCACTATTGATCTTCAAAAGCATGTACCGTCCTATCTGACAATTGGTGGTTGTCGGGCGGTGGTGATTTACGATGGTCAACCACGTACATGTTCTGGATGTGGCCAGGAGGGACACCTCAGGTCGAACTGTATGCAACGGCGGATTACGCAACTGCCTTCAGATGTGCGGGAGCCGTCGCCGGCGATGACAGTACTACCGATCACCTATGCCAAAGCCCTCACTGCGTCCGCTGATGGCCGAAAGGACACAGCCTCGGTGGAAGATCAAGATGGCACTCTCCGAAACCTTGTCGCAGACGTCGGGATGACAGAGCATGCTGCTCCGTCGAGCATACAATCTACGGCGACAACATCAGATGAGACCGAACTCCCACCCAGCACACCGATAGTACAAGAAGCAGTTCCAGCCACTACGGATGCTGTTCCGTCTGAAACGCACTCTGAGACGACATCATTAGTTTCGACCGAACTCCCGCCAAGTTCAACGATGGGACTCGAAACACTTCCAGTTCCTACGGATGCTTTTCTGTCGGGCAGCCGTGATTCCCTGCAGTCTGAGGACACGGACGGAAGATCACGCAAACAGCGTTCCCCGAAAAGGAGGAAACGGAGGCGTCGCACGACATCTCCTCGGGATGACTCCCCTTGCCCCGACGACGATGTGCCTGTGGACCAAGACGACACAACAGCCTCTACGAAACAGGATGAGGCACTGGGAACTGTTCGATCTTTCCCACAGCGGTCCGTCACATTGACGGTACCGGGACGTGGTGATGCTGAAGAGAAATCACAGCCAGTTGGCTCTCCAGACGCAGATGCTGTGGCTATGGACACGAATATATCACAGCCTGAAAAAGATGTGGTATGAGGATATTGAGGAGGCACCGGACGTCATACAGAGGCAGCCGGCACTCACGAAGCCAGCCTAATAATTGCTGAAGGTGAAGGGAGAGGGGCGAGAGAACGTCTTCTAACTCAGCCCCCGGCGCCGGTGCAGGGAGATTAAACGCCATGCGAACCGTATTGCGACATTAAATATCAATGACGTGCGTTCACCGGCCAAAATACACCTATTGAAGGAAACGGTTTGGGCATCTGATGTGGATATTGCTTTGCTGCAGGAAGTCCACATAGCTGCACTCCCATACATCGCAGGCTACCAATCCTATTCGTCTCATGGAGATCACAATGGGAGTGGGGTGGCAGTTTACGTGCGAGATGGCTTCCCAGTGGAAAACGTGTGTTATCTTCCGTCGGCCGGGGGAATGGCTTTCACGACGTTTCGGACACGCATCATCAATCTTTATGCACCGTCGGGAAACAATCGGCGGCGGGAAAGGGTGCGATTTTATGCAGAAGACATTGCTCCACTATTCGATGGACGTTCTGAATGTGTAATAATTGGTGGAGATTTCAACTGTGTTCTCACCCAGAAAGACCAATGGCCGCAAGCAAACATCAGCCAGGAGTTGCGAATCGTTGTCAACGACCTTGTACTTAGTGACACGTGGGAATTACGACATGGAGCTGCACCGGGATACACCTATGTGACAAGTCATTCGGCGAGCAGATTAGATCGCATTTATATCTCACGGGCTCATGCAAATGATGTCCAGGACGCGGAACGCTGGCCATTGGCATTTTCCGATCACAGCGCTTACATCTGTACGGTGCTTCTTCCCCGTAGAGAGGTGTGGAACAGTAAGGCCCCGTGGAAACTAAACATTCAACATCTACATGATCCTGAATGCCGTCAACGGATCCTTGAGACATGGACGATGTGCGAGCGAAGGGTTGGAAGGTATGCGACGAAGCTTGATTGGTGGCTGACTTGTGCTAAACCGGCGCTTCGCCGTACGTTCATCTCATATAGCAGGGAAATGGCAGAATGGCGCCGCCGTACCACCGACTTTTATTTTGCAGCACTGCGCGACCCTGATGATGGCCCGCCGGGACAGGACATCTGGATCGAACGCAAAAGGATAAAAGCTAAACTAGTGGCTTTAGCTCGGAAACATCTTCAGGGAACCATGGTGCGCGCCAGATGTCACGATACGATAAGGCACGAGATTCCTTCCATGCACCACGTCGTGAATGAACGAAAGCACCGACGACGCGTTTTGGTACGGGAGTTAATCACCCGCGAAGGCCGAAGAGACGCGTCAAGCGGACATTGTCTCTGCATTCGTCGACCATTACCAACACATCTATCGGGAAGAAGCAGCCTCTTTCGATGACCTCGACCGTATAGCCACGTCCGTCTCCCGTACACTGACGGTGGAAGCCGCGGGAACCTTACTGGAAGCCATTAGCTGTGAGGAAGTACATGATGCGATCGCACAAGGTGCGTTGAATCGGTCCCCAGGCATTGATGGGCTTCCTGCTGAATTCTATCGCGAATTTCGCAACGACATGGCACCGCGATGGACGGAAATGTACAACGAGATGTTAAATTCCGATGCGCCTATTCCACCGGCTTTTATGGAAGGCCTCCTGGTGCCAGTACATAAACCGAAGCCAGGAATTACGGTCACACATTATCGCCCCATCACCCTGCTTAATGCCGACTATAAGATCTTTGCACGGTTGCTAGCGTCCCGATGTCGTATGTTAATTCGTAGCGTTCTCTCTCCGGAACAGACGACACCGGGTGGATCGGTGAATGTGCAAACAGCTACTGGCGAATGCCGTGATGTGATAGCGCTGGCGGAGGAGTGCCGGCTTAAAGCGGCGATGGTGGCGGTTGATTTTGACAGTGCTTTTGATAAGGTGCGCCACAACTATCTGTATGCTGTACTGGAACAAATGGGTTTTCCAGACCGTTTTACTGGTCTCATCAGAAGGATTTACGGGGGCGCACAATCCTTGGTACAGGTTAATGGGCGTATAGCAGGGCCCGTTCAAATTCGACGATCCATTCGCCAGGGCTGCCCTCTGTCGATGCTGCTGTTCGCGATAGCGTTGGAACCATTAATTGGGAGGCTCACCAATTCTCTTTCTGGGATGGAACTACGGGGCTACACCTTCAAATGTCGTGCCTATGCGGACGACCTCCTGCTGCTCGTTCGTTCCGAGGAAGAGGTGAAGACGGTCCTTGAACTGTTGTTGGACCACAGTGTGATCGCGGGTAGTGCAGTGAACATGAACAAATCGGCGGCAATGCAGGTGGGAAGGGGCCTTACGCCGGAAGAAATCAGTCCGTTTCCTTATGTGCAACGATTCCGCTATCTCGGCATAGACTTTACCTCATCTGTAAAACATACTGCAGCAGTATGTAGTTATACCGACGTATTTTACAGACAACACGTACCATGGTCCGACAACATCTCCTACGGCGCTTTGATCCTTTGCAGCGAGTCGAGTACCTGAACACTAATGTGGTTTCTCGAATGGTGCATATTTCGCAGATCCTGCCCCTACCACTCACGCTCGGACGTCGACTTCAATCAGCACTAGGCTATTTCGTGATGACTGGATCGCCCCTCAAGGTGCGATACGAAACGCTCACTCTCCCTACGGACCAGGGGGGACTCGGACTTACGAATGTTCACTGCCGTGCGACGGCGCTCCTTCTAGCAGCAATGTATAAGCAATGGTGTAGCGGGCGTGATTCCCTTACATCCCGCCTACTGGATCTCCTGGTTCCAGCGTCCCTCACACCTCCGGTGGCGGTGGGCAACATTACGCCACATTTTGCGCATGTCTCAACATTTATCGTGGAACTTAGTTATATCAGAGACGAGCTTCCGCGCACGAGACCGCCACGCGCGAAGGATTTTTATGTTTGGCTGCTACGACGGATAAGTTGTAATGTAATTGAACTGAAACACCCCAGGTTGCATTGGCCGAAGATTTGGAGACATGTGCACCAAAAATTCTTTCCTACCTTCGTTCGGGCACTGTGGTTCTCTGTCGCCTGTGGCAAGTTCAACACCCACCAACGGCTCCATGCAATTGGACTAGTGGACACTCCACTATGCCCGAAATGTCACCAAGTGGATGACGACCATCACCGCTTAACTTGTATCGCGGTGGAGCACGTCTGGCTCCTAGGAAGACAGATGGTGGCTTGCTACCTCCGTGTGACCCCGCAACATATTACCCCTGCTTCCTTATTACATCCGGAGAGTGACTACTTTCTGGCGACTAAATCACAGTCGATCATCTGGATCAAAGGTTGGACGATCGCGTACCTCTATGGGGATACCGCCACGTCGCGACTTGACTTTTGGTATTTCTTGCAGCAAGCCCACAGTGAGGTTCATAGATGGTCACACTATCGGAAAACCTTTGCCAATTATCTTCAGACAGTCTTCCTTAACCCCCCCCCCCCCCCCCCACGCAGTTGGAATGTGCCGGGTGCAGTCGGTGTGCACATTTGACAGCTGATGATGAACCTCCCGCCTCTCTCACCACTCACTATGTAATGCACATACTATACGATGAAATGGTCTATATGTTCCTTTTAAAGGAGTGATCCTTATTGAAAATAAATAAATAAATAAATAAATAAAAAGTAACGTGCTTGCCTATCAGGTGCACACTGTAAAAAAAAATAAAAATAAAAAAAAATGGTAGAGCACCTGCCCGCGAAAGGCAAAAGTCCCGAGTTCGAGTCTCGGTCGGGCACACAGTTTTAATCTGCCAGGAAGTTTCATATCAGCGCACACTCCGCTGCAGAGTGAAAATCTTATTCTGGATGCATGTAACTGCATAAAGTACGATTAACACACAGTGGTGAGACACATTTTGTTGTGACTTGGCAAGATAGCCAAGTCACTATGAGGTGAAGAAACCGAAAGGCACGCGTTTAAGCTCACGCAGGCTGGCGTGAGGTCTGGAACAGTTAAAGGAGCTGAGTCTAGTAAAAAAAGTACGGAGCTTCTGGAATACTTCACTTTAATCCATAATTGGTGAACATCGGTCTGAGGGTACATGCATCACAAGATAAATAGCAAATGATAATGGCGCCTTGCTAGGTCGTGGCAAATGACGTAGCTGAAGGCTATGCTTACTATCGTCTCGGCAAATGAGAGCGTAATTTGTCAGTGAGCCATCGCTAGCACAGTCGGCTGTAAAACTGGTGCGAGTGCTAGGAAGTCTCTCTAGACTTGCCGTGTGGCGGCGCTCGGTCTGCAGCCACTGATAGTGGCGACACGCGGGTCCGACGTATACTAATGGACCGCGGCCGATTTAAAGGCTACCACCTAGCAAGTATGGTGTCTGGAGGTGACACCACATTCCTCCCCCGCAAATCGGCTTACGGTTGTGTTAGAAGGCTTCCGCCCGCCGTGGGGAGGACCCCATGTTGACGTATGCGACGCGGTGGGGAGCCTAACAACAGGCGAGGCTGTGCCAAGCGGACACTGCCATTCGGTCCGAGGGGAGCTAGGAAACGCCGGAAAACCTAGTCCAGGGTGCACGCCAACATGCGGTGTATGTGCCCGCAGAGAGACAGGAGGGGCCGAAGGGTCGACCTCCATCGGGTCGGGGCACCCGACGGGCGAAGACATCCTATGGTCCGGAGCGGGCAAGAAGTCCATGGCGGAGGACAACGGGTCACGGAAAGCTATCGGCGGCGCGTAACCCAGGGAGGCGCCCGGCGGTTGCAGCGACGCATCCACTGCGGTCGTCGCCGGCGGGAGAACAGGCGGCGGCGCGTCGCCATGGGGCAAAATGGAAGGCAGAGTCGTTAACACCTGGCGATGAGGCGAGCTAGTAGATGGGTCCCCAGGGCGCTGAGCGGACGTCACCGTCGCTGAAAGCAGACGGGGAGCAGCAGAACCCGTGCGACGACAGAGGCGCAGCTGATTGAGATGCCGACGCACCTCACCAGAGGCCCCCAAAACCAAATACATAGCGCGGCCGAGGCAGCGAAGAATGCGCCCTGTGAGCCAACGCCGTGAACCTCGATAGTTGCGATAGTATACGACGTCGCCTGGGGCAAAAGCAGGTGTCTGCCGCTGCACAGGAACCTGATGCGGCGGATGTAGCAAAGACATCAAGGTGCGATGAGGGCGACCGTGAAGCAACTCAGCCGGCGAGCGACCATCTCGAGGCTGAGAGCGATACGTGGACAAAACGAGCAATAACGCGTCCTCCCGAGAATGCGACTCTTTCAATTTCAACATCTGGGACTTGAAAATCCTGACCAATCGTTCAGCGGCACCGTTTGACTGCGGCAATGACGGCGCGGACGGCAGATGTTGAATACCATTGGCCTCGCAGAATGACTCAAATTCGGCGGACATGAATTGTGGGCCATTGTCGGAAACAATAGTCTGTGGAAGACCTTCAATGCAAGAGATAGATAACGCTTGGATGGTGGCACATGACGTCGTGGAAGACATACGGACAACAAAAGGAAAATTACTGAATGAATCTACCAAAACCAACCATCGAGCATTCCTGAATGGACCAGCAAAATCGATGTGTAATCGTTGCCAAGGGGTAGTGGCTTTCGGCCATGCAAAGAATTTCCGCAGTGGTGCGAGTTGTTGTTCGCCACACGCCATGCAAGAAGAACACATATTCGTAATCGCAGCATCGATTCTGAACCAACTACAGTGCTGACGAGCAAGTTGTTTCGTTCTCACTATACCTTAATGTCCTTGGTGGAGAAGCCGTAAGACAGAGTACTGTAACGAACGTGGGACCACAACCCTGGACTGATCATTATCAGACCGCTACAGCAAAACACCACGTCGAACAAAAAGTCTCTCCTTGTGAGCAAAAAATCGGCGAACCAACGGATCCTCGATCCGTGAATTTGACAAGGGACATTGCGTGGCAACAAAACACAAAACGGTAGCAAGGACAGGGTCAGCAACCGTGGCAAACGGGACAACGCATCGGCGTTTCCGTGCTTAGCAGTGGACCGATACAAGATATCGTAGCGGTACTGCGAGAGGAAATTTGACCAGCGAATGAATTTCTGCGCTGTACGTGGAGGTACAGGCTTGGTCGGATGAAAAAGCGATGTCAAAGGTTTGTGGTCTGTGATGATTGTAAAGTGACGACCATGTCTGGCGTGGGGTCAGTCGCTAGACGGCGCGTTTCGGCGCGGCACTGCCCGTTGCCGGCGCGCCGTAAGGCACGGAAGCTCGCACTGGGGCGTATCGCTTTCCAGTCGGGCGTGCCGCGGCAGTCCTCACAGGGGAAGTGAAGCGTCTCTTATAGCCTCTCCTTCCCAAGTGGCTCTTTCCGCCTTCCCGTCGTGCCAGACGTTAAGCTCGGCATTCTGCCTTGCGACAAAAGGGAGAGCTGCGACCCAACCCGATGCGAAAGCGAAGGGTGCGTGGCACAGGGGGAGCTGTGTCGAGGGACCAAACATCAGTCCCTTTCTGTTCGCAGGGTACAGACCATCAGGTGCTCTGCATGCCGGAGACCTCGTTTGTCGGCGTGGGATCGCGGCGCGACTCGGCAAGGGTGCTTCGCCGCGGCCCTGTGTAACCGGGGCGTGTTCTGCCAAACCCAGGAGGTGGTGACATCGCCTGGGCTAGGTTAGATGGGTCCAGACCGCTGAACGACTGGGTGACCGACCCACCACCTGAGTAGGAGTGGGTCCTTGGCCGACAGGTGGAAGCTCGGGCTAGTAAGCGGCGAAGGGCGAGAGGTGCATCCACCTCTCCGGAGTGCGGGGTGCAGTTGCCGAGAAGCGGCGGCTGAAATCGTCGATGACGGAGCCACCGAAGGGGACCAGTGCGCTGGCAACGGCGCGCTGAACCCCGCAGTTCGAAGAGTGCCCTTGGCCTTGGGGCGAGGCCGGTGGGCGAGCTGCAACAGTCCCCCCCCCCCCCATGCCAGAGGAGCCGGTCCGGGGAAAGAGACGGGCTCCCAATCCTTTTTTCGCTTGTCAACAATACGGCTGAGACAGAGAAAAGCGATTCATGCACGCCTTCGAGGGCTTCTTTGCTTACCGTTCCCTCCCCATCAGGGGGCACGGGGCAGATCGAGGAAAGCATCAGTGAGAGGCATGCCAGGATTACACGATACCTGGAAGCCAATGTAAAAAATGGAAAGATAAGCCAGGCTGCGATCTTGACCCTAAAAAATGAACTCGCCTCCTGGGCTATCGCCCATGCGAAGCTCGAGGGGCGAGTTGAAGAACTGCAGAAGGAAAATGAAAGGCTGTGCAAGCAGCCAACAAAATCATGGGCAAATGTAGTCGCTCAAACGGCACCTAAGAGCCAGACTACAAGAGATACCACTGTAAAAGTGTCACAAAGACTGGACACTGCTGTCTTTTTGAGACCACTGCCCGGTCAAGACACTAAGAAAGTACAGGAAATTTTTACAACAACGATCAATCCTGCAACGGAGGATGACCGGAATAAAATACTTAACAACCAGAAACTGTGTAAAGCAGTAAAATGTGAACCACCATGAAAGAGAAATCCTCTTGTTATTATGTATGACATACCAGTCACATTTGATAATAATGAACTCCAGGAAACAATTCGAAATCAGAATTTTGATGATATAAGTACTGATGACTTTAAAAATGAATTCAAACTTAAATTTAAAACGGGGCCGAGAGACAAAGACGTTGTACATCATGTAGCGGAAGGCTCTGGCCAGATGTGGAAGAGATTAACCTCAATGGGTAGGATCTACATTGGCTTTCACGCCATCAACGTGCGGGACTTTTTGGTGGTACCTCGCTGCCATAATTGCGGCGATCTTGACCATGTGTATAAATATTGTGAAAGGAAGTCGGCTTGCTCCAGGTGTGGAGAAGAAAATCACATTAGAAAAAACTGCACAAAATCTGCAATATGTATCCCCTGCATGAGAAGAGGCAAAAAGACTTGTAATGCCTCTGGTCGCAACTGCCCAACGTACAGGATGCTGGAGCAGAGGCTAATATCAAGAACCGACTATGGCTGAGTTAACTACGGCACCCAGGATGCCTAAAAGAAAATCCCCATGCAAGAGGAGAAGGGACGCGGCAAGAGAAGCCCAATTCAAACAGTTCCTTGCAACACTCGCAGAAGGAAGAGATGGCAGGAAGAGAATGAAGGATGCGTGTGTCCAAACGGATCCACAAGAACAAGCGGCAGCTCCCTCTCCCTACTGCTGGGGATCACGAACGCCAGGAAATCAGGCAACTCGAGACAGGCGTCCTGTAGCGGTGGGCCGACCAGCATTCGTTCAAGGGAGTCCTGTACTGGAATTGCCGGTGCAGGTCAACACAATTACAAGTTCAAATACACATACAACATATAACACTAACGCTAGTACTGACTCGAGACAACCAACAGCTGTGAGAACAGTGGTTGATCCGGTCAGAATATACCCTAATCTTGAACATTCTTTACAATTATCCCACCTGGAGGAGCCGGCTGTCCTGACCACTGCACTGCGACATCTAGTGCGAGTAGGACATAGGTACGGGCGTAAGGTCACCTTCTCGGTCATGGAGGCTGTTGACAGGGTACAACTAAAGACTATGAATCTCCCCACCGACTTTGGCGCCCTGCGTGACCTAGTAAAGAAGGTGTTTGAGAGAAGGAACGAAACCTTCAACTTAGATGAAATATACAATCAGTCTGTCCTATCCAATGGGAGAATAGCCTACGACTGGACGAAAACCTTCCCAGCATCATATGTACACACATATTTCCCATAATTACAGAAATACAGATAGGGCAGCTAAATGCACATAATAGTAGGCTGGTCATGCAGGAGCTTCGAAGAGTGGTGGAGGAGAGGAGCCTTGATGTGCTCTGTTTGCAGGACCCATACTCTCTTGCGGGGAATGTAGCCTTTGCTGCCATGAGCTGGCAAGTGGTGAGCTTTGGAGATGACCCGAAAGCCACCATCATAATAACCAACAAGGCACTGCGGGTAACGGTGCTCTCACATCTTTCGGACGATCACTGCAATGTCATCGAACTTCAGTCACCAATTGGCGTGATATCCTTAATAAACATGTATTTTCAATACGGTACAGACATTGACGTTTACCTTGACCAACTCACGCAGGTGGCAACGGTGCTGAGGGGCAGAAAGGCAGTTGTGGTGGCGGACGTGAACGCCAAATTCCCCTGTGGCACAGTGGCACCCGAGATGAAAGAGGAGGCAAGCTGGAAGAGACTATCATGTCTCTACAACTCCTCATTGCCAATAGACCAGGAAACCCCCCCACCTACACAGGAGGGGGAGGAGATGGAACTAATATCGACATCACGTTGATGACCACCAGCATCGCTGCCAATATACAAAACTGGATTGTTACTGATGGAGAAACAACCAGCGATCACAACTTTATCACATTTACAATTTCAGATCGGGAGTGCCACTGGGACATAGGGTGGGAAGTACAACTAAACTATAACAAGACCAATTGGGAGCGCCTTGCAAGAGAGTTTGACACTCCGACATGGCCAGATGATGACGAAGATATCGACAAACACGCCGAAGATCTGGTGGGCGCCCTTACCAGGGCAGTCAAGGCTGCTGTACCAACCAGGAGGAGAGCCGTTGCGGCTTCTCCATCACCACGGTCAGCGGAACTGGGGCAGATGCGTCAGTCTGTCAGGAGGGCGAGGAGGTATTACCAGCGAAGTGGGAAGAAAAACAAACATGGCTACGAACATACAGGGAAGCCAAAGAGCAGTTCCAGAAGGAACTGCGAACAGTCAGGCTGGAAAGCTGGAAGAAATATGTGCACAGCCAATTGGCTATGGATCCCTGGGGCACTCCTTACAAAATAGTAAGAGAGAGAATCAGGTCGCCAATGGTGCTCTCCACTATCAGGGACGGGAACCGGATGACTGGATCTTGGTAGGAAACTGCTTAGGTCCTCCTCCACTCCCTCCTCCCTGATGATAAAGAGGAAGAGGACACAGAAGAACAATGCCTAATTAGGCAGGCTATGCAGGCAGACTACGAGAATAACACCATGGTGTACCCTTTCTCAGAAGAGGAAGTGGCAGCCCACATAAAATTACTAAAGAAAGGAAAGGCCCCAGGACCAGACGGCATCATCGCGGAGTTGGTGCAATACCTCACTCCTCAACTGGTGACACCTTTAGCAAGAATTTACAACGAGGCTCTGTGCCTCAGAACATTCCCCAAAATCTGGAAGCAGGCCAATGTTGTAATTATCAAAAAAGGGCGGGACAAAGACCCTAAAGAAGCAAAATCTTACAGACCTATCTGTCTGTTGGACCTGTTAGGCAAATTGCTGGAGAGGTTACTAGCTGATAGACTGACAGCACACCAGATGTTGTGCGGGATGAGCGACAGACAATTCGGTTTTCGGCAGGGGCGATCTGCGTGTGACGCAATTGCCCTCGCATCCGAGGTCTGTGGGTCGTCTCCGCACAAGTACATAGTTGGCATCATGGTGGACATCAGTGGCGCCTTTGATAACCTGTGGTGGCCTTCGCTCTTCTCCTGCTTGCGGGAGAAGGAGTGTCCAGGGCCGCTACACAGCTGTCTTAGGAGCTATTGTATGGAAAGAGAGGTCTGGCTATCGTCCCCTAGCGAGCGAATTGGCAAGAAAATCACGAAAGGGTGTCCACAGGGCTCTGTCCTGGGGCCACTCTTTTGGGATATAAATATGGAGCCTCTCCTGGAGAGCTTGGAAAATAGTGTGGATGTGCTAGAGGCGATAGCTTACGCTGACGACCTCCTTCTGCTGGTTGGCGGCCGAAGTCGCGAAGACCTCGAACCTAAAATTAATAGGACACTAGCAATTCTTACACAGTGGTGCCAAAACACGAAAATGACTATTGCGCCTAGCAAGTCAACATACTTGTTATTGAAAGGCCAATTGGCCAGGAACCCAACGGTAAGAATCGAGGGCTCACCGGTGATTCGGCGTCGAGAGGCCCGGTACCTTGGAGTGGAACTTTGCCAAACACATCGAAACAGTCACACAAAGATCACTAGAAGCTCTAAACAATTTGATCATGATAGGACACAGTAGGTTTCATCTTCCACCAGAACTCATAAAATTGTACCACAACACCATTCTCGTTTCCATCGTGGGTTACGGATCCGGAGTGTGGGCACACAGGCTCACGAGGGTCGTGCCCGCTATGTCTGTGAGGAGGGTGCAACGTAACATGCTTCTGCGCTCCATCGGAGCGTACAGAACATCTCCAGGAGGGGCACTACTAACACTCATGGGGGTGTGTACCTGGATATCAAAATCTGGGAACAGGCAGCCTGGTACTGGGTGAAAAGGGGAGATATAGAAAAGACCGAGAGCATCTTGGGAGTGCAGGTGGGGGACAAGTTTGCAATTAAGAGGAGAGGAGAAGAGCTATGGCAAGAAGTCTGGGACGCAGAAACAACAGGCCGAAGGACTTACCAGCTGCTCCCAAACATCAAAGAACGCCTCCAACTCTCGCATTTTCAACCAAGCAAGGGACTGGTGCACTTCCTTACAGAGCATGGACCGTATCCGGCATATCTTTGCCGATTCGGGAAAAGGGCTACCCCCTCGTGTGATTGTGGAGCTGAATGGGGCACTCCGGATCACGTGATCCATGAGTGCCCGGTCTTTGATGACGTAGTCGGTGACTTAAGAAACCAGCTGCCTCACAACAACACGTACCAGTTAATTAGAGACCCTACTACATTCACCATATTAAACCGCCTTGCCAGCGAGGTGTCAGCAAAAGTCCTGCAAGAATACCTCAGGGAAAATATATGAGCTACCAGACATGACATAATTGAAGGCGACCCATCCCATTCCGCTAGGGTGTGGACTGGCCAATCGCCGTGACGGTAGGAATCCGTCACGCCCTGGAACAAGGGGGAGGGAGCCCCAATACCCGAAATTGACAACTGCGCACCGACTGTGACTTAGAACTAATTTAACCACTTAGTAGATAGGAGATAGAAGACCCCTAACAGAACCTGCAGCGACTGTCTTTAAGGCCAGCCCAGTGCCAGGGGCATGCTCACTGGGCTTAGCTCAGTGGACACGGCCACACAGTAGGTTTATATTTAACAACTGGCACGCCTGTAACGCTGCAGGAAGTAGCCCTTAGATTAGTTAGCTAAGAGTAGAACTAGATCTTACCCAATAAGAAACTAACTCCTCATTTCCTGTAGCAAGTAAGTTCACTAACACTAGTAATAGAGGTTAACAATGCTGCTAATATCAATTAAATGTAATGTAGATCTAAGACCCACTAATGTATTAGGTGGTGGGTTACAATGTATGAAATAATTTGAATAAAGAAATTTTTTTTTTTTTTTTAAAGTGACGACCATACAAGAAATCATGAAACTTTGTAACACTAAATACGAGAGCCAATGCTTCTTTCTCGATCTGTGAATAATTTCTTTGTGCAGACGAGAGCAATTTGGATGCAAAGGCAATAGGGCGATCGTGCGAACCATCTTTGTGCGCAAGCACAGCACCGATCCCGAAATCTGATGCATCCTCCATCAACAAAAGGGGCTTCTGGGGATCGAATGGCGTAAGGCAAGTATTGGAAAGCAACGCCGATTTCAACTGGCGAAAGGCGCGTTCGCATTCCGTCGTCCAGATGAACGGAACACCTTTACGGCGTAAGCGATGAAGCGGAGCTGAAATGGAAGAGGCGTGGCGCACATATCTATGGTAGTAATTGATTTTTTCCAGCACACTCTGTAGCTGCTTCAAATTCTGCGGCGAAGGCAAGTCTTGTATGGCACGGAGATGCTCGGGACTAGGATGTATGCCTTGGGCATTGATTACATGGCCCAGGTAGGGTAAGTCACGAGCAAAAAACACACATTTGTCCTTCCGCAAGCGAAGACCATTTTGTTGCAAGACCTGAAATAATGTTCTGAGATTGGCTAAATGTTCTTCTTCTGTCTTTCCAGAGATCACAATACCGTCCAGATAGTTTGCTGCAATAGGGACCGACGCACAAACAGTTTGCAGATATTGCTGAAACAATGCAGGGGCGGATGCATACCCGAATGGCAGTCGTTTGAAGCGATACAAACCAAGATGCGTGTTAACCACCAACACGCGCTGGGATTCTTCGTCTACCGATATTTGCAAGCACGCATCTACTAGGTCCAACTTCGAAAAATATTTACCTGGGCACAGTTTGTCAAAAAGATCTTCCGGGCAGGGTAAAGGAAAAGTTGCAATAACTAGTTGTGGATTCACTGTTGCCGTGAAGTCCCCACAAAGTCTCAATTTTCCGGAAGGTTTTTGCAAAATTACTAAGGGTGATGCCCAGAGAGAAGCTTGCACACGTTCAATTACACCTTGTGATTCCAAATCGTGTAATGTTCTTGCGACCTCATCATGCAATGCGTGGGGAACATTGCGCGCCCTGAAAAATTTCAGTTGTGCGTTTACTTTCAGTTCCAAATGTGCTTCATAATTCTCAGCGCAACCAAGGCCCGGTGCAAAAATGTCTGCAAATTCGTCACAGAGACGAGAAACACTGTCTGAAGGCACAGTATGGTTCACGATAGGACCTGATTGACTATAGACAAGTTAAACAACTGAAATAAATCCAAACCAAACAAGTTCACTGCAGCAGAAGAACGAAGGACGTAAAATGACACAAGTTTTGTTTGTCCCTTGTATGTAGCAAGAAGGCTGCACTGTCCTAACACAGGGATATCTTGTCCTGAATAACTACTGAGCTTAACATTTGCAGCACGCAACGGAGGTGTGCCCAGCTGTTTGTGCGTGTCTTGATTGATCAAGGAAACTGCAGCTCCGGTATCGAGCTGGAATGGTATCACGTTGCCATTAATGTCCAAGTCTACAAAAAGTTTATTGTCCTGCTGACGACAAGAGCGACTGTCTCGTGCAACGTGAACTGACACTGATACAGAATCACTTGCGACTTGACGGGATTTCCGGCGATGTCGACGCACACTATTTGTGGGACGAACACAGTCACTGTTAGAGAGAGTGGCACTGGGCGGAGTGGAATGAACTACATGAATCTCCATGGGCGAAGGTTCACGAGCCTGAGTATCCGGGGTTCGATTCCGATTCCGGCGTGAAGCAAAGGACCTGGAATGGTTGTGAGTGTCCGTTCTGAGCTTTTTCTGGCAAACACTTTGAACATGTCCTTTTTTATTACAGAAAAAGCAAATAGCATGGCGTGACAGGCAATTCTCACACGAATGTCTAGTAGCACACGGCGGGCATGATTTCACTGCATTTGCTTGCTGGCATGGGACACGTGGCTGAGAGCTAGGTGGCTTTGGCACGGCCGGGTGCGAGGGCTGTTTACTGTTCCGTGCAGTGCGCCCGGCGGGCTGGTGAATGTGACACATGGCTGGTGAAGTTGCAAATGATTCCTGAGCAAAGTCAAGTGTGTCCTGTCGATCCATTATGTCCATCACTTGTTGAAGGGAGGGATTGACTAGTTTTAAAATCTGTTCCCGTATACGAACATCAGAAACGTTCTGTGCAATTGCATCACGTACCATAGTATCTGAATTAGGGAGTCCACATTCACACTCAAAAGCACAATCCCTAGTAAGGCCTTGCAAAGTTGCAACCCACTCCCTATTAGTCTGACCGGCCGTACGTTTTGTACGAAAGAACGTATACCGTTTGGCAACTACATTGACTGATTCTTTGAAATATGCATCTAATGCAGACAAAATTTCTTCGTAGGACAGAGTTGCTACGTCGCGTCGGGGAAATCATTTCACTATCACAGGGTACGTGGACACGCCGACACAAGGCTGCCGCTCGTTCCCTTGAATTCTGTAGGCGGCGAGATGGAATCCAAATTGGCGTGACCACTCCGTCCAGCTTTCCAGTGCCGCATCAAAAGGACGAATAGGCGGTGCAACTGCGTGTTGTGGCTGCGGGAGCGGTGGAGCGGCGGCTGCCGCATCGTTTTGCATTGCACGTTGACCCTGGACGAGCTGTCCAAGGGCATCCAGTAAGGCCTACGTCTGCTGATTCTGCAAGCGATAAAATTCGGACAGTACATGTGGAGATTGTGGCGAAGCTATGACACAAGTAAATTAGGAAGTATAGTTACGAACGCGAAATCCTCGTCGCCATTTGTTGTGACTTGGCAAGACAGCCAAGTCACTATGAGGTGAAGAAACCGAAAGGCACGCGTTTAAGCTCACGCAGGCTGGCGTGAGGTCTGAAACAGTTAAAGGAGCTGAGTCTAGTAAAAAAAGTACAGAGCTTCTGGAATACTTAACTTTAATCCAGAATTGGTGAACATCGGTCTGATGGTACATGCATCACAAGATAAATAGCAAATGATAATGGCGCCTTGCTAGGTCGTAGCAAATGACGTAGCTCAAGGCTATGCTAACTATCGTCTCGCCAAATGAGAGCGTAATTTGTCAGTGAACCATCGCTAGCAAAGTCGGCTGTACAACTGGGGCGAGTGCTAGGAAGTCTCTCTAGACCTGCCGTGTGGCGGCGCTCGGTCTGCAATCACTGATAGTGGCGACACGCGGGTCCGACGTATACTATCGGACCGCGGCCGATTTAAAGGCTACCACCTAGCAAGTGTGGTGTCTGGCGGTGACACCACACATTTGTCGGGGTTATTCAAATGAGGAACCATTTTAAAACACTGTGACAAATTTCAATTGAGTGAATTGTTAACGGACTACTGAATCAACAGTTTACATGCATGCTAGAGGGACACTTACCACAGCACAACACATGTGCCAATCAGAACCTTTTTCCCAGGACGCTGTGCACTGATATATGAAGGACAGATTCTGCCGCGTTTTATGTATTTCACGAACGCAAGAAGCATCTTAACGTCTTTTAGTGTCTCATTTTTATCCGTTTCTAAAATGGTGTTAGCGCAACGATTTGGCGAAAGGCAAGCTTGATGCGAAGTGCCTCGCCTGGATTGCGTAACGCCATAGTTGAGTTTGATAGGCCTTGTCGTTTAGGTGGCGTTGCCTGTTGGCGCTGCTGCTGATCGACGCTCTTCGCTTTTCTGCACAGCTGATTGAGCGCTGGGAGCAATGACCTTCCTCACCGCGCTGCCACCGTGCTCTGAGCCAATACGTTCGCTCGCCTGACTTTTAACTAATTAAATGTGCAAAAGAGATTGAATTTTTTGATGAAACATCGACAAATGTGTTCCAAGAGCACAGTAAAGAATACATTCTGTGTGTTTTCTCATTTGTAAAAGATGTTTACAGATGAAGTGACGTTTATGTAACTTCCATGACTTGTACGATAACTTGCGGAACTTTAATGAGATGATCGATCTGTTGGACTTTAAAGGTGAGCCCGCATCTCGTGGTCGTGCGGTAGCGTTCTCGCTTCCCACGCCCGGGTTCCCGGGTTCAATTCCCGGCGGGGTCAGGGATTTTCTCTGCCTCGTGATGGCTGGGTGTTGTGTGATGTCCTTAGGTTAGTTAGGTTTAAGTAGTTCTAAGTTCTGGGGGAATGCTGACCATAGATGTTAAGTCCCATAGTGCTCCGAGCCATTTGAACCATTTTTTTAAAGGTGAAAAGCAATTTTTGTAAACATGAATATTAACAAAATTATAATTAAAATGTGAAGTTCCCATGTAGAAACTTACCTGCTACCTGACTTATACATTAAATTTAATTCTCCTTTTTATTTTCTAACTACGTTATAAAACTAACAAGTATCATTCAAGGGGGCAATGAAATGTTTCTTTTTGTGTGTAAGTAAAGTTAAGCCAAAAACTAAAATAATTTATGTAAACCTGCGTATGAAACGCAGTATTTTTCTATTAATTCCGTCTATTGTCCTGAAGTTGCCTTGTAATGTAAATTCCAATTAATTCTTAAACTTGAAAGAGCATACAGATGTTAAAATTAGCAAAAGAGATCAATTGTATTTTTAATTGGCAAATATAGCATTAGACGCAGCGCAAGCGGTGTCAGCAAACAATTTATATGTGATCAGCCGCGCCGGAAAGGAGTGTAGCGAAGTATGTCGAACATTTTTCCTCGCAGGAGGCTTCCAGAACAGGAAGAGACGGAGGAAAATTGACATTAAAGTTGCCTTGTCTACTAGCCGGCCGCGGTGGCCGAGCGGTTTTAGGCCCTTCAGTCCAGAACGCGCGACTGCCACGGTCGCAGGTTAGAATCCTTTTTCGGGCATGGATGTCTGTGAGGTCCTTAGGTTAGTTAAGTTTAAGTAGTTCTAAGTTCTAGACATTGATAACCTCAGATGTTAAGTCCCTTAGTGCTCAGAGCTATTTGATCCATTTTTGAACTTCTCTACTTGTATACAAGGTGAGTCTAACTATTGGCACCTAGAATAACGCAGAAAGTATGATAGGAGCTGAAAAGTTTGTGTGACAAAAATTGCATGGGACAACGGGGCCTATATTATGACGTTGGTTTTTTTGTTGCTAGGTGGAGTCGCTTTAGAGATATCAATGTAAAATTTGTTCTTTTAAATGGGATGCTATAGTTTGGTATTTATTTTCTGATAACGGCTATCGAGACGAATCCAATTATGTGTAACAGTAAGGTCTTTGAAGTTCAACGAAGGTCGAAAAGGTGGCATGAACGTCCATTTACAGAAGGTGTTTGAAGTGATTACCATTGGTATCAATGGAGTGCTGCAGTTTTCTTATCATGGATTGAGTGCTATTCCTTATCACTGCGACACTTATCAAAGAAGATGAGGCAAGGCGCCTAAGACCGCGCGGCTACCCTGCGCAACTCACGCACGCCTTTGAAAATCCTGCAAGCACTGCACTGCTTACAAGGGACAGGAAATTCCTGTGTTTGAACAGTGAAGCTTACCTGCTAGTTACAAATCTCACACAAGGACAGTGAATTTTACTCTGTTGAAACCACGAGACAGTGGCAACATATTCGGTTTAGACTGTTTGGACGTAGCAGGCAAAACATTCTCTCATTATCGGCTTTTTGGGCCTCGCGGCCAACAATGTCATACGATCATTTCATTTCATTACCAAAAGACAGTGTCGCTAGCTTGCTTCAAGAGTTTCCTGAACTATTTTCGGAGGAATGGGGAAAGGTAATAATTTTATAGCACATGTGACATTGAAATTCAATGCACAGCATAAATCTTTCAAGGCCCTCCCATTCCAATAGCTTTAAGAGACGAAGTAGCCAGTAAGCTGAAAGAGTTGCAAGATAATGGTGTAATTGCTCCAATTCAAGCTAATAAATGGGCACGTCGTCTCGTTTTATTGCCTAAACCCTCTGCCACAAGTACTTCTGTCAGACAACGGACGATAGTTAACTTCACGTAATTTTAAATAGTTTTGTGAACGAAATGGCATTCGTCATCTAACAAGTGCATCATTTCATACCTAGTCAAACAGACAAGAATGCTTCGTATGCACTTTTAAACAACAGATGGCCAAGCTTTGCACCGCCCACACACGGGGACAGGCGCTGCAACTCTTTCTCGCCTCCTATAGCTTCCACCCAAGAGACGCACCATCACCGGCCGAACTTCTGCACGGCTGTCGGCCTCAGACGCTGCTACACTTGCTACACTCACCACAGCATCCGGCCCCGCCAATGGTTCGCAAACAACGCATTGCGGCAAGAAATCTTCTTTTCAGAGATTATGGCAACTGTGGGCGTTGGGAAAGAGGCGTGATCCAGGAACGCATTGGCTCTTTTCTGTACTTGACTGCACGTCCCAATGGTCTGCAGTGCCGCCACCAGAACCAAATTCGTGCCTGTCGTTTGCCCCGTGAGTGTGATGTTTTTCCACGCGACCGCTACGGTCACAGGTTCGAATCCTGCTTCGGGCATGGATGTGTGTGATGTCCTTAGGTTAGTTAGGTTTAATTAGTTCTAAGTTCTAGGGGACTGATGACCTCAGAAGTTAAGTCCCCTAAGGGCTCAGAGCCATTTGAACCATTTTTGTGATGTTTTTCTTCCCCCAGATTCACGGCCTCATGGACTGCGTGGTCTTTGCAGCTGCCTACTGGTCCCATCAGGGCACCTCAGGAGGAGGGGATGGACGATGTCCCCTCACCCTCGCCGATCCGATGGTCCTGGATCCTCCATGGGCGTCGCTGTCATCGCCTCAGGACATGCCCACATACCTGGACGTGTGCCCTGACAACAGTTTCCCGCAGGATGTTTCTGTTGCCTCACAAGCTAGACGGGGGTGTACAGTCGGGAGTACGCTGTCCTCCACGGTCTTGGCTAGCGGCTCATCTATACATCCAGCGTCTTGCATCCCTGTCGTTTGCATCTTCCCTACATGTCAATGGTGGGGCATTTCAGGGGGAGGAATGTGCTGACTTAAGCTGTCGCCAGCATACCGGTTACTAAAGATTCAGCACGAAGATAGATAGTAGGCGCTCAATCAAGCACACCTAGCACGAGAGGCCAGAGAGACTCCAAGCAACGCGCTGCCAACGCCCTCTCGACAGCAAACGTTTAGGTCGCTGCCACTGACTGGAGGGCCTCAGGCACTCAGTCACTGACTCCCGTTTGGAGTCAGTTATTCTCTGTATGAACAGGTACTTCTGAGACCGTGCGTTTGGAACAAAGTGTTGTATGAAAGTGAATGATGTGCTGTACGAAAATCATAAAAGAAGAATTTCGAAGCGTTTGGGGTACACTGCTGTAGGAGACTTATGAGAGTCGAGTGGCCAATACGAAAAGGCATGAGAAGCCTCCTCGCAAAATCAGCGAAGAGAGAGAGATTTGGAGAACAGTGACTGTAGCCAGAATAAAATTACTTGAGAGTGGACGTTGGTCACTTGCCGCTACAGGGTTGCCACATCGGCTGCCAGCTACCACAGGTGAGACACAGACACGGTGGGTGGCTTGAGAAATGCTTTTAATGGGTAACGGAGAGCAATATTGGAAGCGACTGCCGCAAGTTATGCCGAAAATGCGAGAAGTTCTGTAGCCTACTGACAACTAAGGCAGATGACGCGTTTTGTAGCCCTGAATTTAAACTCATGTCTTGAGCTAACCACAATCTGATGATGCGATGATATCCGAGAAAACGGCGGTCAGCAGTCTTCGACAGACTTCATATCACTATCAGTTTGTTCACCGCGATCATAGCAGACTTTTACGAGCAAACGCAAGACACAAAAAATTCGGTTTCAGCGCTAAAAACATACTGTAATTTCTTGCTCCCTTGGTTACCTGAAACTATCCAAGGACTGGCTACACAACCTCCCATATCAACAGCTGATAAGCAGTCCCGTGTGGCACTTGTTGCGGATTATGGGCAACTCAGGCAGGTACCAAACGAAAAGAGGGTAATGTTAAGAAAAAAAGTGAGGAACCAGAAAAGTTAATACGATCATGAAAAATGTCACAGTGAATAATTAGAAAAATTGCTTTAATCCAATTAAGTGGATAAAAATATTAACCAAACTCCTTCGGTTAGAGTTTGAAACTGATTTGGCCGTGAGGTTAACACAGTAACCACGGCGTTTCACTGAATACACCGGAAAGACGTTACGTTTTTAGTGTGGTGACCCAGTCACGGCGGTGAACTGCAGTCTTAAGGAATGCGGCTTCGCTCACTGTCATGCAAAGCTTTGTATGTCCATCTCTGTTGTTAAAGTACCAGCGCTAGCAGAATAGAAATGCGGAAAACTCAAGTCCGAAAACAATTTATTGGACTCACCAGAACGAAACAATAATACAGTCGCCAAGAAAACAACAGATTCGATCCCAACTGCGGATCGTCACTAATAGACAATAACAAATATAAAAAAGACCAGACACTTCACGGGGAGAGATCACAAACAAGCAAATCTGCAATGTCGTTCATCGAATATACCAAGTCCATCTGTAAGAATCGGCCGGTTAGAAGAGGCGTCTGGCCGTGGATGCCGGGGTGGCAGTTCGGTATACTCCCGAGCGGTGCGTCGAACTGCCCTTTGCCGGCAGTGTGCCGCCCTGTAAAGCCAATTTGCCGGATGTGTCAGCCGGAACTACAGTATTTGCGATAACGTGCCTGGCGTATCAAAGTGGATCCTGGACTAGCTACGATCTCAGGTGAAGCTGATATGCAGGCGCCGCGAACGGGTAGCGGTCCCTGGCGGCCGTTGGTGGAGACCTGGTAAATATTTGTCTTGACAACATCAGATAGGTTTTCCTGGTGAATATACGAGCTGTGATGCAGGCATTCCGTGTTGGTTGGACGTGAAGTGGGCTGCCGATGCATTAGGCGCTACGATGTCTGAAGTGGGGGGCCACAACTGTTATGATAACTGTACATGTGACGCTGAATCGCGTCTTGCGCAGATGTATCTTGCAGTGTTTGTTCAGCGCTGTGTATGAAAAGTGTGTATTTCATTACCATCATTGTGTGTGTGTATGTCTTGCTTTTGGTGTGGTTATAAAGTGTGATGAAATGCGTAATACAGGTTCCAGAACCATGATTCGGAATCCTAACGCGTCCAGAAAGAATTGTCAGACAAGGAACTGGAAGCGAAAAGACCAAATGTTGTGGCAGACTGGCAGCGGCGAACGGTTTGGGCGTGGCCGGGAGAGCTCTGATTGGAAGAAAGCAGTCTAGTGAAGTGTCAAGTATCAAGTAATTTAATCAGAATAAGAATCAGAGACGAGATATTATATGTTTTGATACGTACGGCAAAACTTCCATGGTACTTGTGGTATCTTGGAGAGACTGGAATACATCCAACAAATAAATAGATAATAATGATGAAACAAAAATGGTGGTTGGCACAGGTGAGAAATGTATTGAGGGCAGCATCGAACTAAGGATGGAGGTTAAGGCTGAAAAAACTGGTTGTCCGTTAAATCCGTTATATCGGTGACTGTCAAAGCGGCTCAAAAATAACCACTTTCTGGTATAACCGCTGTTCCTTTTTTATTCTTGTTATATCCTGTAATAAACGTAGAAATCGGGTAAAGACTGAAAAATTTTGACTTTCTAGGTTTCAGAGACATACTTTCAAGGTATTAAATTAAATATGCAAATAAAAGATAACATAGTCCGTCCATTCTTCACTGCTTTTCTCGTAAAGTGATAAGGGGTTGATTCTAATTCTTTAAAACCCTGCTTAAAAACCGTGTTGTAATGGGGGATCACACCACTATTTGGACATTACGAACAGGCAGTGCTAAAGGGTGAAAACTGAGCTTAAGAACCATGTTTTTCGTGTTAATTTGTTCGTTTTCAAGGGCTATCAGCAGATATAGGGATAAACTGGTACTATGTAGGCAGAAGATTTGCTACTTTCTAGTTTTACTGTTTACTGTGAATTAAGTTTTTTATTTATTACTGTTACCATAATTTCCTTCCCCTTCTATTACTTCATGGAAATGGCAGACAAATCTTTAATACTTTAAAGCAAATGTAGCATTGTACTTCTACGCTACGTCACTTCCTAGAAATCAGGTTAGTGTTGGTGCCCTTCTGTAATATAACGGATGTCTGCTGACGACAGCGAGGAACTAGAACATAGACGAGGAGATGGGGGCAAATCTTGCGCACTGCACGTACGAACGTACCTTAAGACTCGACACACGGCAAAGGGGCCACTATTGCATCGTCAATGCTCTACCAGTTCTTACACGACGTGTTTGTCGGTCTTTTCTGACAGCATTCTTATTAAAATATCACTGGTCGCTTTTCCCATTTGCTGTAACAACGCTGTATTTCGAAACAATGCTAATTTTACGTATAAAAATTTCTCATTTACAAAAAAAGTCTCTTTTGAAACGAAAAATTGTAGCCTGCTGCTACAGATAAGAGTTATTTCGGTTTCTTCCTCGGTTATTAGTAAAAATAAAAAAAACACCTTTCGCAACCGAAATCAAAGACTACCCATTATTCAGAACTAAAATACCAGTATCGATTTTAACCCTTCTGTTTCCCCCACTCCGATATCAAACCAACCGAAAGAGTGCCAGCGACAACACCAAGACAAGCTCGTGAACTTACTGGAAACTGCAGTTTTTGCGCATAAGTTATCACAGATTTTCCGCTGGTAGTGCCCACGGCACATGATCGGCCTAACGGTTCTTTGGAGTCTAAATACGGCCTTTTACGCGAATGTCCTCGGCCTGCTGTAATTCACGTTCCGCCGCAAGGAGACAGCAACGACGTAACAAGAAATGTTGGAGTTACCACCTCTGTGTTAAAATTACGATGGATGAAGTGTAGGAGAATACGTTCATTTTGTCTTATTTAACTGTGTATAAATTAGTTTGTTACTTGCAGTACGTGGGACGGTACGACTCAGCGACTCGACACGGCTGCTGCAGCAGACTGACAGTGGGCCCTTGCCAGGTAACGAGGCCGTCAAGCAGCGACCAGGCCCCGCCGCCGCCACCCCCGCCACCGCTACCCCCGCCGCCGCCACTCCCGCCGCCGCTGCCCCCGCCGCCGCCAGCGCTCGTTCGGTCGCCGCCTGTCCATGCCGCCTCCTCGTTAATCGGCTGCCGTGGGCCACGCGTAGGCCTGGCCAGCCGCAATCAGCGCTCCACCCCTCGATGGCGAACAGTCTGAGTATGCACTGCACTCCCGCAGCATCCACCAATGACGGCCGCTTCAAAAACTCCAGGTCCAGCTAGATCGCTCCGTGCAGTGGGTGAACTTCATTCCATCATCTTTGCACTCGCATTTTAAATGAGTCTGGGGGAAGGGGTGGGGTTGAGGGGGGGGGGGGCGGTACGTAAATTCTTATTACTGTAGTAGTCGATACCAGTGTCTAATATACTGGGTGTTTCTGGAGGAGCGTGCAAAAATTTACTGTACATAGACGATGCTGTCAGAAAGGTGGGACTGAGGATCGCTTATAACAAGACAAAGACATTAAACACCACTGCAGCAAATGGTGGACGAATTTAAATGCCTGGGAGAATTTATAACAGGAAGGAACAGGAGCAAGGAGGGAATAACAGAGAGGATACAGAAGATGAGGTCAGCCTTCTGCATGACGAGAGAGGTATACAATAAAAAGACTATATCCACAGAGGCAAAGATAAGCCACTATAAGGCAACAGTGAGGAATGCAGTATTAGATGCTGCTGAGGCGATGACACTAGAAAGAAATGGGGCAGAGCAACTAGAGAAAGAAGAGAGGAAAATACTGAGGAAAATACTAGGTCCCAAAAGAGGTGGAGAGAGGTGGATGCGAAGACCTAGGGGAGAATTGTACCGGAACATGAGAACAATATCCGGGGAAATCAGACTCAAAAGGGCAAGGTTTGCTGGGCAAGTAGTTAGGATGAGTATGGACAGAATGACGAAGTGAGTGTGGGAAACAACAGGGAGGACAAGGGGAAAGACAGCAACCAAGTAGATTGTTGAACTTCGGAAGGACTGGTTGGAATTGGGGATCAAGGTCGAAGGAAAGGAAAATTGGAGGAACAAATATACACCGACAAATATACCGGAGATCAATGACAGAGAAGAATACAGGAAAAGATTAGAATGTCACCAGTGGAGCCGCCAGGAGAAACGGAAACTGAACATCTCGGAAGAAGAGCGGGAGAGGAGAAGAGAAAGAATGAAGAGGTTGTGGGAGAAGAAGAGGAAAATGCAGTCCACGAAGGGGCTACCCGTGGTCCTACAGAGGCCGTAATGCAAGAAGAAGAAGAGTCTCCACTGAACCTGGGGTTGGAGAAGCCTGCTTAAGGAGATAATAGGGGTAAAATCGCATTAATATGTACCTTTTTATTCACTTTAGTTACAGTTAACGGCAAATAGCATAATTGGAACAATGAACGTACTATTTGTACCATATCTTACAAAAGTGCTGAAACTGACGGCCATCAACCTCAATTCAAACATGATATCGGTGAACAAGGTTCTGACGCTCGCTGACAAATATCCCTGGTGTGTTTCGAATCACATCACAGGAGCTACAATTAGGGCAACTAATTTCATCTCCGCATCCACTGGGATCTCATACACAAGTGGCTTTAGATATGCCGATAGGAAATAATCAAAAGGATTCGGGTCAGATGACGTCGCAGGCCATGGAATAGGACCTCTCCTTGGAGTCCAGCTTCCGGCCGGTGTGGCCGAGCAGTTCCAGGCGCTTCAGTCCGGAACCACGCTGGCTGCTGCTACGGTCGCAGGTTCGAATGCTGCCTCAGGCATGGATGTGTGTGATGTCCTTAGGTTAGGTTCAAGTAGCTCTGAGTTCTAGGGAACTGATGGCCTCAGATGTTAAGTCCCATAGTGCTCAGAGCCATTTGAACTATTTTCGAGTCCAGTGACCGAGAAATACAACACCGAAATGCCTGCGGACATCCACACTGAATTGGGATGGTGCACCGTCATGTTGTACTCACATGCTCTGACGAACAGCCTAGGATACGTTCTGCAACTACTCATGCAGAACTCTTTGGACGAACCTCAAGTACAGGTGCCCATTCGGACGGCCCGGTACAAGACATGGCCCAATGAGGTTGTCGCCTACAATGCTGGCCCAGATACTCACAACTAAAGTTTCTTGATGATGTGACTTTACCACAGAGTGAGGGCATTCCTCATCCCACATATGGGAATTCCTGCTGTTCGAAATACCGATCAAATGAGACCTCGTCAGTAAACAGCACATTTTGGAGGAAATCTCGTCGACCAGCCACTGACACACTGGGAGCATTGGTGCAAAGTCACAAGCACTGCATGGACTCGTTGTAGGTCATATGGGTATAATTGTGGTTTGTGGAGTATTCGCCACATGCTAGTATGTGCAATACGTCGAGTACTTGTTATGAGATACGCCGTAACACGTTCCAATAGCTCCCTTCAAAATCGGTTGTGCGAGTGGTCGTCATGTTGTCTGGTCCCTCGTTTCTTCTTTTCCAATGAACCAATCTCCCGCATTCGTCAATCGAGAGAAACACATACTCGACGCAAGGGATGATCCCTCTTAATAAATCGTTCCTTGTACAGCCTTTCAGCAGCGAGAGCTTTGCAACGTACTTCCCCAAACAGAAGGTGCATGGCAGACAGTTCTGCAAAAAATGTACCGATACTGCTCCATCGTATTGTACTGTACGTTTCTGAATAGCACTGAGCTATAAATTTACCCGTCGTTGATTCATAGCACGTTCTGTCATGGTACACTGCAAATACAGTACAACAGAGCTACCTTATGGACAAGTAAAGTAAACAAAATCTGTATCATGACTTCCTAGTAATCAGGTCTTTTCCTCCTCGTTCCCTTGCAGTAAACAGAGAATGTACATGTAAGCAAACAGCACAGTACATAGAAACTTGTACGCATGTTAGTTTTAAGTATGCCCGAAAACAGTAACGCCAGACAAAGCGCTAGACAAGTTCACTTCCATATCTCCTTAAGCTGCCTTCTCCGACACCAGATTCCCTTTCTCAAATTGTTCAGTGGAGCATTCTCTATGCCTTGTTACATTGTTGCACGCCCTTACGGAAACACCCTGTTGAACACGCTACGAACTAATATTTGACTTACACAGTACATGAGATCACATGTGAGTAGTTAATTTATTCAGCACATGTACGTGTGTGGGGTCTGTTCTTTCGGACATATCTGAAAGAACAGACACCATTTTGATCCTGCTGCAGCCACTAAGAATCAAGACATATAAGAATTAAAGGCATTATATCTGCCAGTGGGCATTGATTTATATCAATGGGGATAGTTGAAAATTTGTGCCGCACCGGGATTCGCACTCAGGTCTCCTTTTTACTAGGAGCCGCGCGGGATTAGCCGAGCGGTCTTACTCACTGCAGTCACGGACTGTGCGGCTGGTCCCGGCGGAGGTTCGAGTCCTCCCTCGGGCATGTGTGTGTGTGTGTGTGTGTTTGTCCTTAGGGTAATTTAGGTTAAGTACTGTGTAAGCTTAGGGACTGATGACCTTAGCAGTTAAGTCCCATAAGATTTCACACACATTTGAACATTTTTTACAACTGGAAACGGAGTGTCTAGCTGCCACATTCTTGTGACACACGCTGTCGGCGTTTATGGCCGGGTTAAACGTGACTTACAAATCAAGATTCAGACGAATTTCTCCACTGCCCGTTTCTGGACCAGCTTGTTAGCAACCGTGCTGCCAAACTAGGTGTCAATGTCTGCAGCTCTGCTTCCCCCATGCTTAAAACGTAAGCAAGTCTTGGAAATGCTCCGTAATCTCTCAACGCTAAGACAATAGCGGCCCTGCCGGTACAAGTTACTGCTGCACATTCTCATACCCGCGGCCAGTCTTTTCACACAACTGATGTCCCTTTGTTTTACGTGAATATAACTAACGTAACTAATTTTGCGTACAACACTACAGCGGTATTTATACTAATTAATAACTTCTTTCTCGGATTATTCGTCCAAAACATATTCACGTTTCATAATACATTGAACTTTTTCACATGTGTTTGTGGCCGTCGGCAAGTTAATGCACTATTAGCAGTGCAGAAAACTCACCACCTTCAGAGCAAATGTTCAAATGTGTGTGAAATCTTATGGGACTTAACTGCTAAGGTCATCAGTCCCTAAGCTTACACACTACTTAACCTAAATTATCCTAAGGACAAACACACACACCCATGCCCGAGGGAGGACTCGAACCTCCGCCCGGACCAGCCGCACAGTTCGTGACTGCAGCGCGCAAGACCGCTCGGTTAATCCCGCGCGCCGTCAGACCAACGTCGGAGACGAATTTGCTTACGTAGAAAGCTGCTTATGAAAGTTTACACGTAATCTTGAACCGACACACTAAGAAAATACATTTAGTCCTCGAAATGTTCCGTCGCTTAGGAGGTAAAGGAGTTTCAAGGACGCGATTTCTGTTTGACTCAAGAGCTTTAATATACTCTAAAAACATCTCTGTTCGTTTACAACTCTGCGGCTTACATACTATTTTTCTCGCATTACCCGTGTTTCTACAAGCTAACTGGTGACATGTTTGACTTACTACGGCATCTTTCATTGTAAAGTGGTGCTGTGGCCCTGTACATATTCCGGCCATGTATTAAAAGAGTGTTATAATGGTCGTGATGATAAAGGAAATGAAAAGGTTTTAATTATTGTATCTCGTATATCAAGAGCTTTGGGAGTGTCTCTGCAGTTTCTCTACGACAATACTTCATTAACTAAAGATCACGGCAGGGTCCCTTGCTGATACACTATGGTGACGTCATAAATGTCACCCACGACTCGTATATTACGAACGAATCTGCACTGCCACAAATGCTAGCCCTGTAATCGAGAGAGTCTGGCCATACATTCTTCTCACTAAAATAATACAATGAGTACCCTGAGTCATTCTTGACTTTCAATGCATATCATTTTTGTTATACTGTAGGCGTGTTTTACTCTCGGGGTTATAAGCGCAAAACGCTTTTTTAATGCCTTATCTTCGTTTCGGCAAACGGATTTCCTGTCCCCTGTTGGCAACATGCTAACAATATTTCTGTAGCGTTTTCCATCTAGAAATTCTACCGTAGTATGTTTCACATTCCTGCTATATATTCAAACGGTCCCGCAATTTTTGATGACCACGGAAAACAAAATTATAGCTTTTATTTCCCTCTTGTAAATTGTGCTATACGTCGCGTATAAAGTTGTACCACAGATTGGCGCTATTTGTCTACCTACGTACTCCTTACAAATCATTACCCTGGATGGGAGAAAGACGTCTGCAGGAAATTTGTGATGATAGAATTGTTTTCTAATATTCGACTCTCAGATTCGGGCAGTAGACACACATAGGTAAGCGTATCTGGACCTCAATTGGTTACTGTGAACGTCAAATAGTAGGGCGGCTAGTACATCCGACATAGAACCGTCTTTGCAAACCTGTCCTCCACTACCAATTCTGTCTTATCGCGCAAACGCTGCGATATCAAGCCTGGAAATGTGCTACAAACAAAGCCAGCCTCTCACTTAGTGGCAAAGGCTCTCGAACACAAACAGTGGCCGGTGACAAAACATCCCCTAGCTCCGTGCACAGCGGTATGAATGTGTCTTCACTCGATCAGAAGTTTTGTCGCAATGCCTAAACGCCTGAATTTTTTTGATGAAATATGCTTGGAGCAGTGCCCATCTCGCACTTCTTTCCACAACGAGCTTAATCGTAGTCGCTTAATAAAGCAGCTATGGCCGTGTATGAGATTTTCGAACATCCCTCTACGTGCAGTCTCCTACTCACACTCCTCCACCTCATGGTTTCAGTGGCGTCGGCGAGGAATCCGTACTCTCCACTATTTGTCAATGCCTCCGCCTCAGGTTAAATAAAGACTGCTAAGTTCGTTTCGTCAAGGAGACTTGCGTTGCGGAGATATTGCGTGTAAGAATTATGAAGCACGGGACATCGATGTTTTTTCATCCCAGAAAAATCGATTAATGTTTAACATGTAAAACGGTTTCCGAAATTTTCGTCCTCTGAATGTTGTGTCCCATGTAGTCGTCGTCTCTGTCGTACCGTTCATCTTGACTGCTCAATATAAACACGGAAACTCGCAGCAGTTACCAGATACTGTTAGCCCAAGTTGATGGAGGGCTAGAGGCAAAGTGCAGCACGTTTCAGTATCGTGAAAACCGTAAATAAGTAGAACACTGTTTGCCTGAGATATAGAGAAAAAATGAGGGGTACTTGGTTCGATAGGTTACTGTATAGTAGGTGTATATCCAGATATAATAGAGGAGTTGACATCTCACTATTCATCGGTCTATTGAGTCATCATTTCCACGTCACAGACACTATAAAATTGTTTCGTCTTTATTCAGGATGATAAGAGCAATGCTGCCAACGCCGTTAAAAGTTATTTCATTTTCAGTGCTTTGCGAATTGTCTAATTGTGCATAGTAGTTCGTCTCATCAATATCGATGCTGTAGGGTCTCATACGTTGCCCCATACTAACGTGACAGGCGCTTTTGTCTCGACATTTACACATTTAGTACATTTTGTAATGAAGAACCGCATTTTACATCTTACGTAATAGCACCTTGGTTAAATATATCGCATTTTCTTTAAAGTAGTTAAAGTCTACTGAATTTCAAAGTTATAAATCGCTACCAAGACATTCCTTTCTTTTGCCGTTTCAGGGACTTTCTGTGGCCTCCTGAGAATTCCACCATCGTTCTGTCACGCCTTGTCTGCCACATGCAGTGTGCGGAAAAACGCTCTAACCAAAAGCATAGGGAAGAAAGACAGTATCAAAAAAAGAAATCTGAGTACAGGACCTAGAGATGGTAGTTGAATATTTACGGTGCTATGCCAGAATGCAAACGGTGGTCAGTTTGAACTTCCGTTACGGCATGCATAAGTTAGTTAAGTGGTGGCGCATTTTTCATTTACTTCGACCCGTTTAAGACATCTTGAAACATAAAACGTGGATAGGTGATTTTCTTCATTTCTAAACAAGTGCTGTATGAAACGTTGGCTCAGTATGATACACGAGTCTGGGATGCTTTAAGTATTTCTTGTTATCATCCTGAAGGGTGGTTAATCCAAAGGCTGTTTACGCATATATTTTCTATGAATTACCATTCATTTTAAGTGAATGAGTCCGTATGTTAGATTTTAATTACGTTCTTATAGCGCCGAAAACACACATTAGTGACTTCTAGTTGCTGTACTCAATTCCTATGTTTCATACAGTCTTTTCATCCTACACTTTTGGTGAAACTGTTTTCCCGCACCCTGTATAATGTTCGTGGATGGCAGAACACGCTCAACCAGCACTGCTTAAATTATTCACGTGTTACGTATGCTACACATATGTCACTGAAGGACTCCCAGCCCGATCGTCTGCCTATGTTTCACCACGTCACTGGAACGCCAACACGCGACACACAAAATCACGAAACCAGCGTCAGATCCGCATATTTACACTGTACTGATTTGGAGCATGTTTAGACATTAATCTCAAATGCAAATAGTAGTAATGTAGAAGCTGAGTTTATTTTTCCGTAAATCTTCCATTTCCTGCAACCGGCAGAGGTTTGTCGCTGCCTCAGCGACTGCGTGTTGATGGCAGTTTTTACTCTGCCGGGAGTAACAGCGGTTATCTGAAATGAACGAAAACGGGAGAAAAATTTAGATGCAAGTGTTCATCATCGAAATGAGAATGAATCCCTACTTTACGCAGAGACTTAATTTTTAATATCCACCCATAGCAAAACCTCGCGTAGCCCTCCAATTGCGAAGTGTGCGCCCATTCTCACATCTGAATCATACACCTAGTCACTGGGCAGTTGTACCATTGTAAAGCATCTGGGCAGTGCTGTTTCGCACTACGCGCATTCATGGATGGCCTTGTCACAGATGCTCCAGCTGATGTTAGCCCAGGACCCTGAGAAGGAGGCGATTGTGTGAGAAAATCTCCAGGAAAACATCTAAGGAAATCGTAAAGATATGTCGTAAAAACATATTTATTCAAGCCAAATAACTCATGTGATACTCTGCTATTATGCTCACCAACATTAGACTCGTTGTGCGGAATATGCGAAGCGTTAAGAGGTGGAATGTACGCACACCGCACGGTTTTGAAGAGGTATAATGGATGGAAAAATCCCTCTCGAATCACGACGAAATCTTAGTGGTGTACGTAGAATTAGCGGATATGTTATAAGCAGCCTGCGTATGTGAACATGTAATAAAAAAATTGACAGCATCATCTGTTTTGTATCGATGCGAAATTTTAACTCAGTGTGAGAACCTATTTTACTTCGTGGCAAAGGGGTCCAACTGTTCTCCTTTTGTTTCTACAAAATGGCATTCGTTAAATGGTAACAGATCCGTCGAGGGCATTTACACTCTGCACATGAGATGAGGAGAACCGCATTCAAGTCAAGAATTATTTTACTGAAAAGGCAATGAAAAGGAAAAAGCTTGTGTAAGCGATATTATTCTGTCGTGTCGTTGGGCAGTGCCTATCGCGAGAACGAAGGCCACCAAAGGTTTATTTTACGGTGCCTCGCTGCCTTATACGCCGCTCGTTGGCGTGTGTGAAACTGTGGGCACAAAACACATTTCATACTATAGACCATAGAGATACACAAATAGACATCACATGCCTCTATCCCTGCCGTGTTGATGTTTGAAACTAAATACACTCCTGGAAATGGAAAAAAGAACACATTGACACCGGTGTGTCAGACCCACCATACTTGCTCCGGACACTGCGAGAGGGCTGTACAAGCAATGATCACACGCACGGCACAGCGGACACACCAGGAACCGCGGTGTTGGCCGTCGAATGGCGCTAGCTGCGCAGCATTTGTGCACCGCCGCCGTCAGTGTCAGCCAGTTTGCCGTGGCATACGGAGCTCCACCGCAGTCTTTAACACTGGTAGCATGCCGCGACAGCGTGGACGTGAACCGTATGTGCAGTTGACGGACTTTGAGCGAGGGCGTATAGTGGGCATGCGGGAGGCCGGGTGGACGTACCGCCGAATTGCTCAACACGTGGGGCGTGAGGTCTCCACAGTACATCGATGTTGTCGCCAGTGGTCGGCGGAAGGTGCACGTGCCAGTCGACCTGGGACCGGACCGCAACGACGCACGGATGCACGCCAAGACCGTAGGATCCTACGCAGTGCCGTAGGGGACCGCACCGCCACTTCCCAGCAAATTAGGGACACTGTTGCTCCTGGGGTATCGGCGAGGACCATTCGCAACCGTCTCCATGAAGCTGGGCTACGGTCCCGCACACCGTTAGGCCGTCTTCCGCTCACGCCCCAACATCGTGCAGCCCGCCTCCAGTGGTGTCGCGACAGGCGTGAATGGAGGGACGAATGGAGGCGTGTCGTCTTCAGCGATGAGAGTCGCTTCTGCCTTGGTGCCAATGATGGTCGTATGCGTGTTTGGCGCCGTGCAGGTGAGCGCCACAATCAGGACTGCATACGACCGAGGCACACAGGGCCAACACCCGGCATCATGGTGTGGGGAGCGATCTCCTACACTGGCCGTACACCACTGGTGATCGTCGAGGGGACACTGAATAGTGCACAGTACATCCAAACCGTCATCGAACCCATCGTTCTACCATTCCTAGACCGGCAAGGGAACTTGCTGTTCCAACAGGACAATGCACGTCCGCATGTATCCCGTGCCACCCAGCGTGCTCTAGAAGGTGTAAGTCAACTACCCTGGCCAGCAAGATCTCCGGATCTGTCCCCCACTGAGCATGTTTGGGACTGGATGAAGCGTCGTCTCACGCGGTCTGCACGTCCAGCACGAACGCTGGTCCAACTGAGGCGCCGGGTGGAAATGGCATGGCAAGCCGTTCCACAGGACTACATCCAGCATCTCTACGATCGTCTCCATGGGAGAATAGCAGCCTGCATTGCTGCGAAAGGTGGATATACACTGTACTAGTGCCGACATTGTGCATGCTCTGTTGCCTGTGTCTATGTGCCTGTGGTTCTGCCAGTGTGATAATGTGATGTATCTGACCCCAGGAATGTGTCAATAAAGTTTCCCCTTCCTGGGACAATGAATTCACGGTGTTCTTATTTCAATTTCCAGGAGTGTAGATCAGACAGTTGTAGTATTTATAGCTGGAATCAAGCACTAATTTCAACATCTGTTGTATTAGTGTCAAACATGCAGCAATTCATGTAAACAAATTTCCTCAAGACTCGCAGTGTTAATGCGATAACTGGACGAAATGTAAGAACACATTTGGCCAAGTGGAACGACAGCAAAAACATTTCAGACACTGTCAGGACAAGCCTTTATTTACACAAACGACAGAATTACAGCAATCCGACGAATTCCCGTTGTTGTTGGACTGTGGCTCATTTACCTGGCCGCTTTCACAGGAGCCTAAATATCGGTTGGGCGGGAATCATATAGTTTCTGCCCATTTCCTCAGGAGTATGTGTGATGTTTGTTATTGTGTTTTATGAAATAACATCCGTAATGTCCGATTTTTACACGGAATAAAAGGCTATGACTTCTGCTTAATCATGTACTGATACCGACACAATATCGAGATAAAAGGCGTCATGTATCAGGAAATATTACTTGTGAAGGAAATTCATAATAGTGGGCTAGAGATTAACACTCTGCGTTATCAAAAATTTTCACCATACCTAGAGTTCTAGATCTAGAGTTCTAGATCTGGCGACCGGCGTAGCCTACCTCCCTTCTTTCATCCAGACCAAGGATTTTGGAATGTGTTTGCTGCGTAGCACGTGCGGTCATTTTACTTGAAATTCTCCGTGCTCCGTCACTGGACGAACTGTAACGACTTTTGTTTCACGTGTGTTGGTGATAGTCGAAAAGCACTTGGATCTTAAGCAGTACCGACAAGCCACCGCCGTCAATCCAGCCCTGGAAACGCGTATGCAGACGTAGACACCTACTTTAGAAAATCTACGTATGTTCTATAAACATCGCGTTGTATAATACACAACCGTGACGTTGTAACATCTGCACTCGCGGCCTGCTCATTACGACCGACTCTAAAACGCCACACATGCGGCCCCTACCACGACATAGCTTGGCCTTATACTCTTATCACTAAGACGATACGTTTAGTATTAACGCGAAATATTCTCGGTATAAACTACATATCTTTCAGGGCGTAATTTTGTGCGATGTTTTAGGAACGAGTAGACCAACTTGGTGATGCTAAAAATTATTTCGCTCCATATACCGTGCGCATTATCGAAAACCATGTCACGCTAGATGGTGTCACTGACACTGAATGACTTTTCTATTGCTTCAGAGAAATACGTCTAAAATGTGTATATTAAACGTCGCAGTTATTCTGCATCTTCCATTTCCCACCGACATATTTCGTGGTCAGTATGGATATCATTAAATTGCTTTCCTTCTGGGATACTGACATGTAAGCATTTCTTACCACACATTTCTTAGCACGTTCTTCAAACCAGTACACCAACGCTTTCCCTTCTTGTGGAAGGGAAATTTTAGCTCCTAAATTTGTTTCTGAGACACTTGTTAGTCATCTACGTCACTATCATAGCCCAGTTCTTTATGAGAGTAACTACCTATTCGAGTCGGAGAACCCGTAGTCGGTTTAATCGAGTATTTCATTCCTAACGAACCGCATACTGCACCACTTAAACGGTCATCTAAGAGGTTAACAACAATTTTCCTCTTCACGCAGTCCTTACAGGTGTTTGCATTCTGGTGCAGTTAGCGCCTATTCTAAATCTCCGTAGCATGGAGTGAAACATTCACAGCTCTCCTTATGACCTCTGTGGCGCGACTGAAAGCCAAGAATTTTTTGAACATGAATTACGCTCATCAGATGATGATACAGACTTGTTGCGTGTTGGGGGTTGTGTAGCTGTGGCTAGGGATAGATAACGAAACGTGTAAACAGTGAGTGTGGTATGAATTATGTAGGACATGAGATCGACTTAATGGCATTACTTTCAGTTGTTAGTATCCGTTGGTTGTTTTCCTGCTGCACGTAATATTCTGGAGAACATGATATATGTTTTGCCATTAAGCTCTCAAACCTTGGTACAGGTAACAACACCCATTTTCGGCCACTGGGTATAGGATTCCACTCTGTCACAAAGTGCTTAACACTGCGGCGGCGGTGTGTAAGATTGCGTGTGACCTGGTACGAAATGGTCAGTGCAGATCCCATCGGAATATTAGGTATAGACAGCAGAGGACCCGAGAAAAACAAACTGCAGCCAACAGGTGGTCCCCTTACAAAGTAACTTGCGTGAGAGGACGAGAATCGATGTATTGAAAGAGGTATGGCCACAGTGACCAGCATAAAAAATTATGGAGCCACTGGTAGCCAAAGGCATCTCTCCAGAGACACTGAATTAGCTATCGTCGGCCGAAATCGAGCCATATTTGATGCAGGGATGGCCTTCTGTGGCTGTGTAGAATGCAGCAGTAAAAAGATGTGCGCAGGTGATGATGAAATAACGTCGCGAACAGAGCAGAACACGAAAAAAAGAGGCGGTCACCCATCCAGAGTTGCTTAACAGACGAGAATCGGTATATGAAACAGGATGGCCGTTGGGGTCTTCAGTTGGTCTCCACACACAGAGTCGTAATTTGCGGCCGAAATCGGGCCATATTGGTTCCATGGATGGCCTTCTTCCATTGCGTACAATGCGGCAACGGAGTTAGGTGTGTAAGTGATGATGAAATGTTGGTCTGCTTCTACTGTACGCTACTACGTTCCACCCTCAACCGGATTCCAGAGTTGATATTGCCGCTAAACGGCAGGCACAAGCTTTTTGGAAAATGCCCATAATAAAGGAGTATCCCTTACTGGCATTTAAATGAGAAATTGAAGGGTGAGTGTCCTATTTCCTACGTCAATTTTCAAGTACTTCTGGTCATAGATGTGAGTGAAATTGTGAATTTGATAAATGTGTTCAACTTCTGTCGTATCGATAAAACCATTTCGTTGCAAGACTGTTCCTGAGACCACAGGTGTTACTTCTTTCCAAGAGAGTAGCAGGTAGTGTATGTTGGACAGTCTGGCTATGTACTCGATGTGGGTATATATGTATTATACGTCATTTTGAAGAGAAACGCTGAAAGTTCTTTTTTTTCATGTATATTGCCACAAGGGTAGTTTGGTAATTTGCCGATAGTCAGCGCTAGTCGCAAACATGGCGAGTTCAGGTGCGGAGAGAGCTTTTTGTGTGTTGTAGTTCGACAAAAACAAGTGTGCTACAGCTGTTCAACTGATGTTTAGAACCAAGTACGGTAGGAAGCCACCAATAAGGAAGGCCATTTACCCCTGGCACAACAAATTCGTTACGACGGGTTGCTTGTGCCCGGCAAAGAGAAGCGGACGTCCCAGTGCGAGTGAAGTGAATGTGGAGTGCGTACGACATTCATAAGGAGTCCAAAGAAATCGGTGCCTCGTGCATCCCATGAACTCGAAATGGCTCCAATGAAAGTGTGGAGCTGTCAATGAAACCATTCAAATTGGAGCTGGTCCCGAAGCTTAATGACGACGACAAAGACAGGCGTTTTGAGTTTTGTTTGCAGCTGCAACAATTGAATCAGGAGGGGGATGGCATTGTTGATCGCTTAATTTTTAGCGACAAAGCCACTTTTCACTCTAATGGGAAAGTGAACAGGCATAATTGTCGAATCTGGGGTACAAAGCACCCACGTGAATACACTGAATTTGAGCGTGATTCCACAAAGGTAAATGTGGTTTGTACCTTATCACGTCGAAAAATGTACGGGCCATTCTTCTTGGCCGAGAGCACTGTCACAGGATATCCCTACTTGGACATGTTGCAGCAATGGCTGATGCCTCAAATGCAATCTGACTCTCCGTTCATCTGTGAGCAGGATGAGGATGAACCCCATTACCATCGTGAAGTTCGTGGGTACCTGAACGCGGAGCTGCCACATCGATGGATCGGCTGTGCTACAGAAGGGGACAGCTGTTTCATTAAATGGCCTCCCCGATCACCAGATCTCATTCCGTGTGACTTTTTTCTGTGAGGACACATTAAATATCTGGTGTATGTACCGCCTCTACCACGTGATGTAGCAGAGCTCCGGAAGAGAATACTGGAAGCGACTGCCACAGTCGACGATGCTATGCTGGGACGGGTATGGCAAGAATTCGATTGCCGTATTGACGTCTGCTGTGTCACTCATGGTTCGCATATCGAATGTTCGCAAAAAAACTTTCAGAGTTTCTCTTCAAAATGCAATAAGTATGACATCTGTACAATGTTTAATTCTTGTGCAATAAATAATAGAAAGTGTTCCCGGACTTTATGGATACCCTGTATTTTTGTAACAATGTAGTTTCTCATTCTTAGGACATGGCGAATGGCTGAAGCTTGCACTATAAATTTTATAATCCATTATAAGGTTTTGTGTTTTAATCTGAGCAAGTGATAAGGAAAGTAATTAACTATAGGAAATTTATTAAGAAACTTTATGAAAGGGTGTATTGTTGTTATGGATTAATGAAGCATAGTCATACTTGGAATCTTTGTTCTCATTTATTAATCGTTAACTTCAGTTCCTATTTTTCATTCTTTGCCTTTATGAATGTCTTTGCATACCCACATTGCACATCGCGAGATGTGTATTGCAGAAACATTTTTATGAAAACTGATGAGATACCGTCTTGCATTACACATCGCTAGTACGGTAAATGAAATTTGGTTTTTGACTGTTTCATCATTATCTTAAAAGTAATAGGTTGCAGAACATACGAACGTTCCGTTCGCACAGGTAAGCCAACAAATCTAATTATGTTGATTTGTCCTATAATTACGATAACAGTTCTGGTATGTGATTGTTTGCAAATCTGAAGACAAAGATTAACAACATTCAGGGCCAACATTTTAATCTGAGTCGTTTGTTTTGCAGTCAGATAGCATTTGAACATTTGATTAAAAATGGACTACTCCCTCGCAGGCAAATTGTTCGGTCTACTGGCTAGCCTGGATTTCGCATCATGTAGCGTTTAAAATTTATTTTTAACAATGTTCTCCTGCAGTGCACCGAGATTACGTATTTCGATATGAAAATTAATTTTACTAATTTCTCAGATACCAACTACACTTACAAACACGAGTTTAAGTAAATTGAGATGATGTTTCAAAACAGTATATGACCTCCCATCCGTGATCGGATATGTGTCGTGAATACCGTCGTGTTTGACGATGCGAGAGAGTTCTGTGCTATTTTCCCTCTGCTGAAGGGTGCTATATCGCTCCAGTGTGCCGTTATAGTACAGAACACCAGATGAAGGGCGTCAGGCGCATTCAGAATTTTCGGCAAGGGGCGTAAGATTGTGGTGTGTTAGCTCCATAAAGAGCGTTTAGTATCGCGGCGGAGGTGAGTAAGCTTGTGTGTGACATGGAAGATGCACACAGCAATGAAACTTCAGTTTATATCTGCGACCTGTGGCGAAGATCTCGAAAAAAGAAGCACTCAAGTTAAATATGATATTTCCCGAAGATGTTTCTCCTCTGTTTCAGCATAGCTGCTGTTTCTAAGAAATTAGTTTAAAATGAAAGTTTCTAAATTGTCTGGTGTCGAAGATTTAGCGGAGCTGCTGTTAGTGAAATACAGCAGGCTGGTAAGAAAGAGTACGGTGACGCATACACAGCCAGCGTCACGTATGTTAACAGTACCCGGGACCACTGCAACGGCTGAGAATTTTTTTTAGATCTAATTATAACTAAGTACCTATGTTCTCCAATGAGTCTCCGATGTCTGCTTTGACACTACTATCAGTTTTTCTAACAGCAATAGACCATTTTGCAGATATAAAAAAATGGAGAAAAATGATTGAAGTAGAAGTACAGCTGATGTCACTAAACACAAATATGTGATAATCGGTTTTCACTATTACGTGTATTTCTTCTTTTATTGTTTTTTTTTTCATTTTTGTTTTGTCGTAAAAGATATAATTTCAAATTCTCGTAACATTACTCTGATTTGTAGTTAGATAATTTTTACTGCTTTAAGTTGTAATATTTTTGTAAGGAACGTTGGTTTTCCATTTAGTTACAATAGCAGAATCGGCGAAGAAATGGAACATGTCGGAACACTGACAAGGAGGACGGTAGTAGATATATTAAGTCGTCAGGTAACAAACTTCCAAGTGAGCTAGAGACTTGAAACTTCCAACGTAGCTCAGAACTGGGTGATAGAGCATTATTATCTATATTTCTTCTGTGGCCTGTGGCGATGGGTAATTTGCATACTTCTCCATTTCCAGACGCGAATGGTTCGCAGGAAGAAAAATTGCTTTTATGGCCCAGTTAGGAATCGCTTGTCTGTGGCACTGGCGGTGAAGAGGTGCGACCACGTCGATCAAGAGACAGGGAGAGGGGGGGGGGGGGGGAGCAAATCTGGTATCTGCATTGAGGAGTGCGCACAGAAAAACAAAAGTGACAGTATTAGAGCAATCGAGTGACAGGTGACGAAATCGTTCCAGAAACTGAACACGTTTGAACGGCTAGCTGAACAGCGAATGAGGAGCATTTACATTTCGGTGTGAGTCTGTTGTTGTGGTCTTCAGTCCTGAAAGAAAAATGAGCGCTTCAGCAGTTTAGAGGTAGAAGAAGCTGTTAGGCGACAACAAACGCAAAGACCAAAAAGACGGCCGTGGAGCGAAAAAGTGATTAATCTCTCCATTCAGGTGTGTCGGGGCGCACCTTAAAGACAGGGGATACTTCAAAAAGGGGGTTCGCCTGTTTGGAGCAAACAAAAACAATGGTGCAACTGTTTTGCTTGCCGAATGCTTTCGCTATTCACGGATCTCTCGTATGTCTGATTTGGCACTAGGCTACGATTGTAGATTATCCAGAGGCCTGAAAATGCTAAAACGAGAAGCGGGTGGCCACGAAAGCAGCGCTGATCACAAAATGTTGTACTTAAACGGTGCACATTAGAAAATGCGCTAAATAGAACTTCAACCATACAAAATCTTTCAGACCGAAACAGCGTAAGAGAAAAGCAAGTATTGGAACGAGCTGTTACGTCAGTTAATCGAAGCGACTCTCTTTCCTCCCGGTAAGAGGATTACCTTTTAGAGCTAACAGTGACTTAGTCGGAGATTGTAGAAACGGAGATTTTTAGGTCACCTTACACTTTTGGCTAAGTATGACCCACTTATAAAAGATCATGTAAGAAAAGTTGACGCGCCGTAAAAACGAAGGTAAACGCATGGTTCATAACCTATCACACGGTGTTCATAAAGAATTTAGTGAAATAGCTGGAGACTGTTCGCCATGAATACTTTTGTGTTGTGGATGCGACTCTCGATAGAACCGAAACAGATCAAACTGTTCTCACACTGCGCTACGTTGCCCTCTGTGGTGACCCAGTGAAAATATTGAAAATAAAATTTTAAAAATTGGATATGAACGAGAGCTTTTGTCTCGATGCGAAGTATTATATTGAGTGCAATACTAGCCGCACAGGCGGCATAAATTATTCTCATGTGTATTATTATTATGTAAAATGTTAATTACAATATTTGAGAGCAAAGATTACTATTTATGCACAGTTTAATCTATGTAAGTTTGTTGACAAGAAGAACAGCGTTGAGTTGTTCTTCTACTACTTCTTCTTCTCTCATCTGATGTGGTAGAGGTCGGACATGTTTCTTAATTGCTGACGAATGTAAGCTCATTTCTGATATTAATTCAATAATATAATAGTTTGAAGTTATTGTTCACCATTATTTGTGGAAGGTGAGCTCTGTGTCATGTCCGTTTCCTTTTAAAATTAGTATTCTGAGTAATTTTCAGCTCAACAGTTGCAACCGCCGCTGTAGCAACAGACGCCATTAAGTGGCATTTTTAATTCATGAATTTAACGGAAGCGAAGAGACTGCCCACTCAAAACATAACAAATATTTTTCCACAGCCGCCCGTCTAAGCGGAAGAAAACATAGTTGTTAAGATTTTTATTTTCAGTGACTCGCCGAGATCCAGAGTCACGACTCGGACATCAATTATTTGTTAACGGCGGTAAGAACAATTCTCTCGTGTGTGTGGGCAGTTGCAAATTTTAACAAAGAACACATGCTTGTTAAAAATATTAACCGAGGAAAATACAAAAATATTATTTCAGTTTTCAATTTAAATGCAATGTGTTTCTTAACTGGCTCATATTAAAGTAACTTAAATATGAGCAAAAAGTTAGCTCATCTTAATCTTTATTAATCATCCAGTTATTAAAAATCAAAACTTTAAAAGTATAAATAAAATCTCAAAAATTATTTCAATTCAATTCAAAATCAAATCCAAATCACAATCAATAAAAAATCTCGCGCCCACACATTTTATTTTACCACGAGGCTGGCGCCGCAACTCAGGGTCCGAATTATGTACTATTGTGACCGATCTAAATATGGATATACATAAACACTGTAATGTATTAATGTTTGTGTAAGTTTTCTTACACGTACACCAAGCCATACCCTGAGGCTAATCGAAGAAGAGAAAGACTGTAAAAAGGAAACGAAATTGCCATAAAGAAAAAGAAAAAGGTGAGGCTTATTGTGCAAGAATCCTAAAGAATTGTGTGCGAAATATTCGAGCCAAACGCAGAAGAGAGGCCTTTGGTTCAGAACAGTAAGTAGCGAAAAGTAAAGTGAGTGTATTCGTGTACGTATTTGTATGTTTATTTTGGAAAGGATATATGTACATTTGTGTTAGTGTTTAAATTTGTGATTGTGTCGAATACACTAGGGGTAAAGTAAGGCAGGCTAACGCACCTTTTCCGGACGAGCGAAATTTGCTAGACATAGGAAGTAAAACCATACTCAGAAAGTAAACGCTGAAATTGTAATTGTATCGAATTAAATACACTATGGCTAAAGTAGGGCAGGTTAAAGCACCTGTACCGGACGAGCGAAACTTGCTCGACATGGAAAGTGAAATTAAAAACAAAATGTCGTGTGACTATGGCCTCCCGTCGGGTATACCGTTCGCCTGGTGCAAGTCTTTCGATTTGACTCCACTTCGGCGACTTACGCGTCGATCGGGATGAAATGATGATGATGAGGACAATACAGCACCCAGTCCCTGACCGGAGAAAATCTCTAACCCAGCCGGGAATCGAACCTGGGCCCTTAGGTTTGACATTCTGTCGCGCTGACCACTTCTTTTTTCATAAACTGCTTCTAGCATTTTTTTAAATATATAAGACGATGACCTTTATAAAATTAAACATTTATGGGAAGCGTAAATAATTGGACTTTTTTTAAATAATGATATAACAATAACTAACATAAACTGCTTCTAGCATTTTTTTTAATATATAAGACGGTGACCTTTATAAAACAAAATATTTCTGGGAAACGTAAATAAGTGGACATTTTTACATAATGGTGTAACAATAACTAACATATACTGCTTCTAGCATTATTTTTAAATATATAAGACGATGACTTTTATAAAATAAAATATTTCTGGGAAACGTAAATAAGTGGACTTTTTTTTTACATAACAGTCAAAAAATATCCTGCTTCTGTCAGTACAAAACAATAACGGACCACGTTCCTCTTTTGGGCGCGTACCTCGCTAATCCCGTTATGCCTCGCGTTGGTGTCGGGTACGTCTTCTTGTGTGGTGGTGGATTCTCTCCACTGTCCTGGTCCTTTCTTGTTCTGATACTTATGGGCAATAATTACATTCTCGTACCCGGGACACCCCAACTGGGTGGGGGATCAAGCAAGGCACTCCCTAAATAATTAGCGTAATATGTTCGATATCTCGGATGTCTCATAAGCTGTGAGTGATGTTCTTGTAGTAAGGCCCTAAAGTCGAGTACATTCTTACTGATGTCTCCGAAAAGATAACGCACATTCAAACATCGAATCCAAGTCACTGGGTTTGTCTTTGTTCGGGGATAATATGTCATATCTGGGAGAAGTAGTGTGCGTGGTGCTATTGCCTGCGGCCCCACCCGAAGGATGAAGGCGATTATTTTTTTGATCAAACACCACACGTCCGCCGAAGGCCCGCATATCAGGCGATGCTCCTGTGTCTGTAACATTGCACTGCGGACACAGTGGCTCGTCCGCCGTATGAATTGTGTGCAACCTGGAACGAGTCACGTATTTCCCATTTACCACCTGATACCACAGTTCCCGTTTCAAGGTGTGGGTGGTGCACAGTACGCCATACCACTGACCACGTAACTGCCGGTTAGCGGCGCTCTACGGCATTATTCGGCCGTCGTCGAGTCAAGATGTGATATATATCACGTGCCGTTGCCGTCCTGGTAGTCGGTAGTTCCATATGTACATAACTGTGTTCCACAAAAAAGGTTCGCATGTGGGCAAGCGATGGTGAGATGTGAGCCACCGCTACCGGATGCGAACGAGAAGGTGGAGCGAGTTCGTCTATCAAGGTGCCAGTCAGACTTGTCTGGTGTCGTGTCCACATCTTTATCTTTGTGGTTACATAAATAGCCACAGCTCGGTCGCGTACGTGGACTAGTCCAAGGCCTCCACGACTACGAGGAAGGATGAGGGTTTCGTATCCGACCTTAAAAAGCAGACCTGTGCTCACAAAATATCATAGTGCCGCCAGGATTCTGCGAGCCAACACCAATGGCATAGGAAGAACTTGTGCCAGATGGGGGATGTGAGAAGCTAGATAAGTGTTGGCAAAGGTGACCCGTTGTATCATATCCAGTGCCCTTAACTTGTGACTTCGGACACTCGCACGAATTGTTTGCAGAAGATGTCTGTAGCTCAGTGCCGCCGTGCGTCGAACGTCTGTAGTGAAGATAATTCCTAGGCATTTAATCTTGTTGATCGGCTGTAATGGTGCTACACATCCGGTCGGGAGTCCTCTCCCGATGTTCATCGCTCCCGATTTTGCCATGTTCAGGCGACTTCACGTAGCCATACAATACAAATTAATCCAATATAGGGCCGCTCATGCCTCGTCGCCTAAACGTGCTAAAAGCACTAGATCATCCGCGTATGTTCTGCATACAAACTTGTTGTGCCTTATGGTCATTCATTGGAGTCGATTCCGGAGTCCGCAGAGCAGCGGCTCGACAGCGATGGCATACAATATCGTTGACAGCGGGCACCCTTGTCTGACCAATCGTGAGATGGTGTCGGGCCCCACCAAACGTCCATTGATGAGCACTTTGGATGCGGCTCCGTGGAGTAGTCTCATGACGACAGTGACAAAACTTTCCGGAAACTTCATTTGCGTCATCACTTTCGTGAGATAAGCATGGCTCAGCTTGTCAAATGCGCGATCGAAGTCAATCGATACCAATGCATCCCAGAGACGACATGTTGATGCCAGTGCAATAACATCGCGGTAGTCGCTGAGTGCCGTTTGTATATTGCTATCTCCTTCTAGCTGGGTTTGGTCGACTGATATCAGTTGGCGTATTACGTGTTTAAAGCGTGCTGCAAGTATCCTGGTGTAGATCTTGTAGTCGCAATTAAGAAGGGTCAGTGGCCGGTAGGCCTGTATCCGCGTGCCGCCAGATGGTTTGTGGATGGGGATGATCATTCCTTCCACGAAGGAGGGTGGAGGAAGCACGTTGGGAGACATCAATTCGCAGTACATGGCAGTCCATCGTGGAGTCATGAGATCTTTAAATGTACGATAAAACTCGAACGGAAACCCGTCTGGCCCCGACGATTTGTGTGACGCTCCCTTATCAAGCGCTTCCATTACGTCGTCAACCGTGACTTCCCCCGTTAACTCCCGGTTGGCCGTCTCGTCGAGACACGCGGAGAGCGTTCGTCGGACCGCATGAAAGGCTGCCTGGTCGTGTTCCGCTTCTTCATAGAGATGACCGTAGTGTTCCACAAAGGGTTGGCAATGTCTTTTTGCGTTGTCATACGGCGACCATCTGTCAGTACGACCGTCTGTATTAAGGTTCTGCGGTTACGTTGTTTTTCTCTGATAACTTGATACATCGACGGAGATTCTCCACGGACTCGTTCAAAGGCCCTTGCACGGATTGCGACACCCCCAGACGGAGGCGCGGTATGGAAATTATTTGGGCCTGTGCTCGTTTTATACCGGCACGACGCTCCTGTGAAGGTGCTTGTACAGAAAGTACGCGGAGCATCGTGAAATAAAATTCCGTCGTGTGTCGCCTCCACATCATCTGCTCTCTTCCGTATGCAATTAACGCTCGGCGCAATGCAGGCTTAACGCATTCCAGCCACCACTGCAACGTAGTCGGATATGTCGGGAGGAGTCGTTCACACATGTGCCAAGTGTTTCCGATTAAGCGTCTGCGCTCAGGTTCCCTGAGGTGTGCTGTATTCAGTTTCCAAACACTGCGACTCCTCCACACTTGTTGGCGACTCAGAGAGACCATGCATATATATGCTATGTGATTTGAAAAGGCGACAGGCCACAATTCCGCATCGAGGATCGCAGGTTCGAGACGACGTGTTACGTAAATGCGATCGAGACGACTTGCAGAGTGACTCGTGACGTAGGTGTATCCACGTCTGTCGCCACGTATCGTCTCCCATGTATCAGTGAGATTCATGTCCTGTATGAGTTGCCGCAGCTCCGGGCACGAAGTATAACGTGGGTGTTGATCTCTTGGTGCGAGCACGTAGTTTGGGTCGCCTCCAAATAAGACATGTTCATACCGACCTAAGAATAATGTTGCAATCTCCTCTGCGTAAAGTCTGGATCGATCGCGCCGTTTGTCGGACCACGACGGTGCGTAAATGTTAACGACGCGTACTGCCAGCACTGTGAGCGCCAGTCCTCGGCTACTATGCGGCTACGTAGAAGTATCGCTGTTCCGCTGCCGCCGTCGGTAGTAGGTGTAATGTATGTATCGTACTCATAGAGGTTGGGGAAGCTCTCAACACATACTTCGTGCAGAAGAACGATGTCGACGTCTGACGCATGCAACATGTTTCGTAATAATTGCAATTTGACAGGCGTTCTGATCGTATTGATATTAATAGACGCTGTTCGATACGCCTGCCGCTGTTCCTCAGTGCGTAAAGCGCACATGATCGCTTATGTTAATTTGTGTGCTGTTGCTCGGCCACATGCTGTCTGAGCGGCAGTCTGCATCCTCTGCGTGGTTAACATCCGGTGGTCGCAGCACTGGCCATTGCGGGTGCGTCGCCGGTCTGTCGGTCAGTAGCGGATTCGTCGGCCCAGTTACTGTGCTGGAGGTCCAGCTCCCGTCGTGACTCTCCGGCCTGGCTGACCGAAGGCGGTATCGTTGCTGCGGTGGGTGGAGCGACTCCTTCCGTCGGCTTTCCGGCCGGTGTGTCTGTATTCAACCACTGTCTAGCATGGTTCGCGTCGTACTGCTGTGTGGGAGGCAGAACCTCCCGTTGCGCATCCGGCTCCACTGTATCGACTTTACATCCAAGTTCGTCTGGCGTGGACTGTAGTAACAAGGTATCCGACGGCGCTAGCCGTCGTTTCTTGTGGCGCTTCGGCGATCGTTGTTTGCGCGTGTGCGCCTCCGTATTCGAGTGCGGAAGTGACTCCTGGTGCTCAGGGACGAAAGCAGCTGTCGGCACAACAGCAGGATCAATTTCATACCTCCTACCGATTCTTTACGCTCGGTTAAGGGCGTCGTCGGCGCCGGAGCGGCGGAAGTGTGCGTCGTTTCGTCACTGGAGGCGGTCTGTGCTGCAGTCGGTTGCCGTAAACTCTCAGGATTCTGTAGCTGGTCGTCCTTCGGGATGGGATCCGTTCGAAACGCGTTCGCATACGTTAGTGTCAGCGGCGTCAACGTAGACGGAGGCACGGGTTCGCCGTTTGGAACTTGTAATATCCTCCACTGCATACGTTCGGAACGGACGTGGCCCTCTTTCCCGCAGCCTGAGCATGTTTTGGGTTGTCCATAGTAGATGACTATAGCTCTACATCCGTCGATGAACAAGTACGAGGGTACAGTTCTATTCTGATTTGACGCACCCCATTGAGAACGGGGTAAGTGGTGAAGTTGGACCATTTTTCCTCAACGTGGCTAAGCGCTCTTCCATGTGGGCGTAAGGCATCAATGACCAAGTCAGACGGAACCTCGAAGGCAAGTTTGAAAATACGTATGTTTCGCAAGCCCAGTCCTGCGTGATCAATAGTGACTTCTCCAACATGTCCATCAGAGTGACGAAATTTGAGTTCATGTTTAGTATCTTCGATGATTCTGTCACATACTGCATCGTTAATCAGTTTGACGTAAACGACACTGCTCACTATGGAGAGGTGTATTCCGATAAGTTGTAGTCAAGTTTAACTTTGTCTCGTAGGAACCTTTCGATTTCGTACGCGTTCGGTCTCGCTCGCATATTCATTCGAAAAACTAATCTTGAGAGTCGACTTTCGGTATGCATGTGCCATTCTATATCGAGTCGTCTGAGCGCGCGAGTACGCCGGAGGTAAACCACTGCGCGAGCGCGAACTTTCCCGGCAGGGACGTAAACAGACGTCCGTGACGTAGCACCGCCACTCAGCTACCGGGAGCGGACACTACAGCGAAAATCATAGAATGTAAACGAATCCCATACCACCGCCTCGGAAAACATACCTTCCAAAACGGTGTCCGAGGGTATGTGGACGTCAAATGGTGCTCCACAGCAGATGTTCAGGGGGGGCCAACCAAGTGTTAGGCAAGGTGGGGTACCTGTGTGCTGCCTATCGCAGATCCTTTCGCAGGCTTGAGGAAAGAGATAGAGAAAGGGAAAGACTTTTAGATCACAAAGAAAAGAGCGAATTTTAGAAGAGAAAGAGCGAGAAAAGGAGAAAAAATTACCTCAAATGCAGCGAGGCCAAACGTTAGCTCAAATGCTCAATGAGCGAGAGTAACGTATAGATCACAACTAAGTGGTATACAAAATTAACTTGTCGAGATGCGGTATGTGTGTAAGGAGATACCCGATCTTGTACAAAGTCTGTATAGTGAGAGGCATAAATTGCCAATATCTCATATTAGTCTCAAAGACTGTGTTCAGAACTTAACTAATCTTGTAGACAATGTGGATCTTGAGGCGCGTCAAAACATTGATGAACATTTAGAAGGTCAGGCACACAAAGTTGAGAGGGAACTTGACGAATGGCTAGAACTTAAAAGTCGCGAAATCTCATCAAAGGTAGAGAGCGATGTAATGTCAGCTGTTGAACAAGCGATACCGGTTATGAGCGTAAACACTGACGCCAACGCTGCCGCAGTACAAGACGAACTAACGCAGGTAAAGTAACGTGTGCCGGCAGAGTTGCCAGTTTAGCAACGAGATGTCGCACAAAGGCTATCTGAGCTAGACAACCAGGTAAACATTGTGGGACTGACAGTCAGATTCCGCCTACAGATCCTTACGACAACATAAACAGTCCGCAAAGCGCTTACGCGCAGACTCAACCAGCTGTCAATAACAAATATGAACAACATGCAGTACCATGTAGTTCACAACACGAATTAAGAAACGAAACACACGTAGTAATCCACTGTACCGGAACGAGGATAATATGATCGAATATTTCAGTGTTTCAATAGTGAGAAGCGTAATGTCCACCCAGTGGTTTTTGTCAAGAGCTTTCGTCATGTTTTTCCCAGGGGTTGGACAGAAAGGCAAAGCATACAGTTCGTAGTCTCTTTTATACAAGGTGACGCGGTACTGTGGGCAAGAGATGTATCTGAAAAATGTCACACTATGCATCAATTCGAGTGTACATTTTTGCAAAAAATTTGGTCAGACAGTGTACAAGAAAGACTGTGTAAAGAACTATACAGCCCTGAAATGTACAATCCTAAATTAGGAACTTTGCGCAAGTACTTAGAAAAATACATAAAAAAGACTAGCTATTGGGACGAACCCATGTCTGATCACTATGTGATCCGACTGATGAAGATGGAATTACTAACTGGTATTAAGAAATATTTTATCAGCGTGCCCGAGCACGACGTTGAACAATTCATGGACATAGTTGACTCCGTGGATCTGTTATTCGAGGATATGAAAAGTGAAACTAAGCGGAATTATGCAGGTTGTAACCATCAAAAGCTGATAACAACTGCAATAATAATAACCCAATACCAAACGGTAATGGGAACAGTCTAGTGTATAGACAACCGAATCGGGGGCCAAACAATAGTAAGGGTTAAACTGATCAAAACAGAAAAAGGCGTCATGACGGGCGCATGAGTAATGGTTACAATGGTAACGGTAATCCGCAATGGCGGAATAGCGGGAACCAGTGGCGCGGATACAACGAACCACCAGCACGGTGGCAACAATATGCAGCGCCACAGTGGAATTCAAATGCAGGTCCACAACAAATCATGGCTGGAGGCTATAACCGCTCGCCACATAATCAGAACAATGAGATATGTCAAACTGCACCATCGGGGATGCAGAACAGCCAACCCAACCATAGTAGCAACAACCAAAATCATAGTGTGAGGATAGTGGAGGTGGCTGATGTCAACCCAATGTCTGTCACCCGCCATACTAAAGGCAGCCGCAATCCGCTCTCCGTTGTTGGCTGTGAGATGGTGTAGTGAGGCACATTCTATAATGACAATAACAATCTCTGTATGCTGAGGTATAATGACGGGGTGAAAATAGAGGAGGAATTAGTAAATGTACCGCAAAAATGTAAACAAACAGATAAAAATGTTGTGCAAGCGGTATTACAAACCGAAATATACGGTGCATAGATTCAAATAGTAGTAGACACAGGTGCGTCAACTAACGTCCTGAGTTTAGAAGTACATAAATCAAAACAATCACATATCTGTATCGCCCATACGAAATTGCAATTGGTGCAAAATCATAAGGCACCAGGTGCAAAATGAATTTGTTATAGGAAACGAAGCAATAAGAAGTTCGTTCCTCGTTGTTATAGCATTGATGGTCGCTTTCGTTCTGGGAATATAATTTTTAAGCCAGGGGGACGTAAAAATCGACCTGTTGTGCGGTGAATTGAGTATTAGGAACAAGGGTAAACGTGTGACATTGCTAATGTTACGAACACGAGAAATGCACGGGAAATATTGCCGCAGATTTCAGGTTATGAACTTGTACTCAGGCGTATGAGGAAGAAAAGAATATTATAATGAATCTATTACCGAATACAGTGACGAGAAAAGAAATCTGATAAACATGAAGGTTGGCGATAGTCAGATTGCTAATAATGGTAACTGCTTGTAACAGGTGAATAAAAGGAGTCCGATCGGTCCGTCGTTCCATTTCGTCACATATCGGATTTGTCTAGAACATTTCCAGTTAACTTCTTTGTTTTTTTTTTTTTTTTTCATTTCTGCGAACGCCAGCGTTGCACTTTGCGTTGGTAGCGCCGAACGGCAATTACGTCGGCATATCCCCTCACAAGTCTCCGCCCCATAGCGAAGACCAGTCCTGTCATTTAGATTTTTGTTAATCAGTTTCATCAGCTGTTTTCGAAGAAATAGCACACTAGTTGCTTAAAAAATCGTTTTCTAACGAAACTGGTGTGCTATTTTTTCACAGCAGATATCTCGCTATTCCATTCAGACCGCCCCCTCTCCCTCCCTCCACCCCCCCCCCCCCCGAGCGCAATCGGACTTCTTCTTTGTGCCACCTACACTTGTTTCACACGGTCAGAGAAAGACTCGATGTGGTGAAAGCTCAAAATGTAGTAAGAGTCCTGCACACAGTCAAAGTAAAATTATGTTCTGCAACCATTTCAAATATTTACCGAAACTTCCGAAAAAAATATAATCTAAAGTAAAAATACCGGCACCTGATATTGCCATTTCGATATCGCTATACCGGTGAAAAAATAATCGCTGATATTATCGTTATTTTTTTGGAAAAAAGCTCAGGCACGTGTACTGAAAGAAAACCCACTGGCAACATTTCTCCGTGTGGTGTTCACTATTAAATAAATCTCTGTGGCGTCCATCCACTTCAAATATTGTTTCTTCATTCTATTCTTTTTTCATTCTAGTCCCAAAGATGAAAAGTTTTAAAAGAAAATACCGAAAACTAGATGGTCTGTGCGGGTAGCCGGCCGGGGTGGCCGAGCGGTTTCAGGCCCTACAGTGTGGAACCGCACGACCGCTACGGTCGCAGGTTGGAATCCTGCCTCGGGCATGGATGTGTGTGATGTCCTTAGCTTAGTTAGGTTTAAGTAGTTCTAAGTTCTAGGGGACTGATGACCACAGATGTTAAGTCCCATAGTGCTCAGTGCCATTTGAACCATTTTTTTGTGCAGGTAGGTGCCATGCGTCCATTTGCTGGGCATTTGCCGGGATTGCAAAGGGCGGTTGAACTCGCTAATAAGTTCGACTGCAGGAGCAACATATTGAGCTAAAGAGCATTCAGAAGTGTTTGAAATAATTTCAGTGTGTCTTGGTGTCTTCAGTGTCATACAAAGTATTATCTGCAAAATCCAGAGATACCACAACAGATGATTGAAGTAGCATTAATAAGAAGAATTGAATCAACTGAGTATTGTTGGGATACTATTTATGCAGGAAGCCGGGAAGTGACAGAAATTATTGGAATACCACCTGGACTGAATGTAATGATTCATGACGGAAAGGCAGAAGAAAGTGCTCTGTAGATGAAGCACCAGACGAAGATTTAAACCAGATTCCGAAGGACTGTTTTAAACCATATGTTATCGATGTTATTACACAGCTGTAAAAAACTTAACTGTGAGGTGTGCTGCCATAGACAACACGGACGCATTCCGTTTCTTGTGTAAATACGTAAGTGAACACAATTCTCCTGTAGCAGAACGTGTACAAAACGTCGAATCTTTCCACAGTGTAGATGTTAATAAGCAGTCTCTGAGAGAAGAAATTTTGCTGTTAAAAAGATTCATGAAGCTAATCTTGGATGTGAGCCACTTCTTCTGCGCCTTCTCAATGCTCTTCATTTGCGGAATTTTAATGACGTACTTCAAAATACAATGACGGCCTTAGAGATTGTTCTGCACTTTGCCTGTTACCGTTGAGGAAGCAGAATGGTCAATGAGTGTTCTTGCAAGAGTTGCAAACTGTTACACAACGACAATGTGGTAAGAGGGGCTTGTTGGATTAGCTACGATCGCAATAGGGTCAGAGTTCGCCTACTCATTACATTACATTGGGATCATAAGAGATTAAGAACGAGAGAGAAATTACAGTTTGGTAAAGTAGCGAATTCATGCGAAATATGAAAATTAAAGTTGCTAAAAAAAAGCTGTTGATTGACCTTTTTACATTAACACTTTCTGACATCCGAGTTAACAAATTTTAAAATAAAATATTTGAATCATGGACCTAAAAATATTTTCCTGGGGCCACAGAAAGTCTAGTGCCAACCCTGGCTGTTGGTACCTGTACCAATATGGAATAGCTGCTCTTTTAGACGAATTATTCCGACTTAAGATCTGTTTAAAGTCAGAGAAACTGTGCAATCAGAAATAAGGGAATTAAGTAACATTATTGTAATTCACTTGTTTGACATATGCTGTTTATTATGCTTATTTACACGAGTTACGAGCCAATGTTCATGTAATTTTATTAGCTGTACTTCATGACTTGCATTACTATCTCAACTTTGTCATTCTGACTGGAATGTAGAGATTCGTGTGCGTCATTGTGAAATTTGTTTTTCTTTCTTGTGTTGAAATTTGACCCACAGCGTTCTGTCTCAAATGGAAGTAGAATTACTTTTGTTGTTGCAATCTCTTACGTCAGGTACAGACAACAATACTATAAGGACAGGATTTTCTTTACATTGTGTGTGTGGTATCGTTAATTTCCAACTATTTTACTGCGTCTGATGACTGCTTTTCATTATAATCAAAACGGATCTTCTGTGTAGTCACAGCCGGCCGCTGTGGCCGAGCGGTTCTAGGCACTTCAGTCTGGAACCGCATGACTACTACGGTCGCAGGTTCGAATCCTGCCTCGGGCATGGATGTGTGTGTTGTGCTTAGGTTAGGATAGGTTTAAGTAGTTCTAAGTTCTAGGGGACTGATGACCTCAGATGTTAAGTCCCATAGTGCTCAAAGCCATTTGATTTTTTTATGTCGTCATAAACCAAATGGTCTACAATGAACCATCCCTGAATTTGACAGCTAAGTTCCCCAAATAAATGCCAGGTTTATATTACATTAGCGCTGTATGAGGACTTCGAAGATACGCTGTAGGCACTATTTGGTTCTGAGCTGTAATTCAGTATTTAACCACTGGGACTGCTGACTGAATTGTCGTCTTACTTATTTTTGCAAACTGCAAAGTTTTTTCCGTGTGCATAGTCATTTCAACGAATATTACCAGCGCCATTGGTTTTAGTTCTTTGGTAGTGTCATAGGCGTAACTTCCCTATGTCGGTCGCAGAGCTAGTGAGGGATGTAGTCCCGCAGACCGTAGGCCGCCGGGGCAGTGAGGAAGCTGCCGACAGCGGTGCCTGGCTGAAGGAAGTGCACTGCAGACGGATGGGAGGGGAAACGGGAAGAATGTTGGCAAATTTACTCTGTTATTCTGTAACATCAGAGTAAAGGTCCGCATCGCCCGGTAGGTGGTGGCGCGTTTTGAAGAGCAGATTCTGTGTGGGAATTACAAGATATGAGGTTGTGCTTTCACTGCGTTCAGTTAAATGTGGACAGTCTGTGTAGTTCCAGACGATAAGTTCGTTATGTGGTGAGAATATTCTACTAATAAGACACTATAATTAAACACAGGAAGTACAGTACTGTTTGCAGTGCTCATGGTACGCTGCAAGCTAAAATAGTGTGATGTGGCACCTCGTAGGCTGATGTGAAACACTTTTTACTGATCAGATATTATAGAGTAGTTGTGTGTATTTGCAATCAAATGAGGGATTTTGTAGTCCTTCTTCACTTCCTCAGAGTATAGTTTGCAAGTGTTCTCGAGATATATTTCTTGAGAAAAAGTTTGTCTGTAGTTACCTGAATTACTTTTCTCTTATCTAGTGTTGTCTCAGTTTTGCCGCAGTGTTGAGTAGAATATTTGTGTACAGTATGCTGATTGAGGAGGGGTAAAACTAGCGACTGACTGTAGGATTGAATTTTTGCATTCTTTGTTTACAAAACATGAAAATCGGATGTGGGGGAGCTATGTCAGTTAGTTCCTTTTTTTTTTTTTTTTTTTTTTTGCAGACGAATTTGCTGGACTGGCTGCCTCATCATGACAGCATCTCCATGAGCCTCCTGTTGTTGAAGTCCCTGGCGAGGTCCAGCGCTGTGCGCCCGTCATTGGTTGTGGCCCCCCTGTCGGCCCCCGCCTGGAGCAGCGCAGCCGCCACTTCCGCGTGGGCACTGCATGCCGCAAAATGCAGCGGCGTCCACCCACCGCTGCTCCTGGCGTTGGGGTCGACGGACGCAGCCAGGAGCAGAGAGGGCAGGAGCAGAGCCAGAGGGCAGCCCAGTGCAGGGGCGTCCGCTGCCCGCTGTCCCTGGCCGCCACGTCCGCTCCCGCGGCGAGCAGCACCCTCAGCTCCCCCACTGCCCCGCGCTTAACTGCGTCTATCAGCCGCCTGTCTCTCTCCTCTGCAGAGAGGCTCCTGCACAGAACACAGAAACTCTCACCTTCTGCTGCAAACACACGACACTCTCCTCTCACACACAATGAGGAAAAGTGCCACACAAGGAAACATAACTTTTCTGAATACAAATCTGTCCTGAAACCAGCCTGCTATATTCCCCATCCTGCAACACAAAAAAGTGTGCAACTCTGCGTGCATGAAGCTACAGCAGATCTATTCTATCCCCCTTACAAAAAATCGTCATTCATCGTCCATTAAAAATGTCATTATACAATTTCTGTAGAAATTATGTTGTCACATTTTGTCACACTGATTCCTGGAAGTCACGTCCTTTGATCTCAGGATGCTATAGCTAAGCAATTGCTCACCTCCACTACAGCACAAGCTTCTTGCAATTAATACTAGTTCTGTTCCAGAGGCCACATACAAGAAAAATCCCGTCTCCAGGTTTTCAAACAGGCACTATCAGCAGATTTGTTGACACAGCCTCACCAAATACTGAAAGCTTGTGACACACAGACAACGATTTGTTCAAAACTTTTCAGACATAACAAAGGCCGAATTGGCAACTCCTCTCCCATAAAAAAGTGTGTGTGTGTGTGTATGTGTGTGTCAGATTTTCTGTGCCTTATGGCATATGCACATGTGTTACCATGTTCTGTCACATTCGAAGCTATCCGAACGACCCGAATAGTGTATTGTAAGTAATCTACATAACGCGACCTCTGGTCTGTTTTCGGTACAGTCGTTTCACTATACAAAATGGTTACTGGAAAAGGCCACAACAGGCAACTGCTCTGTGTGACTAACAGTCTAGATGCAAATTAATACTACGATAATACAGATACCAGAAAACACTTTCTACAGGTTACACAGCCATTACGTTCCAAACCCAAAATGGAATGATCTTATGGCATTGTTGGACTCGAGGCCCCATCAGGTGAAGTTCTGCCGCCGATTGCAAGTCTTACTTCAGTCGGCGCCACATGGGCGGCTTGTGTGCCAGTTATGAGGAAGATAAGGACAAAGCAACACCCAGTCCACGAGCAGACAAGATCTCCAACCCAGCCGGGAATTGAACCCGGGATCGCTAGCATGGGAGGCGAGCACGGTACCACTTAAAGAAAAAATCTCATTTTGTTCGTAACTGGCAGTTGTATTTTTTCAGGGCAGACGTCCTATGACACTTGTTGAGGTTCTTCATTGATACATTAACCCATTAATTTTTTTTTATTACAGAGGGCAACTATCCGTCTTTTTTTGTTTATTACCAGGGCAGCTAACCCTTTTTTTATCATTATTATTATTACCGAACAAGCTGAGATACCGTGCCAGCATACCACCCAGCTAAGCAGGCGATTTATTACGGTAACCGACGTTACAAAAAGTAACTTTCACCTTGAAACTATAAGACAAAATTTTTTTACTGCACTGGGCTCTCTGAAAACAATTCATCAAATATTATACCTGTTAACCTTAAACACGAAGTATCTCAAATACGGTTTCTGTCACAAGTAACAAAGAGTGCACATGTTTGAACTTGAAATGACATGTCAGTTTTTGTGTTGACCGGAGATTCGAACTCAGCACACACTCGGATGGTTACCGAAGCACAATTAAACGTCAGAAATCGTCATTTTTAACCAGTAGCGAGATGACAAACTGAAATGACGAGACGAAAGTGTTTTGTCTTACTGGAAGTCGAACCCTGCTCCTATTGTCGTTGACTTGTAGACACGAATAGACGTTATGTATTGCTTTATTTCAACAACAGCAAAATGTGCACATGTCTGAATTGTAAATAACCCGATCGAAATTACTGTGCTGACTAGGAATCGAACCGTACACACATCGTTGTTGACTACAAAGAGACGGTGACTATCGAATTATTTTTCACCAGTAGCTAGAAGTTGCATGTTTCAATCTGACACTATACGACGTAAAGTTCTGTGTCTTATCTGGAAGTCGAAACCAGTACCCATCGTTATTGTTGACAAAGCCCGGAGAGGCGTAAAAATCATAAAAATTTGTCACACGTAGTTTAATGTGCGCGTGTTACAACTTGAAATGACAGACCAAGATTCGAACTCAGACATATCTCTTTTGTGAAGATTTTTATGGCAATGTATTCATGGGGAAACAATGAAACGGTAGAAACCTATCTCATCAATGGGATAAAAGGTGACTAAAAGCGAGATTTGAGTTCCAATCACAGTCCAGCATCAATATTTCCCACATCTCAAGCTCAGTTACAATAAGAATGAAGTGCCCTGTGACCTTGCACGGCCATTGGTTCACTGATTTAAAAAAAGTCGCGTAAGAATGGTCGCTAGTAACTGATTTTCAACCTGGCATGATTTCAACCTATGTCAGGGCCCAACCTATACCGCCTCTCCTCTACATTATTAGAAGTGGAGAAATGCTGTTTGTGCCTGTTAAAAACGATTGCCTGATGTGAGAAACGAAACCAGACGTTCAGCATAGGTAGCTAGAATCATTTCACCGTTTCCAGAATGAGATTTTCACTCTGCAGCTGAGTGTGTGCTGATATGAAACTTCCTGGCAGATTAAAACTGTGTGCCGGACCGAGACTCGAACTCGGGACCTTTGCCTTTCGTGGGCAAGTGCTCTACCAACTGAGCTACCCAAGCACGATTCACGCCCCGTCCTCACAGCTTTACTTCTGCCAGTATCTCGTTTCCTACCTTCCAAACTTTACAGAAGCTCTCCTGTGAACCCTGCAGGGGACGGGGTGTGAGTTGTGCTTGGGTCGCTCAATTGGTAGAGCACCTGCATGCGAAAGGCAAAGGTCCCGAGTTCCAGTCTCGGTCCGGCACACAGTTTCAATCTGCCAGGAAGTTGCAGATCAGCGCGCACTCCGCTGCAGAGTGAAAATCTCGTTCTGGAAACATCCCCCAGGCTGTGGCTCAGCCATGTCTCCGTAATATTCTTTGTTTTAGGAGTGCTAATTCTGCAGGGTTCATAGGAGAGCTTCTGCAAAGTTTGGAAGGTAGGAGACGAGATACTGGCAGAAGTAAAGCTGTGAGGACGGGGCGTGAGTCGTGCTTGGGTAGTTCATTTGGTAGAGCACTTGCCCTCGAAAGGCAAAGGTCCCGAGTTCGAGTCTCGGTCCGGCACATAGTTTTAATCTGCCAGGACGTTCCGTTTCAACGTTGTTTTCCTTAACTAATAACTCTTACTACCAATTAAAATTAATGGAAGTGACGGGATTCGAACCCGCTACATGCAGACTAGATACTGCGGCCTTAAACACTTTTTTCGTTTTATTTTTTAACCACTACACCATCCTTTTTTCTACACAATATCCTCTGAGCCAAAGTTCTTTTTTTTCTTTTCTTTTTAGGGCGTCAGTTCCAGACAGATGGCGACGAAGAGGGCTGGGGTCAAGAATTCAGAGGCCTGTCCACCAGGAGCCCCCTACACCTATCTGCTCTTTTTGCAATCTATTGCCTTTCTTTTTGCGGGAAACGCTGATCAGCCCCAGGCAGGCGGGGCAAGGAGGCCAGCGGTCGAGGATTCTGGGCCTGATCACGATGCATTCGCCATACCTGTCATCGAGTCGCTCTGTTATTTTCGCGTATGATCTTTTTTAATTCTTCATTCCGAAGACCATGTACGCACAGAAACTACCTCAGTTGAGCGACGACTTCCAAGTTCGTGTACACGATCATGTGTTTTCTGACCTATTTCGCAATGTCTTGAAAGTCACCCAGTGCATCAGTTTCCCGAGGTTTGTTTGACAAGTTGGTCTTCTCTTAACTCCTATACCAGTTTCCTTGGCGCTTCAGCGTATTATGTCTCTACATTCACAAACAGTTTGGATAACTGATCTGTCTTTACCAGCACTAGTCTGATGTGGCCCAGTTACCTCATTTGTTATATTTAGCCTGTGGGCAAGAATGCTCGCCATAATTTTGTAATCACTATTCAGGAGAGTAATGAATCTTAAGTATTTTATGGACACGCTGTGTGGGTGTTTCTGAACTAGCACCACGATTGCTTCCAAAAATTCCTTTGAGACTTCCTTGTCGGTATTCATTAGTTCATAGCGTACTAGCAGCGGTTTAGATTTCATCTGCGCCGGGAAAACGTGGTAAAACTCTGCCTGGACGCCGTCAGGACCTGGCACTTTGATTTTTGGAACTCGACGCAATTGTCATTCCCAGACGCCGAGATGCTGCAGTGCTAAATCCGCCTTTAAGGTTTTGTAACAGGTCTTTTTGGCCTTCGAAATTAACAGCTCTGCTCGACATTAAGGCAGCAAGATAGCCACTGATTTCCTTTTTAATGCCGTTCTCTGATTTGAAAATAGTCCTGTCAGTTCTTTTAAGATCTGTGATAATGTTTCTGCCTCCTCTCTTCTGTCCGCGTATGACACGAAATATTGAAGTTTGTTCAGCGAAAACGGCACCCTGCGTTCTGGCACGTATTTACAATCCTAACTCTTTTCACCTCAGAGTAAAAACCTTGGATTTGATTCGTTTGATCGTAACGTAATTTCCAAAGCCAGAGGTGTCCAGTTTGTGCAGGTCTCAGCTGTTTTCCTGCACCCGAAACTGTTTCCCCGCTAACAATCGTTCATCATTTTCCTTAGTCGCGCTGTTGCGCATTTTAGCCACCATGTCAGGGAAGAATTGTAGGATGTGAACTTAATTCAGCATTCCTGTCAAGTTTTTCCGAAATGATCGCGGCATTCGGCAAATGGCAGCTGAGCAGCGTTTAGCTTCCGTTGCAACTTCTGACGCTGTGGGAACCCTGTCTGTCCACGCTACAAGTGCACACAAGTGCAACGCGCTCGGTACGGTTGGTGGGCCACACTTCTATGTGCGGCACATTAGTCTCTAAGTCGTTAGACACATATAGCCTATCCAAACGACTTGCCGAGCGATTGGCATTTGGCGTAGAGCCAGTCGTGTCACGGTTTTTGCGCTCCCGTGTGTCAGTTAAAGTGAACTCTTTAATTATGTATTCTAATTCAGAAAACGAATTAAAATTATGGAATTGACCTGTGGGACGTAGGACACATTTGAAATCTCCAGCTAAAATAATTTTATCATAATGAACTGCGAAAACGGGGACAATTTTGTATAAAAAAAAATGTCTGTTCGGTTTCATCGGTTGCCACTACCAGACGGAGCGTATATATTATTTATCAGGATTTTATAAACAGTACAAGCGATACCTCTGTTATGTGTGAGTCGTCGAACATGATTGACTATTACACCCTCTTTCCAGCTGCAGCATTAATTACGGCGGTATAACCCGTGTTCGATTCCCGGCGGGGTCAGGGATTTTCTCTGCCTCGTGAAGACTGGGTGCTGTGTGCTGTCCTTAGGTTAGTTAGGTTTAAGTAGTTCTGAGTTCTAGGGGACTGATGTCCATGGATGTTAAGTCTGATGTGTTGGCAGAAGAGCCAGCACCGTGTTGCTAGAGGAGGCCGAAATGCACGCGTTTAAGCTCACGCAGACTGGCGTGAGGTCTGGAACAAGGTAAAGTAATTATCCTGTCAAGAAAAGATCGTAGTTGCTTGAATACTTAACTTTAATCCACAATTGGAGAACATCGCTCTTGTTGATACATGAATTACAATCTCAATATAAACTGGTAATGGCGCCTTGCTAGGTCGTAGCAAATGACGTAGCTGAAGGCTATGATAACTATCGTCTCGGCAAATGAGAGCGTATTTTTCAGAGTAGCATAGCTAGCAAAGTCGTCTGTACAACTGGGTCGAGTGCTAGGAAGTCTCTCTAGACCTGCCGTGTGGCGGTCTGCAATCACTGACAGTGGCGACACGCGGGTCCGACGTATACTAACGGACCGCGGCCGATTTAAAGGCTACCACCTAGCAAGTGTGGTGTCTGGCGGTGACACCACAAAGTCCTATAGTGCTCAGAGCCATTTGAACCATTTTGAGCCGGTATAACCCAAGATATCGTGTAGTGCAGTGTCCGTTACTCCTTGCAGTAGAATAATATCAATGTCCACCGCATACAGAAACTATTTCAAGCTCCTTAATTTTAGAGAGCTGCGTATACTGTTGATGTTCAGAGTTTCAGTCCTGTAGGCTTGAGACGGGTTCATAATGTACTGCGTTTCATAAATTCAACTCTTTCATCACAAGCAGCCAGCGTAAGCATATAATATACTGTTGATGATTAGTTTCTATATTACATTTTTTTTTACATACACGAGAGAGGCTATAAAAATAAGTTCTGCTCTAATACAAATTAATTACAGTTTATCAGGATACCCTTATGAATAAAGTCTACTTTAATAAAACAAATGGTATCTGTAACATGAGCCTACACAAAACAACATTATTTAGGATTATATTATGCACTTTTGACCCCCATATGGTCTGTGTCTAGGTGAAGTCCTGTGTCCTACCCATGAAGTATTTCGAAATTACCAAAGAACTTTATAAGCCTTTCAGTGTGAGCAAACGGAAAAAGAAATGCAGTTGACAAATTGTTCAATGCCACACTTCATCAACTGAATTTTCTGTTTACAAAATTGAGATGTGTGTCGGTATAAGTAGGAAAGTATAATTTTTAACAAGGGTACAGAATCACAATTTGACAATTTTTCACCTTTAGATCAACAAGGTACTAAACTGAAATTGTGATGAGACTTAAGATTGCGACGGTTGGACTTGCTTAGTGCTTTTCGATCTGAAAGCCTATAACTCTGTAAGAGAAGATGTAAAAAGCAGACAAAATGACAAGGCTTCTAGCGTGATTAGAACGTATGGCTAATGCATCGTTCCCGGCACAAACTAGCCACGTTACCACTCAACTGCCGGTCGGAGTGGCCGTGCGGTTCTAGGTGCTACAGTCTGGAGCCGAGCGACCGCTACGGTCGCAGGTTCGAATCCTGCCTCGGGCATGGTTTTGTGTGATGTCCTTAGGTTAGTTAGGTTTAATTAGTTCTAGGTTCTTGGCGACTGATGACCTTAGAAGTTAAGTCGCATAGTGCTCAGAGCCATTTGAACCATTTACCACTCAACTAACGAGCCGCTACCACTACAGGCGCGCGCTTCTTCGTTAACAGAGAGACTAAGTAACATTAACTTCGAGACTAACTGTATGTTCTATGTGAAGAGAGCATAAGCGCCGCGCCTGATTTGTCGCGGCACAGTTGAAGAGTAGCTTCAAGATTAGCGAGTTGTACAGCAGCATCGGCACTAGTTACTTGGCTTCTACAATCTATGTAATACGGACTTGGAAATTCTTTATACTGAAGAACATCGGTTGCTTTCCATGTCGCCCTTTCCTTGCAGCACATTAGTGTAATTCACAAAGTTAAGTATTGCAATCGTATTCTTTTGTCATAAAACTCATTAATACGATTTATTTGAGTGCTGTCTAGGGATCCGAGAAAGCAGGTTCCCCTGAAACGCCATATTCAAGATTAGGCAGGACTTAACAAAATGTATTTTGCAATATTTCCAATTCTCCATTTTGATCAGCGACAGGGAAAATACATCTGCTCAGCTGAAGTGCTGAGTTTTGTAGCACTCGGCAATCTCGTATTGTGAAGATGTGGAAAAGCTGTTTCCTACAGCACTGACTGGCACCCAAGATATTTGTAGCAAAATCCAAAGTTTCATTCCCATTTCTGTAGCTATGATTGGGATCGCAAGCGTAGTTACGAACTCAACGACTGTGAATCGGTCATCATAAATAAGGAGCGGAGGGAATTATTTGGATAGTCCTATTCTTCAGTTGCTGTTGTATCTATTTCTATTTTTAATTTATCTTTTTTTGTCTCTTGTGCACTACAGACATGCAGCTCATTCACCAGGAGTGATTCGCTTTTTTAGCACCACCTGACACTATTAACATTATGACTTAGAAACACTATTTTTAATATTATTCAATTAATGCACTTTTCCTTGTAGATACAGAAATTGCCTCTTACACATGATAAGCTAAAATCAGCTTAATACCGATTCGAAAAGACATCCACAACTGAACATCCACAAAGATGTTTCATAAACCGCGAATAACACAGTTTCATATTGAAAAGGAAACACTACAAAGAAATCTTATCAATCATCAATGATATATGGGAAACCGTATCGCTGACGATAATGTAATCCTTATGTTTAGCTTTCGTGTCCAATCAACCAGTGAATAGAACGCAATGAAGTGTACGCTGTACCAAGACAAATGATTGCAACTTACCATGTTAATCTTACAACAAAAGTCTTCTACAATAAAACTAAGTTCCCATAATACAAACGCCCTTAAATCGTCATGAAATGGCCAGATATTGTGCGCTATTTGTACAAAAACAGGCTTCGACTATGTGGAGTCCACAGTCGCAATGAAGTTGTGTTCCAGGACGACAACGAAACTATGGGCAAGCAGCGGTGCGAGCAGACACACAAACATCAAGTTAACAAACTATTGAGTGCCCCAGTTAAGTCACTATTGTTGTCTCTGCAGAGAAAACTAAATATTATCCATGGAGAAGCAGAAAAAGCAGCATTAACACGTTTGCCAATCTGTAATTTTTTCACTTTTAGATCTGCAGTGTATTGAAACAAGGTAGGAAGAAAACTTAGGCGGGAGAAGTTTTCTAACATTTCTTTACTGCTTGTGGATCTTCCTGAGACTAACTTTGTCACAAAAGAAATAAAAGAATTGTTTCCAGCGATATTTCAGCCTTCATCCACCACAGTCTCCCCTTTGAAGGGTCAAAACTTAACTCTCTAGCAAGACAAGTGCCACTTGTAGCTCTCTCATTACCTCTGTGATGGCCAAGTTGGATAACTTTCAACGTAAAAGGTGAAGGTTGCTGTAATTTCAGATTGGAGCGAGCTTTCTGGTCTCGAAAACATAAATCTTCGGACGTATAGCGCCCCTTACGCATTAACCATTCAGAATATTTAATCCAAATGAGTGGAAAACATAAAGTGAATGTGTCAGGATGATTCTCTGCCACTCCAGAAACTAAGTCGAAGGTCACATTGTTGCCAAATGTATTATGGGAAGTTGTCACGTCTGTAGCTTGTGGCAGGAAAAATGTTTCCTTTCTTAGCTGTATCTTGAGCGTCTCTTACTTCCCATTCAGAGACACAGAACGGGAACGAATTTTATTTGCATTTCTGTTAACTAGAGTTTGACGCTAAATTGTAGATATCAGTAGTTTTTCGATTCACTGATGGCAGCCAAACACCATAAATTATGACTGATGGGAATTATTTGCGTGGTGCAACTCTTCCGAAGCTCTTGTATTTTTTACTGTCTTTGCTTTCAGGATACAATTCTAGAGCTGATGTTTGTTGTGTCATTACAAACCATACTTAATCTCTGATAGAGAAAAATTTGCTGACATATATGCATCGACAACCAAGACCCTACACACTATACAGTTGCCGCATTATGCTTGGTAAATGAATGTAGTAACTTCATAACTGTGATAACAGTAGAAGACAGTCAAGTAGTAAGGATCAGTGACATATCGATACTGTAAAAGTCATAATTAACGCCTCAAGCTGCTAATCCAATTCTTACTTGAACAATCATTTTTCCAATATTTATCACTGTCGGACAGAATCTTTTCTTTTCTCTTCTTTTCTTTTCCTTGGAAACATTTCAATAAACTTGGCTTACCACGCACAATGATCAATCAAGTGCATTTTCTGTGACCTGCTTTTTAATTAGCAGAGGGTTCTGTACGTCGCTCCCTGCGGAAGAGCTCTCCTGCATCATTCCACCACATGTTCTAGATGGCGGACTAGTTGCAAGTCTGCACCATGTATTCTGTTACATTCGTATGACTGATTCTGTGTCTCAGTGTTTTCGGCTTTTAAGAAGGGTCGCAGAGGTACAGTTGGCAAAGACGATTCCAGCCGGAGTACATCATGACCAGACAGACATCCCGAAATTAGATAATGGTTCAAAAATGGTTCAAATGGCTCTGAGCACTATGGGACTTAACATCTGAGGTCATCAGTCCTCTAGACTTAGAACCACTTAACCCTAACTTACCTAAGGACATCACATATCCATGCCCGAGGCAAGACTCGAACCTCCGACCGCTGCAGCAGTGTGGTTCCGGACAGAAGCGCCTAGAAACGCTCGGCCCCAGCAGCCGGCTAGATATTGATTTCTAAGGTGTGCCCAGCATCAGATGTAGAGTCATGTCACAATTTAGTTATGACGATGAGTGAAGTGACGCTTAAGAGAATTGTCATGAGGAATCAATATGTAAATAAATGGGATACTGCAGTAATGGGAAATAGAATGGGAATTTAAACTTCTATCAGGCTTTAGACAGCGCGATAATGAATGCCATAGTTGGAAGTTCAGACGAACAGTGACTGACGTCTCTGGAGGAGCCAATAACCAAAGTCTGGCAGACAAATGTACCTACAAGGAGGGAACTCTGAAGAAACCTTGTCAAACAGAGAAAATACTTAAACTGTTTGATGAAAAGAAAAGGCACAACAATATTCAGGGAATGACAGGAATACAGACAGCATTACGGGCCACTAAGGATGAAATCAATCGGAAGTTTAAGGAAAGTAAAAATAGAATGGCTGCAGGAAGAATAGGAAGAAATCGAAAAGGAAATGTCGTAGGAAGGATACATTCAGCACATAGAAAAGTCGGAACAACCTTCAGTGAAGTTAAATGCTAGAATGACGACTTTAAGAGTTAGAAAGAAATTTCACTGTTAAATGTGCAGGAGAGAGAGTAGACGGCAGAAAACAGTACGTTGAAGACTTCTGTGAGTGGGAGGAACTATCAGATGACGTGACAGAAGAAGAAATGGAAGCCGAACTGGAAAACGTGGGGGACTGGCCATTAGAATTTAACAGAGCTTTGGGAAACTTGCACACAGACAAGGCCTAATGGTTAGTTAACGTTCATTCAGAATTTACATGATCGTTGGGGAAGGTGACAATAGAAAGTCTATTCAAGGTTGTGCATAGAATCCCTAAGTTATAACAACAGAAAAGAACCTTCCAGACACTACGGAAGATAGCAAGAGCCAATAAGTGTGATAGCTTTCGCACAATGAGCGGAACAGGTCATGAATCCAAATTACTGATAAGAATAATAACAGGCCGATCTGACCTTCGACTTGATAGTGGAAGGACTGTGTAAGAAAAATCAAGAGGTCTTAATTGAATTTGTCGAACTTTAGGACACAGTGAAAATTTACTAAATCTAAAAAAAAAATAGGTGTAAGAGATAGGGAACAGCAGATAACGTATAATATGTACAATAAACAACAATGATTGGTACTCTGATTAAAGATGATGCAAGACAGGGATGCACGTAGCACCCATAAATGTCCTCAGAAGAATCGTTGGTGGAAGTGAAGAAAATTCCAACAATTTAATTAAAATTCAGGGTGAAAAGGTTTCATTGATAATATTCACTGGTAATATTTCTGTGTTCACTGACAGTGTGAAAGAATCATCGGAGTTTCTGAATGTAATGTACTGTCGAATAAGCACGTAATTAGGGATTATGGACAGCAGAAAGAGGAAAGCATTGGGGAGCAGCAGAAATAACATTGGTGGCAGATCAGGATTAAGGCCAACGAAGTAGATGAACTGTAGGGATTCTGCTACCTGTGAAGGCAATTTATGCTGAGGGACAAAGCGAGGTTGTAAAAAGTAATGTAGTACTGGAAACAGGACATTCCTCACAAAACAAAGCTACTGGTACCAAAGATAAGCCTTAACTGGGGAAGAGACATCTGAATATATATTTAGAGCACAGTACTGTGTAAAAATGAATCGTAGATTGTGGGAAAAGCAGGGAGAGAATTGGAGCATTCTAAATTAGTTGCTATGGAAGGATATTGAAATTAGGTGATGTCATAAGAGAGGAACTACTGAAGGTCTCTGCAGAATAGGTAAGGATAGCTGTAGAGTGTAGAAACTGTAGGGCAAGACTAAGATGGGCATGCATAGCACAAATTATTGAGGACTTCTTGTGCCCATGGCACTCTAAATCTGTTATTCCAACAGACAGAAACATCATCCACAAAAGGCAGAGTTTCTGCTTTGCATATGTGTGGTTACCTGGAATGGCTGTTACACCATACTATGGTGGAGCGACCAAGGTGACCCACACCCTGACAAGCTAGGTTTTGCCGACATTTGCTTCTGTTTGTTGCTTGATGAGTGTATTTATTGTTACTAGCAGACATTTTATGTCAAATTATAGGATTCTCATTCCTACTAACCACACCAAATGATCTCATAAACATGTGCTTATCTGGCCTCTACTAGAACATTGCAATAAGCCAAGAGTATTAGACGTTCATCTCTTTTTACGTAGATTCAGTGTAGTCATACTCTCTTCCTATCGCTAGAGTTTCTTCGTATGATATTGGCTAACATGCCTGAATTATTGTTGGCATTGTTTACTGATTCTGATGAGAATAAATCACAGAAATGTCGACGTTAACTCACTGTTTTCCCTACATACTTATTCGTAATTAATCGCTCTCTCCTGATACAACTTGCTAATCCTGTGGATGCCGCACCATTGTTCATCTGACTGTGTGTTCTGATTTTATTTCCAGATCACTTTGCTGACCCTCATTAAGTTTAGACTGAACATTTACACTTTGCTTTTCGGTGTTTATGTCTTATCTACTACATAAAGGTGGGGTGTGTGTGTGGGGGGGGGGGGGGTTGGAGGAACTCACCGCATGCGAGAGACAGTGGCTTCATCAGGTGCAGGAGTCTTTTGCAGCAGCACAGCAGCGGCAGGAGTCTGGCGGGGTGTGCCGGCAGAGGCGGTGGCTGTGGAGCTGGTGGTGGGCCTCATCTGTGTAGTGGCTGGTGCGCTGTACACACAGACAGAGGCACAGTGTGAGCAGGCATGTCCACACGAGGATCTGGGGGCGTCTCACTGCAGCCATTACTGCGGAGGGACTATCCACACACACACACGAACGAAGAACACACACCAACAATAGGAGTAGCGGTCCAGCTAGTGCAAATGACTTGCCAGTGCATAATCATGTTCAGTTGCAGCACCTGAGAGATCCACACAGGAGTTATCACAATATCATACAGAAGTATCAGAATGACCTCAATTGGAGTCTGCCTGTTTGCATGCAACCCACGTATCTGAACTGTCTTGCAGTTTGTATGTTCCCTTTTCGATGTTATCCCTTTACTCCACCTAATGAACGTCCTAAAACTGGGTGGGTACCAATCCCTGATGTGTGGCTTCTAAAAACGGTACAGATCGAACAGTGTGCTACACATAGTCATTTGTATGAGTCTCTATCTTCATAGCTGTTATTATGCTAACACATAGTCAAATGCTGAGGACAAATTACATTTCAAAACGTTGAGAAGTATAATGATTGACACTTCAAGACATATAGCTTAACATGTATTATCATTATTGAACGGGACTTGCCCATCAGTTAGCAGGTGGCTCCACACCACTACCGTTAACTACATACGAAAGGTCTTAAATATCGTATCACCACAGAAAAGCAAATGTGTGCTTGTTTACATTTTGAAATCTTGAAATGTCGTAACACAAAGTTTGGTACTGGATGGGTAATTGAACCCAGCAACTATTAGGATTGTTAACTAAGCGCAATAATACGTTAGATATCCAATATTCACCAGTAGCTGAAATGAATATATAAAAAAATTTTGTTACTTCACTGGGATTTGAACCCACCACCTATCATTGATTTTAGAGACTCAGGGTTTCTCTTCTTTAAGAAGGTTAATCAGGAGGGAGTTGGGTTTAATTGGAAGAGGCCTGGAAGCAGTTGAAGATTACAGCTGTATTGTAGCATTCCCAGACATACAATCCGATTAATTGTATGATGTATGCAGTAGCGGACTTAGAGCCAGCCGCATGTTTGTTATGATGGTAAGCAAACGGAAGCTTAAGAGAATTGTTAGGAGGAATCAACATGTAAATAATTGGAATACTGAGGTGCTGAAGAATGAAATGGCTATCTGAATTTCTTTGAGGCTGTCGATAAAGCGTTAGTGAATGATTCAACTGGAATTTCAGCTATACAGCAGTTGATGTCAGAAAAGGCGAAATACGAAAGTTGAACAGATCAATTATGTGGTTCAAGTAAAGCAACTCTGAAGAAAACTTCGCGAATGGTAAAATTTACATAAAATGATTGATGGAAGATAGACGTCAGGCAAAGTTAGGAACACATTATTACAGGTCACTAAGAAACATAATTCTACATTCTAGGGAGGACAATGTACAACGACTGCAGAAAGGTTCAGGATAAATAAGTATAAAGTGATCGTAGGACCCAAATATTTAGCACATTGAGAGCTCTGAACATCCTTCAGTGAAATTAAATACCAGTGTGATAACACAACCTCCAGATGTCAAACACTCTGATCGGTGTCAAACGTACTATGTCGATGAAGTATTTATCGAAACGGGACTTGCGAAAAGGTAACTAAAAACATCACTAGAGCTACTGAGCACAGGAAAAGCATGTTTGTGAGTAACTGCATCATAGATCTCGTTTGGGTGAGAAGGTAGAGCTTTTAAACTCCATTGTCGACAATTTTTTTTTAACTGCGTACGCGTGAAACTGTCATATGTTACAAAATTTTTCTAACGTGTAAAAAGGATTTTCGGAATTTCTAGCACTGTTCTTTTGGCAGTGTGCTTTCCTTCGTGAGGTGGACGTCATGTACTTACTATTTATCATATTATTTTATTTTTTGTTAATTACTGTTATCACTAATAGTTCTGCACGTGTGATGCATTTGTTTCTTTAGTTTTCTGTTACGATTTTATAGTCCGTGAAACTGTAAATGTATCCTATACGTTTCGTGCTTCCAGAAAGGTGAAGTGCAGGCAGATTGCAAGGGAACATTGCTGGAAACTCCGAGTAGCAGTATTACATGTCATAAGCACGTTGTCCAATATAACCCTTTCATGCACAATAAGGTAAAAAGTTTGGCTTCCTTGGAGTTTAATCCCGTAATCCTTGATGCAAGACTCTATGGTTCTAACAGTTTCCCCCACTAATCACCATGTGTTATGTATCTACAGTTGTACCTCTGAAGTGCTCTGCAGTTTTGTTATTACTTTTAATTAACATTTACGCCCGTTCTGCTGGTTGACAGCACACATAAATAACTATATCAGAGTTTTGGTTGATACTATATTGACATACAAACTTTGGTACCAATCTGTCTGTCATCCGCAGGTTTAGGTGTAAGAGTTAGAAAAAAATTTCACTGCTAAACGCAGAGAGACGAGAGAGAGAGACAAAGAGAGAGATTGTTGAAAACAGTTCACTTACCACCTCTATTAGAGGGGGAAATATCGGATGACGTTATAAGAGGAGAATTGAAAGAAGGATTGGAAACCACTGGACTGGTCGTTAGACTCACAGTCTAGCAAAGATCTGGAAGACTTGCGCAAAAGCAAAGCAGAATTGTTAGATAATATTGCTTCGGGATTTATATCATGCTTGCCGAATGTTGCAAAGAAGTGGCTATTCAATTTCATCTATAGCATTTATGAGCCTAGAGAGATACCAACAACCTTGCAAAACAATATAATCTCAATACTTTACATGCGAGCGAGGACCGATAAATGCAAATGCCGAGGACCGATAAATCCTAATGTTTTCGCACAATCAGCTAAATAGCTCACGAACCCAAATTGGTAACTAGATTTATAAGTTGAAGAATGGTAGAATCAACCGAGATCTGTTAGAGAACGGTACGTTTGGATTTAACAAAGGTAAAGACTAAAGAGAGAAACATCTACTCTTGCACTTGATAAGGGAAGCAAGGAGTAAGAGGAGTCAGAGAACCAACATTGGAGTAGACACCCTGTAAAAGTATTGACAATGTTAAGTAATGCAACGCATGTGCAATACTGAAAAGAGACGTCTGAGACATAGAGCTCAAGTAGGTTACACAGGGTGTTACAAAAAGGTACGGCCAAGCTTTCAGGAAACATTCCTCACACACAGATAAAGAAAAGATGTTATGTGGACATGTGTCCAGAAACGCTTAGTTTCCATGTTAGAGCTCATTTTAGATTCTTCAATATGTACTGTACTTCCTCGATTCACCGCCAGTTGGCACAATTGAAGAAAGGTAATGTTGACTTCGGTGCTTGTGTTGACATGCGACCTATTGCTCTACAGTACTAGCATCAAGCACATCAGTACGTAGCATCAACAGGTTAGTGTTCATCACGAACGTGGTTTTGCAGTCTGTGCAATGTTTACAAATGCGGAGTTGGCAGATGCCCATTTGATGTATGGATTAGCACGGGGCAATAGCCATGCCGCGGTACGTTTGTATCGAGACAGATTTCCAGAACGAAGGTGTCCCGTGCAAGAAGACGTTCGAAGCAACTGATCGGGGTCTTAGGGGACACGGAACATTCCATCCTATGACTTGCGACTGGGGAAGACCTAGAACGACGAGGACACCTGCAATGGACGAGGCAATTCTTCATGCAGTTGACGATAACCCTAATGTCAGCGTCAGAGAAGTTGCTGCTGTACAAGGTAACGTTGACCACGTCACTGTATGGAGAGTGCTACGGGAGAACCAGTTGTTTCCGTACCATGTACAGCGTGTGCAGGCACTATCAGCAGCTGATTGGCCTCCACAGGTACACTTCTGCGAATAGTTCATCCAACAATGTGTCAATCCTCATTTCAGTGCAAATGTTCTCTTTACGGATGAGGCTTCATTCCAATGTGATCAAATGGTAAATTTTCACGATCAACATGTGTGGGCTGACGAGAATCCGCACGCAATTGTGCAATCATGTCATCAACACAGATTATCTGTGAACGTTTGGGCAGGCATTGTTGGTGATGTCTTGATTGGGCCCCATGTTCTTCCACCTACGCTCAATGGAGCACGTTATCATGATTTCATACGGGATACTCTACCTGTGCTGCGAGAACATGTGCCTTTACAAGTACGACACAACATGTGGTTCATGCACGATCGAGCTCCTACACATTTCAGTCGAAGTGTTCGTACGCTTTTCAACAACAGATTCGGTGACCAATGGATTGGTAGAGGTGGACCAATTCCATGGCCTCCACGCTCTCCTGACCTCAACCCTCTTGACTTTCATTTATGGGGGCATTTGAAAGCTCTTGTCTACGCAACCATGGTACCAAATGTAGAGACTCTTCGTGCTCGTATTGTGGACGGCTGTGATACAAATCGCCATTCTCCAGGGCTGCATCAGCGCATCAGGGATTCCATGCGACTTAGGGTGGATGCATGTATCCTCGCTAACGGAGGACATTTTGAACATTTCCTGTAACAAAGTGTTTGAAGTTACGCTGGTACATTCTGTTGCTGTGTGTTTCCATTCCATAATTAATGTGATTTGAAGAGAAGTAATAAAATGAGCTCTAACATGGAAAGTAAGCATTTCCGGACACATGTCCACATAACATATTTTCTTTCTTTGTGTGTGAGGAATGTTTCCTGACAGTTTGGCCGTACCTTTTTGTAACAACCTGTATAAATTACTGTATCTACAATAAGCAACAAGGAACAGAAGAAAGTGAAGAAACAAGTTCTACTATTAAAGAGGTGTGAAACATGGATTCACTTAGTCACCGCAGTTATTCAAACTGAACATCAGGGAATCTCTAATGAAATTGAATAACCTTCCATGAATTTAATCAAAATCGAGGGTGAGGGTATTCCATTGATAAAATTCACTGATGATATTACCATAGTCACCGAAAGTGAGGAAGATTTATTATATCTGCTGAATGCAACAAAAAATTCGATTAGCACAGAATTATGATGTAACCAAAAGAAAGACGGGAGTATTGGGGAGCAGCATAAATAACACCAGTGACAAACTTAACATCGAAATTAGAGATCAAAGAAGAAGGAATTTCTGGGATTCTGTTACCTCGGAACCAAATTCACACTGATGGACAAAGCGAAGTAGTTATAAGAAGTAATATATCAAAAGAAAACACACCATTTCAGAGAAAATAAAGGCTACTCCTAACAAAGATATGCTACAATTTGGTGATGGAATATCTGAGAACGTATATTTGGAGCTCAGCAGTATATGACAATGTATCTTGAATTATGGGAGACACGAAAAAAGAAGAGAATTGGCGCAATAAAAATGTGGTGCAACAGGGGGATGTTATGAAGTAGGTGAAGGAATACATAAAGCATTATGGAATTACTCAGACGGGTAAGTGTAGACGGCAGTATATAGAATACTGTGCAAGCAGAATGGTCACCATAGTGTGACATACCTGAAGACATTATGAAATAACTGCCATGGGGAGGGATCACCAGAGCGTCAAAACTACAGAGAAAGGCAAAGATTCCAATACATCCAACAAATCACTGAAGACTGAGGATGCCAAAGCCATTCTGTGACAAAGACACCAAACCCGTAACCATCTCCTCCCAGATTAAATATGAGGCTCTCAGCACTCTAAATGTGTTGTCAGACTGTAATATCATATATAGTAGGGAGGCATGGCTTTGAATATGTGTGTTTATGACGAATACCTGCTATGCCTAAATACCTGTATACTGGTGCAAACAAGTTAGTTCAAATGGTTCAAATGGCTCTGAGCACTATGTGACTTAACTTCTGAGGTCATCAGTCGCCTGGAACTTAGAACTAATTAAACCTAACTAACCTAAGGACATCACACACATCCATGCCCGAGGCACGATTCGAATCTGCGACCGTAGCGGCCGCTCGGCTCCAGACTGCAGCGCCTAGAACTGCATGGCCAAACAAGTTGGTCCATACCCTGAGAAGCTTGGGCAGATCGGACCTTCTGAGCCGACTACTGCATTTGTTTTATTTCTTGAAGAGTGTAATTCTTGTTACTAGCACATACGTAATCCGGAAATGTAGTATATGTCCTCATTTGTTATTTCTAACAACGAATATGAATTTTCTCACAAACTTGTCTTTACTCACCCCTGCAACAGAATTCCAATTTCCTATGATTTTCAGGTGTTCATATCTCTTTAAATACTGTGTTACACATCCAGCGCTCTCTTATTCCCTATCTGTGACTATATTTCCAGTGTGTGATGTCAGGTACATGCCTGAATTTGTGATGGATTGATTTACTGTTTCTGATCGGAATAAATCACTAAAATGTTCACAATAGCTTACTGTTCTCTACCAACCCATTTTCAATTAACCTTCCTCTCATGGTACACTGCTGCCCCACCCTGAGGAAACCGCCCATTATTCATCTGACCAAATGTTGTCATTTCTTACCTTTTGGTCTTGCTGACCCTCATTGAATCTAGACTGAGCCTTTACATTTCCTTTTTCAGGCTTTCTACCTTCTCTACAACATAATTGTAATATAAGTGTGTGTATGTGTGTGTGTGTGTGTGTGTGTAGCGAGTGAACTCACCGCCTGCTAGGTGGAGGCGTCTTGGGCACTACAGCTGCAGCAGCTCTCTGTCTGTGTGTGCCAGCAGAGGTGGAGGCGGCGGTGGTGACGTCGGTGGTTGCAGTGCTGCTGCTGCTGGTGGTGGTTGTTATTGCGCTGCCGGGCCTCATGTGTGTATTGGCTGGTGCGCTGCACATATAGAGAGAGAGGCACTCTGTGAGCTGGCTGGTGGGTCCAAGCGCGGATGTGGGTGCGGTTCGCTACCGCCAGCGCTGCTGAGGGGTTGACCTCACGCTGGCAACTGGCGGGTGACAGATGTGGCCACAATGCAAAAGACTTATTACTGACATAATCACATTTAGTTCAAGCTCCTGAGCTGCACACAACTCATTCTCTGAATACCGCACAGTAGGGAGCTCAAAACGAAAAGTATTAAAAAGGTACATCCAACGTGCAGCACTTGTATAAACCATAGCTACAGAATTACTAGACTGGTGAGCTCAGGTACTATCATCCTCAAAATTATCTAAATGCACTGAACTCCACTCCATCTGATACGTATGCACCAATGTAATGTTATTGTCCTGTAGTTCCACTGCTCTGTTTCTGTTAGAGGCTTTTCTCTGTACAAAATGGTTACTGCAAGTGGCCACTTGAGAAAACTGATCTGTAACAATGTCAGTCCACGACCAAATTAAGGTCACAAAAATGTAAATGTCAGGGAACCTGTTATTATTAGATGACTGTCTTCAACGCATGTAAACTGAAGTTTATTGCAAGAAATGACCTTTCAAAACCTGAGTTTCAACTTTAAATTACATGACCAAAACTTTTGAACTAGACTGGCATCCAGGACTCCAATCGAGCAACGAAATTCTGTGAATACTAAATACGAAAGATCTCAAGTACCGTTCAGCCGCAGGTAAGCAAGTGTGTGCCTGTTTAAATTTTGAAATCTTCAAATGACGTACAATGATGTTTTGTGTTGGATGGAGATTTGAACCCAGGGCCTAATAGGTTTGTTAACTGAGCACAATAATAGGTAAGATATTCAAACATTTCAACCGTAGCTAGACGTAAAAGGGAAACGATGAGACAAAGAATTTTGTTACTCACCGGTATTTGAAGCCACCACCTATCATTCTTTTCAGTGTTTCAGGGTTTCTGTTATTTAAGAAGGTTAAGGAGGAAGGCGGTGTTGCATAGCTGGTAACGTAGCACTGGAGGATTCCAGCCACATTATAACATTCCCAGACAGAGGGTGCGATGAATTATAAGACGTATGCAGGAGCGGATGTAGAGTTAAAAACGAGTTAGTTATGATGGTGAGTAAACGGAGGCTTAAAGGAATTCTTAGGAGCAAACACTGTGAAATTAATTGGGATACTGAAGTACTGAGGAATAAAATGGCTATTGGAACTTCTATGAGAATTTTGATAATTCAATAATTAAAGTCAGAGTGGGAATTTCACGGGAACAGTAGTATGTCAAAAAACACGAAACATGAAAGTTGAACAGACTAATGTTTGTGCAACGAAAGCAACTCGGAAGAGATGTTAGCGAACGAAAAAAGGTACAAAAATGATTGACGAAGGAAAGAAGAACAACAGTCAGGGAAATTTGTGAATGCAGTATTACAGCTCACTAAAGAATGTAGTTCTAATTTCGAGGGACGATAAAGTAGAATGACTGCAGAAAGATTTAGCATAAATAAATAAAAAGTGATCGCAGATCGCACACATTTTGCACACTGCGAACTCTAAAAATTCTTCAGTGAAATGAAATGTAAAGGTGACGACACTAATACCCCACCTCCAGATGTCAGACACTGAGATCGTTACCAGACGTTCTATGTCGATGAAGTGTTTATTAAAACAGAACGTGCGAAACGCTAATTAGAGATATCACGCGAGTTGCTGGTAACAGGAGCAGCGTATTTGTGAGTAACTGCATCTTGTTGGGGTGTGAGGGTAGAGCGTTTAAACCCCACTGATGACAATTTTTTTTAACTGCGTATGCGTGAAACTGTTATGTGGTACAACATAATCCTGCCATGTGAAAGGACTTTTTGGACTTTGTAGCAATGTTCTTACGGCAGTCTGGTTTCGCTTCGTTAGACGAACGTCATATACTTATTATTTATCTTATTATTTTCTTTACTATTAATTAATGTTATTTTTAATACTTCCGCACGTGTGATGCAACTGTTACTTTAGTTTTCTGTTCTTGTTGTTCATTCTGTGAAACTATAAATGTACCCTATTGGTTTACAACTATCAATGCAACGAAAAGCAGGCAGACTGCCAAGGAAACGGTGTTGTAGAGAACGTTGTTGTAAACTCCGAACAGCAATATTTACATGAAATAATCACATTGTCACATATAAAACTTTCACGCATAGTAAAGTAAAAAGTTTGGTTTCGTTGGGGATCAAAACCGTGATCCTTGTTGCAGGACTCTACGGCTCTACCAACGTCACCCAGTAAGCAACATACCTTACTTACTCACGGTGGCGCTTATGATGTGCTCTGTAGTTCTGGTGTCACTTTTAATTAACGTTTACGCCAGTTCTGCTAGATGACAGCACGCAGAACTAACTAAATCGGAGTGTTGGTTGGTACTCTATAGATATACAAATTTTGGTACCAATCTGTCTGACATCAGGAAATTCGGATGTAGGAGTTAGGAAAGAATTCCATTGGTAAACGGAGGGAGAAGTGGGAGACAGACAGAGAGAGGGAGGGAGAGAAAGACAGCGAGAGAGATTGTAGATTGCTGAAAACAGTTCACTGAGAACCTACATGAGGGGAGAGACTATCTGATGACATTAGACAAGCAGAAATGAAAGCTGCGTTCGAAAACATAGTGGATTCGCCGTTAGACTCACAGTGTTATAACGCTCTCGAAGACTTCCGCAAAAACAAAGCAGAATTGTTAGATAACAGTCCTTTGCAATTTATGTTATGCTTGCGGAATATTGCGATTAAACGACTATTCAACTTCATCTGTAGAATCTATGTGACTAGAGCCATGCCAACAACCTTCCAAAAAAAAATCACCTACGTACTTCACATGTGAGCGAGGACCGAGAAATTCGAAAGCTGCTGAACGATAAATGCGAAAGTTTTCGCACAGTAGGCGAAACAGTATGTGAATCCCAATTACTGACTAGATTAATATCTAGGACAATGGAAGAGAAACTGAGGTCCCTTAGGGGACCATAAGTTGGGATTTATCAGAGGTTAAGGCTCCTGAGTAGCAGATATGATTTTACACTTGATAAGGGAAACAAGGTGTAGGGGAAGTCATGGAACCATCATTGGATTAGCCGTCCTTTAAAAAGATTGACAATGTAAAGCAAATCTCAAAACATACCTGTGCGATGTAGGTAACAGGCTGACTATATAAATTACAATACGTACAATAATCAACAAGGTACAGTAATAAGTAAGGAAAGAAGTACTATGATTAAACACGTGCAAAACAAGGATTTAGTAAGTGTCTGGAGTTATCCAACCTGAAGATGAGGTAATCTTTGATGGATATGAATAACATTCAAGGAATTTAATTAAATCGAGAGTGAAGTCTTTTTACATGTCAGGAAAATGTTGTACCATATAACAGTTTCACGTGTACGCAGTTAAAAAAATTGTCAACCGAAACGTGTTCTATGATGCAGTTGCTCACAAATACGCTTTTCCTGTGCTCAGTGGCTCTCGTGATGATTTTCATTATCGTTTCGCAAGTTCCGTTTCATAGACATAGTACGTTTTGCACCGATCAGAGTGTTTGACATCTGGAGGTTGGGTGTTAGTGTTATCACATTGGTATTTATTTAATTCCACTGAAGGATGTTCAGAGCTCTCAGTGTGCTAAATGCCTACGTCCTACGATCACTTTATATTTATTTATCCTTAACCTTTCTAGAGTCATTCTACTTTGTCCTCTCTCGCACTTAGTGTTACATTCTTTAGCGACCTTTGATAAAATTGTCTGGTGACATTGCCATATTTACCGAAAGAGAGAAAGAATTACCAGAGTTGCTGAATGCAATTAACAGTTCAATGAGTAAGGAATTATGATTTAACCAAATGAATGACGGAAGTATTGGGGAGCAGCTGTAATAAAATCAGCGACAAAATTAACATCAACATTAGAGACCAAAGAACAGGGAATTTCAGCGATTCTGTTAGGTGGAAAGCAAGTTTGCACAGTGGTACAAAACGAGGTTGTGAGAAGAAGTAATGTTGCGAAGGAAAACAGGTCATTCCAGAAAATAACAAGGCTACTGCTACCAAGGAGAGGCCTCAGTATTGTGATGGAACATCTGAGAATGTACGTATGGAGCACACAAGTAGTATATGACTGTGAATCATGGATTATGGGAGATACAGGAAGAGAAGAGAATATGAGCATTCAAAATGTGGTGCTACAGAGGGATGTTGAGAAGCAGGTGTAGGAATACATAAGGAATTGTGGAATTTCTCAGCCGGATATGTGAAGATGGCAGTATCAGAATGTCGTAAGAAGAATCGCCACCGTAGTAGGATATATCTGAAGACATCAGGGAATAACTGCCATGGTACTGGAGGGAGAAGCAGAGAGTAAAAACTATAGGAAGAGGCAAAGATTAGAATACATTCAACAAATAGCTACAGACTGCGGATGCAAAAACTGCTCTCTGATAAACTGACCAACCCTTCAACCTCTCCTCCCAGAAAGAAATGAGGCGCTCTCAGCCCTCTAAGGGTGCTGACTGACTGTCATACGATCTACAGTAGGATGTTCTTCTGCTTGTGTGGTTATCAGGAATTCCTGTTACGCCACAATACAATAGTGCAAACAAGGTGGTTCATACCCTGAGAAGCTTAGGTAGATCAGACCTTCTGCACCGACTACTGCCGTTGTTTTAGTTTTTGAAGAATGTAATTATTGTTATTAGCACAAATGTAGTCCAGATTTCTAGGATTGGTTCTCCTTTGCCATTCCTTCCAACGACTTTAAATTCTATTACAATACTGTCTTAACTTGCCCCCTGTTACAGAATTCCAATACCCCATTATTTTTAGGTGCTATATTTTTTTACATACTGAGTTATACATACAGTTCTCTCACACTTCCTCTCTGTGAGTAGATTTTCTGTACTTTACTAATGTCAAGTTACATGACCAAAATATTAATGGATTGGTTTATTGATTCTGATGGAAAAAAAATCACTAAAATGTTTACAATAGATCGATCTTTCTTCTAAAAACACACTTTTTCAATTAACCTTCCTCTCATGATACAACTTCCTCATCCTGGGATACTGCCCATTATTCATTTGACCATATGTTGTCATTTTCTTACCATTTGATGCAGGTGACCCTCATTGAATCTAGATTGAGCCTTTACATTTCCTTTTTCAGTTTTTCTACCTTCTCTACAACATAATGGTAATATGTGTGTGTGAGGACATGTGTGTGTGTCGTGAGGAAACTCACCGCCTGCTAGGTGGAGGAGTCTTCGGCACTACAGATGCGGCAGGACTCTGAAGGTCTGTGCCATTAGAGTTGGAGGCGGTGACGGTGGTGATGGCAGTGGTTGCCGTGGTTGTCGTGGTGGTGGTGGTAGCGGTGGTGGTGGGCATCATGTGTGTAGTGGCTGGTGCACTGCACATAGAGAGAGAGAGGCACACTGGCAGCTGGCTGGTGTGTATCCAAGTTCGGATGTGGGTGCAGCTTGCTATAGCCAATACTGCAGAGGGATTGTCCAAACACTGGCAACTGGCAGATGACACGCACTGAATATGAGGATAGGGGTGCAGTTGAGGCAAACGACTTATCACTGACAATATTACATTCATATGAAGCAACTGAGTTCCCCACAGCACTTGCTCTCAACATCATATAGCAAATAGTTCAAACCAAGCATAGCAATATGTACATGCTATGCCGAACACCTGTATAAACTATAGCAACAGGAGCTCTGCACAGGTCTCCTCAGGTACTATCATCCTCATAATTCCACCTGATTCGTATGTACCCACATAATATTACTTCCTTGCAGTTACTCCGCTCCCTTTTTGGTACAACCTTTACACTGTATAAATTTGTTACAACACGAGACCACTTGAGGAAACTGATATGTAACACTGTCAATCCGCAATCAAAATAAAGTCACAAAAACGTGAATATCAATATACCCGTTACTATTAGATGATAGTCTTCAATGCATTTAAAGCGAAAAAACAAAACGAAAAAAGTGATCCAACTAAAACATTCATATTTCTTTACGTACTACACTAATATGTAATAAAAAATTTAAAAAAACGCAGTTGATATCCGTTTGACCTATGGCAGCGCCATCTAAAGGGCCAATCATAGCGCCATCTGGTTTCCCCCTTCGAGCTAGGCAAGTTTCGTTCTTTGTAGTTTTTTCGTTTGATGCTTATTTCGTGAGATATTTGGCCCAGTCACTATCAATGGACAACCCAGTATATTCTCCTTTGTCACTTCTAACAACTAATCTGAAATTTCTCACAAACTTGTCTTTCCTCAACCCTGTAACTGATTCCCAATTTCCTATGATTTTCAGGTGTTCACATCTTTTTAAATACTGTGTTACAAATACAGCGCTCTCATATTCCCTCTTTGTGACTAGATATCCAATGTGTGATGTCGAGTTCATGGCTGAATTAGTGATAGATTGACTTACTGATTCTGATGGGAATAAATCACTCAAATGTTCACAAAACTTACTCTACCAACCCATTATCAATTAACCTTTCTCTCATGATACACAGCTGTCTTAAAGTGAGGAAACCGCCCATTATTCATCTGACCAAATGTTGTCATTTCTTACCTTCTGGTCTTGCTGACCCTCATTGAATCTAGACAGACCCTTTACATTTCCTTTTTCAGGCTTTCTACCTTCTCTACAACATAACTGTAATATGAGTGTGTGTTAGTGTGTGTGCGCGTGTAGCGAGCGAACTCACCGCCTGCTAGGTGGAGGCGTCTTGGGCACTACAGATGCAGCAGATCTCTGTCTGTGTGTGCCAGCAGAGGTGGAGTCGGCGGCGGTGACGTCGGTGGTTGCATTGCTGCTGGTGGTGGTGGTTATTATTGCGCTCCTGGGCCTCATGTGTGTATTGGCTGGTGCGCTGCACATATAGAGAGAGAGGCACTCTGTGAGCTGGCTGGTGCGTCTAAGAGCGGATGTGGGTGCGGTTCGCTACCACCAGCGCTGCTGAGGGGTTGACCTCACGCTGGCCACTGGCGGGTGACAGGTGTGGACACAATGCAAACGACTTATTACTGACATAATCACATTTATCTGCACACAACTCTTTCTCTGAATACCGCACAGTAGGGGGTTCAAAACGAAAAGTATTAAAAAGGTACATCCAACGTGCAGCACTTGTATAAACCATAGCGACAGAATTACTAGACTGGTGAGCTCAGGTACTATCATCCTCAAAATTATCCAAATGCACTGAACTCCACTCTACCTGATACGTATGCACGAATGTAATGTTACTGTCCTGCAGTACCACTGCTCTGGTTTTGTTAGAGGCTTTTCTCTGTACAAAATGGTTACTGCAAGTGGCCACTTGAGAAAACTGATCTGTAACAATGTCAGTCCACAATCAAACTAAGGTCACAAAAATGTAAATTTCAGGAAAACTGTTATTATTAGATGGCTGTCTTCAGCGCATGTAAACTGAAGTTTATTGCAAGAAATGACATTTCAAAACCCGAGTTTCAACTTGAAATTACGTGACGAAAACTTTTGAACAAGCCTGGCATCCAGGACTCCAATCGAGCAACGAATATCTGTGAATACTAAATGCGAAAGATCTCAAGTACCGTTCAGCCACAGCTAAGCAAGTGTGTGCCTGTTTAAATTTTGAAGTCTTCAAATGATGTATAATGAAGTTTTGTGTTGGATGGGGATTTGTGCCCAGTCCCTAATAGGTTTGTTAACTGAGCACAATAATACGTTAGATACCAAAACATTTCTCCCATAGCTAGATGTAAAAGGGAAATTATGAGACAAAGAATTTTATTACTCACTGGGATTTGAACCCACCACCTATCATTATTTTCAATGTCCCAGGGTTTCTGTTCTGTAAGAAGCTTAAGGAGGAAGGCGGTGGTGTATACCTCGACCGGGAACAGATGGAAGATTCCACTTATATTATATAATTCCCAGACAGAGAATTCGTTGAATTGTAAGACGTATGCAGGAGCGAACTAGTTAGTTATGACGGTGATTAAATAGGGGACTACACGAATTGTTAGGAGCAATCAATGTGAAAATAATTGGGACACTGAAGTGCTGAGGAATAAAATGGCTATTGGAACTTCTATGAGAATTATGATAATGCGATAATGATTGTCAGAGTTGGAATTTCAGGCGAACAGTAGAAGATGTCAGAAAAGACGAAACACTAAAATTGAACAGAGTAATGTTGGTGCAACGAAAGCAACTCGGGAAAAATCTTAGAGAACGGAAAAAGGTACAAAAATGATTGACGAAGGAAAGAAGCACAACAACAGTCAGGCGATATTTGGGAATACAGTATTACAGATCACTAAAGAATGTAACTCTAATTTCGAGGGATGATAAAGTAGAATGACTGCAGAAAGATGTAGTATAAATAAATAAAGAGTGATCGTAGGTCGCACACGTTTTGCACACTGCAAACTCTAAAAATGCTTCAGTGAAATGAAATGTAAGGGTGACGACAACAATACCCCACCTCCAGATGTCAGACACTGAGATCGTTACAAGACGCTCTATGTCGATGAAGTGTTTATTAAAACAGAACGTGCGAAACGCTAATTAAAGACATTACGCGAGTTGCTGGTAACAGGAACAGCGTATTTGTGAGTAACTGCATCTCGTTGGGGTGTGAGGGTAGAGCGAGGAAGTTCTCTGCCGGATATGTGAGGACGGCAGTATATGGAAAACTGTGACAAGAAGAATGGACACCGAAGTAGGATATACACTATGTGATCAAAAGTATCTGGACGCCCACCAAAAGAGACGTTTTTATATTAGGTACATTGGGCTGCCACCTAGCCGGGTGCTCCATATCAGCGACCTTAGTAGTCATTAGCCATCGAGAGAGAGCAGAATGGGGCGCTCCGCGGAACTCACGGACTTCGAACGTGTTTAGGTCATAGGGTGTCGCGTGTGCATGCGACATTTTCACACTCCTAAACGTCCCTAGGTCCACTGTTTACGATGTCATAGTAAAGTGGAAACATAAATGGACACGTACAGCACAAAAGCGTACTAGCCCACCTCGTCTGTTGACTGACAGTTGACTGACAGTTGAAGAGGCTCGTAATGTGTAATAGGCAGACATCTATCCAGGCCATCACACAGGAATTCCCAAATGCACCGGGATCCACTGCAAGTACTTTGACTGTTAGACGGGAGGTGAGAAAACATAAGCCCCACGTCATGCAAGTAAGTGCCAAACGACACCTTGCTAGGTGTAAGGAGCGCCAACATTGGAAGATTGAACAGTGGAAAAACGTTGAGTGGAGTGATGAATCACAGAACACAATGTGGCGCGCCGATGGCAGGGTTGGGTATGGCGAATATCCGGTGAAAGTTATCTGCCAGTTCCGTAGTGCCAACAGTAAAACTCGGAGGCGGTGGTATTTTGGTGTGGTCGTGTTTCTCATGGGCGGGGTTTGCACCCCTTCTTGTTTTGCGTGGAACTATCACAGCACAGGCCTACAACGATGTTTTAGGCACCTTATTGCTTTCCACGGTTGAACGGCAATTCGGGGATGGCGACTGCATCTTTCAACACGATCGAGCACTTGTTCATAATGCACGGCGTGTGGCGGAGTGGTTACACCACAATAACACCCCTGTAATGGACTGGTCCGCACAGAGTCCTGACTCGAATCCCACAGAACACCTTTGGGATGTTCTGGGACGTCGTACCAGGCCTCATCGACCAACATCGATACTTCTCAAGACAACACTCAGTGAAGATTGGGCTGCCATTCCCCAGAAATGTTCCTGCGCCTGACTGAACAAATGTATGGGAGAGTGGCAGCTGTCAGTAAGGCTAAGGTTGGGCCAACATCATATTGAATTCCAGCATTACCGATGGACGGCGCCACGAACTTGAAAGTTATTTTCAGCTAGGTGACCGGATGTTTTTATCACATAGTGTATGTGAAGATATCAGGGACTAACTGCAATGGTTCTGGGGGCTGAAGCAGAGAGTAAAAACTATAGAGGGAGGTAAATATTCGAGTACGTCAAAGAAATAACTGAAGACTGTGGATGCAAATGCTACTCTGCGATAAAGAGTAAACAATCAAATCCCTCCCCCCAGAAATAAATGCGGGGATTTCAGCAATAAATGTGCTGACAGACTGATATATGATCTATAGTAGACAGGGTTTCGTCTGTGAATATCTGTGTTTATCAGGAATACCTGTTATGTCTAAATACATTGGTAAAAATAAGGTGGCTCACACCCTGAGACGTTTAGGCAGATCAGACCATCTCCGCCGACTATTACCTTAGTTTTATTTCTTGACGAGTGTAATTATTGTTACTCGCACAAATATAATCCAGCACAAACCTCACTATAATCGCCCACTGCTACAGAATTCCAATACCCTATGTTTTTAGGTGTTTATATCTTTTTAAATACTGGTTTACACATACAGCGCTCTCATATTCCCTCTCTGTGACTATATTTTCTGTCTGTGACGTCAGGTTCATGACTCAATTAGTGATGGACTGGTTTACTGAATTTGATGAGAATAAATAACTAAAATATTTGCAATAGATCACCGTTTTCTCTACCAAACAACTTTACATTAACTTTTCTCTAATGATAAACTACCTCGTCCTAACGATACCTCCCATTCTTCATTTCAGCGCATGTTGTCATTTTCTTACCATTTCATCCTGGTGACCATCACTGAACCTAGACTGAGCCTTTACATGTTCAGTTTGTCTACCTTCTCTGCAACATAATGGCAATATGTACGTGTGTATGAGTGTGTGCAGTGAGGGAACTCACCGCGTCATACGTGGAGGTGTCTTAGGCAGTACAGCTGTGGCAGGACTCTGGAGGTGTGTGCCAGCAGAGGTGGGCGCAGCGGTGGTGATGGCGGTGGTTGCGGTGGTTGCAGTGGTTCTGCTGGTGCTGTCAGTGTTCGTGGGCCTCATGTGTGTAGCGGTTGGTGCACTGCACATAGAGAGAGACGCACACTGTGAGCTGCCTGGTGCGTCCATGTGCGAACGTGGGTGCGGCTCGCTACAGCCAGCACACACACTGGCAACCGTCGGATGATACATACTGAACATGAAGATAGTGCTGTGGTTAATGCAAACGTCTTATCAGTGATATAATCACATACAGTTGCAGCAACTGAGTTCCCCACTACCCTAGTTCTCAACATCATTGAGCAAGTAGTACAAGCCAAGCATAGGAAAGATGTGCATGCTACGCCCAACGCTTGTCAAAACCTTAGCAACACAATTACTAGACAGGTCACCTCACGTACCATTATCCTCAAGACTATCTGAACGACTGAACGCCACTTCATCTGATGTGTACGCACACACATAATGTTACTATCTTGCATGTCCTCTGCTCTGAGCGTTACACTGTCGAAATTCGAACTACAAGAGACCATGTGAGGAAACTGATCTGTAACACCGTCAGACCACAGTCAAACTGTTGTTGTTGTGGTCTTCAGTCCTGAGACTGGTTTGATTAAGCTCTCCATGCTACTCTATCCTGTGCAAGCTTCTTCATCTCCCAGTACCTACTGCAACCTACATCCTTCTGCATCTGCTTAGTGTATTCATCTCTTGGTCTCCCCCTACGATTTTTACCCTCCACGCTGCCCTCCAATACTAAATTGGTGATCCCTTGATGCCTCATAACATGTCCTACCAACCGATCCCTTCTTCTGGTCAAGTTGTGCCACAAACTTCTCTTCTGCCCAATCCTATTCAATACTTTCTCATTAGTTATGTGATCTACCCATCTAATCTTCAGCATTCTTCTGTAGCACCACATTTCGAAAGCTACTATTCTCTTCTTGTCCAAACTATTTATCGTCCATGTTTCACTTCCATACATGGCTACACTCCATACAAATACTTTCAGAAATGACTTCCTGACACTTAAATCTATACTCGATGTTAACAAATTTCTCTTCTTCAGAAACACATTCCTTGCCATTGCCAGTCTACATTTTATATCTTCTCTACTTCGACCATCATCAGTTATTTTGCTCCCCAAATAGCAAAACTCCTTTACTACTTTAAGTGTCTCATTTCCTAATCTAATACTCTCAACATCACCCGATTTAATTCAACTACATTCCATTATCCTCGTTTTGCTTTTGTTGATGTTCATCTTATATCCTCCTTTCAAGACACTGTCCATTCCGTTCAACTGCTCTTCCAAGTCCTTTGCTGTCTCTGACAGAATTGCAATGTCATCAGCGAACCTCAAAGTTTTTATTTCATCTCCATGGATTTTAATACCTACTCCGAATTTTTCTTTTGTTTCCTTTACTGCTTGCTCAATATACAGATTGGATAACATTGGGGAGAGGCTACAACCCTGTCTTACTCCCTTCCCAACCACTGCTTCCCTTTCATGTCCCTCGACTCTTATAACTGCCATCTGGTTTCTGTACAAATTGTAAATAGCCTTTCGCTCCCTGTATTTTACCCCTGCCACCTTTAGAATTTGAAAGAGAGTATTCCAGTCAACATTTTCAAAAACTTTCTCTAAGTCTACAAATGCTAGAAACGTAGGTTTGCCTTTCCTTAATCTTTCTTCTAAGATAAGCCGTAAGTTCAGTATTGCCTCACGTGTTCCAGTATTTCTACGGAATCCAAACTGATCTTCCCCGAGGTCGGCTTCTACTAGTTTTTCCATTCGTCTATAAAGAATTCGTGTTAGTATTTTGCAGCTGTGGCTTATTAAACTGATTGTTCGGTAATTTTCACATCTGTCAACACCTGCTTGCTTTGGGATTGGAATTATTATATTCTTCTTGAAGTCTGAGGGTATTTCGCCTCTTTCATACATCTTGCTCTCCATATGGTAGAGTTTTGTCAGGACTGGCTCTCCCAAGGCCGTTAGTAGTTCCAATGCAATGTTGTCTACTCTGGGGGTTTTGTTTCAACTCAGGTCTTTCAGTTCTCTGTCAATCTCTTCACGCAGTATCGTATCTCCCATTTCATCTTCATCTACATCCTCTTCCATTTCCCTAATATTGTCCTCAAGTACATCGCCCTTGTATAGACCCTCTATATACTCCTTCCACCTTTGTGCTTTCCCTTCTTTACTTAGAACTGGGTTTCCATATGAGCTCTTGATGTTCATACAAGTGGTTCTCTTATCTCCAAAGGTCTCTTTAATTTTCCTGTAGGCAGTATCTATCTTACCCCTAGTGAGACAAGCCTCTACATCCTTACATTTGTCCTCTAGCCATCCCTGCTTAGCCATTTTGCACTTCCTGTCGATCTCATTTTTGAGACGTTTGTATTCCTTTTTGCCTGCTTCATTTACTGCATTTTTATATTTTCTCCTTTCATCAATTAAATTCAATATTTCTTGTGTTACCCAAGGATTTCTACTAGCCCTCGTCTTTTTACCTACTTGATCCTCTGCTGCCTTCACTACTTAATCCCTCAAAGCTACCCATTCTTCTTCTACTGTATTTCTTTCCCCCATTCCTGTCAATTGTTCCCTTATGCTCTCCCTGAAACTCTGTACAACCTCTGGTTCTTTCAGTTTATCCAGGTCCCATCTACTTAAATTCCCACCTTTTTGCAGTTTCTTCAGTTTTAATCTGCAGGTCATAACCAATAGATTGTGGTCAGAGTCCACATCTGCCCCTGGAAATATCTTACAATTTAAAACCTGGTTCCTAAATCTCTGTCTTACCATTATATAATCTATCTGATACCTTTTAGTATCTCCAGGATTCTTCCAGGTATACAATCTTCTATCATGATTCTTAAACCAAGTGTTAGCTATGATTAAGTTGTGCTCTGTGCAAAATTCTACAAGGCGTCTTTCTCTTTCATTTCTTAGCCCCAATCCATATTCACCTACTACGTTTCCTTCTCTCCCTTTTCCTACACTCGAATTCCAGTCACCCATGACTATTAAATTTTCGTCTCCCTTCACTATGTGAATAACTTCTTTTATTTCATCATACATTTCTTCAATTTCTTCGTCATCTGCAGAGCTAGTTGGCATATAAACTTGTACTACTGTAGTAGGTGCGGGCTTCGTATCTATCTTTGCCACAATAATGCGTTCACTATGCTGTTTGTAGTAGCTTACCCGCATTCCTATTTTCGTATTCATTATTAAACCTACTCCTGCATTACCCCTATTTGACTTTGTGTTTATAACCCTGTAGTCACCTGACCAGAAGTCTTGTTCCTCCTGCCACCGAACTTCACTAATTCCCACTATATCTAACTTTAACCTATCCATTTCCCTTTTTAAATTTTCTAACCTACCTGCCCGATTAAGGGATCTGATATTCCACGCTCCGATCCGCAGAACGCCAGTTTTCTTTCTCCTGATAACGACATCCTCTTGAGTAGTCCCCGCCTGGAGATGCGAATGGGGGACTATTTTACCTCCGGAATATTTTACCCAAGAGGACGCCATCATCATTTAATCATACAGTAAAGCTGCATGCCCTCGGGAAAAATTACGGCCGTAGTTTCCCCTTGCTTTCATCCGTTCTCAGTACCAGCACAGCAAGGCCGTTTTGGTTATTGTTACAAGGCCAGAACAGTCAATCATCCAGACTGTTGCCCTTGGAACTACTGAAAAGGCAGCTGCCCCCCTTCAGGAACCACACGGTTGTCTGGCCTCTCAACAGATACCCCTCTGTTGTGGTTGTACCTACGGTACGGCTATCTGTATCGCTGAGGCACGCAAGCCTCCCCACCAACGGCAAGGTCCATGGTTCATGGGGGAAGACAGTCAAACTAAGATCACATAAATGTAAATATCAGAAAACAGTTATTATTATATGACATTCTTCAGCGTTTGTCAAGTGAAGTTTATTGCAATAAGTGACATTTCAAAAATGAGCTCCATATTAAAATTACGTGACGCAAACTTTTATACTGGACTGGCATCTTCGACTCCAATCGAGGAAGTGTTATCTCTCTTAACTAAACACGAAAGATCTCATATATCGTTACAGCCTCAGGAAAACAAGAGTGCACTTGTTTAAATGTTGAAACAGGCACTTAATAGAATTGTTAATTAAGCACTGTAATACATTAGAATCCAAATATTTCACCAGTAGCTAGCTGAAAAACTGAAACGCTGAGACAAAGAATTTTGTTACTTCACTAGGATTTGAACCCACCACTTACCTATTTTTCAGTGTCTCAGAGTTTCTGTTGTTTAAGAAGGTTAAGGAGGACGGCGGTGGTGTATACCTGGTAGGGACCTGTAAGCGCGAGATTATTCCAGCTGCAATATATCATTCCCAGACACAGAAACCGTTCAGTTGTGAGATGTATGCAGGAGTGGCTGTAGAGTTACACACGAGTTAGTAACGATGGTGAATAAATTAAAGCCTAAGAGTATTGTTAGGAGGAACCACTGTGTAAACAGATGGGATACTGAAGAACCGAGCAATGAAATGGCTATTTGAAATTCTAGGAACTTGTAGACAATGCGGTAATGAATGTTACCAAGGAATTACAACCGATGAGTAGTTGATGTCTGATACGGCGAAAAGACGGAAGTTGATTAGACTAACGTTGGTGCAAGGAAAGAAACTCTGTTGTAATCTTAGCGAAAGGAAAAATATATATAAAATGAGTGGTGAAAGGAGGAAGCACAACAACAGTCACGGAAAGTTAGGAATACGGTATTACAGGTCGCTAAAGAATGTAACACTAAGTGCGAGAGAGGACAAAGTAGAATGACTCTAGAAAGGTTAAGGATAAATAAATATAAAGTGATCGTAGGACGTAGGCATTTAGCACACTGAGAGCTCTGAACATCCTTCAGTGGAATTAAATAAATACCAATGTGATAACACTAACACCCAACCTCCAGATGTCAAACACTCTGATCGGTGCAAAACGTACTATGTCTATGAAACGGAACTTGCGAAACGATAATTAAAATCATCACGAGAGCCACTGAGCACAGGAAAAGCGTATTTGTGAGCAACTGCCTCATAGAACACGTTTCGGTTGACAATTTTTTTAACTGCGTACATGTGAAACTGTTATATGGTACAACATTTTCCTGACATGTAAAAAGACTTTTCGGGGTTTGTAGCAGTGGCCTTTTGGCAGTCTGCTTTCGCTTCGTAAGATGAACGTCATGTTCTTATTATTGATCTTATTACATTGTATATTATGAATTACTGCTATTACTAAAACTTCCGCATGAGTGAAGAAATTTTTCTTTTCTTTTCAGTTCTGATTGTACATTCTGTGAAATTGTTAATGTACCCTATAGGTTGACTACTTTCAGTGCATGGAAATGCAGCCGAATGCCAAGAAAACTTTGGCGTAAACTCAAAACAGCAATATTACATGTCATCAGCATGCTGTCTCATATAACACTTTCACGCATCATACGCTAAAAAATTTAGTGTCGTTGGGTTTTAAACTTGTGATCCTTGGTACAGGACACTAAGGCTCTACTAATTCCCCCAATAAGCAACATATGTGATGTACTCACAGTCATGTTGCTGAAGTGCTCCGTAGCTCTGGTGTTAGTTTAAAATAACGTTTACTCCCGTATTGCTGGACGACAGCATACAGAAAAAACTAAATCGGTGTTTTGGTTGATACTCAATCGACATACAACTTTTGGTGCCGATCTGCCTGACATCCGGAAATTTGGGTGTATGAAAAGAATTAGACTGCCAAACGCAGATAGAGCAGAGAGAGAGAGAGAGAGATATATATATATATAGCAGAAAACAATTCACTAAGCACCTCCAAGGGACTATCGTATGACATTATAGAAGGAGAAATGAAAGTAGAGTTGGAAAGCATAGTGTATTAAATAACCCTCCAGGAATTTAATCAAAATCGAAGGTGAAGGTATTTCATTGATATAATTCACTGGTGATGTTACCATATTCACCAATAGTGAGGAAGAATAACCACAGCTGCTGAATTCAGTAAACAGGTCGATGAGCATAGAACTATGATTTAACCATATGAAAGAAGGAAGTATTGCGGACTAGCAGAAATAACATCAGTGAGAAACTCAACATCAGAACTAGGGAGCAAAGAAGAAGGAATTTCAGTGATTCTGTTACCTAGGATGAAAATTTACACTGATGGACAAAGGGACGTTGTTATAAGGAGTAACGTTTGAAAGGAAAACAGATCATTCCAGAAAAAACGAGGTTACTGTTATCAAAGATAGGCCCCAATTTGGTGGCCGAATATCTGAGAATGTACGTTTGGAGCGCAGTAGTACATGACAATGATTATGAGAGATACAGAAAGAGTAAAGAACTGGAGCATTCAAAATGTGGTGCAATAAAGGGATGATGAGAATGTGGTGAATTAATACGTACTAAAATGTAGAAGTTCACTGTCAAATACGTGAGGATGCCAGTATATGGAAAACTGTGACAAAAAAGAGTGGACACAGTATTAGGATACATCTGAAGCCTTCAGGGAATAACAGCCATGGTAATGGAGGGAGCAGCAGAGAGTAAAAAACTATAGGGGAAGGCAAAGATTCGAATACATCCAATAAATAACTGAAGACTCTGGATGCATACGTTGTTTTGTAACAAAGAGGCCAACCCTGCAACCACCTCCTACCAGAAGTAAATGAGGGGACCTCAGCACTATATGTGTTGACAGACTGAAATATGATCTACAGTATGCAGAGCTTCTGCTTTCCATGTGTGGTTATCGAGACGACCTGTTACGAGACGACCTGTTACGTCAAAGTACAGTGGTACCAACAAGATGGTCCACACGCCGAGAAGCGTAGGCATATCCGAGCCTCACCGCTGGCTATTGACTTCGTTTCGATTCACGGACAGCGCAATTCTTGCTACTAGCACAAATTTAATCCAGAATTCTAGCATTCTTTCTTCTTTGTCATTTCTACCAAAGACCCTAAATTCTCTCGTAAACACGTGTTTACTCGCACCCTGCTACAAAATTCCAATAACACAGTATCTTTAGGTGTTTATATATTTTAAATACAGTGTTACACATACAGCGCTGTCATGTTCCCTTTCTGTGACTATATTTTCTGTGTGTGACGTCAGGTTCATGACTGAATTAGTGACCGATTAGTTACTGAATCTGATGGGAATAAATCACTATAATGTTCGCAATAGATCACCGTTTTCTCTACCAAACAACTTTACATTAACTTTTCTCTAATGATAAACTACCTCGTCCTAACGATACCTCCCATTCTTCATTTCAGCGCATGTTGTCATTTTCTTACCATTTCATCCTGGTGACCATCACTGAACCTAGACTGAGCCTTTACATGTTCAGTTTGTCTACCTTCTCTGCAACATAATGGCAATATGTACGTGTGTATGAGTGTGTGCAGTGAGGGAACTCACCGCGTCATAGGTGGAGGTGTCTTAGGCAGTACAGCTGTGGCAAGACTCTGGAGGTGTGTGCCAGCAGAGGTGGGCGCAGCGGTGGTGATGGCGGTGGTTGCGGTGGTTGCAGTGGTTGTGGTGGTGCTGGCGGTGTTCGTGGGCCTCATGTGTGTAGCTGTTGGTGCACTGCACATAGAGAGAGACGCACACTGTGAGCTGCCTGGTGCGTCCATGTGCGAACGTGGGTGCGGCTCGCTACAGCCAGCACTTCTGAGGGATTGTCCACACACTGGCAATCGGCAGATGATACATGCTGAACATGAGGATCGTGCTGTGGTTAATGCAAACGTCTTATCACTGACATAATCACATTCAGTTGCAGCAACTGAGTTCCCCCAACACTTGCTCTCAACATCACTGAGCAAGTAGTACAAACCAAGCACAGGAAAGAGGTGCATGCTACGCCCAACACTTTTCTAAACCTTAGCAACACAATCACTAGACAGGTCACCTCACGTACCATTATCCTCAAGACTATCTGAACGGGCTGAACGCATCTAAACCTGATGCGTATGCACCAACATAATGTTACTATCTTGCATATCCTCTGCTCTGAGCGTCTCACTGTACAAATTGGAACTACAAGAGACCACATGAGGAAACTGATCTATAACACTGTCAGACCACAATCAAACTAAGATCACCAAAATTTAAATAGCACGCAACCTTATTATTATATGACAGTCTTCAGCGTTTGCTAGCTAAAGTTTATTGCAGTAAATGACATTTCCAAAAAGGAGCTCCAAATTAAAATTACGTGACGAAAACTTTTATACGAGTCTGGCATCCTGGACTCCAATCGAGGAACTATTGTCTCTGTTAACTAAATTCGAAAGATCTTATATATCGTTTCAGCCTCAGGTAAACAAGTGTGCGCTTATTTAAATGGTGAAACGGGCACTTAATAAAATTGTTAACTACGTAGCATAATACATTAGAATGCAAATATTTCACCAGTAGCTAGATGAAAAACTAAAATGCTGAGGCAAAGGATTTTGTTACTTCACTGGGATTTGAACCCTAATTCTCTCGTAAACATGTGTTTACTCGCCCCCCTGTTACAGCATTCCAATAAGTCATTATCTTTAGCTGTTTATATCATTTAAATACAGTGTTACACATGCAGTGCTCCCCCTCTCTGTGACTACATTTTCTGTGTGTGCTGTAAGGTTACGCGCCTGAATTATCGTTCTATAGGTTTACTGATTCTGACGGGAATAAATCACTAAAATGTTCACAATAGATTTCTCTTTTCCCTACAAAACCATTTTCACTTTATTTTCTTCTCATGATACATCTTACTCATCATGTGAATACCGCTCAATTGTACATCTGACTTTTTTTTCCATTTGACCCCGATGACTGTCATTGAATGTAGAATGAGCCTTTACATTTCCTTTCTCAGTTTTTCTACCTTCTCTACAAATTAATGATAATACGTGTGTGTGTATGTGTGTATGTAGTGAGCGAACTCACCGCCTGCTTGGTGGAGGAGTCTTGGGCACTACAGCTGCTGCAGGTCTCTGGCAGTGTTGGCCAGCAGAGGTGGACGCGGCGACGGTGATGGCGGTGGTGGCAGTGGTGGTGGGCCTCAAGTGTGTAGCGGCTGATGCGCTGCAGATACAGAGAGAGGCGCACTGTGAGCTAGCTGGCGAACCAACATGCATACATGGGTGCGGCTCACTAAGGCCTGCACTTCTGAAGGACTATCCACACATTCGCAACAGGCAGAAGGCAAACACGAGGATAGTGGTCCAGTTACTACAGACGACTTATGACTGACGTATTCACTTTCCGTTGCAGCACGTCAGCTCGCCACAACACTTGCTCTTAGTCCAGACAAAAGGTACCTACAACGCCCAACAGTTGTCCAAAACTTAATTACAGAATTACGGAGCACGTCAGCTCAAGTACTATCATCCTCAAAATCGTTCAAATGGCCTTAATTCCACTCCATCTCATTTGTATGCACCCACATAATGTTACTGTCTTGCAGTACCTCGCTCTCTTCTCGTTACTGGAGTTGCACTGTACAAAATGGTTACTACAAAGGACCTCTTGAGCAAACTAATCTGTAACACTGTCAGTCCACAACTAAAACTAGGTCACAATAACGTAAATATCAAGAAATCTGTTTTTCTTAGATGGCAGTCTTAAGCACATGTGAAATCAAGTTTATTGCAGTAAATGACATTTCACAAACTGTGGTTGAACCTGAAATTACGTGACGAAAACTTTTATACTGGACTGGCTTACAGGACTCCAATCGAGCTACTGCTTTCTCTCTATACCAAATACGAAAAATCGCAGCTGTAGTTTCAGTCACAGGTAAGCAATTGTGCGCTTGTTTAAATTTTGAAAACTTGAAATGAACTACCATGAAGTTTTGTGTTGGGTGGAGATTTGAACCCGGCACCTAACAGGTTTATTAACTACGCACAATACTACGCTGCGTATCCAAATATTTCCCCAGTAGCGAGACGACAAACTTAAATGATGAGACAAGGAATTTTGTTACTTCACTAGGATTGGAACCCACCACCTATGCCCGCATCTCGTGGTCGTGCGGTAGCGTTCTCGCTTCCCACGCCCGGGTTCCCGGGTTCGATTCCCGGCGGGGTCAGGGATTTTCTCTGCCTCGTGATGGCTGGGTGTTGTGTGCTGTCCTTAGGTTAGTTAAGCTTAAGTAGTTCTAAGTTCTAGGGGACTGATGACCATAGATGTTAAGTCCCATAGTGCTCAGAACCATTTTGAACCACCACCTATCATTGCTTTCAGTGCTTCAGGGTTTCTATTTTTAAGAAGGTTAAGGGGAAGGGCAGGGGTGTATACTTGGTACAGACCTGGAAGGAATGGAAGATTCCCGCTGCATTGTACAATTCCCAGACAGAGAATCCGATGAATTGAAGATGAATGCGACAGCGGATGTAAAGTCAGAACACGAGTTAGTTATGATGCTGCGTAAACTGAAACGTAAGAGAATCGTTAGGAAGGATCAGTGTGTAAATAAATTGGATACTGAAGTTCTGAGGATCTTCTCTGAGGCTGTAGGTAATTTGATAATAAATGTCACCGCTGGAATTTCAGGTGAACAGCAGTTGTAGCCCCTGAAAAGGTGAAACACGAAAGTTGAACAGACTAATGTTGGTGCAAGGAAAACAACTCTGACTAAATCTGAGCAAACGGAATACATTTACAAAATGATTTATCAAAGAAAGAAGTACAAAAGTAGTCGGGGAAATATAGGAATACAATATTACAGGTAACTAAAGAATGTAGCTCTGAGTTCGAGGGACAATAAAGTATAATGACTGCTAAAAGGTTCAGGATAAAAAATAAGAAGCAATCGCAAGACGCACACATTTAGCATGATTAATGTCTAAACAACCTTCAGTGTAATTAGATGCGGGTTTAACGACACTAAAACCCAACCCTCCAGATATCAGACACAGAGATCGGTATTAGTTGTTGTATGTCGGTGAAGTATTTATCAAAACAGAACATGCGTACACAGTAATTAAAAATATCACGAGAGCTACTTAGCACAGGAAAAGCGAGTATGTGAGTAACTGCATTATCTCGCGTCGGTGAGAGGGTAGGGCATTCAAATCTACTGATAACATTTTTTTTAACTGTGTACGTGTGAAAATGTTATACTGTACAAGATTTTACAGACATATAATAATATAACAAAACATTTCGAAGTGTGTAGCAATGTTCTTTTGGCAGTTTGGTTTCGCTTCGTTAGTTGAACGTCATGTACTTATTATTGATGTTAATATATTGTTTATTATTAATTATTATCGCTACTATTACTTCCGCAAGTGTGATGCATTTGTTTCCTAATTTTTCTGTTCTGATTGTATATTCTGTGAAACTAAAATTGCACCTTATAGGTTTACTACTTTCAGTGTAACGAAGTGATAGCAACTGCGATGAGAACATTGTAGTTAACTCAAAACAGCCATTTTACACGTCATAACCACGTTTTCCCAAATAACACTTCCACACATAATACAGTAAAACATTTGACGTCGTTGAGTTTGAACCCATGACCGTTGGTACAGGCCTCTAAGGCTCAACGAACTTCCCCACTTAAGCAACGTATGTTACGTTCTAACAGTTATGTTTTCGTGGACGCCCTTAGTTTTGGTGTTACTTTTTAGTTAAACACTTACACTCGTTCTGTTGGACGTCAGCACACAGAACGAACTAACTCGGAGATTTGGTTGATACTCTACTGACATACAACGTTTGGTACCGATCTGAGTGTTTGACGTCTGGAGGTTTGCGTGTAAGTGTTAGAACAGAATTCCACTGCTAAACGCACAGGGAAGACAGAGGGAGAGGGACAGCTGTAGAATCTGTGAGACTAGAAACATACTAAGAACCGTCCAGAAAAACATCATCTACACACTCTATATGCGAGCTAGGACCGACAAATACGAAAGCTTTGCACAATGAGCTAAACAACTCATGAATCCAAATTGATGTCTAGATTAATATGCAGGAGAATGGAAGAAAAAACTGAGGATCTCTTAAATGACGGTAAGTTTGGATTTAACAAAGGTAAAGGCTCCAGAGAGGCAGATCTCATCTTGCACTTGATGAGGGAAGCCAGGTATAAGGGAAATCATGGAACCTTCAATGAATTAGCTGACCTTTAAAATGAATAACGATGTAAGGTAATGCAACAATTGAAATTCTCAACAAAATACGTGTCAGATATAGAGGGCTGGTAGGTTCAATAAAGTACGGTATGTATGATAAGCAACAAGGAACAATAAAATTGAAGAAAGAAGTACTACGATTAAAATGGTGCAAAACAGGGATTCTGTTGGTCTCCTCAGTTGTTCCAACTGAACATCACGGAATCGTACATGGAATTGAATAAATTGCTAGAAATTTAATTAAAGTCAAGGGGAAGGCGTTTCATTGATAAAATTCACTGGTAATATTACCATGTTCACCGAAAGTGAGGAAGAATGCAAAAAACAGTTCGACGAGCACAGGATTATTATTTAACAAAATGAAAGACGAAAGTATTTGGGAGCAGCAGAAATAACATCAGTGACACCTTACCATCAGAAATACGGACCACAAAGTGAGGGAATTTAAATGGGTCTGCTACATGGGACGCAAATTTACACTGAGAGAAATAGAGAGGTTGTTATAAGAAGAAATGTAGCAAAGGAAAACATATCATTGCAGGAAAAACGAGGCTACTGCTACCAAAGACAGGCCTCAATTTGGTGACAGAATATCTGAGAATGTACATTTGAAGCAGAGTATTGTTTTAAAATGAGTCATGGATTGTGAGAGATACAGGAAGAGATGATAAATGGAGCATTCAAAATGGTGTGCAATAGAGGGATATTGGGAATTAGGTGAATTGATAAGAAAGGAACTGTGAAAGTTCTCTGCAGGATGTGTGAAGATGGCAGTATATAGGAAACTGTGAGGAGAAGAAGAGACAGCATAGTGCGATATATCTGAGGCATCAAGGAATAACTGCCATGGTACTGGAGGGAACAGCTAAGAGTGAAAACTGTAGAGAAAGACAAAGATTGGAATAAATCGCATAAATAACTGAAGACTGTGATGCAAATGCTGCTCTATGGTAAAGAGGCCGATCCTGGACCCCCTCCTCCCACAAATCATTGAGGGTATCTGAGCATTCTAAAGGTGTTGACAGACTGAAATACGGTCTGCAGTAGGCAGAGGTTCGGCTTTGCATATGTGTGGTTATCGGAACTACCTTGTACGCCTTAATACAGTGGTGCAAACAAAGTGGTCCACGCCCTGAGACACTTAGGCAGATCACACCTTCTCCAACGACTGTTTCCCTCGTTTTGATACTTGAACAGTGTAATTCTGCTTACTAGCACAAATTTAATCCACAATTCTAACATTCATTCTCCTTTGTCATTTGTACCAACTACCCTAAATTCTATTATAAACCTGTCTTTACTAGCCCCGTGCTACAGACTGTAAGGTGTTTATATGTTTTTAAATACAGTGTTCCACATACTGTAATCTCACACTCCCTCTGTGTGACTAGATTTTCTGTGTGTGACGTAAGCTTACTTGCCTGAATTGTGGTTGAACTGGTTTACTGGTTCTGATGTGAGTAAATCACTAAAATGTTCCCAACAGATCACTGTTTTCCTTACTCATCCATTTTCAATTAACCTTCCTTATACAATACAACTTCCTCGTCCTGTGGATACTTCCCCATTATTAATTCGACCATATGTTGTGATTTTCTTTTCATTTCACTTGCTGACTGTCACTGAATCCGACTGAGCCTATATATTCGCCTTTTCAATTTTTCTACCTTCTCTACAACATAATGGTAGTTTGTGTGTGTGTATCTGTGTGTGTGTGTGTGTGTGTGTGTGTGTGTGTGTGTGTGTTTTTAGTGAGGAAACTCACCGCCTGCAAGGGACAGTGGCTTCTTCAGACGGACGAGTGGTGGGCAGTGCAACGGTGGCAGGTGTCTGGCGAGATGTGCCGGCAGACGTGGTGGCGGCAGTGGTGGTGGCGGTGGTGGCGGCGGTGGTGTTGGTGGTGGTGGCGGCGGCGGCGGTGGTGGCGGCGGTGGTGGTGGTAGGCCTCAGCTGTGTAGCTGATGGTGAACTGCACATACAGAGAGCGGCACACAGTCAGCTGGCTACGTGTGGGGGGGGGGGGGGGGGGATCTCACTACAGCCAGTATATCTGAGAGACTGATACACCCTAGCAACAGGCAGACAACACGTGCCAAACATGAGGATAGCGGCCCAGTTAATGCAAATGACATATCACTGACATAATCGCATTTGGTTGCAACACCTCAGCTCACCACAACACTTGCTCTCAACACCAGACAACAGGTAGTTCAAAATCAATCGCAGGCAAAAGGTACGTAACACTTGCACAAAACTTAATTACAGGATTAATGGACACGTCAGCTCAGGTACTATCACCCTCAACATCATCAAAACGGCTTGAACTCCTCTCCACCTAGTTTGTATGCGCCCATATGTTACTATGTTACTATGTTGCAGTCCCTCTGCTCTCTTTTCAGTACAGAGATTTCATTGTACAATATGGTTACTACAAGAAATCACTTGAGGAACCTGATCTGTAAGACTGTCAGTCCACAGTCAAAATAAGGTCACAATGATGTATATATCAGGAAACTTGTTACTATTAGATGACATTTTTTAGCGCTTGTAAACTTAAGTTTATGGCAATAAATGACATTTAAAAAACTGAATTTCAACTAGAAATTACATGACGAAAACTTTTTTACTAGACTGGTATCCAGGACTCCCATCGAACAACTACTGTCTATGTTAAATAAATACGAAATATCTTTAATATCGTTTCAGCCGCAGGTAAGCGTTTCTGCCCTTGTTTAAATCCCGAAATCTTTAAATGATGTACCATGAAGTTTTGTGTTGGATGGGGGTTTGAACCTAGCACCTAATTGATTAGGGATTTGAACTTACTACCTGTCATTGTTTTCTAGCCACAAATACATACGAAATATCGTCTTAGCTCACCTGTAACGAGATGTACACATATGTAAACATAAAATAATATCACGAAAAATTTGTGCAGAGTTGTTGATTATCCTATTGTTATTGGCAATTGCTAGGCGTGGCATGTTTTATCTTGAAATGATGCCTTGAAAAGTTTGTGTGTGACGGATTCGAAACTGACACCAACCGTCATTGTTGACAAAACACGCAGAGACGATAAATATCATAATTACTTTCCTCCTTTGGTTTGATGAGCACATACTACGACTTCAAATGACACGACGAAACTCTTTGCTCCCAATTAGTATTACAACAGATTAAAACTATTGCGGACACATTCCTGAATGCATTTCTTAGCACAATACAGCTTCTTCATTCCACTAGACCCGTAACATTACATAACGAGCACTCACATTGGCGTTTGCTTGGATATTTTTTTTTTAGTGCTAAACATTCCCTTTTGTATGACGTTAAGGCCCAGTTGTTCAATTCTCCACCCAACCATCCTAATTAAGTTTTCTGTGTATCCTTATATCGATTAACGCAAATGCTGAAACCTTTCCTTTGAAAGGGCACAATTGATTTCCTTCCCCACACTTGCGAGCTAGATTCTTCTTTGTGTCAAATGGTCTTGCAGTCGATGGGACATTTAAAACTATATTACTTCTTTCTTTCTTCCTCAAAATTCCCCACTGAATGCAAGTGTCTCACAAAGGCTATATGGTAGCATTTCATCAGATTTGCCAGTAACTGCCCTTAGAGCATGCTGGTAAACCGTCACATGTAAGCTGGCCGGTGTGGTCGATCTGGTCTCGGCGCTTCAGTCTGGAACGGCGCGACCGCTACCGTCGCAGGTTCGAATCCTGCCTCGGGCATGGATGTGTGCGGTGTCCTTAGGTTACTTAGGTTTAAGTAGTTCTAAGTTCTACAGGACTGATGACCTCAGATGTTCAGTCCCATAGTGCTCAGAGCCATTTGAACCATTTTTTTCGTCACATGTAAACAGCCCTACTTGAAATGAGGAAACAATTTTCTGATGTGTTTTCTTCGAATCTCTTACTACAAACACGCTCAAAATGTTTCGTGCACCGATTTAGAATGTTTAAATATATCCCTTATAACCTTCAAATGTACAACATTCAGTAAGTCACTGCAAGAACAATTTATAACCTCAAATAAACAATGACGATTGATAAATATAGTTACAGCAACCTTGTGACAAAACATCAAACAAAATCTGTACGATCTTATGCATGAATCTACTTTTTTCAGTTAGTTTTGCCGTTTTAAGTTACATACATCAATGCTGAATGCTACATGAGAAAAAATTTGGCACTTTCTTACGCAATAGCATGATACATTTTTTAGGCCTCCTTCCACACTCCTACAGCCTTTGGTGAATTTTTCCACGCGGAATTTATTCGGAGGGATCATCTGTTCTACGTAAGTTACATTTACTGAAGACAAGCCCCGACTTTGAGAAGATCGATGGCGTTAACGGTAACAAAAGAAATAAAAGTAATGAATGGCCTCTTCAAAAGACTGTTGTATTGGATAAACAAAGCTGTTTTGTAGCTTATTACCACCTCACGGTAAAACGTAAATCCCTTATGAAATTATAATAAGAGAACGACACTTCCAGAACAACAATGGACCCATTCTCAGAACATAATGGTGACTATCTATGAGTGACGTCTTTAAAACCAAATGTGTCTCTTCTTTTAGTAAAATTACAAGCCTCTAGCACAAAGACAAAGCACTAGAAAATAATTAACTGCTCTTGACACAATGACACACTGCTGCATTTATAAATCCGACAACACTATCTGGCCCGCATCTCGAGGTCGTGCGGTAGCGTTCTCGCTTCCCACGCCCGGGTTCCCGGGTTCGATTCCCGGCGGGGTCAGGGATTTTCTCTGCCTCGTGATGGCTGGGTGTTGTGCGTTGTCCTTAGGTTTGTTAGGTTTAAGTAGTTCTAAGTTCTAGGGAACTGATGACCATAGATGTTAAGTCCCATAGTCCTCAGAGCCATTTGAACCAACACTATCTGGAGAAAGTTCTGGAAATTTGATTGATACTTGTCGCCAAGTTTATTTTGTAGAATTCAGTGTTTCTGTAACCATAAACTTGTACAAAATCGCAGCTGCTCAGGTGGCAGAAAACACCTGCAGAAATTTTCGCATGCTACCATTGTGCCAGTAGAGTAGCTTACCACTAGGTTATTTTATTTAAGCGATTACGAAATCGAGTCGAATGTACAAATTGGGTAGCTGGGGCAGGTAGTGAACATTGATATGGATTGACAAGGAAAATAATGTTCTGAAGACCCTGTAATGAACCTCTGGGTAATCAGAATGCCCATCCAGTCAGGACAATAATTCGTTAACGACAAAACAATGACACAGCACTGAGAGTAGTTAGGTGGTCTGTTGGAAAGACTCTATCTTCATGTACTTAAGGTCTGTGTTCAAGTCACCCGTCAGGCACTGGGACCTATGGCCTTTGTAGTCTGGTCCCTTCAACCTCCACAAACCAACTAACCAACCCATCAGGCAAACACTGAAGAAGTACGAACAGACCCACTGCACCTCTGGTAACTTTAGGTAAACAACATAAGGTTGCGCTTTTCTTCCTAATCTACAATAAACACAATGTCCTGTCACTACCACTGGAGGACAGTCGGTATAGGTTGGGCCATGGCAGAGGCGGAATTCACGCAAGTAGAAGCTCACCATTAACCTTTCTTGTACCAGAAATGTTATTTCATAACTGAACCAATCGTCATGTAAAGTCACAGGGCACGTATCATCCTATATTTGCACTTGAGATGTTGAAAATGTTGGTGCTGAAGTGAGAGTCTCAGATATCCCTTTCCGCTGTTTTGTATCCTTTTTGGACTACACAGTTCCATCGTTTTGTTCTTTCCCCAACATTAGAAATTCTTCATGGTTTCCATGAAAGACACATGCGTGGATTTAAATGGCGGCCAGGTACAAAAATTTTCATCTGTTGATTTCAAGTTGTAGCATTCGCACTCTAAATCATAGGTGAAAAGCAATTATGATTCATAACATTTCTGCATGCATTGTCAACATAACGATTGGTGCTGGTTTCGACTCTCAGTCAGGCACGGAACTTCTTATCATATCATTCCAGGCTTTCAAATTCCACTCCTAGTTACTGGTGAAGAAGTCTTTCACAGTCAACTCTCTTCGTGTGTAGTCAGTGATGACAGTATGTACAGGATTAGAGGCCCAGTCAGCACAGAACTTTTCCTCACGAAATTTCTAGTTCAGACACGAGCATACCTCGCTAGTGGTGAAATAAATCGACATCGTACATCTATACGCGGGTAGAAAACAATGAATAAATGTGCTGGGTTCGAATTTCAGTTTCTTCATCCCTCTAGTGCCGAAAACATTCGACACATAACATCATAACGGCTTATTGTGCTTCATTATCAACTCTGTTAGATGCTGGGTTCAAATCCCTGCGCAAAACAAAACTCTATACCACATCATATCAAGTTTGAACAAGCGCACACACGGTTATGTGTGATTGAGATGATAGTTAAGATCTCTCGTAGTTAGTTAGCAGAGACAATAGTGGCCGGATTGGAGTCCTGAGTCCCAGTCCAATACAAAAGTATGTTGTTTGAAGCTGAATCTTGCTTTTTGGAATGTCATTTATTGTAATAAATTAGAATTAACAAGTGCTGAGCACTGCCATCTCTAGGAATGGGTTTTCTTGTGTTTAAGTTATCGTGGTATTAGTTTTCATCTAGCCTGATAGCCGTAAAGGGTAATTTTCTCTTGTGGTCTCTTCCAGCAATAATCCTGTAAAGTGAAATGGCTGTACCAGAAAGGGAGCAGATGAACTGTAAAAGAGCTACGTTATGTGGTTGCATACAGACCATGTGGGACGCAGTTCAGGTCGTCTGGCTACTACTGAGCTGGACAGTGCTTCACAGGATCGACAAATTGGACAGGTACTTACTTATCTGGTTGGGAAAAAATTATATGTAATTAACTTGATACTTCGATCATAAGACAGTGTTCAAAGCATGTATTAAAGACTGGCTTTTGGGAGGTACGGATAGTAAAAAGGTCGACAGCGTGTTTTCAACTGAGCTGGAGGCGGAATTTAGTATAGTGGGCAGTGCAGCAAGGTGAAAATCGTGATTTAACGACAGAAACAGGCTGTGGCCGTGCGAAATTTACTTGTCATAACAGTATTACCATACAGATCTAAATATCACCCAATAAATACAGTTTATAGCAGTTTAAGTATTTTTCAAACGAGCGTCCTCACTTTGCAAGAACACATTAAACCATGAAGTGGGTAAAGTAAGCTGTGTCACTTCCCAGTCATGGAAAGACTAATCTCTCTCTCTCTCTTTCTCTCGCTGTGTGTGTGTGTGTGTGTGTGTGTGTGTGTGTGTGTGGAGGGAGTGGGAGTCGTGAGGTGTGTGTGTGTGTGTGTGTGTGTGTGTGTGTGTGTGTGTGTGTGTGGAGGGAGTGGGAGTCGTGAGGAATGTTTCTGACTGATAATATTACGGTCTGTAAGTTGTGCTATGAACTTGCTACTGGAACAAAATGAAATTTGTCCTCCATCTGCAGGGGACATGAACGGGAAATTCCATACATCTAAGGTCTGGTATGGATACGAGGGGAGAAAGATGAACATCGAGTCATGAGACACCTCCAATCCGCCTCCGCCACCCTCCCCCCCCCCCCCCCCAAATGCAAAAGCACTCCATCAACCAAAGAAGTAAAAATCGTTCCTCTCATATGCAATGGTTTAAATGTCTTGTTTTTATTATTATTAAAATCCTAGGCATCTGTGGTGTATAAAATTTGAGTGTGGTAGTAGGTATCGTTTTTGAGGGGGGGGGGGGGGGGGGGGCGGGGCGAATAAGACAGTAAAAGACTGTGGCAGCCCCAGAATCGAACATTGTGTATTATGTACCTACAACTGAAACACAGTGGTGTGCAGTGAACTAGGTGAAGATAAGGAATTACGACAAGTATCTGATTTTTATCACCAATAGAATGTCTGAAGCAAACAAAAATATTACAGTGAGTAAAAACATTACCGTTAATAAAATCTTTTTCGAAGTCGTTTCCCACTGCGTCCAGGACGAGTTTGAAGTAATGTAGCGAAATATATTTAGGTGCATTGTGTTATATTTTTTTCCAGAACGTAATTAACAATTTTTGTATGTTCGTTGCTTCAGACATGAGTTTTCATTTTGATCTTTATTGAACAAAATAGAAACACACTGAGTGATGTACAATACAGACGATAAGTTCATTAGAAATCGTAGAGGGAGTGCAGGTAGTGTCATCTCAAACACGAGGTTTACGTTATGTCAAATAGCACATATCATACTGTATAAATATTAAAATGTAGCTGAAAAATAGATGACTATTTATCAATGTTAATGGTTTTTAGACTTGATTGGACATGTGTAACTGTAAGATAGTGCAGAAAAAGGGGAATTTTGGTCCCAGAGACTGATGTTCAGACTATCAGCGGTGAATAGCAAAAGCAATAGATGTGATAGATAATGTCATAGGGAGTGCTGAAATAGAACGAAATTCTGTGGTGTTAACTGGGTGGCTTTTTTTTTATTGGTCATCAGTCTACTGACTGGTTTGATGTGGCCCGCCACGAATTCCTTTCCTGTGCAATCCTCTTCATCTCAGAGTAGCACTAGCAACCTAAGTCCTCAATTATTTGCTTGACGTATTCCAATCTCTGTCTTCCTCTACAGTTTTGGCCCTCTACAGCTCTCTCTAGTACCATGGAAGTCATTCCCTCATGTCTTATCAGATGTCCTACCATCCTGTCCCTTCTCTTTATCAGTGTTTTCCACTCCGATTCTGCGTAGAACCTCCTCATTCCTTACCTTATCAGTCCACCTAATTTTCAACATTCGTCTATAGCACCACATCTCAAATGCTTTGATTATCTTCTGTTCCGGTTTTCCCACAGTCCATGTTTCACTACCATACAATGCTGTACTCCAGACGCACATCCTCAGAAATTTCTTCCTCAAATTAAGGCCGGTATTTGATATTAGTAGACTTCTCTTGGCCAGAAATGCCATTTTTGCCATAGCGAGTCTGTTTTTGATGTCCTCCTTGCTCCGTCCGTCATTGGTTATTTTACTGCGTAGGTAGCAGAATTCCTTAACTTCATTAACTTCGTGACCATCAATCCTGATGTTAAGTTTCTCGCTGTTCTCATTTCAACTACTTATCATTACCTTCGTCTTTCTCCGATTTACTCTCAAACCATACTGTGTACTCATTAGACTGTTCATTCCGTTCAGCAGATCATTTAATTCTTCTTCACTTTCACTCAGGATAGCAATGTCATCAGCGAATCGTATCATTGATATCCTTTCACCTTGTATTTTAATTCCAGTCCTGAAACTTTCTTTTATTTCTATCATTGCTTCCTCGATGTACAGATTGAAGAGTAGGGGCGAAAGGCTACAGCCTTGTCTTACACCCTTCTTAATACGAGCACTTCGTTCTTGATCGTCCACTCTTATTATTCCCTCTTGGTTGTTGTACATATTGTATATGACCCGTCTCTCCCTATAGGTTACCCCTACTTTTTCCAGAATCTCGAAAAGCTTGCACCATTTTATATTGTCGAACGCATTTTCCAGGTCGACAAATCCTATGAAAGTGTCTTGATTTTTCTTTAGCCTTGCCTCCATTATTAGCCGTAACGTCAGAATTGCCTCTCTCGTCCCTTTACTTTTCCTAAAGCCAAACTGATCGACACCTAGCGCATTCTCAATTTTCTTTTCCATTCTTCTGTATATGATTCTTGTAAGCAGCTTCGATGCATGAGCTGTTAAGCTGATTGTGCGATAATTCTCGCACTTGTCAGCTCTTGCCGTTTTCGGAATTGTGTGGATGATGCTTTTCCGAAAGTCAGATGGTATATCGCCAGACTCATATATTCTACACACCAACGTGAATAGTTGTTTTGTTGCCACTTCCCCCAATGATTTTAGAAATTCTGATGGAATGTTATCTATCCCTTCTGCCTTATTTGACCGTAAGTCCTCCAAAGCTCTTTTAAATTCCGATTCTAATACTGGATCCCCTATCTCTTCTAAATCGACTCCTGTTTCTTCTTCTATCACATCAGACAAGTCTTCACCCTCATAGAGGCATTCAATGTATTCTTTCCACCTATCTGCTCTCTCCTCTGCATTTAACAGTGGAATTCCCGTTGCACTCTTAATATTACCACCGTTGCTTTTAATGTCACCAAAGGTTGTTTTGACTCTCCTGTATGCTGAGTCTGTCCTTCCGACAATCATATCTTTTTCGATGTCTTCACATTTTTCCTGCAGCCATTTCGTCTTAGCTTCCCTGCACTTCCTATTTATTTCATTCCTCAGCGACTTGCATTTCTGTATTCCTGATTTTCCCCGAACATGTTTGTACTCCCTCCTTTCATCAATCAACTGAAGTATTTCTTCTGTTACCCATGGTTTCTTCGCAGCTACCCTCTTTGTACCTATGTTTTCCTTCCCAACTTCGATGATGGCCCTTCTTAGAGATGTCCATTCCTCTTCAACTGTACTGCCTACTGCGCTATTCCTTAGTGCTCTATCTATAGCGTTAGAGAACTTCAAACGTATCTCGTCATTCCTTAGTACTTCGGTATCCCACTTCTTTGCGTATTGATTCTTCCTGGCTAATGTCTTGAACTTCAGCCTACTCTTCATCACTACTATATTGTGATCTGAGTCTATATCTGCTCCTGGGTACGCCTTACAATCCAGTATCTGATTTCGGAATCTCTGTCTGACCATGATGTAATCTAATTGAAATCTTCCCGTATCTCCCGGCCTTTTCCAAGTATAACTCCTCCTCTTGTGATTCTTGAACAGGGTATTCGCTATTACTAGCTGAAACTTGTTACAGAACTCAATTAGTCTTTCTCCTCTTTCATTCCTTGTCCCAAGCCCATATTCTCCTGTAACCTTTTCTTCAACTCCTTCCCCTACAACTGCATTCCAGTCGCCCATGACTGTTAGAATTTCGTCCCCCATTACATACTGCATTACCCTTTCAATATCCTCATACACTTTCTCTATCTGTTCATCTTCAGCTTGCGACGTCGGCATGTATACCTGAACTATCGTTGTTGGTGTTGGTCTGCTGTCGATTCTGATTAGAACAACCCGGTCGCTGAACTGTTCACAGTAACACACATTCTGCCCTACCTTCCTATTCATAACGAATCCTACACCTGTTATACCATTTTCTGCTGCTGTTGGTATTACCCGATACTCATCTGACCAGAAATCCTTGTCTTCCTTCCACTTCACTTACCCCTACAATATCTAGATTGAGCCTTTGCATTTCCCTTTTCAGAACGTTATCCTTTCATTGATTATTCAATCTTTTTCTCATGGTAACCTCCCCCTTGGCAGTCCCCTCCCGGAGATCCGAATGGGGGACTATTCCGGAATCTTTTGCCAATGGAGAGATCATCATGACACTTCTTCAATTACAGGCCACATTTCCTGTGGATACACGTTACGTGTCTTTAATGCAGTGGTTTCCATTGCCTTCTGCATCCTCATGTCGTTGATCATTGCTGATTCTTCCGCCTTTAGGGGCAATTTCTCACCCCTAGGACAAGAGAGTGCCCTGAACCTCTATCCGCTCCTCCGCCCTCTTTGACAAGGCCGTTGGCAGAATGAGGCTGAGTTCTTATGCCGGAAGTCTTCGGCCACCAATGCTGATTATTTATCAAAATTTAGGCAGTGGCAGGGATCGAATCCGGGACCGAAGACTTGATTGTGAGTCAAAGACGCTACCCCTAGACCATGGGTACAACCTTTAGTAAAGCCATAGTGCTATCAAGACAGGCAGACATGGGTGTGATACCTGTTCATCGACAATACAGTAAAGCGTGGTATTCAGTTGCGTCACAGAAGGGAACGCATTCAAGTACTGTGTGATCTTTATACACACATCAAAAAAAAGTTTAGCGTCACCTCGGTTACGAGAATTCCGGAACCTGTACAGAAAATTGGAACAGAAATCAACAGAAACATCATTTTCGCCCATTTTATTGCCCATGAAAACCACACGTTGCATATTGTACCATCACACAGCGAAACCCTCAGAGGTGGTGGTCCAGATTGTTATACATAGAGGTTTCTCTAATACCCAGTAGCACATCCTCTTGCATTGATGCACGCTTGTATTCATCATGGAATACTGTCCACTAGTTCATCAAGGCATTGTTGGTCCAGATTGTCTCACTTAACGGTGATTCGGTGTAGATGCCTCAGAGAGATTGATGGGTCACGTCGTCCATAAACAGCCCTTTCAATTTATCCCAGGCATATTCGATAGGGTTCATGTCTGGAGAACATGCTGGCCACTCTATTCGAGAGATGTCGTTTTCCTGAAGGAAGTCATTCACAAGATGTGCATGTTGGGGGCACGAATTGTCGTCCATGAAGACGAATGCCTCGCCAATATGCTGCCGATATGGTAGGTTGCAGTACGTACTGGGAGATGAGGAAGCTTGCACAGGATAGAGTAGCTTGGAAAGCTGCATCAAACCAGTCTGTGGACTGAAGACCACAACAATATGTTTGCACTGTCTGTCAGAGGATGGCATTCACGTATCGTACAGCTGTTACGGCGCCTTCCATGACCACCAGTGGCGTACATCGGCTCCACATTGTGCCACCCCAAAACAGCAGGGAACCTCCACCTTGCTTCACTCACTGGACGGTGTGTCTAAGGCGTTCAGCCTGACCAGGTTGCCTCCAAACACGTCTCCGACGATTGTCTGGTTGAAGGCATATGCAACACTCATTGGTGAAGAGAACGTGATGCCAATGCTGAGCAGTCCATTGGGCACGTTGATGGGCCCAACCGTACCACGTTGCATGGTGCCGTGGTTGCAAAGATAGGCCTTGCTATGGACGTCGGGAGTGAAGTTTCGCATCATGCAGCCTATTGCGCACAGTTTGACTCGTAACACAACGTCCTATGTCTGCATGAAATGCACTGTTCAACATGGTGGCGTTCCTGTCAGAGTTCCTCCGAGCAATAATCCGTAGACAGCGGTCATCCACTGCAGTTGTAGCCCTTGGGCGGCCTGAGTGATGCATGTCATCGACAGTTCCTGTCTCTCTGTATCTCGTCCACGTCCGAAGAACATCACTTTGGTTCACTCCAAGACACCTGCAAATTTCCGTTGAGAGCCCTTCCTTGCACAAAGTAACAATGCGGACATGATCGAACCGTGGTATTGACCATCTAGGCATGATTGAACTACAGTCAACACGAACCGTGTACCTCCTTCATGGTGGAATGATTGGAACTGATTGGCTGTCAAACCGCCTCCATCTAATAGGCGCTGCTCATGCATGGTTGTTTACATCTTTGGGCAGGTTTAGTGACATCTCTTAACAGTCAGAGAGACTGTGTCTCTAATACAATATCCACAGTCAATGTCTGCCTTCAAGAGTTGATGTTAGGACTGGTTTGTGGTCCCGTGAGGTGGTCTCAGACTGTGTGAGGCGTGTGCAGCCAAACACCAGAGCATTGGTGCTTACTTCACCTGATTCTTTGAACCTCTTCCACACAGGCCCTGACAGCGAATCATTATTCTTTCGTTATAACTGCCTTTACAGTAATTCAAAATCATCTGTGAACTCTTTGGATTTGGTGAGAACAAAGAATTATGTTGCGAAAATTACTGATGTATGGCTTTCACATAGAAGTAAAGTGACAGATGACTATGCAACAAACGAAGCTGTAGTACTGAGTTGTGAATAGCGATTACTCTGGCAGTCTGCTTTATTACACGAAAAGAATTCCACAGGCCAATATCAGCAATCGAAAATTGTAAACATGTTGTTGCCCTCTTCGAAACTTTCTCCAGTACACTATCTTGTTCCAAGTGTCGGTTGTAAGTGACATATAAGCTCCTCGTCTTCATGCAGCATGACACTATTCAAAGATATCTCATTGTCATCACCCACAGAGGCACTAAACAACTTTAAACGCTACTTTATGTGAACAGGTTTACTGCAACATATACAGACTGCCTCCTGCAAACAACACACATCACTGTGTCTGAGCCTGTGCTGGACAATACAACTTTGGGTCCATGGAAGAATGGCTCATGTGGTATTCACACAGAGATCGTAGCCTTTGTCCTGGAACTTGATGCAAAAACCTAAAAAAAACCTTTTTGTACACATGTAGGTTAACACAACTCTTTGATGATTTTTGATAGCAAGAATATCTGGTAATGAACTGGGTTCAGTTTAGAGAGTCAATGAACCTGCTGCACGAGGGCAATGACAGCATCGTGAGCCATCAGGTAATGACTGTCTATGATGGGGTATTTTACAGCAGACACACATTTCAGTAAACAGAGTGGCAAAAACTGTATGATTGGAAATACACACATGCAAATCTGAGAGACGCGAATGAGTCCATTGTCGCACTCTTACCTGGCTTGTGGTGGTGGATCGTACAGCAGCTGACTGACTTTAATCAAGTCTTCCTGCTGTTTTCGCATGGTGTCTGCCCACCCCTGAGTGGCTATCACCTCCAACGGACAGGTCCTAATGAACGCCAGCGCAGCCTGCCTGAGGTCGCTGCAGGAATAGTGGATGGAGAGGGCGGCTGTGGCCGCCGCATTCTCCACAGTCAGCTGGGCAGCCACCTGCCGCTCGCACTCCGCCTTCAGCCCCAACACGCCGTACTTGACCGCTGCGGCCAGCAGCTGGGGGGCCATGCCGGGCAGCTGGGGGGCCCGCAGGGTGTACAGGTAGGAGACCAGCTGCCTCAGCACGGGGCCCCCCACGTCTGGGATGCTCACTGCGCCGCTACTGGCCTCGAGGGTGTCGTGGGACAACATGGCGGCGAACACGGGGCTCCTGTCCGCCAGGACGGCCCTGTGCGCCGCCAGCCGCGTGTCGCCAGCCACCAGCGTCACCACGGCGCCGTGCCCCGCGTCCAGAAGGGCGCCCAGGTCCACGGCCGCCGTCTCGTTGATGTCGTTAACTGCTTCCATTGTGGACAGTTCTGAAACACGGCGTCACTGAGCAGTCCTTTCAGCTTACAGATGACTTCTGATACTTCTGCAAGCAACAGGCAGACCAGTCTCGAGTGAGAGTTGATAAATGTGGTCCATCACCAGTCAGTTCCAGCAATGTCTAATTCTTGCCGTGTCAGACTGATGCCATTGGTGAATATCTTCAAATTTTTAATAATACCATTTTAAATAGTTAACTTTTTCTTTCAGCACATTTTATTTTCATATCAAGCTCCAATCCCAAAGAAAGCAGGTGTTGACAGATGTGAAAATTACCGAACTATCAGTTTAATAAGTCACAGCTGCAAAATACTAACGCGAATTCTTTACAGACGAATGGAAAAACTGGTAGAAGCCGACCTCAGGGAAGATAAGTTTGGATTCCGTAGAAATGTTGGAACACGTGAGGCAATACTGACCTTACAATTTATCTTAGAAGAAAGATTAACGAAAGGCAAAACTACGTTTCTAGCATTTGTAGACTTAGTGAAAGCTTTTGACAATGTTGACTGGAATACCCTCTTTCAAATTCTAAAGGTAGCAGGGGTAAAATACTGGGAGCGAAAGGCTATTTACAATCTGTACAGAAACCAGATTGCAGTTATAAGAGTCGAGGGACATGAAAGGGAAGCAGTTGTTGGGAAGGGAGTAAGACAGGGTTGTAACCTCTCGCCGAAGTTATTCAATCTGTATATTGAGCAAGCAGTAAAGGAAACAAAAGAAAAATTTGGAGTAGGTATTAAAATCCATGGAGAAGAAATGAAAACTTTGAGTTTCGCCGATGACATTGTAATTCTGTCAGAGACAGCAAAGGACTTGGAAGAGCAGTTGAACGGAAGGAACAGTGCCTTGAAAGGAGGATATAAGATGAACATCAACAACAGCAAAACGAGGATAATGGAATGTAGTCGAATTAAGTCAGGTGAATCTCAGGGAATTAGATTAGGAAATGAGACACCTAAAGCAGTAATGGAGTTTTGCTATTTGGGGAGCAAAATAACTGATGATGGTCGAAGTAGAGAGGATATAAAATGTAGACTGGCAATGGCAAGGAAAGCGTTTCTGAAGAAGAGAAATTTGTTAACATCGAGTATAGATTTAAGTGTCAGGTAGTCGTTTCTGAAAGTATTTGTATGGAGTGTGGCCATGTATGGAAGTGAAACATGGACGATAAATAGTTTGGACAAGAAGAGATTAGAAGCTTTCGAAATGTGGTGCTACAGAAGAATGCTGAAGATTAGATGGATAGATAACATAACTAATGAGGTGGTATTGAATAGAACTGGGGGAGAAGAGGAGTTTGTGGCACAACTTGACTAGAAGAAGGGCTCGGTTGGTAGGACATGTTCTGAGGCATCAAGGGATCACCAATTTAGTATTGGAGGGCAGCGTGGACGGTAAAAATCGTAGAGGGAGACCAAGAGATGAATACACTAAGCAGATTCAGAAGGATGTAGGCTGCAGTAGGTACTGGGAGATGATGAAGCTTGCACAGGATAGAGTAGCATGGAGAGCTGAATCAAACCAGTCTCAGGACTGAAGACCACAATTTCCATAATTTCTTTCTACAGCGCGATGTTACTTGATCCGGAATTCGTTCAAAGTAGACGTCTACCAAAATACGGAAAAGGTCGTAAGGAGCCGTATTATCACTTTATTCAACGAGATATTTCTCTTTACTTCTCCTGTCATTCAAGAAAACGACCTTATTTTTGTGACAGGAATCTATACTATTCGTAATTTAACCTACAGTCGTGCATTTAGCCTCGCAGCAGTTGTTTCACACAGGGGATCAACCATCTACTTAAATCTGGAGAGTGTTCCTGGGAAACATTGCCTATGGGAAGCAGGCCTATTCAGCCTGCATCTCATTCTCAACACTTCTCAAACAGTCCAACAGCACAACTTTCAACAACCATGCACTACACGATATGCCAGAGCCAGCCATAGAGAATATACTTTCCCTTCAACCAACATGCGTACTATCATTTTATAGCTGAAGTAACGGTACCACGGCATTGCATGTGGTATTAATAACTGCAGATAACGTTCGCTGATACAGTTTCTCAACTACACGGTCTAATTTTCGCTGAAGAAGTTCTCGGTTCCTGCTTTTACTGAGTGTGTACACTGTGTGCATTACATACCCAGACGGGTCCTTTAAATAAGACGGGAAATCACTACTTTTGTATTGGATTTACTTTGTTTCACTAGTAACAGTCGCTGAAGAATCCATTTTAAAACAGGTTTTCGAAACAGTTCTGTAGAAATAAAGAATTAACATGGGCTAGGTAACGAAAATCTTTCTGCTGATCATCTCGGTGCCGGAGCAATGAAAGTGAAAGGCTGGCTTTATACCTTTACAATATGTAGTCTAAAGTATCCGGACATCTGACCGAAAATGACTTACAAGTTCGTTGCGCCCTCCATCGATAATGCTGGAATTCATATGGTGCTGGCCCACCCTTAGCCTTGATGACAGCTGCCACACTCCCAGGCATACGTTCAAGTAGGTGCTGGAAGGTTTCTTGCGAAATGGCAGCCCATTCTTCACGGAGTGCTGCCCTGAGAAGAGGTATGGGTTTCGGTAGGTGAGGATTGGCACGATTTCAGCGTTCTAAAACATCCCATTCTATAGGATTCAGGTCAGAACTCTGTGCAGGCCAGTCAATTACAGGGATACCATTGTCGTGTAACCACTCCGCCACACGCCGTGCATTATAAACAGCCGTTCGATCGTCTTGACAGATGCAATCGCCATCCCCGAATTGCAGTGGAAGCAGTAAGGTCTTTAAAACATCAATTTAGGCCTGTGCTGTGACAGTGCCCCGCAAAACAACATGGAGTGCAAGCTCCCTCCATGAAAAGACAACCAAACCATAACACCACCGCCTCCGAATTTTACTGCTGGCACTATGCACACTGAAAGATGACGTTCACCAGATGTTCTCCATACCCACACCCAGCCGTCGGATCGCCACATTGTGTACTGTGATTCGTCGCGCCACACAATGTTTTCCACTCTTCAATCGTCCATTGCTTACGCTCCTTACACCAAGCGAGGCGTCGTTTGGCATTTATCGGCGTGTTGTGCGGCTTATGAGCAGCCGCTCGACCGTGAGTTCCAAGTTTTCTCACCTCCTGCCTAACTGTCATAGTACTTGCAGTGGATCCTGATGCAGTTTGGAATTCCTGTGTGTTGGTCTGGATAGATGTCTGCCTATTACACGTTACGACCCTCTTCTACTGTCGGCGGTCTCTGTCGTCAACAGACGAAGTCGGCCTGTACGCTTTCGTGCTGCACGTGTCCCTTCACGTTTCCACTTCACTACCACATTGGAAACAGTTGACCTACAGATGTTTAGCAGTGTGGAAATCTCGCTTACAGACGTATGACACAACTGAAACCCAATCACCTGACCACATTCGATGTCCATGAGTTCCGTGGAGCGCCCCAGTCTGCTCTCTGACTATGTCTAATGACTACTGAGGTCACTGATATGTAGAACCTGGCAGTAGGTGGCAGCACAATGCACCTAATATGAAAAACGTATATTTTTGATAGTGTCTGGATACCTTTGATCCCATAATGTAGTTGTCCATACAGCGTAAATAGTAACTTTATTTCCTCAAAAAGGTGAAACCACGTTTTCAGAAACACATTTTGGATAAAAAAAGGAAAAAAAGTGATCGGGACTGGTGGTGTTTATGCTCACCACACTCCATGCTGCCAACGCATTGCTCCAACGACAGCCGAAAACCAGACTAGGCGGCAGCGGGCGCCTCATAAGCAAACAAATGTCGCCACTAGTGGCTATACCCTCAACACAGCCAAAACTGTTCATTTGTGACTGTTCAAACGTAGACAGATGCGGAGAACTATTGAGGAGTAGATACGATCAATACGGAAGACTGACGTCGAAGCCTCACAGCGAGGCCATGCCTGCACCACATCATCAATGTACAAGAAGCGACGAAACTAGATGAACAGCTGTCAGGGAACGACAAGTACTTTGTGTCTATAGTTTAAAACGTCGACCCCGTAACCAACTCCTACGGCTGCAGACAAAATACAATCTGAGGAGCAATGTTAGTTCACTTATCTGTTGAGACATAACGGGCTCCTGAAAACAATAACAGACGAATCTATCAGTGCGAAAAGAACCAGAGGCACACTGTGACTGGAGTACCTCATTAAAATCACAAAAGATGTGAGCTGCAGCGCTACAGTGGAAATGAAGGAATCAGAGACATGAGATTGGAGATCCACTGCCAAACAATCGTTGGACTGCACTCTCTCTCTCTCTCTTTCTCTCTCTCTCTCTCTCTCTCTCTCTCTCTCTCTCTCTCTCTCTCTCTATATATATATATATATATATATATATATATATATATATATATATATATATATATATATATATATATATTAGCGTTAAATGGACGTTGGTTCCATCCTGTTAAATTTTACTCCTTGTTTTCCAAGTGAGTCATTCACAGAACAGCAAAAAACGATAGTTTGCAAATTCTCTCTATTTCAGTGTCAGATCACAATCATATGGAACTCGCAAACGTGCGACTGATGAGAATCTCACAGTTTTCAGTGACATGTTATGGATGGAACACTACTGCTGTAATGAAGTATCCAGTTGCTTGACTGGACATCATAACATGTGGATTAGTGTACGGGAGGAAACAACACCTCTCTATTAGCACAGTACCGTGCCATTTAATGCCATATTGGACGTATTTCAAGTTCCAGATGATTCTGTCCCACAGATATTAGACACAAACGAAAGTATTTCTGGTAGATGTCTAGCAGGTATTACACTGGTTTATAACTTTGTAACCCATCACGTGTGACTTCTAACCTGGAGCCAGAGTCGTAATACCTGATGAGTTTGCTTACGTCAGACATTTTCTTACTTTTCTGCACTTGTACAGTTAATGCTTCGTTCTCGGGCTGTGGTCACACCAAGATTCGCTGCATCTATATCTAAAACACTGGAAGGTTTGCGTGGGAGTAAACTGACAGACTGATTGTAAGTTGTCTTATCTTTTTGGTGTTACGTTCCTGCTGTTCTGTATTGTGAGTCATTCTATCGTCCAGACATGTTTCTACAATGTGCGTAAGACACAGTATAGAAAGGGACATCCATAATCTAATCTCAATGCAGAGGGTTTTCGACCAACTGTCCTGCGTTTACTATTCCGTATGATAACAGTGTAAATCGATTCCCTACTCAAGTGAACCGAAAATGTTATAGTGAAATATTAAACAAATTAGACCCCTGATGCGGAAGCTATACATCTCGCTAGCTGTTACATGATGTGTAGTCTACTCTTACGGCAGTTTATTACACTGATCTCTTTCAGCTCGAGCAAACATGCTTTTCAACCTTTGAACGGTGAAACGAATGATCAAACACAAAACAGACACAAAGACATAATGCAACAGGTGCAGGACAGGGAGCAGTGAGACTGCTGCGGAGCTGGAACGCCCTCTCTGTGACCCTGCACAGCTCATCTCGCAGACACACACACAGAACTGAGAGGCACGGGGGACCGCGGCTACCCGTCAACGCCGATATCGTCTCATGTCTGTGGTATGTGCAGAACTCAGCCGGAAATGAAAGTCACCGACGCACGCGAATTGCGGCGTGCATGGTTCCCAGGCAGCGGTTGGCGCACGGGAAGCAGCTTAGAACGATAACCACAGGAAAGCGGGTACGAGTCCCTATGTGGGAACTTACTAACTTTTTTTTTTTGTTTCGGTGTCGTGTATCGCTCGCCCACAGTAGTGTGGAACATTAATCCTGTGTAATCAAGTCTGTAAACATGTCTATGTTCGTCCATGAACCTATGGAATACTCCATAAATATCTTTATTTTCAGTCTCTACGCTACTTACACTGAAAATAATCCAAACTAGTGCTCAATACATCACACATGTCAACATTTTCATAAAACGGGAGGACAAAGAATTCACAAGTATACGACGAGATTTGTTAATCCATCGTGCAGTGTTTAAAGTGACTCTTCCAGAAATGCAATCTTCTCTCGTCAGGTATAGAATTTAATCAAAAAGCTTCACAACGTTTCTTATCTCATCGAGACAGAGAAAGAAATCACATCTAAAGAAGGATGCACCAGAATATGTTCCGTTCTACATCAACAGCTATCCTCTCCAATATGTGGCGAAATGGTGCATTAAGTGTGGTGTCCTGCCAAGCTATGCATTGAGGGAGGACCATTTATGGTTCTGAATCAAGTTTGTTTTTCTCGGGAATCTTTAAAACAAGCGCCGGCTGGAGTGACCGAGTGGTTCTAAGCGCTACAGTCTGGAACCGCGAGACCGCTACGGTCGCAGGTTCGAATTCTGCCTCGGGCATGGTTGTGTGTGATGTCCTTAGGTTGGTTAGGTTTAAGTAGTTCTAAGTTCTAGGGTCTGGCGTGAGGTCAGTCGCTAGACGGCGCGCTTCGGCGCGGGCCCGCCCGTTGCCGGCGCGCCGTAAGGCACTGAAGCTCGCACTGGGGCGTATCGCTTCACGTCGAGCGTGCCGCGGCAGTCCTCACTCGGGGAAGTGATGCGTCTCTTACAGCCTCTCCTTCCCAAGTGGCTCTCTCCGCCTTCCCGTGGTGCCAGACGTTAAGCTCGGCATTCTGCCTTGCGACAAAAGGGAGAGCTGCGACCCAACCCGATGCGAAAGCGAAGGGTGCGTGGCACAGGGGGAGCTGTGTCGAGGGACCGAACATCAGTCCCTTTCTGTTCGCAGGGTACAGACCAGCACGTGCTCTGCATGCCGGCGATCTCGTTTGTCGGCGTGGGATCGCGGCGCGAGTCGGCAAGGGCGCTTCGCCGCTCCCCTGGGTAACCGGGGCGTGTTCTGCCAAACCCAGGAGGTGGTGACATCACCTGGGCCAGGTTAGATGGGTCCAGACCGCCGAACGTCTGGGGGACCGGCCCGCCACCTGAGTAGGAGTGGGTCCTTGGCCAGATGGTGGAAACTCGGGCTAGTAGGCGGCGAAGGGCGAGGGGTGCATCCGCCTCTCCGGAGTGCGGGGTGCAGTTGCCGGGGAGCGTCGCGTGAAATCGTCGATGACGGGGACACCGAGGGGGACCAGCGCACTGGCGACGGTGCGCTGAACCTGGTAGCTCGGAAGTGCCCTTGACCTAGGGGCGAGGTCGGTGGGCGAGCTGCAGAAGTCCCCCCCCCCCCCCATGCCAGAGGAGCCGGTCCGGGGCAAGAGACGGGCTCCCACTTCTTTTTATCACTCGTCAATCATGGATGCCAACGAAACGAGTGATACGTGTGCGCCTCAACGAGCTTCCATTGCGCCTGATCCCTCTCCCCAGGACGACCAGGGACAGGCAAAGAGTGAAACAGTTATGGAAAGATATACTCGGATAGCGTCGTTCATGGAGCAACAAATTAAAAACGGCAAGATAAGCCAAGCTGGTCTTGCCATTATTAAGAATGAGTTGGCAGCATGGGCTATTGCCCACGCCAAACTAGAAGGAAGGGCTGAAGAACTCGAAAAAGAGAATGAAAGATTAAGGAGACAACCAGCCAAGACGTGGGCAGCTGTGGCCGCGCAAGCGCCCACAAAGCGCCCACAAAACTCGACTAAAGACACAATTGACAGAATCACAAAGAGAACTGACACGGCAGTTTTCCTCAGGACATTACCTGGGCAGGACACCAGTGTCAAAGAGATCCAAGAACTATTCACAAAAAACATAGATCCTGTTAAAGACAAGATACGAATTAAAAGAATAAAACCAAGTAGAAATTCTGTCATAGTTGAAGTTGCTTCTGAGAATGACAAAGAAAAACTGTTAAACAACCAAAAACTGAACTCGGTGGTCAAATGCGAACCACCGAGGAAACGTAATCCCTTAGTCATATTATATGACGTACCATCAGTAATGACCAATGAAGAATTAATAGAAACAATCAGGCTGCAAAATTTTGAGGAGATTAATGAAGAAGAATTCAAGAACTGTTTTAAATTAAAATTTAAGACTGGGCCACGGGGTCGTGATGTCGTTCATCACGTCGCCGAGGTGTCAGCACAAATGTGGCGGAACATTACAACAATGGGAAGAATGTATATTGGCTTTCACGCCGTTAACGCTAGAGACTATGTCGTGGTACGTCGTTGCCACAACTGTGGTGACCTGGATCACGTCTTAAGGTTGTGCACCAGGGAGCCGGCATGCACTAAATGTGGAGAACATGGTCACAGCCGCAAAGATTGTAAGGCGGCGGCGGTCTGCATACCGTGTAAGAATAGAGGTAAGAAGTCTTGCGGAGCCACAGGCAGGAAGTGCCCTACATATAGAATGCTGGAGCAAAGACTCATCTCCAGAACAGACTATGGCTGAGCCAGGCACACCAAATAGGATGCCAAAACGGAAGTCCCCGAGCAAAAGGAGGAGGGATGCCGTGAGGGCGAACAGATTTAAGGAGTTTCTGAGGTCGCTCCCCGGCGCCTTGAGAACTGAAATACAAGACAAAGCAACCCAGACTGACTTTCCAACAATGGACATTGGTATACAAACCAATCTCCCCCTCACGACTGAAACTCTCTCCTCTGGAAGCTGGGGAAAAAAGCCGATAATACATCTACAACGGCAAGGGCATCCTGTGACTGTGGTAACGCCAAAAGACAATCACATCGTAACGCCAAATGACAATCACATCAATCATATAAATCAACTACCGATTCAAGAAAATACAGTGACAAGCTCATGCACGAGCCCCACTGTACAAAGCTCACCAATTGTCAGAGTCCCACCGGTCGATCCGGTGAGGGTATACCCCAACTTGGAGTATACTATGCAATTATCCAGATTGGAGCAGCCGGCAACCCTGACCACTGCCTTACGACATGTGGTCCGGGTAGGACATGAAGAAGGCAGAAAGGTAACCTTCTCGGTTATGGAGGCTGTTGACAGAATCCAGCTAAAACCAGTGAATCTCCCCACCGACTTCGGAGCCTTGCGTGATCTGCTCAAGAAAGTTTTCGACAGACGAGGTGAGAAATTTGACCTTAACGAAATCTACGAGCAATCAGTAATAGCACACGGACGAATTGCTTTCGACTGGAGAAAGACTTGGCCACATGACCGAATACATACATACTACCCTTAATGACGAAAATAACCATTGGACAACTTAACTGTCATAATAGCAGACTCGTCATGCAGGAGCTCCGGAGGGAGGTGGAAGAGAGGAGACTAGATGTACTCTGTCTACAGGAGCCATACTCCCTGGCTGGAAAGATAGCTTCTGCCGCTGCAGGCTGGCAAATAGTCAGCACGGGAGATAACCCGAAGGCGGTGATTATAATCACAAATAAGCTCCTCAGAGTTACCACACTATCACAATTCGCAACTAGCCACTGCAACGTCGTGGAGCTTCAAACCCCCATGGGAACAATAATCCTTATAAACATGTATTTCCAATATGGGGACAACATAGAACTCTATATAGACCACCTGGCTGGAGTCACCACGGCGTTGCAGGGAAGAAAAGTAGTAGTAACAGCTGACATTAACGCAAAATCCCCCCTGTGGTACAGTGGCACAAGGGATGCCAACGGTGAAAAAATTGAGGAACTCATAATGGCATCACAACTTGTGGTGGCTAACAGGCCTGGCAATCCTCCTACCTACGCTGCAGGGGGAGGACAGGGCACAAATATTGATGTGACCCTTGTAACACCAAATATGGCTAACTTTATTCAAAATTGGAGAGTCCTAGAGAATGCCACCACAAGCGACCACAACTTGATATCTTTTACCTTGGGCGAAAGAGAGTGCCGCTGGGCCACGGGGTGGGAGGTGCAACTAAATTATAGAAGAGCTGACTGGGAGCGCCTAGCGAGGGAGTGTGACATTCCTCCATTACCGGAAGGTGACATGTATCTAGACATAGACGTTGACCAAAGAACAGAGGAACTGGTGAATGCAGTGACAAGAGCGGTGAAGGCAGCCGTACCTACAAGGAGGAGGGCCATGGCGGCCTCTCCGTCACCATGGACTGCAGAACTAGGTGAACTGCATCAATCTGTCAGAAGGCTAAGGAGGCACTACCAGCGCAGTGTCGTCTGGCAAGAACGCCAAAGGTGGCAGATATTATACAGGGAGGAAAAGCTGAAGTTCCAAAAGGAACTACGCGAAGTTAGGATGCGAAGTTGGGAGAATTTCGTGCTTAACCAGCTAGTCACGGACCCATGGGGGCTCCCATAGAAGCTGGTAAGGGAAAAAATCCGCTCTCCTCTGGAGTTATCAACAGTCAGGTACGGGGACAGGATGACGGAGTCCTGGCAGGAAACTGCAGGGGTCCTCCTCCGGTCCCTGTTGCCTGACGACAATGCGGAAGGAGAAACAGAAGGGCAGAAACAACTCAGAAATGAAGATCAGGAGGAATACGGTAATGAGATGGCTGTCTACCCCTTTTCAGAGGAGGAGGTGGCAGCCCATATAAGATCATTGAAAAATGGTAAAGCACCTGGGCCGGACAGCATTGTGGCGGAGGTAGTGCAGTTTCTGAAGCCTCAGTTAACCGCGCCATTAACGCATCTTTATAACGAATGTCTCCGGCAGAGGAAATTTCCGAAGAGATGGAAAACAGCAAACGTAATCATTATAAAGAAAGGAACAGACAAGGACCCTGCAAATGTGAAATCTTACAGGCCGATTTGTTTGTTGGACATATTTGGTAAAATATTGGAGAAACTGCTGGCTGACAGATTGACAGCACACCGAGTGTTGTGCGGGGTGAGTGACAGGCAGTTCGGGTACAGGCCGGGGCGATCAGCATCTGATGCTATTGCCCTGGCGGCCGAGGTCTGTAGCTCGACCCCGCATAAATACGTGGTTGGCATCATGGTGGATATCAGTGGCGCCTTCGACAACCTTTGGTGGCCTTCGCTCTTCTCCTGCTTGCGGGAGAAAGAGTGTCCAGGGCCGCTATATGGTTGCCTGAGGAGCTATTGCAATGAACAGGAGGTCTGGTTATCACCATCTGGCGAAAGAATCGGAAAGAAAATTACCAAAGGATATCCCCAAGGCTCAGTCTTAGGACCCCTTTTCTGGGACATACATATGGAGCCTTTATTAGACAGATTACAACAGAGTGATGAGGTGCTAGAGGTGATAGCCTACGCGGATGACCTCCTCCTGTTGGTTGGCGGCCGTAGCCGCGAAGACATAGAACCAAAAATAGAGACAACACTAGATAAACTTCAGAAGTGGTGCCAATCGACAAAAATGACGATATCACCTAGTAAATCGACCTACTTACTACTAAAAGGAAATCTTATTAGAAACCCGACTGTCAGAATAAATGGATCACCAGTTCTCCGACGACGAGAAACACGTTACCTGGGAGTTATCATTGATGAGAGGTGGAGTTTTGGGAAGCATATTGAAACTGTCACCCAGATAGCCCTTCAGATATTAAATAATTTAATTTCCATAGGCCACAAAAGATTTCATCTTCCTCCACACCTAATTAGACTTTATCATAATAGTATATTAACCTCAGTAGTGGGCTACGGCTCGGGTGTCTGGGCGCACAGGCTCACGAGGGCTGTGCCCGCCATGGCAGTGAGAAGGGTTCAGAGAAGCATGATTTTAAGATCCGTAGGTGCTTATAGAACATCTCCAGGGGGAGCCCTATTAATCATAATGGGGCTCTGCCCTCTGGATATAAAGATTAGAGAACAGGCGGCTTGGTATTGGGCCAAGAAGGGAAATAATGAGAAAATTGCTGATATCATGGGTATCAGATTGAGGGACAAAAGAGAAATAAGGACAAGAGGTGAAGAGCTCTGGCAGGAGATTTGGGAGGCAGAAGAGACTGGACGAAGAACCTTCCAGTTCCTACCCGATGTGAGGGAACGACTTGGCCTAAAGTACTTTGAGCCTACGCGAGGGTTGATCCACTTTCTCACTGGTCATGGACCCTACCCGACATACTTATGTCGATTTGGGAAAAGGGTAACACCAGCATGCGACTGTGGCGATCCGGAGGGCACGCCTGAGCATGTGGTCTACGAGTGTCCCCTCTTCAATGATAACGCCAACGGACTACGAAACAGACTACCCAACCGAGACACATACCAATTACTTAGACGAGAAGAAACGTTTCAGACCTTGAACACCCTGGCAAACGAGATATCACGAAAAGTATTAATCGACTATTTAGGAGAGATACATTAAAAAATGAGCGACAATAACTACCAACTGAGTCTGAGAGCCCTATTCCCATACCGCCTGCGCGAGGACTGGCCGACTACCTCTAAGTTGGGAACCGCCACGTGCAGGACTAGGGGGAGTAGGGAACAACTACCGATTGCGACACACACACCGAACATGACGTAGGATAGAGTAGTTTGTAGGAATTAGATATAGGAAATTAAGTTAGGGACTGCAGCGAATAAACATTGAGGCCCACCCAGTGCCAGGGGCATGCTCTTCGGGGTTAGCTCGAAGAGCAGGGCAGTAAAAGTAGGTTTATATCTTAACTGGCACGCATGTGACGCTGCAGTAAATATACATAAATTAGATTTGTAATAGGAATTAGGATAAACAATATAAGTAGATTAGACGCCCATTGTTACTAATGTTAACTGTAGCTCACCCACTAATAAGTACACTAAGCTGCAAAAATGTAATAAAAAATGTATCACCGTTAGGACCCACTAATGTATTAAGGTAGTGGGTTAAACTTGTATAATTATAATGATTTTGATAATAAAGATTTTTTTTAAAAAAAAAAAAGTTCTAGGGAACTCATGACCTCAGCAGTTAAGTCCCATAGTGCTCAGAGCCATTTGAACCATTTTTAAAACAAGCATATGATTGTAAAAATACAGCGTTTGTAGCATGTGTAAGACGCCGAGAGCACTGCTGCTTTCTTTTTTTTTTTTTAAAAAAAAATAAATATCGTCCCAGCACGTGTAAATCATCAACTATAAAATGTTAGAAGTATCTAATTACACATAATAAGTTCTCGTGCACGTCTTTACAGTACATTAGAGAAAATTTACGAGGGCGTGCCTAAAAGCAACTCCTCCGAATTTTTAAATCTGTTCTCAACATATGCTGAGGTATTACACGTCATGACATCCGCTGACCTTCTACCGCTGACCCTCTACCGGTAGAAGGTTCTGATTTGGAGCGTGTAACATGGCGCTGGGCAACGTAAATACGTTAGCTCGTGATAAGCTCTGAGCTGTACTTCAAAGGAGAGTTCGTCCACGTGTGAAGCACCCTCTCCTTCGGCGTGACAACGCCAGACGTTACACGAGCGCTGCGACATTTGCAACAATCCCACCCGTCGGGTTCCCCTGTCATCGATCATCCTCCATTCAGTCCCGACTCGACCCAATCCGATTTCCATCTCTTCCCAAAGCTTAAAGAAACGCCTTCGAGGTCTTCACTCCTATAGTGGTGAAGTGGTGAGAGAAGAGGTGAGGTTGTGGGTTCGTCAACAAAGTCAAACACTCTTAAGTGACAGCATAAAGAAACTGGTGTCTTGTTGGGAGAAATGTGTTCGTCGCAAGGGTAGCTATGATGATTAATAGATACGTAGACATGAAGAATAAAAACGTTGAATGTTAATGAAGTTAGCTTTAGTTAAAGCGCTTTAACAGTTTTCAGAGAAAAAATTCGGAGCGTAATTCGGCCTGACCTCACTTTTGCAATCCAAAATTTTACTTTCCCATTCGTTTTCATGCCTTTTAATAACCCATTAAGTCCCAAATTAATTTTATTTAAATTGAATTTTTTGTTTCTTAATTATAATGTAGATAGTGCATGAACCTCAATAAGTACAAATATAGCCAAAGAATATTTATACATGCTAATATAATGGCCGTCCTCAAAATCGGACACTGGGATCTAACAGTATCGTATAGCATACTAAATTGTATTCTAGTCTCAACTATTTATTTCTTGTGAAATGGTACAATCCACTTCACACACAGTGTTACACGGCATTCAACAAAATATGTTTTTGATTTCCCGTTGCATTTAGCTCTTACACATCTTCTTTGCGTGCTTCTTTTGTCACCCATATGACCAATTCCATCAGACCTGATATCAGGTATCACTTTCAACTGACTTGATGGGTATTCCATTGGACGTCCAATATTCGGTCTTCCAGTGCCCAATTTCAGGTATGTAGTTGTAACAGCACGTCTGAAATCCAGTAACTCCTGTGCAGTTTTCCCATGTACTAGTCAGTAGAAGAGTCAGGCATTTACGAGGGCCATTTCCAGCAAACGTGTAATAGGACCCAGTACCATTTTTTCCCTCTAATTACCTTTGCATATTTTCCAACTAACTAGTCATGGTGGTCAACACCTCCCATGTACGCGTTATACGACTTCAAAACGGCAGGTTGTTGCACTTGTGTCTTCTTACTTGCTTGTCTACTGCACCGCGTAGCTGCTCCCAAAGGTTCAACTTGGTCAGAATTTGTATCATTGTAACGCATCTGTTATCGAGCCATCGAACAAGTAAGACTCCACCATTCCTGTCGAACTGGTAGTCATAGTTTCCTCGAACTGTCATTTTCAGTTCGTTGCTGCTCGGTAGTGGACAGTCACCGACTCGATTCTCTCTGACAGTCCCAGTTGCTCGAAAACCCAAATTTCTCAGATCAATCAGAAGATCTCTACTAGTGAAGAAATTGTCAAAGTACACACAATGATTCTCGGGTTTTTCACTGCAGTCGAACATGTTTAGGACTACTCTTGATTCCAATAGTAGGTCATCCCTTGCAGTATCTTCTGGATCCTTTCCACAGTATAAATCAAATTTGAAACAGTAGCCACTTGCTCCACAAAGAGACCACAACTTATAGCCAAATCTAATAGGCTTGCCTCGGATAAACTGTCCATCTGGAACTGTATTATTTACTAATGGTAAGATATTCATAAATATACTTACATAATACATTGTAAATTTCAAAGTAACTTCATATCCTGTAATTTATACATAAAAGAGGAGTCGTTACTTACCTCAGCAACAAAATCTGGTAAAATTACCACGTTCTAAAAAGAAAATACATCAGCAGTAGCAGAGTTTCATATTGGATTGTGCAGCAATACAAATAACTGAAATGATAACACCAAGTCCCAGTGTCCTATTTCGAGTACACTAAATTTTGTAACAGTGGAAAACAATGAATATAACTCCAATTGAGCTAACAATGCAAGTAGTTTAAAAGACTATATATAATCGCAGAAAGATCTTGGCCACATATTACAAATATTACTAAATTGTCGATAAAGTAAATACCTGTAATAACGAAAAGTGTGCCTTAGTATTCAATAATCAATTAATGGTAGGATTTATTGCTTTTAATTTCCTCTAAGCATACATTTGTTATAAAAAGCATCAACAAATGACGTAGAACAATAATAGATGCAAATTAATAATTTATTGTGTATTTATAAATAAATATGTGCTCTGTCATCAAAATAAGACACTGGTACTTAATGGGTTAACATATTAATAAATATCATGTCACGAGTATTTATTATTTCGTTTTCTCTAGTGCAAGTGAAGTAAAAAATGAAAATGAAAAAAAAAATAAAGACTCGACCCCACGACCTTCGGATTACCGCTCTGAACTCTTTCTGGTGCTCCAAAAGCAGGCTGGGAGCTTTGCTGACATAAATGAATGATTCCGCATCCGATCCGCGCCATAAAAAAACTAATGTTTGTTAAATGCTTGAGCATATGGAGCCCCCCAATTAAGTCACTTTCATTTCTGGTCGAGGCCTGCATAGACCATAAATGTGGAGCGAGTCGGTGTTGACGAGCAGGCGGGGCTACCCTTGTGAGTGTCAAGCTGGGAGACGCATTACCAACTGGCGGAGCAGACAGGCCTGCACACCGAGCGTAGGCACTGAGGGAGCAGCCAGAAGCAGCTTCGCTACTCACCCTGTAGACGCAGCAGAGTGTCGTCACACGACGGAGCGTGCCGACAGCCTGGCTCGCCGCCGCTCTTATACACCTGCTGACGTCACCTTGCACTTATCAGCTTATCCTTCGCATGTCACGCGTGTCCCGTGCCGCGTGAGCACGCTTGCGTAATCCGCCCGTCGATTCCCAGACCGACATCTTATTCCCCCGAATGTGAAATGTCGCAATGCACTCAGTAACTGGTTTAAACACGACACTCCGTGATGGAAAATTTTATCGCGATTTCACTTTGGACGACATCAAACAGTAGAACGGTCGTGGTTGTATCACAAACGATTGTCGGTCAGTTCTGTTTGATCCCAGTGAGTATCCCGCCATGAGACTGAATAAACAGTTCACAGATGTACTCTGCAAATAATACGTAGTTCTTTTAAGATAAAGTTAAATATTTCGTCACTGATGGCTTATAGAATTGCTAGAGCAGGAAGAACAACAATTAACGATACTTGTTGTGGATTTGCAGCGTAATTACGGGGATACACGCTAAATTTGTAGGTCATTTGGGGATGCACGTTGCGACATTCAGCTCACTGAGCTGCCATCTTTGGCATCAACAGTCGCTCTGTGGCGACTTGCCATCGAGGTGAACAGAGTTCAGACGACACAAACAGGTATGACCAGAGGCCATCAGGCGTAGTGGCTACAAGTGCTGGCGTCCCAGTCTCTCAGGAACCCACGACCACAGCTGTCCAGCGGGGGACGGATATGGAGAACAGACTGGCCGGGGTGACAGTCCAACGCCCTCTGTGTGGCAACAGGTCAGGGTAGCAAGGGTAGCGCGTGGTCTTCCATTATCTTGTAGGAAGCTGATGTTACACAGACCTGAAAATTTGGCCACAGCCTACAAAAGATCTTTTTTCATAAAAGAATATTTATATATGTGTTTGGAGAGAGAGAGAGAGAGAGAGAGAGAGAGATTGATTTTTGATTGAGATTTGTACTTTAAGTCGTAACTGGTACCTGAATTTTGGTTGCTACCTCCTTGAATGATCAGCTTCTGCGCCATTTGGTGACGTATTACAATTTGGAGGAAGTTATTGTTCTTTAAGGTTTGAAATACGACTCTGTTAGTTACTTGGCCGTATTGCAGATAGCTTTTAGCCCAAGTTTTCGTAGCTTTTCATACCTAAGGGACCACTATTCTAAGTAAATAAGATCAAACGGCAGTCTGCTTTTCGTGAGAAAAGAAGATTGCGTAGCACACAAACTTGCTTCAAACTACACGTCCTGCTACATCAAAATTGGTCACTCGAGTTCTGCACCATACTATTGTGCAAGAGCATAATCCAGTTACTGTAAATAAGAAATTATGAGAGGTTGTTACTTATTGAATGAAAATTATAGAGAATGCATTTCGTTTCCTGTATTTTAGTGAACTTTGTACATTTACAATTCTGTCGATTGATAGACGGCAACGACCGTGAAGTTCACCTCCTTCACCAAAAACAATATATTTCTATCCTTTACTTCCAGAAAATTTGTATACATATATGTTTGGCAACTCTTACACAAACTTTACTCCTGTTTAATCACTAAAATATCAAGTGGCCCTGAGCACTATGGGACTTAACTTGTAAGGTCATTAGTCCCCTAGAACTACTTACACCTAACTAACCTAAGGACATCACACACATCCATGCCCGAGGCAGGATTCGAACCTGCGACCGTGGTAGTCGCGCGGTTCCGGACTGAGAGCCTGAACCGCTAGACCACCGCGGCAGGCCACTAAAATATCAATTTTCATTAAATGTAACAATACGTTCTGAGTGACGGCCTAGCTACACGTCCTCTTTCCACAAGATACGAATTAACAGTTATCTTTTTTTAATAAATCAATTGATTTTTTTTAGAGTCCATAGTCAAAGATTCAAAACTACTATCGTGGCGGGAATTACGCGCTAAAGAGTTTCGTTGCTGTCCAGCTGCGCTTCACTTCACTTTAAGTACTTTTTGAATCAAATTTACATTTACGGTATTTATATACGTTACTGAGCTTCTCGGAATAAAATCAGGCACAAAGTAGTTAAAAAAAATGGGCATTGAGGCTCATATAACATTACATGCCGCCACCATTCCCACATCAGGAACAAACTGGCCACTGCCTGTAGGCTAAGCGAACTAGATTGTGTTGTGTGCCAAATGACACCCCACATCCCAACGCCTCGTGCTGGGCCTATGTGGTGATGAAAATTGCAGTCTGGGAATGTTTGTTCACCTCGGAGCGACCACACACGGGTATCTCCAACGCGATACAGTACACTTAAAAGGGGCTCATCCGAAAACATAACACGGCGCCACTCTCGTGTGCTGCGCTGTGCTGCCCTCTCTCCCTCTGGCGTCGAGGGAAGGCGGCAGTGGTCGCCTTGCTGGCGCCCCGTGCCGCGCACCGAGTGTCGCAGCACTGTCCTAGACCAGGGGTCTCCAAACTTTTTAGTCCGCGGGCCACATTGACTCCTCCACGAAGTCATAAGGGCCAAGATCTACCTAGTGGGATTAAAGCACCTTACAAGGAAACCTCCCCATCGCACCCCCCTCAGATTTAGTTATAAGTTGGCACAGTTGAACACAGATCAATCGAGAAAACAGGAAGAAGTTGTGTGGAACTATGAAAAAAAGTAAGTAAAATATACAAACTGAGTAGTCCATGCGAACATAGGCAACATCAATGGCAGTGGTAGGTAAGGAACGCGGTGGTCCCGTGGTTAGCGAGAGCAGCTGCGGATCGAGAGGTCCTAGGTTCAAGTCTTCCCTCGAGTGAAAAGTTTAATTTTTTATTTTCAGTTTATGTGACAAACTCTTATGTTTTCATCACTTTTTTGGGAGTGATTATCACATCCACAAGAAAACCTAAATCGGGCAAGGTAGAAGAATATTTTTACCCATTCGCTAAGTGTACAAGTTAGGTGGGTCGACAACATATTCCTGTCATGTGACGCACATGCCGTCACCAGTGTCATATGTAATAAATCAGACGTGTTTTCCTGTGGAGGAATCGGTTGACCTACGACCTTGCGATCAAATGTTTTCGGTTCCGATTGGAGAGGCACGCCCTTTCGTCTACTAATCGCACGGTTTTGCGGTGCGGTCGCAAAACACAGACAGTAAACTTATTACAGTGAACAGAGACGTCAATGAACGAACGGACAGATCATAACTTTGCGAAAATAAAGATAGTAAAATTTTCAGTCGAGAGAAGACTTGAACCAAGGACCTCTCGTTCCACAGCTAGTCACGCTAACCACGGGACAACGGGGCTCCTAAACTCACAATCTCCTTGATGTTGCGTATCTTGCGCATGGACTAGTCAGTTTGTATATTTTGCTTATTTTTTTCATAGTTCCACACAACTTCTTCCTGTTTTCTCGATTGATCTGTGTTCAGTTTTTCAAGGCTTATCCACTGTACCAACTTATAACTAAATCTGAGGGGTGCGATGGGAAGGTTCCCTTGTTAACACTCCATGATCACCGTAATGTAAGGCTACAGGAAAGATGAAACCGCAAAAATCTAAGGTTGTGGGAGTAGCTAGAACTGAAGCGAACTACGATTTTTATTTAATTACGTAATTTTGATTGATGGACGTACCTGATCGAAATTCTGGCGTATGTTATTCTGGCGAATTTCACCGACAAAAAAGTGTGTCACTGCACATTCTTCACGAAAGCGTCCTGCAAAGTTAACGAAATCTCAAAATTATTGTTAGCAACACTATTACTGCAAGACGTAACAGAGGTGGAGTACGACAACGCATTGTTATTTCAAGCGGCGCAACAATAAGTTTAGTTATGTAGTCTTGTAGCGAGTAGCAGAGCCAATGTCGCGGTGTACTGGTCGCGATAGGCCTCGAAACTCAATTGTTGGCAGTGTAGATACCACCGAAAATATTTGGCGTGCCGGATACCGGGGATGTCCGGCCAGCTAACGCGGGCCGGTTTGACGGCCCTCGCGGGCCGGTTTCGGCCTGCGGGCCGTAGTTTGGAGACCCCTGTCCTAGAGGATACTTGGCTTGCTGTAAACATCTACACCTACGTGCGGGTCTATGCCGGGCAGTTCACCTTGCGGTATGTGGCGGAGGATACATTGTGGATCACTGCCACTTCCCCTTCTTCCCGTTCCAGTCGAGAATGCTTCACGGGAGGAACAGCTGTCGGTAGGTATGGGTTCGACTCTCTCCAATTCTACTTTGACGGTCTATAGCGAGATGACTGTACGTACATTCTAGAAACTATTCAAGTATTGGTCGAACGAGTGTTCTGCCTCCTTTGCGGTGGACTTCACTTCCTGAGAATCCTTCCAATGATCTTCAGTATCTCTTCTAGGTTACCTGTTGTTACTTCCAAATCGCTCTGTAGATATTTCATGGACGTCATTGCTTCCACCGATTATTCTGCAATCCTGTAGTGGTGTAATGATGGGTCTTTGTGCCTACTGATGCATAATAAATTACATCTACTCATCTTGAGCGTCAATTGCCACTCCCTGCAAACAAGCATCGATTCTCTGCGAATGCCGGAATTTGCCACGCCGGACATTTGCCACACTTGCCCCTTCGCCAGGTAGCAATCCCTCAGGTAACGGACGCCCTTCCTCGTACTTCTTCTGTCAGCTTTCAAACCGCCGACCCCACGTCTTACTCGATACAACCTTCTTCTTGACCAATTACAGAGCTTCTTTTCCGAAATCTAAATATCTGTAACTTTTGGGAAACGATACCATACCGACGATTATGTCAGTCTGTAATTAGTTCTGCCAAGTATAAATACAGATCCCTCTGTCTGTACGGTAGCTTCCTTTCACGCTTACTGATTGTGACAGAAACAGTCCATCGCCATGAGAGCAACAAGAAAGAGAATACGAATGTACGCTAATCATTTCTTTTTAATCACTGCATTTGTGCCTACTTTAATTGCTACAAACGCATGCCCAAAAGACAATAAGGAAAGAAGAAATCGGTAAGTGAATGTTCGAAAAGAAGAACGACATATTCCATATTAATTTACTCTCTAAAATGTGATATTTCTTGCTGCGAAACATTAGTTATTAAAGTGTAGCGGGACAATGTTCAAAACATGACTGAAAATGCGGTCACTAAATAGAGATAAGAACATCTATGATTGACATGTCATCTAAAGTCGACGTACAATTTTAAAATGTTAGAAATAAGGAAATGAAGTAATACAAAATGCTATGCTTGTAACGTACGTTGTTGCTCTACATTGTTAGCTCTAGTATTTAGAGGGTCACAGAGAAAGCATCCTATGTTTTGGAGGGAAATGCCGTAATTGTAATGATCTGCACTACAACAGAAACAAGAAGCAAAACTTAGGGAAAAGTAACGTAATATGTGTTCCAGCTCACAAGCGACATTGAAGCAGATAGTTCCTGTGACTTAGTATGGGCAGAGGTTATATTCGACAACCGGAATAAATTAATAACTGGCTCCTTTTACTGACCCCCGGTCTCAGATGAAATAGTTGCTGAACAGTTCGAAGGAAACTTGAGTCTCATCACAAATAGGTACCCCACTAATACACTTATAGTTGGCAGTGACTTCAGTCTACCTTCCGTCAGTTGACAAAAATACATTTTCAGACCCAATTGTAGATAGGAAACAACTTCCGTAATTGTTCTAAACGATTTTTTAAAATTATTTTGAATAATTAGTTCACGAGGACATTCAAATTGTAAATCGTTAAGAAAACACACTTGACCTCTTAGCCTCAAATAATCCTGAGCATCACGACAGATACAGGGATTAGTGAACACACAGTCGTGGCGAGGCTCAATTCAGTAACAAAGAAATTCACCAAAACTGAACGCGAAATATATTTAATTATAAAAGCAACTAATAATTCGGTTGACGTCTTTCTAACAGACAGTCGCCAATCTTTCCGAACTATGTAAGTGAAGACCATGTGTGGCTTAAGTTCAAAGAAATAGTATCCACAGCAGTCGAGAGATTCATAGCAAATAAATTAATAAGAGACTGAACTGATCCCCCATGGTACACAAAACACGACAGAAAGCTGCTGCAGGAGCGCCGAAAAGGGCAAGTATCATTTAGACGAACGCAAAATTGGTGAAGTTTTACTGAGGCTCGAAATTTGTTGCGGATTTCAGTGCGAGATGCATTTAATAGTTTCCACAACGAAACTCTCTCTAGAAATGTGGCGGAAATTCCAAAGAGGTTCTGATTCTATGTTAAATAAACCAGCGGAAAGGCTCAGTAAGCGATGAGGAGGAGGGGGAGGACGGGGAGATAAGGGACCCAACCCTTCGAAGCAGGTAAAATCGTGGCAAATGTCCGCACACCTTCTCTGCAGGACTTCCACCATTTAGCTACATTTTTCTACCGTCCAAAGTTTTCTCTGTACAACAGTGTCGTCTGTGAAAAGCCTCACGGAATATTAGAGGTTATCTACTAGGTGATTTATTTATGTTGTTGTTGTGGTCTTCAGTCCAGAGACTGGTTTGATGCAGATCTCCAAGCTCCACTATCCTGTGCAAGCTTCTTCATGCACCTACTGCAACCTACATCCTTCTGTATTCATCTCTTGGTCTCCGTGTACCACTATTACCCGCCACGCTGCCCTCCAATACTAAATTGGTGATCCCTTGATGCCTCAGAACAGGAATAAAAGTCCAGTAAACTTGTGCCCTAAAACGCATAACTTAAGAGCTATGAGCACTTGTTCATCTTCACTATTTTTAAACACAACTCTTCTAATGAACAAGTGCTGATAACTTTTAAGGTATGCATTTTCGAGCAAATGTTTACAATACATTTTTTTCTTGTTTTGGTCCATGTATGGAAGGCAAAGAACTTGCAGTAGAAGAGACTTTTTTACAGTATCGAAGATGAAGAATTGCTCATAGCGCTTGAGGCATGCGTTTTACACCCCACGTTTGCTTGACTTTTTTGTTTCGAATGACCATTCCTGTTATATCACTGAATATTGACAATCACATCTGAAACACCCCGTATGTACTGTGATACAAAACGGTCCTACAGCACTCCTTCGAGGTAATCCGAAGTTACTTTTATGTCTGAAAATTTCTGTCCATTGGAAATGACCTTCTGTGTACTAGAAAAACTTCAGTCCAAACACACAGGTGGTCTGCCATTCTGTACGTATGTATTTTGTTCATAAGGTACTGTGCTGAACAGCATTCGGAAGTCAAGGAACACGGCGTCTACCTGTGCGCCTGCATCTGCTACTATCTGGGCTTCTTGGATGAACGGAGTGAGCCGCGTATCACAAGGTTGTTGTTTTCAGAACCCATGTTGATTACTCCAGTGGATGTTTTCGGTCTTCACAAACGTCGTAACGAGCGCTTATGAATCAAGTTACAAAGTTTTGCAAGTGACCAATCTCAGGGGTATGGCCCTACAGCTTCGTTGCGTTTGATACTGTTTGGTGCGGGCTGCAGCTACGTGCTGCGGTCCCAGCTGCGCCTTCCTGAAGACACCCGCCCCCCCCCCCCCCCCCCAAAACCGCCGTCCAGCGGGCGGTGCCAGCCTTGGTGGGTATCCACACAGTGCAAGTATCGATGCCCGAAAACGGTGACTCCTTAACAGCCTATCACAGTTTTGGAGTGTCGACTGCTGCTGGGTACCCATTGGCGTTTGTAGATAAATGCCGCTCAGAATGGATAGCAAAGTCTGTAAGACTTGCTCAGCATCTGTCTCTCTTTTTGTGTAAAATAATATAAAATGGGCGCACATTAATTTCGATGTCTTAAAGGTTCAAAATTTTATTACTGTAATCAGTCTACCCATTTATGGAAGCCACAGAACAGCCGCTGTTTTCAGAAATGCGAAATGTCAGAATGCTGTCACGGTGTTTTCTGAAACTCACCACTGTGGGACTGAACAACCAAGCAGTCTCAGATCGTGAACAACGTCAATGAGTGAGCAGTGGCGTCGTCTCCACGACAGGTGTCGTAGCAGCTGTGACGCCGCTTGGCGGTACCTGACTCTCCATGAAGTCGCAGATTCGCCATTTTCCGCTTCCATGACCTATGCTGGCATCATTACTTCTATGCGAGTGAGTCCCTGATTGCTATGGACAGAATGCTGAATCTCTACAACGGGATTTCTAAGGAACCCAGACCGTCCGCAAACAGTCTAGAATTCATTACTTGTCACTCCTCAGTTGGGGCCAAAGGTGAACCAGTGCTGTTGTCCACAGTGCCCATGGGGTCAACGAGCAGTACCTGATGCACCCACCACTCCAGTCCTGCACCGCTTGCCCGTCCTGAGAGACCTACATAACTCGTATGTAAATTCCCATTACCTCTGTTAGTTCTGCCATAGGTGCTATCTCGTTGCTGACATATTCACAATCACTACTTCTTGTCGTCCAGTATGTAGGCATTAAGACACCATACATAATGCACTACTGCCTCTTACATTGCCTTTCCTTGCTAAATATTATCTAACTTTCCTTTCCTCTAAAAATTTCACTTAGTGTACCAATGCGTGTCATATGAGGAAGTTTCTTAATACTGAATAAATAGAGTACAGTCCATGCACTGTCAGGCACTGAATCGTGTCTCTAGATGGAGTTGCCTGTGTCATAAGCATCCTCTCGTTAATGTTTGGTAACATACCTTATACTCTCCAACCTCTTGTGGTTCTGAATCCATAAGCTTGTCACTGTTGTGCTATCCATGATTTTATCCCCAGTTTGCTTGATACTTCCCTGCTTGTAGATTCCGTTTTTGAAGCCACGACAGACAGACCTTCCGTACCTGACAGTAATGTCTGTTGGTTACACACCCAGTGTGACTAACGATGCATCGACCAACGTTGTCCCAGAGGCTGCTGTGACCTCAGCAGCACGTTCCTTCGTATACGACTCAGGACTGAGTTAAGGTACGTTAGCGCCTGACAGCTGTTTCATTATACAGGGTGATTCAAAAAGAATATCACAACTTTAGGAATTTGAAACTCTGCAACGACAAAAGGCAGAGCTAAGCACTATCTGTCGGCGAATTAAGGGAGCTATAAAGTTTCATTTAGTTGTACATTTGTTCGCCATTTCAGCCAATAAAGTTTTTGGTCCCTTTTTCTTCGAAGGGGCTACTGTAACTGGAATACAGTATCTGGAGATGTTAGAGAATTGGCTGTTCCCTCAGCTCGAACAAGAAGCACAACAATTCATATTTCAGCAGGATGGAGCGCCACCACATTGGCACTTATCTGTCCGTAACTACCTGAACGTCAACTACCCGAGGCGATGGATCGGCCGCCAGGCAGCCCGTGACAGCACTTCATCACTGGCCTCCAAGAAGCCCTGATCTTACCCCCTGCGATTTTTTCTTATGGGGGTATGTTAAGGATATGGTGTTTCGGCCACCTCTCCCAGCCACCATTGGTGATTTGAAACGAGAAATAATAGCAGCTATCCAAACAGTTACACCTGATATGCTACAGAGAGTGTGGAACGAGTTGGACTATCGGGTTGATATTGCTCGTGTGTCTGGAGGGGGCCATATTGAACATCTCTGAACTTGTTTTTGAGTGAAAAAAAACCTTTTTAAATACTCTTTGTAATGATGTATAACAGAAGGTTATATTATGTTTCTTTCATTAAATACACATTTTTAAAGTTGTGGTATTCTTTTTGAATCACCCTGTATTTATGTCATACGGAAATCATGTCCAACGTAAACAACGACGAACAGTTCTGTGTGTCGACACGTGTATATCGACACATGTAATCAGTATTTGCACGTTCAAGCTCATCCGACAGATATCACAGTAGTTGGCTGGTCGCCTACTTTGCTGACACTGAGCAGCAAGTGTCGAGTGAACACGATTAACAAAACAGACTGCTTAAAAGCTCAAGTTGAAGAAGTAACTAACATGTATCACACTAAACTTGAACTGTGGGTCGTTACATGTGAAAGTTATACAGGCTGTGAGCCGTCACTTCTCGCAATGCTCTTGGCAGGATAGTTTCTCTGTCGAAGTTACGCGCTTTGCGGCGTCCTGGTTGGCTAGTACCCTCTATTTAGGACGGCCGTGGCTCGCGAGGTGGAGAGATTCGGTCGGGGCAGTGACAGACGGAAGACAGCGCACGGTGCATCGCGAGTAGCCACGCAGCGCTTGGTGTACTGCGAGAACGCACAGTGTTGACATTCCGGCGCCTGGGTTTGGCGGAGAGCAGAAGTGGATTCCGGCAGCAGTCAACGGTCAACAAAGGCTCTGTTTAAGAGTCGTGTCTATCTGGAATCCCGAGGAGAGCGCGGGAGTTTACCCTTGCATGCCGGTTAACGGCGAGCCCCTCGACTAACTTTAAGTGGTGAGCCATGTTGTGGTGGAACCTTTGGATGTCATTGCTCCGTGCAGCCACTTTGATTTTCGCTAGTCATTCCTTAAACCACTTGCACGTGGGTCCGGGATACGTGGTATTGCAAGTCCATCTAACTGCGCTGTGTCCTGGTTCCGTTGCATTACAAGTGTGACCGATATTCGGCGATTCCTTTTTTTACTTGTTATTGTTACTATATTCCTGTCAGGAAGGTCGCAGTACGTAGTAATAGACGGCAAATCATCGAGTAAAACTGAAGTGATATCAGGTGTTCCCCAGGGAAGCGTCCTGGGACCTCTGCTGTTCCTGTTCTATATAAATGACCTAGGTGACAATCTGAGCAGTTCTCTTAGGTTGTTCGCAGATGATGGTGTAATTTACCGTCTAATAAAGTCATCCGAAGACCAGTGTCAGTTGTAAAGCGATTTATAAAATATTGCTGTATGGTGTGGCAGGTGGCAGTTGATGCTAAATAACGAAAAGTATGAGGTGATCCACACGAGTTCCAAAAGAAATCCGTGGGAATTCGATTACTCGATAAATAGTATAATTCTCAAGGCTGTCAATTGAACTAAGTACCTGGATGCTAAAATTACGAACAACTTCAGTTGGAAAGACCACATAGATAATATTGTGGGGAAGGCGAGCAAAAGGTTGCGTTTCATTCGCAGGGCACTTAGAAGGTGCAACAAGTCCACTAAAGAGACAGCTTACACTACACTCTTTCGTCCTCTGTTAGAATATTGCTGCGTGGTGTGGGATCCTTACCTGGTGGGATTGACGGAGGACATCGAAAGGGTGCAAAAAAGGGCAGCTCGTTTTGTATTATCAGTTAAAATGGGGAAGAGAGTGTGGCAGATATGATACGCGAGTTGTGATGGAAGTCATTAAAGGAAAGACGTTTTTCGTCGCGGCAAGATCTATTTACGAAATTTCAGTCACCAAATTTCTCTTCCGAATGCGAAAATATTTTGTTGAGCCCAACCTACATAGGTAGGAATGATCATCAAAATAAAATAAGAGAAATCAGAGCTCGAACAGAAAGGTTTAGGTGTTCGTTTTTCCCGCGCGCTGTTCGGGAGTGAAATGATAGAGAGATATTATGATTGTGGTTCGATGAACCCTCTGCCAAGCACTTAAATGTGAATTGCAGAGTAATCATGTAGATGTAGATGTAGATGTAGATGTAGATGGTGAATTTTATGAATCAAAGTTTATTCTCTGTATAAGACTACAGCCGTCAATTTAATTGGAATTTCAAACATCTTGTTGTCAACTATAATAGCATCAATTTTGTGCTATCAAACGGTGCTTCGGTATTTAAGGTTGTGTGTGGATTGTCTGGTCACTATCACCTTTGGCTAGTTGTGGTTTATAAATTTATCAAGCGAAATTTCACGTCATTGGAGATTGTTTAATGAACTATTGCTTTAATAGTAACTGCGTTTGTCACACTATAACGTTTAACACCTCTTCCGGCATTTGGCGCTACCCAGTGTTTGGCTGTTGGTTTTAATATTTTTGTGAACTGTGTATTAATACTGGGTTTGTGTGTTCTAGAAGCCGTTATCGGCGTGCGCAGGCCCTCCTGCCTGTTGTTGACACTTGAGCTCTCGAGCACGGAATTTCTGACGCGCGGCCGATGTGATCGCCAGACTTTGAGAATGTGCTAATTGCTGTGTAGATCTTTCATGCTATCATAACATCACATTACCGAATGTTTTCCATAGTTGTTAATTCACATATTTATGAGATCTTCCTATTTGAGCATTTTTGAAACCTAATAGCTTTTACAAATTTTTATTTTTCGTGTCCACAACTAGCAGAACTCAGACTTGCAGTTAAAGTTATATTTGTGTAAAGTAACTTTTTTTATTAATTTAAAGTTGAGGCCATAAGGCAGTTTCTTTTCAAATTTTTTGAATTGTTCTCATTGCTTTGTACAATTGAATAATCGGTGAAGATCGCCGTCATTTGCGAATACTAATTAATCACTGTGTTGTTACGAGGCCTGTTTTAATTAGCGCGGTAAAAATAAACTTTTATATCCTTAAATGTGGGCAGCATTCCCTTACAGCAGCGCATGTGCCATCCTTACCAATCCACCACGTTACAAGGCAGAGTGAACAAACGTAGTACCTTAATGGAAAGGATTGGAGAATGTAATACGACCGCAGAAGAGATCCAAGGAAATTTCATGACTTAAGGAATCAGTTTAACGGTGAATAATTTAAACAAATCGCAAAGACATAATCCGGCTACGACGCTGAAGAACTGCATGCATCAAAATGGCCATAGTGTGATTTGCTTTCTTTCCCCCAAAGCGGCTGAGCGCACTTACCGGCAGCAGCTAGTTTTAGTCCTGACACACTCGCTCTTCACACTTCAGGGACGAGGCCTACTGCACGTTTTGCTGTTCCGTATAAACAACATAGACGTGCGTCGGAATTACCTGTAAACATATATTGTTCAGTTTAAAACAATATGGTTTTAATAAACATTTGATGAAATAAAATGTAAGGGGCAGCCAAATGAACACGAGACAGGTGGGAAAAAAGGAAGTAAACTATTTATTATTTCAAAAGTGATCGCCATAACCGTTAAAACATTCCTCCCAGTATAAGCGAAGACGGTCAATGCCTTTGCAAAAAAATATTTGTCAGTTGCCTGCGGAGCCAAGATTATACCCAGGCGTGCATCTCTTCGTCCGAAGCATCATATGAGCGAGCCTACATGTTGTCAACGTCGTATCGACTACTTTGCTGAACTTTTACTTGAAAGCCGTTACACATACCCTATACAGTCCTGACGTCACTCCATGCCATTTCCATAGTTTTACAGCCCTGAAGGAAGGCATCCTTGGCCGTCGAACTGCTTCGGACGAAGAGTTGGATGCATATGTACAGCATGCCATGAAGACATTGACCGCCATCTCTCACACTGCGAGAAATATTTTAACACTAATGGCCATTACTTTTAAAATAATCAAGTTTACTAACCTTTTTTCCACCTGTCTTGTTTTCATTTGACTCCTCCTCATACACTTAAGCGCCAAAGAAACTGTTATAGGCATGCGTATTCAAATACCCTCCTGGAAATTGAAATAAGAACACCGTGAATTCATTGTCCCAGGACGGGGAAACTTTATTGACACATTCCTGGGGTCAGATACATCACATGATCACACTGACAGAACCACAGGCACATAGACACAGGCAACAGAGCATGCACAATGTCGGCACTAGTACAGTGTATATCCACCTTTCGCAGCAATGCAGGCTGCTATTCTCCCATGGAGACGATCGTAGAGATGCTGGATGTAGTCCTGTGGAACGGCTTGCCATGCCATTTCCACCTGGCGCCTCAATTGGACCAGCGTTCGTGCTGGACGTGCAGACCGCGTGAGACGACGCTTCATCCAGTCCCAAACATGCTCAATGGGGGACAGATCCGGAGATCTTGCTGGCCAGGGTAGTTGACTTACACCTTCTAGAGCACGTTGGGTGGCACGGGATACATGCGGACGTGCATTGTCCTGTTGGAACAGCAAGTTCCCTTGCCGGTCTAGGAATGGTAGAACGATGGGTTCGATGACGGTTTGGATGTACCGTGCACTATTCAGTGTCCCCTCGACGATCACCAGTGGTGTACAGCCAGTGTAGGAGATCGCTCCCCACACCATGATGCCGGGTGTTGGCCCTGTGTGCCTCGGTCGTATGCAGTCCTGATTGTGGCGCTCACCTGCACGGCGCCAAACACGCATACGACCATCATTGGCACCAAGGCAGAAGCGACTCTCATGGCTGAAGACGACACGTCTCCATTCGTCCCTCCATTCACGCCTGTCGCGACACCACTAGAGGCTGGCTGCACGATGTAGGGGCGTGAGCGGAAGACGGCCTAACGGTGTGCGGGACCGTAGCCCAGCTTCATGGAGACGGTTGCGAATGGTCCTCGCCGATACCCCAGGAGCAACAGTGTCCCTAATTTGCTGGGAAGTGGCGGTGCGGTCCCCTACGGCACTGCGTAGGATCCTACGGTCTTGGCGTGCATCCGTGCGTCCCTGCGGTCCGGTCCCAGGTCGACGGGCACGTGCACCTTCCGCCGACCACTGGCGACAACATCGATGTACTGTGGAGACCTCACGCCCCACGTGTTGAGCAATTCGGCGGTACGTCCACCCGGCCTCCCGCATGCCCACTATACGCCCTCGCTCAAAGTCCGTCAACTGCACATACGGTTCACGTCCACGCTGTCGCGGCATGCTACCAGTGTTAAAGACTGCGATGGAGCTCCGTATGCCACGGCAAACTGGCTGACACTGACGGCGGCGGTGCACAAATGCTGCGCAGCTAGCGCCATTCGACGGCCAACACCGCGGTTCCTGGTGTGTCCGCTGTGCCGTGCGTGTGATCATTGCTTGTACAGCCCTCTCGCAGTGTCCGGAGCAAGTATGGTGGGTCTGACACACCGGTGTCAATGTGTTCTTTTTTCCATTTCCAGGAGTGTAAATATGTAAACAGGCAGATTACGGTGTTGCGGTCGGCAACATCTATGTAAGAAAACAAGTGTCTGGCGCAGTTGTTGGATCGGTTACTGCTGCTACAATGACAGGTTATCGAGATTTAAGTGAGTTTGAACGTGGTGTTACAGTCGGCGCACGAGTGAAGGGACACAGCGTCTCCGAGGTAGCGATGGAGTGGAGATTTTCTCGTACGACGTCTGGCGACTATACCGTGAATATCAGGAACCCGGTAAATGTCAAATCTCCGACATCGCTGCAGCTGGAAAAAAGATCCTGCAAGAACGGGATCAACGACGACTGTAGAGAATCGTTCAACGTGAGACAAGTGCAACACTTCCGCAAATTGTTCCAGATTTCATGCTGGGTCATCAGTAAGTGTCAGCGTCAGAAGTATTATCGATAGGAGCCGAAGACCCACTGGTGTACCCTTGATTAATGCACCACAGAAAGCTATACGCCTAGCCTGGGCCTGTCAATACCGACATTGACTGCTGATGACTGGAAACATGTTGCATTGTCGGACAAGTCTGTTGCATGGTCGGACAACTCTTGTTTCATATTGTATCGATCGGATGGACGTGAATCCATGGAACCTGCATGTCAGCAGGGGACTGTTCAAGTTGGTGGAGGCTCTGTAATGATGTGGGGCGTGTGCAGTTGGAGTGATACGCGACGCCTGATATGTCTAGATATGACTCTGACAGGTGTCACGTACGTAAGCACCCAGGCTGATCACCTGCACCTATTCATGTCCATTGTGCATTCCGACGGATTTGCGACAGCCAAGACGTCCAGAATTGATACAGAGTCGCTCCAGGAACGCTCGTCTGGGTTCAAATGCTTCCTCTGGCCACCGAACTCCGCATACATGAACAATAGTGACCATATCTGGGATGCCATGTAATGTGCTGTTCAGAAGAGATCTCCAACCCCTTGTACAGTTACGCATTTATGTACAGCCCTGCAGGTTGCTTGGTGTCAGTTCCCTACAGCACTACTTCAGACATTAGTTGAGTCCATACCACGTCGTGTTGCTGCAATTCTACGTGCTCGCGGGTGCCCTACACGATATTGAGCAGGTGTACCAGTTTCTTTGGCTCTTCAGTGTACGACGTACGTTGAGTTAGTAGTATGACACTTTCTTCGTCGGGCAGTTTAGATGGAATTTGTTATGGACCATCATAGAATATTCCCGCTTCAGTCCCTACAGTTTCACCAAATTGCGATAAGCGGCTAGGGTACACGTAGCCCTCAAAGCGGCATCTGTAGCGCTCGTTCCAAGCAGAGAGCTGTCGTTGATTTTCTTTTGGCGAAAATCGATAGCATCGCAGATATTCAAGGGCTTCTGCAGAATGTCTACGGAGACCAGGCAGTGAACAAAAGCAAGGTGAGTCGTTGGGCGTGAGGGACTGTCATCATCGCACAGACCTGTCCTATCTACCGCGCGCCGCCGGCTGCACACAGCCGTGACTTATAGAGTATTTGAAGATTTGAAAAAAAAATGCAAACGAACTTCTTTTTCTCCATGGCAACGGAAATCCTCAAAGCAGTCTGCGCACACGAGAGAAGTTTACAAATCTTCATTGGACTGCTCTTCCTCATCCATCCTGCAGCCCAGTTCTCGCATCTTCCGACTTCCATCTGTTTGGCCCAATGAAGGACGTACTCAGGAGGAAGCATTACGTGGATGATGGGGAGGTTACTGGTGCAGTGAGATGTTCGCTCCGACGTCGACCCGTACAGTGGTACCGTGCTGGCAGAGAGGCTCCGCCAGTAATAAGGTCGTCGCACTGAACAGAGATTGCATTGAAAAATAGGGTTTTGTAGTCAAAAAATGGGGAATAATAAGGTGTATTGGAATTCTGAATAAAACCGACATGCTTTGAGGAAAAAGAGTTGCGTTACTTACTGAATATGCGTTCTAGTTCCACTTTCCTGGTACTCGAGATACCTGATGGGTGGCCCGATAAAGTTAGCGAGCACTTAGTTTGAGTGACACAGAGAGCTGACGCAAGTCACATACAAACACTCAAGGGACGTGTACTACATAAAAGCGTCGGAAATCCTGGCAAGAGCGTCGTATTTGTTATACTCTAAACGAGCTAAGTGTTCAACACAACAAAATGTCAAGTGCAGTTTGTTGCCGATCAAAATGTGCCTCCGACTATCATTGTAATAAGTCTCACGAGAAATCTTAAATTCCTGCTCTCTTACACACGGTACTATGTTCCGTTGGGAAGAACGATAACTTTCAATACTCCCTGGCAGGTTAAAACTGTGTGCCGGACCGAGAATCGAACTTGGGACCTTTTACTTGTTTCACGGTGGACGGCATAACTCTGAACGAGGGACTATGCTGTCGCAGTTACGTGACGTAATTTGTCGTTTAACCTTGAGTACCCGCACTGGTTTACTGCCTACATTAATTCTCCAATTTGGATGATTCTTAGCGGAAATTGCGGTGCTCGGTCTTGGCCATGCACCTGCCGTATCACGAAAGCTGGCAGACCTGCCTGGCTCAATTCCCTCCCCTCTTCGTGCACTTCGGCAATGCACACAACACGTGGAAAAGCGAGCCGTGACGTCGTCAGGTGTAAACTGTGCATCACGTGATAGTCGCGGCAGAGGCTGTCATAGCTGTGTGACCAACCGTCCCTCTGTGCATCTCTCCGTGGTGAGCCGTTTATCCGCTGTTCCTGGCGGGTACACAATATCCTGGAATAACTGCATGCATGTCTGTGCGGTATTCTGTAAACAAATATCCATTACTGTAATCATTTCGTAGCAGTTATGGCAAATTTTTATTTACCAGATATCATGTAATACTCGTTTCACGGTGAATTGAACATGAGAGCTTCCTTTATTTTCACAGCATGACTTCGAAATAAGCATACAGAACCTAAAAAAACTCAACGGATACCAAATTCTGTGTATAACTCAAGTACCTCAGTGGTTTATTGGGAATTTCATCAAAGAAACTGAAAAGCTGGAGCACATTCAGTGTTCCCATTGCAAACTTAGCTACACTGAAGGCACGCATTGCGCAACACATTCTGAACGTGACCCCGGAAACACTTGGATCAGTTGTGGAACATGCTGTTTCTCGATTTCAACTTGTTGCTGAAAACGGTGACCAGCATACAGAACATGTTTCGCGCCAGTCACACGGAAATTAATGATCCGATTTGATTTTGATTGATGAATTTTATGCGGTTTTTCGCCTCAGGACAATTAAAAATCGACGGGAGTGATGCATTCTATGCGGTTTTTGGTCTCAGGGCAATTAAAAACCGGTGTTTCCATCCGATGCAATATGACCTTGCCCTGGTGGATGGTCTTACGTAACTAACGGTATCACACCTATACTCCCATGCACACCGAGTTGTAAAGTTGTTGAACGTCAAACGTGCACCTTAGACTTCGTTGTATGATTCATTTTCCATTTGTAGTCGACCACTATTAAATTATGATGCTACAGCGCCATCTATTGTTATATTTGGTAACTATTTACTTTTCTTCTCCCATACGTCTCCTCTCTTCTCCCATACTTCTCTCTTCTCCTATAATGTTACGTTACAATTTGACTACGTTATGACCAGAGGTGCTAGTTTTACAGCGGTTTGGAAGTTTAATCATAATTACGCTGTATATCAATGAAGGGTACAGAATAAAATAAGATAAAATGAGATGAAATATGGAATGCAATAAGAGAATAAACAAGATATAACATCGCAGCAGATAAACTGCGTAATTTGTATCTTCACATTCTGACGTCCTCACTGGCGACTCATTCGAGGCAGGGCGGTGTGGCGTTGAAGGCAACCAGGTCACCCTGCTAGGGTCTCACTTCACAGTCCTGGGCGACGTTTGGACTGTTTGATTTGGAGCCCCAAAATACAGCTAGGGCTGGGTAGCTTTTCCCACTTGTGGAGACTGAACTATTTTTATTTATTTATTAATTATTATTTATCATTTGTTAATTATGTATTAATTATTTATTACTGGTAATTAATATTTTTTTTTAAAAGAGAAGAAAGAAACTACAATTACTTCTACTACTGCAAAACTACGTTCAAAACCTTGATCAGTTACCCACCTACTAATCTGGTAGATACACTACAATTTGCTCTCTGTTTCTTCATTTATTTTGGTCATTTACCTTGTACGTGGCTGTTTCCGCTACTGGATCCGCCCTCGTGGTTCCCCGGTCGACAGCCATAGTTTGCTTGATTTCTTGGGCGTCGGGCAGCACGTCAGCAGCTTTTCCACTGCAGCTAGTAATTCCTCCCATCACTGTCACTTCTTAGAGTCCACACTTCCATGATCACTTGCACCACGCCATACTGAATCTTGAAACAGCATTTCACTCGGTGATCGCCAACCTCAGTCACCTTCTCTCCATCTATGTTGTTTAGCCTGAATGGAAGGATGATGACGTATGGTTCTTCCCTGACATTCCTGGATACTACGGCTGCAGTATCGTCCAAGACGCGCGAGTTCGACTCGCTCCTTAGCGCTGCTTTGGAATCCAACATCCTTAATACCCGGCGCCCATTACCCGCTGCACCTTCATAGTGTGTGCCCACACTGCCGCAGACGCAGCTATCATTCATATGTCTCTTTATTTTGTGTACATACGTGGCATAAGGGCCATGGCGAGTCAGGTAATGAATCAATCCAGTAGATGGGTTAAGAAATCTCATTTTTAATCTCCCCCTGATGTCAGGGAGAAATTCGTATGTTCTCCTGCCAGTGCCTGAAGCGTCCCATTCCTTTTGCCTTAGTTTAATATGCCATCTTTTATAGCCTTTTTCGAACTGACCTCAGTTCCAAACACCATTCGTACTTCCGTTTGATTGCCTTACTTTAACCAGTAAAAGGCTCCCCTTTTCCTAATTTCCAAGTCTAGCGGTCATATTCCTATACATACTACCAAAGCGTCTTTGGGTGTAGTGCCGTAGGACCCATTTAATCTTAGTAGCACGCATCGTTGAACGTTTCTCACTACTGAGGCTGGCTTCAGTAGCTGCAGTCCATGAGCCCAGACACTCGCACCGTAACCGACGGCTGATGCTAATATAGATTGGTGGTATGCTTTAATAGTATTCAAAGGAAGCCGAAATTGCCTACTTTCAGTGGTTATAATTTTATTCATTACGTTTGTATCTTTCCTGCCAGCTTCCTCCACATAATGTGCAAAATTATAACATTCGTAGAGAAATACCCTTAGATATCTCGTTACCGCGCTTCTTCTAATCATTACCTTTTCTTATTAGGTTCCTTTTCAGCAGGAGGTACGTTGTCTTGTGAGGTACTAGTAACAATTTAACACTTCGACGCCAGCCCTCAAGTTCGTGGAGAGCCACATTAGGTTTGTCTTCTATAATTCTTCTGGATTCACCATTAACAACGGACAGGACTTCATCTCCAAATGCCATCGGACCGCTTATGTTACTGCTGTCATGTAACGTCTGTAGTATGGGCTCCAGCGCTCTATTTCAAAACTGTGGACCATACACTGACCCCTGCGGAGAACCTTTTGCTATTGTCTTCATTATTTTCTTTTCTGTGCATGTTAAAGAAATATGACGCCCATAGCAATTATCTCTAAGGCAATTACATAGCGCTTCTGGACACTGCGAATTCCTAAGGTGACAAAAGAATGGTGGTCACCATTGGTTATCGAAAGCGATAGCAATATCAGTCATCATCTTTAGAGCGTACATAGAATGAGTATCTGCCGCTAGCGAAATCACCTTGTTAATTGTGTCTTCAGTTGACCTGCCTCTTCTAAACCCTTACTGAAGAGGGCTCATCCCATACAGTAGTCTGATTTTGCAATATAATAGTTTTTCAGATATCTTGCAAATAACTTTCAAAAGACAAACTGGTCTGTAGGATTTGGGTGTCATTCGATCTTTATCTTGCTCTTTACTAATTATTGCCACTTCATCTTTCTTCCACGGTGCAGCGACCTTTCCTTGAAAGAGACTCTCATTGTACAGGTCGCACAAGTAACTATCAAATTGATCAGATAACCTTTGTCCGGTCCTGGAGATTTTTTCTTTTTTAGTTTTACAATTATATGCCTAATTTCTTCTTGTGTGAAGGGGTAAAACCGATCTAGGTGGCTCAGTGGTTAGCACGCTGGTCTCGCATTCGGGAGGACGACGGTTCAATCCCGCGTCCGGCCATCCTGATTTAGGTTTTCTGTGATTTCCCTAAATCGCTTCAGGCAAATGTCGCGATGGTTCCTTTGACAGGGCACGGCCGACTTCCTTCCCCATCCTCCCCTAATCCAATGAGACCGATGACCTAGCTGTTTGGTCTGTTCCCCCAAATCGGTCCAGTCCAGAAGGGGTAAACAAGTTTATTGTTCCTATAATCTTCTTATAAAATATCCTGTAACCAACGCTGATCATCTGTCTCGCCTTGTTCTCCATCGTCAGGAAGTAGAGTTTCCATTAGCTGGGCAGCTGACTGTTCCCAACTTTCTGTTACCGTACCGTCATTCCATCTTACAGTGGAGTGAACTAAACTACTGGCCACTAAAATTGCTACACCACGAAGATGACGTGCTACAGACGCGAAATTTAACCGACAGGAAGAAGATGCTGTGATATGCAAGTGATCAGCTTTTCAGAGCATTCATATAAGGTTGGCGCCGGTTTCGACACCTACAACGTGCTGACATTAGGAAAGTTTCCAACCGAATTCCCATACACAAACAGCAGTTGACCGGCATTCCCTGGTGAAACATTCTTGTGATGCCTCGTGTAAGAAGTATAAATGTGTACCATCACGTTTCCGACTTTGATAAAGGTCGGATTGTAGCCTATCGCGATTGCGGTTCATCGTATCGCGACATTACTGCTCGCGCTGGTCGAGATCCAATGATTTTTTGCAGTATATGGAATCGGTGGGTTCAGGAGGATAACACGGAACGCCGTGCTGGATCCCAACGGCCTCGTATCACTAGCAGTCGAGATGACAGGCATCTTATCCGCATGGCTGTAACGGATCGAGCAGTCACGTTTCGATCCCTGAGTCAACAGATGGGGACGTTTGCAAGAGAACAACCATCTCCACAACAGTTCGACGACGTTTGCAGCAGCATGCACTATCAGCTCGGAGACCATGGCTGCGGTTACCCTTGACGCTGCATCACAGACAGGAGGGCCTGCGATGGTGTACTCAACAACGAACCTGGGTGCACGAATGGCAAAACGTCATTTTTTCGGATGAATCCAGGTTCTGTTTACAGCATCATGACGGTCGCATCCGTGTTTGGCGACATCGCAGTGAACGCACATTGGAAGCGTGTATAGGTCATCGCCATACTGACGTATCACCCGGCGTGCTGGTATGGGGTGCCATTGGTTACACGTCTCGGTCACCTCTTGTTCGCATTGACGGCACTTTGAACAGTGGACGTTACATTTGAGATGTGTTACGACCCGTAGCACTACCCTTCATTCAATCCCTGCGAAACCCTACATTTCAGCAGGATAATGCACGACCGCATGTTGCAGGTCCTGTACGGTCCTTTCTGGATACAGAACATGTTCGACTGCTGGCCTGGCCAGCACATTCTCCAGATCTCTTACCGACTGAAAACGTCTGGTCAATGGTGGCCGAGTAACTAGCTCATCACAATACGCCAGTCACTACTCTTGATGAACTGTGGTATCGTGTTGAAACTGCATGGGCAGCTGTACCTGTACGCGCCATCCAAGCTCTGTTTGGCACAATGCCCAGGCGTATCAAAGCCGTTATTACGGCCAGAGGTGGTTTTTCTGGGCACTGACTTCTCAGGATCTATGCACCCAAATCGCGTGAAAGTGTAATCACATGTCAGTTCTAGTACAATACATTTCTCCAATGACTACCCGTTTATCATCTGCATTTCTTCTTGGTGTAGCAATTTTAATAGCCAGTAGTGTGTATCGAAAAATGTATTTCACAGTACTTTTATTGTATGCATTTTCACAAAATGGTAAATCATTGATCGTTCATTTTTTTTTTACTCTGCAAAGAACTTACCATTACTCACGGAATGTCCAGCACCAATCCTCTGACCCTTGGTACAATGTGGATGATACACAAGTCACTCCTTCTCGATGGTTCCATTGGCTGTTCCATTTAACAGCTTAGCTTGTGAAACCTGTTGCTTTTAAATGTTGTTGATCAGTGCTCCAGTACGTTGGTCAATGTTTTTACTGCTCCTTTGCTGGACACCTCTCAGTATCGGTACTAATTTTCCATGCGGAAAATTATTGGTTAATTCGAGAGAACGTTCCATAAACCAAGTGGCGTTCTTTACCGGCCACAAAGCAACACTTAGTGACAGAGGTCACTTTTCATTAATCTTGTTTGCACTCCGTGTACTATGAGTTTATTCAGCGATTATCATTTTTTGTTTTGTTTTGGAGTTCAAGTTATGAATTAATGCTCGAGTTTTCATAACTGAATTTTCCAACTGCAGTCAGATTTTCGGCCAGTTGCATTGTATCGTTTAAGAATGCTGCTCTTATTTACAATTGCCGAGCTGATCGATAGCGTATTTGTGTACGAGTTTTATAGTGCAAACGCTGTTATTTCTCGTAGAGAATGCGCTATACGAGTTTCTAACCACAGAGTACCAAACTCAAGAGTGTTCACGCACGTTTTCACCAAACTGAGTGAGTCTGGTGCAGTGCCTTACAGTCGTATGTCATCTGAATAGCCGGCCGGTGTGGCCGTGCGGTTAAAGGCGCTTCAGTCTGGAACCGCGTGACCGCTACGGTCGCAGGTTCGAATCCTGCCTCGGGCATGGATGTGTGTGATGTCCTTAGGTTAGTTAGGTTTCATTAGTTCTAAGTTCTAGGCGACTGATGACCTCAGAAGTTGAGTCGCATAGTGCTCAGAGCCATTTCATCTGAATATGGAAATGAACGAAGTATGGCTGAAGTGGACGGCATTATTAAATTAGTGGAACGTAGTGCTCGAACAATACCATAAGGACTATATAAACGTATCAATGTTCCACATACAAGAATATGGTGAGTGTTACGTATACACTACCTCTGTCCTTATCACTTACAGAACTTTCAACACCTTCAAGTACGAGTTGAAAGTAGTCGGATACAATTTTGTTGTTGCTAGTGGGAAGTCCTCCAGTAATCCCCTTAACACTGTTTCCTGATGAAGTCACTGTCACACTTCACAGTATCGATAAAATTCGTATTTCACATCAGTGGCCAGACAAAAAACCACGTGCCTTTGTGGACAGACATTTCTACGAACGCCTCTCTCTAAACTTTTCCTGTGGATTGGTAAACAATCCAGTAGGGCCTGTAGTGTTACCGAATTGTCTTATGTCACATAGACTTTCTTTAAAAGGAGCTCCAAGCATTATTGGCAGAAGTTCCTTGGGCTGCAACGATGGGCCTGTTAGCAGTGGTACAAAATGGGTCCTGGGACACATTTTTATATCAAACTGATACCCTAATTAATTAAATTGATGATGTAATCCCTTAACCTATTGTTTTAGAAAATCAATTATGACACTTTAGGCATAATCCGTCCTTCGTACAAATCCCGTCTGTAGGAAATCCCAAAACTTCGTCTCCCCACCCTCTATTGGTTGGAAATTCAAATTTCTGTAGTGAATCAGAATTTTCACGGTAAATTCAATTGATTCTTGCACTGCATTGCAAAAGCCACAGTAATAATTAATAATAATATTTTGTTTATTTACACAAGTTCAATTTGGATATCGTTGGTGTCGTAGGATGTAGAGCAGTCTCTCTACTTCATCATCTTTGGAATACTGACGCAGTCTAAATATAATGTCACAATCTAAGATGACCGACTTAGAATACTGGTGCAGTGTAACTCCTTCCTCCTATTGCTGGGAAATTCGAGAAATTGGTGGAAAAATCCAAATTTCTTTCTCTGGCTGCGAAACATGGGAGTTGGGGAGGGGTAGCTGTCATTGACTGAGCACAAGAGAGTAGTCTCGTCAGTAACTGCTGGATGCAGAGAGGATATTTTTGCTATTGGTCTAGCACTAGAGAGCTGCTCCAGTCAGTCTAGTCAATAGCCTTATGTGAGAAGGATGCATAATAACAATACGACAGAAAACTGTCTCTGAAGTAAACGGGAGTAGCCTTCTGCCGATCTACAAGTGAGTAGCTGCTGGGAGGGACTTAAAGATGGGTACTAATATTAGAACAGCCACCAGCTGTATTAGTGCGGCTTTTTCTTCTATATCGTTATTTCATCCTCCCTGCCTCATAAGGGCAGAGAGTAGGCTATCAGCGGATACAATTTGCCACTCTTCAACTGAACTTGGCGTTTCACAAAAATAAACGTATTGTACAACAAAAAGAGAGGTGGTCAATAGCATAAATTAAATTATAAACAGTTATTTGGTGATTAATTAAAATATAGACACAGATGAATGGAAAACGTCTCACATGAAGATATAAAAACAGATAGACAGTTACAATAAGTGAATGGGAAAGGCCAATGTGACAGGTTTTGAAAGAGATACATGGATGAGTGAAGAGATGAGTGGACATAGACTGCCAGGGAGAAGGGTATCAGGGGAACATAGCATTTAAAGGTAGTTTGAAAGAGGGGGTTGTAGGTGGATGTTTGGAGAAGGGATGGGGGAAGAGTGGAGAGGGATACAGTACTGAACGAAGACTTAGCAAGTGGGTGGTTCAAAAATGGTTCAAATGGCTCTGAGCACTATGGGACTTAACTTCTACGGTCGTCAGTCCCCTAGAACTTAGAACTACTTAAACCTAACTAACCTAAGGACATAACACACATCCATGCCCGAGGCAGGATCCGAACCTGTGACCGTAGCGGTCGGGCGGTTCCAGACTGTAGCGCCTAGAACCGCTCGGCCACTCCGGCCGGCCAACACGTGGGTGGAGAGATTGGTGGGGAAGGGAGTCCTGACAAGGGATGGGTGGTTCCCGGGTCTGGTAGAATATCAGGGTGGATGTCATGGTTTTGAAGGGAAGGTGATTAAAATTTAGTTGGGAGCGGATAGGGAGAGTATGGAGGTGTAGTGTTGGGGGAATGTGGTTATACAGGCGCAGCAGAGTACCAGGATCAGTGAGCAAAGGAAAAACTAGGGAGTGGAAAGCATCTTGCTCACAGATAACATATGATATTTGGAGCTGTTCAAGATGGAGGATTAGGCTGAGAAATTTGATAAGTTGTTTCAGGGTCTAGGTGCAGAAGAGTAAGCGGATCTGAAAGGCTGGGCTAAGTGCATGGCGTTTGAGGATCTGTATGGTGTGGTAAAAAGAGGGAGGAGCAAAAGTACATGCCACATTCGCATTGCAGAGGATGGCTCGAATTAGGCCTTTATAAGTGTGGAAGATTGGGGAATAGTGCAATTCTGTGCTATCCCCATATTCGGCTGGTTGGTAGTTTTAGTAATGTTAGTCTATTGTGGCTTTCTGTTGAATGGTTAGTAGTTTATTCTTCCATGTTATCAGCAATCAAGATTAGTGTATTAGGTTAACTCGGAAGAACAGTCATAAATGGTAATGTAAAAGACATGGGGAATGAAAGCTGCAGGTCCCCATGACTTTTACAGTATCATTTCTGACTGTCCTATCCAGTTAACTAGCATGCTAAAATACCTCAGACTATCACTTCATCACTGGCTAATATGGACGCCTGAACTACTAACCATTGAGTAGAAAGCCCACAATAGACTACCAAACAGCCTATAATTATTGCCTGCGTTTTTGTAGGGGTGATTTTGAGGAGCCACTGGTTGAACCAGGAGGTGAACTGATTGAGGTGGACCTGGAGGGATCGTTCGGATTTCTGGAGGGTAGGGTAAAGGGCAAGGAAGACAAAGTCGTCAGCATAATGTAGAACATGAACAGAAGGAGGTTTGAGAAGTTTTCCATGGCTCAGGATAGAAGCCCATATGTAGAATTACACTGTAAAAAGTGGCTAGGATTTCCAGGAAGGTAAGGGGCTGCACTTTCAGGTGTCTGTAGGTGATGCAGTCATGACCAGAAACCACGTTACATTTGTGATGGAGTATCTGTTGAAGGCTTTTATTATTGGAGCACTGAGGTCTGTCTGTGGGATGTTGTCAAAGTACTGGACACAAGGAGCGAGGGGTTGGAGGGAGGTATTGGTACGCTCATGGACTGTTGGGAATAAGGAGTAATCGAAGTGGTGGTCATCTGGAATTGTGAAGGTGTCAGAGAGGTTGGGTGTAAAGTCGTTGGTGTTACTTACTTGTTAAAGAGAGGGAGATTGTCATGCAGGAGGCGGTACGAGGCAGCAGGCTTGTTGCTAACAAGGCAAGTCACAGAGAGTATATGGGCACTGTGACATTGAGGTTTGTGTATGTTTGGCGCCAAACGCGGCAATTCTTTGATTTAGAAAGTGTTGTTGGAGTCGTTGGTGGCATATAAGTGTATCTCAGTTAAGAACCTGCAGGAAGGATCGGTAAAGGGGACAGGATTCGCAAGGGAGTAGGAGAGCACAGGGGGGAGTGTGGGACAGTGTTAAAAGACGAGTTTTGTCGGAATATGTTTAGTTATGGCGTTTGACAAGGCCTTCTGCAGGATGGTGGCAGCATGATGGATGCCATGGGGGTATTTGAAGGTTATGGGATGGTTTCCTAGTCCAGCAGCTATGAATTCCCTGTAGGCATCCCATCTGGTGCAGGAGTAAACCCGCATCTTTTTGGGAAAGGCAGGAGTGAGTGCACAGGTAGGGTGTGTGGTGTAGGAGATGGTGAGCACGACAGGGAGAAGATCGCTTCCGATGGTTAGGTGGTCATTATATATTAGGCATCTTCGGCAGTTTGACAGTAGTAGGATTCCAGACAGGATTTGTATGGCTCATCATATGTAGGTCAGAGCCCAATAGGGGGGAAAGTTGGTCGATTGTAAACAGGGATTCTGTGAAGATCCGGACTTTGAAGCCTTGGCCAGAATTGTCAAACATACAGAGTGCTTTCAGTGTTGAGCTCAGACTCCAACTCCATCATGGTCTCAGGGTCAGTGCAGTTGATCATGGCAGTGAGGGGGAATGGCAAGGAGGTTGTAATTGCTTGGTCCAGGTGGTAGTAGGAAAATGTGCAAGGTTTGCATAGGGACCGAAAGTAACATGAGAGGTGTTCTCGAGGAGTTTGGTGTGATATTATGGATCAGGAGACTTGGTGAGGATGGAGTTCGTTCTAGGGACGATTTGAGTGATCGGTAAGAAGGGGATACATTTTTTGATTTCGAGGAGGAGGGTTTTGGATTCGAGGAATTGGGAATTGGGATGGGAGAGGAGGAAGGTGTACATTTCTGTAACTGTAGTGGCAGGTGGGATGGCCTGGCAGTCCATGAAGTCTGGAGTTTCTGTATGCTTAAGTGTTATTTTTGGGATCAGGGTTGGGGGCAGCATTAGTGCTGAGGTGTTTGGCAGTCTTCCTGATGGGTGTAGGTGAGATGGTGTGATGGGCTCAACTGGGGGTAACAGGTGACAGGATTATTTGGAAGAGGGTTTGGATGAAGAGGGTACCACACTCCAGGAATCTGTTGCAGAAACATCTAGCCGAGTCGATGGTGATGGCGCAGGTGGATCGACATACAGTGGTGGCAGTTCTGGTGCCGTTGTTGTACCAGATGATGATGGTCCAAGTGCTGAGTCTGAAGAGGGTGCGACTGGAGATGGCACGCCTAGAGAGGAAAGGACTGGGGGAGGCATACAGGCCTGATGGAAGGTGGAGGTACTCTCCACTATGGCAGTAGGGGTTGGGAGGGGGCGGGTATAAATAATGGTAGTGGTTGGAGAAGGCATGTTGGTGGTGAAGTTGCCAGTCGATGGATGAGTAACAAAGTCGGCTGCGGTGGCGTCGGCGTCGGCGAGGGCGTCGGCGACGAAGGTGGCAGCGGCAGCAGCGACGGTGGTGAAGGTGGAACAGCGACGAGACAGCGGCGAGAAGGAGGTGGCGCCAGTGACGATGAGCAGGCACACTCACAGAAGTCTTAAAGACAGAATAAGCCGACGAAGGCGCACACACATGGAAGAAGTCTCGAAAGCTCTGATACGAGTCGAAGGATGCAGTGTGGCTATAAATCCCTGTCCCCATGTGCATGACTCCTGTAGCAATGAGACACACTTACACTTGCTTACGAACCGCAAGACACTTCCTAAAGAGAAAGACGTGAAATACGTTGTGTAATATTTTTCATGAGTGTATGCTTATTATCTTACTTCAACACAGCATCTCAAGACGAAAACTTACCAGTCACCTCCAATACTCCAACGGCATCTGCCGAATGTACTGTATACCTGAAGACCCGACTAGTTGGAATATTTCTTCATAACCGCTGGACGCGACAGGCTTAAGCCGCAGCTTAGGGTCGCTGCCCTCCGTCACCACTCCTGCCACTGGCCTTGGCACACTCCGAGACAACCACGCGCGACATGGTTGTATCGATCATAAATGCAATTTCACCTCCGACGAGAACTCGCCGGTTTAAAAATTCCGCTTTCCGCAATTCGAACGGGGGATGTTGTTTTGTCCATGTACTTCGAGTTTCTCACGTGAAATGTAGATTCTCCCTTGTGTACGAGTTATATGGAAGATAGAAGATACTGGAACATACACGCGGTTTTACAACACTAAAGCATCGTTGCTTGCAGGTCCTTAGCTTGAAAATCCTATAGAGCAGTAGGGCATGGGCTACATAGCCTCTTTCTCTCTATACATAAAAAAATTTGTTCTCATCAACTTAATATCTGTTACGATTTGCATCACACTACTAAAAAATTAAACTAAAAAATTAAAATGTTCTGCCTCTGTCACAGGATGCCTCCTCACCTTCAAACCCTCTTAAGGTTGCCAGATGCTTCATCAGTCACAAGGTCTCTTAAGGTATCAGCTCAGGGGAGCTGTAAATATCAGCTTAATACTAAGTATCACTTTAGAAATTCGCTGATATACTGATTTTATTAGGGTGGCGATCTCTCCTTGCCTAGACGGGAACTGAAGTTTCGTTAATATATCTCGTCGCCTGATTACCGCTCCAACTCGCGAATCGTATCTGTGGTACATTCGCCCTCGCTTCCACCTGCCTGGCAGAATGTCGTTGGTATAAGATTTATTGAGTAATTAATTTAATTGATCTTGAGGGTTCTTTTGTATGGTCAGTAACTTCTTTTTCCTGCAGTTGGATTACACTCGCCAGGCAACGTTTTTTATTCGCCTATGTGACGTTTCTAGGAACTTCCCACATCCTACGTAGTCACTTTTCTCCGATACCAAAATGGTTAGCTAAAGTTATCCAATTCTTATTTCGCCTACACCGTCACTTTTCTCCAGTACGAAAATGGTTAGCTGAAGTCATCCAATAATTATTTCGCTGTCCCCGAACTAATCCTCCTGTGACTCGTCGGTGTATTGGGGCAGTAGGATCCTTCACACTCCTCTCCAAAGCCCCCTGTCCCCGTCCCCACCGCTGCCGCGAGTCCACATGCGAGCAACAGCCACCGGCATCACCACCAGTCTGCAGACATGGGTCTCCCTCAGAATACAGACCTGTAAAAGCATTTCTGCTGGTTCCCGCCAAATTAGTGGACGGATGCTTCGAGAACTCAAATGGGAATCTCTGGAGGGACCGCAGTGTTCTTTTCGAAGAACGCTATCGAGAACAGACGTTAGAAGCTGACTGCCGCCAACATACAATTTGCGCAAGGACGACTAAGATAAGATACGAGAAATTAGCAATCATGCTGAGGAATATAGAGTCATTTCTGCCTCTCTGTACTTGCGAATAGGAAAGGAAAGGAATGCTTGTGAGGTATGCATATAGATGTAGATGTAAATTTATTTTACCTATTAAGATGTCGTTCCACTCTTTTAGTGCGACTGTGAATGCACAGAAGAATTAATGTTGAAACAAATGAGCCCTCGGTCACAATTTTTAGTTTTATTAACCGGGTTTCAACACCTCTATGAGTGCTTTCATCATAACTGAAATGTTTGCAGTGGCCTATAACATAATTACAAATGTATGGGAAAATTTTTCAATTATGCTATAGACAACTTTAAACATTTAAATTCTGATGACGGCACTCTTAGAAATATTGAAACCTGGTTAATAAAATTGTGACCGAGGGTTCATTTGTTTCAACTTTAATTTTTTAAACGGTCACTGAACCAAGCAGCCATGTTTAAAACTTTGCACAGAAGAATGCTGTCTTCTATTTATCGAAAAAAGAGATGGAACTTCTGCTCATGACTCTCTCAGTGAAAACTTCCGTATTAGCCCATAATTTTCTCATTTCAGTCACTTCGTGAGGGTTATTTGAAGGCTGAACCATGTTCGTGCACGGTAATTAGAAGAAACGGAGTAGAGCTCACCTCTCAACTCCACTTTCGCCAGCGTATCGCTTACCTGCCGTATTCTCACGAATCCTCAAGTCTTTTATGTACAGCATTTGAATGCGTCTGATTTCGATGAGTGAGAGATGTCTTCTGCGACGTCGCAGACCCCAGCTGATTCTTTCGGAACTATATCATGTTCCAAGAGCACTATTCCACAGAAATCTGGCTAGCCCTGTACCCTTCAATGAAAGGGTAGACACCCTTCAATGAAAGGGTAGACTGTTATCACAACGAGAAAAATAGCACGCTACTGTACACGAGTAAGTTCACAACGATGCAGAGTGTATGTTTACTGCACAAAGAAATTCTGAAACGTAATAGTCACAAATGCATTGATATCGAATCCATAGGCTCTCACAGAAAGTGGGACACTGCATGGTGTGTGACAAATTTCTCCCACAACACACATGATGGTTGGAATAAAAGACAGAGGCGGTGATTCGTATTGACAAAAATGTGGAAGACATTGCAACATGTGGTGATGACCTCTACATTTAATCTTATCTTCCACATAGACGGGGTAGATGTCTCAGTGTTCGTTTTCGAAGAGACGGTGGGCATTGATTTGTCATATTGGTGGTGCATATTGCACCCAGGTATTTGATCACAGTTTCGGTCTTAGGTGCTCCTGATCCTGACTTCCTACTCATCGGACGCTGCGTGTTTCATTTTTATGGCTTACAACCCATAATCACGTGTTGAAAAAGAGGAATTCTACAAGGCTTAAACTCCTAGAGCTCGGATAGTATGATGCACTTTCAGTTGTCACTCATACCGGTGGAGTAATGGAATGATTTTCTCACACCCAAGCGAGCATGAAAGGACCGTCATTCCTCCATATCTTTGTCGTATTTTCTTCAGTTTTGCTTATTTTCCATTAGTTTTGACAATTTTATTAGTTTTCTCGTAATTTCAACCCATTTTACCCCATTATTCGAGTTCCAAAACACCACTCTGGATTACTTGTCACGCCAGTAAAATGACTATCCCGTCCATATCGTTCCCAACTTCTGTGTCACTGTTAAACCACCTCCTCTATTACTTTGTGAGTGCCATATGCATTTGGACATATCGCGAACACTATTATATTGTCTTCATCACATAACAAAACTGCTGTATCTTAGTCAAGGAAATAGCCATCAGGAGAGAGGAACTGCAAAATATACGTTCCTTAGCCGAAACATTTTATAAATTCGGTAATATTCTATTATGATCTGCCATCTCTCCGTATGTGGATGGGAGTCTCAAAGTATTCTCGCATTTGTAGGATAAAGTCAGATACTGAAAGATATCACCAACACCTTTGATGATGACCACTCCAAAAAACGGATCATATCCATGGCACCACTCTGCCCTCTATTTCAGAACGAACCGTCTCCACTCCTTCTTTAGACCTATTGACTAAGGATCCTGAGCAAACCTTTAGATGGTCTCTCTATCCATCTTCTAACTTTTCGCCTTTTACTGAACCTCCCTGCAACATTATCTCCGATTTAATTTGGAACTGACAAGAAGTAGGGAGGCTCCGTATCCGCTACATTCGACATACTGTGAAGGAGTAGAGTGAACTGAGTTCCACGTAATCAATACACTTCAGTACCATGCTTCCAGAAAGAGCATTACACACGTTCCAGATTTGCATAACCGACCGATGCTAGTGATATTAGCCAATATGCTCATTCCAATACCGTATTCTTATTCCAGTACTGTTCGGTACCAATCTTACTGACATCACACATCCAGTTACACATGATCTATATAGATGCGTGCGTGCTGAGGAGGTTAGCAATCCTTATTAGTGTACAGAAGGAACTAGTGTGATGCATTTAAGTGTGTTGTGATATAACAGATAGGCAAGAAGTGGAAGAAACATGTGGTTTATGCATGACGGAGCTCCAGAGGGAAGGAGTTTGAAACGCAAATCACTTGGGCTATCAGTTCTGTAGTTTTGTTGTAGTGGTTTTGTTGTACAGTTGATTTCATACAAAGAAGGTACTCGAAAGATAGAAATGATCATAGAACATAAACACATATTCCTAAAGCTACGCGGTTCTGCACTTCAACATGTTATAATTTTAAAGCATTGTAGTTTCCGATACATTACCCACATGCAATGCAACGCATATAATACTCCAATGCAGGAAATGTATTTCCAACACCTGATGTAAATTTACCCTGCTAGTTTTCGGTACCTTTCACTATGGTGAGAAACTTTAGTATGATATAAGTACAACCTCTTACACCTAAGGGGAAAAAACTAATTTTTTTTGCGATACATGTACTATACATATTTCCCCAGGCGTATAGCACCCACTGTTCACGTGCTACTGCATTTTAGAAGCTAGACTATAATCCCATCCTTCCTTTAAAATGGTCGTCAGCAACGGAAAATGCACGAAAGAACGACATCTGATGAGGAAGTAGATAAATGTGTAGCAGTAGTGTCTGACATATCATGTAGCACTAACTCCATAAATGAAACACAGTCTCTTATACACACAACATCTCTCAAGCAAATGTATACACAAGGATTGTAGTACCTCACAAAACAATGTCACTGACACTGTACAGCTGTAGTTGTGAAACTGAAGATTCGGTTTGTGTCCAAGATGTGGCAGGGAAATGGAGCACTTCACATGCACCTTCGTTCATCTAGAGGAGGGTGCGAAAACAAGTTTTCCATTGGTTTGGTGGACACGATTCACCACACATACATGGGAAGAGCTCGACTGTGGTATAGGGAGGTTTGCCGTTAACGACTGCAGCAGACAGCGTTCTAATTCATAGCAGGAGCTCGCAATTGTGTATGAGTCAAACGCATGCTATATCACACAGCTTACATAGCCAGAGAGAAAACGGAAAAAAATTGTTAAATGTGCAATAAATGACCTGTCACAACATATCCCCGTCTCTGGAATGCATCATCAGTCTCCCATTAAATCAGATCTTGTTACAACCCCTCTCAACCGATACTCCATCTACATTCTATCATCCGTTAATGCAGATCCATGTCTAGTTTGAGGCAGGTAGTACTCTTTTCTAAGAAAGCATCCAGAGTTTAAAACACTTAAAAAGACTGGCACAGAATCAAAAATGTGATTACCTCATTTGTTGTATATTGCATTCCTCAACGTGGTAATACAATGCTCTTTACCTAAGGAGTACATAAAATTTATCGTAGGCACATGTCAAGACACATTATAAAAATCTGTTAGGTGATTGCCGGTAACTCTGGGGTCACACCTGGGCTTGTGGTGTAACTCCCATTTATTACTCTAAATTTGGTTCGAGAGAACCTTACGAGTACAGAAACTAAATGTTACTAGTTACTACGAAATTCGTACATTGTCTTCCTGGAAAACACGAAAGTAAAATTATACATTTGTGGCTCTCCCTGAATTTATATTCTATTATTCAATATTTTCTGTTTGATAACTGAAAGTCTGGTATCCTTTCAGTCCGGCTGTATACAATGTACAGTTTTCAATAGCACTGGAGACGCAACAGTCGCAAGAGCTTTCATTTAGTAAACATATTTTGAGCGTCACAATCAGCCATCGTGTGTGACGTCTTTTTCATGCAGATATTAAATAGCAAGGAAACGCTGTAAGTACAAACAATGGCTCTGAGCACTATGGGACCTAACATCTGAGGTCATCAGTCCGCTAGAACTTAGAACTACTTAAACCTAACTAACCTAAGGACATTACACACACCCTTGCCCGAGGCAGGATTCGAACCTGCGACAGTAGCGGTGTCGCGGTTCCAGACTGAAGCGCCTAGAACTGCTCGGCCACACCGGCCGGCCGGTTACTTCACAAATTATTACACGTGATGATACAGAAGCTGGTGTATTAATAGCCCCACTTTCAACAATTTTAACAAGATTTTAAATTCAATAATATATATATATATATATATATATCTTAATCCGATCTGGAGTGAACCGAGAAGCTCTATATGTGCGTGTTTTCTGCTGCTGCTTAGCCCTCTGTGCCTTTGTTGATGTGTTGAAGTGCCTTATTCGAATGAAAGTTCTGGTCTTAGCGTGCACTGTGATGTCCTGTTGGGAAATAGCTGGAAACTTTCTAGTTAAAAGTCTCGTCAGGTTTATAATCACATTGGTGTCTTTACACAGACTGCTGCCACGAAAATGAAAAAAATAGCGCTTCTAACTGCATAACAATTTCAAACTACTTACTTGAAGGGATGATTAAGCCATCACGAGGCAGTTTCTCGATCCACTCAGAACTTGCAGGGTCTTTCGACACTCCTGTTACTTTCCCACTAGGGAAACATCCCGCATCCCGCAAGGTTTACCAGAATATACTTTCCCACTAAGTTGGTCAAGTAATTTGCGCATATATGGAGGCGCATCTCGAAGTAACAGATCCAGCTGTGTAGCAGAGACCTTCTAGAGACCACTCTGCAGCCTCTATCAAAGGTGGAACAACTGAATCAGCCAGTGTAGTGTCCCTCATTTGTTGCTTACCTTCTATCATTGACAACGCTTCCTCAGTGCCCCGCACAACTGGGAAGTCAGATAGTTCGGATCAGTTACCGATGCGGCGGGTGCAGATTTACTTAACAGAATGGCAGAAATACTGCTATCCGTATGGAAGATATGCGAACGGCTTTTGAATTCTACTGGTAAAGGGTGGTCAGAGGCCCTGCCAACTGCTCCTATCTGGGAAAATAAGTTTTCAAGGCCGTCTTGGTTGAACCTTGAGGTCAATACATACTTCAAATCGCAGCCATGTTTTAAATCAGAAAAACAGTCCAGCAGTGATCGTATCGAGGTTAGTAATCCCTTTTCGAAGGAGAGGAAAGTTTTATGATTTCTTTCTTTTTTTCAAAGAACTTCCTCTTGTGGCTCCGTACCCAATTCACACGCATTCGATTCTGGTCGTTTGCCAACAGGAGTCCTCAAATTCGTACTGTAAGTTTCATTTACCAGCATGAAGAATTCTGGATCGGTGGGGCAGAAGCTCTACTGGGTATCCGCTGGCGGAACATTCTTCCAGTAGCATGCATTACACGACGCCTCTAAGCAGCGGGTAACGCCATACGTCGGCCTGTGACGCATTGAGATTGCTGCTCTCTGTACTGTCGGTGTAGGTAATACTGTTAGCTAGAGAATGACGGAAATCAATACATCTACATCTACATACATACTCCGCAATCCACCATACGGTGCGTGGCGGAGGGTACCTCGTACCACAACTAGCATCATCTCTCCCTGTTCCACTCCCAAACAGAACGAGGGAAGAATGACTGCCTATATGCCTCTGTACGAGCCCTAATCTCTCTTATCTTTGTGGTCTTTCCGCGAAATGTAAGTTGGCGGCAGTAAAATTGTACTGCAGTCAGACTCAAATGCTGGTTCTCTAAATTTCCTCAGTAGCGATTCACGAAAAGAACGCACCTTTCCTCTAGACACTCCCACCCGAGTTCCTGAAGCATTTCTGTAACACTCGTGTGATGATCAAACCTACCAGTAACAAATCTAGCAGCCCGCCCCTGAATTGCTTCTACGTCCTCCATCAATCCGACCTGATAAGGATCCCAAACGCTCGAGCAGTACTCAAGAACAGGTCGTATTAGTGTTTTATAAGCGGTCTCCTTTACAGATGAACCACATCTTCCCAAAATTCTAACAATGAACCGAAGATGACTATCCGCCTTCCCCACAACTGCCATTACATGCTTGTCCCACTTCGTATCGCTCTGCAGTGTTAGCCCAAATATTTAATCTACATCTACATCTACATCCATACTCCGCAAGCCATCTGACGGTGTGGGTGATTGGATTGAAGAGTTTCTAGATAACAGAACGCAGCACGTCATTCTCAATGGAGAGAAGTCTTCCGAAGTAAGAGTGATTTCAGGTGTGCCGCAGGGGAGTGTCATAGGACCGTTGCTATTCACAATATACATAAATGACCTTGTGGATGACATCGGAACCTCCACCCAGAACTATAACATGGTGGGGAAATCTACTCGAAATATTTTCCAAATTATCCTTCAGGTGCTCGGCCACAACAGCTGCTGAGCCAGGGGGCCTATAGAGACATCCAGTTACCATGTCTGAGCCTGCTTTAACCGTGACCTTCACCCAAATCATTTCACATTTCGGATCTCCGTCAATTTCCTTCGATGCTATTGCACTTCTTATCGCTGTAAACACGCCTCCCCTTTCACTGTCCAGCCTGTCTCTGCGGTAGACATTCCAATCTGAGTTTAGGATTTCATTACTGTTTACGTCTGGTTTCAGCCAACTTTCTGTCCCTAGTACTATATGGGCGTTGTGACAGTTTATAAATGAGAGCACTTCTGGGACCTTTCTATAGACGCTCCTGCAGTTTACTATTAGCACATTAATATTGTTATTCCCTGTTGCATTTTGCCTACTCCTACCTTGCTGCGTCTCAGGAGGCGTCTTGTCGGGCCTAGGGAGGGAATTCACTAACCTAAAAAACCCCCATGTGCACTCCACACATACTCCGCTACCCCTGTAGCCGCTTCCGGCGTGTAGTGCACGCCTGACCTATTCAGGGGGACCCTACATTTCTCCACCCGATAGCGGAGGTCGAGAAATTTGCACCCCAGATCGCAGAATCGTCTGAGCCTCTGGTTTAAGCCTTCCATTCGGCTCCAAACCAGAGGACCGCGATCGGTTCTGGGTACGATACTACAAATAATTAGCTCTGATTCCACCCCGCGAGCGAGGCTTTCCGCCTTCACCAATTCCGCCAACCGCCTGTACGAACTGAGGATGACCTCTGAACCCAAACGGCAGGAGTCATTGGTCCCGACATGAGCAACAATTTGCAGTCGGGTGCACCCAGTGCTCTCTATCGCCCCCGGCAGGGCCCCCTCCACATCTCGGATGAGACCCCCCGGCAAGCTGACAGAGTGAACACTGGCCTTCTTCCCCGACCTTTCTGCTGTTTTCCTAAGGGCTCCATCACCCGCCTAACGTTGGAGCTCCCAATAACTAATGAACCCCTCCCCTCGTGTGCCTGTTCGGACCTTGCTGAAGGAGCAGGCACATGTCCACTCACAGGTAGAGTGGGCGATGCCACACGGCCAGCCTCCACATTTACCCTCCGCCTCGTGCGGCGCGAACGCCGCTGAACCCGCTACTCCCGTTGGGGAGAGGGTGGCCCAACCGCGCCCGGTACCAGCGAAGATGTCTCGACAGCAGGGACAGTGGGTGAAGCATGTAACACCTGGGGTGTACCATGCGACGCAACTGACTCCCCACTGCCGTTACACTCCGAGGCAGCAGCCTGAAGACGGCTGACCGCGGCCATCAACACGCTCAGCTGTTCGCGAACAGTGGCCTGCTCCTCCTGCGTCCGTACACAGCAGTCACACATCCTATCCATCCTAAGGAATCAATTCACTGTAGAGAGTTAATCAACTTTTAACTAGACTGCTAATTCACTAAAGGCGGCTGATTGTTGACGAAACTGTGATTGCTAGCCACTTCTTGTAGAAAACAATGAAAATAGCGCTACCTGTCTCTTGACTGTATTCAAAACAAACACTAGCACTATTGGCACTGTGGCTGACTAAAGGGACTCTCTCTGACTGTATTCGAAACAAACACGAAATCTGTGGAACACTATTACTAGCACTCGACAATTAAAGCATCCTAAAAGCAAAAAAAAAAAAAAAAAACACGGAATAAGAAGTGACAAGTAAGAAAAATACATTTAATACTTAAATTAAGGTAGCTCGCTGCACAGCAGACGTGTAGCAGGCAGCAGTTACGACGACGTGACTGTGTCAAGCGCTACACTACTAATGGAGTATTCAAACATTATGGGATTCTTTTTCCTATTTATCTGCATTAATTTACATTTATCTATATTTAGAGTTAGCTGCCATTCTTTACATCAATCACAAATCCTGTCGAAGTCATCTTGTATCCTCCTACAATCACTCAAAGACGGCACCTTCCCGTATACCACAGCATCATCAGCAAACAGCCGCACATTGCTATCCACCCTATCCAAAAGATCATTTATGTAGATAGAAGCCGGCCGGGGTGGCCGAGCGGATCTAGGCGCTACAGTCTGGAATCGCGCGACCGCGACGGTCGCAGGTTCGAATCCTGCCTCGGGCATTGATGTGTGTGATGTCTTTAGGTTAGTTAGGTTTAAGTAGTTCTAAGTTCTAGGGGACTGATGACCTTACAAGTTAAGTCCCATAATGCTCAGAGCCATTTGAACCATTTTGTAGATAGAAAACAACAGTGGACCTACCACACTTCCCTGGGGCACTCCAGATGATACCCTAACCTCCGATGAACACTCACCGTCGAGGATAACGTACTGGATTGTATTACTTAAGAAGTCTTTGAGCCACTCACATACTTGGGAACCAATCCCATATGCTCGTACCTTAGTTAGGAGTCTGCAGTGGGGCACCGAGTCAAACGCTTTCCGGAAGTCAAGGAATATGGCATCAGTCTGATATCCTTCATCCATGGTTCGCAAGATATAATGTGAAAAAAGGGCGAGTTGCGTTTCGCAAAAGCCTTGCTGATGCATGGACAGCAACTTCTCTGTCTCAAGGAAACTCATTGTATTCGAACTGATAATATGTTCGAGAATCCTGCAACAAACCGATGTTGATGATATTGGTCTGTAATTTTGAGGATCCGTCCTTCTACCCTTCTTATATACAGGCGTCACCTGCGCTTTTTTCCAGTCGCTCGGGACCATGCTTTGGGCAAGAGATTCGCGATAAGTGCAAGCTAAGTAAGGAGCCAATGCAGTAGAGTACTCTCTGTAAAACCGAGTTGGAATCCCATCAGGACCTGGCGATTTATTTATTTTCAACCCATTCAGTTGCTTCACAACCCCAGGGATGTCTATCACTATGTCCTCCATACGGGAATCTGTACAAGACTCAAACTGCGGTATGTTTGTACGATCCTCCTGCGTGAAAGATTTCTCAAATGCTAAATTTAAAATTTCAGCTTTCGTTTTGCTGTCTTCCGTGATCAGTGAGTGACTGGATGGAAGCCTTCGACCCGCTTACCGATATTGCGTAAGACTAGAATTTCCTTGGGTTTTCAGCAAGATCTTTTGCTAAGGAATTACGGTGGTAGTGGTTAAATGCTTCGCGCATCGCTCTTTTTACAGCAGGACGAATCTCTAACTTTTGCCTGTCTTCATTCTCCCGATCCTTCTTGCACCGTGAGTGGAACTGCCTTTGCTTCCTGAGCATTCTCCGAATTGCTCTGTTAAAACACGCTGGGTCTTTTCCGTCCGTAACCCACTTTTTCGGCACATACTTGTCCAATGCGTGATTTACAATGTGTTTAAAATTTGCCCATAATTCTTCCACGTCCATCGTACCGGAAGTAAATGAAGTCGATTCATTTACTAAGTGGGATGCTAACTACTGCTTATCTGCTCTTTCTAGTATGAATACTCTCCTAGCCTTCTTGACCGACTTTTTAACTTTCGTAACCATAGTCGTAATGACAACATCATGATCACTAATCCCTGTCTCAACACTGACACCATCGATGAAGTCCGGTCTGTCCCTGGCTACCAGATATAAAATATTTCCATTACACGTTGGCTGTCGATTTAGCTGCTCAAGACAGTTTTCGGATAATGTGTTCAAGAGTAATTCACATGACGGCTTGTCTGTACCACCTGTAATGAATCCATAGACATCCCAGCCTGTGCTAGGTAGGTTGAAGTCGCCTCCGACTAATATAGCATGATCCGGGTACTTTTGCGATGCAGAGCGTGAACACCCTTTCAATGATTCTAGAACTGCAACGGTGGAACCTGGTGGCCGGTAATAACACCCCACAATTACCTTTATTTCCCCAAGCCCTGTGAAACGGGTCCAGATAACTTCAGAATCACACTCTACTTCGACATCTGTAGACAATATTTTTGTTAACTGCAATGAAGACACCACCTCCTACGGTGTCTAATCTGTCTTTCCGATACACGTTCCAACCCTCACTAAATACTTCAGAACTTCCTATCTCAGGGTTCAGCCAGGTCTCAGTCCCGAGAATAATTTGCGCGCCGCACGCTTCCTGAAGGGCTGTAAATTCAGGAACTTTATTCCGAACACTCTGAAAATTTACTGCTAATATCTTGATAGCTGAAGTGTCTTTACACTGAGCGCGTCCTGATTTCCCAGCCTGCACGTCGACTGGTGAGTGTTCATCAGGACACCTCGCACTACTGCCTAGCCTAAAAAAAAAACCATGTGCACGCCACAAGTACTCTGCTACCCGAGTAGCCGCTTCCTTTGTGTAGTGCACCCCTGACCTATCTAGGGGCGTCCTACAATTATCCACCTAATAGCGCAAGTCTAGAAATCTGCAGTGAAGACCGTCACAGAGTCGACGAAGCCTCTGGTTGAAACCCTCCACTCGTCTCCAAACCAAAGGACCCCGATCCACTCTGGGAACGATGCTGCAAATAGAGAGCTCTGCTTGCACCCCGCGTGCGAGGCCAGCGGTCTTCACCAAATCCGCCAGCCACCTGTATGAACTGAGGATCGCCTCAGAACCCAAGCGACAGGCATCATTGGTGCCGACGTGAGCAACTACTTGCAGACGACTGCACCCCGTACGCTCGATAGTCTCAGGCAAGGCCGCCTCCACATCTCGGGTGAGGCCCCCCGAGTGCACGTTGGATTTCTGTGGTGTCACCGCCAGACACCACACTTGCTAGGTGGTAGTTTTAAATCGGCCGCGGTCCATTAGTACATGTCGGACCCGCGTGTCGCCACTGTGTGATCGCAGACCGAGCGCCACCACAAGGCAGGTCTCGAGATACGGGATAGCACTCGCCCCAGTTGTACGGACGACTTTGCTAGCGACTGCACTGACGAAGCCTCGCTCCTTTGCCGAGCAGATAGTTAGAATAGCCTTCAGCTAAGGCCATGGCTACGACCTAGCAAGGCGCCATTAGCCTTACATAGCAATTGATACTTATCGTATAAAGCATGTCTCATCAAGAACGATGTATAAAACAAGGATGGATTAAAGTTAAGTATTCCAAAAGCTACGTACTTTTCTTTATAGCATTCATTACGTTTCCTGTTTCAGACCTCACGCCATCCCTCGTGTGTTTATAGCGTGCATTGCGGTCCCCTCAAATCACACTGTGTCGGCACTTCTGTCGACACATCAATTTCTTTCCAGCCCTGTACGCTATTTCCCTAAGGGGCTCCATCACCTGCCAAACGTTGAAGCGCCCAATAACCAGCAAGCCTTTGCCCCCGTGTGCCTGCTCGGGCCCTGGTGAAGGAAATACAGAAGATAATTTTCATCAGCGAAGCTGCAAAACATCCATCGATATGTAACATAGAGTGCGAGGGATATTCAGATAAACTGCAAAACATTAATGTTCTCACCAGACATTGGACGCAAACGTCCTTCGGTGTCGGCGAGCATCACTCCCATTTCTTCCCCCTTGTGTTGGATCTGTTGACGTGTCATGTAGTACACTGGCAGTCTAAGTGTCTTCAGGTCTGTAACTGTCTCGATAACCAACTAAACTGTGCAACACACAGCAGGTTTTTATAATACCTTCAGCAAATTCTGGAGATACATTCAAAGGCGGATCAAAAGTTCTGAACTCCTTAGCAAGAACACCAAAAATTCATTCTACGTATCTTCTGGCCTTACAGAGACTTTATCTGAATACTCTTTGAGAAGAAATTGTCTCCGTATTAGAGTTGTAAGAAAGATGGCATATCGAAACTATAATCGCAAACGATTACAAGAGAAAAATAATCACAACCTTCACATAAGTGCCTGCTTTGAGGAGATTTAGTTTATTCGTCATTTAAGTTCTTATGAAGCAATGAATTCTTGAACACACGTCAGTCTGGCGGTCTTCAATCTACTCCAACGTCAATGAACATGAGCATGTGGTGGTGCTCAACATGGCCAGCAAAAATATCGAGAAAATGTTTTGTCGAAACAAAGCGAGGCACAGCTTGATGACATTTACACGTTTACCATTTGTAGCCGTCACACAGTTGGGTAATTTGGCTTCCGTTTAATCAACACTTAACTACTCTTCGCGAAATAGTGGCGCCCAGGATTTGCTTTTAAATCAGCACTTTTTTATTTTCATACTCAGTAAGAGAAGTGAAAGAGAGGCTTCCCGCTTATCAGACTCTGCTTATCACACTCCGCAACGTAATCGAAACATGGCTGAGTGGCAGCAGCGGCAGATCAAGTCGACGACAACGGAGCCGCTCCCATCTCCAGTAGCGCTGCGTAGCGCAGAGCCGCGTGATGGCTCGGTCCGCTGCAGCCGCGTGGCCACAAGCGAGAGGAACAAGGTGTGGGAGTCCAAATATCTGTAATCTGCACAAGGGTAACTGGTACAGACAAATGCACAGAAGGCACGTATGAAACGTGTCTCCACTCGCCAACAGAACAGGATGAGACGTGTAATGATCATTTCTAGACTGAAACTAAAGCACACTTGCTACCGACAACACTTACATAGAATTCGCGTGATACCGTTACTGTACAGAGATTCCGTATACACCCTCGGCCTTGCGGTGTCACGTCCTTCGTAATCCCAGAAGGTTAACGTCGCATGATCGGACTTCATCCATGAAGCGAACTCAGCGTAACGAAAGTGGTAGTACAGTTTCCAGGACTTCAGTGACCAATAAACTTACATCCAAAATCGATGAGCTGCCTCAAACTTGATTGCAAACTGAGGCCAAATAATTATAATCCACGAGCAGAGATTCAAACGCGAACGCGTTTTCTTATTGCTGTTTAAATTTTTTAAGTACAAAAGTTCCAATTTTATAGAAAAACAACGTTCTTATCGTAAAACTCCTATTGATCCGGAAGTTCAGTGAGATCCACATACAGCGTCGAACTCCGTCACTCAATAACCACCGTTGATATTCACATTTCAGGAGAGCGTGCGGATGTTTTGCTTTTACAGAAAACACACAGCATGCACACTCTATCCCGTTACTGTAACGGAATGTTATCCATCCCGCACGATTTGTAGTAGCTACGTGCAGTGTAGTCCTACAACGAAATGCACGTTTTTACTTCCACACAAATAGGCTCCTCAGTATACTGCACGTACTTTTAGCATTAGTATTTTCAGATTCATTCTCCAGAAAACACTTCTTGATTCTCCTCTGTCAGCCACAACAAATAAAATTCTACACGTGACAGTAAAATAGCTGGTTAGTTATCGGGAGAACGGAAAAAAGCACATGTCGTCAAATACCATAGCAATTGTTTTTGAACTAGAAATATATTGAAAAATTATTCCTCACTACTCAGTAACAAAATCGTACTATTTAATAACAAATTTTTCACCCATCTCCATTGAGGTACAAAAAGATTAATAGCAGAAAGTATACTACATACCTCTATATCGCAGCAACACTTTCATTGAATTACTTGGGCCCACTAATCATGAAAATAAACTTCTTTCAATTAAATAATTATGAGAATTTACATTAACAAAATAATTACTTCCCAGCATCCTAACGTTTCATTACACTTCTAACACACGATTTTTACAAATCGTAATTTCATTATACAGTTAATCAAACAGAGAGCAGGAATAATGTTTACAGCACTTTTATGTGTTTCCATAGATAAACCTACTCATTAGCAACACACTACCACGCCGTATGTAGAAATGAGGCAACTGTTCACGAAATGAACCACTTAGTTGTCGTCATTTGATGGGACAAATATCAATACTGACCTAGAGATTTGAAGGCAATGAGAGACAACAAAAGCAAACTGATGAACAAAATAAAAGCGTATTTGTTTCACACTTACTACTGAGTAATCAAGGCTATCTTACACTTATTCTTAAATGAACATGGTTTCCTAGTATTCCATGTTAGGACGTCATCAAAAGACAGGAAGCGATATCTCTTCAATAGTTTACGATACCTTTGTGACAAAGTGCAACAAAAATGCAGCGAGTTATCGATTGAAGATAGTTGCAAGAGAATTACGAAGGTGCAGATAGCGAGAGTACTATATCATTCATTAAGTTTTTACTTTCATTTCTTGTTTAACATTTCATAATTGGCTCAAATTCTATGTCTGTCTTGTACATTTATTTTTCACAGGTCATTGACATCTTTTTGTGTAGCATAATTTCGACTGCATTCTTTTCAACAGTCTTGTAGTATTTTTTCTTTAACTTCGTTAGACTTGAAAAGCATAGATAATTAAAGTCTCTAATATAATTTGAGCCGAAAATTTCATAGTCACTCATTTTGAAAATCCTGAACTTCATTTCTCGACTTTCTTGTTTTGCTTTCCACTATAGCCCGGAATAGATAATTTCCACATACATTAGTTTCCAGCGAACTATGCATTATTTATATGAGATGAAAATTCAGTTATTGTGGGTGCACCATAGTCCTTTAGTTGATCTCTTTGCAAATAATTTGTTAGGCAGCAACTCTCTTCAGTATGAGCAGAGCACAGCAAAAGATTTCCTGTAGGTTGAAAATCTCTCTGCGAGTCACAGCAGACTGCTTCTGATTAAGTGAATAATTATAAGGTACGCAAAAATTCATTGTATCACCCGAGTATGATAGAACTATTAGTTTTCTGAGAAAATTTTGCACAAAAGTAGTACCGTAGCGTAAGAAGTAACGAGAAACAACTAACCCATTGAGTTTAACGTTCCTTTCCTCTTTGATTTTGCTTCCATTCTTTCTGTTGAAACTGAAAGCAGAATGTGGCGGACCGTTTTTACACGGCTTTGCCCTGCAAATGGCGACTTCTTACCTGTTCAATATCAGAATGTCCCAGTAAACGGTCAAGTTATTTTTTTTTTTCTTTTAGTAAATCTATGCTCCTCATATCTCCTTTCAGTATAAGATAATCATTTCTCAAATGCCACTAAATTAAATGTGCTGTACACAATGTTTTTGGTTTTCGTATGCATTCTCCGCTTCAGCCACAGCTAAAATGTTTCCAAGGAGTTCTGCCACTTCCTATTAGATCGGACCGGAATGGCATCATGTCGTCGTTTAGCTTACATGAAAAAAAAGAAGAAAAGCGAATATTAATTCTCTCTTCCAGAACTCCTAAAAGAATAAAGAATAAAACATTAATTTTTACCCCACAATTTCTCGTACGCGGAGAAAATTTTCTGGATGCACTGAATACACAGATATAATTGAATTTTCCAAACCTCCCTAAAAAGTAAGCAGAATAAATTGTTATCTTAATACGTGTGCAACATATGTCTTGGCTGCTCTAAACACTGGTAGGAATCTCCCTGATTGCTTACAGAGCTGGCTGAAATGAAATAACTTCCGCCGTGTTTGTTGAAAGTACTTACAAGTTTGTATATTAACATTTCAGAACCGCTCGTGGAATTCTTTTGATAAGTTGGCATTTAAATTTTATCAAACAGTTTTTATGTGTACACGTTTATTTTTCTTACTTATAAACTAGTATGGTAATGTATGATGGAGACGCTTTTCGACTAATATTCTTATTTAAATGGCACTGTTAATGTCAATTAAAATTGTGTTTCAAATGACACAGCAATTTGTGTAAGTTTGAATTGACTGTAAGAGAGTACTCAGAGGCTAATTAATAAACTATTATTCTGTTTCCTCGTAAGTTCAAGCCTAACTATCGCTCAGCATGCTCTGCGACTGGTGATCGGAAGCTGCAAATCTTTAACGTATATATTTAAGATGTGCTCCCACTGGAAATAGGCCATACGTTTGTGGCAGTTATGTTTCTAACGTAAATGTTTAACCTGTGTTGCTCTTGTTTCATGTTTCAGTGTATAGCAGAATGAAAGATAAAGTGGAGGATGTGTTAGATGGCGATATGTTTGTCTTTAGGAAACGTTAAGGCACCAGAGGACCTTTTCTCACGTTGCAATTGATAATGGAAGCGAGAGTGAAGAAAAATCAAGACACGCCCTCCTTATCTGTCGACCTACAAAAAGCCTTCGACTGTGTAAAATGGTACAAGATGTTCCAAATTCTCAGGAAAATTGGTGCAATGTATTGATAAAGACGAGTAACGTTCATTACGTCAAGAACCAAGATAAAAAATAGGAATAGAAGATCAAGTAATTGTAGGATTAGAAAGGGTGTAAGACAGATATGTCGTCTTTCGTCCCTATTCTTCAATCTATATATCGATGAAGCAATGACGAAAATAGAATAAACGTTAATGAGTGGGATTGAAATTCGGAGCGGAAGGATATCAATAATAAGATTTGCTGAAGACGTTGTTACCCTTAGCGGAAGTGTTAAATTGAATGAACATTCTAATGATTAGACACGAAAGTTTGAGAATAAACCAAAGCAGGAGAAAGGAGATGAGCGTAAAAATTAACATCAAAATTAGGGACAATGTAGTGGTTGCATTGAAGAAATTCTGCTCTCTTACAAAGAAACAACACCAGGCGACGCATGGACGATCCGAAAATTAGACTAGTGCAAGCGAATAGGGCATTTCTGGTGATAAGAAGTCTGCTAGTATCTAACATCGGCCTTAATTTGAAGAATAAATTCGTGAAACTGTCCATTTGGAACAAATCACTATACGGAAGTGAATGATGTACTGCACGGAAATCTTGCAAAACAAAAGAACAATGTCGAAGCGTTTAGGGGTACAGTGGTCTAGAAGACTTTTGAGAGTCAAGTGGCCGATATGATAAGGCATGAGAAGCCTCTTCGTGGAATAAACGAAGACAGAAATATGCGGAAAACTGTAGCCAGACTGAAGTTACTTGATAGTGGACATCGGTCACTTACCGCTGCAGTGTTGCCACATCGGCTACCGGCTACCACTCAGTTACAGGTGACACACAAACACTGCGGGTCGCTTTACAAATGCTGTTAATGTGTAACGTGGAGCAGTGTTGGAAGAGGGGCCACGATTTACGTCGGAGGCTACAGATGCTCTGTGGGTTGTTGACTGAACTGAGGCAGACGATGCGTTTTGTAGCCCTGAATTTATACTCATGCCCTAAACTATTCACAACCTCGTGATGCGATGATATCCGAGAAAACGTAGGTCAACAATCTGCGTGACAACTAAAATAACTATCAATTTGTTCACAACGATTAAAGCTAACTTCTACGGGCGCAGTCAGGACAGAAAATATTACTTTCAGCGCTAATAGCAAACTATAATTGATCGCTATCATTGCTTACCTGGAACTATCCAAACTCTGGTACACGAGCGCACCGCGTTACCAGATTATGTGCAGTCCTGGGTGGCACTTGTTTGCAGATTATAAGCGGCACAGGCAGATATGGAACGAAAAAAAAAGATAGGAAGAAAAATAAGAGCAAATAAAAAAAGTCAATACGATGATGAGTAATGAGGCGCAAAAAATTAGGAATAATAAAAATAGCATTCTATCCAGTTGATGGGATAACAATAGTAATCAAACTCTTCTGGCTAGATTTAGCAACAGAAAAGGTAGCTTCATTTGACCCTACGTCTTCTACACATCAGTTTCATACGATAACCATTGCGCTACGCTGAATTACTCAGTAAAGAAGTTAAATGGAAAGGTGGGGTAAAGTGGTCACTGTAAGTGAAATTGAATGTTCATGAAAACATAGCTTAACTGAAGCTCGAGGCATATAAATCTCGAAACTATATCCAGCAAGGTATCGCACCAAACATTTATAGCTAAGGTAAGAGTATATTTTATAGTATATATAAATGTTTTTCTGAATGCTTACCTAGTGCGCACTTTTCCCTAACTACATCTACATCTACATCTACATCTACATTTATACTCCGCAAGCCACCCAACGGTGTGTGGCGGAGGGCACTTTACGTGCCACTGTCATTACCTCCCTTTCCTGTTCCAGTCGCATACGGTTCGCGGGAAGAACGACTGTCTGAAAGCCTCCGTGCGCGCTCTAATCTCTCTAATTTTACATTCGTTATCTCCTCGGGAGGTATAAGTAGGGGGAAGCAATATATTCGATACCTCATCCAGAAACGCACCCTCTCGAAACCTGGTGAGCAAGCTACACCGCGATGCAGAGCGCCTCTCTTGCAGAGTCTGCCACTTGAGTTTATTAAACATCTCCGTAACGCTATCACGGTTACCAAATAATCCTGTGACGAAACGCGCCGCTCTTCTTTGGATCTTCTCTATCTCCTCCGTCAACCCGATCTGGTACGGATCCCACACTGATGAGCAGTACTCAAGTATAGGTCGAACGAGTGTTTTGTAAGCCACCTCCTTTGTTGATGGGCTACATTTTCTAAGCACTCTCCCAATGAATCTCAACCTGGTACCCGCCTTACCAACAATTAATTTTATATGATCATTCCACTTCAAATCGTTCCGCACGCATACTCCCAGATATTTTACAGAAGTAACTGCTACCAGTGTTTGTTCTGCTATCATATAATCATACAATAAAGGATCCTTCTTTCTATGTATTCGCAATACATTCGCAATACATTCGCATACAATAATGGGGTAAAGTGGCCAGACCTTTGCCATCATTCCCAAATAGATTGTTTAGTTTTAAGAAATGGATAAGCTTATAGTTTTTATTTCACCCCTGCTTTTTTATTAGGAAAACAATAATACAAAGGAGAAAGTATTGTGCTGCGATACATCGTTGGCACAAAAAGGTCAACAATTTCTAATTACATAAATAAGGAAATAAACGGTTAATTATGGGTTACTATTTCAGGCTAATTCATTCACAATTTGTCCGCTCAGAAACAATATTAAGTCATTTACAAAATTCGGTCGTGAAGTTGTAATCGTCCTCATCACATCCAGCGCATAGTTCATGTAGTCAGCGTTTACTGCTCCGACGTCTTATCCACGCTGTCTTTCCCTGCACTTCAGACTGTTTGTTGAAACGATGTGGTGTTTTGTTGTGCTCTGCCAGATGGAATGCTAATCATCGGAGGTTATTCACTCTAATTCCATAAAATTGCTTTTTCAACCCAGAAATGTTATTAAGGATTTCTTCCACTTGGTATTCAATGAGCTCTGCCCTTAAACTGACAATAACCTTTTTACTGCCAACTGCAGCTCTACTTTCCCTAGATTTCTTCGTTTTAGCGTATTACCTGCAATACTGATTTGTTTTGCTGCTGCTGTAAAAGATATGTTATCATTCTTTGTTGCTTCAATTACCTTTTCCGTCCCAACAGGGTCCAACGGTTGTTGCTATGTTTTTTGGATGTATTTTCCGGGCATCTTGAAGCTCTTGGCCAACCCTTACAGAAGAACAGTACAACAGATATTAGTTTTGTGTATGAAACGATTTCTAATTTTTTAATTTCAGTTGTTATACTGTTTGTAAAATATGGAATTAGCTAATTCTCATTGGGTCAAACAGATTGAAAACGTCGGGAACAGTGGCCATCTGGCCACTTTTCCCGATGTGTAGAGTGACCATTTTTCCCGATCGGACGCCATGTCTGTATCGGTGGCTAACATGCGAAACAATACAACCGAAGAAAACGACAGTGACTTACATTTGTAAGCCAGAACGCATTGCATGAACAGTGATATCGCAAAAACGTATTTCTCTACATAAAAGTGAGGCAACTAAAGAAGTATGAGTGACTTATCTTACATCAAACGATCGAAAAACCCAAATGTTTCCACAGGAAGATAACGGAGAAAGCTTCCTTTGTCAACGTCACTGACAACGCTAATGGTGGCGATTGCAGCCATTTTGGCGACTTCTCGGCAGGAAGCAGCACTGCAGAAGACATCAAATAAGCAATGGCCAGTTTTCCCAACGTAGAAACTCTACCCATCTTTCCTCCGTTTGTAACTGTGGTGACACAGTCGCAACGATGAACTGTAGCGTTACAAAATTCGACTTCGCGCATCATTGTGCGAAGCTGGTCTAATGTAAGTCGATCTGTGTGGTTATGATAACTGTGTATGTGACGCTGAATCGCGACTTGTGAGGAAGTATCCAGTATTATTTGGTCAGTGATGTGTATGAAACGTGTGTATTTTATTAGCGTAGTTTTGTGTGTGTGTGTGTGGGTGGGTTGCTGTGTGGGTGGTTATCATGTGTGATGAAATACATAATAAAAGTGCCAGACCCCTAATTCGGGATCCGAAAACATCTAGAAAGAATGTCCGACAAGGAACTAGAAATGACCAATTGCTGTAGCAGTTCGGAAATGGCGAACGGTTCGAGTGCGAAGTGTAGCTTTCTCATTGGAGGAAACCAATCGAATGCGTGAGGTGTCAACTATCATGTCATTTCAATCAGAATTGCCGTCAGAGGCGAGATGATATGATGTGTGTTGATACATAAACAATAACTCCCATGTTATATGAGGGATCTTGGAGAGGGATTGCAATACATCCAACAAATAAACATATGATAATATTGAGATGAAGATGTTGGTTAGGACAGGTGAGAAATTTATGGTGGGCAGCATCAAATTTTGGATGGGGGATATTGCTGAAACAAACGGTTTTCAGTTAAATCCGTTATGTCGGTGACTTAACAGCTCCAAAATAACCAGTTTTTGAAATAACGGATTTTCGGTTTTTTATTTCTGTTACATCCAGTAATAAACGTAGAACTGGAGTAGAGATTGAAAAATTTATACTCTCTCAATTTCGAGGTATATATACAGTCAAAATATTAAATTAAATGGGCAAATAAAAAAATTACCTCGTCTTCCACTGTTCACTGCTTTTCTCGTAAAGTTACAGGCGGTTTTACAATGAGATGAACACCCATAGCTGCTTACAGGCGTTGACATACATCAACGGGGACAGATGAAAATGTGTGCCCCGATCGGGACTCGAACCCTTGATCTCCTGCTTACATGGCAGACGCTCTATCCATCTTTTTTTTGTTTACATTTTGTTCGTTATTGATCGTTGTGTTTGGTCGTTGCGGACGTCGCAAGACATCCTGTTCAAGTTCGGTGGGTGATCCTTCCACTCAGTTTTTTATTACAGAGGCCAACCGGGTCCACCTGAGCCACCGAGGGCACAGAGGACAGCGCGACTGCAGGGATTAATCTCTGGCACGCCTCCCGCGTAACCCACATTCTCAACGTAATGTCCCGCACTACATTCGTAATGAGTATAAATGGGCGGTGGCACTCGAATGTAGTGCGGGACATTATGTTCAGAATGTGGGTTACGCGGGAGGCGTGCCAGAGATTAATCCCTGCAGTCGCGCTGTCCTCTGTGTCCTCGGTGACTCCGATGGATAGAGCGTCTGCCACGTAAGCAGGAGATCACGGGTTCGAGTCCTGGTCGGGGAACACATTTTCATCTGTCCCCGTTGACGTATGTCAACGTCTGTAAGCTGCTAAAGGTGTTCATCTTATTGTGATTTCATTCTAACGAGCTGCATGGTCACTGATGGTATCTGTTCTTTCGGACATGTCCGAAAGAACAGATACCATCGTAGTATATATAATTACAGGTGGTTGATTCTAATTCCTTAAAACCCTGTTTGAAAACCATGTTGTGATGGAGGATCACATCACTAGTTGGACATTTGGAAGAGACAATGCTAAAGGGTGAAAACGGGGCTGAAGAGCTATGTTTTTCTTGTTAATTTTCCCGTTTTCAAGGGCTGCAAGCCGTCAAAGCTTATTATGTAGACAGAGGCAACAGATGAGCTACTTTCTACTTTTACTGTGTACTATGAATGATTAGTTGTTGATTTTTTAATTTATTACTGTTGCGACGATTTCTTTATTCTTTTATTATTTCACAGAAAGGCCAGTCAACCTTTTAACAGCACTGCTACTCCACTTCGTAGAAATGTGTCCAGATTAGGGTTGCCGCCCTAGTGTAGCGCAACGGATGTCCGGCGACGACAGCGAGAAACTGCCGCGTAGAACAGGAGGTGGGAGCACACTGCACGTACAGGTATGCCTGAAGCCTTGTCACACCGCAACATGGCCATTATTGTGCCAACAATGGTCTACCAATTATTATACCGTTTGTTTGCCGCTCGTTTCTGACGGCATTGTGCGGGATTAGACGAGCGGTCTTAGGCGCTGCAGTCATGTACTGTGCGGCTCATCCCAGCGGTGCACGCAGCTCGTGGTCGTGCGGTAGCGTTCTTGCTTCCCGCGCCCGGGTTCCCGGGTTCGATTCCCGGCGGGGTCAGGGATTTTCTCTACCTCCTGATGACAGGGTGTTGTGTGATGTCCTTAGGTTAGTTAGGTTTAAATAGTTCTGAGTTCTAGGGGACTGATGACCATAGATGTTAAGTCCCATAGTGCTCAGAGCCATTTCAACCATTTTTTTCATCCCGGCGGAGGTTCGAGTCCGCCCTCGGGCATGGGTGTGTGTGTTTGTCCTTAGGATAATTTAGGTTAAGTGGTGTGTAAGCTTAGGGACTGATGACCTTAGCAGTTAAGTCCCATAATATTTCACACACATTTGAACATCTGACGGCATTGTTATTAAAATGGTAGTCGTCGCTTTTCCCGTTTTCTATAATAACGCAATATTTCGAACCAATGAAAATTTTACGAATAAAAATTACTGATTTCTTAAAAAACGGTTTATTTAAAAACGAAAAATGTTAGCACTGCTGCTACGGCTAAATGATATCTTGGTTTCTTACTCGCTTATTAGGAAACAAACACAGTTGCTATAACCGAGAACACAAAATCGCGGTTTTTCATGACTAAAATAACGGTATCGTTTTTAAATGGTCGGATTTTCCCGTTCGTACATCAAACCATCGGAAAGAGTGCCAACGACAACACCAAGTAAACTCCAATTTTTGCGCATTAGTCATCACAGATTTGCCGCTGGTAGTGCCCACAGCACATGATCAGCCCAATAGTTGTTTCGATTCAAAATGTAGGCCTTTTACACGACTTTCCGTGGCAGGGTGTAATTTGCGTTCCGCGGGAAGGAGACAGCAACGACGTAACAAGAAATGTTGGAGTAACACGTAGCGAGTTACCACCTCTGTGTTAAAATTACGATGGATGAAGTGTAGGAGAATACGTTCATTTCGTCTTATCTAACTGTGTATAAACTACTTCGTAACTTGCAGAACGTGGGACGGCAGGACGCGGCGACACGAACGGCGGCTGGAGCCGAATGACAGCGGACCCTCACCAGGTAACGGGGTCGTCGAGCCGCCGCCGCCCCCGCCGCCGCCCCCGCCGCCTCCACCGCCGCCAGCGCTCGTTCGGCCGCCTCCTCGTTAATCGGCTGCCGTGGGCCACGCGTCGGTCTGGCCGGCAGCAATCAGCGCTCCCCTACCGCTCGCGAACAGCCTCAGTTTGCACTGTACCCCCGCAGCAGCCACCAATGACGGCCGCTTCAAAAACGCCACGTCCCGTTAGATCGCTCCGTGCAGCGGGTGCGCTGATTCATTCCACCGATTTTACACACGCATTTTTAAACATATCTTGGGGGGGGGGGGGGGGGGGGGCGGAAGGTGAGTTGGAGGGGGGCAGAATAGGTAAATTTATATTACTGTAATAGTCGGCCGGCCGAAGTGACCGTGCGGTTAAAGGCGCTGCAGTCTGGAACCGCAAGACCGCTACGGTCGCAGGTTCGAATCCTGCCTCGGGCATGGGTGTTTGTGATGTCCTTAGGTCAGTTAGGTTTAACTAGTTCTAAGTTCTAGGGGACTAATGACCTCAGCAGTTGAGTCCCATAGTACTTAGAGCCATTTGAACCATTTTGTGTAATAGTCGATACCAGTGTCTACCTTAGAACTCAGTACGAATTAATATTTGAATTACACAATACATGGGACCATATGTGTGTTGTTAATTTATTTAGCGTGTATATGTGTGTGGTGTCTTCTTTCTGACACGTCCGAAAGAACGGACACCATTTTAATCCTTTAGCTACTACGAATCAAGACATAGGCGAATGAAAGGTAGTATCTGCCACTGATTTATATCAACAGGGCGAGATGAAAATTTGTGGCGGACCGATATTCGAACTCATGTCTCCTTTTTACGATGTAGATGCACTGATCACTACGCCATCTGGACACAGCAGTCACCACAACTGCTGTCCTAGCAGCTCTCCCGCCAGACCCAGATTCTCAATTTACACCATGCACTACTGTCGCTCGTCATTAGCCCTATTATTGGTGGCATCTAGCCCGTTCTCGGGAGAGTTCCAACTTGGAGTGATTACTCGACGTCATTGCTTCGATCTCTTACGGGCATTGGCGGGATGCCGCATGTAGTGGGGCTTTTATTTATTTATTTATTTTTACTGGTTTGATGCGGTCCGCCACGAATTCTTCTCCTGTGCCAACCTCTCAACCTACTTCCTCAATTATTTGCTGAATGTAATCCAATGTCTGTCTTCCTCAGCAGTTTTTGCCATCTATAGCTCCATGTAGTTCCTCGGAAATTTTTCCCTGATATCTTAACAGATGTCCTATCATCCAGTCCCTTCTGATACGTGGTACTTACTGGACTTCTGGAAAAACTGACACACCAATATATCTCTCTTTTCACACAACCTGTTTATTTAACAATATACAAACTGTCTTTTACGGGTAATCGAAGCATTTAATCATAAAATTTTCTTTAACAAAATGAACCAATTTGCAAAATTCTTTCGACCTTAAACTTTAAGCTGAATAAGCTTTTAATCTTTGCAAAAGAAATCTGAAGTGCTGTATTGCAAAACAGCAAACAATATGACAATGATTACAAGACGGCCGGACCTGCAGCCCGCCGTTATCGTGTGAAACAGCGGTGTTTACTAACGCGCTTGACACAGCCTATCGTATTAACTGCCCTTCTGCAACACATGAAAACTCTATAAGCACCATTGATGACAAGACTGATTCAGTTACTCAAAACACATGACTTAACATTTAATTTGAAAGTTGTATAATGAAAGGTCCTGAGTTAAGATGCGTACCTGTTTTTGTGGCGGCGTTCGTAGCGACAAACAATTCGCTGTAGAAACGGCTTACGAAGTCACCGCCACACTTTTAATAGCGGGCCGACCGGTCCGCTGGAACAGTGAACAGAAAGATGAAAACCCAAACACTCTGATTAAATAAAAGTCGGTACTTATCTTTATTAACGAAGATACAGAAACACAGTAGTGAACTCCGTGTCTACAGAAATCTGTCTAGTTCGAGTCGGAGCGGCTAGGTCAGCGTCGGCTGACGACAAACAACAACTCTGCTGCGATGAACACACAACTGACTAGCAAGTACACAATTCGGGGGCGAGTATACAACTGAGCGGCGAATACAGAACTGTCCTAGCGCTCGCGACTCCAGCGCTTAAGAAGCCAGAAGCCAGCGGTGGCGCGCGCAGACTTGCGGCGATTTCCTGTCTCGCTGGCGCTGCTTATGCGGACGGCGTCCGGACTTTGATGCTGCCAACCTTTTGGCAGCGGGCTCGGGTGGCATTACTGGCTAGGATACAACACCTGTGCTTAAAGGTTAACCAGATTAGAAAACAATGTGACAATGACAAGGCTTACTTCAAAGAAAGCAACCTCTTCTATTTCAATCGGCAACCAAGGAGCGACTGGACCCCAACCCTACTCTTCTGACAGTTGACTAAAGCGCTGCTGACAGTTGGCTGTTAATATATTGTAGGTTAAGCTGATTGTTATTTATTAAGACCGCTCTGAAAGAACGTCTTAAAACATCACTTGCGAACACATATTACGAGAGAACTCACTCGACGAAACCACAAAATCCAGCTAAAATACACCAATAACGATCCCGTCTTTCAAACATAAGAACGAATAGTTTAGTACAACAGATTGTTCAGATTATAAACAATGAGTGAGAAATACAATTGAGCAGTGGTAAAAATTGCTGTTTTGAAGAGCGCGCCACAGCGCGTAGTGTGAAGCAGTCGCCCTCCATTTCTGGCGGTGGCGCCGCTGTGGTAATCGGAACTTTGATGTCTCCCTTTGGTGGGAAAGGGGAAAGGTTGTCTGTTCACGTGCACTTAAGGGGCGCTATGAGCTCGCCAGTCGGTCAGTTGGTCAGTCGGGTCACTGTGGGGCAGTCAGTGTCTGTCGTCCGGAGTGCTAGTATGTGTTAGGCCGCCAGTCTGCTCGAGTTTGTTCACGCAATGGTCATTGACGGTTGGATCGATCGGTTGGTCGGTCGCGCACTGAGACACAAGATGACTTGTCCGCCTGGAGCGTCGGCGCATGTGAGGTCGCCACGTGACCCCAGTGGGCCGCGGCGTATAGCGAGGGGTAGTGACTTCGCGGTCGACACGAGAGCAACAGGAGTCAACCCACGACCTCCGTCTGGCCGGTGCAAGCTGCGACGCCGTGAGACGGGAGATCGGCGCGCCTTCGTGCGTCCATTGAAGCGGCTGGCAGCGGACGGTTCGGGAGAGCGTTTTGGGGGTGCTGCGCCAGGTCTTCGCCAAAAATCGCAGTTTGTCCGCCCCGGTAGCTGAGTGGTCAGCGTGACAGACTGTCAATCCTAAGGGCCCGGGTTCGATTCCCGGCTGGGTCGGAGATTTTCTCCGCCCAGGGACTGGGTGTTGTGTTGTCCTAATCATCATCATTTCATCCCCATCGACGCGCAGGTCGCCGAAGTGGCGTCAAATCGAAAGACCTGCACCAGGCGAACGGTCTACCCGACGGGAGGCCCTAGCCACACGACATTTCAATTTTTTATTAGAAGTTAAGTGATTGCTGATATGTTGTTTCATTTACTTGTTAAATTCTACTTGTTTTCTTGGTCAGTCTCTTGTCCCCAGCTTGCTCGTGTGTCTGTCGTCCGCATTTGTTAGGCAGTTGATGTCTGTCTGTCTGGCGGTCGATCGGTCTGCCGTACGTTAATAGCTGCCTCTGTCATGTTTGTCGGATTCGGTGTTAACGAATTTATTGCTTTAAGTATAACGGCTGAATTTCTGAAATACATCTTGCCTGTCATCTTGAGAGGCGGTATATGTCTAACGTGGAGCATTTTTAGCCAACCTTGCATATTTTATGTAAGACTGCATTTCATGGGTTTTTATTTAAATGGTCATTTTAGTATATAAAGTTGCCACCCTTCCACCTTAAGAACTTTTTTTTTATTTATTTTTTAATCAAATTGCACCGTCGGTGGCAAGTTAATGTTAGTGTTTTGTACCATTTCCATCCCTCCTACGGGGTGCATAGTTTATGTGCTTGTGTGAGTTGTTAAAAATTTTAGTTTAGAGTAATCTGGTGTGTGCAAATTTGCACCAGTGTAGTCTTTCAGAGGTTGTCGTGAGCGGTTGTGTCTACGGCCGTGTCACAAGGGAGCGGCGTTGTTCTCAGCCTGAAAGCTCGTACAGCCGCAAATTTGTTCTTTGTGCCTCTGAATAAATTGTAACTTGATATTTAGAGGGTGCTTTCTGATTAGAATTTTAAATGTGTTTCTAAAAAAAACGGCATTTAGGAATAAAATTTCCATTTGTTGAAAGAAATTTGATTTGTTTTCATCAGTGACCCACTGGCAACTTCTTCCACGCTCACATAGTGTGATTAAATGTGTTAACGTTATTGATGAGTCGCTAGTAAATAAATAAATTCTTAAGTATCTACTCTGAAAATAAATTCACGGATCAGCAATTACAGTCAAAGAACTGAACCCATTAACAGCTAAATCTAACCACAATGTCCATCTTTTGTTTAACGGCTGTATTTGCGACCAAGAACTGATTAATTAGAACATAAATGATCGGATACAAACCAGAAGGGAATACTGCCTATATTTACGACCAAAGAGCCGACTGAGTAAAACTCTGAGGGTCGTGTACAAACCAGAAGATAATAGGGAGGGCAGATAGACAAAGAAACAAATCACCACGAGGATTACAGAATGTTACTTCCCTTTATCAGAAAGCAGTTCCGTGGATCAACGGTGCGTCGCAGCGGTTACTGAGAGGTGCTGATGAAAGCCAGGTAGAAGAGGCTAGCTAGGCGACGAGCGGCCGTCCGACACGAATGTTGCCAACCAATCGACGGAATGTCGCCCCGCTGCTTGTAGTCGACGCTGCCCCCGTGAAGCTCTCCGGTACCTTCGCTCTGCACAGGCCCTCCTTGCGCAGCTCGTGGCTTCGGCCGTTCAGACCTTGTGACCACGTCTTGTAGCGACGCTACAGCCAATTCCAACTCGGGCCAGCGAAACCTCGTATATATATATATCGGCAACCAAGATCTTCTAAGGGCACAACCCAAAGATACCAACGCTTCCTCATATAGACATATAGGCTTTGGGGCCGCAAGAGGGATGGTCGATTCTACACCTGAGCCGGTGACGCCATACAGGTCTACTAATTCAATGGCGCCATGACCGGCCGGCCGTTGTGGCCGAGCAGTTCTAGGCCCTTCAGTCTGGTCGCAGGTTTGAATCCTGCCTCGGACTTGAATGCGCGTGATGTCTTTAGGTTAGTTAGGTTTATGTAGTTCTAAGGGACTGATGACCTCAGAAGTGAAGTCCCATAGTGCTCAGAGCCATTTGAACCATTTTTGAGCCAATGGCGCCTCGGCTCACCTTCCCCTTCTCAGTGGTTTCCACATACTCCTTACCTCTCCGATTTTGCGGAGAACATCCTCATCCCTTATTTTACTAGTCCATTTAAATTTCAGCATTCTTTTGTACACCACATCTCAAATGTTTCCATTCTTTTCTGTTTTCTCACAGTGCATGTGTCACTACCATACAACGCTGTGCTCCAGACATACATTCTGAGAAATTTCTTCCTCAGAGTAAGGCCTATTTTTGATAATAATAGACTTCTCTTGGCCAGGAATGCCCTTTCTGCCAAATCTAGTTTGCTTTTGATGTCCTTCTTGCTCCATCCGCCATTGATTATTTAGCTGCTAAGGTAGCAGAATTTCTTAACTTCACCCACTTCTTGACCACGTCTTGAGGGTAAATTTCTCGCAGTTCTCATTTCTGCCTCTTTTCATTATTTCTCATTTTCTTCAAATGTATGAATTCCTAAGGGGCCAAACTGCTGAGGTGAATGGTCCATAGACTCACACAACTACTTAAACTAACTCATGCTAATAACAACACACACACACCGATGCCCGAGGGAGGACTCGAACCTCCGGCGGGAGGGGCTGCGCAACCAGTGACATGGCGCCTCAAACCACGTGGCACCTCCACGCGGCCGCCTTTCTTCAAAAAAAATGTTCAAATTTGTGTGAAATCTTATGGGACTTTACTGCTAAGGTCATCAGTCCCTAAGCTTACACACTACTTAACCTAAATTATCCTAGGGACAAACACACACACCCATGCCCGAACCAGGACTCGATCCTCCGCCGGGACCAGCCACACAGTCCATGTCTGCAGCCTTTCTTCGATTTACTCTCAATCCATATTATGTACTCACTAGACCGTTCATTCCATTCAGCACATTCTTTTTCCCCTTCACTCAGGATAGCAATGTCATCAGCGAATGATATCATTGATACCCTTTCATCTTGAATTTTAATCCCACACCTGAATGTTTCGTTTATTTTCATCATTGCTTCTTCGATATACAGATTGAACAGTAGGGGCCAGAGTCTACATCCCTGTCTTACACCCATTTTAATCCGAGCACGTCGATCTGTCGTCCACTCTCGTTATTCCTTCTTGGCTCTTGGACATATTGGATACTACCTGTCTCTCCCTACAGCTTATCCTTATTTTTCTCAGAATTCCGAACATCTTGCACAATTTTCCATTGCCGAATGCTTTTTCCAGGTTAACGGATCCTATGAACGTATCGTGATTTTTCTTTAATCTTGCTTCCATTATCAAATGCAACGTCAGAATTGCCTCCCTTCTGCCTTTATCTTTTCTAAACCGAAACTCATCGTCATCTAAGACACTCAAAGTTTCATTTTTCCTTCTTCTGTATGTTATTCTCGTCATCAACTAGGATGCATGAGCTCTTCAGCTGATTGTACGATAATTCTCGCAATTTTCAGCTCTTGTAGTCTCCAGAATTGTGGTGGTGTTATTTTTCCGAAAGTCGGACGGTATATCTCCAGACCCATGCATTCTAACCACCGACAAGAATACTCGTTTTGTTGCCACTTCCCGCTATGATTTTAGGTATTCTGATTGAATCCCGTCTGCCTTATTTGATTGTAAGTACTTCAAAGCACTCTTAAATTCCGATTCTAATACTAGATCCCCTACCTATTCTAAATCGACTCCTGCTTCTTCTTCTATCACATCAAACAAATATTCCCCCTCATAGGGGCCTTCTATGTACTGTTTACAGATATTTACTATCTCCTCTGCATTTAACATTGAAATCCCCGTTGTACTCTTAATGTTACCACCCTTGCTTTTCATCAGGTTACTTTCCGTCGGGAAAGAGGGTGTAGTCAGCGACTGTTATGTTCTTTATAAATTATAGAGCGCAGCAATCAATCGCCCTTTTCTTGTAGGTTTTATTACGCTAATCCAGATTTCGGCAAGTGCCTAGCCATTATCAATGCTAAAAATACAAGAAGTACATGGCCAGATGATGCAATAAAATGTTACATGACATAACCTCTATGGCTTATATGTTAGATTACATACCAACATTTTCTAATCTCGATGCCTGTTAGTTCCTTGCTGTTCGGGCGACAGTCACAGTTCTTTGAATACTACTCAATAAAGGAGGTAGGTTGTGTGGGGAACACAGCCGGCTGTGGTGGCCGAGCGGTTCTAGGCACTTCAGTCCGGAAGTTACGGTCGCAAGTTCGAATCCTGCCTCGGGCATGGATGTGTGTGATGTCCTTATGTTGGTTAGGTTTAATTAGTTCTAAGTTCTAGGGGACTGATGACCTCAGATGTTATGTCCCATAGTGCTCAGAGCCATTTGTGGGGAACACATCGATTGGTCGTATTGGGTGCTCTATATGAACTACGATATAGCACTTAAAGGAAATTAAAAATATTCAAATGTGCATGGGCATTACATGAAATAATCCATAAATAAAATTCTTAACATTGCTGTCCGACTTATTTCACAGATGCCAGTAAACATAGAAAATATAAGAAAATTTCCAGGTTCACTCTTTGTGAGTCAGTTGTTTTATTCTTTTAACACATATGTAATGTCAAATGGGTAAAACATTGTTTTAAATTATTTATAAGACACAAGGGGGCACCTTCTATATGCAACTATTAGAATTGATCTGATTTAAATGTTTTTCTCTGATTGAAATGTTTTTATCTTTATATTCTATGTTTACTGCCAATGTGAAATAAGTCGGACAGCAATGTAAAGAATTTAATTTATTGTTTATTTTCTGTAATTCCCATGCATATTTGAATCTTTTTACCTTCCTTTAAATGCTTATCTCAGAGTCAGTCTTCGTCGACCATCATGGCGTTTTCTTACGCCAAGCCACTATTAAATTAACTTTTCCTTTGGCTCATGAACGACTGAAGGCGCATGAAGTAGACTATTTTATACGGCATGAAATACGTCTCCCACCCGAAGATGTTCTCGGAATTAATTTTTCGATCCTCATTACTACTGTGTACATAAAGCTGGTGAATGATGAGCAGTGGGCCGCCGTTATGAGGCGTCCCGCTAACGCTCTCAAGTTCCGATAGTCTGGCGGACATACAGAGGCTCTCGTGGTTGATCACGCTGGTTTTGGCCTCCAAACTTTGTGGGTTTTCGAAATCCCGTTTGAAGTACAGTCGGACGTTGTGGTGGCCGCCTTTAAACCTTACAGCAACGTCGTCAGTAACGTGGCTGAAACGTGAAAGACGTTCGAAACATACCGTGGCCCCAGTGGTGTGAGGGCGACGTCGATGCTGAGGATGGACATTATAAAAATGGTCAAATGGCTCTGAGTACTATGGGACTTAACATTTATGGTCATCAGTCCCCTAGAACTTAGAACTACTTAAACCTAACTAACCTAAGGACATCACACAGCACCCAGTCATCACAAGGCAGAGAAAATCCCTCATCCCGCCGTGAATCGAACCCGGGACCCCGGGCGGGGGAAGCGAGAACGCTACCGCACGACCACGAGCTGCGGACGAACGTACATTCAGGAGACGTAAGGAGTGATGCACATTCCCTTGGTGGGGTCGGTTTACTTCTTGTGACAGTGACGTGTCTTTCCACAGGGGCCTAACACTTAGTTCCCTATGCTTTCCCCGTATTTGAATCACCCGTCTTCCTGGCGGTGACTGAGCCGCGCGTGGCTCGTGTTCGTGCCATCTCTTACTTTACATCCTGTTTTTGCCGTACCGCCACCTCGTTATGTTAGTTTCAATTACTTGTGTCACTGAGTTGCTGCTTTGTCTGCCCGTGAGCGGCAGAGCAGCGCTTATCGATATAAGCATTGCCGTATAATCTTTCCTGGACTGCTATTACTTCCCGGTAGTCGTGTGTCGACCAGTCAGTTGGAACATGCCATCAATTAGTTCGGACCTGGCAGTGTGAGTTGGCACGCAGCACAAGGTCAGTCGTGGACCGGCAGCAGTGAGGTCCGGACCGTCATGACTCGCCCGTCGGTTGCCGACACACATGACTGGAGTGGCGACGACTTTGGTTGGTCGTCGGTCGGTCCTCTTGCCGGACGATGTGTATTTGGCCGGCGATGGCTTATGGGTTGGCTGTGTGTGCCGACTCGTGATTCGTGCCTGTTATTGTACAGTCACTGGCGTTAGCATTGTCTAGTTTTTCGTGCCAGTGTTCGTGAAACTGTGTGTAGTTTGTTGATTTTGACTGACAAGCTATTTTAAATGTTGTCAGCGTACTGGCTCTGTGGAGTCGGTCGGTTGGCGTGGAGCAGCCAGAAAATCTCCGCGCGGCGCATTGGGCCGGGCCCGCTGGCCGTCTCTACGCAGTGTCGGAGTGTGTGGGAGCTGTTCCGACTGCTATCGGGTTCGTGGCTCACCGACCCAGAACATCAAAGTTCTGTGGTGATTTAATTACCGAAGCCAGTCTGTTCACATTGTGCCGTTGGTTTTCATGGTTGGCTGTTGGGGGGTATTCTCGTGAGCAACAGCGAGTGTTCGAGTAGTTTGGTTATTTGAAGTCCAAGTGCACCAGCGGAATTTTCTGCCTTGTGGCCGTTAGCGTTCCGGTTACATGCCCTGGTCGCTGACGTAAAATTCAGGCAGTGTCCTTTCCTCACCGTGTTGTCGCTGTCCCACACGTGTGTGTAGTTTTGACAGCTTATACATGCTTGGTTGTGGGCGGCGACGCCTTTTACGGTTTGTTTTTGGAGTTCCTTGGTACTGGTCGGGTGGAAAGCAAGTCGCCTTGTCGATGGGTCCGTTTATTGGGATGTAGTTGGGCCGACTACCTGTCTCCCCTAAGCGAAAGTTAACTTTTCAAGTGCAGACCGACCGCCAGAAACTTCTGAGCGCTGCTGGCTGTATTGCCTTTTCTTATTGGTGTTTGATTGTCTATTTTCATGGCTCATAGCCGATGGCTTGAATTTGTATGCCTTTAGTTGGGACTTAAATTATGGGCCTTCAGCCGTTTTAAAATTGCAAGTTCCTTATTTGTTAAGTCTTCCATTGATTGGGCGTTCAGCCTAATTTTAAAATAAATTATTTAAGGATAAAGTCTTGGGCTTACTGCCTTGTAAAAATTAATCATAGTTGTGTTTTGAGTCATGGGCCTTCAGCCGTTTTAAAAGTAAAATTCCTTATTGTTAAGTCATTGATTGTCTGTGACTTCAACCGTTTTAAAAATTAAAGAAGTTGTGCCCTTAAGCCATAAGATTGTGTGACATATTCTGTCAATAGTTAAGCTCGGAAATTTGCGCTGTAATGTTTGGGCAACTAAATAAAGTTATACGTGTTCGAGTGTAACTGACAGCCGCTCATTTTTGGCCCCTTTCCAGAATTCGAGCTACCTCTTTTGTCCTGCGGATTTAATCAGGCGTTTCGGTGGCAGCTTTCCAGACTTGTCGCATAGCCACGGTCAATGTCAACACCATTCGCGCGGGCCACAAACTGGCTTTACTACATGACATGCTGTATGCTGCAGACGCTCTCGTTACCCTCCTTTAGGAGGTGCACTTTTGAAGTATCTGTGTTCCCCATGGTTTTACAGCACATGCCTTCACGCTTCCCCCACAGATAGTGGGATGGGGATCCTCTTACATGACGGTCTCCTGGCTGATGCAGTTGCCTATCTTCTTCTCCGACAGTCGCGCCTCTCTTCCTGTGTTAGCAGGATGCATTGGTCATGGGAGGCGATTTCAACTGCACCCAAGCACCCAAAGAGCAACTATCACGTCACTCTCCGTGCGCGGCGCTAGCGACAATTCTCTATAGCCTCAGCCTAGTGTATTCTTTGGAGCATGTTCATGGCGGTCGTCCGTGGTTTACGCATTTCACTAGCCGTTCACCCATGTTTACATCTCCCGCGATAATATTACTGGGGTGCTGACTGCTGAAGTCTGGCCCGATGCTTTCTCTGACCATGACGCATATATCTACGCCAACAATCCCTGCCGCCAAAGGGTGTGGCGCGGCCGTGAGCCGAGGACACTGAACACGATCCACCTCACTTTCCCCGACTGCTGACAGCTCATCGACACAGCTTGTCGTCGAAGCCGTGATACGTATCAGTCTGCTCTGTCTTGATGGGAGCTCTGTGTAAAGCCTGCCATCCGCAAGGCCGTGGTTTGCTACGTAAGGGAATTTGTGGCGTGGCGCCGACGGACTCAGGAATTCTATTACTCCATTCTCTGGGAATGTACTAAGATGCGCCAGGCGATGGTGCATCGCGCCAAGGCGCAGGTCACATCCCTCTATCGCCGCCACCTTGGTGGAGCTACGGTCAGGGAGCGTAAACACGGTGCGTTAGTGCAAGAGCGTCCATCTATGCATCATATCATAGCGTAACGACTCTAGCGTTTTTATGACCGCGGATGAGTAGCCTTTTGACACCTAACGGGATATCGGGTCTGGCCTTCATGCACATTATGTTATGCTCTACTCTGAACAACGTCACCACCCTGCCAACACTACAGCGATCTCCGGACTCCACTTTGGCTCAGTTCTCGTGGATGCGACGATGGATCTACATGCTAACGTCACAGAGAACGAAGTCTATGATGCTCTCCAGGGAGGTTCTATGAACAGGTAGCCTGGCCCTGATTGCCTCCCACTGGAGATTTATCGGACATTTCGTCCCCTTCTGCTGCCACTATGGAAGGAAATTTGTCAGGACCTTATGTCACCGATCGTGCCGAGTTCACACGACTTCCTCGATGGTTTCCTCGTTTCTATCCTTGTTGTATCTCACGGATATGCGATTGCCGCCCATTGACGTTACTCAGCAGCGACACAAAGATCTTTCCTTGGCTGTTGGCTGCACGACTTAAACAGACAGCTTGATACATGGCTTCTCCGGATCCAAATTCCTTGGGAAGTACCAGTAACATCCTCGCTGCCCTCTGTCGCTGTCGGGGCATAATCGCTATTGCTCACGCTCGTCCTATGCCTGGACTTTTGGCAATCTTGACTTCAGCCAGGCTCCGCAATATGGGCTACCTTGACACTACCGTCGATATAATAATGCGACTCCTTCATGGAGCTACGTCTCGTGTACTCTACAGTGTCCGTCTTACTCCTCTCATCTCCATCCGTCGATCAGTGGGTCAGGGCTGCCCGCTCCACGATAGTATGCTTTCGCAATGGAACGTTGCTGTGCGGCCTCGGTCAATACCTCTCTGTGGTGTCTCTCGGCGACCAAGTATTCAGCTGCACTACTTATGCAGACGATATCGTCGTCGTTCTTCGTAGCGTTGCTGATGTCAGGGAGTCACTGGCATGGGTTATCAGTTACAGTGAAGCTTCTGGTAGCTCTCTTATGGTCTGCAAATCAGGCGGCATGGCTATAGGTGCGGGGTCTTCCTTTGCGTGTAGCTGATACTATCCGATGCTTAGGGCTCGATTTCGCATTTGCCCTCAACTGCCGGCACCGATTTTCACAATTACAAACTGGGCTCTCAGATCACCGTTTATGAACACTCGATCTTCTGGAACGAGCACGATATGTAAATGTATATTTGGCGTCAAATATCCCCCACGTGGCACAGACTCTTCCTATTCCGCCATCCATGGCCCGCCGCATGCTAGCGGGATTATGTTGATTTGCTTGCACTGACTTGCTGCTCAACATAAGCTGCTAGACCTTCAGACGTCACGGTGCAGCGTCGGTTTAGGTCTGTAAAACGCTCCTGCACCCAAAAGTTTTCTTAATCCAACATCGAGGTCACAATCTGCTTTGTCGATATGAGCTTTCAAAAACAATTACGCTGTCATCCCTAAGGTAACTTAATCTTATGATAACAAATTATGAATCAAAACAACAAACATACATCAATGACAGAGCGGTAGCCCTTTTCATTGGCTCTCACACGACATTCTGGCGCCTTAATCCTGCGTGCCTTACTAGCTTATTGCTCGAGGCCCTTGCACCTGTCTGCACCTATCCAGCTTTCGGAAGTCCCGTCGCTCTTCTTTTATTTCCGCCACCTTTTCCTCGACCTGAGTTACGCCCCTACATGGTTCAAATGGCTGCGAGCACTATGCGACTTAACTTCTGAGGTCATCAGTCGCCTAGAACTTAGAACTAATTAAATCTAACTAACCTAAGGACATCACACACATCCATGCCCGAGGCAGGATTCGAACCTGCGACCGGAGCGGTCGCTCGGCTCCAGACTGTAGCGCCTAGAACCGCACGCCCACTCCGGCCACGCCCCTACTGTGATACTGCCAGCGCACTTGACATAAACGAAGGCGATCTATTATTTCCTTCAGCAGCAGAGATAACCGAATTTGGTTGAGGGGACGCTTCCCCATGTCGGCTGGTGTGCCGTTTGGCGATCGGTCTGAGCTTCTTACCTTGACACTGATGTCCGATCTTCATTATACCTTACTGTCAATGGGAAGCAAGTATCGTGGTCACTCCTCCACAGAATTTGGATTCCGTACACTCCGTTGTCTTCAATTTCACTCAGCAATGTCGGCTGTGATGTTTTGAGCAGGCAACCACCGCCAGGTATGCAGATCGGCGACAGGTGTCTCATTTTTGGTGCGACACATATTGTCCCTAATTACCAGTGCGACTCCTCTTCAGATACCTACTCAACTGCTCCTCTTTCCGGACGGGGGGTACGTCCCACTAGCGAAGACGATCTTTGAGAGTATTTGTGAGCACGCAGCTCACTATTTGTTTGCTGATTGCGAGAAAAGCATCCTTGATCTTTGGTAATTTCTTAATGAACGCCATTGTGCAGTCAGATAATTTTTCACCAACTACCTTTGCAGTGTCTTCCTTAACTCACCCCAGAGGTGGGCTGTTAGCATCATGAAGAGGTGAGATCCCCGCCGCTTTCACACTTAGAACCGATATATTCTCTGGTCATCGGAGTGTTCTTCCCCGAGAAACTATACGTCGATAGGCTCAATGAGTATGACGTCTTGCAGCAGCCTCCTCCTCGCAGCCCCGGTTTCCAGCTATTTTTGGTGGTATTAATGTTGGGAAAAAGGTGTACCATCTTTGATTAGTAATCAAAACGCCCTCGGTCCAGGATTCGAAACCAGCCATCGCATAAATTTTGATTAATAATCAACACTGGCGGTCTACGACTTCCAGCATAAGAAGTCACCCTCATTCTGCCAACGGCCTTGTCAAAGGGAATGGAAAACCGAACAGAGTTTCAGGGGACTCTCTTGCCATTGCGGTGGGACACTGCCCCCAAAATATTTAAGAATGAGCAATGATGAACGCCATGAGCATGCACAAGGCAATGGAAATCACTGCATTGAAGCCACATAACTTGTATCCACAGGACATGTAGCCTGTAATTGAAAATGTGTCATGATGGTCTCCCATAGGCTGAAGATTCTGGAATAGATCCCCATTCGGACCTCTGGGAGAGAGGACTGCCAAAGGGAAGGCGACCATAAGAAAAAGGATGAATAACCAACTGAAGGATAACATTCTGCAAGTCGAGGCATGGAATGTCAGAAGCTTGAACATGGTAGGAAAGCTAGAAAATCTGGAAAGGGAAATGCAGAGGCACAATCTAAATGTAATAGCGGGCAGTGAAGTGAAATGGAAAGACAAGGATTTCTGGTCAGATGAGTCTAGGGCAAAATCAATAGCACCAGAAAATGGTATAACGGGAGTAGAATTCGTTATGAACAGGAAGGTAGGGTAGAGAACTAGTTACTGTGAAGGATTCAGTGGTAGGGTTGTTTTTATCAGATTCGACAGCAGACCAACACCGACTGCAATAGTTGAGTTATACATGCCGATGTTGTAAGCTGAAGACGTAGAGAGGGTATATAAGGATATTGAAAGGATAATACAGTACATAAAGGGAGACGAAAATCTATTGGTAATGGGGTGCTGGAATGCAGTTTTAGGGGAAGGAGTAGAAGAAAAGGTTACGGCAGAATATGGGCTTGGGACAAGAAATGAGAGTGGAGAAAGACTAATTGAGTTCTGTAATAAATTTAAGCTAGTAATAGCGAAAACTTTGCTCAAGAAACACAAGAAGGGGGAGGAATACATGGAAAATGCCGGGTGATATGGGAAGATTTCGGTTAGGTTATTTCATCGGCAGACAGCGATTCCGAAATCAAGTTCTGTATTGTAAGGAGCACCCAGGAGCAGATATAGACTCAGATCGCAATGTAGTGGTGATGAAGAGTAGGCCGAAGCTTAAAAGATTAGTCAGGAAAAATCAATACGCAAGGAAGTGGGATACGGAAGTACTGAAGAATGAAGAGATATTCTTGAAGGTCTCTAACGCTATAGATAACGTAATAAGGAATACCTGGGCAGTACGGTTAAAAAGGAATGGACATCTCTGAAAAGGACAGTCACAGAAGGTTGAAAGTCAAACATAGGTAAAAAGAGAGTAACTGCAAAGAAACCATGGGTAACTGAAGAAATACTTCAGCTGATCGATGAAAGAAGGAAGTACAAAAATGTTCAGGGAAATTCAGGAATAAAGAGATACAAGCCGTTGAGGAACGAAATGAATAGAACGTGCAGGGAAGCTGAGACGAAATCGCTACATGAAAAATGTGAATAAATCGGAAAAGAAGTGATTGCCGGGAAAATGGACTCAACATACAGTAAAGTCAAAACAATCTTCGATGAAATAAAAAGCAAGGGTTTATAAATTATAGAGCGCAGCAATCAGTCGACCTTTTCTTTGTAGATTTTATTACGCAACTCCAGATTTCGGCTAGTGCTTGGCCATTGTCAATGCTAAAAATACAAGAAGCGCATGGTCAGATGATGCAGTAAACAAACGCTCGCTCGCTAGCAAGCAGCACAACAGGTGAGAAGCAAACAAGACGTGCGCGCCTCACCACAGCCAAACGCCGACCGACCTCTGGACCACGGGTGTACATCATTGTCATCTCCACTCACTTCTATTTTGGGCACTACTCCATTTTCGTCAACATCTTTTCTTACAACGTCTAAGGCCTCTTGCATAGCTTGGGAATCCTATGATTTCTGTAGTTAGTTTCTTATATGATTTGACGACATTTGAAGATACGTCTGCAGTAAAAGAACAGAAAATTAAACTAAGTTGTTAACACACTAATGCCTTAGTGTACTTGTATGAAATACCGATGTCTTATTGTCATTCCAGCTGTCCTGAAATAACGTAAATACGTTACCAAAAAAAGCCAAGTGACCACTTTGCTCCATCAGGCGATTGGCCACCACACCCAACTGGGTGCCATTACACTGAACATTGCTGAATACTAAATTACATAACGTAAGCAATTCAATACACTCACGGAAAAAAAATCGCAACACCAAAAATAATTAATGTAGAATAACGAAATTTAGGGAATACTTTTGTCTAAGTAATATGTTAAAGATATTAATACTGGAGATGACATCATAATGAAAGCACGACATGCAAATGTGAACTGCTGATACATTAATAACCGGTGTGATAGATAGAATGTTAAATGCAAGCTTGCAAATGTGCACGCTTTGTGTTGTACAAGTTGTGGATGTCAGTTTGTGGAGTGGAGTTCCATGCTTATCGCACTTGGTCTATTAATACGGAGACGAAAAATGATATTTTTGGATGACGCTGGATATCTAGTCCGATCATGTCCCATACGCGCTCGACTAGAAACAGATCTGGTAATCAGGCAGGCCAAAGCAACATGTCGACACTTTGTAGGGCGGTACGTAGACTACCGTAGTCCCCTTGGGAAACACCCACTGGAACACTGTTCACGAATGGTAGAACAAAAGGTCGAACCACCAGAATTACGTACAATTTTGCTGTCATGGTGCGTCGGATAACCATGAGAGTGCTCCCGCTGTGATACGAAATCCCCCCTAGAGGACAGCTCCAGGCGAAAATGCCAGCTTAAATTATTTGGTTAATTTATTAAAAATCAGTTAAGTTGTCATGTTATGTGGTAAGAGCTCAGATTAATTAATTCTACCCTGAGAGTTATTTATTTGATGCACAGCTGTTTCTTTTGTTGGAATTCTGCCTAATTAAAGTTATTTGTGCTGCAGGAAACTGTCGTTAATCTGGCACGTGTCACCCAGGATCGTGCCCCACTTACTCACTCTTCGTCGGCCTACTTAGCCGGGTGTTTACGTCATTTGGAGTGCGTAAGCTCGGCAGCTCTCGCCGCTGTCTGCCTAGAGCAATTAAAATCTCCAGTGTTTTGAACAGATCTTTACAGTGAGCTCAACTAGTATTTTTGGTTATTATTCTTATGACTCTTTTCTGGAGCTTGAAAACTGTGTTCATATTCTGTGTATTTATTCCCCAAAAAGGCATGTCATAGCTAAGATTTGAGTGTACATATGAATAATATGTAACTGAAAGACACTGCATGTTACACACTAATTATGAGATTCTAAGGGCATAACATGCTGATGATATTCTGTTTGCAAGTACCTTTTGAAACGTCCCCTTGGAAAAATTTATGAATGACTGTGCTGATAAACCTCTTACATTATTTGCTTTTGAAACAGCTGAGCAAACCTGAACGTACTCAGACATTAGTCTCTTTACTTATTCTGATCAACACTAAACTGACACACAATATTTTAAGCGCAACGCAATCTGACTTTACAAAAAATTGTTCAAATGGCTCTGAGCACTATGGGACTTAACTGCTGTGGTCATCAGTCTCCTAGAACTTAGAAATACTTAAACCTAACAAACCTAAGAACATCACACACACATCCATGCCCGAGGCAGGATTCGAACCTGCGACCGTAGCAGTCGCACGTGACTTTCTAAAATCCATACAAAAGAATGGCCCTGACTAACAATAACCTATACTTTTCATGAATCAATTACCTCACAAAAATCTTCGTTGCTCGAACTACTGCAATACAGCGAGCGCCAATACTGCCAGCTGAATAAAAGATTCAAACTACTGAAGGCACTAACTACTAATAGGCATTCTAAGTAATTGAAAGATTTTGATAGAGAAGAAACAATGTATTTACCTTAATAGTGTTCAAAAGTCATAATATACATATCAGTTCATGATATCCAGTCTTACAAATTTACTCTTTCTGGCGGACACACGTCCAGATCGTCCGCTCTCAAAACTCCGCCATCTCTCTCCCCACATCCACCACTGCTGGCGGCTCACCTCCAACTGCGCAATGCTACGCGCTGTTCACATTCAACAGCCCAACACTACAATAGAGAATATTTCAACAATGCCAACCAGCCACATACTGCACACAGCACAGTCAGCGATTTTCATACAGGGCGCTACATGGCGTTACCAACATAAAAATCTAAACAGCCTTCTTACACCTTGTGTGCTCACACCACTTGAACTGAGAACGTTACACAGTATATAGAGGTGCCATCTGCATTTAAATTAACATTATCATGTTCCCTCTTCAAACTGAAATTCATGGCATTGGTTTTCTGTATGTTCTATTTCACTTTATTGCTTATTGACCAAACTTCCTTGAGAGCTCTATTTGCTTTCTCGGCAAGGAGTTCTCTTGTTTTCTCAGTGACTATAATATTGCTGTCATCAGCGATGAGAATTTTTTCACCATGAGTTACACTACTGGGAAAGTCGTTGATGTATATCAGGAATAGTACTGGTGCTAATATGCTACCTTGTGGAACGCCTATATTAATATATTTTCATTATGATAAGTGTTTTACTAAAAGTTTATATCTACTGGAAGTATGTGTTACCTTTTCTCTTTTTACCCTATCTCTTAGGTATGATCGAAATCAGTCATTTGCTACCCCTCTTATTCCTAATGCTTCTAATTTATTTAATTGAATCTTATGGTCGACTGCATCAAACGCCTTAGAATGATCCAAAAATATGCCTGCGACACACTCATCTTTCTCAAGAGCATCAAGTACAAGTTTTGTGAATTCTAATGCGGTTGACTCCGCACTTTTGCTACTTCGGAATCAAAACTGTGATTCGCTTAAAAGATTGTATTTATTCAATTAATCCTTTAATCTCTATTTCATAATTGCTTCTATTATTTTTAGAATGCTGACAGCAGGGTAACGGGCTGGTAATTTTCTATGTCTTCTGCATTACCTTTCTTAAGCAAACGGACAAATCTTGACTGTTTTAACTGCTCTGGAAATATCCCTGATGTGAAGGATTCATTTATTATATTTGTTAAGCGGCCTTGAATATCCCAATGCATTGCTTCAGTACACACATTGGTACTTCATCTAAGCCTACTGACTTTTTATTTTTTAGTTTTTGAACAGTTCTATTGACATCATTCTCTGTGGTTCGAAGTAACATCATTGTATTTAGTGCAACATTATTTACAGGTGTTACGTTTTTTTTGGGGAATTTTTGCTGTAACATCTCTGAAATACTTGAAAAATGCTCGTTTGCTAGTTTTCTAAGAGTTGTGGATCATTTATTACCTTATCCTCCTTCCTTAGCAGTATATTATTCTGCGTTTGTTTGCTTCTCCTCATTTCCTTTTTTATACCACAACAGACTGCTTAACTTTTATTCTCTAAATTATATTTTATTTTGTCATTAAATGAATTTTTTGCAGCAATCAGCACCTATCTATAGATATTTTTTTATCTATGACAGAAATTTAAGAATTCTGGATCACTGCGAATCTTTTTCATGAAATTTGGGTGTTTTAAGTGTTTGGCAGGACATCTTAATACCTGCTGTTATCCATCTGTTTTTGTGAGATGTTGATAGAGACATGCATACTTTTGGAAATGCCTTTTAAAAGTTCAATTTAAACAATGTGGAGAATTTAGAGAATTTCATATTCGTATTGGCTTCCTTATACAGTTCATCCCAGCATTGTTTTTCTAGTTCTTTTGAAAAATCTTTTACTTTGATTTGTGATAGTTGTCGTTTGTAGGCTGGTAGTTTAGGGAATGATTCGATGCCTGATTGTACTGTTGTTATTTGACGAGATGGTCTGATAGTCCGAGACCTTTTACAGCTACATGATATTTTTCCATGTCCATATTTGTGGCCACATGGTCAATTACTGATGCAGTCGTTTTAGTAACTCTTGTTGCACTATTGACCAATAGGGACATGCCAAAACTTTGAAGGATGTTTATAAAGGTCCTGCTGGATTCATTTATAATATTAGTGTTGATATTAATGTCCCCACACAGAATTATGTTAACCCTTGTACTTGAGACTTTATTTAGAACTTCAGTTAATTTATTGAAAAAAGTGTCCACACTACCACGGGGAGATCTGTACACACACAAAATAGTGTTTGTCTTCACTTACTGTACTGAGGTAATGTGTTGATTTGAACTGTGTTCCTTTTCTGATATAATTGCATGATCCTCCACCCCTTGAAGTATTTCTGCAGTAAGAGTTGCATTTTCATACAGTGATAATACTACATATTGGATTTCTGTGTCTCTACTCCAGTGCTCAGTAATACTAACTACTGTGTAGTTCAAAGATTGGAGTTGAACTTCTAATAGTTGTATTTTATTTTTTATTGATTGCATGTTTTGATGGAGGGCTGTTAAATCTGTAAAATGCCCCATGTTACTCTTTCCAGTGGTTTGTTTTGCCCTGTGACATCTGGTATATGTGATATTTGAAGTGTTAAAATCAGTTTTGTGAGTGATTGTTTCAGAATTTTTTAAATTGCTGAAGATACCCTTTAGGCAGGGGAATCTGTTGTCTGGATTTATCGTAAAAAAAGACCGATTTTTCCTACCTATGACAGCAGATATTTGGCCATGTATGGCCCGAGGTCCACCCCAATACTTTTCGAAGCTATTTGTCATGGATGGAATCAGGGCTAGGGACTGAGTTATGTGAATTGGAGAAGGCCAGAAGAGGTTCCCATTGAGTTGAAAAAGGTTAAAGCACATGTTCAAATCTTCAGCTCGCTGTTTCTAGAGCTGTAAGGCGGCTGGATAGGAGGCTGATGCTGATACCGTCCAAAATGGGTCCCAAGCTGTTCCATGAGAACCTGTCGATCCATATAAAGCCCACATAGGAGGGCAAGGCTTGAGGTGGATGTCCATTGGAAACTTCAGAGGGTGTGGAGCGTAGCCCACAAACGAAGGGTTAGGCGAAATTTTGGAGGAGACAAAATATTTCCATCACACCCTACCTCTACTTGATAAAGTAACAGACTTTGGTTTGAAGCTGAGTGAAGGTAATAAGTGCGGCGGAGGACGTGTTCCACTTAAGACAGCGATCACGGATGACAATGGCAATGGTTCTGCTCCACCACGGGACTGGCAGGCTTCGAAAGGGCCCATCGAGTGGGGGACAGCAATGCTGTCGGCGGAAATCATCGTACTGCGCACATCCCAGACGACAATCAGACCGATGGAAAGGTCACTGGGGTAACCTCACCATCGAGAGATGGAAAGCGAATGTGAGAACCAACATAAAGTGCTCGCTGTCTCAGAGGTCAATGGGCTGCGATCAGTGTAATGATGACAGAAAGGCGGGAGGGGGAAGTGAGTCAGAGGTCAGTAGCAGGGAAAGCCGCACTAAAAGGATAGGGTAACCATCATTAATAAGGCACAAGTCATGGTCTGCAAGAAACTTGTTTGTGAGGAGACCCCCAACTAGACGAGAAAGTTCTGCCCCACAGGGGGGTGATGGGCATTAAAATCCCCAAGGACGAATAAGGAAGTGACATTGCTGAAAGAAGACAGTGGGCGTATATAGCCTGTCAGGATGGAGATAGAGATTGCAAACTGTGTCTGCAGAGCCCAAGTGTACACAGATACCAACTGCTTCCAGTATGGTATGAAGGGGGATCCTTGTACTAACAGCGACCATAGGGACCAACGTAAGAGCGCCCCTGGAAGCCCTTAAATGGATGACTTGGAAGCATGGAATCCACGAAGGGAAGGTGAGTGAGTGTCAGTAAAATAAGATCCCTGTAGAACCAGATATGCTTCAGAGTAAAGAGAAATACGGGACTGCAGTTCCATAAGATAATGGTAGTATTGACTGAGTAAGCTCAGAGCAGGGATCCAAATGGGAGGTGAACAGCGCAAAGCCAGTCATCATCCATCACCTACACGGACAGGGCAACACCCATAAACATGAAGTCAGGTTGAAGATGTTTAAAGCAACAGTGAATCTGACTGCTTCTTACTCAGAGAGTCCACTTTGCCAAACTCATCTTCGATAAGATCTTCCAGCAGTCTGGAATAATTGTAGGTTAACAGCTTCTGTTAATGTGTACTACGAAAAAATTCACTATTTTTATTCACCCAATGACTAGTGTCAAGCTTGGAACCATTTTCAAATCATCGTAACAGATGGTCAAATTGGCATTTCGAAAAATGCAAAAACCGTGTGAAAAATGTACAAACGAACAGTTACAGCACAACTTCGACTGCTTCGACGTTAAACAACGGCTTGGCGGCGTCCCCATCAGTTCTAATACAGAGCAGGCTGCTGGAAAAGCGTTTCCCCCCAAGCCAACGAGGCAGGCCCTCCTCCCAAGTGCTGGCCAAGGAAAGGCAGGCCGCAGGGTCGTACGAAGCAGCATTACAGGATTCACTCGCGACTACAGAGAGGGTCGTAGAAGTACAGCCAAGCTGTCTAAAACTTAATATGTCTCATACGCCAGATGTCCGCCCTGATACCACCCACTTCGATCAGAGGCTCTCCACACGCGCACCACACGACAAGGGCTGTTTGGCACTGTGGCCATTGCCAGGAATTCCAATGTTCCAGAATGACAAGCAACCACACATGGAGGTAGCAGTTCAGGCATCAGAAGTGTGGTCCCTGTGTTGCCATGGCTGTCAATCAGAAGAATAAATAACGACCGCAGTACGTCGACTTCTTACTGTGCTGGCTATATAGCTTTAAATCAAACAGCGTAGAGTAAAAGATGGAAGAGGCAGTAAGACTACACGCCAAAGATGCTAAGTGAAGTGTTCTTTCCCTGCTGGCTCACACTACCACTACGGCGACAAACCTTAGAAGGGGATGTCGAAACCGAAAGGTGGCCCAATAACGCCAAATGCTGAAGTGAAAAAGAAAACAAGAAGAACAAAATCATAAGGGTAAACAGAAACCAGGAAAACAGCCGGGCCGATGTAAGCAAGCACACAGATTGAGGAGAAGGATTGGACAGATGGAAAGGAGCGAGGACAGGGAGGTACGAGCACGGTGAAGAGAATGCAACCAGAAAAGGGAGGAAGAGTGGCAATACCTCGGGGACCCGTGTGCACTACGCATGACGTCACGAAAAATCCGTGAGCCTTGTGGGGGTGAACATATCTTTGAATAAATAAATAAATTCATGTCAGTCGCCATGGATGTCAAAAATTACTGGTTCTAATAAGGTAGTGGCAGTCTAACGTAGATATTACCTTCAGCGTAGAAAGTTATTTTTTCTAACACAGTACAAATGTTTTATTTTACTAAACGATTCTCTTTCCAAACTTGTATTTTTTGGTTCACGCACTACTTCAAAATAAATACGACTCATTTGAAACCTAATTGTTATGTAATCTACATATATTATAAAAGTAAGTGTTAATGTGCGTTTCATGCAATTCAGAAACGTGTTATATAGTGTGGCTGCCCTCTATCCTACATCCATGAAAAACTCTCCCGTTTTAGCCTGGAGGGCGTGCTTTTGAAGATATAAAGGCTGGGAAGTTTCAGTGTCTAGAAATTTCTAGAACATTTCAGAACATTCGAGAATATTCAAGAATATTTCAGAACATTCGAGAGCATTCCAGAATGTTCCTGAATGTTCCACAATAATCAAGGATGTTCTGGAATGCTCGTGGATAGTCTGGAACATTCAGGAAGATTCCAGAATGATCGGAAATATCCCGGAACATTCTAAATTATTGCGGAACATTCCACAACACTCTCGAATGTTGTGAAATGTTCTGGAATATTGTGGATCATTCGAAGCCTTTTTGATATGTTCCGGAATTCGCTACTGGTGGGGGCTACCCATTGGCAGGGGTGTAAAAACAAAGATCTGTCGTGGGTTAGAAAGTCAGTTTCTTACCAGTGACGAAGAAAGAAACCGAAAATGTAGTGCAGTGAGTGAATAAAAACAAATAGCGAAAAATGAGTAGTCAATGTGATAAAATAATATACATCGAAAAGAAAGTGTGAAAAGTGTGTAAGTTGTACTTAACGTATTTGTTTGAAAAAGTTCATTTTATTTTTATTTTAGATAATGTCCGAACGTAAAAGAGGAGGAGATCTTTCTAGTTTTGAACAAAATGGTGAAAACAAAGAGAGCAGTAAAAAAAAATTGAAACAGACGAAGAGCACGAAGCACGTTCAAGTTTCCAAAGAACGACAATGAGCAGAGAAGCCGAAGAACAACGAAATGTACGGATTGAAGAATCAAGAATTGCGACTCAAGCCAGCCTTCAAAATGTCACCCTACGAGAAGCGCGGATGGGGACAAGTAAACAGTTCAAGCTAACAAATGAAGCATTACATTACAACCCGAAGAAAGAATATAAGAAACATTTCAAAATCGGAGAAATGGATAACATCTCCGAGTTTTGCGACACGAAAACATTCAATAGAGAAGAACCAGGATTTTGTTGCATAAATGGAAAAATTCAGTTACCACCACTGGAAGAAGCTCCGCAGGAATTTGTACATTACATGTCCGGGGGAAACTCTAGAATTAAAACACTTTCCTCGAAATATAAAATTGTGCAACACCTACTTCCAAGTGACTTCTTTCGATATCTCTTCGATCAACACTAACAGAGATGAAATCGATCATTTTTTTCATCCAAGGACAAATCTGTCACAACATAGGATCATTACTACAGCTAGCTAACAAACACCACAAATTTCTGCAAATATATTTCATCGAAAATGGAGAAACAGAAACTGATGAACGTTGCATAAATATCAGTGGATTGAGAAGTAGCCCAAGATGTACAGAGGATCTTACACAAATACAGTCAACTGACGCATATATTCAAAACAGCACTAGATCGAATCATTTATGACGACTATAAAGTTGTAATTCGAGCCGACAAAAGACCACCTGGAGAACACAAATGTCGACTGAATGTACCTCAGATAGACGAAGTTGCCATCGTGATTGTGGACAATGAAAACACTAACCATGACATAATTGTACAAAGACGAAGAGAAGGAGTACAACGCACTGCAGACACACGCCGTTCATACGATGTCCTCCAATATCCATTAGTATTTACTCAAGGAGGGGAGGATATCATTTTTGTGTGAAACAAATCCAGTCTGAAACAGCCGTAGAAACAAGCAAAATAGTCACTTCTAAGGAATTCTATGCTTACCGCTTAACGTTCATAGAACGTTTATTCCAAAAATTCCTGGTAGATATGTGTGCGAAAATAGAAGGGAACGGATGATTTACATAAGACTGAATCAGAAGAATCTAGTACGGAAAAATAAGCAGCCATAAATGAGGAAACACTGACGACATTGGAACAATGGTTATCGTACCCTCCTAATAATATGAAACTCTCAAGATGCCAAGACCTATGTAAGAAAATAATGGACAACCTGACCTATTCACAACATTCTCGTGCAACTCATCGTGGCCAGAAATCAAATAACGACTAGGATATGGACAACCCCATGTATGGACATGACATAATAGCCTGAGTTTTCCGACAAAAACAAATGAGATTTGCTGAAGTCATCACAAAATACCACGTCTTTGGAACCGTTAGATGCTGGATGTACACAATCGAAAGCGTCTTTGAATACCTGCAAAGTGGTGCAGAAAAAAATGTGTTGCATTATTTATTGAACATCCCTCGTAAATAAGTTGACAGGCCCAGAGAGTACTCTGCGGCACTGGTTCCTTACATAGCACACGCCCTTTGGGCATTTTGATCACAATAGACATACCTCAACACAATATCGACCTTTTCCACAATTGGTAAGCGGTCCATTTTAACACGGGTAATGTATCACGAAGCAAACACCGTCCACACAGGCGGAATGTTACGTGATACCACGTACTTATAGGTTTGTGACTATTACAGCGCCATCTACCACAAAGCGAAAAAAGTGGTCCAACTAAAACATTCATATTTCTTTACGTACTACACGAATATGTAATAAAAATGGGGATTCCTAATTTAAAAAACACAGTTGATATCTGTTTGACCTATGGCAGCGCCATCTAGTGAGCAAACCATAGCGCCATCTGGTTTCCCTCTTCAAGTTAGACGAGTTTCGTTCTTTGTAGTTTTTTCGTCTGACGCTTATTTCGTGAGAAGCTTGTGTCAACAAATCTAAGGGATTTAGAAATCAGAAGTACGAGACCCAGTTTGCACTTTTCTCACATCATACCCTACAAACCATGGATGGAGGACAACAGGCAGATCCCACATCCCTATAAATGTTTGTCACTGTGCCCCTCTGCAGACTACTGACGAAGGTCCGATTATGAGGAATAAGTTCCCAATACGAGAGGCTTGAAGCCTTTGTAAGTAACTGAACCCATTACCTGGTGATGTAAAGATTGCATCTTTTAGATTATTAATCGAATCGTCCTCAATCTCCTGTTCGAACCCCGCCACTCCTTAAATTTTGATTAAAAATTATCAGAAATGGCGACCGAGGAGTAAGTCTGCCAATGACGTTGTGAAAGAGGGTGGAAGAACGGACTGAGCTTCACGGCACTCTCTTGCCCTTGGGATGGGATGCTGCCCATAAAGGGGGAAGAATCAGCAATGATCAAAGGCATGAGGATCCATAAAGCAATGGAAACCACTGCATTAAAGACACATGTTGTGTATGCACTGGATATGCTCGTTAACTGAAAAAGTGTCGTGATAATCTCTCCATTGGCAAAAGGTTCCGGAAAAGTCGCTCATTTGGATCCCCGAGAAGGGATTGCCCAAGGGGAGGTGACCATGAGAAAAGGATTGAATAAACAACGAAAGGAATACTTCTTACGAATGAAATGGAAAGAAGACAAGACTTTATAGTTAGGTGAGTACATGGTAATATCAACAACAGTAGAAAATGGTAAAACGGGAGTAGGATTCCTTATGTATAGGAAGCTAGGGCAGAGTGTTCAAAATAGTTCAAATGGCTCTGAGCACTATGGGACTTAACTTCGGACGTCATCAGTCCCCTAGAACTTAGAACTACTTAAACCTAACTAACCTAAGGACATCACACACATCCATGCCCGAGGCAGGATTCGAACCTGCGACCGTAGCGGTCGCGCGGTTCCGGACTGTAGCGCCTAGAACCGCTCGGCCAACCCGGCCGGTGGCATAGTGTTACTGCGAACGGTTCAGTCATAGTGTTCTCACCAGAACTGACAGAAAACTAATACCGACGACGATACTTCAGGTATATATGCCGACGTCGCAAGTCGAAGACGAGGATATAGAAAAAGGACTGAGGATATCGAAAGGATAATTCGGCTCGTAAAGGGAGATGAAAGTCTAATAGCGATGAGGGTTAGGATGCGGTTGTAGGGGGAAGGAGTAGAAGAAACGGCTACGGGGAAAAATGGGCTTGGTACTATAACTGAGAGAGGAGAAGGACTAATTGAATTCTGCAATAAATTTTCAGGGAATTTCAGGAATACAGAAATACCAGTACCTTAAGAATGAAATAAATAGTGAATGCAGGGAAGCTAAGGCGAAATGGCTAGATGAAAAACGTGGAGAAATCGAAAAATAAATGATTATGGGAAGTACAGACTTTGCATATAGAAAAGTCAAAACAACCTTCGGCGAAATTAAAAGCAAGGATGCTAACATTGAGAGTGCACTGGCAATTCCATTGTTAAATACAGAGGAGAGCTCGGATAGGTGGAAACAGTACATTGAGGGACTGTATGCGCGGGAGAACTTGACTGATGACGTCATAGATGGAGAAATAAGGGTAGATTTGGAAGAGAATAGGGGAATCGGAATTTAAAAGAGCTTTGGAGGACTTAAGATGAAATTAGGCAGAAGGGATAGATGGTAAATTTCTAAAATCATTGAGGGAAGTGGCAAAAAAAAAAAGATTATTCACGTTGGTGAGTAGGAAATGTATAAGACTCGCTATATACCATCAGCCTTTCGAAAATGCATCATCCACATATTTCCAAAGATTGAAAAAGCCGACAAGTGGGAGAATTATCCCACAGTCAGATTAATAGCTCATGCATCCAAGTTGCTGACAAGATCTGTTAGTTGATCGTAGTTGGCTTCAGGGAAGGTAAAGACACCAGAGGGGCAATTCTGTCTTTGCGGTCGATAATCGAAACAAGACAGAAGAAAAAAGAGACACATTCACAGAATTTGTCGACCTCGAAAAATCGTTGAGCAATGTCAAATGGTGTAATTTCGTGCTTCTGAGAAAAATAGGGATAAGCTATCGGGAAAGACGGGTATTATGCAACATGTACGAAGGCCAAGAGGGAACAATAAGAGTGGAGCACCAAGAACGAAGTGTTCGGCTTCAAAAGGGTGTAAGACAAGAATGTCGTCTTTCGCCCCTATTGTTCAATCTATACATCAAAGAAGCAATGACGGATAGAGCTGAAGGTAAAGATCAAATTAAAGGTGAAAATATATAGATGATAAGATTTGCTGATGGCACTGCTATCGTTTGCGAAAATTAAGAAGAATTACAAGACCTGCAGAATTCAATGAACAGGCTAATCAGCACAGAATGCGGATAGATGAATCGAAGAAAGACGACAGTAATGGGAAATAGCAGAGATGAGAAGAGAGAGAAGATGTCAGAATTGGAGATCACGAAGCAGATGAAGTTAAGGAATTCTGCCACCTAAGTAGCAGTATAACCAATGACAGACGGAGCAAAAGGGGATATCAAAAGCAGACCAGCACAGGCTGAAGGGTCATTCCTGGCCAACAGAGTCTACTAGTGTCAAACACAGGCCTTAAATTGAGGAAGAAATTTCAGATAATGTTCGTTTGGACCACAGAAATGTGTGGTAGTTACACATCGACCGTGGGAAAACCATAGAAGAAGAGAATCGGGGCATTTGAGACGTGGTGTTCAACAAGGGTGCTGAAAATGAGGCAGACTGATAAGGATTGAGGAGATTCTCCGGAGGATCAGTTTGGAGAGGAATACACGTCAGATATTGACAAGAAGAAAGGACAGGATGTTAGGACATCTATGAAGACATGGGAAGACTGACTTTCGTGGTACTCGTGGGAGCTGTAGAGGGTAAAAACCGTAGAGGAAAATAGAGGCTCGAATATGTCCAGCAGTCATTTGAGGACGTAGGTTGCAAGCGCTTCTCTGACATGAAGAAGTTAGCGCATAAATGGAATTCGTGGTGTGCCACTTCAAACCATTAAGAAGACTGATGACTCAGAAAAGAAAAAAAAGAAAAGAAAGTGTGGTAGGACCGTTCTTGTCGGCTATATGCATAAATTTTTCTGACGGATAGGGTGAGAAGCTGCAGTTGTTCACGGCTTTTTTTTGATGACGCTTTGGTGTACTGGAAGGTATCATCGATAAGTGACTGCAGGACGATACAACTGGAACTAGACAGAGTATCTAGTTCGTGCGATGATTGGTAGATTTCTCCAAATGTAGAAAAACGTGAGATAAAAGGGATGTCAAGTATGCAGATGTAGCCTTGAAAACCGTTATGAAACGGAATGAGCACGTCAGCTTCGTAGCAGTGAAGGCGAATGCTCGACTTCGTTTTGTTGGAAAACTATTGCTCATGAAAAAAAGAGGAAGTGTATAGAACGCTAATGCGACCATTCTAGGGTACTGCTCGAGTATTTGGGATCCCCACAACGTCGGATTAAAACAAGACATCGAAGCAATTAAGAGGCGTGCCGTTAGATTTTTACCCACACGTTCGATGACAACACAGGTATTGTGGAGGAACTTCGTGAACTCAAATGGGAAACCCTGGAGTGAAGACGACACTCATTTCTCGAGGGACTTACAGAAATTTACAGAACCGATATTTGATGCTGACTGCAGATCGATTTTACTGCAGCCAAAGAAAATTTATAGTAAGGACCACGACGATATTATTAGAGAAATTACAGACGCGTTTTTCCCCCGCTCTGTTTGAGAGTGGAACAGGAAAACAGATGGCTAGTAACAGTACGTGGTATCCTGTGCCATACATCGTACGGTAGCCTGCGGACTACGTATGTAGATTTAGATATACATGACTACTGCGCAATTCACAGCTAAGGGCTGGCAGAGGGTTCATCGAAGAACCTTCTGACTTCTTCAACTTTTGTAGTCCTGTCTTCCTCAGTTGCGTGTATTATTACGGTATATTGATAATTTTTACTTATGGACCGTCTGATGATGCCTTGCAGAAAATAAAGGCGAAACGCGTATGGCACTAAAATTGTGTTTTATTCAGTTGCTATCAGACGGTCCATAAGTAAAAATTATCAATATACCGTAACCTTCTGGCTATTTATCCAACGTTCCACTCGTGAACAGAGAGCAGGAAAATCGAACAATTAAATCTTTCCGTGCGAGGTCTGATTTCCTATACTGATTGGCGACTGCAAATTATTTTTGCATTTGGAGGAGAACGTTGGAGACTGAATTTTGTCAAAAGATATCGCCGCAACAAGAAATGCCTTAGTTTCCACGATTGGCACCCTAACTCGAGTATGATCTTTGTGACACTCTCTTCCCTATTTCGCGATAAAACAAAACATTTTCGATGTCTTCCGCCAGCCCTATCTGATACGGATCCCTTACCGCTTGAGCTGCTACGGTCGCAGGTTCGAATGCTGCCTCGGGCATGGCTATGTGTGATGTCCTTACGTTGGTTAGGTTTAAGTAGTTCTAAGTCTAGTCGACTGATGACCTCAGATGTTAAGTCCCATAGTGCTCAGAGCCATACCTTACCGCGTGGCAGTACGCCGGAAGAGTAGGGAGAAGTATGGAGTCGCATTCTCTTTAGTAGGACTGCACAGTCCTCCAATTGGTCTGCTACTAGAACGGATTCTTTGTTTCGCTTACCCACAGTATTAACTACGCAGTCGTTCAGATTTATATCTTTTTATTTGTTTGTTTAACCTGATCTGATATGGATCACCAAGATCTCTCTTACCTCCGGCGGACGGAGGTTTGACACACACAGTAACTTCTTTAGATCACAGTTACCTCAGAAATAACTATTTTAATATGAAAAATGATTCGATTGTCTGAGGAGGCAATGTACATAAATAAGATTATGAACTACTAAAGTTCGTTCAAATGGTTCAAATGGCTCTAAGCACTATGGGACTCAACTGCTGAGGTCATTAGTCCCCTAGAACTTAGAACTAGTTAAACCTAACTAACCTAGGGACATCACAAACATCCATGCCCGAGGCAGGATTCGAACCTGCGACCGTAGCAGTCGCGCGGCTCCGGACTGAGCGCCTAGAACCGCGAGACCACCGCGGCCGGCTACGGTCGCAGGTTCGAATCCTGCCTCGGGCATGGATGTTGTGATGTCCCTAGGTTAGTTAGGTTTAACTAGTTCTAAGTTCGTATTAGCTGTACTTTTACTATTGCAGCTGCTGCCACTATTAGTGGTAATTGTAATAAAAATGATGATAACAATAATAACGACAATATTAACAAGAATAATAGTGGAAGATATAAAAATAATATGAAGATGTAAAAAACTTATATTATCTGAATGATCGAGTTCTCTGGAAAGGAAATTTAAGGAGAAACCAGCTAATAGTACTGGGAAAAGAGGAAGATCTTGTTGGAAAGGAGGATGTACAAGTGTAGCGAGTGCGTACAGGGACAATGGCAATCCGTGTTGTTGCTTTAGCAGATATGTCATTAACTGTCTTATGAAACCACAGACATTCTTCAGTACTCGAGATCTGTGTTCCTGCTATTGAGATGCGCTTCGATAAAGTGGCTGAAGGATGGAGTGGGACAGAAAAGATTATGCTCTGATAGGAACAGATCTTCCTGCCATCTTGTTCTGACAAGAGCGTTAGGATCGTGGGGAGATATGAGGTACTGAATTCGTTGATAAGGCGGTAGAGAAGGCAAAGGGTAAGAAAATATCTGCGTTTGTCTGCAAGCTGCCAGGATAGATGTTCATATGATAATGAAATGTAAAGGATGAGCCAGACAATAAGGGATTTTACTTTATTATATGAGCCTCAAACCGGTAACTTCATTTTTCCATTACGGCCAAGCCATGGCCTGCAGTGTTAGCTGCCTGTAAATTCTTTCGTCCCACGGTTTAGTAACAGGAAGTCAGCACCGATGAAGGGCACCTTGATCACGCGCCTCTCTCATGTGCTTCCCAGGCGTCGCTTAGCAGGCAACGCTCTGGAAAGTTCCATGCCGCCCGCACGGTTTGCTCGGTCCTGACCAATCAGGGCGGAGGAAGCCGCATGGTGCGTCGAACATACCCGGCCGCCCGTCGCCGGGCCCGCTCTCTTGTATTCTTGCTCACCCGCGAGTCGGATGCGCGCCCTGTAGCATTGAATATCTCCCGATTTTCCCGGTGCTGCGGCACTGTGGACTTAGTTTTGGCAGACAACCACTTTCGGTAGCTTCGCGAACAATGTTCGCCAAATTGTCTCACCCTCACCTCCCTAGACCTTTGTAGCCCCTTTTCATCATACTTTAGCCAATAAATGGCCTTTCTCTAAAAATTACTCTATTATTCCATAACGCCCACCGCCTGCCCATACCCGCCATCCTGTAGAGAAATATATAGATAGATTCCAGTCATTCATAACCCTTTCCAGGCATCGTGAGCTTTCCTAAGAAAGACTTTTAAGGGTAGCGTCGCTGTAATCAATAATTCAAAGTACAAGTGTTTGTTCAAGTCAAGATTTGTAGAAGTTAAGAGGGAAGAGCTTTTTATATTTTCGTAGGGCATGGAGAGATGCTGATGCCATCTTGCTTATTGCGTTTACCTGATCAGTCCAGCTTAGATTTTCGTCTGTTATTACTCTCACACTCCCAGACTCTTTGGTGAAGAAGAGAAGTTGATATCTGTCCTATTTAGTTTTAAAGACGGTAGGGGCACCCGGTATTTTGGTCTAATGAGCCTAGAATGACCGATCAGTACTGCTTGAGTTGTGGGTGGATTGACCATACTCTGCACCCATTCTGAAAGTGCACACAGGTCTGTACTTAGATTCGCGATAGCTGTCTTCATGTTTATCGGTTTTGCACTTAAATACGACCGGAGGTCATCAGAGTAAATGTGATATTTTCAGTAGGACAAAACTGATGGCCGAACCGTAAAATTTTGGTAAGTAATATTTCGAAGCCGACAGTGTCAAAGGCTGTGGTGAAGTCTAAGAAGCACATGATACGTGCTTTTTGCGGGTTCACGGTAAGGTTCAGGCTACTTCTTTCCTTTGTTAAGGCAGAAGTGCCGCAATATTTATGGGAACCTGATTGGTATTCGTCTAGTAAGTTGTTTGTAGTTAGGTAGCTTGTTAGCTGGTAGTCGAATATATATTCTAAGGCCTTGAACAGTGTGGCAATAATGCAAATAGGTCGGTAATCAGAGGGTGCAACGTCCTTTTTAGGTTGTGGCTTAGCTAGTCCCTGTTTCCAGGCCTCAGGAAAAACACTTGTGGTTAAGGAGTGGTTAAAGATATGTGTTGTGGTCAGTAGTGGATCAATAATAGGATTCATCATTTGGACTATGATGCCATCATAAGCAGTAGATGCTGATTTGATACACACGATGGCTTTTTAGACCGCTTTGCAGCAGACATGCTTTAGATAGAATTTTTCGTGGCTGCAGTCGTTTACCACCATGAAGTAATCCATGAATCTCTAGTTCGTTTGTGGATCAGTTGTGGTTGTATGTTAAGTGAAGCACCAGCTCAGCAACTGGTCCTGCACCTACTATCCACTTATTGGGAAAGGCAACTTTGAGGTATTCTCTTGCCATCCGACCAAAATGTGCAGGAGCACCGAGAGCAAACCAAAATCACTTGCTATGCAGGAGAACTCGACACGCCAACAGCATGATGTAATGCCCACGACGAAGACGTTATGCGTCATAACTCGGCAATAAAACTATGATTCAGATAAAACTTTATTGAACATTTCACTCTAATTTTGATCCATACATTGCACTCACGAAGTGTGTACAGTTATTTATTTATCACACTTGTAAGAAGTCGTGGTCTCACAATCATGTTCCGCACATCAAGACGCTTCATTCGTACCCAAACTCGATAAGATAAAGTCAATGTTGTATGAATTCACGTAAACGATATGCAATTGACAAGTGAGCGCACCATAGTTGAAATACTCAAGGCTGGCGTGCACACATACATTCCAGTCACGACGGTCACAGAGGCTTTTAGCTCGGGAGAGAGGCCACACAGCGGGACGCAAGGCCCTTCAGAGGACGACCCAGCCCACGTCGACTGGTGACCGCCCGTAGCAGACAGCGTGGGCCCGAGTGGATAGGGGGGAACAACCACGTGTTTGGCTTAAAAGCAAATTCCGCTACATTGTGTGGGAGCGGCCAGCCTATGCATTCTTTACACATAGCATGCAGTTTCAGAGATTTTCACAGGGAGACAGCAAACGCCAAACGCCAAAACTACAAGTTTCCGGATTGGTCGCCTTAAACGAAACGTCATTCTCCCGCTTTAGAAGAGCAATGCTGATTGGCAGACGATATTTCTGATGCCTTGAGCTGAAGGAATAATGGAAGAGACCGAAAGATATACCCTTTCACATCTGGCGTGGAGAGGGGCCGTTTCGTTGTCGCTCTTGGAGCGAGAACACGCAACGAGAGCGTGCGCGCTCGTACGTGTTCTCGAAAGATCGAGGAACAAGTCTCTCCTCAGTACTTCACTGGGAGAGCACCTCTGTCGAGAGCGAATCATAGGGCGACACTATATTGAGTCCTTGCGATTAAGCATTGTTCACTGCGTTGGGCGACACACTTATTGTGTGGTGTGAACAGACAGAGTTATAGTTCAACGCCTGCGAGCGAATTTTGAGTGGCATCGCGGTGGACTGGTTATCTGGCCGGTGTACCACGCCAGTAGTTAGACTAAGGGTGAATAGGAATCCTTGACTTCATCAAGGCATAGGGAGAGTTTGATTGGCGAAGGTCAATCCAGATAGAACAAGAGTTACCTTATTTGTCAGTAGCAAGCGGCGCAGACAGCAGTCATCGCAGCTTACGGTACTGTGCGCTACAGCTATTGCGAGCCCCATATTTCCTCCACAACAGTACACTTCACTGCGTTTCACACGCGACAGCCTCGACTGTACCTAACAACATTCTAAAGGATAATTATTCAAGTTGAGTAGGCACGCCTCTCAGCCATTCTGCCTAGGCAATAAGCATCTTAAACTTTGTATAGAAATTTCATTAGCGAATCCTATCCTTGAAAGGTAACTTCACATTCCTAAAAGAACCAGCATGTAACTTGTTCAAATCATAACTAAAACTGTCATTGTGATTTCTCAGATTTTTTGCAAAGTAAATAATAACTTTCGTTAGTTTCATGTTTCTCTTACACTAACTAGCACTACTCCAGTGCCCAAGGATCCCACTAGTTACGTAAGAAATTTTGTGAATTTTTGCGTCATTTCCTTACAGTGGACGACTCCATAAGATTTTTATTGCTGAAAGTTTTTCAGGCATTTCTCTTTAGAACGTTAGGAACGTCTTTCTGACTTCTGTAGTAGTGTGAGGGTGGAATTTGCATCTTGCAGGAGCCACAGGGTAAAGGGTACATCTCAGATTAATCCGTTGCGCAGAATAACAGATCAACCCCACACGCTCAGACCCTCTATAACTATGTTAGCAGTAGAACTGTTTTATTGAAGACAACCTCCTTCGCCGATCTTCTTCAGACATTTTCCTTGCCACGGCTACGCCATGTATTCTTACCTCCTAGACTGGAGAATTCTCTAACCTCCCGTGCTACTGCCTCGTTCCCATTTAATTTCAGTGGCCAAAAGACACGGGAAGGGTTGTCCCACTTGAAGATGCGCCGTGTATGATGCCAGAATACTGCGGTTACATGCGGCGAATCTCTCAAGTGTAAACACCATTTCTGAGCAGTCTGTTACAGATAACTGCGTAATGAAAACGCCAGTACATCGCCAGTTAATCTGGGAAGATCATCTATGGGAGACAACTGGTTCACGGCATTCGAGCTTCCAAGATTACAGTCTAGGGTGGATTTTGAATGATGCAGGGGCGTGATCCATGGCCGGCTCCCGCAATCATACTACTTGCCAGAATCCTCTGGTCTAGCGTTTCCACGCGCCACAGACCTGGGTGCCACAGTTGAAATGGCTCTGAGCACTATGGGACTTAACTTCTGAGGTTATCAGTCCCCTAGAACTTAGACCTACTTAAACCTAACTAACCTAAGGACATCACACTCATCCACGCCAGAGGCAGGATTCGAACCTGCCACGGTAGCGGTTACCTTAATAACAAGTGTGACGTAAAATCACTTAAGAGGTATGCGACCGTTTTTACGTTATTTTAAAGTTGTATGTATGCTGCAATAAACGCTATAAAACATGCATTGAAGTAACATGTTGTGTAGTGGCTATATTTTTTAATGATGACGCGTTTCGGTTTATATATCATCATTAGATTAATCTGAAAAACTCTCAGAAAAAATGGTTCAAATGGCTCTGAGCACTATGGGACTTAACATCTATGGTCATCAGTCCCATAGAACTTAGAACTACTTATACCTAACTAACCTAAGGACAGCACACAACACCCAGCCATCACGAGGCAGAGAAAATCCCTGACCCCGCCGGGAATCGAACCCGGGAACCCGGGCGTGGGAAGCGAAAACGCTACCGCACGACCACTAGATGCGGGCAAACTCTCAAAGAGCCACAAGTAATACATAGTGCACAATAGTAGTTATTTGGCCACTAAAAACAGGAAATAAATAAAAATACATTGTGAAAACATAACATGGTTAAGGAAAACACGTCATACATAGATATGGAGACATGTGTCTCACCTATACCACAATGTGAAACTGAATCATTGTAGCGGTTGTGCCGTTAAAGACAACTAGGCCATCAGATGGCAGTACCGATGAGCATTAATGTGTAGGACACAAGTACAGCTACCGCACGACCACTAGATGCGGGCAAACTCTCAAAGAGCCACAAGTAATACATAGTGCACAATAGTAGTTATTTGGCCACTAAAAACAGGAAATAAATAAAAATACATTGTGAAAACATAACATGGTTAAGGAAAACACGTCATACATAGATATGGAGACATGTGTCTCACCTATACCACAATGTGAAACTGAATCATTGTAGCGGTTGTGCCGTTAAAGACAACTAGGCCATCAGATGGCAGTACCGATGAGCATTAATGTGTAGGACACAAGTACAGTTATAATAACACCATGAAGGATGACGAAGGTAGGACCTGGAGGTCTTCTATAATCACAAAACAGCTCTACATTGTATGAAAAGCCATAAAATAACACATGTCTTAAAGATAAATTCAAAAATTATGTTGTAGAGGTAGAAGCCAACAGAGGATCGTCAGGTAAAAGTGCGAGGAGCCAGTCAATTGATCGGCTCGATGAATAAGCTTCCCACTGCAACACATTTAAGATTAAAACACATACATTGAAGTGACAGGAGTCATAAGATAGCGATAGGCACGTACACAAGTAGAGGTAGTATCGTGTACGCCAAGTATAAAAGGACAGTGCATTGCCGGAGCTGTCATTTGTGGTCAGGTGATTGACGTACAAAGATATCCGACCTGATTACGGCCACACGACGGTAATTAACGGAGCTTGAACGCGGAACTGTTGTCGGAGCCAGACGCATTGGACGTATAATTTCGGAAGTAGTTAGGGACTTCAGTAGTCCGAGATCCACAGTGTCAAGAGTGTGCCAAAAATACTTCTCGCCACGGACAACGCAGAGGCCGACGGCCTTCACGTAACGATGGAGAGCACCAGTGTTTTAAAATAGTTCTCAGTGTTAGCACACAAGCAACAGTACTTGGAGTAATCGCAGAAATCAATGTGGGACGTACGACGAACGTGTCCGTTAGGTCAGAGGGGCTACGGCAGCAGACCACCGACACGACTGTCTTTACTAACATCACGACGTCGCCGGCAGGGCCTCTTATGTGCTCGTGAGCATGTCGGTTGGGCTCTAGACAGCAGGAATACCGTGGTCTGCTGAGATTTCAGTTGGTAAGAGCTGATGGTAGGGCTCGTGTATGGCGCAGACCTCACGAAGTCGCGGACACAAGTCGTCAACAAGGCCCGTGCAACTTAGTGGTGGCTCCAAAATGATGTGGGCTGTGTTTACATGAAATGGACTGGATTTTCTGAACCAATAGTTGACTGCAAACGGTTATGTCCGACTTTCCGTGGACCATGTTTACAATCAACGATGCGCCATGTCATTGGATGACAACTGTTCGTAATTCGTTTGAAGACGTTCTGGACATTAGGGCGAATGATGTGGTCACCCAGATCGCCAGGAATGAATCCTGCGGAACATTTATGGGCCATATTCCGTTCGTGCACAAAATCCTTCACCGATAACGCTTTCGCAAACATGGACGACTACAGAGGAAGCAAGACTCAATAATTTTGCAGGCGACTTCCAGCGACTTGTTGAAACCATACCACGTCAGATTGCAGCACTACACCGGGCAAAAGCCGATCCGACGCGATATTAGAAGGAAGCCCCAGATTTTTGTCACCTTAGGGTATACATTTAGTGACCACCTGTGCATAATATTAAGCGAAGGATATACACGTTCTTTTTTTAAAAAAATTTGCAACTTACGCTTCGTAAGTAGTACTGGTCATTAGTGTAAAATAACACCATTAATGGAATTACACGAAATTATGGCCATGTTTCTGGAATTTTCCGTAAACATGCCACTCTCTTTAGCTCTTATTTTACGTCGGTCAACTGTCAATTCCGGGAGACCCTTATGTCTCCCTCTCTGCCCACTCAACAGCCCCAGCTTCTCCCAACTGTATGGTCTTGGATGACTTTTCATTTTAAGTTCACTTCATGTCATTGCTACTGTATGCTGTAATTGGAGGCTACGTTGCAAAATTAAAAAATAAGAACGAGAAAAATGTATTCCCTGTCCCTGAAGTTACGTACAACATGAGATTTGGTTTTGTGTTCAGGACCGTTGTCATTTTATGGTTTTTGATTTGATGTACATTTGTTTTGTAAGTATACGTGACCACCAGGTCGTATCTTCATCACTCTTAAAGGGAATATAATAGTTGTGTTTAAGTCTTAAGTACTAATACGTTTGATATCTAATCCAAAGCGAAATGTAACCTCTCTGCCATTCGCCAAGCAACAATGTGCTCAGCGTCGCACCAGGGGGCACTAGTGCGGTTGGCCGCGTTCAGTTAACGCCTCTCGCTTCAGTCGATGCTCACTGATAACCAGAGGAAGGGAATCAAGCAGCTGGCGGTGATGGTTATATGGATCCTGAGGGCTACAACCACCTGCCTTCATCGAGCTTAATGGATTTCTGCTCTGAGAAACTCGCTTGGATGGGAAACACGACGATCGAATTCCCAGACAACTGGTTCGCACCAACGTTTCGTTCTCTGGCAGAGTGGAGCAGCGGAAACACATGGATTCCTTGATAAGCATCTTGTTCTGCACTGTGGCGAGTTTGAAAGCTAATTTTTAAGCTAGTTTCTGGTTCAGCTTATCCATTTGCAAAGAAATGCCTACCAGTAGCTAGTTCATGAATTTGATTTGCCGTATGTTTACGTGTGTCTGTGGCATTTGCCCATTCTGCATTGTGGATAATTTAGGAAGACTGTGAATTGTCTGCAGCACGTACGAGGTGCATTCAAGTTCTAAGGCCTCCGATTTTTTTCTCCAGACTGCAAAGAGATAGAAACATGCGGATTGTTTTAAAATGAGGCCGTGTTCATTGTCAATACGTCCCAGAGATGGCAGCACCATACGGCAGATGGAATTTTGCCGCCAGCGGCGAGAATGAGAACTGTTTTAAATAATTAAAATGGCGACGTTTTCCTTACTTTAACAGCGTGCAATCATTCGTTTTCTGAATTTGCATGGTGTGAAACCAATTGAAATTCATCGACAGTTGAAGGAGACATGTGGTGATGGAGTTATGGATGTGTCAAAAGTGCGTTCGTGGGTGCGACAGTTTAGCGAAGGCAGAACATCGTGTGACAACAAACCGAAACGACCTCGGGCTCGCACAAGCCGCTCTGACGACATGATCGAGAAAGTGGAGAGAATTGGTTTGGGGGATCGCCGAATGACTGTTGAACAGTTCGCCTCCACAGTTGGCATTTCTGTGGGTTCAGTGCACACAATCTTGCATGACGACCTGAAAATGCGAAAAGTGTCATCCAGGTGGGTGCCACGAATGCTGACGGACGACCACATGGCTGCCCATGTGGCATGTTGCCAAGCAATGTTGACGTGCAACGACAACATGAATGGGACTTTCTTTTCGTCGGTTGTGACAATGGATGAGACGTGGATGCCATTTTTCAATCCAGAAACAAAGCACCAGTCAGCTCAATGGAAGCACACAGATTCACCACCACCAAAAAAATTTCGGGTAACCGCCAGTGCTGAAAAAATGATGGTGTCCATGTTCTGGGACAGCGATGGCGAAATCCTTACCCATTGCGTTCCAAAGGGCACTACGGTAACAGGTGCATCCTATGAAAATGTTTTGAAGAACAAATTCCTTCCTCCACTGCAACAAAAACGTCCGGGAAGGGCTGCGCATGTGCTGTTTCACCAAGACAACGCACCTGCACATCGAGCTAACGTTACGCAACAGTTTCTTCGTGATAACAACTTTGAAGTGATTCCTCATGCTCCCTACTCACCTGACCTGGCTCCTAGTGACTTTTGGCTTTTTCCAGCAATGAAATACACTCTCCGAGGCCGCACATTCACCAGCCGTGCTGCTATTGCCTCAGCGATTTTCCAGTGGTCAAAACAGAGTCCTAAAGAAGCCTTCGCCGCTGCCATGGAATCATGGCGTCAGCGTTGTGAAAAATATGTACGTCTGCAGGGCGATTACGTCCAGAAGTAACGCCAGTTTCATCGATTTCGGGTGAGTAGTTAATTAGAAAAAAAATCGGAGGCCTTAGAAATTGAATGCACCTCGCATTTATCATGCAGGCAGACTGTTTGCTTAGATTCACTGAGCCCACTGGGGCGCTCTGATTTCGACTATATTTATTATTTTTTTATTAAATTGTCTAAAGTGCAACTTATATTTTACTAAGAGTTTTATTAGTTGTCTTATAAGTAGTGTGTTGATTGTGTTTCAAGCGTGACGTATAAATTGGAGTGCTACTTTGCTGCCTTCCGTGAAAGTATTCTGTTAGCATCGGGGCTTTCGTTTTTAACTAATCTGCTCATTTACTCAAAAGTGTTTCTCTTAGTTGGAGAGTTAACTGCGAGTTTAATCCTGAGGTGAAATGTCATTGCTCAACCGGCGAAGTCACTTGAACATTTCTTGTACATACTGTATCAGTGTAGGCATGTGGCAGAATTTCATTATTTGCGCCCATATTTACTATCACAATTAGTGGGATCTCGTTTCTTGAACTGCATTTAGAACGTATTTTATTACCCATTATTTTTGTATTACTTCGTAATTATGGCTCACTGTCTGATCTGACCCGAAGGAAAACTTCCTTTCATGTTGGTTTTATTTATTTACTTTACATATTTATTTATTGCTTATTTAGAAAACAGATAATGCTCATAAGGTTAAAAATGTCTCTGAGCCCTATGGGATTTAACATCTGAGGTCACTAGTCCCCTAGAACTTAGACTACTTAAACCTAACTAACATATCCAAGCCCGAGACAGGATTCGAACCTGCGATGGTGGCGGTCGCGCGGTTCCAGACTGAAGAGCCTAGATACGCTGGGCCACTGCTGCCGGCAGCTCTTAAGGCCGTCTTCCGTCTGACAAGGAACAATACATACAAAAAATATTACATAACAATCACTATAACAGTAGTTTGCATTAGTGACAAAAATAATAATTGGCAATAATAGTAATGGCAATAAAATAGAGGTGAAATTAAGAGTGATGTTAATTAGTTATTGCATAATACTCAATTTAGTATTTTACATTATTAACAAACGTAATAATTTGAAGTAATAGTAATAGTAACAATAATAAGCTGAGATTCAAGAAGAGTCGCTGGATGTGAAGTTTGAAAGGATTTTAATTTCTCTAATAACTTGAAGAAGGTTGTTCCAAATTCGGGTGACTTACAGAGCATGGCAATGTTGTGCGGTGGTACAGAGAGGAAAAATGGTTCAAATGGCTCTGAGCACTATGGGACTCAACTGCTGTGGTCATAAGTACCCTAGAACTTAGAACTACTTAAACCTAACTAACCTAAGGACAGCACACAACACCCAGCCATCACGAGGCAGAGAAAATCCCTGACACCGCCGGGAATCGAACCCGGGAACCCGGGCGTGGGAAGCGAGAACGCTACCACACGACCAAGAGATGCGGGCAGGTACAGAGAGGATTTTGCTTTGTTGCGAACAAGTATATCTGCTGTGTTGTTCAGAGAGATGCGGGCAGGTACAGAGAGGATTTTGCTTTGTTGCGAACAAGTATATCTGCTGTGTTGTTCAGAGAGTAGTGTAAAGGTTGAAGATAAATGGGAAGGAGTGCAATGATTGAGAAGACGATTCAGCAAACACAGATTATGATCATCCCTACACTTACCGGCACGTATCCATGGTAATTGTTGATGGGCAGGAGTAATATGGCCGAAATAGTGTACATCATTGATGTACTACACGTAGGTACTCATCTCCAGTTCCAGCCGACATGAGCTCCATGCAAAAGCACCTGGAGAGTGGGATCCCAATAATCAAGGATGGAGAGTGTTAGTGACTAGTTTCTTCTTAAATACTTTTTTCATATTTCTATAATGAATGAAGTGATGCTGACACCTTACAGACTGCAGTCAAGTGTCCAGTCCAGTCTAGGTGATGGTCCGGCATTATTCCCTAATTCCGGTCCAGGTGATGGTCCAGAATTATTCTCAAAGTCTTTGCAGAAGAAGAATAAGAGATATCTGTGATGTTTAGGATTAAGTGTGGTAGCGTTTCTCTGAAATGAGGAGAAAGAAGTCTTTCGTGAGTGACAAAGATCGCTTGAGTTTTAGGTGTGTTAAGTAACAAACGTATTTGCTACACCCATTCTGAGAAAGCAAGTAAGTCAGCATTTACATTCTGGATGGCTGTGAGTAGATTTGTTGGTTTGGACTTAGGTATAACTGAATGTCATCAGCTTGAAAATGGTGTCTCATTAACATATAATGAAAAAAGTAGTGAGCTCAGTATTGATCCCTGTGGGACGCCTGATAGTATATTCTTCCATTGTGACCTCTTTGTTCCGATCATTACACAATGTTCGCGGTAAGGTGTGAGTGGAACCATTGTACTGTATTTGAAGAAAAGTCAGAAGCGTTGCTGAAATCCAAAAAGCACATAAATATCGTCTCTTGTTTGTCCGTAGCTTGTTGAAGTGTGTCAGTATCTTTTATAAAGGCAGTTGTGGTGCTTCTCTTTTGCTGGAAGCCAAACTTCTATTCACCTAGAAGGTAATTTGAGGCCAAAAAACTGATAATCTGACCGTGGTCTATGTGTTCTACAACCTCAGATAACGCTGGTAGAATGCAAATGGGCATCTAGTCGGATAATTCTTCGGCAGATTCCTTTTTGGGCAGAGGTTTAATGAGTTCCTTTTTCCTGGTCATTTGGAAGATGTGAAGGTCAGAGAAGTGGTAAAAATAATGGACTGGCGAGGAAACTGATCTTATGTAGTTTAATATTGGCACGTTCTCAGCCGTGGAAAGAATTCACGCAGTGGGATTCTTGACTGTGTTATGGCTTGCCGGCTGTGGAAAAAAATTTTCGTTTGTACCGACCGGAGATATTTCAAGGGATTCAGTGATCTGTGTCCTTGTGCCTTGGTCAAATATGGATGCAGGAGTGGCGGAATACTCATTTGGATCCTCAATAGGAGCGAGAGGGTCAGCTGCAGACTGAGGTCTGCCTACTCCTAGCCCTCGTACATTTTTCTGCAACACGGGAGGTCTGTGAAAGTACTCAGTTAACAATTGGACTTACCTGAGTTTTGCAAATCTCACTGACTGGCTAACTCGTTTGTGTAATCCCCCGTAGGCGAGGTGACCTGGGAAGTCGGGCGCCATTTACATTTCCTACGTGTTGCGTCTTCTGTGGTTATAAGATGTTCGAGTTTATCAGTAAGCCATGTTGGGTCTTACACTTTATATCTCTCAGTGGAATTAGTACTTCATAATTTATGTCAAAGTTGTTTCCTATCTGGGGGGAGGGGGGCGGGGGGGGTGCGGTACGTCACGAACAATTGCTCCACCCATATCACCTACAGCGCGTTCAAGTTCGAAGGCTGGAGGATCGTCATGGCACACGGCGTTTCTGTCAGTGGCTGTTGCAGAAGTGTGCCGCAGATCCACTGTTCACATCTGAGATTTTATTTACCTATGCCGCAGGGTTCACGAGAGATTGTGTAGTGAATTTCCATAACCTGCACGTCTGGGCAGAAGTAACTCCCCAATCAGTTTTGAAAAGCGGACATCAACACCGATTCTCAAACAACGTATGGGCAGGCGTACTTGGAGCTAGATTAATAGGTTCATACATGCTACTATGAAGGCTAATTGGGGCGCATTATCTTCACTTTCCCATTAATGTATTGCCTTGTTGCCTGCATTGCTGGAGACTGTGCCATTGGAGCAATGAACACAAACGTGGTTCATGCATAATGGCGCACCAGCACACTTTCTTCACCATTTGTGCGGAATTCTGACGCAGACACTTAGGGACGACTGGATTTGTCGCTAGGAAAGGGTGCGGGGGGTGGAGGGGGGGGGGGGGGTGGCACCACGGCCTTCTCTTTCCTCAGACCTCAGCTCCCTAGACTACTGGTTATGGGGACACTTGAAGGAATTGGTCTACGCCCCGCAAATCATCGATCTGCGGACACTACTTCAATGCGCGCCAGCAGGTAAAACAACAGCCGGGTATACAGATTTTGAAAAACACAGCTCTTAGTCGTGAACACAATTAATTTGTGACCTAGGTTTTGGTGTCACAAGGGACACCTTCTTCGGCCAAAATAAAAACTAACAGTTACAGCATAACATACCAAAAAATACGAAAGCTGCGCTCATACCTGACAGCGTCAGATAGTCAGCATTAAAATAAAATACAACAGAGGTGCAAGCCACTAGGGGCTGCCATGTGTCCTCTGCTACAGTCAACACAAAACTGAAACATCATGTGACTTGTGTGCCACGGCTACTTCAAGACAATACCGCCATCTGATGGCTAATTGATAAAACAAGCTATTTTGTAAACATCTCTCGTAATTGCAGAGAGGAAAATGAACACCTGAACGGTGTATATGAAGTAATTACAAAATGGTTCAAATGGCTCTGAGCACTATGGGACTCAACTGCTGTGGTCATGTCCCCTAGAACTTAGAACTACTTAAACCTAACTAACCTAAGGACATCACACACATCCATGCCCGAGGCAGGATTCTAACCTGCGACCGCAGCGGTCGTGCGGTTCCAGACTGTAGCGCCTTTAACCGCTCGGCCACTCCGGCCGGCGAAGTAATTACAATAGCGGGATACTGCATGATATAAAATACAAGTAATGAATGACTGGCTGTAGTCCAAAAATTCCAGAATAAATGCATAAAGAAAGCATATACGAAATAATCTATATAATGACATTACTGCTTTCTAGAATAGATACGTTATAAAAAAACAAAAAAGTTTTTTTTAATAATTTACGTATATGAGTCGTAAAAAGTAGAAAGAAAAGGTATCTCTGAATCTGCAAGAAGTAGTTGGTACATCAAAGTGTTAGATCCCGTCAAGCAGCGGCTTTACACCACTGAAATAACTTCTTCCGCGCAACTGCACCTGCTCGTTGAGAAAGGGTCCGTCTTTCGAAAGTAAATGCTTGAAAATTTCCAGTTCCTCCAAAAGATCAAGTTTACGCCCTTTTTCTTCAATCTGCAAAATTTTCAATTTCTCAGCCCCTTTAGGAGAGTGCCCTGTGATGAACATGTGATCTGCAAAAGAAGAATTGGGGGCACACGAACCGCTTTTCTTCACAAAAACCTTGTAAGGGTGCGTCATTCCTGATGCCGGAGATCAGAAGGCTGCATTATCAAGAATGGACACCACGTTGAACAACTCCTGTAAACACTTGTGTATCGCAGAAAGTATGAATTTGAGGACCTATGTTTATTGGACTTATTTTCTTGTTTCGATGAGTACCACCACCTAACTATTCGACGCTTTTTTTAATACTTTCTATACGCGGGATGTTTTCCCACGTTTATGGACGTGAGCACCACCTTAGGGAGTATGTTTGCTCGTACATACGCAGCCACATCGCCAGCTCTTCTGTTATGACTGTCATATCTCAGAAGCAAATACCAATCGAGGTTTACAGAGCTCGAAAGAATACTCGACTTAAGCCACGTCTCCGACAGTGGCATGAGATGAAGGCTGAAGTCCTGAAACATGCATCTGATCTCTGTCAAATGGGCCGGTAACGACTGCACGTTTGCATAAGCGAGCTGTAACGCACAGTCGTCACGAATATTTTCCGCTACAATGCTGCAAGTTGGGACAGTGGCTGCCGTGGACTCTGGCGTAGCCGGGGCTTTGCGGTTTGCGAGAGAGATGGGGGGGGGGGGGGGGGGGAGGGGGCGCCCACAGTTTGCGTAAGGGTTTGGGGGAGGAGTTGAAAGCCGGTAACACTTGCCTAGCAAAAAGTGCTGAGGTCGGTGGCAGTGCAGAGGAATGGGGAGTTCAGAGGACTCGTTCTGAGAGAATACGACTGAGATAGTGACGATTGTAGAAACTGACTACCCTTTGCAGTAAAGGATAAAAAGCATTTAGTGAATTGTACAGTTAAGAGTGGGAGGAGAGAAGCAGGTGATTTACAAGGCCGATGTTATTAGCAGGAAAAAAAGTTGGTGAATGATGCAACCACTCACAAATATTTTTCAAATGTTTTATTTGGATGCCATAAGCGCTTTCGGGCGACCACGCTAGTCTTCAGATGGTGGATATTTTTTGTTACGCAGATGTTTGCTTCTCTCCTCCCACCCTTAACTGTACAGTTCACTGAATGCTTTTCATCTATTAATACAGATGGTAAACTGTTTTCACAGTCGCCACTATTTTCAGTCATATTCCCTGACAACGAGCAGAGCTGAAAATTTGGGCGGCGACTGATGCTCGCATTGCTTTCGTGCAAAATATGCCCTAGGAAATGGCGGAGTGTCAGACGCTCTTAAAGATGGCCAAGTTACAGCTCTTTGAGATTCGACAACTCACATCAAATATTAATGCAATTCTGAATATCTCAGTATCCTTAAAACCACAGAAGTAAAATTTTCACATTGAATAAACATTTACACAATGAACCTCTGAATTAACAGCTTTTAAGAGCTTCGTGCGATTTCAACATTCGGTATCTTCGACGATAGTGTTGCACTATAACTATCATCCCTGAAAACTATATATATATATATATATATATATATATAATGTATTTTAATTTTTATTTACGACGTCCTTCATATCTTTATCATTATGCAAATGTTTGTCGGAACATCGTATTCGCCACAATTACACAACAAATGTATACGCCATGAATACCTCATATTTTGTCATACTTTTATATTTTTCTAATGAACAGTTTAATGTTTTTCCAGCAACTTTATTGAAATGTTGATTGCAAAAGGAATTAAAAAAACTGTGCTAATATAAATGTGGTCAGTCATATGTGTTAGCGAACACCACAACTAAATTGAGAACCAAAAGACGCTTCTATTAAGCAGACCTAAATAATTCTTTAAACATGATATAAGGACAATCTGTTGTTACGTGTCGTGAATACACTTGCGCAAGAATGCTGTCCTTTGTATTTAGAATCTATTACTTATATTTATTATAAACGATCTGAGTTTAACCCAAAGTTTATGACATTTCTTTATTTAAATAGTGTTGTACTACATTAGTTTAGCCCAGGAAGTTGTCAACTTGAATCAAATCGTGTCTGCAGAGCTTAAGGACGATGTATTTTTTGTGTGGATGGCCTCCAGATAATGGAAAAACAGACAGTAGGGGAACACTGCGGGAGTGAAGCACAGACTGGGGCGTTTCGAGTGAAGCGCTCGAGGGAGCGATTCTGCACATGTGATGTAAGACTGCTGAAAGGAGGCAGACCTGCCTATGGTAACGTGCGTGATTCAGTCGTATAGGTGACTGATTCTGGGCGGTGAATAGCCGCTACAACACTAACCATTGAAAGTCTGAATGTGCTCCAGGGTAGAAATTTAACTATTTCCGTTTGTTTTACGGAATTGAGAATAGACAAGGTTTGAGTTAGTATTCCTTGCATCGCGTATGTTAATTGGTGATTCATCATGATGAACTCTGAACTATTTTGAGCTTGTGAATATTTCGTACATTTTGATTACGAAATTGATTTAGTTTTCGCGTATCTTCCATGACTAGTTTGGGGATTTTGCTACCATTCTTGTAACATTCTCAATGTAACTTCACCTCATTTGATAACGACATTTTCTGTCTGTATTTTAATTGAATATATTTGGAATACTTCCCGTTTATTTGAGATGTCTTTTCTTGAGTAAACATTATTCAACATAATTCTCCGTCGTATTCGTCAATTACACATGTGAGAATAGAACTCTTTTTATTAAATTTTTCGTTTATCTTTAATTTTGTATTTCTGTGTATACTATTAACTCGCAGTCCTAGCGAATCAATAGAATATTAAGATCACAGCGGGGCATGAAAGCAGACGTGCGCGGCTCGACCCTATTACAACATCGAGTTATCCTTTTTAAACAGAGCCGAGAATAGCCCCAGTATGAGTAAACGCAGGTAAAGACGCAACTGGATGCTGTTGGGACGAACAACTCTGCAGCAGTAACCGTTCGGAACCGTCACAGTGTGTATCTACAGTGGCCTGTATTTGGAAAAGCGTCATGATGATCTCGCCATTCGCAAAAGGTTCCGGATTAGTGCCACATTCGCGTCTCCAGGAGGGGACTGCCATAAAAAAAAGGTGGAATAATCAATGATAGGAAAACATTCTACAAGTCGGAGCATGGAATGTCAAAGGTTTGAACATGGCAGGAAAGCTAGAAAATCCGAAGAAGAAATTGCTAAGCTCCAGTCTAGATGAAGTAGTGGTCAATGAAGTGAAGTGGAAAGCAGACAAGAATTTCTGGTCAGACGCTTATAGGGTAATATCGTCACCAGCAGAAAATAGTCTAACTGTAGTACGATTCGTTAAGATCAGGAAAGTAGGGCTCAGAGCGAACCGCTGTGAATAGTTCAGTGGTATGGTTCCTCTCCCCAGATTCGACATCAAATCAACGCCGACAACGATAGTTCGAGGATATATGCTATTGTCACAAGTGACAGCAGATGAAGAGACAGAGAAAATATATGAGGAAAATGGAAGGATAATTCAGTCGTTAAAATGAAACGAAAATCTAATAGTCATGGGGATTGAAGCGTGGCAGTGGGGGACGGAATACAAGAAAGGCTTACGGGATAATATGGGTTTGGCAGTAGGAATGAGAGAGTAGAAAGACTTATTGAGCTCCGAAATAAATTTCAGATGGTAATAGTGCATACTCTGTTCAACAATGACAAGAGGAGGCGGTATACTTTGAAAAGACCTGGGGACGCTGTAAGGTTCCAGCTGGATTACATCATGGTCGGACAGAGATTCGAAAATCCGGTATTGGATCTTGCAATTATGGAGCGAGATCACAATTTAAAAATAACGAAAAGTTGACTGTAGTTTAAAAAATTCGTCCTAAACAATCGCTGTGGAAGGAAGTGGCATACTGAAGTACTGAGGAGTGACGAGGCGCGTTTGAAGTTCGTGGAAGGTGTCACTACTGCGATAAGTAATGCCAGAGTAGCCAGTTCTGTTTAAGAGGCGTGGACATCTATAAAGAAAACAGATGTTGGAGGGACAAATGTGGTACAAAGAAGGTAACTGCGAAGAAATCTTGGGTAACAAATGAAATACTTCAACTGATCGACGAAAGAAGGAGGTACAAAAGTGTTCCGGAAAGAAAGGAATACAGCAATATAAATCACTCAGGAATGTAACAAACAGCAAGGTAATAAGGCTATAGCAAAGATGTCAAGAAATTGAAACAGAAATTATTATCGGGAAGACAGGTTCAGTGTATGGAAAAGCGAGAACATCCTTCGGTGAAACTAAAAGCAAGAATGGTAACATTAAGAATGCAAGAGGAATTCCACTGTTAAGCTCAGAAGTGAGAGCAGATAGGTGGGAAGAGTACATTAAAGGCATCTATGAGGGAGAGGGATTCTCTGTTGACGTGATAGAAGAAACTGAAGTCGTTATGGATGAGACAGGGTACCCAGTATTAATTAAAAATTTAAAAGAGCACTGGAAGACATTAAGTTAAACAAGGCACAAGAAATAGATAACATTCGATTGGAATTTCTGAAATCAATGGGGGATGTGGCAACCAAAGGAGGCTATTGAAGTTGGTTTGTAGAATCTGTGAGACCGGGGATATTCCACAGAGAGACAGCAACGACAGTTAAGTGCGAAAACTATCGCACACTCAGCTTAACACTTCATTCATCGAAGCTGCTGGCAGGAATAATAAGAAGAAAATTGAGGATCTGTTAGGCAACGTTCAGTTTGGCTTTAGGAAACGCGTAAGAGTGATAATTCTGACGTTGTGCTTGATAGTGGAAGCAAGACTAAAGGAACATCAAGACACCGTCATAGGATACGTCGACCTAGAAAAAGCGTTTGACAATGTGCAACGACGCAACTTGTTCGACAATCTGAGAAAAACAGGAGTAAGCTATCTACATCTACATAAATACGTCGCAAGCTACCGTACGGCGCGTGGTGGAGGGTACCCTGTGCCACTACTAGTCATTTCCTTTCGTGTTCCGCTCGCAAATACAGCGAGAGTAAAACGACTGTCTCCGTATGAGCCCTAATTTTCCGTATCTTATTCTCGTGGTCCTTACGTGAAATATACACTACTGCCCATTAAAATTGCTACACCAAGATGAAATGCAGATGATAAACGGGCATTGATTGGACAAACATATTATACTAGAACTGACATGTGACTTCATTTTCACGCAATTTGGCTGCATAGATCCTTATAGATCGGTATCCAGAACAACCACTTCTGGCCGTAATAACGGCCTTGATGCGCCTGGGCATTGAGTCAAATAAAATTTGGGTGCATGGATCCTTAGAAATCGGTACCCGGAACAACCACCTCTGGCCGTAATAACGGCCTTGATGCGCCTGGGCATTGAGTCAAACAGAGTTTGGATGGCGTATGTAGGTACAGCTGCCCATGCAGCTTCAAACGACACCACAGTTCATCAAGAGTAGTGACTGGCTTATTGTGAGGAGCGAGTTGCTCGGCCACCATTGACCACATGTTTTCAATTCGTGAGAGATCTGGAGAATGTGCTGGCCAGGGCAGCAGTCGAACATTTTCTGTATCCAGAAAGGCCTGTACAGGACCTGCATTGTCCTGCTGAAATGTAGGGTTTCGCAGGGATCGAATGAAGGGTCGTAACACATCTCAAATGTAACGTCCACTGTCAAAGTGTCGTCAATGCGAACTAGAGGTCACCGAGACGTGAACCAATGGCACCCCATACCATCACGCCGGGTGATACGCCGGTATGGCGATGGCGAATACGCACTTCCAATGTGCGTTCGCCGCGATGTCGCCAAACACGGATGCGACCATCATGATGCTGTAAACAGAACCCGAATTCATCCGAAAAAAATATTTTGCCATTCGTGCACCCAGGTTCGTCGTTGAGTACACCATCGTAGGCGCTCCTGTCTGTGATGCAGCGTCAAGGGTAACCACAGCCATGGTCTCCGGGCTGATAGTCCACGCTGCTGCAAACGTCGTCGAACTGTCGTGCAGAAGGTTGTTGTCTTGCAAACGTCCCCATCTGTTGACTCAGGGATCGAGACCTGGCTGCACGATCCATTACAGCTATGCGGATAAGATGCCTGTCATCTCGACTGCTAGTGATACGAGGCCGTTGGGATCCAGCACGGCGTTCCGTATTACCCTCTTGAACCCACCGATTCCATATTCTGCTAACAGTCATTGGATCTCGACCAACGCGAGCAGCAGTGTCGCGGTACGATAAACCGCAATCGCCATAGGCTACAATCCTGCCTTTATCAGAGTCGGAAACGTGATGGTACGCATTTCTCCTCCTTACACGAGGGATCACAACAACGTTTCACCAGGTAAAGCCGGTCAACTGCTGTTTGTGTATGAGAAATCTGTTGGAAACTTTCCTCATGTCAGCACTTTGTCCCGGCCGTAGGTGGCCGAGCGGTTCTAGGCGATTTAGTATGGAACCGCGCGATCGCTAAGGTCGCAGGTTCGTATCCTGTCTCGGGCATGGATGTGTGTGATGTCCTTAGGTTAGTTAGGTTTAAGTAGTTCTAGGGGACTGATGACCGCAGCAGTTAAGTCCCATAGTGCTCGTCTCGCCGCGTCAGCCGTGCTGTGCGGACGTGTGCTGAGTTTCGTGCGCCGCGGTCTGCTGTGCTTCGGCGTGGTAAGTCGCAGTGCTTCTTGCATCGTTGCAGAACTTCTACGCATATTGAAATTTGAAATATGAATCCGTGATGGCCCACTTGAACAGACAAGATACTTTGAAATTCTCGTTTGATCGTAATTACGCCCGACCTAAACTACACGAAATCGAAGATTGGTTGGAATACGAAGTGAAAGTTGATTCAGAGGATGTCATTGGAATGCATCTTTCGATAGTGAGCAGCATTGTATTTGTGAAATTGAGGAATGCTAACTTATGTGACAAAATAGTTGAGTCTTGCGGAGGAATTATGAAATTTAAACATTGTGATGGAAACGTAGGCGAAGTCACCGTAACGCATGCAGGGTTTGGAATACGAACTATCAGGATATTCGAACTACCATTCGAAGTACCGGCGGAACAAATAAACGCAGTGATAGCGCCGTACGGTAAAGTTCTCAGCAATGTTGCCGAACGGTGGTCCAACGCGCGCAAATTCCAAGTTCTCAACGGAGTGAGGCAATTAAAGGTCGATTTGCACAAACATGTACCGTCATACATCAGCGTCTGTGGATACCGAGGTATCGTCATATACGACGGCCAGCCGAGGACGTGCGCGGCGTGCAACTCTCCCGGCCACGTCCGCGCGGAGTGTTTACAGCGGCGAGTGGCGCAGCTGCCGGCTGGCGAGGCGCCGCGACCGCCGGCTATGACTGCGCTGCCGGCGACTTACGCTACGGCAGCCCGCGGCCAAGTCCTGACCCCAAGCCCTGATGCGAACACGGAGAACCATCCAACCCGAGAAGAAGCCCAGATTGCCACCACTGACACGACAGAAGCTAGACCACCCGAACCTAAGGAAATCGTGACAGCTGTAACGGTTTCAACACAACAGACACCGAAAGATATTGGGAGCCACAGCAAATTACCCGATTCCTCCGCTGTTGAGAATGACATGCAAGAACCATCCCGGAATGAGCAACCTCATAGTGAACCGATTTCTCTATTGACCCCATCATCCACCAAGAGCACGGTCGACAATTTAGCTCGAAACACCACCCGCTTAGAAGATTTGAAGAATGCTGAGGAAGACAACATCAGACAGCAGCCGGTGAAACCTAAACGGCAAACACGAAAACAGAGCCCTGAAGAGATCCAAGAACTGGAGAAAAAACTCTCCCGTACCAAAAAAATTCTTAAAACAGATCGAAGCGGAAAGCAAGGCGTGGTAGACATCGGAAAACCAGACATCCCCAACCCGAATGAGGACGTACAGATGAACCTCGCCCCTCCAATTGAAGAACCAATGGACACTGTTGACCGCTGCGGAACTGATACGGGGACAGCATGGTCTGACGACACTGAATGCGCTTAGTTGGACTAGCGAATGACGCAGGCGTATAAAATCGCCACTCTCAATGTAAACCGAATAGTTTCGGACGTAAAGTTACAATCTGTGAAGGACTACTTATATGCCGCCGACATTGACATAGCGATGTTACAAGAGGTAGTTACGACCAAAATAGCGGATGTGTATGGATATGAGGCGATCTTAAACATAGGCAATGAATGTGGAACAGGAATACTGTTCAAACACGGCATACCATGTACAGCAAAAGCATTACTTGAATCTGGACGAGGCATAACTGCACAAATATATGATCTGCTTCTTGTTAATATATATGCTCCCTCTGGATCCAGCGGAAAACGAGCAAGGGGCAACCTGTTCCGGGACGAAATTGTCCCATTAATAACGGATCCTCGACTGCACATAATTTTGGGTGGAGATTTTAACTGCGTATTGCGTCCAGAAGATCAAATCCCGAACTTCAACTTTTGTGAGGAGCTGTTGCTGTTAATTAACGGGCTAGATATGATAGATGCTTGGTGCCACCTTCGCCCGCACACCCGAGGATACACGTACGTATCCAGTACTTCGGCAAGCAGACTAGACAGGCTGTATGTAACGAAAGGTTTTATCCATAATATAACTGACTGTGAAGTTTGGCCTCTTAACTTCTCGGATCACTGCGCATTTCATATAACCGCGAAGCATACTAAACAAAAAACATTCCTGGGAAGGGGCGTATGGCAGCTAAACGTGTCACTTTTGGAGGACGCAGTACTGAAACAGGAGGTTCATGCTACATGGCAGCGTTGTCTTCGGATGCAATCCAGATATCCAACACGCATCATGTGGTGGCTACAGTCTGCGAAACCGCAGATAAAAAAATGCATCGCACGATATGGTCGCATGAAAGCGTACTGGCGAAAACGCACCTTGGAGTATCACTTTCTTTGCCTCCGCGAACTATATGATGACCCCATGGGATTAGTAGCAAACAGCTCTAGAATAAAACGCACTAAAGCAAGAATAACGGCGTTGGTACGACAATCACTAGAGGGGAAAAAAGTTCGATCGCGTCCTCCGATTGAACTGACGCAGGAGAATACGTCCGTATATCACGTGATACGGGAAGCCAAGAGAGGTAAACAAAAGTTAATCCACACTCTCAGTGATGAACAGGGGAACGAATACGATCAACAGGTCACAGTAAAAAACTACGTGGTGCAACATTATACAGATTTTTACTCCGCATCGGCGACTGACGCGACGGCAAGTGAGCCGCTTTTATCCAACATTCAATCCACGGTCCATCCAACTGACAACGCCGACCTTGTAGCCCACATAACTGAGGAAGAAGTATGTGCCATAATCAAAGACTCGCCTACAAAGAAATCTGCTGGTTTAGATGGCCTACCCATAGAATTTTATGCTTGTTTTTGGCACATCATAGGACCGGAATTCACCAAAATATGCAATGAATTATTGGGAGACGTGCAGATGCCATCTCAGTTTACCGAAGGAATGATTGTACTGATCCCCAAAAAACCACGTAGCGCTACGCTGAAGGATTTTCGACCACTAACACTCCTCAATTCCGACTATAAAATCTTCACCCGACTCATAAACTGTAGACTGAAGATGGTACTGCCGAAAGTACTTGGCCCCTATCAAATGAGTGCTGTCCCAGGGAGATCAATGTCGAATGCATTATGTGAATATAGAGACATAATATATTTGTCGTGGCTATGCAAATGCAATGTTGGTCTCATGTTTTTAGACTTCGATAAGGCTTTTGACCGCATCAACCACCACTTTCTACTAACTGTAATGCAACGGATGGGATTCAGTGCTCATTTTATTCAGATCATACGCAAATGTATAGTCGGCACTTCCTCTCGAATCAAAATTAACGGTCAGCTAAGTTCACCAGTCCCGATCAAGCAATCAGTGAGACAAGGATGCCCCCTTTCTATGGCACTATACGCAATCGCCGTAGAACCGTTACTGTTAAACCTGCATCACAGGTTACAAAGTCTACAGGTGTTGGGTACAAAAACCGTGTGTCACGCTTATGCTGATGACGTCAGTGTAGTAGTTAACACGCACTCAGAAATGGAAGTCGTTCAACAAATAATCCACGCTTACGCCACTTCTTCCGGAGCCAAACTCAATGAACAAAAATCTAAAATTTTACCTGTCGGACCCCATACGGAGACCATTCAAAGGACATGGCTACAAAGAACAGAGAAGACGAACCACTTAGGTATGATTCTAATGGCCAACCCCAGAGAGATGACAGTAGCCAACTGGGACCATAAACTACATATATTCAGGGCTACTCTCCGTGAACACAAAACTAGAACGCTCAATCGGATACAGAGAGCTCTATTGATTAACAGCTATGCGCTAAGCAAAATATACCACATCGCAGCAGTGTTACCAGTACCCAAGGATACAGCGCAAAAGCTTTTAGCTGCAGCGTATTGGTTCATATGGAGCGGAAACATCTTTAAAGTCGCCATGCCAACCATAGTGTTAACCCGCGCCGCTGGTGGGTTGGGCGTCAAAGACATCAAGAACCAATGCACTGCCCTATATATGGACCGAATCCGCAAAATACTGCAGTCACCCCATCCGACAATTACGAAAACTTTATTCAACAGGTTAGCCCCAACGAGCAAAAAGGCCCCAGTCGATGTTGGTCGCATCAGCGCTCAACTCGATCACGTCCGGACTTATTACCTGGAAATGAGCTATATTCCAGATACTTCACAGCTGCTTAACACCAGAAGGACCTATTACCACCTCACGAGACACCATAGGCAAAACCCAATTGAAGCGAAATATCCAGCGGTCAACTGGAGTAACGTCTGGAAAAACATTAACAATCCCATCCTCCACTCCAAAGTAGTGTCCACGTGGTATGACATTGTGAACGAGAAGGTCCCCACAGGTGAAAAGTTGCACAATATCAAAATGAAGCAGAGTCCGTACTGCGGTCATTGCCATACTGTAGATACCTTGGCACACATTCTCATCTGCCGCGACCAATACTACATATGGAACTGGACTAGAAAAAAACTCGCAATAATTACTAGAACCACAGACTCTGCTATAACACTTAAAGATGTACTTCAACCAGACTGGCATTTCTTTCCTGCAACAAAGCACAATAGCTATGCTTGGATTATCGGCCAGTTTGCATATTTTGCAGTTACGAATACACATGCGAGTATAGACGAGTATATACAGTATATAATGGAAGAACACTACAACCTTAAAACGAGTCGGAAATACAAAGCTTTGTTTCAAAATTTCTTACTTCACACTTTGCCATAATGAAGCGGTAAATTTTATTTTATTTTATTTTATTTTTGGTTGGTGCACAACACTACAGCGAGTCGATACTAATTGTGCTTCATTATAATTAAGTTGGCATTTATTTATTTACTTATTTTTATAGTACAGCAAGTGAAAGTGCCTCAGGAAAACTAATTTTGCCAGAAGCCGTAACATAAAACAAATCAGAAGTGCTTGATTGATTTCGTGTTCTTCTGTTTCACGGGTATTGGACAGATTGTCACGGCAAGAAGAATTATTCAGTTCCTTTATATATTTAAAAAAAAAAATAATGAAAAAAATAAATAAAAAAGTAGGTTAAGTTAGGGTGAAAGTGGCGGTGGCAACAGATTTTTTTTTTTTTTTTTTAGGTTAGATAGGATTTTGGGGGTGATATGGATGATAGGGGCCAACGCCTGAAGTGGAAGAGGTCCAGGAAAAAAAAAGAACTAAAAAAAGAAAAAAAAAGAACAAAAAAAAGGGGGGGTAGCGTCTTTAAAAAACAAAACAAAAAAAGAGAGATGGATAGAGCGTAAAAAAAAAAATAGTGCTCAGAGCCATTTGAGCCAGCACTTTGTACGTGTCGCCACCGGCGCCAACCTTGTGTGAATGCTCCGAAAAGCTAATCATTTGCATATCACAGCATCTTCTTCCTGTCTGTTAAATTTCGCGTCTGTAGCACGTCATCTTCGTGGTGTATGTTGGTGGCAGTATAAACGTTCTGTGATCAGCTTGAAACGCCGGTTCTCTAAATTTTTTCAGTACTGTTCCTCGAAAAGAAAGAGGGTCCCATTTGAGTTCCGCAAATATCTCCGTAATACTTGCATGCTGTTCGAATCTACCATAACAAGTCTAGCAGCCCGCCTGTGAATTTGCTTCGATGTCTTCCACTAATAGTGGTATTCAAATTTCAGTGTCACTGCTCTCATCGTTTGCCTTGGATTGCTCAGCTGTTTTTAATGTCTTGTAATAAGCATTATGTACTTCTGTGCAGATCCTAGACCCTCAAGCAGTACTCAAAAATAGGTCGCATTGGTATCCTATACGGGTTGTATCACACTTCTCTAAAATTCTTCAAAGTCGACCATTCGCTTTCCCTACCACAATCGTTGCATGTTCGTTCCATTTCATATCGCTTCGCAAATTTATGTCCAGTTATTCAAACGAAGGCGAGTATTATACATACTGCACACTAGAAACGAGAGGGACCAAATGGCTGGAAGACCAGGAGCGAAGTGCTCGGATTAAAATGGCTATAAGACTGGAATGCAGTATTTTGCCCCTACTGTCCAACCTATACATGGAAGAAGCAATGACGGAAATAAAGGAAAGGTTCAAGAATGGGATTAAAATTCACTGTGAAAAGTTATCGGTGGTAAGATTCGCTGATGACATTGTTATCTTCAGTTAAGTTGAAGAAGAATTACAAGGTCAGTTGAATGGAGTGAACAGTGTAATGAGTGCAGAATATGGACTGAGAGTAAACCCGAAAAAGTCAAAGGTATTGAAATATAGCAGAGATGAGAATAGCGAGAAACTTGATATCAAAATCGGTGATCACGAAGTAGACAAAGTTAAGAAGTTCTGCTACCTTGGAAACAAAACAACGCTTGAAGTAAGGAGGACATATATAGCTGAATAGAACAACCAAGCATTTCTAGCGATGTTTACTGGTATCAGGCATAGGCCTAATTATGAGAAAGAAATTTCTATTAATGTACGTTTGGGCCACAGCTTTGTATGGCAGTGAAGCATGACTGTGGGAAAACCGGATCGGAAGAGAATCGAGTCATTAGAGATGTGGTGATGCAGTCGAATGCCGAAAATTACTTGGTCTGATAAGGTTCTGCAGAAACGGTGAAGAAAGGAGCATCTGGAAAACACTGACAAGAAGAAGGAACAGGATGACAGGACATTTCTTGCTACATTAGGGAATAACCTCCATGGTACTAATGGGAGCTGTAGTCTAAAAATTGTAGACAGAGATTACAATCCATCCAACAAGTAACTGAGAACGCAGGATGCCGTTACTGGCCGATGTTGGCAGGACTGTGTGAACCTCCGCCGAACACAACATCGAGAAGCAAGCGGACGTGAGGGCCAAGAAATCGTCACAGGGGCACTCAAAGCTCCAGATTCACTATCATCATCGATCCGGCGTGCAACTGGTGCCCGTTCCATTGACAACCATTGACCCTTGTACACCAAGAAGCCCGTTTGTAGCTGTGTCGGGCACATTCGGCCTGGAATCTCGCTGACGAGTAGAATTGTCTTCAGCGATGAGTGCCGCTTCGAACTGAGCCCCGGTGACGTGTCTGGACATGCTATACGGCCTGACAGCCAGGAATCATGCGTGGTCAGGGGTGTCATTTCATTTCGTAGCAGAACCGCTTTTGGCTGTGAACCGCGACACCCTTACAGCACAGTGGTACGTCGCCCCGTTTTGTTGCCCTTCATGACGGGCAGTCCTGGGCTTGCATTTCAGAAAGATAATGCCTGTCCGCACACGGCGAGGTTGTCTACTGCTTATCTTCATGCTTGCCAAACCCTCCCTAGGCCAGAAAGGTCTTCGGATGTCTCCGCTGCGGAGAAAGTTTGGAATATTATGGGCAGAGGCCTCGAATCAGCTCGGTATTCTGACGATCCAACGCGCCAGTTGGACAGAGTTTGGCACATTATCCCTCAGGAGGACATTCAACAACTCTGTCAATGCAAGCCGAATAATTACTTGCATGAGGGCCAGAACTGGGGCAAAGAGTTATCGACTTTCTCAGTTTGTGAAGCTCTTCCTTTTGAATAAATCATTCAGTTTTTCTAAAACTGTAATCAGTTTTTTGTCTGTGCATGTACATCACATCTACCGATTTCCATCCCATTCCGATAATTCTTTCGTTGTGCGTCTTTTTCTTGTATTCGACTGTACTCAAAGAAATATTCTTGTTAATCCTGGAAGCCAACTGCAACTGGTACCGTGTGATCGTTTTAACCGTTTACTAGTGTAGATTCTTCCCATTGTACTCTTCATCGCCTGTGTTGTCGGTTTGTTCATTCTTCAGTCACATTCTGTGTTTAGTAAGTTTTCCGGTGCTTTCAATACGTCTTCTAAAATTTCCTAGAATCGTCTGGTCTTTTTATGTAGTGGTTTTATTCGCGAGAATTTCTTTCACTCCCTTCATTGCTAACAACAATCGTGCTATACAGCAATCCTGCCTTACACCTTTAATGACAGTAGCACCTCTTTTTCACTTTCCAATTTTATTACCCGCAGTTTTGTAAATGTTGTAGATTATTCCTTTCTCTGTACTTTATTCCACATTTAAGGACTGCCAGTGACTTATTCCATCTTATATTGCTGAATACTTTCTCTAGATTCACAAGTCTTTCCTTTTCTTCCTTCCTTTACTGAGCGCAACTTCATGAGACGATAGTAATCTTACTGCATTTAGTCTTCAGTATTTATTTCTGTTCTTTTGTCCACGACATTTACTCATCACATCCTTAGCAAAGACCACGCAAGGTGCCACAGTGTGCAGATCCATCTCATTGACTGGCTGTTCCTAAATTGAGCTCCATCCCATACCGTTTCTAACACAGCTTCAGGTCTGTTGTACAGGACGTTTGTGTTAAGTTGGGAAAATGCGCATTGTAATAAAAAATGTTGCAGATGAAACAGTATTATTTTCATGGGGGACAGTAGTCTGTGCTAAGGTGGCCACCATCCCCCCCCCCCCCATGCCGTCCCAAGGGGGGTTACCTTTTTGTTTCCAAATGGGGACCTCCCGTTGTGTTTTGCAGATTCAGATTATACACCAAAAAATTCATGGCTTTACCCGATACTTTTTTCCCATTTGTGATGGATGGCACTTTAATCTACAAAATTTAATAGCTCCGGTAATTGTTATTAAGAAAAGACTCATTTGATTCTAGATTATATTTTCGATAAAAAGGTAATCTTTTTGTTCTAAACAATTGATAATACTGTTAAATATTTAGTTTCGTAAATTCGATTGTTCTAGAAAACTTTACGTTTGGACGGTTAAAATTCTGTCAAATAAGCCACTATTAAAATAATATAGTTTTTATTTCCTTTGGGACTGAAGTCGGTTTAGTCCCTTCACCATCTGGATGCTTGATATCGGTGGGGCCCCTTGAATCTCATCGATTACAATACCATCTACCACGAAAGGAAAGAATTGTTTCAGATAAACTCCAGGTATTTTTTGGTTTAGGACCCGAATCTACAAAAAGAAAGGGGAATCTTATTTGCAAAAGAAAAGTTGTCCCCCTAAAGTAGTCTCCCTCCCCAAGCGGGTAAGGGTGTAGGGGTGACCACATTTAGCAGAGACAGATGTGCCATTTAAAAATGTTAACTTTGCACCTTGAATTGTACGATGGGTATTTTTCGAAATGGGAGGTCACCAGTAAGGTTTTCACGACCATTGACCGTCGACCTGGTGTATCAAGAAACATGATTCATCCGATTAGCAACGCATTTCCATTGAGCCACTGCCCTATTCAGATGATCCTCCATCAGAGATTAAGACTGAACTTTAAACATACCCTGTAATGCTATTAAGCCTTTTAACCAGTGACCTTCGCGGTGTACAGGTAGATTCTCATAATTTCATGTGAATTACTAAACAAATGTGGCACAACTGATAATTACGTGAGACATCTGAAGTTAAACAGGTGTGATCAGTCATATACGAAATACTGTCGCGTTAACAAGCGTTCCTGCACACGTTGCTATGTTACAGGGGAGTTTACGTCAGTCTTGTCTACTGCTGACAAGGGAACCTCCCCATCGCACCCCCCTCAGATTTAGTTATAAGTTGGCACAGTGGATGGGCCTTGAAAAACTGAACACAGATCAACCGAGAAAACAGGAAGAAGTTGTGTGGAACCATGAAAAAAAAATAAGCAAAATATACAAACTGAGTAGTCGATGCGCAAGATATGCAACATCAAGGATAATGTCAGCGCACGAGCGCCGTGGTCCGGTGGTTAGCGTGCGCAGCTGCGGAACGAGAGGTCCTTGGTTAAAGTATTCCCTCGAGTGGAAAGTTTAATTTTTTATTTTCAGTTTATGTGACAAACTCTTATGTTTTCATCACTTTTTTGGGAGTGATTACCGCATCCACATGAAAACCTAAATCGGGCAAGGTAGACGAATCTTTTTACCCATTCGCCAAGTGTACAAGTTAGGTGGGTCGACAACATATTCCTGTCATGTGACGCACATGCCGTCACCAGTGTCGTATAGAAAATATCAGACGTGCTTTCCTGTGGAGAAATCGGTTGACCTATAACGTTGCGATCAAATGTTTTCCGTTCCCATTGGAGAGGCACGTCCTTTCGTCTACTAGTCGCACGGTTTTGCGGTGCGGTCGCAAAACACAGACACTAAACTTATTACAGTGAACAGACGTCAATGAACGAACGGACAGATCATAACTTTGCGAAAATAAAGAAAGTAATTTTTTTTCTCTAGGGAAGACTTGAACCAAGAACCTCTCGTTCCGCAGCTGCTCACGCTAACCACGGGACCACAGCGCTCCTCAGCTCACGCTCTCCATGATGTTGCATACGTTACACATGGACTACTCAGTTTGTATATTTTGCTTATTTTTTTTTCATGGTTCCACACAACTTCTTCCTGTTTTCTCGATTGATCTGTGTTCAGTTTTTCAAGGCCTATCCACTGTGCCAACTTATAACTAAATCTGATGGGGATGCGATAGGGAGGTTCCCTTGTGAGTTGCTATTCGTGCGCAGCTTCTTAAAGACCTCCGACATCGAGGACCTACTAAAGCTTCAATGTTTCAAAGTTACTCGACTAGGTGAAGGAAACCAGGTTCTATTCGCAAGAACTACACGTACAAGTAAGAATCGGATGATTCCTCCGGCACTAGCTAGTCTAGCCCCATGTGACTGCCCTAGGTTCTGTCCCCGTAGCTCGCTACTGCGGCTGTGAGCTCAGCGTAACATTGACGGATGAGGCCTAGTGCTATGGAATCCAGCGGGTAGGTGCCGGCTGGCGCTTCTTCAGAGAACGCGGCGACGCTGCTGGTGACAGAGTAACTGGGTACTCACTGAGGGAGAGTGCTTTTGCGCCCTCCTACTTATATGACGCTTCCCCTGGCCTGCTGCTCCGCGACCTTCCTCGTGCTTGTTACTCGGCACCGAGGAGTCAGCCCAAGGTTTCTCTCATTTACAAAATGTGACTGAGTATCCAGGCTGGCCGCCGGTGCTCAATCGAGACTTCAGAATGCTTGCAATTCGAGTGTTAGTTAAAATATCAGGTAATCATATTGAGGTTTACGACACCTCCCCTCTGTCCTCAGAGATTATGAAATGTCTGACTTTCTTTTTGTGCCTCCATAAGTTCTTGTTTACTTTGATTAGTCACATAATACATAGGTTACATTTTACGGTTTTACATGGTACTTTTACACAAATCTTCAGTCCTTGGTATATATACCTTGACATTTTTACATAAATTTTTCTTTCTAGTACCTTATTACGTAATATACATCGTTCAAAGTTCTGTACACACTTCATAGCATCTAATACGTTACATCTTCATGTACACCTTCTTTTGTCTTTTTGTTTCACGCATCCTTTCCACTACATTAAGTCTCAGGTTTTTTAGTCTTTCTATAATCTTTTTAACTTGTAATCCAGTGAGAGCCTTACATCTGTGTTTACACATACACTTTTTGTGCCTCATTCATTTAATATATACACATTCTACTGTAGTCAAGTTATTTGCTATTTGTTTCACTACCAATCGCTTGTCGGTGCGGAGTATCGGAGACTGCATTACTGGCGTGTCTCTACCTGTCACTTTGGCTGGATGCGGAGTTTGACTCCGTTCTCTCCACCCCACTGTGTCTGGGTGCGGTGTGAGACTCACCGTCCTCTCCTCTTCCTCCTCACTACCGGGCTCGGTGAGAGGGCTGGGAGTGTACCTAACTACTTGTCTTTTGGGACTTCCAGTTACCGTGTTATTGGTTACACATATTCTAGCACAGCACCTGTTGCTCAATCCACATAGCTGTTTTCCACACCATCTACAACCCTTGCACTATATGCAACAACAACAACATAATATTATCAATAAAGCAAGTGATCCCGAATATCCCCACTTGGAATACTAGCTCACTGACCATCCCTTACATGTAGTCAGTTGCTGGTATTCTATTTCGTCTTGCAGGTCTTCAATTTTTCTGTCTGCTGCTTTTAATGTCTTACAACGCGTTCTAGGGCTAGAAGTACCGGGATGTCTGACACTTCTTGTTTCTCATTTTCTACAATACAGCAATCTAAATCTATGTTTAGTGTAGGAACTACAAAGTGCTTACTGCTATTGTGACTGGAGCATAGTTTGTGCTCCATACCCCTTACACTTATTCCTAAAGCTTAATTTGCCCGTTCCTCATATAATGAGATCCGCCAGTGGCGAGTCATTACAGAGCACTGTTAACCCTGCGTCCTTTGGGACGAAGAACAATACGTTGTTCCGTATCTGCGTCTAGATACTTTCGTTTAGTGCTATATATTTTAAATTACAATCAGGGGGTATTGCTCTTACTGGTTGAAGTATCCTGGCTTCGCACCTTTCATGGTCGTTGGATGACATTAGTACAAATGTTTGCCTGCATATTTGATGTTTTTCATTTACGCTTTTACAGGCCAACTGGTCTCTGGACAGTTGCGCATACTGCCGTTTGGCGTCATCCATCAGCAAAAACTCTTTCTCAGGTATACATAAACAGCCTCTTTGTACTATCGGCCATATCTTATAAAGTTTATATTCCTTACTATCCACTAGTGGTACATTTAAAATATAACTTAGCGTATTGCCGACACTAAAAATACACTACCGACAATAAAAATACACTACCGGCCATTAAAATTTCTACACCACGACGTGCTACAAACACGAAATTTAACCGACAGGAAGAAGATGCTGTGATATGCAAATGATTAGCTTTTCAGAGCATTCACACAAGGTTGGCGCCGGTGGCGACACCTACAACTTGCTGATATGAGGAAAGTTTCCAACCGATTTCTCAATGACTGTTAGCAGAATATGGAATCTGTGGGTTCAGGAGGGTAATATGGAACGCCGTGCTGGATCCCAACGGCCTCGTATCACTAGCAGTCGAGATGAAAAGCATCTTATCCGCATGGCTGTAATGGATCGTGCAGCCAGGTCTCGATCCCTGAGTCAACAGATGGGGACGTTTGCAAGACAACAACCATCTGTACGACAGTTCGACGACGTTTGCAGCAGCATGGACTATCAGCTCGGAGACCATGGCTGCGGTTACCCTTGACGCTGCATCACAGACAGCAGCGCCTGTGATGGTGTACTCAACGACAAGCCTGGGTGCACGAATGGATAAGTGTCATTTTTTCGGATGAATCCAGGTTCTGTTTACAGCATCAAATTTGTCTCACCAATGTTTGGCGACATCGCGGCGAACGCACATTGGAAGCGTGTATTCGTCATTGCCATATTGGCGTATCACCCGGCGTGATGGTATGGGGTGCCATTGGTTACACGGCTCGGTCACCTCTTGTTCGCATTGACGGCACTTTGAACAGTGGACGTTACATTTCAGATGTGTTGCGACCCGTGGCTGTACCCTTCATTCGATGCCTGCGAAACCCTACTATTCAGCAGGATAATGCACGACCGCATGTTGCAGGTCCTGTACAGGCCTTTCTGGATACACGAAATGTTCGACTGCTGCCCTGGCCAGCACATTCTCCAGATCTCTCACCAATTGAAAACGTCTGGTCAACGGTGGCCGAGCAACTGACTCGTCACAATACGTCAGTCACTACTCTTGATGAACTGTGGTATCGTGTTGAAGCTCCATTGGCAGCTGTACACCATCCAAGCTCTGATTGACTCAATGCCCTGGCGTAGCAAGGCCGTTATTCCGGCCAGAGGTGGTTATTCTGGGTACTGATTTCTCAGGATCTATGCACCCAAATTGCGTGAAAATGTAATCTCATGTCAGTTCTAGTATAATACATTTGTCCAATGAATGTCTGTTTATCATCAGCATTTCTTCGTGGTGTAGCAATTTTAATGGCCAGTAGTGTATCTATGACTATTATTCTTAACAACTGTTACCCTTGGTCTTCGGTTGGTTCAATAGGAAGCTTTTTGTCCTTCATTTATAATCAATTCTAAACACGTAACAATTTGCACCGGATTCACGAAATTGTGGTTTCAACAGCACTTTTTGTGTATTCACTATTGCATTAATCAGCAAATCATATTCTTGTTCTAGCTTATTGAATATCGCCGTTATCTTACAAATTGCTCGGTTATTGTTAACAAAATCATCGCTTGCTATACCTTATTATTGGTACTGTTTTCGAATTCCTCTACATTATCACTTACCTTCCGGATCCCATAAGCTATTATTTTCTCGTTCTTTACTACTGCGTTTATCGACTGAATAAAAGACAGCGGTTACCTGCTCCTTTGACAACCGAAGTAGTTCTCTCTGCTGCTCTTCTAATGTATCAGTTTTAGCCTTAAAGAAGGAGGCATCATCCTCGTCTAGCGTTCCAAATAATACTTTACTAGCTTCACCAATAAAGCTTAAAATTCCCCGTTTCTAACGACTCTGTTCGTGTCTGGCTACTTGTCCTACCAACTCTTGAGCTTCTACTATTGAGCGTGTCAACCGACTGCTTGCTGCGTGTGTTCACACTCTGTCGTACATAGCTTAACCGCTGGCAGTCTTGCCTTCCAAATTCCTACTGCCCTTGCTGCTGCCTGCTACGTGCTCTCGAATTTGTCGTGCAATTCCTTTAAATTAAAATAACTCACGATCCTCCACGTGGTGCTGTATTAACTTGCAGTTCCCTTATTATCATAATAAACTCCTGCAGCCGACTGGAATCGTTGCACTTGCACATCTAGCTGCGTCCTCAGGGTCTCGTTCCCCGCTGTACTGCTCAGCACTATGCCTATCAGCATGATTAAGTCCATCATTCTCAATCCTTGTCCTCCTGTCATCGCTAAATCAAAAGCTCTTTCAGTCTCTCCAATTCAGTAAAACTTCCGCAGTCTTTTTACGTTAACTCAACAAACTTTAACAACCATTTTACTTCAATTTAAAATAACTCTCACAGCCCGTTTGCATTACTTCCTCAACTCTTTTTGTCACTTTACATTACATCAAAGCTCTACTTCGCTCAAAACTCCTTTCACCTAGCTACTTCATATCAAGAAACCTCTTTTAATCTGTTGGCATGCACCTTTACACATTTTTGACCTTTTATCCTAATCGCTACATTTGGTTCTTTTACGTCTACTACTGCGTATGGTAGTCTCCACTGACCAACTTTTTGGACCTTCCCCTCTGTACAATCTCATCAAATGATGATACACGATCGTTTTTGCTAAACTGCATAGGATTTTGTGTTTTGTCGTACTGCACTTTATTACGTTCCTTCTATTCTTCAGTTGCTGCCGTTGCCTCCTGATGCAGTATCTGCATCCTCTGACCAACCTCCGTAGCCTAATCATCATAATTATTTAGTACGTTAGCTGGATTCTTCTGCAACAATCCCGGTAGATTTCGTCCCGAAAAATAGTTTGAATGACGTGTTTCCTGTCGTACTGTGTGTTGTGCTAAATACAAAAGTTGCAAATGGCAACCAATCATCGCAGTTGGTTTGTTCGGCATTAATATAGTGACGTAGCATCTCTGTGATCGTTCTATGCGTTCGCTCTAGTGCACCATTCATCTGTGGGTGATGCTGATTGTCTGTATCTTCTCTATTTTTAATAACTTGCAGACTCGCTTTAGTGTTTAGCTCAAAATATTACTACCCATGTCACTTAATATGGCAGTCAGTGTACCGAACTTCAGATGATCTGCTCCACTAGTTTCCGGGCTACCGTATTGGTATGTTGTCGCTCTGTTGCCTCCGCTATGACAAACTTTGTCAATGAATGAAACTTCCTGGCAGATTAAAACGGTGTGCCGGACCGAGACTCGAACTCGGGACCTTTGCCTTTCGCGGGCAAGTGCTCTACCAACTGAGCTACCCAAGCACGACTCACGCCCCGTCCTCACAGCTTTACTTCTGCCAGTACCTCGTCTCCTACCTTTCAAACTTCACAGAAGCTCTCCTGCGAACCTTGCAGAACTAGCACTCCTGGAAGAAAGGATATTGCGGAGACATGGCTTAGCCACAGCCTGGGGTATGTTTCTAGAATGAAATGTCAGGATGTACCTATTCCTTGTTCTTGATATGGGTAATGGGCCTACTTTATCAATATCACACCTCTTAAAAATGAACTCTGGGGTAGGCGTTATCTCTGGAGGTTGCTACATTTTTGCCAGGGTGATCTTATTCCTTTGGCAGCATTCACATGTTTTTATAAACATTTCTATCTAGGACTTCATTGCGACGCAGGTACAGTACTCTTTTAATCTATCGTACGTTCGTCCCATCCCCTGGCGTCCTCCTGTCGGGGAGACATGCATCTGCTTTATTATGACTAGTTTTTCTTCTTCACTCAGTTCTGGGCCTGCATCGTCCGTTGCTATCGATCCCTCCCTCTGTCTCGGGCGCCGTCACGTCGTCCCGTACCGTTGATGCTGCTGCCTCTACGTCGCTAGCCACACCTGTGCGACGCTTCGTATATATTGCGTATATTTCAAAGTCGTGATAATGCATCGGCTACTTGATTATGTTTCCCTTCCTTATACAGGATTTTATAACCGTATTCTTCTAGCTTCAATCTAAACTTCATCACTCTCGATAATGGGTCTGATATGCTTTCTATCCACACCAGCGGTTTACGATCTGTCATTATCTTAAAGCTTCTCCCAAATAGATATGGCCTAAAATACTTCACTGCCCATACTATGGCAAGTAATTCTCTTTCAACAGTGCTATAGTTCTGCTCTGTTTTGTTTAATGTTCATGATATAAATGCTACTGTCAGATCATTTCTAACTTTGCCTTGACTGAGATACGCTCCAATTGCAAACTTGCTAGCATCTGTAGTCACTATAAATTGCTTTTCAGAGTCCCGGGATTGCAATATGGGTGGCGATATTGATTTTTCTTTTGATTGCTGGAATTCTTCTTCTTGAAGCGCTTCCCATGCATACAGCATTTGTTTCTTCAGTAACTCATGAAGAGGCTTTGTAATTCAACTGAAATTCTTTATGAAACGCCTATAATACCCTAACAGACCTAAATAGGCTTTCAGTTCAGTAGTGGTCTTTGGCTGCGGGTAGTTCTTTATCACTGTTACCTTTGAAGGATCTGCTTGCAGCCCTGTTGCCGTTAATATGTTTCCCAAGAAAGCGACTTCTTTCCTCAGGAACTCACACTTATATACTTGTAACTGTAGGTTAGCTTGCCTCAATCTATCTAGCACTTCCTCTAGCCTCGCACTGTGCTCTTCCAAGGTAGCACCCACTACGTCGTCCAGGTATATAAACACCCTGTGTCCCTTAACTCCAGTTACTGTCGTATTCATTAACTTTTGAAATGTTGATGGTGCGGCCTTCAGTCCATTGCCATTTTGTAGTACTCATAATGGCCTGTGGCGTGCTGAATGCTGTCTTTTCGCAATCTTCCTCATCTATCTGCACTTGATAGTCAAAAGCCGAGAAGTACTTCGCTTTTTCTAAGCTATCTAGAATTTTGTCAATTCCTAGAAGTGGATACACCACATTAACGGATATGCCATTCAGCTTACTATAGTCCGCCACCAATCGCCACTTCCTTTTACCACTGGGATCTACCGTTTACAGCAATAGCAGCAATGGGCTGTTTCAGGGACTAGTATTGGGGAATTTATCCCATCTGCCAGTATTGCAGTCACTTCGCTTTGTAGCGCCTCTTGCTGTGCTTGCAAAATTCCATAGGGCCTTTCATTGATTATCGTTCCCTCTGCCTCCCGTAGGAGAGGTATGCTACGTTTCACTTAGTCTGTATGTGTCAGTGTGCCTCCTGGCAAGTGGAAAACGTCACTATAGGCAGCACATAGTTTTTCTAACTGTTCCTTCTTTTCGCGGTTTAAATGTCCTAATCTCATATTTTCCTTCAGAATACTAACTCTTGATCTTGTTATGACCCGAGACTTTGCTGCCAAGTTTCGAAACCTTATATTCGCTTTGCGCGGGCAAACGACAGCAACGTGCGAACAGTCCACTAGCTTAGCCTTTTCCGAAACCTTCTTTCCCAGTTGCCGGGTCATAACGATCTGCTCTCTGTCAGAGTCACTTACGTCAGTGCATTTCCCTGCTTCTATCCCGTATCGTCGCTACAGTGATTCCTCGTTCGTCTCTGCTCCACTTATACAGGGTGGTCAGAAACAGCCTGAAGAGCTTATAAGGGCGTTGCGGGTAACGTTGTGCTGAAAAATAATTACGGTTACTACAAAAATTCGCTATGTTGGGCAGTTTCAGACTTATTTAACACTGAAGTTCGCCAACCAGGACGTTGCGTACGCAAATTCATACAGCTTACCAGAGAAACATTTCCTCAGACCGACTAAAAGTAGCTTTTCGTCACCTAGCACTTCCGAAAACTGCACGTTTTAATTGGTAATGAGCATTTGAACAAGTAGTAACCTACGGACCCACAGATGTCTACATTACCGCATTTTACCACGTGCAAGTTCTTGAATTTGAACGCATAACGACCTGATTGACTAATGTCAGTGCTAAATAACTCAGAAACGACGCAATATATCGAATTTTTTTCGTAACACTTATTACTCAGCACAACCTCCCCTGATATACAGGACATAAAATCCTGTCTGAGGCGTGCGATCATTTTTATGTTAATAATTGGCAACCAATGCTGTACAATCGCAATAAAGTCATGAGATGTTCCATTGACTCTTTTATTAGAATATGTTATGTGTTTCGGGATTAGACCCATCTTCAGACATCACAAACTTCAACTACTTCCTAACCAACCAAGCGTACAGTCTGCTTCAAGACTGCTTGTGTCGCAGTCATATGTTATTCGACACTTTGAGCTGTCAAGGCTGTACTCCTGGTTAGTTAGAAAGGAGTTGAAGTTTGTGATGTCTGAAGATGGATGTAATCCCGAAACGCGTAACATGTTCTAATAAAAGAGTCAATTGAACATCTCATGACTTTATTGCTATTGTACAACATTGGTTGCCAATTATTAACAACCTCCCCTGCAATATCCTTACAAGCTTTTCAGACAACTTCTGATCACCCTGTATAATATACCAGGAAGATGTAAATTAAAGTAGTATCGTAAATTTTTAGCCTATGTTACCTTTCTTGCATAGGTGGATTGAGAGTTCTTTCATGTTTCATTGCAGCTTCTGCATTTTTGGCAATGTTTCATACGTAGTCATTCACAGTATGGTATTACCACATAATTGTGAGACAAAACGCAGTGAACCCTAAAACCCGAGTAATGAAATGCGTAACTGCTACATCCATCAACGAGTATAAGGAAAACGTCGTCAAAAATACAAAACTTGCAATTAGACCCCAAAGAAAAAGCTTATGAGTCATCTAAGAAGGCTCAGAGCAGGTCCACTACAAACACAATGGTATGTTGCCACGCTGTGGGAACTTGACTTTTAACCACTCTCTTCGACATCATATGATCATCACGTCTCTCCTCCCCTACCAATCTGACATTTCAATCACAGAGGTATCGATTGAATTAATTGATGTAAGAGTTACCTATTTCTACTTTCGGGAGCTGACACTTCAAATATTTCTGTGATTAATTTTCCTGATATTAAGTTATCTGCAACCGTGTAACCCATTTCAGTATCGTTTGCCTCAATTTTTTTCACACAGGCCCATGATGAAAATCTACAGGAAGCGTCTGAGAAATATGTAATACAGCCATTGCTACAGCCTCATTAAGTTATCACAGAAACTCTTAGCACTGGCGTGTTCGTAATTGAATAATAGTGTCATCATGAGGTATCCCTTTCCACAGGTAAGGCAACGGAGATTTATCCTTAAGGCGACACAGCCACAAGATCGTCACAAACAACGTAAAAAACTGAAAGAGGGAGGCGGATGTTCCAGCTCGAATTGTGTCCCTACATCATTACTGATGGCATGCAATTTCATCACGCAATCCGCTGGTTACATCGCGGTAAAGAAATGGGACTTGAGAATACCAACAGTCTTGTTGCAGTGGTAATACCGGTTCCCTTCAGATCACCGAAGTCAAGCACTGTCAGACTCGGCTAGCACTTGGATGGATGACCGTCCGGGTCTGCCGCGTACTTTTGGCAAAGGAGGTGCACTCAGCCCATGGAATGCCAGTTGATTGAGAAGTACCAGCTCCGTCCACGAAAACAGACTACGGCTGGGAGAGCGGTGTGCTGACCACATGCTGCTCCATATTCGCATTCAGTAACGCTTGAGGATGACACGGTGGTCAGTCGGTATCATAGGGCTTTCCGAGGGCTGTTCAGAGGGAGTTCAGTCTAGTCTTTGGACTTTACTTCATCAGGTAGCTACTTCGGAGCTACGGAAGTAACATGTAGAAATAAATAATTTAATTTATCAGCAGAGATGTTCATACGGGAAAGAAAACTGAAGATTGTACCAGACTTCAAGTACCTAGGGGTCACAATAAGAGACAGCAATGGCATTATTCAGAGCCAAAATGTTCCCAATACTGACGTACGGCATAGACATTGTCGCAACACATCTTACAGTGAAAAACCTAACGACACTAGAAAGAGTGAAGGCAACCTAGATAAAGAAAGCAGTAGGAGTGTCGAAAACAACACGATCCAGACTTTTATACCTGCTGTAAAGGTAAGCCTTACTCATTCAAAGCCTACCGACAAACCTGATGTTACCCAACAGCAGCGTTTTGGACAGTCTACTTAAAACACAGAAGGAAAAAAGGGAAAACGTTACTCCAGAATTTTACAGCACAGGGGCCATTATTGACCGAACATGGACAAAGGAAAACTCAGAAATGAGACACGTGATCACTAGAATGGCAGTCCATGGTTTGCACCGTCATATTTGCACCACACGTCATATTATGAACCAACGCAATGAGTGAGTGTAAACTTTGTCATTAAATATGCAAACGATACCACACAGAATTCTGTACCAAAAGGGCACGATCAATAAGTGACTATGCAAATCACAATATGTAAAATTTCTAATTTAGTTTGCTATTATCACTGTACTTTGAATTTGTATGGTTATTTGGCTGCAGTAAACTTATTATTAATTTATTTCAGTGTTACCAGATATGGCACCTCTCAAGTTTTTAAGCAGAGCTCCACGGATATCTAAAATGATAGGTTGTCTGATTATGCGTACTCGTATTAAGTGTGCCACACGCATATAAATGGAAACAAACAACATGCTCTTTTTCGGAGCGGCAGATCAAACAGCGCACTCTCTGGAACCTCCGCTGACGTCATGTATGCGTCAGCTGCGATTATGTTTTACACATCAAGTAAGGGCTGGTATAGCGAAAGTGCGATGGGCAAAGCTGGCGGAATAACGCTGTCAGTCATCAAGCGCTACGACCGAGCAGTGTTGTGCTGCGATAAAAAAGCAAGGACAGAAACTGTCATCTGCGTGAAAGGTTTGCAGAGCGGCATCAAGATGTCAAGGTACGGAGAAATATACGTATTTCATATTTGTCTCTGTCCACGAGTTACTGTATGAGTTTGTGAGACAGGTTGAGTACACTATGTTCAAAGTAAAAATGAAATGACACCTGACCTCGTTTACAGGATTAGCCCTAAAGCACAAAACTGTGATATTTTTAGCGTAGTCGGCAATTAGCACGACTTGTCTTAAATTGTTTGCATTTTTGAATTATTCCAACTGGAAGTGACACCTGCCCGTTATACTTCACAGAAGTTGAAATATATTCAAATTCAAGAGCTTCAAATTTGTGTTAGATGTTATCTATTTAAATTACGTAACAGTACATTTTAATATCAAAGGACAATTGAGTTTTCAGAATTAAAGCACTTTCTTACAGGGAAAATGAATTATTGTAACAATTACATGTAGCTCCATGAACGTAGCATAAATGCTAAACAGTCAACTGTCATAAATGCGGTACGGTTCTTATTTACTAATGTTATAACAGCTTCAACGTTACTGTGGTTATATTTATGTCATGCATATAATGCATGGCGTTAAGATGTCATACCCTGCTACATATTGTCTGTTACGTTAGATCGTGTTTGGACTAGTCAGTAGAAAAATTTATTTTGCAACAAACTAAGAAACATACATACATCATATACGAACGACCGAAAAATGCAGTTACAGTTAATAATAAGTCCAGTCACCCGTAGCGTCGTTACTGATTGGCATCTCCGATGCGTGCTTGAAGCCAAACTTTCCGCATATTCACGTGGAAAAGACCTTCACATGCGTCCGATTTGCGTTGACAGCTGTTTCAAAGTGATCTTTTTTTCCTTGCAACTTATTTTTGGTATAATACGATACAGTAACTGCACACCTTTCTCCTCATCCCGCTCCCTGCAAAACCTGCTGCGGTGCTTCGGATCATTTTCCTCCTGCAGTACTCGCCCTTCATTTTTGCCGATGAACCTAAATTTGACAGTCGGTGTCACACAACTGTGATAAACGCGGCGCGCAAGCTGCACCCATATCTGTTCTTGTGTATCTCAGTCAAGAATTCAATGTAAACTAATGCTTTGTGGCTGCATGAAAGACAAAGTTTCCTCCTGTTGTGCTGCGAAAGAACTAAGGCGATGTCTTTTACGATTGTGTGTAATGCCAACCACGCTCTTAATTGAGAGACTTTATTTTGTAACTTTAATTTTGACAATTTATCAATCCCAGTACGTAACAGTGTTCTCGGTATAGGCCTATGCAAGATATTAAAAAGGTATTCCCTATTTTGAGAGAAGGTAGCATGAACCAAAAGAAGACAAAAAAGTCCAGTAAACATGGACTCTAAAATTCGTATCTTAAGAGCTATGAGCACTTGTTCATCTTCGAGCAGAATTTCTATTAACGTATGAACAAGAATTACTGGTATTAAACAAAAAGACCTGATGTACTACCAAGCAGGTTGACTGGTGCAATGTAAAGTCGGTTTCAAACAAACGACTTGACTGTTCTGCAACAAGAGGCACCACTGTAACAACGGCTGTAGGTGAGGTTCATGCATGATGAAGCAACAGCCCATTTTATCGAAAATTTCCGAAAACACTTCATACAGACAATTAATGGACAACGGATTGGTCTGGGAGGTCCAGTACATTGACCAGTCAGTTCCCCCGATCTTAATGCCTTGGATTTTTTGTACTGGGGGACACTTGAAATCTGTGGTGTATGCAAGCCCCATTAATGATGTACAAAAACTACGGGAATGCGTCAACATCGCCTCCCAGGGCATGTGACAAATCTGGAGTTTTAAGTGAATGCATGATTCCCTAAAATGTCGGATAGAAACAAAACTTACTATGAATGGATAGCATACTATGCTACTCCCTTAGCGACGTCTGATTAAATGCAGGTCAGATGTAATAGTAAGTAAATTAGGAACTCCGTTGTGTCACAGTAACAGACACTCAGAATATAGAATACTTTTTTAACACCTTGTATTTACGATTGATAGAAATAGCTGTACCGTTAAGTTTGTTTGTCGATGATGGTGTTGCCTACAGGTAAGTACTATCGCAGGACAACCTTCAGGAAAAGCAGAAAGACTTTGACAAAATTTTCACTCGGTTCAATGAATGGCTAATGTTTGTGTAAGATAATCGCAGTAATAAAGAGAAACAAACAGGTAATGTCCCATAACAAGTTTAGAAGTGTACACCATGAGCACATCACATCGGATAAGTATAGATGAGTAATACTAAAAACACACATGAAATGATTTAACAGAAATACAGATCTCAGTCGCAACCGGGCACTGAATTAATTTCAATGGTGATAAGTGAAAATTTGTACAGGACCAGGACTCGAATCTGGGTTTCCCACTTTTAAATCAGCGGTCATCTTAGCTGCTTCGGCTGTCCGGACACACTTCCCTCCAAACCCAAATTCTCAACTTGTTGCACCGTCCGTTAACCTCATTGCTCACCGCTTTTATCTTGTTCCCGCGAAGAATTCGGACATAATGTGCATCTGCAAATGAAATCAATATCGTCAAGGTTTATATGCGAGTGTGTGTGTGTGTGTGTGTGTGTGTGTGTGTGCGTGTGTGTGGTGTCTGTTCTGTGTGTGGGACATGTCCAACAGAACAGACACCATTTTTGATAGAGCGGCCATGTACACATCCGTGATTCAAGAGAAATAGAGATACCGGCTACTGCTGGCGACAAGTGGAAATCTGTGCCCGACCGAGACATTAACCTACATTTCCCTCTTGACACGTCGCGTCATTTCGGGAGGGCAAAGGGGCAAACCCGGGGCCGGCCATCCTTATTTACATTTTCCGTGATTTCCCTAAACTGCTTCTGGCAAATGCCGGGATTGTTCCTCCCCTAATCCCATGGGACCGATTACCTCGCTGTTTAGTCCACTCCCCCAAATTAACCAACCAACAAGCTGTCGTCTTAAGCGTTTGGCTATCTGGACACACTTCCCTTACAATGTGAAAGGAGAGGATGTATAAAAGTATCAGGGAAGCAGAGCGGCATAATTAGGTTTGTTGGAAGGATTCAGTGTAAATGTAGATCATCTGTAAACGAAACTGCATACAAGACGCTATTGGAACCGAAACTTAAGTATTAGAGTTTATAGCCCTTATAAATAAGCGTGATAACAGACATCATTTGAAATCAGAGACTTCTGTTAGGGTTGTAACAGGATAGGTTGTCTACAACATACGACAGTGCAAGAGAAATTCTCGGGGAACTTAAGCAGGAACCCTAGGAAGAAAGAGAGGTAATTCCCCAGAGGCCTAGTTGGATAAATATAGAAAACCTTTACTCGAAGAAGGATGTACGTACATAACGCTACCACCATTCTGTAGCTCCCGTACGAATCAAGAGTATCAGACACAAGAGATTAGGACGCTCTCACGGGCAAGTAGACAGGGAAGTAGAGTGGCATAATAGCTAAATGGGACAGACGTCCATAAATGTGAAGGTGTTGCCGATGCGGGGTATCGTGTGATCAAATCATTCGTTCGAACCGTCCAGATTGTTCTTCAAACCAAACGCGAATAATTGTGAGCCCGTTACATAACAATGTATTTTGCGAACATGAAGTCTATGAATGGCTCCTGTTTCAAGCAGTTAACGTTGGCACACCTGCACCTGGATGCGCAACATACAATGGACGTCAGCAACATCAGAAATTGAGTATATCTCTGCCACAACTGCTTCGATTATTCTCCAAGAAATCCTCAGCCATGCAATCGAACTGGCCAGCATTCAGCCGCAAGCTGTTCACAGTTCATTTCGCTGTGCATTGTTTCAATGAAGACATCGAATGCCGACATGTAACAATAGTCATAGATCGTAAGCTCTTAGTCGATGCCATTCGCAATCCGTCCAGACGCATGCCGCCCCCCCCCCGCCCCCCCCGCCCCCCCCCTTATGTATTATCAGCCATCACGTGATCAATATCTGAAACAAGCATGGAGCTGATAATATCATCGCCAATTATTTCTCTCATCTTTCTGCGATCTCCTTACATTACGATTATGAATGTATGGTACTAGAAGAAACAAATGATCCCAAAATCCCCCAGCCACTCTCCAATGGAAATACAAGCCTTCAGACTGATCGACACACTTTGCCTTCAACAACCACCACATCACTCTGGGGAAACGATGGCCACTGTCCCCTCACCATGTAACACGATTTGACAGACTTCACGTCAGTCACACAGACGCCACCGCAATGATTTGGCTGATTATGGACCGTTTTGTGTCACATAATGTAAAACATGACTTTCGGCATTGGGCATGGTGCCGTTTACGCTGCCAACGAAGTAAACCTGGGCGTCACGCCCAACACACATAGGCAACTTTCCCATCCCGACAGCATGTTTAAAACACTTGCACACTGACATTTGCGCCACTACCTGAATCCGAAGGATTCCTGTACATTCACTCTGCAACTGATAGACTAACTCCATGGGAGTGTGTGGGCCGCTGCTGTGATACCACAGTGGACTTTTGTCAAACTATCGATTGTACTGTACTGTACTACGACTGACCGGGGCAGACAGTTCGAGTCAGTCATTTCAACACTCTTTGCCATCTCTGTGGTCGACCTACACACACCAGTGCTTACCAACCTGGAGGAGAGTTTGCATGTAAACAATGACCGAGGCATTTCCATGCGTCCTACTAAACATCTGGACTGCATCTCCGAAGCAGTGTATAGAGAACCCCTTGCACCTCCTGCAGATTATTCTCATGTTGCCGACTGACGTTGGAAAGTTAGATCTCCCACAACTGACATTAAGCATAAAAAATCACATCCATCAGGTACAGATCCCTGTGTCATCGCCACACTCCATGCCAAAGATATTTGTTCATAAGATTTTGAACACTGTGATCAGGTGATGTTGCATGATCACACATCTCGCACTACAACATCTTTATTCGGACCCTACGAAGTGCTCAGATGTGGAACCCATACTTTTGACATTTTGCCTAAGGAGAAACCTGCTACTGCCTCCGTTAACCGCTTCAATCCAGTGTGGATACAGTAAGACGGTCCTCCTCCGTCGTCGCTGAACGACGACGACACCCACCACAAAAATCAGAACACCGACACACAGAACGCAACACTTCAGCCACTACGAGACTTACACTCTGCTGCAGCAACTCTGTACGAGCTGACAGACCCTCTCAAATCTCCGACGCCACTGTAAGTCCACATCAGTCGTCCACTGCAACACCTCACCCCCTACTACGTGTAAAGCCCGGTCGGGCCCTCTGCATACGTCAAACTCGCGCATTTCAGGCACTGCCAAAAGCGACGGTGCCCGGCGCTCTCGCACCAGTCGGTACAGACTGATCGCCACCCCACAATGCCCTGCATCCCGGCGGGAGGTTCTTTGGGGACATTTCGCCCTAGATTGTCTGAGCATCCTTGGCATGAGCGATGTGTGAGCTCTTTGAGTCAGCGCAACGCAGCTTCAATGCGGGTTGGACAACGCAATTGATTAGACGCTCTGTACAACTGCTCTGTTTAATAAAGAATATTCTCCTGATCTGAGTGTCTCGTCTCTATCGGTGAATTACTGCCACTGTATATCCCACTTCTTAAAATTATTATTGATATTATTCGTATTACTGCTGATGTTATTCTTACTTTGCTGTTGTTATTGTTTCTGTCCATAGCTGAGGGACAAATGCAGCATGAAAAGGCCACCGAGAAATTATGATGGTGTCAACAAATATTCACAATGCAATTTAATCTGAAATTCCATAACACATAGAAAGAAGTATGTGATGAATGTTTAAAGTTTTCACATCTTTCGGCTGAGGAAAAGGAAGATGGAGCTTTTGGAAGGGAACAGGAAGAGCGTAAGAGGAGCAAAGATATAGCAAGGGAGTTAAAGAAATTTGAGAAAGGAAGTGGAAGAAAAGGCGAATCTATGCTGGCTGAATCTGACTTTTTATTCACTTTGCTTTGACTATGATTCTACTTTACTGCCATAAAGTGGACGCAAAGAGCAATATTCTATAAAAGAAGATTCTACGAATTCAAGAATTCTTATGATTCGTAATGTAGAGGAACACGCAAAACTGATTGTTGCACATGGGACTAGTCAACAATGAAAAAGGGGTTCCATAGAGGTGCCTTCATGTGTGTGCAAATCATTGAAAAATCGTGCACTCGAAAAACTGATAACCTTGTTATCTGGTACATGTTGGGCCAGACAAGAATGGCAACATGAGCACTGTGTGTTTGCATGTAGCAGATATACTGGACATTCTAAACATCAACCAACGCTTTTATGAGCCTGGACATTCACGAATGGAAGGAGACTCATCTCTCGCCAGCATCGAAAGAAAAAGTAAACTTGTGGATGTTTTGGAACCCACTGGAGTTAGATTCAGAAGAAAGTAATTAGGAATAAGAAAAATGCCGAAAATGGAGAAAAGGTAAAATGGGTTAATACTGTTTGGGTGTATACCAGAAAGATTAACCTGACATGATGTGTTTGAAGTATTCCTACGATGCCTCGACAGGCGCACAGCATCCACCACCTTCAGGGCTGGTGTACAGTCACCTTCGTCCTCCTGCGGGAATCTCAAAGTAGCGAGCAAGGAGCACATGAACGGGGAATACGGACAGGTGGCACTGGGTGAGAATGTGGGTCAGCCGGCAGGCATGCCGAGATGGGCCGCGCATTTACGATAAACACTGTATGTAGATGCCGCGGTGGTTAACGCAACAGCCAAGTAATTAGGAGATCCCAGGTTCGAATCCCAGGGTGCCACACGTTTTCAGTTGTTACCGCTGATTCTGCATAAAGTCTCGATACAGCTGACTCAATAGTTCCTTCCCTTTTCTTTCCTCTCTCCTCCCCCCCCCCCCTCTCCCTATCACCTTCAGTTTACATAATATTCCTGTGAGGAATGTGAATTTCAGAGCCGGCCGGTGTGGCCGTGCGGTTCTAGGCGCTTCAGTCTGGAACCGCGTGACCGCTACGGTCGCAGGTTCGAATCCTGCCTCGGACAAGGATGTGTGTGATGTCCTTAGGTTGGTTAGGTTTAATTAGTTCTAAGTTCTAGGCGACTGATGACCTCAGACGTTAAGTCGCATAGTGCTCGGAGCCATTTGAACCATTTGTGAATTTCAGATGTTGCAGACCAAGAAAAGACCTCGTCTATGAAATCCGGAACCTGCAGACAATATTCTGCGCCGAGCATTTGATGGTCCTCTCCGCATAACTAAAGAAAATAAAAAAGATCGTATAGATTGACGTAACAAGGGTACTATATCTCCTAGGTATCAGAAATTATCAAGGAATCGATATTGTTATGGTGTTTGGAAATGAAGAAAACATCGGAGGATCACAGGAAAAGACCTCATGTCTTTTCTGCTTTTTAGTCTCCTTTGTATGTTGTTAGTTCATCAAGTCATGTAAACCACTGTTGGCTTACCTTGCTCTCTTGAATATCCTCTGTTTGTTCATCCAAATTATCCTATCTTTGTTATGTGTAGATAAGACGACAAGAGCCTTGTTTCTGTTACCTCTCCATTATTTCCTCTAAGATGGATGTTACTGCAGACCAATAATTCGTTGTGAAAATAATAAGGGCCTTTATGGATTCTTCATTAATTCACAAACACCCTACAAATCAATTACTTTGCTTATTATAGCATCTGAATAGCATTCACATACATTCTCATTGTTTATTCCAAGTAATCTGTATCGATTAAGACATTATTTACTTTGCTCAACATTTAACATTTTAAGTTTTTGAATATTCGTTTGTAGATTTCAGGCTTTGTTACACAGTTCACACACACATTTTGTGGTTGTGCCGTCATAATTTTTGTTTTTGCAATTAGATGATGAAAGCCGTGAACATGTCGCAGTTTGAAGTTTGGTGCTGTCCATGTGCGGTTCGTCATTGCTTCGGTGCCATAGTACTCCGGCCATACTTTTTCTCGTTTATCCTCCATGATCTTCAGTTGATTTCTGAAAGCCTATGCGTTTGGCATCATACATCGAAGTTTGATCAATTAGGAATGTCTCTCTCCCTAACAGATACACCAGTCTACATCTTGTTGTCTTTGAGAGACCTAGTGCTCTTTTTAGATAAGTCGATTTTACCTCTTCTAGTGTTTCTAGATTTTTTCTGTCAGGTGGTCTCATATAACCTCCATCCCGTAGGCCAGGATTGGCAAGATTTTTGCGCTGAATAATTTAAAAGCTGTTTCTAGACTGTGTAGGCAGAAGTTTTTGATGTCCTATGTTGATATTATTACTTAGGCTGCATGTTCTGTTGTATGTTTTGTGAAGCATTTGGCTCTTGGTTTCAGTGTCACCCCTAGGTATTTAAAGTCTGAAGAGAATTTATTTTTTGTCCTCTGATGCTACGGCTCCCCACGTCGGAGGTTCGAGTCTTCCCTCGGGCATGGGTGTGTGCTGTCTATAGTGTAAGTTAGTTTAAGTTAGGCTAAGTAGTGCGTAGGTTTAGGGACCGATGACATCAGCAGTTTGGTCCCATAAGACATTACCACAAATTTCCAATTTCCTCTGATGTTGATTTCCGCATTCTTGGGTGTTTTGCCTCCTTTTCGGAAAACCACCATTTCGGTCTTTGTTATCTTTATGTGTAGTTTGTGTTCACTGCACCATTTATCTATTTTCTCAGTGATTTTCTGCCGCTTCAGTATATCTGATGATCCTACAGCTATGTCTTTAGCGTATGCATATTGATTTGATAAAGACATTACAAACATCCCTGAAGTAATCTCTGCTATTAAAATGTTACTTAAAGCAGCATGTTACGTGTTTCACGGCTGTTGTTTTGCAGAAGTAGCCATTACGTTAAGGTTTAGGCAAACAGCTACGTGCATAATTTCGTAAAATATTTTTGTTTAGCGTCTACTGAGTGACTAGAATAGGTTTTATCTATCAGAAAAGAACTATCAATGAAATGTCTGCAAGAAGAAATTAGAACGTACTCAGTTTTTAGGACAAAACCTTTAAATCGATTTATCAGAGAACGCTGTTTTTGTAGGGAGCGCAGGCATCTGCGTGCAGGGAAACAGTGACCGTTGGGAATTAAACCTGCAGAGACGCCAGGTGTAGTTTTTTATTTATTTTACATGATTCACTCGACCAATGCGAGTATCTTCAGAACTGTGCAAATAAAATGTCTTACTCTACGGTACAATGAGATAAATTCACTAGTTCAACTTACAATGAGGTAACCTACATTACGTAGTCGAGGGCCACACGTCAGAAACATCGGGTTGTGTGTAGCGCAGCCGTCATACATAAAATGGAGTACACTGGTTGTCTACAGTTAACGTAAAGTTTCTGGTCAGGTGCATTCAAAGATGAAACAGCGATACATCCCATTTATCGTTGAGTGAGTCAAAGTGCTATCGATATCCCCTTTCGTTCAAACTACCTCATGAATCCTAATGCAAAGATAGGTAACCCAAAAAACACTAATATCACTAAAGTATGGCAAATGTACCCCGCTTTTTCGGACGTTTCTTTATCAACCCCGTGATGTTATCACTGCCAACCTGACAGGCCTATTTGATGTCTTGCTTTAATGCGAAAATTTCATGTACCATAACTGGAAAAATTACTTTTTCCCCTCTTAATAAATTTTAATCTTTAGAAGAATTACGTCGGTATGTTCGAGTTCTACAATCATATACATTTAGCTGTAGATAGTTCTTAATGACTGTAATGAACACGCACAAGTACGACATACGTAAGTCAACGCTTGAAGAAGCGCCAATTTTAATTTGTTTTTGTATTAATTTAAGACGTATTTGTAACCAGTTATGAATCTTAGTAACGTTTTCGTGCCCGTAAAAGCGGCAAACTTTTGTCATCTTTATGACGTCAGCAGAGCCAACATGAATGGTCTTGCTAACTGTGGATTAGTTTAAATACGAAAGTTTCATGCAATTTGACATTTGTTACCTTCATGAGTATAACCAATTATGTATGTTTAACAAATATGTGCTTTGTAAATAAATATATATGCTGTGAACACCTTCCTGTGCTTACACTGCAGTCCAGTTGTAGATGTAAGAGGAATCGTGCCACGACACTGTTATTTTTAATCTACATCAATGTAGGACAGCTTTAATGCCATTAATGACCTGTAACATGTGTGGCATGTGTATTAATCCCGGTAAAAGTGACAGTCAAAGCTTTAATTTGTAACTTTTTTACCTCTTTTTAAAATTATTTTAATAACCACTCATGCTTTTTAGACTTGTGTGTGCGAACGCCCGAAAAACTTCAGATATTTGTCATAGTTTAGTGATGTTAGCGGTTTTTGTATTATATAGTGTTACCTTATGCTTCATGAAGTAGTTTCAGATCAAGCAGATATCGATGGGGCTTTGACTCACTCAATAAGAAATGGCTTGATTTGCTGTTTAATTTTAGAATGCATCTGACCAGAGCGTTAAGGTTAACTGTGCACGACCAACTTACTCCATCTTACCTTCCGTAAGGATAGGAGCTAAAGCAATGAATTTCAATTTGTACCACGGCCGTCACTTGATCCCAGGTTTCCTGCTTATTAGGCAGATGTGTCGGCTACTATACCACTGTAGCACTGTGGCTACCCCAGCTGCGCTCATTGCCCCAGTCCTGCGTCCTCCGTAACACGAACTCCAATTCATACCGTAGCGCCATTTGAGAAGGGGAATATGGGCTGAATCTATGAAGTTTGTGTTAAGGAAGATACTGGACTATGGCAATCCGCGAAGCTGGGATAGCCACAGTGCTACAGTGGTATAGTAGCTAACACATCTGCCTGTTGTTGTTGTTGTGGTCTTCAGTCCTGAGACTGGTTTGATGCAGCTCTTCATGCTACTCTATCCTGCGCAAGCTTCTTCATCTCCCAGTACCTACTGCAACCTACATCCTTCTGAATCTGCTTAGCGTATTCATCTCTTGGTCTCCCTCTACGATTTTTATCCTCCACGCTGCCCTCCAATGCTAAATTTGTGATCCCTTGATGCCTCAAAACATGTCCTACCAACCGATCCCTTCTTCTAGTCAAGTTGTGCCACAAACTTCCCTTCTCCCCAATCCTATTCAATACCTCCCCATTAGTTACGTGATCTACACACCTTATCTTCAGCATTCTTCTGTAGCACCACATTTCGAAAGCTTCTATTCTCTTCTTGTCCAAACTAGTTATCGTCCATGTTTCACTTCCATGCATGGCTACACTCCATACAAATATTTTCAGAAACGACTTCCTGACACTTAAATCTATACTCGATGTTAACAAATTCCTCTTCTTCAGAAACGATTTCCTTGCCATTGCCAGTCTACATTTTATATCCTCTCTACTTCGACCATCATCAGTTATTATACTCCCTAAATAGCAAAATTCCTTTACTACTTTAAGTGTCTCATTTCCTAATCTAATTCCCTCAGCATCACCCGATTTAATTTGACTACATTCCATTATCCTTGTTTTGCTTTTGTTGATGTTCATCTTATATCCTCCTTTCAAGACACTGTCCATTCCATTCAACTGCTCTTCCAAGACCTTTGCTATCTCTGACAGAATTACAATGTCATCGACGAACCTCAAAGTTTTTACTTCTTCTCCATGAATTTTAATACCTACTCCGAATTTTTCTTTTGTTTCCTTTACTGCTTGCTCAATATACAGATTGAATAACATCGGGGACAGGTTACAACCCTGTCTCACTCCTTTCCCAACCACTGCTTCCCTTTCATGCCCCTCGACTCTTATAACTGCCATCTGGTTTCTGTAAAAATTGTAAATAGCCTTTCGCTCCCTGTATTTTACCCCTGCCACCTTCAGAATGTGAAAGAGAGTATTCCAGTTAACATTGTCAAAAGCTTTCTCTAAGTCTACAAATGCTAGAAACGTAGGTTTGCCTTTTCTTAATCTTTCTTCTAAGGTAAGTCGTAAGGTTAGTATTGCCTCACGTGTTCCAACATTTCTATGGAATCCAAACTGATCTTCCCCGAGGTCCGCTTCTACCAGTTTTTCCATTCGTCTGTAAAGATCTGCCTAATAAGCAGGAAACCTAGGTTCGCATCCCAATCATGGCACGAACTTTAATTCATTTCATCAAGTTCTATCCTTTTCTAAGCTGAAGATGAGACTGATGTGTCTCCAGGGAAACGTAATTCCACCAGATCCATATTTCATTTCATGTATGTCGGTGGCGCTATACATAGCCCGACATTTGTGACGTCTAGCCCTTAGCTGCGTAATATGAGTTATCATGTTGTAAGTTGAGTCTGAGAATTTATCGTATTGCATGGTGTTCTAGTGTCTTGAAAGGAGGATATAAGATGAACATCAACAAAAGCAAAGCGAGGATCATGGAATGTAGTCGAATTAAGTCGGGTGATGGAATTAGATTAGGAAATGAGACGCTTAAAGTAGTAAATGAGTTTTGCTATTTGGGGAGCAAAATAACTGCTGACGGCCGAAGTAGAGAGGATATAAAATGAAGACTGGCAATTGCAAGGAAAGCGTCTCTGAAGAAGAGGAATTTGTTAACATCGAGTATAGATTTAAGTGTCAGGAAGTCGTTTCTGAAAGTATTTGTATGGAGTGTGGCTATGCATGGAAGTGAAACATGGACGATAAATAGTTAGGACAGGAAGAGAATAGAAGCTTTCGAAATGTGGTGCTAAAGAAGCTGAAGATTAGATGGGTAGGTCACGTAACTAATGAGGAGGTATTGAATAGAATAGGGGAGAAGAGGAGTTTGTGGCACAACTTGACAAGAAGAAGGGACGGATTCGTAGGGTATGTACTGAGGCATCAAGGGATCACAAATTTAGCATTGGAGGGCAGGGTGGAGGGTAAATATCGTATAGGGAGACCAAGAGATGAATACATTAAGCAGATTCGGAAGGATGTAGGTGCAGTAAGTAGGCCTACTGGGAGATTAAGAAGCTTGCACAGGATAGAGCAGCATGGAGAGCTGCATCAAACCAGTTTGAAGACTGAAGACCACAACAACAACAACAACAACAACACGGTGTTCTAACACCTCGTATTTCCACAGTTCTGTAGATGCCCGCCTTGGTCGAGTGAAACACGTAAAATAAAAGTTACATGCAACTTGTGTTGGCACTGAAATTTTCAGCCGTTTATGTAGTTACCTCTTTGTGACCCTAAATAGGCGAGCAGTTCTCCCATGATGATCACGAGTTCATGTGGGGGGGAGGGGTGGGAGGGGAGGGAGGGGTTTTGCTAGCTCCGTCGCAACAGAACAGCTGTAAAAGCGGCACCATCCGTGGCCGCCAGCCCCCGGTCTCGCAGGTCGGAGTAATGCCGCCCACGGACAGCCTGTGATGGATGAGGCAATTAGCGCGGCGGGCAGCGTAATCGCAGGGGACGCGAGAGATGACCGCCCCTCCCTGCGCTGTGCTGCACTGTGGTGTACTGCGTAGGCACGTGGCCACTGGCCAGGCATGGACAGCGGCGTGCAACACCGGTGCAACACTACGCTCCATTTACTAGTGGGCACCGCGGCTGCACTGCGAAACCAGAGACGCACTCAACCTACTGCACAAAACTTCCGGCTGTGCGACAGAACTGAACCTTTGTGGACAGGATTGAAAGGATGTGCTATGTTTTTTAAAAAAAGAGTTGCTAACAAAAATGTTTTGTTACAATCGGTTTCAATCCACAGCTCATCGTCAGATACGATAAAGTAATTTAAAAAAGCGCATAGGTTTACGAAGTATTTCGCAGTGGAGACCTTGGATAAAAGTGTTTTGGCGCCATTCCTGGTAGACGAGAACACAGTTACTACAATTAGTGATTAGTCTCACATAAGTCACTGATATTATACCTACCTCGTCAGTCCAAACCGTTTTGCGACTGAATTATTAAAAATTGGATATGACTGAGTGGGACACGCACACTGAGGGTTCCATACAAATTTAATTATGTATATAGACAGTTCACCCATCCCGGGAATCGAGAATTCAACGATTTTTACCTGTCCTCGATATCGATACTGCTAAGATTCCAAAACCATATCACAATCTCTATAGTAGTTACTTGGACTAGCCCGCACATACAAAAAGATGCGAGCAGGGGAATTATGTTTATGTGTTTATATAGAGAAGATTTCATTATGAAAACATGAGTGCAACTTACAGTTTATGTCTGTATGGAGTAGCGTTCATTATTAGGCCTTTGGTAGATAATAAATGCAATGAATTTTCAAACGGTAGAAATTTATTTTCAGTGATATAATTACAATTTCATGAGTTTCAAATTTTTCCTTAACTTATAATGTGAAATCTTGCTTCTTACCAAATTTCAAGATTCTAGGTCAATGGGAAGCACACTATAAGCTTTGATGAGTGAGTCTGCAGCTATCAAAACATGTGACATAAACGACTGAATCTTCTCATTGCACCGACTTGGAGGCTTACATTTTTTATACCGCTAAGGGACCATACAATTTCGTGTGTGACATAAATCTGAACTTGCTACTTCAATCTGTTCCAGAGAAAAAGGGGTCCTAAAAGACGGCCAGACAGACAGACGGATAAAAAATGACAGAAAAATATCTTTCCATGTGATATAATTACAAATTAATAATTATTGGATTTTTTCTTTTATCTGTAACGTAAAACGTTGCTTCTTGCCGAATTGCATGATGCTAGGTCAACTGGAAGTATCCCATAAGTCTTGACGAATGAGTTTCCGAGTTTCAAAATATTTGACATAAATGTCCATATCTTTTGATTTCATTGACTTAGGAGCTTCAAATGTATACACCGGAAAGGGACCATAGATCTAAATATGTGACATGAATTTGAGCTTCACGCGTCTACTCTTTCCTGAAAAAAACGGTTCTTAACAATCGGACAGACAGATAGACAGAGAGACAGCAATGTTCTTTGTAGATTTATTGCAATTTCCCAGCAGCCTACCAGACAAAAAGATGGAAAACAAGAAGATCCTATTAAGTTTCCGTTTATAGATTGGGGCACAGAAACCTCAAAAGTTCTCGGTTAACTTGCTGCATCGAAGTCGGGTAAAATACTAACCAGAATTTTAACCAAAATGACCGTTCGGCGCCGGGCGATGTGGCCGAGAGGTTCTAGGCGCTTCAGTCTGGAACCGCACGACCGCTGCGGTCGCAGGTTCGAATCCTGCCTCGGGTATGGATGTGTGTATGTTCTTAGGTTATTTAGGTTTCAGTAGTAAGTTCTAGAGGACTGATGACCTCAGATGTTAAGCCCCATAGTGCTCAGAGCCATTTTTGACCGTTTGCAGAGCGATCATTTCTCGTTTGTTCTCCTTCGACTCGTGTTACTTTTATATGGTTATCATTTGCTGCAGTGCAACAGAACGAGAGATTCTGGTCATGGCTATCGCATAGCCGAAACCGGTAATTCTGTTAAAAAAGACTTCGCGATCAAGAAAGTTAAACGAAAAACTAAAATCCCAAAATTTCGATGACTGCCTTCATCGTCGTCGCAAGGGACTATGTGTGACAGTCGAGGTTCCCACATTTATGCCCAGAAGACGGCATCTCATTAGTTGGATTACGCTTGGATTACGGAGATGGCACCTGCTGGGATGGCAGCCTCCGCATGCAGACGCAATGTTTTCGCTTTGTCCGGCGCCGCTAGCAGTGCCTTCACACACAGCAGGAGTAAACTACGAGAAGCCATCGTGACGTAATCCAGCCAATCAGACGCCGACTTCTAGGCGTAAAAGTGGAAGAAGCCTCGCTGGTTTCAGACTTATCCCCTGACGACCAAAATGGAGGCTGTCATCGAATTGTTGGTGTTTCATCCGAATTTGACGCGACAAGTTAGCAGAGAACTTTTTATCGTAAAACAGCTTACACGGCTGTATTAACCCGATGGCGTGACACAACATAGAACCCATAGTAAGTCAGTGCTGTCAACTGGCAAAATATATTGTCAGTAACAAAGTTTGTCAAATATTGTTAACTGACGTTCTGCATATACAGTTCAGTCCCAAAGCTTCGTGTGGAAGCCCACTACGTACAGGCCAGCTTTACACAATATACCGTGCAATTCTGCTGAATCAAAATAATTGGAAATGTTTTACACAACGTGATACATATTTTGCTTTCCATTTTCGTATCTTCTACATCTACATCCATATTCATGCTGTTCACACCATTGCGAAGTGCATGACAGAGGGTACTTCCCACCTTACCAATTATTATAGCTTATCCATGTTCCATTCAAGTACGGAGCTCAAGAAGAACGATTGTTTAAATGCCCCTCTTCGTCCTGTATTCAGCGCATTGTTTCATCGTGATCCCAACAGGAGTGATACGTATGAGGTTGTAGTATAGTCCCAGATTCCTCACATAAAGTACTTGAAACTCCGTAAGTAGTCTGTCACTGGATGCTTTGCATCTGTATTCAACTGTCTGCCAAATGAGTTTTTTCAACATTCCCCTGAAGGTCTCCCACGGATAAAAAACCCGTGACTATTTGGGCTGACCTTCTTTGTATATTTTGATGATCCCACGCTAGTCTTATATGATACGGTTCTCACACACTTGAACACTATTCTAGGTCGGGTCGCGCGACTGTTTTCCAAGCAGTCTCATTGTTGATGTATTTTGTTTACCCAGTAGCTTGCCAAAGTACCCAAGTCTGGTCCCTACGTTACAAGTCCTACAAATGACCAAATGTGATCATTCCACTTGACATCCTCGCAAACTATTTCATCTACACTCCTGGAAATGGAAAAAAGAACACATTGACACCGGTGTGTCAGACCCACCATACTTGCTCCGGACACTGCGAGAGGGCTGTACAAGCAATGATCACACGCACGGCACAGCGGACACACCAGGAACCGCGGTGTTGGCCGTCGAATGGCGCTAGCTGCGCAGCATTTGTGCACCGCCGCCGTCAGTGTCAGCCAGTTTGCCGTGGCATACGGAGCTCCAACGCAGTCTTTAACACTGGTAGCATGCCGCGACAGCGTGGACGTGAACCGTATGTGGAGTTGACGGACTTTGAGCGAGGGCGTATAGTGGGCATGCGGGAGGCCGGGTGGACGTACCGCCGAATTGCTCAACACGTGGGGCGTGAGGTCTCCACAGTACATCGATGTTGTCGCCAGTGGTCGGCGGAAGGTGCACGTGCCCGTCGACCTGGGACCGGACCGCAGCGACGCACGGATGCACGCCAAGACCGTAGGATCCTACGCAGTGCCGTAGGGGACCGCACCGCCACTTCCCAGCAAATTAGGGACACTGTTGCTCCTGGGGTATCGGCGAGGACCATTCGCAACCGTCTCCATGAAGCTGGGCTACGGTCCCGCACACCGTTAGGCCGTCTTCCGCTCACGCCCCAACATCGTGCAGCCCGCCTCCAGTGGTGTCGCGACAGGCGTGAATGGAGGGACGAATGGAGACGTGTCGTCTTCAGCGATGAGAGTCGCTTCTGCCTTGGTGCCAATGATGGTCGTATGCGTGTTTGGCGCCGTGCAGGTGAGCGCCACAATCAGGACTGCATACGACCGAGGCACACAGGGCCAACACCCGGCATCATGGTGTGGGGAGCGATCTCCTACACTTGCCGTACACCACTGGTGATCGTCGAGGGGACACTGAATAGTGCACGGTACATCCAAACCGTCTTCGAACCCATCGTTCTACCATTCCTAGACCGGCAAGGGAACTTGCTGTTCCAACAGGACAATGCACGTCCGCATGTATCCCGTGCCACCCAACGTGCTCTAGAAGGTGTAAGTCAACTACCCTGGCCAGCAAGATCTCCGGATCTGTCCCCCATTGAGCATGTTTGGGACTGGATGAAGCGTCGTCTCACGCGGTCTGCACGTCCAGCACGAACGCTGGTCCAACTGAGGCGCCAGGTGGAAATGGCATGGCAAGCCGTTCCACAGGACTACATCCAGCATCTCTACGATCGTCTCCATGGGAGAATAGCAGCCTGCATTGCTGCGAAAGGTGGATATACACTGTACTAGTGCCGACATTGTGCATGCTCTGTTGCCTGTGTCTATGTGCCTGTGGTTCCGTCAGTGTGATCATGTGATGTATCTGACCCCAGGAATGTGTCAATAAAGTTTCCCCTTCCTGGGACAATGAATTCACGGTGTTCTTATTTCCAGGAGTGTAAGTATTTGTATGAGTTGACTCATTACAGTTGTGACTTATTGATATTGTCATAGCGATACTTAGCTTCTTGCTTTTGTCAAGCGCGACCTTTTATCCACTATTCCGCAAAACTTACGGACCTAAGTAACTTTAGAATGATGTGACACTGCCAAATATCATAGCTTGCTGATACTTGGATCACACATAGAACAAAAAACAGCTAGAGTATACTACACACCCGCCCCTTGTGGCCGAGCGGTTCTAGGCGCTTCAGTCTGAAACCGCGCGACCGCTACGGTCGCCTGTTCGAATCCTGCCTCGGGTATGGATGAGTGTGATGTCCTTAGGTTAGTTTGGTTAAGTAGTTCTAAGTTATAGGGGACTGGTGACCTCAGATGTTAAGTCTCATGGTGCTCAGAGCCATTTGAATCATATACTATACGAGGTAAATGAAATAGACGAACAGAAAAAAGACATTTATTCAGAGACAATAATTCATGGTGGTCCCTTTCTCATTAGTACTGGCGGTACATGGTTCTTAACAGGGTGTGTGATCACCACGGACGGCAATGCATGGTCAGTAAAGCGCTCTGATGCTGACCACCTGGTGGCTAAGGAATTCTTGGGGCAAGGCTTCCCATTCCTCCACCAACGCGGTCAACATTTGCGCTCGTTGGTGCATGTGAAAGTACTGCAATACAGTTCCTCAATGCATCCCACATGTGCTCGATATGATTTAGGTCAGGGAAATGGGTGTGCCAGTTAATTCGCCGAATATCCTCTCGTTCCTATCCACGTGGACTGTACTGTTCGATGTAGTCGCGTATTGTAATGAATAACAATGAAGTCACGGCCGAGTGCACGCCTGTAAATACGCATGCGGGGAAGGCGTACAGTGTCGCAACAGCGTTTACCGGTGAGTGTAACCTCGTTCTAAGATTCGGGGGTCAGTAGGCGCACGCATCATTATGCCTTCCCACACCATAAAACCAGGGCCACCGAATCTATCATGATCGACAGTGTGCATGTGTGCATTACTTATTGCCGCATGTCGCGTTACAAGGGTACGTCTGGAATCACTACTCAGTGTCAACTTGCTCTCATCCAAGAAGGGCACGCGACGCCACGTCTCGCTGGTCCAGTCCCAGTGTTTTTGGCATCATGGCAAACGGCGCCGCTGACGTGTTGGTCTCAACGGAAGACTATGTGTTGGTCGTCGGACAAAGAGACTATCACGATGGAGTCGCCGTGCTACTGCGGAGAGTGAGATTACGTGTCTTGCAGGCCTTTTAAAGTGACTGCAACCGCACAGGCTGTTTAACGTGCGTGCCTTCTTGCCTGTTGTACAATTCAGTGGTGATTGCTACAGTAGCAGTTCTGACTTATCTCTAATAGACAACATGAATGACAAGGGTCCTAATTCACTCTAGCGGGCACACCTGAAGTTAATTCTCTATTTCTGACGATGACTCTCCATCCAAGGTAACAGGCTGCGCATTCCCTACTAAGAAATTCTCAGTCCAGTCACAAAATTTCCCTTAGTACCCCATACAATCGTACTTTCGACGATAATTGTAGGAGTGGGACTGAATCAAACGCTTTTCTGAAGTGAAGAAATACTGCTTGAGTTTCGTGTAACCGATGTTTTCGCAACGCATACTTTAGAGGTACTTCATTATTAGACAAAATCCTGTCTGTTGTACACATTGATATGCCGATGTACAGTCAATGATCTGGCTACGAAGCTAACTTCTCGTTGTTAAATTTGCAAATTTTGTAATGTTGTTATCATGTTTGTTATAATTAATCCTGACTGGATTCACAGACAGTATAGAATTATGCAAGACTTTACCAGAGATGTGAAACGTTAAGTTCAATGCGGGCAAAAGCAGGCAAGAAAGAACGCATATGACTTGTTCCTGAAGTAAAGTAACAAAGATTCCTTTTGGCTTTGAAGAGAGGTATACTAAAATAGTTTTCATTGGATAACTTTGGCGTTCGTTATACTGATTTCTTCTTAAAGTAAAGTAGAGCAATAGAAGCCAGGTCTTCATCCTCCAAACCTACGGACTAAACTAAAGCATTACACAGTTTCACTGAGAGTCTGTACAATCATAGTGACTGCCGGAAAGCCGCTAGATGCTGTTGCGACTGCTTCTAGAAACACAGTATGTACTACTTCTTTCTTTTCGAAATACTGAATAAACAGTTTTTTAATTCAAAATCACCTGAACAGTAAATCCAGTGCTATTTTGTTCTCGGTACTGGATTGCATGTCCCTTGATTTGTTCTGAATGTCAAATCATAGAAAAAATGTATCAAACATTCATTCCTAGAAGATGCATGGCCTTCGTGCCAATTAGATCCTCGCTCACGACCTCCAAATGCCATTACAAAGAATTCAACTGACTTCTTTGAATTTAAAGATGCTGTTGACACGTTAGGTCTCCATATGCAGTTACATAAAAGTGTCTGATACTCACCCATCTCACAAAGCTATCAAAAATTCTTACTCTGAAGCAAAAGAATGGAAAAATGTCGATTTATTCAAAATAGGAAAGATCATCGCTGATGTATGGCATACATCAGCGTACTTCATCTGAAAGACCAACCACGTTTATCAGTTCCAAGAAAGGAAGATGTGTTGCCGTTGCCATTTTTTCCTCAACAACGCAAGGAGTTCTATAGCTAACACTGCAACGTCTGATTCCAAGAACAGAGCTATCAAAGAATCAGTGACAGATTTTCTGCATGAATTTAATTTTGTTATTCTATTGTGAAAAATGTAAAAGAAATGAGAAATAGCTTTTTGACTACAGTTCTTCTAGTTAAAATATTTCTGCTGTATTTCTGTATTTGTGTTACCACAAATAAAACAGTATCTCAGTAATAATGGAACTTGGAAAAAAAGCAATCTTATTGACGCATAGAGCCAGAATATCTTCTGAATCTTTTGGATACAAATAAACTGTGTACAAAAAGTGATAGTGTTGTTTGATTGGCCTAACAAATGTGAGACTTGGCACTTAGAACCTCTTTCGCTTCCATTCTACATATTCTAACGTTGTATAATGCGACTTACTTCCTGTTGAGAACCAATCCACAGACATTAGCCGCATTTCTTTTTAACGAAAATTCAAAACATCTTGTTCCATGTAAGTGGTAATTTTTTCATAACACCGTGTGCTTTTATAATTTTGAGCCTCCTGCGTAGCGAATGGAACACAAATAATTCGCCCATGACGAGTCTCTCACATGACTCTTCATTACCTCTGCAATTCATAATAACAATTTCTTGTTTTTGCCAGCCTCCGTAGCTGAGGATACTAAAGGACGCTTCTGCAGTGGCCCCCTGCTCGAAGATAACACAGTCGATTCCTAATGGTACAAGGACTGCAGGGAAGGGGTGGAGATGGCGTGAAGTTCCTGATAAACAGACAATGAGTAATGTTAGGGCTTGAATTACAAACCTCAACACTGTCCCGCATGGGATTAAGGTACGTGACTTTGTATATCCGCTTTAAGGCCATTTGCATTACCAAATTGACGATTCATTCATCCCTCAGGATGAGTCCTTTCAAATGATCTCTTTTAGTCACATTATCGTAGTATGTCATTGTGGTGTCACCGCCAGACACCACACTTGCTAGGTGGTAGCCTTTAAATCGGCCGCGGTCCGATTGCAGACAGAGCGCCGCCACACGCCATTACCAGTTACTATTGATACTGAATCATGTACAGTCAAGAGCGACGTTCACCATTAATGGATTAAAGCTAAGTATTCCACCAGCTACGTCCGTTTTTTTCTAAATTGTAATTTCCTTGTCCTGTTTTAGACCTCACGCCAGCCTGCGTGAGCTAAAGCGCGTGCCTTTCGGCTTCCCCTAGTTACACGGTGTTGGCTCTCCTGCCAACCCACAACAGTCATCTTGATCCACATCACTTTATTTTCTATAAAATTGTTCTAATTTCTCTTGTTTAGCCATTCTGTATGTTCCTTCCCCCTTTCAGCTTCCCCTTCTTTGTTTATAACTGGCTTGTCCACTGAGCTCGAAGTGTTCATCCTCCTGCTCCTCTTTTCTTCAAAAGTCTCTTTAATTTTCCTATAGGACACATCCACCTTTTCCCCTAGTCACCCAAGGTTCTGCAGCCTTTAATTGTCCTTTAGACATTCTTCCTTTGCCATTTTGCACATTATGGAAATCCCATTCCCTAAACCTCGGCATTCTCTTTTGTCTTCTTCATTTGACAGATTTTTATACTATTCTTTCGTCAGTTAAACTGAATATCTCAATGAAACCAAGGATTTATATGAGCTTTGTCCTTTCCTACTTCGATCCGCATCCGCCCCTGGAAATGTTTCACAGTTTAGAATCTGGTTATGTCTTACCATTATGAAATCACTATCATATTGGAGTTTCGAGCAGAAAAATAATAATGAATTAGGGATGGGTTCGCTTCTTTGCAAGTACGCAAATTACTGCAACCCCCCCCCCCTCCCCAAAGAATTTTCTTATTTATCTGAAATACATATATACATACTGCGTTTAGGTTAGGGACTATGATACATCAGATTTTGTTGTTATTAAAGTTACCTTTTATTTTACATTGTTTGTATCCTGTGGCTGCCAACCAAAATCAGCTACAGCTCTAAATTAGTGGATTGTGTTATCTCCAACCATGAGGGATGTTAGATAATCATCCACATTGAATTTTTGTCTCTAATCCAATCTATAAAAGATATGTTCTGATAAAATTCGTTGCATTTGCCTGTTTTTGGCCTTACCATTGTACTATTTGGCTAGTCTTAAGTTATGTCAAGCTTTTTTTATGTACTGAGTGTGTTTTCGTGTCTGTGCTGAACTGGTAGGCATTGGTAAAAGTTTTTGAAGCTTCGTTATGGTGAACAATTTCGTGTAGTTTGTTATTCTCGGATTGTATTTCGCATTTTGACTGTATTTAATGATGTTCTATCCTGTTCGTTCGTAAATACTGCGAATTGCTATGTTTCTGTGGCTTAGCTGGTGTGTTGAATTGTGGGAGGGGACCAAACAGCTATGTCATCGGTCCCATCGGATTAGGGAACCTTTCCAAAGGAGTCATCCCGGAATTTGCCAGAAGTGATTTAGGGAAATCACGGAAAACGCAAATCAGGATGGCCGGACACGGGTTTGAACCGTTGTCCACCCGAATGTGAGTACAGTGTGCTAACCACTGCGTCACCTCTCTCGGTGCTCTGGCTTGGACACACGTTTCACTGAACAAGTTTACGCTTTTGATACGATTCCGACCGTCTTTTTTTACTGTTTAGTTTCGCTTTTAAGTCTGTTTCATTTCCATTCTGTGCGTGTTGTGTGTTTTGGGTTGTCCGAGAATTCGTTTAGAGTGTTGAATGGTGTTTTGTTACATATTACTGTTTAGTCATTGATAACATTTTTCCCCTGTGTGACAGATTTTCGGATGTTGGAAGATTTTTCTATTGTTGAAACTCGGTGCCGATGGTTATTACGATTTAGGGTTTGGAGGTACGTTTCTATGCCATCGGGATGGTGCTTGTTTCTGGTGAGGTGGTCTGCGGATGTGGAATGTGTGCTGTCACTTTTCATTGCTTTTAAATGCTGTGAGAATCTTATACGGGAATTTCTACATGTCTGTCCAATGTATAATGTATCGCAGTATTTCCCGGTTAGCTGGTATGTATCTCCTTTGTTGAACTTCTCTTTAGCGGTGTTGGATGTTTTTAATCTTTCCGCAGAGTGTTGTTTCTTTTATATGATGCATTCATAACTTGTTTGCTCATGATGTTTCCAATTCTGTTTTCTATTTTGTTGTCAAATGTCAGGGAGAGCCACGAATTCTAGTTTCTGTGGTTTCTTCACTTCTATGCCTTGTGTGTTCTCTGTTGACTGGTTGTCGCTGGTTTGTTGTGTTGTGATACTGTTGTGTGTTTTCCATGTCATTTGGGTTTTTGTTTTATGGTTTTGTTTGTCAACAGTGTTTATTTTGTAATCATTTTCTGAAGCAGTCTGTCTGGTTGTGTTTAGTTCTTCTGTGTAGCTCCCTTTGCCCATTGGAGTTCTGTTCTGTTCAGCTTGTGTAGTAGGTATCTGACGCTGGCCAGCTTTTGAGCTGTGAGGTCGTTTGCCCTGTTGTGAATAAATGTACTGAATGATGAAGATTTTCTTTATACTGAGAACTGGAGTTTGTGGTTATTGTTTCACGTTGTCATGTCTATGGAATGTTAAATTTTTCTCTTTCATTTTCAAGGATGAAATATATTTTTGGGTGAGTAATGTTGATGTGTCTGTGTAACAGTAGCATCCAGTAACGTGTTTCACCTGTCGAGCAAATTATGTTTTGTACTGTTTTGGTTTTGTTATTTCTTCAAATATTTTGTTTTCAGTGTGATTAAGGAAGATGTTGGCCAATAGACCACTTACTGGTGACCCCATGGGGAGTCGTTCTTGTTGATGCTAAATTCATGTTTAAATCTGAAATAGTTTTGTCCTATGATTGCCTTGAAAATAGTTGAGAGTTCCTCTGTCTGTGTTTGCGGTATAATCTTTGTCTGTCTTAGTTGTCTTTCAATTACTTTGATTGTTCCTTCACTTGCTATGCGGATGTACACTGATGTGATGTCGAATGAGAGTGGTGTACCTGTGTTGGTTACATTAATATCTTTGATTTTGTTGATTAGGTCCTTAGTGTTTTCTAAGCAACTTTTGTTTGTATAAGTGTAGTGTTTTGTGGAAACGTGTGCATCTATCTGGCTAAATGATACGCTGATGCAGTTGTAAAATCAGTCACACATCTGATCGGAGTATCGAGTTTGTGAATTTTTGATAATCTGAGTGAGGGTGCCCTGGGGTTCTTTCGTGTTACTCTTTTTATTTGACATTTAAGAGTGTAGATTTGTTGTTTCTTAGCAGTTTTTGTATATCTCTTGTTAAATGTTAGGGTGGGGTTACTTTTTACCTTTGTTACTTGGTTTTCTGTTACGAAATTTAGTGTTTTCTCAATCTAGTCCTTTTCATACATCCCTTTTCTGTCCTTGTAACCACTGCACTGTGTGACTTCAGTTTTTTGTGTATGTCTTCGGCTGTTTTCTCGTATTTGGTTACTTTATCAGTGATGGGATTTTGTTCTTTTGATAATTTGTCTGATTTCTTCTGCTAATTGTTCTCTGGTTAGCCCTTCCTTAAAATTTCTTTTATTTTTTGTTTCTTCCTGTTTTACTACAGATTCGCTTTATGTAATGAGGTTTTCTGCTGCTGATTGTGTGAAATGTGTGTTTGGATTACGTTTGGATGCCTTTTGAGTATCTCTTCCTGTGTTGAGAATATTTGATTCAGTTAAATTAGCTATTTCGTAGAATGTATGTTTTCTACAATGGTGACCGTTGCTCCTATTGTGTGGATTTGTGTTCAATAGCTTGTTAAGTTTCTGGTCCTGTTTCTGTATGATATTTCACTTGCTCAGTAATGTCACAGAGAACTGCAGATTGTTTAATGTAGTTGCCTAGCCACAAGTGTGTTTTGTGCGGTTAGGTGTTGCGCACTCGTTTCCTCGAGTAGAGCTCTTAGATTTGCTTTCCAAGACATACAAATTCTGCTTTTCTTTTTGCAAATAGTGCAGCAGATGACATGTTTTTTTACATTAACCGTATTATAGTTAGGAATAACGTTGTTAGATAAACGTATTTTGTTAAGCCTTACATTTTGTATGGTTATGTGGAGATGCGTTCCTATAATTGTTCTACAGCTTTGAAGGAAACGCCTGACAAGGCGTTGAAACCATCATATTGTAGTTTGGAGTCCAGTTCACTTTCTAGCAAAAAAAAATAATAATGAATTAATAACGGATCTGCCTTTATGCAAGTACACAAATTACTGTGTGTTGTTTTAACACCCAAACATGTTGCACCACAGTTCTGGCGTACTCAGTGTCTTTCTTTTTTCTTTTCCTAAAGTAAATATATACAGATTAAATAAAGAACATGATACATTAGATTTTGTTGTATTTTACCATGTTTTTATTATTTCCTGCACTTTTATGCGTTTGTCTCCCACTTCCATATTCTCAAGAATTTTTTGTATTTTGTCCAATTATGTGATATCAAACCCACTGCCTACGTGATAATTGCCTCAGGCAGTCACAATGCAGTATGAGTCCGAATTAACTATCACTGATACTGCAGCACACTTCCCCAGCTCCACCTTACGTACCTGGACCACCTGGGTGTTTCTGTTTGTCAATAACAATTTACATCCCCCGAGTCCTGTGTGTTAATAAAAAATTATTATTTCGGGGAACCAGTAAATGCCACACGCAGGCCACACCCAGAGAGATATGTGAGTACTTTCATTCACCCACAGTTTTGTGCTTTTTACCTTTTATGTGAGTTTTGTGTCAAAGTCAACATCATATCACGTCACGATATCTCGTCAATGTCCCATCGCGTTATGTCGATCTCCTGACGCCCACAGCCAGTAATACTGTTCCGATTTATGTATATCTGTAAAAACACCACTCCATTACCAGTGCGCGCGTGTGCGATGTCTTAGATTTCAAAGCAAAATCACACTGGTAGAAATATTGATTTCATTTCATATTAATGTCATTTCTATAAACCCTATCGATTTCTAATCCAAGATATTGTATACATGAGAAATATCACAATTTAATAGATAAACCACCACTACACAACATACTAAAATTCTGATGCTCCCAGCCAAAAATACTGTATGCACGTAACTCAGCAATTGAAAATACCCCTGTTGAGAGGTGGGCAGTATCTGATCACCATCGTGCTGGGCGCCACTGCTGTATCAGTTCTGGCCGAGGGATTTCCCGACCGCAGTATAACGGCAAAATTACGACGACACGTCAGTGACAATACCAGACTGTCTCCATACAGTATTCCTTGGGTAATGCATGTTGGAGATTGAACTCCTCGTGCGATGATGACTACCAGGTCGTAAGTGGGACAGCTCCACACGTCTCACTAACACTACTTCAAAACATCTCCCCAGATTTGGTAGAGAAATTCAAGCAATATGTATGTGTAATCGTTTTCGACCTAATAGCTGGTACAAATGGCGCCCATTTTCACCATCCTTTCTCTCGGTACTATCCGGGTAAACCAGTCATAACTGGTAGACACTTACATGCTCAGCAGAGGAGATCTGCGGACTCGTCTTTGTATAAACGTTGCTATCATTATCTTCCCACCACCCTTTCTATCTCTGGAACAGTCGGAAAAATATGCCCCCTCCTCGACGAACCGACATGCTTTTGATACTAGCGTAGCTGATTCCTTCTTCAATCTGGCAGCCTCCCAGGTGGAATGATGCCCCTAATTACGATACCGAAACAAAACAAACCCTACAGTATTATTAGTGTATGTATGTGCATTACTACGAGTCTTGGATATTAGCCACAGGAAAAACGAGTATGATCATTGCTATTAACGTAATTTCGACTGATCCATAGACTTCGAAAGACTCACTCAGGACAGCTAGCACACTTCAGTGATTGCTACGAGTACTTATCTGGGTGAACAGGACTCGTGCAACAGACATAACCTCCTTCACACCTGAACCATACCGGATATATCGGGGAAAAATTTAGCGACAAAGTACAATCCTAGGACCACGTCGACGGTTGGCTGGATCTACCAATGTTCCTGGACATGTAACGCACGGAATATTAATGTGCAACATCACTACAAGGCTCAGAAATAGATATGGCAATAATCTGTGGTATATACATACTCGCCATACGCAAATAAGACCGAGTTATGCCACGGTGCCGCAAAAATGAACTCTTCCTATATACATAGCCATAGACTCGCAGAGGCCGCGATATCAATCCCGCTATACGATAAAAATATGATTTTAAGAGACTGTTCAACATTTATCTTAAGGTGCATTCTCCAAAGACCTGATAACGTAATACCTTGCGGATTGAAAAACGCGAACACCACACGCATAATGACAGATGCCGAAACCTGTTGCACATACCTGATGACAGTGCAATCAGCACCATGTTTGTGAGATGATGTGTGCCTCTGACCCCAGGACCGCTACACCTGCTGATGCCAGAGCTGGAATACTGACCAGACCTCGGGCGCGCAACGTTTCTCTCCCTAGTTCTGAGCTCCACAATCACGAAGTGCGGACATTTGATGACGGAAAGCGCGGGAAGCGGCCAACACAAAACTGATAAACGGAAGAGAATCACTAGCATGTGAGTCTGTCCACTTAAGCCACCGAAAATTCACTTCTGGAAAGACGTATCTATCAGTTGCAGCTGACAGGTCTATGGGAAGTAACTTGGAAAAGCGATGTGATTTCAGTCATCCGACCGTGTAACTTCAAATTATAGCGTCAGATTTGCTGACAGTATCGACTTTCTTGTTAAAAATATAGACATACGGCGAACATTTATATAAACCTTTATAGGTTCTGATGGTCTTTCTTTCAAATGTAGTTTCGAGGTACTACATTCTGCCATTACCGAACTTCATATTAAAACTACAGTCTTGTGTATAACACTTATGCACTGGAATTTTATGAGCCGTAAGCAGAGAAAATGTATTGATAACACAATCTGAGCTAGTGTTACTCCCCTGGTAGACAAATTGCAGGGGTTACATACACAGTGGGTTTAATAGGTCTGTTCGACATACAGTACCTCCTTTACGTATCAGGAAGGGATAATCTGTTATATATTTCAGCCACAAAGACAACCACATCTTCTAGATGTGCATTTTCATATTTACGATCACTATAAACTTCCAGTTTCTGAACACTACCGCCGACCGGTGTGGCCGAGCGGTTCTAGGCGCTTCAGTCTGGTACCGAGCGACCGCTACGGTCGCAGTTTCGAGTCCTGCCTCGGCATGGATGTGTGTGATGTCCTTAGGTTAGTTAGGTTTAAGTAGTGGTAATTTCTAGGGAACTGATGACCTCAGATGTTAAATCCCATAGTGCTCAGAGCCATTTGAACCATTTTTTGTCTTAACACTATCAAAACATAACTGAGAAAGTAGTGTAGCCCATACTTGCTTGCTTGCGATGAACAGACATATAGTGTAGTCGTATAGTGCACAGTAGAACTGTCAGCATCGCTGTTTGGTGGCTCGTGTAATCAATTTCAAGTTAAATAATTAAAAAAGTAGAAATACGGAGGGTAGAATTATGACCAATTATCAACTTTGATTACATGTAATGTATGTACTGCCACACAAGCCAACAATATTTACTATATTTCCCCAGTAGATGTCCTTAGATGTCACATTTGCTTGCCTTAGTATTTCTAAAAGGGTAGGACAAATACTGGAATGAATCTTAGCAAAGCAGTATGACCAACAGCAAATGCTTTTTGCTAACCATGATTATTCACTCTAGTAGGAGAAAGACCCTCTGGTATAGGTTATGATAGGGACGCTTTCAGTCACACGATTGAATTTGCACTACATTGAGTGCACCGTGACATGGATACCCCAAGTTCACGGTGTGGGGGTGGGGGTATGGAGTCCACCAACGGAAAGCAACATCCGTAGTGCAGTTCTACACACCAAAAATGCATATTTAATGAAGTATCATCGCCAATGTCCACAAAAAAAGTATGAGATGCAGTTCCCAAGCCTAACACCTATATGGAATGAAATGATAATGCAACCATGGCATGGATGGTCTTCGTAATGAATAGGCGACGTTCAGATTGTTTTAATTAGAACTAATACTTGTATTTTGACGAAATAATACGCAAAATCTACACTTAGGTCCTCAGCCCGGCGCTTATGCACCCTCTTTTGTAGTAGCAGTAGTGGTAGAAAGTGGCTGAGAACGCATTTTTATACGAGTATACACCAACAGCAAGCGTTGACGTTATCGGTTTCCACGTTACATAATTAAAAATTGTAGAAAAATGAGTAGTATTCTGCTGACGACAAACACAATAGATTACCCATACTGATAAAAACGTATGAGTGAAGATTCCAAATGACCCCATTTTCGGTCATAACCTCTACATGTTGATGTACTTACACTCTTTTAAATGAATACTCCAGGGTCAAGGGTAGGGTGGATACGACTTTACTTTGTAATCACACTCGTTTACGTGAGTATACTTCAAGACCTAGTGAAGGAGGGATGCTATTTTATTTTCCTTGTGCATGACGTCATACAAATAGGAGAAATTCATTGTAGAAAGACCCAAAACAATAATTGCTGATATTGCCAAATGATAATAACAGCGGGCGGCTGCAAGTAATCACAGGCTGTCATTCAACCGTGCAACACCATAACGAGGAGGAGGAAGAAGTACGAAACTTCAGTCGGACTGACATCTCAGGAGTCCCTCCTTGTCTCTCTCTCTCTCTCTCTCTCTCTCTCTCTCTCTCTCCAGTGAGCGTTGATTCTCCTCCAAAACTGTATTTGTATCGAAAACAGTAAATTCTCGCAATTGATTCAACCGTAGACGACAATGAAAAACAGGTTAAATGTACTATAAAAAGGTTTAAAAATCAAACAAACGCAAAGCAACAGTATTAGCAGCTTATCTGAGTCATTAAATTAAAAATGATGCTATCTATGTTCAGCACAGAGCCACTTTTTATCATCTGCCAACAAAATTCTCACTATTACATCTTTCGTAACGTGGATATGCTGTCAGTATGTTTCACTTCTTTCGGCTCTGAAATCATGCCACTTTACACAGCAACCAAATAATATTTTACGCTTTAGAATAAATATGTGAATTGCAACCAACATGTATTATTTGCTTTTGCTAATGTACTCATTTTTCTTGCTTTTCCTGTCTGTTTCTTGCATTTGTCTCTTCCAACATGCCCACCCCACCTATTCACCCCTGCTCAGGCGCTACAGTGGCCAGCGTTAGACGCAACACAGCTAATGCAGATGTTTCAGTTCCAGACGCAGCAAATATCTACCCTGCTCAACACGGTGCAGCAGCTACTGGTCAACGCTGCGCGCCCGATCGAACAAGCACCAGCTATTACAGCTGATATTCCGCCTTTTCGCCAGTTTTGTGAATTAGAAGAGGAATGGCTCGAGTGGTTGCGACAGTTTGAAGTCCACATACTCGCTCACAACGTACCACGTACTGTGAAACTATCCTATTTCTTATCCACGTTAGGAAGTGCAGTGTTCCGCCTCTTCAACAAACTATTTCCCAAAGCCACTCCGAGTGAACTTTCGTATGACCAAGTTGTAGATTCGCTCACTAACAATTATGACCAACAAGTGAATGTGATAGCAGCTAGGTATCAATTCTTCAATTGTAAAAAACGGTCAGAACTTATCGCAAATGGGTAACAGGCTTGCAGGGTATGATGAGGAAATGCAAATTCAGATGTGTTTGTGGAGATTTATATTCGGATGTTATTTTGTGTGATGCGATTGTGTATAATGTACCTGATGTCAAACTTAGAGAACAGATTTTGAAACAGTCCGATCCATCATTTCAGCAGGTAGGGTAATTACTAGATCAGGACGATTCCGGTCCCCTGTCGGCTGATAAGTTTGAGCAGCCAGCTATTTGTCGGGTTGAGTCCCTTGTTTACGACCAGCACATTCAGCAGCAGCTTGCGCTCGCCACGCCGAGTAAACTACATTTCACGCCAAGTAAACAGTTTGCTAAACAAACGGCTACACAGTCGAACGGAATTAAGTCTTGCCCTCAGTATTATTCACGGCACAAACGCCAATACTGCGCCTTTTCACAAGCTGTGTTAAGCTTGTGGTAGGACAGGACATACACAATCCGTATGTTTGCCGCAGAACAAACTTAAGAATTCGGCCCACTCACAGAAATCTAGTCATAAGGCCCCTGTCATTAACGCAGTATATTCAAAGTCTGCAACAGGCCGCAAAACTGGCACGTGAGCAGTTTCTTCAGTGATACGCCAGTCAAACAAGCTTTTTCTCCATTTACTTCTTTGTGGGAAATACGTGAAATTTCAGTTGGACACGGGTGCCACTGCCACACTGCTGAATCGTCACACACACGAATTGTTAGGCTCCCCACACCTGTCTAAAAACTAGTACGCAGCTGATGGCTTGTAAAGGACAAGACGGTCCTGTTCTCGGAAAATGTACATTGCCTGCCATATATGGCTTGCATATGCTACAGTCACGCGAGAACATATTTGATCTTGATTCTTTTGATTTGTCTGGTTTTAATATTCAGGACAATGTGTTGTCACTGTCTGCATTCCATGCACTAGACTAGCTAAAAGAATTCCTGGAACTCTTTTCTGACGGTTTAGGCAAGGTTAACAATTTTGTGGCATATATTACGATGACAGCCAATGCTCAGTCAAAATTTTGCCGGGCCAGAACTGTTCCCATTGCATTACGGGACAAAGTCGCTGCTGAACGTAAAGAATTGCAAGATAGCGGAGCTATAGCGCCCATACTAGCTAGTCAATGGCAAGTCCACTGGTTTTGCTCGCCAAACCTTCAGGTCACATTCGCCTCAGTGTTGACTTTAAATATACAGTCAACCCACAAACTGTAATTGTCACTTATCCGTTGCTACGCCCAGAGAATCTCATGGACAGATTAGGCTCGGGACGCTACTTTTCAAAAGTTGACTTGCGCGACGCGTATCTTCAAATACCGCTCGATGAAGAATCGCAGAATGTGTGTGTAGTAAATACTCATTTGAGCTTGTTTAAATATTTGCATGTCGTCAATTGCTTGTGATGACTCATTGTAAAACAAAGTTAAGCATTGTCAATTCAATTACTGTAATAAACTCCATTAATATGATCTGCTTGTATGTTGCCTAACTATCGAGAGAGCAGCTTGCTAGGCACCCTGTATTACACGAGTGGGCAGGATACCACAACTACCAACACCTCACAAATACAGTAATACCAAGATGGAGCAGTATGACTAATTTGTCTCGTTTCACTAGAATGCGCCATTGTTCCAATAATACGGCAAATGTGCTATCACTCAGTTTCCTATATTCGCTACTTACAAATCTCCCGATCGATCCTGTATTTTCGAAGTATATCTATTATGCCATGTTTCTTCCCCCCCCCCCCTCCCGTCCCCCTCCCATCACTGTAACAAAACTCATACATTTCTTTCCAAAGGATCTACGACGAGCTCTCTATCGACAAATAGCATAGACATCACTGAGATGGTATGGTGCTGTGATTGTAATAGATCACTCATTCTCAGAATTTTCTAAAAAGGCATCCAAGGGATCTCTCCAGACTCATATTTCGACTACAGTCTAAATGTCAGTGGAACAACCCTCAGACTTTATCAAATCCTGATTTTTTCAGAGTTTTTGGCGTTTTCCCACATTTTTCGATATTTATCAATTTTTCCATACGCAAATACGCAAGTATAAATATGCTCTTATTACATACATAGCCAGCTGTGACCTGATTTAAAAAAAATAAAAGAAACCAGCGGAATTTGATACATAGTTACGATCCAGCCAGGATATCTACTCATTTCTCCAAATGGCAACACTAACAAAGGAACGTTCCCATGTGTCAACAAAGGATCTTGATGAAACTTGGGAGGTGTGTAGAGGGGCAAAATAGTGCAATACGGAATTTTTTATATGTGCACAATTTCACTTTTAAGGAGCAGAACAGATCCTGCAAGGTAATTTGGCAGTTTAGGTCTTGGTGGAATATAATAAAAACGATGACACACAAAAATGTTTTTCATACAAAAGTTGATATGCAATTAATGTACTTGAAAACTGTATAACCAACTTCTGTAATAATTTGGAATTTTTCCAGTTACGACTGGTTTGCCTGGGTAGTCCAGAGAGTAAAGATGTTGGCAAGGGGTGAGGGAGTGTTCAGCGTTTAAATTGTTGGCAACGTTTAACTGCAAATGCGTCGGAGCATTAGACCAGGTTCTGCTGCAGACGAATGTCACCTCCCTGACTGATTCAGCGCTATTTATGCCAGCTGTTAGGTCGGAGATGATTACACATACATATTGTTTAAATTTCCTACCACTCCTGAGGAGATGGTCTGGAGTAGTGTTAGGTAGACATTTTGAGCTCTAACGTTTGCGACCTGGTGACCACGATGGCACGACGAGTTCTATTCCCAGCCTGAATTATCCACGGAATATAGGGTGGAGGCAGTCTGACATTTCAATCGACATGTTGTGGTTAGTTTGCCGCTACTACCACAGACGTGAGATCAGTCGGCCGGAACAGATATAGCGGCAGTGTCACCTACCAGGCTGGAGATTATATACTGCTCACCGCTCTAGAGGACAATTTTGAAGTAATCTGTTACATGAATACAGTATCATTGGTTGGAACCATCACAAATTTAGTATTTCGTCACATAATCTACTAATTTACTGCTGGTTTATCTATCACTATGTGGTATTTCTTACGATTAGCATGAAACGAGTTTATTACGTCTACGAATGTGTTCGCTTTGATCACTTACACACTGACACACACTAACACACACACACACTAGAAGTGGAATGGCGGCTTAGCAGTGACTGCCTGAGACGTCGATCCTACGCGATATGATGCTGACGTGACGTCGTGACGTGATGCAGTGTTGATGTTGACACATAACTCATATAAAAGGGTGGAAAGAGTACAGTTAAGGAATAATGAGAATAATTAACTATCTGTCTAGGTGTGGCATCTGCTGATGCCTCGAAATATTAATCATTTACTAACAAATAGACAGCAAAGTGGCATAATTTGTTATTAACCAACAGACACAGCCTACAACCTATCCCTGTGGTACGCACTCAGGCGTCGCAAGTATGAAAGGTGGGGTCGAGGAGGTGCGCTTCAGTAACAGTGATATTTAGTTTGGACTCATACTTACTGGCTTGAGACCATGATGACGTTGACAGTGGGGTGATATATTAGGTAAATGAATAAAATACGTAAAATTGTGGAAAGTCCAGAAATGGGTGGCAAATACTTAAAATCACGAAAAGTATGGAAAAATGTTCTACAAATTACAGGCCCAATAGCGGCACTCGTGATGGAAGCAGTCATGTCACATCTCCACACATAAAAATCGAACGGATTCAAGTGTGTGTGTGTGGGGTGGGGGGGAGGGGGCGGCATGGAAACCCATACTATAGGCTAACCACAATTGATACAATTGATACACTTCCTGTCGAACACTCATGCCACGTTTTCCCTTACAGCCATGTTACATTATACATGTACCACAGAAGCATTCTTTCATAATAAGGATCATCGGCCAAATAGTCGATTAACTTGTGTTGCAGGAAATGAATATACGGCCAGTAAGCGGCCAGGTACGGGATGTGGCTCTATCAACCGATCACCAACGACACCTGCCGAAACCGTAAAAGAAAATCTCCGCTGATTTCTCAGTGTGAGCAAGCCCAAACGGGTATGTTGCGGATATTTATGGTGCTGTGGTAAGCACACTGGGCTCGCATTCAGGACGACGACGGTTCAAATCCCTCTCCGGCCATTCAGATTTAGATTTTCCGTGATATCCCTAAATCAATCCAGGCAAACGCCGGAAAGCTTCCTTTGAAAAGGGCTTGGCCTATCTCCTGATCTGAGCCTGAGCACCATCTGAAGGGTCTCTACATGAGCCTCTTCATGATTTTGCATAACATTTAAATTAACGTCACCACCTCTGGTACCTCATTCCGCGGCGCAAACTATCAACTTCATAAGAAAAAAAAGACAGCAGCTGAGTGTGTCTGTAGTGACTATTATCTATATTCCACTTCATATTTCACTAAGATACTTGGTAAATTTACGAGCCCCACATGCATATTCAATGCAACATGTCAGTATATACATTATTTCCTCCTCTCACCTGGTGAATAAAAAGGTAGAACGGCCAAACCTATAAGCACGTACCATGTAGCAAAGCGATTTCCGTTCACCTTGGAGGAAGAGTAGCGAGCTCTCGGGGCAGTTCTGGATAAACGGGACGCGCGGGTTCCAAAAAAGTTCGCTCGGCAGTGTTCCGGGAGACAAGAGGTGACACCAACTAAGGGTGAGTGTGTCTGTTCAAAGTTATTCATTGTCTTATTTCTGCAGATTTCAGTTCTAGTCAAAACTAACGTCTTGCTCCCACCGCTCATTACCCTTTGAGCGGTATACGAAATTTTTGTTGCCAATTTCGGAGCTTCATAACCTGTTCCACTTAGCCACCCAAGCAAGCCATTGCTCTGCTCTTGTTCAAACATTTGGACACGTGATGTACCTTCTCAGTTCTGTCTGATTTAGTTATTTTGGTGATCTCACGAGTATAAGATAATTGATCAGATTGATGAAACTTCGCTAATTTCGATTTCAGTTCGTAATCTAGTTTCGAAATGTCTTTGTTGTCTCAGCATGTGTTAAATATGGATCTGAGAGCCGTAGGTTCGCAGATCGTGTCTCATAATAATGTATCCTGTCCAATTTTCTCAGTTACTGTGAATTTTACCACTTATTTTATGCCCAACTTTATTTAGTTACGTCCACGCATTCGTGGACTGTGTGTCATTTATTGATTCCCTGGGTAAAACTTCCAAATTAATTTCAAAATTTCGTCTGTGGTACAATTATTAACAGTTTTACTTTTATCGATGAGTTCTTGTTCACTTTCTTCGGGCACTCAAGCCAAGGGAACGACCGTTTGCTAACCACGTGCGTACCGGTGAAGTTTTCCTTTATTCTGTATCTCTATATGTCTAAACGTGCTGGATTGCCGCCATTAAAAGATTTCTCTGACTCTCCCACAATTTATGATAAATCATGCTGCGGTCTCCAAGTCGCTGTTGTAGATGCCGAGATTGGTATGAAAAACAGTAAGCATCAGCCATTTACTAGTTGTTTAGTTTATTAGTTAGTTCAGTTCTTTAATAAAGTTGATATTTTTTACCACAGCACATACTCACGTATTCCCCTCCCAAACGTAAGTTTTTTACGTCCCACTGATATCCGTTGCGCAACAGATGAATATGGCAAAGTTATTTATTTAATATTTGTTCAAGTATTATAAATGTGCAGATTCGGCAGCTCAGTTCGTTTAAGGGGCTCCGGAAAGGCTCAAAATCATGAAAAGTTCAATTTTTACTTTTTTGCGTTTTTTGAATCTTTTAATAGATATATAATTTATTCAATTCCGAAGACTACAACTATTTTTAAATTTTTTTTGAAATGTGTTCTACATGGGCGTGACCCACTGTGGCGCTGTTAAACTGCTGTCAAATGGTGTTATTATTAACGTCCGTGTTCATCAGGTACATTTTAGTGATGTGAGATAAAGTATGTGTTGTGGCTAACCTGTGATGGTTCAATATATATCGCTGGTGTGATTGTCGATTGTTTCATGTTTATTTACTCTGTCGTTATCTCGAAAATATTCATAATTAATTCTGTTTCTTGAGTCTCTGTTTTGTTGAAGTATAATAATGAGTAAAAGTAAAGTTATTAGAAATCCTCTGAAGGCTTTTAAGAAAAGGAGAAATGTTGGAAAGCCAAAAGTATGTGTTATTACAGTAAACAATAAAGACGATAACCAAGTGAGTGAACCTAACCTCTCAAGTACACCTGCCCATAGCAGTCAAAATGGGAAAGAAAATACTTCACAGAAGAAGCTTGGTTCAATGAGTGAAAACTATGAATGTTTTATGGGCGAATCGGATGTGAATGAAATATTTGATATGTCGGTTCTGAAAGGAATTTTTTCAAACTGTGTAAGATGTATTCATTGTAGTGAAGTTGGTCTGGAACTCTCCATAATAAAGCACGTAGGACTTGCTAGTGAAATATAACTGAAATGTAATAAGTGTTCATACATGACCACCTTTTGGAACAGTGTTGCAGTAACTGCAACTGAAGAAAATGGTAGCAAAATCTACGAACACAGCAACGAGCGATGCTTGCTTTAGACAAGGAACGCCTTCGGGCTGCAGACAGGGCTGTAAAGAGTCTAGAAATACAAGCAAGAGTAAACAGGAGGAGGAACAAGAGGAAGCTGGAGGAGGAGTTTGCAGAGGATGAAGATAATCCATCCTATGGACCTGGAATGCACTAAAAAGTTAATCCAATCTTTGTCGCTCGATTCCCAAAACTTTTATTTTCTCATACTAATTACATGTTTTCTAAGGATCTTCCAAACATATTTGTTTCAAACTTTCAGTAAATGTTACACAGTACCTTCTGCATAATTTAACACAGCCTTTTTCCAAAAAACTGTATAGTATTGAATATATAAATAAAAAATTGCAAAAAGATGTTGTGAATTTTCATTACAATTGAAAAAAAAATCATCTTTAATAATTTTGTAAAATCCCTGTGTTAAGTTGTAGCCCATATTCCAATAAATAATCTGTAAAAAGTTCAACTTACTACCTCAAATACTTTGTGAGGAAAGATGTAATTTATAAGCGTTATTTTAACATTGCAAGTATAGGGCGTTCCGGAGCCCCTTAAACATCAAAGGTTTTTCTTTCATGTATATGCAGACACATTTTTCTCACTGTCCCTGTTAACAAATACCGCCTTTTTCATCTTCTTTACGAGCACTGACTTCCAACCTGATCCTTCACGTATAGATATACTTCACGTCTCTGATGACCATTAAGCACTAATCTTCCTTCCTTCCCTCCTTCCGGTAATTCATATTTCGTCAGTAAATAACCCATGCACGAGGAACTACAGACTATTCTCGCAAAGTATAAGGACCCATTGAGAGTAGACAACCTAGCTGGAAAGTCAGGTGTAGGTAGGGCTTGCGCACATTGTACGCAATCCGGACGCAGCTGTCTCTCACGTAATACCCGCCGTTTGGTGGGTGGTGAAACGTGCTCTGCTGCAGTAATCCTTCTGGTACATGTGCATGGCACTGTGTCCACTTGTTGTAATAAACGCTCCTCCATTAGGGGTATCGTCACTGTTCTTGGTCCACCTGCATGATGCATGTCGGGTTTCAATGAACCGGTCACGCGCAGGCGCTGACGAGACCTTGTGAATACTCCGCTGTCTGGCTGTGTTGTCTGAGCACACGCTTTGTGATACAGGGGTGCCGTCTCTCGTGCGTTGCCACGACCGTGCCTGTACACAAAGTAGCTGTCAACCGTTCCATCATTTGAAAATGCTTGTGGCGTCATGGCAGCCGCTTTACAGGGAACACGTGTAGACTGCGTTTGGTCTTCACTGGGAGAATTGGTAATCTGAGGCATATGGCAGTGTTAATGTTGCAGCCTCGCTGCTTGCGTATCGGCGGCACGTCACGAAACTTGAGCAGTGGTTGATTGCTTCAGAGTCGTTCTTCGCTTCACACCAATGAAAGTAACGTACCCTACTAACCGATAGCGATCGGTGAGAAACAAAGCTGAGTTTGAACGTAGTCTAGACATTAACATTGTTGTAACACTGGCCCGACTTAACTTGTACATACGTCGAAATCGGGAGATTTCGGTTTCCACACTTATACCTATTAGGATTCTTTGCATATTTCACTGTCTTTTACACTCCTCCTTTCGTTTGTACGTATAATAATGCAAGATGCTCTCGTAGTACCAAATCTCTGTAAAAGCTTCTTAGTTTATCCCGAGTCGGTAGAAAGCGGTATACGTGATGATGTACAATATAACTGGTCATGGACTGCCACTCGTCACAGCGCAAGTTAAGTTAACCCTCTCCAGGATTACCTTAATGAATCAGGGCGTATAATTTCCAACCACCTCTCGTTGAAGTTGTCCCTCGAAGTAGTTCCTTTAGTGAACTGGATCCAGGAGACCTATGATTGTAAATGGAAATGTGGGTGTCTAATCTACTTGAGATAAGTCCCAGGGTGCCGTTACACTGCATTTATTATGGAACACCGTAAAACAGTTTACAACGAAGTAGCTGAAACAATTTTTCGCAAAAACGTACTAGAAAACAAAGGCATGGATTAATAAGAGAACAGGCTCGGATTACATGCCATCGCCGACTATCACAAAGCCGACTATCACCAAACACCAAGATCGGCGTGCAGACGAAATCTCTTGCATACTAACCTCGTAGCTGTTCGTACATCTTAGCTAGCTTAGTAATATTTGTTTGTTTAGTGTCTTAAATCGTTTACTGCGTAGTGGTATTGTCATATTTAAGTTCAGACGTCATGTAGGCTCCACCCGCGAGTAGTATTTGCTATACAAAGAGTAAAATTTGTTAACTAACATTTAACAAAGAAAATTCTGAGCTTTGATCGTGAATGGATTTGGTTCCTCTAGTACAGAATTAGGAGCACTGTTACTTCTTATGGCTCGCTACATCTCCTTATTCCAGCGATGGACTACCACACCACATGGTTCGTCTGTTACCGATGCCTGCCAGAGAAACAGCTTTCCGCTCGGTGCTGTTTCATTCTGCATGGCGGCTGGAGAGAGATAATTACTTCTGCTAGTTGCAGTAGCCCAATAAAATGTAAAATTTAGAAAATAAAATATTGCCCAAAATAAGAGGAACTTCACACGCTCCTTTCTTTCCATAGCTGTTTTTTTTAATAATAAAGTCCCTGTATTATTGTTTCTAGAATTAGTTTGTAAAATTGGTTCGTTCTTTTTTCTCTATGCAGTAAACATTCTGATACTTCAAAAGCTAACTCTTTAAACCTCCTTTTACAGGTTAGTAAATTGCATTACTTTCTCAATACTACTGCATGCCTTCTCGCAATTTTTTCTTTACGTTTGTACTGTACTGCGTAGTACTTCAGAATCAAATTCTTTAATCCTCCTTTCAAAATTTTGTCAAACAAAAACATCTCCTTTACATTAACTCTTATTTCATTGTTTGATGGCTTTGTTTGAACAAAGTTCTGATTATCTTCTTGTTTCTGTGAGATAATTTCATCTTTATTGATTTCCCCATGACAATATTCATTCGTCAACTCCACTTTGCATTGATTTTGCGATTCTTTATAAATATTATTATCTGCCAACAGATCCATTTCTGTAATAAAACATAGATACATCGATGTGGTAGCACCATGTCAATACTTCTTCTTTATTCCTCATACGTGTTCCTTTATTACAACGGCATCTACGACCTGAAATCTCTGCACTGGTAAGAATGGTACTTCCTTCCGTTTACTGATCGCTTATAAAGTCCTCTGCCATGGCACGTTACTTGCTACCATTTCCAATTATCGCTGCTGTTGGTAACCAGCCGTAGCTCTCTCAATAAACTGATAATTCTCTTTATTCTGATTCCTTATTTCTTTCCTCCTGTTAATGTTTTCTGTGTCACAGTCATTACTTCCTCTATTGTAATGACAATTTCAACTTCCATCAAGCATGTCTCTGCCAAAATCGTTATATCTTCTAAAATGCAAATTTAAAGTCTCAGCAGTGTTGTAATGGTCACATTCATTACTTTGTTTACAGCTATGAAAATGTGAACCCCTTCGTTTCTGACATATTGGTTTTTTGGGAAAATCAATGCCATATTTTCACTCGCGTTTGCGGGAACGTTTCATTACTTCATCATATTCTTTGCTAGCATTTTCTGTATTACTGATAAGAGCATGCAACGTTACCTGCATATTAAAGTCAGCATTTTTACTTTTGTTAGTTTCATTTCCTGTGATTACATACTAAGAAATAACTACATGAGTATCTGCTTTAGTTACATTACCTGCTGATCCCACACTCACTTGAGCCTTTTCAGGCTCCCCCATCTTCCCCTAAATCACTCACTCTGACGTCTTGGACTTTAGCATCTGTTTTCTTCAAAATTCCTGTATGATTCCTGTCTCATTCCGCGATACTAATCAACGTATTTCGGAAAAACTAGTCAGTTAATTCTGTTTTACTACGACTATTGTTATCATATTCTACTATTGCTTCATTTATTCGCCGCAACAATAATTCATTAGTATTTCCACTTGACTCGGTCTGTCGTTTTATTGAGACCATCTAGGATTTCGCAATTATCACTTTACAGTTTATTACTCTTCTGTTGACTTATTGTTTCTTTGGGAACTCCCATAAAATCGTCGACAAGATCCCACATTCCTAGCCACTTCACGTAATTTTTAGTTTTATTCTTCTTGATAAGTTCCTCTATTTTGATGTTATATGCTTGTACATCATAAATACATTGTACCACATCCTTCATTCTTATTTCATTAGCTTCGAGACTTACGCACGGACTTGGTGTCACTTCCTGCTCTTCCATTTTTTTTTAAATTACTGGTATTGTCTCTCCATATTTCAGTTGAACTTAAATGGACTGTATACCACAATAGAGAATTACTAATGGGCCCTATCACAACTAACGTGAACAGTCACTTTTTTTACATAAGCCCCCGCGCTCTCCAGACGGCATATCAGCTGAAAAGTCGTGCCGATGTCGCACCCACGTGTCAAACTCCGGACCTTGGGGCGTCCGCCACGACCGCGCCGCTCGCTGCCGCTCTGACGGACCGCTTCCCGCGCGTTCCCAGCACACAGCGATGCCTCCTCTGGATGCCTCGCCACCTGTGCTGCTGCTGTCGTCCTTCTTCTTCCTCGCTATATGTTCGTGGTAGACGGTCGTTATCCCTAGTAATATATACCTCTGAAACTTGTCACACGAAGTGTGCAAGAGGGTCACAGTGATCTTCAATTATTTGCTCGACAAACTGCCTAAAAATAGAGTATTTTATAATGAAATTGGACTCTTACATTTCGCCTCTATCTCATACTTTTTCAGTCAATATTACTAATAATAAATCCAAAACTGGAGACTAAGTAAAAACTGTCACGGAAAATTTTCAGTGGGAAAACCTTAAAGTGATCCAGATCTAAAGACTTTATTTGCAATTTAATTAGATGAAGATACTATTCCTTTAATTAATTGCACATATTACTCGAATATTTAGAGACGTCTTCAGTTATTCATAAATCCGTTCCCTCATTACTTGTAAATTCTTGGAGTATGGACTACAGTGTCAACGGCAGCGGGCAGACTTGTTCTATTAGGGACAGCTGTGTTCCAGCAGGGACTATTCTTAAGGAGGACGACTGTAATTGCTTCATCGCTATCGGAAGATTCAACAGATTGTTTCGCCATTCTTCGTATTTACTTCGGGAGCATCAGCTTCAGAATCACTTACCTCACGAAAATCACTTACGTCACTTTCACAGTTGAGTTCTTTTAATATCTCTTCTCCTTTTAGCCTCTTGCGTCAGTGAAATGTGATTCCCACGTGCAATTTTCACATAAACTTCACACTCAGCGACGGAACATTTACATAATGTATACTCCATGGTCACAGACCTGGAAGAGTTGAAGAACCTGATCCGTAGTGTCATAACATCAGTGGCGAATAACATGCTTGCCCGAGTATGTGAGGAATTTGAGTGTCGATGTGATATTGTTGGTGTCGCTGATGGAGGACATACTGAACATCTGTAATCGAACTTGGGAGGTTCGTAAATATGTGTGTAAAATTTCATATTCGTATGTCTTAAAGTTTAATAAATATTTGCATTGTAAATACGTATATTTTTGAAACACCCTGTAAAGCTATGCGTTAACTGTGGCGCAGTTTTCCAGGAAGTCAGGGAGCAGCGGGCCCTTCCACACAAAGAAAAATATCATCATGACTTTCCCACAGCTGGCGTATAGGGCTTTGGATTTTTTCTATGCGGGTGAATGATATGAATCATGTTTCATCTCCTGCAACAATACGGGCGACGAAATGATATTCTTCACCGCGATACAGTTCCACGTGCTGCAGTGATTGTGACATTCTGCTCAACTTCTGCTCTTCCGTCAGGTTTTGGAGAACTCACTGCCCACATGTTTTCCAGGACTTCATTCAGGTGCTCTCTTATGATGGTGTGAGCGGCATCGTGAGTGCTGCCCAACGTGAGCCGAATGTTTTCCATCGTCTGTCGTCGGCCGTTTCTGGCGGTAGCATCCGCCTTAGCAGAGACAGAAGGGGCAGATGACGCGGTGAGCCTAGGACAGGCTTTCGATGACACACACCTTCCGGAAGTCCTCTATTCTACTGAAACACACGCGCACGTGACGTACTGTCCTCGTCATACACAGCAGACATTCTGGCAAGAATTTCACTTCCTGACACGCTATCCGCGGTCAAAAACTACGACACCACGCTGTTCCTCTTTCCCGGCCTCCTCAGTGTATTCGGACGAACGTACGACTCGTTGACCCCACGTCGAGCACAGCGGTGAACGGTTGAGCTGTTTATTACTGATTTACGATACAGGGCATTTTCACACACACGTGTCTACCTGCATTACCAACATCCCCGCAATACTCGTTACATACTCTGTCTCGGTATCATTTGGCCGAATCTTATACACTGACGCGCCAAAAAAACTGGTATAGGCATGCCTAGTCAAATACAGATATATGTAAAGAGGTAGAATACGGCGCTGCGGTTGGCAAAGCCTATATAAGACAACAAGTGTCTGGCGCAGTTATTAGGTCGGTTACTGCTGCTACAGTGGCAGGTTATCAAGATTTGAGTGAGTTTTAACGTGGTGTTACAGTCGGCGCACGAGCGATGGGACACGGTGAGGTAGCGATGAAGTGGGAATTTTCCCATTCCACCACTTCACGACTGTACCATTTCACGACTGTACCGTGAATATCAGGAATACTGCAAAACGTCAAATGTCCGACACTGGTGCGACCGGAGAAAGATCCTGCAAGAACGACGACTGCAGAGAATCGTTCAACGAGACAGAAGCGCAACCCTTCCGCAGATTGCCGCATATTTCAATGCTGCGCCGTCAACGAGTGTCAGCGTGCGAACCATTTAACGAAACGCTATCGATATGGGCTTTCGGAGCCAAAGGCCCACTCGTATATCCTTGGTGACTGCACGACACAAAGCCTTACGCCTCGCCTGGGCCCGTCAACACCGACATTGCAGTGTTGATGACTGAAAGCATGCTGCCCGGTCGGGCGAGTCTCGTTTCCAGTTGTATCGAGTGGATGGACGCGTACGGGTATGGAGAGAACCTCATGAATCCATGGACCCTGCATGTCAGCAGGGAACTGTTCAAGTTGGTGGTGGCTCCATAATGGTGTGGAGCATACGCAGTTGAAGTGCTATGGAACTCCTGATATGTCCAGATACGTCTCTGACAGGTGACGTGTACGTAACCATCCTGTCTGATCACCTAAATCCATTCACGTCCATTGTGTATTCCGCAGGACTTTGGCAATTCCAGCAGGACAATGCGACACCCTATACGCCCAGAATTGCTACAGAGCGTCTCCAGGAACACCAATCTGAGTTTAAACACTTCCGCTGGCCACCAAGCTCCGCGGACATGAACGGTATTGAGCATATCTGGAATGCCTTGCAATATGCTGTTCAAAAAGAATTTACACCCCATCGTGCTCTAGCATGGAAGTTATTCCCTCACGTTCTTTCATCAAGCCCTTCTTCTTCTAGTTAAAGTTTACAATATATCTCTTTCCTCCACACTTCCGCAGTGAACCTAGTGTCTTACGTTAACAGTCCACCTAATTTTCAACATACGTCTATAGCACCACATCTCAAACGCTTCCTCTATCTTCTCTTCTGGTTTTACCACTGTTCATGATTTACTTGAATACGATGCATTGGTTTGAAAGCACATATCCAGAAAATTCTTTCACAAATTCAGGCCCGTGTTTGATACTCGTAGACTTCTTTTGGTCAAGACTGTCCTCTTTGTCTCTACTAGTCTGTTTTTTTACGTCCTGCTTGCTCCATCAGTCATGTCTTATTTTGCTTACAAGGTGCCAGAATTATTTAACATCGATTATTTCAGGGTCAACAATTTTTATGTTAACATAGAAAGCTGTTCACTACATTAAACTTCAACCTGTGAGTTCGTAAGATACAGGACCACAGTTTTAATTCCCTGAAACAATACTCTTTAAATGAGATCTGACTCATAACTGAACAAGAACATGCTCTTACAAACTTAATCTTCTATCCTTTAGTGACCAGGAACTTTCTCATGGTGCAACAGAATAATGAAACGGGATTTAACACAATCAAAATCAAAATAACTTTAAGGCATAAATTTTAGAACAAAGCCTTTGTAACTACTTGCTGTCTGCCTAATTTGCTTACAACACCTAATAAACCGAAATGAGCTCATACTGTAGCTAGACATAGATTTTTTCGTCACTTAAAACACGTGACTAGACGTTCCACTGCAACACGCAACTCCCTTGGTAGTTGAAAATTTCATTCAAACATTCGTTGAAGGCAATTAATCTCGTTTGTCTTGAAACATAATGAGCACATGTGAGGATTTAAATAAAGATCAGAGGAGTTGAAAAAAAAATGTTTGCGCAGCTGGCGCGTGGGCTAAAGGTTTTCTGTGAGAAAGCAAGTGTTTTGTGCAAATATGTAATTTAATTATTTATCTCCTAAATACGGTGGTTAACAGAGTGCTTTTCTGGTGGCTTGGTCGGTAGCATCAGAATCGACCGCAGAACCCTACATCGATGCACACGCACTGATGCCCGACGTGTCAATGTCAGCTGACGACGCGACCGTATTTGGTGGTCGCGTTACCATCTGTGTCTATATTATCACTGTATTCTGTACTGCCTTACGACGACTTCTGCAGGTCCGTAGATGTTTAGGCTCGAGGGCTTTTCTCTGATTCGCATTTTCTAGAAATCCGATCAAATTTACGTGTAATGTGAGGCAGACGTTTCAATGTATTGTAAGTTTTCATTTAATACCAATTTTAGATTTTATTCCGGCGAATATTTTTATCGTGTCGCTTTTGGTCTTAATAGCGCGCCGCCAACTCTGCGCCGTAACACTCTAATCAAAGTGCTTGCACACTACGCCAGTACATAACTTTAAACAAAACTAATCCGTAAAAATCACGTAGCAATCATGCTCCTTCAGTCGTAGCATGAAATCGTAGACAAGCGCGCCAAACACCTTCAGACCTGATCTATCCATTGTGGGCCCAACCTTTGTTTACTCACCATTAGTCTCGTAGTTATTAACGGTTCAAATCTGGAGGTATTTTATAACACAATAAAGTTCGACGGAAGAGCAAATAGACGCCTTCACGTCAGTAACTTCGTGAAAGTCCAGTATTATGTGAATACTGAATAATTACGAAAATGCTGTGCAGAAAATGAATACAAAGTCGCATGTCTTACATCGTACAGCACTTCAACTGACCACGTGATAGCATAACCGTTTATATGCAACAGGCAGAAAAATAGTCCTTTATTCATATCAACGTCTATAATGTTATTAAAGCAAGGGATAAACAGCCTGCAGACCCAGATGAATGAACAGAAAACGGATATTGATTCTCATGTGTTCCAACAAATCGTGATGTCGTAGAAAGAACAGCCATTGCTCACATGAAATACAGTTGCGAAATACTTCACGTGGATAAATCTGAAATACCACGTAACAGATAATAATGCAAAGGCTGCAGAAACATACAAGCATCTCAGCATAATCCTGGACGATGCCGCTTCCGTGTTCCCATTTCTATGTCACAAAACAAATCGTCTAAGCTAAATACGAGGGGTGCGTTCAATAAGTGATGCAACACATTTTTTTTCTGAAAGAATGTTGGTGTTATTCAGGATTCCAGCACATAACATTATTCCCCACTCCTTTGTATACTAAACACTGTTTTTAAGTACACTACTGGCCATTAAAATTGCTACACCAAGAAGAAATGCAGATGATAAACGGGTATTCATTGGACCAATATATTATACTAGAACTTTCACGCAATTTGGCTGCATAGATCCTGAGAAATCAGTACCCGGAACAACCACCCCTCGCCGTAATAACGGCCTTGATACGCCTGGGCATTGAGTCAAACAGAGCTTGGATGGCGTGTACAGGTACAGCTGCCCATGCAGCTTCAACACGATACCACAGTTCATCTAGGGTAGTGACTGGCGTATTGTGACGAGCCAGTTGCTCGGCCACCATTGACCAGAAGTTTTCAATTGGTGAGAGATCTGTAGAATGTGCTGTCCAGGGCAGCAGTCGAACATATTCTGTATCCAGAAAGGCCCGTACAGGAACTGCAACATGCGGTCGTGCATTATCCTGCTAAAATGTAGGGTTTCGCAGGGATCGAATGAAGGGTAAAGCCACGGGTCGTAACACATCAGAAATGTAACGTCCACTGTTCAAAGTGCCGTCAATGTGAACAAGAGGTGACCGACACGTGTAACCAATGGCACCCCATACCATCACGCCGGATGATACGCCAGTATGGCGATGACGAATACACGCTTCTAATGTGTATTCAGCACGATGTCGCCAAACACGGATGCAACCATCATGATGCTGTAAACAGAACCTGGATTCATCCGAAAAAATGATGTCATTCGTGCACCCAGGTTCGTCGTTGAGTACACCATCGCAGGCGCTCCTGTCTGTGATGCAGCGTCAAGGGTAACGGCAGCCATGGTCTCCGAGCTGATAGTCCATGCTGCTGCAAACGTCGTCGAACTGCTCGTGCTGATGGTTGTTATCTTGTAAACGTCCCCGTCTGTTGATTCGGGGATCGAGAGGTGGCTGTACGACCTGTTACAGCCATGCGGATAAGATGCCTCTCATCTCGACTGCTAGTGATACGACGCCTTTGGGATCCAGCACGGCGTTCCGTATTACCCTCCTCAACCCACCGATTCCATATTTTGCTATCAGTTATTGGATGTCGACCAACGCGAGCAACAATGTCGTGATACGATAAACGGCAATCGCGATAGGCTACAATCCGACGTTTATCAAACTCGGAAACGTGATGGTACGCATTTCTCCTCCTTACACGAGGCATCACAACAACATTTCACCAGGCAACGCCGGTCAACTGCTGTTTGTGTATGAGAAATAGGTTGGAAACTTTCCGCATGTCAGCACGTTGTAGGTATCGCCGCCGGCGCCAACCTTGTGTGAATACTCTGAAAAGCTAATCATTTGCATAAGAGAGAATCTTCTTCCTGTCGGTTATATTTCGCATCTGTAGCACGTCAGATACGTGGTGTAGCGATTTTAATGGCCAGTAGTGTATAATCTACGTTCAGTTTTGACAGCCTTACGCGCCTTCACTGTGAAGACCCATATAATTGCACGGTACCACGCTACTAGTCGACGGGAGAGCCAACGTCTTGCTACATCAGTAACCCCCCCATCGTGCACGTACTGCTTCCCGTGCAGTGCATCCTTTATTGGACCTAAAAGATGAAGCCGGAACGTGAGAAAATGGCTCTGAGCACTATAGGACTTAACTGATGGGGTCATCAGTCCCCTAGAACTTAGAACTACTTAAACCTAACTAATCTAAGGACATCACACACGTCCATGCCCGAGGCAGGTTTCGATTCTGCGACCGTAGCGGTCGCGCGGTTCCAGACTGTAGCGCCTAGAACGGCTCGGCCACCCCGGCCGACTGGGAACGTGAGAGATCCGAGCTGTAGGGGGTGAGTAACCCAGAGGACGCATATCTTTCAATACGCCAACAGGTGGACGAGTGTGTCGGCGATACTAACACAGACGTCCACAGGAGAGACAGCTGTGTGCGGCCAGCCGGCACACGGGAGACTGGACAGGATTGCGAGACCTCGCTGCGATTGTGACAGACGCCTCGCCCAATGACTCACCGTGCTTTTGTTCACTGCCAGGTCTCTGTATGTATTCTGTAAGCACCTGTGACTATCTACGATGCTGTGGTTATCCGCAAAAGAAACTCATTGATAGCCCTCTGCTTGTAATGCACCTCCGTTACAGAAACCATTTTGAATGCCATTTATAGTGCCGTCATCTGTGGAAACTTCGCCAAACTATAAGGGTCTGAAGCGAGGATATTCTGCGATGTCCCAGAACAAATTCCGCGTTTTTTCAACCGAAATTGGCCGAGCAAAGTATGTGTTTCATTTCTTATTTTGACGCCATTTACGCATGTCCAAGCAAAATAGCGAATCGTGTTCGTGGCAGCAGGTGGAATTGAAACCTGTCCCATTGTCCACAAACCATGTTTAGCCTTCCTAAAGGATTCTCCATTCCAAGCCATACCACTCGCTGGCTAATTTCAGAAACTGAGCGACTTGCTTAAGACTTGCCTTTTCATATTCCAACCAAATATAAAGCTACTGTAGCTGACGGAAGAGTGAGTATAGATTCTCTGAGACTTTCTAGTGCTTCTCGATAAGCGCATAAATACACACAATGCTCAAAATAATTAGGGAAACACATGTATCAACGCCCAGTACGTTAAATCTATTTTTAAATATGTGATCTCTGTGGTCTTGTTGCATAGCCAGTGATTTTCGCTTCCAGTACCTGTAAAAATTAAAATCACTCGCCATCTATCAGCTGTGTTATACATTACAGTTTCAGGTGATCGTTAGAAGGAATTGAGTACCGGCGACCAACTGTTTTCCTGTGAGGTACACAGTTTTGATTTGCGGACGTCATATTCACCTCAGCGCTTGCAGTGGGACATCTTACTGCAGTGCAAGTTGCAAGGCCAGTCTGTATCATCCAAGAAGGATAAACTTCCCATCGTATTGCTGCTGATGCTCTCCACGTGTCATTCATTGGTTGTAGTCACGCTGTACGGAGACAGGTCAGTATACAAGGCATATTCGAGAAGGAAGCTGACGCACTGCAACCACACGTGAAGACCGATATCTGGCCATCTCCGCGTTGCGGCGTCGTACGGCTACCTCTAGAGTACTGGAAGACGATTGCAGAAAGGCCACTTGAGACTCTGTGGTCGAGCAGACTGTAAGGAACAGGTTGCGAGAAAGGACCTTACGACCCTGGCAGCCTGTTACAGTACCCCGCTCGACAAGACTACATCTCACAGCTTCCCGTCATATTTCTCATCCCGATTTCAACCGGACACGTCGTCACTGGTGAAACGTGTTATTGACAGACAAGTCCAGATTTCCACTGACCGAGCGGTCTGAGGCTCTGTAGTCATGGACTATACGGCCGGTCCTGGCGGAGGTTCGAGTCCTCTCTCGGGCATGGGTGTGTGTGTTTGTCCTTAGGATAATTTAGGTTAAGTAGTGTGTAAGCTTAGGGAATGATGACCTTAGCAGTTAAGTCCCACCCACGCCCGGGTTCCCGGGTTCGATTCCTGGCGGGCTCAGGGATTTTCTCTGCCTCGTGATGACTGGGTGTTGTGTGATGTCCTTAGGTTAGTTAGGTTTAAGTAGTTCTAAGTTCTAGGGGACTGATGACCATAGATGCTAAGTCCCGTAGCGTTCAGAGCCGTTTGAAGTTAAGTCCCATAGGATTTCACACACATTTCAACATTTCCACTGACGCCCCGTGATCGTGGAGAGGCGATGTGGTGAGTAGTACCTGCCAAACCGACAGATTCGGCCAAGGGTCCTAACCGTCAACAGTACACTGTACGGATCCTGTTGGACGATTTGGTGGCAGCTGCATACTGTGATGGCGCTGGATTAAATCTCATGCACAACACTAAAAATGTAAATGTCGTGTGACCAGGGCGTTGTCGAGTAGACCGTTCTCAGGGTACAAGCCTTTCGATTTGACGCCACTTCTGCGACTTGCGCTTCGATGGGGATGAAATGATGATGATTTGAACAAGACAACACCCAGTCCCTGTGCGGAGGAAATCTTCGACCCAGCCGCGAATCGAACTCGGGCCCTTAGGATTGACATTCTGATGCACGACAGTGTCAGCCGCCATGTGACAGGCGCCACCAGGGGTGTCTTGTGACGCCGGGGCTTTGAAGTAATGGAATGGGCAGCGGTGAGTTCCGACCTTAACTCCATTGCGCATATGTGGGACATGCTTCACAGGCATGTTCGTGGGCGTTCTGATCTATTGTGTTCTGTCCACTCGTCTAATACATGGAAGCTGTTTTCTTGGATCGCTAGACAACAGTTGAAGCAAATCTCATTATTGGAGTTTATTACAGGAAGTCAAATTGACAATACTTAATTCTGTGTATTCACAAAGGTGTGTCGCAAACAAATGGCGACATGTAAATAATAATGTCCTTCGGTATACACAATTTGATTGCAAGAAAAACAATACAGTTCATAAGTCACCGCTGTGGCGTTTGTATGACGGCTCGTCTTTCACTCCGGTCGCAGTGAGGCGGCGCGGCGCTTCTTCGTGTAGAGGCCGCTCCTGTCTCGATGTCGTCTTAGGGAGGCGTTCGTCAGCGTAGTATTGGCTGACGCCGCCTCACAGTCCCCTCTGCTCTACCGTTCTTGATCGTCGTTCCGGCGCTTGTCGTTAAGCCGGAACAGGCACCACCACAGAGTCTCCAACAACTCTCAAGGGCTCTCGTTGAAGAAAGGGGACGGATACCTAAGAGTGAGGATTTCCGTGATTTCCCTAAATCGCTCCAGGCAAATGCCGGGACGGTTCCTTTGAAAGGACACGGCCCACTTCCTTCCCCGTCCTTCCATAATCCGATGAGACCGATGACCTCGCTGTCTGGTCTCCGTCCCCAAACAACCCAGCCCGCAACCCAACCTACGAGTCACCTCCGTGGAATTGTACAGAGTACGCCACGTAAGTGTCAGTGATAAACGCTCACACAGGGTATACTTGTACACGTTATTGAAGCTCTCAAAGTCCAATGAAAAGCACCCTGGATTTGGGGGCGAATGATGGGTTATACTTTGTTTTCAACATTTTCCGGACATTTCAGTTCCAATCGTGTAAGCGAACGGGGATGTACTAATGTTCTGTTGTGTGCTTAATATTTGGAACATAATGGTACAATTTGGTAACATACCCAGACCACAGTTATTGCTGAATGGAGTATGGCAGACCCCCAGAGTATGTTCCCCTAATTGTTTTGGGCAGTGTAGAAGCTGACTATAGCAGGGGCTTCCGTGTTTGTCGCTTGTCTCACGACTGCCACTCCCATTCCTTTCGGCTTTCTTCGGTTTTACTCTCAGCCCTTAGTGCGTAGCTCCTCGGTCTTTTCATTCCATTCAGCTGGCACCAGCGTGGCGGTAGAGAGACAGGCCGGCCCCGGCTGGTGGTCCGGGCTGCTTAACGACCCTGGAGACCGCGCGGCTCCCCGGACGCCCCACGCAGCCATCAGCCGTGATGAGGCGAGCCCTCCACCGCCACCGCCACGGCAGCGCGCGCCGATACCCCAGCGACACACAGCGCCTCTGGCGGCCGCTTTAGCAGGCGATGGCGCCCTCACTTTGCGCTCGGTTCCCGAGGGGTGTCGGTGAGTGTCGGCATTTCAGGCTGTCACCTCCACACATCGGTGTCAGCGCTCCAAACAGTTGCCAGCACCTGCCGCGAAGGCGCTTGCGTTTCAAAGTGAAACAAGTGCCGTTTTTTAACGACTTAAAGGAAAACACACTGGCGCCAAAGCCGAAGTTCAGATACCACCTAAACTTAGTAGTCGCGTGACCGAGTTAAGTGTGTGTGTGTGTGTGTGTGTGTGTGTGTGTGTGAGAGAGAGAGAGAGATAGATAGATAGATAGATAGATAGATTTGCTATACTCTACTGTAAAAGCGTGAATTGAGCATATGGCATTACTTACATTACACACTTCGCCCCTTAGCAACAAATAATGCTGAGCTAGTAGCGAGCATGAAAAGGGATACAAGGATTAGTGAAGACAGGGTTCTCGAAAAAATACCTATTCAAAAAAAGCAGATAAAAATTCACTTTATTCCTTAGTGAGAGAGACCCTCCACTTCTTCAAAATTAACGATGTGTGTAAACCTGATGTGGGTTGAATTCAAAGAAGTAGTATTGACAGCAATTGAGAGATTTATACAGAATAAATTAACAAACGACGGAACCGATAGCCCTTGTACACAAAAGTGGTCAGAACACTGTTGCAGAAACAACGAAAAAAGCATGCCAAATTCAAACGAACGCAAAATCTCCAGAACTGGTGATCTTTTATAGAAGCTCGAAATTTAGCGAGGACTTCAGTGCGAGATGATTATAATAGTTACTACAACGAAGCATTGTCTCGAAACCTGGCAGAAAATCCCAAAGAGATTGTGGTCGTATTTAGAGTGCGCTATCGGCAAGACAAAATCAATTTCTTCAGTGCGCGATAGCAATGGAAATGCTATCGACGACAGTGCTACCAAAGCAGTTACTTAACACAGTCTGGACTGGGAACTAGTACAGCTCACGTCTGTATTCAAGATAGGTGGTAGGACCTATCGTTATCGTCGATATGCAGCATTGACACACACTCAACGCGGATTTAGAAAACAGAGTTCTTGTGAAACACAACTAGCTCTTCACTCGCACGAAGAGTTGAGTGCCATTGACTAGGGATTTCAAATTGATTCATTATGTCTAGGTTTCCAGAAGGATTTCGACACAGCACCACACAAGCAGGCTGCAGTGAAATTACGTGCTTATGCAATATCGTGTCGTTTATGTGACTGGATTCGTGATTCCTTCAGTTCATAGTAATTGACGGAAGCCATTGAGTAAAACAGAAGTGATTTCTGGCGTTTCGCAAGGTAGTGATATAGGCCCTCTGCTGTTACTTATCTACATAAACTATTTAGGATACAATCTGAGCAGCCGTCACCTTGTTTGCAAATAATGCTGTCGTTTATCGTGTAGTAAAGTCATCAGAAAATGAAAACAAATTGCCAAAGTAAAGTTATCAGAAGATCAAAACAAACTGCAAAGAGATTTGGATAAGATACCTGTATGGTGCGAAAAGTTGCAATTAACCCTAAATAATGAAAATGTGGGGTCATCCACATGTGTGGTAAAAGGGATCACTTAAACTTCGGTTACACGATAAATTAGTCAAATCTAAAGGTCGTAAATTGTAATAGATACCTAGGTATTACAATGACGAGCAACTTAAACTGGAAATAACACATGGAAAATACTGTTGGGAGGGCAAACGAAAGACTACGTTTAAATGGCAGGACACTGAGAAAATGTAATAGATCTGCTAATGAGATTGCCTGTATTACTCTCGCCCGTGTTGTTTTGGAGAACTGCTGCGCGGACTGGGCACCATACCGATAGGATTAACTGAGTACATCGAGAATGTTCAAAGAAGAGCAGCACATCTTGTATTATCGTCAAATAGGAAGAGAGTCACTAAAATGACACAGAATTTGAGCTGGACATCATTGAAACAAAGGCAATTTTCGTTGCAGCGGAATCTTCTTACGGAATTTGTCACCATCTTTCTCTTCCAAGTCCGAAAACATTTTGTTGACGCCGACCTACATACGGAGAAACGATTATCATAATAAAATAAGCTATATCAGACCTCGCACGGAAAGATGTAGGTGTTCATTTATTCTGCGCGCTGTTCTACATTGGAACAATACAGGATTACTGTCAAGGTGGTTCTACGAACCTTCTGCCAGGCACTTACGTATGATTTGCGGAGTGAATATGTACTTGTAGATATAGATGCAGATGTAGATGTAAATTAGTTGCTAGACCCTAACAGGGGTAGTCCGGCTGCCTAGTGCCCACCTTTCACTATGAAATCACCTCGACGACTTGCGCGCCGATGATGACGCAGTCATGATGAGGACAACAACACGCAGTCCCTGAGCATATAAAATCTTCGACACGGCCGGGCATTGAACCAGGGACCCTATGAACTAACAGTGGCGGTGCGTGGTAATGTTTGCAGTGTTGCACAGTTGCCAATAATATTACACTTTATCTGTCCCTTTTTCTTATGTATATTTTTATTGGTTTAGAAAGCCTAATACGTACCATTAAACAGTCAACCACATTTGATCGTTCAACGTACTACAGTCTTGCAACGGACCCAAAAACGCTGTCCGTCTCGAAGCAGATTCAGGGGGTTTGCACTCCTACTACTCCCTGACAGACAGCGCTGGCCATTGTATATTCGAGCAGCTACGAGACGACGCTAGGTAACAAGCGCACCAGTGACGCCATCGGGTGTTCAATTTTCATGCAAACTCCCTGTTTAGTTACAGTTCCAGACGCCCCGTTACGTAACGCCACTTTACTGATGAGACTTCTCCCGGCTTTCTCTCCTCCCGCGACGTTAATCCCTTATCCAAGACGCTAGAGTACGCCATTCTGCCACCCACAATATTAACAATGTTGACAGTTCAGAAGCAATCATAGTAATTTTGCTTCATTCACTAATTAGTGTTGAGGGTAGAAACATCGATCAAATGTTTTCCCATCAGCATAACTGCCTTTTTATGTTTTTGTCAATCGTAGTTAGAGCTTAAATTCAACGATAACTTAGTGACATTTGGGAAAGTGGCTAGAAAATCGCGATTGTTGTCATTACTGTAGCCGTGATGTTTATGTTTCTCATGTCTATGAATGTTATTTCTAAGTACTCTGTGTATAGATGTTGTGGTGTTTCAAGGTAATTGAGTGTTTTGTTTCTTGAAACCGCAGTTTTAGATGCGTTACTGTATCAGATACGTTTTGGACAATAACTAGCTCTTCACGTTGTTTCCAGGTTGTGGAGCGTCGGTGAAAATGCATAGTGTACATAATTTACATACTTTTCCCACCTTTCTGATGAGGGGAAGTTTGCTGTAAAGAGACTAGTACGGTCGTTGCCAGTTTTAAAAATTGTAAAAAAGGTTAACATTGGAAATCGACAATTTAAGAGAGCATTTAAAACGTACAAGAGAATAGTGTTTGGCAATGTGACTGTGCAGTTAAAAACGCGTTACTCTGCTTCCCATGCCTGCTCTTTGTTAGGGAACCCTCATGGACGAAAGTGGAAGTTACGGACATAAACCATCTTAGTATTAAACTGAAGTATCATTAATCAAAATGGCTCTGAGCACTATGGGACTTAACTTCTGAGGTCATCAGTCGTATAGAACTTAGAACTACTTCAACCTAACTAACCTAAGGACATCACACACATCCATGCCCCAGGCAGGATTCGAACCTGCCACCGTAGCGGTCGCGCGGTTCCAGACATTCGCTCGGCCACTCCGGCCGGCGAAGTATCATTAATCTCCAGCTGTTCACATACTGGCCCTTTCTTGATTGTCAATGTAGCTGAACCATTCGATAGTGTATAGAAAAAGAAAATTGCAGAATACAATGAAGAAGTTAGGGCGTAGGAGGTATATGTTAACTAGTTTAATAAAGTGTATTCCTTACTCTGATTCCTTTGAACTGCCCTTAAGGGATCGAAATGAAAATAAATCGTTATCAAACCATGGTGTTTTCATAAAACTCATAAATTTTACCGCTACATTGGATGTAAAACTAAAAGATGTTTCGGATGAGGCAAATTTTTTCAAAGGAACACCCAAAACAATTCAAGACTCATTGCACTTCTACTAGAAATAGAGGTAATCATCTAATGCTAGTAGTTTTTCTAGGTAGTCTATAAATCGTAGCATGCTCTTTAGCACAGATATTTCTGGATCTTAAGTTGGATTTAATAAATTGAATTTCGTGACTGTAATACACCAAATTTTAGGAGTATTTACATCATAACGAATGACGGGAAGCCTGGCCACGCGATTAAGAATTTTCTCCCTCGTAAACGTGTCATATAAAAACGCAACACTGAAACTTCGGTCAACACCCAACTTCAGACACCACACGCCTCCACTTTGATCTGATGGCAGCAACGCTAACCACGTTTTTTTGTGTGTCTTCCTTTCAATCTGCTTCTTTCTTCTTTGTTTGTGTGTGTGTGTGTGTGTGTGTGTGTGTTTCTTCGTTTGTGGTTCTGTGCGAGTGCCTTCGATGAGCAGTTCACTTTTTTTTATTACAGAGAGTTGTAAGTCCCTTGACCGTACACGCTGAGCTATCATGCCGGTAGCAACTAGACCACAAGCTGCGGACTACTGTACTGTTAAGGAAAATGTTAAACTATGAAAAGGGTCATACAAGAGTCTAAGAGATCCATGATTAAGGAATTTATTGAAATTTATTGCTAGCGCACTCGAGCAGATATAATTTCGATGCACTGCTCACGCGCTGCCTGCGATATGTAAGGTGTAAGAGAATCGCAGACCAGAGAGCAGTGTCGTATGCAGTAGGAACTGTGTGGGCAGTAGTGGTGGTAGCTCGCAGTCGGGCGGTTGGCCCGGCCGTGCCTGAGCGACGTAGTATAAGGTAAAAACAGCCGCGTGCGTATCTAATTTGTTACAATTAAAATTGTACTATTGTTATATCAAGTACCATGTAAATATTTTTTTAAATCTTTTAAGAATTACCTTTCTTATAAAATTAACTATTGACCATCATTAATATGAATTTAAAGAATTTACTGATTTCTCCAATCCATGGTCACCCCGATTATTGTAAAGAAAAATCAGTTGTTTCTTTTTATACATGACACATCTAGCGGCCAGCATTGCACTGGGCTGTGCCAGAAAAATTTATTATAGGAGCAGAAATACAGGGTGTTACAAAAAGGTACGGCCAAACTTTCAGGAAACATTCCTCACACACAAAGAAAGAAAATTTGTTATGTGGACATGTGTCCAGAAACGCTTACTTTCCATGTTAGAGCTCATTTTATTACTTCTCTTCAAATTACATTAATCATGGAATGGAAACAAACAGCAACAGAACGTAATAACGTGACTTCAAACACTTTGTTACAGGAAATGTTCAAAATGTCCTCCGTTAGCGAGGATAAATGCATCCACCCTCCGTCGCATGGAATCCTTGATGTGCTGATGCAGCCCTAGTGAATGGCGTATTGTATCACAGCCGTCCACAATACGAGCACGAACAGTCTCTATATTTGGTACCGGGGTTGCGTAGACAAGAGCTTTCAAATGCTCCCATAAATGAAAGTCAAGAGGGTTGAGGTCAGGAGAGCGTGGAGGCTATGGAACTGGTCCGTCTCTACCAATCCACCGGTCACCGAATCTGTTGTTGAGAAGCGTACGAACACTTCGACTGAAAGTGCAGGAGCTCCATCGTGCATGAACCACATGTTGTGTAGTACTTGTAAAGGCATATGTTCTAGCAGCACAGGTAGAGTGTCCCGTATGAAATCATGATAACGTGCTTCATTGAGCGTAGGTGGAAGAAACTACAATGAGCTCTAACATGGAAATTAAGCGTTTTCGGACACATGTCCACATAATATCTTTTCTTTATTTGTGTGTGAGGAATGTTTCCTGAAAGTTTGGCCGTACCTTTTTGTAACACCCTGCATACGCGTATCCGGCGACTTCATTGAGGTAAGAATTTTGAATTTATTCAGAGTGACTTTTCGCGGCCAAGACGCAGCATTGCTGACGTCCAGATTTATCAGTTTAGGTTCATAGTGAGTTAATTATTGAAAGGTTATATATGAGTCACATTTTCATTGAGAGGTCAGTCATCATTATTATTGCGAGGTTATGGAATAATAAACTGTTGGGAGGTTACACTAAATGTTAATTTTGTAAGTATAATCATATATCTATTTTTTTCTGTTGGGAGGTTACAAGATGCCACGAAATAAACAAAACGTTACGTTATGTTACGTTACGCTTACATATAAAATTCCTGCAAGTGACTGCCTAATCGACAGTTTAATTTAAAGAACAAGGCTTGAGGTGGATAGCCACAGAACGATCGTAGCCAGTACATGCCATTAAAAAGGGGTGAAGGGAGAACTGCAGAACAACGATAGCCACTAGAGGGTATTAAATTTGAATAAACACACCGGCTGGTTATTGACAGTCGATAGCAGGGTACAGCGCTGCTGGAATGAAATGTCGAGACCCAGTTGAGGATTCAATAAAACAATATTCTTTTTTTACCAAAACGTAACAATATTGCCCGCTGATAGAAACATGAACATCAAGATCACAACAACCGGTGCTTAGCCCAGAAAATGTTTTAAGAATTTCAATGCATAAAAACTTGGGTTCACACTTCACAACACATTTTAATGCAAACCTGCTGGAAGAGGGGGGGGGGGGCGGGGGAGGAGGGACTGCAAGCAGAACTATATTCCAAACCGAATTTAGAATTTCAGTCCGTAAATAATAATTTCATGATTCGAAGAAAAATGAGCATCAAATATCCAACCAAACTCTCCGAAACGGGTAACTAAAGCAAAACACAATTCCACTAAATTTATTTAATCAAAATTACTGTGGAGAAAATCTTTTAGACAACGGGTCAATTTATCAAACCTTCGGCTGTATGAGCTCAGTATAATCAGAACTCTTTACTTTTAACCTAAAGCATTATGACTTACAAACTATAATTTAAAGAGAAAGTGCTCTGCTGAGAATAAACAGTACACTAATTATGGCGCCAGTCCAATATGGCACCGTTCAGAGAACATGGCCAGGCTGTTCACACTGGACTGCGACATCGCCTGAGACAGCGCTGGACACGACACAGACAAAATAAGTTCCACTGTACAACGTACAAGCGTGACGGTACTTCCCGAGTATCTTGGGATTCAGGAAGCATCCATACAAAACAATGAGTGTTCCAACTAACCAGCTAGTGGAAGCAAGGAATTGTTTTAAATAAATCTTAACACTGGCAGCTGTTGCGGTTCATATGGCGAACATACTTCTACCTTTACACTCCCACACAGTAAAGTGGAAATTAATGAAACCACTACTGCACCTTCCTTACATAACTACAAACAAAGTAGGCAGCGGAAGTGTACTTAAATAAGACATTTCAAGAAATGACTAGATAATTAAAAAACACTGGCTAGCCTCAGAAACGCCATTTTGCTGTACGATGAGGCAGACAGCTTTTGAATCTTACAGTGATTCCGATTTAAAAGCAGTTTAGGAAGACGACAGAATTACTGGTATTTAGAGCTTACACTGGCTTCACACAAGAACCCCTGAAATAGTACACCCCTTCCACAACGGTTGTCAAACATCTTCGAAGGCACAGCCACTAACACTGACCCCTTGAACAGGCCCAACCATCCGGTTTAAGCATTTGCAGCGCTATTGGCGAGACAGAATTCGAACAATGCTGAACCAGAACAGTAAGGCAGTGCAGAGCATAGTACAGTTGCTAACAAGAAATGTGCCGACAACAACTTAATAGTTTGAGTTACAGCAGAAACAGCTCACCTGTGAGAAAGGGTGCAGTCAGCAGTAGTAACGAGAACCGTGCGATGCCACAGGATAGGACGCTACTGCGTCATGGGGCCCGATTCTACATCATGCATACCGATCGCTGCAGAAGGTTAGTCTCGGCAGTGTCGTCATTTTCGGTTCTTAAACCGAATCTCCTATTCAGTAAGTTTCTGAGACCTGTTAACGAACAGTCTTCCCACAGATTTTTAGATAACTGTACCGAGAGCTTTAGGATTCCGATATGGCCCTGTCGTTCGATTAGCTGTGGTTGATTTACACCTATACTGTGTTATTTTAAACATATGCAGCGGTTTCAGCTTTGGATTTAGTGATTCTGTTACTAAAGAATCACCACAGGACGCTTGGAAAGTGAGTTCGTAATAGACTATTTTGCTTTGTTAGAAATATGGTTAGGTTGTTACTGTGAATGATTACAACATGCAATAAACAAGTTTTCCGTCAATATTCTCTCAAAATAGCTGTTAGTTTAAGCAATTAATAGTATAAAGATCAAAAAATATCAATACATCGGCTGTGCTTATGTATATTACATGAGTGTCAGCTGAAATTACTAGTGAATTTGCATTCATGGAAACCCGCGATAGGCGAAATTTGAACAGTATTGTGCACTCTAACCACACTTTTCGACACTGTGAAGAATGGAATGCCTGTGTTGGCTGATAGCCACTTCGAGTTCGTGCAGCTGTGGCACTGCAGTGTGCATATGCGGATCTGAGGCTGATTGGTTTTCAATGGTTGGCGCGAGGAGAACTGACAACAGTGTTTCGGTTCGCCAGGACCGTTCGGCATCGCTCTCTAAATGTTTATTGAATAATGTCGGGTTTTGTTTCGAAAACCAGACCGTTCGGTGCTCTCGCGTACCGAACCGATCGTCAAAATCGCCGAAAGGTGCAGAATAGGGCTCCCAGGAATAAACTGCCCATGGACAGCAAGGGCTTCCATTGCAGACACTGCCTACCGCATTTCCGCTACGCCAATAAGGCCTCCTGCCATGCAGTCCTGTGGCATTCTTCAGGGAGCCAGCGGCGACCCCACCCAGCTCCAGAACTGGCGATAGGCCGTCAACACTTGGTACACAGACTTGTTACCTTCTCCCCATTGTCCCTGTAACTCTCTCTCTTCTCTCTTTCTCTCTCTCTCTCTCTCTCTCTCTCTCTCTCTCTCTCTCTCTCTGTCTCTCTCTCTCTCTCCAACCTCGTTGCAAACCGACCGACCACATGCCCGTCCTAACCTGCTCCTTTAAAACTTCATGGAACCAATCACGCCACAGCAAAGGCCAGCCAATTCGAGAAGCTGGCACACAAGCAGCGTCAAAGAAAAGGTGTTATGGTTCAGTTATAACTAAACTGACAGTGTTGTGCTGTGGGGTGGGCTGTATACACAAAAGGATGCTGTAACATCGTAGTGTTCAGTCGCTACACTGGCCCGTCACTGGAAAGTGCTGGCCTCTGTCACGAGTTATTTGTAACTGAGGGACAATGGCCAGTTCGCCACAAGGACGACTAACGGCACACTCGCCATGGCGATTGAGGGGGGGGGGGGGGGTGCAGTTGTGAATGAACACTCAGTCAGGCGGCTCTCGTAGGTCTGGACCCATGTGCCTAGTATGCCAAAGGGCTAATGTGTGTATTTTCTTTGTGTCTTACTGCTTTCAGTAATGAGTGCTTCTCTGCATGTTTTGTCGATCGCTTTCTATCTGAATGGATCCGAACCGCTGGCCGTTGTAGCCGAGCGGTTCCAGGCGCTTCAGTCCGGAACCGCGCTGCTGCTATGGTCGCAGGTTCGAATCCTGCCTCGGGCATGGATGTGCGTATGTGTGTGATGTCCTCAAGTTAGTTAGGTTTAAGTAGTTCTAAGTCTAGGAGACTGATGACCTCAGATGTTAAGTCTAACAGTGCTCAGAGCCATTTGAACCAGGATCCGAAGCATTTACAGTCCTTTAAATTCCTGGTCCTCTGGTAAAATTTAGGATTCCAATTTCCTTCTGTCAACATTAACAACAGGTATGTTCATTATCGGTGCCCTCACACAGTATGATGAAACCAACAATAGTTCCGTTTTCTGCCACCAGGTGAAAATATAGAGCTGAAAGTAGGCAGAATGTGAAATGTACTGCTGGTAAAGTCGTACTATCAGAACCGCAGCAATAGCAGCACTACATTGCAGGAATATTGCCGACAGGAACAGCTGCGATGAGGCGCGAAGTCAATAAATGGGCTAAAGAATATGATCGCGAAATTTGAAGACACGGACGAATTAGGTGGTACAGCAAGGAGAGGAAGGCGGCCCCATTCGTATGACAGCTGTTGATGAAGTTGCTGCAGCTATGGCCGATTGTGCAGCACATATCTCAGATTCCGCAGCCAGTATTTGAGGTCTTTTACATGAATTGTCCCTCTCTCTCTCTCTCTCTCTCTCTCTCTCTCTCTCCTGGACAACAGTTAAAAATAATTTTCGATGCGTTTGAAACTGGTATTGCCACAAGAGTCAGAATGTGCACAAAATGAAGCCCGAGGATAGGCTAAAAGGCGGTGACTTCGCCCTACGTTTTTGGCACTCATCGAAATGGATATATGGCCAGAGAATATTCTTTGGATGGATGAGGAACATTTTATCCTGCACATTCCTGTGAATGCATGGAAATTATGGATATGGGGTTTTACTCTGCAACTGTTTTGCAGGAACACCCACAGCACTCAGTCTGAGTGACTGTGTGGTGTGGTTTCACAAATTCCTTCATTTGTAGTCCATTTTTCTTCGAGGAGATGACATCTCCCTGGGCCGTTATGTGTACAGTAACATCTGCACGTCATAAGGACCCCCTTGTGCGAATTGTGATTACACATTTCCAAGAACCCAACTGTGTCCACACCATTATTTTCATGCAAAATAGAGCGACACCACATGCCACTCACCAGGTGAAAGTTTATTTTTCCAGGAAACTGCACCACCTCTAGGCAATTTCAAGATGTCTGACCTTCCAAATCCTCCAATCTAAATATATGTGAGTGGTAGTGAGAATATCTGAAAGATCGTGTCTATCAGGGATGTATCTGGACGCTTCCTGGTATGAATGACAGCGTAAGACGACATATCGCTCTGATTACACTAGATACAGTGCGACTACCGAACTCATAGCTGCATACTCTGTTCCTTGATTCGTTTCGGTTAAATATTACTCGCGCTCTCTCACTGAGGTATCTCACAGTGTTTGATGTCTTTGTTAGCCTCATTCCTGGTCTTGCAGCAAGGCGGCATCCCGCCAAGTCATGCAGACCTGTGGATACTTTCTGTAAAGCACTGTGACAAGTTATATTGTATTTTGTGTCTTCCTGCGTTGTACACCGGGAGGTTATAATTAAACTTAGGGTGTTCCGAGTGCTACAGTAAGCAGTAAGAATGTGGTGTGAGTGCAGGAAAAGAGGAAGATGACGACATGAGGCCAGTGAATATTCTTTGGACAGCCAGAATTCAAATGACAGAGCTTACCACTTATCGATCAGCGGAGTACCGATGTCAGAGTCTCGCCATGAAAGACAACGTAATCACAGGAAAGCCACTGTAATTCCTGCATGTTTCCTAACGGGAAACTTGCTGACCAGATCTTAAGGTCTTGACACTAGGTGTCTCCAAGGTTATGGAAGGCAGTGCTTGCATACCCAAATGTGTTGACTGACACACTCCTATTATCTGCAGTGTGTACCCATCCAATATCAGCCAACGAATGGGCTTGGAGAGTTTTTCTGTACAATTAGTAAACTATGACGGCGAACCATAGGGTGTGCCTGTACTTAAAAAACAGGCCTCCGCCGCCAACATGCCACGAGGAGCTGTAGCAGTCCTGGTCCAGCAGGTGGCTTGGTCTCTGACTCTCAAGTTCAGGCACCTGTTTGGGAGCCAATTCCACTTGGCTTCAAATCGAATTCACATCCAACGACGTGTAACTTCTAAGGAATTTCGTATTGTTGAGTAAATTCGACATTAAACAAACGGAAAATGTGGAAATTACTTGGGCCCCTGTAATTGATGGTCCTCCATGTTGGCAGTAGAAAATAAGTTGCATAAATTGATCGATTAACTTTTATGGCTTTTTAATTAAGTTTCCATCTTACCTGAATATATTATAAAAAAAGAGGTACAGGTGGTTCTAAGTGCTATGGGAGTTAACATCTGAGCTCATCAGTCCCCTAATCTTAGAACTACTTAAACCTAACTAACCCTAAGGACATCACACACATCCATGCCCGAGGCAGGATTCGAACCTGCGACAGTAGCAGCAACACGGTTCCGGACTGAAGCACCTAGAACTGCTCGGCCACAGCGGCCGGCTATTATCAAGCAGCTAGAAATTTTGTAGGTAAAGGAAATCTATGTTGTAGTCTTCAGTCCAGAGACTGGTTTAATGCAGCTCTCCACATTACTCTATCCTGTGCAAGCTTCTTCATCTCCTAGTACCTACTGCAACCTACATCCTTCTGAATCTGCTTAGTGTATTCATCTCTTTGTCTCCCTCTTCGATTTATACCCTCCACACTGCCCTCCAATACTAAATTGGTGATCCCTTGATGCCTCAGATCATGTTCTAACAACCGATTCCTTCTTCTGTTCAAGTTGTCCCACAAATTCCTCTTCTTCCCTATTCTGTTCAGTACCTCCTCATTTCTTATGTGATCTACCCATCTCATCTTCAGCATTCTTCTGTAGCACCACATTTCGAATGCTTCTAGGCACTTCTTGTCCAAACTATTTATCGTCCATGTTTCACTTCCATGCAAATACTTTCAGAAACGAGTTTCTGACACTCAAATCTATTCTTGATGTTAGCAAATTTCTCTTCTTCAGACCTCAGTAATTTTGCTCCCCAAATAGCAAAACTCATTTACTACTTTAAGTGTCACATTTCCTAATTCCCTCAGCATCACCCGACTTGACTACATTCCATTATCCTTGATTTGCTTTTGTTGATGTTCATCTTATATCCTCCTTTCAAGACACTGTCCATTCCGTTCAACTACTCTTCCAATTCCTTTGCTGTCTCTGACAGAATTACAAAATCACCGGCGAACCTGAAAGTTTCTATTTCTCCTCCATGGATTTTAATTCCTGCTCCGAATTTTCTGTTGATTTCTTTACTGCTTGCTCAATATACAGATTCAATAACATTGGGGATAGGCTACAACCCTGTCTCACTCCCTTCCCAACCACTGCTTCACTTTCATGCCCCTCGACTCTTATAACTGCCATCTGGTTTCTGTACAAATTGTAAATTGTAACAATGGTTAGAATTGTGGAATTACTTTTATTTGGCTCTCTTGCTTTCTTGTGATAGGGTCAGGCCTGGACAGCTGTGGTGAGCTCTTCACGCATGTTGAATACCTTCAAAAAGCCCTTGCATTGTAACTGCTCTCTCCAGAGTCCCAAATTGGAGACTAGCTGTCCATGAGGGAAGCAAAATCCCTCCATAAGCACTGAACACAAGCAACATTAAAATAAACACAGAAACTGAACATATACATAGAAAAACAACAAAGGCAAGAAATATTTACACTATAAACAAACAAAAAAGGTGTTCCATTCAGGACTACCTCTGTATATAAACACTTTACAAAAATCGTAACTAATTACGTACAAAGAGGAAACTTGTTGCTGTGGTGGTTCTTTCCGCAGCCATAAAAATAAAATTGGTTTTGGTAAGTGAGCTCTCGTCGAAACATAGTGAGATCTTTGGTGTGACGTCACGTGTGCTGCACTGATGTTGAAATAGCTCGTTAATATTTTATAAAGTTTTAGACTTCATTTACTTATTTTAAAGTTTATTTGCATTAATATTTGCCGTAAAAGTAACTTTTTCATTAATCTCAGTCTTTCTTCCTGTGTTATTGACTCGAGTGGTCTGTTATTTGTGAGTGTGCTTGCGTCGTTCGTCTAAGCCTCGCGCCTCAGTTGTGTGTTTACATTTTGGGGCGTGCACTGAAACTGTAGCGATTATAAGCTAAGTACTGAAAAACTTGTTTGTGCTCTGTAATACAGTTATTAAATTAAATAGATTTCAGCGGTGTTGCGTGCCGTTTGTGGCGAAATAACGGCTTAACAAACTTTTGTAATCGTTCGCTCGCTGTGTTTTTTAGAGTTTTCAGTGCGTTGAAGTCGTTTAGTAAATTTCGTGCTTTAGTTTTCAACTGACGTTTATTTTTGTTTCCAGTGTAATATTTCAGTAAAATTTTCATTCAGTATTTTAACTTCGCTTTGTGTTACAGTGGCCGTTTGAATTTTGGTTTTAGCTAATAATTTTGTGAAGTTTTGTTGATATTGGTGTTGGCTGTGTTGTAGTAGTATTAATACAAGTAGTTGCTTTCTTAGTAGGCAGGGAATTTCGCGACCATTATTGTTAGTTCTTAAATAGTTCTACTGGTGTAACTGAACTTTGGTAACATAGACCTACAGTTTTTTTTCAGTAACTGTAAAATTTTAACATGAGTGAGAAGTGAGGGCTCTGTCGTAGGTTTGTGAGTAGTGGATTACGGTGTGGGGCTTTTGTTCAAAGTATTTTCATTGGGGGGGGAATGCAGTGGGAAAGCCAGTCGTCATTTTAGTGAGATCCTCTCCCGGGAATGTAGAATCTGTAGTAGAAACAAGTTGATAGAGGAGCAGGAGCGTAAGATCTGTGCCCTGCAGGTGCAGTTACAACGCGCAAAGGAGGAACTAGATGTGTTGAGGAGAGTGAAGGGTGGTGGGGAATGGGACCTGGCAGTTGGCAAGAAGGCAGCTAGGAAGAGGAGGTATTCAGACAGTTTTAGTTTGCATACATGCAGTAGATACGACCAACTGTCAGAGTTGAGTGGAGAGGAGCCTCGTGTAGCTGTAGATGTAGGGAACGTGTAGCAGTCCTTAGGAGGCCTACGTTAGTTGCAAAGTCTAGCAGGAAGAAGGTTCTGCTGCTAGGTAGTTCCCACGATAGAGGTGTGGGCCAGCAGATGCAGGAAGTGTTGGGGAGTGAGTACCAGGTCACCAGCATTGTGAAGCCTAGTTCAGGGTTGGCTCAGGTGACTGAAAGCATAGGGGAGTTATGTAAGAATTCTACAAAGGAGGATTAGGTAGTGATAGTGGATGGAGCAAGGAACAGTCTCGATACGGGCGGGGAATATGATGTCGGTGGTGACTTCATTAAGATAACTACTCGAACTGGTGGCACTAATGTGCATTTCGTGCAACTGTTTCAGCGTCATGATCGGCCTCACCTTAATGCGGCTGTTAGGCGCGTTAACGTGGGGCTGGGGAGGGCGCTGATGGCGAAGGGCATGGATCACGCCTCATTGGTGCCAGTTGGGTCTATCAGTAGATCAGGTTTCACTAGGCATAGCCTGCACCTCAAGTGGTATGGGGGGGGGGGGGGGAGGCTGGCTAAGCGTATAGGTGACAGTGTAGTGAGTGGTGGTGGTGTCACTCATGGAAAAATTCCTGTAGTAGTTGGTGTTAGAGCTGCACCTTTTTTACATTGAAGACAGCTGATAGGTATACCTGCTTAAAGGAAGTCCCTCTAACTAAGGGCTACCATCAGAGGATGTAATGTTTCCAAGTAGAGAAAGAATTAGCATATTTCATCAAAATATAACACATGTTAGAGATAAAGTTAGTGAACTGCTAATAGATGTTGACTCTGAAATTATTGGTATATCAGAGCACCACTTAAATAATTTTATATTTCAGAGGCTTCCTTTACCAGGCTACAGATTAGCTGGCTGTTTCTCAAGGAGTTCCTTGCGGGGTGGGGGAGTGGTTCTGTACGTAAAAAACAGTATTCCATTTGAGTCCAAAGCCGTATCGCGACACTGCACTGAAAAGATATTTGAAAATTGTGCAGCATTAGTTGAATTTAGTGAAACTAAACGTCTAATTGTTGTTGTTTATAGGTCCCCTAACTCCGACATCAGGGCATTTTGCTCCAGCTAGAGAGGGTTCTTAATTCATTTTGTAGGAAGTACCAGAAAGTAGTTATATGTGGTGACTTCAATAATAATTTTGAATATGATTCCGCAAGAGAAAGGATGTTAGTAGATCCCCTAAATTCATATGATCTGATGCAGACAGTGTTTTTCCAAAAACGTTGCAGGGCAACAGTTGCACAGCTATAGACAATATTTTTATTTCAAATAACTTCGGGAATTCAGCCAGGTAACACTTTCAGCGACCGCCGATATTTCGGCGGGAGAACACCCCGCCATTTTCAAGGCAAACTGCAACGGACAGGCGACGTACATGCAAATTTAATACCTCGGTTCTCGGACCCAAGCAGGAAAGATAACACACACACACTGAACACTAGTGCCACCAAAGATGGCCAAAGTCAGAGCTATCGATAGTGAGACTATGAATTCGCAGGTGAGGCAGCATTGAGTCTGTCCCTCTGTTTCTTGACAAGGGAGAGAGCCGGATTCCAAACAGAGTTTAAACAGAAACCTCCATCCCTGTTAACAAGGTTGCTCGCTAATTTAATCTCAACTGCCTCCCGAATCACACTGTCCCAATAGCTGGACGTGCACGCCAATATCTCGGTGTTATTATATAACATGGAGTGACCAGTATCCAAGCAATGTTCGGCAATAGCAGATCTATTTGGCTGCTGTAATCGTGTGTGCCGTTTATGCTCAATACATCTGTCCTCCACGGTCCTGATAGTTTGACCAATATATGCCATGCCGCAGCTACAAGGGATACGATATACACCCGCCTTACGCAGTCCAAGATCATCCTTAACGGAACTCAAAAGTGCTCTAATTTTAGATGGTGGTCGGAAAACACATTTCACATCGTATTTCCGTAAAATACGACCGATCTTATTGGACGTGTTTCCTACGTAAGGCAAGAAGGCAGTAGACTTAGGTGTTGACTCAGAACTATCATCAATCACCTGATGTACAGTTGGTCGATAGCGCAACGCACGTTCAATCTGTCTATCACTGTAACCATTTTGACGAAATGTAACTTCAAGATGGGACAGCTCAGCTGGCAAAGTCTCAGCGTCAGAAACGATATGTGCCCTGTGTACCAAGGTACGAAGTACCCCTTCACGCTGAGCCGAATGGTGACAACTATTAGCTTGTAAGTACAAGTCGGTGTGAGTACGTTTCCTGTAGACTGCATGTCCCAATGATCCATCATCCTTCCTCCTAACCAACACGTCGAGAAAGGGAAGGCAACCATCCTTTTCCACCTCCTATCAGGACCGTGGAGGACAGATGTATTGAGCATAAACGGCACACACGATTACAGCAGCCAAATAGATCTGCTATTGCCGAACATTGCTTGGATACTGGTCACTCCATGTTATATAATAACACCAAGATATTGGCGTGCACGTCCAGCTATTGGGACAGTGTGATTCGGGAGGCAGTTGAGATTAAATTAGCGAGCAACCTTGTTAACAGGGATGGAGGTTTCTGTTTAAACTCTGTTTGGAATCCGGCTCTCTCCCTTGTCAAGAAACAGAGGGACAGACTCAATGCTGCCTCACCTGCGAATTCATAGTCTCACTATCGATAGCTCTGACTTTGGCCATCTTTGGTGGCACTAGTGTTCAGTGTGTGTGTGTTATCTTTCCTGCTTGGGTCCGAGAACCGAGGTATTAAATTTGCATGTACGTCGCCTGTCCGTTGCAGTTTGCCTTGAAAATGGCGGGGTGTTCTCCCGCCGAAATATCGGCGGTCGCTGAAAGTGTTACCTGGCTGAATTCCCGGAAGTTATTTGAAAGTTGTATACGCCAGGAGAAACTCAGGTCTCACAATATTTTTATTCATTCTTCGTTACTAGATGGGCATTCTGCTAGTAAAAGGATTGATGGCCTTTCAGACCATGATGCATAAATATTAACACTAAAAGGCTTTTGTACTCAAACCAATGTCATATTTAATTACAAACTATGTAGGAAAGTTAATCCAACAGCAATAGAGAGTTTTTTAAAACTTGTCAGGATGTTTGTAGTACCGATAATATAGATGATGAATACAATGCTTTCCATAACACATTTCTCATGTTCTTTGACAGTTGATTTCCATTATAACATTCTAAATGGGGTACTAGCAGTAATGGACAGCCTGGGTGACTGACTAGGGGGATAAGGACATCATGTGGAACAAAGTGGGAATTATATCAAAATGTTAGAAGTAGTCACAATCAAGCTACAGTAGCCCATTACAAACTGTATTGTAAGGTGCTTAAAAATGTTATTAGGAAGGCAAAGAGCATGTGCTTTGCAAATAGAATAGCTAATTCACAGGATAAAATTAAAACCATATGGTCAATTGTGAAGGAAGTGTCTGGCCAGCTGCACAAGTTTGATGATACAAAGTCAATTGGTAGTAAAAATATTTCTGTTACTGATAAATCAGATATATGTAATGTATTTAAGAATCATTTTCTTAGCATTGCTGGTGAATTAAATAAAAATTTAGTTTCTGCAGGAAATCATATAACTTTCTTGGCAAATGCATTTCCGAGATTGATGTCTGAAATACTACTCTGTGATGCAGACAAGAGGGAGATTGAGTCAATAATTAAATCATTGAAGACTAAGAACTCTCATGGTTATGATGGAGTGTCTAGCAGAATATTAAAGTTTTGTGGTGCACATGTTAGTCCTGTATTTAGATATACTTGTAATTTTTCCTTTAGGAATTGTCAGTTTCCTGAGCGATTAAAGTACTCTATAATAAAGCCGCATTAGGAAAAGGGAGAAAGGGATAATATAGGTAATTTTAGACCTATTTCTATGCCATCAGTGTTTAAAAAAGTTATTGAAAAGGCTGTGTATGTAAGGATAATTGATTATTTTATATCATACGATTTGCTCTCAGATGTACAGTTCGGCTTTAGACGTCGTTTAACAACTGAAAATGCTATATTCTCTTTTCTCTATGAGGTTCTGGATGGGCTAAACGAAACGTCTCGAGCACTTGGCGTATTTTTCGATTTAACTAAGGTATTTGGTTTTGTTGATCACAAAATATTGCTCCAGAAGTTGGACCATTACGGAATACGGGGAGTAGCTCACAATTGGTTCACCTCTTACTTTAGCAACAGGCAGCAAAAAGGTCATTATTCACAATGTTGATAACGGCTGAGATGTGGGATCTGAGTGGGGTACTGTCAAGTGGGGAGTGCCCCAGGGATCAGCGTTGGGGCCGCTCCTGTTCCTTATTTATATAAATGATATGCCCTCAAGTTTACAGTAACTCTAAAATATTTCTGTTTGCTGATGACACTAGCTTGGTAGTAAAGAATGTTGTGTGTAACATTAACTCGGTTTCAAATAGTGCAGCAAATGACCTCAGTTCATGGCTTGTAGAAAATAAACTAACGTTAAATCACAGTAAGACTCAGTTTTTATAGTTTCTAACACAATACAACAAACCCTGACGTTTTAATTTCACAGAACGGGCATATGATTGGTGAAACTGAACAGTTCAAATTTCTAGGTGTTCAGATAGATAGTAAGCTGTTGCGGAAATGCCGGGTACAGGATCTTGTTCAAAGACTTAATACGGCCATTTTTACTATTCGAATGGTATCAAAAGTGAGTGATATTTCGACGCGAAAATTAGTCTACTTTGCTTATTTTCTTTCACTTATGTCGTATGGTGTTATATTTTGGGGTAACTCGTCCCATTCTACATTGGCTCAGAAACTGGTGGTTTGGGCAATAAGTGGTGTGAGTTCACGAACCTCTTGTCGACCTCTGTTCACGAGTCTGGGTATTTTGACACTGGCCTCTCAATATGTATATTCCTTATTGTCGTTTCTAGTTACCAATATTAGTTTATTCCCAAGAATAAGCAGCTTTCACTCGATTAATACTCGGCTGAAATCAAACCTTCATCTGGATCGGACTTCGTTAAGTCTTGTGCAAAAAGGTGTGCAGTATGGTGCTCAATCCATTTTCAATAAGCTGCCACTCGAATTCAAAAATCTTAGCAGTAATCCACGCCTTCAAATCGAAACTGAAGAGTTTCTTCGTGGGTCACTCCTGTTCTGTCGAGGAGTTCCTTGAAAAATTTAGCTGTTTCTTATTGTATTGCTGATAGCGTTTACTTAAACTTATGGACTCAATTTTTTCTGGTTCATGAACATTTTTTTCTATCTGTTATTATTTTTATGTTGTAATTTCATGTACTGCCACGTTCCATGACCTTGGAGATTTGCTCCTCAATTTGGTCCTACGGAACTTGACCTGTAAGTAAAATAAATTAATTATCTCAGGTACCTTTCCCTGGTTTGTTAATATATGACAGTCTGGTAACGACAGTTCCTTAAAGAGGGATTCTTGCCAGGAGAAAAATCTGAAATACACTGTCTCTATTGTACTTTCATGAGGCACTCGAAAAAGACTGCCCTTTTAGACATTTTGAACTCCAGAAACTTTGCTACGCCAAGCTATGCGTGGTCGCATAGCCCTTGGGTGGGAGTTTTATGATTCACTTTCTCCCTTGTTACTTTGAAATGGCGTACGCACAGGTACTGGGGCGGCTGAGTGGCGGGCGATCAGCCCCTAGCCCTAACGGTAGTAGGTTGCAGTGGGCAACATGGGGAAGCGAGTCCATTGACGGCAGCCGACATCGGTCACTCACGTCTCCTGGCTGGCTGTTCCATGTCCTCGTGGCCAGCAGCTACTACCAGTTCACTGCCTTTGATGCCTCAGCAGTCTCCTTACCTTTTGTATGGGGCCTTTATGGACTTCCGCTCACTTTTAGCTGTTGCTGCTTTAAACTGTACAGTTCCTGTCGACTGCCTTAGTCACCGCAGACGACTTCCCTGTTCAGCACTCTCTGAAGGATGTCCTGGTGGCGTACAGACTGTGGTCACACAGTTGTGAGACAACCTCTCACGGGCTCCAGCTTTTGTTTCACACGGACGATACAGTTAAAAAAACAAAACGTGACATTACATACAACAAAAAGACAAGAATTTCCTTAAAGCCACATTTTCTTGTGGTCGCTTCTTTTCTCACAGTGGCCCCACCTCAATTCCTGAGTGCCTGGTACTCATGCTGTTTCATCATGACTGACAATTTCATTAACGCAAGGAATACATCTCCCTCTCTCGATTTTCGCTTAATACTGGTGTTTAGCTAAATGCAACACATTTTTCTTCATATTTTTCTTTTCCAAACATTGCTTTACAATCCTCTCCCAGCTTCTCTCTACTTGTTTTGCTTACCTTGGCCGAAGGTTATCCTCGAACTAGTGCTCCAGACAGACACCTACTGATCGCAACGATGTCTCTTCCCTTTCCAGTATCTTTTTTTCTTCCTTTCTTGCATTTCCCGAGAGTCAGTGGATCAATTGGAAGACGATAATGACAGTATTGTTATGTTGTCTCGCGTGTTTATTTCTTTAGCAACTACTGGTACACAGTTTCACTACTTTCGTAATTCATCTACATGCAACAGTAGCCCTATTTTTTACACTGTAATCTCTTCCCTTTTTATGTTGCCCTTGTCAATGTGCTCTCTCCTACTTACACTATGTGATCGAAAGTATTCGGACAGCCCCAAAAAATACGTTTTTCATATCAGGTGCATTGTACTGCCACCTACTTACTGCCAGGTCGTATCAGCGACTTCAGTAGTCATTAGACATCATGAGAGAGCAGAATGGGGCGCTCCGCGGAATTCACGTACTTCGAACGTGGACAGGTGATTGGGTGTCACTTGTGTCATACGTCTTTAGCGAGATTTCCACACCCCTAAACATCCTTAGGTTCACTGTTTCCGATGTAATAGTGAAGAGGAAACGTGAAGGGACACGTACAGAGCAGACGCGTACATGTAAACCTCGTCTGTTGAATAACAGAGACCGCCTACGGTTGAAGAGGGTCGTAATGTGCTACAGGCAGACATCTATCCAGACCATCACACAGGAATTCCAAACAGAATCATGATCCACTGCAATTAATATGACAGGCGGGAGGTGAGAAAACTTGGATTTCATGGTCGAGCGGCTGCTCGTAAGCCACACATCACGGTGGCAAATGCCAAACGACGCCTCGCTTGGTGTAAGGAGCGTAAACATTGGACAATTGAATAGAGGAAACACGTTGTGTTGAGTGACGAATCACGGTACGCAATGTGGAGATCCGATGGCAGGATGTGGGTATCGCGATTGCCCGGTGAACGTCATCTGCCAGCGTGTGTAGTCCCAACAGTAAAATTCGGAGGCGGTGGTGTCATGGTGTGGTCATGTGTTTCGTGGAGGGGGTGTGCTCCCTTGTCGTTTTTGCGTGGCACTATCACAGCACAGGCCCAAATAGATGTTTTATGCACCTTTTTGCATCCCACTGTTGAAGAGCAATTTGGGGATGGCGATGGCACCTTTCAACACGATCGAGCACCTGTTACAACGCACGGCCTGTGGCGGAGTGGTTACACGACAATAACATCCCTGTAATGGACTGCCCTGCCCAGAGTCCTGACCTGAAACCTATAGGATGTTTTGGGACGCCGATTTCGTGCCAGGCCTCACCGACCGACATGGATACCTCTCCCCAGCGCAGCACTCCGTGAAGAATGGGCTGCCATTCCCCAAGAAACCTTCCAGCACTTGAGTGAACGTATACCTGCGAGAGTGGAAGCTGTCATAAAAACTAAGGGTGGGCCCCCACCATAATGGATCCCGGCATTACCGACGGAGGGCACCACGAACTTGTAAGTCATTTTTAAGACAGGTGTCTGGGTGCTTTTGATCACATAGTGTAGTTGTATATCCTAGTCATACTCCTCTTTTCACTGGGGCCCCTTTCCATAATTAAAAACTAACAGTTCTAGTGATGATAGTTGTCTCGCTTGTGTCCATACTTTCTTACGTCTGTGTCACCTTTGTTTTATCGTGAATCTGGTTTTACGCTGAATGGTTGGAGTCAGTGAGTGTTAGCATTTTGTTCTGTCTGTCTGTGAGTGTGTGTATGTGTGTGTGTGTGTGTGTGTGTGTGTGTGTGTGAAAGAGAGAGAGAGAGAGCTCATATTGCCTGGTGGCAGTGTTAGTCTGTTGGGAGGCAGAGTGGCAGATCGATACTCAGATCCGATTTACCTTCGTCAAGTAATTTGTGTGTATGAGGCGTGGTGCACAAGGGCTAGGAGGGGGGGGGGGGGGGGGAAGAGACGGAGGTACGGTAGCGTGCCACTTGCAGCCCTTCGCGCACAGCAGTCACCTCCCAGGTGCTGTGCTCCCTGCCTTAAAGAGAACAGCCCATTTGCCGCTGCCACCTTCGTCACCCACCCATTCCGCATGGCCAATACTTCCCACTTCCATTCCCCATTAATGAACTCTTTATTCTTTATACCTGGTTTTCATCTTGGAACAGCTAATACCTGTGAGGTTCTAAATCGCAAAATACGACTACATTTTAATAAGTGAAACAAAGCAACAAGTCGTTTGCAATATATGAGTGTTGAAATGAAAAGGTATGAAACGTCTCAACAACCAAACCGGTTGAAATTTGTATATATAGCTTTGAGATAGCATAGTGAGACATTTGGCGTCTCGAATGTAGTATCGTCACCTATACCTAAAAATTGGAAGATGAGTCCTCAGCGGGCAAGATGATGATCACAATATTTTTTGACGTCCAAGGTCCGATGCTCATTGAAATCCTCGAGCACGAAGAAACAATTAACACTGACATACACTGTGAGACATTCCGTACCCTACACGAGTCCATCAAGAGCAAACGGCCTGGGCTGCTCACGCAGGGAGAGATTCTTCTTCACGATGACGCGGGTCCACTAGCCACCAAGGCCACACAAAGTGTAGTGGCCAAGTTCAAGTGGGAACAGCCGAGCACACTCCCTCCAGCCCGGACATGCGGTTTCCGTGTGTTTAATCCGCTAAGAAAACTCTTCAACTCGAACGATAAACTGAAGGACACAGTGGAGCACTTTCTCTCGTGACACACAGCCACAGGAATTCCGGCAACGGAAGGCTCGTGAAATAATGGGACAGCTGTTCTGGTGAACACTTTTGAATGAGGACTTCAGTTATACACACAAAGTTGTACCTTTTCTTTTGAACACTCCTCATATGTTATCTGGAATAAACGTCGATCGTTAGTGCGCTTGTTAAGTGAAGTACAGGGTGACAGTTATTGAATGTTATGAAATAAAATCGTCATAGCTTCTGAACGGTTTGCTTTAGGACATTCAAACTGGGCAGTTGGACGAGGCGCATGATAGGAATTAGTGTGAGCGTGCAAGCGCAAAGCCCATTTTCATTTGTACGCGTTAGACAGGAAGCAAAATTGGCGCATTTGGGGTACGGAAAATATGCATTTCGCTATCGAGACGTCTCTTCACCCTCAACGAGTGACTGTGTGGTGTGCAATGTCCAGTCACGGAATAATCAGTGCAATATTCCTTCACACCACTGTGACTATCGAATGCTACGTGAAAGTTTAGGAAGATGATTTGATCCCCATTATCCAAAGTGACTCTGATTTCGACAAAATGTGGTTCATGCAAGACGGAGCTCGACCCAATCGAAGCAGGAGAGGATTTTGGGGACCGCATTCTGGCTCTGGGGTACTCAAAGGCCACTGGCATGAGCATCGATTGGCCGCCATATTCTCGTGATCTGAATACATGGGACGCCTTTTAGTGGAGCTATATTAAAGACAACTGTACGGCAACAACCCCTAAACCATTGCTGAGCAGAAAACAGCCATTCAGAAAGTCATCGACAACATTGGTGTTCCGATACTTCAGCGGGTCATGCAGAATTTCGTTATTTCTCTGCGCCACAACATCGTCAATGATGGTAGGCATATCGGTCATATCATAATCTAAAGCTGAACATCTGTAGTGACGTTTACATGTTGAATAAAGTATGTGCGCGCCATAGTTTACAACTAACTTAATTTTTCTTCATATAGTTCAATAATTGTCACTATTTACATACAGACGGAATGCAGAAAATCAGGCTGAAAATAATTTCTTCTGTCCACAAACTACGGAGGAAAGGAAGTTTCAACTACCAGGTGATACGTCTTTACATCTAGCTGTATGTAGGCAGTAAAATATACAACATCCCTAAAAACTTCAAAAAATAAAAATAACCACCGACTCACAAAGCTCTCTGAAGTCAATCAGTTACAGAAATTAGAACAAAAGACCTAGTGGATCACTATCATCAAGCGCAGAAGACATCAGTTTGTAGAATTCGTATGGATTAAATCTGATGCAAGCGTGAAATACACTAAAAAGCGTATCAACCAGTGAGAAGGCAAGTAACAGCGGAAGACATAAGGACAGAACCCCCCCCCCCCCCTCCCAGACACAGATTACCTCTTGAAAATAAATTAGCCACTAATGTGGAAAATAATACCACCCATTGTGTTTCAGTCATGGGTCTTTTTACCCCACCCACTTACATAAAATCGGCGTTCCGTCAGTGTCATAAGGTAACAATTGGCCACGTAAATCACATCTTATTTTATTGCATGTGCTATGAGAAAGCCTGATGCTTTTCTATCGCATTTCTTGGGAGGTGGAGGAGATTAGTGTTTAACGTCCCGTCGACAACGAGATCATTAGAGACGGACCACAAGCTCGGAATAGGGGAGGACGGGGAAGGAAATCAATCGTGCCCTTTCAGAGGAACTATCCCGGCATTTGCCTGAAGAGATTTAATGCAATCACGGAAAACCTAAATCAGTATGGGCAGACACGGTTTTGAATCTTCCTCCTCCCGAGTGCGCCGCCTAGGTCGGTCATTGCAACAACGAATTCATAACACGCCATCAGATATATAATGACTTCTCTGACACTTTCGGCACGTGCTTACGACAACGATTCGCCTTGTCCGGCTGCTCACACGATGTAACGTCACGATTTCTTTATACACGTCCTTGTAAGGGAGAGACAACAGCAAGGAGACGAGCAGCTAACGGGTGCCAGAGTTGAGCTATGTAATCTCGCTACCGGTCTCACTCATGCGCCATTCGTGGCATGTCGTTGACTATTTAGATAGTACAACGTTGTCTATCTTTTCTCCTCTCCTCCTTCAAGGTCAGTACGCTGTTTTGCTATAATTACGTTTGTTTCAGTTACGTAGTTTGTTCCTCAGAGTTACGTTGCTTTGTTTGTTTTTCTGGTTTATCTCGAGGAACAACGGTACAAGTGTCTCTTATAGTTTGTCGTGTTGTACTCTTCAAATATTTTTTTGATTGTTATCAAGAGTTCTTGCGTTGTCATGGAGACTGGATTGAGCGTATTTCTGTGATCTGCATTTGCAGTGTTTCATACAGGCAGAAATTCCGTAATGGGACATCAGGTCATACTGAAATGTGTTTTTGAATAGATTATTGGCCTTGTTGCGACCATCGGGTACTTAAATGTCAATCCTTGATTGTGAAATGAGTAGTCGGAGTCAAGGGGCTGGTAATACTGAATGGTCTTATGAAGTAAAAAAAGTTAAATTAGGGGTGCATCACTTTCTAAATGAAAGGCGCCTATGACCTCCATTTCCTCTCTTCAAGACATCCTCTTTTATTTTCAGCTATATTTTGATTACACGATAACTCACACAATTATAAGGTTGTAAATTCAACTACATTCAGGGATTACAAATACAAGTAACGTAAACTGGAACTTTGACAGCGATTTACAGCCAGAACTTTCAGAAAGTGCAACAGGTCTACTAAAGAGACCGCTTACGCGCCCTCTTCTGGAGTATTGCCGTGCCGTGTGAGATCTTCATCAAGTGAGACTGACGCAGGACATCGAAAAAGTTCAAAGAAGGGCAGCTCGTTTCGTATTATAGGGAAATAGGGGAGAGAGTGCTACGGAAATGATAGGTGAATTGGGCTGGTATTGATTAAAGCTCGTTGTGGCGGGTTTTTTCGTGAAGTTTCAATCACAAACTTTCTCCTGTGATTGGAAAAATATTCTGTTAGCGCCTACGTACCTAGAGAGAAACGGTCATCATCTTAAAATAAAATCAGAGCTCGGACAGATATATTTAAGTGCTGTTTATTTCCACCCGCCGTTCGAGAATGGAACGGTAGAAAACAGCTTGAAGATGGTTCTATGAAGCCTCTACCAGGCACTTAACTGTGAATTGCAGAGTAATCATGTAAGTGTGGAAGTATATGTAGATGTAGATGTAGATTTTAGAAATGTTGTGTACAGTCTAAGTAACAACAGACCGCAGGTGCAGCAGTGCCGCTACGGATAACCGGAGAAAATGTGAATCACCCTCTGGTAAAATGTACACTGTTTACTTTGGAGCGCTTTTATGGTGTGTTAATGACGCCTGGCCTACACGCGACCGCACATGAGCAATGGAAATGGACGGTCGTATGTGACAATCGTTTGTATGGATTCAGCGCAGTAAGATGACTCGACGTAGACATGTGACAGAACGACACAAAGGAGATGTCGTCTCTGGACCTGCCCATGAGTACACTGTGACTGAAGTTGCCCATTTGAAGGTGAATCAACGCGGATTGTGCAACGGGCCCTAAGGAATGGTGTAGCAACAGCAGCCATGCAAGAAGGTACAATAACAGTGGTCGTAAAAAGATCCTAACCGACAGCAAAGTAAGACGAGAGTTGCACCTTGTCAAAGAACAGTTTCTAAACCCTATCGAGAGTTGTTGCTGTCAGTGAATACAGGTCCATCTCAGTCAATTCTCAAACGAAAATCGCGAAACTATCTAATGGATACTGAAAGTTGAGTACATTGAGAAAGGCCATTGCTCACAGCAGTACGTAACACTCATCGTGGGCCAAAAAACACAAACTGGACAGAAGCTTACTGCAGGCGTGTTTTGTTGTCCCATGGCCAGCGGTTTTAGGTGTTTAGAGGTGTCGAGATTACCGTCGGACCAGTAAGCCCATATCGTTAATGTAGATATGCAGTAGGATTTTGGATCATATATTGTGTTCGAACATTTGACACACAATCAACGCGGACTTGGAAAGCATCCTTCTTGCGAAACGCAACTAGCTCTTCACTCACCCGAAGTACTGAGTGCTGTTGACAAGGGATTTCAAATTGATTCCGTATTTCTAGATTTCCAGAAGACTTTTGACACAGTACCAAACAAGCATATTGAAGAGAAATGCGTACTTATGGAATATCGCCTCAGTTATGTGACTAGATTCGTGATTTCCTATCAGAGAGGTCACAGTTCGTAGTAAATGACGGAAAGTCATCCTTTGCGAGGTATTGTTATAGGCCAGTCCTGTCCCTTACCTATTTAAACGATTTAGGAGACAATCTGAGCAGTGGTCTTGGGTTGTCTGCTGATGATACTGTCTTTTATCGTCTCGTAAGGTAATAAGTAGGTCAAAACATACAGCAAAACGATTTATAACTGATATCTGTAGGGAGTTAAAATTGGCAGTTTGACCTTAAATAATGAAAAGTGTGCTGTCATCCACATGAGTCCTATAAGGAACCCGTTAAACTTCGGTTACAAGATAAATCAGTCAAATCTAAATTCAACCAAAAACCTAGAAATTACAATTACGAACAACTTAAGTTGGATAGAACACACACAAAATGTTGTGGAGAACGCAAATGAAAGACTGTGTCATATTGGCACATCAATTAGAAGATCCAACCGATCTACTAAAGAGACCGCCTATACCACGCTTGTCCGTTCTGTTTTGGAGTACTGCTAAGCGGTATGGGACCCTTACCAGATAGGATTAATGGAGTACACCGAGAAAGTTCAAAGAAGAGCAGCACGTTTGGTGTTAGCCTGAAGTAGGGGAGAGAGCGTCACGGACATGATACATGATTTGCTGTGGACCACATTAAAACAGAGGCGTTTTTCGTTGCTGCGGAATCTTCTCACGAAATTTCGATCACCAACTTTCTCCTCCTAATGCGAAACTAGGGAGACACTACTTTCATGATAAAATAAGGGAAATCAGAGCTTGCAATGAAAGATATTAGTGTTCGTTTTTTCCTCGCGGTTTTCGAGACTGGAATAATAGAGAATTATTGTGAAACCTCTGCCAGGCATTTAAGTGTGATTTGCAGAATATCCATGTATATGTAAATGTAAATGTAGATGTAACATGCAGCGTATGAAGGATGTCGTTTTAGTAATTGGTGTTTCAGTGATGTTTTGGGGGTGGTTTTCGTAACCTGACATCGGCTCATTCGTCTATGTGATCTAGAACGTGAATTACGACGTGCTGTTTCCTGACGTCTTAACTGCTAAAGTGGTTCACATCCGTTGCGGCGGATAGTGTTGTGTAAATTGCACAGTGTTTCCATAACGCAGCTTCTCGTCGTCTTCAGGTGCTACTCACTCAGTAGTACTTGAAGATCCCATCAGTTACATTATGGAAATATTGTGCAGTTCACACTACACTATCTGACGCAACGTTTGTGAACTATTCAAGCATGACACAGTGTGGGGCGGCGGGTGGAGTGATGTTACTATAAAATGTTGAATGTTTTTCCCGGCCGATGCACCATATGTGGGGCGGCAGGTGGTATGAATTGCTTATTATATAAATGTTTGGATGTAGAAACACTGCATTTCCTGGCCGATGCACCATATGTGGGGCGGCAGGTGGTTTTATGCTGTTAATATAAAATGTTCCTATTAATTATGCTGTCTTTTGCCGTTCTCAACACTGGCTCTCTAACTACAATTTTGGCAACCAGAAAGTGATTAGCAAAATGTGATGCCTGTAATTAGAATTCCTAGTGCCCACTTCATCTGAGAAATACACTTCTAGCTACAGCTTATAGCTCTGATGAATTAGGAGATTGTCTGGGCTTCATAATCAAAAACGATCGTGAAAAAACGTTCGCTATATTCTGAAGGTCACAGATGAAAAAAAAAAAATCCACACAATCTGACTAACAGAGCAGTTCAGAGTCTAATGCGCTGGTGCAACTATAACTGTCCAAATTAAATGTTTAAGTGAATGCCCGCCATAATTTGATGATAATGTTCATCAAACGCCACGCTAAATAATGGTAGAATGTTTGTCCCGCGACGGCACGTGAAAATACGACATACGCAAACTGAAGATAGATCATTAAAGTCATCCCAGAATTACCACTTCACTTGAAAATGATTTCATGGTTACGCGTATCCCGAGTAACTTAATACGGCATCCGAGGCTGTTTATAGCAATGATACCGAGGCGACGCGACGCGACTCGACTCCCGACACAGATGGTGTGCTATTCAGCGTCTGGAGAGAACTGGAGCCCTTCTTTCTCGCGCAGCGTTCTTATATATAAAGCCGCGGTGCGGACGGCTACGGGAACGCCTGATCAAATCGGCTCTCCCGACTAGCCGCTGGGCTAGTAATGCACCACATTAAGTTATTGAATAAAATCATTGCTTCCTTTGCTGATTGCCGATGAAGCTCTCAATTTAAATGTGCAATCAGTACACAGGTAAGTAATCATAATAAAAGTCTGATGTGGCTAAGTAAAATATTTTGGGCGAGAGAATTAATTTAATTACATTACACGCAGTAGATGAGCTCTGAACTTGCCCTTTGGAGATACGCTATCGCTATAGTTTTATAGTTATTTAATTGAAACTTCTCACATCTTTATGATTATAGCGGATCTCCCTTCTACTTAAATTTAAACATCCTAGCCTTATTTATTCCCCTACTTAATCTATCTTGCTTCCTTAATTTTTAAGACAAAAACCAGAAAATCATGAATTTCAACTAAAATCTTAATTTGTGAGATCCAAAGTACTGTTTCTATTAAATTATTATGAAAAAGGAATCTAAATATAAATTTTTAAGTCTCTAGCTCTTATCTGTTGCGCCAATGATTTTTACAGAAAAACGTCCAAATTTCGAAAATGGTTAAAGTTATTGAACTGACATTCAACACATGTTGATTTAGTATTACTCCTGACATGCTAGAAACGTTTCAAGTTATTTACTTGATTTTTAAAGTATTGCGCAACATTTATGACGTCAGAGCTAGTTACAGCGGACTAGGCTGGCACACAATGGAAAGACTGATGTGAATTTTATACAGCTTGAGTAGGCTGCTTCCCTACAACAGGATATTTGTTTACTCACTCTCTGTAACCAGATGATGCCTTCTCCTCTACATATTCACGATTAGTGTACCTTGGAAGTCTTGTGACACCAGGACCGACTGCCAACCTTACTGGTTTGACTAACTCACAGACACACTACCAAACGTCGACTGGGCCAGTCAATCATCACTCTGTCTTAATGCCAGGGGCTTTTAGGGCTTTTATAAACAGTGGGTGAAACGAAGTAGTCTGCATCCACGAAATCTGATAGCTCTCTGGGATTTAATAATCAGGGAGTGAATGGGTTTGACGTGTCTGAAAAAATGTGTCTACTCGCTTCCTCGCCGATGTGAGTCCATTCATAAGGCTATGGGTGATGATACAGTTTGCTGTCGTGACATCTTCTCAGTTGACCAACGATTTTCGTCCCGTGTGTGCTTACGAGCAGAAAAGAGGAGGAAAATCGTATCACAAGGAAATTGTCTCTTTCTGCCATTGCGCGGACTGAGCTGATAATCACAGGCAGACTCGGCAAAAAATACGCGGCCCGCTTTCATCATTTTCACTTCTTGTAACAGTGTTTTACGTGATGATCATACAAACTACGAAGTAGGGCGAGTATGGGAAAATATAACAATATGAAATTGGAATCCTTGTCCAGAAACGACAGAGTCAAAATTCTTAAGTTAAAATGAGAAAATTTCAGATGTAGCGTTGGGCTGCTGTCGATAGTAAAACACATAGCACAGATATTTTTATAACAATTTTATAAACCTGTACAACCTGCACAAGGCACAATAGTTCTTCAAAACAGCTCCTTCTGTGCAGACATTACATGCTCGCACCAATCTCTATCGTACGACTTCGAACAACTGCGGCACTGTTCGAACTATGTGGTACTTGTGGTATTTGTTGGTGAAAATTCTCTTCATTCTCAAGCGGTGCCTCGTACACAGTGTAGCGCTGCGTTCTCGTTTGCCACCAGGTACCGACACTATGATGTACCAATACGCGGACAAATGCAGAGGAAGCCAAATACAGTATCGTAATTTTGCAAATAGCGTCAAGGTTGTGTTTTGACTGTAAAATTATTAATTTGTACAACCGACTATTGAAATTTCGGCCGTGAGACCATTGCAAGTGGAAATACTGCTAAATGCAAAAAAAGAAAAAATGGAAAACATTGTATACATCGAATAGAAATCGCGTCACTAGACGCATATGGCAGTTATATAATTAAAGTGCTAAAATTAATAATGTATTACTAATATTGCGCACAAGTCCAAATAGCTATAAAAATCATCTGACATATATGAATGTCATAATCACATTTTTTTCTTATTTCATTTCCTAAGAAGGTATAGGGCTGGCAGTGGAAAAAACCCCTCTTCAGGCAAAGGTTGCACAAACCGGAAAGATGTTCTGAAATACGTGAAACCAAATAGCAATAAATGATTTTTTTAAATAAAAGAGTCATTGGAAGACAATATTTAAGGTTTGTCCATATAAACACATGACAGTAAATGAACTTTTGTTTAAAAACACATTGGGAACGATATTTATGAGTTTTTAAAACCATATATATAGTTAAGGCTCACAGGCCATTTGACCATTTTCTTCTGTGTGGATGCACAAACAGTGCCAGAACTCTTACGGGAATCGGCGATAAAGCAGCGAGTAATGATTATGATGGGCAGGGGCACTATGAACATAGTGCGGGGCAATAAGTTGGGAATGTGGGTCTCACTGGAGGCGTGCCAGAGAAAAGTCCCTGCAGTCGTACTATCCTCTGTGTCCTCGTTGGCTCAGTTGGATCGTGTTTGGTCAGACACCTCGTTGGTCTACGAAATAAAAAAAACAGCGTCAAAGGAATAACAACGAACTTCAACGGATGTTATGCGATGTCCGCTACGACAAAATACAACGAACAAAATAAAATAAAAGATGGATAGAGCATCTGCCATGTAAGCAGGAGAACCCGGGTTAGAATCCCAGTCGGGGCCCACCTTTTCAACTGTCCCCGTTGACTTATATCAACGCCTGTTTGCAGCTAGGGGTATTCATTTCATTGTAATTTTTAAAACTTTACAGATGATTTTATATCACAGTTATAATACTGTCACTGATGATAACGTGACTGATACTATGTTAGTATATTGGTGATGGTGATCAAAATTATCATGGTCATTATGACTACAGGGTCCTGTGAAACCAAGGTGGCAACTAAAATTCACTTAAGTGGAGGAAAGAAGATGAAGAAAAATGGTATGAGGGGGGGGGGGATTGTGACTAAGGTTTGAAAGAGTAGTACATCATGTGACAGATTTCATGCTTGAGAAATGGGAGCATGACGAAACTCTTAAGTTGGCTCTTAAACTTCTAAAACGTTTAATCGTTTAGACTAAACAATTAAACAAGAGCGAGGTTATGTACATCGTGAAAATGGCGTAAATTATACGCACCTTCACCACCTTAACAGGTTCCACATCATTCACATCAAATTAATAGTCGTGTTCATTGTAATTACACACCGTAATTGGTGGGAAAACAAATTCACAGGTCGTATGTTTTGCTATCGGCAGCGATCATACATTTCACGCTAGCCTCGTCAAAGACCACACATTTGATGACACTAAAAATAAAGGACCTATGAATGTGTTTTCCTGCTAGTTCAAATGGTTCAAATGGCTCTGAGCACTGTGGGACTCAACTGCTGTGGTCATCAGTCCCCTAGAACTTAGAACTACTTAAACCTAACTAACCTAAGGACATCACACACATCCATGCCCGAGGCAGGATTCGAACCTGCGACCGTAGCAGCAGCGCGGCTCCGGACTGGAGCGCCTAGAACCGCACGGCCTTTCCTGCTAGTTACCTCATTTATGCAGACAGTGTACACGATTTCTGGTTCGATGTGAGTCATGCATCATACATACACACCATTCAGAATTCTGCTGCATCAAGAATCTGCAATCTGACAGTGAGCTGAGGTCGGCCCTGATCGATCTCATCGTACCAAAGATCTTCGGATAGCGTGCCTCGCGAGCTTTGTCTCTGAACGCAGGAGGGCAGTGGCGCCGAGCCTACGGGAGAAACGTCGAAGTCTTCTGCCAGTACGGCTAGACCAAGCACAATCTCCAGATTTCTGACTTGTTGGATGGTTGATTTGGGGGACGAGACTAAGCAGCGAGGTCATCGGTCCCATCGGATTAGGGAAGAATGGGAAAGAAAATCGGTCGTGCCACTCCAAAGGAAGCATCCAGGCATTTGCCTGAAGCGACCTAGGGAAATCACGGAAAACCTAAATCAGGATGGCCTGATGCGTGTAGGAACCGTCGTCCCCTCGAAAGCGAGTCCGGTGTGCTAACGACTGCGCCACCTCGCTCGGTCACATTAGACCCAGCAACACATGCGCATTCAGTGACCATAGGTAGTGGGACTCTGCGTGGATGTGCAGTCTTGAGAGGAAATTTTGTTTTCTGCTGTACATGCCACTGATATTTTTGAAACTGAACCGTTGCTGACATAAGTACCATGTTAAACGTCAGGACTACAACTGCATCAGAGCGACTGCACTTCGGTCGTTGTCCCTGGTGAGGATACGCGTTTGAAAACATTGAACACTGCGTCCAGTGGTATCCAGCAGTCTCCTGGTCGTGCTCCGATTATAGCCACACTCCGGTTGCGGTTACAGTTAGTTGATTTGCTCCTTCTCTGTGAGCTGTTGGTGTTATTGTTTACTCTGAAATAATCTTAAGCTACCCACATATATATGCTTACTTATATTTTATGGTGTTGGTCTGTTGTCCGTTGAAGTGCTTTTCTAGAATTTCATTCTAGACTTCACGAATTGTACTAACTGCAGTGATTCAACTCAAGCTATTGCCAGTTTTCTCAATTGCTATAACATGGAGAACGTGAGTGAATATATACTATTACTAACTGGTGTGGTCTGGTGTCGAGAACGGTTCTCACTATTGTTTACAAGTGTCACTCCGCTATTTCAAACATTGTGTTTTGCCTGTTCGTATGGTGGCGGAAAAATCTATTTGTATCCGTTCTGTGGAGACTGATTTGCCTAGAATTATTTTCACTTCAGAAGGTGTATCACTCGCAGAATTTCCATGTTGCAAAATAAGTACCTTATATTTGTCAGGTGTTGGTTTATTAGCTGTAATTCTTAAAAAGGAAGAAAACAATATTTTTATCTTCTCTTTGCATGACTTTCGATTCAGTGAAATTATTTTTTGCATTTCAGTTCAGTCAGTATAAAGTTTGATCAGATTTGGTGTAAACAAAAGGAAACGTATTATCATCCTTTTTCAAATTTTGCCACATAAAAATAAGTTTATCTCTTGCACTATTTGGTTGTTGAAACAAGTCAAATTTCCTTGCAATAGGTCTCTAGGTTAAAATAAGTATCTTAAGAAAATTTTCAATTTCTTTCTGTAATACCAGACCTTACCACTCCCGAGCTCTTGCTCACCTTGCCTAACAATTAATTGACTGGCTTAAGACAGGCACGTGTTCTATCACGGGGCGACACCTCCCTGCCGCTTTGTTGACACTCCCGCCACGCTGCTCGCTAAGCCAAACATTGTCGAAACCTGCCTCTGATTTCAGTGCACGAGATTTACAGGGTAATGAAATTCGTGCCCCGTGTTTCGACAGCAGAGATATGTCTGTAACCGAGAGAGCGATGAACGAATGAGTTATTTACATACATATTGCGACACGTGTCCACCGAAGTGGGACATCGTTCTGGTGGACTATCAGCGCACTTGTCAACAGCTCTTCTCGCTCGGTAGTGGGAAACGAGATATTTTTTTTTTTTATTTTAACGGGGATTCAACGTGTGCTCAAAGTGTTTCATTCTACCAAAGTTTATTTCTGCTGTTAATACATCATGAATCGTTCATAAGTCAATACAGGGTATATCCCATGTAATAGCCGAAAAATTTCTACAAACTGGACCAGCGATTATTGGTTAAGTTAGCTACCTTGGTTATTTCCATTCTCGCCGGCTGGTGCACACATTGTTATGACGTACTTAACATTGAAAAACACCCTGGGTTGCGTAGTTACTTAATTTAAATAACGCGTTTGGCTCTTTTGGCCTTATCAAATTGTCTACTAAACAAGAAAACAATCCATTAAGAACAAACGGAAGGAGGTACTTAGTCCTATCTTGTACGAGTATGCGAATAAATAAACTAAAACACATAGTAAAACTTACGCCAAAGTAACTGGATATAAAACCCACCCATCACAAAGAAATGAGAGGTGAACCTAATTAAAAGAAAGAAATTACGACAGTAAGCCACCCCGGGTATGAGGAAGACGAGAAACTTTCCAAAAAGTTCTAGAAAACCTATGTTACCTTAAGCACAGCAGCAGACACCGTCATCAGACACCACAATGGCATCACAGCAAAGGAACACGCTTACAAAAGACTAAACGCGTCGTCAGCAGCGCACGGCACAACAGGAGCAATACTTCAGCTGATCGATGAATGAAGGACAAAAATGTTGAGGGAAAATCAGGAACACAGAACTAAAAGTCGCTGAGGAATGAAATAAATAGGAAGAGCAGAGAAGCTGAGACGAAATGACAGCACGAAAAATGTGAATAAATCGAAAAAGAAATGATTGAAGGACTGACTCAGCTTATAAAAGGTATATTCACCTTCTGTGAATATACCGTAAAAGCAAGGATGGTAATATTATGAGTGTAATGGGAATTCCAGATAAGTGTAGATGAGAGAGAGAGAGAGAGAGAGAGAGAGAGAGAGAGAGAGACGGAGAGACGGAGAGACGGAGAGACGGAGAGACGGAGAGACGGAGAGACGGAGAGCAGATAGGTGGAAGGAGTACTCAAATAAGGCAGAAGGGATAGACAACATTCCATCAAAATTTCTAACATCATTGGGGGAAGTAGTAACAAGAGGGCTACTCATTTAGTGAGTCTGGCGATATACCATCTGACTTACGTTACGACATCATCCATACAGTTCCGAAGACTGCAGGAGCTGATAAGTGCGAGAATTATCGCACGTCAGATTAACATCTAATGCAACCAAGTTACTGACAAGAATACTATACAGAAGAATGGAAAACAAAATTTAGAGTTTGTTGCACAACGATTAGGTTGGCTTTAGGAAAGGTGAAGGCACCAGAGAGGCAATTCTGATGTTGCAGTTTGTAATGGAAGCAAGGCTAAAGAAAAATCAAGACACGTTCATAGGATTTGTCGGCTTGCAATAAGCGTTCGACGGCGTCAAATGGTGAAATACGTTCGAAATTCTGAGAGAAACAGGGGTTAGTTACAGGAAGAAACAGATAATGCACAAGAACATGTACAAGTGCCACGAGGGAAGAGTAAGAGTATAAGAGTAGAAGACCGAGAACGAACTGCTCGGATTAAAAAGGGTGTAAGACAGGGCTATAGTCTTTCGCCCCTACAGTTGGACATATACATCGAATAAGCAATCGTGGGAACAAAAGAAACGTTTAGGAGTAGTATTAAAATTCAGAGTCAAAGGCTATCAACGATGCGATTCGCTGATAACATTGCTGAGTGAATGTGAGGAAGAATTACATGATCTGATGAACTGAATGAACAGTCTACTGAGTACAGAATACGAACTGGAGTAAATCGAAGAAAGACGAAACTAATAAGAAGAAGCACAAAGGAGAACAGCGAGAAACTTAACATCAGGACTGATGGTAACAAAGTAGATTAAGTTAATGCATTCTACTATCTAGGCAGCAAAGTAACCAATGACGGACGGAGCAAGGAGAACACCAAAAGTAGATCAGCACTGGCAAAAATGACATTCCTGAGCAAGAGCAGTCTGCTGATATCAAACATAGGCCTTAATTTGAGAAAGAAATTTCTGAGGATGTACGTTTGAAGCACAGCATTTTATGGCAGTGAGGCACGGTCTGTGTGAAAACCAGAAGAGAAGAGAATCAAAGCATTTGATATGTGGTGCACAGAAGAATGTTGAAAATTAGGTGGAATGGTAAGATAAGGAATGAGGAGGTTCTACGCAGAATCGGCGAAGAAAGGAACGTGGACAACACTGGCATGGAGAACGGACAGGTTGATAGGACATGTGTTGAGACATCAGGCAATAACGTCCATGGTACTAAGGGATCTGTAGAGGGTAAAAACTGTAGAGGAAGACAGACTGGTATCCATATAGCAAGTAACTGAGGACGTAAGTTCCCAGTGCTACTCTGAGATGAAGAGTAGGAGAGGAATTCGTGGAGGGTAACATCTAATCTGTTAGAAGGCTGATGACTTAAAATAACACACCACACACGCACGCACACATCGCTGACAGCGATGTGTTTCAATTTCCCTAATTTTTTCTATGGAAAGTGAGCTGAGCGGTATCCCACTTATATGGTATACCAGAGACTTGAAAAAGCTCCGTTTGTGTTGGCAAAAATGGCAGGAAGAGGAGTGAATTATATAAAGTCTTTAGTTGTTTTACGACCGATTTGAAATCGAACCCATTTCCCGTGAAGCTGAAACTACAGATGAAAAGAATTAAATGTCCTGTTCCGGTCCATCACTCCGTGAGTAAATATCATGTTTGGATGTAAGGCACTAAATTCTTCACCTAGAAACGGAATATAGGAGACAGTTGAAGACTTTTTTTTTTTTCAAGTTTTCCCTTCTTCATTTATACAAGTTATGGCTTATTGTTGCAATTTCTTTCTTTTATTAGGTTCACTCTTTAGGCCTCCATGACGGATAGGTTGTCTATCCAGTTACTTTTGCGTAGATTCACACATATATTTTAATTTATTTATTCACGTAGTCGTTCAAGACAGGGTCATGCCCCTCCCTCTGTTTGTTCTTACTGAATTGTTTTTTGTTTTGTAGACAATCTGATGATGGCCCAAAAGGGCGAAACGCGTTATTGAAATTCAGTAACTTTGCTACCCAGACTGTTTATCAGTTTGAAATGATTCATTCGTCTCAGTATTAAAGGCAGGGCTATGAAGAACTTTAATTTGAATTGCAGAACCCGACCAATTGGCACACATTCATCAGGAAAATTGACTCGTACTGAAATAAATGCAGAATAACACAAAAGTAAAAAAAACATGGACACTTAATTCTCGTGTAGCATGGAGCGTGCTTCGAAGTGGTTGTGGTGCGGTGGTATAAGCCTTATCGACTGCGCCCCTACTGCTGTTTTACAAACGAACAAAAAATATTTGTTCTTGTTACACTAAAAGTGCATATACTGTGTTCCTCCTAAGAGTCGTAGCCGCATTTTCTCTGGCATTTCGGAAGATTTTTGCAATTACGTTTTTGCAATTCATAGCCGAAATGAGCCTAAACAAATAATGCTTGTGGCGTCTTTTATACGACGCCCAGTGTCGATGGGAACTGTCGGTTTGTTTCCCTTTACAAACAAAATTATTTTTAAAGTATGAGTTTACGTCCCCATTCCTGGTACGGGATTGGTCTGATGCGATATTTGTTTCGTCGATATGTAGTAATAAGGTTTATTTTTTCTTTATTGTGATTTCATTCCTCTGCCACATATGGGTAGGGGAGGGCTGTCAGCGGCACAATCTGCGCTCTTCAGCCGAGAGACATGACAACTTAAAAGAATAAATGTTACATACATAAGGCGATAAATGGGAACTTAAAACAGAATAATGGGAGAATATGGAGGTAAAATATAGACTAACACGAAGACATTCATGGAGGACAGTTAAAAAATGTCACCAGAAAGTTAAAAAACACAGTTGGCGATTCTTCAAAACTCGGAGAAGACACTGAACGGACATGCACAGGTTAAAAGTCGGCCACAGTAGTGAAAACACTCTGGAACAACACACTTAAAACCCACTTGGAGCACACACGACGAAGAATAAAACTGCCAGGCGGGACCTGCCGAGGGAAAGGGCAGAGAGGATGGAAAAGGAGGGGAGAGCAAGGGGCAGCAGGGTAAGCGGCGGGATGAAGAGAGGAGGGGCATCAGTGGGTACACGAAGAGGCAGGAGACACGTGGGGTGGGAGATGAAGAGGGAAGACAGGGCAGGACGGAGCGCAGAGACACTGAAAGGAGGCACAAGAGATGGAGGGGGAGTAGGAGGGGGAAACCGCTGAGGAGGAGGGAAGGGGAGGAGAGGGAGCCCTTAGGAGGAGACAGGATGATAGGGTTAGAGTTGGTAGGAAATGTAGATGTGAGAGCGAAGCTCATTATCCGGGTAGGGTAGATGCTGGAAGTTGCGTTGGGAAAGGAGATGGAGGGTGTGGAGATGGAGAGATGGTGGGACACAATAGTAAAGGTGCGGCAACTGGTTGGGGTTGGAGAGGAAGGGAGACACCAGGGGGTGAGGGGGATCAAGACGGCGGACAATATATAGTGTGCGGATGAGTTCAAGGAAAAGGAGAAGGTTGGGGAAGGGGATGAGGTCGTAGAGGATGCGCGTGGGGGATGAAAGGCGGATGTGGAAGGCGAGGCGGAGTGCATGGCGTTAGAGGATTTGGAGGGCTTTATAGAATTGGGGAGGGGTGGAAATCCAAGCCACGTTGGCATAACAGAGGATGGGGCAGATCAAGGATTTGTAGGTGTGATGGATGGTGGAAGGACACAGACCCCATGTCCGGCCGGACAGGAGCTTCAGGAGGCGAAGGCGATTGTGAGCTTTGTTTTGGATGGTAAGGAGATGGGGAGTCCAGGTGAGGTGGCGGTCGAGTGTGAGGCCAAGGTATTTGAGGGTAGGAGTGAGGTGGATAGGACGGCCATAAATGGTGAGGTAGAAATCATAGAGGCGGAAGGAGCGGGTGGTGTGGTCTATGATGATCCCCTGGGTCTGGGAGGGATTGACACAGACGAGCCACTGGTTGCACCAAGCGGTTAATTGGTCATGGTGGGATTGGAGGGCACATTGGGACCGTTGAAGGGTAGGATAAAGGGCTAGGAAGGCATTGTCATCAGCGAACTGGAGAAAATGAACAGGTGGGGGAGGTTTGGGCATATCACCAGTGTACAGGAGATAGAGGAGGGGGGAAAGGACAGAGCCTTGGGGCACGCCGGCAGAGGGATAGAAAGTACAGGAGTTGGAATTGTGGATAGTCACATAGGAGGGACGATGGGAGAGGTAGGAAGCAACAAGACGGACAAAGTTGATGGGGAGAGCATAGGTCTGGAGTTTGAAGAGTAGCCTGGGATGTCAGACACTGTCATAGGCGTTCTGTACAGGGTAGCAAGGACAGACAGGAAGGATGGAGGGGATTCCTTGAGGTGACTGTAGTTGACGCCAACATGACCAGGGGCGGTGTTGCGTTTGGAGCGGAGGACGAGTGTCTTGTGCGATGATGGGAGTGTTGATGTCTGAGGGGGCTAACCGATCCTAGTACTGGAAGCTAGGGGCGAGCGGGGAGTAATAAGGGCATGATGAGCAGCATTTGTATGGGCTGACTCCAGCTATGCGGTGCAAATAACCAACGAAATATCGGTGAAAATACACCTGACGGCCCTTAAGAGGAACACTCTGCATGTGCTTATTCATAGCACATCTGGGATTTCGGAACAAGTACGATCGATAATTACAACACATTCAAATATGTGACACACTTTTGTGGATAGAGCATCCCTCCGAGTTTCGAATCGTTATGCGCACTGTGGTGTAGTTGCTGAATGCACTACCAGAGGGCTGGCGTGTCAGAACATGTAAGCAACTCATCTGCTGCATGCAGTCGCACTAATTAGTTCACACTTGCACACTAGTAACCCGCTAAACAATTTCCAAAGTGTGCATAGGCAATATTGTCACATATCCTTTGATTTATAGGTCTGTTTTCTATACGTCTGGTAATTTTCGCGTAATTGTCTTTTGATACTCGGAGATGTTTATGGAATATGCCGTACATATACCTCCTCGTACCCCTCCATCTTCTTCTCTTCCTTTCCACCTTTCTCTGCCTATCATCTCCTGCCCCTTCTCTCTGTCCATCTTCACTTTTTCTCTACTGTCATATTCCTCTTCCCTCCTTCCCTCCCACCGTCTCTGACCTTTAGCCTTGTTTGTCTTTACTGAAAATTCTGATTCTGTAGCACTAATCCAATCATAAACTGATGAGGCATAAGTGCAACTTTCCAGTTTTATGTGAAATCTCTCTATGAGGAAGAAAACAAAACAGTGCATGGTTGTACATGCAATTTATGTTCAAAAACGTACATAATAACACGTAACTCATACGTGAGAAACAATTTATCTAATGGTTTGCATGCGCCACTATCGTAGTCAAAACTAGCTTTAACAAAGGAAACAAAAACGGCACATTTTTACAGCAGAGTGTTTTGTTTCTCGCAGTCGTTTCTGACAGGAAACCTGTAAATTGTTGTTTAAAAAATATAAAATCTAAGCCCATCAGAATGTTTAATAGCATATTGTTTAAAATCCGAAGTAAATCGACCAACAACTCTTCGAGATTTTTGCTAACCGCATTTCACTCTCATATATTTTGTATATTATTTTAAACGGTATACCTCATATTCCTGCAAAGGAATTTGAGTACACTGATCACGTTCTCCTGAGATTTTTGGCAACAATGCTTTCCCTTTACATATTAAACAATATATATAGCCTATTGTCCACCTGAATGTTCATTAGAGTATCGTGTAAAATTATAAGTAAGTCTGTCAAGAATATTTCGAGATTTTTGGTAACAATTTTTCCCATTTGCACATTACGTATAAATGTATATATCACATATATTAAAAGTATATAAATCCTACGTCCGTTCGAATGTTCGTTAGAGGATAGTGTAAAAATCTACAGTAAATCAGTTAAGAATGTCTCGAAATTTTTGGCAACAATGTTTCCTCTTTATTTATTACATATATATTTATTATATTATTTATTAGAAAAGCAGATGTATAACAAAAAGTGCGTGTTTGCATGCAGTTTTGCCAATACCTTGTACCCTTTGTATGCCACTCACATATACCATAGGGCGTTCCAGTAGCTATATAAAAACTCTCATATTAGAATGCAATGCATAGGGTATATAGAGCGAGAGAGAGAAGGGGGGGGGGGGGGCATAACTTGCGTAGCTTGTATGTTTTTTAATTGGAAAATATTTTCAGAATACTTTAGACCACAGATCAAAGTTATGTGCAGCTGACTGCGTAAAGAAGGTAACAGTGAACCCGCCGTCTGATTGCAGACCAGTTGCACAACAGTCTGAGTCTCCAGACGTGAATGAGTCAGTGTGCCTTTGCTAGGCTGTCTGGTCTGTTAACATGCACTGAAATGACACTTTAAGCTTAGGCGTGAGCGCATTGTCACTTTACGGTCAGAAAGGTTACCAGCACGAAACTCTGCCCACCATTTTAGGGTAGACCACAGCAATGTCATTTGAACACTGAACCACTAACGTGGGACAGAAAACATTACTGCCGATCAAGAATATCAGGTGATATTCGATACCTACAAATCATTACTCGTGTCTACCTCGAGTACAATGCGGAAGATTGGCGCGCTGCCTCTTGGGAGACAGCGGGCAGGTCCGCTCACACCACGCAGTGGACTCCAAGACAGATTTGGCTCCTATACGTCCATTATGAACAACAAAAATCTCAGAGCCACTGTGAATGAAGAAGGGGAGAACACCTGGAACGAAACTTTGATCAATTACAAAGGTTATTTTCTCTTTTTTTCATTTATTTCTTCAAGTTCCGATCGGTTGCGAACTAGAACCACGGTGAAAGAAACGTTCTATTTCCAACATTTAGCTATACCCTCTAGGTATTTCGCTGCCCCACCTTAGATATTTGACATAGCTTGGTACCAACTTTTCAATACCGTCATCATAGAAGGTTGCGCACTGTGCTGTTAATTAATTACCTACGATGGTTTGCAGCTCGTCTGTACCAAAATGCTGTCCTTCTAGAAAGCGCTTCACGTGAACGAGATGAAATCTGAGGGAGTCATGTACGCGATGGGTGATCAGACACATCTCATCGAAAACACTGCACGAACGTCTTTTTTTGCAGCTGCAGTGTCCGGCCGCTGAAGAGCGCCTGAGTTCTACAATACAATATAGAACTTCAAGAAAAATGCCGCGCTTGAAGGTCGGCACCCGATTCCTCATGCAAATTCAAGAGAAAAGTTTATCTAGCAAAACCAGATCGGGTGCAGTTTGAAAACATGTACAGCGTGTCGGAATGTCCAGAGGAACATATATCACCCCACGCTATTGTACCAGCTCTCATAGTTCACTGATTAGACTGCTGCGACATCAAACCCACATCTAACAAGGAGCAATGGTTTGAGTCCTCTTCTGGTTTCTTTTTTTTAATTTTCAGACATCTGCTCCCTAGTTCTCGTTGTTTATAAGCAGGACAGACAACCGGAAGTGGCCGAGCGGATCTAGGCACTACAGTCTGGAACCGCGCAGCCACTACGATCGCAGGTTCGAATCCTGCCTCGGGGATGGATGTGTGTGATGTCCTTAGGTTAGTTAGGTTTAAGTAGTTCTAAGTTCTAGCGGACTGATGACCTCAGCAGTTAAGTTCCATAGTGCTCAGAGGCATTAGAACCATTTTTTTAAGCAGGACACCATTTTGCAGTTCGTCTCCAGTGGCGGAGTGGCAGGGATGGCTGTTTACGTCCATGCCCCGAAGCACTGCACGTGCAGAGCTGTTTACCTCTTGTGTTCTCGCGAGTAACTACGCTATAGACACATACTGCAGTGTCGTATAGAAAGTCTACCCCCAACATCATCTTTACTACTGGATTTCCGCGACCAGAATCTTTAGAAACTGAGGAGATCAAAATAGATCCACAGGACCCGATAGGCATCCGCCTTACCATTTTGACTTACGTGGTTTACCTTAAACTGATCAACGACATATTTTGTATTTTCACACCGCCACATCTCGTCACGCAAAACACTGATTTGAGTAATGAAATAGGCCAAGAGCCATTTATTTGCCATTTTATAATATTTAACTACCCATTGTAACGATGTATTTTGACGATTTACAAGGAGAAATGAATTCAACGCCACTGACGCGCCTTAGAAACTATATACTAATTCAGCGCGCATGTAAAACATCGATGTTAAAGAGCGCAACCCATTGTCCACAGCCGGACAATATCACTCTCTTTTTATCTCCTGACGCACCTTTGCATAGGCGTCATTATAAGACTTGTTACTTGTTTAGTTCTACAGAAATATACTGTTATGTTGTTGCATGTGAGATTGGTATGTGTGAAAAGCGCAGAGTGGTTAATGAATGAACGTTCCTGCGTGATTTCCTTTGTAGTCTGGTAACAAACCGACCGACCGTGATTTCTGAACCTTTCAAGCCACTCACGCTCTGCCATTGTTGTTGTGACTGTTGACCTCTTATATGTGTTTCAAATCCAAGCTCGTAGTTTTGGTGTCAGTTGCTCTAGATCCGTGTGTTTTTTTGGTTGTTGGAGAGCCTTGATCATTTGCTTTTTATGTGCTCTAGTTTTTTTCATAGAGCCAACCATGTCCGACGTGTCATTGTGTGGACGGAGCAGTCGAGGCCGACGTTAACGAACTACTTGTATCTCCCCCCCCCCCCCTTGTAATATTCTTCAGGCTCGGTTTTAACCTGGCCCTTGGGTGAATTTTCAGTGCGAGTGACGTCCGGGAATTTTTTTAGCAGGCTTCGCTTCTCAAGTCGCACATCGCTCTCACGGGCGTCATACTGATTTTAATTACTTTCAAATCACCTCTGTTTTAAATGTGTTACTAACAATGATAGTATCAGAAATTTAGCAATATTAACAGAATAGAATGGCTGTAAACATTCCTACCAACTACAGTGTCTAAGGCATAAGGAACACATTGTGTAGGTTTATTTCATGATCACAGTTCCAAACTACAGTACATAAGGAATACATGGCGCAGGTTTATTTCATGATCACCTTCCCCAAAGTATAGTATTACTAGTATTACCGATATTGTCACTATTTGGCTATGCTTACCATTGTTGTTGACATGACATATTTCGACACCCCCCCAATCCCCCCCCCCACCCGGCAGAAAAGATTTATACAACCAAAGGCTGGACAAAACTTCTGAAGCCTATTCAAGCAAGAGCAGGTTGGTATGATTATACATTTTTTTCTATAATTTAAAGGTGAAATAGACGATCGAATTTTACGTAATCAGAATATCACTGGAACTTTCCTATCTGGGTAAAACAATTACTTTATGCATCTAAATGAGATTAAATTGCTAAGCCTGTAGGTCTACGTAACTTTAAGCATTAAGTCAGTTGTAGTATTCTTTAAGACAAAATTAATAAAAATATATGATTACCTAATCTCTCAGACATCAATTGGCAAACATAAATTCCCATGTACTTATTTAATAAGGAATCATCGTCTAAACCTACAGTAACACTAGTAACTTCATTCAGCATTCAATTATCGTATTAAATCTTCACATGAATCATTCCATCTAACTCATCACACAGCAAAGCATCATCAGTATCATCATTATCATAAGAGAAATCTCTTTTAAATTTAACACAAAATTCGTCAATAAATACATCACTCAACATTGAACTGTCGTCTTTAATACCATCATAAATCATTCCATCTAACTCATCACATAGCAAAGCATTATCAATATCATCCTCATCATCAAAAAATTTCTATCGACCTTATCACAAAATTCACCAGTAAACACAAACACCTGGCATCTAAATCATCATCATTTACTTCAGTATTCCTAACATAATCGTCAGCAATAGCACCATCATTATTTGTACTTAAATCATTATTCATACTTCATCATTTAAGCATCTCTCCATTTTCTAGTAAGTTTCCTTTACTTTACGTCTATACTCACAAACTTTTTGTCAACAGATTACCGATTTAGGTCTATAATGACCATCTTCAGGTCTGTTTTATAAAAACAATGTCCTAATTAATATACATTGTTTTTATAAAACAAATCTGAAGGCGGTCATTATAAACCGAAACCTGCAATCTGTTGACAAAATGTTTGTGACCATAGATGTAAAGTAAAGGAAATTTATTCTATATTCGGGTCACTGTTTTATTCATGATAATGTCGCAGCTTGTCTCTACTTTCTTTTCACTACCCCTGAGTACATGACTCTTTGCCACTACACATTCGACCTGAGCACTAACAGGTTCACTAAACACTTCTGCATCGGAGTTATTCATTAAGCTCAGAGTGCCATACTCATCATAATCACATTATTATTAACATTGTGTACAACTGCACTAGTGTTACTTGATTGATAAAAGAAATTTCTCAAAATAGCACTACTAAGATCTGATTCAGCTTTTTTTCCTCTATTCTCTTTTTCTTTCATCCATTCTCGAATATTCTCCCAAAATTCTTTACTAAATTCTGGTCTATTCTTCCATGTGATTTACTGGTGTTTCAGTTCTGGTTTGTCCTATGACAATTAGCTCTCTCCCTCGTCTAAACTTACTGTTGACCTGATTTTAGTGCCTATTATTCCTTGCCTCAAATCATCATCTGACTTTTCCTTCCATTTTCAAAGTTCCTGTTATCATAATTTGTATCATTACCATCTCCCAATTGTCTATTTCTCTGTTCATGCCCCTCTCTTCATCCCTATGACTATCGTTCCATTGATTATCCTTCCTGTTACTACTTCTTCTTCTTCTTCTTCTTCTTTCGAATGGGCCATCTAAGAACCACGATATTCAACTTTTCATCCTGGAGAAGGGCTTGATGTTTGCCCAGTAATCCCTCACTCTCTGGCTATGTTTCTCCTTTCTCTCTTTCGTCCAAAGGGCGCTGGTCTTTTTACGGGGTAATCTGTCCTGAAACCTCTTTTCTTTTAGTGTCATTCTGAGACGTGCTCGGTTTATAATGTCACATTCAGCTACGTTCAGTTCCTGGAACTGACTTCTATCAGTCATGGTGTTACGGTCTTCTTGTTGTTCCAGTAGTTGAGAAGTCGATTTGTCAGTCTTGTTTCATTCATCCTTGTGATATGTCCGTAGAAAGTGAGACGTCTCTTCCTGATTACATCTGTGATTTTCTCAGTGTGATTGTATAGCTCCTGGATTGATTGTCTTCTGTACTCACAATCTGTTTTGACCAGTCCCTGAATTTTTCCCCGGATATTCCTCTCCTTAGTCTGTAGTTTGTCTGTCAAGCCTGTTAAGATTCAAGCACTCTGAGGCATATAGGACTTCAGGGCAGACAACTATTTGGTAGTGTTTTAGAATTGCGAGATAGGAATTTCTTGTTATAGATGTTCTTGGTTAATCGATATGCTAATTGTAACTTATTAATCCGAGTTCTTAGTGCTGTTCCTTCTGATAGATTAGGTTCCAAACATTCTCCTACATACTTGAATCTGTCAACTGTCTCAATTTGACCCTTATCACAGCTGTAGTTCACTGGGAGTAGCACTGATGTTGATGACGTATTTTGTCTTTTCTAGTGACAATTGAAGTCCTACTTTGGCAGCCTGGAGTTTGAGCATTTTGAGCTGCTTTACTGCTACTTTCACTGAGATTGCTATAAGCGCCAGACCATCTCCGTAAGTTAAACTATCTACTACTAGTCCTTTCCCTTTGTGACACAGGTAAATACCATTCGGTACATTTTTTACTTCCATTTCTTTTCGCCACTCTCTGATCACCTTGTCCAGTGCACAGGTGAAGAGAAGAGGTGAAAATCTTGTTACTATTATAATTACATTGATAATTGTTCCTGTTATTCCTCCTCCATCCACTATCTTATTGATGATCCTTGAAAAAAACCTCCATTCCTACGAAATTCACTTTCCCTCTGTCTCTCCCTGTGTCTGTCATTTTTCTCTCAAACCATTACCAATTTATATAAATATTTTAAAAATTCCCCTACTAAATCATCTGGTCCAGAGACCCATCCCCATTGAACTTTATGTTGTAATCGTCTTTTAAGAGCATCAGTTTGAATGATTTTGTCTAATGGTTTTTGAAGGTATACTGATGTTTCAATCTGTTCTTCACAAAATGTTTTCATTCTGCCACTACCACCTTTAAAATAAAGTCCATTTGGAAACTCTGACTTTGTTCCAGATCGGTTAGTTTCTGATCAAAATTTGTTCATGAAACATCTTTCAAATGCTACAAAACTCTTATCTGGATTAACAACCTGGTTTGCTCTTGATAAATCCTCATTGTCTAAAATCTTGTTTTACAGATTTGATTATCAAGTTGCTTGACATACTGGTCGAAAAAATTGTCTTTGAATTGACAAATGAAATCTACAGGATGGATTTCAGAATCACCTGGGAAATTTTTGATATTAATATTACTCCAAATATTATTATTACTGTAACAAGTTGTAGCCATAATACTCTCTTCAAACTCACCTACTTTTGACTCTACATTCGACATGTTGGTAACACATGCATCAGCATCATTTTTAATTTCATAAAGATTTTGATTAAAAATTTTAGTTGTTTCATCTACTTTCGTATTTATATACTGTATTGCATGCCATGTCTTGAAACTTTTATTATTACCTTCAATTTCATGAACTATGGATGTATCTCACCTTTTTGTCCTAACATCCACTCTCAAGCCTGTTACTGATTTTGTGATGTTCATTTCTGAAAACTTCTTTTAAAGGGACTGTTATTCTCAAGGTTTTCTATCTTTTCTATTGTTCGCCTTACATTGATTTTACTTTTAGTTAAATCTTTTGTCACTACTTTCAGAGTTATTCTTAGCTTCTTGCCGTATTTTTATAACTTATCAAACCTTTTACTAACTTGTTTACTCTGTTTTCCCGAGAAATGTTTTATTAAACTCGCTAGTCTGTTAAAAAAACTATTCTTACAACTACTGTTCATGCCTTCTCTCTTATCAAAGTCAAATGAAGGTATACAGACATTATTCATTATGTGACCTACTGCCTCCTTTGCAGACTCTACACTATTGTAAGCTTCCACATCATTATTCAGCTCCTCCCCCTGCACCCTCCTTTACATCACCTACTGTTGTTGTTGTTGTGGTGGTGGTGGTGGTGGTGGTGGTGGTGGTCTTCATTCCAAAGAGTGGTTTGATGCAGCTCTCCATGCTACTCTATCCTCTATCGTGTGGAAGCCTCTTCATCTCCGAGTAACTACAGCAACCTATATCCCTCCCTTTATTTATTGCATTTTCATACTTTTTTCCTTTCCTCGGTGAAGGGTATATTGTACGTCCTATGCCGCCATTGTTAAATTATCGGATTTTGTGACCCATTATCTTGGAAACTTTTTAAGAAACAAACTTACAATTTTCCATAATTATTGAATGCACCTTTCTTGATACACTGAGCTAGAATTATTACTGAAATTATATTGTGGGGCATGTTATCTTTCTTTTTTCAAACACTCCATTTTTGTCAGAATTTTGTAAATAAACTAACGTAAAAACAAAACAACTAAGTATATTTTAATTATTCTAGTTCCATATGTATTGAATCTCACACTTGGCATGCGGTGAAAATTTCATGTCTCTACCATCAGTACTTATTTAGAAAACGTCTTATTTATTGCAAAATATGTAGTTCAGAGATATTGAGGTATAAAACTTTTTTATTACAAATTCTTGTACAGTCTTTTATGCGCTAGAATTGCCCTGGCCCATAGTATGTGTATTCCCGAGTGATAACACAGCCCAGTGCTTGCCCCTTCCTTTTCTTTCTTGCTTCTTAAGTCATTTGCTGAACAGCTAACTCTGCTTCACGTACAAGAAGCTCATCCATTTCCCGCAGTCCTTTAGCTGTGTTCTGAACAAATCTTACCCCTAACTTCTCCAGAACCTTAAGTCTTTCATAGTTCCAACCATTAAAAGTTATTACAGCATCAGACACTGCTAATTTTAGAGTCATAAGGCCAACAAATACATTTTTAAGCACACGGCACCACACAACGTTATTGAAGGACTCATTCACATGCTTGGTCTTCCCATGTCAACACTTCTTTAGTAGCTCAAGATTTGCCAAATCTCTGTAAATATGTTTGATAGTCTCCATTACTGCCAAAGGAAGAGAATGGTTATGTTAAATTTTTGCAGGCTGCCAGAAAATTCAGCTTTCCTATATTTACACCAGTTGTTTGGTGTAGGTGGGCACAAAGCATAACATGGCTTTTCATCGATTGATATTCGATGGAAGGAAGTGCTCCACACAGCTCTTTTCATCTTCTCTAAATTGTCACAGTTACCTCTAATGGCCATCCCATAATTTTATTTACATATAAAAATCAATAGAAGTTAGCTTGCTACAAAAACAGCAAATAATCACACTACTTTCAACGAAAACTAGTATCAGAAACAAAGGACTGATTTGTTTATTCGTAATGCCAACTTCTGAGACGTAGCAGTAGGCACAAAAGAAAGCAATTCACAGCTTTCTAGACTGTTTAGTTCCCAAGATATGATTGCTCAACTGTGGCAGTACATACGTATCCGCGAAATTTGACAATCACACGTCAGCATTCGAAATATTATTTGAAGGTCTGATTTTAATGTGCGAAAATGTTCAGGAAAGATCAAAGTAGAAAACAGAAAATGTCAAATTTCAAGGAATTTCACGTATAATATACCCTTAAATTCAGTATCTCTTGTGTTACTCGAATACTAGCCCTAGTTCTTTTACCTACTTGATCCTCTACTGCTCTCACTATTTCATTTCTCAAAGCTACCCATTCTTCTTCTATTGTAACCCTTTACCATGTTCTTATCAATCGTTCCACGATGCTCCCTTTGAAACCCTCTAGAACCTCTGGTTCTTTCAGTTAATCCACGTCCCATCTCCATAAATTCCTGGATTCTCGCAGTTTCTGCAGTTTTAAGCTGCAGTTCATGACAATCTGAAACCTTCTGGTTCCTCCAGTGCTCTTCCATGTATACAACCTTCCTTCACGATACTTAAACCAAGTGTAAGCTATGATTAGGCTATTCTCTGCACAAAATTCTACCACGCGGCTTCCTCTTTCATTCCTTTCCCCCCTTTCCATATTCCCCTATTACTTTTCCTGCTATCGAATTCCAGTCCCCAATGACTATTAAATTTTCGTCTCCCTTTACTACCTGAATAATTTCTTTTAACTCATCATACGTTTCTTCAATTTCCTCCACATCTGCGGAGCTAGTCGGCTTATAAACTTGTACTACTGTGGTGGGTGTGGGCTTCGTGTCTACTTTGGCTACAATAATGCTTTCACTATGCTGTTCATAGTAGCTTATCCGTGTTCCCATTTTTTTTGCTCATTATTACTACTTCTGCAGTACCCCTATTTGATTTTGTATTGGTAACCCTGTATTCACGTGACCAGTAGTCCTGTTCCTCCTGCCACCGAACTTCGCTAATTCCTGCTACATCTAACTTTCACCTATCCATTTCCCTTTTAAATGTTCTAATCTACGTGTGGGTTAAGGGATCTGGCATTCCACATTTCGATCTGTAGAACTCCAGTTTTGTTTCTCCTGTTAACGTCGTCCTCCTGAGTAGTCACCGCCTGGAGATCCAAATGGAGGATTATTTACCTCCGGAATACTTTTTACCCAACAGGATGCCATCATCATTTAATCATATAGCAGAGATGCATGCCCTTGGGAAGAATTACGGCTGCAGTTTCCCCTAGCTTTCAGGCATTCGCAGTACCAGTACAGCAAGGCCGTTTTGGTTGATGCTACAAGGCCAGACCAGTCAATCATCCAGAATGTTGCCTTTGCAACTATAGAAAAGGGTGCTGATCATCTTCTGGAACTAAGCGTTTGTCTGGCCTCTCAACACATACCCCTCCATTGTGGTTGCACATAAGGCACAGCTGTCTTCCCACCAACGGAAATACCCATGGTTTGTGAGGCGGTAAATTGCATCACCTGTATTTTCCAAATATTTAACTATTCAGAAACATCACTCAAACTAAAATTTTAAAAAAATTGCAATCCTAAACAAAAATTCTTACCTGACGTATACTCACTATTTCTTTGACGAAAAGCGGAAGCCATTGTTTAAATACCTCACTGCAGATTACGATGTTGCTGGTGCATTTGTACGATGTTGTAGTTTACTGTACTCACTCGTTTGAATTTTGCGTCGTATGTTTGCCAAACAGTTATTGGTCTTTGTTTACTCTCTCCTTTGTCTGGAACGTCAAAACTGTGTTAGCAGGCAGGTCATAAATTTACATTGATCCCAGTTAGTGCACAAGATGAAAATTTTCACATAAAAAGTTCTTCAGCTGGGATCAAATACTTACCCTGTGTTATCTGTTTCAAAAAGATGATGTGGTTACTATTGCTGTAGGAAACAAGACTAAGTAGAAGTCCTGTTGTTACAAACACTGACCAAGTGGGTAGTAACGCCCACGTTAACTCATGCCACACATAATTATGGGTTTCTGTCTTATTTATTTCAAGATACAACTGTTCAAAGTTGGCACCATGTGTGCCTTTTAGAATCTATTACATGTTTACTTAACTAATCGGCACATGTGCCGTGTTGATACTTCAAGCAAAACTGTTCATACAGTAGTGGCTGCACATGGGCCTTACACACATTATGCTACTATGATGTGATTCCTGAATGAGATATTCACTCTGCAGCTGAGTGTGCACTGATATGAAACTTCCTGGCAGATTAAAACTGTGTGCCGGACCGAGACTCGAACTCGGGACCTTTGCTTTTCGCGGGCAAGTGCTCTACCAACTTTTTTTTTCTATTACCACTTTTTTAATTTTTTATTTTTTTTTAAATTTTTAATCCATCTTTTTTTAGTTTTTCGTTTATTATTTTTTCTTTTTTGCTCTACCAACTTTTTTTAGAAAGCCCCTTAATAAAAAAATAAACCTATGTGCCACCGCCACTTTTCATCCTACAACAAAAAAATCTGGTCCTCTTCAGGCGTTGGCTCCTGACTAAACCTACCCCAGAGAGCGGCCTACATACCAGGGGAAATATGGGAAATCAAGGTTAGGGCTATCCTTACAAACAAAACAAAATCTTCCTTTTCTGAATTTTATTTTTATTGTTTTTATTTTTTTTATTAGTTTTGTTGTGTAATTGATCAGAGGCCTTCTGCGCCCCGCTGGTAACATGTTGAGTCACGTCTTCTCGAAATTGATGTGTTCCGTTCAATTGTTCAGAAATGTTCATTGGTTCAAAAAGGAAACCTTCTCTCTTGGCTTAACACATTCCAGCTGCGAGGCTGGTTGTGGAAAGCACTCCCAAGGAAGTTCGAGAAAAATTGTCTGTATTTTGGGTGACGGACAACGACATAATGACGGTCATTGAGGCATGTCCAAAAATCGAGTACAGAGTCTGCAGTTTGTCCAAATAGTTAGTGAATGTCGTGTCCGCGAATCCAATTTACAGCATTGGTCTTTGTCCGAGGAAAATAGTCACGTTCCGGAAATAATAATGAAAGGGGAGTAATCCAATCCGGAATGTCCCGCGTTAGAAAAGCCACAATACGACGAATCAAGTGCCAAACCTCCGGCGCCGGTCCACAAACAAACCGATGTTCATCATTGTCTGGCACTCCACACGTGGAACATAGAGGTGATTTGGCGAGGTGGATACGATGAAGGCGAAATTGGTTGATTTGCTTACCATTGACAGTTAGGTACCTGACAGATTGAACATTCGTGTCAAGGTAACAGGCGAACACCGCGCGTCATACATGACGCCAGTCAACCTGGGGGAACTTTTGTTCAGTCGGGTTAGGTGGACTACCTAACTGGAGGATATTGTATACTGCCTTTGTCTTGAGTAAAAGCTGTCTTGGTAAGGTGAGGCGTAGATAACTGAGTTCAAGAAAGAAGTATCGTATATAATGGAACTGGGCCGGAACATCCGAGATCATCACTAGGGCTGACAGTGAGACCGGTGTATATGCCGACAGGAGGAGACCAGTGAGGCTCGTTGGGCTACGTGTCCATACCGTCATCTAGGGGCTGACAAATAGGGCGCGAGCTCTATCCGGCACGTGAAACAGACCTATCCCATCTCGTTCACGGGGAAGAGTAAGGGTGTCATAGTTAACTTTGAACAACAGCCCAGAGCTGGCGAAAGATGCCATCGCTGCCAACATGCGACGTGCCACAGTAAGCGGGAAAAGTAGAACTTGTGCTGCATGGGGAACTCGGGATGCGATATATATATTGACATATCGAGCTCGTTGGAGAATATCTAGAGATCGAAGGCGATGGTCCATAAGACCTGCTCTGATCATTAAAAGGAGGCGTCGGCAGTTGATGGTGGCTGAACGCCGGAGATCAGATGAAAAATCTATTCCCAAACAGCGAATGGTATCAACGGTGGTGAGAGATGTAACGCACTCCACGGGAAGTCCCGTGCCAATGAACATAACTTGTGATTTACGTACGTTTAAAGAGCTACCCGACGCCTCACCGTAAGTCGCTACCCACGTCAAAACAGCTCGAACCTCGTCGACATTACGTAAACAGATGACTACATCGTCAGCATAGGCCGTGCAACAGAATCGGTAGCGATCTATGAACAACCCTACCGAACGTTGTCTTAGTCCACATAGCAAGGATTCCAACGAAAAGGCGTACAAAATCGCTGATAGAGGGCAACCTTGACGTACGGATCGACCTATTTTTATCGGAGGAGTGAGTCTGCCATTGTACATAATCCTGGATGAGGCACCCCGGAGAAGGCGCATCACTACCGTGACAACGGCGACTGGGAAACCCATATTGTGGAGAACGGCCGTAACGAACGAGTGGTCAACCCTATCAAAAGCTTGACTAAAGTCCAAAGACGCAAGTGCCCCAAAGAGGCGTTGTGCCTGGGTAACGGCGATCACACCCCTGTAGTGGCATAAAGCCGTGCGGGTATTATTATCCCCTCCCAAAGATGCTTGGTCTGGCGACACAGCATATCGGGCAACGCTTTTAAGTCGTGCCGCCAAAAGGCGAGTGAAGATTTTCATATCACTGTTAAGGAGGGTGAGGGACCGATAATCACTGATATTGTTGCCACCATGCGGTTTATGTACAGGAATAATAATTCCTTCCATGAAAGCGTCCGGCACAGGTACTTCCGGAGACATCAGTTCCCGACAGATGGAGGTGAAGGTGGATTCCAACAAATCACTGAAGGTGCGGTAAAATTCGAGGGGAAGACCGTCGGGTCCTGGGGAGCGATTGATGGTTCCTGCCCGAATCGCATCGCGGACTTCATCATCAGTCACCTCTGACATCAAGTCAATCGCCGCATATCCTGGGATACCACCGACGTTGAGCTGTGAGACTTCCTCGATCAACTCTGGGGAATGTGGAATTGCGACGTACAGCTGCTGGTAGTGGGCGTGAAGCACATTCCCTACTGCTGATTGGGTTATGTAGCGAAGCCCTTCTTGGTCTGTTTGGACGTGAATCAATTTTCGGCGTCGATTTTGGCATTCTTGGATGATTTGGTAGATCGACGGATGTTCATGAGGCATGCGATCAGCAGTACGTACTATCGCTCCTTCCAAATGCCTTCGCATGAGATTGGAGATTTGGGCCTTAGCGTGGTTCATCCTTGTATGGCGCTCAGGGGAGGCTGGCATCGTGGAGCATTCTCGTAGGATCCTGTAGTAAAAGTCCATAGTGCTCTTCCTCCAGGCGACAACATCTTTGCCATACCGGATCAAAATTTTTCGAAGAGCAGGTTTCGCACACTGGATCCACCAGGCTATGGTAGACGGATACGTGGGAGGGCGTCTATTACATGTGATCCAAGTGTCTTCTATTAGAAGTCGACTGTCAGGTAAATTAAGAAGTGCCGTGTTCAGTTTCCATAAACCACGTCCGTGCCATACTGCCTGTCTTGTGAGAACAACATCACAGAAGTAAGCCTCATGATCTGAGAAAGCAACAGGCCAGATTTCAGCCTGTCGAGTGTGTTGAATTACTTATCGTGAGATGTAGTTGCGATGCAGTCGACTAGAGGAGTGCGCAGTGTACTACGTAAAGTCCAAAGGATCACCGTGAATATGTCTCCACGTATCGACAAATTGTAGCCGCCTGACGACTGTTTCCAGAGCTGCACATGGTGAGTGACGCGGCAGTTGATCCTGAGGTCGGTGGGTGCAGTTGAAGTCTCCACCCATGACCTAGTCATCGTGTGGTCCCATAAAAACGTGTGTAACTTTATTCGCTAAGAAGGCATTGCGTTCACGACCGTAGCTGAAGCTCGACGGCGCGTAAATGTTGACGATGCGCACACCAAAGAGAGTAAGGGCCATACTTCTGCCGTTGGGGAGGTATAGGACATCTTCGGCAGGAAGACCTTCTCGTAAGATGATGGCAACACCACTACCGGTGTCTGAAGCGGGAGAAAGATGCGCCGTGAAGCCATGTGGTGGTGAAAAATCGGCGACGTGCACTTCCTGAAAAAGCGCAATATCTATGTCCGCATCATATATCATATCGCAGAGCAGCGCCAGTTTGTGGGGCGCACGAATGGTCGCGAGGTTAATCGTTGCGACACGATAATGCTGGTGTTCGAGTCCCACAGGCACAGGTGGGGCTCCTTCTTCAGGAGCGAGAGGTCGTCGATCTTGCCGGTCCGCTGAAGAGGCTGCTATTGTGGAGAGTTTGCGGGCGCGGGCGCAACCGATGGGGGCGCCCCATCATCAGCAGCGTCCACCCCAGTCCCTTCGATCTCCACGTCGTCTGCCCAGGAGACTGATACTGCGGTAGGGCACCGGCTGTGCACATCATCCACGTGGAGACGAGACGTAGTTTTCGGCTCAGCGGATAGGCTCTCTTCACCGTCGACCTACGGGGGCGACGGCGCCAGTAAGGAGGGGTGTTCGTTGACAGTGGTCGCCTGTGGCGGGTCGTTCGCATCAGACTTTTGGTCATCAAAGAGCGGTTTGTCGCCCATTCTCGGGTCTGCATCCCTGGTATCCATCCGTAGAATGGATTCATCAGGGGGTGTACGGCTACGTTTCTTTCTCTTTCGTGTCGACCCTTGTTTTCGAACATGTCTTTCAGAGTCTGATTGCAGGTGGCTTTCGTCTTTCTCCGGACCAGTCTGAAGGAAAGCAGAAGTAGGTACCACTCCCGGATCAACGTCCACCTCAGCAGCATTTTCAGTCACAGTGCTGCGAAGATTCGGCAGGTCAGGATCTGCGTCTGTGGCACCTCAGAAGGAATCTCAGTAGCGGTTGCATCTACCTGATCAGACGACGTCGACGGAGCAGGAAGACCCTGTGTAGAGGTGCTACCGTCCTGGGGAACCTTGGCATGTGTGATAGGGATCTGAGTGATCACCGCTGGGGACGCTTCCTCGCCGACCGGCGTCTGGATCAGGCGGCGTCACATGCAGGCAGATCTGACGTGGCCTTCTTGTCCACAACCCGCACATGTTCGGGGTTGGCCGTCGTACATGACAATGACTCGCACCACGCCAATTGTCAGGTATGATGGTATGTGTTTTTTCATTTCAATTTTGACCTGACGCACACCATTAAGGACATGGTAGGTCGTGAAGGTTTGCCATTTTTCCTCTACGTAACCGATGACGTTACCGTACGGTTGCAACGCAGAGACAACTTCGTCCTTCGGCACTTCAAAAGGTAGTTCAAACAACCGAATCGTGCGTTGACCGTACTCTGCGAGTTCAAGTGTTACAGCTCCGATGTGACCATCAGAGTATTTGAACTTGAGTCCAGTGGCATGGCGGCGAATAACATCTTCACACACCTCGGTGTTTGTCATTTTAATACAAACGACACTACTCGTAATCGAAAAATGGATTCCGAGAACGTGGTTAGAATCTTAACGAACTTCTTCAAGTAGGAACGATTCAACTTCATGTGCACGTGGTCGTACATGTTCAGCTGGGAAGGAAACTTTAAGGGTCGCATGGCGGTAAGCGTTCGACATGTTGTTCACGGTGGACGGACGCAAGCCTTACAGCTACGACGCGGAAGTAAACAACGCCTGCAGCGGAGCACTGGCCGGCGCGCGGGTCCGTCCGCACGCTGCCACGGCTGAGAGCCGACTGTGCAACTGAGCTACCCAAGCACGACTCACGCCCCGTCCTCACAGCTTTACTCCTGCCAGTATCTCGTGAAGCTGTGAGGACGGGGCGTGAGTCGTGCTTGGGTAGCTCAATTGGTAGAGCACTTGCCGGTGAAAGGCAAAGGTCACGAGTTCGAGTCTGTGTCCGGCACACAGTTTTAATCTGCCAGGAAGTTTCATGATGTGATTGTTAAAAACGGAAAATTAAGGAATTAGAATGAATTTTGACATATAACAGTACGTTAAATAACACTGATAAATCGTAAAATAAAATGACATCACACTGTGTATGAATTTCGTTACATAGCAGTCTCATTTACAATGAAAGTAGTCAGGTACGTATATACAAGAACACATGTTACATTTTAGTGGATTATTCGTAAAATATAGAACATAAATTCTTCCTAGCATGTTTCCCAGTTTTAATAAATATGTACTTCATTTCAGTAAAACAATATTCTTGAAACTGAGTTTGGCAACGAGAACAATTATTTTACAATACATAGTTACACTTGTGTTTTGGCTGGATTCGGTCCTTTGTTTTTTGAATTACTTTAGTTTTAAACTAAGTATCATCGATAACGATTATCACTGAATTTTACTGATTTTAGTTACTTTCAAATGACTTCCTTTTAAATGAGTTATCAACAATGATAGTAACAGAATTTTAGCAATATTAAGAGAACAGTGTGGTTTTAAACATTCCTACGAATTACAGCATCTATATGAGGCATAAGGAAAACGTTGTGTAGGTTTATTTCATGATCACAGTTCCCAGAGTATAGTATTACTGATATTGCCCATATTTGGCTATGCTTAGGATTGTTGTTGATATGCAATTAGCTTTTCAGTCAGTTAATTTGAGTAAGAAACTGCTGGTAACTAACTTCAAAGAAACAGTAAATTTCTAGCTGTTACGTTTCACTACGTATTCTGTTTTTGTACATCGCTGGTTACTGTATTCACTATTTTCTAATAGCTTTATTTGTGTCATGAACGAAACAAAGTAATCGTTCACCTTTGTAAGAAGTTCATGTTATGTCTTAATGTTTAAATAAGGATACAAATAGCAGAAAGAGATGCACGTGATATCCCACTGGAGAGGTGTTAGTTGAATACAATTCGATGTTTTAACTGAAAAGAAGCCATTTGTGGCACTAGGTTTTGTTAGATACGTCTTTGTATTGAATTGGGATGAGTAATCCCACCCTGACCGCCATTTTTTTTATTTTTTTTATTTTTTTATTTTTTACTCTGCCTAATTGTAGAAATATGATCCTGCTTTCAACAAACACAAATTCTTTTTGTTTCACAGCCAAATATGCTTCGGTGAACGTTCACCTTTAACACACACTGTCACTGTTCGTCGGATATTCACTTGCTCTCTTAATGGTTGGTTATCAGTGATAGTGCGTATCTGAAAACTCTGTTTACATTCTACTTAGACCCTTGAAAATACGGAATCAACAGAAAATTACATACTGGAGAAAAATATCAACTGTACTACAAATGTCAGCCATGAAAACATAAATGTGTGACACTAAGGAAATAAATTATACCTCTGACGATAGTGAAACTTCACTGAGACATTTTCAGTTTCATCCTCAGTTGCGTGCAAAATTACACTATGCTGATAATTTTTTCTTTTGGACCGTCTAACTACCGTCGTTCCATACGCGTTTTGCCTTTATTCTTCGCAAAGCATCCTCATGGCCTGGTATATGTGCGTATTTTCAATATTTAGTAGACATTTTGGGACAATTAACTTATAGACTATAAACAGTTCTGGTGGTTTGTTTTTCTATGGCGTAGTAATATATTAATTTCTTCTTACAGTTTCCGTGGATGGTTTTCTATATCTTATATTTTTCTTCTATCTTTGGCGCTGTTCCTCTTCTTATAATAGCCATTTTGGCTTTTATTTTCCAAGGAATCTGTTAGTAGGAATTAAAATATTACTACGCCGTAGAAAAGTCAACCACCAGAACTGTGTATAACCCATAAATACATTGTCCCAAAATGTAAACTAAACAGTAAAAATATGTACATATTCCAGACCACTGAAGATGCCTTCAAAAGAAAAAAGGCGAAACACCTATGGGACTAAAATTGTATTTCATTCAGTTGTTAGACGGCCCAAAAGTAAAAATCAACATACCGTAAAATTCACTGAAACCTATTTAACTGTGAAGCGAGAAGCTGTGTTCTCCTACATCCATACTCCGCAAGCCACCTGACGGTGTGTGGCGGAAGGTACCTCGAGTACCTCTATCGGTTCTCCCTTCTATTCCAGTCTCGTATTGTTCGTGGAAAGAAAGATTTTCGGTATGCCCATGTGTGGACTCTAATCTCTCTGATTTTATACTCATGGTCTCTTCCCGAGATATACGTAGGAGGGAGCAATATATTGCTTGACTCCTCGGTGAAGGTGTGTTCTCGAAACTTCAACAAAAGCCCGTACGGAGCTACTGAGCGTCTCTATTGCAGAGTCTTCCACTGAAGTTCGTCTATCATCTCCGTAACGTTTTCGTGATAACTAAATGATCCTGTAACGAAAAGCGCTGCTCTCTGTTGGATCTTCTCTATCTCTTCAATCAACCCTACCTGGTACGGATCCCACACCGGTGAGCAGTATTCAAGCAGTGGGCGAACAGGTGTACTGTAACCTACTTCCTTTGTTTTCGGACTGCATTTCCTTAGGATTCTTCTAATGAATCTCAGTCTAGCATCTGCTTTGCCAACGATTAATTTTATATGGTCATTCCATTTTAAATCACTCCTAATGCCTACTCTCAGACGTTGTGGTCTTCAGTCCTGAGACTGGTTTAATGCAGCTCTCCATGCTACTCTATCCTGTGCACGTTTCTTCATCTCCCAGTACCTACTGCAACCTACATCCTTTTGAATCTGCTTCGTGTATTCATCTCTTGGTCTCCCTCTACGATTTTTACCCTCCGCGTTGCTCTCCAATACTAAATTGGTGATCCCTTGATGCCTCATAACATGTCCTACCAATCGATCCCTTCTTTTAGTCAAGTTGTGACACAAACATCTCTTCTCCCCAATTCTATTCAATACCTCCTCATTAGTTATGTGATCTACCCATCTAATCTTCAGCATTCTTCTGTAGCACCACATTTCGAAAGCTTCTATTCTCTTCTTGTCCATAGTTACCGTCCATGTTTCACTTCCATACATGGCTACACTCCATGCAAATACTTTCAGAAATGACTTCCTGACACTTAAATCGATATTCGATGTTAACAAATTTCTCTTCTTCAGAAACGCTTTCCTTGCAATTTTACCATCATCAGTTATTTTGCTCCCCAAATAGCAAAACTCCTTTACTACTTTAAGTGTCTCATTTCCTAATCTAACTCCCTCAGCATCACCCGACTTAATTCGACTACATTCCATTATCCTCGTTTTGCTTTTGTTGATGTTCATCTTGTATCCTCCTTTCAAGACACTATCCATTCCGTTCAACTGCTCTTCCAAGTCCTTTGCTGTCTCTGACAGAATTACAATGTCATCGGCGAACCTCAAAGTTTTTATTTCTTCTCCATGAATTTTAATACCTACTCCGAATTTTTCTTTTGTTTCCTTTACTGCTTGCTCAATATACAGATTGAACAACATCGGGGAGAGGCTACAACCCTGTCTTACTCCCTTCCCAACCACTGTTTCCCTTTCATGTCCCTCGACTCTTATAACTGCCATCTGGTTTCTGTACAAATTGTAAATAGCCTTTCGCTCCCTGTATTTTACCCCTGCCACCTCCAGAATTTGAAAGAGAGTATTCCAGTCAACATTGTCAAAAGCTTTCTCTAAGTCTACAAATGGTAGAAACGTAGGTTTGCCTTTCCTTAATCTAGCTTCTAAGATAAGTCGTAGGGTCAGTACTACCTCACGTGTTCCAGTATTTCTACGGAATCCAAAGTGATCTTCCCCGAGATCGGCTTCTACTAGTTTTTCCATTCGTCTGTAAAGAATTCGCGTTAGTATTTTGCAGCTGTGGCTTATTAAACTGATTGTTCGCTAATTTTCACATCTGCCAACACCTGCTTTCTTTGGGATTGGAATTATTATGTCCTTCTTGAAGTCTGAGGCTATTTCGCCTGCCTCATACATCTTGCTCACCAGTTGGTAGGGTTTTGTTAGGACTGGCTCTCCCAAGGCCATCAGTACTTCTAATGGAATGTTGTCTACTCCCGGGGCCTTGTTTCAACTCAGACCTTTCAGTGCTCTGTCAAACTCTTCACGCAGTATCATATCTCCCATTTCATCTTCATCTACATCCCCTTCCATTTCCATAATATTGTCCTCAAGTACATCGCCCTTGTATAGACCCTCTATATACTCCTTCCACCTTTCTGCTTTCCCTTCTTTGCTTAGAACTGGGTTTCCTTCTGAGCTCTTGATATTCATACAAGTGGTTCTCTTTACTCCAACGGTCTCTTTAATTTTCCTGTAAGCAGTATCTATCTTACCCCTAGTGAGATAAGCGTCTACATCCTTACATGTGTCCTCTAGCCATCCCTGCTTAGCCATTTTGCACTTCCTGTCGATCTCATTTTTGAGATGTTTGTATTCCTTTTTGCCTGCTTCATTTACTGCATTTTTATATTTTCACCTTTCATCAATTAAATTCAATATGTCTTCTGTTACCCAGGAGTTCTACTAGCCCTTGTCTTTTTACCTACTTGATCCTCTGCTGCCTTCACTATTTCATCCCTCAGAGCTACCCATTCTTCTTCTACTGTATTTCTTTCCTCCATTCCTGTCAATTGTTCCATTATGCTATCCCTGAAACTCCGTATAACCTCTGGTTTAGTCAGTTTATCCAGGTCCCATCTCCTTAAATTCCCACCTTTTTGCAGTTTCTTCAGTTTTAATCTACAGTTCATAACCAATAGATTGTGGTCAGAGTCCACATCAGCCCCTGGAAATGTCTTACAATTTTAAACCTGGTTCCTAAATCTCTGTCTTACCATTACATAATCTATCTGAAACCTGTCAGTATCTCCAGGCTTCTTCCATGTATACAGCCTTCTTTTATGATTCTTGAACCAAGTGTTAGCTATGATTAAGTTGTGCTCTTTGCAAAATTCTACCAGGCGGCTTCCTCTTTCATTTCTTAGCCCCAATCCATATTCACCTACTACGTTTCCTTCTCTCCCTTTTCCTACTACCGAATTCCAGTCACCCATCACTATTAAATTTTCGTCTCCCTTCACTATCTGAATAATTTCTTTGATTTCATCATACATTTCTTCAATTTATTCGTCATCTACAGAGCTAGTTGGCATATAAACTTGTACTACTGTAGTAGGCGTGGGCTTCGTGTCTATCTTGGCTACAATAATGCGTTCGCTATGCTGTTTGTAGTAGCTTACCTGTTTATTCGTTATTAAACCTACTCCTGCATTACCGCTATTTGATTTTGTATTTATAATCCTGCATTCGCCTGACCAAAAGTCTTGTTCCTCCTGCCACCGAACTTCACTAATTGCCACTATATCTAACTTTAACCTGTCCATTTCCCTTTTTAAATTTTCTAACCTACCTGGCGGATTAAGGGATCTGACATTCCACGCTCCGATCCGTAGAACGCCAGTTTTCTTTCTCCTGATAACGACGTCATCTTGAGCAGTGCCCGCCCGAAGATCCGAATGGGGCACTATTTTACCTCCGGAATATTTTACCCAAGAGGATGCAATCATCATTTAATAACACAGTAAAGCAGCATGCCCTCGGGAAAAATTACGGCTGTAGATTCCTCTTGCTTTCAGCGGTTCACAGTACCAACACAGCAAGGCAGTTTTGGTTAGTGTTAAAAGGCCAGGTCAGTCAATCATCCAGACTGGTGCCCCTGCAACTACTGCAAAGGCTGCTGCCCCTCTTCAGGAACCACGCGTTTGTCTGGCCTCTCAACAGATACCCGTCCGTTGTGGTTGCACCTAAGGTACGGCTGTCTGTGTCGCTGAGGCACGCACACAGCCCCATCAACGGCAAGGTCCATGGTTCACGGGTGGTACTCCCAGATAATAAATGGAATTAACTGCTTCCAGTCGTTGACCTGCTATATTGTAGCTAAAAGATATGGGATCTTTCTTTCTATTTATTCGCATCACATTACTCTTGTCTACATTGAGATTCAATTGCCATTGCCTGCACCATCCGTCAATTCGTTGCAGATCCTCCTGCATTTCAGTAAAATTATCCATTGTTACAACCTCTCGATATTCTACAGCATCATCCACAAAAAGCCTCAGTGAACTTCCCATGTTATCCACAAGGTCATTTATGTATATTGTGAATAGCAACGGTCCTATGACATTCCCCTGCGGCACACCTGAAATCACTCTTACCTCGGGAGACCTCTCTCCATTGAGAATGACATGCTGCGTCCTGTTATCTAGAAACTCTTCAATCCAAACCTGTGTCTATGGCCCTCTGAGTCTTGTAGACGAATAGTGCGAGCTGGGTTTTACACGATCGTCTTTTTCGAAACCCATGCTTTTTCCTACAGAGTAGATTTATAGTCTCCAGAAAAGTCATTACACTCGAACATAATACGTGTTCCAAAATTCTACAACTGATCGACGTTAGAGAAATAGGTCTATAGTTCTGCTAGTTCTGCACATCTGTTAGACGTCCCTTCTGGGAAACTGGGATGACCTGTGCCCTTTTCCAATCGTTTGGAACGCTACGCTCTTCTAGAGACCTACGGCACACCGCTACAAGAAGGGGGGGGGGGGGGCGGCGGCAAGTTCCTTCGCGTACTCTGTGAAAAATCGAACTGGTATCCCATCAGGTCCAGCAGCCTTTCCTCTTTTGAGCGACTGCAATTGTTTTTCTATCCCTCTGTCATCTGTTTGGATATCTACCATTTTGTCATCTGTGCGACAATCTAGAGAAGGAACTACAGTGCAGTTTTCCTCTGTGAAACAGCTTTGGAAAAAGACATTTAGTATTTCGGCCTTTAGTCTGTCATCCTCTGTTTCAGTACTATTTTGGTCACAGAGTATCTGGACATTTTGTTTTGATCCACCTACCGCTTTGACATAAGACCAAAATTTCTTAGGATTTTCTGCCAAGTCAGTACGTAGAACTTTACTTACGAATTCGTTGAACGCCTCTCCCATAGCCCTCCTCACACTACATTTCGCTTCGTGCAATTTTTGTTTGTCTGCAAGGCTTTGGCTATGTTTATGATTGCTGCGAAGTTCCCTTTGCTTCCGTAGCTGTTTTCTAACTCTGCTGTTGTACCACGATGGCTCTTTCCCATCTCTTACGATCTTGCTTGGCACATACTCATCTAATGCATATTGTACGATGGTTTTGAACTTTGTCCACTGATCCTCAACACTATGTGTACTTGAGATAAAACTCTTGTTTTGAACCATCAAGTACACTGAAATCTGTTTTTTTGTCACTTTTGGTAAACAGAAAAATCTTCCTATCTTTTTTAATATTTCTATTTACGGCTGAAATCACCGATGCTGTAACCGCTTTATGATCGCTGATTACCTGTTCTGCGTTAACTGTTTCAAATAGTTCGGGTCTGTTTGTCACCATAAGGTCTAATATGTTATCGCCACGAATCGGTTCTCTGTTTAACTGTTCAAGGTAGTTTAAAAAATTTCCCTGGATTTTTTGATCCTGCCACCCGTTATAAACAGTTGAGTCTCCCAGTCTATATCTGGTAAATTTAAACCTCCACCCAAAACTATAACATGATTGGGAAATCTACCCGAAATATTTTCCAAATTTTCCTTCAATTTTTCTGCCGCAACAGCTACTCAGCCTGGGGACCTATAGAGACATCCAATTACCATGTCTGAGCCTGCTTTAACCGTGACCTTTACCCAAATTATTTCACATTTCGGATTTCCGTCAATTTCCTTCGATACTATTACACTTCTTATCGCTATAAACACGCCTCCCCCTTCACTGTCCAGCCTGCCTCTGCGGTATACATTCCAATCTGAGTTTAGAATTTCATTACTGCTTACATCTCGTTTTAGCCAACTTTCCGTCCCTAGTACTATGTGGGCATTGTGGCCGTTTATTAATGAGAGCAGTTCTGGGACCTTTCTATAGACGCTCCTGCAGTTTTCTATTACCTCATTAAATAGTCATTCCCTGTTGCTTTTGCCTAATGCTATCTTGTCACGTTTCAGGAAGCGTCTTGTCGGGTCTAGAGCCGGCCGGGGTGGCCGAGCGGTTAAAGGCGCTACAGTCTGGAACCGCACGACCGCTACGGCCGCAGGTTCGAATCCTGCCTCGGGCACGGATGTGTGTGATGTCCTTAGGTTAGTTAGGTTAAAGTAGTTCTAAGTTCTAGGGGACTTATGACCACCGCAGTTGAGTCCCATAGTGCTCAGAGCCATTGTCGGGTCTAAGGAGGGAATTTTCTAACCTAAAAAACCCACATGTGCACTCCACACGTACTCCGCTACCCTTGTAGCCGCTTCCTGCATGTATTGCACGCCTGACCTATCTCAGGGGACCCTACGTTTCTCCACCCAATAGCGGCGACTGAGAAATTTGCACTCCAGATCTCCGCAGGATCGTCAGAGCCCCTGGTTTAAGCCTTCCACTCCAAACCAGAGGATCGCGATCGGTTCTGGGATTGACACAACAAATATTTAGCTCAGATTCCACCCCGCGAGTGAGGCTTTTCGCATTCACCAACTCCGCCAACCACCTGTGTGAAATGAGGATGACCTCTGTCCGCAGACTGTAGGAGTCATTGGTGCCGACATGAGCAACAATTTGCAGTCGGGTGTAGCCAGTGCTCTCTATCGCCGCCAGCAGGGCCTCCTCCACATCTCGGATGAGACCCCCCGGCAAGCAGACAGAGTGAACACTGGCCTTCTTCCCCGACCTTTCCGCTGTTTTCTTAAGGGGCTCCATCACTCGTCTAACGTTGGAGCTCCCAATAACTAATAAACCCCTCCCCCTGTGTGCCTGCTCGGACCTTGCTGAAGGAGCGGCCACATGTCCACTCACAGGCAGAGCGGGCGATCCCACACGGCCAGCCTCCACATTGACTCTCCGCCTCGTGCGCCGCGAACGCCGCTGAACCCGCCACTTTACTTGGGGAGAGGGTGGCCCAACCGCGCCCGGTACCCGCGAAGATGTCTCGACAGCAGGGACCGTGGGTGAAGCAAGTAACACCTGGAGTGTACCATACGACGCACCAGACTCCCCACTGCCGTTACACTCCGACGCAGCAGCCTGAAGACAGCTGACCGTGGCCATCAGCATGTTCAGCTGTTCGCGAACAGTGGCCAGCTCCTCCTGCAGCAGTCACATATCCTGTCCATCCTAAGAAATCAACAATTTACTGTAGAGAGTTAAGTAATCAACTTTTAACTAGACTGCTAATTCACTAAAGGCGGCTGATAGTTGACTAACTTGTGGTTACTAGCCATTTCTTGTCGGAAACAGTGAAAATATGCACTAAATGTCTCTGGACTATATTCAAAACAAACACGAAATCTATGGAACACTATCACTAGTACTCGAAAATTAAAGTTTCCTAAAAGCAAAAACACACGGAAAAAGAAGTGACAAGTAAGAAAAACACAGTTAATACTTAAATTTACGTAGCTTGCTGCGCAGGAGACGTGAAGCAGAGGGCAGAATCGTATTTCCATAATTATATATTGTGCTGCAGAAATCAGGGTCTCTCTTTCTAAAAATTTTTGTTAGAAATTGGTCATACACATTTCAGCTTATAAGAAGTTCGGAGGTAGGACTTCTCAGGTAGTTATCAGCAAACTATACTGTAGGAAACATACAGCTCTTTTCTACGCTAGGAATACTATTGCTCACATTCTGTTCAACACTAAAGATAAAGATTACACCTTTGGAGCAGAGTGGAAGTTACAGAACTTCCTGCAATTTATGTGCCAAAATATATGCTCGTTAATAATCAGACTAGACTGGAGGTCAAGAAAAAATGATTTCACCTTTCAAAGAATGTTCTGAATGAATGCTATCCTTATGTTATTAAATGTGATGTCCTCCATAGATCAAATAAAAGCTAAAGATTGTTTCTGTAAATTCTGGGTATTAATAAACACCAGTCATAGAATCCTGACTTAATCCTTAATGAAAAAATACAGTTTGATTACTCACCGTTCCTAACGTTGCAATAGTCATTTAACATTATTCTCACTACAATATGATGAGTTTGCTGTAAATTGTGTAACTGCTTTCCATTACTCCACATTACCAGTACATTGTTCCCTTCCTCCATTCTGCACTCCAAGTCCTTTTCCTATTTGTCACATTCACCACCCTCCCTACTTTTGTCTATCTACAACAGTAATCTGTCTGTACCTGTACTCACTTGGTGTACTGTTTTGACCTTTATACTCATATATTTTAAATTTTGTAACACAATGTGATATAAGCTTTGTTCGTACATGTCTCCTTTGCGTGTATTAGAATATCGTTATCACTTTTTGTATAGTTTAGGTACTTCAGCTAATAGCTGTACCATTTTTTGGTACAGTACGTTTAGCCCAGCGAGTCACAGGAGCAATGCATACAAAAGTGCACGCTGAGCAGATGCTAAGGCAGAAAAATGCTTAGTTTCGTAGAAGAGGTAGCCTTTACAGTCAAAGAGGAAAAGACATACTGAACTTAACGGACAGCATACTGTAGTACACAATATGGTTTAAGCATTAACGTAACTAAGAGGAAGTAAAGAGGAGAATACTGAGTTGCTTAACATCACAACTGGCAAAGGCACTTTAGTACAAAAAGTAATGGTTTCTCGTATCTACGAACCAAGAGTGTGCAAAATGGTTCAAATGGCTCTGAGCACTATGCCACTTAACTTCTGAGGTCATCAGTCGCCTAGAACTTAGAACTAATTAAACTTAACTAACCTAAGGACATCACACACATCCATGCCCGAAGCAGGATTCGAACCTGCGACCGTAGCGGTCGCTCGGCTCCAGACTGCAGCGCCTAGAACCGCACGGCCACTCCGGCCGGCAAGAGTGTGCAAGACGTCCGAAGTGAGGAATATGGAAGTTGAGTGTAGAAGATGAAGAAGGGTTTCATCAAGAAAGGACCTCTGCTGGTATCAGATATTGACAGAGAACTGAGGGAAACAGGTACTGGAGTGCAGTTATGGGTTGGAAACAATATGTCGATCACGGGAAATCTTTATAAGAAAAAGCTGTTAATGTAATGTACAATAAACTGTTGCGCAATGTTAACTGGGCAGAAAACGTATGGAACGAACACTTACGACAATGAAAGATAAGTAGAAATTAGATGGATGCACTGTAGGAAGGAATACGTTAGTGAAAAGTATGCTACGGCAGTCTAGAAAGCTTAATGGAACAGTGAAACGAGATGTAGTGGAGAAAAGACATATAAGAAGACATTCATTAGAAAGTGTAAAACATTTAATGGAATATTTTGTAGTAAATATGAGGGATAGTCACAAGATTGTCATTACAACTTCGACAAAAAATTAGGTCATAAATTGTTTGTTTGATTAAAGTGAAGTCAGTTAGCGTACGTAGTTGCGACATACATTAAAATCTCTGCGTTACAGTTCATTAGCACGACGCTAGACGAGACAAAACAAAACAGCATAGGTTATTTCCACTATGTCAATAAGCTGATTAACGGTCAAAAATGCAGTTGTGAGCTTAGGAGACAACGCTACGTTCGGTTTCAATGCGTTCTACTACATGAAAGCGTTAGAAGCGAAAAAAAGGTCGTAACACAATAACTGAAGCGCATGTGTAATGCATTTGCTGTTAACACATTCTTCTGCAGAAAAACGTCCGACGTTAAAATAAAACTTATTTTACGATCCAATAACTTGAGCTTGGCGTGTATCATATAAAAATACATTTCCTATTAATACAGCATTCTACGGGGATAAAAATCAAATAGAACTTTTGGTGTATGATCTAGTAACTAAGATAGGCGAACAAACATAAAAGTGCATTTGACATTAAAACATCATTTTACAGACAGGTGTGTGAAAATAAAATTTATTTTATAATCAAGTAGTTGACATTTAAAGAGTTATGTGGAGAGATATTGCGTAACAAGCGTGCACAATAAGTTTGCCCGATATGTAATGGCTGAACACGTAGCTGTTCTGCGCACAATTCTGTCGCATCTGCTGTCTCGATTGAGCCGTTTCTGACGTCTGAAGCAGCTGTCTGCCGAGTCTGGATCTGCTTCGTCAGCCATATCCTCAGAACAACGCGACGAAATTTCACTGTCACCGCCTGACTCAAAGTGAATAATTACTCCCTGAGCTTCGTTAATTATGGCGTCTCTATGTCACTCTTCGTCCTTTATCATTCTCACTTTAGCACTGCCTTCTTCCAGTCTTCTTTCGTTATGCTCTCCATTGCAGCCGGAGTCGTTTGTTTAAGTGTGACGCTGCTGACACTGTCCGCTGAAATTTTCTGTTTTGTTAAATTCCAGATCAGTTCGATGGGGTCCAGATCACAAATGTAGGGTGGAAGGTTTAACATTGTAAGTCCCTTTCCCTGATTATTTCAGTACTCTACCTACTGTATATGCTGGCTTGTGCCTGTAACGTTTCACAACTTCCATGAGCTCACTCCGCCCCGAACGGAATTTTGTACTTAGGTAGCGATGACTGTATATTTGTTTTAAGAGAAGATATATTAGGCGGTTTCTTTTTGCGAGCAGAATGGTAGGGTATATTGTCTGCTACCACAATACGTCCAGCTGGAGTATTTGGCACTAGGGCTCTTGTGGTGTCACCGCCAGACACCACACTTGCTAGGTGGTAGCTTAAATCGGCCGCGGTCCATGTAGTACATGTCGGACCCGCGTGTCGCCACTGTGATCGCAGACCTAGCGCCACCACCAAGGCAGGTCTCGTGATACGAGAGAGGACTCGACCCCAGTTGTACGAGAACCTAGCTATCGCCCAGTTGTACGAGAACCAAGCTACCGCCCAGTTGTACGAGAACCAAGCTACCGCCCAGTTGTACGCGAACCTAGCTATCGCCCAGTTGTACTAAGCCTTTCTCTCTCATTAGCCGAGAGACAGAATAGCCATCAGCTAAGTTATTGGCTACGAACTAGCAAGGCGCCATTTGTATCAGTGCCTATAGCTTACGAGTATTCAAGAGAGATGTATTCCAAAGAACAAATAAAAGATAAGTACTAAGCATCTACATACTTTTCTTCTTATTCATTTATAAGTTCTCATGTTCCAGACTTCACGCCCGTCTGCTTTAGCCGTGCGTGCCCTATCGGCTACCGCGTTATTGTAGCTTGCATTTTCCACCATCTAAACTTCACGGTGTCGGCCCAGCTACCGACACAACAGCTCTTTCAACCATTTTAAATAATTTTCAGTTTCATTTCGTTGTAATAATGTTCCTACGCAGATCACGAATCATGGATGAACTTTCCACACCCTCGATGAACCCCACTTCTCCTGCCGTGTGAATCACTACTGCTCTTTGTCCAGAACTTTCATTTTTCATCACACCACTACTTCACTATGCTGCATTAATAGTGGGTACGCATCCATACTTCATCGGTATACATGACGCGTTTCGTCACACCTTTTTCGTTTTCTCCCACTGTTCTAAGGAATGGTACAATGTCCTCCCTCTCATCCAGAAACGCTCTTCTATTTTTACAATATTCAAATGAAATGCCATATCTTTCAAAATTTTCCATAGAGTGAATTACTTCCTTGTGAAGTTAATGTCTGTATTTCTTTTTCTACGTCGTTAATATTGTAAGAACTCTCTTCTCACTAAACAGATACCAAAGCCTTCGAGAGACTTCGTTTTCTTTCTCAATTGCTCCTTCCTTGGTGTCAGTATTTCCTGACAACTCCGTCTGGCTTTCGTAACATCGTTCACAACATTACGCAATGTCCTTACACTCTTTCCTACAGCGTCTACTGCTCTCTCCATAACGGTATTAGCAAACCTTTCCGTTTGTTTTCTTCACAGAACTGGACTATTATTTATCGACAGTTTTGCACATGAACTTACTCTTCAGTAGCGTGTATCTGCGCGTTGACTATCCATTTCAGCAGAAGCTACGAATACGCAGCATTAACGCGACTGTACATTGCAAGGCCATGAGCGTCAATGGTGCATTGTCGAACACTGTCGAAGGCCATCGTCCTGTCTGTAAGTAACGAAGTTTATTTCATGGTTTGCCGTCGGTAAATATAAAGTGAACAGGCTACAACTGCAAACAAAAAAAAGCTAATAACCTGACTTCTTTTTTTCGATGTGGTACATAAAGCTCTGAATATTATACATAAGAGAAAGAAAAGTCTGGATTTGTAATTCGATCGCTCGTTGCGTGTTACATGCATATCTTACCCCAGGCTCTGACGGTGAACTTATTCCACTGCTTTACATGCCTATGGGAGTATCTCACAGAGAAATGACGAGGCTTCCCCGCTGGCAGAGATGCTGTTATTATATGACGCCAGACAGGTTTTTAATATCCGGCTGCTGGCCGCCCGAGTTTGGAATACTTGCCGCGGTCTGGGGTGGTGGGGGAACACGGCGCCCGCAGTGGAGCGGTTGAGATGAAGAAGCGAATCCCGGCAAAGAGCCCAGTTGCGTCACAGCATAGAGACACGACTGCGCATAGTAGGGACGCAAGGACCTTAGTAGCGAGCTCCACTGCAATCCTCCTCAGACTATTTTAGAGTAGCTGGAGTGCAGCAATAAACATCGACGGCAGTGAATTTGTCTGCATCCTTCTTGCCACGTTCAGTGAGTCACTGCCCTGCAGAACGCTTATAATAGCTGCGAGCGCCATTGTTATATTTAAGCCGGACGGGTCATCAAAACAAACTGTACGTGAGTACTTTGGACTCTTACTCCGATTACAATAACTTTGTGACTGATAGACTCGAGCGGTAGGGGCAGTATTGGCAGCATGCAAATGCCATGCTAGAAGAGGGCCGACACGTACCTACGAAACAGGAAACACAGGGAATACGAGGCGCGCTCAAGAATGATTTAGAATTGGCTGATGGCTAGTCCGTACCACTTGACACACTGAAGTGATCGTAACTGGAGTATAGTAAATACTGCGTACCTCCCTGTGAGTTATTAGTTATTATTGGATCTGGCCAACTCAGGAATACCGGAAAAGCTGATTTATAACATGACATGTGTGACCTGGGACCAAGGAAGGCAGGATTGGGTCACGATTGTGGACGGGGCCGTAATCAATTGCTGTTGGTTACTTTATTTTTCAATCTCGTACGCATTATTTGGAAACAACAACAAATAAAAGGTGACAATAAATTAAGAAGTGTTCTGCGGCTGAAGGCCTTAATGACAGAAAATTCAAGCCATGTTTTGGCTGAAGGCCCGAAAAGTGATAATTTAAAACGGTTTCACGGTTGAAGGCCTGAGTAGCAATCTCAAGAACCAGTTAAACTACTTCTACTTCAACCTGCATTTACAGTTATTAAAATATTTTTAAAAGAACATTCATCAAAATGGCACTGCTAGAATACAATTGTCTAGTTAAATTGTTTAAGACAAGTAACACCCATGGCTGACGGCCTTAATGACAACAAATTCAAACGATTTCTCGGATGAAGGCCCCCAGTAGTAATAATTTAAAAACTGTTTCACGGCTGAGGGCCTGAATAGAAATGCTTTAAGAACCAGTTAAACACCTTCAGACTTGAAATTACCGTTATTAATATTTTTTTTAATCTGACCAAACCAAGGAGAAAGGGGGGGGGGCAGACATTGCATTCACTTCACGAAATGGTAACTCAGACTAGTGGTAGTTTAAACGCACGACCAATAATCATTTGCCGAGTCTACCTAACGTCCGAGGACCAATGCAACGATGGAATAACACACCCAAGCTGGAACCGGCGGTCAGCAATACATATTCAGACTCCAGTATTTAGAGTATCCGGAAGCAGAAAGGAGTCACTACTACCAGAGTAAGAAAACACACACACACACACACACACACACACACCACCTGGTCCACAAATCAAGGAAGCTATCGAACTACACGTCTTACATGACAGCAGTGGCAAGGCGAGGAAAAGTACACTGCCGTAACATACTCTAAGCTCCAGCGCAGGTAATTGGGGCGTTAGCGGCCACTAGGCAGGAAAAATACCACTGGTTGAATTTCACAAATAAGAACATATAGAATGCATAAATTAATAACAAGAAGTAGAGGAAGGCTAATTAGGTTCTGTGGTGTCACCGCCAGACACCACACTTGCTAGGTGGTAGTTTAAATCAGCCGCGATCCATTTAGTACATGTCGGACCCGCGTGTCGCCACTGTGTGATCGCAGACCTAGCGCCACCACAAGGCAGGTCTCGTGATACGATATAGCACTCGCCCCAGTTGTACAGACGACCTAGCTAGCGACTAGATGTACGAAGCCTTTCTCTCTCATTAGCCGAGAGACAGAATAGCCTTCAGCTAAGTTAATGGCTACGAACTAGCAAGGCGCCATTAGCCTTACAGTGATTGTAAATAAAGTCTCCTGTGTATCGTCAAGAGCGATGTACCACAATGATTGATTAAAGATAAGTATTAATCCAGCTACGTACTTTTCTTCATATCATTAATTACGTAGCCTGTTCCAGTACTTCACGCCCATCTGCGTTAGTCTAGCGTGCATTTTCAGCCATCTCGATCTACAAGGTGTTGGCCCAGCTGCCGACACATCACATGGCGACGAGTCTACGAAGGATCTTGTGTTTTACTTTGCCCTAATTTATTTGTGTCATGGCTTCGCCACATTCTCCAGATGTACTGTCCGAATTTTATCGCTTGCAGAATCAGCAGACGCAGGCGTTATTGAATGCCCTTGGACAGCTCGTCCAGGGTCAACGTGCCATTCAAACCGATGCGGCCGCCGCCGCTTCACCGCTACCGCAGCCACAACTCGCAGTTGCACCGCCTTTTAGGCACTACGACCCGAACCACGAGACTTGGCAGGAATGGTCCCGCCAGTTTGCCTTCCACCTCGCCGCCTACAGAATTCAAGGTAATGAGCGGCAGCCGTTTTTGCTTTCTTGTGTCGGTGTGTCCACCTACCGTATGATAGTGAAATTGTTTCCCCGACGCGACGTAGCAACTCTGTCATACGAGGAAATTTTGTCTGCTTTAGATGCCTATTTCAAAGAAACAGTTAATGTGGTTTCAAAACGGTATACGTTTTTTCGTACAAAACGTACGGCCGGTCAAACTAATAGGGAGTGGGTAGCAACATTGCAAGGACTTACTAGGGACTGTGCCTTTGTGACTGTGGTCTTTCTTATTCAGATACAATGGTGCGTGATGCAATTGCACAGAACGTTTCTGATGTTCGCATACGGGAGCACATATTGAAACTTGTTAATCCCTCCCTTCAACAAGTGATAGACATTTTGGATAGACAAGACACACTTGACTGTGCTCAGGAATCTTTTGAAACTTCGCCAGCAGTGTGTAACATTAACCGGCCCGCCGGGCGAGCTGCGCGGCCCGGTCAACTGCCCTCGCGCAAACAAACGCAGCTGCCGCCGCGCTCTAAGCCACGTGTGCCGCGCCAGCACACAACTGCAGTGAAATCACGCCCGCGGTGTGCTACTAGACATTCGCGTGAACATTGCCCATCACGCCAAGCTATTTGCTTTTTCTGTAATAGGAAAGGAAATGTTCAAAGTGTTTGCCAGAAAAAGCTCCGATCAGACAATCACAATCATTCCAGGCCCTTTGCTTCGCGCCAGAATCGAACCAAGGACACTCAGGATCGTGGACCTTCGCCCATGGACATTCATGTCGTTAATTCCACTTCGTCCAGTGACACTTTCTCTAACAGTGACTATGTTCGTCCCACACAAACTGTGCGTCGACGTCGCCGGAAATCACGTCAATTAGCAAGTGATTCTGTACCAGTGTCTGTTCAAATTGCACAAAACAGTCGCTCTTGTCGTCAGCAGGACAATAAACTTTTTGTGGACTTAGACTTTGAAGGCAAAGTGATACCATTCCAGCTAGATACCGGAGCTGCAGTTTCATTGCTCAATCACGACACGTACAAACAACTGGGCGCACCTCCGTTGCGTGCCGCAAATGTTCAGTTAAAAAGTTATTCAGGACAGAAAATTCCTGTGTTAGGACAGTGCACTCTTTTTGCAACATATAAAGGACAAACAAAACTTGTGTCATTTTACGTTCTTCGTTCTTCTTCTGCAGTGAACTTGTTTGGTCTAGATTTGTTTCAGTTGTTTAACATGTCTATTGTAAATCAGGTGCTATCAGTGAATCAAACTGTGCCTACGGACAGTGTTTCTCGCTTATGTGACGAATTTGCAGACATTTTTGCACCGGGCTTAGGTTGCGCTAAAAACTATGAAGCACATTTGGAACTGAAGGTCAACGCGCAACCGAAATTTTTCAGAGCGCGCAATGTTCCCCACGCATTGCGTGATGAGGTCGCAAGCACGTTAAACGATCTAGAATCACAGGGTGTAATTGAACGTGTGCAAGCTTCTCTCTGGGCCTCACCCTTAGTAATTTTGCCAAAACCTTCCGGAAAATTGAGACTTTGCGTGGACTTCAAGGCCACAGTGAATCCACAACTAGTGACTGCTCCTTTTCCTTTGCCCCGCCAGGAAGATCTTTTTGCTAAGCTGTGCCCGGGAAAATATTTTTCGAAGTTGGATCTAGCCGATGCGTACTTGCAATTACCTGTGGACGACGAATCCCAGCGCGTGTTGGTGGTTAACACACATCTTGGATTGTACCGGTTCAAAAGACTGCCGTTCGGGTGTGCATCCGCCCCTGCATTGTTTCAGCAATATTTACAAACTATTTGTGCGTCGGTCCCTACTGCAGCAAACTATCTGGACGATATAGTGATCTCCGGACAGACAGAAGAAGATCATCTTGCGAACCTACGAACATTATTTCAGGTCTTGCGACAAAATGGTCTTCGCTTGAGGAAGGACAAATGTGTGTTTTTTGCTCGTGACTTACCATACCTGGGCCATGTCATCAATGCCCAAGGCATCCATCCGAGTCCAGAGCACCTCCGTGCCATACAGGATTTACCTTCCCCTCGCAATGTGAAACAGCTACAGAGTGTGTTGGGTAAAATTAACTATTATCACAAATATATGCGCAATGCCTCTTCCATTTCAGCTCCGCTTCATCGCTTACGCCGTAAAGGTGTTCCGTTCGTCTGGACGACGGAATGCGAACGCGCCTTTCGCCAGTTGAAATCGGCGTTGCTTTCTAATACTTGCCTCACGCCTTTCGATCCCCAGAAACCCCTTTTGTTGATGGTAGATGCCTCGGATTTCGGGATCGGTGCTGTGCTTGCGCACAAAGTTGGCTCCCATGATCGCCCTATTGCCTTTGCGTCCAAATTGCTCTCGTCTGCGCAAAGAAATTACTCGCAGATAGAGAAAGAAGCTTTGGCTCTCGTGTTTGGTGTTACTAAGTTCCATGATTTCTTGTATGGTCGTCATTTTACCACCATCACAGACCACAAACCTTTGATATCGCTTTTTCATCCGAACAAGCCTGTACCTCCGCGTACAGCGCAGAAATTCATTCGCTGGTCTATTTTCCTCTCGCAGTACCGCTACGATATCTTGTATCGGTCCACTGCTAAGCACGGCAACGCTGATGCGTTGTCCCGTTTGCCTGTTGCTGAGGATAAAGCATTCGATTCTTCCGAACTTGCTTGCATGTTCATTGATTCGGAAACCGATGAAGTGGTCCAATCGTTTCCGATTGATTTTCGTCGTGTAGCTACAGCCACAGCTGCTGACCCTGTCCTTGCTACTGTTTTACGTTTTGTTGCTACGCAATGGCCTTTGTCAAAGTCTCGGATCGAGGATCCGTTGGTTCGCCGATTTTTTGCTCACAGGGAGAGACTTTTTGTTCGACGTGGTGTTTTGTTGTTGCGTTCTGATAATGATCAGTCCAGAGTCGTGGTCCCACGTTCGTTACAGTCCTCTGTTTTACGGCTTCTTCACCAAGGACATTGGGGTATAGTGCGAACGAAACAACTTGCTCGTCAGCACTGTACTTGGTTCGGAATCGATGCTGCGACTACGAATATGTGTTCTTCTTGCATGGCGTGTGCCGAACAACAATCCGCACCGCCGCGGAAAGTCTTTGCATGGCCAAAAGCCACTTCCCCTTGGCAACGCTTGCACATTGATTTTGCTGGTCCATTCTGGAATGCTCGATGGTTGGTTCTGGTCGACGCCTTCAGTAATTTTCCTTTTGTTGTCCGGATGTCTTCCACGACGTCCTCCGCCACCATCCAAGCGTTGTCTGCTATCTTTTGTATTGAAGGTCTTCCGCAGACTATTGTTTCCGACAATGGCCCACAATTCATGTCCGCAGAATTTCAGTCATTCTGCCAGGCCAATGGTATTCAACATCTGACATCCGCGCCGTTTTCGCCTCAGTCAAACGGTGCCGCTGAACGATTGGTCCGGACTTTCAAGTCACAGATGTTGCTCTTTTTGTCTTCGTATCGCTCTCAGCCCCGAGAGGATCGCTCGCCGGCTGAGTTGCTCCATGGTCGTCCGCATCGCACCTTGATGTCTTTGCTGCATCCGCCGCATCAAATTCCTGTGCAGCGGCAGACTCCTGCTTTTGCTCCAGGCGACGTTGTATTTCACCGCACCTATCGAGGTTCACGGCGTTGGCTCGCAGGGCGCGTTCTTCGCTGCCTCGGCCGCGCGATGTATTTGGTTTTGGGGGTCTCTGGTGAGGTGCGTCGGCATCTCAATCAGCTGCGCCTCTGTCGTCGCTTCCCGTGACCAGCTGTCCTCCGCCATGGAACTCCCGCCCGCTCCGGACCACATGATGTCATCGCGCGTCGGCTACCCCGACGCAATGGAGGTCGACCCTTCGGCACCTCCTGTTTCTTTACGGGCGCATACACCGCATGTTGACGTGCACCCTGGACTAGGTTTTCAGGCGTTTCCTAGCTCCCCTCGGACCGAATGGCCGGGTGCGGGTGGCACAGCCTCGCCTGTTGTTAGGCTCCCCACCTCATCGCATGCGTCAACATGGGGTCCTCCCCACGGCGGGCGGAAGCCTTATCTCACGACCGTTCGCCGATTTGCGGGGGAGGAATGTGGTGTCACCGCCAGACACCACACTTGCTAGGTGGTAGCTTAAATCGGCCGCGGTCCATTTAGTACATGTCGGACCCGCGTGTCGCCACTGTGTGATCGCAGACCTAGCACCACCACAAGGCAGGTCTCGTGATACGGACGAGCACTCGCCCCAGTTGTACGGACGACCTAGCTAGCGACTAGATGTACGAAGCCTTTCTCTCTCATTAGCCGAGAGACAGAATAGCCTTCAGCTAAGTTAATGGCTACGAACTAGCAAGGCGCCATTAGCCTTACAGTGATTGTAATTAAAGTCTCCTGTGTATCGTCAAGAGCGATGTACCACAATGATTGATTAAAGATAAGTATTAATCCAGCTACGTACTTTTCTTCATATCATTAATTACGTAGCCTGTTCCAGTACTTCACGCCCGTCTGCGTTAGTCTAGCGTGCATTTTCAGCCATCTCGATCTACAAGGTGTTGGCCCAGTTGCCGACACATCAGGTTCGCCTTCCCCAAACGCTCCACTCGCTTCTCTTCGTCTCGATGACACTGCGAGCAGCAACACACAAGTAAACGGCGCGATCTCCCAATGGTGGAGGTTTCACTACTTGACTTAAGGTCCACTCAACATAAACTTCCTGGGTCCGGTTGACAGTGAGGTTGTACCCCCCGCCACTGCAGCCCTTCCATTGGGCAGTGCATGCGTGCCGCCAGTGGTCCAGGAGTGGTCGCGCGCTGCGCGGACCTGGCTCCTCCTCAGTCCCCAACCGCACTGCCGACTCACGTCTCCCAGAAACACCACAACGTCCCCCCAAAGATAGAACCATAGTTACTAGATATCGATAACCGCCGCTGCTGCCACTAGTGGACAGACAACGCTTGATAATGGAGTGGCGCCAATGTACACAAAAATAAGACGACAACCGTAACTATACCAACTAATCGATGCCAACCTAGCTACGGCACCAACGCGAGCCGCAGCATGGCTCAACATGCGTTTCTGTTTTCAGGGGGTGAGCTATTAAAAACAGCAGCGCGGAGTGACCGCGCGGTTTAGGGCCCCATGTCATGAATTGCGCGGCCCTCCCGTCAGAGGTTCGAGTTCTCCCTCGGGCATGTGTGTGCGTGTGTGTGTGTGTGTGTGTGTGTGTGTGTGTGTGTGTGTGTGTGTGTGTGTGTGTGTGTGTGTTTTGTTCTTAGCATAAGTCAGTTTGCGTAGTTTAAGTTGTTTGTAAGTCCACGGATCGATTACCTCAGCAGTTGGGCCCTTAGGAATTCACACACATTTGAACAGTTGAACTAATAAAGACATTTCTAGCAAATAAGTCGCTATGAAGCTTTGTACAACTTTGTGTAATGATAATAATGGCAGTATGAATTTCTGTTTAATATGTAAAGTACAACTTCTGAAACACACGAATCTGCCTAAAAATATAAGGATGTTGCATACGCTCGTGGCGTTTTTCCGTAAGTTTAATAAACACAACAGATACTGTAATGTTCTTTATAAAGTTTTGTGTTCTTGTTTACCAATCATTATGAAATGCATAATGTTTGTGTTATGCAAATTTACTGTGTGCTGTGTTGTTGAGCAAACGGTGTGCTTAATCAGTTTTAATGTAATCCAAAAAAATTAAACAACTTAATCTGGGAAACCAATATGCATTGTCCATAATGATATCAAAGGGCAACGGCCTTTCCGCAGTGGATACACCGGTTCCCGTGAGACCACCGAAGTTAAGCGCTTTTGGGCGTGGCTGGCACTTGGATGGGTGACCATCCAGCCACCATGCGTTGTTGCCATTTTTCGGGGTGGACTCAGCCTCGTGACGCCAATTTTGGAGCTACTCGACCGAATAATAGCGGCTTCGGTCAAGAATACCATCATAACGACCGGGAGTGCGGTGTGCTGACCCACGCCCCTCCTATCCGCATATTCCTCTAAGGATGACACGGCGGTCGGATGGTTCCGGTAGACCACTCGTGACCTGAAGACGGAGTGAGTGATAATGATATCAACCCCTCTGAAATTTACTCAGTCTCGTGAGCACCGAGTTATATGGCCCTGTACAATAAACTGACAAAATTCCTTGTGCAAATGAACAATGAAATAAATTTTCCTTAGTAATGAAATGATAATTAAATGGACACCCCAGCTGCAAACAGGCGTTGATGTTTGCAGCTAGGGTGACCATTTAATTATCATTTCATTTCTAGCAAAGCTGCATGGTGATCCACGGTAACTGTTCTTTCGGGAACAGATACTACCGTCATATATAGTAAAATTTTCCTTAGCTCTAGAGTCCAACGGATGTAATCTTGCTATTCTGCTATCTCCAGAGTAAGCATAGTAAATATTCAATATTGGCACAGCGAAGTGCAATGCCAGCCGTAAAATAGCTTCATACAAATAATATCAGTAGCTTGGTTGATACATGAATAATCTCGCCAGTGTTCAGTGGAAATACTGGAAATTGGCTCAGCACTGCAGCACTGTGCAATGCTGCCCTCATTGAAGCTGTTACAAACATGAACACTTTTCTGGTTCTGGTACATTAATATTTTTCTGACTCCAGTTGAAAAATGATTTCTTTAAAAGCTATTCATTCGGTTCAAATATATACGACATGGAAGAGAATGAGGTACTAAGACCAAATGCTTCAGTTTGAAAATTGTATTCAAAATAAAGTTTCTCCTTCGCAAAATCTGATATGAAACATTTTAAATTAACTTCAAAATCAGTGGACATCTCAACTGTTCTACAGTTCTCACTTACTGTCGTAGTTAAAAACACTTGGATAGTTACTTGACAAAAAGTCTGACATCGTTTGAAAAAATTGATTGCAAAATTTAACATCTCTGTATCAGGATTACAAAACATACAAAATAATACAAATCGGGTACACTTAATCAATCTATACATTAAAACTGATGGGAAACACTTTGTTCCTACATTCAAGGGTCAGCACTGTGAAAATTAGCGAAATCCGCATTGCGTTGCTGCACACTTAAAACTAAATACACAAAATTTCATCACGTTACAAATTTGTTCCAGTTCTTTTACCTTTTAGTTACAGCATGAATTCATTGCTCTTCTGTAATTGCCATGGACAACGGTCATTATTTGTTAACGATCAGTATCACTTCAATTCCTGACAATCTTACAGCCTCACAAATTAATAACACACTTTACACTTCTATAGAAATAACTACGACCTGACATTTTCTGACTCTTTGTGAGTAAAAACAATATCATTCGTCCATAGACCAACAGCTAAATTCTCCCAGCTAGCCAGCAGCTCTGTCTCACCTTCTACTTATGGCAGAGTGCAATGGCAACTGCTACTGTGCTTTGCGCGCCCCTGCTTACAATCGATTCTGCCACTCAGGCAACACCTTTGGTTCAGTGGTGTCAAAATCGTTTCTGCATATGACAATCGTTTCAGGTTATTTTTCATGAATCATATTACAAAATCGGGCTCCACGCACAAGTAGACCCTTCAGAATACACATAACAGAGACGTTAGTCATCAATAATTTCCTTCATTGTATACAACAGTCTGCCAACGCTGCGCTATGTTTTCGATTCTGCAACTCTAGAAATCACGAAGTTTCGAGGCGAAATAGAGCGTGGGAAAGGTGAAAACCTTAGGGCATAAGTTCAGGTAAATAAAGTGGATGCGGGATGACGTCACAACCCAACTCCGGTATAGCGTTTTTTGTCGGTCTAACCACGGGCGTTTTCGAGGACTGGCATCACTTCAGCCAGTCTTCCTAGTCATTGTTCTGGGATTGTATCTGCAAAACGTTTCAGTTGTTGACAATTGATATTAGCAATGCTTCTTACATTCCGAACAAGCAGTTCGTCGTACATCATACCGTCGCTGTTCCACCAGATGCATCACATTATCTTTTCTGAATGCCCTGATGTCTTTGTAACGGGACTTGCTGCTTTGGTTGGGCACAACTATTCCTTTATTTTCCTAGCATAAAGACCCAATTTCTCGACACCAGTAACGATACAGGATAGGAATGGTCGGTGTTGATCACGAGCCGCTTGATGAAGAACAAGCTGAGATGCACAAATGGCAACACACAGATTTTGGCTTACAGCAAGCAGTGCACATACACCGGATTCTTGAACGTTCCCCATTGCATGCAAATGTCGCACGATGGTAGAACGATCACAATTCATCACATTTGCCAGTTCTGGAATACACTGGCGTGGATCATTGTGGATTAATGCGTTTAAGCCATCTTCATCAAAACCCCAAGGCCTTCCTGAACGTGGAGAGTCACTAACGTCAAAACGAGCACCCTAAAACGAGAAAACCATTTTGTTGCCGTGTTCCGTCCAACAGCATTATCCCCATACACGATTTCTGGTTGTCTCCGTTGCTGTCATCCCTGTATTGAACACAAAGAGAAGGATTTGTCGGAAATGCTCCGATTTCTCCATTCGTCACTTCATTTTCTAGCGTCCACAGCTCCACTCACTATCTCCAAATGACAAAATGACGAATTTGAACACAAATAGTAACAGTGAACCACATATAAAAATGGCAGTCGACAAATAAAACCATAGCAGGTGGAATGCCAACATGCAAAACAAAATCGCTACAATCTTATGCACCAACTTAATAGAAAATTCATAACATTTCATGATCAGTAGGTCCCTGGAATGATAACATGTTTTGTGTTAAGGTCAATGAAGAACTTCAGCTAAATACACTCCTGGAAATTGAAATAAGAACACCGTGAATTCATTGTCCCAGGAAGGGGAAACTTTATTGACACATTCCTGGGGTCAGATACATCACATGATCACACTGACAGAACCACAGGCACATAGACACAGGCAACAGAGCATGCACAATGTCGGCACTAGTACAGTGTATATCCACCTTTCGCAGCAATGCAGGCTGCTATTCTCCCATGGAGACGATCGTAGAGATGCTGGATGTAGTCCTGTGGAACGGCTTGCCATGCCATTTCCACCTGGCGCCTCAGTTGGACCAGCGTTCGTGCTGGACGTGCAGACCGCGTGAGACGACGCTTCATCCAGTCCCAAACATGCTCAATGGGGGACAGATCCGGAGATCTTGCTGGCCAGGGTAGTTGACTTACACCTTCTAGAGCACGTTGGGTGGCACGGGATACATGCGGACGTGCATTGTCCTGTTGGAACAGCAAGTTCCCTTGCCGGTCTAGGAATGGTAGAACGATGGGTTCGATGACGGTTTGGATGTACCGTGCACTATTCAGTGTCCCCTCGACGATCACCAGTGGTGTACGGCCAGTGTAGGAGATCGCTCCCCACACCATGATGCCGGGTGTTGGCCCTGTGTGCCTCGGTCGTATGCAGGCCTGATTGTGGCGCTCACCTGCACGGCGCCAAACACGCATACGACCATCATTGGCACCAAGGCAGAAGCGACTCTCATCGCTGAAGACGACACGTCTCCATTCGTCCCTCCATTCACGCCTGTCGCGACACCACTGGAGGCGGGCTGCACGATGTTGGGGCGTGAGCGGAAGACGGCCTAACGGTGTGCGGGACCGTAGCCCAGCCTCATGGAGACGGTTGCGAATGGTCCTCGCCGATACCCCAGGAGCAACAGTGTCCCTAATTTGCTGGAAAGTGGCGGTGCGGTCCCCTACGGCACTGCGTAGGATCCTACGGTCTTGGCGTGCATCCGTGCGTCGCTGCGGTCCGGTCCCAGGTCGACGGGCACGTGCACCTTCCGCCGACCACTGGCGACAACATCGATGTACTGTGGAGACCTCACGCCCCACGTGTTGAGCAATTCGGCGGTACGTCCACCCGGCCTCCCGCATGCCCACTATACGCCCTCGCTCAAAGTCCGTCAACTGCACATACGGTTCACGTCCACGCTGTCGCGGCATGCTACCAGTGTTAAAGACTGCGATGGAGCTCCGTATGCCACGGCAAACTGGCTGACACTGACGGCGGCGGTGCACAAATGCTGCGCAGCTAGCGCCATTCGACGGCCAACACGGCGGTTCCTGGTGTGTCCGCTGTGCCGTGCGTGTGATCATTGCTTGTACAGCCCTCTCGCAGTGTCCGGAGCAAGTATGGTGGGTCTGACACACCGGTGTCAATGTGTTCTTTTTTCCATTTCCAGGAGTGTACTTTGTAATTAAATAAGTAAGTAACCATCATTTTGGTTTCAGGCAACCGCTGTTACTCGTACTAGATTTGTTGGATTCAGTTGCTTTCATTTGTTGTATTGTCTCAGTGAATGAGGTAATTATTACGGTTTGTATGTGAAATATTAATAGTTGTAATTTTTTAAGACTGAATGAGCGTTGGAATCATTTTTGCGTACACTTGCTGCTAGTCACATACATGAGGAAATATGATTACTGCAAAGCAGTCAATGTTAAGGGAGTACAAGAGAACCAGGAATATTAACACATTACATCAGACTGCCTAAGAAGCCAACATCCACGAGAATTGGAGGTATTGAAAACAGGTTACAGGAAAAGCAGACTGATAGAGAGGCCTGCACCAAAATTCAGATATCAAGTAGCTACCAAATAACTCTGTCATAACTCTGGGTGGTGTATGTGGAAATGACCAGCCCAACTGTTTTTAACACTAGCAATAATACAATCAAGAATTAACTTACTTGCTGCTCGGCTTCTGACAATAGGAGTTACTTCGGAGAAATATGGAGGGCAGTTACTTGAGGCTCCGACAAAATGATCTTCCGTATTTGGAGAGGTCACTGCTATCGATGTGGAGGGGGTATCGATCGATAGCTGTGTACCTGCCATTTTCGATACGCTTCGCTAGTTGAGCACGTACTTTTGCTGTGGAGGAGTGTATTCATAATGTCCGCCCCTCGTGGTCTCGCGGTAGCGTTCTCGCTTCCCGAGCGCGGGGTCCCGGGTTCGATTCCCGGCGGGGTCAGGAATTTTGCTGCCTCGAGGTGACTGGGTGTTGTTGTGTCGAATTCATCATCATCATTCATCCCCATTACGTTCGGAGGAAGGCAACGGCAAACAACCTCCATTAGGACCTTGCCTAGTAAGGCGGTGCGGGTCTCCCGCATCGTTCCCCTACGCTCTGTAAAGAAGCATGGGACTTCGTTTCCATTTTTTCATATTCATAATGCGGTTCTGTGATTACTACTCAGCGAACATTTCGCACTCGGTTCCAACTTGACCGACATAATTCTGTCCCTGATAGAAAAACTATTCAAGTTCGGGCATCAGACTTCAGAGTATCAGGTTCCGCGCTGAAAAGAAAATCTACTGACCGACCTCGAACTGCTACAACGCCGGAAAACGAGAGCGTGTGAGAGCGTTCGTCCAGTAGTCTCCCAAGCGTTTAGCACATAATTATGCAGCTACCAGGATTCCCCCCTGGCACTGGTTTGATATTTTCTCGTAAGACCCATTACCACTTGTTACATACGTAAACAAAATTGCAAGTAATCCAGATTTCAGGTACTGGTCAGCAGAGAGCCGTCAGTGCTGTGCGGAGGAATCCTGCATTCTCGGTTCGCTAGACAAACAATCAAATAACTCATATTAATGAGTTTTATTATAACAAGACAAATATAATATTTAACTTTGATAGATGTGTGGCAAGCAAAGGGCGACATACAAAGTAATTTCTTCTTCACAGTAGACAAACACAAGTCTGTGCTATGTCGATAGTACTAATGATAGAGGCAACGATGTGTTGGCTAACGAATTGGCTAACGTTGATGCTGCTATCAAAGTGGCTGCCACCATTGGGGCGCAGCGTTTATGTCCTCTTCACCTAGGGACAGCTGCTGTCGTGTCGTCGTCCTGGATGAAGGTCGGTCGGCATGCGATTAGCTGAGCTCTTCTCACAGCCTTCTCTTTGTCGTTCCCGACTATCCTGCCGGCGCTGACTTCACACAGTAACACTCAGGAGCTTCATCAGTGAATGCTTCTCAGCCATCGTGCGATACTTTGGTGCACCATGGCTAAATGTAGTGTTGACATTGTATTTTTTCGAAAAGATGACATAAAGATAATGGTTAATTCAAATCGCTACTGTCTGTGAAGCTTTGAGAGATGAAGTAGTGAAGGCAGCAGAGGATCAAGTGGGTAAAAAGACCAGGGCTAGTAGAAATCCTTCGGTAACAGAAGAAATATTGAATTTAATTGATAAAAGGAGAAAATATAAAACTGCAGTAAATGAAGCAGGCAAAAAGGAGTACTAACGTCTCAAAAATGAGATCGACAGGAAGTGCAAAATGGCTAAGAAGGGATGGCTAGAGGACAAATATAAAGATGTAAAGGCATATCTCACTAGGGGTAAGATAGATGCTGCCTACAGGAAAATTAAAGAGACCTTTAGAGAAAAGAGAACCACTTGCATGAATATCAAGAGCTCAGATAGAAACCCAGTTCTAAGCAAAGAAGGGAAAGCAGAAAGGTGGAAGGAGTATATAGAGGGTCTATACAAGGGCGATGTACTTGAGGACAATATTATGGAAATGGAAGAGGATGTAGATGAAGATGAAATGGGAGACAAGATACTGAGTGAAGAGTTCGACAGAGCAGTGAAAGACCTGAGTCGAAACAAGGCCTTGGGACCAGATAACATTCCATTAGAACTACTGACGGCCTTGGGAGAGCCAGTCCTGACGAAACTCTACCATCTGGTGAGAAAGATGTATGAGACAGGCGAAATACCCTCAGAGTTCAAGAAGAATATAATAATTCCAATCCCAAACAAAGCAGGTGCTGACAGATACGAAAATTACCGAACAATCAATTTAATAAGTCACGTGTGCAAAATACTAACGCGAATTCTTCACAGAAGAATGGAAAACCTGATAGAAGCCGACCTCGGGGAAGATCACTTTGGATTCCGTAGAAATATTGGAACGCGTGAGGCAATACTGACCCTACGACTTATCTTAGAAGCTAGATTAAGGAAAGGCAAACCTACGTTTCTATCATTTGTAGACTTAGAGAAGGTTTTTGACAATGTTGCCTGGAATACTCTCTTTCAAATTCTGAAGGTGGCAGGGGTAAAATACAGGGAGCGAAAGGCTATTTACAATTTGTACAGAAACCAGATGGCAGTTATAAGAGTCGAGGGGCATGAAAGGGAAGCAGTGGTTGGGAAGGGAGTAAGACAGGGTTGTAGCCTCTCCCCGATGTTATTCAATCTGTATATTGAGCAAGCAGTAAAGGAAACAAAAGAAGAATTCAGAGTAGGTATTAAAATCCATGGAGAAGAAACAAAAACTTTGACGTTCGCCGATGACATTGTAATTCTGTCAGAGACAGCACAGGATTTGGAAGAGCAGTTGAACGGAATGGATAGTGTCTTGAAAGGAGGATATAAGATGAACATCAACAAAAGCAAAACGAGGATAATGGAATGTAGTCGAATTAAGTCGGGTGATGCTGAGGGACAGATTAGGAAATGAGACACTTAAAGTAGTAAAGGAGTTTTGCTATTTGGGGAGCAAAATAACTAATGATGGTCGAAGTAGAGAGGATATAAAATGTAGACTGGCAATGGCAAGGAAAGCATTTCTCAAGAAGAGAAATTTGTTAACATCAAGTATAGATTTAAGTGTCAGAAGTCGTTTCTGAAAGCATTTGTATGGAGCATAGCCATGTATATAAGTGAAACATGGACGGTAACTATGGACAAGAAGTTTGGTGCTACAGAAGAATGGTGAAGATTAGATGGGTAGATCATATAACTAATGAGGAGGTATTGAATAGGACTGGGGAGAAGAGGAGTTTGTGGTACTACTTGACTAGAAGAAGGGATCGGTTGGTAGGACATGTTCTGAGGCATCAAGGAATCACCAATTTAGTATTGGAGGGAAGCGTGGAGGGTAAAAATCGTAGAGGAAAACCAAGAGATAAATATACTAAACAGATTCAGAAGGATGTAGGTTGCAGTAGGTACTGGGAGATGAAGAAGCTTGCACAGGATAGGGTAGCATGGAGAGCTGCACCAAACCAGTCTCAGGACTGAAGACCACAACAACAATAACACTGTCTGTGACCTAGGTTCAACGAGTTTGTTCAGGGCCATGAAGTGGGCGAGGTCTGATTCCAGAAAGACTGACACAGTTCACACTTCTCGGCATCCTCCAGAAATTTGGAGGCAATTTTTGCATAGATGTTTTCTCTCTTTGTAAGGAGACATTGCCTGGTTTCCGATAACCACCCGATTTATCAACTTAAATTTTTTTCTTTGCAGCACTTGGGTGAAAGGATCAAGTGTACTAACCTTACTCCACAACCCTACAAATGCCCCAGGGGATCCACATTTCTTTTGTGGATACCTACACGGCGAGCACGAGACCCTGAGCTAGTGCACCTCCATTTCCTTTCTGGGCTGTATACCTTCCCTTCTCACATCTCTCCCTTTCCACGATCCTTCCCCCCTCTCCGACCATTCCCTTCCCCTCTTCTCTCTCTTTGGGACTGCTTTGTGCCTACATCTGGAGATGGACACTTATGACTGTAAGACGTAGTTTCTCTTCTTTTCTCTCTGTATACTGGAAGGTCTCTCTCCTCACTTCATCCTTCTCTTTTCCTTGATTCTTCTGTTAACTTTCTTCTCCGCTGCAGCGTTTGAGACTTCTTCTTTCCTTTTCTTTGTTCCTCCCTTTCTCTTTCTTTCGTCCCTGTGCATGCCTGAAGGCTGATCCACGCGTTCCCATGCGTAGCCGGTGGCGGGGTAACGCGTAATTCCCTGCCCCGCAAAGTAGGACGTTTACGTAACCCCTGATAAAGGCCAGGCCCAGGGACGGCTCATTAGCCGAGCTGGTACCTTCCCAACGTGCCAATTGGTCCCTCCATCCGTTTCTCAGGAGGTGTGACCTGAGGTGTGCACAATCATCTATCTAAGGGGGGGGTGCGCTCAGAAAGGACCCCCACTAGGAAGGAGCGCGCCATCGGAGACGCCGGTAATCATGGGGGATCCGTTTCCCAGTCTGACAAAGGTCAAGAATTCTCCATAGTCGATCCTTTCATTATTCAGAGAGCTGTCGACGCAATTGCAGGCCCTGTCAAGTCTTGTTCATGGTTACGAAATGGCGCCTAGGAAACAGACAGCGCCCTCCACGCACAAACATTGCTTCGGACTACACTATTACATACCTTCCCTGTCTGGGTGGAAGCTTACAATGCGTTAAACTCATCACGCGAGGTGGTTTATACAAGATCTCTCGACGGACTATCCTATGAGGACATTCAAAATTACCTTCTGATCAGGGCGTAACGGCTGTACATTGCGTCATGAAACGGGTTGAAAAAGAATTGGTACTGACCCATACTCTCGTCTTGATGACTGACAGAGTTCAACTTCCATCCAACATTAAAGTGTGATATGAGATAATTTCAGTTCGCCCTTACATCCCCAACCCTATGCTTTGCTATCGGTGTCAGCGGTTTAATCATACCAGCCATTCGTGTTCCAATACAGCCAAATGCGTTACATGTGGCAGGGATGCCCATGAGGGCGATTTTCCACCTCCAATCCCTCATTGCATCAACTGTGTGGGCGACCACTATGCCTCCTCTAGAGATTACCCTATCTTTAAAGATGAACGAATTATTCAGGAAACCCGAGTGAAGGAAAAGGTGTCTACCTTTGTCCTCATAAATTATTCACCAGCATAAAACCTACTGTGCTCGCAGCAGGTAAAATATAGCACTGTCCTCGGCTCTCCTCGACCTACTAAGGAGGTAACCATGCAGGCTTGCGATCTCACCTTTAGCGCCACAGACGTCCGGCCAGCCCAAAGATCGCCTGTTCAGCCTCCTCACTATCATCCGCCCACTTTAAGGATCAACCTTCATCGGTCCCTGCTAAATCATGTGCCCAAAATCAGACGCCTGGACTTCCAAAAAAGACCCTAATCGTGAAGATTTTTTACGTACCCAGACCTCACAACCATCGACTACACCCTCTTCTCAACGTCCTGCTTGCAAGAAGGCTGATAAGAATCAAAGTTCCTCTCCTCCACCGTGGCCTGTCTCTTCTACAGCACCACCCAGCGGTAGCCGCCATCGGCCGTCTTCCGTGTCGCCGAGACGCACTGCTGGCGGCCGATCAACCGGCCGATCACTGGCGGCAGGAGCTGCCCCCGAACAACCTATGGATCAGGATCTTCAGCCTTTGGCTGGATGCCGTTCCACGCCATCGACCGACGGCTCTCAGCGGTCGTTGAGCTGAAGGCTACTGTGGTGAGATTTTTTTTTTCCCCTTTTCTGTCCACCTTATGTCATTTATCCATTGGAATATCCGCGGAATTCGGTCCAATCGAGATGATTTGTCGATCCTCTTACGATTCTACTCCTCAGTCGCATTCTGTCTTCAGGAAACAAAGCTACATCCCCAATATTGCTTTGTTTTCCCTCGTTTCCAATGAGTCTGGTTTGATCTCCCCTCTGTTGATGGCACTGCAGCACACGGGGGACTTATGGTTCTTCTCCATGATACTATCCATTATCACCCAGTCCCCATACATAGTTCCTTCCAAGCTGTCGCTGTATGTCTTTCCCTTTCGGGATACATCTTCTTTCTTTGTGCCATATACATTGCATCGTCCACACAAATTGCAAGAACTGATCTCCTTCATGTCATTGGTCAGCTCCCAAGCCCCTCCCGTTTGCTGGTTGGGGGCTTCAATGCCCACCACCCGCTTTGGGGATCTCCACATCCTTGTTCGAGAGGCTCCCTATTGATTGTCCTCTTCCACCAAGCAGGTCTTGTTGGCCTCAACACTGAGAAACCTATATTTTTGTCTACCTCCACGTCAACCTTCTCTCATTTGGTCTTTCGGTTGGTACTGTTCAGCTAGCTTGGCGCTTTGTATGGTTCACTTTTGCTGATACACACTCCAGTGACCATTTTCCGTGTGTCCTTCGATTACAGCCGCAACTGCCATCCATGCGCCCAAGACGCTGGAAGCTTTCCCAAGCCAACTGGACACTTTTCTCTTCTCTAGCAACATTTCATGACCGTCCATTTCCTAGCAACGACGATCAGGTTACTCGTGTTACAGAAGTTATTCTTACAGCCGCGGAAAGTGAAATACATCATACTTCCCCTTTTCCCCACCCCCCCTCCCCCAGTTCTTTAGTGGAATGAGGCGTGCCGTGACGCAATACTGTAGCGGAGACGTGCTCTTCGCGTTTCCCGCCACCATCCTGCGTTGGCCAACTGTGTCCGCTATAAGCAGTTACGTGCGCGATGCCATCTCATTATCCGCGACAGCAAGAAGGTAAGCTGGAACTTCTTTACCAGCTCCTTTAACACCTTCACTCCCTCATCTGTAGTTTGGAGTCGAATTCGGCGGTTATCCGGCACATCTAGTTTCTCCACGATCTCTGACCAACTGTCGCGCAAGATACCTTAGTGGACCCAGTCGCGATTTATAACTCACTGGGTCAACTTTTTGCTGAGATTTCGAGCTCTTCAAATTATCCGCCAGCCTTTCCCCCGAAGAAACGAGCAGCAGAAGTGCGACCTTTCTTTTTTCTCCTCTCAAAATCGAAAAAACTCTAATACTGTTTTTTCTCTGCGGGTACTGCAACACGCACTCTCTTCGTCTCGCTCTTCCGTCCCAGGACTGGATGGCATCCACGTCCAAATGTTGCTGTATTTATCATACCATAGTCTGCGTTACCTCCTTCGCCTTTATAATGGAATTTGGACTGTTGTACTGACAGTAGCTTCCCCAGAAGATGACGGGAAGCTATCATCATTCCTTTTCCGAAACTTGGAAAGAACAAACATCTCCCCTCTAGTTTTCGCCTCCTCTCTCTCACGAGCAGTGTATATACGGTTTTGGGGCGGATGGTTGTCATTTAGGCTGGTGTCTGGAGTCCCGAAACCTTTTAACACCTGCCCAAAGCGGTTTTAGGAAGTATCGTTCCGCAGTTGACTACCTTGTTGCTCTCTCCACTTATATCACGAACAATTTTCTCAGGAAACGCCAAACGCTAGCTATACTTTTTGATCTAGAGAGGGCGTACGATACCTGTTAGAGGACAGGCATCCTCCGCACACTGTTCTCTTGGGGCTTTCGAGGTCGGCTACCCCTTATCATTCGTGAATTTATGACAGAGCGCACATTTATTGTGCAGGTGAACACTACCGTACTTTCTCCCAAGACAATGGGGTGCCTCAGGGCTCCGTGCTAAGTGACGTACTGTTTGTGCGAACATCATAAATCCAATTATGGGCTGTCTCCTTCCCAATGTCTCAGGCTCCCTCTTTGTGGACGATTTTGCGATCTACTACAGCTCTCAACAGACTAGGCTTCTTGAACGACGTCATCAAGGATGTATCGATCGCCTCCATTCTTGGAGCATCGAAACTGGCTTCCGCTTTTCTCCCAGTATGACCGTTTGTGTCAATTTTTGGCGTCGTACGGAGTTTCTTCCGCCTTCCCTACACCTAGGCCCCATCAACCTTCCGTTCATGGACGTCGCTAAATTCTTGGATCTTATGTTTGACAGGAAACTGTGCTGGTCTCCCCAAGTTTCATATCTTTCGGCTAGCTGTCTGCGATCCCTCAACACCCTCCGTGTTCTGATGGTACCTCCAGGGGAGCGGACCGAGTGGTCTTTCCCCACCTACGTATATTGCACCTTAGTGGGCTCGAAATTTGACTATGGAAGCATAGTTTACTCCTATGCACGGCCATCTATTCTTCGGCGTCTCGAGTCTGTCCACCACTGTGGATTGCGTTTAGCGTCTGTAGCTTTTTATACCAGCCCCGTGGAGAGCCTATACGTTGAGACTGCTGGACCTCCGCTGTCCAATCGGCGACTTGTCCTTCAGAGTCGTTACGGTAGTCATCTGTCTTCCATGCCCGCTCATCCGACTCATGCCCACTTTTACGATGCCTCCTTGGATTTAGGGTATGAATGCCACCCTTCCTCTCTACTACCACAGGGAGTTCGCTTCCGTCAACTGCTATATTTCCATTCCTTCCAATTTACAAAACGTTTCTTCACAAATGGGAGTACAACGCCACCTTGGCTTCGTCCCCGGACCTGCCTTCTCTGTGACCTTTGCCAGCCTCCCAAAGATACTACTCCCTCTATAGTTTATCTTCGGGCATTGCTGCTCTATGCCCTCAAATGGAGGATGCCACATTTATTTGCACTGACAGCTCAAAGACCACATTTGGTGTTCAGAGTGCCTATATTGATAGGGGGTTGGTTGGGTTGGGTTGTTTAGGGGAAAAAACCAAACAGCGAGGTCATCGGTCTCATCGGATTAGGGAATGACGGTGAAGGAAGTCGGCCGTGCCCTTTCAAAGGAACCAGCCCGGCATTTGCCTGGAGCGATTTTGGGAAATCTCGGAAAACCTAATCAGGATGGTCGGACGCGGGATTGAACTGTCGTCCTCCCGAATGCGAGTCCAGTGTGCTAACCACTGCGCCGTCTCGCTCGGTCCTATATTGTTGGCGACACAACTATTAGATTTCGGCTTTCCGACCAGTGTTCGGTTTATACTGTGGAGCCTTATGCTGCAAATTTCTGGCAGATTAAAACTGTGTGCCGGACCGAGACTCGAACTCGGGAACTTTGCCTTTCGCGGGCAAGTGCTCTACCAACTGAGCTACCCAAGCACACAGTTTAATCTGCCAGAAAGTTTCATATCAGCGCACACTCCACTGCAGAGTGAAAATCTCATTCTGGAGCCTTATGCTGTTCTCCAGGCTGTCCAATACATCCGTCGCCAAAAGCGGATGCAGTATATTATATGCTCGGATTCGCTCAGCTCTCTTCTCAACCTCCAAGCGCTTTACCCCGTCTATCATCTGGTCCACCGGATTCAGAACTGCCTCCACATGCTCCACTGGGGGAGCGTCTCTGTGGCATTCCTCTGGCTCCCGGGGCATGTTGGTATCCGCGGAAACGTATGAGTCGGTACAGCGGCAAAGGCTGCCGTCTCTCTCCCTCGGCCCGCTGTTGGTATGGCTTCCTTTCACGACCTACAGAGCGCTTTATGTCGTCGTGTTGCTCTTTTATGGCACACACATTGGTCTGTATTTCCCAATAATACATTACGGGATGTCAAACCTCTTCCCTGAGCTTGGACCTCTTCCTCTCGGCCTCGTCTCCGGGAGGAGGTAATTTTAACTAGACTCCGGCTAGAGCACTGTCTTTTTAGCCATCGACATCTTTTACGTGGCGATCCTCCCCCGCATTGCCCCCACTGCTCTCAACCCTGGACGATGATGGTACGCGCCCGTTTGCAGCTGTCGCCTGACATATCTTCCCTTTTAGCTGATGACACGCACTCAGCCGATCGCGTCCTTGAGTTTATCAGTGTCAGTGAGATCACATCGGTCATTTGGAGCTCTTTTTCGGGGAAAGCAACCCACCTTCAACTGCAGTTTCCTAAGACTTCCTTACGTTCTTAGTTTCCGTCTTTCTTGAGTTTCGCTCCCGTTACTGCTCATTTGAAATTTAATTTTTTTACCTTTCGCTAAGGCACAGAATGGCTGTAGCAGTTTTGCGCCGTAAAACTATAACGAAAAAAACCCTGCAAGCACTTAATGAGGCAAACACACAGACAATTGCTACCATTCCACCGTAAATGCACGAAGAACTGTGGAAAACTTCCTGGAACTACTTTGTACATGTGTCAACACTGGAGGACGCCATTTTCCGGACTTAATTTAAAAAAAAAAAAAAACAGCTAATGGAATATGGCATAGTATTTTTTGTTCTGAAATAAAAGTATTTTATCTGTATCTTCGTTTGTTTGTAATTACATTTTGGAATACGAGAGGTATTTTTGCCGTACCCTGTAAGTTTGCAGGACGTAACAGCTGTTGCGAGTAAACTAGGTTTCTTTCCTTATTTTGTGTGGCTGTAAGCAAGAAAAAATTCAGATATGGTTTGAAATTATGTTTGATGGGAGATGACCTGGGGAGTCGCTGCTACAACCTTGCGACTCTGGCTAAAAATGGGGGTGATATGCGAATACAGGAACTCAACAAGAGAGTTCACCTTAGCCTCTCGCACCCCAGTTCTCCACAATCCTATCTACACGTGGTGCTCTTGTTAAGCTGAGCAACCCAGTGGAAGGTTGGGTAACCAACCCCAGCGGGAAACTGGGTCATTGGCCTGACAGGAAGTTGAGGACAGTGGAAGGCAACGGGATACCACCAATGGAATTACTTCCCTAGACGCTCATGGGATGGACCTCTTTGTACAATACTCCAGAGGTAAAGCTTCCGGGAGGAGGACTCTAGGGCAAATGGAAATGGAAGGAAGGAGATGAAGAAGGAAGACTTATTGAGGATTGGGACTTGGAATGTTTTAACATCTCCAAGAAGGGAAATTATAAAATTCCAAATATGAAATGACAAGAAACAAATTGAATGTACTCAGAATGAGTGAGGTGAGATGGGGTGATTGTGGAGAACTAGAAAGTGCCGACATTCGATTGTACTATTCAGGTGAAGATAAAAATGGAATGTATGGGGTTGGAATTTTGATACGTAAAACACTGAACGACAAGGTTATCAAAGTTGAACATGTTAGTGGAAGAATAATGATGATGAGACTGAAAGGGAAAAAGAAGGAAGGAAGGTGTGTATTCAGATGAAGAGGTAGAAGAATGTTATGATAAAATAGAAAACTTCGCAGAGAGAGAGAAAAGAAATGCATGTATTGTTATAAAGAAATACAACAATGGACTGAAGGAAGCAGAGGCAGCAGATAGTAAAATGGTGAGTGAACCCCAAGAAATAACGAGAAGATTGGAAGAATACGAGTATATAGAATGGATATACGCTGCAAACACCCGACCAAGTAAGAAGACCTTGGGATAGAAGAAGAAGATAAAGTAGATGACAAAGAAAATGCAATACTAACTAGTGAGATTGAAGAATCTATGAAGGAGATGAAAAATGGAAAGGCAATGGGAATCGATGAGATTTCTGCGTAACTGTTAAAGTCATTGGAGAAAGAAGGGAAAAGGGAGTTAACTGCATTGTGTAATCAAATATACATGACAGGAAAATGGCCAAAGGACCTTACAGAAAGTATCTTAATATCTATACAAAAGAAAAAGAACAGCAAAAAGTCTGAGGAACGTAGAACCGTGAGCCTGATATAGCATGCAGCCTAAGTCTTGCTGAGGACGCTCAACAAAACGCTATATTGAAAGCCGAATTGCGGAATAGGGGATGAACAATGTGGTTTCAGGCGAGGAGTGGGAATTAGAGATGCTATTAGGCTACTGAGAGTGATATGGGAGAGGTACATGAAGAAGAAAAGGAAGGTGTACGTTGTGTTCATTGATTTTGAGAATTCTTTTGACTATGTCAGATGGGACAAACTGATGGAAATCCTAAAAAAACATGAAGTTGACTGGGGGGACAGACGGCTGATTAGAAATTTATTAACCAGAGAGCAATAGTAAGAATAGGAGGTGTGATGAGTGAAGTAAATGAACTAGGAAGAGGTGTCAGACGAGGTAGTTGTTTATCACCAATACTGCTCAATATCTATCTGGAGGAAATTAGTAATGAAAGTGTTGATGGAAGGAGAGGAGAGCGTATAGGGGGTCGGAGAGTGGAGTGTATAAGATTTGCAGACGACATGGTTGTGATGGCAGAGAGTGCAAGAGTGGTGGAACAAATGTTAGATGATCTAAACACGAAATTAGAAGAATGTGGAATGAAGATTAACAAGAAGAAAACGAAAAGCATGGTAGCTGGAGAAAAGGGGAGAAAATGCCGCATGAAAGTATGGGGAGAGGAAATAGAGCAAGTGAACAACTTCAGTTACTTGGGAAGTGTAATAATGGATGAAATGTATCTCTCAACAGAAATTAGGAGAAAAATAGCAATGGCAAAAGAAGGATTCAAGAAGGAACAGAAATTACTTCGTGGACCACTAAACAAAAATCTGAGGAAAAGGTTTGCCAAATGTTACATCTGGAGAGTTGCACTGTATTATGCGTAGACCTGGACACTGAGGAAGGAAGATGAAAGAAGGCTGGAGGCACTAGATATGTGGATATGGAGAAGACTGGACGAAGTGAAATCGGAAGACCGAGTAAGGTTCAAAACGGCCCTGATCACTACGGGACTTAACATCTGAGGTATTCAGTCCCCTAGACTTAGAACTACTTAAACCTAACTAACCTAAGGACATACACACACATCCATGCCCTAGGCAGGATTCGAACCTGCGACCGTAGCAGCCGCGTGGTTCCGGACTGAAGCACCTAGGACCGCTCAGCCACAGTGGCCAGCACCGAGTTAGGAATGAAGAAGTGTTAAGAAGAGTTGGAGAAGAAAGAAACATGCTGAAAGTCATCAGAAAGAGAAAACAGAACTGGATTGGACATTGTTTGAGGAGGGACTGTTTATTGAAGGAAGGAATAGAAGGAATGGTGGAGGGAAAAAGGGAAGAAGAAAAAGAAGATATTAAATGCTGGACATTATCAAAGGAGACAAATAATGAGAAACGAAAAGACTGGCTATGGACAGACATAAGTGGAAGAGGCTTAACCCATGAAAAGACTGGCCGTGCCCCCCCAGGGGATCCACAACTCTTTTGTGGATACGTGTGTAGCGAGCACGGGACCCCGAGTTAATGTGGCCTTCCTTCTTTTCCGAGCTGCATACCCCCCCTTTCCGTATCCTTCCCCATCCCCCATCTTCGCCCCCCCCCCCTCACCTCTGGCTCTTTCCTTCCCTTTCTCCCCCTCTGGGAGTATGGTTTGTGCCTACGTCCGGAGACAGACGCTTGTAAATGTACCGCACTCTTCGCCTTCCTTGCTTGTATGTCTTCATCTTTCTTCATCCTTCTCTTTTCCTTACCTCTTCTCTTTACCTCTTCTCTTTACCCTTTTCTCCGCTGCGGCGTTTGAGACCTCTCTTCTTTCCTTTCCCTGTCTCTTTCTTCCTCCCTGTGCGTGTCTGAAGGCCGACCCACGCACTTCCATGCGTAGCCGGTGACGGGGTAACGCGTAATTCCCCGCCCTGGGTAGACAGGTAGGACACATACGTACCCCCTGGTAACGGCCAGGCCCAGGGAGGGGTGATTACCCGAGATGATACCTTCCGAAAGTGCCGATTGGTCTCTCCGTCCGTTTGTCGGGAGGTGTGACCTGAGGTGTGAACAATCACCTAAGGCGGGTGTGCCCTCGGTGAGGGCCCCCACAAGAAAGGAGCGCGCCATCGGAGACGCCGGTAATCATGGGGGATTCTTCCGCAATGGTTTCCTCACCTTCCACTATGTCTGCTCACAAACGTAAGTTCACTGAGTCTCAGCCACAGACGGTTCTTCCATCGTTGCCACAGTTCCTTGTTGTTTGTCGGTCTGACGAAGGTCACGACTTTTCCACGGTCAATCCTTTCATTATTCAGAAAGGTGTCGACGCAATTGCGGGTCCTGTAAAGTCTTGTTCCAGATTACGGAATGGCACCCTGTTGTTGGAAACACACAGTGCCCTCCAGGCTCAAAAATTGCTGCGTACTTCTCTGCTCCACACCTTCCCTGTCCGGGTGGAACCGCACCGTACCTTAAATTCCTCGCGTGGAGTCGTTTATACACGCTCCCTCGATGGATTGTCTGACGAAGAAATTCAGCACTACCTGTCTGACCAGGGCGTAATGGCTGTTCATCGGGTTATGAAAAGGGTTCACTCGAACCTCATTCCAACCCGCACTGTCTTCTTGACATTTGACAAAGTTCAACTCCCATCAAAAATCAAAGCAGGCTATGAGATAATTTCCGTTCGCCCTTATGTCCCAAACCCTACGCGTTGCTATCGATGTCAGCGGTTCAATCACACCAGCCAGTCCTGTTCCAATCCGGCCAAATGTGTTACGTGTGGCAAGGATGCCCATGAGGGTGCTTGTCCACCTCCATCCCCTCGCTGCATCAACTGTATGGGTGACCACGCTGCTTCCTCTCGAGATTGCCCCGTTTTTAAGGACGAAAAACTCATCCAGGAAATAAGAGTGAAGGAAAAGGTGTCGACCTTTGCTGCTCGAAAGTTACTCGCCAGTCGACAGCCCACTGTGCCTCAGAAAGGAAAATACAGCACTGTCCTTGCTTCTCCTCGGCCAACAAAGGAGGCGGCCACGCAGACTTGCGACCTCACCTTTAGTACCACGGTCGTCAGATCGGCCAGCGCAAAGATCGCCCGTTCAACCTGACCACTTTCGCCTGCCCACTCAATGGCTCACCCTTCGTTGGGTTCTGCTAAATCTCGAGCCCAAAAGTCAGACGCCAAGTCTTCGAAAAAAGAGCATTCTCGTGAAGAGTTCTTACGTACCGCAACTTCACAACCATCGGTTCCTCCTTCATCTAAACATCATACTTCTAAGAAGGCTACGAAGAAACACAGTTCCTCTCCTTCTCCGCCAAGGCGTGTCCCATCTACAGCACCACCTGGCGGAAATCGCCCTCGGCCGTCTTCTGTGTCGCCAAGGCGCACTGCTGGTGGCCAGTCAACTGGCCGATCGTTGGTGGCTGGAGCTGCTCCTGACCAACCTATGGATCAGGATCTTCTGCCTTCGACTGAATGCCATTCCATGCTGTCGGTCGCAAGCTCTGAGCAGTCGTTGAGTTGACAGCACCCTTGGTCACGTTCCTCCATTTTCTGTTCACCCTATGTCCATTATCCACTGGAATATCCGCGGCATTCGAGCCAACCGGGATGAATTGTCGATCCTCTTACGATCCTACTCGCCGGTCATCTTCTGTCTTCAGGAAACAAAGCTGCGTCCCCATGACCGCTTTGTTCTCCCTCATTTTCAGTCCGTCCAATATGACCTCCCCTCTGTTGAAGGCACTCCAGCCCATGGAGGACTCATGATTCTGCTCCACGATACTCTCCATTATCACCAAATCCCCTTAAACAGTTCCTTCCAAGCTGTCGCCGTCCGTCTTTCCCTTTCCGGATACACGTTCTCTCTTTGTACGGTATACATTCCATCGTCCACACCAATGGCACGAGCTGATCTCCTTCATCTTCTTGGTCAGCTTCCACCCCCCTATTTGCTGGTTGGGGACTTCAATGCCCACCACCCGCTTTGGGGATCTCCACATCCTTGTCCACGTGGCTCACTATTGCTAGACGTCTTCCACCAAGCGGATCTAGTCTGCCTCAACACTGGGGTCCCGACATTTTTGTCTGCCTCCACGACAAATCTATCTCATTTGGACCTTGCGGTCGGTACTGTTCCGCTAGCTCGGCGCTTCGAATGGTTCGCCCTTGATGATACACACTCGAGTGACCACTTTCCATGTGTTCTTAGACTGCAGCCTCAACTGCCATATATGCGCTCGCGACGCTGGAAGTTTGCCCAAGCCGATTGGACACTTTTTTCGTCTCTAGCGACATTCGATGACCGTCACTTTCCCAGCGTCGACGATGAGGTCACACATATTACCGACGTTATTCTCACAGCTGCGGAACGTTCAATACCACGCACCTCCGAATTGCCCCGGCGCCCCCCAGTTCCTTGGTGGAACGAGGCATGCCGTGACGCAATACGTGAGCGGCGACGTGCTCTTCGCGTTTTCCGTCACCATCCAACTTTCGCAAACTGTATCCGATATAAGCAGCTCCGTGCGCGATGCCGTCGCGTCATCCACGATAGCAAGAAGGCAAGCTGGAAATTCTTTATTAGCTCATTTAACACCTTCACTCCCTCCTCGGAAGTTTGGAGTCGGCTTCGACGGTTCTCAGGCGCGCCTAGTTTTTCCCCGGTCTCTGGGCTCACTGTCGCGCATGATACCTTAGTGGACCCCGTCGCAATTTCTAACTCATTGGGTCAGCAGTTTGCTGAGATTTCGAGCTCTTCAAATTACCCGCCAGCGTTTCTCCCGAAGAAACGTGCAGCGGAAGTGCGACATCTTGCTTTCTCCTTTCAAAATCGCGAAAGCTACAATACTGTTTTCTCCATGCGGGAACTCCAACATGCCCTCTCTTCTTCTCGCTCCTCCGCCCCAGGACCGGATGGTATCCATGTCCAAATGTTGCTGCATTTATCAACCCATAGCCTGCGTTACCTCCTTCGCCTTTACAATCGAATTTGGACCGACAGTACCTTTCCCAGGCGATGGCGGGAAGCTATTGTCGTTCCCGTTCCGAAACCTGGAAAGGACAAACATCTCCCCTCTAGCTATCGCCCCATTTCTCTCACGAGTAGTGTCTGTAAGGTTTTGGAGCGTATGGTGAATTACCGTTTAGCCTGGTGGCTGGAATCCCGCAGTCTTTTAACACCAGCCCAATGCGGATTCCGAAAGCATCGTTCTGCCGTTGACCATCTTGTTGCTCTCTCCACTTATATCATGAACAATTTTCTCCGGAAACGCCAAACGGTAGCAATATTTTTTGATCTGGAGAGAGCATACGATACCTGTTGGAGGACAGGCATCCTCCGCACACTGTTCTCTTGGGGCTTTCGAGGTCGGCTGCCCCTTTTTCTTCGCGAATTTCTGGCAGAGCGCACATTTAGGGTGCGGCTGAACACTATTCTCTCCCGTACTTTCTCCCAAGAAAACGGGGTACCCCAGGGCTCCGTGCTGAGTGTTGTACTGTTTGCCATCGCCATTAATTCAATTTTGGATTGTCTCCTTCCTGATGTCTCGGGCTCCCTCTTTGTGGACGATTTTGCGATCTACTACAGCTCTCAACGGACCAGCCGGCTTGAAAGACGTCTTCAAGGATGTCTCGATCGCCTCCACTCGTGGAGCATCGAAACCGGCTTCCGTTTCTCACCCAGTAAGACCGTTTGTGTTAATTTTTGGCGACGTAAGGAGTTTCTTCCGCCCTCCTTACATCTAGGTCCTGTCAACCTTCCGTTTTCCGACGTCGCTAAATTCTTGGGTCTTATGTTTGACAGAAAACTGTGCTGGTCCTCCCACGTTTCCTATCTTTCGGCTCGCTGTCTGCGTTCCCTTAACACCCTCCGTGTCCTGAATGGTACGTCCTGGGGAGCGGACCGAGTGGTCCTTCTCCGCCTCTATCGCGCCTTAGAGCGCTCGAAATTGGACTATGGAAGCATAGTCTACTCCTCTGCTCGGCCGTCTATTCTTCGGCGTCTCGACTCTATCCACCACCGTGGATTACGTTTAGTGTCTGGAGTTTTTACGCCACCCCTGTGGAAAGCCTTTATGCTGAGACTGCTGAACCTCCGCTGTCCAATCGGCGGGCAGTCCTTCTGAGTCGTTATGCTAGCCATCTGTCTTCCATGCCTGCTAATCCAGCCCATGACCTTTTTTTCGACACCTCCTTTGATGTCGGGTATGCAGGCCGCTCCTCCTCCCTACTACCCCCGGGAGTCCGCTTCCGTCAACTGCTCCATTCTCTCTCCTTCCGCTTTCCTAAAACCTTCTTGACAACTTGGGGTACAGCACCGCCTTGGCTCCGTCCCCGGATCGACTTGCTCAGAGACCTATGTCAATTTCCCAAGGATGGTACCCCTACACTTGTCTACCGTCGGGCATTTGCTGCTCTATGTGCACAAATGACGGAAGCCACATTTATTTACACCGACGGCTCGAAAACATCGTTAGGTGTAGGGAGTGCCTATATTGTTGGCGACACCCAAAATCACTTTCGGCTTCCCGACCAGTGTTCGGTTTATACTGCGGAGCTTTACGCTGTTCTCCAGGCTGTCCACTACATCCGCCGCCATCAGCGGATACAGTACGTAATCTGCTCAGATTCTCTCAGCTCTCTCCTAAGTCTCCAAGCTCTTTACCCTGTGCACCCTCTGGTCCACCGGATTCAGGACTGTCTGCGCTTGCTCCACCTGGGGGGCGTCTCAGTGGCGTTCCTCTGGCTCCCGGGACACGCTGGTATCTGTGGGAATGAGGCGGCTGATATAGCGGCCAAGGCTGCAGTCTCTCTTCCCCGGCCAGCTATTCAGTCTCTTCCGTTTACCGATCTACGGAGCGGTTTATGTCGCCAAGTTGCTCATTTATGGCATGCGCATTGGTCAACACTTCCCCATAATAAATTGCGGGAAGTGAAAGCCCTTCCTTGCGCTTGGACCTCTTCCTCCCGAACGCGTCGTCGGGAGGAGGTAATTTTAGCTAGACTCCGGATAGGGCACTGTCTTTTTAGCCATCGACATCTTTTAAGCGGTGATCCTCCCCCACTCTGTCCCCACTGCTCTCAGCTGTGGACGGTCAGACACCTTTTAATTGAATGCCCCTATTTTAATCCGTTACGCTCCCGTCTACAGCTATCGCCTGATCTATCGTTGATTTTAGCAGATGACACGCGCTCAGCTGACCGCGTTCTACAGTTTATTAGTGACAGTGAAATGACGTCAGTCATTTGATTTTTTTTTTTTTTTTGGGACAACCAACCCCTTTCTATAGTGGATTTTTAAGCATTCCTTCTGCCTTTAGTTTCTCAAATTTTATGACTTTGTTCCCCTTGCTGCTGATTTAAATTTCGTTTTTTTCCTGTTTCCTACGTCACGGGCTGGGCGCTAATGACCATAGAAGTTTTGCGCCCTAAAACCACAAACAAAAAAAAAAAGACCGGCCGTAAAGCAGAATACCATACTACTACTACGACTACCGAAAGTCGCCAAGTGCTCTCCTTATCAAACACAGGAAAGTGTCTAACCATTACCATCCTCACACTTTCCATTTTTCTTTTCAATATGTAAATCACATCTGAGAGCGATTAAAGGCTTGTGTAGGCCGATCGGTTCGCTATTTTTGATTCCAATCACGAGGATTACGACAGTGAGTGTATGCATCAGCCCAGAATTATTAATTTCTTTCCTCTCTGGCATCTGGAAATTGCTGCGGTCATGTAGAGTACTCGCTTGCAGTCCCAAACTGTGAACTGCCAGCAGAAAAGAAGGGGCAGTCAGCATCAGGAACCCTAGACGGAAACCTACAGGGCAAGATACCAGCTGGGGCAAGTACGCTGGGAACCTACTGCCCAAGTGGCGGACACGGTAGCCGTCTACGGGGACATTCTGAAGGAAAAGAACTGCGCGTGCAGCCGACGGGTGCTCTAAAACGATAGCCTGTGGAAATGTCCTTTCTGGCAGTGCTCTTTCCGCACAGGGCATTGCACACTAGCTGGCGAGTTCACAGAAGGCAGGTGACGTAAAAAAAAACTTTTTCATCCCATCATCGTGGATAGAGTTTTCTGAAAAAAGAGAGCTGAGGAATATAGTAATGGAGGCCGCTTTCAAAATATTTGAGAGGAGAGCGCGAATTGGTTCTTCAAAACTCGAGGCTCTAAGGTAGGCACGCTTTCCTGTGGTTCTCGGAACTTCTTGTTTATCATTGCTGCTGCTGCTGCTATTTGTAATAACCCCCCATCTTTAAACATAAGACGGTCCTTTATAGCCTATAGGCTGGTCTCTTAGCCGACACACAGAGCGATACCACAGTACTGTGTGTGTCGTCGCCCGTGCCCCACCAACGTGGACGTGGACCACTATGCCCTCTTTCTGAGTATTTATTTGCAGCCATAAATACTCATTGAAAAATGACTATACAAAGATTTGACTAAATTATAATTATAGAGTTTTAAATTAATTTTAAAGTTGGGATATTACATAAAGTTAATTAATGATTTAAGATTTTTGTCTTAACATGCAAGAGTGCACTGATAAAATTTTCGTTTCAGTTAACTATAGCTTGAACTCACAGTTCATTTAGCAAGAGTGCAAACTTTAAACCTTACCTATCTAGGACGTGATAGCATAAAACCTGATATTGACATAAGCATTGACATTGACATAAACAGTGTTATTGAGTCAGGAGCTTAAAATTTTCATACGCAAGTGTAAAGCTTGACATATTACTACTGCGGCAGTTCATAAAACTTACAATTAGTCAGTTCAGTAAACTTACAATTAGTACATCATAGCTGTAATTTCTATGTGTACCGTCAGAACATTATAACTTTACAACTCTTGGTTTGACACATCGTGGTAGCTCTCGTCCCTGCCATCTTCCCTGTTTCCTCGCTGACGCTGTCGTTGCTGTGGCCACAACTGCGCAGCTTGGCGTTGCCTTTCTCTCCTGTACTGCTCCTTAAGGGCCCTTAAGACTCTGTGTGCTGTGTCATTGATTAACTTACATTTATCAGGGTCCCGCAGCGCTCGTCTTGTAGCAGTTGTACTTCCTTACTTGGTTGATGTCTGTTGCACTGGAGAACAACATGCTCTGGTGTTCCCAGGTTTCCACATATGCAGTTGGCGGCTCTGTCCTGCTGTATATGGTTAAAGTATGTTGGGTACAGTTTGTGACCTGTAAGGAAATGCATCATGCTTTCGCCTGGTCAGCATATCTCATTTTTAGGCGCTCTTCAATATTAGGAAAGAACTCAAATACACGCCTGCCTTTTACTCTGGTGTCCCTTGCCTTTGCCACTCCATCAATATCCATCGCTTTAAGTCGTGTGTAGTCGGATATCCTCGTGAGTTATCTCTTGAACTTTAATAACGGGAGATTGGAGGACAACGTTTGCGCAGGCGATAGTGGCAGCATTTAACACTATTAAAAATTACACTACTGGGTTGCACCAAGCGAGCCTTGTGCTCATTCGTGGGCGATGTTGATCGAATGCGAATGCGACTCTGAACGAAGCAAGGATGGGAGGCAGGTGCTTTGATTATTCTTGTCGCATTCAGTCTAGTAGTAGATATCGCATGTCAGGCAGCAGTAGCCGGCCGAGACACAAGCAGCAAAAGGAAAGTAACCGATTTTGTGACTTTACGAGTTCCTAACCAGGAGCGAATTTTATAATATCTTCTGTGTGCTTTGTGCTATTTGTTTCTTGAGTTTCTGCATGTTTATTAAATATCTAATAGCCACAGTTCTCACGTTTTGTTTGTGTCGGAAAGTAAACCGATTTTGTGACATATTACAAGTTTCTAATCAGGGGCGAATTATTTAGTTACACTTGAGTGCTTCGGTAGTTAGGCGTTAGAATCTCTGCGTATTAATCTAGTTTATTAGAGACAGTTCCTGCGTTTTCGTCAGGGTCTACAGTGGAGTTGCGCAACACGTGCCGATAGTCCCTTTATCTGCATAGTTTAAGTTTTCCATGGTCTTTAGTATGGACAAGGTCTGCGATTGTTGTGTGCGGATGCGAACCGAGTTGGTGAGACTTCGCCCTCAGCTTCTGGCTGTGATGGCTTCGGTTACACAACTTGAGGCTGCAGTGGATGGGCACCACGATTGTGGGCCGTCCGTGGGAATCCGGCGGACGTCTAGCACGGCCGAATCCTCCGATCCGTCTTCACCAGTGGCCAGCCCAGTTACTGCTCCCAGTGAGGTTGACCCCATACATGTGGGTGAGTGGGAGGTCGCTCTGGGTTGTAGCAGGTGGCGAAAGACTTCCCAAGCGGCCGCAAGTAAGGCCTCTCGGGTTTGTCTAACGAACGGGTTCCAGGTGCTGTCTGTGGCTGACACTGTCGCTGAGCCATATGCTGTCGCCTGTCCTTTTTCATAGAAAATCTCTCATCCTGCAAGATCTGGACAGTCACAGTGGGTGGGGTTACTGAAAGTTGGGAGCTCCAAGGTTAGGCGCGTTATGGGGCCCCTTAGGGACATGCCTGCCAAGAAGGGAAAGAAAACCAATGTGTACTGCGTGTGCATATCGGGTGGAGTCATTCCAGATATGAAATGGGTTCTTACAGATACCATTCTCCCCTGGCCACCAAGTGGATTTAAACCCAACCGAGAATCTGTGGACTGTTCGTGCCACGGAATACCGGCCAAAAAATTTAGCACAGCTGGCCACGGCAATGGAGCCGGCATGGCCCCACAGCCCTGTCGATACCTCACTGACTGTCTTGCTGCACGTCTCGCAGGGGTTCACGTTCCGAAGGTGGTTACTCAGGCTTTTACGAGGCGGTCACAATTTTCCAGGGAGGAAGACGACGCTGGGAACCTGTAATTGTGTGTCTTTATTCTCACCCTAATTATAACTGACATTTAGCAGACATTTACCTATGACCACTTGTCCAAACACTGATGATCATTCATTTTGAATGAATGTGGGTGTAATAACAAATGCTTGCAACAAGGCAAATTGACGTGGAGGCTCAGGCTTTAGCTTTCCAGTAGCAGCCTGGGAAGGCAATTGTACGTCATTTTCGAAGCCCGCTCCAGTGGTGACATCCAGACGTGACAATACGTCGTCAGACGTGGCGGAAAACGGTGTGTCTCCAGGAGTGGAGCCTCGTGATTGACTATTTCTAACCCGAGCATCGTGGACGTCGTCTTCAAAATTTCAGCTGTTGAATGGGATGGAAAACTAGGCTGTAAGGATCACACGTTTCCTCTCCTGTCTTCTGATTCGAAGAAACCCCTGCTCTTTCTAAAAGAGGCAGTTTGGGGCTTGGTCATTACACTCCCACCATTGTCAGTCTTTGTATGCAGATAACAGAACATTGAAGGGAATAGTCACAGCAAGCAGTCGCTGCTTCGTGATCAAGTAAGTACTGATTTTGGATGGGAGTTAGTTTTGATTTCAAGTCTGGTTTCTCTATAACGATTTCTCCATCGTTGGGAGCAGTGTGGAATTCTTGCGACTAATTATTTCATTATCGTCTAAAGTAAACTAAGATGGAACAGAATTTGGTGTTTCATTGGTTATGTAGCAGTCCATATAGCGTGTGCTCAGTTGATTGTCGTGATTCTTTTCACTGAGAGTCACTATCTGGGTCTGATCATTCAATTAGAAACGTAAAGTCGTGAACTTTGCTTCCGAATCGTTATGTGCCAGAAAATGCAGCCATGGTTTGGCGTAGCATCATTGATTGGTAAACATAGCATCCTCGGTCCTAGGTGCGAAACCCGCCACTGCTCAAATGTTGATTAATAATCAGCATTGGCCGCCGAAGACAACCGGCATAAGAAGTCACCCCTATTCTGCTAATGGCCTTGTCAAAGAGGGCGATGCAGCAGACAGAGGTTCAGCAGCAGATACAGACTCACGTCACAGTACAGTAGTGACAAGAGCAGACTGAAGTTAAGGCATTGGTCAGGAAGAATGAATACGAAAGAAATGGGATATGTTAGTACTAAGGAATGACGCGATATGCTTTCACTTCTCTAAGACTGTAGGTACAGCAATAACGAATAGCTCAGTACGCAGTACAGATAAGAGAAATGGACATCTCTAAAAACGGCGCCGGCCAGGGTGGCCGAGTGGTTCTAAGCGCTTCAGTCTGGAACTGCGCGACTGCTACGGTCGCAGGTTCGAATCCTGCCTCGGGCATGGATATGTGTGATGTCCTTAAGTTGGTTAGGTTTAAGTAGTTCTAAGTTCCAGGGGACTGATGACCTCATATGTTAAGTCCCATAGCGCTCAGAGCCATTTGAACCATAGCCATCTAAGGAGGGACATCACATAAGTTGGAAAGAAAAACATAGCTACAAAGAAGGTAACAGCAAAGAAACCATGGGCAACAAAATAAACACTTCAGTTCATCGATGAAAGCAGGAAGTACAAAAATTTTCCAGAAAACTCAGGAATACAGAAATACAAGTCGCTGCGGAATGAAATAAACAGGAAGTGTAGGGAAGCTACGACGAAATGGCTGCATGAAAAATCTGAAGAAATCGAAAAAGAAACGATTGGCAGAAGGACAGACACAGCATACAGGAAAGTCAAAACAACCTTCGGTGACGTTAAAAGCAAGGGCGATAATATTAAGAGGGCAACGGCAATTCCACTGTTAAGTGCAGAGGAGGCAGCAGATAGGTGGTAAGAATACACTGAATGCCTCTGTGAAGGGGAAGATTTGTCTGATGTGACAGAAGAAGAAACAAGAGTCGATATACAACAGATAGGGGATTCAGAGTCAGAATTCAAGAGAGCTTTGGAGGGCTTAGGGTCAAATAAGGCAGAGGGGATAGATAACATTCCATCAGAATTTCTTATACCATTTGGGGAAGTGGCAACAAGACTACTATTCACGTTGGTGTGTCGAATGCATGAGTCTGGCGACATACGATCTGACTTTCGGGAAAATATCATCTACACAATTACGAAGGTTGCACGAACTGACAAGCGAAAGAATTATAGCACAATCATCTTAACACCTCGTGCATCCAAGTTGCTGACAAGAATAATATACGGAAGAATGGGAAAGAAAATTCAGGATGTACTAGATGACGATCAGTTTTGCTTTAGGAAAGTTAAAGGCACGAGAGAGGCAATTCTGACGTTATAATGGAAGCAAGATTTAAAAAAAAAAAAAAAAAAATCAAGACGAATTCGTAGGATATGTCGACCTGGAAAAAGCGTTCGACAATGTAAAACGGTGCAAGATGTTCGAAATTCTGAGAAAAATAGGGGTAACCTATAGGGAGAGACGGGTAATATACAATATGTACAAGAGCCAAGACGGAATAATAAGAGTGGATGACCAAGAACGAAGCACTCGGAGTGAAAAGGGTGTAAGACAGGGATGTGGTCTTTCCCCTCTACTGTTCAATCTGTACATCGAAGAAGCAATAATGGAAATAAAATAAATGTTCAGGAGTGGCATTAAGATTCAAGGTGAAAGGACATCAATGATACGATTCGCTAATGACATTGCAATGCTGAGTGAAAGTGAAGAAGAATTAGATGATCTGCTGAATGGAATGAACAATCTAATGAGTACAGAATATGGACTGAGTGTAAATCGAAGAAAGACAAAAGTAATGAGAAGTAACAGAAATGAGAACAGCGAGAAACTTAATATCAGGATTGATGGTCATGAAGTAGCTGAAGTTAAAGAATTCAGCTACGTAGGCAGAAAACTAACCAATGACGGACGGAGGAGGAGGACATCAAAAGCAGACTATCAATGGCAAAAAGGGCATTCCTGGCGAAGAAAAATCTACTGGTATCAAACATAGGCCACAGTTCCTTGAATACTGCTGTCTAAAGAAGCTTCTTTATACAGTAATATTCAACGAACTGCGACTGACGCCCGAACAACAAGGAACTGACATGCATAGGGACTAGAGAATAGTGCATTGATAATGGCTAGACACTAGCCGAAATCTGGATTTGCGTAATAAAACCTGCAAGAAAAAAAAGACGACTGATTGCTGCGCTCTATAATTTATTAATCACATAACAGTCGCTGAATGTACCCACTTTCCTAATGGAAGATAACCTGGTTAAGTGAATCTTCTGTTTGCTGTGTTAATTGTTCGCTAACATTTCTGCTCCTGTCCGGCTTTCCTTAGATGACAGTTGCCACACAACTTTGTAGCCGACCCCTCTGTTTTGTAGGAATCGTACACAACACTTAGTTAAACTCCTCTCCCTCTGCCCCGTCAACGGGGCATCCCATAATCTTTAACTTCCACAGTGTTGTACCTGATCAGTAGTTCTGGAGTTCACGAACTGAAATTACGTCGTGCAGTTTTCTCTTTAGCATGGAGACCAGGGCTAATAATCAATTAAAATTCATGAACCTTTTAGAGATTTAGCAGTTAGAGAGAATAAATAATGTTGGACGCGGTATTTTTGTTCCAGTCAGTGCTCAACTACTGAAGATCCTTGAGATAAGGCAACGTGAACTTTGGTATAAAAGACATAGCTCACTACTAATAGCAGGGGAGACTATTGTACGTTAAGGATAGTGTATCTACACTCCTGGAAATTGAAATAAGAACACCGTGAATTCATTGTCCCAGGAAGGGGAAACTTTATTGACACATTCCTGTGGTCAGATACATCACATGATCACACTGACAGAACCACAGGCACATAGACACAGGCAACAGAGCATGCACAATGTCGGCACTAGTACAGTGTATATCCACCTTTCGCAGCAATGCAGGCTGCTATTCTCCCATGGAGACGATCGTAGAGATGCTGGATGTAGTCCTGTGCAACGGCTTTCCATGCCATTTCCACCTGGCGCCTCAGTTGGACCAGCGTTCGTGCTGGACGTGCAGACCGCGTGAGACGACGCTTCATCCAGTCCCAAACATGCTCAATGGGGGACAGATCCGGAGATCTTGCTGGCCAAGGTAGTTGACTTACACCTTCTAGAGCACGTTGGGTGGCACGGGATACATGCGGACGTGCATTGTCCTGTTGGAACAGCAAGTTCCCTTGCCGGTCTAGGAATGGTAGAACGATGGGTTCGATGACGGTTTGGATGTACCGTGCACTATTCAGTGTCCCCTCGACGATCACCAGTGGTGTACGGCCAGTGTAGGAGATCGCTCCCCACACCATGATGCCGGGTGTTGGCCCTGTGTGCCTCGGTCGTATGCAGTCCTGATTGTGGCGCTCACCTGCACGGCGCCAAACACGCATACGACCATCATTGGCACCAAGGCAGAAGCGACTCTCATCGCTGAAGACGACACGTCTCCATTCGTCCCTCCATTCACGCCTGTCGCGACACCACTGGAGGCGGGCTGCACGATGTTGGGGCGTGAGCGGAAGACGGCCTAACGGTGCGCGGGACCGTAGCCTAGCTTCATGGAGACGGTTGCGAATGGTCCTCGCCGATACCCCAGGAGCAACAGTGTCCCTAATTTGCTGGGAAGTGGCGGTGCGGTCCCCTACGGCACTGCGTAGGATCCTACGGTCTTGGCGTGCATCCGTGCGTCGCTGCGGTTTGGTCCCAGGTCGACGGGCACGTGCACCTTCCGCCGACCACTGGCGACAACATCGATGTACTGTGGAGACCTCACGCCCCACGTGTTGAGCAATTCGGCGGTACGTCCACCCGGCCTCCCTCATACCCACTATACGCCCTCACTCAAAGTCCGTCAACTGCACATACGGTTCACGTCCACGCTGTCGCGGCATGCTACCAGTGTTAAAGACTGCGATGGAGCTCCGTATGCCACGGCAAACTGGCTGAAACTGACGGCGGCGGTGCACAAATGCTACGCAGCTAGCGCCATTCGACGGCCAACACCGCGGTTCCTGGTGTGTCCGCTGTGCCGTGCGTGTGATCATTGCTTTTACAGCCCTCTCGCAATGTCCGGGGCAAGTATGGTGGGTCTGACACACCGGTGTCAATGTGTTGTTTTTTCCATTTCCAGGAGTGTAGAAACACATGATGTATTGTGGTCGGTGTTTCAATCTGATGATCGATTCTACAGTCACATGACCGCCATAAACAGTTTTCGTCTTTCTATATTGTTTTTGTTGTTGTGAGACACGAGGTTGCATTACGTACAGCATTTGTAAATATTTCGAGTTTTGTGTGTGTAAGTGTTGTATAATATATGAAAGCTATCTTGAAGATATTTTCAATTCTTCAGTTACAGAAATTTAGGGTGAGTAAAAGTCTGTACATTTAAAAAAAATAAATATGTAACATGTGGACAGGGAAGCCATACTTCATCAGTCGCGTACAGTTTTGTACCTTGAAAACGGAAGGAGGTTGTCCGCTATAGAACATGTGATATTCGCAAGTGAAGTGAGTCTTTTAAATGCACCAACACATTTATCTGTCTGGAGAATGGAAATTTGTGTCAGTTTGCATAATTTCTACAGTGTTGGAATTATTTATTGCATCACATTCTATTACTTTCGTTATAATCGTTGAATATCTTCGGTAAATTGGCTTGATTTCCCTCTGTTGCTATAGCAGGCAAATATACAGAAGAACATGTATCAAGGGTATTTTATTTCTATTTCCGTAAATTCAGTTGTTACTTACATTTCAACACTTTCTAAGGAACCACGTAGAATATGTCATCTGATCTTGTTTTCGTCTAAACTACAAGTGTCGGTCTCGGAAAAAACACTTGATATTAATCTTACAACGTAACTGATAATTTTTAGTGTTTGTACATCCATTGCTGCCATTTAATACTTGGTCAGTCACTCACGTGCCTTAAACACTGCTACGCGTCGTGTAGGCAAAGAGAGAATTAACTTTTTAATCTATTCCTCGCTCAGTCCATGAACACACACACACACACACACACACACACACAGACACACACACCCACGAGTCTTCAACAATTACCGTCTATTCTTTATAGTGACCTTCGAACATTTCTCGATAAGATTTAGATCGGAGCTATTTCCATGTTATTCTAACCTTCGAATTCTATTTAGTCCAAGGATATTTTTTACCTGAAATGCACAAACTCCTAGCAATTAATTTGGAGTATTGTCTGCTTCATGCTTGATAAAAACGTTGATCAAAGGACTTAACCTTCAAAGTTATGTGGCATGGAGTAGAATCATCCTGGAAAATTCAAATGGAAACGTCTCCAAACTAGTCTCTTATTACGGTCATATGCTTTCTTTCGAGAATGCTGGGATATTCATTGGCATTGGCTGTAACATTTCTGAAGCTCAAACGACCTACTCTGTGGGTAGAAATTCATTCCCAGACCATCTCTTCCCCTCAATGTTTGACTGGTGGTGTTATACACGAATGCAAAAATTCTTCACCTATTCTGTGATGCAAGAACGCTTTACCGTTGGAGCCATGAAGATTAAACTTAGACTCACTTGGAACGATTACTCCGTTCCACATCACGTCACATGTAGCTTTTGTCTATTTTAGCCACTGCTGTCGCATTGTTTTTGTCTATAAAGACTTCTTTCTAGCGCAGCGACTCCAGCTTCCAGCAGTCTCTCTCTAGCAGTTCTACTGGTTACTGTGGTGCCACAAGTTTCTTCAAATGGCTCTAAGTACTATGGGACTTAACATCTGAGGTCATCAGTCCCCTAGACTTTGAACTACTTAAACCTAACTAACCTAAGGACTCGAACCTGCGAGCGAAGCAGCATCGCGGTTCCAGGCTGAAGCGCCTGGAACCGCTGGGCCACAGTGGTCGGCACAAGTTTCTTCCCAGTCGCGCTTTAGTTCATGTGACAGACGACGATCCATGAGACAAAGTGCTTTCAGTATCCTTTCTTGCTTGGTGGTATACCTCTTTATTTCTCGGATCAACATTCCCTTTCTCCTTATAGTTTTCCAGTAATCTCGAAATTGTAGACTGATTAAAACCTATTTTAGAGGATACCTCTCTTTTGCCAAGAGCAACTGACGCGCAAGCAATTATAGCAGATTTCTTCCTTGGCGTCAACTCCATCGACCTGCCCATCTTTTCAGTTCAGTGTGTCAGCAAAAAATTACTGTAGTTATTGTAGATAACAACGGCAACATAGAGTTGGATATAGTTGGGAAAAAATTGACAGGAAGGAGGTGTAACAACGGACAGGTGTAACCTGAAGCAAAGAGCCACCAAAAAACAATTATGAAGTAATAATTGGTGACACCATAAATAATTCTATCACTGTATTTCAAATTGTATTTAACTTGTGTCTGATTTTTGATAATATACCTACTTAATTTGATTTCATTCACTGATTATTGGTGAGAAGCAGAGTAATAATGTAACAGTCTATTGAATACAGTATTGACAACATTTTTCACAATTGCAACACTTTAAATTCCTGTAGAATATTTGTTCGTGGGTAAATGACCATGTTGTACCTTAGAATATCTTTGTCATATTTTGAAAAATCTCAGTTTTCTGAGGTAATTTTTGTCATTTCACAACAAGACTACAGCACTATCATATAAAAACTGAATAAAAAATTACATTAAAACTCTGCTAGAGGTGAAAACCTGGAAAGTGTTCGGAGCTACAGCGGTCTGCCATAAATGATTAAACGAAGACGAAAAAGACTGAAAATTTTCATTAAGGCTGAGACGTATGCAAAAGGACGTACTGAAAGTGAAAACGGAGCAGAGGCAGTGAGAGATGGAAATGGAGGTGGAAAAATAGCGGCTGACTGGTCCCGCTGTGTAATCGCAGCACAGCAGTCGCCTCTGCTTCGGAAGACGTTGGGTGTAATTGAGAGTCTGCGAGGGAGAGAACGACAGTAAGCGACAGGAAAATAAACAGACTGCAGGGACGGCAATTAGCTGCTCCACAGAACAATTTTCCAGAGAGCCAGCCATCTCCTGAAAGCTCTGCCTCACGAGCTGCACCTCAGTAGGGGGGAGGAGGGAGGCATCTCGGGGGACTGGGCGCCAGTCAACTGTCACCCACCCACTGCATGCAGCTCACAGGCACCGACGTGGACACTCGTTCACAGTACGATAATAAGTGCAAATCCAATGAACTAATAGTCTAGAAAAAGAGGAAATGAAAGGATGCAAAGTTGATGATTACAGTTGGGGATGGAGCATATACTATACACAAATTTCAGCTAGCTAAATTACAACAAAAATTTTATCTTCTTCCAGTTTCGGTTGAAAGAATGTGGAATTTGTTGTGGGACGTCATAGACTCCCGCTTCAGTCCCTACAGTTTCATGAAGCTCTAATAGATGGCGGCACTATGCGTAACCTTCAAAATGGCGTCGGCATCGGAGGTGCGTCCCAAGCCGAGAGGTGTCACTGAGTTTCTTTTGGCGGAAAATCAGAGCTTCGCTGATGTTCATAGGCACCCATACAGACTGTCTACAGGGACCTGGCAGTGAATAAAAGCACGGTGAGTCGTTGACCGTGGCGTCTGTCGCCATCAGAACAAGATCGCGTAAACCTGTCCGATCTCCCGTGTGGCTGCCGCCCTCACATAATTGTGACTCTGGAATGTTGGAACGTGTGGACACTCTCATTCGAGGTGATAACTGGATCACAAATACTTCGTTGCACAACTGGACGTCTGTGACAGTACTGCTGATACACCCGTCCACCAGTTGTTGTTGTTGTGGTTTTCAGTCCAGAGACTGGTTTGATGCAGCTCTCCAAGCTACTCAATCCTGTGCAAGCTTTTTCATCTCCCAGTACCTACTGCAACCTACATCCTTCTGAATCTGTTTAGTGTATTCATCTCTTGGTCTCCCTCAACGATTTTTACACTCCACACTGCCCTCCAATACTAAATTGGTGATCCCTTGATGCCTCAGAATATGTCCTACCAACCGATCCCTTCTTCTAGTCAAGTTGTGCCGCAAATTTCACTTCTCCCCAATTCTGTTCAATACCTCCTCATTAGTTATGTGATCTACCCATTTAGTCTTCAGCATTCTTCTGTAGCACCACATTTCGAAAGCTTCTATTCTCTTCTTGTCTAAACTATTTATCGTCCACGTTTCATTTCCATACATGGCTACATTCCATACAAATACTTTCAGAAAGGGCTTCCTGACACTTAAATCTATACTCGATGTTACCAAATTTCTCTTCCTCAGAAATGCTTTCATTGGCAGTCTACATTTTCTATCGTCTCTACTTCGACCATCATCTGTTATTTTGCTCCCCAGATAGCAAAACTCATTTACTACTTTAAGCGTCTCGTTTCCTAATCTAATTCCCGCAGCATCACCCGATTTAATTCGACTACATTTCATTATCCTCGTCCACCAGTAGGGGCATTCAGAAGCGTGCGTCCGCTGGGTTCCTCGTCACCTAACAGAAGACCATAACGACCAATGAAGCCACAGCTGTGCAGAATTGCTTGAGCTCTAAAAGGCTGATCGTGACAATTTTTTGTCGAACATCGTCACAGTTGATGAAACGTGGGTTCATCACTTCGAATCGAAAACAAAACAGCAATTCATGAAGTGGCGTCACACCAGCTCTCCCCCGCAGTAAAAGTTCAAAGCCGCATTCTCAGCTGGCAAAGTCATGGTGAGCGTTTTCTGGGACACCACAGGGGCTACTGTTTGATGTCTTCTCTCATAGTGCACCTGTCAACTCCGAAGTGTATTGTGCTACCCTCAGAAAATTAAAGATTTTAGCGTGTTCGTCGTCACAAAAAACGCTAACGGTCTTCTCCTCTTCCATGACAACGCAAGGCCTCAACAAGTCTCATACACCGTGCAGCCATGATCTCGGATCTTCCGACATCTATTTAGCCCACTGAGGGATGCACTTCGCGGGGAGCAGTACTCGGGTGATGGGAAGGTCACTGATCCAGCAAAACGTTGGCTCCAATGTCGACCAGCAGAGTCGTACCATGCGGGCATACAGGCCCTGCCAGTAAGGTGGTGTAAGGTCGTCACGCTAAACGGAGATTGTGTTGCAGAGCAGGGTTTTGTACCTAAAAGAGTGGGGATAATACGGTGTATCAGATTCCCTAATAAAACAAACTTGCTTTCAGAAAAGAAGCGCTGCATTACTTACTAAACGTCCCTCGTACATTACAGAAACGTTTGATTTGCCCTTGGATGAAGTTCAAAATCGTGCCCAGCAAATGAATTGCCGATGATTAATTTAGAGTTGAATGCTTACCTTAGAATTCTGAAAAGTACCAGAGGCATATTTGCCATGGGCACACAACAGCGAACTGCACAGTCTACATAACCCACCAGATAAGTATCTTACAGCACTCTTTAAAATTTTAAGATTCTACTCAAGTTAAAAATGGAATTTTAAGTTCTCAATTGGCACTGGTGTGAATTGGGGGCATCCACGCTGATGAAAATCTCGCTGTAACAGAAAAGATTAATACAAATGTCCTAATTTGGACGGATGCGTGGTTCTAGGGCAGCAAACATTTAATGGAAGTGACACGGAATACTGAATTGAAAAATATATTACTCAACTTTAGCAACGCTGCTTTACAGCAATTGTAGAGGGCTGGTGTCGCCTGTCTACCCTGCGTTGACTACAGTGCCATGAACACAAACTAAAAGTGGTTCTCTGTACTAAAATCGGAAGAAAAGTATTCTTCTGTCTATCTGTATTATTCGAAGAACAGTTCCAATTGCAGTACTCGGGAAATCTGTGGGCAGACGCCCTGTGTTCATACACCAGAATTCTATTCACTGTCTTGTTTCTGTTGAAGACACAACTGTCTGTCTATCGGCCACTGTTTCTACCTCACTCGAAGACTTGGAGACAAGACGAAAGTTCTACAGGAACTCTAGAGCAAGACTCGGACCGACGTACGACCTCCAACTGAGAACTTCTGCTCTTGCACGGTTGCTTAAGCGCGCGTCTCCCTTCGTGATTGCGCTGCCGCCCCTGAGGGCGTGATTCTCGCGGACAGCGTGATTGGTTTACGCGCAGCGACGCTCCTGCTGCGGACGGACGTCGACGGTACTTCTGGTACCAACGGTCGCAAACTCTCCTTCTGTGGTATCTCTGTACAATGCAGGCACCTCCCTTGCTGGGAATAATTTCGATCATCATCAAAGGTGCGTCATATTGCTCTAATCCATTTTATTGCTTACTTATAGACAAATCGTTTCATAAAACAGGTGACCGATTCTTTTTCAGTTTTTATTTTTTTGTTTCTCGAGTTTTAATCAGAAAGGCAAAAGAGAAAACGTAAACTTTTTGATACAAAACTCGTCAGTCTAGTTTCCGTTGTTCTCGAAATGTACTAAATGTAATACATGAGTCGAAGGAAGCCAGGGATCTATTTAAAATACCACAAAAGTGCATATTTCGTACTCAAAATAGCTATCCCTGGAAGAGATGATTTTTCTGACACGTCATTTTACTATCCCAGGGTCTTCTCCTCTCGAAATGTTCTGATTCAGAACTTAATGTAATGGAAGTCATTTTGACTAAATACCACAGCAATGTAAGTTTTTGTGCACGATCCATGAACGCTTCGAAGAGATGATCTTTGTGACACTTCGTGCGCATAGCTAGCAGCTGTTCGTCAAATATTTCAATTTTACCTCAAATTAACAATTAAGCTTCTTTCAATTACCCTGATTACTTTCAATGGATTAAACCATTTTTTTTTCAAAACTAGACCTATGTTCGGCCTATTTGATAACCCAGCTGTCCACTTCCTACTCTGCCCTTGGCTGTGAAAATTCTGACAGTAATCCATTGTGTAACTTCTAGAGAGTATTGTTATCTATATACTGAAATATTTGACGAAAAACGAAATAGGAGAATTGAGTCATGCACATTAATAACTCTATTTAGCAAATTTCACACAATTTGCACAAACAGGAAAAATATATCTGGTTCCACAAAGTTGGCCTAACCTATGTAAACGTTTGTTTTAGCGCACAGTGGTCCGTCGAGTTACGCGGAACGGTCTAATCTCGATAGACTCTGCCTCGTCTCTCCCCCTACTACGCCACATAATAGCTTATGTATATTACACAAAACTGAAGGCAAGTGTACATTCTTGCTTGAAAGCGCATCCGAAGATGCAGAAATGCTGCCGAAAAGAGCCTAGACGTGCACGTGTGAGTGCGTTTTTTAGCACAACGGAAGGGGAAGACGCCACGTGGGAACGAGACCGTACCAGTAGGTGCTTGATGTCAGGGGATCTTGCCAATCCATGGTCTTTGCTAGTAGGAATTACTGCTTAACTGTAAAATTATGTCAACTGCTTTGCAACTAACAGATTTCTTAACTTCTTTCTTCACTCGTGCCACTAGTATCAAACGAAGAACATACTGAATATACAGAATATGGTGTACACACGAACAAATTAATCAACTGACAATTTACAAACTAAGAAATTAAAACAAAAGGATATAAAGTAATACACAGAACATAATCCAAATATTATTTACGCTACATACAATAATTATAGAAGTTGTGGCTAGTATTGGGCACACTGATGGAATTTCTTTTATCCAGTGCCGATTAGCAACTCTGTGCACGAACCCGGATGAAGGCGGTGATACGTGAGATGACTAGAAGTTTGCTTCTCGACACGTTCCCACTGTGAGTTTGAATCTTGCACAATGTCCCACATCTTAAGGTTGTCGTTGGATCTCGCAATGCCTGTACGCAGTCTATTTAAGAACGTCCACGCATACTAACCCTCTTCATGTTTTTGTCATGGGCTGTTTTGATATGTTACAGAATGGTTCAAGTGGCTCTGGGCACTATGGGACTTAACATCTGAGGTCATCAGTTTTGATATGTTACAGAAGAACAGGATATATCCGTTTCCAGACTTCACTCCTCCCTTTTCTCGGAAGTTATTCAAGCACAAGACTGTAAGAAATTCTTCCTGGAGCCTCATGTTCATCAAGAGGATGGGCTGAGGTGTTATAATAGCTTTTTCTGCCTATATTAACAACCACTTTGCATATGATATTGGGTTATGCCTGCATGTGAATACAATTTCTGTGTACGTGCTAGTTTTAAAGGGCCTGTGCGTCGCGTGCTGGTTTCATTCAAGGTAATACAGACGTTTTTTTGCATGATATCATTTGAACGACACAGGGCTAGCATAGCGATCAGCACAGTAACGTAGTACGGGGGACGTTCGATAAGTAACGCAACACAATTTTTTTTCTGAAAACATGTTGGTTTTGTTCAGGATCCCAGTACATATTATTCCCCACTCTTTTGGCTGCAACACTCTATTTTTAATATAATCTCCGTTGAATGAGGCGGCCTCTTATTCCGCGTTACTGACAAGGGAACCTCCCCATCGCACCCCCCCTCAAGTTTAGTTATAAGTTGGCACAGTGGATAGGCCTTGAAAAACTGAACACAGATCAATCGAGAAAACAGGAAGAAGTTTTGCGGAACTACGAAAAAAATAAGCAAAATATACAAACTGTGTAGTCCATGCGTAATATAGGCAACATCAAGGTTAATGTGAGCTCAGGAGCGCCATGGTCCCGTGGTTAGCGTGAGCAGCTACGGAATGAGAGGTCCTTGGTTGAAACCTTCCCTCGAGCGAAAAGTTTACTATCTTTATTTTCGCAAAGTTACGATCTGTCCGTTCGTTCATTGACGTCTCTGTTCACTGTAATAAGTTTAGTGTCTGTGTTTTGCGACCGCACCGCAAAACCGTGCGATTAGTAGACGAAAGGACGTGCCTCTCCAATGGGAACTGAAAACATTTGATCGCAAGGTCATAGGTCAACCGATTCCTCCACAGAAAAACACGTCTGATATATTCTATACGACACTGGTGACGGCATGTGCATCACATGACAGGAATATGTTGTCGACCCACCCAACTTGTACACTTAGCGAATGGGTAAAAAGATTCTTCTACCTTGCCCGATTTAGGTTTTCTTGTGGATGTGATAAATGTGGTGTCACCGCCAGACACCACACTTGCTAGTTGGTAGCCTTTAAATTGGCCGCGGTCCGCTAGTATACGTCGGACCCGCGTGTCGCCACTGTCAGTGATCGCAGACCGAGCGCCACCACACGGCAGGTCTAGAGAGACTTCCTAGCACTCGCCTCAGTTGTACAGCCGACTTTGCTAGCGATGGTTCACTGACAAATTACGCTCTCATTTGCCGAGACGATAGTTAGCATAGCCTTCAGCTACGTCATTTACTACGACCTAGCAAGGCGCCATTATCAGTTTATATTGAAATGGAAATTATGTACAGTCAAGAGAAATGTTCACCAATTGTGGATTAAAGTTAAGTATTACATCAACTACGTACTTTATTTGCTACTAAGAATTCCCTTAACTGTTCCAGACCTCATGCCAGTCTACGTGAGCTCAAAAGCGTGCATTTCGGCCTCCTCTAGCAACACGGTGTTGGCTCTTCTGCCAACACTTCAATAATCACTCCCAAAAAAGTGATGAAAACGTATGAGTTTGTCACATAAACTGCAACAAATGAATGCAACAGTTCCACAGTCGCACAGTTTTCCATGTTCTCTGTCAAAACATATGTTTTTAACGTTTTCAAATTTTTCCGTGAGTAGACCGTCAAATCCTGCATATGTCCAAGCAAACCTGAAAATGTCCTGAAATTTTGGAGAGCGAAGTTGATTATGTGTGAGTGCCTGAACTTTGATAATTGTCTGAAAATAAAAAATTAAACTTTTCACTCGGGGGAGGACTTGAACCTCGGACCTCTTGTTTCGCATCTGCTCACGCTAACCACGGGACCACAGCGCTCCTGAGCTCACACTATCCTGGATGTTGCTTATGTTGCTTATGTTACACATGGACTACTCAGTTTGTATATTTTGCTTATTTTTTCATTGTTCAACACAACTTCTTCCTGTTTTCTCGATTGGTGCTGAGTTCAATTTTTCAAGGCCTATCCACTGTGCCAACTTATAACGAAATCTGAGGGGGGTGCGATGGGGAGGTTCCCTTGTGAGAGGCCCTGTATGCCCGCGTGGTACCACTCTGCTGGTCGACGTCAGATTGAATGTCTGGCTGCATCAATAACTTCCCTATCATGCACGTACAGGTTCCCGCGAAGAGCATCCTTCATTGGGCCAAACAGATGGAAGTCGACAGGTGCGAGATCAGGGTTGTAGGGAGGATGAGGAAGAACAGACCAGTGAAATTCTCTGAGCTCCGTGTCGGGTGCACAGACTTGTGTCAGGTCTTGCGTTGTGAACAAGGAGGAATGAATTCGCTTGCATTTTTGCAGTAAAGAATACGCTGTAGTTACAACACCGCAAAAGTCACAGATGTGTGTGGCTGGTCGGCAAGCGGAAGATCGGACAGGTTAGCGGGATCTTGTTGCGATAATGACAGACGCTCACTTCAGCCTAAAAAAGGTGCAACTCTAACACCAACTACTGCAGGAATTTTTCCATGACTGATCCCACCACCACCGGCCGTTGTGGCCGAGCGGTTCTAGGAGCTTCAGTCCGGAGCAGCGCGACTGCTGTGGTCGCAGGTTCGAATCCTGCCTCGGGCATGGATGTGTGTGATGTCCTTAGGTTAGTTAGGTTTAAGTAGTTCTAAGTTCTAAGGGGCTGATGACCTCAGATGTTAAGTCCTATAGTGCCCAGAGCCACTTGAACCATTTGATCCCACCGCCACCCACCATACTGTCACCTATAAGCTTTGGCAGCCTCCCCTTCCAATACCTATTGAGGTGCAAGCCATGTCTAGTGAAACCCTCAACTGACATCACTGTAATGCGATCCACGCCCTCTACCATCAATGTCTTCTCCATCCCAATGGAAACGCGCCTAACAGCCGCATTAAGAAGATGCCGATCATGACGCTGAAACAGTTGCGCGAAATGCACATTAGTGCCACCAGTTTGTGTAGCTATCCTTACCTACATCATATTCCCTGTCCCTATCAAGACTACACTGAAGGGATTGCTGAGAGTGAATGTCTCTGCTTCTGTATTTCTTTGAAGCTTTGGTGGTCGTTCTCGATTACCTATTTTTACCATGTATTAGGTGCTGATAAGCCTTCTGATTGGCTATAATGTTCCAGCGCAGAGGGCCGTTCCTTCGGCCATTCTTCAGACTTCTCAAGAGCTTCCAGGTTTCTCTACTTCTTTTGTCATGTCTAGCTCTACCACCAACTTAATCCAACGTTTTCTCCTTCATTCACCCGTAAACTGGATTAGCGCTTGATCAATCTGAATTGTACTCACTAAATGGTTTGTTCTCAAAGAAGGAGAAATATTCGTTTCACTGATCTGCTGAAGTGCAGTACCCGTGGTCTAGGGGTAGCGTCTTTGGTTCATAATCTAAACGTCTTCGGTCCCGGGTTCGATCCCCGCCACTGCCTAAATGTTGATAAATAATCAGCATTGGCAGCCGAAGGCTTCCGGTATAAGAAGTCAGCCTCATTCTGCCAACGGCCTTGTCAAAGAGGGCGGAGGAGCCGATAGTGGTTCAGGGCACTCTCTTGTCCCAGGGGTGGGAAATTGCCCCTAAAGGCGGAAGAACCAGCAATGATCAACGACATGAGGATGCAGAAGACAATGGAAACCACTGCATTAAAGACACATAACGTGTATCCACAGGACATGTGGCCTGTAATTGAAGAAGTGTCATGATGATCTCTCCATTGGCAAAAGATTCCGGAATAGTCCCCCATTCGGATCTCCGGGAGGGGACTGCCAAGGGGGAGGTTACCAAGAGAAAAATATTGAATAATCAACGAAAGGATAACGTTCTACGAGTCGGGGCGTGGAATGTCAGAAGCTTGAACGTGGTAGGGAAACTAGAAAATCTGAAAAGGGAAATGCAATGGCTCAATCTAGATATAGTAGGGGTCAGTGAAGTGAAGTGGAAGGATGACAAGGATTTCTGGTCAGATGAGTATCGGGTAATATCAACAGCAGCAGAAAATGGTATAACAGGTGTAGGATTCGTTATGAGTAGGAAGGTAGGGCAGAGGGTGTGTTACTGTGAACAGTTCAGTGACCGGGTTGTTCTAATCAGAATCGACAGCAGACCAACATCGACAACGATAGTTCAGGTATACATGCCGACGTCGCAAGCTGAAGATGAACAGGTAGAGAAAGTGTATGAGGATATTGAAAGGGTAATGCAGTATGTAAAGGGGGACGAAAATCTAATAGTCATGGGCGACTGGAATGCAGTTGTAGGGGAAGGAGTAGAAGAAAAGGTTACAGGAGAATATGGGCTTGGGACAAGGAATGGAAGAGGAGAAAGACTAATTGAGTTCTGTAACAAGTTTCAGCTAGTAATAGCGAATACCCTGTTCAAGAATCACAAGAGGAGGAGGTATACTTGGAAAAGGCCGGGAGATACGGGAAGATTTCAAATTAGATTACATCATGGTCAGACAGAGATTCCGAAATCAGATACTGGATTGTAAGGCGTACCCAGGAGCAGATTTAGACTCAGATCACAATATAGTAATGATGAAGAGTAGGCTGAAGTTCAAGACATTAGTCAGGAAGAATCAATACGCAAAGGAGTGGGATACGGAAGTACAAAGAATGACGAGATAGTTTGAAGTTCTCCAACGCTATAGATACAGCAATAAGGAATAGCGCAGTAGGCAGTACAGTTGAAGCGGAATGGACATCTCTAAAAAGGACCATCACAGAAGTTGGGAAGGAAAACATAGGTACAAAGAAGGTAGCTGCGAAGAAACCATGGGTAACAGAAGAAATACTTCAGTTGATTGATGAAAGGAGGAAGTACAAACATGTTCAGGGAAAAGCAGGAATACAGAAATGCAAGTCGCTGAGGAATGAAATAAATAGGAAGTGCAGGGCAGCTAAGACGAAATGGCTGCAGGAAAAATGTGAAGACATCGAGAAAGATATGATTGTCGGAAGGACAGACTCAGCATACAGGAAAGTCAAAACAACCTTTGGTGACATTAAAAAATGGTTCAAATGGTTCAAATGGCTCTGAGCACTATGGGACTTAACATCTGAGGTCATCAGTCCCCTAGAACTTAGAACTACTTAAACCTAAGTAACCTAAGGACATCACACACATCCATGCCCGAGGCACGATTCGAACCTGCGACCGTAGCGGTCGCGCGGTTCCAGACTGAAGCGCCTTTAAGCGCGTGGCCACACTGGCCGGCGGTGACATTAAAAGCAACGGTGGTAACATTAAGAGTGCAACGGGAATTCCACTGTTAAATGCAGAGGAGAGAGCAGATAAGTGGAAAGAATACATTGAAAGCCTCTATGAGGGTGAAGATTTGTCTGATGTGATAGAAGAAGAAACAGGAGTCGATTTAGAAGAGATAGGGGATCCAGTATTAGAATCGGAATTTAAAAGAGCTTTGGAGGACTTACGGTCAAATAAGGCAGAAGGGATAGATAACATTCCATCAGAATTTCTAAAATCATTGGGGGAAGTGGCAACAAAACGACTATTCACGTTGGTGTGTAGAATGTATGAGTCTGGCGATATACCATCTGACTTTCGAAAAAGCATCATCCACACAATTCCGAAGACGGCAAGAGCTGACAAGTGCGAGAATTATCGCGCAATCAGCTTAACAGCTCATGCATCGAAGCTGCTTACAAGAATAATATAAAGAAGAATGGAAAAGAAAATTGAGAATGCGCTAGGTGACGATCAGTTTGGCTTTAGGAAAAGTAAAGGGACGAGAGAGACAATTCTGACGTTACGGCTAATAATGGAAGCAAGGCTAAAGAAAAATCAAGACACTTTCATAGGATTTGTCGACCTGGAAAAAGCGTTCGACAATATAAAATGGTGCAAGCTGTTCGAGATTCTGAAAAAAGTAGGGGTAAGCTATAGGGAGAGACGGGTCATATACAATATGTACAACAACCAAGAGGGATTAATAAAAGTGGACGATCAAGAACGAAGTGCTCGTATTAAGAAGGGTGTAAGACAAGGCTGTAGCCTTTCGCCCCTACTCTTCAATCTGTACATCGAGGAAGCAATGATGGAAATAAAAGAAAGGTTCAGGAGTGGAATTAAAATACAAGGTGAAAGGATATCAATGATACGATTCGCTGATGACATTGCTATCCTGAGTGACAGTGAAGAAGAATTAAATGATCTGCTGAACGGAATGAACAGTCTAATGAGTACACAGTATGGTTTGAGAGTAAATCGGAGAAAGACGAAGGTAATGAGAAGTAGTAGAAATGAGAACAGCGAGAAACTTAACATCAGGATTGATGGTCACGAAGTCAGTGAAGTTAAGGAATTCTGCTACCTAGGCAGTAAAATAACCAATGACGGACGGAGCAAGGAGGACATAAAAAGCAGACTCGCTATTGCAAAAAAGGCATTTCTGGCCAAGAGAAGTCTACTAATATCAAATACCGGCCTTAATTTGAGGAAGAAATTTCTGAGGATGTACGTCTGGAGTCTGGCATTGTATGGTAGTGAAACATGGACTGTGGGAAAACCGGAACAGAAGCGAATCGAAGCATTTGAGATGTGGTGCTATAGACTAATGTTGAAAATTAGGTGGACTGATAAGGTAATGAATGAGGAGGTTCTACGCAGAATCGGAGAGGAAAGGAATATGTGGAAAACACTGATAAGAAGAAGGGACAGGATGATAGGACATCTGCTAAGACATGAGAGAATGACTTCCATGGTACTAGAGGGAGCTGTAGAGGGCAAAAACTGTAGAGGAAGACAGAGATTGGAATACGTCAAGCAAATAATTGAGGACGTAGGTTGCAAGTGCTACTCTGAGATGAAGAGGTTAGCACAGGAAAGGAATTCGTGGCGGGCCGCATCAAACCAGTCAGTAGACTGATGACCAAAAAAAAGAGATCTGCTGAACTTGTCTGAAGCTTGTACGAGACCTACAGCCTCTTGAGAGCTAGTTATGGAGCATTCTTGTAGAACATCTATAAGAGCGTCCTATGGGTTCGGACGGATTCGATATCCGCTACTACTATTTCATGTAAAAAACACGTCGTGTGTTTCACCCAGTCAGCAGTCTTGAAGTTATATCGCTTCTTCAATTTTATACATTGTGGGTATACTACTAAGACATATGATGGATCTATGTTGTGTACTGGGTACGGCTGAACTCACAAAAATGAGATTGGATTGCACTGACGTTTAATTGACCACAATTAAGAGAGGCGAGAGAGGCGGGAAGCTTACTGTCTTGTATTAAGGACAGATGGCTGGACTCCTCCCATATAATCACAGCATGATCATTTTCACTGTTTCCACTACATACTCGTAGGCAGGTATGGCTATTGAAACCACCCTCCTCTCACGTTGAAGCTGTTCAGGAAGGTGGAAAGGAACATTCGCAGGTTTATGGCTAGATGTTAGACACAATCTGATAGTTCTACTTATAATAATTCTATATCATTGTTGAGTGCGATGGCAGTAGCTGTTCTGGCCTTGTGAATATAGCGCTGCTGTACTTTTCGTGAAGTCTTTCAACTACGAAGCCAATTTGCTGTTGGTTGCTACTCCTGTGGGTGTAGTGAACACAGAGCATCCCAAAGAAGGCCTCTTCTGGCAGTTTCAAATGCTTCTATGGCCGTTCTGTGTGTTCTATTGAAATGGGAAAGACTATGTACGGCACTTGAAGCGTTGCACAGCCATCTTAACTTTTTCTATATTTTTTATTAATCCAGTCTCGAAACTTTATAGGCTGACAGGGTATAAAATAGGACCTGGTATCGGTGATTTATCGGTAAAAATATCTTACTTTATGAACACTTCATATAAAAAGTCAATAAGGTAGCATCACATTTTACTGAAAACTGTAATTAAAGGTAAATTTTTATTTCATAGGTCTTTTTCAGGCAATTTTCAGCAGTCGATATACGTTTCAAAAATTCGTGACACGGAACTGCATTAACTCGGTTTTACTAGTGCTACCGGTTTCGGTCGTAAGCCATCACCTGGTACGATAGTCACTTAAAACATTACATTTGTCATGAATATTGGAACACAAATCACTGGATATTTTAATCCACATGAAACACGTAATAAAAAACTCATTCTTAGCATTTACATGTAAAGACAGAACGATTGCTGCAGTTGTAAATGCTAGAAATGAGTTTTTTGTTACATGTTTCACTTGGATTAAAATGTTCAATGCTTTGTGTTTCAGTATTCATGACAAGTGAAATGTTTTAAATGATTTTCGTACCAGACGATGGCTAACATCCGAAATCGGCAGTGCTAATAAAATCTAGTTAATGCAGTTCAGTGTGATGAGTTTTTTTTTATTTTAGTTTGTAACACCATACACAGCTACATTTGAGATATTCTATAGTCAGTGACATATTTAAAATGAAGGCTTTCAGGACCGGGTGACATGGCTGTTGATATACTTTCCTGGATGTGAGGTCGTGGTCCAAGAACTTTTCTGCTCCTTACGTTTCGTCCAGGACTGCGCTGGACTTGCTCAGAGTCGCTGCTCCGCTGAATCGGCAAGACTCAGCGGAGCAGCGCCTCTGAGGAAGTCCAGCGCAGTCCTGGACGAAACGTAAGGAGCAGAAAAGTTCTTGGACCATGACCTCACATCCCGGAAAGTACATCAACAGCCAGTGACATATTTCTTTTTGATAGAGTCGTTCATTCCTTGTGTAACTGTGCTGTAAAATGTTGACATAGCAGTACACAATACCAAGTTCCTAGTTTTGTAAGCTATGTCAATACCTCATATTTTCAGTACGTATGTTGACAGGCCAAAATATTATGACCACTGCGATGCTGGATGCCGCCTGTTAGCGTTGTGGGCGCGTGACGAGGTAACAAAAGTATGCAAGCGGAGCAGACACGGACGGGGGACGATCCTAGCGAAGATATGGACTGCAAATGGCAAAATCCATTGAGATAAGCGACTTTGACAAATGTCAGATACTTATTATGCAGAGCCTGTGAAGGAGTATCTCGGAAACGGTGGAAGTTCACGTGCTACTGTCGTGAGCGTCTACGGAAAGTGGTAGAAGAACGGTGAAACAACCACTAGGCGCTAAGTGGTTGGATGTCCACGATTCTTCACGGAACGTGGGGTTCGGAGGCTTGTCTACTCTATGAACTAGGATATATGGGTATCTGTCGTATCTCTGCCGAAAGAGCACAATGCTGGTGCACGAGCAAGTCTTTCGGAGCACACAGTTCATCGTACATTGTTGAAAATGGAGTTCCGCAGCAGACCACCATTACGTGTTTACATGTTGACCCGACGGCATCGTCAGTTACGTTTGTAGTGGGCAGGGAACCGTCGGGATTCGACCGTCGACCAATGGAAAAGGGTCGGCTCTTCGGGTGAATCGCATTTTTGCTACACTAGCTCTATGGACGTCTCCACAAGCGCCGTCATCATGTGAACGGAGGCTCGAAACGCTCAGCTCGCCACAGATGCAGGCTGGTTGGAGCAGTATTATGCTTTGGGAAACATCCTCCTGCGCTTGCACGGTACCTGTGGTAGTGATCGAAGACACGCTGACAGCTGTGAACCGCCTGCATCGCTTCATGCTTGATGACTTCCCCGACTATGATGTCGTGTCTCAGCAGTATAATTGTCCGTGTCCCGGAGCCAGAACCGTGTGGTTTGAGGAACAGTATAGTGAACTCACGTTGATATCTCGGTGACAGTCGCTTGATGTAAATCCTAGGGAACTCATCTGGGTCGCTATCGGACGCCATCACCGCGTACGCAAATCACCAGACCGCGTTATTCAAGTGTTCAAATGTGTGTGAATTCCTCAGAGACCACTGCTGAGGTGATCGGTCCATAGACTCACACACTACTTAAAATAACTTATGCTAAGTACAACACACACACACACACACACACACACACACTCACACACACACACACACACACACACACACATGCCCGTGGGGGGACTCGAACCTCGGGCGGGAACGGCCGCACAGTCCGTAAGATGCCGCTTCAAACCGCGCGACTAGCCCGTTCTTCACGCGAATTACGTAACTTGTGCGTAATGCCACATACCTCCACAAACGTACCAACAAAATGTCGGATTCCTGATACGCAGAATCAGTAATGTATTTCGATCCAAAGACGGACGTATAATCTGTTATGTAGGTGTTCATAATGTTTTTACTCATCAATTTATCACGTCTGTGTGTTTCTATAAATGTTGAAATATCTGTTGTATGTAGTTTCATTTTTACTGTTCTAGTTTCTGTCTGTAGTGTAAATATTCCTCTCAATGTTAATACACATTTAAGAAATATTTGCAACTGTTTCTTCAAATAAGTCTTTTTTCTTTCGGGCTACGATATGATATTGAGCTTAGGGATTTTTAAGGTGTGGTGTCAATCATTGGCTTACTTCCCTGTGTGGTGACGATCAGTTTCCGCTCTCAAGTTACGTGAGCTTTCAGACCGCTGTGTGTGAGTACCACCCGTGCCGTGCTGCTTCTGACCCAGCCATTTACACCATAGTTTTTCCTGCAACGGGTTTCGTCGTTGCTGATTCACGCTAGTCGTCACCAGCAGCGGGTGTGTCATCAGCATCAGCCACGCAGTGCCCTCGTCCACAGCCTTCGTTTCCATGTAGTTTTGTACGCCGAAACCTCTTAGTCGCCGGCCGCGGTGGTCTCGCGGTTCTAGGCGCGCAGTCCGGAACCGCGTGACTGCTACGGTCGCAGGTTCGAATCCTGCCTCGGGCATGGATGTGTGTGATGTCCTTAAGTTTAAATAGTTCTAAGTTCTAGGGGACTGATGACCACAGCTGTTAACTCCCATAGTGCTCAGAGCCACTTGAACCATTTTGAACCTCTTAGTCCTATACAATGACAGTAATTGAATTACGAGGTAAGTCAACAATTACGCCTAATTTTCATAAAACACTTTATTTACCTCAAAAAGAGAGTTAGGTTTACACATTATTTTTCAATATAGTCTCCCTTCTTTGAAATACACTTACAATGGTTCAAATGGCTCTGAGCACTATGGGACTCAACTGCTGAGGTCATAAGTCCCCTAGAACTTGGAACTACTTAAACCTAACTAACCTAAGGACAACACACACATCCATGCCCGAGGCAGGATTCGAACCTGCGACCGTAGCGGTCGTGCGGTTCCAGACTGTAGCGTCACAACCGCTCGGCCACCAGCGGCCGGCGAAATACACTTAGCCCAGCGGTCCACAAGCTTGTGTATTGCTGTCGAAAAGGTTTTCGGTTGATTGCAAAGCCACTGATGCCCGCTTCTTGCACCTCTGAGTCTGGGGAGAATGGATGAGCTCAAAAAGCATATTTCAGCCGCCCAAACAAATGAAAGTGTGAAGTAGCTTGACCTGGAGAGTAAGGTGGATGTTTCAGCATCCCAAAACCCAAATTCTGGTTGGTTTCAGAGCTGAGGTGAGTCGTGTGACGATAGGGGTTATCGTGCAATAGCAACGATTTCTGCGACAAAAGACTTGTTGGTTTGCTGCGAACTGCTGGTTTAAGTTTGTTAGTGAACTATGCACAGTAACAGTCTTTTTTGATGGTTTTCTTCTTCTTCATGTAATCTTCCAGCATAGGACCTTTTGCGTACCAAAATACCATTAGCATATCCTCTCCCGACGATGCCACAAACTTGAACTTTTTCTTCAGTAGTGATTCGGGGTGCTTCCCCTCCATACTCAGGTGTTTAGAGTGTGGCTTATAGTGATGAGCCCATATTTCATCACAGGTCACTATTCTTTCGAAAAATTGCCTGCCTCCTCAGTTACAGTCGAGCTCAATATCATATCGTTGCCTGAAAAAAAAGCCTTTTTCGAAGAAACAGTTACAAATATTTCTTAGATGTGTATTAATATTGAGAGGAATATGTACACTACAGACACAAGCTAGAACAGCAAAAATGACACTACATGCAAGATACATTTCGATATTTAAAGACAAATGGCAAGACGTCTGAGTTTGTCTTCGTCAGCGAGTTGTCGTAGCATCCATCGCCAACAAACTTTATGGGAGCCAAGTTCGTCATGGATAATGGTAAAGGCAGAACTATGACTGATATTCAACGCAGGCGCTACACCATCCATAGTAAGTCCCCTATTCGTCAAAACCATCAACTGAGCCTGCCACATTTTGTCGGCCATTGTGGACGTTGACGGGCGCCCTGTTTCCTTTTCTTGCGTCACATTTGTGCGGCTCTTTTGGACTTAACTGCGGCAAATGCATTGTCCCAGTACTGGTGCCAACAGTTTACGACGATTTTCAGACCTTGCACTCCTTTTGACCAAAGAAATCATATCAATGCCCTTTGTTCTTCCTTCCCGTAAACTGCTAGCGGAGCGGGCATGTTTCCACTGCCACTGCCGTGTCACTTCTGATGAGATGAAGGCCAAGCGTGGCGCACGTCGCCACAGTAGTACCAAGTGTAAGCACGCATTCGTGGAATGCAGTACGACTACTGCAAAAGTTTTTTTTTTTTAAAGAAACTCGGAATAATTTTTTACTTACTCTCGTAATTATAACAAGGAAAGGCGAGCAATGATTTGTCAAGGATTGGTCATCGCTACCAGGTGCACAGAAAATGTGATGACTATACGAACTGCGCAAATTCCGAACGGAGTAAGCCCCAAGACTGTTTAAAAATTGCAAGTGGAAGAATCACAACTGAGTAGCAACACTCTAGACCACTTGACGAGGCAGATGTGCAGATTAAGAAACGAATCAATAACTGCAGGAAAGGAGTCCACGAATAATATAAAGTCCCTATTTTCTACATACTTAAAGAAAAATTTCAAAATCTTGAATATAATGCTTTAGATTTAGTCTCAAATGTCAGATTGTGAGAACACCGCGACTGCGCTGCGTAAAGCGAGAACGGAAGCTATTGAGACTATCCTGAACCCTGGCACTAGTTCGGAGGTTCAACTGACGAAAGACATTTAGAAATTAATAGATGGTATGAGTTCTTTTTAAACCATTTTTTTCAGTGAGACTGTTCCTGGCAAATCAATCCTGCTATTCCCTTGTGGAGAAGCTGAGACAGTTCTGTGTGAATGTGGAACTGTTCTTGTGGTCGGGACATTTGACACTTGTTCGAAATAACTTAAATAGTTATACACCATAGATATTAACATCGGAAGCACTTAGAAAATGAAGTATTTCCTGTTTTATTTGGTTTGCTACCACGCAAAATTCCAAATACATGAGAGGGTATGCTGAAAAGTAAGGCCTCCGAATTTTTATGTAAAAATTCATAAAGCTTTTTAAATAAAACTAACCTTACTAAAATTTTACGTTTTTATTCTTCATGTTTACATATTTACTTCTCGAGATAGTCACCCTGGCGTACACATTTCTCCTAATGAGAGACAAATTTTTCACACCATCACAGGACAATGTCTGACTTTGTTGACGAAGCTGCAACCTCACTCTGCTTGCGCCGCTTCATCGTTATCAAAGTGAAGTCCTTGAAGGCATTCTTTAAATTTGGGAACAAATGAAAACCGGATGTGGACGAACTCTTCGAATTTGAAACACTATTACCGCACACTGTTTGTCACGCACTGAAATAGTTACGTTAACATTGAGCAAGCAGTAAAGGAAACAAAAGAAAAATTCGGAGTAGGTATTAAAATCTATGGAGAAGAAATAAAAACTTTGAGGTTCGCCGATGACATTGTAATTCTGTCAGAGACAGCAAAGGGCTTGCAAGAGCAGTTGAATGGAATGGGCAGTGTCTTGAAAGGAGGATATAAGATGAACATCAACAAAAGCAAAACGAGGATAATGAAATGTAGTCGAATTAAGTCGGGTGATGCAGAGGGAATTAGATTAGGAAATGAGACACTTAAAGTAGTAAAGGAGTTTTGTTATTTGGGGAGCAAAATAACTGATGATGGTCGAAGTAGAGAGGATATAAAATGTAGACTGGCAATGGCAAGGAAAGCGTTTCTGAAGAAGAGAAATTTGTTAACATCGAGTATAGATTTAAGTGTCAGGAAGTCACTTCTGAAAGTATTTGTATGGAGTGTAGCCATGTATGGAAGTGAAACATGGACGATAAATAGTTTGGACAAGAAGAGAATAGAAGCTTTTGAAATGTGGTGCTACAGAAGAATGCTGAATATTAGATGGGTAGATCACATAACTAGTGAGGAAGTATTGAATAGGATTGGGGAGAAGAGGAGTTTGTGGCACAACTTGACCAGAAGAAGGGTTCGGTTGGTAGGACATGTTCTGAGGCATCAAGGTATCACCAATTTAGCATTGGGAGCAGCGTGGAGGGTAAAAATCGTAGAGGGAGACCAAGAGATGAATACACTAAGCAGGTTCAGAAGGATGTAGGTTGCAGTAGGTACTGGGAGATGAAGAGGCTTGCACAGGATAGAGTAGCATGGAGAGCTGCATCAAACCAGTCTCAGGACTGAAGACCACAACAACAACATTGCCATATCACACGCTACAATTCGGAGCCCTCTAACGGTGGAGGGCTGCAAATATGTAGACGTGAAGAATAAAGATGTAGGGTGTTAACAGCGTTTGTTTTGCTTAAAAAGCTTTCATATAAAAAATTCGAAGGCACTGCTTTTCTGTAAGCATTCGTATGATACATCTTTTTCTGTATTGCAGAATGAGGTGCCTGAGTGGTCACCGAAAAGAGTAGCGCTAGCCTTTCAAATGGCTACAATTAAAGCCATAAAAACAGTGGTCACCGAAACATTTGCAATTTTCGCTTCAACCAGTGTCTGCGGAAGAATGTACAAGAACTGCGATTAACGGAGGAATACAGGGATAGAGAAAAAATTCGACTGCTTGCCACAAGTGTGCCGCAATGGCACGCAATCCACATAACATTGTTAATGAAGCGTGCACGGAGGAAATATCCAGTGGAGAACAGGTCGTGAAATTCGCATAATATATACTCAATCAATGGCTAGAAAATCCTTCAATAGCGATTGACATGTGGATTGTCTTAAACTAGTGCCACCGGACTACGAATACTGTCGAAGTTCGGCGTAGGAAACTAAAGTCCTCCATAACTCAAAAAACATCCGAATGTATATTTCTAACACAGAAGTCGAAGAAAGCAGAAGTGAATGCAATATTTCACATTGAAAGAGGTTCTACTGGCTTGCCTCTGCAAAAAAAACAACTTGACAGAAGATTAAAAGGTATTAAAAGAAGATATAACGAGTCTGTAGGATTTAAGATGTTTAAAATCTCTGGCGTCATTGCAAAAAGCTGAGTGAGAGATCAAAATTCATAAAATAAGACAAGAAGTTTATTAATTTACTGTAGTAATGTTTTAGAAACAGAAAAGGTAAATATAAAAAAATTAAACATTGTAAACAGAAAAATTAAAAGGCCTTTAAATATGCCTACGTACTGTATGTACAGGCAATCCTAAACTTAGATAAAATGTGAAGTCGACACAGCGGTCGACAGTGGCTGTCTCACTGTTTGTGGTTTCCTTCGACGGCCGGATGAGATATTTAAAGTCGGAACCAACACGCTGACGTCACGGTTTTGAAAGCCCACTGTCGGAAGGCCCACCACACCCTGTGACGTTATTTCCATTGTGAGTAGTCTTCCGCGTGCGTAAAGAGCTGCCGTCGACTGAGAAGAAAAAGATATTGCAAGGGAGTTATTTTCCAGAAAAAGTCATGAACGCTGTAAGCCGCTGGCGGTGCGAGAAGCAACCAAATTTTATAATCTTCTTCTAGAGCTCGCAACAGGATTATTAAGTTTCTCCTATTGATATCTTTCGTCCATCGAAATTCCTCTCTCCATTACCCATTACGTCTCAATATGTTAAACATTTCCCTCAATAGCGTAACTGAAATTTTCTTTAACTTTACTAGTCGAACACCTAACTTCATCCTATCAAGAAATGAACGTTTCATAGTTCTTTCTCTCTGACGTCTGTGTGAAAGTACATTCACATAACACAAAAATCACTTGTCTCTTAGAAACAGTCGTTACCTCGCAAGCAGTTTGCGCCGTTAATTTCATTTTCAGTTGATTTTTACTTCCATTAATTGTCATTTCATGTTCTCCACAGCTGATGCTAAGTTCTTTGAGATAACTACCTTTTCTTCTCAGTAATAGCATGTCATCAACAAATACTATGTATTTAATGATCTTTCCTTCTATTTTCACACCATCCGTTCTTGAAAGCAGTTCTTAACTATTTCATATTAACAAATATTAAACAGAGAAAGAGTAAGTATAGCTTTCTTTTTTTTTCTAAGTACTGCAAAATGTTATTCTAGGCAGACCAGTCATTCCTACTGTATGATCAGCACAGCTCAGCCTTCTCTTCTTTAAAACTTCGACGATATTACCGTGTACGTACAGCACTCATAGTTCTTTAATTCTTATTCTTCATTCCATGTTTTCGAAAAATCGACGTCCAAAAGCTTTTCTTAATGTTTTCCTTTTGAATATCAACAGTTTTAAATAATTCTTCATGTATTGTACCCGTACAGTATCTGAATGATACAACATAATTTTTTCTTTTCCTTTCCTCTCTTTTCCTCAAGACATTGGTACAACTAAAAAGTGCTTTGATCGCTGCTCCTAGACGGACATCTATTTCGGTACCCGATCTGTTATTGTTAGCGAAAAGAATTCCTCCGTACTTGAAGCGGTTAACTGACTTGTAAGTAAATTTATCTACAAAGGTGCCTCATCTAGGATTTCCTTACTTATGACCATACATTCCGTCCTCATACATAATACTGCTTTCTCGGCAATTTTGTAATAATTTTGCCTCGTTCTGAATTATTCTGATTTGAAATTACTTATTAATGCTACGTCACATGCGTGGGCAAGTCTAGTAACGCTCACCGCCTGCAGTTGGATCTCTTGTGGATCAGTTGTAGTAAATTCTCTGTCGATCTTTAAGAGAAGGTTAAATAGAAAGGATAAAATAACGTCCCGCTCGGCTCAGTCTAGTGTACAGCTTAAAATTTACACTTACTCCTACAAATGTCTTATACGACATGAAGTTTTTTTTTTTCTACGCAAATTTAGCCCGCATCTCGTGGTCGTGCGGTAGCGTTCTCGCTTCCCACGCCCGGGTTCCCGTGTTCGATTCCCGGCGGGGTCAGGGATTTTCTCTGCCTCGTGATGGCTGGGTGTTGTGTGCTGTCCTTAGGTTAGTTAGGTTTAAGTAGTTCTAAGTTCTAAGGGACTGATGACCATAGATGTTAAGTCCCATAGTGCTCAGAGCCATTTGAACCATTTTTCTACGCAAATTCAACTCAATTGATTAACTTTGAGGGTGTTTCAGATTCCCTCATTATGTTCTGAAGTGTCTGTCGGTGTATACCATCACAGGCCTTCTTGAGCTCTAAAACTGCATGTGGATCTCTACACTGAATTCCCATGACTTTTCAGTTTGTTTGTCTTAGAGAGAATAAATGATCTATTTCTGCAGACACTGCATTTTTACTCCGCAGTTAGTTATTCAGTTATAGGGATCAGCCTGTTTAATAGGCAAAAGAATAAGTTTTCGTGAGTGAAAAATGAAATGAAATAGGCGTATGGCATCTCTGGCCGGGAGGCCTCATCCGAGGAAGTTCGGCCGCCAAGTGCGAGTCTTAATTTCAGTCGACGCCACATTGGGCGAATCGCGCGCCAGTGATGAAGATGAAATGATGATGAGGTCAACACAACACCGAGTCCCCGAGCGGAGAAAACCTTACTGGGAATCGAACCCTGGCCCGTTTGCATGGGAGGCGAGCACGTTACCACCCAGCTAAGGAGGCGGACTTTGTGAGTGACATCCAGCAAAGCAGTTCCTCGGTGGTCATCGCACACAAGGGCTTCATTCATCTTAAAAATGCGTCGTATAATTGCGATTTTCAAACCTGCAGGCATACATTCTCTCCTGCTAATTGTTTCTGTTGAAGACCATAGTTCTAATTCCAGTTGTGGGCTGCAATTTTTGAACAGCTCAGCTTACGTCTGGTCTTCACCGCAAGCCTTATTATTCTTCAAATTTCTTATTGCTTCCTGTAATTCGTTTACTGATGGCGTAGTGACTTTTACATCAACTGTGTCAAGTTCTTCGCATTTAAAGTTTGACTGTGGGTCGCTGCAGTTAAGTCACAGTGAAAATTGTGTCTTCTATGTTTCTGATATGCTCTGACTGATTAGTATTTTCCCAAGGTGATCCTTTATATTCTCTTTTAGAGAATTTACCAAAATACTTTTGTTTGTATTTCGAAACACCTGCCTCATCGCCTTGTGACGCTCGAAACAATTCTACATTTACGTTAGCATGTTGTTGTGGTATTCTTTTCCTCTGTCTTAGGATTTATTGTGTTTCCTGGTGGATTTTGTGGTATCTTGCCTTCAGCGAATTCGTGATTTCTTCGCATTTCTTCTCTCCGGCACATTTCTTGGCACCTCGCGGTCTACATCTACATCTGCATGATTACTCTGCAATTCACAGTTAAGTGACTGGCTGAGGGTTCATTGAAACACCTTCAAGCTAATTCTCTGCTGTTCCACTCTAGAACAACGCGCGGGAAAAACGCACACTTAAATATTTCTGTGGGACCTCTGATTTCTTCTATTTTTATTATGATGATTATTCCTCCCTATGTTGGTGGACGCCAACAAAATATTTTCACAGTGTGAGGAGAAAGTTGGTGATTGAAATGTCACAAGAAGATCCTGCTACAACGAAAAACGCTTTTTCTTAAAATGATACTGTTGTGACTTGGCAAAACAGCCAAGCCACTATGAGGTAAAGCCGAAAGGCACGCGTCTAAGCTCACGCAGGCTGGCGTGAGGTCTGGAACAGTTATAGGAGTTAATAGTAGGAAGAAAAGTACGTAGCTTCTGGAATACTTAACTTTAATCCATAATTGGTGAACATCGGTCTGACGGTACATGCATCACAAGATAAATAGCAAATGATAATGGCGCCTTGCTAGGTCGTAGCAAATGACGTAGCTGAAGGCTATGTTAACTATCGTCTCGGCAAATGAGAGCGTAATGTGTCAGTGAACCATCTGTAGCAAAGTCGGCTGTACAACTGGGGCGAGTGCTAGGACGTCTCTCTAGACCTGCCGTGTGGCGGCGCTCGGTCTGCAATCACTGATAGTGGCGACACGCGGGTCTGGCGTATACTAGCGGACCGCGGCCGATTTAAAGGCTACCACCTAGCAAGTGTGGTGTCTGGCTGTGACACCACAGATACCACCCCAACTCACGTATCGTATCCATGGCGCTCTCTTCCTTATTTCGGGACAGTACAAAACGATAAGCACTTCTCAGAACTTGTTCGTGTCCTCCGTCGATCCTGTCTGATGCGCATTCCACACCCCACGGCAGTACTCCAGAAGAGGTCGGACAAGCGTAGTGCCAGCAGTCTCTTTAGTAGTCCTGTTGCGTTTTCTTGGTGTTCTGCTTTTGATTTGTTTTATCCACAATGTTATCTATGTTATCGTTCCAAATTAAGTTATTCGTAATTGCAATTCCTAAGCATTTAGTTGAATTTACAGTCTTTAGATTTCTGTGATTTACTGTGTAGCCGAAATTTAGCTGATTCCTTTTGATACTCATGTGAATGACTTTCCTTGGCATTATTTAGAGTCAATTGCCACTTTTCGCACAATACAGATACTTTGTCTAAATCATTTTGCAATTCGCTTTGATCGTCTGATGACTTTATGTGACGGTAAATGACTGCATCTACTGCTAACAGTCTAAGTGTGCTACTCAAGTTATCTTCTAAATCACGAGCAGCCGAGGGCCTCTAACACTTCCTTGGGGAACGCGAGATATTACTTGTGTTTTACTCAATGACATTCCGTCAGTTACTACGAACTGTGACCTCTCAGACAGAAAATCATGGATCCAATCGCACTACTAAGAGGATAGTCCATAGACACGCAATTTGTTTAGAAGTCGGTTGTGAGATACAGCGTGAAAATACTTCTGGAAATTAGAAAATATGGAATCAGTTTGACGTCCCCTGTCAACAGTGCTCACTACGTCACGAGAGTAAAGAGCTAGCTGTGTTTCACAAGAACGATAGCTTCTGAATCCGTATTGGCTATTTGTCAATAAATCGTTCTTCTCGAGATAACTCATAAGGTTTAAACATGATATATGATCCACAACCATAATTAAAATCGATGTTAGCGATATGAGTCCGTAATTCAGCGGATTACTCGTATTTTCTCTCTTGGGTATTGGTGTGACTTTTGCAACTTTCCAGCCTCTAGGAACAGATCTTTCAATGCGCGATCGGTTGCATACGATTACTATATATGGTGCTATTGTATCAGCAAACTCTGAGAGGAACCTGACTGGTAGACAATCAGGACCGGAGGCTTTGCTTTACTACACCGACGATGTCTACTTCTGGTTTACCTTTGTTGACAGTTGTTATTGGTTCGAATACTATAATATTTACTTCGTTTTATTTGGTGAAGGAATTCCGGAAAGCGGTATTTAGTAGCTCTGCTTTAGTGGGTTATCATGAATATCATCACCATTGTTACCTTGCAGTGACGGTATTGACTGTATCTTTCCGCTCATGTGCTATACGTACGACCAGGGTCTCTTTGAATCTTCTGCCAGATTTCGAGACAGAGTTTCTTTGTGGAGAGTACTGAAAGCATCTAGCACTGAAGTTCGTTCTACATTTCGAGCTTCTGTGCAACTTCGCCAATCCTGAGGGTTTCACTTTCTTTGAAATTTTGCGTGGGTGTTTCGTTGATTCTGCAACAGTGTATTGACCTGTTTAGTGTACTATGGAGTATCACAACTCTCTCTTATTAATTTATTTGTTATATGTCTCTCGACAGCCGTCGATACTATTTCTTTGAATTTAAACCATATTTGATCTACATCTTCAGATTAGAAGGAGTTGAGACTATTTCCTAGGACGGCCTCAAGCAAAACAAAATTTTGGTAGGTCGTTTTCTTTTTCCTACAACTCTGAATGTTACTTCTTGAATACTGTTCTTGTTTTTGCCTATAGGCAAGTCTAGCTTTTGTTCAGTTATTTCCTATTTCGTTTTTAAAGTTATTTCAATATTATTTTCCGCCAGATTTTCTATGCAGTACCCAATAATTTCCTTTTTATTTATATTTATTAGGGGCAGTCATATGAAATCAAGATACGTTGCAAAAAATAAATAAAATGCTTATTATGTCAAAATTAATCACAATAACTGTTAATGAATTTATTCCACGGTGAGACAGGAGGATCAATGCATTCATGGAAAAATATTTGCGTTTGCCTACGGAACAATGATTGTACCCAGGCGTGCAGCTCTCCGGCCGAAGAAAATGGATGGCCGCGAGTGTCTTCCTTAAGGACCGCAGAAATGTGGAAATCGCATGGAACAGAGATCGCCACAAATAACGCACAGCGATACGTGTACACTTGGCAAAAACTGAATCACGAAATCAAGTCCAGACGGGCGGGTGGACGGACGGAATCATTCTGTTGCAGGATAATGCTCTCCCACATGTTGCCATGGCTCGACTTTTCTGTAGAAGTTTCACTGGAAGCCCTTACACATCACTCATACAGTCCCGATACCTACTCACGCGATTTACGTGTTTTGGAATCCTGAAGAAAGGCGTTCGCCGCCGACAATTTGCTTTGGACGAAAGGTTGCGCGCTTGGGTGGAATAATGGTTCGGTAGGCAACCGCAAACATTTTCCTGTGACGGCGCCGGCCGTCTCGTCTCACAATGGGATAAATGTATTAATAGTTATGGGAGTTACTCTGGAAACATCTGCCTCGTTTTCATTTGACTATACCTTATAGTTTCCCTTTTAAGGTTTCTAGCTCATTTTCGGTATTCAAGAAAGGTGATGTAAGCTCTTTTTTTTATTCGATGTGCCATACTTCATAACTGAGTACTGAATATTCCTCAAACAGTGGTTTTCAATAGTCGATGTGTTACGCCATAGAGGTCCTCAGTATAAACTACGTGATCTTTCGTTGCTAGTAACAGTGTTGTTGCTGTAGCATTCTAAGAGAAGCTAATGGGTTGGGTATTGGTCATTCTACTGAGGGGTTTGCAAATAGCTCGCAGAACATTAAGATAAAGATACAAAGGACGTTGAATTTTGGAAATGTGATTTGCTAAAGATTAATTTGAGAAGTAACGATTCCTAGGTACTTTTGTTGCTGCGCTCTTGCTTGTGCTTAATTTATGATGTGTCTGCAAAAATAATTTTTTTGGTAGGATATTTCTTTATTGGTTTGGCTTAGTGTTATTATTGAGACGTGATAAAGTATTCAGCTCTCAGCGTTTGCACTCAGAAGGTATAGATTTACCACTCCTTTACCATTTCATTACCTAATTAATTTGTCGAAGTAGTTATACGTTTTAGTAAGAAGTAATTTTTGTAAAAGTGATTGCAGTAGCTGAAGAATGAATTTCATTATTCACACTGCACAGTACGACAATAAGTATGTTACAAACACATACTCGTATTTGGGGCTAGGGTGTGCGTAGTACGTTTCTCTGCCTAGCCAACCCGTCTCTGTGCCCCAGAGATGTGAAAACCACTGTTTTGATCGATTTATCAATCGATTTTTCTTTCGTTCAGTCGGTTGTTTCAGTCGAATGAAACAACCGAATGAAACTAGTCTTTGCAGCCATGGCAGCTATACGAACGTTTTCACTCACTCGCCGGGTTTGACTGGTTTTACTCAATGCGAGGCAACCGACTGAAACAAGTCTACATCTACATCTACATCTACATTGATACTCCGCAAGCCACCCAACGGTGTGTGGCGGAGGGCACTTTACGTGCCACTGTCATTACCTCCCTTTCCTGTTCCAGTCGCGTATGGTTCGCGGGAAGAACGACTGTCTGAAAGCCTCCGTGCGCGCTCTAATCTCTCTAATTTTACATTCGTGATCTCCTCGGGAGGTATAAGTAGGGGGAAGCAATATATTCGATACCTCATCCAGAAACGCACCCTCTCTAAACCTGGCGAGCAAGCTACACCGCGATGCAGAGCGCCTCTCTTGCAGAGTCTGCCACTTGAGTTTATTAAACATCTCCGTAACGCTATCACGGTTACCAAATAACCCTGTGACGAAACGCGCCGCTCTTCTTTGGATCTTCTCTATCTCCTCCGTCAGGCCGTTCTGGCACGGATCCCACACTGATGAGCAATACTCAAGTATAGGTCGAACGAGTGTTTTGTAAGCCACCTCCTTTGTTGATGGACTACATTTTCTAAGCACTCTCCCAATGAATCTCAATCTGGTACCCGCCTTACCAACAATTAATTTTATATGATCATTCCACTTCAAATCGTTCCGCACGCATACTCCCAGATATTTTACAGAAGTAGCCGCTACCAGTGTATGTTCCGCTATCATATAATCATACAATAAAGGATCCTTCTTTCTATGTATTCGCAATACATTACATTTGTCTATGTTAAGGGTCAGTTGCCACTCCCTGCACCAAGTGCCTATCCGCTGCAGATCTTCCTGCATCTCGCTACAATTTTCTAATGCTGCAACTTCTCTGTATACTACAGCATCATCCGCGAAAAGCCGCATGGAACTTCCGACACTATCTACTAAGTCATTTATATATATTGTGAAAAGCAATGGTCCCATAACACTCCCCTGTGGCACGCTAGAGGTTACTTTAACGTCTGTAGACGTCTCTCCATTGATGACAACATGCTGTGTTCTGTTTGCTAAAAATTCTTCAATCCAGCCACACAGCTGGTCTGATATTCCGTAGGCTCTTACTTTGTTTATCAGGCGACAGTGCGGAACTGTATCGAACGCCTTCCGGAAGTCAAGAAAAATAGCATCTACCTGGGAGCCTGTATCTAATATTTTCTGGGTCTCATGAACAAATAAGGCGAGTTGGGTCTCACACGATCGCTGCGGCCTTCGTGTGAATGTTTCCACTCTATCATCAGGTTTGAGTGGTTTCATTCGATGTGAGACAACCGACATGTACAAGTGTCTGTTGGTTGCAAACGTTATACGAATTTTTTCACTCAGTGGCCGCATTTGAGTTATTTTGTTCACATACTTTACCAGCCTTTTCGGTTATAGATGAACCAACACTAGGATTGAAAACATAAAACGTGCATTTTTAAAAATAGTATTTTCAAAATAAAAATATTTACTTACTTAAACACGAATTTTCGTATATGTGGTGTTAAGTATTAACTTTGATCGGTTTTAAAAGTTTAATGTCTGCCACTGCACTGTAAATTTGTGCATATATAAATGAACAGTCACTTTTCAACACGTTTTTATTAGGTCGGAATCTTGTCTGCTTGTTCAGCGAAAATTTTACATCTGATTTTAAGATAACTTCCAGAAAAGCTAGACAACAGAAAATTTCAACATAGCTCAGAACTGGATGACATACAATATTAACTCTCTTCCAAGTCCTGTGCGTGGCGGTCTAGAGTACTTTGTTTTTCGGTCTGTCTGTCCGTACGGTACAAATTTTGCAGCTAATTTTAAATTAACTTCCCGATAACTTAAAAATGGAAACTTTCAATTTAGCTCAGAAATGGTTGATAACTCAATATTAACTCCCTTTCTTTTCTCTTGTAGGGCACTATAAGTGGCAGCATGCCTACCCCAGTGATACAACAGCTTAATTAGTTAGGCGCTAATGGAACCTGGAACAACTTAATCCACAATTATATATGAATCAGTTTTAAGCAACGAAAAGAAAAATTATTCCACTCAGTACATAATTAAGTGAACATGTATAGTGCTTATTTCAACTTCAGCATACCGCCTGAGACATGTCTTCCGCTGCAGTCTGGAACCGCAAGACCGCTACGGTCGCAGGTTCGAATCCTGCCTCGGGCATGGATGTTTGTGATGTCCATAGGTTAGTCAGGTTTAAGTAGTTCTAAGTTCTAGGGGACTAATGACCTCAGCAGTTGAGCCCCATAGTGCTCAGAGCCATTTGAACATGTCTTCACTTACCCCTGGGGGTAGGACTACCTTTTGGCAGCATAATGTAGCACGGCTTTAGTTCATTTACTGAAAGTACTGCACGTTGATTTCACTCAGAAGAATGAATGAGTATTCCAGCCGACTGAATCGATTGTTTTCATTCGGTTGCTCCCACAAACCAGTTTCATTCAAAAGAATGAATGAAAAATTCAGGCAGTACATAAAACTACTGCCGAATGATTCGATTGTTTTCCAACAGCCGAATGAGTCGATTGTTTTCATTCGGTTGTTCCCTTCACTGCTGTGCAGCGACACGCGTCCACGTAAACACATACATCTGCATTCAGGGCAGTGGCGGAAATTACAACACTGTATTTTGACACTGTGCTTTATTATCGGGATACAAATGCCCTACAGCGAGGCAAATTTCAGATAGATGTTGCTCGGGATTCTGGTTTGTCCGGACAAATTGAGTGTTTAGAATAAGAAGAAATGATTAACAGGGACCATAGACAATAAACAAAGACACACACCAAACGAAGAACCCTGTAAGGATGATATCAAAGGGCAACGTAAGGAAGACTACTGTTGACATGAAGAGACAGCTGCGTAAATTCCGCAACGTGGAAATATAGAACAGTGCCGCAAAACGGATTCTCGGAGAGTCTAACCTTCATAGACCGCGCCCAAGCGAAAAGCCATTAATATCGGCAAAGAATGGGAAAGCCTGACTTCAGTTTGCCAGAGCACGTAAGGACTGGATAAGTCAACAGTGATGGCGTGTGCTCTTAAGTGATGAAAATAAGTTTAATTTGTTTTCTTCCGATGGGATTCGGTATGTTAGAAGACCGGTCAGTACCAAGTACCCAAGCAGCATGGTATTGCGAACTTCGTGGTGCGGAGACGCTTCTCCCGTTCAGATTTCGGCCCTCTGGTGCCTTTTGAAGGCATTATCGATTGTTGCAAATATTGAGAAATCTTGAAAACCAAAGTGTTGCCCCATCTTTTGGCTCCCTCATTGAGTCCACTCCATCACGCTGTGCGGCTGTAATTGAGGCGAAAGGATATACAACCAAGTAATAATGACAATTCGAGTTCCACAAGTCTTTCAAGCTGTAACATGACTCTGAAAAAAGTAATTTTGTAGCACGGTGATATTACCAGTTACGGAGCACATTGTTCCTTGTTTTGTGATATTAGCACAATTTGCGCTATTAATCGAGTGGCATAACATTTATAAAGATTCTCCTTTGAATAATTTATTTTTCTTATGAAAATGTTTGTCCAAATACGTGTTCGCTAATGTAGCTCTTTGAGAAAGGCTATTCTTCTTTCATTCGTTCAGTAAACTTTCATTCATTCTAGCACCGTCTCCTCACAAAATTCTATTTTTCTAGTTATATGTATCAAGGCATTGCACTGACTGGAACACAATTGCTTAAAAAAGTAAGCAAGATCTGTTTAGAAGAGGTTGCAAGTCCTTGCATTGCACTGCGCGAAGCTTATGCTTTTATTTATCTAATCAGCTGCTATGCTACATATTTATGTTCATCGCTTAGAGCAGAACTGCATTTCCGTTGCCAGAGGTAAACCAGGAAAATTTGTTAGGGCCACTTGCATTATAGTAAAGACAATAAGATAATTCATAGTTAGGTGTTGCACTTCAAAACTGTCAGTGTCAGATTAAGTAAAGTTCATTTCAGATCTAATCTCTGATGCAAACGGTTTCATTCTCACTGTGCTGCCTCACATTTTCATGTGTACCATGCTGAGTTTGGAAATTCATTTGGTCAGTTTGCGTTGGCAAAATTACTGGGTATTTCACAGAAATATGACTACAAGCATCTGCATATGTGCATATGCTATCCCATCATTTCGTCTCACCAGTGTAGTTCACAATCAATAAAAATACGATATCGCAGCGCCTGTGTTATTCTGAATAACGAAGCAAAGTTCCTTTGGATACGCTGTCCGTGCACGGATAGCCAAATCAAATGAAATGGGCGTACGGCATCGTTGGCCGGGAGGCCCTTATTCGGGGAAGTTCGGCCGCCAAGTGCAAGTCTTATTTCATTCGTCGCCACATTGGGCGGCCTGCGCGCCTGCGATGAGGATGAAATGATGATGAGAACAACACAACGCCCAGTCCCCGATCGGATAAAATCTCCAAGCCGGCCGGGAATCGAACCTGGGCCCGCTTTCACAGGAGGCGAGCACGTTAATCCCCCAGCTAAGTAGGCGGACACGGATAGCCAAATGATCAGTCGACCGCAGGCGATAAAGGATGTACCAGTACAGGCTGTAGACGAGTGGTTGGCGACATAGGAGAGCTTGGTTGTGGTCGTGAGTTGTGTGCGTATAGCCAGCTGGTTAGGTGACCATTCGTGGTAAGCGGGTAATCCGTGTTCGAGTCCCGGTCCCTACAAATTTTCATTGTCGTCATTCCATTGTACAGCTGATGACGTCCATATTCGCAATTGCAAATATGTACAAATAAAAACTGTTACTGTTTGAGCTTTTTTTTTCATTTGTGATACTGTTAACATAAATAGTCTGTGTCTCAGTCCTCTCCCCTAAAATTTCTAACATCGTTAACACTGTTCTGAAATCTTTCTGGGTAGTTACGTAGTCAATCTGATTCACTACTTCTTCAGACATCGGTAAGCCACAGCGCAATCTGGCAACGTTCGTTCGTCCTCGAAGCTTCCACACATGGATACCACTATCGTGGTGCTATAGAGATCATATGGTGCCACGGCTGCCTCCAGTATAGTCTTTGGGAGCACCACCGGCTCTTCTGCGCCTGTATCAAGGGGACCCGCAGTAATGCTCGCCGTACTGACAGACACTCCATGATTCTGCAGACCTCGTCGCATTTCCTGACTCAGAGTACTTGATTGGTTCTACGATCCTGTACGGACATGCAAGTAATATAAGTTTTGGGACAAACAGAATAGTTTTCTATTTACTTTGAGAGATAACAGATAAACATTTAAACGTATTATGTTTGTTATTCAAACAGTGCATATTGACAGAGCAATAAACTTATCATTTTACTGCCTTTAATGACTCACAAAACACATGTGATTCCGTATTTACTTGAAATGACATAGATTTGTCTTCGCAAAAGTTTTGGGACAAAGTGCAGAAATAAACCGAAAACTAGGAAATAATGAGGAATTAGTATTTTGTACTTCTACCGTGACGTTGTAATACTTGTGTCAGCCGTTTTGGCAGCCTTTGTACAAGCTTCTGTAAGTACGAAATACTTAGATTTTTCCCATTCTTCTTGCAGCCGTCTCCTGACGTCTTGTCTGGACTGGCTGAAAAGGCTCTGAGCACTGTGGGACGTAACATTTGAGGTCTTCAGTCCCCTAGAACTTAGAACTACCTAAACCTAACTAACCTAAGGACATCACACACATCCATGCCTGAGGCAAAATTCGAACCTGCGACCCTAGCCTTGTTTGGACTGTATGGAGACTTTTCGAACATTTCTTTCAAACGCTGCCCGTAAATTCTCTATGGGGTTAATGTCCGGATTTTGTGGAGGGATGATTTACAACTTTTGCACAGCTGTATAGGAGCCACAACCGTACAATATAGGCGGTATATTTGGGTTCGTTGTCCTGACAAAATTTGAAACAGTCTCCATTTCCCATATTTTCTGCTTTCTTCTTCAAATTGTTCCTTACAATCTGCAGGTATACGTTTTATCCATTGTTTCGTCAATGAAGACCTGCTCACCCATTCCCTGGGCAGCCATACAACGCCAAACCATAACATGGCCCCTGCCATGTTTCACTGTAGCTTGCACAATTTTTCTTCCAGCCCTTTGTTGGGCTGCCCCCAGACCGTTATTCGGCCATCCGGTCCTGATATGTTACACTTTGATTCGTTCGAAAAAATTACTTGATTCCACAACTCCATGTTCTTGTTCATGTGTTCCCTTGCGAATAGCAGCCTCTCCTTCCTATTGGCAGGACTGATGTAACGCTTCCTTCTTTCTGTTCGCCCACGGTAATTTTCTCTGTACAGTACTCGTCTGATTCTGTAGATCTGGCCTTCTTCCCAAACTCTTCCTCAGCCTCAATGACAATTCGTGTAGCTGTGATTCGTGAATCTTTTTTGATCTTTTGTACTATTGCCCTCTCTTCTCTCTCCACAAATATCCTTGGACGGGCTGTCTGTGGAAGATTTTCTATTTTGTCTTAACATTCATGTCGACGAACGATGTTCCCTACAGTACTTTTCTTCATATCCAGTAACGTTGCTATTTCTCGGAATGTTCTTCCATTTTCGTGGTGGAATGTTACCAACAGCTTCTGTTCAGAAGTACTCTTTTTACGTCTCCGTACCATTGTGTACAAACACACTTGTGTTTCCTTTCAGCTCTCGACAGGTAATGACTGACATTGCAATAACTAACGAATAACAGAGATTTGCACACTGACACTGTTGGCAACATTTGTCCCAAAACTTTTGAAGTGCAGAGTTTCGTATCTCGCAGTAAGAAATCGGTCTTGTTCTGTTGCAAACAAGCAAACATATATTGTTGCACTTTCCATCATCCATAATTATATGTGCAATTTGCACACGTACATCTGTACTGCGTACTAACCGTTATGAATTCTTTCATACTCAGATATACCGTATACACTGTTTGTCCCAAAACTTATGAGAGGCATTGTAGCTGTCATTTCAGGTGCTAGTCGCGTGGGTGGGGCCTTTGAGACCTCCGCCAATTCGTAGGCAGCATAACAAGTGTTGACAGGTTTTTGTAATGGCATTAACTTGTAAAGAGCTTCCCTTCTCGTGCTTTTGTCGCAAGGACTGACTCAGCATACAGAAAAGGACTCACTCAGCATACGCACAGGCGAAAAAAAAATCGTAACGCCCAAAAATAATTAAAGTAGAATAAAATTTAGGGATTACTTCTGTCTAGGTAACTTATTTAAGTAATTAACATTGCAATATCACAGGTTAATGGAAGCGCGAGATGAGCCATTGCAAATGTGAACTGCTGGTACGTTCATAACCGGTGTAATGAATACGAACAAGCAAACGTCGATGCGTTGTGTTGTACACGTGCCGGATGTCAATATATGGGATGGAGTTCCATGCCTGTTTCACTTGCTCGGAAAATACAGGGGCGGTTAATGCTGGTCGCGGATGACGCTGGGTTGCCGTCCGATGATATCCGCTATGCACTCGATTGGAGACAGATCTGGTGGTCGAACAGGCCAAGGCAACGTGTCGACACTCTGTAGAGCATACTGGGCTACAACAGCGATATAAGGGCGAGCGTTAACATGCCGGAAAAGGCCTCCCAGAACGATGTTCATAAATGGCAGCACGACAGGCTGAATCACCAGATTCATCATCATCAGTTATCTGCTATATTAGCAGGTCCGTTGCCTCTCCATTTTCTGCGATCCATTGCTTCCTTCTTAAGGCTGCTGTATGTTGTACCGTCCATCATGTCATCCAGTATCTGGAATCTCTTCCTTCCTCGCTTCCTTTTCCCTTCTACATAACCTTCTAAAACTGTTTTTATCAGTCCGTCAGTCTTTCTTAATATATGCCCAATCCAATTTCTTTTTCCTCTCTTTATTACATCTAGTAACTGCCTTTTCTCTCCCACTCTTCTCAGTACTTCTTCATTTTTTACTCTGTCCATCCAACTTATTCCTTCCATCTTCCGCCATGTCCAGATCTCAAAAGCCTCCAGCCTTTCTCTGTCTTTTTTCCTCGTAGTCCATGTTTCAGCGCCATATAGAAGAACACTCCATACAAGACATTTTATGAGTCTCTTTCTGAGTTCTCTGTCCAGACCGCTGCAGAAGATTCTCCTTTTCTTATAAAACGCCTCTTTTGCCATTCCTATCCTTGTTTTAATTTCTGTGGTGCACTTCCAGTCTATGTCTATCCTGCTTCCAAGATACTTAAAATTTTGCACCTGTTCTAGTGTTTCTCCATTCAGCACAATTTTTATTTCCTTATTTCCTCCTATTGCCTATACTTTTGTTTTATTTGTGTTAATTTTCGTTCCATATTTTTTTCCGTTAGTTGCAATGGTGTCCACCAAATCCTGTAATTCTTTTTCCCCTGTGGCTAGAAGGACCATGTCATCAGCAAATCTCAAGCACCCTACTCTTCTTCCTCCAATTTCTACTCCTTTGTCATCTAATGAGCATTGGTCAATCATATTTTCCAAGTACAGGTTGAAAAGAGTAGGTGATAAACAACATCCTTGTCTTACTCCTTTCCCTAGTCTGATCCAGTTTGTACTTTCTCCTCTCACTTTAACTGAAACTTTTTGATTAAGGTACAATGAGTTTATAAGTCTTCTGGTTTTCCAGTCCACTCTCTTTTCCCTCATAATAGTCGCCAGCTTGTCCCAAACCACATTGTCAAATGCCTTTTCTAAATCGATGAAGCACATATATAGGTCTCTTCCTTTTTCAATAAACCTTTCGTAGGAGCCCTATTGCATCTCTGGTGCCCGTATTCCGTCTAAAGCCAAACTGCTCCTCGCCGAGATTCTCCTCTATTACTTTTTCAAGTCTTTTATTAATTATTCTTAACATCACTTTGGCTGCATGTGAAATGAGGCTGATTGTCCTGTGCTCGCTGCATTTCTTGGTTCCTTGTTTTTTCGGTAATGGAATCATTACTGTTGTCAAAAAGTCCTCAGGCCATTCACCACTGTCATATATTTTATTACATAACCTCAATATTTCTCTTATTCCATTGTGGTTCAAGCATTTTAGTATTTCTCCCGGTATTGTATCTGTACCTACTGCTTTGCCATTTTTCATTGCAGCAATGGCAGACTTTACTTCTTCCATTATGGTCGGTCCTTTCTCTTCATCACTTACACTGTTGTGTGATTCAAGTTCCAGAGTTTCTGGTTTGCTATTTGTGTCATATAGCTCTTTTATATATTCTTCCCATCAGATTGCCGTACACATTTGCAGTCAGGATGTGCGAGATAACAACTAGAGTGTTCCTGCTGTCTTACGAAATCGCTCCCCACACGATAAATCCAGGTGTAGATCCAGCGTGTCTACAACACAGGCAGGTTGGTTGCCGGTCCTCAGCCGGCCTCCTTCTAACCATCACACGACCATCACTGGCACACAGTCGGAACCACCTTTTATCACAAATCACGACAGACCTCCATCCTACGTTCCAATGAACTCTCGCTTAACACCACTGAAGTCGCAAATGGCTGTGGTTTGGGATCGGTGGAATGCACGCTACACGGCGTCTGGCTCGGAAATGTACTCCAAATAACCCGTTTGTAACAGTTCGTAGAGTCACTGTGGTGCCAACTGCTGCTCAAACTCTTGCTGAAGATGCAGTACGATGCGCCACAACCGTACGTCGAACTGGACGGCCTTCCCTCTCGGTAGTGCCACGTGGCCGTTAGGAGCCCGGTCTTGTCGCGATGCTACACTCTCGTAACATAGCTGCTAGCCATCACGTACAGTGGCTACATTCCTGCCAAACCTTTCTGTAGTATCGCGGAAGCCAGCCGCTGTGGCCGAGCGGTTCTAGGCGCTTCAGTCCGGAAACGAGCTGCTGCTACGGTGGTATGTTCGAATCCTGCCTCGGGCATGGATGTGTGTGATGTCCTTAGGTTAGTTAGGTTTAAGTAGTTCTAAGTCTAAGGGACTGATGACATCAGATGTTAAGTCCCATATTGCTCAGAGCCATTTGAACCATTTGTATCGCGGAAGGAACATCCAGCTTCTCATAGTCCTATTGCACAACCACGTTCAAACTCACACAGCCATAATGATGTCTTTGTCACCTTAAAGACATTCTCAACTAAAATAAACTCACCACGTCCAATCTCAAAGACAACTAACTCTCACGACCGTTACAACATGTATTTAAAGCAAACCTGATTTCCATCCTCATATTGGTGCTGCTAGTGCCACTCTTAATCTACGGGTGCGAAACTTTAATGGATATCGTCTTTGAGATGCAGAAACACGCCTGCTAACTTTTGTTTATGTCCCACAACTCCTTCTTAGTGTCGCAGTTTTTCTATGTCAGAGTAGAAAAATCAAAACAACCCTTGACGAAAGCAGTGAAATTAAGAGTTGAATGGGAATTCTACTGTTAAATGCAGAGGAGAGCGCAGATAGAAAGAGTAGACTGGAGGTGTCTATGAACGGGATGATTTGTCTTATGATGTGATAGAAGAACAAACACAAGTCGACAGGGAACAAATAGGGGATCCAGTATTAGAATCAGAATTTAAAACAGCTTTGGAAGACTAAGGCAGAAGGGATAGATACCATTCCAGCAGAATTTCCAAAATCGTTGGCGTGACAACAATATGACTGTTTATGTTGGTGTGTACAATGCATTAGACTTTCGGAAAAACATCATCCACACAATTCCCAAGATTGCAAGAGAGAATTACCGCACATTCAGCTTAACAGCTCGTACATCCAAGTTTCTGACAAGAATAATACACGGAAGAATAGAAAGGAAAATTGAAAATGTGACAGAAAATGTTCAAATGTGTGTGAATTCCTAAGGGACCAAACTGCTTAGGTCATCGGTCTCTAGACTTACACACTACTTAAACTAACTTATACTAACAACAACAACACACACACCCATGCCCGAAGGAGGACTCGAACCTCGGGCGGGAGAGGCCGCGCATTCCGTGACATGACGTCCCAAACCGAGCGGCCACTCCGGTCTGGCGTGATGTGTAAGAGCACGATCGGTTTGGCTTTACGGAGGGTAACGGCACAATGGAGGCAGTTCTGACGTTGCGGTTGATAATGGAGGCAAGAATGAACAAATATCAAGACATGTTCATAGGATTTGTCGACCTCAGAAAAATAGGAGTCAACTATAGGGAAATATGGGTAACGTACAATACGTACCAGAACCAAGAGGGAACAGTAAGAGTGAAAGATCAAGAACGAAGTCCTCTGATTAAAAAGGGTGTAAGACAAGGATGTCCTCTTTCACCCCTACTGTTCAGTCTACACATCGAAGAAGCAATGACGGAAATAGAGTCCGCAGCTCGTGGTCGTGCGGTAGCGTTCTCGCTTCCCGCGCCCGGGTTCGATTCCCGGCGGGGTCAGGGATTTTCTCTGCCTCGTGATGACTGGGTGTTGTGTAGTGTCCTTAGGTTAGTTAGGTTTAAGTAGTTCTAGGGGACTGATGACCATAGATGTTAAATCCCATAGTGCTCAGAGCCATATATACGGAAATAGAAGAAAGGTTCAAGACTGGAAATGAAATTATAGGTGAAAGGATATCAGCAATAAGTTTCGCTGATGACATTGCTACCCTCAGTGAAAGTAAAGGGGTATTACAAGATGTGCTAAACGGAATAAAGTCTAATGAGTACAGAATATGGATTGAGAGTAAATCGAAGAAAGACTAAAGCAAGGAGAAGTAGCAGAAATGCGAACAGCGAGAAATTGGTGATCATGAAGTAGACTAAGTTAAGGAATTCGTGGCGTGTCGCATCAAACCAATCAGAAGACGGATGACAATAAATCAAAAATAAAAAAAACCAAGGCTAATCGAAGGACAGTGGAAAGTTACCTCTTAGGGGTTCCTGCCGGAGTGTGTTCCTACATCAGTTACCCTCCGTACACTAGGGAGGCTTTTTCTACTCTTAAGATGCAGCTCTTTGTCTTGCGTATGAAAGAGAGTACCGCAGATTACTATGCTGATTTTCCACTTCGAAAGACTTAATTATAATTATCATCATTTCATGCGCTTTACTGCGTAAAATTTCAATCCTTTTACATACAGGAGTGGTAAGAGTTGACATTTCCCTCAATGTTCCAGCATCCACTAATTTTTGATCACCTCGGAAACTGTATTCGAACATGATACAAAACACACCAAAGGCATACGGAATGTCGAGAACAATGCTGGTGAACACAGCAATGTAGTGAAGCCAGTGGCGGCTGCTGTGTAAGAGCACAAGAGCACGTGAACACCCTAACTTTCGATACCTTGCCGATTTATTGACCATTTTTCTTTGAATTCTGTTAAATGTAACTTAGATGCTGCAATCTGAAACATACGGCACTAAAATCTATCGCGCTACTGCTCCTCCATATTCTGTGAAACTTGGCATGAGTGTCGTGAGCACACCTTCAGCTGTGCACATTTAAAGGAGCTTTTGCACATGCGTAACTCCCGTGGAATAATTGCCTTATGGACCGAATACATAAGAATTTGATAAACAATGTGTACGGTTCACGATGTGCTCAGCTAGCCCATGAAGTTTACGTCAGTACCACCAGATGGTAGCACACTGCGGCAGACTTTATCCCCGTTCGCTCGACATGAATCCTACTAGGTGATTGCACACTCCTCACATACGCTAATTCACTCACTACATACTATAGTAAAATTAGATCGGATGTCAGTAAGTGTTAGAGTTGTACTGACAGTAAACGTATTTTATGGGTTTCTGAATGAGTAATAGTGTATTAAATTATGAATTTTATCGTACAGTATTCCATGTGAGACGCTGAAAATCACAAGGGTCTAAAGCACATCACAGTCGAATGTGAGATTATAGCATTTATTCATGCTACTGAAATTTGTTGTTTATCTTACGGTGAGTCAGGTTTATCTGTGCTGTAGGCCTACATCGTATATACGAAAATTCACAAAAAGCTCTATCACAGGTTTCTCTGATATTCACTTAAATGTGGGATCGACGGCGGTGTGCTTTAGGCCCTTATCGATTTCAGCGCATCTTTTGTATTCTACTCAAGTGACCATGTTGGTAGACATTACTACTTGAATTTAATCATTTCCACAAACGGTACTTTGTACTTGGAGTTGGCTGTTTACGGTGCAGGAATCAGCTTTCGTCTGCAATCTAAACGTGAACTATGTTGAATCTGTTTTAAATGCTGACAGAAAAGTAAAGCTGTGCTTGGATACTTCAGTAAGTAAAGCACATGCCCGCGAAAAACAAAGGTCCCGAATTCGAGTCTCGGTCTGCCACACAGCTTTAATCTTCCAAGAACGTATGAGCGCACACTTCGCTGCAGAGCGAAAATCTCATTCTGGAAACAGAAAAGAAAATTACCAGGGAAAGTTAGCCGCAAAGGGACTAGGGCCTTCGACAAGAGATCCTTTGATTCGGAGACTGACGAACTCAAATAAGCGTGACTACAAGCGAACATTTAACAAGGAAGTGTACTGTTAGTTGTTGTATGGGTACAGCGTAATAATATCTGATTTTCAGCCTGGAAGTAAATTCGTGAGCTAATACATCTGTTAGGGATCTTGTACATTTTTCCGAAAAAATGCAAAGCGCGAAAACTCCCAGTTACACAAAAATGCGAAATGGAGAGTGGCGAAAGCTTACGCAGTGTTTCATTATTGCCCTACACTACACTTAATTATGTACAAAATAACAGAATTCCGCAAAAAATGTTTTTCTTTTGTCCGGTAAGTTATGCATCTTATTATTATCATTACTATTATTTTTATCGGCAGTGGCTGTAGCTGTGTAAACTTGTTGATAAGCATAACTGTTATACAGCGGACGCTATTAATTTTACACTATCACATTTATCTGAAGCTAAAAACTTCTGAACCAGAATGTATACTCACGAGCCGCCACTGAGTATACCATATTGCAACTTTTGACAATTCTGCTACTCCCATCAACCACTGCGTATCGTCAGCCTGGACTGCACGAATAGTATACTGCAGTTCAATTTTCACACAATTCGTTTTGTGTGCGTGTGTGATCAAATGTACAAAAAATACAAAAGCCAATCAAGGTCTCTCTCCTCGCCGCCTCCTTTCGTCTCGGTGCTCTAGGCCGGTGCCTTCGCGGCCTATGTGTAAATCCGGTCCTGTACACGAAATAGGCAGGTTCTTACGGACCAGTAATAGATATTTCAACCAGTAGAAAGCCTCATCCACCGTTATTTCCCGTGCATCCCCTTAGTACTTCCAGGAAATGTCATCAAGGCGACTGACTTTGACGGACAAATTAACTTCTGTGTGTTGATATTCAGATGTTCCGCGCTGCACAAAATGTGCGTCGGCAAAGGAAAGGAAAGAAAGACGAGATCTTTGGTTGCCGTCAGTCCATTTAACGGTTAATTAAAGGGAAACGGGTTTTCCTCGTAGGACGCCACATAATTAGAGGCTTAATGAGTGCTGTATTTGGAATTTCGCAGTAGGGAAACCATTCTCCCAGCAGACTCGTCAAGAACCATTATTAACCTTGTCTGTGTTTATTCCTATTCAAACATCCAAAAAATATTCCGCACTCTTCAGTTAAATATCAGTTCATTTACTTTAAATTTAAGAGCCCTGTCCAGCAGCGCACGGGACATATAATTAAAACAAAATACCATATTTTCTGTACATAATGTGCAAACCTTTGCGAAGAGGGTAATTAGCATTTTAACGTAGGTTCGGATATTTTTTCACCGTTCCGATAGCGGATGGAGCGATAGAAAAGCGACTGCTTAACTGTCTCTATACCTGATATAATTAATCTTGTCCTTGCAAACAGTAGAGGTAGGTACACACGAGCACAACGGGCCCATTGTTCTCTTTATGTAAACAATGAAGTCACTTTACCTCACCCTTGTATTAACAAGATAGACACTTGGCTGAGGCCCTGATGTAAAGAAAATGTCAGCAAACGCTTTGATTCTAATGTAAAAAAAAAACACCACTCACTTTGCTTAGTGTCTTTAAGTAAACAAAATGGTGGCCTGATGCTTTGATCCTCATGTAAACAAACCATGCATGTGTGCACTTATGTTTATGCAAGTGTAATTTCTGATTCCAGAGTAAACAAACTGCGCTCTTTCAAGTTTCTGCCTCCTCCTCCTCCTCCTCCTCCTCCTCCTCTCCCACCCTAAACCACTCGCCACATTCCTCCAGGATAACTGGATGACGTATAAATGTTGGATTGGGTTGAATTATCCTAATTATCATAATTTTTACTCAAAAAACATCAAATACTTTGACTGTACAGTGGCTGTGTGAAAAATAGCAAGGCGTTTCCTATTAGCTGAAGTTTAGTAGCATTCATCACCTATAGTTTATTACCCAGTTACATAATCACTATATTTATGTCACTCTTATCTTAATTACTATAAATTGTACAATTACACTTACCTTAATTAACATAATTGATGACCACTGGCCGGCCAGTGTGGTACGCTTCAGTCTGGAACCGCGCGACCGCTACGGTCGCAGGTTCGAATCCTGCCTCGGGCATGGTTGTGTGTGATGTCCTTAGGTTGGTTAGGTTTAAGTAGTTCTACGTTCTAGGGGACTGATGACCTCAGATGTTAAGTCCCATGGTGCTCAGAGCCATTCGATGACCACCATCGAAATGTGGCTGCCTCTATTACACACTTACGTCACTATGATTTATGACCAAAAAGTGACATCTGGCACTTAGACAGCACAGTGTACATGTGAAAAATGGAGGGCTGCTTTCCTACCGGCTGAATTACTAAAATTTCACGATATCATGGCTTTCTAGTGATATCTTCCGCAGTGTATGACCACCTTCCATTTATATTTACAGTTTTGGAGAAACCTGTAACAATTTTAGTCGCTTTTCTGCCAGTATTCAAAATACACACTTTTCAGAATCACGGATAAATACGAGAGTTTAAATCCTTAACAATTATCACAATGCATTATTTCAACAAATTACACAGACATCTCGCATTTATAACTTTTGACGTTGTTAAACAGAAGACACATTCACTGCAGCTCTCACACAAGATATCGCTCACATCCCTTGTTTAAATAATTTCTCACACTGTCACAGTCTTCAAACATAGATCACAGTCGGTTGTAGTGTGAGTGCAGCAGGATGAGAGACTAAGCGCTGTATTTAAAACAAGCAAAGATGTGGAGGGTTATCTTCTGTCGTTTGCTTATTGTGCACCGCGCCAACTCCGGCGAACGTTTACTCTGTTCCTGGTCGCTGCCCACTTGTGGTCAGCTACCGCTGTGGCGGAGAGAGCCACAGAGCCCGCTGTTGTGTGCAGGCAGAATGACGCCGCTGAACCTAGCCTCTGTTCAGTAGCCATCTGCCAGAACCATGATCTGCCACGACCACCGTATCCGGCCGATGGAACTGCCGCAAGTCTTAAGCACACTCTAAGAATTTTATGTGTCATGTCTGGCTGTCACTGCCGATTTTTCAAGAAACGTGACACTAAAAATATTTCTTCATCGTGAGGTCAGGTATACTATGTTTAAATGAGTTATGGTGGCTATCCCGATGTCACTGAACTAGCACACTTCAAGCAGACAGGGATGCACTGGCATCGAACGTCGTCATATAGAATCCATCTTTCCTTAGGACACCGAATCTTCACTACATGTTAAACAACTCCACACACACACACACACACACACACACACACACACTCTTTTTCGACGAACACTGACTATCACAGATAAAAAAAAATGATGAAACTCTTGTACAGTAACGACATAGCGACTGCATCAACCGTCACCAATATCATGGGTCGTCGATAGTCACTAGCTGGGCCTTCGCTAGCTGACCAAACAGTTCTTTTACTACCGCCAAGTTTCGAAAAAAGTTACTTCATAGCCAAATTCTTTACTTACATTTCGTTCCAAAGACGGAAATTCTGGTACTATATTATTTAACATCAGTTCCTGCTTGTACCACCGTTTAATCCATGTTCCTGTTCCACTCATCACTGGAGCATGCATAGGATAAACTGCCTATTGGCTTCTGTCTCGGGTTCTTCGGCCGACGTTCATCTAATAATTTTTCTGACGTTTCGGCAGCACGAGTGGCTGGCATTGTCAAAGCTTCACCCTCCATTGCCGGCAAGCCAATAGGCAGTTTGTCAACAAGTGGCCACGAAAGCCTTAACAATTTTGCATGCATAGGATGTTTGTCGGTAGGCCTCCATATTAACTTCAATTTCTCGCCATGCTTATACCGCCAGATACGTCTAGGAGGAAGTAATATAAGACTTATTTTGTAAACAAGTCGGTAAGAAGACGCAGTCTTTGTGAGCAGAGTGTAATATGTTACTACTGAATAAACCTAATGCTAGAAAGAGGTCAATTATATTTTGCTTCACAGAGTAGAATCCTCCAATACCAAGGTATCGCATACTCCATCAACGATGACGTCGCTTCCCTTTTAGCTGACCTTATCGTACTCTGCGATCTACATTGTGCATGCACTGTATGATGAAAAGTATGTGGGCATCTACTGGTAGACATTAATACAGTGTGTGTCTACCAGTCAAAATGCATTTCGTATTAAGGTCGCAGATTTAATAAAAATCATTGATACAGCCACGGCGGAATTTTCTTTGGAAAAATGTATTAAGGAGTATTGTGGAAAAGTATGGAAGACGGAATCTACTGTATGTCTCGAAGAGAATGGTTGTGATTGTGAGGATAGGGAGAGCAAGACTAATAGTTCTCCAGAGAAATGATCAAATAACCCTTGCTGTTACGCATTTAACTATACATTGTGAAAGACTTGCATCTACCTTGCACTTCTTTCATTTATTTACGATTTACGATATTGTAGTCATACTGTCATTACTAATACGAAAATAGCATGCCTGCTATTCTGCTCATTTTTCAGTATCGACAGCATAATGAAACTGGAGGGAGGATTGGAGCAAGGTACCTTTATTTTATTTTCGTATTCAGTAGTCTACATCAGATAACCGTGTTGGCTTTCCTTTTCCCGCGCTGACCTTTGATCTTGGAAGCACGGGCCGGTAGTTTAAACGACTTGGAGAAGCCAAAGTAGTCCTGTTTCGTATTCTTCTGAGTAGCAGTAGCAACCTACAACTCAGTTTCTCCTGGTCGTTTGGCTCTTTAAAGAGGCGTCCCTGACGAATCCCTGACTAAATTCTATCCAATCACGAGTCACCCCGCCAGGTCAGGAATGTCTGCTTCAACGGCAGCTAATTCGGCAGCAAATCCGTTCTCCATGATTGGCCGGCGAAAAGTGCGCCAATTCGCTCCCCTAGAAGGCCCGGCTCCGCTGGAGCAAAGCCAGTAAGTGGTTAGCAGTCGCGGGGAGTCGGTGGCGAGATCCAGAAGAAGACAGTTGCAAGCTGGTAAGTATGCGAGCTCTTGCTAGGTTCAGAAGTGGACTGAGTCGCGAGTGTTAGGTGATCTTTAATTTTTGGAATTTGCTCCTCAAAGCTTTTGGTTCTTCCTCATTTTGCAATTTTGTTTTTGGCATCAGAGCCTAGTCGGCTGCAGTATGGACAATATACGTGGGTCTCTCATTCACCACGTTCGGTAAAATTCAGTCCCCCCTTGTTACCACTTCGCTTTCATGATATTAGTGAACATTCCATAACGGCCTTTTGCGTATTTTGGTTTCCCTTCTTTGTCGCCTATGTGTGAACACGTGGCGAGCAGTACCGGACACGATATCTAAATTGAGCCAGAAGTAGCATGGTGCACTTTTCTTGTTATTCGTATTTGTAAATCAAGGTGTTGAGGAATGATTTTTATGAATTTTAGTAGTTTAGGACTGGAGGTCGCTTTAATAACGTGCATCCACGAGTAGTTCATAGTTTGCCTTTTCAATACTTTTCCTATTAGCTATTGGATCCTGTCTCTTACCTTTCACTTATTATTAGAGTAAATTCTTTTCTGGATGGTCAGCTCCTACTTTTCCCTGTCCATTGAGGGTGACTGCTGAATTTAGGCCATACCCTGATGCCCCCCAATCATGTATTAACATCTATATGCAACAAACTGTGTATACTCAATAATTATACTTCGCTTGTGCAACAGTAATTTCAATTTGCAATAAATTGTTGTGCTTTTAATCCAGCTTTCAATGAAAATTGTTAACCCCATTTATAGAGATATCAATGAAATACTAGTATTGAAAAGCCCCCTGTTGAAAATGTTCCTCTTTAAAAGGTAAATTAATTGTAAATTCAATTAGTAGTTTTTGTTTGATCGTGGTGGATATTTTTTTATGCAGTCGGATAGACAACCCTTGCGCCAAGCCCTAATCCTTTCTGATGCGCCGAAGACTCTCGTATGTGGGGATCTGTATGAAATTCAATCCCTGTCCTCCGTTCTAGATAAGGGAAAGTCACACTAACAGGGCAGTTGTGAGCAAAATCCACATTATGTGGTGAAAGGGGAGGTCCTGTTATTCCCGATCCCTTTTAATGGGCAAGGCATCTCTTTTAATTGCTTAGGATAACATCAACACGTCTCAGCCGCCAACCTCTGTGTGCTACACTGCTCTGCGGCAGACCTTCTATTAATCGAATCTGGTAAGGCTGGTAGTTTAGCCAGTAATGATCTCTAGACCACCACATTTATTTACGTTCTGCTCCATTTGCAAGCACCACTCGTCAATCCTCTGCAGGTCTTCGGTAAACTGCTGCAGCCTACCTGTCTTGCAAGCCTCCTATAGAGATCGGCATCGTCTGCAAAACAACCCACATCCAAACACATATTCTTCTAGCGACTATACCGTGATGGTAACAGTACTGCCGATTTTTTTCTTTTTTCACACACGTCCAGACTGCCTCTGTATGTACCCCAATTTCTTTTACCTTATTCCTATGATCGCTACACCTGATATACTCTGAAGATCCAAAGAAACTGGTACACCTGCCTAATATTGTGAAGTGCTGCAACACGACGTTGCATGGACTCGACAAATGCCTGAAGTAGTGCTGGATAAGAAACTTCCTGGCAGATTAAAACTGTGTGCCCGACCGAGACTCGAACTCGGGACCTTTGCCTTTCGCGGGCAAGTGCTCTACCAACTGAGCTACCGAAGCACGACTCACGCCCGGTACCCACAGCTTTACTTCTGCCAGTACCTCGTCTCCTACCTTCCAAACTTTACAGAAGCTCTCCTGCGAACCATGCAGAACTAGCACTCCTGAAAGAAAGGATATTGCGGAGACATGGCTTAGCCACAGCCTGGGGGATGTTTCCAGAATGAGATTCTCACTCTGCAGCGGAGTGTGCGCTGATATGAAACTTCCTGGCAGATTAAAACTGTGTGCCCGACCGAGACTCGAACTCGGGACCTTTGCCTTTCGCGGGCAAGTGCTCTACCAACTGAGCTACCGAAGCACGACTCACGCCCGGTACCCACAGCTTTACTTCTGCCAGTACCTCGTCTCCTACCTTCCAAACTTTACAGAAGCTCTCCTGCGAACCATGCAGAACTAGCACTCCTGAAAGAAAGGATATTGCGGAGACATGGCTTAGCCACAGCCTGGGGGATGTTTCCAGAATGAGATTCTCACTCTGCAGCGGAGTGTGCGCTGATATGAAACTTCCTGGCAGATTAAAACTGTGTGCCCGACCGAGACTCGAACTCGGGACCTTTGCCTTTCGCGGGCAAGTGCTCTACCAACTGAGCTACCGAAGCACGACTCACGCCCGGTACCCACAGCTTTACTTCTGCCAGTACCTCGTCTCCTACCTTCCAAACTTTACAGAAGCTCTCCTGCGAACCATGCAGAACTAGCACTCCTGAAAGAAAGGATATTGCGGAGACATGGCTTAGCCACAGCCTGGGGGATGTTTCCAGAATGAGATTCTCACTCTGCAGCGGAGTGTGCGCTGATATGAAACTTCCTGGCAGATTAAAACTGTGTGCCCGACCGAGACTCGAACTCGGGACCTTTGCCTTTCGCGGGCAAGTGCTCTACCAACTGAGCTACCGAAGCACGACTCACGCCCGGTACCCACAGCTTTACTTCTGCCAGTACCTCGTCTCCTACCTTCCAAACTTTACAGAAGCTCTCCTGCGAACCATGCAGAACTAGCACTCCTGAAAGAAAGGATATTGCGGAGACATGGCTTAGCCACAGCCTGGGGGATGTTTCCAGAATGAGATTCTCACTCTGCAGCGGAGTGTGCGCTGATATGAAACTTCCTGGCAGATTAAAACTGTGTGCCCGACCGAGACTCGAACTCGGGACCTTTGCCTTTCGCGGGCAAGTGCTCTACCAACTGAGCTACCGAAGCACGACTCACGCCCGGTACCCACAGCTTTACTTCTGCCAGTACCTCGTCTCCTACCTTCCAAACTTTACAGAAGCTCTCCTGCGAACCATGCAGAACTAGCACTCCTGAAAGAAAGGATATTGCGGAGACATGGCTTAGCCACAGCCTGGGGGATGTTTCCAGAATGAGATTCTCACTCTGCAGCGGAGTGTGCGCTGATATGAAACTTCCTGGCAGATTAAAACTGTGCGCCCGACCGAGACTCGAACTCGGGACCTTTGCTGTGGGTACCGGGCGTGAGTCGTGCTTCGGTAGCTCAGTTGGTAGAGCACTTGCCCGCGAAAGGCAAAGGTCCCGAGTTCGAGTCTCGGTCGGGCACACAGTTTTAATCTGCCAGGAAGTTTCATATCAGCGCACACTCCGCTGCAGAGTGAGAATCTCATTCTGGAAACATCCCCCAGGCTGTGGCTAAGCCATGTCTCCGCAATATCCTTTCTTTCAGGAGTGCTAGTTCTGCATGGTTCGCAGGAGAGCTTCTGTAAAGTTTGGAAGGTAGGAGACGAGGTACTGGCAGAAGTAAAGCTGTGGGTACCGGGCGTGAGTCGTGCTTCGGTAGCTCAGTTGGTAGAGCACTTGCCCGCGAAAGGCAAAGGTCCCGAGTTCGAGTCTCGGTCGGGCACACAGTTTTAATCTGCCAGGAAGTTTCATATCAGCGCACACTCCGCTGCAGAGTGAGAATCTCATTCTGGAAACATCCCCCAGGCTGTGGCTAAGCCATGTCTCCGCAATATCCTTTCTTTCAGGAGTGCTAGTTCTGCATGGTTCGCAGGAGAGCTTCTGTAAAGTTTGGAAGGTAGGAGACGAGGTACTGGCAGAAGTAAAGCTGTGGGTACCGGGCGTGAGTCGTGCTTCGGTAGCTCAGTTGGTAGAGCACTTGCCCGCGAAAGGCAAAGGTCCCGAGTTCGAGTCTCGGTCGGGCACACAGTTTTAATCTGCCAGGAAGTTTCATATCAGCGCACACTCCGCTGCAGAGTGAGAATCTCATTCTGGAAACATCCCCCAGGCTGTGGCTAAGCCATGTCTCCGCAATATCCTTTCTTTCAGGAGTGCTAGTTCTGCATGGTTCGCAGGAGAGCTTCTGTAAAGTTTGGAAGGTAGGAGACGAGGTACTGGCAGAAGTAAAGCTGTGGGTACCGGGCGTGAGTCGTGCTTCGGTAGCTCAGTTGGTAGAGCACTTGCCCGCGAAAGGCAAAGGTCCCGAGTTCGAGTCTCGGTCGGGCACACAGTTTTAATCTGCCAGGAAGTTTCATATCAGCGCACACTCCGCTGCAGAGTGAGAATCTCATTCTGGAAACATCCCCCAGGCTGTGGCTAAGCCATGTCTCCGCAATATCCTTTCTTTCAGGAGTGCTAGTTCTGCATGGTTCGCAGGAGAGCTTCTGTAAAGTTTGGAAGGTAGGAGACGAGGTACTGGCAGAAGTAAAGCTGTGGGTACCGGGCGTGAGTCGTGCTTCGGTAGCTCAGTTGGTAGAGCACTTGCCCGCGAAAGGCAAAGGTCCCGAGTTCGAGTCTCGGTCGGGCACACAGTTTTAATCTGCCAGGAAGTTTCATATCAGCGCACACTCCGCTGCAGAGTGAGAATCTCATTCTGGAAACATCCCCCAGGCTGTGGCTAAGCCATGTCTCCGCAATATCCTTTCTTTCAGGAGTGCTAGTTCTGCATGGTTCGCAGGAGAGCTTCTGTAAAGTTTGGAAGGTAGGAGACGAGGTACTGGCAGAAGTAAAGCTGTGGGTACCGGGCGTGAGTCGTGCTTCGGTAGCTCAGTTGGTAGAGCACTTGCCCGCGAAAGGCAAAGGTCCCGAGTTCGAGTCTCGGTCGGGCACACAGTTTTAATCTGCCAGGAAGTTTCATATCAGCGCACACTCCGCTGCAGAGTGAGAATCTCATTCTGGAAACATCCCCCAGGCTGTGGCTAAGCCATGTCTCCGCAATATCCTTTCTTTCAGGAGTGCTAGTTCTGCATGGTTCGCAGGAGAGCTTCTGTAAAGTTTGGAAGGTAGGAGACGAGGTACTGGCAGAAGTAAAGCTGTGGGTACCGGGCGTGAGTCGTGCTTCGGTAGCTCAGTTGGTAGAGCACTTGCCCGCGAAAGGCAAAGGTCCCGAGTTCGAGTCTCGGTCGGGCACACAGTTTTAATCTGCCAGGAAGTTTCATATCAGCGCACACTCCGCTGCAGAGTGAGAATCTCATTCTAGTGCTGGATAAATCCTACAGGACTGTCCATAGATCCGTAAGAGTACGAGGGTATGGAGATCTCTTCTGAACAGCACGTTGCAAGGCATCCCAGATGTGCTCAATAATGTTCATGTCTGGGGAGTTTGCTGGCCAGCGGAAGTGTTTAAACTCAGAAGAGTGTTCCTCGAGCCTTTCTGTAGCGATTTTGGGCTTGTAGGGTGTCACACTGTCCTGATGGAATTGCCCAAGTCACAATGGACATGAATGGACGCAGGTGATCGGACAGGATGCTTACGTACGTGTCACCTTTCAGTCGTATTTAGACGTATCAGCGGTCCCATATCACTCCAACTGCACATGCCCCTCACCATTACAGACCCTCCACCAGCTTGAACAGTCCCCTGTTGACATGCAGGGCCCATTGATTCATGACATTGTCTCCATACCCGTACACGTCCAACCGGTCGATACAATTTGAAACAACACTCGTTCGACCAGGCAGCATGTTTTCAGTCATCAACAGCCTATTATCGGTGTTGAGGGGTCCAGGCGAGGCGTAAGGCTTTGTGTCGTGCAGTCATCGAGGGTACACGAGGGGGTCCTCGGCTCCGAAAGCCCTTATCGATGATATTTCGTTGAATGGTTCGCACCCTGACACTTGTTGATGGCCCAACATTGAAATGTGCATCAATTTGCGGAAGGGTTGCACCGATTCTCCTCAGTCAGCGTTGGTCTCATTCTTGCAAGATCTATTTACGGCCACAGCAATGTCGGATATTTAATGTTTTACCGGATTCCTGATATTCAAAGTACACATGTGAAATGGACGTATGGGAAAATCCCCACTTCATCGTTACCTCACAGACGATGTGTCCTATCTCTCAAGCGCCGGCGATAACACCACCTTGAAATTCATTTAAATATTTATAACCTATCACTGTAGCAGCAGTAACCAATGTAACAACTGCGCCAGACACTTGTTGTCCTATATAGGCGTTGCCGACCGCAGAGCCGTATTCTGCCTATTTACGTATCTTTGTATTTGAATACGCATGGCTATACCAGTTTCTTTGGCGCTTCAGCGTGTAATGCTATTAAAGTCGTCTATGAATGCAATTTCTTTATATTTTCTGAATAATGTTTCGCACGAAGGAAACACCATGAGCTTCTACTGTATCCCACAAATAATTTTAATCCATGTAACACAAGTAGGGTTTTTTGGATATTCTGCTTAGTTTACATTGCATTAGAAATATGTAGTCACAAATCCTAGATTAAATTTAGAAACAAAATGCTACATAACTGTATACACCCAAAGGATATCACTGGTTTTTGTTCTACATCTACATCTACATTGATACTCCGCAAGCCACCCAACGGTGTGTGGCGGAGGGCACTTTACGTGCCACTGTCATTACCTCCCTTTCCTGTTCCAGTCGCGTATGGTTCGCGGGAAGAACGACTGTCTGAAAGCCTCCGTGCGCGCTCTAATCTCTCTAATTTTACATTCGTGATCTCCTCGGGAAGTATAAGTAGGGGGAAGCAATATATTCGATACCTCATCCAGAAACGCACCCTCTCGAAACCTGGCGAGCAAGCTACACCGCGATGCAGAGCGCCTCTCTTGCAGAGTCTGCCACTTGAGTTTATTAAACATCTCCGTAACGCTATCACGGTTACCAAATAACCCAGTGACGAAACGCGCCGCTCTTCTTTGGATCTTCTCTATCTCCTCCGTCAACCCGACCTGGTACGGATCCCACACTGATGAGCAATACTCAAGTATAGGTCGAACGAGTGTTTTGTAAGCCACCTCCTTTGTTGATGGACTACATTTTCTAAGCACTCTCCCAATGAATCTCAACCTGGTACCCGCCTTACCAACAATTAATTTTATATGATCATTCCACTTCAAATCGTTCCGTACGCATACTCCCAGATATTTTACAGAAGTAACTGCTACCAGTGTTTGTTCCGCTATCATATAATCATACAATAAAGGATCCTTCTTTCTATGTATTCGCAATACATTACATTTGTCTATGTTAAGGGTCAGTTGCCACTCCCTGCACCAAGTGCCTATCCGCTGCAGATCTTCCTGTATTTCGCTACAATTTTCTAATGCAGCAACTTCTCTGTATACCACAGCATCATCCGCGAAAAGCCGCATGGAACTTCCGACACTATCTACTAAGTCATTTATATATATTGTGAAAAGCAATGGTCCCATAACACTCCCCTGTGGCACGCCAGAGGTTACTTTAACGTCTGTAGACGTCTCTCCATTGATAACAACATGCTGTGTTCTGTTTGCTAAAAACTCTTCAATCCAGCCACACAGCTGGTCTGATATTCCGTAGGCTCTTACTTTGTTTATCAGGCGACAGTGCGGAACTGTATCGAACGCCTTCCGGAAGTCAAGAAAAATAGCATCTACCTGGGAGCCTGTATCTAGTATTTTCTGGGTCTCATGAACAAATAAGGCGAGTTGGGTCTCACACGATCGCTGTTTCCGGAATCCATGTTGATTCCTACATAGTAGATTCTGGGTTTCCAGAAATGACATGATACGCGAGCAAAAAACATGTTCTAAAATTCTACAAGAGATCGACGTAAGAGATATAGGTCTATTGTTTTGCGCATCTGCTCGACGACCCTTCTTGAAGACTGGGACTATCTGTGCTCTTTTCCAATCATTTGGAACCCTCCGTTCCTCTAGAGACTTGCGGTACACGGTTGTTAGAAGGGGGGCAAGTTCTTTCGCGTACTCTGTGTAGAATCGAATTGGTACCCCGTCAGGTCCAGTGGACTTTCCTCTATTGAGTGATTCCAGTTGCTTTTCTATTCCTTGGACACTTATTTCGATGTCAGCCATTTTTTCGTTTGTGCGAGGATTTAGAGAAGGAACTGCAGTGCGGTCTTCCTCTGTGAAACAGCTTTGGAAAAAGGTGTTTAGTATTTCAGCTTTACGCGTGTCATCCTCTGTTTCAATGCCATCATCATCCCGTAGTGTCTGGATATGCTGTTTCGAGCCACTTACTGATTTAACGTAAGACCAGAACTTCCTAGGATTTTCTGTCAAGTCGGTACATAGAATTTTACTTTCGAATTCAATGAACGCTTCACGCATAGCCCTCCTTACGCTAACTTTGACATCGTTTAGCTTCTGTTTGTCTGAGAGGTTTTGGCTGCGTTTAAACTTGGAGTGGAGCTCTCTTTGCTTTCGCAGTAGTTTCCTAACTTTGTTGTTGTACCACGGTGGGTTTTTCCCGTCCCTCACAGTTTTACTCGGCACGTACCTGTCTAAAACGCATTTTACGATTGCCTTGAACTTTTTCCATAAACACTCAACATTGTCAGTGTCGGAACAGAAATTTTCGTTTTGATCTGTTAGGTAGTCTGAAATCTGCCTTCTATTACTCTTGCTAAACAGATAAACCTTCCTCCCTTTTTTTGTATTCCTATTAACTTCCATATTCAGGGATGCTGCAACGGCCTTATGATCACTGATTCCCTGTTCTGTACATACAGATTCGAAAAGTTCGGGTCTGTTTGTTATCAGTAGGTCCAATATGTTATCTCCACGAGTCGGTTCTCTGTTTAATTGCTCGAGGTAATTTTCGGATAGTGCACTCAGTATGTCACTCGATGCTGTGTCCCTACCACCCGTCCTAAACATCTGAGTGTCCCAGTCTATATCTGGTAAATTGAAATCTCCACCTAAGACTATAACATGCTGAGAAAATTTATGTGAAATGTATTCCAAATTTTCTCTCAGTTGTTCTGCCACTAATGCTGCTGAGTCGGGAGGTCGGTAAAAGGAGCCAATTATTAACCTAGTTCGGTTGTTTAGTGTAACCTCCACCCATAATAATTCACAGGAACTATCCACTTCTACTTCACTACAGGATAAACTACTACTAACAGCGATGAACACTCCACCACCGGTTGCATGCAATCTATCCTTTCTAAACACCGTCTGTACCTTTGTAAAAATTTCGGCAGAATTTATCTCTGGCTTAAGCCAGCTTTCTGTACCTATAACGATTTCAGCTTCGGTGCTTTCTATCAGCGCTTGAAGTTCCGGTACTTTACCAACGCAGCTTCGACAGTTGACAATTACAATACCGATTGCTGCTTGGTCCCCGCATGTCCTGACTTTGCCCCGCACCCGTTGAGGCTGTTGCCCTTTCTGTACTTGCCCAAGGCCATCTAACCTAAAAAACCGCCCAGCCCACGCCACACAACCCCTGCTACCCGTGTAGCCGCTTGTTGCGTGTAGTGGACTCCTGACCTATCCAGCGGAACCCGAAACCCCACCACCCTATGGCGCAAGTCGAGGAATCTGCAGCCCACACGGTCGCAGAACCGTCTCAGCCTCTGATTCAGACCCTCCACTCGGCTCTGTACCAAAGGTCCGCAGTCAGTCCTGTCGACGATGCTGCAGATGGTGAGCTCTGCTTTCATCCCGCTAGCGAGACTGGCAGTCTTCACCAAATCAGATAGCCGCCGGAAGCCAGAGAGGATTTCCTCCGATCCATAGCGACACACATCATTGGTGCCGACATGAGCGACCACCTGCAGATGGGTGATATACTAAAAACCAACATTCTGTATCAATACACGCAGGTCAGCTCTTAATATGACGGCTATTATTGCATCATGAGCTTAATATTTCATTCGAAAACACTGACAACAGCCAATACTCGTGATTATAGTGTCAAAATGTATAACTGACAGTCAAGGCCACCGTTCCATAGGGTAAAAACCATCATTTTATTGCTAAAAGAGTGCTATTGTTAACACCTGTGCTACACAGTTCCCAATCATCCAGTAACGAGTTATTTTCGATGTGAGAATAGCATGTCAGAGGCAACTTGTGTACTCTGCTAACCTTGTAACCTAGCAACGATACGAGGTTGCTGTGGGAGGTACCCCACGGCGAATATCCAACTCCAGCACATAACAATTGAGCCGTGTGGCTCGATCAGCGATATTGCCGCCGCCGGTATGGGTCATCTTTCCGGTGGTGTGCGCAGAGCGTGTGGTGGGGCTACCTACCGGACCGATCGGGGAGCGAGGGGTAAGCTCTAGCAAGCACCGAGGATTTTGCTCTGGGACTTCTGGCAGCAACGTCGTTTGGAAAGTCTGGCGGACAGTACAGGCGCAGTGCGAGGCAGCAGGAAGAGCACATCTAAAAGGGGCTGTTTACTCGGGTGACGGCACCGTAGTAAATATCGCCGGCTTGGTAGCAATCGCGTTACTGGGAAGCCGTTGGTCTGTTTCGCTTCCCCTATGTCTCCTGGCACCGGGATCTGTGGCGGTTGGCTTCATCGAACAAGAAAGAGAGTAAGGGCCTTGCTTGTGCTTTAAATTGTGGCCGGAATCGACTGCTGGGTGCAGTGCTGTTGGCTTCAGTTTCTTGGCCGACCATTGCTACTCCTACTGCGTCTGTCCTCGAATGTGTTAATTTCAACTTGCTTAGTACGCATGGTTCTAGTGAGAGCTGTATGTGATGTGATGATCGACATTTACTAGGGCATGGAGTTCTGATACATTCTGTTTGTAGATGGCTACTGTCAGTGTTAACCGCCATTGAAAAGAGTTTGGAAGGTCCTTCTCTAAGTGCCACCTGGTTATTGTATTTATATCACACGACGAAGTTAAGCTGGCCAATTACTACAGATATACATGGGTAAAATTTACCCTGGATGTATTTTGCTGCGAATTGCAATAACATTACGGTTACGTTTCTATCTGAAGTGATAGTGTGTCTGAGAGACACGTGTCTATCTCTAAATGGATAGTTTCATAAATTCTTAGGTTACTGAGAGGCCACTTGTTATTGTGCTTAAATAGTTCGAAACTGATTACATTAATGTAAGTCCAAGAATTTCTTCAATGGCAGTATGTGGATATGGTAATTGATTTAATCACGAATTTGTGACTGTCTGCTGTAAGTCGCCTTGTGTTTTGCGTTTGTGTGTGTGTGGGGCGGCGGCGGCGGCGGTGGTGGTGGTCCGAGATACATCGTTACCCTGCACGCTAGTTACTTGCATTTGATTTCGTTTTATCGGGACTTCTGCTGTTGTCTTGGTAGCGGGTGCGGAGTCTTGGGTTGCGTCCTGCTTATGCTGCTGTATGTTTTCCGCCCCCCTTTGCGCGAGCGTGCCGTTCGCTCGTGGCTTAATGTATAATTGGCCTTACGCACATAAGATAATAGATTTGTACTGATTATCTGATGTTCATTAATAGGTTGATTAATTTTACAGATGTGATGTAATGAATTGTTTTTCTAGCTACTTTAGGCAGATGTCAGTCTGTTGTAGATACCCACTAATTCTGGGATTTTTCGTGCCTGTTCGTGACCGTTGCTGCTCCCGTTTGAGAGTCCATACCGAGCCTGTATTGGAAACAGCTGAGTGGACGGACGTCTGCTTCTGGGCATAGTATGTTGAATCCCACGAGGTTGTTTGGTCACATGAAATTTTATATTTTATATCCCACATTGTAGGGTGCCTGCCATTTAAGTAACGTGGTTGTGTGCCATGGTATCTGATTTGCTGTTGCCTGTACTCTGAATTCTTTGGTAATACCAATCACTGCAGTAACGAAATACTAAATTTCCTTAAGTTTTAGTAAATTGATCATACTTTTTGAGTAAATTTTTAACTCATTTCACTAAGTGTGTAATAGGCGATGAGTGCCGTGGTTTCTGAATGTTTAAATCTTGAAGTAACTTGCTCTCACCTAAATGGTAATTTTAAAAATGTGTTGGTTTTATTTGTTATGTATTGTTTAAATGTGCAAAATGTTCAGTGCAACTGACGATGGCTACTGCCTGATGTTACTTGGTCCAGTCCTACCAACCCACCGCCTGTTGTGCTGAGCTTGTATCGTTGTGTAAAAGTTGAATTCCATGCTGTGCTGACACACCATTGGTTGCAGAACGTGGTTGTTTCTGGGTCCCTGGCTCAGGCATCAGTATCCATTCTTGTATCTGCTGATAAATTAGGTCATTTATCTTGAATTTTTTTGTGTGAGCTATCTCTGTTGGCTGTATTATATTAAAGGACGACGAAGGCAGTCACCCGCGGGCCCGGGGGTGTCCGTAACTTAGCCAGTTGAGGAGAGAGCAGCCAGTTCATGAGCTTAAGATAAGTGGGGTGCCGACTGATGGGACGGTGACGGACCTGAGCGCGCGTTTGCGGGGAGTCTTGGACCGTCCGGTATGCCTCGCTGGGGAAGGCAATGGTGAGGTAGGTTCGGTGTTGTTTGTGTGCTGCGTCGCTTTCCGGCGTGCGGGAGAATCTAGTTTATGAGGGATAGTAACCCTTTCCGTACACAGATTAGTCGAGTTCAATCCCAGCTCATCCACTGGGTTAATAGATTGGGAGGTTTAGAACAGTTGGTTACCCCTGAACAGAAGGCCAATTTTCGCGAGTTGCGTCAAAGAGCTATGGCATTGCAGCTCGATCTTAATGCAGTAGGGTTGCAGGGGGAAGTACATCGGTACAAGACCCGGTTAATGAATCAGTGCTGACAGGGAACTTAACGAAAGTTGGGCATTGTTCGAGCCATTTGCTAAGTTACCCAATCCTTTACTTCTTTTAATTCAGGGATTGAGCGTTCTGGTGGTAGACGAGTTGCAGCGTGTTGTCGACGTTCTGTGGTTACTGGTACGTTTAGAAACGCACGACGATTCACTAGGTGTTGTCCACCGAGTTATTCTTAAACTGATTTATCCTTTGGTGAAGGGGTTATTTGGTATTATTAGTGAAGTATTGAGAGTTAATGGTAGCCTTCCTGATTTGCGGCGGAAGATCATTGAACGTAAATGCACTCCACACATTAAGCATAATTTGACAGGCCAATATTTTTATCGTGTCCAGCGTCAAACCGAAACCCTCGAACAGCATATTGATGAAATTCTTGTCGCCATTACAGCGCTGGACTTGAATATAACTGAGAGGGAGGCTGTAGAGCGTTTATTATAGGGCATCAGACCGGAGAAGAGATCGTGGCTTATGTTTGTCCCTAAGCCAACTTCCTTCAGTGAACTTCACTTTGGTTTATGAGATCGAGGGGCTCCGTTTTGCTGATAGTAAGAGCCACGGTGGGAGAGGCGGAACCTATAACTACCTGGGTGCAGCCTGATCGTATTGAAGGAAAGATAAATGTTGGGAATAGGAGCTGATCCTGCTATCGGAGTTTCTAGCATTTGGTGCGTGCTTGCCCGGAGAGACTGAACCGCGCCCGAGTAGCTGACGGTTAAGGAACAGGGACACCTTTAGTCAGAAGCGTCCGATGAAGTGATGTAATCGCATAATTTGGTAGCCAGTGGCTGCCGTTCGTTTGAGGCACCTTGAACCGTGAACCAATCTGTGTTAGTAGATTCTGGCAGTAGTGTGTCCTTGTTAGACCATCAATGGTATCAGAGGTATCGTTCAGTATATAAGCTGCCTCCCTTGCAACCGACCTCAGAGGTATGTCGTGCTGTTCATTGGGCAAAAGTTACCCCTCATGGGCTGATGCCGGGGAATTGTCGATACAGGGGTTTTTGTGGCCGATTCATTTGTTAGTGGTGGAAAACCTGTCCGTTAATTTGTTATTGGGCTGCGATTCGATACGACGTATGGGTTTAGTATTAGATTACGCCAGTAGGATGTTTCATTTTACGGTTCGCTCCCGCGAAGTAGTTTAGTTTGTGTTCATGCCAGGGGCAGACCGAGGTAAACAATATGTCTATTCAGGATTCTGAATTTGAGCTCAGTAATGTGTCAGGTAGTCAGGAAGATGAATTACTGGCGCTTCTGAGTCGTTTTCTTGATGTGCTGACTAATAAGCTCTGTGTGACGGATAAAATTCGTTACCATATCCGCTTTACCGATGATGTGCCAGTTCGACAACCACCGTACAGTCAGTCACCGCCGAAGATGGAGGCTTTGCGCCAGTTAGTTAAGATTTTGGAGGAAGTTGTGATCAGGAAGTAGACTTCTTACGCTTCTCCGATTTTTTGCCGAGAAGGAAATGCACCGTATTTCTTGTTTCTCAGCCGGAAACAATGCTACGGATGCGTAACGTTACATGTGCATTGTTTGAAGTCTCTCGAGTGAGCGCGCCACGTTTGCGTCACTTCCGAAAGAGAGCATAGCTGCAGAACCGTTTCAAAATGTCGTCTATAGGCGATGTACGTTACAAGCAACGTGCCCTCATCGAATTGCAGAGAAAGAAACTGTGCGGAATATTCACAAACGCTTGTGCGGAGTCTATGGAGCATCTGCTGTCGACGAAGTACAGTTAGTCGCTGGGCACGGAGTGTTAGGTCATCAGAAGGTGGTGCGGCCGAGCTCGACGATTTGCAGCGGTCGGGCAGACCATCCACGACTGTCACACCTGACATATTGCAGCGAGCCGATGTTGTCATTCGCCAGGACAGACTTCCACTTGTTCAGGCCATTAAAGGACGCCATTCGTGGAAGACATTTCTAGGACGGTGAGGTGATTCCGCGACCAGGACAAAGGATTGGTACCGACAGGGCATACACGCCCTTGTTTCGCTCTGGAGGAAGGCAACAGAACGGGATGGAGATTACGTGGAAAAGTGGGGTGTATAGATCAAACTCCATTCTTTCGTGTGTGTAATTGTCATTATGTTCAATAAAGAATTGTGACAGAAAAAAATGCGGTGAATGACATTCTGGGCGACCGCCGTACACTGTGGGGAATATCAGACTCCTATATACCAATTACAATTCATTTCCTACACCTGCATGCCATATTATAGCGGTGTATGCACTTAGGAAAAAGCAGTCAGCGCAGGGAGTAATCAGGATTTGCAAAAAAATGCTGGGGCATATGAGGCAGATGACATCACGTTTGTGTACTATAATTTAGGGGAGGTGATCGTTATAATGCATAAATAAAATTATGTCGCGCATGGTTTCAACAGACTGTGGAAGCACAGGCTGTTAGATAAAATTATGCAGCAATATGTTAGAGGGATGACATCCCATAAGAGAGCTCAAGTGCAAATTAGGCAGGGGTATGCTTCTTTAAGCTGCCATCACAACACTTCAGTACTCAGTGATTCCTGCATGTCATCATAATCAACAAAAACATCGCAGGTAGACTGGGATTTTGCAGTATGTATCAAGGTAGTAAACGATGTGGTTTTCTACAAGAAGATAGTGAACTGTAGAAGATGGGTGATCATTACAGGGATCTGGATGCACGTAAATCTGCTACAACTAATGTATAAAAGCTCCTCAAGCCACCATAGAGTGCGTGGCGCAGGATACCCTGTACCACTACCAGTCATTTCCCTTCCTGTTCCACTCGCAAACAGAGCGAGGAAAAAGAGATTGCCTGTATGCATCCATATGAGCCCTAATTTCTCGAGTCTTATTTTCGCGGTCGTTACGCAAAATGCATGTTGGCGCCAGTAGAATAGTTCTCCAGCCAGCTTCGAATGACGGTTCCCTAAATTTTCTCGGCAGTGTACCTCAAAAAGAACGTCACCTTCTCTTCAGCGAATCTCATCTGAGTTCCCGAAATATCTCCATAATACTTGCGTAGTAACCTACAGGTAACAAACGTAGCAGCCCGCCTCTGAACTTCTTCGATGTATTCGTTTAATCCGATATGGTTCGGATCCCAAAAACTCGAGCAGTACTCAAGAATAGATCTCACTAACTTCCTAACCGAAGTCGACCATTCGTCTGCCCTCCCACAATCCTCACATGCCCGTTCCATTTCATTTGTAACGTTACACGCAAATATTTAAAAGACGTGACCATGTAAAGTATGACACTACTAGTGATGTTTTGGAACAGCACGGGTTTGTTTATCCTACTCAGCCTCGACAACTTAAATTTTCCTATATTTAGAGCAAGTTTCCACCCATCACACCAACTAGAAATTTTGTTAAGTCATCTTGTATCCTCCCACAGCCACTCAATTTCGACACCTTCCCGTTCATCACAGCATCATCAGCCAACAGCCGCAGATTGCTTCCCATCCTATCCTTCAGACTATTTACGTATGTAGAAAATAATAGCAGTCATATCACATTTCCCTGGGGAACTCATGACGATACACTTGTCTCTGAACACACGACGTCGAGGAAAATATACTGGGTTGTATTACTTTGGATGTCTTCGAGCTACTCATATATCTGGTAACCTGTTCCATCAGGCTCGCACCTTTGTTTGGAGTCTGCAGTGCGGTAGCACGTGAAATGCTTTTTCGAAATCTAGTAATATGGAATATGCCTGTTGCCCCTCATCCCCAATCTGTTTAAATAATGCATTGGGCTTAACTGTAAAAATATTTAATTTAAAGTCTCGCATTTATGTGTGTCTGAACGATGATATTGAAAAGTGGGTATCTGAAATACTGGAAGAAAATCAGCAAAACTTATAACAAGATTGTAACAGATTTCCCCAAAACTGTAAACAGAAATTGGAGGTTGTCATGCATTGCAAAAATGCCATTAGATAGCGATGACGTCATTAAATTACAGTAATTCAGCGAATAGGATAACATCCCACCATTTTCACTCATTCACTGTACTGCCAACATATTGGACGTATTTTTTTGAAGGAGGCAGAAAACATCGTAATATCAGCAAAAACAAAAGTTTATACATCACCCAACTGACTTTGGGGAATGGAGCGAAAGGTTTAGAGGGATGAGAGAGGAAATGAGGTCACAACTTGAAATAGTATCGTACACAGAGTCACATATTACACTTGAACGAAAGTAAATTAAGTTCACACATGTGCGGTTTGTTTGCATAATTATCAAAGCTTCTGGCCGCCACTCTATTTATATACACTACTGGCCATTAAAATTGTTGCACCACGAAGATGACGTGCTACAGCAGCGAGATTTAATCGACAGGGAGAAGATACTGTGATATGCAAATGTTTAGCTTTTCAGAGCATTCACACAAGGTTGGCGCCGGTGGCGACACCTACAACGTGCTGACATGAGGAAAGTTTTCAACCGATTTCTCATACACTAACAGCAGCTGACCGGCGTTGTCTGATGAAACGTTGTTGTGATGCATCGTGTAAGGAGAAGAAATGCGTACCATCACGTTTGCGACTTTGATATAGGTCTGATTGTAGCCTACCGCGATTGCGGTTTATCGCATCGCGACATTGCTGCTCGCGTTGGTAGAGATCCAATGACTGTTAGCAGAATATGGAATCGTTGGGTTCAGGAGGGCAATACGGAACGCCGTGCTGGATCCCAACGGCCTCATATCACTAGCAGTCGAGATGACAGGCATCTTATCCGCATGGCTGTAACGGATCGTGCAGCCACGTCTCGATCCCTAAGTCAACAGATGGGGACGTTTGCAAGATAACAACCATCTGCACGAACAGTTCGACGACGTTTGCAGCACCATGGACTATCAGCTCGGAGACCGTGGCTGCGGTTATTCTTGACGCTGCATCAGACAGGAGCGCCTACGATGGTGTACCCAACGACGAACTTGGGTGCACGAATGGCAAAACGTCATTTTTTCGGGTGAACCCTGGTTCTGTTTACAGTATCATGGTGGTCGCATCCGTGTTTGGCGACATCGCGGTGAACGCACATTGGAAGCGTGTATTCGTCATCGCCATACTGGCGTTATCACTCGGTGTGATGGTATGAGGTACCATTGGTTACACGTCTCGGTCACCTCTTATTCGCATTTACGGCACTTTGAACATTTGACGTTACATTTCAGATGTGTTACGACCCGAGGCTCTACCCTTCATTCGATCCCTGCGGAACCCTACATTTCAGCAGGATAATGCACGACCGCATGTTGCCGGTCCTGTACGTTCCTTTCTGGATACAGAAAATGTTCGACCGCTGCCCTGGCCTGCACGTTCTCCAGATCTCTCACCAATTGAAAACGTCTGGTCAATGGTGAACCGAGCAATTGGCTCATCACAATACGCCAGTCACTACTCTTGATGAACTGTGGTATAGTGTTGAAGCTGCATGGGCAGCTGTACCTGTACACGCCATCCAAGCTCTGTTTGACTCAATGCCCAGGCGTATCAAGGCCGTTATTACTGCCAGAGGTGGTTGTTCTGGGTACTGATTTCTCAGGATCTATGCACCCAAATTGCGTGAAAATGTAATCACATGTCAGTTCTAGTATAATATATTTGTCCGATGAATACCCGTTTATCATCTACATTTCTTCTTGGTGTAGCAATTTTAATGGCCAGTAGTGTATAAGGGCGCTAGGCAAAGTGAGTGCTTTGTTTACATTAAGATCAAAGCATCAACCACAATTTTATTTAAGAGCCTCAGTCAAGTGACTGGTTAACTGAGTGTATGTTTACAAACAACGTCAGGAATGACCTCCTGACTAGTAAATGAACAATCACAACGGTAACAGGCCTGCACGACAAATTGGTGTGATGCAACAGTTTTGTTCATGTGTGTAGACAAACAGGATAACCGATCCACGATCTGTAAACTCCGTTTGCTTAAATAAATATTGCCTGCCCTCAAAGAGAAATACGACGAAGAACCTGGAAGAATCCACGTTACTGAGGCAAATACGTTTCATTCTCTAAGCACAACGCTGACTTACTGGGAGATCTAATCTTAGTGAATGTTTCGGAGTTATTTTGGATCTAGAATCTTTTTAAGGGAGTGGATGGTCCACCTGGTTGATAGGTGGCATGTCTAAGCGTTTTTCAGTATGCGAGGAAGGGGAACATTTTTTTGGATTTTTTCGGCGCCGTTGATATTCGAAGATGACAGCTTTGATTTGACCTAGGCGAACGTGGCTTTTTGGCAGCAACCTTATGTGATGACTGCTTTTTCAGTAGTTGCGACCTCACTAAGGCAAAAACTGCTGTCCGTATGTAATGGCAGAGACATTATTCTGTTGAACAAAATTAGTGTGGACTTTTCGTCGGCGTATTATGTCTATTCGTGAGTGTTGTTTGACGTCCGCTGTATACCGTGGCGCGCGGTGCATATGTGAGGAGTCGTTCACTTGTGAAACTGTATGAAGGTAGCAAAAAAGATACAGAATCTGTTTGGTGTTTTTGCGTAACTTTCCTTTGAATGCGGCAGACGCGGGTAACATATCTGAAAGTATGATTTTAATGCGCCATATGTTTCCAGTTAAGCAATTGGACATGGAGGGGGAAGTAGACAGGTCGTGTCCTCTTCAGAGGTACCATCCCGACATTTGCTTTAACTAATTTAGGACACCATGGGAAACCTAAATCAGGGTGGCAGGTGTAGTATTTGAACTGATGTCCTCCCACAACCAAATCCATTGCTTAGCACTACGGCCCCTCACCCGGTCACATTCGTCACGTAAGTCGCACTTTCTTGTCTTCTTCAGATCAATTACTGGAACTACTCTTTAAACGATTGAAAGTGTGGAAACCAAGATATGTTGCCAGAGATTATTATTTTAGTATCTATTTGACTGATATAAACATTTTACATTTTCACAATTTTTTCGCAGTATCGACCATTACAGTGCCCATAGACTTTACGTTTGTGTCATTTATTAATACACTTAACCAAATATATATCTCAGCATATGTCATCAATAACACACTTATTTCATTTTTCTAACTTACGCACTACATTTTATGTAAAAATTTCTAAATAACTCACACGAAATGTTGAATTATCTGAATTAGTTAAAATAACAGTAAATAAAATGTTAAAACTTCTTACCCATGAGCAATAATACATGAAACAGAAAAAACTTAGAGGTAGATCAGTTTTGGAGTCCTTACCAGAGAGCGCTCGCCTTTCCAGAGCGCCAACTTGTAAGTACAAAAGAAGGAAAGAGGATGAGGAACCTGCTAAAATGTTTGTTTCCTGTATGCAGTCGTGTAAAATTTACTGCACAAACAGATATCTCCAAGTGGAAAACTTTTGCCATCATAACGCCGATCACAGCACTTTAAGACATCAGCGTGGAAGAGTAAAGTAACAAGCTTGTGACTGTATCTGTGGTGTCAGCGCCAGACACCACACTTGCTAGGTGGTAGCCTTTAAATCGGCCGCGGTCCGTTAGTATACGTCGGACCCGCGTGTCGCCACTGTCAGTGATTGCAGACCGAGCGCCGCCACACGGCAGGTTTAGAGAGACTTCCTAGCACTCGCCCCAGTTGTACAGCCGACTTTGCTAGCGATGGTTCACTGACAAATTACGTTCTCATTTGCCGAGACGATAGTTAGCATAGCCTTCAGCTACGTCATTTGCTACGACCTAGCAAGGCGCCATTATCATTTGCTATTTAACTTGTGATGCATGTACCGTCAGACCGATGTTCACCAATTAAAGTTAAGTATTCCAGAAGCTACGTACCTTTTTTACTAGACTCAACTCCTTTAACTGTTCCAGACCTCACGCCAGCCTGCGTGAGCTTAAACGCGTGCCTTTCGGCTATCTCATAGTGGCTTGGCTGTCTTGCCAAGTCACAACAGTATCATTACAGGGCTCACGGCTTTTCGGAAACCCGACAACGTTATTGAAATGAAGAGTAGTTATGGTCTCCCGGTGCTAGTGGTTCAATCACAAGAAAATAAATCAGGCTAATCTCGAGACCAGTTGATGGTAACTCTGTTTACCGAAACCGGTCATCGTAAATAAGGTTTTACAAATCCAATCTTGGCTGAGAAATTGTTCCTCAAACTGAATATTTACTGATCTCCCCTTGTCACTGAGTACGAGCAAATTAATAGATGAAATATGTGTACAAATGTGTATGAAATATGTTAAATATGTCATCCCGGCAAGAACAGTGATTCATCTCAGAACTTCAGTACTTGAGAAAACTAGCCTTAATGAATTAACTCTATAATAGTCGTATTGAAATAGTAATAGCTTCCTTTAAATTTCAAGGATATATTGTTGGCAGTAAATTCCACTACATTTTTCGTAAACGTTGGGATACGTTAGACGTGCTTTTCAGTGACATAAACTAAAAGTTCCGTTTTACGACTTGTCATTTCTCTTGCTGAACTGCAAGATATGTGATAAATGTGACACGTGATCATTCGGAAAAAGACGTGACAAAAAAGCTCATTGTAAACCCCTGGATCAATGTCAACCAAACTTCGTACACATGTTACCCTACTAACTGTAAAAAAATACTCTGGGGGGGCTAGAACGTGCAACCTTCTATTGGGGTGTGTGTGGTAACGTGGAAAGAGACGGGTGGAGAATGGAAGAAGGGAAGGAAAGGATGGATGGAGAGGGGAAAGAGGAGATGGACAGGAACAGGGGAGGATAAGGTCTATAGAGAAAGAGCTGGAAGAGGAGGAGGAGGACGTGGACGTACTGGACTTTGGGATGAGGAGAAAGGAGCAGCAGGAGATGGGCATAAAGGGATGAGGAAGAAATGGGTGTAGAGGGGGAGGAGAAGATGGACGGAGGGGAAAGAGCAGGTGGACAGAGAGAGGGGGAGGAGGTTGGGCAGAGAGAAGGGGAGAAGTCTAGTTAAACGTCTGTTTGAAGTGGCTAATGTTACTGAATATCTTTCCGGTTTACGCTCTCTTAGCATAGACAATTTGTTTATTTTCTTTAACGAATGATTTTTAGTTAATTTCTACATGAAATTGTTGACAAGCTTCTGAAGACATCCAGGTGACTGCTCCTGTTTAAAGTAGGTAGTCAGGAATTTAGGGCAAAGTGTTCGGCCACATTTAACACTGAGTCCAGCTTTCCAATTTTTGGACTTGACATCTCTCGTTGTGTAGCCCAACACGTAAGTTCCCTCCGGCGTCCATTCACTCATGGTGATCTTGGTGCTGTCAAAGTCAATTTTTAGACCAGAGCAGACCAACACTGACCCCTACCTGGTATTTGAAGAACATGTCTCAGGTTATTTAATACATTTTGCTGAACTTGGATTCCCTTCATTTTCCACTTTATAACGTCTCCTTGTGTTACACCATTTTCAGTGATAATTTCACAGATACAAAAATGAAAATAATGTATAATAAATAAATATGTGAAATTGTCATTGAAAATTGTGTAAAACAATATATATCGGTAAAATTTAATGCTGAGTCCAACTTTATATATACGAGAGAGAACAGTATGTAAAACCATGCAATAAATAGCCACGTGTTTTGGTATTTCACTCCCACTTCCCACTGTAAGGGATTTTCTTTAAACTACGCATGATTCATTTATTGCATGTGAATACAGTACTTAAAAGATGGGCGTATAAATAAATAGCGTTTAGGTGTCAATGTGAAGGGAACACTGAGACTGCAGAGACGATGCAGGCAGCAGGTATCTGAACGCAGCACCCTCTAGGAATCTCTGCTGTTTGCTCTAGCCGGCATGCTCCGTGTCTTGCAAGTACGCCAGGAACGCAAGGTGGCCCAGATTCCACGCAAAGTTAGGCCTTCCCTGTCCTGCAGCCGGTCGGCTATCCGCCGCCGAACGCCTGTGGTGGCACACAGCCGCAAACTGCCTTCACTGGGGTCTGGCTAGGAGAGCCACGGGACTATCTCTGAGGAATCTCCATCATCGTGCAAGCACAGTCCTTGATGCTTCAGATGTGACTGTTTTCAAACAAAATTTTTAATTTATGAAACTTCACAAGTAATAACAAACATCGTTAAACATAAGTTATTTTCGTAAGTTTAACAAGCATAACAGGAAAGGCGTTAATCTTAATTATTACAGAATGTGGAATTCAAAACAAAATGTTTTCGTCATAACAGGTCGGAAGCCAGTTCATTCTTCGTCTCAGCTCGTAGGCACTCACTCTTGAAACGGTTAAATACATTCCGATAGTAAAACTGAAACAGAGTAGAGGGTGCAGTGTAAAACTATCACAAGATGTACTGAACAGCCAAAGAAACTGGCACATCTGTCTGATATCGTATATGATAGGTTCACCGCGAGCACGGAGAAGCGCCGCAACACGACGTGGCATGCTTTCGACTAATGTCTGAAGTAGTGCTGGAGGGAACCGACACCATGAATCCGGCAGGGCTGTCCATAAATCCGAAAAAGTACGAGGAGGTGGAGATCTCTTCTGAACAGCACGCAGCAAGGAATTCCAGACATGTAAGTCTGCAGGCTTTCGTGGCCTTTGTCACTGAAGTTAAAATCTTCTGGATTATCAGGCCGCGTCATGTTTCTTCTAAAATCTGTTCTATCGGTAGTGGACACCAAAAGATACTGAGGAAGATCCCAGCAGAGGGGTCGAAACGTCGAACATTTTAGAAGAAACATGATGCGGCCTAAAAACCCAAAAGATTCTCTTCATTCCAGATATGCTCAATCTTCACTTTTGGGGCGTTTGGTGACCAGCGGAAGTGTTTAAACTCAGAAGAGTGTTCCTGGAACCACTCTGTAGCAATTCTGGACTTGTGGGGTGTCTCACTGTCCTGCTGGAATTGCCCAAGTCCGCCGGAATGCACAATGGACGTGAACGGTTGCAGGTGATCAGACAGGATGCTTACATACGTGTCACTTGTCAGTCGAATCTAGACTTATCGTGGCTCCCACATCACTCCAACTGCACACGCCCCACAGCAGTACAGAGCCTCCACCAGCTTGAACAGTCTCCTGACATCCCCCCGGGGGGTCCACAACTCTTTTGTGGATACGTGCGTAGCGAGCACGGGACCCCGAGCTAATGTGGCCCTCCTTCCTTTCCAGGCTGCATACCCTCCCTTTCCGCATCCTTCCCCGTCCCCCATCTTCGCCCCTCCCCTCACCCCTGGCTCTTTCCTTCCCTTTCTCCCCCTCTGGGAATATGGTTTGTGCCTACGTCCGGAGACGGACGCTCGAAACTGTTACAAATTCCTTGCTTTCTACACTTGCGAGTCTTCGTCCTTCCTCTGTCCTTCTCTTTTCCTTCCCTCTTCTCTTTGCCCTTTTCTCTGCTGCGGCGTTTGAGACCCCTCTTCTTTCCTTTCCCTTTCTCTTTTTTCCTCCCTGTGCGTGTCTGAAGGCCGACCCACGCACTTCCATGCGTAGCCGGTGACGGGGTAACGCGTAATTCCCCGCCCCGGGTAGACAGGTAGGACACATACGTACCCCCTGGTAACGGCCAGGCCCAGGGAGGGGTGATTACCCGAGCTAATACCTTCCGAAAGTGCCGATTGGTCCCTCCATCCGTTTGTAGGGAGGTGTGAACAATCACCTAAGGCGGGAGTGCCCTCAGAGAGGGCCCCCACAAGGGAAGAGCGCGCCATCGGAGACGCCGGTAATCATGAGGGATTCTTCCGCAATGGTTTCATCACCTTCCACTATGTCTGCTCACAAACGTAAGTTCACTGAGTCTCAGCCACAGACAGTTCTTCCATCGTTGCCACAGTTCCTTGTTGTTTCTCGGTCTGATGAAGGTCACGACTTCTCCATGGTCAACCCTTTCATTATTCAGAAAGGTGTCGACGCAATTGCAGGTCCTGTAAAGTCTTGTTCCAGATTACAGAATGGCACCCTGTTGTTAGAAACAGTCAGTGCCCTCCAGGCACAAAAATTGCTGCGTACCTCACTACTACACACCTTCCCTGTCCAGGTGGAACCGCACCGTACTTTAAATTCCTCCCGTGGAGTCGTATATACACGCTCCCTCGATGGATTGTCTGACGAAGAAATTCAGCACTACCTGTCTGACCAGGGCGTAACGGCTGTTCATAGGGTTATGAAAAGGGTTGACACGAACATCATTCCAACCCGCACTGTCTTCTTGACATCTGACAAAGTTCAACTCCCATCGAAAATCAAAGCAGGCTATGAGATAATTTCCGTTCGCCCTTACGTCCCAAACCCTACGCGTTGCTATCGGTGTCAGCGGTTCAATGACACCAGCCAGTCCTGTTCCAATCCGGCCAAATGTGTTACGTGTGGCAAGGATGCCCATGAGGGTGCTTCTCCACCTCCATCCCCTCGCTGCATCAACTGTATGGGTGACCACGCTGCTTCCTCTCGAGATTGTCCCATTTTTAATGATGGAAAGCTCATCCAGGAAATTAGAGTAAAGGAAAAGTGTCGACCTTTGCTACTCGAAAATTATTCGCCAGTCGACGGCCCACCGTGCCGCAGACGGGAAAATACAGCACTGTCCTTGCTTCTCCTCGGCCAACAAAGGAGGCGGCCACGCAGACTTGCGACCTCACCTTTAGTGCCACGGTCGTCAGATCGGCCAGCGCAAAGATCGCCCGTTCAACCTCACCACTTTCGCCTGCCCACTCTCTGGCTCACCCTTCGTCGAGTTCTGCTAAATCTCGAGCCCAAAAGTCAGACACCAAGACTTCGAAAAAAGAGCATACTCGTGAAGAGTTTTTACGTACCGCAACTTCCCAACTATCGGTTCCTCCTTCCTCTAAACATCATACTTCCAAGAAGGCTACAAAGAAACCCAGTTCCTCTCCTTCTCCGCCAAGGCGTGTCCCATCTACAGCACCACCTGGCAGAAATCGCCCTCGGCCGTCTTCTGTGTCGCTGAGGCGCACTGCTGGCGGCCGATCAACCGGCCGATCGCTGGTGGCAGGAGCTGCTCCTGACCAACCTATGGATCAGGATCTTCTGCCTTCGGCTGAATGCCATTCCATGCCGTCGGTCGCAAGCTCTGAGCAGTCGTTGAGTTGACAGCGACCTTGGTCACGTTCCTCCATTTTCTGTTCACCCTATGTTCATTATCCACTGGAATATCCGCGGTATTCGAGCCAATCGGGATGAATTGTCGATCCTCTTACGATCCTACTCGCCGGTCATCTTCTGTCTTCAGGAAACAAAGCTTCGTCCCCATGACCGCTTTGTTCTCCCTCATTTTCAGTCCGTCCGATATGATCTCCTCTCTGTTGAAGGCACTCCAGCACATGGAGGACTCATGATTCTTCTCCATGAAACTCTCCATTATCACCCAATCCATTTACACACTTCCTTCCAAGCTGTCGCCGTCCGTCTTTCCCTTTCCGGATATACGTTCTCTCTTTGTACTGTATACATTCCATCGTCCACACCAATGGCACGAGCTGATCTCCTTCATCTTCTTGGTCAGCTTCCACCCCCATATTTGCTGGTTGGGGACTTCAATGCCCACCACCCGCTTTGGGGATCTCCACATCCTTGTCCACGAGGCTCACTATTTCTAGACGTCTTCCACCAAGCAGATCTAGTTTGCCTCAACACTGGGGTCCATACATTTTTGTCTGCCTCCACGACAAGTTTATCTCATTTGGACCTTGCGGTCGGTCCTGTTCCGCTAGCTCGGCGCTTCGAATGCTTCGCCCTTGATGATACACACTCGAGTGACCACTTTCCGTGTGTCCTTAGACTGCAGCCTCAACTGCCCTACATGCGCCCGCGACACTGGAAGTTTGCCCAAGCTGATTGGACACTTTTTTCGTCTCTAGCGACATTCGATGACCGTCACTTTCCCAACGTCGACGATGAGGTCACACATATTACCGACGTTATTCTTACAGCTGCGAAACATTCAATACCACGCACCTCCGAATTGCCCCGGCGCCCCCCAGTTCCTTGGTGGAACGAGGCATGCCGTGATGCAATACGTGAGCGGCGACGTGCTCTCCGCGTTTTCCGCCACCATCCTACTTTGGCCAACTGTCTCCGCTATAAGCAGTTCCGAGCGCGATGCCGTCGTGTCATCCGCGATAGCAAGAAGGCAAGCTGGAAATTCTTTATTAGCTCATTTAACACCTTCACTCCCTCCTCGGAAGTTTGGAGTCGGTTTCGACGGTTCTCAGGCGCGCCTAGTTTCTTTCTGGTCTCTGGGCTCACTGTCGCGCATGACACATTAGTGGACCCCGTCGCAATTTCTAACTCGTTGGGTCAGCACTTTGCTGAGATTTCGAGCTCTTCAAATTACCCGCCAGCGTCTCTCCCGAAGAAACGTGCAGTGGAAGTGCGACCTCTTTCTTTCTCCTATCAAAATCGCGAAAGCTACAATACTGTTTTCCCCATGCGGGAACTCCAACATGCACTCTCTTCTTCTCGCTCCTCCGTCCAAATGTTGCTGCATTTATCAACCCGTAGTCTGCGTTACCTCCTTCGCCCTTATAATCGAATTTGGACCGACAGTACTTTTCCCAGACGATGGCGGGAAGCTATCGTCGTTCCTGTTCGGAAACCTGGAAAGGACAAACATCTCCCCTCTAGCTATCGCCCCATTTCCCTCACGAGTAGTGTCTGTAAGGTATTGGAGCGTATGGTGAATTACCGTTTAGCGTGGTGGCTGGAATCCCGCAGTCTTTTAATACCTGCCCAATGCGGATTCCGAAAGCATCGTTCTGCAGTTGACCATCTTGTTGCTCTCTCCACTTATATCATGAACAATTTTCTCCGGAAACGCCAAACAGTAGCAATATTTTTTGATCGGGAGAGAGCATACGATACCTGTTGGAGGACAGGCATCCTCCGCACACTGTTCTCTTGGGGCTTTCGAGGTCGGCTGCCCCTTTTTCTTCGCGAATTTCTGGCAGAGCGCACATTTAGGGTGCGGGTGAACACTACTGTCTCCTGTACTTTCTCCCAAGAAAACGGGGTACCCCAGGGCTCCGTGCTGAGTGTTGTACTGTTTGCCATTGCCATCAATCCAATTATGGATTGTCTCCTTCCTGATGTCTCGGGCTCCCTCTTTGTGGACGATTTTGCGATCTACTACAGTTCTCAACGGACCAGCCTTCTTGAACGACGTCTTCAAGGATGTCTCGATCGCCTCCACTCTTGGAGCATCGAAACCGGCTTACGTTTTTCTCCCAGTAAGACCGTTTGTGTTAACTTTTGCGACGTAAGGAGTTTCTTCCGCCCTCCTTACATCTAGGTCGTGTCAACCTTCCGTTTTCAAACGTCGCTAAATTCTTGGGTCTTATGTTTGACAGAAAACTGTGCTGGTCCTCCCACGTTTCCTATCTTTCCGTTCGCTGTCTGCGATCCCTTAACACCCTCCGTGTCCTGAATGGTACCTCCTGGGGAGCGGACCGAGTGGTCCTTCTCCGCCTCTATCGCGCCTTAGTGCACTCGAAATTGGACTATGGAAGCATACTCCTCTGCTCGGCCGTCTATTCTTCGGCGTCTCGACTCTATCCACCACCGTGGATTACGTTTAGTGTCTGGAGCTTTTTACACCAGCCCTGTGGAAAGCCTTTATGCTGAGGCTGCTGAACCTCCGCTGTCCAATCGGCGAGCAGTCCTTCTGAGTCGTTATGCTAGCCATCTGTCTTCCATGCCTGCTAATCCAGCCCATGACCTTTTTTTCGACGCCTCCTTTGATGTAGGGTATGCAGGCCGCCCCTCCTCCCTACTACCACCGGGAGTCCGCTTCCGTCAACTGCTCCATTCTCTTTCCTTCCGCTTTCCTAAAACCTTCTTGACAACTTGGGGTACAGCACCGCCTTGGCTCCGTCCCCGGATCTGCCTGCTCCGTGACCTTTGTCGATTTCCCAAGGATGGTACCCCTTCACTTGTTTATCGTCGGGCATTTGCTGCTCTATGTGCACAAATGACGGACGCCACATTTATTTACACCGACGGCTCGAAAACATCGTCAGGTGTAGGGAGTGCCTATATTGTTGGCGACATCCCAAATCACTTTCGGCTTCCCGACCAGTGTTCGGTTTATACTGCGGAGCTTTACGCTGTTCTCCAGGCTGTCCACTAGATCCACCGCCATCAGCGGATACAGTACGTTATCTGCTCAGATTCTCTCAGCTCTCTCCTCAGTCTCCAAGCTCTTTATCCTGTGCACCCTCTGGTCCACCGGATTCAGGACTGTCTGCGCTTGCTCCCCCTGGGCGGCGTCTTTGTGGCGTTCCTCTGGCTCCCGGGACACGTTGGTATCTGTGGAAATGAGGCGGCCGATATTGCAGCCAAGGCTGCAGTCTCTCTTCCTCGGCCAGTTATTCAATCGATTCCCTTCGCCGATCTACGGAGCATTTTATGTCGACATGTTGTTCATTTATGGCACACGCATTGGTCGACACTTACCCATAATAAATTGCGGGACGTGAAAGCTCTTCCTTGTGCTTGGACCTCTTCCTCCCGAACGCGTCGTCGGGAGGAGGTAATTTTAACTAAACTCCGGATAGGGCACTGTCTTTTTAGCCATCGACATCTTTTAAGCGGCGATCCTCCCCCACTCTGTTCCCACTGCTCTCAGCTGTGGACGGTAAGACACCTTTTAATTGAGTGCCCCTATTTTAATCCTTTACGTTCCCGTCTACAGCTATCGCCTGATATATCGTCGATTTTAGCAGATGACACGCGCTCAGCCGACCGCGTTCTCAAGTTTATTAGTGCCAGTGAAATGACGTCAGTCATTTGAAGCTTTTTTTGGGGACAACCAACCCCTTTCTGTAGTGGATTTTTAAGCCTTCCTTCTGCTTTTAGTTTCTCCAATTTTATGACTTTCGTTCCCATTGCTGCTGGTTTTCAATTTCGGTTTTTTACTGTTTCCTAAGTCACGGACCGGGCGCTAATGACCATAGCAGTTTTGCGCCCTAAAACCAAAACAAAAAAAAAGAAAAAAAAAGTCTCCTAACGTGGAGGGTCCATGGATTCACGACACTCTTCCGACAAGATTACATTTTTTCCAGTCATAAACAGTACAGTGTCGGTGTTGACGGGTCCAGGCGAGGCGTAAAGCCTTGTGTCGTGCAGTCAAGCGTACGTCGGCCTTCGGCTCCGAAAGCCCATATCGATGATGTTTCGTTGAATCGTTCGCACATTGACACTTGCTGATGACCCAGCAAGTTGCGGAAGGGTTGCGTTTGTGTCACGTTGAACGGATCTGTTCAGTCGTTGTTGGTCCCGTTCTTGCAGGATCTTTTTCCGGCCACAGTGATGTCGGAGTTTTGATGTTCTACTGGATTCCTGATATTCATGGTACACTTGTGTAATAGCCGTACGGGTGAATCCCCACTTCATCGCTACCTCGGAGATGCTGTACACTCGTTCGTGCGCAGACTACATCACCGGGTTCAAACTGAGTTAAATCTTGATATCCTGCCATTATAGTAGCAGTAACCGATCTAACTACTGCGCCAGACACTTGTCTTGTATAGGGGTTGTCGACCGCTGCGCCGTATTTTGCCTGTTTACATGTACAGGGTTTTCAAAAATGACCGGTATATTTGAAACGGTAATAAAAACTAAACGAGCAGCGATAGAAATACACCGTTTGTTGTTTAAACGAAAAGCTTAAAATATTTAAGTATTAAAATATCCTATTTCTGAAGCAGAAATGTTAAATGCATTTATAATGAGACAAGTAAGTCTTCAATTGACCAGCTAATGCTCATGGTTTGAACCCAGGTGTCAGTGGAATGATGCACATGTTGGAGGAAGATGCATGCAGCTTCTCATGTGCCTCTACTTGGGCGTGGGACAATCGGTAGCACGGCGCCTAGGCGCAAGGCGCAAAGGTGTAAACGTACGTTTATAACCATTTGTAAGTGAAATCATGATAATATGACATGATTTTAAAAAATAGCTTAACAATTGTACTAGAAGAATTTGACTCGGCTAAAGAACTAACCTTTAGTTATGCTATTAATGCTCCTATGCATCGAACACATCCGATGCTCATCTTTTAGTGCGGCCGAGTGAGTTTGTTAGTTCCAGAACCTGTTCCCAATCTGTATTCGTCTGCTGTTTCTACCATCTACAGCTTCCTGTAGTACCATGGGACTTACCCTCTCACGTTTTAACAGACGTGCTATCACTTTGTCAATGTCTTCCTTTACTCGCCGATTCTGCGCAGAACTTCCTCTTTCCTTACTTTATCAGTCAACCTAATTTTCAACATTCGTCTGTAGAAACAGATCTCGTATGCGACGATTCTCCTCTTTTCTGGTTGTCCCAAAGTGTAGGTTTCGCTACCATACACAGAAATTTTTCTCCAATTAAGGTTTATGTTTGATAATATTAGACTTCTCCCGGCCAGGGTTCTGCCCAGGTAGCAGAATTCCTTACCTTCGTTTACTTCATGATCACCAATCCTGATAAGTCTCTCGCTGTTCTCATTTCTGCTAGTTCTCACTACTTTCGTCTTTCTTCGTTTCACTCTGTCCATATTCTGTACTCATCTGACTGTTCATTCAGTTTAGCAGATCATGTAATTCTTCTTCACTTTCACTGATAATAGCAACGTCATCAGCGAATCATATCAATGATATCCTTTCACCTAGAATTTTAATCCCACTATTGAACCTTCCTTTTATTTCCGTCATTTCTGTGTTTCACCCTTTTTAATCCGAGCATTCCTTTTTGGTCTACCAGTCTTACTGTTCCCTCTTGGTTCTTCTACATATGAAATATTATCCATCTTTCCCTATTTTTCTTAGAATTTCGAACACCCTCCACCATCTTACATTGCCGAACACTTTTTCCAGGTCGGCAAATCCTGTGAACCTATCTTGAGTTTTCTTCAGTCTTGCTTTCATTATCAACCGCAACGTCAGAATTGCCTCTCTAGTGCCTTTACCTTTCCTAAATCCGAGTGTCATGTGGACCTAGCATATTTTGAATTGCACACTGTAAATGGCGTCAAATTGCTGCGCACGGAGCCGGGTAGATCCCGCACCAACAGCAGTAGACCTCAGTATCGTCAAATAAGCCGCCGATTGTTCCAGGATTGGAGGGTTTATGCCGTTGTTAGAACAGATTAAGCCCCCTGCAGAACTTGGCCACCGCATTTGAAAAGCTTGTGGTGACGTAAATCAAAATAGTCAATGCGCATCTTGCAGAGATAAGGGGTTGACTGCTAGCCGAGACTGCGGTAAAGCCCCTTAGCCACCGGCGACTTGGCCTCACAGTCTCCTCGTAGCGCTTGCGACACGCAACGTAGTGGGCGCTACAGCGCATGCCGACCGGAGGCCGTGTCGTAACTGACCAACCGCACTCGAGACAGCACCAAACCCAGTCAAATGTCAGCGCTTCGTTCTCAATGGGGAAAAACACAGGCGTGGCAGAGTTTTCAGGTATACCCAAACTGATTCGTACAGCACCGTTATTGTTCAGGATATGCATGGATTATGTTGTGAATAAGAGTGGAAGCACTCACTAATGCATATATTAATGCTTATCTAAATTATACTCTGGGAGAAACCTTCAGTAGCACGTGGGAAATTCAGCATCTGGGAGAGTCACAATGGTTATTACAGGAAGCAGACCTAGACAGCAGTATAAACTATTGTACAAGGCCACCTACGTACCTTCAAAGGTTGACGAACTTACACACTTTTTGTACTCACATCAGAGGACACGGTGAGAACTACCCCAGGGCTTGTCCTGACAGTCACTAGCCTACGTAAATGGTTACATGAAGAATCAACCTTCGATTATGCGCTTGAAAAAGCATTAAAGTATCTAGAAATTGTTGTAAACAAGTGAACCCTTCGTTATGGTGCTAGGGTTTCACACACCCCAGCCAATTTCTCTCTCAACGTTGCCACGAGACAGCAATTTATTTCACCTTCAAGGCTTCGGTAGCTTACTTTTGCAATCTGTAGATGGCATTATTGTGCTTCACGATAGTTTGTTTGTGGAGGAAGAAAGACGCGTTTCTCGTCGCTGGGGTTTCTCAGACTCCACCACAGTACTGGAGTCTCTCTAGTTTCACATTTATGATAAGTTGAAAGGGTAATATATATTTTTTACATGTAGTCTATGAATTATTTATTACTCGGCTGTTAAACCATTAGTTGTCAAAGTCAACCATTAAAGAAGATCTCAGGTAAAGTTTGTGACATAGGTCTATTGGATGTTTCCCAGATAAAAGCAAATTTTATGTAAAATTTTAGCTAATCTTCAAATACACATATTAATTTCTTCTGGTTTTATTATACAGATGTCTTACGAAGAACAAGAAGAACGTCTCAGAAAACTGCTGCAGGCGGTATAGGAAGAAGGATTTGAATTACAAGAGTTTGAAGCAGATGACTGGCCTGATTATCCGAACACTGGTAGTCATGAAAGTGATACAGAAGAGGAAGCTGAAAATGAAGTTGATGACGTAGATAAACAGTGTTGCTATAAATTTGTTTAGGATAAGATAACGTGGAACATTCAAATACGACTTTGAGCATAATTTCCCATTTGCTTCGTGTCGAAGGAAATGCAAAAACTGTGTAACAGTTTTGGAATAAATATCACCCAGTCTATGCCACAAAATACAAATGAAGACACAGGCTTTTTGAGCAAGAAGATATGAAACATGTTTCAGCTCACCAATATGCTGTGAAAAAAAGCTGAGGAAATACGTGCTCTGCTAGGTTTGTTGTAACTTACTGTCTGAACCATTAAGATCCATGGGCAACTGACGGAACTGGCAGAGATATCTTCAGGATGACAATGCCCCTCTTTCGTTTTCGTTTTCTGCTTCAGTGTTTGCGTTTAGACGATAAGGAAACTTCAACGTAAAGAAAATAAGTCGACAAACTGTTTCCTGTAGGCCACTACTTGAAGAGTTTGTGTCTGTCAAAAATATTATTGTGTCCTAATGTGACATCATACGAACAACTTCCTTAAATTCCGTGGTCGATGTCAAGTTAGGCAGTATGTGCCTAATAAGCCAGGCAAATAGGGAATGAAAATATTTGCTCTGGTAGATTCTCGTACATTTTACACAGCAAATCTGGAAATATATGCCGGGAAACAACCTGAACGCAACTTTAAAGTGAGAAACTCTCCAAGTGATGTAGGCAAATCAATGCTTGCTGTAATTTCTAGTGCAGGAAGAAATATAACTATGGATAATTGATTTTCCAGAGTTCCGCTCTCTACTCATCTTTTGAGCAACATAAGTTGCAAATTCTCGCAAATTTGAGAGAGAAAAAAACAACCGGAAATCCCGAAAGAGTTTGTTGAAACAAAGAAGAAAGAGCTTTTTTATTCGGATTCAAAGGCCACACCACACTAGTTTCCTACGTCCAAAAAAGGGTAATGTTGTCCTCCTATTATCAACAATGTCATGACAAAAAGATAGACGAAGTATCAGAAGATGCAAAAAAAGACATAACCTTCTGTAACTTGACTAAAGCAGGAGTCGATGTAGTTGCCCAAATGTGTTCAAATTATGATGTTTCAAGGAATTCAAGGCGCTGGTTCTTAAGTCTTCTTGTCAGTGATTTTCAACATTGAATATTGCTGCAATTAATGCACTGATATCACTGTTTTCAAACACTGGCTCTAGTGTGAAGATGGGACATTTTCTAAAGAATCTTGGACTTCAGATGGTAGAAAGTTATATCAAACGTGAAGCAGTGTTATCAAGTAGATTGCCAATAGATCTTCAACGGAGACTGTAAAGAAAAAGTAACACAAATTCCAATGGAAGTGCCCTTAAGCTACTATAATCACAGAGCAGGTGGGTGGCTTGCCTATAACTAAAAACTTAGCTAAAACTAAACAGTGGTGCTGTACATGCAGTAAATTTTTGTGCTCATATCACATTGTTCCAATGTGTGACAGTTATTTCAACAGTGAAGAAGACATTAAATGGATATTGTTTCCTCCTGGTACTGGGCGAGGTGGCGCAGTGGTTGGACACTGGACTCGCATTCGGGAGGACGACGGTTCAATCCTGCGTCCGGCCATCCTGATATTTGGTTTTCCATGATTTCCCTAAATCGCTCCAGGCAAATGCCGGGATGGTTCCTTTGAAAGGACATGGCCGACTTCCTTCCCCATCCTTCCCTAATCCAATGAGACCGATGACCTTGCTGTCTGGTCTCCTTCCCCAAACAACCCAAATCCTCCTGGTATTACACATAAATAAGCTGTACATTGTTACTAACATTAGGACAATGTTAATGAATACACAGGTTCAGACATGAAAAATGTCACCCTCAGGGAAGGGGTGGGGGAAGGGGGGCTTCTCCCCTTCCTACTGCTCCGCACAGCTTTGTCAGTGCTGCCACCACGTCTCACCACGAGCTTAGTAGTTGCCGATGAGAGGCAGGGAGTCATGAGGAGTGGTTTGTCTGAATCTGATTCTCAGACTGTTGATGTAGCAGCTGGAGACAGTGGTCATGTGTGCATGAGTTGTCTGAGTTATTGTGTGAATGTGTGTGTATGCTCTCATTTTGTGACAAAGGCTATCGATGAAAGTTTTGTTGTGAGAGTGTGATTCTTTTCTACATGCCCGTCTGCTGCTCAGTGATCACCTTTATGGTGAGTTGATGATGGTGTTTCGTTTGTGGGGCACTCAACTGCATGGTCGTCAGTGCCTGTACAAAGTCCAAATTTTTATGCAGTCCAATTTTTTCACAATACAATCTAGCCACTGTCACGGTTGATGATGATGATGATGATGACAACAGAAACACCCAGATCCCGGGCAGAGAGAATCCCCAAACTGGCTGGGAATCGAACCCGGGTCCCCATGATCCAGAAGCAGCAGTGCTAGTCACTAGACCACGAGCTGCTGATTTATGGTGTGTTGCTACCTATTTGTGGAAATTATTTGTTGCATGTATTGATCACCAAAGTCTCATTTCATCGACATGGCGTCTGTGACCCATGAGTTTCTGGTTACATCATAGGAATTCCACAATGGGCCAAAATTGCAGGCCATTTCTGCGGGCATCTCTAATGTATCGGGCCTGCTGATCTGAAGTCCATTGTTTCACACTAATGCACAAGCCCCGCCCATTGGCTCTAGTCTCACAGATCTGCCCACAGACTGGTCTGTTTAATGTGTGTAATAATGCAGTGTACTTCCACGTTTTATCCAAGGACTCAGGACTGCAGTGCTACTCAGCGGGCCAGAGGCCACGGGTGATGGATTTCAGGAATTGCGACTGTTTCACCACAAGTAGAATCCACAGTGCAGCATTTTATAGAGATTTTATTTATTGTAGTATATTTTGGCACTTTGAAAATAGTTTATGTATTAAAAATGTGGATGATAATAAGAAGAAAATTGTGGCAGTTGTTGGCAGTTTTTACACTGTGTTCTCACATATTTCTCAAAAGAAAAACCATACAATACCTTTAAAATAGTAGACGTAACACAGTGAGTAATAACTGACAATAATGAACATAGTAGAACCAACATTTTATTGGCGGTCACCTACAGTGTTGGTTTACACAACTCTTCCCTGCCTATACACTCCTTTCACGAAGCCTACTTTTTTGGAAGTTATTTCTGAAATCAATGAAGGTATTTTAAATCTGTCTTGCAATTTCAAGCAAATGCGTATTTTTGTTACCAAATGTGTTTCATTTTATTGAAATAAAATAACAACAGTCGTCTTAATGAAACACATTTAGCTTTTGGCTGGCTTTCTCTATCTAAAAACAGTTTGTTACAAAAGATGTTGATTTTAGTGCTTAAGATTCTTGCTCACATGGGGGAGAAATACAAAACTCCTTACATTTTTTTGTCATCTTATGTTCTTACTCACTTTAGAGATCTCAAAATTTGTCACAGGAAAATGTTAAAATTTGTGTGGAAATAAGGGAAATAACAGGGAACTTCACTTGGGAAAACTTGTAGCAATCCTGATAGTTATTGAGAAGAGCCCCTGTTTGTGAATCTATTTTATGAGAATGGTGGGAATTAAGTGCTGAATAGAAAGAATATTGCCAACTGGAGGGTCTAACATTATTAAACAACTTAAAGAAGATGCTAATGAAATTCAAAAACATGTGTAAGCTTGGTGTGATCCACTGAAGAGGAAGATGTCCTATCCCAGCAGAAGTTATTGACAAGGTTGCTGTTGCTGTAACTGACCATGCAGTGTGTGCCCCGGGTATGCTAGTAATTGTGCTGTGCCACAAGAGTTGTCCATCCCTTGGCAACAGCTAGAAAAGTTTTGCATTCTATTTTTCATGGGTACATGGACAAGATTCAGATAGTGCATCTGAAGCCTCAAGATCTTCAGCAATATACTGAATTTACTCTTTGGATTCTGGCATGAATCAAAGTTGATAACATGTGCCCGGACAATATTCTATGGAGTGATGAGGCACATTTTATACTACAGGATGCAGTGAATACACAGAACTGCCATTGTGTGAATGAAGAGCCATTGCATTCACCATATGTGACTGTGAGGAATGGATTCGCAACCAGCTTCATTCTTGGTCATTTCTTCTTTTAAGAGAATGCACCAAGAGGGCCTGTCAGGTGTACTTGTACAGCAAGTGATTCCTGCTTTGGATGATTGCAGTTGTGTGGAAAATACTGATGGGGCAGCACTTCATGTTGCCCAGTGGAAGCTTTGTCACTTAATTTTTTTTTTTATTTTTTTCTCATACAGGAGCTGATTTATGGTGCTTGCAGAATGAACTGGAGTAAAACTACTGTAGCACCACTTCGCTGTGTGTAATTAGTACTTGTGGTTGCTGCTGCTGTTAGAAAGTAGGGTAGTGCTATTTATCAATGTGGTGACCAGTTATGCCAAGGTATGATCATTTGTGTTGCAATTGTGAAGCAGCTCAATAATATGTTTACAGCTCTTTTGATTCTCTTTCTGTTTAAAATGTTGAGGTAAGTTTAATATTTTTTGTCAGATTTTACAATCGGTATGTAGTTCAGTCCTTGTTTACTGCTTATAGAGCTCTCTCTGCTTGGCAGGTGCTTCAGTCACAAGTGTTACCAAACTTTTTCCCTGTTTCATCCTATTTTTTTCTTAGATAAAATTTGTGCAGTATTAACAGTTCTGTATGAATTTCTAATGTTCTTAAATCTTTTAAACATAGCTTCCATTTTTCTTGTTGTCTCCAGACTGTGAAGAAGGTTAAGTTTATGATTTCTGTGGTGCGTTGTTACCCTTGCATTCCGTAGAAAGCAAAAAAGCTAACATTTCATATATGAACCTTCTGGGAGGATTGAAACTGTGTGTTGGACTTAGACTCAAACTTGAGACCTTTGCCTTTAGCAGGTAAGTGCTCTACTGACTGAGCTATCCATGCATGACTCACAAGCCATCTTCACAGCTTTACTCCCATCAGTAGCTCATCCTCTACCTTCCAAACTCCACAAGGTCTCCTGCAAAACTTGCAGAACTAGCCCTCCTGGAAGAAAGCCGCAGCCTGCGGGATGTTTCCAGAACAAAATTTACACTCTGCAGCAGAATTTGGCAGGCTTTGCAGGAGAGCTTCTGTGAAGCTTGGAAGGTAGGAGATAGTGTGTTGACAGAAGTAAAGCTGTGAGTCATGCTTGGGTAGCTCAGTCAGTAGAGCACTTGCATGCAGAAGGCAGAGGTCTTGAGGTTGAGTCTCAGTGTGACACACAGTTTTAATCCATCAGGAAGTTTCATATCGGTGCACACACAGCTGCAGAGTGAAAATTTGATGCATGTTGATACATATTTGTGCAGTAAGCCTCTTTTTGTAGCTTATTTTAAGCTTTTATTTATTTGAATCAGGATACCATTTGTTTTACATACTATGTAGGTTCTAATAAGTTGTTTATTTCTTACCAGCAAGCTTTAAAATTATGTTAAGATCAACAAGGGCAGGAAACATGATTAAAAAAACATGTTCATTTATTTTCCTGTAAAACATAAGATATAGATAGGGACTGGCAGATGCAGCCTCAGTTTTACCATGACAAGTTATTTAAAATTAGGTATTAATGGCTTCAAAAATCCACTGCTGCTGTTCTATAATATAAAATTATCAGTTATGGTGTATCAGATATTAGATTCTTTCAGGACAGGTCCCAAAGTAGTGTCAATATTTTGTACCACAGTGAAAAACTGAAAGGAAATAAAAGCTCTCTTTGTTTGTATTCTTGAAATATTCTATTGCTCACCAGCTCTCTCTGTTTGTATTCTTGAAATATTCTATTGCTCACCAGTGTGACACCTATAGGCAGCTGGGAGTGTTGAGGAACTTATTTGTGGTCTTAAGATTGTCCTCTGGTGCACAGCATTCCACTCTTATTATCTCGGTCAAGCTTGCTCATAATTAAAGGATCAGAGGCAAAAACACCCCAAAATGTATATTAAAATAGATGTCACAACAATGTATTACAGAATTTAAATTATGAGAGGCATTCTGAATATTTCCCAAACAAATAATGAGTCAGCATTTTTGTAACTGTTAATAGAAACTGATGTTTTTTGAACACTAGTAGCTAGTCTTAAGGCTTCACCTTCAAATACCAGTTAGTTATATGTAGTAGATGTTCTTAGGTGTGGCTTTTACAGAGCACAGCACTTAGGGGTTCCCAAAGCCTCAACTAGCAGAACATAAGATGTTGTCACAGGACATGAAAACGTATGTGGACAAGGAGCTGGTAATGTTACACTGTGGAATGCAATTTTCCACTACATTGGAAAACATGAAATGAAGAATTGAACATGTCAAACTTTTGCCTTGTGCAAAGAAACATGGCCAATGAGATGGGGCATCAGTTTCATGTCACAAGCAGAACACAGGAGCTAAATTATACTATAGAGATAAACTGTGTATTTTGTAGGTTTATTGACTATAGAGTACATGGTATGAATAGAAGGTGTTTCAGAACATCAGCACATTGGAGATCTCTTGAAAATGCGACATTTTAGATATAATTTGTTGTAATAAAGTGGGAGGAAACTACATATTGGCACTTGAAGACACATATTTCATGCTTGTGGTGTTGAACTGTCTTCTATGAAAATATATCATTTGAATGCTACTGCTCATCTATCAAAAGCATGCCATCTTGGGCATAATTCATCATAGTTAAATGTAAAATAATAATGATGTTTGTAAATATAGCTGTTACACTGTGTGTACCTTATAACTTTTGTGTTGCAGCTATGTTGAAGCCATAGCATAGTTGATATTGATGTGTATTTCAGATTGAAAAGAAACAAGTTTGTGGCTAGCTACTGCCAACTTTTTTCACCATTTATTTTCTAATTCGTTCATGGGATGCATGCAATTGTGGCTGCTTCTGCACTTTATCAGTTTTGTCTGTGGGCAGTGTCAATTTGCACTTTAGAGTATTCAAGCTGTTATTTTCACTTCTCATTCTTTTTGAAAAATTCCCTTAGGAGTCTTGATATTGCTGGTGAATCCTTCTTTGTCTAACAGCACATACACTGCAATTGGTACACCTGCTGACAAATTTTACAATACTGCTTGTAATAGCACTCTTTTTCTGAGCTCCCACTCTAAATTTTCCATGAGCTCATTAGAAAACTGGTTTCAATTTGATCCATGAATATTTTTAGGAAAGAATTAAATTTCTGATCTATGTATGTCCTTTGTAAACTTCTACGCTTTTTCACCCCGTTGAAGTTCAGATAAAAGCTATCTGGAATAGTATTTCTTGTGTTATCATCTGGCTGAAACCCTGTTTGGTTTAATACATGCAGAGTATTATTGCAATGGGGTAACACAAAATATTGTTTCATTGCCCTGTAGATTTTTTATTTTTTTCTATAATTTCTTCAGGTCATGTGCAAGCTACATGTCACAAGCATCACATGGATTCCTTTGTGTTGTTAAAAATTTCATATTTAGGTGTTTGCTTTACAGCACTAGACACAGTACATTAACTGAGATTGAGCTCTCTTAATTTATATGGCATGTATGCTGGATGTACTACACCTGACTGGTTTAAATATGTTTATTTGGTATTGAACCTTGAACACACATTCACAGGCAGTGAACAGAGCAGTAGTCATCCACCTAAAGATAGCAGTAAGTCCCTTTGCTAAAATGTCCTCGAGAACTTATGACATGATGTGGGTAGAGACCCAAGAATTTGGCAAGTTTGGAGTATACCAGCAATAACCATGTCACATTTCAGGGGCAGTGTCTACCAATTGCACATGCTAGCGCAAGTAACAGACAGACATGCAATTACAGCAAGATTCTCTGTACTTCAAAGCACCACCATCTCTCATGATGCTCTGAGACTAGCTCCCATAGCACAGTGAATATAGTGGGGAATTTGATCATCCACAACTTTTCATATACTTCTCCCCATCTCTTTCAAATTTGACAAATGCTCTCCCACAATGCTGTGGGACTAGCACCTTGTATCATCAGTGTGTAACTACTGAAGGTGATTCATAAATAAAAATATAATTTGTCTTCAAGACAAGGAGTTTTTTATTGCACTGTAGCATACAAAAGGCATCAAAATGAATATTTCTGTAAGTAATAGCACATATTCAGGAGTCCCAGTTTCAAGTCCCAACCCTGACACAAGTTTTGATTTATTACTTCTGTTCTATCTTTCTTGAAGATAAAGTTGAGACTCAGTATGTCTCCAGAAAAATGTAATCCCATCAGATCAGTTGTTTAGTCAGTTTCCTCAATGGACTAGAGCTACTGTCAGGAACATAGCAGTAGGCTCATGGTTCCAGAGCCACCAACAGATGTGCAGTGTGCAACGATAGAGTAAAATGGTGTTTCTGCCAAAGAACATTGTATGGTAAGGACTAATTAAATGACAATGTGGTTGTTAGGACACTGACCTCATATTTAGGAGGGTGAAGCTTGTTCTGTACAGCCAGACTGAATTAAGTTTTCTGTGGTTTCCCTAAATCATTGCAGGCAAAGGTCAGGGTGGTTTCATCTAGGTCACAGCTGTATTATTCCCATAAAGTATACTTACATAAGTGTGTATTTTTTGTGTTATTTATTTTCATTGTATTATGATGACAAATCCTGTATCATTGTAAGATCATTCCTGGATGAATGAATCTATAAATACTTAAAACAGAAATGTGGTAAGATACATGTTATAAGACATTGAGGTCAGTTCTGAGAAAGAAGCCTCACAAATCTCAGTTACCTGAGTTGTTTATGTGCCTACAGGCCACACTGAACTGTAGCCTTTACTCCTTCCATTATTTATATTCCACTAAGGACTTTCCATTACCATACTTACCATATCAAACAAGTAGATGCAACCAATTATAGTTACAGAAAAATGTAAGCTGAAGTGGTGGCTAATAAATATTCATAATATTTCCAAATGATGTCCCTCTCTATATTTCTTCTGTATATCTGTTCGAAATACGGAATTAGCTTTTTCTGAAAACAGTAGTGTGCTATAATGTTTTGCTCTAGAAAGGTAGAAATTGTGACATAGTTCTTATGCTCAGATTTCTTCTCTCCTTAGTAATACACTACAAATGGATGCAACATTGCATGATCACTTGATCATAAATTGATTGACTAAATTTTATTTGGTCCCATTTGATTACATGTTGTACCAAGTGTATACTTGTAATATAGGATAAGTCAACTTAAACCTATTTTCTTACAGTATTTAACCCATTTATTACAATTTAATACATCAAAGTGGCAATACTTTGTTGTGTACATTTTTACTCATTTTTTTAGGTCCTGAAATTTATGTACTACATTCTATTCATATTTATATTCTTCTCTCAGTATTCATGTTCTCACATTAGTTACATATCATAATATGTTCAGTTAGTTACAGTACCTCTGTAACAGTAATAGTAGCATTTTTCATTCATTGATACATATACTCTTCTACACTATAAAATTCTTTTTCCATTAAATAATCCATTAAAAGTTTTTGGAGTGTCTTTTCGCTCACTTTGTCCTGAAAACTCTTTGGAAGGCATTTTATGAGTCTGACACCTGAGTATCCTTTTTCAGCAACTCTCAGTTGGTGTTGTATACTTCTCAGCAGGTCTTTATTTCTTGTTTCATATTAATGAACGTCTGCATTTCTTTCTAGTACTGCATTTCCTTTTATTAATGATATTATTGTTTTTTAAATGTCTAGAGATGGAAACGTCAGTGTTATTAGACTATGGAAAACAGTTCTTCATGAGTCTCTTTGTTTCTTGTTCAAGATAGTCTGAACAATTTTTTTCTTTTTTCCCCCAATGCAAAATTTCTTTTTATATTTTTGCTGCTGGAATTTCCCCAAACAGCAATTCCATATTGTAGGTATGGCTCAAATAGAGCATGTTTGTACACAGAAGCTCCTTGATGGCATAATGTGCAAGTTGTTTCATAACAAATATTGCAATGCTTAATTTACAGGAAGCATTATCTATATGTTGACTCCACTGGAGCTTATTGTCAATTGCAATCCACAGAAATTTAATAGTGGGAACTTCTTCAAGCCCTGTTTCATCTATGAATATATCTGTCTCTTCTTCCTTTTCCCTATTTGCAAACACCATGAACATTTTTTTTAGATTTAAAATTTAGTCATTTTATATAAGCCACTGTGCTGTGTTATTTATTTACATAAATGCACTTCTTTCCAGTGTTTCCAGATTTTTTTCTACATTCATTAGTGTCATGTTGTCTGCATATAGTATATTTTGATCTTTCTCATTGACATCGATATTGTTTACAAATAGGCTGAATAGAAGAGGCTCAAGTACAGATCTTTGATGCACTGCGTACTTAAACCTTCTGGTTTCAAATCTGCATCCAGTTTCTGTTTCCACATACTGCTTTCTGTTGCTGATGTATGATTTTATCCACTTGGCTGCATGTCCATGAATCCCATAGCTTTCTAGTTTTTCAATAAGTGTAGTATGGGTGATTGTCAAACACTTAATGCAAATCCAGAAACGTAGCAGACACAGTTTCTTTTGTCTAGTGCATCTGTAACTGATTCTGTGAGGCATGAGATGGTGTTTGCTGTAGATTTTCATTCTTGGAAACCATGGTGTGCTGGAATCAGAATACTGTGTTTCTCCAGGAATGTGGTCAACCTACTATGCATAAGCATCTCTAGTATTTTTGAGAAACCAGAGATGAAAGACACTGGTATGTAGTTATTTGGATCATTTTTGTCTCCTTTCTTAAATATTGGTACTACTTTGCTTACTTTTAATTTCTCTGGGAATACTCCTTCTCCAAATGAGCAGTTTTCAGTGGTCAAAACAGGTTTGATGATTTCTTCATTCACATGTTTAATTAAATAATTTGATACTTCAGCATCTTCTGCACTTTTTGGGTTTTTATTTCTGGATTATTTTTATGAGTTCTGTTTTTGTCACTGGTTCCAGGAACATTAAGTGGGATGGTTGCTGAAGTGTTTTAAATTGCTTTGACCACAGATGACTTGTTTCTCCTTTTAAATTTTTTATGGCATCTATAAAGTTGTTGTTTAGTATATTAGCAATTGTTGTTCCATCTGTAACTCTGTTGTCATCAATTCTCATTGACTTAATAAAATTGCTGTCTTTAACATCTTTTTGGCTATATCTTTCACTGTTGATTATATCTCATGGTGTTTTACTTTTTTTTATTTGAAGGTGCTATGTCTCTGTTTATTGAAATGGCTTTTTCTGCTCTTATTAATTGCCTGTACTCCTTCTGATATTGTTTATATGTCTCCATATTCCCTGCTTTTCTGAGTTCCTTCACTCTAGTCCACAGTTCAACTATTTCTTTTGTAATCCATTTCTTATTGTGATCCTGTTTTTTCTGATAGGCTACTTTGGAGAAGACTACATGAAAATGATGCATTAGTGTGTTAAGAAATGCATCATACTTCTCATTTGTACCTTGTGCTTGCATTGTTTCAGCTCATTCTTCTTTCCTCACTATTGTTTTGGAAATGTTCACATTTTTTACATTGATAATCATAACTTCTTTTTTATCTTACATTTCTTCTGTTTCAGACATGTTTATATGGATGTGAATTATTAACCCATGATGGTCAGAGATTGCTGTCTGTAGAAATTTTGCTTCACATTTACTATTTTCCATTTTTGTGATTATGTTGTCAATGTTGGCCTGACTATGGTTAGTCACTCTTGTAGGTACACCTATTACTGTTTTCATGTTACGCTGTAATAATATCTCTTTCAGTTTTTATTTTGTTCTGATTCTTTATCTATATCTATGTTACAGTCACCACATATTACAACATAGTTCATTTAAATCATTAATAATTTTTCTAGTGTTTTTCAGGAATTTTGCAATATTACCACTTGAGGACCTGTATAAACAGTTAGTTCTGAGCTCTTCACTCATAATGCCAGTAACTTCAAAATCTCTTTCAGTGCAAGCAGGAAGGTTTACATATTTACAGTATTCATTATCTTGTAGGATAACTATGAGCCTTATCTTGGTTTACAAAAGTGTAATTTTCAGAGAAGTTACATGTCATAACAAACTCACCCTCATTCAAGATTTCCTTTAATCCATGTACAAAAAATATTATGGCTATCAGGTTGCAATTGTATTAAAAGAACTTATACTTTTACAGTTATTCTTAAATAATCTCCCTTTACAATCATTAGTTACATTCAAAATACATTGCAAATAAATTTATGAAAAATTAAAAATTTATTTATGGGTAAGTTCTGTATCTTTCTACTTAAATCTACAAATTTTGCAAAAAATGTAGGTTTTTTAAGTGAAATACGTATTTTTGAAATTTTATACAGATGTGAACCTATGACAGCTCCACTTCCAAATGTGCGGAATTAGTTTTCAATAATATGAGGTGCTACATTCAATTTTTAGAAGATGGAATTCTGACAAATTAAAAATTTAAATTTGAAAAACAATTTTCGTCTCAAACCCATATTGTGTTGTACATCACTGGAGAGGTCATGGAAAATGCTGCAAAATGACAGCCCTCCAAATATTTTAGCTTAATTTGGACACTTGCTACAGCAATTTGGAAATTATGCCAGTGGGGCCTTTTTTGATGAGTTTTGACAACTTCAAACTGCCATATTTTCAATGCCAAAGGCTACCTCTGTGCCAAGTTTCATCAAAATCTGAGATGCTGAGTTAAAATTAATATTAAACTAGTGATGTGACATAGAATGTTCTTGCCATAAGAAGTAATTGTGACAGGAAGTAAACAAAACGTATTGTATTTCAAATTACTGATTATTTACTTTTAAGGTAGATTACTTAAACGTCTAAACGGTATACACATGTCAATGGTATACACAAAGAATATCACTTTACTTTATTGCATGAATGTGGATGCAACATTTACAACTCAGTGATTCAAAATTATGTCCTTATATGCTTACATCCTGGATATCATATGAGCTATGAAATAAAACTAGGTAACATTCGAGTAATGTAGCTATCATTACTTCTTATGTAACCCTGTTAAAACATTCACATAAGTTGTTCTACCTATCCACCAATATTAGGATGATATTGAAAATTAAAAATCTGATATATAAAGAAGTAAAAATGATAGAATTTTCTCAATCTCAAAGCAACAATAATAACCAACGAAAAATCCACCGTAAGTGGCTTAGTGGAGAAACAGGTAATAAACTACAAAACCGCTTATTGTACTCTGGTGACACCTATAACACTTTCTGTGCTTGAGAAAACTTCACATCTGATCACATTGCTGGATTTTTGTTATTTTCATGCTCTCTAAAGTGAACTGGCATCCCTTAAGTTGGACAAGATGTGTTTTGAAAACTAAATTTTTTTGTTTCATTTTGGTGGGACAGAGTGTAACCATCTGCAATACCAAGAAGAATTGCTTCTAAGCTTTTGGCAAGATCAATGTGTAGACTGGTTTGTTAAAAAAACTCATGGGAAATAATGAAAGGATGGGTAATTTATTTCAGTTGCTATAATAAATGGCAAGGTCACCAGTCACCTTAATTTTTCACAGTTTCCTTGGCTTTTAAACCATACAGTGATGGACTCACACTCATTTATTTTACAATGATTCCTGGTCTTAACAACAAATGGCATATTTAACATGAAATGAGATCTACCAATGTCCTGGCTGAACTCCTTGTTTTCTTGAAAACTGTGATAAGCAATAATACCTCTGCTATTAAAACCCTCCAGTTCAACAGCATTCACTGTATCTCCAGGATACCACCCAATTGCAGCAGTCACACAAACATTACCATGTTGATTTGCATCTTTCTGCTCTAGTGCAAAGTTGAAAACACATCTGTGAAACATGGATGGCCCTCACTGAGCAACTTTTGTTTGCACTTTACTAACTATGGTAACTTCTATATTGTCAATGGCCTTATGAACATTAGTAATGTGGGAACACAAGTTGTTTAGCATGGGCCAACTGTGTTTTGTGGATGTGTTCTCAACTTTGCAATGTAGAAGAATGATCCAGCTCTACATGGTAATAGTTGGGTGACTGCCTCAATTGTGCAGCATCCTGAAGATATGGTGAAGCCTGTTGTAGGGTTGAAGGCCTTTAGTATCAGAGATATTATTGCTTATCGCACCTTTCATCTAAACAAGGTGTACAACTGGGACATAGTTGGTCCGATTTCATGTCAAATATGCCATTTTTTGTTAGGACCAGCAATCATAGCTGCTTTTCTTTGAATTATATTAACAACATAATTTTTAAAGAGCTACTCATGTGTGTGAAGGGCTCAGAACTTGAAAATACCTTTTAGCACATGCTTAGCAATATCAGTTTACTTCAATAATGTGTACTACCAACTGAATGACCACAAAAAAGGAACTTCTTAAAGAAAATACTACATTCACTGGGGAAATTAATAACTGCTATACAGACTTAAATTTTTGGATCAAGATTAACCAAAGAATGTAACACATGTATCAAATCTAGAAGGAGAATTCATTAAAAACAATCTTCTTTTTTTCAAAATATGAAAATATAAAGTTACTGATTAGATTACAATATTTTCAAGAGGAGGGCATAGAGTGCCCCCACCCCCCAACTCTGGTATTGCGAGGGTTAACTTGACCAGTAGAATTGACTAACAGTCTAAAACTTATTCTTATTTCTTGCATTTGTCTCATTGTTGTGCAGCCATGCCAACTGAACTATTGAATTCATAGCTCTATGACAGCATATGGTGCTGTGTTGCACACCAAAGATATTAAGAAGGTCCCAGTTTCTGAAAAGGACATATTTTTGACCTTGTTATTTCACATGTTTTCCTCACTTTTAACGCAGAAAATAGTCTTATTTTTTTGACTATGTATTGGGCTCACTACATCAAGTATAGATGCACACATCTACAATATAGCATGGTGGTATTCATCAGTCCACTACAATAGCTTTGCTTTACAACTGACATTGTATGTAAAATCAGCAAATACTCACAGGACGTCTTTGTTGACAGATAAATAGTAAATTGCTGTTGATATTGGTTTGTAGAGTGAACGTAGGAGACATCCTAAATGGAAACTGTGGGCAAATGTCAGGGAAGTAAATTTCTGCCAAGTTGATTATGTGCCTAGAATTGGCATCAGTATCTGCAGGCAAGGTTAATTCTAGTCTCAGTTGCTTCATTAGTAAACTGAAAGAGAATTCATAACAATGCCACCTTTTGCATAAACTGTGGCTCATGACCAAAGAAAGACTGTGGTACAGTTTGATAAAGGAAAGAGAGTTAGCATGCATTACAGAAACATGAGCAGTACACTAAGAGTTTGCTTACTCATATCAGTGCAGTATCTGCTCACCATAACACCAAACTGTAAACAGAATAAATTATTAATTTGCAGAATAGAAGAAATTAAGATGAATTGCAACTCTAAGCATGTAGAAAGTAATAGGCCTGCCTTACTACCCTTTTTAGCAGGACCAGTGTTAATGCCATTCAATTGTATCACTGCATTTTGATGTACTGGTTATCACATGCACAGGAACTCCATTCTTCTTTCCTTCATCTTTGTAAATTTTTCAATCACACAGTGATTGAATGCTGCAGTTCCTAAAACAATGTCACATCTAATAGACATTGTTGCAATTGTTGATAGTCTTTCTTGGTCCATAGTATTCTGGAAGAAGTTTTTGATATGTTTCAGTGATGAAAAACAATGTTCTGATTCTTGTGTGATCATTGGAAGTGGACCTATCGCTTTCAAGAGTTTCACAGTTCTGCTTAATGTCTCAAAATTTTATTATCTATTCTGTAATCCATCAGCGTCAAAGTTCCATACATACTTTTGAACTCCTCTATTCCATAAATAAGAGCTCTGTTTGAAGTTACTTTGCTTCCAGAAAAGAATAGCATTAAATTGTAGCTCTGAAAGAACTTTCTGGAGAACTGGAAATTTCTCTAGTAGAAAAAGAGAAGCTGCAACCAGGTGCTCAGTGAACTTGAATTTGTCTTTTGCCTCGTAACTTATAACATCACATACTTCTTTTGCCTCTCACAGTAGATTGCACATCACTCCTCCCTCTTCAGTTTTGCCTCTTTTGTGATACTGGCCCAAATCTCTTGAATTTTTAACCCCTCTTGTAATTTTTGTAATTTCATGCTCCAATTCTGTCAGCTGGTTGAGCCAATATGCCTTTTCCATAGCTGGTCACACAAAATGCCCATATGGAACATAATTTTAAGAAAAAGTCATAAAATGAACCTTGCATCCTTTGATATCATTACTAACATGCATGCTTGTAGGATGGTGTTATCATTACAGTTTTTCCCCATTGTTCATATTATTCATCACTTGATAATATCTTCCCTATACACGAAGACAGCATTGTCACTTCTTGACTGCAAATTGTATTGTATTGTATTGTATTTTTATTGATCCAGGCAATCATAGTATTGTACAGCTGTACATATGATATTGGATAGGTCAAGAGAGCTTTTTACAAGTAATTTTTACAAATTGATTTTTACATTATTTTGTAGCAAGGAAATTATCTATCTTAAACAAAACAGTTAATACAAATCATAGAATTGTAAGGTTGTACATATGATATTGGACAGGTCAAGGGAACATATTTGCAAGTAATATTTAAGAAATTGATTTTACATTATTTTGCAATGAGGAAGTTAGCTATCTTTAACAAAACAGTAAATACAAATGTTGTATGGTAAAATACAAACAGCCAATACAAATGTAATAGTAAAGTAATCCAGTGTATTTCATAGACATGCACAGTATATAATTTTCAGACCTAATTGAACATTTATCATATTGTTTACATTTTTAACCCCTTTCAAAAAAATGATCAACTGCATAAAAGCAATGGTCCAAGAGATATTTTTTTAACTTCCGTGTGAAGGCTCTTGGGTTCTTTGTTGTTTTGATTTCATTGGGTAAATTATTATACATTTGTATCCCAACATTTAAAACACTTTTTTGGTAGCTGGTGGTTCTGGACTGAATCATATGTAGGTCAGATTGCTGCCTTGTTGCATAGTTATGAATATCTCCATTGAATTTTAGTGTGCAGTCATTGTTTAACAGGTATGACTTGACAAATGAGACGATATTATAAATGTAAGCAGAGGGCAGTGTCATAATGTCATTTGTTTTGAAATGTTGTCTGCATGATTCGTTACGTCTTAGATTACATATTATGCGTATTGCCTTTTTTTACATTTTGAAAATATATCTACCCCCAGGTGAGTTCCCCCAAAATATGATTCCATACTGTAATGTAGAATGGAAGTAAGCATAATATACATGTATGAGAACAGAATTTGTGACTGATTTTTTGAGTATCCTTAAAACGTAACACACAGTTGAGAGCTTTTTCGAGATATAATTTGTGTGAGTCTCCCACTTAAGATTTCCTTCAAGCCATATGCCAAGAAACTTGACAGAGTCCACATACATAAGCTCTTGGTTATTTAGAATCACATCAGGCATTTCTTGTTTTTGGGATGAGAGTCTGAAGTTGATGTACGTTGTTTTCTGTATGTTTATAATCAGTTTGTTCTTGTTGAACCATTTGCTGAGTGACAACATAAGCGGTTTAATTTTTTGGTTGTGGTCCTCTGTATCAGTACCCGTTATTAGTATACTTGTGCCATCAGCAAATAGTGTGGTATGTCCTGTAGCAAGCTCCGTGCTTGCAATACCATTGAGTAGGCTCAAAGTGACAGTCATTTCCATTCTGTTCCATCGAGAATTGCTGTTCTTTGTGGAGGTGCTGAAAAGAAGCTTCAAAGTCTCTGAGCTTTAGTGAAACTCATTCATGCATTTTAATTAATTGAAGTGGCTTTAAGCATAATGAGATTCAGCAGATGGACATAACAATGAATGTATGAAGAATTGGAAAGATTTTCGTAAACAATAGGCTGCACCCTATATGGTGAGCTGCTCTTGACTGCTTCACCATCAAATGTTTTTGTACTATTGTTTTGTTTTGACAGTTCTCCAAGGTGCAATTTATCTGTTCCATGATGTACATTAGCTGAGATTGGGCATCATGTTTTTCTGGCACTATGAAGCTGCAAAACCTTTCAACTGGTCTTGCATTAACACTGTACCTGTAAACCTGGAAAACACAGGCTACATCACTGATTTCATCAGCTGTTATAGCCAAAAACCCCACATCTTTCATTTCCTTTCTAATTTCCTCTTGGCAGACCTGAAGTACACACTGAAGGAGTTCATTCTAGATGATTTTATAGGTATCTTGAAAACTGTTTCTTTTTCTAAAGGCAATTTTAATCCAGGGTCTAATTATGCACTAAAACTAATCAAAGCACAAAAATTCCAGGATTTGGAAATGATTTCATCTCATGTCCTCTGATGGTAAGTTCCAGTGCACCACAGAAACATCTGTATTATTAGATTTAATATGTACCCATTATCAGTAACTTTTTGGTTGTACAGTTCCACAGATCTTCTGTACTGACTGTCTAACTGGGCAGTTATATTCACATTACCCAGACTTATCAGATTCAAAATGTTATTCACAATGACTTAAGAAAGTCCATGCTTCCAGATTTGTCATGCAGGAGTTAAATGTCAGACTCCATGTTTACTCCATAGCAGCTGTCCTCCAAACAATAAGCAAGTAAAACAAAATAAAGCATTTTTTTTTTTCTTTTATCTCAACCACACAGCCATTTATGCTCGCAATGCAGTTTGTAGTTCAATTTTATACTGAATTAATGACTTTTCATTTTAAGTCAGTTAAATTGTAGATGTAGGACTCAGCCTATTTAGCCTCTTGAGCTCTTATTTTTCTCTGAACTTGCATGAAGTGAAGTACCTGAAGAACATGGAAATTACCTGATTCATTATTTCATTATTCCCTTATTACTTGAGCCTCAAAATTCACTATAGTACATGCTGAGATAATGCACACAATGCACAGCAAATAGTTACTTCATTCACAGCTAGCACACAAACTGGTAAGGAAGTGCAAGAATCCCACTTTGTTCAATGCTCTGACAGTTCCAGCTCTTGTCAGAAGAGTTTGGCAGACACTGTTTCTGCCCCTGTCAGGGTGGCCTGGTTGAGCTGTGTGTATACACGTAAGACCCATATGCAAGAACTGTGTTGTAAAGTATCTTATCAGTTCCATTTGTGGCCAGTGTCAATTTCCAGTGTAAGGCTTGCTCAATCAGTTGTTTTCAGTACACATTCTATTTCTGAGCTTCTGTCAGGTGTATTAAGTTGTTCAGACAATCTTTCTTTGACCATCAGTTCATATCCCTTATTTGGTACAATTGCTGAACAATTTTATAATACTGGTTGTAATGCCAACCTTATTACAGCTTCCACTGTAATTTTCTCTGACTCATTGTAAAAGAAAACTGGATTCCTAAGCTTCTAACAATATATTTCGAACATAATTAAATTTCTTATCTTTTCTGTGTTCTAAGTACACTACTACCCACTTTTAATTGTGCTGGGATACAAACGGAAGCCATATGGCATAGCTCTTCAGAGGATCAGTATGATAGCCAGTTTGGTTTAATACCATCACAGAGAGCAGCCTTAAAGTTTGTTTGTATTGATACGACTACATACAGAGCCTTACAACAACAAGGTTGGCCTTACAAAATATTGATTTTGATCACAAAATATTGTTCCATGCTTTGTAGACTTAATTGGTTTTTATATCACTTCAGGCCATATGAAAGTGATGTCAATTAGCTTCAAATTTATTCTTCTCTTCTGTTACAAATTTGAAAATCAGGTGACTGGTTTACTGTACTATGTACAATTAACTGAGATGAAGTTCTCTCACTTTACATGGAATGTATGCTGGGTGTATTTCACGTCACTGGTTAAAATGGTTTGTTAATTTTGGGCTTGAACCTTGAACCCATTTTTTAGGGGCTGTGAGCAGAGCAGCAGCCATCAGTGACAATCTTAAGATGGCAGAAAGTCTGTTTTCCAAAATTATGTTTAAAATGTATAAATGTGGCAGAGACCCAAGAATTTTTCTAGTTAGAAGTAAGCTGGAAAAACATCTGGTCACATTTCAGAGGTAGTGCCTATGAATTACACATCCTAGCACACTCCACAGACCAACTTCAACAAGCTTCTTTGCAATTCTCCCAGTTACCACAGTCTTCTGTGGGATTAGCACCTCTGTTACAATGATTTTGATGGGAATTTGGTGATCCACAACTTTTCATAATCTTCTCTCCATTTCTTCCAAATTCTACAAACACTCTCCAACAATGTTGTGAGACTAGCACCCTGTGACATCAGCGCATGTATATAAATGAAAGCATAATATGTATTCAAGGCTAGGAGACTTTTTTATTGCATTGTAGCATGTTAAAGACAGTTTTATCACAAAAATAAATAATTCTGTAGGTATTGCAAGATGTCCATTCCAAGTAATATGACACACTTATCATAGGTAAGTTTTCTGAACGGACTGGAGTCAGTCTTCCAAACGGTCTATAGTTAGTGCAAGTGGTAAAGCAGCAAGTTCATGGTTCCATAATCACAAGCAGATGTCTTGATGTGTTCCAGCAATAAAGAGTAAAACTATCTTTGTATCAAAGAACAGTGCACAATAAGGACCAACCAAATGATGCAGTGCTGTTGTTAAGGTAATGATCTCATATTCAGAAAGATCAGGTTTGCTCTGTATGGACAGTCTGAGTTACGTTTACATTATTTCAGAAAAATAACAGCATTGTTCCTTCATCAGCATCACAGCCAAACACTGTCCTATCCTCACAAATTGTACTTATGTATTATGTGTGGTAGTATATTTTCTGAGCTTTTTATTATTGTTACATTATCACAAATCCTGTGTCAATGTAAGACGATCCCTGGATGAATGACTAAATAAGACAATATAGTAGTAAGATACAGGCTATAAGACTAATTGAGGACGGAAAGCTATATGTATGTGTGACAAAGAAATTTGCACTGAAGACAGTTTTGAAAAGCTGAGTATCCGTGTCATTTTCACGCCAGCCGGCCGCTGTGTCCGAGCAGCTCTAGGCACTCCCGTCTGGAACCGTGCTGCTGCTATGGTCACAACAGATTTGGGCATGGGTGTGTGTAATGTCCTTAGGTCTGATGGGTCTGATGACCTCAGATGTTAATTAAGATCCATAGTGCTTAGAGCCATTTGAATTTAAATGCCTGTAGACCATACTGAGTTGTCACCTTTACTCCTTTCACTTTTTACATTCCACTAAGGACTTTCCAATACCATATTTACCACAGAAAATAAAGAGATATCATTCACAGCCACAGAGAAATGAAAGATGGTGTGATGGCTAATACGTTCATTATATTTCTAAATAATGTTCCTCTGAATATTTTCCCGTACCTTGGTGTGAAACAATGTACTATGAGGTAATGAAATGTTAGCGGTGTCCCCAAGATAAAAATCTTGTAACAATGCCATAAATGAATTTTGTTTTGTTTGGTCAGAGCAATCTCCCCAGTATAAGCTGCAAGTTACAAGAATGGTCTGAGAAGCTATTTGAAGGCATCCATTACTCTGGAGATATTGTATTCTCCTATGCTTTGTTGGCATATCTACTTTTCATACCATGCCTCTAAAATAGATTCATTCAAAAGATATCCTAGTTTCCTTATGGACACACTCTGCATGTACCACAAATTTACAGTGTAGTAGAATTGTAACTTTCCTTGTTGTCAAAAACATGCACAGCATTATGGGTCATTGGTTTCCACAGAAAATCATCTTATATACTGGAAGTTTCTAAAATTGCCATTGACATCTCATAAGTTCAGTTTAAAAATGTACACTATGTCATCAAAAGTATCCAGACACCCCCAAAAACATACTAGGTGCATTGTGCTGCCACCCTCTGCCAGGTTCTCCATACCTTCAACCTCAGTAGACGCTAGACATCATGAGAGAGCAGAATGGGGCACCCTGTGGAACTGACGGACTTTGATCATGGTCAGGTAACTGGGTGTCACTTGTGTCATACACCTGTTTGTGAGATTTCCACTCTCCTAAACATCCCTAGTTCCACTGTTTCCGATGTGATAGTGAAGTGAAAATGTGAAGAGACATGTACAGCATGAAAGCATACTAGTTGACATCGTCTGTTGACTGACAGAGATCACTGACAGTCTAAGAGGTTCTTAATGTGTAATAGGCAGACATCTATCCAGATCATCACACATAGGAATTCCAGACTGCACTAGGATCCACTGCAATTACTATGACAGTTAGGTGGGAGGTGAGAAAACTTGGATTTCATGCTCGAGTGGCTGCTGATAAGCCACACATTATGCCACTAAATGACAAACAATGCCTTGCTTCATGTAAGGAGCGTAAACATTGGATGATTGAACAGTGGAAAAATGTTGTGTGGAGTGATGAATCATGGTACACAATGTGGAGATCCAATGGCAGGGTGTGGGTATGATGGATGCCGGGTGAACATCATCTGCCAGCGTGTGTAGTGCCAACAGTAAAATTCAGAGGCGGTGGTGTGATAATGTTTTTCATGGAGGGGGCTTGCACCCCTTATTGTTTTGTGTGGCATTATGACAGCAAAGGCCTACATTGATATTTTAAGCACCGTCTTGCTTCCCACTGTTGAAGAGCAATTCGGGGATGGTGACTGCATCTCTCAACCTGATGGAGCACCTGTTCATCATGCATGGTCTGTGGTGGAGTGGCTACACAACAACATCCCTGTAATGGACTGGTCTGCACAGTCCTGATCTGAATCCAATAGAACACCTTTTGGATGTTTTGGAACATCTAATTGGTGCCAGGCCTCACCGACCGACATCGATACCTCTCCTCAGTGCAGCACTCCATGAAGAATGGGCTGCCATTCCACAAGAAACGTTCCATCATCTGACTGAATGCATGCCTGTGAGAGTGGAAGCTATCATCAAGGCTAAGGGTGGGCCAATACCATATTGAATTCTAGCATTACCGATGGAGGGTGCCACGGACTTGTAAGTCACTTTCAGCCAGGTGTACGGACACTTTTGGTCACATAGGGTATCACACCCCCAAGAAATGAATATAACAGGAAGAAAACAAAACTTCTTGTATTTCAAATGCGTCCATCCTGATAGCTGAATGGTCAGTGTGACGGACTGTAATCCTCAGGGGCCCGGGTTCGATTCCTGGCTAGGTTGGAGATTTTCTCTGCTCAGGGACTGGATGTTGTGTTGTCTTCATTATCATTTCATCCCCATCCAGTGCACAGGTTGCCCAATGTGGCATCGAATGTAATAAGACCTGTACCAAGGCGGCTAGATCTGCCCTGTAAGGGGCCTCTCGGCTAATGATGACAAATGCTTATTTCCATTTTTCCATTGTATCTCAAATGACTGATAGTTATCCATGTAGTCCATTTAAGGTAACAAACTACTCTTTATGTGGAGCAACCACTGATAAAATAATGCATGATTGGTGGAATTTGAACTTTCATGCTATATTACTATGGAAGTTGTTATTAGGAAAATAATGTTATAGTGAATAGAAGTCCAATTGATCACATTTCTTAGCTGTTTATCGTAGTCCATTCACATACCCACAACTAGTTTCATGCATTATAGTTGCATCATCAGGTGCATTTAAGCAATCACTTCACACATAATGAGAATTGCAGTGTTCTAGGGTGCAAATACAAATGAAAGTGAGTGATCTTTCAAAGGTTGTCATCAAACTAAAAGACTTAAGCACTGACACCCACCATTGGTGTGTAATAGCCTTTAGGCTTGATGACAGCTGTTGAAGGATCACTCACTTTCGTTTATACCTGCATGTTGGAACATTGTAATTCTCATTAGGCATGAAGTGATTATAGAATTGTACCTGAGGATGCACCTTGAAGGTGCAAAGCTGGGCTTGGATCTTTAAGTTGGGCATGAAAAATAGGTAATGTGGTCATATGGACTGTAATTAATTTAATTTTAAATTGCTAATAACACCTTATGTAATATTATGGTATGGAATTTCCAGTTCCAACAATCATTTTAAGATTGATTATTTTAATGTCTCAACAGATACATGTCACAGTAGTACATGCAAAGTATATAATTTTGCATTATTAATATGAATATGGATACAACTTTTATGACTCAGTTAAGTGAAATTATACTCTCATATTATTAAATGCAGTGTATCAAATGAATTATGAAAAATAGCCAGGCAGTGTTCACGCGAAAGTTATCATAAATATTCAAGTAATGTTAGGTTGATACTTAAAATTAAATTACTGGAGGTAAGAATGATTGAGAAAATCCCATATCATGGCAACAAAAACAACCAACCTAAGAAAGCCACATTAATGTCCCTCAAAATGCAAAAATGGGGAATAAACTTTAAAAACTGCTTATTCTACTTTCATGGCATTTATAACACTTTGTATGGATGAAAAGTTGACATTTGATCACATTAATGGAGTTATGTAATAACTTCCATGATTTCTAAAGTTGATTAGCATAACTGAAGTTTGAAAAAAATTTTTTTTTGAAAGCCACATTTTTTTGGTTGGTTGGAAATAGTACCAGTATACAACTAGATGAATGTGGAAATCTCCCTAAACCACCATCAAATTGACAGGTAGAATCGGCTTTTGAACCGAAGCAATTGTTTCTCAAGTCTGTCACATTGTCGAGCAGCACGTATGGCTGCATGTGGTGCAGTGTTGCACACCATAGAGGTTGGTGAAGTCCAAGTACCGTTACTGTCTAATAGCTGGTGACCAACAGCTGATGGGAGTTCATTCGCCTCTCCTGTTGAAATTAGGAAGATGATAAACTCTCTGAAGAATAAAAGCTCACATGGAACTGATGGCATTTCCAGCAGGATAATAAAAGCTTGTTCCCAAGAAATAAGTGGGATTCTTAGCCACATATGTAATAGCTCTCTGAAGCAGTTTATGTTCCTAGATAGACTGAAGTATGCCATTGTTAAACCACTGCATAAAAAAAGGGGATACGTCTGATGTCAACAACTACCGCCCAATCTCTCTTCTGACTGCCTTATCCAAAATTTTTGAAAAAGTAATGTATTGTAGAATAGCTTCACACTTTCGTAAAAATAAAGTTTTAGCAAAGTGTCAGTTTGGTTTCAAAAAGGGTTTTTCAATGGAAAATGCTATATATACTTTCACTAATGAAATATTAAATGCTCTGAGTAACCGGAATCCACCCGTTGGAATTTTTTGTGATCTGTCAAAGGATTTTGATTGTGTAAATCATGGAATACTTCTAGATAAGCTCAAGCACTGTGGTATGAATGGGACAGTGCTCCAATGTTTTAAATCATTGCACATTTTCATTGCAAAACAGACTCCATCATTCAAGCCCAGCCCTGGCTAATCTTGTCACTAAACTAACACCAGGTACCTGCCTGATGATATTTTCAGAATGGGTCCAAACTTGTTGTTGCAGTGGATTTTTGCACCTCTCGGAGCCATTCTTTCTAAAGTAATATATACTCCATACCTGATTTTCCAATCACTTGACTAATTCTGGTAACACAGCATTGTGGGCAGTATTTTGTAGCTCTTTAGTGGTATATTATCTTCTTTGTCACTGCCTTTACTTGTATCTTGCTCAGTACCACTACTGCCATTGCGCACACTTACACAACCTTCATTTTCATTGCAATCTGTCACAAAGTCATTTTCGCTGACTGATAATTCTGCCAGCCAATGACTTATATGCTCAGTCTCCTTCTCTTTACTGACCATTTTGACTAAAATCACAAAACATTGATGAAAAAGGATAAACTGAAAAATGGCACAGAAATACTACTTTGCAGTTGTCGTAGGGCTAAAAATACCCTCTTACCGTTCACACTCATTTATCTCCTTTCACAGACAGCAGCTGACTGAATGTGTGCACCCATTAGGGAGGGGAGTTCAATAATTACAGCTACTGGAAATTTCAACAATGTACATCTGCACAACAAAGAACTGTCAACAAAATAAAATGAGCAGGGTCAAATTAACCCTACCATACCCTTGCTGTGTTAAAGTACTGTGCTGCACATGTTAGCTCTATACTTAGTCACAATTGTAATTTTTCTTTTAATAATGGTCAGATTCCTCAGTTTTACCTCAGTGTGGTACAGGATGGGTTAAACAAAAGGTTTCAAATGTTAGGCATATTTTTTGATTTAACTAAGGTATTTCATTGTATTGGTCACAAAATATTGCTCCAGAAGTTGGACCATTATGGAATACCAGAAGTAGCTCACAGCTGGTTCACCTCTTACTTTAACAACAGACAGAAAAAGGTCATTATTCACAGAGAATGGCTGTGACGAGGGGTCTGAGTGGGGTATGGTCAAATGGTGGGAGCTCCAGTGTTGGGGCCACTCCTGTTCCTTATTTATGCACGTGGTATGCCCGCTAGTATTATGGGTAACTAAAATACTTCTGTTTGCTTGGTGTGTCCACTCTGACAGCTGAATGGTCAGCATGACGGGCTGCCATCCTAAGGGGACTGGGTTCGATTCCTAGCTGGGTCGGGATTTTCTCCACTCAGGGACTGGGTGTTGTGTTGTCTTCATCATCATTTCATCCCCATCTGGTGCGCAGTTCACCCAGTGTGGCGTCAAATGTAATAAGACATGCACCAAGATGGCTGGACCTGCCCTATATGGGGCTTCCCGGCCTATGACGCCAAACGCTTATTTCCATTTCCACTAGCTTGGTAGTAAAGAATGTTATATGCAACACTGGTGCAAATTCAATGAGTGTTGGTTCATGACATAAGTTCATGGTTTGTAGAAAATAAACTAATGCTAAATTACATTAAGATTCAGTTTTTACAGTTTCTAACAGAATTCAACAAAACAGAATTTCACAGAATGGGCAGATTATTAGGCAAACTAAATGGTTCAGATTTCTGTGTTCAGATAGATAGTAAACTGTCATGGAAATCCCACTTTCAGGATCTTGTTCAGAGACTTATTCAAACAGTATCTGAGGTAAGTGATCGTTGGACATGAAAATTAGTCTACTTTGCTTATTTTCATTTGCTTATGTCGTATGGTATTACATTTTGGGGTAACTCTTCCCATTCTAAAAGAATGTTTTTGGCTTCTATTTTGTTGAGGAGTTCCTTGAAAACTTAAGCTGATTCTTATATTATATTGTTGATTGCATTTACTTAAACTTAAGGCTTGTCTTCTATTCGAGTTCATAAACATTTTATTTTGATCTTTTATTACTTTTATGTTGTAACTTCTGATACTGACGCATCCATGACTTGGGGATTTGCTTCTCAAGTTGGTCCTATGGAACTTGATGTGTAAATAAATAAAATGCACTATATACATATTTGTTATGCCAGATTTCTCCTTAAAAGCACATATGTATTTCAAAAACACAGTACGTTTCTTAAATCTAATTACTGTTGTGTATCCAGATAAGAGGATTCCATTCCCTTATCATGCATCTATGCTTTGTTATTGTTATTCTCACCTTGGTGAGTTGAGAAACAATCTTCAGGTACCCTCTCTACCTTTAAAAATTTTACTTTAATTCCCTTGTAGTATTTGCCATGTTCCACTGAGGTTTGTGTTAAACTTACATGAATATCCTTGCCCTTAGTGTATAAATGGCATTTACCCAAAGAAAAGTCTCATTTTTCATTCTTTTCTCAGAAAAACTCCATATCAATCAAGCAGTTGATGATAGGATTTTTTAGAATCGGGAACATGCATAACATCATTCAATTTCCAATAACAATATATACCTGTGTCTGCAACTTGACAGATTGCAACTTAGCACCTAAAGCCTCAACAATATGACAGTTTTTTACCCTTTATGCTGGTACTATCTCCGTCTTTAATCTTGTTAAACAAGTTTTGCAATAAGATATTAATAGAGGCAACTGCATCAAAAACTATTTTGGTAGGAATTTTTCCCACTATGGCATGCATTGAGAGCTGCACCTGTATTTGTTTATTGTGCATAGGTTGATCCATAGTCAACTCACCTCTGATATTAATTCTATCATTTTATCCTAATAGGTTGATATAACAGTCTTGATTGCCCCCACCTTGTGATATGACTGTCATTACAGTTCTTAATGAGGTCAAAATTAGTTTGATGAAGCTTCTGTGGTGGTGGTTCTGGAGTAACTTCAACAATTTTTACCGAATTACTTGTATTTTGCCAACAACTAGTGGGGCACCATGTTGTAGGAAGCCATTTTGTGGATAAATATTGTGTGTGTTTTCTCTGTGCAGGGCTTCATTACCTGTATACCAGTAATTGTTATTGTCAGTGGCAACAGTTGTGTAAGAGCACCAGAGCACATGAACACCCTAACTTTTGACACCTTGTGGATTTATTGCTTATTTTTCTTTGACTGCTGTTCAGTTTAATGTAGATGTGATAATCTGAAATTCATGGCACTAAATGTACTGTGCTATACTACATTGCAACTTCTCTGGACGCTATGAAACTTGGCATCAGGGTTGTGAGCACACCTTGGGTTGTGCACGTTTCAAAGGACTTTCGTGCATGCACGGCTGACATTACATATTAGAATTATGGGCCAAATACATATGGAATTCATCAACAATATGCATTGTTAACAGTGTGCACAGCTATCTCTTGAACTCACCAACAAGTTTACTTCAATACCATCAGATGGTAGCATACGGGGCACCGACTAATAAACAATATTGGGCAGACCCATACTGGGGGTATTGCCCTGGGAAATTTTCTAAGTTTTAGATGAAAAACAGTGAGTTTTAAAGCGTTTTTAAGCATTTTATAGTCATATTATCAACATTATAACACCAAAAACTGGAGTCTGGACAACTTGAAACTCTAGAAACTCAACAAGCCTGACACATTTTTTGGCTTTGAAAAAAGAAACAAACCATAAACATACATGTTATTTTTGTAAAATGTTAATTTAATGTACACTAATAATAATGCTTACAGACTATTACAGAACAGTGAATATATAGCTCTGGAAAGACTGACATTATATTTGAATAAAGTCTAAACTATCATTAAAAGAATAAAACATAAAATTTTAATATTGCTCTAAGTGCCATTATTAGGGTTAGAGTGTCTTTAGAAAGGTGCAAATGTTGACCGTCTCACTAAATTACTGAGTGTGTAGTCACTGATGACTGATTGTATATTCTTTTTGCCTCTTTCTTGTCATTGTCAGCAGGGTTTTTTGTCAGACTAACTAGTCTGTTTGCTATTGCATCTGGTTGTATCTTGGAGCACTTAGTACTGAATTTAGGAGTAGACTGCTACCAAGTTTCTGTAAAACAGACCATGCTTTTTGGCTGGAGTGCTGAAAATTTGTTTTTTCCATGAGGTTGATCCATTTTTCCCTTCTAGCTGAGTCTAGGGAATTTAGTAAGTCTTCTGCAATTTCAGGGTCACCACTGAGTTTATATTCTTCATATAGCTTCTTACATTTTAGATTTCAGCCAAGGACATAAGCCTTCCTGTATCCTCTTGGGATATGTTTCTTTGCGATGGCATGTACTAATCCTGTAAAGTGCTTATAATTTTCTATTTTAGATGGGATCAATTGTATATTATGTTCCAGTTTGCTAGTGAATTTTGACCAGTTGGCTTTGGCAAAGTTCCAGCATAGTAATGGGACTGATCTAATGGTAGGCATTTCTAGGCTGACTTTGACAAGTGCTGGTCTGTGTTGACTTTGTGGGAAGTTGTCTAGAATCTTCCTGCTGCACTTCAGAGGTCTTCCAGATGAGTCCTTTGAGACAAAACATAGATCCGGGTTATAGTCCCTGTCCCATCTAACAGAGTGGAAGAAGGCCTTTTCTTTGGCATCATACAAGAGACACACATCTCAGTGGGCATGAAGAACAGCCAAGTTGTTCAATCGCTTTTGTCCCACTGTTGATCAGAGATATGACTTCAGACATCTAAGTGCGCTGAATGACTGTTCTGCTTTTGCTGTTGTGATTAGAACTGCTTGGAGAAGCTTTGATTCACCTCTGATTACTAAAAGCAAGTACTCTTGTTCAACCGCAATGACCTGTGCGAGTCCAGTTGAAGCAAACTGCTCAGTAATGCAAGATTGCAAACTTCAATGAAAATAGCTTTGTAGTATTTGAAATTGTGCTGGCTTCATTGTTTTCATACTTTTTTGGTATACTATGATTCTGAGGAAGTGAAGTATCATCAACTTGTGAAGGTTTTTCTTTTAAATACAATTCCCAAAAGTGTTCATAACTATCACACTTTTCATTCAATGTACAAATCAAGCCCTCACAAATTTTTTCCAGATCAACAACACTTAGATGAGGGCATTGAATTTTTTCATTGACATCCTCTACTGGGTTCATTGCATGGCAATAAAGATGTAAAAAGAAATAAGTCGTGAATTGTAACATTGACTCAAGGTATCCTGCACATTTGTAACCTGCCTCTGTTTTGTCCTCTGCAGAAAAAGTTTCAAAGAATTCTATAAGTTCTTCAAAGCTTTTCAATATTCTCAAGATACTAGAAGCTCACATAGTCATTTAGTTGGGCAAATGAGTCGTAGGCCAGCTTTGTAATTGGCACTCTCACAGCGTATGCTTCTGAAAAGTTCCATCCTTTTGTAGGATTCCCTTACGGTGTTTATTAAGTCCTTGGCTAAAGCCATAACATCCCTCATAGACGTAAGATGGTGGAGACTGTCTACAACTGCCAAGTCTAAACTGTGAGCAGTGCAGTGCACATAACATGCATTTGGTTGTATATCCAAAACTAACTTTTTTTAGTCCTTTGAACTTACCTCTCGTATTCGAGGCACCATCATAGCACTGTCCTCTTAAGTTATTCATTGACAAATCAAGACAAGCAAAAACATCCTTTAAAATACTAAGCAGAGTCTGTGATTTATTGTTGGGGGGTCTCGTATAAGCCAATAAAGTCTTTGTTGATGATTAAGGAATCATTGACAATATGAATACAAAATGACACTTGTTCATGAATCGAAGTATCACTTGTTTTGTCAACCGTAATAGAAAAATGTTCAGTCTTCTTGATTGAAGCCAATAACTTCTCAACACAGACTTTCCTAGTAGATCACTGATCTCGTTTTGAATATCGTACAATGTCCACTTAAACCCCGAATGCCGTAACCAATCTTTAAACTCAGTTATGTCACTCTTTTAGAGTTCCAATAATTGAAAAAAAATTTGAGTTTACATCTTCATGCTCTCTAATTGCTAGTCCTTGTTGGCACAGAAATCGCACAGTATTAAAAATTGTCTCAAGAGCTAAATGGCCTTTCTTCATATGACTATCTAACTGTTCATTCAATTGGGAGGACACTCCTTGGTTAGTGATAGAATTTAGTTTCAGGACATCTTCTTTATGTGTAAACATTTTCCTGAAGACAGAATTTTTCCAAATCCTTTTTCCAGTTAGAAAACCCTGTGGAAGTATATGCGTCTTCTTTTTTTGAATACAATTGTAATAGATTTTTAGCATCTGCCTCTTTTTAGGTTGTGCAAGAAAATTTTTTGGTAGCCTGTATATACTAGAACTATGCAAATTTGTGAAAAGTAATATTACAAAATTTAACAAAAATGTAAATGTCCATGACTATGGTACTAGACAAAAAATGAAACTCCATGTTAAAGAAATGTGCACCTCTGCCTTTAAAAACTCTCCCTTCAACAAAGGCATTAAAATATACAATAGCCTGCCACCAGAAATAAAATACAGTAAGTCCCTGACTGTATTTAATAAAAAATTAAAATCATTCCTACTTGATCATTGTTTCTACAGTGCAAGTGAATTTCTCCTCCACATGGGTGGAAGAGAACATGAAACAAATTGCAGCAAAGAATTCTGTAAAGAGTAAAACATTAATGCAAGTATGTGCAAAAATCTTGCATCTATGTCATCTGCTACTAAGCAAATTAAGTGCAGAAAGAATATCCAACCAGGTACTATTGTGTATATGTGTGAGAGGAATACAGCACTAAAATACAAATGTGTGACTGAGTATATAATTTGTGTGTTCATAACTTCTCAGAAAATATGTATGTAAGCTCATGTTTGTGTAAGCTTTCAGCATATTACTTCATGCCAGTGAATTGTCATAATGTCCAACATCAAATGTATGTTTGTGCATCACCATGTGCATATCATGTACAGTATTGATTCAGAGGACAATAAATAAATAAATAGATGCTTCATATTCTAGCATTGTACATTTGATCAACCAAGACTTCTGAAATGATCTTCCTATACCAGATTGTCCTGGTTTTGGCTGTGAACTGTTCTCGCCTGAAGACAACGAAGCAATTGACGACAGTAATTGTTGGAGGATGACTTGCATATCATCAACTCCAAGCACTCCTTTTTGGTGATAAATTTATCCATTGCAAACTTAATTCACAATACACTAAGAGACTAAAGTAATCAAATAAATTATAGTTATATAAAATACTCCAGTAGTCACTAAAGTTGGAACACTAAACATGTCTGCAGTACGCACTGAATGAAACAACCCACACTGAATTGCTGTGATAGCAGGGTGGACGTTATACGGCCGTAGCATCGTAATGTCTTGAAGCATCAAGGCAATGTGAGGCAGAGGGCTCCAGGTGCTTCTGCTCCAATCCTTTTCGCGTAACCGAGGCTGCAGCTCTGGCCTGCTGGCAACAGACTTTACCCGAAGGTTTGCGCACCGGGAAAAATTCTAAGTGTTGTTTTCCCACAGGACAGCAACACCATCATGATTCACACCATTTGTTTTTAGTTAACCTGTTTACTATTGTAATAATTATGTCTTAGCTCATTATTGAATGTATTTTAAAAGGTAACTTTATTCAAACAAGGAAAATAAAAAAATTCCAACATAATTTTATGTTTTTACAAAGCATAATATAACAATTAATTTTCTTAATTTATTATGGGGGCTCCATCCTCCCCCCCCCCTCCCCCTCCCAAACGGATTTTTGAGGGGGCTCAGGCCCCTTGGAATTGGTACCTCTGGGTAGCACACTGCAGAAGACTTTTGTCCTCCTGGCATGTAAATCCTGCTAGACAGTAGTGCACTCCTCAGATATGCTCACTCAATATATAGCAAAATTAGTATGTTTTATCCAGGGTATTGGAAGTTTTTCCCAAGTAAAACACAGATTGTTACTTCTGAGTTCTCAGTATGAGAAAACTCAGTCCAAATTTGTATTTACATTACGAATAACAACATCATACAGAAACTCAGAGAACTACAGCACTTGCCCTAGTGTACCCAGTAGCTGAATACTGCAGTCCTATATAGCTTAACAGTACCAATACAAAAGAAAGTAGATGTCCAGCTGAAGGACACAATGAGGATTATATCAGACACCATCCAGTCTACTCCTCAGAAGTGGCTACCAATACTTTCTAACATTCCACCTCTCCAAAGAGCATAAGCACTGAAGAAATAATGGCATAAGTATTGTGACAGCCCTCTCTTACCAGTACTTGAAGACTGTCTACATGAAGATCTCAGGCTGAAATCTCAGAATCCTTCATGGATTCTAGGAAAGAAGCTGGCCCAACAGCAGTATACAGTAAGTGAAACTTGGTGTAGCAACTGGCTGTCTTCAAACCCAGACAGATCTGGACTGATGTCAGACCCAACCAAGCAACCCCTTGGTTTCAACCAACCCAGGAAAATCTGGACACCACCTAACTGGCTAAAAACCCAATAGGGCAGATGTCAGTTCTGGAAGCACAAGTGGAAGATTGCTGATAGTCCTTTCTGCAACTGTGCAGACATGCCTCACACCATCAGCCACATTGTTATGGATTGCCCCCAATGGAGGACATCCATGAGGCCAGTGAGGAAGCTGTGGAGTGGTTAAGGACACTGGACATTCATCTGTGATAATACTGATGTTATTCATAGATCAAAGGCTAAACCTGTATATGTTTCTAAATATGTAAGTAATTGTACATTGCATTTTGTAACAACACACTGTATCTTCAAGCCACACACACACACACACACACACACACACACACACACACACACACACATATATATATAATTGTGTCTGTATATGTGTGGATGGATATGTGTGTGTGTGTGTGCGAGTGTATACCCATCCTTTTTTCCCCCTAAGGTAAGTCTTTCCGCTCCCGGGATTGGAATGACTCCTTACCCTCTCCCTTAAAACCCACATCCTTTCGTCTTTCCCTCTCCTTCCCTCTTTCCTGATGAGGCAACAGTTTGTTGCGAAAGCTTGAATTTTGTGTGTCTGTCGACCTGCCAGCGCTTTCGTTTGGTAAGTCACATCATCTTTATATATATATATATATATATATATATATATATAATAGAGGGAAACATTCCACGTGGGAAAAATATATGTAAAAACAAAGATGATGTGACTTACCGAACGAAAGCGCTAGCAGGTCGATAGACACACAAACACACACACAAAATTCAAGCTTTCGCAACAAACTGTTGCCTCATCAGGAAAGAGGGAAGGAGAGGGAAAGATGAAAGGATGTGGGTTTTAAGAGAGAGGGTAAGGAGTCATTCCAATCCCTGGAGCGGAAAGACTTACCTTAGGGGGGAAAATGGATTGGTATACACTCGCACACACACACATATCCATCCACACATATACAGACACATTATATATATATATAATTACTGTTGGCAGTGGCTGTAGATATGTAAATATGTTGATAAGCATAACTGTTGTACAGCAAATATTACTTTCACACTCTTGTATTTATCTTGAAATTTTGTCTGCCCCCATTCTGCTGCTACCGAAGGTAGTAATGTTTATTATTAAACCTCCTCCTGTTGCTATTATTTGACTCCCATGCATGTATCTGTGTATCATGCATCATAGTTGGGTGATGCAGGAAATGATATCACAGGAGTGGCACAGGATGCGTTTGAATGACCAGTGTTGTGATCCTGTGTGCATGGCTGGCTTTAATGTGGTGCACTACAGTATTGTAATCATTATTGTTATGTTTATTGACCTTCATGTCTCTATGAATAAGATCAACAGAATCTAGAACAGACAAAAAATGTTCTAGATCCACATGTGGCTCATCTACAAATTTTTCATGAATATCAAAAGGCAACTTTGCCTTCAGAATTCTCAATACATCTTTGTGAGAAATGGGCTCTTCCCAGTAATGTTTAGTATGGGAAGGCCCTGGGACAAAAACCTGTTACCACAATCTCTTGATGGCCCCTCAACCAATCTTTAGATAAAAATGCTCTTTCAAACCCTCATAAGGTTGACAGAGTTTAGCTGTGTCCGTGGCCAAAGCGGCTCCATCACCATGTATCCTATGATGCTGTTCAGTCCAAGATTGTATTAAAACAAGTTAGAATGACTGTATAAACTCAACTGGATACACACACATTCAAGCAAATGCAACTAACATACACATCTGTGTGTGTGTGTGTGTGTGTGTGTGTGTGTGTTGTGTTGTGTTGTGTTGTGTTGTGTGTGTGTGTGTGTGTGTGTGTGTGTGTGTGTGTGTGTGTGTGTGTGTGTGTGTGCGAACTGTGTTTTAATTTTTTTCTGCTTCTAAATGTAGATTGTCTGTTTAGATGTGATACATTCAACATAGAAAACCAAAAACATCAAATGACAATAAGTCCTTTTGTGATCTTGTCATTTATAATCGCTCTTTCCATTTAGTGAGTTGTTAATATTGGTTCTAGTGAATGTGATAGGCAAAAGGGAGAAAAGGTGATTATAAAGATGTGACAAAACATGAATATTAGTGACATCTATGTTGTCAGCCTATCTTTAATATGATGATGTGTGGCTCTGGGAATATTATTAATAGGTTTTGTGCATCACAATTAACTCTGCAATAAAATGATGCTCATAAATCAGCACTGAACTTCGTAATCATGCAACTGAGTGAAGGTAGGTACATTTTCTGGTATGTGCTGTGAGCACATAAGGCTGCCACATTGGTGGGTTGTCTATGGCATCATCATACGAAGATGATGAACAATGAATATTTCCTGAAAACATTAAGAATTATCAGATGAGGACAAAGAGTAAACTAAATAATACAAAAGAAAAAAATAAATGTTCAGAATAATGTAATTCAACTTAGCTAAATGAATATCATGCTTCTTTTGTTTGACCTGTTCAGTGAGACGGCTATGACAGAAGAGACTGCAAGACAGTACTGAAACACTAGCATTTGTCCTAAGAACAAACTCAGCATGAAGATTGGCGGGGTGCCTTGAACCATGCCCTTGGTTGTAGACTATTCTTGTCATAAGTGTTTGTCACAAGTGATATATAAAAAATTAAATTATCTCTGAGATTGGAAAGCTGTGATGATGTTAATAAAATGTGAGAGTCCATCAGATAATGGGCATCTGTTTCGGGTGCAGATTTTGATGCTTTCTGGCAGAAGAATGACATTCATCATCTTTCCACCCCAAAGCCAACTGGTGAGCTGAGAAACTTGTCCACAATTTTAAAACACAGATGAAGAAATATGTAGCTATATTTCCTATTGACAATGTTTTAATAACCATTTTTCCTGGGTTTGTAGAGGGCTTTACTGATTGGGGAGAAGAGTCTGGCAGAACTCCTCCTTGGCCACCAGCTGCTCATGCTCCTCCTGCTGCCGATGCCGGTTGTGCTGCCCACTCTGCTATACACATGCCTCACATTTTCCATCTGAGTGTGGCTGTGTGATTTCAGGTGTCAACACAAACTGATCTCAGCAGTCATCCAGCTGCAGAGGGCCCACCATGTGTTCTTTTTGAACAGGGGTGACTGGTTGGTGAATTGTTATTAAAACTATCTTCACCTGTGGCAAGGTAAACAAACGCTTCCCTCTCTGATCACTCTCCTAGAAGCTCTTTGCAGTGACACTGCATTAAGTTCCCCTACTTTTTTTCTCATTCCAGCTCTGGAGCTTCTCCTTGTCCCTTGACTGATCCCAGCAGTGCACTCACTGCTTTCATTTTCTAAACCACCCATTAAGGAACTGCCATCAAAGGAGTCACAGTAGGAGACACTGCCAGACCTTCCTCAGGAACACTTCTAGCCTGAGTGCCCTCACCATTTTGAGCAGGATGTGGAAATAGAGTGCCATCCACACCCTCCTCTACATCACCGCTACCCAGACACTGCCACTGTGTGGTCTCCTTCTGTCTCCCTGGCTCCTGTATGGACTGACTGAAGTCTGGTCAAGCCTACCTGCCCCTATGACACAAAAAGGATATTTTTAGTATGTTAGTGTGGCACTTATGAGCAAAGTATAGATTTTACACTGACATTGCTGTGCATCTACCATCTCACAATATTTGTTGTTGATAAAATCCACTTTTCTGTGGAAAAACAACTACATCCATTCAGTGAACAATAGAGAGAAATGATATGTGTTTGAGGAGCATCTCCTCCTTCATTTTTCAGAAAAGCATGCAGTACAAGTGCATTTGTTTTCAACACAATTTGCAAAAACTGGAGGTAGTCAGTGTCAGACTGCATATTTCGAAGTGTAAATTGAAGAATTTTGTCATAACAGATTCCTTCTTTTTTCACTGCAGGAACAGTGAAACTCCATTTACATGCAATTGCCACTATAATTAATTGAATTTAATATATGTTTTTTTAAGGAAGACACAGGAGTTTCATATAGTCCAATGAATCTTTTGAGGGTTTTCATGACCTTTTCAGATCATTCTAGTAGTGTGGGGGAGACAATAATTCACATGCTGAAGGCTGCCCCCTTCTGCATCTCCTGCCCTCTATCACTAAAGTTATCTTATCGTGCAGTCATACTATTAATATTAAAGCTTTTTCATAAATTTTTGCTTGATGTAGCTTTATTTAAATAGATAAGCTTGATACAGGAAAATACTTGCTGTGCTCATCACATAACACAAGCTGTGTTAAAACATCTAAATATTTTATCATGCTTCATGTAATATCTAGAAAATGTTGAACCCAAGAGAACATAGCCTATTATTAGCTGTCACATGTACACAAGTTGCCCTCATTTTCCTGAATTTGTTAGGTTGGTACATACCTTCATTTCTGTTTTCTGTTTTGGTATTCCTGTCGCTATGGGCTTATTTATCAATTGTCATTATTTATTTGTAGTTTAGTATAGCTATTTGAGTTTACATATTGTGATTTTGTCATTTGGTGATAGTGAGTGGAGCTGTCGATGATAGAAAATGGAATTCCAAGTGGAAAAATCGTAACAATATTGACGCATTCCTCTGTTTGTGTTTAAAAGAGGGGCGACAGCAGTGAAGGCAGCCAGAGACATTCACACAATTATGATGATAATGCCATTGGACAGAGCATGACAAGAAAACAGTTTTCTCATGTTAAGGAGGATTGTTTTTGACATTAGTGAGTCTCTACATTCAAGGAGACCTTCAATAATTGATGAAGATTATTTATACATATTAATCCACAACGACCCACATCAGTGTATCTGAGAACTGGCACATGTGATGAACTGTGATCATTCCATCATTGTGCAATATTTTCATGCAACAGGAAAGGTTCTAAAATCTGATGTGCAGGTACTGCACGCTGTAAGCCAAAAACACAAAAGTCAGTATGTGGCAATATGTGCAAAACTGCTTGTTCATCATCAATTGGCTCATGAACAACACCAGCCATTCATACCCTGTATCATTACTGGTGACAAGAAATGATATATTTATGCAAGGAAAAGAAAGGAATGTAACAATACATAGAAAGGAAAGTTGCTACTCACCATACAGCAGAGATGCTGGGTCACAGATAGGCACAACAAAAAGGCTGTCATAAATAAGCTTTCAGTCAATAACGCCATTCTCAAAAATAGCTCTCTCTCTCTCTCTCTCTCTCTCTCTCTCTCTCACACACACACACACACACACACACACACACACACACACACACACACACACACACATGCAAATGCATCTCACACACACAATGACTGCAGTCTCTGGCAGCTGAAGCAACACTGCGAGCAGCAGTAGCAATAGCAGTGCATAATCGGAATGGCAACTGGGTGAAGGTAAGAAGGAGGCTTGGATAGAGGAGGGTGACAGTGAAGTGGTACTGGGGAGCACGCAGGGACAAGGTGGAGGGAGTGTAGGGCAGCCAGGTGCAGTTGGGAGGTTAGACGGAGGGCAAGAGACAGGTGAAGGGTGGGTGCTAGCAGAAAATGAGAAAAGACTGGGGGTGTGTTGGTGAAATGAGGGCTGTGTAGCATTGTAATGGGAGCAGAGAAGGTGCTGGACAATGACTAGCAAATGTTGAGGTTAGGAGGGTTACAGGAATGTGGGATATACTTCAGGGGGAGTTCCCACCTACACAGTTCAGAAAAGCCGGTGTTGGTGGGAAGGATCCATATGGCACAGGCTGTAAAGCAGTCATTGAAATGAAGGATGTTGTGTTGGGCAGTGTGATCAGCAACAGTAGTCCACTTGTTTCTTGACCAGAGTTCGTCGGTGGCCACTCATGTGGACAGACAGCTTGTTGGTTGTCATGCCCACATAGAATGGAGCACAATGGTTGCAACTTAGCTTGTAGATCATATGACTGGTTTCACAGATAGCCCTACCTTTGATGGGATAGGTGATGTTACTGATTAGACTGGAGTATGTGGTGGTGATGGGAGGATGTGTGTGACAGGTCTTGCATCTAGGTCTGTTACAGGGATATGAGGCATGAGATAAGGTGTTAGAAGCAGGAGTTGCATAGTGGTGTATGAGTGTATTGCATAGGTTTGGTTGGTGGGAGAATACCACTGTGGGAGGGGTTGGAAGGATAGTGGGCAGGACCTTTCTCATTTCAGGGCACAAACAGAAGTAGTCAAAATCCTGGTGAATGTAATTCAGTTGCTACAGTCCTGGGTGGTACTGAGTTATGAGAGGAATGCTCCTCTGTGTCTAGATGGTGAGACTTTGGGAAGTCATGGGAGACTGAAAAGATAAGGCACAAGAGACATTTTTGTACAAGGGTGGGAGGATAATTAAGGTTGTGAAGGCTTCAGTGAGACCCTCAGTGTATTTAAGGAGGAACCACTCATCACTGCAGACCATGGGTGGCTAGGCTGTATGGAAGGGACTTTTTGGTATGGAACTGGTGGCAGCTGTGTAAGTGGAGGTATTGCTGGTGGTTAGTAGGTTTGATATGGACAGAAATACTGATGTAGCTGTCCTTGAGGTGAAAGTCAACATTTAGGTAGGTGGCTTGTTGGGTTGAATAGAACCAGGTGAATCAAATGGGGGAGAAGCTGTTGATTTCTGGAGTAATGTTGATAGGCCGTCCTCACCCTTGATCCAGATCGCAAAGATGTCATCAGTGGATCTGAACCAGGTGAGGGTTCTGGGATTCTGGGTGTTTAGGAAGCACTACTCTAGATGGTCCATGAATAGGTTGGCATAGGATGGTACTATGCAGGTGCCCACAGCCATACCCTGGATTGGTTTGTAGGTAATGCCTTCGAAGGAGAAGTAATTGTAGGTGAGGATATAGTTGGTCATGGTGACTAGGAAGGAGATTGTTTGTTAGGAATCCATTGGGGAAGGTAGTGTTCAGGTAGTGGTAAGACCCTGGGCATTATGGATGATAGTGCAAAGGGAGGTGACATCAATATAGGCAAGCAGGGCACCATGTGGTAATAAGACAGGAATTGTGGAGAGACAATGGAGGAAATGGGTGGTATCTTTTAATTACGAGGGTAGGTTCCAGGTAATAGGTTGAAGGTGTTGGTGTATGAAAGCAGAGATTCTCTCAGTATGGGCACAGAAATGGGCACAATGGGGTGTTCTGGATGGTTGGGTTAATGGACTTCAGGGAAACATGTAGAAGGCAGGAGAGTGAGGAGTGGAAGGGGTGAGCAGAGAGATGGACTCTGGGGAGAGGTTCTGAGGAGGGCCAAAGGATCTGAGGAGTGACTGGAGATCCTCCTGGATTTCTGAAATGGCATCACAGTGGCAAGGTTTGTAGGTGGATGTACCTGCCAGCTGGCAAGAGTCCTACTGCCAGGTAATCCCTGCGGTTCAAAACATAAGTGGTGGAGCCTTGGTCAGCAGGTAGGATTATAAGTTTGGTATGAGTTTTTAAATGGTGGACTGTGGTTCTTTCTGTGGATATAAGGTTAATTTGTATGTTGAGGGATTTGGGGAATGATGGTGAGACAAGGTTCAAAGTTAAGAAATTCTGGAAAGTTAGCAGGGGGTGAACTGGGAGCAGTGGGGGTGGATCACAGTTGGATGGAGGAGTGAACTGAGTCAGGTGGGTTAAGCATTGGTTTTTTGTTAAGTCTGATTGAAAAAGTGTTTCCACTGTAGATACCAGGAGAAGGAAAGCAGGTCTTTGACAAGTCCTGCACAATTGAATTTGGATATGGGGAAAAGTTGAGGGCTTTGGAAAGGACTGATATTTCTGTGGGGCTAAGGTTTCTGGACAGAAGGTTCATAATGGTATTTAGGATCTGTTTAGGTTCTGGATTCTGTGGGCTAGTGGGAGGGACTTTCAGAAGGTGAGGTAAATGTAGTAGGTCTCCGAGACAGGGTTTGTCAGCCATGAGGGGACATAGGGGAGGTTTGGAGTTTGTTGTAGAGGTGGTGGACGGTGGTTCTCCAAAGCAGGAGTAGTAAGTGAGCAAGGTGGAGAGTTTTTTGGGGTGGCATTGTGAATGTTGCTCTAGAAAGGAATGGATGAGCCCAAGCAAAGCAGCAATGCCCCTTCCAAAGTTCTGTTGCTTACACAAAGGATAATGCTATGCATCTGGTGGAACAGTGATGGTGTGGTGGGCTATGAATTGCTTCCCTGAGGTGTAACCATTACTTCTGACATTTATTGCCAACAGCTAAGATGTCTTGTAAATGCAAACCAAGGACAATAACCAGGAAGTCTGCATGAAGTAATGCTACTCCATGATAATGTCTGACTACATTCTGCTTGACTGACAAAAAACACTATACAGGAGTTGGGTTGGGAAGTCGTTCCACACCCGCCTATTCACCTGATCTAGCACCCTTGATTTTCATCTTTTCTGCTCTCTATCAAACTATCTTCAAGGAACTTCCTTTCCAGATGAACATCGCTTGACAAGTTCTTCATCTCAAAATCATGTGATTTCTACAGGCACTATATCAAGAAGTTACCCCAGCATTGGCAGACTGTTGTAAATAGTGAAGGGGAATATATTATTGATGACTGAAGTCTCTATTATGTGTATCTGTTGCATTAATGAATCTTGTGGAAAAACGCTATGAACTTATGCACCAACTCAATAGTGAAGCAATCTGTTCATTCTAAAATGAAAGTTCATTGAGGTTTCAGAATTTGTAAATTTCAGCACCATATACAGGATGATTTAGTAAGCTGTTCTGAAACATTCCCAGAATTATTAAAGACACTGTGATTCTGTTTTGCCAGAATTAATTGTAGGGGAGTTCTCATTAAATATTATATAGTCTCTTGTCATAGTTACATTAATTACAAGGATATGTCTATTAACTTTCCTTTTACCAGTGGAACTGCAGTCACTTCTGCTACTAGTTTCACAGATCCCAAAGAGATGAATTCAACCATTTTGCACTCTTTGAAATATAAGTAATTTTAAAAAATCAAATATATCATGTTGAAAACATGATTTAATACAAAACAGAGCAAATTTGTCATCTTGAATAAGGAGGAAATAATGTTGCACTGCCACAACTTAGGAAGAATAATGGATGGCACCCTTGTGGCAATTACTACCAACTCAACACAAGGACCAGTGCCACACATAGAAGATTTTGCTTTTAACACACACAGTAAGACAATATTCCCTACTACTGACATAGTGTGAGCATACTATCAAATTCATGTTGTACTAGAAGACATACAAAAGACAGCTGGTCTTTTTGAGTTTGTGAAAATGTCTTTTGGACTGTGTAATGAGCAGACATTTCAACACTTTATGGACAAAATCGTAAGAGATCTGTAGTCTGTTATGTCTTCATAGACAACATTTTAGTAATGTCTACACCAAAAGCAGAACATATAGAACATTTAAACAAGATATTTGATCGTTTATGTATCCAAAGCCTCATTACTAACCCTGTAAAGACCATCTTTTGTGCAACAGAGGTTCAGTTTTTGGGATATACCATTGATGCCTCTGGCATGTGACCTCCTATAGATAAGGTGGAAGCCATAGTCAAGTATTCCTGCCCAGTTACAATTAGGGAGCTACATTTTTTTCTTGGCATCAGTAATTTCTATCACTGATTTACACACAATCATGCACTAATAGTACCCCTACTGAATAAACTTCTGAAGGGTGCACTGAAGCCAAATAATAGAGTACAATGGACAAATGAAACAGATACTGCTTTTCAGGCTGTAAAAACAGCAATGGCAGAGGCTACACAATTAGTTTATCCAGCATCACATCATCCACTTGCACTCATGTTGGTGCCATACTTGTGTAAACACACAACTTGGCTCATCCCAGGATCTGTGGTATGGCAAAATTGGTCAAACAGAAATTTGTCTGGCTAGGAATGGGTGCAGACTATAAGACATTTGTCAGAAACTGCACAAAGTGCCAGAAAACTAAGTTCACTTGGCATGTGAAGGCACCATTAGGCACATTTCTGCTGCCAAGTCAATACTCTGAACATGTTCATATAGTCATTGTGAGCTCCCAACCAATGTAAGAAGGCCACAGCTACTGCTCATGGTTGTGGATTGATTTTCAAGATGGCTTGAAGCTATTGATATAAAACACATTACAGCCAAGTTGGCAGCACAGAGGCCTTTCTGTGGATGGATCACCTGGTTTTGCATACCAGTACACCTTACAAGAGAACAATGATGCCAATTTGGGGCTTATGCACTCGAAGCACTCACCAGTTTGTTGGGCACTAAGCACATTCATATTACCGCATATCATGCAGCTGCAAATGGAACAGTAGAACATTTTCATTACCAACTCAGGTCAGCCCTTCAATGTCATGCTACACAAAATTTTATGGAGGGTTATCCATTGTGCTCCTTGGTCTCTGTATATCATTTAAAAGTGACCTGAAGACTGCAGCAGCTGAATTAGTCAACAGAAAACACTGCACCTATCAGGGGAAATCATGCATAATGGAATGGATATGGTTGACGCATCAGAGTTTATCACCAAATTACAACCATGCAACTGACAACTTCTTCCAGTGACACCTAGAGACTTCTCCAGCTGCAACCAAGTATTCATATGGAATGATGTGGTATGCAAGCCACTGCAGCCTGTAATCTTACCCTCCCACACATCACCAGTAAAGATTCAGTCTCTTCATTCATTTCAAAAGCTTCAAGAGGCGTAAGATGTACAAATAACTTTTTTACTTATCTTCATTTTCTCATTGTTGGCTGCAGCTCATCAGGTCTAGCGGTGGATTCTTCAGGCTGATATTTTTTTTTTTTTTTTTTTTTTTTTTTTTTTTTTTTTTTTTTTTTTTTTTTTTTTGTGGGTTCCAGATAACTAGATAAATTTTAAGTAAGCCTATTGCACTTTTTTTATTATGTCTCATTGTTCTGTATCACATGGACTTTACAATCTCCACTTCCATAAAACAGAAATTTACATTATTATTGCCAGATAAATTTTAAGTAAGCCTATTGCACTTTTTTTTATTATGTCTCATTTTTCTATATCACACAGACTTTACAATCTCCACTTCCATAAAACAGAAATTTATGTTATTATTGCCAAGCATAAAAACACATCCAATTCCATCAGAGGCATGCCCACTACTCTCATTCTGCAGTACTAACAATATTCCAAAGAGTTTACAAAACAAAAGAGTTTACAAACTTCCTTGACAAAAGAAAAATCTTCACCAAGACATATCATTATTTTGTAAATGAATCCAAAAATAAAATTAATAGTTAGCATCAGACTGTGTAAATAATAACAGGAATTTTAAGTGTGCCAGATGTTTCATAATTTCAGTTATTTGCAAAAGAAAAGTAATGTTAACCATACATACAGAGTTAGTACATATCAATTGTAATAAATTATCTTTTTTTACATTTTAGCCTGAAATATAATACATCATATACAAAATCCTAAGAAATTCTTTTAATGAAACAGCTGAGATAATGTTTACCTATACAAGATTCAAAAATATTTCTAGTATCGGCTATTTCTATTAAAGAAAGGTGATGATAGAAGAGGGTGTCCCATTACAAGCCACTGTACAAAGGGCCATATAAATTGCTTGGTAGGAGCAACAACACTTTAAAGATATACATCAGAGATGTGCCTACCACCATATCCATTGAAAGACTCAAACCTGCCTTCTACACTATACGAGATCCAACAAAGACAGCCAGTCCTACAAACTGCCAAAGATAAAGATGCAGTACCCGAAGCTACACATGTCCAACAGGATGCAAACAAGATAAGACAACCAATGGGTGCTGTAATGAAGTAAGTGATACCAAGAGGAGTTCCCCTATGAAAAACTGCTACACCAAATTCAGTAATAAAATAACTAGTTTCCAGAAAACAGTGGCAATGCATGCTGTATGTCATGTACAATTCAATTCCAGATTTCGTTGACACTGACAGGGTTAGATGTGTACAGAATCACACCATGACAACAAACACAATGACAGTGTGCATAAATATTCTGTGATAGATATAATTCTGTGTGTTGCATTATTCTTTGATTTTGAACTTAGTTTAGTATTCCATGCTTCATGTATTAATATATTATCATGTATTAATATAATGTTTATATATTAATATTAATTAATAATAATATTAATACATTAAATAATAATAATATTAATATATTAATGTAATTTAATATGTGGAAATAACTCATTAACTCTCAGAAGTTAACCACTGATGTTTTGGTAGCTGCTGCACATATGTTACTGTAGGAAAACTGTGAGTACCTCAGAAATGTGTCAGACCAGCAGTGTTTGCATTGTGCATAGAAACAGATTTCCATTTATATCACATCAAATCAGTTTGATTGCAGATGATGTATGAAATTTTCTTTCTTGGTTCTCATACAGTAGGAGGACAATAGCGTCTTTCTTCAAAGAATTGTCTTTACTGGCACTGGAACTTTCACACTTCAGGGAAAACTGAAAGAAATATGCATTGTTGGACCACTAAGAATACACTCTGGATGCCATAATTTGAACATCAATGCAGTGAAATGTGAGCACTTGGTGAGGGAGTATTGGAGACTACTCAACTGGTCCTCATTTCATTGAAGAAACCTTAATAAATGACAGGTATATGTAAGTTATTGCCAATGGTCTTGCCACAGTGGTTAACACCAGTTCCCTTCAGATCACCGAAGTTAAGCACTGTCAGCTGGGCTAACACTTTGATGGGTGACCATCCAGTCTGCTGACCACTGTTGGCAAGTAGAATGCACTCAGCCTTTGTGAGGCAAACTGAGGAGCTACTTGATTGAGAAGTAGTGGCTCTGGTCTCAGAAAATGACATACAGCCGGAAGTGTGCTGACCACATGCCCCTCCATATCCACATCTGGTGTCACCTCCAGGCTGAGAATGACATGGCAGCCAGTCAGTACCATTGGGCCTTCATGGCCTGTTCAGTAGGAGGATACATATGTTACTACAAAAGTGCTACTGGCATTCCTGGAGGAAGTACGACTTCAAATACATAGATGTAACTGGTAACAACATTATGTGTGCCCAGCTTTGTACATGCTTTTAGCTAGGCAGATGCTCACTCACCTCTTTCATTTCATTGTATTGGTCATGATGGTGTTATTAATGAGTTACAGGCACTGGACATTGTTTCTCTGTGGCTCATTTTAGCAGGAAATCTGTTATATATGCTCTCCCTTGCATTAGTCTGTTTTTGATTTTGGAATAACTGTGCTGGGAGGCAGCCCAACAGTGAACACAAAGAGTATGAATTCGCATGAAATTTACATAATGAGAGGTAATTACTACTTGCATTACTAGAATTAAAGGACGGATTCTTGTTGAAACTAAATTGGTGGCATGAACAGTCTTCCTTGCAACACAAGGAAAATACAATGCAATGTACAAATACTGAAGATGCAAAAATGAATGATATATCTAGGATAAATTTTCTTACTCTGTCAACATAGGTTTTTAGACTGTCTGATTTTTCAGCAAACTTGGTGCTTAACAAAAAGTCAGTTGTTCTATTGTTACACATATATATACATCAAAAAATGTTTTGCATCAACCCGGTTCCCAGAACTCCAGAAGATAAACATTGACTGTGGATATTGTATCACAGACTCTGTCCCTTTAACTGTTCAGATATGTCACTAAACCCACCCAAAGATGTAAACGACTATGCATGAGCAGCATGTATTAGATGGTGGGGTCCGACAGCTGATCAGTTCCAGTCATTCCACTAGGAAGAAGGAACACGGTTGGTGTTGTCTGTAGCTCAACCATGCCTAGATGATCAATCCCACATCTGCATTGTTACTTTGTGCCAGGAAAAGCTCTCAAAAAGGGTAGTCTCTAGGTGTCTTGGAGTGAACCAAAGTGATGTTGTTCAGACATGGAGGAGACACAGATAGACAGGAACTGTCAATAACAGGCCTCACTCAGGCCGCCCAAAGGCTACTGCTGCAATGGACGACTGCTACCTACAGATTATAGCTTGGAGGAACCCTGACAGCAATGCCACCATGTTGAATAAAGCTTTTTGTGCAGCCACAGGATGTCAGTTTACAACACAGATGGTGCGTAATATGCTGCATGATGCGAAACTCCTCTCCTGACATCCATGGCGAGGTCCATCTTTGCAACCACAACACCATGCAGTGCAGTACAGATGGGCCCAACAACATGATGAATGGATTTCTCAGGATTGGCATCATGTCCTTTTCACCATTGAGTGCATTGAGACCATCGTTGAAGACGTGTTTGGAGGCAGCCCGGTTAGGCTGAACGCCTTAGACACACTGTCCAGTGAGTGCAGCAAGGTGGATGTTCCCTGCTGTTTTGGGGTGGCATTATGTGGGGCCAATGTGCACCACTGGCAGTCATGGAAGGCGCCGTAATGGCTGTACGATACATTAATGCCATCCTCTGACAGACAGTGCAACCACATTGGCAGAATATTGGCAAGGCATTCATCTTCATGGACAACAATTCACACCCCCATCATGCACATCTTGTGAATGACTTCCGTCATGTTAACATCACTTGACTAGAGTGGCCAGCATGTTCTCCAGATATGAACTCTATCGAACATGTCTGGGATAGATTTGAAAAGGCTATTTTTGGATGACGTGACCCAGCAACCACTCTGAGGGATCTACACCAAATTGCCATTGAGGAGTGGGACAATCTGGACCAACAATACCTTGATGACCTTGTGGATAGTATGCCATGATGAATACAGGTATGCATCACTGCAAGAGAACATGCTACTGGGTATTTGAAGTACTGTTGAGTACAGCAGTCTGCACCACCACCTGTGAAGGTCTTGCTGTATGGTGGTACAACATGGAATGTGTGGTTTTCATGAGCAATAAAGAGAGTGGAAATCATGTTTACATTGATATCGATTCCAATTTTATGTACAGGTTCCAGGTCTTTCGGAACTGAGGTGATGCAAAACTTTTTTTGATGTGTGTGGGTATATATTTAATAGAAGTCACTATTAAGTTACACTGACATCATAAATTTACCTCTAATTCTCTGTAGTTGCCAATCATATAATTCATCCATTAAATCTTGATGATTAGCACATATATGTCTTGCAAGACAGAAGAAATTACTGCCTATCATTGTGACTGTGGGCAAATGTCATGATTGTGAACAAATATTGGTTTAACTCTTCAGGCTTTCCCAGCGATCTAATGACATCTTGGGTTGTCGGGTGTTTTGCCGGATATCAGCGTCGTACTTGCACGATATTTTGGTCACGTAGCTCGAGACCTTCATCAGGTGCGACCTGAGACTGCTCCTCGAGTGGACCTGGTCCAGTATTTATGCCTATGGCCTTCCCCCTCCACCAACGGCTGCAGGCGCTTCCTCTGTGGTCCGCGTCCATGCCCTGTGACCTGCTGGAGCGTTGCTGCTCCGTTTTCCATCCGCTGCGGGTCTAGGTGTTCCCTCTGCGGTCCGCGCCCACCAAACCCACTCCTGAGGGTTTCATCTACGGTCTGGGGTACCAGGCGTTCCCCCTGCGGTCTGCGCCCGCTCACCACGACCTGTTGGAGCGTTGCCGCTCCGTTTTTCGTCTGCTGCAGCTCTGGATGTTCCCTCTGGGGTTTAATAAATAAATATTTAATAAATAAAAATATTCTTGCAGCTATGCTAACTTTTAACATATATTTTGTTGCATTTTTATACTTGATTTATAAATGTAATTTTATGGAAATCTTTATACCATTCTTTTGTGCTTTCATTTCTGTTGATGTTCCTGATGTAATTTTACAATATAAGGGTGTCTCTCAAAATCAAACTTATGTTAATTTTCTTTTGTTACTCAGAAGCTGTTATTTATTCTGAAGTCGTTATTTAACTATCTTTATCCTTCAACAGTTTCCTTGTTTTACAAATTCATTCAACCTGTGATATTCGCCTTTCTTTCAAGGCTCTTACAGAAACAAGAGTACAACTGCTACCATAATTAACTGCTGAATTACCATTTGTCTTGGTATTGGTGTTTCACAACAACCATGTGTAGCCATGTCTCAGTGGTATCAATCTGTAGTTAAACTTTTATCCAGAATTCTGAATTTGTAAGTAGACTAGCTTAGCTGCACCAAGCACCCCATCTCTCCAATGTGTCAGTTCCATATGATAACACAACTTCCACATAAGACAACAATTAGTATTCAAAATAGTTTGCTATTCAAAATAGATAAGCTCTATGTTCTAAACACTGAAACAATTAAATATAATGACAGCACCAAACGTTTATATTGATATAATAGAGGGAAACATTCCACATGGGAAAAATATATCTAAAATCAAAGATGATGTGACTTACCAAATGAAAGCGCTGGCAGGTCGATAGACACACAAACAAACACAAACATACACACAAAATTCAAGCTTTCGCAACCAACGGTTGCTTCATCGGGAAAGAGGGAAGGAGAGGGAAAGACGAAAGGATGTGGGTTTTAAGGGAGAGGCTAAGGAGTCATTCCAATCCCGGGAGCAGAAAGACTTACCTTAGGGGGAAAAAAGGACAGGTATTCACTCGCACACACACCCATATCCAACCGCACATACACAGACACAAGCAGACATTTGCAAAGGCAAAGAGTTTCGGCTGTACCTTTTGCCTTTAAAAATGTCTGCTTGTGTCTGTGTATGTGCAGTTGGATATGGGTGTGTGTGCGAGTGTATACCTGTCCTTTTTTCCCCCTAAGGTAAGTCTTTCCGCTCCCGGGGTTGGAATGACTCCTTACCCTCTCCCTTAAAACCCACATCCTTTCGTCTTTCCCTCTCCTTCCCTCTTTCCTGATGAAGCAACCGTTGGTTGTGAAAGCTTGAATTTTGTGTGTATGTTTGTGTTTGTTTGTGTGTCTATCGACCTGCCAGTGCTTTCGTTTGGTAAGTCACATCATCTTTTTTTTTAGATATATATAGTGATACTGACTTTTTTAAAGAAGACCTAAGTAAGTACGACCTAAGCAGGATATTTTATATATATAGGTTGAAGAGGCGAGTGAAAATTTTTACCAAGGCCAGGAATCAAACCTGGGTCTCCTGCTTACTAGGCAGGTGCGTCAGTCACTAAGATACCCTGGCACAGCAGTTCACACAACTACATAGATTACCCCGTCACACCTCCCTTGTTGATCCAATTTCTCACTGCCACACCAGTCTACTTTAAATTCCCCATTCTTTCATGAACAGAATTGCCGAGGCTCTCCATGTTCCATGCAGTTGTATGAATCACTGTGCCCAGATGGCTTAGTGGCTAATGCACCAACCTAGAAAGCAGGAGATCCAAGTTCAATTCCCAGCCTCGATACAAATTTTCACTTACCTCTTAAGTCTATATACAAAAAATCATACCTGTATCAGACCAATAAAGTCTCTAAAATTGTGTCATTTCATTTGTATATGTACCTGCACCTGGGTTTCAGGCTGGATCCTGCATTTGTGTTCCATTGTAAGGTGCTATTTGAGAACGTTAAGAGTAGAGTGGGCAGCAGCAAGAGTCTGGATTGAGGAGAGAGGCAGGCCAGGGAAATCCATGCAGTTGCATAAACCACTATGCCAAGGCTGCCTAGATGCTAACATACCTTCCTAGTAAGCAGGAGCCCTGGGTTTTATTCCTGGCCTTGGTACAAATTTTCACTCAGCACATCAGTCTATATACATAAAATCATGTTTTTATGAGACCATCTCATTTGTCTAAGCAGGATAGTCTATGATACCAACACTCCTAGTATGCCATAATCTTGGTGGGCAATGCTTCGCAACAGCTACAAACATAATGGTCTTGTCAACTTCAACAAATTACCTGAAAATCCATGTACAGTGTGAGCAATGTGGATGAAAAGTAAAGAAGTCTACTCTGCTCAAGAGTTCCTTGAGTATGTGACAAAGACCTACATTTCTTATAAGAGTTAAATATAAATAAAGAACAAAGTTTATTTGATAACTATAGCAGCGTTTACCCACTGGCTTCACCTGTGTTGTGCTTGACCCATATATTGAACACACCTCCTCCTCCCCCTCCCCCTCCCCCTCTGTTTCTACCCTTTCCTCCCTCTGTCGCCCTACCTTATGCTCCCACCTCTATCACCTCCTCCTCATTCTCTCTGCTTCTTCATTTTCTACTTCCCCTCCCTTTTACCATTTCCTCCATCCCCTCTCCCTTTCCATCTCTGCCTCCTCTTCTTCCTCCTCCATCTGCCCACTACCCCTATATACCTTCCACCTACCTCATGCAGCTCCCTCTCCTCTGCCTCAATCTGTCCATACCCTCCTCTGTCTACCTCAACCTGTCCCCAGCCCTGCACATCAGCATGTGTAGCCTCTGAAATACAGTTCAGTAAAGCAGGCTGATTCTACTCCCTCAGCATGCCTGTCTTACAGTGCAGGCTACACACATCATGGGCTTAAAAATCATTTATTTGCCCCTGGCATACAGGCTGCCATCCAAAGAAGGTCAATAAAGCAAGCCAATACTTCTCCAACACAGCATGCATGTCATGCAGGGCAGCCTACATGTTGGACCCAGAAAATAGTTGCTAGCCTCTGACATGTAGGGTGCTATGCAAAGTTGTTTGATTTTGCAGGCCAGTGCTGTAATCATACAGCATCCCTATCATGGAGGGCACACTGTACAACCAGAACTTGAAAGAAACGTGTTTTTTCCCTATACCTGCTCCTATGGAAGCTAGGAGGTTATAAACCCCACAGTGCTAATACTCATGACAGATGCTGTTTCTGTTTCAAATTTTCCTGACATTGATCCAAGCATTTGGCATGTGATCCTGGACATACACATATACATAATTTCTCTCTCCTTACTATATATAGCAGTTATGTCATGTTGTGAAATTTTTACTGTCTTGTGCTTATTGCTATTTACCTGTTGATTTATTTATTTTCTCTTCCATTCATCTAAGTATGTTGTGCAATTTTCTTGTAATTGCTCTGTTATGTAATTATTTATTGTTATTGTCATTTACTTAGTTGTGCAGTGTATCTGTCTTTATTATTTTCTTGTATGTAATGACATTTGTGAAAGTATTAAAAAAATTTTGACAACATCAATAACGTGTAAATGTACTGAAGTTGAATAAAGCACTTTTATTTGTACTCTAATTTCCCCAGAACTACTTACTGGATTCCAGAGAGTGAAACACAATGGTTTTAATCTCTTTGAGATATATGATACCAGCAGAAAAGCTACTATAATTTGGTTTGCAAAACCTAAGACCAATATCTTTCTAATTAAGAGAAGCACAGATTACAGCTCGCCATGTAGTGGAGGTGTTGAGTCACAGACAGGCACAACAAAAAGTAATTGTCTTTTTGTTGTGCCTGTCTACGACTCAACATCTCAGCTATATGGCGAGTAACAATCTATCCTTTTCATAATACCATCATTATTACATTGCTTGATCTCTATTATTAATATAGCAATGATAAACAGAGTATATTCCATTTAGTGAGGATATTCTCACAGTTTGTATGACTGGAAACAGATTTATGGTCAGAAATATTTGAGGTCAACAGCTTAGCTGAATCTATGTATATAATATAGTAAAGATAAGATACAGGACCTAGAAAAAAATAATAAAATGCCATGTGAAAGTATTTCATCTTGTTTCAACTGTAGCAAATAGCCTCATCTTTAGTTATCCACTCAGTAAACTTTGTTCAACTACAAATCAAAGCTATTCCAAGAAATGGGTATAATTTTATAATTTTTCTCTATATTTGCCCCACGTGAGTAGCTATGTTTTTAACTGATTTTCCAAAATCTCCAATACAAAATGAGTTGACAGACTGGAAGGACAGATCTACTTAAATTTAAGACATGAATTAGCCACAAAATTGATAGTAAATAAGTGACAATACTTGTATGTAAAATTTTGTCGTGGTAGAACTAGCAGGAGCACAAAGACCTGTGGCACAAAAAGCAGATTAATGTAGTTGTTTGCATTTCTATTTTAGCTGTGCTGATACAGATGTCAATGAGACTGTGATGAGCATATTTGGCATGGAGCAATGTTAGTAGTTTCCAGTTTCCATGGCTGTGTGGCAGAAGTGGTAATTATGATTAAGAAGTATAGAATTGTTACTGTGTTTGTAAATCTGGCACCAGCATGTTTTCCATAAATGTCAATAAATGAATTACAAAGATAGAAGTTGAGTTTAAAGAAATGACTTATTGCATTACCATTCACATATCAATCAGCTATAATGTAAATATGTGCTGAGCTGTTAGTCTGGAGAGGAAAAAAGATAGAAATCGCACAGTATGACCATGCTGCTGTAGTTCTTCATAATGAGATAGTAAAATATATAAATAATTCAACAAAATGCACTTACAGATTCTTTTTCACTTGAGAATGTTAGTGAATATTATTGTAATCAGCAATACCATTACACTCTCATTTTAATCTTCTTGTATATGTGATGTCTGTTCATTCAGACATAAATATCTGAAAGAACAGACATGATTTTGATCCTGCACTCATTGTGAATCAAGACACAAAGGAATTAATAATGTGTAGCTACTAGTGGGTATCAATTCAAAACAATGGGGAAAGTAGAAAATTTTGTGCTGGCCTGGGATTCAAACCTGGTTCTCCTGCTTGCTAGGTGGATTTTCTGACCACTTAGCTATCTGGACACAGTGGCGTTTGCAACCACTTGTACTGCCCTAGCATGCCTCCTGTCACACGCCAATTCTCAACTTATCCTCACACCACTGATGTTGTGCCCCTGCCCATTATTCTCATTAATCAAGGTATTTCACCAGTTCCCTTAAGAATTTGAGCATGGTGTGCATCTACACTGAAGGGATCAATGTTGTATATCAATGGCCACAAGCAGCTAAATGTCATTAATTCATTTGTGTCTCAAATCTTTTTTGGAACTTGTGAATATGTTCGTTGTTTCAAAATAAGTGATTCCCTTGCTGTGTGATGTCATTTCTTAAATTTGTCAAGTAGTGCATAACCCTGGTCCATTACTATGATCTCCTGTCTCCCCTTAGAAATTATGTCATGTATCTTTGTATAGTACATTTGTGTTTTTAAAATAATATTCACATATGTCTCACTTTCATTAGTCAGAAGAACTAGAATATACCTGAATTTCATTCTTACTCCATTTCTCTGTTGTAAAACATATGATGGGTTTTTTCCTAGCATTTTTGGTAAATGTACTACTTCTCATTTGACTCTTCTTCCAAACCCACTAACTCATCTTTAAATCAGAACATTAATTACTCAAAATATATAGTAGTGCAATCAATTGGATTTTTAACGTCTATTTTATAGTCCATTTAGTCAAATTCATGTAGCAGTGTGCAGCTATGGAAGTAATTGGGATTGTGCTAGAACCTTAAGCTGTTACCTAGCTTCCTCAGTCCACTCATCACAACAAAGTTTCATCTGGATCAGAATACAAATATTGCAGGTTTATTCAGTTCACTGCTCCCAATATTCTTTTGTCCATACTGGAACAACAGTGTCCTTGATGGTACACATAGTAGCTGAACTCGTGGGATCAACCTTGTGTCAGCAAGTATTTCAAGTTCTCAGGCAGTGATGTTATTTAGCTGTCATTCAATCTATGTGTCACCATAATGAAAGAATGGAAACTCAGGTTGGAATACCAAAAAGTAAGGAAAAGCTGAGTCACAGATAGGCACAACAAAAAAACTGTCACAATTAAACCTTTCAGCTGTTAAGGCCTTTGTCAGCAACAGACAACAGACACACACGCTCACACACTCATGCAAATTCAACTCGCACACCCAACTGCAGTCTCAGGCAACTGAAACCACACATGTAATCTGCAAGCTAATATGCAACCACTGTGCTGCATTCTATGTAGGCATGACAACCAACAAGCTGTCTGTCCGCATGAATGGCCACCGGCAAACTGTGGCTAGGAAACAAGTGGACCACCCTGTTGCTGAATATGCTGCCAAACATGATATCCTTCATTTCAATGACTGCTTCACAGCCTGTGCCACATGGATCCTTCCCACCAACACCAGCTTTTCTGAATTGCACAGGTGGGAACTTATCCTGCAATACATTCTATGTTCCCATAACCCTCCTGGCCTCAACTTTCATTAGTCACTGTCCTCACCCATCAAGCCTCTTTCCAGTTCCCACTCCAGCACTACACAGCCATCATTCCACCATCACACCCAGTCTTTTATTTCTCTCTGATTCCACTACTTCCCCTCTGCCCTCCCCCACTCACACCAGCCCTCCGTCTAACCTACAGCACTTTACTGTTTGCCACCCCCACCATACTGTCCCTCCCCCTCCCCACCCCAGCTTCCTCCTTACCCCACCCAGTTGCCACTGCCATCATGCACTGGTCCTGCTACTTGCAGTGGGGTTTCAGTTGCCTGAGACTGCAGTTTGTTGTGAAAGTTGCATTTGTGTGTGTGTGTGTGTGTGTGTGTGTGTGTGTGTGTGTGTGCGCGCGTGTGTGTATCCTGGATTTTCCATTGTTCAATGTAAGAAAGATTACTACTTACCTTAAATATGACACATTAAGTTGCAGACAGGCACAATTAAGTCACTTACGCATTAACTTTCAGCCAAGGCTTCCATCAGAAAAAGAAAGAGAAACACGCAAACAAGCACACCTCATACACATATGGTTGTCATCTCTGGCAGCTCAGACCAGAATGTAACTATCAGGTGAAATGGAAGCAGAAATGTGGATGGGGCTGGAAAGGGGAAGTGATAGTAGTGTACAGCTGGGGGGTAGAGAAGAGCATTGTCCGGCGAAGTGTGCAGGGACTAGACTGCCAACTATGTCATGAGGCTGTAGGAAAGTTGCTCGGGAGGGGGAAGGGGAATGGAGCAAAAATGGAGAGGAGTGGGAAAAAATGGGTGGGTGCATTGGCAGAGGATGACATGCAAAGAGGGTGGGGGTGATTTCAATGGCTGCTTCACTACCCGAGCCATCTGGATCCTCCCCTCCACCACCATCCTTTCTTAATTGTGCAACCAGGAGGTATTTTCACAACACATTTTCAGCTCCAATAATTATCTTGGCCTTAACTTATGGTAACTTATTGCTCCCACACCACCCACCTAACGGATTCACCTGTTGTGTCCTATCACCTCCACCCATTCTTGTCGGTCACCCTCTTTGCGTCTCCTATCTGCCAATGCACCCACCTGTCTTTCTCTGCTCCTCTCTTTTTATGGTCCATTCCCCTTCCCTCTTCCCCCTTCCTGCACCACAGCCTCCTGATACTGCACTAGTTGGCTGTCTAGTCCATGCAGATTCTGCCAAATGGCACTCTTCTCTCAATCCACCCACATATTGCAATCCCTTATCCATCCCAACCACCTCCAGATTGCTCCTTCCACTCCATGTGACAGTTGCATTCTGGTCCAAGCTGCCGGAGATGACAGTCATGTGTGCGTGACATTACTTGCTTGTGTGAAGGTGTGTGTGTGTGTGTGTGTGTGTGTGTGTGTGTGTGTGTGTGTGGCTAATGTGTAGGTGCCTTTTAATTGTGAATGTCTGCAAAATAATGTGTCACCTCCATGGTAAGTAGTATTCTATTTTTTTCCTTACATTGTTGATATCACCATAATAAATTACACCAAGAGGGTAGCAGACTGTGATGCAGTTTAGTATTAATACCTTGTACATATTAAGTTCCTGTAAGTTGCTTGTCTTTTGGTAATGTGTGCCTTGAAGGTTCTGCTTCTTGACAGGATCTATAAGACATGATAAAGGATGAATGAATGAATGAATGAATGAATGCTGCTGCTTGCAGCATAGGTTGATGTGTAGGCCATCCATATTTGTTGTGCATACAGGGATCCATAAATATTGTTATGTTATAGACGCTAACAACAGCACAGCATGAACATCTGGTCTGGACATTCAGATTTTTCCTGACTGGTTCTCTTGACACTTATGAAGATGTAGCTAACAATCAGCCCAGTTCTTAGAAGAGTCACCTTTTGCAACTAACTCTTTAATGTCAGATGAAAGAAAATATTTTTATTCATCTTTCCACAAGTTACAGAATAAGAGGTGTAAAACATAACCCCTCCAGTTGGTCATGTCTCTTCTGTGAGTATGTGCATGGTGAGTAGGGGCCCGGAGCTATTACAGCACTTCCTCCATTTCCTGTGCTGCAGTCCCTCACCCCTGATCACCTCCTCTAGTCCTGTTTCTCATGGTAGTAGCCTTTGATGCTGACCCGGCTATTCCCTAGGTCCTGCCTTCCTTTCTTGGAATATTCTTTCCTGCACCACCTTTTGGTTGAAGTAACTTGTGGTTCCTACCAGGATTTGATCTTCATTTTCCAAATTTTTCTGTAGTGTGTACAGACTGGGGGAAGAACATCATAATAGCGCCTGTTACATGCAGTGTTAAGGACCATCTGCACACAATACCTGTGTATGCTCTTATTTCTGATTCAAAGCTGACATGGTAGCCAATCTGACATGGTGTGGACCTTATGTACGCTTCCAGTTAATCCCCCTGATTACACAAATATTATACTACTGATGCCTGAACTACTAGCTACACACATGCCAAGGAGTATGACTAGATGCCTGTCTACCAGGAACGTCATGAATCCTGGCAATGGCCATCACAACAGATGGACTTTGCTGTGGCTTGGTGGCAACCATGAGGACAGCTCTTGATCTGGATAGGTGCAATCAGGGCAGACATTTGACAAATGAAATGTGTTAAATTACACTAGGATAATGGACATTCTGATACACACATCTCTTCAGATAGGAATCAAAGCTTCAATGAGGACAGTTACAACCCTACTGTTTTCACTACCCTTGTTATCCAATGAGAAGAAGGACAAGCCAGATGTTTAGGAGCTAACAATTTATTCAGTACTTAGTACATACTCAAACTGAAGGAGATACTTTCACTGTGAAGCATACTTCTAGGGTAAAGCATACTGAAGATAAATTTGGAGAAGCTGAATCATTAGGGAAAATGTGGAATTGATCATTTTTGATTAAAACCTTCTCTGCTGCACAATCTACAGCTCTTCAGGCATGTGAATGTGTGGGTGACACAGTAATGACAATTGCCCCACACAAGACTTTAAATATGGTCCAAAGAATCAGCTTCCCCTGAGATCTTACACTCAAAACAGATGAGCAACTACAGTTTAATCTGGAGTGGTGAGGAGTACATTTTGTCCAGGAAAAAGTTAAAGTCATGATGTACTTGTATGAAACTTACATCTCACCACCCATGAGGTGTGCAGTTTGGTCATGTATCATCCTGATGTACAGCAGACTCAAAATATGGCGACATCAGACAACCGCTCTGTGAAGGTAGCACTTGTAAGCAACCACCTTTGTTTGTCAATTTCATGGAACAAGATCCTCCATGTTCACCAGTTTCCCCAGTCTTCAAGAAAGAAAAGAAAATACTGGAATATAAATCTGTGGCTGCCTGTTGTATACTGAGGCACAAAAATGTATGCCTACATCCACTGATATGACATCCAGTTATGTGTAAGACACAGCCTTCATTCCCTACTTCAGATTTTTCGAAACCAATTGTCCCATTGTCCTTCTTTCTTGTGATTCCTGTGGCACCCTTTTCAGGAACTACTTCCCACATCCAGTTGTAGTAGCAGCCTCCTCCTCCAGCAACTGCATGTCAGGGCTCCATCTTGGGACCCCTCTCCCCTGAAACCTATAGATCAGTGGCTCAGTGCCAGCCAATGACTGAGGGGACTGCAACCAGTGGGTCCCAGAGCTGCCTGCTTTTAATTCATTCCACACTTTTCACAGACATGCTCTCACTAGAATCCTGGCTACCAAAAGCTGCAAAGGAGGAGGAGGAGAATAATAAGAAGAAGAATTGGCAAAAGGCTCCTCCAGTCACACTAGGGGTGCCAATTTGTCCACCACCCTTCGATTCTGAACCAGTGCTCATTGGTCCACTTCACTAAGTGATAATTCTGGCATGTGACCTGTCCTCCTGGCCCCTGGACACCCATAATGTGGACTGATGAAACTACAATACCTTATTTCCTCCTCTTCTGCAATCTGCATTTCTCTACAAGAAATTCACTTCACTAACAACCATTCCCCAACACTCCATGGTTATCATGCATTGTGCTGAAACTGTGCTGGCCCTGAGGGGGCATCTGGAGGAGACTCTACATTTGTTCACACAAATATGCACAGTCATTGGATTCCCCTTTTTATAACTTTGGAAGCAATGCTAGTGCAAAAGATATCAGTGATCACCATTTCCAATGTTTGAATATCTCCAGGCAGGTCTTTCACTTACCTTGAGCTGTCCATCTTAATCCAACAGCTCCTCCACCCCTCAACCCCTCCTTTGCTCCTACCTAGGGCTTTCAATGTGCACCAGCTCTTTAGGTAGTATCACTTCATCTGGTAGTGAACTCCCACTTGACCAGCTTCTTACTGACCATAATCCGTATCTCCTCAATGATGGTACTCCTACCCACTTCAAAGCTCCCTACTCTTATGGCTTCACTATGTTGGTCACTACATGATGATCTTTGTGATCTCTCTGGGCATCAATGGAGTAGTGCATTACGTCTCAGATGTGATCACTCAAACTTCTGGCAATGCTGTTCCCTTTTCTACAGGTTGCCTTCAGCACTGGCCATTGCCATGGTGGGCCAAAGAAATTGCTATAGCTGTTCAGGATGACTGAAGAGCCCTGCAACATTTCAAATGACACTCTTCACAGACCAAACTTATCTTGTTGAAGCAACTTCATGGTAAGGCTCACTAACTAATTAAATGAACTAACATTTGCCTCTTCATCCCAGGTGTGGTACAAACTCCATGTTTATCTGGGTTGTCAATGATTAACAACTATTCTGGATGTTGTCCTTCAGGGAGGTCTTTGTTTTGATTTGTTGGTTCATGCTGAACACCTGAATTTTGCAACAGTATTGGCGTCCTCTTCTTATCTGGCTACCATTCATCTGCAGAGATAACCAGCTGAAGATGTCCCCCATGTTTTGCCCACTGCCAAGCCAAATCATATAATGAACTTTTCACTGCCTGGGAACTGCTTCAGGATCTTGACTTATGTCATGATACAGCCACAGGACCTGATTCAATTCATAATCAGATGATCCAACATTTGAATGTTACTCAAAGACTATGTCTATTCAAGGGTTTCAACTGTATTTGGTTTGAATGGGTCTTCCCTTTGCAATTGCAAGATAGTGTTGTCATCCCAATCCTTAAGCCAGGCAAAAATCCAATGTCTGTTGATAGCTGCCAACTAATTAGCCTCACTGATGTGCTCTGCAAACTGCTTCAAAAGTTGGTTGCCAGTAGATTTTGCTGGGGTTTTGTGTTGTGAAGCCTTTTGCCCCTCCATCAATGTGGTTTCTATTTCACAACCAACCATCTAGCGCAGTTCCAAACAGCAATTCAGCAGGCTTCTTCTAAACTCTAATACCTCATTATAGTTTCTTTAACCAAATAAGGTGTATGACACTACTTGGCACCATCACATATTAATTGCCTTCTGTGAATGGAGTTTCTGAAGTTCACTACTGGTTTTTATTCATCAGTTTTTATCCCACCAGCTGTACCACTTTTGAACTGATATTTCACTCACCTCTCCCTGGGTCCAGGAGAACAGAATTCCATTGGACTCTGTCCTGTCACACTCTTCCTCATTGCCATCTATGTGCTGGTGGCCTCCGTTGGACAGCTGGTCACCACTGCTCTGTATCTCAATTAAGTTTGTGTTTGGTACAGTTACCACTCAGCAGCCTCACTTGAATGCTAGCTCCAAGGCGCCATCTGTGACCCTTCCACATAGTTTCCAATTTTCTCCTGAAAAATGCAGCTTATGTATTTCTGTCACTGTACCACAGTCCATCCTGACTCAGAACTCTACTGTAGTGTTCAGTATTTGGAATTTGTTGCACAGTCTATTTTATGGCCTTCTTTTTGAAAAATAGTTGACTTGAATGCCCCATGTTCATCAGCTAAAGACTGGTTGTATGCAGGAGCTTAAGGCTGTGCTTCCTTGCTCACACCTCTTTTGGTGCAGGTCAAGCTACTCTTCTCCATATGTATTGGGGCCTTGTCTCATACCAACTGGCCTATGGTTGCCACATTTATGGCTCAGTGATGGCTTCAGCTTGGAAATTGTTGGATCTGGTCTATCAATATGGAGTTCATCTGGTCACAGTATTAGCCCTATAGACAGTCTCCTTACTGAAAGGGTATCGGGGGTTCTGTCTTACCTCTTCAGTCCCCACGATACCAGCTCTTGGTCTCCTATGCAATCAACATTTGACAATTCCCTGATTGACCAACACATTCCTGTCTTTTTGTACATTGAAGTGCATTGACCTCCTGATACTCACTACTCACCCTCAGGTGGGATTACCAGTTGGGATGCGCTTTGCAGTCCTCTGCCAGGATCTCCATCTCTCCTCTCTGAAATGTGCTCCCAGTGGTTTCTTGTGGACACCCCCACCACCTTCCCCCTTTCCCATCCCCTTGGTTCATTCCCAAGCCATTAATTAGGACTGATCTATTTCAAGGTCCCAGAACCTCAGTTAATGTCTTTTATGTTCATTTCTTCTTGAATTTTAGGGTGCTAGATCTTTTACAATGGCTCTAAAACCATGGATAATATAGGATATGGTTTTCCATCTCCCTACAGTTAGGGACACATTTTGTTACTAGTAACATGTAGCGTGTTTACAGAGGAGCTGATACCCATTAACAGGGCCATCTAATTCATTAAACAGGCCTCCCTTGACTATCTATCTATCCATATCTCTCTTCTCAGCGATCACAGACCCTGTAGATCACACGCTGCATCAACGATCTGCTTCCACCGCCTTCTATCTCTCACAACCTCTCTCCACCCTGCAGAAATTCCTAATGCTTGACTCTTTTTTTTTTTTTTGTCGTTACTCAGTGAGCAGTCTTCAAGCTATTGATGAATATTAGTTTTATTTTTATTCATGACTTTCTCAGGCAACTTAGTCAGTGACTGCTCAGTTGTCTTTCTCTGGGTCCCAAGACATATGGGTATCCCAGGGAATGAACTGTCTGGCTGACTAGAAGAGCAATTACTTGCTCCCCATTCACTTTGTGGGTCCCAGGCGTGGGTATGCAGGTATAGATAAGACATTTGCTCTCTTGGTTGTGGAATGACAACTGGTTGATTATCAAGGAGATTATTGCTGCATATTTCCCTTCCTTTCATTCCTCCTGGAAGGAATCCACCATCCTATGTTGCCTACACACTGGTGATACTGGGCCAACCCATAGTTTTATTTTACGTAATGAGCCACCTTCAGATTGTCGTTGTGGAGCCTTACAGACAGTTGCTCAATATCCTAGTGGAATACACCCTTCCTGTATTCCTACATGCTAAGCTTGGCCTTCAAAATTCTTTGCTTCAAATACTGGTATATGATTCTGGTTTTCTGTTTTCTCCGTAAAATGGATATGATTTTTTGATATAAGGTTTTAAGTTACAATTCGGGCAGGGCTGGGATGGTTGGCTTTGGGGCATCTCCCATTGCGTACTGGATCTGAGGGTCACTCTACCTAATTGACCAGCTCCCTCCTTCATCCCTCTCTTACTCTTGTTTTAACTGCTTTTTGATGTTGTTTGTGTATTTTTCTGTTACACCCTGCTTTCTATTTTAGAGGTAAACATTCTGTTGAACAGTAGGTGCTGTTAACAACTCAACTACAGTGGAGCAGGGATGGGACTGCTGTAAGTGGGGTGATTACTGTTGTTCCTTTACTTATCTTCCTCCTCTTTTTTTCTATTATAGATGTTCCAGCTGATGTTCATTAAATTTTGAGCCTTACCTCTTTTACTGCTCTGAATATGATGATTTGAAGACAAACTTTACTCTGTAACCATCTTCTCCATTCATCAGGCTGGCAGGGGTCAGATGTGAGGTGGGGCTTTCTTGCCATTGACCTCACATATCTTCTGACCTATGTACTGATCTGATCCATACACTTCTCCATGAAGTCTTTCTCAGCTGTGGCATCAGTATTCCCTTCAATGTCCCAGTCTTACCACTCCTACATACTTTCATCATGAGAATACATACTTCACAGACATCACTAACTCCAAGATCTACCCCTGGATTGAGGGACTAATGGCCTTACTATTTAGTCCTTTCACCCCCAATCAATCAATCAACTAACCTACCAAACAACTAAAACACAATAAATATTTCACTTAAATGTCTCATGTTATTGCTAGACAAAATTTATTTCTTACACCTGTGTGAGATGTAAATTTACAAAGAATGTTATCAATACACAGATGTTTCCATTGAAAAGGGACGCATGTTTTACTTAAACTTTAAGAACAAATTCATCATAACACAATATTTCACAAACTAATTTGCCTTCTTTACACTATATGTTTATATTAAGTTGTTTGGTGACTGTGGGCATTAACTACATACTGAACACTGATCTGGTTCCTTATATCAGTTTTTCAGTTTCTTTGTACTTAAGGTTTAAGGTTTCTGATATGTATCTGTGTACAAGAATTCATATTATATAGTTTCAAATAATCATAAAACCTGTGCCAGTAGCTGAAGTAAATTCCTTGTAATCCAACTGATCCACAAGTTAAAATTGAGTTAGCAGATAAACTAATGAAGTAGCTCAGTTTATCACATTTCACTCTTAGAAGTACTTCTCATTGTATTGACCCAACAATGAGAGTGCTGGCTTAATTTCATATTTTCAGTCCTTGTTGTCCGGTTTTTGCCATAAAATGTACACACATTTTCAACCTGATTATAATTCAATGATGGTAATGTAATAACTGACATCCTTTTCTTACACTCAGCTCACGCAGTACCAGAGCTGCTAACTCTTAAGCCCCATCATCACTAGGGACAGAAGCCTTACCATCACCAATGATGTTTGTCAATGCTGGCAGTGTGTTGCTGCCTGTTGAATAAGAGTGAGTAGCTTGTTTGATTTTGAGACTTGTTCTTGTTACACTGTCCTGAACAACTAACAATTGTTCAATATTTATTTATATCTATTTTCATCATAATTGGTAAAGAAAATCTTGGACAGCGCATTTTGAAAAGAGGCTACAGACCTCTTTCCATAAGTGGTTTTACTGACTCATTTGATAACAAAGTTTCAGCCAAAGGTAAGGTAATACAGAGGACAAATAACCTGGACTGAAAATATGTGTGAAACACCAAAACATATAAAACTCAGTTTGATTCTCTATGAGCAGTTTGTCAATATCAGTGAATCGTGTTACATGATGATTTACAATTCATTTATTAATGACCTGTCCATGATGAGAGCTTTGAACATATTCGGCACCAAATATGTCTCCAGGAAACTGTCAAAGACTGTGGAGATGGGTTCCTGTGTGGAAAGTTTATTTATTTATTTGTATAAATTTCTTTTACTTCACATATATGGCCACAAATTTTTTGTTATCAGACTACCAGTTTCGGTTTATAATTACAATCTTCAGATCTGCAGCATAATATGGGATAACACAAATACACTAGAAGGTTCTCTACAGCTAAAACAATAAAATAGCATAATGAGAAATATTACATACATGTGCATTTGTGAACTTCAAATATGGGGAGGTATACCTGTTTTATAAAAACATGTCCTAATATACTGGAGTCATAGTGCCATTGTCAAATGTCAAACACAAAATCAGCACCAGCATCATCAAATAAATATAAATAACAGCATATGCATGAGTAATCTTGTCAGCAGCACTACTGAAGAAAACAAACTGCCATACAGTAGCCACAAAATGTTAGTGTTGCAAGTTCACCAGATGTCGCTACTGTAGGCAAATTATTTGGTGTCATTTCATCTTGGAGAGTCCTGTATGCAGGGGTGAATAGAGTGAGTTTGGTTTTCTATTGAAGTATGATATATTGCTGTATTTACAGAGAGTTTCAAAAATGACCGGTATATTTGAAACGGCAATAAAAACTAAACAAGCAGCGATAGAAATACACCGTTTGTTGCAATATGCTTGGGACAACAGTACATTTTCAGGCGGACAAACTTTCGAAATTACAGTAGTTACAATTTTCAACAACAGATGGCGCTGCAAGTGATGTGAACGATATAGAAGACAACGCAGTCTGTGGGTGCACCATTCTGTACGTCGTCTTTCTGCTGTAAGCGTGTGCTGTTCACAACGTGCAAGTGTGCTGTAGACAACATGGTTTATTCCTTAGAACAGAGGATTTTTCTGGTGTTGGAATTCCACCGCCTAGAACACAGTGTTGTTGCAACATGACGAAGTTTTCAACGGAGGTTTAATATAACCAAAGGACCGAAAAGCGATACAATAAAGGATCTGTTTGAAAAATTTCAATGGACTGGGAACGTGATGGATGAACGTGCTGGAAAGGTAGGGCGACCGCGTACGGCAACCACAGAGGGCAACGTGCAGCTAGTGCGGCAGGTGATCCAACAGCGGCCTCAGGTTTCCGTTCGCCGTGTTGCAGCTGCGGTCCAAATGACGCCAACGTCCACGTATCGTCTCATGCGCCAGAGTTTACACCTCTATCTATACAAAATTCAAACGCAGCAACCCCTCAGCGCCGCTACCATTGCTGCACGAGAGACATTCGCTAACGATATAGTGCACGGGATTGATGACGGCGATATGCATGTGGGCAGCATTTGGTTTACTGACGAAGCTTATTTTTACCTGGACGGCTTCGTCAATAAACAGAACTGGCGCATATGGGGAACTGAAAAGGCCCATGTTGCAGTCCCATCGTCCCTGCATCCTCAAAAAGTACTAGTCTGGGCCGCCATTTCTTCCAAAGGAATCATTGGCCCATTTTTCAGATCCGAAACAATTACTGCATCACGCTATCTGGACATTCTTCATGAATTTGTGGTGGTACAAACTGCCTTAGACGACACTGCGAACACCTCGTGGTTTATGCAAGATGGTGCCCGGCCACATCGCACGGCCGACGCCTTTAATTTCCTGAATGAATATTTTGATGATCGTGTGATTGCTTTGGGCTATCCGAAACATACAGGAGGCGGCGTGGATTGGCCTCCCTATTTGCCAGACATGAACCCCTGTGACTTCTTTCTGTGCGGACACTTGAAAGACCAGGTGTACCGCCAGAATCTAGAAATAATTGAACAGCTGAAGCAGTACATCTCATCTGCATGTGAAGCCATTCCGCCAGATACGTTGTCAAAGGTTTCGGGTAATTTCATTCAGAGACTATGCCATAGTATTGCTACGCATGGTGGATATGTGGAAAATATCGTACTATAGAGTTTCCCAGACCGCAGCACCATCTGTTGTTGAAAATTGTAACTACTGTAATTTTGAAAGTTTGTCTGCCTGAAAATGTACTGTTGTCCCAAGCATATTGCAACAAACAGTGTATTTCTATCGCTGCTCGTTTAGTTTTTATTGCCGTTTCAAATATACCGGTCATTTTTGAAACACCCTGTATATTAGTACTATTATATAGAATAAAAATTTATCATAAACAACTTGTAAATAAAATACTGCATTAAACACTATGGAATTGAAAATTTAAACTCAGCTCTGAGCAGTCATTTTTCTGTCCATCATCTCTTAAAAGCAAAGTCCAACAGTACTAATCAATTTTTTGCATAGGCAACATGTGGCACACTGTGAATATCTGTAGGGCCTACCCTGCTTCACAGAAATGGACAACTTATCTGCACTTCTCTCTGATATTAACTTGTGAGGCACATGATTTATTACAGGGCTTGTGAACAGAATTTTATACATTCGAAGTCATTATTATGCGGTTTCCCCAGAATTTATATATTTTATTTGTTTACTTGCTGAAAAGGAACCACTTTCCTTAGTCTTTCTTTTTAATTTGTTTTTTGAACTGGAAAATTGCACTTAATCATCTCATTTATATTGACTCTTTCTTACTCAAAGTATATTCTTATAAACTATACTTGGGATTTTGCTTTTTGGTACAAAGGTGTTTCATGGTTGTCCACTGTACAAACATGCTGTAGTTATTTGTCCATGTGAATACCACAATTTTTTAAAATTCTCTCCACAACTCTGGAATGTTTACTCTTGTACTTTATTGATAGCCATACTACATGTACACTAATCTTACTGGAAACTGAAGCTTCTTAAAGCTGAATGGTAAGGTAGCAAAAATGAGTGGAATTTGTAGTATGAATACTGACTTACCTTTTTTTTCTTCTAGTTGACATTTCCAATGTTATGATGATGTTTAGAAGCTTTTTTATGAGGGCATACTGAGAACACTGAGCTAGTTTAGGAATATTTTTGGAAGTTTAAACTGTCTTGGTTCATCATCGTATCAGTGAACTTAAAGTTTAAATGTTATATTTCAGAATATTCATAAAATGTCAATAGCATAATACAACTAGCTCAGATATTTTCCCTGGAAAAATACAGTGATGCAAATTAGATGATAGGTATCACTGCACTATCACTGTAGTGCACCAGGCACAAAAACCTGTGGCTTGGACCTGAAAACACATAATCAGTAGAGAATACACATACAAACTACACTCTGATAGTATTATAATAATCTTAAGGCATAAACAATTCTTAAATTTGCACTCAAAAGAAAAGCTGAGACAATTTATGAGAATGAGGTTTTTCAGTTAAATCTTGAAAACTCTCCAACAGATTGAAATGAAGGATCAAAAACAAACTGCCATAAATTCATTTTGAAGACTCCCTGTTCCTAAAGTATGTAAACTCTATGGAAGTAGGTTGAATATTCTGTGGCTCCCATGTGCAACTTTATAGAGAACCTAGAAAATGGAGCCACAAGACTGAAATTGAGACTACCAAGTAGTGGCAAACTTCACTCAGAGCCCTTTGAGAAGAAGTCATCTTATGCCGCTTGCACATTGGCCACACTAGAGCTGCACATGAATTCATCCTGTGACACGCAGACCAAAGTGTACAAGGGTGTCTCATATCCTCACTGAGTGCTCGCACTTGCCAATTTGTGATTGGAGCTCGATTCATCATTACCTCAAATACTAGATTAGTGTAAAACAGCTGCCAACAGTATTTTATGTTTTTTGTGAGAATGTGGTGATTATAACAAAATTTAATGATTTTTCATTTTATGTTGGTCCATATGGCAGATCTGGAAGGAATGCTTTTGGACAGAATTCTGATCTGGTGTACATTCATCTAAGCTGCAGTCCTGAACTGACACATGTGATAGCTTTTTCCTTCTGTCACTCTACATGTATTTTGTGCATTTAATCCTTTTGACATACTGCGCAGTCTTTAAGACTACTCCTGAAGGAGCTATATGCATAATGTTGGTGGATGGAGGGGGTTAAGATGTCTTTTGGCATGGACATTAGTCCAGCAGGTGTCTGGCTGTGGCACTTCCATTCTGTCACACCTTTTACTCTTCCTTTTCACCACAGCAATTTAATCACTATTATTAGCTTTTAATTTCTCCTTTTTAAGTCCTACTTATTGCAAGTGAGACATTGTAGAACACTCTCTTTGTCAGTTTCATGAGGGTGGAGGGCCTGATAACTTCAAACCTGTATCTTTTGCTTACTATGCCATCTGGATACAGTGATCATCACAACCACAAGCCTCCTGTCTGACCCAAATTCTCAACTTATACCACACACTATTGATGTCTGACATGTCCGAAAGAACAGACACCACATAGATAATTAAGGCGATGACAGGTAATGATTCCCTCAGTGAAGACTAGTACCAAGCTCAAAGTATTATGGGAATTGCCAAGATGGCATGAGTAATGAGGCTAATGAGTAGTGGCACTACGTCAGTAGTCTGTGGTATAAGTAGAGAATTTGGGTATGATGGGAGATGTACCAGGATAGTCTGTGCAGTTGTGATGACTACTTTATCTAGATGGCATAGTGGTTACCGTATTTACTCGAATCTAAGCCTCACTTATTTTTGGGTTTTGTAATCCAAAAATCAGCCTGCGGCTTAGAATCAAGTGCAAAGTAAGCAGAAGTTCAGAAAAATGTTGGTAGGTGGCACCACAACTACCTTTTGCTGTTGAATATATGTAGCACTACACAGGCATGCTTTGCAGGCACAAAGATAAATATTGATGCCAAAACCTCTGTGTCAGTAAATAAATTTAATAAAAAAAAAAGGTGGAAGGCGAGCTTTTCTTCTCCGCCCCGAATTTCGACCACTGCATTTTCATACATTATCCAATGAAGTACATATAAATTCCGTATTGTTCGTCTTTGAATGTAGCAGCATTTCAATGTACTATGAAAATCTGACTGGCAAGACTGTTTGGGATGTTTGTCAATATGGCCAACTCTACATTCTAAATTCTCTCCTACCTGTGAGAAGAGATGTTTACTAATAGGAACTTTTATGAATTGTGAATCACATGCAGTATTCTCTTCACCATAAGAATAATATGAATATAAACATTTAGCCATGTATTCTTTGGTAGTTTGCTGCTATCTCATTTAAATCCTGTCTGCCTAATAAACTATGAAACTAGAGTGAGACAACAGCAAACGCGGAAGAATATACATATCATGTCATGTTTATATTCGTATTATTCTTATGCCTAGTAGTGATACAGTCAGAAATGAACCACAGCAATTGACTAGATTTTTAAATCTAAGATGACTCTAATTTCTGAGCAGAATGTAATGTACTAAAGAGGCGTCAGCAAAGATTTTCAAATGGAGAAAAATTTTTGTTAAACTCTCTTTCAGTACATCTTCTATCATATGCAGTCTGTTATAGCAGTCTCTTGCCAGTGTTTCACTAATGATGAGACGATTCTTCTCTCTCTCTCTCCTTTTTCTTTTATTTTTTTATTTATTTTTATTTATCTATTTTTTTGTTTTTTTAAGTGGCGGTAGCGTGCACAAAAGCAAGCCATGCCATGAGTGATGACAGGCCGTAAACACTCACTATCAGAATGCGACAAACAATGCATGACACAGTACAGTAATGCATTTTCAGCTTAGAGTGACGTAAACACCTATAACAAAGAGAACGGCACTTATCAGATCAAAGAAAAATAAGCAATCAATTCAAACCAGACGAAGCACGTGAAAAAGGAAGAGTACCCATATAAATATGGACGGAGCGCCTGACGCATAGCAATGGCTAGCTGGTAAAGCTTAACTGCTAAGCTTACGACTCGAACCAAACTACTGTAGCTGTATCATGATTCATTCAACCTAAATAGTGTCTCATATTACAATCGACCAACTTTGTTTTGATTTGGAGGTGCGGCCTAAAAATTTTCCCTTGAATTTTGAGTTTCAAATTTCAGGTGCCACTTAGATTCGGAAATTTTTTTTTCCTTCATTTCGAGTCTCATTTTTCAGGTGTGGCTTAGATTCGAGTGTGCCTTAGATTCGAGGAAATACAGTAGTGGATCATCTAGGATTAGGAAACCAGATTTGAATCCCAGTCTGGCATAAATTTTCAGCCTGCCCCATTTATATAAATCAGTGCCTACTGGCAGCTAATATCTTTAATTCCTTTGTGTCTTGATTCCTAGTGGCTGCTGAATCAAAGTGGTGTGTGTTCTTCTGGATACATCAAATACCACAGACACCACATATGCATATTCTTATATTAACTTGCAGTAATTACATTATACTAAAGAAACATCCTGGCAGGTTAAAACTGTGTACTGGACTGAGACTCGAACTTAGGAACTTTGCCTTTCACGGGCAAGTGCTCTACCAACTGAGCTACCCAAGCACAACTCATGCCCCATCCTCACAGCTTTGCTTCCACCAGTACCTTGTCTCCTACCTTCCAAACTTCATAGAAACTCTCCTGCAAAAATTTGCAGAACTAGCACTCCTGGATGAAAGGATATTGCAGGGACATGGCTTTGATACAGCCTGGGGGGATGTCTCCAGAATGAGATTTTCACTCTGCAGTGGAGTGTGTGCTGATATGAAACTGGCCAGTGGTTGACTACCAGAAGGTACTAAAGGTTCTGCTTCAGCCAGTACCTCTTCATGACTTGCATTCAGCATCTGGATGGTTTAAGGAAGCTCATGTGTACACCACATTCAACCTTAACCAGGCCTGTAATCAGATACTGTTGGATGAATTTCCAAGCCACTAACAGCTTGTGTTACTGACAGGATATTAATTTAGTTAATAAAATCCCATTGGGCCTAGTGAAAGGTGCAGCTGTACTTTCTCAGTTAACTGACATAGCTTTATTTTATTTCATTTTCATATCAATTTTGATAACATGTTCCATAATCTGGATAAGGTCATCATTTACAGCCATTCTATACAAGAGGATATTCAACATCTATGTGAGATATTTGAATGTTTGAGAATGCCTGAGTTAATGTTCAATCCTACAAAAGTAGTATTTGCTGGGTCATCTGTAAAGTTCTTGGGACACATTGTAATGAAGGATCCCACAAAAGGGTACAAGCAGTTGAGAGATTCACAACACTTTGCAATTTAAAGGAAATAACTCAATTCACTGGGATAATAAATATTTGTAGAGTATTCATTGGTGTATTTGCTGAATAGGTTACCCCTTTGAATGAGCTTCATAAAAATGCTGTAAATTTTACTGGGAGCCATCTCAGCAGGCAATGTTTGACAGTTTGAAAGAAGCCTTGAAATATTATCTGATGTTAACATTACCTAATTTTTATATAGTGTTTATATTACAGATGGATGTGTCAGCTTTAGTTATGTTGCAAGACCAGGAATGGGGTGATGCCTTCCATGCAATGAATGAGCTCTAGAAGAGATATTCTATCAATGAACTGGAGGCATTGGCAGCGCTATTTAGGACTGAAAGGTTGAAAAACTATCTTGAACATTGTAAATTGTCACTTGAAACTGACAACTTGGATGGTAGCCAGGTTCAGAAACTGGATGCATTGTAAGTTGGGCCCCAGGGACTTTGAGTTTCAAATTTGTTGTGCATCATATTAGGGGGTCAACAAACTTGATCACTGAAGGCCTGAGCCTGGTCCTCTGCACTGATCAGTTACTGGTAATAAGTTTATTTTTGTGTATACAGATGCAGTTACATGATTTGTTTGTTGTTATCGACCTGCATCCCTACCACACAGATAGTTACTCAGAATTTACAAGGCATTTTTGGAACACTTGTCCTCCTCCCAATGTTTGGTAATGGATAATGCTACCACCACTACATCTATTAAGTGCAAACAATTTTGCCTTGGCATAGAAATATGTTATCTTGTAATAACACCCTATGATCCTAACCCTTCGATGTGAAGAGAAATAATCACAGTTTGTTTCCAAGGCTTACAATAACCTCCAACATTGCTTGATCAAGAATCATAAGGCTGCTTTAGCTGATCTCATGTTTGGTGGTAAGCTACCCACCCCTTTCTGCAATTTGTGGTTTGTTGAGGACTTGTTACTATACAATATGGGTTCCTGCCAAGTGACTGCAAAGTGGTGATCATCAAAATGTAATATTCTGCAGACCTAGGAAAGAGAATGTAAATGCTATAATTAAGGAAGGCAGCCAAACACTCACCAAATTGGTTAAAGGTGTTTATTAAGAACTATCAAGGAGTCAATAAGACATCAGAGAAGATAACTAAACAGTTACTGATGCATTTCAAAGGATCATTGCTGGTCATTGGATTTCTTACACCTGTTATGGTAAACTTAAGGAGCCTTGGAACTGGCAAACATATTAGAGGTCACCTCTGCCAGATAAAATTATTGGGTCCTTGGGGCAAGTAAGGGCACCCACAATCAAAAATTATTGAGAGTCATGTCAAGGGGAAATGAACTATCTTCAGGCTGGGAAGCACTGGAGGTTCTCTGACACAGTGGTTGGCCATGGATGAAGTGGTTGCTGACTGGAGTGGGGCAAACCAGAAGCTTGGTGTGGCAGGCATAGCTGGTAGGGCAAAAGAATTAGCTTGTAGCAAGTGGTGTGTTCAGTGCCCTGCTCAAGCAGTGTTATTGAAGAAGTAATTATGTTGGAATGGAAAAAGTGATAACTGCATTTGTAATGATGGAAGGACGTGATATGCCAATGTTTGAATTAAGATATGATTGTACTATACCTCTGCTGAGAGTTTACGGAAGAAGCCTATTCGAGCTTTACACTACTATTGTCACATTCCATCTCTTGTGAAATACTGAGTGCTATTTATGGTTTGGAGACTAGGTGTTTAATTTAATGGTGGTCAGTCCTTTGCAATGTGTCAATGGTATTTTAGAAGGAACACTTAAAGGCATCCTTATAAAGCACCAGAGCAATAGGCTGGTGTTTCTCTAATAGTTTTTGTAGCAATCTCATGCTACTGACCTCATTGGAGGTGCTTGTGCATTATTTGTTAAGCTGAAATGCTGTTGTTTCCAGTGTATGACATATGCTTGTTACAGGTTAATGAACCCAGTGTCCAAATTCCATGTGTGTTCTATGATAATGAACACCATGTAATGTTCTTCCTATAAAAGGAAAACATGCCACATACACATTCTATGCTGCTGAATTATTGGACAGGATAGCAGCAGCAGTTGAGGCATACTACAACAGAAGGGAAGCATTATTTTGTATTCATTATAGATTTCCGTATTTCTGTAAATGGTGCTGTGAGAGGTACTCATCTACTGGGTTCTAAAGGATCAAAAGACCATTGGATTCCATGACAAAGGTTTGTTAAGTAAAGAGGATAAATCAACATGATATTATTATGGTTTTAAGAGAGTAATGATTTTGGGTTTTATATTTGTTGTTTTTAAATACTCTTCTCTTAATAACATCCTTTTAAGTCTTTGATTACCAGAAACTACATTACACAAGTCAAAAGTTGGAAGCTGTTTTTGATAAAATTTTGTTGCAGCAATTCAATTTTTAGTAGTCTTATCATGAGATTCTTAAATTAACTTGATGTCATTAAGTTGTGCTAGTTATGCTATTTATACTTGAGGTCACTATTGTGCAATTTGATTAATAGACTTTACCTTGTGTTGTGTATTCAATCAATCAAACCCATGAGTCCCAACTACCTGCTTACATTACACTGCTGACTAGCTCATTTAACACAGTAAATATAAATAATAGCTGTTACATGACATAAACTACCCAAGAAGTTATAAAGCATAGTGTGCGAGCATTAGCCACTTTGACACACACATACATCCAATTGTCACAGTCCCTGCTGTAATGCATTCAAAATACACTGTTCATGATGTAAACATGCATGTCCACTGTTTAACTAGAGTACATCACTATTATGAGAAGGAAAGTTGCTACTCACCATACAGCAGACGTGCTGAGTCACATACAGGCACAGCAAAAAGATTCTCACAATTAAATCTTTTGGTCATAGGCCTTTGTCAACAATACACACACATACCCAAACACACACACTCACACAAACTCAACTCACACACACAACTGCAGTCTTAGGCAACTGCAAACACACTGCGAGCAGCAGCACCAGGATTTTCCATTGTTTGAGTACATCACTGTTTACCAAGCACCTGACAGCAAACCACAATGAACATTTGGATTTGTCAGCAGCCACACCTTTAATGGTGTACTCCACATGTGTTTATTTAAAAACAATAATACAGGCATAATTTTAATCTAAGAAATTTTGGAATTACACAGAAACATTATTAATGAAGAGAAAAGTAGAGAAAGAGACTGGAGGACTAGAATCCAAAAACACCATATATGCACAATTCTTTATAATTTTTGACAGTATTATAAGTAGGAAAGTTGCTACTCACCATATAGTGGAGATGCTGAGTCTCAGATAGGCACAACAAGAAGATTTTCACACTTAAAGCTTTTGGCCAATGGCTGTTGCCAACATTAGACACACACACACACACACACACACACACACACACACACACACACACATTAATGCACGTGCTACTCACACACATGACTGCAGTCTCAGGCAACTGAAACCACATTGTGAGCAGCAGCATCAGTGCATGATGGGAGTGGCAACTGGGTAGGGGGAAGTAGGAGGCTGAGGCTAGGAGGGGGAGGGATAGTATGGTGGGGATGGCAGGCAGTGAAGTGCTGCAGATTGGTTGGCAGGCAGGGGAGAGGTGGGGAGGGGGGGCATAGTGGAAAAGGAGAGACATAGACAGAACTAGAGAGAAATTAGTAAAAAGAAATAGAGAGGATTAAATAAAATAATAAAATAAATAAGGAACGTTCACTTGGACAGCTGCCACCCATTCCATACCAAGAAGTCTCTTCCGTACAGCCTAGCCACTCACGGTCATCAAATCTGCAGTGATGAGCCGTCCCTCTTGAAATATACCAAGGGTCGCACTGAAGCCTTCACTGACTGTAATTGTCCTCCCAACCTTGTACAAAAACAAATCCTTCCAGTCTTCCACCACCTCCCAAAGCACTACTGTCCGGCCACAGAGGAGCATTCCCCTCGAGTTCAATACCACCCAGGACTGGAGCAACTGAATTACATTCTCTGCCAGGGTTTTGATTACCTCTTGTCATGCCCTGAAATAAGAAATATCCTGCCCACTATTCTTACCACCCCTCCGACAGTGGTATTCCACTGTCCATCGAACCTGCACTATATACTCATCCATACTTACACAACCCTGGCTCCCAATCTCTTACCTCATGGCTCATATCCCTGAAATAGACCTAGATGCAATACCTGTCCCATACATCCTCCCACCACCACCACCTACTCCAGTCCAGTCACTAACATCACCTAGCCCATCAAAGGCAGAGCTACCTGTGAAACCAGTCATGTGGTCTACAAGCTAAGCTGCAACCAGTGTGCTGCATTCTATGTAGACATGTCAACCAACAAGCTGTCTGTCTGCATGAATGGCCACCAACAAACTGTGGCCAAGAAACAAGTGGACCACCCTGTTGCTGAACACGCTGCCAAACACGATATCCATCATTTCAATGACTGCTTCACAGCCTGTACCATTTGGATCCTTCCCACCAACACCAGCTTTTCTGAATTGCGCATGTGGTAACTTTCCCTGCAATACATCCTATGTTCCCATAACCCTCCAGGCCTCAAACTTCGTTAGTCGCTGTTCTCACCCATCCAGCCCCTTCCCTGCTCCCAGCACTAAACAGCACTAAACAGCCATCATTCCACCACCACACCCAGGCTTTTTCCATTTATTTATTTTATTATTTTACTTTTATTTCTATTTCTCTTTATTTCTCTCTATGTCTCTCCTTAACTGCAATCCCCCCCCCCCTTCCCACCTCTCCCCTGCCCACCGACCAACCTGCAGCACTTCACTGCCCACCATCCCCTCCATACTATTCCTCCACCTCCCTACCCCAACCTTCTCCTTTCACCCACCCAGTTGCCACCTCCATTATGCACTGGTACTGCTACTCACAGTGTAGTTTCAGTTGTCTGAGACTGTAGTCGTGTGTGTGAGTCGCGTTTGTGTGAGTGTGTCTGTGCATATGTGTGTCTACTGTTGACAATGTCATTGGCTGAAAGCTTTAAGTGTGAAAATCTTTTTGCTGTGCCTATCTGCAACTCAGCATCTCCACTATATGGTGAGTAGCAGCTATCCTTCTCATAATATTGTTACATTCCATCCTGGAGTTTCCTTTATTATTTTTGTTATGACAATGTGCACTGCTGTGATTAGATAATAATCATTCCACTTTATTTGCCTGATCCCTCGAGACAAATTGCCAAGTGCACCTCCTCTTATTCCAGCTTATACAGTGTTTTGCCACTGAAATGTGGAAGTAAGTGAGCGTGCACAGTGTGTTAAACTTCTTGCGCATTATAAGGAAACCTGTTGTATTATTGGACTTTTGCAATTATACATTCACTTATCTCCTTAGGTGATCTAGATTGATTTATGGACTTCAGTGCTACCAGGACAGTATTTAACTAATGTGAATACACTGTACCTCTTCCACACATTCAGGCCAGCTGCCGACCAATTCTTTCTCTCCATCCAGCTCCTGCTAAACCCTAATTGGTTGTATACAGGCTCTCATTGCAGAGAGTTTACTCAGCACCACACTTACTGTATTTAGCACATTAAATCATTTTATAACATACTAGCTTAATACCTGACATTCCCCACGTATGTATTTATTCCAATTTTATTTATCCATCTCCTTCTTCCCTGTCTCTGTGTTTATCTCCTCCTCTCATCTTTCTGTCCACCTGCTATTTCTCCCTCTCTCTGTCCATTCTCCTCCGTCCCCATATCTGCATCCATCTCATTCTCACCGCCCCCTCTCCCCAATACTTTTCTGGCTGTCCATCTTTCTCTCCATTTCTCTCTGGTATTATTACCCCCACCCCTATAGGAGGTTGCTGGTACTTATCCCCACAGTATTTCTTTCCAGGTCATGAGTAATATGTTTTCCAAGTTTATCTGAACTCGATCCAGGATTTTAGAAGGACACAAATATCAGTATATTTCACATATATTTAACGCATTTCACATATTTGTACACATATTTCACCTGTATCTCTAGCAAATTTCACTTTCAGTTTCATTTTCATGCAGGGCAATGATTATGTCATCATATCTCCTCAATTGTCTTCAGTGATACATGTGGGCACTTTCTGTAAAATATGTCACTAATAGAGTTAGGAGTAAAAACATTATAAATTAAAACATCGTACATGATGTGGCAGGTTTTCATGCAGCTCAGTGCTTATGTAGTCATATCTCCAGAACTATGTGTCATGCAATGTTATGTTTTAGTGGGTACATTCAATGGTAGATGTGAATACTGCCTCCAAAGTTTGTTGTGAATAGAGTTATTAGCAAAGAAATAATAATTTAAGTGGCCATGTTGGGTGGAATAGTTTTATGCATGAACAATGAAAATGTAGTAAGTAACAAACTTTTTTCTTTCATTATTTTGAGGAAGCTGTATGGGAGAAAAAGTCTCATAAAGGTTTAAAGTTTGTTGAATTCACTAAGTGCTCTCATTCTCAAGTACTGGATGAATATAGCCTGGCTATTTGCACATCATGAGTTATATTTCTTTTTCACTATCACCCCTTTGAGAGGTAGGTGGTTCTCATCCCCTTTCCCCCCGAATGGATTCTTTCCAGATAGTAGGTGAAATGTGTACCAAATTTTGTTTAAATCAATCCAGTGGTTTATGAGGACATGTGGAACACACATATATACATACATCCATTTTTATATTACATATGGACTCTTACAGTCTTGTTACATGTAAAGTATTGAATAATAATGGCCCTATTAAACAGGAAAATTATTCCACTGGAAAATAGTTGTAAGGTTTGTATATTGCTGTATACTTCCAAGTGTATGTTGCAATTCTTATCACTAATCACTGATTCATGGTGGATAACATTCTTGTACCTGGTGTTACGCATGTGGATATAGCTATTAATTTCACAGTGAGTAATGTTCCTTGGAATAAAGGGTATGTATTGGGATGTAGTGGCAAGTAATTACAAATACCTGAACAGTCTGTGGTAACAAGTTGTTGGGCTTCCTCTAGAGATAATTCTAATTCCTTTGTAGGCAAAGAAGATTTTTAGGAAAAGAGAAGAACTTTCTCAGTATTGAAGATCTTCCAAGGGAATAGGTGTCAAGATTAAAATTATTATGTTGTATTCATGCTTAATGGACATGCAGTTAATACAGATCTCATATTCTTGGGGACCCACAGTCTTCCGTTCTTCATTTTTTTTTTTTTTTTTTTTTTTTTTTTTTTTTTTTTTTTTTTTTTTTTTTTTTTTTTTTGCAGAATACAACTATGGCTTCAAAAACTTCTTATATCTGGAAGTTCAACCTGTACAAATATTTTGAGGATTCACTAATAAGAGATGTGCAGTGAAATGGAAAGTAAGAATAGAATACATTACAATACAAAAATCTATAGGGTGGATCTGCCCCCCCCCCCTCCCCCCCCCCAACCACTTCTGTTTCTTTGTTTTATGATTTTTTATGTAAAGTTATGAAGTCACTGCACATAAAATATTATACATTTCTTCAAATTCATTTGTATTTTGCATTAGCACCATTCATTTTCACTGTACATTCTTTTTAACTGTCAAAACATTTTCTACCATTTCTTGTCAATCTCACTATAAATTCTTTTTAACTGTCAAAACATTTTCTGCAATTTCTTGCTATAAGTTCAGAATTATTCTGTTACCAGCTTCCTTGCTATCATTTTCTGTACTAATGAACCTACATTGATAGGAGCTTCTCGCCAGATGTAATGTTAATATGTATCAGGTATTTATTGTTATCAAAAATTGCATTATCTGTGCATGTTCATGTGGAAGTGCAGTTACTTACAACCATTTATCTTACAACATGGTGATTTCATCTCAACTCACACAGGTCATGTCAACTGGTGGTCATGAATTTCTTTGGAAAAAATATATATTAGACCTTTATATCATAAGTGTTAAGAAACAATGTATTTTCATTTCATCTTAATTTTCATAAATGGTCTGGCCCTTTGAAAAATGTATATTCTGTAAATAACTCTTAAAACAGTAGAGAACAACAGAAATGTAACTAATAAACCAAAAGTACTGGAGACCTGTCAGATATTTTGCATTAAAGCTCCCTCTTAGTATATTGAAAGTTAGTTGACATCCTTCCTTTGACTCACAAATTAAGACAAAAACATGAATTTTAAGTTAATTTTTTCAATCAAAATTTTTTCTCTATTTTGGAAAGTAACAGAAGACTATCTCTTCTGTTATATCACCAGATACTACTGATGTAATTATAAACAGTATCTTCTCTGCTCCAGCTATCATTATTATGTAAATATTTATAACTAAAAATGTAAAAAATTGCATTTTTATGAGTTTTTATGAATTATTTAAATGAAAACCCCAACCAAAAAGTTTTGAGAACTAGACAAAATATCGTTTGGTTAATATTTTAGTAATCAATGCAAACACAGTGGGCACAATTTTTCTGTGTAAAGTGTTAAAAAAATTTCAACATTCTGTAAATTTTGCATTACTGAATTTCTAGCATAAAATACACATGTTAGCAAGATTATTTCCAGTTCTCTTCAGTTTATAACTAATAAGTGAGAACGTTCACAGAAAACATTCTGCATTGAGTTTTGTGTTTGGTTTGAACTTTTTGTTAGGTACACTGTCAGTAAGAAAATATACTAGTGAAACAGTGAGATGTGTGGACTATGAAAAAAGACACATGAATGTGGTGTTTAAGAAAAGTGAAAAACACTTCACAGTTGTTGCAAATCTGTCAGAGGTATTGCAGATATATCTTGGTTCTCAAGTAATCATACTAGCATCACATCCATTGTTCAGGAACTGCTACAGTCACTACAAGAAGAAATTTGGTTACAACACACCTGAAAAATCACCATCACCCATTTGAAACTGAAGAAGATGGTGCAGGTGTTTCTATACCTGGGTGTGAAGTTGCTGATGCATTGAATGTTAGAATTTCTGTTGTATCCCCTACTATATCCCCACTTAAACATTCAGGAAAGATAAGAAGCAAAAGAAGAAAACAGTATGTATAAAGAAAAGTGGAATAAATTGAAACAAATTTTACACAAGCAGCATCTTCAAAACTTTGTGAAGTGTATAATATAGATGCACTTTGTGAACTTAGTACATGAAATGTAATGTGTAGTTTCAAAATCTAATTACTGCAATTTCAGCAGCCACCTATACTGAGAAGGTACAGTTACTGACACTGATACCAGGTAGCTACTCTAAGCAGCAGATAGAGAAATACTTCCTCACTTCCTCACATTATTTGATTTCAAAAGCTCACAAAATAAACAATGAGAAAGCTATTTGGACATGTCCAGATTCTTTCTTTGTGCATCTTTTGGAAGATGATACTCTTACTGTTGCTCTGGAATACTGTTGCTCTGTTGACAAAGATTGCAGCATGCAAAGTCCTAACCAGGCTGATGTTACCTATGTTAGTGAAAATGGTGAAAGAGTTGAAAAGGTAAAAAGATGTTTGACAAGATTAATAAGAGAAGCATATCTCCTAATGAAAAAGGAGAACATGAATTTAAAAATTTGTCTCACAAAATTCTATTCCTTATGACCGAAATGGGTAAAATACCAGCCAGGTAAGTGAAGGTAGTATTGAAATGTGTTTGCTGCAATAATTTGAAACTTGTTTGTTCTGCCATAAGTAATGCCACAGCAAAGAAGTACACAGAGATGGAGCAGATGTTTTTGTGTATATGTCAAGAGCTGAGAGATAAATGCTGGTTGCAGGAGTGTGCAATGTGTCCTGGTGCTGAACTGATAACTGCTGAAGCATTACACCTTTAGGATACTGACAATGACATAACCTATGCATTGTGGGAGACAGGAGAGTTGGTGAAGAAGACAGTAGAGCCAGAGAGGTTTGTTACAGAGGTTAGGCTCTGGATCATGAAAGGAATAGCTCACCATCATACCTTGAGGATTCAGAGACAGGCCACAGCAGAAGTAAAGTCAGCCACATCCCAAAATACTGACACATTAGTTCTTCATTTTGACTTTACTGCGAACTGGTCTGTTGTTTTTCAGAACAAAATTCAAAGTCACCAAGGGTACGCATCCCAGGTATCAGTATTCTCATGTGCTGCTCACTCCCGTAGAACATCACACTGTTCTGCTATTGTCAGCGATGACAATGACCTCATTCGTGACAGTGCACAAGCATGATACACTGTCAGCATGATAATTGATGACATAGTATCTAGAAGAAATACATTTCTTAAACATGTGTATGTGACTGATGGTGCAGCTTCTCATTTTAAAAACTACTTTCAGCTTTATGAGCTTGGTGAACACTATAGTACGGGAATTAAGACAAAAAATTGATATTTTCAGCAACGGGCTGTGGAAAAAGTGCATGTGATAGACTATGAGGTCTCTGTAAACATCTTACAACAAGATTTAATCTCCAGCATGAAGCTGTTGATGTCATAAGAGATACTGCTGGATATGTACTCACCATATCAACATTAGTAACAAGCACAAAACTCTTAATTCTAAATGAAAGCACATTAAGGGAATTCCATTTAGAAAAGAGTGGTCTCCTATGAAGCCTGTGGTAGGAATTCAATCACGTAGCTACTGGGTTGCATCCTGGACCACTACATACACTGCAAGAATGTTTCTCCACAAAATGCAGCCTGTTAGTGTATGTGAAATGCAGAGATCACAGTATACATTAGAAGACTTTGTAGTGAGCCAATTCATTTCTTGTGTGTATGATAATCAGTGGTGGATGGTGAAACATAATAGTCTAATTAATTTTAATTTGACTGTTATGTTTCAACAATTTCTCTAACTACACGTAATAATGAAGTTGATTATAGATTCTCTTTGCCTGCTGCAGTCATGGTCCTGAGAACATTAAGGTCACTGTAACACAACTACTGGAGAGTTGTTTAGTTTAACCTTTTATTAATTTTATTCAGTTTTATTATATCTTCAAAACAAAATAAAAGTATTATTACAAATGCAAACAACACTTACAATACAAAAGGAGCAGCTACATGCTCACTGCTCAAAACCCGAAACCAGACTGACTCCCCCTGCCAACATGGCAGTTGGTATTTATACTTTTTTAACAATCCCGAACAATCCTCAGCATTGTTTAAAATTATTATTTCATTAATTTACAATTAAAACTCTCATCCCTAAACAAGTGTCACATTTTGAATATTGCCTAAAATCTTACATATTAAAATATGAGTAAATTCTACTCTATATACCATTTATATAGTGTATAAATGCTTAGATGTTAAATGTTAACAATACACATGTTATATTTACTAATTACAGAAGATTCATATCATATAAAATGTTCCTACCAATTAACAGACTTCTACACATTACATCTACATCTGCATCTACATCCATACTCTGCAAGCCACCTGACGGTGTGTGGCGGAGGGTACCCTGAGTACCTCTATCGGTTCTCCCTTCTATTCCAGTCTCATATTGTTCGTGGAAAGAAGGATAGTTGGCATGCTTCTGTGTGGGCTCTAATCTCTCTGATTTTATCCTCATGGTCTCTTCATGAGATATACGTGGGAGGGAGCAATATACCGCTTGACTCTTCGGTGAAGGTATGTTCTCGAAACTTTAACAAAAGCCCCTACTGAGCTACTGAGCATCTCTCCTGCAGAGTCTTCCACTGGAGTTTATCTACCATCTCCGTAACGCTTTTGCGATTACTAAATGATCCTGTAACGAAGCGGGCTGTGTAATTAAGATTCTGTAATCATTTCCTTCATAACTTTTTCTCAAGTATATATTTTTCATACACTTCTGTCAGAAATTACTGTTCACGGCTAAAATTTATGTGTTTGAATTAATTTTAATTGGACTGTTACATTTCAACAACCCCCAAAAGGATTTGTACAACTGAAAGTTTTCCAAAAAATTCAGGTTCTTTACCTTTACGTAAATACGTATTGACAGCTTAAGAATTTCTTGCAGTAATGTCATAGCTGACAGTTAGTACTCCTTCAACTTTATCATTTCTCAAGGCAGTTAACATCCTATGACTATTCATATTTTCAAAATATAATTTTAAAATTCTCAAAAAAAAAAAAAAAAAAAAAAAAAAAAAAAAAAAAAAAAAAAAAAAAAGGAACAAAGTATTTATTGACAATAAATTCAGATCTCTGTCACTTTTGGTTTCTTTATTAAAATTTTTTCCATTTTCTCTTTTGTAAAAACATTTACACAAATACTCTCATTTAGAGAGGTGTGTAATGTTTTAACGAATCATCAGAAACTCAAAGTATTGTAGTTTTGGTGTGTTATTGTGTGGAACTTCAACATATATTTTGTTCAGAAAACTTTGAAATAGTTGTTAGACACATTCCCTCTTGACCTGTATGATATGAGATGTAATTGCTCAGCCCTTGATAGTATCTTCCCTTCTCCAACTAAAATGAATTTTAAATATGGCTTTCAGAGATGAAAATTCTGTGACGGTCCATCACTTCTTATTCATGCTCTGCCATCAGTTTTCATGATTTGCAACTACACATTTTATTTGTATGCCTCCATGATCAGGGCACACATAACTACAAAGTTATCTCTCTACTTATCTCTGGTTCACCATGTTTCATGCAATATTCCATGCGCATCACCTGTTTCTCATACAAAGTAATCAGCTTTGATTACAAGGAAGTCAGCTCCTTAGAGCTTTCCTTATGTAACTCTCCTGGTATTCATTAGATTTCATGCTGCATATAACATAATTCATGAAATAAATAAATAAAAACAAAAACCAATTACATTCTAATATAGTGGTATATCTCAATCAATTTCTTTTAGCTATTTTCCCATTGTCTCCAGATAGTAAATATCAAGTAACTTGTGCTGTATTACAGACTCAACTTCCTTTGCATTTAAATACGTTTGCACTTGAAAGATGAGTGAGCAATTTGACACAAAATCTGACACTACTTTCCTTAAGCATACCCCTACCAGATGCACCATGTGGGGCTTCTTTTAGCAAAATCTCTTTTTTATATATGACAGTGACTATTTAATAAAAGTAATTATTGCACTTCACATCTCAAGCCCAGTGTGAATTAATGCTCTTCTTCCTGTTTTTGGGTCAGATATGAATATTTTGGACTATATTTTCATTCAAATGTAGCTCTGGGCTGTAGCTTAATTCCCACATTAGAAGCAATCCTTAGTTTTAGTCTGCAGTATGCTGCTTTGTTCATTAACTGTCTTCTTTTGAATCTGTTGCATTTTACTCATTTGATTTTGTGTTTATTTTCATTTTGTGAGATTTTCTCCCCTTTTTTTGTTCAGACACTCTCCTTGCAGTATTGTTCAGCTTTTCACGTGTGTCTTTTCTGGGTTTTCTTTTCAACATGTTCCTTGTTTCCCATCTTTGCTTTAAGTGCAGTTTACGTACACTTTTGAATTGAGGCAGGTATGAAAAATTTCTTTACAAACACAAAGTGAGATCAAATATTTGCTAAGCCACTGAACTTTTCTTCACCAGGAGCAGGATTCAAAACGTAACCAGGGCACCAAATTTATCTTTTTCATTGTTTTCCTAATTCATGTAAGATGAATGGCAGGATGTTTTCTTTGAAAATTACAGTCAGCTTTCTTGGTCAAATCGGTCACATGCTCTGTTGCCAATGACCTCATCATTTAAGAATTTAACACTAATTTCCTTTCCTTTTCATTTTTCTTCCAAATGACAATTATTAATCAGAATTTGTTAGAGCTCAATTCACATCAGAGAAGCACTTCAACTTTTCCATATCCAATGTGGAAAATGACAGTAAATTAAGATCTAACTTTCAACATATAAAAACTAGCATTTGCTTACAAGGTGTCAGCTATTTCAGTGATATCAGAAAATGTAAATCAAAATGGCACCTTTGCGTACTGGAGCTCTGATCAGTATGTGGAATTACCACAATGAATAAAAAATAAAGTAATATCAAAACAAGTTGTTATTCACAAACAAAGACATGCACAATGTTCTCATTGATTTCAGTTTATTAAACATTTATTAATATTGTTTTACATGAATTTAAGCTGTCTCATTAATACTATAATACTATCACAATTACTATCATACTTAGTTACTATCTTATTTAATACTATCGTAATTCAAATGGCCTATTCTGGTAGTTTCAGTTGGAGCAGCTGACAACGATTTATGTTGCAAAAAAATTAAAACACATAACTGAGATTCATCCCTATTTCCAGTGGCAATAGTTTATTTTCCTTTTTGAATGGAGCCTTGAAAAACCTTGAGCTTCTTTGAATGTGATACTAAAAACATTCATTTCCATTTTCTAACTGACAGAAGATCATAATTAAAATCATGCACAGATAAAACATTTTAATTATTATCTGAATTTCTTTTCCTGTTACAACACCAGTGACTTTAATTTCTCATTTTATTTTAGCCTCAACAAAAGTTCCCGACTTAGCTAATTTAACTTAAATTGGTTATTCCAGTTTCTTACTGTTAATCAATTGTTCCATTGCTCCAGAGGCCAAGAGTCAGTTTACGTAGTTCACTGATTGACCTCCACTTGGTGCTGCAAAACAAAAACCATCTTCCTCTCTGACGTTAGCCACGATCACTGAGTTGCTGGTTCCTGAGTTCTTGTTTGGTCACTTAACTCTGCATTTAAGCACAAATAGAGTTGAATTAGATCCACACACAAACAGAGTTGAGTCTGAAAAGCTGTAGCAAATGATGTATGACAATTTTTATTTTTAACCTGATGACTCCCTTCCACTGTGACTCTTCATCCAGTACCCTATTTTTCACAAAGCTCCGTGTCAAGTCTTTCATTGAAAGCATTTCAATTCCAGCGACCACTGTGTTGTATTCTACAGGTCTCATTAAAAGTAGATGGCATGTGATGTCAATTACATCGACAGTAGCTCCAGCCAAACATAAATTTTGAATTGATTTATCAGACTTTAGAAAGTGATTAACTAGCATATCATTTGTTTCATTATATTTCATCATTAACAATTCTCAACAAAAGCCTTACTCACAATCCCTTTCATCTCAAATGTAATGCACAAAGATGTCCATAAATCAAAGGAGTTACCTCATCTTTCATATATTCCAAGTGACTGTCAGCAATGTATTCAATAAGATGAGAACTATATTTAAGATACTGTATAGCCAATTCAGCCAATCATGTTTCCTTTGTAACACACTGCATGTCCTCCTCTCCATACACAAATTCCATCTTTGTGAGATAATTTGCTTACACAAATTACAAAAGCTCCAGTTTCTCTAGAAGAGTTTTCATCCTGAATCTCCAATTATTGAAATTTCTTCCATCGAATAAAGGAATACGATATTTTTCCACTTCTGTTGCCATCTCAGAAAACTTTAAGGTGAGAGTCCACTCGTGGCCAGGTATTTTATAACAAATTCCATTTTAAAACATACCTGGGCCAATAACCTGAGAAATTGTCTGTTTCTCACACTTGTATAACACTTGCAAATTGTTAAAACTATTAGTTATTAGCTGATTTTATGAAATTGAAAAAAAAACTGTAATTATTGAGGAATGAAGAATGATAACCAACATGCTTTCAGATCTTTGAAATTATTTAATATAGCTCACAGATATAATCCTTAAATTGCAGTCTCAAAAATTTCTAACTTTGCAAAACTTTACATCTGTTTCCTGTACTGCTTTCATTACTTTCTTTTCATAGTCAGTTTCTACACTCTCTATTTTCTTATTTAATTTTGTGAGAATAGTATTAATCACACCAGTCTCATTTTTAGTTTCTTTTGTATCATCTTTTATGCTACCAATTTCCTTTTTAATGTCACTACTTAAAATACTTATTTCCAAGAATTATTGCCTATCAAATGTGCAGGCCCCTAATGTTGTCCACATTATTCTGGTGGCTTGAATTTTGGTAAATGTTTTGTGCATTGCCAGGGGAACATAGTTTATCCTTTTTGGTTGTGAATAGTAATGAGTGAAAGTGTTGCAGTTCCGAGCACCAACAGTCTCACATGGTAAAATCTAACTCCTCAGTTTTGTAGTGTAGAAATTTGTTTGAAATTTTGTCATGTCTTCAGATTGCTTCCAAATTGGGATGCCAGGAACTATGTAGAATGTCATGAGCTCAACTCCATTTCACAAGAAACGTGTAGATTCTGATTTTCCTTTCCAGTTGTACTGCAACCCAGTGTCACAAGAGGGAAGAATACATGGTTTGACAGTTCCAAGTTATCATCGAGAGGAGCATCATTTTAGTTTCTTTTGGAGTAAGAGACTAAATGCTACAAGCAACAGCTTCTGAAACACAATTGTCCCCCCCCCCCCCCCCCCCCCCCCCGATTGCCATATGTGACTACTATGGGTTCTGCTGTTATGTCATAGTCATGAATGAGAGTATTCGAAATGGTAGACAAAACAAAGTTGTTGAAATATACAGATTGCATATAGTCGCTAAGAAATATGAGAGAGAACAACCATTGAAAAATGAAGTTGAACATATTTGAGTATTTGGTGACACTGAAAGAGAATCATACAAGTGCTTTAGAGTTCAAATTTATTCAATGCAGAAGAAAACTTTGGTGTCTCTTATAAAGCACTTTATATTGACAGTTCTAACAGAGGGCTTTAAGTCTACAACACCTTACAGAAAAAAGATGTTCAATGTGAATTTTTGAATCATCCTGTTGAATTTGTGTCACTGGGCAATCCATCTGTTCACACACAGAACACTGAATGATTGTGGAAAGCTGTGAAATCATCAATAAAAAGAGAAGGAAGTCTAGAAGATAGGAATGAGCTCACTTCTTCCAATAACTTTATTTCAACAACTTGAGGTTGCGTGGAAAAATTGACCCTCCTGACATTTTCCTGATGTCTGTGAGTGCATGGTGAGAGTGTACCCATGTTATGGGATAAAAGATTTGCTGCTTGCAACATATACAAGAAGAGGAATTGTGCAGGAAGGTGACACAGCTGATGAAGAAAGTAAGTAAAGTTAATATTTTCATTTGTACTTAATTGTAACTTAGCAAATTTTTGTCTTTTGTCATTGCTCTAGTGAATTCTGTAAACCGTAATCATAACTCATGCCATCATAATCATGTGGTTGATACAGAGTTGCACATTCAATGTATATTCTTAGGGGCCTGTGTATTCAATAGGCAATAAGTCCTGGAAATTACCAGCACAACTGTCAATCTTATTACACATGTTCATCTTATGCGATTTTAATTCTCTTATGAACTTCAACATTTTGGACAGCAAATTCTCATTTATGGCACTTCCTGCACTCTTCTTCTCTCGTCATTCCATTCTTTTTCAACATTGACTTGTTCCACCACTTTGGAGCTGTTCTTTTCTATATCTAAACTACGAGGAGCAGTGAGTGAAGCCCTTGTCATTTCATTCACAATTTGGCTTCCTTGAAGTTTGTCATATACAGGCAAGTCTAATCCTGTACTAAATCCACTGCCATCTATAATTTCATTTTTAATTACTACTTTACACACATCTACCAAGTGAAATTCTTCCATTTCTTCCCTGAGTACATTACTTTCCTCATGCCTATCCCCAGTCTTTACTCCCTGTCCATCACCACTTAACATACTGCTTTTAATCTAATTGTTAGTCATTTTTGCAAATAATTACAATGTCACTTTTCCTTAATAAACCTCCACACCAATTGTGGCTGCCATTACCTTGTCTGCTAAGTGCTGCAGCTAAAATTCTCCAGGTTGATTGAGCTTACCATTGCTTCCATCTACTCCACCTTGCATCATTCAGCTGCCATGCTGTGGGCTGTGACATCAGTTGCACGTTGTTAGTGTCAACAATATATATGCGCCCTTTAATGAACTTATGACATCACACTAGTCAGCTTGCCCACAACACTTTGTGAATGCTCAGCTGTATGCAAGGCCTACAGTAAATCAATATTTAATTGTAAAGGTTTCCACCACAGGTCTTAATTTTGTCATGTGCCACTGACAACTTGCATGCAGTTAAACAGGCAATCAAGAACTATTAAATTCTTCTGAAATAGTTACTCGCTCCCTGCCAGGGACAGCTGATGGGACTCGTAAGACCTGCAGTGTCACTTACTGTGATGTATGTGACATGTCCTGTCTTTCTAATGGGTGTTGCACATTAGTGGGTGGCCAAAATAGAATTGACACTGATGTCTCTCAGTGCTTCATTTCTCATTGATAAAACATTTTCTCAGTAAACAAAATGGCATCCATTTCTGCTCATAAATTCAGTCAATCAGGATTCCACTCTTCTGTGCCCTGTTCCATTCACTGTTCACATGCACTTTCAGTTAATTTATATGTCATATGATCATATTTTTCACTATCCAGCAGTTATTTCTTCACTTCTGCTATAAATAGTTCTGAAGTTCACTGCTGTGATATTTTTACTGTAAAGTGCTCCAAAGCACTGGGGCACCAAATGAAGCACAACCTTATGTACATGTGCTAATTTGGTGCCAATAGCTGCACCTCCATTGAATCTGAAGTTGTTGTCTGAAGAAGGCTATTTTAAACAATGGGGTCCACACGAAGTTTACAGTAAAGACACTTTAATTGTACTTTGATCTCAATTATCGTACTGTTTATGGGCAGGTAAAGTCTCATTTACTTCAGTTTTTGCACAAATAAAAGGTTAGCCATGTACTACAGCCTCTTGAGTCGTATAACGTGGTTGCTGGAGTTCAGTGAAGTGACACGAAAATATACAAAATCGTTCAAATGGCTCTAAGCACTATGGGACTTAACATCTGAGGTCATCAGTCCCCTAGACTTAGAACTACTTAAACCTAACTAACCTAAGGACATCACACACATCCATGCCCGAGGTAGGATTCAAACCTGTGACCATAGCAGCAGTGCAGTTCCGTACTGAAGCGCCTAGAACCATTCGGCCACAGTGGCCAGCAAAATTATATGTGCAACAAATAAATCATCAGTATATTCCATAATCATGCTATCCTTGAAGTATAACAGCCACATCAATATACAAAACTATGTGCACAAAAATATAGTTTGGAAATAACACAGTTCACAGTCCAGTACTATTCTAACAGTTTGCAGAATGCCTTATTGAAGATTAACAGAGTTTCTGAGATTACTTACAAGTTTGCAGCCAATCATTGAAAACAGTCACTGATTTACAGAATGACCCCTGGATAGTGAAATTTAAATAAAACTCAGCACAGTTTATGAGTTGTAATTTGTGCTAACTCATTTGTGGAGGACATAGACATTGCACATTTTGTAACCATCCATAGAGCGGCTAAAATAGCTTCCCAAAGCCTCTCTTTTATGAGATTACAATAAACAGAACTACACTTATCTGTTGTTGCTCATTGGATTTTTACAAATTGCAGGTAAGTAAGTACATATCTGATTAACTGAACAGTGGAGGAATATTCTTCTGACTGTAAACTTTCTGATACAATAATAATTGTTATTGAATTACATTGTCTAGTTTGCCAAAATGTAGTATTCTATTTAAGTAACAGTGTTTTAACTATGAATGCTAGTTACTCTGAAGTAAAATGAGTGCACATGTTGCACATATTTTCAGCATTAGCTGTATAAATTCTACTGCTCTTTACACGGCTTGTTTCATCAATATTAACAGAAAGTTCGCTATCAGGCATTTGTTTACATATGTACAATAACATCGAAAAATGAAGTTACGATAATCATAATTAGCACTGTTTCTAGATAAACTAATTACACTTATGCATTTGAATTAACCAAAAGAATGTAATGGATAATAAAGTTAAGTTGGCTAAGCTGTGAGATAATGTTTAAGATTTTGGGTAATGTTCACATCCCATATAAGTGATCATATTGGTGGTGTTTTCAAACAAATAAATAAATGAAAATAAAAAAAATTGGGGAGAAAAAATCCACAGCAGCCGGATGGAATCCACATGCTTTGTTACATGTGACTTGTCACATCACAAGGTAGTGAGGGGGCACAGCTGCGGTAAACTCCTGTGTTGCTTTTACAAACTCTGAAATGAAGTATATGCTCTTCTCTCTTGAAAAGATAGAGCTGATCCACAGTTGGCAGATCCTACTGGCATTCAGAGTTGTCATCTTGGTCCACATCACATCCCACAGGAATGAAATGAACTAGAAACCTTAGAGAAAAGATAATCTTGTATGTCATCTCTAGACAATAATCAAAGGATTTTGGATAAAGCTGTCATTGTTTGAGTTATCACTGGAAGGAAAAAACCATTTTCACTGTTTCAAGGTTTTGTGCTACAATCCCCAATTATGTCAGCCTTGTTTTCCAGAACAAATTGTTTGTGGCTTTTAGAAGAATTTTTTTAAGGAGATTGGCAAATCTTAGAGAAGTGAGAGTGACATGAGGCTCATTGATTTGCAAGCAAATAATTTGTTAACAGAGAAGCACAGAGAAGTAAAACTTGTAAAGTTTTATTGCTGCTTACATGATGTTGAGTTTCCAAAACTGAGGAAATTTGCCACTGGTATGGCACTATTGAATGAGAGTGACTGATGAACATTTGAAAGCAATTCTGCTTTCAAATGTTTTTTTCTGCTTAGTTTGTGATATTTAGATATTTCACACTGGTGTTCCTACCTTTTTGATAATGTCACTGTCTTTGATAACTTGGTTCCCCTTGTTTTTAAACATTATGTGACATTCACCCATGATTAACATGAAATGTTGAACTTAGTTTTCAATCTTTTTTTCTATAATTTGCTTGTTCCTGCTTGCAATTATTGTATGGAATGATGTTGCTGCCAATGCTCAACATTTTGTCAGCTATCCAGCCCACTAAGGGAAATGTTTGGTGAACTCTAATGGAAATAATGCACTTCATCCTCATTTCATGTTTTGCTATGTGCACACCAGTTGGTGTTATGAGTGCAGTGGCTTGACAGAATGGCAATGAAGCCAGAAAAGAGTTTTCGTAGGTTGCAGTGAGGGAGATTATTATCTGTTCCAACTGTGCAGCATGCATTCAGAAGCAATTGTAGAAAATAAGTGCATGTAAACAGAGAATTCTCCCAGAAAGACACAGTATCCCTTCATTGGATTATTTCACACTGGTGTTCCTACCTTTTTGATAATGTCACTGTCTTTGATAACTTGGTTCCCCTTGTTTTTAAACATTATGTGACATTCACCCATGATTAACATGAAATGTTGAACTTAGTTTTCAATCATTTTTTCTATAATTTGCTTGTTCCTGCTTGCAATTATCGTATGGAATGATGTTGCTGCCAATGCTCAACATTTTGTCAGCTATCCAGCCCACTAAGGGAAATGTTTGGTGAACTCTAATGGAAATAATGCACTTCATCCTCATTTCATGTTTTGCTATGTGCACACCAGTTGGTGTTATGAGTGCAGTGGCTTGACAGAATGGCAACGAAGCCAGAAAAGAGTTTTCGTAGGTTGCAGTGAGGGAGATTATTATCTGTTCCAACTGTGCAGCATGCATTCAGAAGCAATTGTAGAAAATAAGTGCATGTAAACAGAGAATTCTCCCAGAAAGACACAGTATCCCTTCATTGGATTATCAAAGTGCATCACCACCTAAACGATAAACTTCCACCACATTGCTGGGTTGGGTGTAGAAGTTAAAATGAGTTAGCTCTCTTCCCTTGCCTGCCAGTAGCCTAGTGACATTTTCCTTTGGGTGGGGGAGGGGAGAGGGGGTGAGGGGAGATTTAGGACCATGTTTGTGGTGCACCTCCACTGGCAACAAGAATACTGCAGCAGCTCAGACAATGCATTGTTGCTGCTGTGATTACCATCAACAGGATATCACTACATGGGGTATGTAAAGAACTTCATTCCACTTGGAGATGTGTCATCAGAGAGGCACTCATAGAATATTTGTAGAGTGCTAAATGCAAACTTGGTGAGTTTATAGTTTTATTCTTGCTTGAATCATATTTGTATCTGTAATACTTGTGAATGTGTGTACTCTCTCTCCTTTTTAATGGGATATGTCAGCTTGTACTTGACAACAGACGAGTTTTCAATCAAGTGAGCAGTGATGGAGATCTGTATGTTGAGTCTCTGAGCCCACAGATATAGCGGGTTCAACAACAGACTCAGGTCATGAGTTTTCAGTTAAATCAGTACTGATGGAGACTTGTGTGTCAAGTCTGTGAGCACAGGGACACACCAGGTTCAGAGATGATACCGTAATGTTGGTCTCAATGGTGAGCTTAAGACTGTGTGTCAAGTCTGTAAGCACAGGGACACAGCAGGTTCAGAGATGATACCATAATGTTGGTCTCAATGGTAAGCTTAAGGCGATTATACATAGGCCATTCCTGATCTTTATTAGACCATTATGAACAAGAGAATGAGATTCCTTAATAGCTCATTTTAAACATAACTATGTTTGCTCTTCCAATCAGTACTCCTTCATCCTAATGAAACTCTTAATTTAAATTGATAACAACATTAGAGGGCTTAAAAATTAAATACAGAACTCGAATTCTCTCTAGAGTAGAATGTCTGTGTCTACCTGAACCATACTAATAGTGGTTAATCCTATGTGAGCAGAAGAGACACCAGTCTTTGTTTAGGTTCCATTGAGGTTTCAGTGACTCTTATTAAAATGCAATCCGACTTGTTTGTCACTCCTGAAAGACTTCAATAAGTGCATATAAACTAATGCTCTGAAAAGCTAAACCACAGGTCTTAGCACAGTTTGAATACCGGTTTATGATACAAAGCTCAGCAAGCCCAGATTATGTAAGCATATCAAATATGGCAGTTATAAGAGTCGAGGGGTATGAAAGGAAAGCAGTGGTTGGGAAGGGAGTAAGACAGGGTTGTAGCATATCCCCGATGTTATTCAATCTGTATATTGAGCAAGCAGTAAAGGAAACAAAAGAAAAGTTCGGAGTAGGTATCAAAATCCAGGGAGAAGAAATAAAAACTTTGAGGTTCGCCGATGACATTGTAATTCTGTCAGAGACAGCAAAGGACTTGGAAGAACAGTTGAACGGAATGGACAGTGTCTTAAAAGGAGGGTATAAGATGAACATCAACAAAAGCAAAACGAGGATAATGGAATGTAGTCGAATTAAGTCGTGTGATGCTGAGGGAATTAGATTAGGAAATGAGACACTTAAAGTAGTAAAGGAGTTTTGCTATTTGGGGAGCAAAATAACTGATGATGATCAAAGTAGAGAGAATATAAAATGTAGACTGGCAATGGCAAGAAAAGCATTTCTGAAGAAGAGAAATTTGTTAATATCGAGTATAGATTTAAATGTCAGGAAGTTGTTTCTGAAAGTATTTGTATGGAGTGTAGCAATGTATGGAAGCGAAACATGGACGATAAATAGTTTAGACAGGAAGAGAATAGAAGCTTTCGAAATGTGGTGCTACAGAAGAACACTGAAGATTAGATGAGTAGATCACGTAACTAATGAGGAGGTATTGAGTAGAATTGGGGAGAAGAGGAGCTTGTGGCACAACTTGACTAGAAGAAGGGATCGGTTGGTAGGACATGTTATGAGACATCGAGGGTTCACCAATTTAGTATTGGAGGGCAGCGTGGAGGGTAAAAATCGAAGAGGGAGACCAAGAGATGAATACACTAAGCAGATTCAGAAGGATGTAGGTTGCAGTAGGTACTGGGAGATGAAGAAGCTAGCACAGGATAGAGTAGCGTGGAGAGCTGCATCAAACCAGTCTCAGGACTGAAGACCACAACAACAACATCAAAAATGGTTTTCCAGGGGTGACTTAGGATAGTAACAGGTATTTTTTAGGGACAGCACAGACCCCAGTACTGATGTTGAAGCTGTTTGGCAGCTGTTTGCAATGCAGGGATGATTCGATATTGTAGCATCCTCTACATGAATTTCTGTTTGAAAACTGGTAGTCTGAATAAAAGTAGCATCAAGCATTTTGTTGAGCTTAAAAGCTCACTAATTCCCTGATATTTCATGGGTGCAAGAAGAGTGTGAACCTCTCCAATTATCCATCTGTGATGACAACTGTGTTAGATTTTTATGGATGAAGAAGGTCTTTCATTATTATATGAAATTTCATTAAAAAATTATTACTAGTTGTTATACAGATTTCATTGCTTTATGTAATGGTAGTATTTCTTAATTATTTGTGTGCAGCCATAAATTAGTTATGTGTAAGTTGAGAATGATTTCTCAGAACGAGGGGGAAATAAACATTTTGTATGTGTGTGTGTGGTGGTGGTGGTGGTGGGGGGGGGGGGGGGGGAGATATAGTTACTATTTAACCAAATGGAAACAAATGGATTAGCAACATTTACTATGTATCACTTTACTGTAACATGACCCTTTAAGATACACCAGACTTACTTGAATAATGCTACATTGTTGGTGTCCTGCTATAGTAAAAAGAAAATCTGGCATCAAATTAATGGAATTCAGTATTTAAAAACAGTTTTTCATTATAGGCAATCCCTGCAAAAATGAGAAAGGTTTGTGCTAAATTCCATTATGGACAACTAGCCAGAAGCAAAGGTTTGTCTGTTGCATCAACACACTGATGGTTATTTGTGATTTGATAAAAGGCACAAAACTTTTAAAATGCATGAAAACCAAGAAGAACCACATATCTTGACTGGTTGCTCAGAGGGCATGTATTCACTACGCAGTTTACTTGAGGAACAGTAGTACTACATATGGTTTGTGATTACAAGTTGTGGTGTACAGTGGAAAAAGGCATCTTAGAAGGCAGAAAAATACTGCTGCCAGGACTGGCCAATGGCTTGCTGTGCAGTGGCAGGCAATGGTAGACCTTGTATGGTAGGGGAAGTACATAATTGACAATTAAGGCAATCAATTTACACTGCATTTTCAGTCAGGTACAGTGAATTGGACCATTAGTGTGGGGATAGAAGACCTGCAATGTCATCAGCAGACTACTGCAGACAACACATGAGTGACAGACATTGGCAAGACATCTACCTAAAAGGACCCTTGCAAGCTGCCACCACAATAGACCTTTTTTGTTACAAAGTGTTCCGCTCTCTTGCTCTTCTTTGTACCACACCTGGCACACATATATTCATCTGCTGAGCAACCATCAGCCACTGGGCTTTGGAAATACAAATTTATGGATTACACTAGGTCTTCATTGTGCTCACATTATTCATCTGCAAAATTAATTCCTCCAAAAACATGTTACCTTGAGAATTTCTATATTTAGCTACCACATTCTTCTCTGCATTTGAAAATTCCTTCTAACATTAGTTCATTTGTTGTGCCCTACTGCAGTTTTTTTGTGCAGGGTGAGGGAACAGGTTACAGAGAGGCATACTAAGCCATTTGCTCATGAACAACTAATTCACTGTTTCAAAAAACGTACGTTCTTGTGGCATTAGTATGCCAACCTTTCCCATAGGCTGTCATTGTGGTCTGAATCATACACAGAGCTTACACCAATGACTGAATTTTGTTTCACATACAAACAGTATCACATGTACCTTAAATCACTTCATTCCTATATTTATCAGCATGTATGCACAATTCTGTCACAATAGTGCAGAGTTGCTACTAGGAGTTATGTATGAAAGAAGATTCAACAGATGAATCTACCAAGGATAGCAAGTGGGTATTCATTCATATAGGTACAAATATCATAGATAAACCAATGGATGTGGAGCACAAGCTCAGATTGGTTAAGAATCCATAAGGAAACCAGCCACATCATTTTCAGTGAATGTTTTCATACCTAAAGCAGTACAGGAAATCTATGGAAAACCTTGTTAACTAGATGATGATTTGAACCATGCTTCTTCTGAATGCAAATACAGAGGAAAGCCAGGAACTTAATTCAGTCTGCCATAAGCCTCTACAAAACATCTAGTATTATACCTAGTGGCACTGCATATAAAAAATTTGTGACTGATACATATATGAAGTGTTAAAAAGGAGTCTCACATATTCATACAGGAGTATTGGCCAAATCTAGAAGGAAACTGTAAGTGTATATCCAGAAACAAATACCTCTTGAGAAATTAGGAGTTTTATTGTGATGAGTAATTTGCAGTACTCTTAGGTAAGGCAGAGTGCATAAGACATGGCATCATAAAGTATTACACCTATGCACATTGACATCTACACCTACATATATTCTCTACAAACCACTGTGAAGTGTGTAGCTAAGAATATGCCCCATTGCACCAGTTATTAGAATATCTTCCAATGCCATTCACGTATGAAGGGCATGAAGAATGTTTAAATGCCTCCATGTGTGTTATAATTAATGTAATCTTGTCCTCATTATCCTTATGTGAGCAATTCACAGGGGGTTGCAGTATATTCATAGAGTCATCATTTAAAGCCAGTTCTTGAAGCTTTGTAAGTAGCCTATCTTGGGATAATTTACATCTACATTCTAGAGTTTGTCAGTTCAGTTTCTTCAAAATTTCTGTGACACTTTCCCATGGATCAAACAAACTTGTGACTACTCATGCTACCCTTCTCTGTGATGATGATGATGATGATGATGAGGTCCCATACTCCACGGAGTGTAGGGGGACGATGCGGGAGACCCACATCACTGGCTAGGCAAGGTCCTAGTGGAGGTGGTTTGCCACTGCCTTCCTCCAACCATGATGGGGATGAATGATGATGATGAAGATGACACAACAACACCCAGTAATCTTGAGGCAGGAAAATCACTGATCCCACCGGGAATCAAACCCTGGACCCCATGCGCGGGAAGTGAGAATGCTACCGCAAGACCCTTCTCTGTATACTTTCAATACTGCTGTTAGTCTTATTTGGTACATGTCCCACATGCTTGAGCAATATTCTGAAATGGTTTGCACCACTGATTTGTAAGCAATCTCCTACATAGACTGATTGCACTTCCCCAGTATTGTACCAATAAACCAAAGATTACCATCTACTTTACCCATGACTGTGCCTTTATGATCATTTCACATGTGGACAGATGTGAATCCTAGAGCAATCATGCAGGTGAGGCATCAGGATCGCTTCACTATCAGTGTAGATGCAGGGCTGGCTGGCTGACACATAGAGCAGGAAAGTTCCTGCATTGGGGCAATAAGTTCGTTTTGTATCTACTTCTACACAACTGACAGATGGGAATGAAAGAATAAATTGATGCATATCTCAGCAGGTATTCGTTTCTAGACATCATTGTAGGAACTCCTCTTCTAGTTTTGACCAATGGTACGTCCTGCAGGTAAACGTGACTTTTTTTTTATGTACATATTACAGAAATGTGACGATGCACAGGCTGGTTGTAGGCCCCAAGCTGTAGAGGAAACTTATGAAATTCATGGAATGACAAAATGAAGCCTTTTTTCTTTGAAAAAAAAAATCTTTATTTCCTGTATGTACAAAATACACAATTATTGTTTGAATCATGACCTTTCTAAAATATTTAGAAGCTGTAAATCACTGCCTCCTTAAAATAGACACACAACTAGTGGAATTATGCTTTGGCACAAGTAATTAATATATTATGAACATTAGAATTGTTGAATTTTTTTTCATGGAATAAACAGCAATGCCACAAACTCTAACGCTGATGATTTTCTTTCTGTTATCGCAGTACCGACAGAAGTATTTCAGAAGCCAAACCAGACTGTGACATACCTGCCTCCCCTCTCTCAGAATTAAGTTATATGTTTGGTACCAAAAGAAGTTGGACACTTAAAAATTTAACACAGAGAGCTCAGTTATTTCTTTCATTATATGGTGAGGCAACAAAAGTCATGACATACCAATATGTACTATTGCATACACAAGGCAAAAAAGGGAAATCCATTGGTGGAGCTGCTACCTGTGTGCAGGTGATTCATGTGAAATGGTTGCCACTATGATTATGGCTGCACAATGGGAACTAACAGACTTTGAACACTGAATGGTAGTTGGACCTAGATGCATGGGACATTCCATTTCAGAAATCATTAAGGAATTTGGTAGCACCTCTCCTGGGTTCATGATCATATCAACCGGACTCTAGATGACTGTAAATCCATGGCCTGGTCAGATGAGTCCCAATTTCAGTTGGTAACAGCTGAGGGTAGGGTTTGAGTGTGGCCAAAACACAATAAAGTGATGGATCCATGGTGTCAACAATGCACTGTGCCAAGTTGGTGGTAGCTACATAATTGTGTGGGCTGTGTTTACATGATATTGACTGGGTCCTCTGGTCCAGCTGAACTGATCATTAACTGGAAATGAGTATGTTTGGCTACCTAGAGACCATTTGTAGCCATTCATGGATTTCATGTTCCCTAACAATGATGTCATGTCACTGGGCCTGCAATTGTTCATGACATGTGAAGAACATTCTGGACAGTTTGAGCACCATGGTCGCCTGACATGAATCCCATTGAATGTTTATGGGATGTAATTGAATGATCAGTTCATGCCTGACATCCTACACTGGCAACACTATCGCAATTATGGACAATTAAAAAGGCTGCATGGCTCAGTATTTCAACGGGGAACTTCCAATGCCTCGTTGAGTCCATTCCACGTCGAGTTACTGCTCTGCGCTGGGCAAAAGGTGGTCCAACACAGTATTATGTGGACTTTTGTCACCTCAGTGTACTGTATTTGTTATAATGCTGGACATAAACAGAACTGATCAACTTACTGTAGCCTTCCACTACATTAGTATACACGCTAAGGACAAAAGAAAAACATTTTGCCCCATGAAAGAATTATCTGAATTGGATGGAAATCAGTACTTGTGATGTACATGTACAGACAAACAAATGTTCAGAATTTCAGAAAAACTGCATCATTTCTACAACAGAAAGAGCTTCACAATTTCAAAGAGTCAGTCACACGTTGATCCACCTCTGGCCCTTATGCAAGCAGTTATTTGGCTTGGCATTGATTAATAGATTAGTTGGATGCCCTCCTGGGGGATATCATGACAGTTTATGTCCAACTGGAATGATAGAGCATCAAAATTCCAAGATAGCTGGAGGGTACTGCCTATAATGCTCCAAACTTCCTCAATTGGGGACAGATCCAGCGACCTTGCTGGTCAAGGTAGGTTTTGACAATGATGAAGACAAGCAGTACAAACTGTCACAATGTACAGGCACTCATTATCTTGCTGAACTGTAAGCCCAGGATGAGTTTCCATGAAGGGCAACAAAACCGTACAGACTATCGTCGATGTACTGCTGTGCTGTAAGAGTGTATTGGATGGATCCTGCTATGGCAGGAATGGCAGCCGAGATCATCACACCTGGATGTCAGGCTGTATGGTGGGTGTTCACTGTTCATTCTCTAAGAAGCTGTTGTGGCAATAGGTCTGCTCTCTTGCTGTTTACACTTCATCGTCGTGAATTGTAAGGTAAGCATTTTATTTATTCTCATATGAAGTCACCTTTACTTGGAGGAGTGCGAAGGACTTGCACGTGGTTGAACACAAAATTTATTGATACTGTTTATTCCAGATGTCCAGCGAATCTGAGTCAGATTTTCTGTGGAGCGGTGAGGAGCTGGAAATTTTCCAACCACAAAAAAGACAGAGGATTGAAAATTATTTAGAGAATGTGGTGCCACACTATAGTGACAGGGAATTTATAGAACATTTTTGGGTGCGGCGTCATGTGGCAGATGATCTTAGCGAAAGCTTTAGGAATTCAAGATTCTATAATTATCAGGCAGGAGGATATGGGAAACTGCTCCCACTGCAGCATATCTTGATATTTTTGTGGTTCACTGGCCACAAAGCTGCAGGTTTCAGGGATGTCACAGATAGGTTTAACATCTGTATTTCTTCTCTGCAATGTGTTATACAGAGAGTTACAAACTTCATAAGTGATTTAGGAAGAGTAGTTATAAAGTGGCCATCCGCCGAAGAAAGAGCAGAGATTGAGGCTCATTTCCAGGGAAATGGATTGCCTGGTGCGATTGGGGTAATCAACAGTTCACACATTAGAATTGATAGACCTCAGAAAGATCCCCAGTTGTATATGAATATGAAGAATTACTTTTCCTTTCAACTGCAAGTAGTTTCTGATCATAATCGATGAAATAGGGACTTATTTGTCGGCTTTCGGGTCTCTGTGCATGATGGGAGAGTGTTCAGGACGTCCACACTCTACCAAACACTCAAAGGAAAGTGCAGAGATTTTCATTTTTTGGGTGACAGTGCCTATCCCTGCACCAGAAATTTATTAACACCATTTAGAAATAAAGGGAATTTGTCCAGAGTGCAATGTGACTTCAATATGGCACTCTCAAAAAAACAGGTGTGTTGTAGAACATTGCTTTGGCCTGTTGAAGCAGCATTTCAGACAGTCATATCATGTGAAATTAAGGAGTGCTAGAGAGATGGCACACTTCATCTGAGTGTGCTACACAAACTCGCCATGGAAGATAACTTGGAGTTAGAAGATAATGAAGGTACATACAGCAATAACTATATCATTTCATTGTTTTACTACATTTACAATAATTTTGCAAATGCTAACGACATAAGCTTAATATACAAATAACTTTTAATTCTTTTTAGTGTATTTAAGTATCTGATCCTCACAGGTGAAGAAGATGATGCACCGGCTGAAGAACCAGTAGTCAGCTTTTACAACAGGGATGATAGAAGTGCCATTGCAAAGAGGAATATGATTGCAGCACAGTTGCATATGTAAAAGCAGCACCAGATTCCCCATCACGAACATATTACAACAAATGTAAGTAAAATCCTATCAGATAAAATTATACACTCTGATTAACAACTTTAGTTACTATAAATTTGAAGGTTTAATGTTCAGTGTCTAAGAATTTCATCCATTCATTCTTTATTGATCAACAAATCATTTTGGGTACAGAGAGTACTACATGATATGGGACAAGTCATACTTGTGAAACATTTAAAAAACACACAACACCAAATAAATACACCTACACTCACACAACTGTATGATAATTATAGATTATAGAATATAGTATTAGTATATTCAAAAGTTGTTTGAAATTAAGGTCAACAAGGCCTCATTAAAATTAGTGGATAAATTTAAAATCAAATTCAGAACAGATAAGCATTATGAAATTTATACAACAATGATTTGCTGGATAAAGATAAGTACATACAAATACATCAATTTTTAACAGTTGGTTAGGCCTTATTGAAATTTACATTTATATTATAGTATATTATAGTAGAGAGAGATAAGTGTGCAAATAGATTACACAGAAAAATCACATTCAAAATATTCATGTTACAAAAACATTATTTTAATAATAATGACTTAGCCTTATTTTAAAATGTACTGCGTTGTTGTTTTTATGTTTAGTGGTAGATGATAAAGTTTAATCCCCATACATTTACACTATCAGCTATATGCTGAAAGGAAAGGGTAAACTGTGTCAGCAAGTATTTCCCTCCAGTGTCGTGCTGGTTGTAGTCCAGATTCTGCTTCAGGCTGCCAATATTTAGCTTGGTAAAGCTTGGTATCTCCAATCTATACTGGCATGGAAGTGGAAGAATATCTAGTTTTTGGAATACTTGTTTACACAAGTCTCCCTGCTTTTTAAATAACACTATCCTCACAGCTTCATTTTGGAACTTAAATATTTTATTGGAATCAGAACTGTGGCCACAGAATATGAGGCCATATGTTAGGATTTAGTGGAAAAGCATGGTACACTGGTGTTAGGATATTTATACTCATCAGTTCCCTGACTGACAAAAGCATAACACATACTTTACTGAGGTAGCAGTACATTTGATTTTTACTATTTTTTCCCTCCAGGTCATATCACAGATGTGGATGTTAATTAGAGAAATATCAAATTTATACACAAAATAGGACAGAATGAATGCATAGGTAATTTTACAAGAGTTAAAACAACTGTGCTTCACTATGAATGACACTTATAAATTAATGCCTAGCAGTTCATTGTAATCTAACAAAGCTATGAAGAAACTGCAAGATTAAAATTTCTTAGGGCCAATAACATGCAAAGCATTTTTGTAAAACAAATGACAAGATATAAAAAATGAGTAATGGATTTCTTTTTTTTTAAGTTAAACAGGACAAATGACAACAGCCTAAGAAATGTAACTTCAGATATGTGGGGACAGATGAACAAGCAATATCTTAGCCATTAATTATAAATAAAAGTAGCTCTCCCCACCCCCCTCCCCCAGTAAGGTTTCAAATTTAGGATTCCAAAGGCAGAAGCATTGATCAGTGTGAGCTGTTCTGAAGGGAAGACATGTTGGGGAGAAAATACTGGAGGAAAAATAGAGCAATGAAAGAACGACTTGCCACACAGTCCAGAATTGACCAAAGTATCTATTTGGGGACAGACATTTAAAACTTCAGATTTTGGTTTATTTGTAGAATACAGGGGAAATGCAAACAGTCTACAAAGAAGATTACTTATAAATCACTTTTGCCACCTGCCCTAGACTATTGCTCAAGTGTGAGAGACTCATACCAAACAGAAAGAGGCATATTGAATATACAGAGACTGTCTGAACAAATGGCCACATGTTGGATTCATGAAAGTGTCACAGATGGTTTAAATGAACTGTTAGACTAACAGTCACAAAATGTCCCAAGACAGCCTACTTACAAAGATTTAAGAACCAGTTTTAAATGACTGTACTAGTCCTCTACATATAACTCCTTTAGGGATCGGGACAAGATTAGACCAAGTGCAGTTCACACAGAGGCACTTAAACATACATGAACTTAATGGGAAAATCTAATAACTGGTACACACCCTCTGCCATGCATTTTATCAGCAATAGTGGTAAATACCTATCAAATTCCAACACTTATCACTAACAAACCCCTATTTAAAGTTTAAGTACCTAGCGGAGAGTTCAAGATATAATTAGCAAAATCTGCCTTATGTAAATTATAAAAATAGAAATGGCACAATATAAAGAAAAGATTTAAAAATGAAATTTTGGAGGGTAACTCATCCGAGCCTCGAAATACTTCCTGAGGAGCATATTCTGCTCCAGCGTTGCCTTCAGCAAAGAACGTTTCACTTCCAGGCTTGCCCCTTCCAACTCCAGCCTCTCTTTTTTCCTCTGGTCTCTTTTTCTGTCTTTCCTGCTCCATCTGAAGCCTCTCCTTTAAATATTTGCTTCTCTCTTCTTGGGCATCTCTTGCTGTGCGACTCTTGACTTCAAGCTTCTTGTGAGGGGGGTGGATGTACTTGCAGAGTCCTTAAATATTAACATGCAAAAAAATTATTTACATGGTCATGCATAAAAATTGCTTACATGCTCATGCATAAAAATTGCTTACATGCTCATGCAGAAGTGTGGCATAGAGAAGTATTCCATCATAGTAATGTTAGCACTTACCTAGCGATGAAAATAATTTAGTACACGAAAGAAGGCACTAAAAAATAGAGTAAAATCAGATTTTCTTGGATAAAGAGAATGAACACAGTCAAACAACAATTCTTTTAAGCGCGATTTTGTTACTGAAAACAATTTTCATATCACTAATAAACCAGTTTAATGTAAATACCTCTAGAAGGAATAAGGGAAGACTAGAGATGTCTGCAATACTTAGAAAGGGTAAAACGCATATTAAGGAATGAAAAAAATAAAGGAACTACAGCGCCTCTAACCAATTAAATTATTGGCATTAATAGTGGGGAGGGAACGTACTGCATGGTTCAAGCTGGAAAATGGGCTGCGACAGGGAAGTGCACTTTCGCCTTTATTGTTTATTATTGTTATGGATGAAATCCTACAGCAAGTATCAGATGCAATTGGAGATCATATAATTTGAAAGCAGTTCTTTTTGCCGATTTTTGCCGATGACCTGATGTTATGGGGAAATTGCGAGAAGGAGGTGCAAGAGCAGTTAGATGTATGGGACGCAATGGCAGCACAATATGGAATGCATTTCTCTGCAAAGAAAAGTGAAATAATTGTCACAACAAGGAAGAAGAATAGGCCAAATGTGGATATAACTTGTGGAGGGGAAAAACTACAAGTGGTAGAGAACTTCAAGTACCTGGGAAGCATGATTGAAAGTAAGGGGGGAAACGCAATGGAAATAAATGAAAGGTGCAGAAAAGCAGGGCAGTTCTACAAATGCATTAGGGGGCTTATTTGGAGCAAGGAGGTGCCACAGAAATCCAAGGGAATTATATACCGAACCTACTTTGTCCCCATATTGGCATACGGAAGTGAGACATGGGTAATGCACAAAAGCGACAAAAGTAGAATACAGGCTAGTGAAATGAAGTTCCAGAGGAACAGGTTGAGTGTAACAAGACGAGACAGATTGCGAAATGTGTATGTGAGGGAAAGACTAAAGGAGGAACCAGTACAGGACAGGATAGAAAAATCAAGGCTGCAGTGGTATGGACACATGAAGAGAATGGATGAGGGAAGAATTCCAAAGAGGATGTTTGATCTGCAACTGGAGGGGAAGAGGCCCAGAGGAAGACCAAGAGATAGATGGGTGAAGGGAGCGAAGGAATGTGTGACGAGAAGAGGAGAGAACTGGACGAAGGTGGAAGAGGGGGAATGGTGGAAAGACAGAACACGATGGAGAGGCTTGTGTTCCCGACAGACCCAGCCAGTGGCTGGGAACTATCCAAGATGATGATGATGAATAGTGTACAAATCAGACTGGGGTCACATTTGCTTGGAAAGCAAGAAATTTGAATGGAACATCAATGAGTGCACTGAAAGAAAAAAATAAAATAAAAGTTCACACAAACATCCAGCATACTCCCACAGTTTCCACTGAGAGAACTGACCAATCGCATAACTTTGGACCGAGATCTTGCAAATATTAATCAAAACATTTTTTTTATATTTACATATATTGGTAAAACAAAATTGTGATACCTCCTGTTACCTTGGAGGATGAATTGAAAAATTACTTATGCACATAAACCATAAATTGAAGGATACAGAAAATAGGAAGGTCATATTCAACAAATAGCTATGAAACTGCAATACTCTCACCCACGTGGACTCTTAGCATTTAGTAATTAACAGCTAGGACAGTACAAATGAAACTATCAGAAATCATTTGCTTGGAAAATACTCCATGCAAAGCACTTCAACATACTTTAGTAGCTTTGTGTGAACGTCATAAAATGCAGTCTCAGCAAGCAATACGCATATTTCGCTCAAAGAATTAAAACTTTCCAGAGTCAACGTGAGAATTAGAAAAAACTAACCTTCGTCGAGTATCCTGATGGCCCGGGAACAGCCTGGTCGCTTGGCTGGTCGCTGCCTCCGCCACAAAGTCTAAAGAAAATAAAGCACTGTGTTAATGTACATCAAAAACCGTTATAAACTAGAAGTCTCTTGAAGAACTTCACGTGATGACTGTACGAAGTATCGAATGTAACTTACTTGCACCATCAAGCAAAACCTCCGGGTAAACGTTGCTTTTGTTCTGAAAGATCTCTTCCATTTCTTTCATATACACGAAATCTTTCCGACCTCTTCCGGATTTCTTGTTGTTGTCCACTACGCCCTTATAAGAACGTAGCATACATCGCCATTTATTTTCACACTGCGCTTGGGAGAACATCTTTCCGAAAGCTTTCTTGATATAAATGGGCATTGCGTCCCATAACTGCTGCTTCCGCTTCAGATCTCGGCTCCTACCGAGCCGTTCATTATGAATTCTATAGAATTCAATTACTTCAATGTAGCTTCCCTGTCCCACAACGGTTCCGGTGTGGGACATGAACAAAAGAGTCCTTCGGTACAAGGTGAATGGAAAACCAAGAACGCGTCCATTACATCGTGGTCTGAAAATAACAATTATGTAATAGAGTTTCTATATTCTCACCCATAATTAACATACACAGAACACTTTTTTACAATTAATTAACAAATAATCTTACCTTGCATCACCTCGTCCCCAGAAAAAAGCATTGCTGTTGCTGCTGCACGTGGTCGACGCTCAACGGTAACAAATGAAGAGCAGGTACCTTTCACGTGAGACCAACCAGAAATGGGCCGCCAGGAAGTGTACGAGCAGCGCAAGTAGCAAGCGCGGAAGTTCTACGTCTTCGTAGCCGCGCATGCGCAGTAGCGCCTTGATTCTCGCACTGGAAAACTGCTCTCTGGCAACTGCTCTAACGAACCTCTGTCATTACCCAACTCTGTCCACTGTACTGTGTTCCACCTCGGGTGTATCTCCAAAATGCTAAAACTTACGGAGGGAGACTGAGTAATGATTATACATTCATACTATACATTATTGTTATCAGCGATTCCTCCTTACAAGAATGTAATGCCTATAATTCTGCCAACGTATGTTTGATATGCACGATTTGCGTATTATGAAGCGTCGATATTAGGCATACTAAGCGGCTAAAACGGTGTGTGGTGCCAGTATTTCACACAATTATTAATTGAATTTAAAAGATTCAACGTACTGTCATAATCTATTCATTAAGAGGTATAGGTATCATCTTACGTTAAAGTTTACTGCAATAACTCAAGTACCAAAGTCAGAAACCGTGTCTGTATTTTGAGGCAGCGAGAAAATTTTGTATTTATCTTGTATTTGCGAATGAGAGCACTTAATGACTTCCCGTAAACTTTAAATTTAATTTCAAATCTTTTCTAAACAGTTTTACAGCTACATAGTATAATGAAAGGAAGATACACTATGTGATCCAAAGTATCCGGATACCCTCAAAAACATAGGTTTTCCATATTAGGTGCGTTGTGCTGCCACCTACTGCCAGGTACTCCATATCAGCTACCTCAGTAATCATTAGATATCGTGAGAGAGCAGAATGGGGCACTCCGCGGAACTCACGGACTTCGAACGTGGTCAGGTGATTTAGTGTCGCTTGTGTCATACGTCTGTACACGAGATTTCCACGCTCCTAAACAGCCCTAGGTCCATTGTTTTCGATGTGATAGTGACGTGGAAACGTAAAGGGATATGTACATCACAAAAGCATACAGGTCGACGTCGTCTGTTGACTGACAGAGACCGCCGACAGTTGAAGAGGTTCGTAATGTGTAAGAGGCACACATCTGTCCAGAGAATCACACAGGAATTCCAAACTTCATCAGGATCCACTGAAAGTACTATGACAGTTAGGTGGGAGGTGAGACAACTTAGATTTCATGGTCGAGCGGCTGCTCATAAGCCACACAGCACGCAGTCAAATGCCAAACGACACCTCGCTTGGTGTAAGGAGCATAAACATTGGACGATTGAACAGTGGAAAAACGTTGTGTGGAGTAACGAATCACGGCACACAATCATAGTATGAAGGCTTTCACGACCGGATGACATATCTTCTGGTAAACCTTCCGGGATGTAAGGTCGTTTCATGGACCACGACCTTACATCCCGGAAGGTTTACCAGAAGATACGGCACACAATGTTGCGATCCGATGGCAGGGTGTGGGTATGGCTAATTCCCAGTGAACTCATCTGCCAGCGTGTGTAGTACCAACAGCAAAATTCGCAGGCGGTGGTGTCATGGTGTGGTCGTGTTTTTCATGGAGGGGGCTTACACCCCTTGTTGTTTTGCGTTGCACTATCACAGCACAGGCCTGTATTGATATTTTAAGCACCTTCTTACTTCCCACTGTTGAAGAGCAATTCGGGGATGGCGATTGCATCTTTCAACACGATTGAGCACCTGTCCATAATGCACGGCCTGTGACGGAGTGGTTACACGGCAATAACGTCCCTGTAATGGACTGGCCTGCACAGAGCTCTGACGTGAATCTAACAGATCACCTTTGGGATGTTTTGGAATGCCGACTTCATGCCAGGCCTAACCGACCGACATCGATACTTCTCTTCAGTGCAGCACTCCGTGAAGAATGGGCTGCGATTCCCAAAAAACCTTCCAGCACCTGATTGAACGTATGCATGCGAGATTGGAAGCTGTCATCAAGGCTAAGGGTGGGCCAACGCCATATTTAATTCTAGCATTACCAATGGAGGCGCCACGAACTTTTAAGTCATTTTCAGCCAGGTGTCTGGATACTTTCCATCACATAGTGTAGTTTATCACTTATTAAATGTTACTTTTGCACAGGGTACAACTTCAGTGTCAAACATGATGTTTTATTATTTCCTTATTACTAACTTTTTCCTAACTTACTATTTACTACTAACTATTTCCTTACTACTGACTACCCACTTTGTAGCTGTTTTGTATCAAACATTCTCGGATTTCTTGCTGCGTCAGTTTAGGGTAAAACCTCGATATTTCGACGATTACCTGTATTATCTTCGGCCGACGAGTGTGGCCGAACGGTTCTAGGCGCTTCAGTCTGGAGCCGCGCGACTGCTACAGTCACAGGTTCGAATCCTGCCTCGGGCATGGATGTGTGTGTGTCCTTAGGTTGGTTAGGGGACTGATGACCTCAGATGTTAAGTCCCATTGTGATCAGAGCCTTTTGAACCATTTGTATTATCTTCCTCAGGGGCAGCTGACTGAAAACTGGCTGGCTGGCTCGCTGGCTCAGTATAACGAGTAACCTAAGCTAGTAGTGGAGCAGGATAATGGAGACTGAGTCGCTGTACCTGCAGGTCCTACGGTGGATGGAACATATGGGCCTGACGGGTTGGTTGAGACCTGGTGGATGCGAAGCATCTGGAGAATTTCTATGGGGAATTCCTAAGAAATTCGAACAATATCTCTACTGCCTGGGGACTTAACAGATCTGGATGTTGGTGACGCGGCGGAGATTGCCTTGGACAGGGACTGCTCTCTCCTGCCGACACGCACCTGGCTGGACCACAAAAATGTGTTCCCAGTCAGACAGGTTGGCGATTGATGAGATTCAGGTCCTTCCTAGGCACTAGTGAGCCCAGGATCCGGTCGCGCCTAATGGGGTCGTATGGCTCGTGCAGAGGAAGAGAGGAAGGGGTTTAGTCCAGATGGAAGGGGTGAATGGATATCGGTTATCCAAGTGGGGTTAAGACCCATCTCGGAGGGACGCAGCAATCTTCTGCAGCACAGGTTGAAGGTTCCGCTCATCAGGGAGCGCCAAGCATTCATACAGTGACGACACATTCAGCTCCTCAAGAAGAGGGGGGGGGGGGGCATCGTGGGCGTCTCATCGTCTTGCGTCTGTTGTTCATCCCCTACATCAGACTGGGGTGCAGACATGTCCATATCCATTGTAGGTGACAGGGCCTCGTTTGCGGCAGGGGGGGGGGGGGGTGCGAGTCTAGGTCCTCCTGCATGGTGGCGTCCACTCCCACCGGCCGCCTCACAGGGGTGGCGGGGCCGAGGACAGGCGTCTTCTTCTTCAACACTCGCAGCTCCTCGCGCAGCTGCGGGAGTTGGTGATGGGCAGCCGCGAGTTCGTCCTTCATTGCGGCCCTCTCGGCCGCAAAGGCGGCTTGGAAGCTGGCCAGGGCTTCGTCGTCGGCGGCTTGTAGGCGGCACGGCCCACTTTCCTCGCCAGAGCGGGGGCCTTATATGGCCCAAAGACGTCTTGTGGTTGGTCGGTAATTACGGCTTGCTGTCACAGATGGTGTCAACGTCTTCGCTGGTGGCGCCACTGCTCCTGCCATAGCATAAACATTAAGACAAATATCTCGAGCTCTTCTCTGCATTGAGAGCTCGCTTCTATGCATCACTAAAATTATATCCGCTGTCACAGTCGAAGATTTTCTCACACATTCTTATTTCTACAGCCTCTTTAATCAAAGAATCCCAGTTTGTAGGAGCTTTGGACAAAAATTTTGTTTCGTCAAACAGTTCAGATGGTTCAAATGACTCTACGCACTATGGGACTTAACATCTGAGGTCATCAGTACCCTAGACTTAGAACTACTTAAACCTTACTAACCTAAGGACATCACACACATGCATGCCCGAGGCAGGATTCGAACCTGCGACCGTAGCAGCAGCACGGCTGACGATTGAAGCGCCTAGAACCGCTCGGTCACCGTGGTCGGTGTCGAACAGTATTTAATGTTTGTTTACCAGCCTGTGTTCAGCAGCTGCAGATTTCTTCAGTTCTCGAATTTTAATATCTCGTTGTCGGAAACTATGCGGATAGACTGAACAATGTGAATGCTATCGCACTCACAAGGGATGTCGTAAATCCTACGGATGCTGAGGCCGAGAGTGTCCTTAACAGTGAGTAGCGTCTCTTTTATCTTCTTAGGAGGATGGAAAATAGATCTGATACCTCGTCTTCCCAGGACTGCGTTTAATTTGCAGGATGTAGCACCACAAAAGGGAAGGAATGCAATCGGTAACTTATCACATGAATGTTCAACATTTTCACATTTCCTTTTCTTGCAGAACGCTTTGTTCATACCACACGACCAATAGCCATTCTTTTGGAAGACATACTTCAAATGATCAATTTCGGAAAGCAAGTGGTACTGGCCTGAAACCGTTTTTGCTCTGTATGACAGTGTATTTCAAGCTGCTCTCTTGTGGACTGGATTGTGAAAACTCTGGGCGTTAAAATATAAATCAGTGTGTGTCGGTTTGTGGTACACTGAGTGGCCGAGACCTCCATTTGACTTCCATTGTACCAAAACATCTAAAAATGGCCGTCTTCCTTCTCTCTTTGTCTTGAAAGTGAACTGGATGTTTGGGTGCATACTGCTCACATGCTCGTGAAGTGCTGAAGAGCTTCTGAACCATGTAGCAAGACCATAAACATGTCGTCAGTGTAACGACAAAATGAAGATGGACAAAGGGGAACCAAATTTAATGCACGTTCCTCAGAATGTTCCATACAAAAAAATTGACAATTTCAGGGGACAACAGAGAACTCATAGCCATCCGTTCCATCATTCCATAAAACTTACTACCGCGCAAGAAGTAGGTGGTCATAATAACATGTGACTACAACCTCATCGTTTCAAGAGTAAAATGCCCTGCCATCAGTTTCAATGTGTCCTCAACAGGAACTCCTGTAAACAGTGAGACCACATTCAGGCTGTATAAAATATCGTATGAGCCAGCTCTAATCTGTTTAATTTTCTCAATTAAAATCTGAGAGTTTTTGATTTGAGGTTCACAGCGGCCAAGTATTGGGGTCATCAACTTTGTTAAATATTTGGCCAGGCTGTAGGTAGGAGAACCAATAGCAGTAGCAGTTGGCCTCAATGGAATATCTTCCTTATAGACTTTAGGTAATCCGTACAGCTTAGGAGGTACAGGAGCTCGTGCTCTAAGATTTCTTATGGTATCCCCTGGTAGACTTGAATTCTTCAGGAGCTTCACCGTTTTTGTGATGTGTGACAGAGTTGGGTCCCAGTTTAGGCATTGTACGTGCTATCTTCCAACAACAATGTCACTTTTCTGTGATAATCAGTGGTGATAAGAACAACCGTAACATTTCTCCTGTCAACTGGAAGCAAGAAAATATGTTCATCTTTCCGCAATGCACATAGCCCCTCACTCTCTGTCTTAGATTCTGGTGGCTTTGCTGAGGCTAAACTGCGACTGGTGGTAAGTCTTACGTCGCTGTCGTCGTCGTCTTGTGAGAGATGCCGCACCGCCTGTTCCACTCCACTAATGAACTTTACGACAGGTACAGTGTACAGTGTAGGAGCGAGATGCAATCCTTTATATTAAAGGCCGAGATGGCTCCTTCGTCCAGGTGCTTGCCCGACAGGATGATGACACCGATATTTGCGTAGTTGCAAGTCACTCAAACTTCTTTGTTTGTTTAGCTGTTATATTGCTATGGTGATCTCGTTGAGTTACCGTCGACGTATCAACCCTCTTCCAGTCGGAATATGAGGGAAGTGCAGATGAAAAGAGATGGCATGTGTAGCTAGTATCAAAATGTACCACTGAAGGTACCTTGAAAATTATACTACGCTACAACACATGATTTAAGAGAGAAACTAGCTTTTCACGGAATGTTTAGGTTTTGGCTTTTTCATTACTACGTGGGTGAATAATCGAAAACTAATAAAAACCAACATAATTACGGCTTTACGAAAAAGCTTGATTGGTCCTCACTACATAGAAGAGGCGCTGAGTTGCAGGAAGACACGATCAAGGAAACATGAAAATTTTCGGCCAAAAAGCCTTCTTCGTAAGTAGAATGCATACACACACATTGCGACAAGCACATGGTCACTGCCTCTGGCCGCTGTGGCCATGTGTGTTGTGCGTGTGAGTTGTACTCGTGGGACTGTGTGTGTGCTTTCTATTTCCAAAGAAAGCCTTTTGTCCGAAACCTTGAATGTTAAATATTCTATTGATTGCGCCCGTCTGCAACTCGATGCCTCCTCTATGTGATGAGCAGCAATCTATGCTTTTCGCAGTATTGTTTTTATTCCATCCTGTACTCTCTGTTGTACAACTAGAGTTTTTACGTCTTGAACCACAAAGCTCTTACATTAATGGGACGATGCGACTTGTCAACGGACATCTACTGGAACAAGTCAGCAGGTGTGGAATAGCTTATCCCAGGACGGTATTCACCATCTGTATCATTGATTGGATGCCAGAGTCAGTGGCTGCACTGGCACCCCTGGACGCTACACTACGTATTAATATCGGTGTTTCAGCATCGGTCGATGTCTGGTGACTCAGAACCGCTTTTGTTATTGTTCTGTAAATGTAATCTTTTCGTTTACGCCATATGAACTGCTGCAACATCAAATCTTGAGTGAACTGTAAACTTCTAAAAGGGTGTGCTACTTGTTTTCAGCAGTTTATAAATTTTTATATCACATATATTAAAGAAGTATATACCCTGAGAACATCGAAACTTCATTAGAGTATTGTGTAAAAAATATGAAGTAAATCGGTCAAGTACTTTTCGAAATTTTTCGTAACAGTTTTAAACAATGACTTGTCTTTATATAGTAGTACATATTTTTGGATTAGCGCTGCTGCTTTTTCACGATTCTCAGCTAAATTTATATTTCGCACTCATTCTACGATACGTTCCAGGCAGGGAAGGATGTTCTCTGAAGCGGCGGTTGGAAGCACGGCTACCTGTCAACGCCGGCCAACACGTCCCGCTTTTGGGAGATTGCAAACCTTGGTGTGTGATCAGAAGGACTAAAAGTTGTAATTTGTAATATTATTGGTTTTCAGATACTTTGCACGAGATATTTGTCATAAAAGAAAAGGACAGCCAACGAGCTGTAGTGCGTAAAAATGCTAAGCATCATAGCGCGAGAGTAAAGAGTCGAAATATTTTTTTTAATGTGCGCCTATATCAAAACGCGCGTCCAGCGTTTAAATACTCTAAATAAACGCTATGACCCGCTGGGCGCAGATATTTAAAATCATTGCCGCAGCGCTTGATAGCAAGAAGCTGCGAAACAGAAGAAAGAATAATCAACTTTTGTTAAGAAATATGCTAGAGACTTCATAACCCTTGTACTTTTGGTTGCAGACATGTTAAGACGTACAAGTTGTATTTTTATTTTGTGTAAAAACTATGGGTGAGGATACAATGTACTTACGCACACGCAAGGACATTTAATTTTAAGAAGGAAAGGACTGACAGAGCAGCGATTATTCGACTGTGCCATCCACAAAAGAAATATCAGATGTAAGTCAGGCATTTATTGTGTATTTGGCAATGTCTAGTAGTTTAAAGCCAATTTGTTCAAAATATATTATTATTTTACGATGCAGTAATTTTCTTCTTATTCTTTTCTTTCACTAACCAAAAATGATGTTCAATTTGTATATGAGTTTTGTTACAGGTTCACTCTTTATCGCGGTGTCTCGATTGTGTTTGGGAGGCCAGTAATGTGTTCAACTTCCGATCTGTTAATCTTTCTCTTACGAAATTCCACTAATTTGGTTTCATTTCCATTTTTATATTCAAATAGATCCCTTAGGTATTGTCATCGAAGATTCTGATTGCGCGAAGGCAATCCGGGTCAATAGGTCAATTAGGAAAACCCCTTCGCGTAATCTATCCGTACATCTTCTGAACACAATCGAGAACCGACGCATCGGTGATCAATTAATAATCTCTCTCTCTTTTCAAGTCGTACTGAAAAACGGCCACACAGGATAGCTGTAAGTAGGCAATCTGATGTTAGGTTGCATTTTGCCAGTAAATATTACCAACCAACAGTTACAGCATCACTATTGTTATATACTACTACTTCGTATCCAGAATAAGCAAGTTCCTAACGGCAGAAATTTTATATTCTCGTGGTTAAGATAAATGACTAATTACACATGTGATATTTAATCTCATGTTTTCTCAATCCTATAAATAGCCTTAGCAGTTTATAACTACTATCGCATAGGTATGCCGCTGTTGGCAGTTAGTCGGCCCTCCCTCTCGAGCATTTGAGACAGGATGTCAAAAATTTAAAAAATCGATTTTTTAAAAATATTTTCATTTTGTAGTGAATATCTTTCTGAAGAGTTTGATATATGTATAAAACACATACATTCAATGAAATGTAAGACATGTTATTTGGTATTACAGTATCCTTCCATCGCACGTCACTGTATTTTCCTCTGTGGAATTCAAACGTGTTTGTTTTGTAACAGAAGTCATGAAACATATATTCAGGACAGTGGAAATTAAAATGTCTTGTGGTGCGTCTCCTGCACCCAGTCGGTCGGTTTGACATCCTGCCCCTCTTAAAAAAAAACTTACAATTAATACTGGGTGGGATTATTTGTGACGGAGGAAATAAGAATTCTTCAAAAAGTCTGCACTCTTTATTATCTATTAACTAACAATTTTTTCTTTTGTATGAGGTAAAATTAAATATAGGAAACATAAAACCAGTAAAGACAAGAGCCAAGCAAGACAGTACACGTTACTTCAATCCTTAGGTACCAGCACTTTTTCTCTCTAATGTTGCTATAGCTTTACATGGCGTGATTTCCTTTCTGCCAAAGAATCTCATCAGAGTTCGTCAAACATTTTGCTACATGAAAAATTAAAATGTCGTTGTCTATTACTGAAAACGCTGTTAAAACGAATAGTGGTGGGGTTTGTCGATTGATTACGTATATTTCGCCACTGTCTGCTAGATAAAATGAAATAGGCCTTTGTAATAATGTAGTAATTGTAACACATACGAAATAAGCGAGACTTTTGGCACAAATGCTAACTTTTATCTACCTCATTTACATTATTAACACGACAGTATGTAATTCACGATGTACCAATATCAAATGCCTACTAGGCCTACTATAAACAAAAAGTTTTATGTTAGGAAATAGTTTCACATTTCATTCATATGCTCCAGTTCCTCAAGCATGAATCGAACAGTATTACTATGAAAATTGTATGTAAATTTGGAATCGTCATATTCTTCCATATAATTTGTGTGATGTCTCAGTTTCTTCTACTTCCTCGTTCTAACAAACGATCTTGTCAACACGAATTCTATAACTATTCCTGCCGCTGTCAAAACTTATTCTCCGGTTAACTTCGCTAAGCGTTCCAGTAGTCCAGCGATCTGGCAAAAATTTTCTCTCAACATTTCATTTTCGCGGATAGATAGAGAAGATAATACGTAACCTTTCTTACTTGTTATTCCTGCTAGTAGTTTATTTCAACTCTGTTAGTCTGAATCTATGGATTTCGCTAGCAATTATAACAACGGTAATTCGCACACCAATCAAGGACATGAGCAAACAGTCATTGGTATTCACCTGTTCGCGTTTATTCGGACCATCTCGCATGGCCCCGTCCCCTATTGCGTGCGGGAAAGCTAGATGCGACAGGGATTACCCTGTCAGGGACATCACGTACACTATGTACGCATTCAACAATCAACATATGATTCGTTCAGAAGTCAACTTAGGATGTGTTCAAAAATGTTCAAAACCCAACAGGGATGTGTTTCAAATCATATGAATAATCGATATACCAACGTCCACTGGTTGCTAAGCGCTTTGTGAAACAAGGTTTTTTTCTTCTCGGATATGAATTTGGCGCCCCCCTGAAATTGCCGCCTGGGGTAGCAGACACCACAAATGTGAATGTGATATTCTCCAGAACAACTTCGCTCACCGATGTTTCCAGGAGTAGATGACCGACAACTGTATCATGCATCATAAATATAAATCTAGTTGTGTATGACATTTCAATACGCATATTCACAGCAGCAACAGGTGACTGTCAGGATGCCCTAATACTCAAAAGCTGAATAAACTCAATTTTGTTGAACCTGTACATATGCTCAGTGAGTATAGCGAAAAGCTGAAACATAATTTAGAACATTCTTCTGTGTTACAGGACTGTAAAATACAATACATAATCACCTGACTGCTTCTATCTCAAAAATACTCACGAATAAAATAAGAAAGATAAGTAAATCTATTTTTGTCTCAGTTATTCTGGATGAAATAACTCATATGTGTTATTTCTCATAGGTCTCTTCAGTTTTTCGTTATATCACAGTTGCTCGTCAAGTCGATAGAAGATTTTTAAAATTTATTTTATTTATTTATGTAACCATCAGGCTCTCTCTTACATCGGACCAATGTTCCACACATGCAGCATTTTACACATCATAGTTGCATCTTGACAGTACTTTGAATAAGAAAAATAGCTTGATCTAGTGACAATAGGAATAAAGAGTAATAACTAAGACCTTATAAAGTAAATACTGGCAGTATTTTTACAATAGCTGCTATACATAAAAATCATGATAAAAGCAATAATAACAACAGTAAAAGAAAAAGTGAAGTAGTAATGGTAAACATAAGAAAAATTGGCAATAGTAATGAAGATTTGTGCAGACGTACGTTAATATATTGGCGTATAAAGTAGATGTTTACTGGTCTGGCCGGCCGGAGTGGCCGTGCGGTTCTAGGCGCTACAGTCTGGAACCGAGTGACCGCTACGGTCGCAGGTTCGAATCCTGCCTCGGGCATGGATGTGTGTGATGTCCTTAGGTTAGTTAGGTTTAATTAGTTCTAAGTTCTAGGCGACTGATGACCTCAGAAGTTAAGTCGCATAGTGCTCAGAGCCATTTGAACCATTTACTGGTATGGTGAGTTTTGGGGACGGGAGATTTAAGGAGGCTGCATCAGTTAAGAAAAAAACTGGGAACTTAGGAAGATCTAGTAGGAAAGAAGGAAGTAATGGGGTGAAGTGCATTCATGTACAGAGGAGGCATTACTGTTGCTTAAGTAGATACATCATTAATTGTTTTTCGAAGCCGGACATGCTGCTAAATTCTCTAATATAACGAGGGAGGTTTTTCCAGAGACGGATTCCTGCTACTGTAAAGGACTTTGAGATGGTGACTGAGCGATGAAGTGGAACAGAGAGGATTTTATTATGATGGGAACGTGTGTTTCTGTCATGTTGTTCAGACATGAGCGTATAGGACAAGGAGAGGTATGAGGGACAGTGTAAATTTGTAAGGCAGTAAATGAGACAGAGTGTATGGAAATCTCTGCGTTTGTCTGCACGCAGCCAGGACAGTTGTGCATATGCTGGTGAAATGTGATCAAAAAGTCAAACATCACAGATATATCGGACGCTGCCATTCATGACCAGTTCCAGACGTCGCGAATTTTCGTGAGAGAGACCTTGTAGGATAATATCGCTGCAGTCAATGATTGGGAGTATAAGCGTTTGTACTAATTTCTTTTTCAGATCCAAAGGGAAAAGTTTTTTATATTTTTTTAGCGCATGAAGAGATGCTGATGCTTTTTTGCACTCTGTCCAATTTAGATTTTCATCTGTTATTACTGCTGAGGGAGAGAAGTTGATATGTGTTCCATTTAGGATTAGAGATGGTACGGATTCTCGATGGTTTGGGTTAATGAGCTTAGAGTGACCAACAAGTTTTAGATGGGTTGAGTTTTAGTACTATGTTCTGTGCCCATTTTGATAGTGCACTGAGGTCAGTATTGAAATTATCAATAGCTTCCTTAAGATTGATTAGTTTTGCATTAGATACATCTGAAGGTCATCAGCATACATGTGATGTTTGCAATAGTTCAGAACCGATGACACATCATTGACATACAGAGGGAAAAGTATAGGACCTAATACTGAGTGTTGGGGAACACCTAACGCTACCTGCCGCCATTCTGATTCTATATTTCCAGACCGGTCTCGTGCTGACGAGACGTCATGTATGAGCGAAACCATTGCACTCCACTCGGTGAGAAATTTGGACCGCTAAGTTTGGCAAGTAAGATGTCGACGTCGACAGTATCAAATGCTTTGCTGAAATCTAAGAAGAAAATGGTAGTCGCTTCTTGTGTATCCATGGCAAGTTTCAGGTCATCTGTCACCTTTATCAGTGCAGATGTTGTGCTTCGATGTTTATGGAGACCTGATTGGTATTTGTCTAGTAGGTTGTTGGCAGTTAGGTAGTTGGTTAGCTGGTCATGGACTGTATATTCTGAGGCTTTTGATAGTGCAGGAATAATGCATATGGGGCGGTAGTCAGAAGGTGCTGTGGCAATGTACTTGGCTTAATTTGTCCCAGTTTCCAGGCCTCAGGGAAAACATTTGTGATTAAGGAATCGTTGAAAATGTCTGTTATAGAGGGCAGCAGTGGATCAATAATAAGATTTACCATCTGGATAGTGATGCGGTCATGTCCAGTAGATGCTGATCTAATCCGCATGATGGCTTTCTTGATAGTATTGCAAGTGATGTGCTGTAGATGGAGTTTTTCTTTGCTACAGTCGTTCGTACCCATGAAGTAATCAATGATTCTCTGTTTTTTTGTTTTTTTGTTTTTTGCGGTTCAATTGTGGTTGTAGGTAATGTGAAGAAACGGTTTAGTTCTTCAGCTGGGATCATGGGATTTTCTGCAACTTTTATTTTGCGTAAACCCAGACTTTTCCACAGGATAGCTGGTCTGCATCTATTGTCAGTTAACGTACGGACATGCCTGAGCTTAGCGTTTCTCTCCGCTTGACTGACTATGTTTCATTTCTGCTTGTATACAGTATGTTTTGCAGGTGTAGGATGTATCTTGTACGCTCGATGTGCAGCGTCTCTGAGATTCATGAGCTGTTTTAGTTCACGAGTCGGCCTAGGCCAGGTTTCCGTTTTACTTTTCTGGTCTTTATTGGAGCGTATTTGTCATACAGTTGAGTAATTTTGTTAGTGAAATCCTGTGCGCTGAGAGTGGCAATGGGCATCCAAATGGCTTTTTCACGTTACTTACACAGCAAATAAACAGACATCATGCTCAGTATATTGTATTTACTAATATTTTCAGAAAATACTTGTAAAGGAATGGCAAAGGAAAACTTGCGATTGCAAATAAATTTTCATAAAGGGCTTGCAAGACGTACAGAAGAACTTCGCATATAAAATTAATTACTTTTATCATTTTACTGTTATTGATATACACATGCTAGGCTCATACACTGAGATGACAAAAGTCGTGGGCTAGCAATATGCACTTAAATAGATAGCGGTACTGTCGGGTCCACAAGCTATAAAAGGGCAGTGCAATGGTGGAACTGGTATTTGTAATCAGGTGACTGTTGTGAAAACGTTTCCGACGTGTTTATGGCCGCTCGACGGGAATTAATGCATGGGACATTTCAGCTCGTAAATCGTTAGAGACTTCACTATTCCCAGGTCCATAATATTAAGAGTGTGCCGAGAATACCAAACTTCAGGCATTACCCTCACCACGGACAAGGCAGTGGGCCATGGCCTCCACATAACAGTGACGTTTGAGAAGAGTTGTCATTGCTAAGAAGCAAGCAACACTGCAAGAAAAATCCGCAGACATCGATGAAAGACGGACGTATCTATTAGGACAGTGCGACGAAATGTGGCACGGCAGCAAAAAAGCGACGTGAGCGCCTTTACTAACAGCACGACACCGCCTGCAGTGCCTCTACTGGGCTTGTTACCATATCGGTTGGACCATAGACGACTAGAAAAGGGTGGCCTGCTCAGATGAGTCCCGATTTCAGTTTGTAAGAGCTGATGGTAGGGTACGAGTGTGGCACATACGCACGAAGCTATGGACCAAAGTTGTAGGCAAAGCACTGTGCAAGCTGGTGGTGGCTTCATAATGGTGTAGGCTGTGTTTACGTGGAATGGACTGGGTCCTATGGTCCAACTGAACCGATCATCGACTGGAAATGATTATGTTTGGTTACCGAGAGACCATTTTCAGCCATTCGTAAACTTCATGTTCCCAAACAACTATGTGCCATGTCTGCAAGCCACAGCTGTTCACGATTGGTTCGAAGAACATTCTGAAAAAATCGAGAAGAATTATTTGGCCATGCAGATCGCCCGACGTGAATCCCACCGAACATTTATGAGACATCATCAAGAGGTCGGTTCTTGCTCAAAATTCTACACCGACAACACTTCCGCAATTGTGGTCGGCTATAGAGGCAACATGGCTCAATATTTCTGTGTGGGCTTCCAACGACTTTCTGAGTCCATGCCACGTGGAGCTGCTGCAGTACGCGGAGCAAAAGGAGGCCCGACACGGTATCAGTAGGTACCCCGCGACTTTTGTAACCTCCGTGTATTCGTCATAAAAACGGTGGAAGCAGTAATTTTCCTCATGCTTTATATAAGCCGCGTTTTTGCAGTTATGTGGTTATTTCAAAGTTTATAGTAAAAAACAAACTTGGTTTATATTCATAACAGGTTTCTTTCTTGTCGCACAGTTTGACAGTAAATCACCCTAATGCATCATTTCATCTAATGTTGGCGAGGATAGCTCGTGATTTACAGTGCAGTGTATTTTCATGCAGTGTTCTGAGGATGTGATTTTTCTCTCTCTCTTGACACGACTAGTTCTGAAAGTTTCTGATCAAGTTCTTTTAAAAATGGTTCAAATGGCTCTGAGCACTATGGGAAATACTTCTGAGGTCATCAGTCCCCTAGAACTTAGAACTACTTAAACCTAACAAACCTAAGAATATCACACACATCCATGCCCGAGGCAGGATTCGAACCTGCGACTGTAGCGGTCGCGTGGTTCCAGACTGTAGCGCCTAGAACCGCTCGGCCACCCCGGCTGGCCAAGTTCTTTAGCTGACGATAAAATCAGATATTGCAGGGTTACATTAGCGGTGTTTATTCGTCGGGGGGAAAGGAATCTGTTCAATACTGCACGATGGCAGCCGTTCCACATCTTGAAAATCTCGTCCTGTAGTTGAGAATTTGTTTGTCCTGCCCAGGAGCCAGGTAACAGAAGAAAATTATTCTCTTGCACAAGACGTTTAAGCACACAAAATGGAATACATTAAGTGTTATCTCAGTTTAAGTGCAATGTAAGTAACGTAAAAATTGAAACTAAAAATAAAGATGCATAGCAACTCGAAGACATGACGTGTCGGATTACCGTTCCCCTCTCTTTCCACTACGCCGATTACTGCCTGGAATCTACGCTAACACTAATAGCTTATGCTTCACCCGACCTACACCAAAAACGTTTATTTTGCTAAGCGCTTGGTCATTTGGAAATCCTATTGCTATCAATTTTATTTCTAGTCAAGACCTACTCATACCATATGTATGAACGGGGTCGGTGATGACGAATTGATGAAAATAAACAGTACTACCTGTAACCTCCACACAATCCTAAAAGATTTCTGTGGATTATTTTATTCTTTTTCTTGTTTAATATCACAGCTTGTGGTTACGTATAACTATGGAGAAATATGCCACAAAAGTGTTAATGATCTGTTAAATTTTATTTCCAAGTAGACTCCAATCTGCATACTGTGAAATTGTAAAACTCTCGTAACTTCTTTCGACTGTTTCTGTATCCAGTGCCTCAATTGAGAAGCTTTTCAGCCGTAAAAAGGATAACAAAGACGATGTTATGTAGTTAAAAAACTCAAGAATGGCTTACAAAGTTAGCTCTTTTATTAGTCAAAAACAATCTCCTCCTGTACTTATTGTCTGTGTTCTGGTAATCAACGAATTCGTCAAAGAAGTAATTTCATATTTAAAAACAACATTTTACTCTATTGTAACTGATCATCGAAATGAAAATTTCAGCATGTGCCACAGGTGTACGCTGTCACTGATTATAGAACAATGAAAAAAAACGAATAGAGGGTGTAAAGACAACTGTCAAAGAGAATAAATGAATAACTGAGCTGAAGCAGTACACACTTTGCAGCGGGAAATCGCAAGATTACGTGTATACCGGGTTGAGGTTAGGGTAACACTTCATGAAAGACAGGCTGTGGACCCTGAGCTACAGATGGCACCAAGAGATGTATGGGGACTTCGTCTATTGCTAGTACCGCTTGGAAATTATGCACAGCGACATGAGCACTATCTGCCATTATCAAGGAATAACTTTAGTAGGTAAGTGCTGTGCAGGAACTTCGGACAAATAACACATACACACGCAAACACCATAAAAACTAACGCCAACACAAACCAAATGTAATAATCAACGGGTGAAGTAACATTAATTATCTTCCTCAGTTTTTTGGCAAGAGAGAGCGCAGAATTCCATGGAGAACTGAAACAAGTACCACCATCTCTATTTACAAGTTTACTTGGTAATTGAAACTGCTCCCTTAATAATACTATCCTAGCAGCTGGAAGTGCATGCCAAAATCTTCGTGTTATGTTCCATAGGATGACTTGTGCCAAGACGATGTTCTTTGTGGATTTACTCGGTTGTTGTAAACTTGTGTGATGCTTATACTCAGTACACTTGTCCACCACAGTCCTGACAGTATGAGCAGTACCGGTATATTACAGACTGCAACTGGAAGGAATATGGCAGACACCCGACTTGCGCAAACCAAGATCAGCCTTCGTTGGGTCTGAAACGACTCTGATCTTCGATGGTGGTTGGAAACGCATTTCGTGCCGTATTTCCGCAAAATACGACCAGCTCTGTTCGAAATGCTCCCTGCGTAAGGCAAAAAGGCCAAAGACTTTGGTGAGCTCAAGGTGGATTAACTCAGCTGACAAACTCTGAGATGACTTTAGCTGTGTGAAACAAGGTACAAAGTACCCCTCCACACTGAGCCGGATGTTGATAACTATCAGCTTGCTGATATAAGTCACTGTGAGTAGGCTTCCTATAAACTGTATGCCCCAGCATAACATCAACCTTCCTCCCGACCAGCACGTCAAGGAAGAGAAGACAGCCATGCTTTTGCACCTCATTCGTGAAACAAATATTCAGGTGGATTCAAATCAGGTGTTCTAAACAGTCGCTCAAATTGTCACTGTTATGAGGCCAAACAACAAAACTCTCATGTACATATCTGAAAAAACACGCAGGTTAAAAATCGCCGATCCAATACACGTTCCTCGAAGTCTTCCATAAACAAACTGCCAAAAGTGTAGGTCAACTCCATCTCGTAGTACTGGGCACTGAATAAAAAGTAATTCGAGGTCAACACGTGCAGAATGAAGTTCATTAATTCAGCGCGAAACCTAACCTCAGTCAACTGTAACGAATCAGGCAGAGGAACAAGAGAGAAGAGAGGGATCACATCAAAACTTACTAGAATAGCAGAGGCATTCAGACGCATTCCCTCTAATCAAAATAAAAAATCCTCCGAGTTTTTAATGTGATCCTTACATAGACATGCTGTAGGGCTCAACAGAGTAGCAAGTTGTTTTGCTACGCTATATGTCAGAGTACCAGTGTTGCAAATGGACAAAATGGAACCCTTTCCTTGTGGACCTTAGCAGACCATATCACCTAGCAACAACAACACAGTAAGAAGTAAGACTCTTGACAGTCTCCTGCGACAAGGAACTTCTCCTCAGGAGGCTGTTAGCCTTTCTCCCAACATATTTTTGTGTTAAATTCTGTATGGAAGCCTGCTCCCTCACTTTTCGAAACATGGAGGGTCAAAGTTAATGTTATCTCACCCGTTGGTTATCAGTTTCACTATCAATAAATTCTGATGAAGGGAAACAGTGGTTGAGAAAGGACTGAGACGGTTATTCAGTCTTTACATTGAGGAAACCAAAGAAAAATTTGGAGTAAGAATTAAAGTTCAGGGAGAAGAAATAAATACCTGGAGGTTTGCCGATGACATTGTAATTCTGTCAGAGAGAGCAAAGGACCCGGAAGAGCATTTGAACGGAATGGGCACTATCTTGGAAGGAGGATATAATATGTACATCAACAAAAGCAAGACAACGATAAAGGAATATGATCGAATCATGTCAGGGGATGGTATGGGAATTAGATTAGGAAACGAGACACTTATGGTAGTAGATAATTTTGCTGTTTGGGCAGCGTAACTGACGGTGACCGAATTAGAGAGGATATATAATGTACACTGGCAATGGCAAGGAAAGTATTTCTGAAGAAGAGAAAATTGTTAACATCGAATGTAGCAGACTTAGAAACTCTGATATGAAGGTATTTATCTGCAGTGTATCCAGGTTCGGAAGCGAAACATGGATGACAAATGGTCTACACAAGAAGAGAATAGACGGTTTTGAAATGTGACGCTACAAAGGAATGTTGAGGATTGGATGGTTATATCACGTAACTAATGAGCAGGTCTGAATAGAATTAGGGAAACAAGAAATTTGTGGCACGGCTTCACTAAAAGATGGGATCGCTTAATAGATGACATTTTGAGACATCCAGGGGTCACCAGTTTAGTACTGGAGAGAAGTGTGAGTGTTAAAAATTGTAGAGGGAGACCAGAGATTAATATAGTAAGCAGATTCAGAAGGATGTAGTTTGCAGTAGTTATTTGGAGATGATGAGGCTTGCGTGGGAGCGAGTAGCATGGAGAGCTGCATCAGATGGGTGTCTGGATTGTAGACCACAGTTAACAGCATCTACTTCTGACGTCACTCACCTTTTGTTTGTGATGGTGCTAATGTTTACAGCGTGTGTGAGTGCGTGCGTGCATGTGTGTGTGTGTGTGTGTGTGTGTGTCTGTTTTCTGTTTCTAGAGTTTTTCGCAAACTGAGATTTTGAATTCCCTTGCACAGCGCTTCATTGAGTTGCAGTTATGCCTTGAAAATGGCAGGGTGTACTCCTGTCGAAAAATCAGCGGTTTTCGACGTCACCCGACAGCATTTCCGTGACTTATGTGAACGTTTTTGCTGTTGTTTATTTTTATTAAGATAAGCACTTTCCTTGACACCCAACAATTTTTTTGTAGATTAACACATTCTTACAAATTTGGAAATTTTGGAAATTTGTGGTAAGGCCTTATGGGACCAAACTGCTGAGGTCATCGGTCCCTGAACTTACACTATTTAATCTAACTTAAATTAACTTACGCTGAGGACTACACACACACACACACACACACACACACACACACACACACACACACACATACCCGAGAGAGGACCCGAAACTCCGATAGAGGGAGCCTCGCGGACCGTGACAAGATGCCATAGAGAGCGCGGCTACCCCGCGCTGCCACATTCTCACATACATTGTTGGAAATGGAATTACTTTTGTTTCAAAAGTAAATGTGTGAAGATTCTTGTCGTTTGCGGTTCAGATGTAGCAACAATTGTCAATTTGTTTTCTTCTGTGTTTAGAAACAATTTTATCAATTTTGACGTTTTATTATCACGTGTGTGTGCTTTTCCTTTAAGCTGAAGTTGTGATGGCGTATTTGGTACATTAAATAACTTAAGTATTATTTTCCACCCAACTTTCCTACGTTCCACATTCACCGATTTGAGTAGAAGTGTAGTGAACAAAACTTCACGTTGCTGAGAAAATATACCACGTCTCCCTGCAAAAGGAAAGTTATTTTGCAGTTTACTTGCCATTGTCTGCTCCTAAAAGAAAGCGACATTGTTCAATAAATGCCTGGAGGTTACAAGATGGCCGTAAATAAACTGCCTTGTAATGTACGCTTTCATACCTCCCAGAGTCCTTAGGAAGCAAAATAAAGACAAATGTGATTTCATTTTTTAGTTATTCTAGATTTTTATGGCATCACATACGCTCCCTATTGTAAAAACTATGTACAAATCAATATAAACGATACTATTCGCACTCATCCTATATCGTATTCAGAAGCATGCCTTACTGGACACTCGGAGAGCTACTGTTGCAGGGGTATAACCAGGGTCTATGTAGGGAACAAGTTGACACCAGTGTTCCTTAATGGAGCTGCCATACTGGGGATAGGAGCAGCCGACACATTTTTAATGTTGCCAGGAAAGAGAGCCGTTGCTTTGTGAAATTATTATCGTTCTGACATGACAGCAGTCTCCTTTAACTATTCGCACCAAACAGCTATGTTTTAAATTGGAAACAGCTGAGCCTCAGTGTACTATACCGTGCTGTGACATTACTGCCATAGTAATTACAGAGAAATTGTATTTGTGGCCAAAAGTGTCAACCAAAAGAATAACAAACAGATGAAACCAATTTTCTGAAGGCAATCACTAAAAGCAAAATATGAACAGTTCTAAAATAAAGTATGAGATCTGTTGTAGACCGTTTGCTTAGCACAGAAAAAAGAGATGAAGGTCAGGTAAAAGGTAGCAACTTACAGTAGCACTACATTATTTCTAATACTAATGCTGAGTAATTTAAGGAGACCAAGCAGCTCAAGTCTTAAGTCTCCTATCAACTCCAACCCCCCCCCCCCCCTCCCTATCACAAACACACACAGTACAGAAGCAGTGTACTGTTCCTAACCTGCGTGCGTACAGAGCAAATTCTGTGTGCAAGTGTGAGAAAGTGTTCTAAATCTTTGGACAGCGTCTATCTGAGACATAACATGGGAACAGCCCAGTATTAACCTAGTGGGATGTGGTAAACCACTTGAAAACCACATCGAGTCTGGCTAGCACACGAACCTCTCGTTAATCTGACAGGCTGCCAGCATTGCTTCCCATCCCAGAAGCAGTTGTGCTAACACGCTCGGTCACCTGCATGGGTATTATTTCTGAAAATCGGCACTTTTTTGCCTAAAGGAACTGTAACTGGCACAGACTTTTTATTTACTATTGAAACGGATTTTTAACCTTCGAAAAAACTGTACAGTTTTACAGTTCCCGGTTAAAAATATACCTCATCCTGCTTCCAGTACTCTGTTGCACCACAAAAAGTAAAGCATATATGGCCAGATGTAGTTCTGATGAACTGCTTAACTGTTCACGCACAAATCCTTTATATTTTTATAAACATTTGTCATATTCAACAAATGACAGACTGCAGCTTCACAGCTAACCACTCAATAATGTCATCCTGATTACCAGATACGAACTTGCTTGCTCCAGTCCTCCTCCTCAGTGTTGTAGCTTGAGAGCAGCATCTGAGCCACGTGACAGACAGTAAAAAGCTGAGTTTCTCTCGTTAAGCACTAAGCGAAGTGGAGCCAACAGTTTTAATTTTTCTCAATTATAGCTGAAATAAATCTCTGATTTTAACAGTTGAAAGACATATGGTGGGCATAAACACTTGGACACATATGGTAAAACCAGTTGAGGAAGTGAGTACGTTAAGTTTTATGCGTATTATCTATATCACAGATGTAAAATCTGTAATATAATGAACATCACAATGCACATTGCAATGGGCTGTAAAAGACCCCCCAAAAAAAAGTGAACAAGAAGATGAGAAGTTAAATGAAAAATAAAGTCAGCAGTAAAAGAATATTGAAACGAACAATAAATAATGAATGAAAACAATAACAGTGAAAAGAACAGTAAATTTACACTGAAGAAAAGCTTACAGTGGACTAAGCTAGAGGAACACCAAGCATAAGCCTTAAATATGAACAATATGGTAAGCAGTTAAATGAAAAATTAAAATCTGCCGTAAAAGACCATTGAAATGAATAGTAAATAAATAATGAAAAAACAGTAAACCGATCAGTAAATTTACACTGAAGAGAATTTGACAGTGAGTTGACCAAGAGGGACACCAAGCATAATCCTTAAATAATAATGTCTAAGCCAGGAGACTGCTGCATGCTTCAATTTATATAAATCTTAGTTTGGTCCTGCGTATACTCTGATGTTGCAGTCACAGTATGGTCTATTGTCTGGTGCAGAGCTACGCAGTCACACTGCAGTTTTGTCTCATTTGTACAGAAGGTCCTAGTAAACAACATGTGGTGTTGGAATCCTATTAAGAACTTTCCATTGTTGGTGGGAAGCTTTAACTCCGTAGGTCTTCGAATTGAACTGGAAGTGGGTCAATGAACCATCAAAATGTTGGTGCCCCAGTCTGCTCACAATTGTGCACTGATGTTGAGCGCAGTATCTGATAGTTGCCCTGCTAAGACTAGTGGGGATTTCCTGGATCTCAGTCCTATCACTAGTATATGAGAGATGTCCCTATGTCCAGGCAATTTTCTCTTCGGTTGTCGGAACGAGAATCTCCACCTGAGGGGCGTAGGTAGGGAGGTGTGGCTCAGCTCAGGTATCCGTTGCTGTGGTTGCAACACTATTATGGATGTTAGCTATACTTGTCTAATCTAACTTCATTATCTGTTTCTACTTAACATAACTTGTGTGCCACCAAGATTTTTGATTATAATCTATGTAAATATTTTATTCTTTATTGATGGTAATTTATGTCAATATCATTAATCTATGGTTGTATTTTTTTTAAAAAAGAACATGTTCTTTAAAAGAGTGAAAATGTTAGAACTTCAGTTGTAATGTTTGTTTATGCTTAGGGAAAGTAGGTTTGTAATCATGTAAAACTTGGAGGGAAATCCCTCTGCAATGAAAGTGGGTTGGCAGGAACAGAAAAGTTGGATTTGTCCGTAAAACTGAAAGGTCCCTTCGTGGCAGGAGCTAGTCAGTGGCTACCTGGCAAAGTGTTCACATGTTGAGAACTAAACGAGGCAACAACAGCAGCAATATTATTTTTGTACAGCACGAGACGTGGAAGAAATAGGCGAATTATCCATGCCATTCGCTGGTTTGCTCTGAAATAGAATAATGCGCTGCCACGAATGGACTTTTCAGAGCCTGTTATACAGCAAGAGCCATGGAGATTTTTGCCGCCTTCTTTGAATAGCTACAAGTGATCAACACTGCCATCACCTTCAGATCAAACAATTACTTGGGTACTGTACAACTGCATCAAACAGTTACGTGTGTTATTAATCAGTAATAAATGTTTGTTCCTTAAACCTTGTGTTGGGCACCTGTATTTCATTCTTAGTTGTTTACCCGGACAGGATCCTATTCAAGTGCTACAATAATTCAAGCATTCTCCTTTATTGAAATCAAAACTAGTTACCTTCCTTAATAAAGTCTAATAACTGTTGTGGAGTAGTAAATTTACTAATTATTCAATGAGGCTAAGTTATGAAGTCCAACACGAAAGGAAAATTAAAGTTTACTACTGGTGTAGCATAACCGTCAAGAAAAGTTTTCAGCTTAAAGATTGTTCTTATTGAAGTCTCTGTACAGTATTACAGTTATCTGTGAAATCTGTGACAATTCATAATAGTTACTGAGCAGTAGACAGGGAGGTTTGGAAATAACACTGTTTACGTTTTCATATGAGTGTTTCTCATATTATGTGTTGCAACTAAAATGTTCCATCTAGATCTGACTCTACTGACCGATTAATCGATTAGATTCGGGGTCCCTTTGCTAACTGTTGAGCCAGATTTTAATTTCACACTACAACTATAGCACTAAAGAGGTGCATCTCCCAGCCTTCTAACATTTTTTACTGTAAGAAGCAAATAGCTACAACTGTTGAAACTATGCTAGATCCAGATATCACATGTTCCATTTGAGCTACATAGTATAAACAATTGAGTGCTTCTTGGGGATACAGACAGTACTCAGGACAGAGAACATTATTATCAGGAAACCATTCCAGTGACAATATTTTCCAATAATCAAACCGAAAAAGAGGACCTCATGTCCAAGTTAGTAGGGCCCCACCCATCAGTAAATCATTTACTTGTAATGAACCTCAGTTTGGTGCTTTAGTATACAGCCAATCTACTGAGAGCCAATTATTGCCATGATGTATTAATACTCCTTCTGTGTAGTTCATGCCAAATTATTGTTGCATGGTATGTAAAAAGTACTGCTGTCTCGTGTCCTGTACCCAAAAATAGTGTTTCTGTATCATCTAAAGTAAATATCAACAGTTAATTTTCTTTATGAATAGTGCTACAGCTTAGTAAAACTTTGCACAAATAGGCTGGCGACCATTTCCTTTTGCCTAACTACACTTTAATTTGTTAATAATAGAACCTTTGTTCGATTCTCGTTTGTTTTGCTGTTACTTTGTTTCGAAAGAAATATTCAGAGAAACCATTATACACAATCATGGTCAGATTGAAATCATTTCAAAGGAGTAAAATTATAAGTGTACTGCTAATTTAGAATAATCCGGTAGTGTTATATGGTGTAATTTTGGTGCTCCACTAATGATATGCTTCGTGCTGTGTAGTTGTGCATCTAGTTCCCGTACACGACTGCTGTTCACCCACACAGAGGAGCAGTACCTCGCGACGGAATAGAGACCTGGGGCAGAACCTCCCGTGTGGAAGCATATGTTCCCCATCTGCTGCCATATAATTTGTACTGGACATAGTTGCATGTGTTGAGGCACAAACCTAGATTTGTTGTATCAGTGTAACATATGTACCAGCGCAGTTAAAGTAATTTGTCCTACGTTCCCAATATTTGTGCGATTGTTATCGTTTGATAACAAACAGTCTGAGCCGTTGTACTTAGCTTACACCGAAACAATATCAATATAAAATGTAGAACATATTAGCAAACGTTGGTTATTGGGGAAACTCTTGCAGTGATTTAGATATTAACATTCTGTCGTCTCAAGGTCATCGTCATTCACTGAGTTTTAGGTCAGAAGACCAATGCATTTTCATGAGATGGGCATGTATTGACACTTACCATGCAGTCTGCAATATATAAACACAAATAAACGCTCTTAAATACAGTGCCACTCGCATCTGCTTGGTAACGATATCGCTCCTTAGCCTCAGCCTGTAAATTAACTTACTCTCTAAAAACGTGCATTTACAATTGCTTTATGTTTTTAAAACAACTTTATTTGTGGAACTAAATACCACTTTATTTGACATATTTTTCGCTGCAACCAAACACTACCCAAAACTTCGCCATTGCAGTAACGATACTTTTCCGGAAAATACTACGATCAAGACAAACTGAACAGTATACCAAAAGTTGCCTGTTTCCTGGGTTAATAGAGGTTAGTACACACGTAACACCTCAGTTACACGATTTTCAAACATTTACAAAACGGTCGCACAATTCTACATGGTATAAAACTAGACCCACACAGTTGGGGTACAGTGATTCCGTCCACGAGTAAGGAAAGGAGTGGCGACAGAAACAGCATCTGGCCCGCCTCTACCATTAACACTGCTAAATCCAAAAATTAACATTCCTACCGCGTGAAGATATTGGATAAAGTCCTGCAGTCCATCGGTCCTGAGCATCGTGATTTCCCCACCTAACAGCTTTGTTGCCCCATCTACACTGCTACAACGCAATAGGCCAGCGCCGGCTGAATGTTCTGTGTTCACGTGTAGTTTCATTCTTCCGAGGAACGGTGCATTGACGTGTATTTGGCAGTGAGTGAAACGCAGGAGCAAGGAACTATGTGAATTGCTACTCTGGTTTGTGTGTGCAGAGGGCAAGAAGACATTACAAAACCATTTTTAATTGTCGTATCGAACGTACTATAGATTATTTTTTATTTTATTTGTTTATTTATTTGTTACTGAACTGGTCAATAATGAAGAGACCACGAATAATATACATTTCGCGAAAGTTCACAAAATGGCAGCAAATTGTTGTGGTGTCCCTGAATCGACTGTACTCCATATTAACAGTGCAGCAGCATCAGCACAGTCTCTAGATGTGATCATGTGTTTTGATTCTCCAAGGAAGGGATACAGACGACGATGGACCTTAACGGAATTTCAACGTTTTGACAAAACATTAGCGCGGAGAACTGTACTTCTATGCTACAACAGAAGAGAGTATCCGATGTCTAGATAAACACAAAGTGATCTCCGAGAAAAAATGAATTATTCTGGCTCAGAGACCTCCGTTCTTTGTCTGTTCTGCTCATTGATTTTTAATTCAAGTAAGTGCAATTATGGACGAAAATTTTTGATGGAGTGCAGTGACGTTGCTGCAGCAGTAAAGACGTTTTGTGTAGGACGCACTTACTGCGTGCTGAGGGCAATAGTCGTGTAGAATACGTATACAAAACTTGGATTTCACAAAACTATCCAAGGAAATATATTTCGCTCGACTTCAATGGAAACGTTTGTCTGACCACTATGGGATTTAACATCTGGGGTCATCAGTACTCTAGAACTCAAAACTACTTAAACCTAAGTAACCTAAGGACATCACACTCATCCATTTTCGAGGCAGGATTCGAACCTGCGACCGTAGCGGTCGCCTGGTTCCAGACTGGAGCGCTTAGAACCGCTCGGCCACAACGGCCGGCTCTGAGTGTACCTACAGTTCCTTTTGTATAGCGTATGTCGGCGATTTTGGCGGTAGGTGCAGTGAAGAAGCGTCAGAAAGGGCTGAAAATAAAAAACAAAAATCCAGAAGATAGTAATAATCTCGTTCCTACTAAGGCGAGTCGCCGGAACTAAAATCCTGGCAGCGGCATACAAGTACTCGTTCGCTGTCGAGCACATAGTTTCTCGCAAAATTTAAAATGCGTTCGTAGGTGATAGGATACAATTATGTCACAGATTTTACCAAAATTAATTTTATAGTTTTGTTAACAACTTTATCGTTGGAAGTTTTTACAAGATCGAACAGAATGCAAATTTATCAGTGATGAAATTTTTCCCAGTACAGACGGAACAGTTTCACACCTCTTACGGTATTTTATTCTTTATCTCTTAATGTTTTTACGTTGTCACTATAAAATATGTATCACAAACATCTATAAACTTTGAGAATGTTGATGTATTATTTTCAGTCCAAGTACGTCAGTGGTTCTCTTTTATCCACATACTGAAGAAAAAAATATTTTTCTCCAAAATGTCTTGTAACGATAGTCCGTATTTATTTCGCAACAGCTGGCAAGTACTGTCTTTAGGAAAGTTCTGCATCATATTACAAAAAATAGAGATGTCCAATAGTTTTCGGAATATTTAGTAACGTATGAAATTATCACCAACTGACAGTGCTGTAGCACGGTGAGTTGACTTCCGTGTACTTCATGTATGGCCTAAGCTGTTCATCGTAAGTTTGACACGTAAGTAAACATTGTGCTATGTATGACTCGGCATTTCTTACGTCACTGGGGGCTGTTTCCCGAGGAATGTAAGTCGCGCCCTGTCGAACGCAGCCACACACCTCTAAGAGGTACCTAATCGTGTTAGTGACGCATTTGCCTTCAGGTGAGCTGCTCTCCACATCGCTAATATTCGCCCAAAGCGAGGATGTGGCAGCAGCTGTAGCTTTAGAATATAACAGTAAACGGTAAAACACCGTGATACGCTTCACAAGGAATCAGGCAGATAGCGAACGTTCCGAGACATGACGAGTAGCAGAAAAACCTGTCGCAAACATAGGACATTGCGGCACAGAGAAAGCGGCTGTAGAGGGACATTTAAAATAAGAACCAAACGAGTTAGAGAAGACATTATCGTACCTCATTATGCCATCCACCCTACAATAACAACGAAGTAACTGATACACAAGCAGTACCTTCTTCCAGTGGCGTCACATATTTCTCTCTATCCGGTTCGATATAAGAGGCAAAAGTTTGGACATCCTCACTGGTGTTGATACCCATCCCCACATCCTTATCCATAGTATCGAATACTACATATTGGTATTCATTTCTTAGAATATTATTAAGTTTAACGTGCAGCACAGTGATGCAGCACCACTGACGAATTTTTTTTCTGGATATATAGAAATAAATAAATGCCTTGTGTCACAGCGGCCGTGCGCAACGTTGTTTAATTTCGCTGATCGCCCGGGAACTGGAGTTACCAACGTGCAATGCCATTGGCTGGGTGTACGTAAAAACTAACGTATAAAATGGAAGCAAAGATGATGTATGCAGGAAATGTTAAATACTTTCTACCAACCGACTACCGACTATTTAAGCGGTGATGCGAAAAATGAGAATGTTGGATATACAGAGCAATTACTAAATTTATCAAGACGAAATTGTTGAGACATTTACGTTAGGACCACAGCCAATAGTTTATAAACGCGACTTACTGAAATTAATGTTACGTTAAAAATGCAGACATGTTTCGATTTAATATTGCATCGCATCAGTGTCTTAACAGACAATTGTCTGGCTGCTATTTAGTGTTTATTGACGTTTCGTAACGAGCTAGAGCGTATTTCAGGTAGTTTTCTGTACCATGCATTTTTGTAACTGTTGGCTTGAGAATAACTGGGTATTTTGGGGCAACTTTTCTTGGTTCATCTACTGGGTCTTGCCAGGTGGGAAGTAGTCCTACTTACTGCTGGCAAACGTCTCGGCTTCACATTCACTCATGAACATTACTCCAGCTCTGACAGATCTGTGTTGCTAATCTGTCTGTTTATTTCTACGAAATTCAGTTACCAACTATGTAAATGACTTCAGTGTCAAATGTTTCACATTTAATAGATATGGTTCACAGTATCTACATCTACTACATATACATGCATACTCTGCAAATCACATTTAAGTGCCTGGCAGAGGGTTCACCGAACCACCTTCACAATTCTCTATTATTCCAATCACATATAGCGCGCGGAAAGAACGAACACCTATATCTTTCCGAAGAAGCTCTAATTTCCCTTATTTTATCGTGGTGATGGTTTCTCCCTATACAGATCGGTGTCAACAAAATATTTTCGCATCCGAAGGAGAAAGTTCGTGATTGGAATTTCGAGAGAAGATTTTGTCGCAACGAAAAACACATTACTTTTAATGATGTACAGCCCAAATCCTGTATCATTTCTGTGACATTCTCTCACATATTTCGCGATAATACAAAACGTGCTGCACTTCTTTGAACTTTTTCAACGTACTCCGTCAATTCTATCTGGTAAGAATCCCACTCCGCGTAACGGTAGGCCTATTCTAAAAGAGGACGAACAAGCGTAGTGTAGGCAGTCTCCTTAGTAGATCTGTTACATTTTCTAATTGTCCTGCCAATAAAACGCAGTCATTGGTTACCCTTCCCCACAACATTTTCTGTGTGTTCCATCATATTTAAGTTATTCGTAATAGTAATTCCTAGTTATGTAATTGAATTTACGCCCTTTAGATTTGACTGATTTATCGTGCAACCGAAGTTTAACGAATTCCTTTTAGCACTCATATGGATGACCTCAAACTTTTCGTTATTTAGGGTTAACTACCAATATCGCACCACTCAAATACCTTTTCTAAACCGTTTGGCAAATTGTTTTGATCTTCTGACGACTTTATTGGACGATAAATGACAGCGTTATCTGCAAACAATCTAAGACGGCTGCTCAGATTGTCTCCCAAATCGTTTATATAGATAAGGAACAACAAAGGGCCTATAACACTACCATGGGGATCGCCAGAAATCACTTGTGTTTTACTCGACCGCTTTCCGCCAGTAACTACGAACTACGACCTCTCTGACAGGAAATCACAAATCCAGTCACAGAACTGAGATGATATTACATAAGCACGCAATTTCACTACAAGACGCTTCCGGAAATACGGAATCGACCTCAAATCCCTTGTCAATAGCAATCAATAGTTCATGTGAATAAAGAGTTAGTTGTGTTTCACAAGGACGATGTTTTCTAAATCCATGTTGACTTTGCGTCAGTAGACCGTTTCCTTCGAGGTAATTCATAATGTTTGAACACAATATATGTTCCAAAGTCCTGCTGCATATCGCGTTTAATGTTATTACTCCAACTACCTTTCTTGAATATTGGTGTGACCTGCGCAAATTTCCAGTCTTTGGGTACGGATCTTTCATCGAGCGAACGGTTGTATATAATTGTTAAGTATGGAGCTAGTGCATCAGCATATTCTGGAAGGAGCCTAACTGGTGTATAGTCTGGAGCAGAAGACTTGCTTTTAATAAACGATTGAAGTTGCTTCACTACTCCGAGGATATTTACTTCTACGTTACTCATGTTGGCAGCTGTTCTTGATTCGAATTCTGGAATATTTACTTCGTCTCCTTTTGTTGAGGCATTTCGGAGGACTGCGTTTAGAAACTCTGCTTTGGCAGCACTGTCTTCGATAGTATCTCCACTGCTATCGCGCAGAGAAAGCATTGATTGTTTCTTACCGCTAGCATACTTCACATACGACCAGAATCACTTTGGATTTTCTGCCAGGTTTCGAGACACAGTTTCGTTGTGGAAGCATCTCTCATTGCAGTCCGTGCTAAATTTCAAGCTTCTGTAAAAGATCGTCTGTTTAAATTTGGCATGTTTCTTTCGTTGTTTTTGCAGCAGTGTTCCGACCCGTCTTGTGTACCAAAGAGGATCAACTCCGTCGTTTGTTAATTTATTTAGTATAAATCTCTCAATTGCTGCAGATACTATTTCTTTGAATTCAAGCCATATCTGGTCTACACTTACATTATTAATTTGGAAGGAGTGGAGATTGTCTCTCAGGAAGGTATCGAGTGGATTTTTAATGGCTTGTTTGAATAGGTATATTTTCCGTTTATTTTTGGAGGATTTGGGGGTTAGAATATTCAGTCTCGCTACGACGACCCTGTGTTCACTAATCCCTGTATCCGTTTTGATGCTGGTTGTTAACTCAGGATTATTTGGTGCTAAGAGGTCAAGTATGTTTTCACAACCGTTTACTGTTCGCTTGGGTTCATGGACTAACTGCTCGAAATAATTTTCAGAGAATGCGTTTAGCACAATTTCGGATGATGCTTTATGCGTACCTCCGGAATTAAACATGTAGTTTTGCCAACATATAGAGGATAAATTAATGTCACCACCAACTACTATCGTATGAGTCGGGTACGCGTTTGAAATCAAACTCAAGTGTTCTTTGAACCCTTTAGCAACTGTATCATCTGAATTGTGAGGTCGGTAAAAGGATCGAATTATTTTATTCCGGTTGCCAAAAATGACTCTCTGCCCATAATAACTCACAGGAAGTATCTACTTCAATTTCGCGACAAGATAAACTGTTTCTAACAGCAACAAACACGCCACCGTATACCGTGTTTAGCCCATCCTTTCGGAACACCCTTCGGTTATTTGCAAAAATTTCGGCTGAGCTTATATCCGGCTTAAGCCAGCTTTCAGTGCCTGCAACTATTTGAGAATCAGTGCTTTCTGTTAGCTCTTGGAGTTCTGCTACTTTCCCAACACAGCTACGACAATTGACAACTGTTATACCGATGGTTCCTGTATCTACGTTTTTCCTGTGTTCGGCCTGCACCCTTTGTGACTGAAGCCCTTCTTGTGTTTTCCCGAGATTCTCGAGACGATATATGACATCTCAATATAATCTGTGTCTCTTCTGTGACAATCCAGAAGCATATACATTCTTTCCTCCTCTCACTTGAAGAATGAAAAGCACGAATGAGAGTGTACAAAAAAAAAAAAAGGGGGGTCAGTATGTAGATCTGTGGGAGTAAAAGTAGTCTGCTATTGCGGCAGTACAGACAACGCTATAAAGCACGTGTGAGCTAGCAAAGAGGTTTATTTTCGCCTTGGGCGAAGCTCTTGTATAGATTGGCATCACAACCGGGGAGTTCTCTGAGCACTTCCCGTTAACGGGACGCGTGTTTCCAAACAGAGTTCGCACGGCAGTGTTCCGGGAGACGACAGACGGGGACAACGGCAAAGTGTGTGTGCCTATTCGTAGTTATTCATTGCCTTATTATCGTAGAGTTCAGCTCCATCCAAAATAAACGTCTTTCTCTCACCATCGACTGATGTACGGAATTATTGTTGCTTTTCTCGGAACATTATAATCAATTGCTCTTAGCCACACATGCAAGCCATTGTTCTGCTCTACCATGTTCAAACATGTGCACGCTTGATATATCTTTTCAGTTCAGTCTGATTTATTTAGTTCGTTGGTGATCACACGGGTGTAGTATAACTGAACGGATTTCTGAAACTTCGTTAATTTCTATTTTAGTTCGTAATCTAGTTTCCACATGCTCTTGTCTCAGCAAGTGTTGAGTACGGATCTGAGAGTCTTAAGTTCGCAGATGGTGTCCCATAGTAATGTATCCTGTCCGGTTTACTTAGTTACTCTGAATTTTTTGACTCATTTTGTGCACAAGTTTTGTTTTTGGCGACCTCGCGGCCGCGAATTATGAGAATCGCTACATGTCACAGTTTCTGAGTCTCATGATAAAACTTCCAAATTAGTTTCAGAATTTCATCCATGGTGCAATTATTAACAGTTCACTTTAACCAACGAATTCTTGTTCAATTGCTTTGTGCAGTCAAGCCAAGGGAACTACCTTTTGGTAAGCAAATGCATACTGATGAAGTTTTTTCTTTATTCTTATACTTGTCCTGAACCTCTGTGATATGCGTATATGCGCGTGAATGTCGCCACTCAACGATTCTTCTGATGCTCCCATAATTAATGATAAATCGTGCTAGGGTCTCCAAGACTCAGTTGTAAACATAATTTTGTAACTCACCCAACACTGTTATGAAGAAGAGCAACCATCAGCCATTTATTAGTTGTTTAGCTTAATAGTTTCTTCAGTTGTTGCATAAACGTTATATTTTTAGCAGAACAGATACTTACTTATTCCTTCACAGACTCCCATTTTTGCGTCCCACTGGTATTCGTTGTGCAACAGATGAATATGGCCAAGTTATTTATTTAATATTTATTCAACTATCACAAATGTGCAGATCTGGCAACTCAGTTCATTTAAACATCAAAGATATTTCTCCCATGTATATGCAAATACCGTCTTCCCACTTTCCGTGTTAATAGATACCGCATTTTTCACCTGCTTCACGAGCACCGATTCCCGTCCTGATCCTTTAGGTATAGATAACCTTCAAAATCGTTGAGAAACTTTGCTCTTCTGGATAATTATGATGCAAATTTCAAATTAGCAGCTATTTTCTGTGTGATTATAATGTTAGAAGTAGTCACAATCAAGCTATAGTAGCCCATTACAAACAGTTCTGTAAAGTGCTTAAAATGTTATTAGGAATGCAAAGAGTATGTGGTATGCAAACAGAATAGCTATTTCACAGAATAAAATTAAGACCATATCGTCAGTTGTGAAGGAAGTGCCTATCAGCAGCACAAGGACTACGATATAGAGGCAGTTTGTAGTAAAAGTATTTCTATTACTGATAAAGCAGATATATGTACAATACTTAACAGTTATTTTCTGACCATTTCTGGTGCATTAAATAAAAATTTAGTTTCTAAAGGGAATCATATAACTCTCTTGGCATATGCCTTTCCAAGATTGATGTCTGAAATACTGCTCTGTGATACAAACAAGGGGGAGATTGAGTCAGTAATTAAATCGTTGAAGGCTAAGGACTCTCATGGATATGATGGGGTGCCTAGCAGAATATTGAAGTACTGAGCTGGGCGTGTTAACCCTGTATTTAGCCATATTTGTAATTTTCCTTTTGGGAATGGTCAGTTTCCTGAACGATTAAAGTACTCAGTAGTAAAGCCGCTTTATAAAAAGGGAGAAAAGGATAATTAAGACAGTTTTAGTCCTAGTTCTATGCCACTAGTGTTTGCTAAACTTACTGAGAAGGCTGTGTATGAAAGGATAATTGATCATTTTATATCACACAGTTTGCTACCAAATGCACAGTTTGGCTTTAGAAGTCGTTTAACAACTGGAAATGCTATATTCTCTTTTCTCTGTGATGTACTGGATGGGTTAAACAAAAGGTTTCGAATTCTAGGCATAGTTTGGTTTACCTAAGGTGTTTAATTTTGTTGATCATCAAATATTGCTCCAGAAGTTGGACCATTATGGAATACAGGGAGTAGCTCACAATTGGTTCACCTCTTACTTTAGCAACCGACAGCAAAAGGCGATTTTTCTCAGTGTTGAGAATGGCTGTGATGTGGGGTCTGAGCGGAGTACAGTCAATTTGGGGGTGCTCCAGGGATCAGTGTTGGGGCCACTCCTGTTCCTTATTTATATCAATGATATGCCCTCTAATATTACAGTCAGCTCTAAAATATTTCTGTATGCTGGTGACACTAGCTTGGTAGTAAAGAATGTTGTGTGAAACATTGGCTCTGTTTCAAACAGTGCAGTTCAAGACATAAGTTCATGGCTTGTAGAAAATAAACTAACGCTAAATTACCGTAGGACTGAGTTTCTACAGTTTCTAACACACAATTCAACAAAGCTTCACGTTTTAATTTCACAGAATGGGCATATGATTAGTGAAACTATACAGTTCAAATTTGTAGGTGTTCAGTTAGATAGCAAACTGTTATGGAAAGCCCACGTTCAGGATCTTGTTCAACGACTTAATGCTGCCATTTTTACTATTCAAACAGAAACTGAAGTGAGTAATTGTCCAATACGAAAATTAGTCTTCTTTGCTTATTTTGATTTGCTTATGTCGTATGGTATTATATTCTGGGGTAACTCTTCCAATTCTAAAATGATATTTTTGTCTCAGAAACGGGCAGTTCGGGTAATAAGTGGTGTTAGTTTCCCACCTCTTGTCAACCCATGTTCACGAGTCTGGGTATTTTGACACTGGCCTCTCAATATATATATATTCCTTACTCTCATTTCCTGCTAACAATATCAGCTTATTTCCGAGAACAAGCAACTTGCAGTTAATACTCGGCAGAAATCAAACCTGCATTTGGATTTGACTTCCTTAACTCTTGTGCAGAAAGGTGTGCAGTGTACTGCTGCATCCATTTTCAATAAGCTACCACTAGAATTCAAAAATCTAGCAGTAATCCACGCATTTTCAAATCGAAACTGAAGAGTTTCCTCATGGAGCACTCCTTCTAGTCTGTCGAGGAGATCCTTGAAAAATTAAGCTGATTCTTGTTGTATTGTTGATTGTGTTTACTTAAACTTATGGCTTGACTTTTTTCGGGTCCATAAACATTTTATTTTTATCTGTTATTGCTTTTATGTTTTAATTCCATGTACTGACACCTTCCATGACCTTGGAGATTTGCTCCTCAATTCGGTCCTACGGAACTTGACCTGTAAATAAAAATAAAAATAAGACGTCCAACATAGATGGCAGAAGTGTGGTTTCGACGAATCTCGTGTGTAGCATTGGATCTCATTGGAGAATAAGCCACAAATTGCCGTTCAATTAAGTAAATCCTATAGTTGGACAAAAATCTGGGAAATGCTTCTTTCCTTTGTATGAGGTACTAAGAAATATGGGATACCTATCTCTCCAGATAATGCAGATCAAGGCCTTGAAAATTATGGATACCTTAAACATACGACATACAGAATGCTGTGGGAGCCTCGGTTGGTGCCTAAGGTTTAGGAATAGAAGTACTTCATCAGCACAGGGACTGCCAGAAGATTTTAGTGAGAAACTCAGGAACTTCCAGAGGCACGTGATGTAGAGGAGGCAGCAGCACTCTTACTTTACACAGTCAGCCACAGCGTGCAAAACTGCACATGAGCAGGAGATGCTCCATGCATGTCGGCTATGAGTGGGCCTTCCTCATCTGCTCGGCCTTTATCGGAAGTACTCGGTACAATGTGACATTTCATTTAGGGTTGTCGTGTGGCATTTTTTTTTTTTTGTCAACACTACTTTCTTCAGTTTGTCAGAATCGTGGTTCGATCACTAGTTATTTTACACTATTTGTTCATGGTATAAAGGAAATTCACAGGTCAAGTGACTGTATGCACAAAAAAGGCAGCCTAGCGATCTATCCTCACGAAAAAAGAAAGAGAAGGATGAGAATTCTCAATATCTATTACGCGGTCACGTAATTCGCTATGGGGCGACGTTACAACACTATGCAGAAAGAATTTAAAGATTTAATTGAGGGTGAAGGAGCAAAAAAACTACGACGATAGACAGATGGGAGTCGTTGTTCCACAGGTCAGGAAGAACTTTCTGCCGATTATGAAACTAAATAAGTCACGATTACATGGGAAACGGAGTGCAGAATTTTGTGAAATTGTCTGCATGGGTCTTTATATCGGTAGTTTGCACCAGAGAAATATTATGCGTCAGGCGCGACAAAAATAATTACATAAGCGTGAAAATTTGTTTTGTCTGCGATCTATGTTGCTGAGAAATATAAAACCAAGACTTTGCAGTGCGACTTCATTGCCATCTAAACGTGACACATGCGTAGGTTCCCCTTCTTCCTCCTCCTCATGCTCAGACCGCGTGGTATGGTGGTGGGGTAAGTGGGGAGCCAAGCGAGAGCACTTTGCACAGCCAAGCGAGAGCACTTTGCACAGCCAAGCGAGAGCACTTTGCACAGCCAAGCGAGAGCACTTTGCACGTGTACAAGGGCACTACTCACATGCTGAATACTTGGCTGTCCCAGCCCTGCACCATATTGGCAATGCCAATGAGATACCCATTTTTGGAACATACTAAGCAATATGACAGTGGTCTGTAAAGGGGAAAATAGTATTTCATTGTGAACAACTGGAGACGAAAATGAAAGAATTGCTATGATGTTAGCAATTACTGAAGAGGGAACAAAATTGCCACCATATCTTTCCCTGAAACGTAAAACTTTGTCGAAGGAAAATTTCTTTAGGCTATTAATGGTTTGTTGCGAAGAAAAAGGCTGGATGCCATCAGAATTAATGATGGACTGGATAGCTGCTGTTTGGAATTGCAGGCTTGATGTTCTGCGTGGCAGGGGAGCTATTAGGACACTGTCGGATGCCTTTACAGGTCATCTCATATCTGCTATACAGAAGACAAATCTCATGGCTATAACTGGAGATACGGCCAGAAAACACCAGGTGCATGATTCAGTGATAAAAGGGAAACAATGAAAAGCTAACTCAAAAAGCAGTGTTGATGTTGGTTATGAGACGGGGATCGTGAACACATTACAGCTGGAAAGTTCACAGAGACATCGTTCAACATTACATGTGAGTGGATTCACTCTTCATAATATAAACCAAACATCATCCAGGTGTTAAAGAAGAGCTGTGTGTCCAGTCAGATGGAAGATAGCAACCAACAACGAACCTCGTGAGGAGAGTGAAGAAATTACTGACAGTTATGAAAAAAAAGAACTGGTGGCGATCTGTGACGTCAGCGTAGATTGTGATAGAAGGCTGTTACTTATGTATAATTTGACTACATTACAACATATAAACATACGGTTAAGTGTATACATATTGTGAACGATTTTTGTGAATAGGTAATGTCACAGAAATTATTCTCCATTGAGTTCTTACCTTCCTCCCTGCCTGTTCTTCTCCCTCAAAATTGATGATGTAGCTTTTATTCTGATAAAGCTCCCCTTCAAAATGTAGGATGCAGCTTTTATTTTGATTAATCTCTTAATTGGCACAGTACAGCAGATGTTACAAAGGAATATAAGACAGAATATTACAGAACGTTTGACGGCATAGGTGATGTAGTCTCATTAATGGCAGACGTGACGAGACCGGCCGTGGGGCAGCCCGTGTTGGCCACAGCGAACTGCAGCAGGATGATGGTGTAGGTGGCCACGTAGGAGGTGAAGGTGGTCAGCAGCGTGGCGTGAATGCTGAACAGCGACCAGGCGCTGAACGAGATGGGGCTGTGGCGCACCTGGCTGGAAAGCCTGGCCAGCTCGTGGGTAACCGCCTCACTGCCTCGCACTGTGCACAACACGCGACACAAACGCAATCGTTACATCAGATGTAGGAATACAGCAGAACTGAACAAAGAGCCAGCATTAGGCTCTGGCACAAGTGCCTAGAAAGGCTGTTCAGCACAGGCGACACATCCGTTCACTGTGTACAACAAGCTAAACAAACCCTGTATGTTACTAAACATATACAGCATAACATAAACAATGAGGAGGTCCTCATCGACACTGCACAGTGGCACACTCCTCTGGAATCTCCACCCAGCTCACAGTTAATTGCTTCACTGCTGTCTTATGTACAAAAGAGGCAACACAAACAAAGGGCTAGCAGGCATTGAACAACACACCGAACTGGTAACTCTTCTTACGTCATAACACTGTCTCGCTTCTCTCCGACATGCGAACATAAACAAAACGCGAACAGGTACTGAACAACACGGCACTATCGTCCGCCTGTCTGGAAACCATGCTGAACGTTCTGGTGGCTGAATCACTGCTGTTTACTGGGCAAAATATGCAACACAAACAAAACGACTAGCCAAGGCCAAGGTGCCAAGGTGCACCTGTCTGGAAACTCAGTCAGCTCACGGAACACCACCTCACTGTCATCCACTGTGCAAATATGCTGCATAAATAAAGGATGAACAGGACTAGAAGGATGTGACATGGTAGTGCACAAGTCTCGAAGCCATGCTCCACTGATGGCTCACTGTATTTCTGTTGTCCGCTGCTTAAATCGTGCAATACTAATAATTTTCGAACCGTCATTGGACAACACGGTACTTTAGTGCACCTGTCTCAGGAGCCATACTCAGCTCTCACGTCCCTATCTTGTTCTGTCTGCTGTGAAAAAAGTCCAACACCAATAATATGCAAAGGGTCATTGGATGACACGGCACTGTAATGCACGTGTCTGGAAGTCTCGCTCAGCTCATCGAACACTACCTTGCAAATATACCACTGTCTACTGCCCAAAACGTGTGACAAAAATAATGTATAATGTGTGAACAATCATTGAACAACACTAGACCGTATTAAACTTTTCTGGATTTCTGGAAACCATGCACAGTTCATGGGTCAGTAGATGTAATATACATGCTTAGTCTCGGGCTCATTATTATAAGAAAAAAGTACAGATTTTTGATGTGGTTCTTTCAGAAAATTTGTAATAAATTTTTGCTTTTTCTTATAATAACAAGACTGAGCCTGGCCTCAACCAACAACTTATATTTACCAACCTAATTTTCTTTCACACACACACACACATACATCTGTCTGCGCGAAAATGGACGTAAAAACGGAGCAATGAGTTTGTGTGAAATTTTGTTTTAAAACATGGAAATCAGAAGCTGAGACTTACGAATTAATAAAAGCAGCTTTTGGAGATAACTGTATGAGCCAGTCAAATGTTTTTCTCTGGTTCAACATATTTAAAAATGGCCGCAAATCATCTGAAGCTGAACCCCGGTCCGGCCAGCCTTCAACCACAAAAGCGAATGAAAATCTTGTGAAAGTTCGCAACGTAGTGCGCTCTGATCGTTGACTTACAATTACGGAGATTGCTGATGAACTTAATTTATGTTCTATGCAGTTCAGTCGATTTTAACTAAAGATTTGAACATGCGTCGATTGTCCGCAAAATTCTATCCAAAAGTGTTGTCAAGTGACCAGAGATAAAACCAAATTCAAGTGTGCCAAGAACTGATTAATCGGACTAAAAATGACCCAGATTTGCTAAATAGGGTAATTATAGGTGACGAATCGTAGGTATAGGGATATGACCCTGAAACCACAGTGCTGTCTTCGCAGTGGTAGACTCCAGATTCACCACGACCGAAAACAGTACGACAGTCGGTCGAAGGTGAAGACAATGTTGGTGGTTTTCTTCGTTTCTGTCGGTATCGTGAATCATGAATTTACTCCTGGAGGACAGACAATTAACCAGGAATACTACCAATGTGTCCTTGAGCGTTTTCGCGAAAAGGTGCGGAAGAAAAGGCCTGCATTGTGGAAAGACTGGAGTTGGGTGCTACACCATGACAATGCCCCAGCTCATCGTTCCTTCTCCATCGTTGAATTCTTGACCAAAGTAAAAATTCCTGTGCTTTCACAACCGCCATATTCCCCTGATTTGGCCCCTGTGAACTTCTGCCTCTTTCCTAAACTGAAAGTTTCACTGAAAGGGAAGCGATTTGACTCGACTGAAGACATCCTGGGTAATACGGAGAGCGTCCTTAACACACTTCAGGAAAAAAATTTCCAGGAATGTTTCCAAAGTGGAAACACCGTTGGAGTCGATGTGTTCAGTCAGAAGGGGACTATTTTGAAGGAGATGCATCACAGTAGCATGTAAGTACCACCATTGTACAATTCCTAGCCCATTCTTAAAACTTTCCAATATTCATCATGGTTTTGCAGAGGATCTGAACGTATCGTTTGAAGATTTGAAAATGATCAAAAATTGTATTAAATCCTTAAAATACTGCAATGTAAATTATTTATTATTTTTATTTTATATATCAATAGTAAATGGGTGCATTGAGGACATGTAGGGCCTGTTGCACAGACCTTTAACATTTTTAGAATTTATAAGCGAGTAAGAGCACAATTAAACTAAAAATTCCAACTCATGAAATTTATTATTAATATTTTACATTTTCTTTAACCCATTGCATCTCAACTGAAAATCGCAACCACTAATCAGTTTCAAATATCTACCTGACAAAGGAATCTTAACCTCATTATTAAGCTCCATACAGATTTTTTCTCCATATCTAGTATCAAGACATTGATATCCAATAATGTTACACAAAACATTTACTTGTTGCTCACAAATTTTTTAAACAAATTACAATTGCTTCTGTTATTGAGCTTCTTCAGTAGGAATTCCATTCGTATAGAAAGATATTTATTAAAGAAATTAAAATTTAATTGGTCATTTACTACTCAAAACAATTTTATTCTCTGCAAAACTCCGTCTTGTATGGAGAGACCACAAGCTTCACAGTACCCAGGATTTTTTAAGAAATGCTCAGTACTTGAGCAGGTTTCGAACCAAGAAATACCCCCAGGAAAGATTTCTTGCTTTCAATCACACTCTCCTTACAATCTAGTCTGTCAGAGTAAGGCAATTGAATCTGCTTTAATTTCATTCTTAAGTCATGCAGCATTCGTTGATGGATCAAATTGTTACTAAATGACATAAACTGTGTAAATTAAAGCTTTAAATCCATATGAAATATAGTGTCACGATGTATATATATATATATATATATATATATATATATATATGTGTGTGTGTGATAGAAACTTAGTTTCGTGCTATGTACGAGATAGCAGTTAGTTATTAAAATGAATTTAACTGTCAAGGACCGATATAATCCACTTAAATAGGAATAACTCAAAGTTTAAACTATTTAAATCGGTTAAGAAATAGGCAAAATATGCCTAAAAACCTAATATCAAACTTCACAACACTAATGACATCTAGTAATCAGAATTTGGAACAGTTCCTTGTGTGCCGACGTTGTGAATATAACTATGTGACAGAGCGAGAGCTACTGTAGAAGTGAGATAGAGAAGGAGGCAGAGCTTCATATCCAGGAGGCAGCGCACTGGCGTAAATCAGCTGCACACACTTCCTGAACCTACCAGTCGACTCAAACTTCTGACACAGGCAAGCTGTATATACCTCAGGACCACCCTGAGCTCCAGCATATGTCAATAAAAACTTGTAATAAGTGAATTAAATAACTTTCAATTAAAGAATCTCAGTTAATACCCTGCACTGTAGATCATGTGTGAGGTTCTTTTTACAATACATAATTACATAACCAGAGGTGTCCGCAGGAATTTTATCATTAAAGGTTAAACAACGTTTTGTTGTTGTTTCCTGAGAGGCAACTACATTCTATCTGTTAGTCATATGTATGACATAAACTAGGTAATTGTATATGAAATTATACATATTTATATCAACATCACCTTTCAGTTGAGTAACTCGTTTAAAATACAGAAAAGAATAGTAAGGCTTAAAATAATTATTTGATGGATCAAGGTTCCACATTTCTTGCGGGAAAATTTCGTTCCTTCGATTTTTCAGATATAGTGTTTGCAGTTCTACATGGTTATACAGTGAAGAATCAGTTGGCAACTTTTACAGTTAGTCTGAATAAAAAAAAAAAAAAAAAAAAAAAAAAAAAAAAAAAAAAAAAAAAAAGTTCTCCTTGTTAAAGTTCAAAGTTCGATTCACGTTTAACAATAACTACACGAATTACGATAGATTCTACAGCAATTCGACCTCCATCTGGAACAGGAACTTTCTTCAGTTCCGGCATCATGTCAATAAGCCAATCTAAGAATAGCATCGCCTGCACTTGAAAACCAGATAAAAATTATGAGCCTGAGCCTCAACCTACAAATAATATCTACTATATTCTTCTACTGCAGTGCATCCGTCTAGAAACCATGTTAACCTTACTGGTACGGTCTTGCAGCTGCCCACTGTGCTAAATGTGAAGCACGAGTAATGTCCTTTATTTCAGGCCTGTAGCATAAGCTGAATAACAAGCAAATGCTGGTAGACATTTGGCTGTGGTGCATGTCTATTGGCAACCTGCTCAGTTCGTGGGACATCGTGTAGCTGCCACCCACTATGCAAAATCTGCAACACACATGCAGTCCGTTACTTTAGGTACATGGCATAAGCTGAGTGCCGAGTAGCACTGAACGACATGGTGCTTTGTCGCATCTATCTGGCAACAGTATGGTATGCCCAGCTCACAGTACCGTGCCTCTGTCTGCAACTGTTGTGTAAAACTTGCTAAGCATCACAATGCGTAACTACAAGTGTAGGATGTAAGCTCAATGGGTAGAAACTGCATCTGGCGTCTCGAAAATAATAGCTCAAAGCAACTCCTTGATTAATTACTGAAGACCTCACGCTTCTGAACATCTGTTGTGTCTAGAGATGACAGCGATATTTCGGAAATGTTGCTGTGAGTTATTGCACACGCTTTGTGACGTTGTGGTTAGCATTGCTGGCTGACGTGCTGCGAGTCGCCAGTTCAAACCCCATCACCAGCATTTACCTATTATTTAATATTTATCGTTTTTTTTAATGTTCCTGAAATGTCTTATATTTATAATGTTTGTATATTCTGGAATACTCGATGACTGTATAAATACCAGCAGTCTTGAATATTCTATTTTTGTGTAGACAGCTGCACTCTCTATGCAGGAGATCAGTTCTTTCCTAGCTGTATGTTGGTATCGTTGATAAACATGACCTCTGTTTTGCACTTGATTGCTGTCTTGACGTAACATTGGTTGGTGGAGACATCGGGTTCTACACAGAATGTAAATCATTGTGGCTCCAAATAGGCAACATCCTGAACGGACAGGAATTGGACACAAGCATTACATCATTCCTAAGATCAGTATATTTAGTAAACGAAAGGATTCCGTATCGGCAGTAAGTCAGCTGCACGTCAATGGTTCATCAGTACGCATGCCGACGAAATCACACATTTGATGAAAGGAGTCGCGGAAGACATGTACCGAGTGCTTCTGGTAAATGATGTCAGACTGACAAAGGAATTAAGAAGTGGTGCCAGCAAGTCGAGGAAATGCTACAGAAATGTCGGACGAAAGAGAGATGACCGACTGCCGGATGTGGTGCATATGTTAGTTGTGGAAGGTCACCATGAGCTGACCTCTCTTGTAAGGAAGAGATACAGCAATTTATAGCAGCCATAAACGTCGGACTGAGTACACAAGAGCCGGCAGTCATGAATGTTGAGCCATTAGAGGTATTAGAGAATGTAGAAGAACAGATGAATCCATTTTTCGCACCAATCGGACTCAGCCAACTCGAACTTATAACGCAACCGTCAAATGACCTCTCAGCATCCAACCAATTCAGGAGCAATCAACTCCTCCTCAAAGTACAATGTCCCACAGAGACACAGATATTTGGAGATGGTGAATAACATGCTGGTATGTTTACATTATGGGCGCCCTGAAAATGTGCGCTACTGCAGAGAGAGAGGACGAATGTTTGACAACTACTATGCCTAAGATGTCAACTGCCACAACAGTCCATTCACGCCAGTGACTGAAGATGATTAAAGTAGATCTGTGGGATGAAGTCCTGGACGAAGACGCGCTCCAAAATACTGTAGCCATACCTGGTCGCCAGCAGTGATACCAGCCACTTGCTTAGCCGCAGAATTCAGAAAAACTAAGTGAGGCGATCACATGTGGAAGTGAAAATCTTCCATGGATGACAATCACCAAAATGTTAGGAAATCTTACTGTAGTCATCGTCAACGATCAACGTGTCTGTCACATCGGTCAACAATCAACCTGTCCGTCAGATCGACTTGCGAGATGGGCATTGAGGCTTCAGGAGTACAAAGCCATAGTGGTATACTAAAGCATACACAAACACATGGGCATCGAGTGCCTGTCAAAGGATCCTTTGTCAGAACACAGTAAGGTGGATGAGATGCCTACATTGCTGCTTTAAATGATGTTTCTGTTGAACACAGGGAGGATCCAGCACTGCTGAAAAACATACAAGCATTGAGCAAGGAGGAACCGACCAAAGATGAAATCGATTTAATTGATGGAGCCTTATATATGAGGAACTGTGATCCAGTTATGCAGAAATGGTTACTTTTAATCCCAGCTCATCTACGGCCAGATATCCTAAAGTTCTTTATAATGATCCAACATTTGGTCACCTGGAATATGTGAAGACTCTAGACAGAATCAGATGTAGGTATCACTCGCCAGGTCTGTATCTATCTGATAGATACTATATGTGCTACTGTAAGCAATTCCAATGCCAGAAGCATATGCTGCATTTACCTCTGGGGCATCTGGTACCAGTCTCTCCTGCAGCATTGCCATACCACCATATTGGAATTGACTGGTTGCAGAGATTCCCAAAGTCGACACATGGGAACCAATGGAAAATAGTGTGTACTGACTGCCATACTCACTATGATATCACTAAAGCTGTACTGTCTACCAAAGCTCCAGATATTGTCCCATCTCCCCAACCCCTAGAGTAGGGTCACATCTGTTTTGTGAGTATGTGATTGGCCAACATGGGACTCCAGCCCTTGCAGCGCGCTTCCCTTTCCGTGCAACAAGTCTATCTTTCTCCTATTCTTTTTCACTCTCTGCCTTTCTATTGGATAATCTCCCAGGTGCTAACTATGCTTGAATATGGTTTATGATTTTGACAATTGTTTTATCTCTTCTGGCACTTTGTAAAACTTTTCATCCATAACTACATGGTCCCCATTATTAGGTTTGACTTATCATTCCCCTTCCAAATTTTATGGAAGTAAAAATCGTGTATAGAAAGTCACCCAAAGTTAGGTACATTCCATCATTTATGCCTTTTGATCCTTGCGCTCTTCATTTGTGGCAGAAGCATTACATGCAAAACCCATTGTGTGGAGGGAGGGCACCAGGTACCTAGATGGTGGTAGCCTCCTGACCATGCAGGGACTGCACCATCATTGTCAGCGCTGAGAACTCCCCAAACCATCTGTAGGAATGGTGGGCATCAGTTGCACATGAAACCTCATTGTGCCACTCCCCTGTCTGTGTCAGCTATAGAAAGAACCACTCCCACTGTTCACCAGACTACACAGTCTTCCAAAGAGAAAAGAAATTCGAGGAACACAAGCATCTTTACCGACTCAAGTATCAAAAAAACCAACAAGTTGTATGAACGTTTGCACCCTGTATGCATGGTGATGATGATGACATTTTCTACAGTTACAATGATGTCACCTTCTTTAGCGACAGTACCTTCGCCCTTCCTGCTACTATGTTGGGCCCCCAAGGTCACATGATTGTGCCTGTTCCTCTTGTAGCTGGGGGCCCTCCTCCTAGTTTTGACCTCACATCCACTATGGGAACATTGACTCCCCACCCACCAGGGAATCACCAACCCCAGTTGGAGAAACAAAACCCTCCTACAGCATCTCTCACTAGGAAGGGTTCGCTTGGGACGATCTCTTCCCTGGGGTCTGCTGATCTACAACAGCCAGTGGTTTTAGGGCATCACATTTCTCCACTGTCCCTGAAACTAGGGCAGAAACACTCTTGTAAACTTCGAAATCCTCCAAGGAGAACAGAGAGAAAAAGATAGCCCCCAAGTCGAAGGAGGTTCTGGTAGTCCCCACGCCACCAGATCACACACGTCCTGACTCTGTATCCCAGTGGCCCCTGTGGCACCTGAATCTTCCCACACAACCAGCTTCAGATCTGATGTGTACTGATACCCTATCCTTTTAACTGACCTGCCCCCTTGGATCCTTCACACCCCGACAAGATACCGATAATGTGATTCTCCAATGGAACTATAGCTGGTTTTTCCACCACCTGGATGAGCTACGATGTCTCTTCCACTTCCTCCTGCTTTCCACATTGCCCCATGTGCCCCAAGCAAACTTGATTTCCAGCATTAAGAACTCCTACGCTCTGAAGCTACACTGATGTCCAAAATTAAAGCAACAAGCGAAAATTTTGAAAAGTTACTTTTATTTTACCACAGAATTACGCAACCTGGTGGTAGTAAAGTGGATATAATATAAAGAATAAAGACAAGAACATAAACAACTGTAACGTGCATTACAGTAGACAAAGATGTTCTTCCTTTCAAATTAAAGAATTTGCACACACATTCTGACAATTGGTTAATGTACTCAGTTGGGGGTGTGGTCACCTGTGGCAGCAATACAGTCCTGACAATGACGGGGAATATAATGAAAGATGTAATCAGTCTCATGTTGAGGCAATAACATCCATTCTTCCTGTAGAGCTGCTCGCAAATCTTAGAGAGTGGTTGTTGAATGCTGACGTGATGCAAGCCATCTCCCTATTATTGCTTCCAAGACATGATTTATGGGATTCAAATTGGGAAAGGGCGCACGCCACATTGTGAGTGCACTATCTTCCATTTCCAATAAAAGAGCAGCATCCCATGTTCTACGAGTTCGAGCACTGACATCCATCAGTGTGAAGTGTGCGTCCACAGCACAACAACCACACATGAGGTCCCAAGACCTCGTCACGATACCTGGTAGAAGTTTAACCTTGCCTATTCAACCATACAGTTTCACAAAGAGACGTTTGAGTGGTCAACATTATCCCTGTCCACACCATTAGGAATGCTCCTCGTCTTTTTCCACAATACCTGAGCCCCAAAATCATGTTTTACGTTCGTTCCACATGCAAATATGTTGAGAATCATTCCCCAGACCAAATCAGGACTCGTCTATGAAAGGAACACTAGCCCAATGTTCGACCATCCAGATGACATGCTGATGACTCCACTGTAGATGTTTCCTTCTGTGAAGACGCATCAGGGGTACATGCACAGTAGGTTTTTGACAATAACAGCCACTCTGCCAAAGCCTTCTGTACATCGTTTGCCTCGATACAACACGTCCAGCGGATGCTGCGAGGTCAGATGCAAGTTGCCATGCAGTACTAAGGTGTACTGACGTGTCCTTACAGCTAAATAACGGTCATTTCTTTCTCGTGTCACACATGATGGACCCTGCTCTGGTCTTTCGGATACCGTTTTGGTCTTTTACTCTTGCCACATTTAAGAAGCAACAGAATGGTTCACATTAAGCTAGTGGGCCACATCAGTTTGCGACTCTTCTGCTTCCATTCTTCCTATGGCCCTCCACCTTAGAGAGTCTGGCAGGCGTCTTCTCTGCACCATACTGCACTGTCTGTGACTGCGTACACAGCGACTGTGAATGTGGGACTTCCTGGCAAACTCTACCCTGTTTGATAGTTGCCCTGAGGTCATCATTGGCGTGGTTGCTTGTTGATTGGAATGCCGTCATGTGTGCAGAACACGACCATAAGAGCATTTGTTGACAGTTCGTGTGATTATATTTGTGTGACTATATTGTGAGCTAGACTCAGAACAACGATATAGTGGTTTGTTGCTTTCATTTTGGACACCACTGTATTTTAAGAATCGAGTTGACGGGGTGGAGTTTGTACATACGTTCTGGACTCTGTCTGCAGTGGACACATGCTGCTCAATACAGCTTTGGAGACTGTGGCTGTTCACATGAAAAGTCTTTGTATTTTACCACCTGTCAAAGTGTATCTCCCTCCAGATGGTGAAATATCGCAGAACACATTGTGTGGACTGATTTATCAGCTGCCTCAACTGTTCCTCATTTTGGGTGACTTCAATATCCATAACCAATTGTGAAGTGGAACTATTACCACTGCCGCGAAGCTATCAAAACTCTACTCGCAGAGCTCGAGCTTCGACTTTTCGGTACTAGTTTCCCTTCACACTTCACTGTGACATATGGATCTCATTAAGTGATTTATATCTTAATTTGCTTCCGTGGTCTCCTACCCTCCATCCATTCGAGAGTCCATGATCACCTGTGTGACAGTGATCTTTTTCTAATCGTCCTGTCACTTTCTCAACATCAGTCACCTGGGCGTCCACTCAGAGGGGCTCTCAGAAATGCTGACTAGGTCGCTTTTGCCCCTACCGTTACCCTTAGCACCCCACCCCACAGGGGTACTGATGTAGCTGTCCAGAGCACAACTGCAGCCATTCTAGTGGAATTAGACTTTGCGATCCCCTATTCCTTGGGATCTTCCCGTTGGAAGCCAGTACCTTAATGGACTTCAAAAATCGCTGTGGCCATTAGAGATTACATACAGGCTCTCCAACGTCATGACTAACATCCGCTGAAGGAGCGTCTCATTCCTTTTAAAGCCCTAATAAAACGACAGAAACCAGAATGCTAGGAAAAATGTGTTACTACTAGTCGACTATATACCCCTCCTTTGTACGAGGGCAGTTCAATAAGTAATGCAACACATTTTTTTTCTCGGCCAATTTTGGTTGAAAAAACCGCAAATTTCTTGTGGAATATTTTCAAACATTCCCGCTTCGTCTCGTTTAGTTTCATTGACTTCCGACGGGTGGCAGCGCTGTACGGAGCTGTTAAAATGGCGTCTGTAACGGATGTGCGTTGCAAACAACAGGCAGTGATCGAGTTTCTTTTGGCGGAAAACCAGGGCATCTCAGATATTCATAGGCGCTTGCAGAATGTCTACGGTGATCTGGCAGTAGACAAAAGCACGGTGAGTCGTTGGGCAAAGCGTGTGTCATCATCGCCGCAAGGTCAAGCAAGACTGTCTGATCTCCCGCGTGCGGGCCGGCCGTGCACAGCTGTGACTCCTGCAATGGCGGAGCGTGCGAACACACTCGTTCGAGATGATCGACGGATCACCATCAAACAACTCAGTGCTCAACTTGACATCTCTGTTGGTAGTGCTGTCACAATTGTTCACCAGTTGGGATATTCAAAGGTTTGTTCCCGCTGGGTCCCTCGTTGTCTAACCGAACACCATAAAGAGCAAAGGAGAACCATCTGTGCGGAATTGCTTGCTCGTCATGTGGCCGAGGGTGACAATTTCTTGTCAAAGATTGTTACAGGCGATGAAACATGGGTTCATCACTTCGAACCTGAAACAAAACGGCAATCAATGGAGTGGCGCCACACCCACTCCCCTACCAAAAAAAAGTTTAAAGCCATACCCTCAGCCGGTAAAGTCATGGTTACAGTCTTCTGGGATGCTGAAGGGGTTATTCTGTTCGATGTCCTTCCCCATGGTCAAACGATCAACTCTGAAGTGTATTGTGCTACTCTTCAGAAATTGAAGAAACGACTTCAGCGTGTTCGTAGGCACAAAAATCTGAACGAACTTCTCCTTCTTCATGACAACGCAAGACCTCACACAAGTCTTCGCACCCGAGAGGAGCTCACAAAACTTCTGTGGAGTGTTCTTCCTCATGCACCCTACAGCCCCGATCTCGCACCGTTGGATTTCCATATGTTTGGCCCAATGAACGACGCAATCCGTGGGAGGCATTACGCGGATGATGAAGAAGTTATTGATGCAGTACGACGTTGGCTCCGACATCGACCAGTGGAATGGTACCGTGCAGGCATACAGGCCCTCATTTCAAGGTGGCGTAAGGCCGTAGCATTGAATGGAGATTACGTTGAAAAATAGTGTTGTGTAGCTAAAAGATTGGGGAATAACCTGGTGTATTTCAATGCTGAATAAAACAACCCCTGTTTAAGAAAAAAAATGTGTTGCATTACTTATTGAACTGCCCTCGTAGGTTTGGACGAAGATTCGATTTATATGTGGACACTAACCCCTTAAAGATGTGCCTGATGTCTCCAGGAGTGGTGTTGTCTACATTAACCCGTATGCTGTCGCTGAACATTTTGCGCTGCATTACACTTGAGCCTCTGCATCTCAGAATTGTCAGCCTGCATTTCAAGTCCCCAAACTGTGGGTGTAGTCAGTTCACTTACCTTTCAGTTCATGTGTTCTCCAACCATGTAATATTCAGTTCATTGAGTAAGAATTCCTCAGTGCCCTCGTCCTGTGCCCCAACATGGCTCCAGGGCAAAGACTACATCTAGAGCCAGATGCTCAAGCACATATCAGTTAAGCTGCCAACGTCATGTCCTCGCCATTTTCAACTGAATCTGGAGCAAGATTGAGTTCCCCATCTCAATGGCAAGAAAGTGTAGTCATACCATCACCTAATCCAGGTAAACACCCAATTAGTCTCACTAACGTTCTCTGCAACGTACTCAAATATATGGTGAACCAGCAGCTGCGTTGGTACATTCAGTTTCATGGTGTTTTCGCCACAGCCTTTCTACTGCTGATAATCAGGTCTGCCTGGATTCTAAATCTGATCAGCTTTCTCCTGGCACCTATACCTTATTTCTGTCTTCTTCAAGGTGCAAAAGGCTTATGACACTGTGTGGCATCATCACATCCTCCTTACCCTACATGAGTGGGGTATCTGTGGCCTGCTCCTTATTTTTGTTCAGAACTAATTGCCACACTTTACTTTCTGGCTTTAGGTTTGTGTTTCACACAGTGCCCCCCACATACGAGAGAATGGGGTCCCACAGGGCTCTATATTATATGTGCCCCTTTACCTAGTGACTCTTAATGGTCTAGCTGCAACTGTGGGGCATACAGTGTTACTGTCGCTGTATGCTGACGAGTTTTACATTTACTATTGCCCCCCCCCCCCCACTGCGGGTGTTAGTGAGTGATAAGTGCAGGGTACCATATGAAAGGTTCAGTCCTGTTCTCTTGCCAATGGCTTCCGGTTTTCAGTCACCAAGACTTCTGTCGCTATCATAGTGTCCATCCACAACCAGAGCTCTACATTGACGATCAGTTACTCGATGTGGTGGCGTCTTATTGCTATCCGGGACAGGTCTGTGATGGCCAGTTGACACGACCTCACCACCTGCACCAACTTAAGTGAATGTGCTGGTCACGCTTTAATACTCTTCGCTTCCTCTGTAAGATCAACTGGGGTGCAGACCACTCTACACTTCTGCAGATTTCCAAAGCTCTGATCCTGTCCCATCTTGATTGTGGAAATCCAGCACATGGCTTGGCATCACCTTCAGCACTGCAGATGCTGCTCCTGATACTTCACTGTGGGATCCACCACGTGACAGGTGCCATTCAGACCAGCCCTGTGAACAGCCTACTCATAGAGGCTGGGTTCCTCCACTACAAATCAGGGGCCGACAGCTGCTGTTCAAGTCTGTGATACATAATCGCTGCTCTCCTGAGCATCTGAACTATACTATGTCCTTCTTCATGGTAGGAAGATCCACAAAAGTGACCAAGAACTGGACACTCGATCAGTTTGCATACAGTGTCTCTATTCTGAACTCCAACTCCCCCCCCCCCCACCCATGTTTCATATTATGATGCAGCAATCACATTTGCTTCTATGGTGTGTATCCCATCCTTGGAGCTGTCTCGACCTGTCCTTTGCGGTGAAAGACTTTGTTGACATGGTGTTTTGCTACTTGTTCCTGGCTGACCGTGATGCATTTCTGGGTTCGAAAGTGGTATACGCATGCAAAGTGCTGTGAACTATGCTCCCTACTGAACAGATGCGGTGTATTCATTGCAGAATTGGTGGCCAATGCTTCATTTCTAAGTCATGTTCACATCTGCACCAGCGAGATGTTCTTAATCGACAGTGACACCCTGTGTGGCAGCTGCCACTGCTGACATCCATTGGTTGTGACTATGCAGGTTCTACTTCCTGACCTCCATGAAGCTGGATGCTTGGTCATCTTTGTCTGGAACTCAGGTCACATTGATATCTTAGGGAATGAGCGTGTTGACTGGTTGGCCAAGTTGACTACCAGGATGCTGACTTTTTGGATGGAGGTACCAGAACTGGACCTTATTTTTACTTCACTCCATCTATGGGTTGGTGTAGATTGGTTTCTCTGTAAAAACGCTGAACACTACAGGGGACCACAAACATGGAGCAGTCTTCCCTTCGTGCTTCTTGCAGGGATCTCTTTCAGCTTCATATTGGACACACTTGGCTGGCCCATGGCCACATCCTATGACATGAGATCCATTTCACTCTCAGTGTGGTGTCCATCTGATTGTGGCCCACATCCCATTGGGCTGACCCAATTTTGTCACCTTATAACAAAACCTTAAATTTGCTGACACGCTGATTGTGATGGTAGCAGACGACACTAGATCTGGTTCCTCCTCATCACCGTGAGGCAGGGTCCATCGGCCTTGTCAGCTGCTTGAGAGACTGGAAGAGTGCCCCATCACCTACTCGGACCCAGGTGGCACGTAGTTACTCTTGCTCGGTGGTCTGGCTTGGCTACGGTCCTTCCCATCTTTTTAATTCTTATTTATCGTTGGTTTACTGTCTCTCTGTCGTCATTCTCTTTCCTGAGACTTTATCAACTTGTCCACATTGTTAGTTTTCTTGTGGTAATGGAAGGTGAGAGAACATTGGTCAGATGCAAAGGGTGTGTCTCGGCGTCACATAATATGTCCCAGGGGCCCTTCAGCTGCTTTCTGGTCGGAGCAACTCTCCACCTTCGTTCTTCTGTTTCCTTTTCTCTTAGTTTTATTGATTCTTAGTTACAGCTGGGTTCATTAGGATTTATCTTCTGTATCCTTCCTCTCTGAGGAATCTTCCCAGCTTGACAAATATAGAACTGAGGGATTGATGATCTCATAGTTTGGCCCTTTAACCCTGTCAATCCAATCCAATTCTCAATTGCGAAGTTTCTTGTAGAAGGCATAATTTTGAAGCTTGGAACACCCCGTCTCTGGTGACCGGTGATCATGAAAAACTTTTCCAGTCTACACATGCAAAGTGCAGTGAACTATGCTTCCTACTGAGCAGATGAAACGTCACTCACAGGATAACTGTCTACTTTCCAAAAGGAATTGCGCCACAAACCGTTTTAACAAGACACTGGCAGATACTGCTCAATGTACAGATATGTCAAACAGATATTAGCATTATGACATTCGCATAGAACACAGTGAAGCAAGGCACTACAGGCTTCACACTGTAACGTCTGCTGGCAAAACACATATTACATGTGGTAAAAAATAGAGAAGAATAAATGAACTGGATGATTGTAATTGCGTGGACAATTATTGTGTGAACTTTACGTAATAAAGAGAAACCATTATGTGTCATTTATTATAGTTGTATAGAATTATGTACCGATTTTTTTAAAGATAATATCTGTGTCGGCGAGTATTGAAACCGCCACAGACGATAATTATTAAATATCAAAGAAAGATGAGAATATGTCACAACGATTATAAATAGTAGTGACCGAACATTAATTTCTCTGTCGTCTCCTTGGAGTTACGTGAATAGGAAGAGCCTGTGACGCTATATTGTATGCTTGTGTAGTATTCTTTTCTCAAGATTGAGAGAAGGACGCCATTAGGTATTGATTTTTAAAGGTGTGTAAGAATTTAATCTGTCTAAGTGTTTTGAATAGAGTTACTTAGTAAAAACTTGCTTTGTGATTTGTAATAAGCTTGCCTGGTATTTTATCCCATCCTTTAAAGGCATTCTCAGCTATTTAAATATTATTCGTGGTGCAGAACTGCGCTACCAACGGGCGAGCCGCTGCCGCGGCGCATTCAAACTGCATTAAATGAAACCAATCATACCACAAAGAAGCGGACAGGTAATAGTGAACTAAAATTATTTCTTTCAGCTTTCGGGATTGCAGGGCAGAGCAGCAGATTTTATGATGTGTTTTACAGGTGGACGCGGGCTGCGGATGATATATTATTAACAGTGCAAAAAGATAATTTACCTTCATAACATAAAGAAATCTTACCGTGCGTAGTGCTAGTCTGGCAAACATTATAGTAAAAACATCTTTTTCTGATAATAGTCTCATGTTCTCGTGTTATTCGTGGTACTTATTGGTGCTTTACTGTTAACAAAAATACATTGCAAAATTTTGATATTGGACAAGCGGTACCTACTGTAACATCAGTATTGATAACGAAATAATTTTCAATAACCTTTTCAATAACTGTAAAGTATGGAAGATAGGTTGAACTTGATAGCGAGTTACAGTAACGAAACAATGTTCCTTTAATAGAAAGCCAGATCCAGAATAGTAAGAACATAATATATTTTGTTTTGTTGAAAATTAATGATCCAAAGAAAATCACAGCACAGCATTCCTAAAAACTATTTCAGGGCTCTTTTCGTAGCAACATATTTTATCTCATATATTAGTTGGTACGCGAGTAATAACAAAGAAAAGAGACAGTGAAAACAACCATTCTTCCTGCTCCACTGTTGTGGGGTGGAAATGGCAATAGAAACACTGTTCCCATTCAGCCGGAACTGCTCATCGCCAGGGTTGAAGACAGCTGACGCACGTACCCACTGACGCTGCACTGCTGAGTGAGATACAGTGGAGGAGACTTGGTTTGGATTTTTACGCCTGTGCAGAAAGTTGAACTATTGGAAAAGTTATTAAAACGATAATCTGATCTGTATCGTATCCTTCGTTGGTTGTTGGATGTAACAGGTGAAATCAGGGGTGATGACCTTTCATTAATAACACAAAAGTGCAGAAATATCCTGAAGACCTACCATAGTCCAGAGTCCCAGATGGAAGATTCAAGCAAAGTAAAGATCCACTTGATGACTGTGAAGCTTTGACAGCATCAGGTACCCTCGATGCTGATCATAGGGAAGAGGCTGTAACAACGTGACCAGAATGTGAAGATCTGCCAGCTCATCCACAGAGAGAACTTTCCGAATGAAGGATTCGCTTTTTCGCCAGGACGGGGAACAACGCCACGAGCCACGAGGTACTGCACATGCTGGGCGGCATGGAGGAGTTTATTACTGGTTGGTGTGCTGCAAGTCCCCAGTTCAAGCCCACCGACAGCAACTGTTTGTTATTTAGTATTAACCGTTTCTGGAATATTTTTTAAATATCTTACTTTTGTAATGATTGTACATTCTGGAATGTTCGATGACTGCGTGCATATCAGCATTGTGGAATATTTAATGCTTGCATAAATAGCTGCAGTCTCCGTCCACGACTTCAGTTCTATTCTGGCTGCACGCTGGCCTCAATAATAAACGCGCTTTCAGTTGTGCCTTCGGATTTGCACTTGATTGCTGCTCAACGTGACCGTATCAATATTCGACGAAATAACTTCGATATGGCTACAGTGATATGATACTGTTGATATATTGACAATTTCAGTATGTTACTCGATATATGTATCATTTTCACTTAATGTACGATGTATGTTTTTCCTGTTTCTCACATATGCCGTCGTGCCATCAAATAAAATTAACAAACGGGAAATTCATTAAATATTTCTAGTATAACAACGACAATATTCTTTTTTCTATTCATTTCGGAGTAGCCTTTCTGCAAACATTCTCAATTATTTACTGGATGTATTCATATCTCTCTTCTACCTTACACTTTTTACCGTGTACAGCTCTCTGAAGCACCATCGAAACTGTCACTTGATGTCTTAACACATCTCTTATCATTCTTCCGCTTTTCTTGTAAATGTTTTTCACATTTGTTCTTATCCTCGTCGATTCTGTAGAAAAGTTAATCAGTTTTTATCTTCACAGTCCACCTAGTTTCAACATTCTTCTAAGCTTCGTCTTCTGGTTTTATCATAGTCCATGTTTCGTTACCATGCAGTGCAGTGATCCACATGTAGGTTCTCAGAAATTTCTTCCTCAGTTTAAGACCTATGTTTAATACTAGTGGATTTCTTTTGGCCAGTAATGTCCTTTTTAGCTGTACTAGTATGTTTTTATGTCCTCCTTCCTTCGTCTATCGTGTTATGTTGCTTCTAAGTTAGCAAAATTCCTGAACGTAGTCCACTTCGTCATTAACAATTCTGATACTAGGTTTCTTGATATTCTTATTTCTGCTACTGCTCATTACTTTCGCCTTTCTTCAGTTTACTCTCAATATTTGGTATTTGCTCACCAGGCTGTTCTTTCTATTCATCAGGTCTTGTATTTCTTCTTTAGTTTCACCGAGGGTATCAATGCCGTCAGTCAACCATATTATTGATAGGCTTGCATCCTGAATTTTAATCACATTCCTGCAGATTGAACAGTAAGAGTCAAGGACTACAAACGATGTACACTTTCTAATCCGAGATCTTCGTTCTTGTTCTTCCATTCTTACTTTTGCCTCTCCGTTCTTGTAAATATTGTGTACTACCAGTCTTTCCTTACAGCTTAAACATACTTTCCGGAGAATTTCGAAGATATTGCGCTACTTTACCTTATGCTTATTCTAGGTCGACAAATCCTGTGCAGGAAACCTGATTTTTCGTAAGTCGTGCTTCCACCACAAAGCGCAATGTCAGAACTGCCTCTCTGGTACCTTCCCAGAATCCATACGGATGATCATCTATTCAGTCATCAATTATCTTTTACATTCTTCTGAATGTTGTTCTTGTCAGTAACCTGGATGCATCGGATGTTAAATTGACTGTTCGATAATTCTTGCATCTATCCTCCCTTACTGCCTTCGGGATAATGTGAATGAAAGTTTGATGGTATGTCTCCAGGCTCATAGATTCTACTCACCAACCTGAATGGTAGTTTGGTTGCCCCTTCCACTCAAGATTAAAAATTTCAAGGGGTTATTATCTGAAATAATTCTCATTCATTCTATTGCCCAGTTTTTAATACACGACGTGTTTCGTTCCTTCTGGATCATCTACAGATCTAAGACAAAGTAAAGTTAAATACGTACTGTCGGTTGCTTTACAATGAGCATAAAAACTGTACATCAATGTAGAATTTACCTTTGGAGATGTGTCGGCAACCAGTAGTATTCATGTAACAATAGCACATCAAAGTACTGTGTTCTGTAGCTTGTGTAGATAACACTGCAGGCTAATATACATTTTTTCCCCTTTTACTATATTTTCTTTTACTTCTTTCCCGTTTAATTTTCGTCATACATCGAAAACGTCATTTCAGAATGTTTCTGTTCACATAACATAGTTGTGGTGAATGTAACTGATATTTTCACTTATTCTGATGTCGTGTACTTTCTTATTTGTTAGCATGTTATTTAAATTCGTCATCTATGGACAGTGTGATATAAAACTTTGATTTTGTTTAAAACTGTAATCCGATGTAAACAGAATCTTCGGAAGTGTTATGTGAAGCGAGGTGTATGAATGATGTAGAATTATATCGATAGGTCGAAAGAGAAGGCATCAACAATGAGTCAAGAGTGAGAAGAAGGAGAGCGGAAGCGACTGTCGTACTGCCTATGTATTGCTGTACGTTGTGTTCATGTCTGGAGAAAAATATCAGTTATGATTTATGATGTGTACCGTGAGTGAAGAACTAGCAACTTGACATGTCGCGTTGCTCGTTTCCCACAACTGTGTTTTGACTCATTAAGCATAAAATTTTGATATGCTGATCGGGAAGCTATGCGACCCTGTAAAGATACTGTTTTCAGTTGTAGACAACAAAAACTGTTTAGTGGATACAACGGACTGTGGAATAAATAGATAATATGTAACGTATTTTGATACAAAGAAGCTTAGCCGTTAAAGTACGGTGTGCTGATCGCCACCCGATTGAAGTGATTATACAGATAATTTTGCGTGGCACTTATTGTTCGGTTTAAACCGCAAGCTAATCGTTCATAGTACAATCGTCTTGATTTACTATTGTAGTGCGGACTGATATACTGTAAAAAGTGCTGCGCCGCGATCGTAAACTATAAATCTGAGGACTATTGCTAAAGTGTATAACAAACATCACGACGTCAGAGCACGTTAAACGTTAAAGCAAAAAAAAAAAAAAAGCGTACTTGTTACATTCACCGCTGGTGCTCACGGTGGAATAGACCAGTAAGACGACAGCAAATATTGGACTACACGCCCAGGGACCCTCAACGAACAATGCGTATGTAGACGACTCGCTAGAAGCGTCAGTTAAGTGGGAACTGTTTTCAAGGAATTTTGGCAAAGAGACAGAGCGAGCTACATCGTTATAACCAGCGATGTAACAACTCTTTATGTAGAAACAACAATTTTAAGTAATTGTAAATTATTTTCTTGTAGTAGTGTTCAGCTTTAGTTTCAGTAACATTCAGAATAGTAGTTAAAACATGGTTTCATTCAATTAATTATTTCTATCTGTAACCATAATAACTTCATACAACCAATTAATTTCCGACATAGTCATTTTTGCAAACAATAGTTAGTAATACTAACGAAATAAGAGTTAAACAATTTCGGTTACTTTCCATTTGCTTTTAAGTGTCACTGTTTCTTTATTTATGTAGTCTGTAACTGTTTACCTGCATTCACATGTTTTGTTCTGCATTCAGCCTCTTTCGAACTATGCTCTATCGATAGATCTTGCCCGTGCTTTACCCAGCATTGCAGTATTAGGTAGAAACATGTCAAGAGTTGTTCAGTTTGTTTAGGAGAATATTTTATCAGTGATGATTTGTTTGATTTGAGGCAATGGATGATCATTCGTAATGTTGTATTTTTTGTGTAATTACTTGCATGTGTGAATGTGATGTCCAGCCAAACTGAAGAAAAGTAGAGTATTCCTGATTCTAGTTAACTTAAGATTTTCGGGCGCGGAAAATTTAGGGGAGACCGATAGGATATTGAGAGTGCGAGTAGACGAGCACTGTCGGTTCTAACCCAGTTGAGATTCGAGAGATTCCGTTTTGGATGATTCAGCTACATTTTGTGGTATCCTCTGGATCATATCGCCACGGACTGCACCCAGTGTTTTAAATTGGTATCTGGTGGAAGTAGGGGAGAGTGGAGGTCGAGTATGGATGGAGGCAGGACGGGAGGAAGGGTGAGTGCGAGATGAGTAGCAGGGAGGATAATGGTAGGAATGTTATGCATTGAACAAGACAGGGCTATACACTATAACTGTAAAAAGTAACATAACATTAAAATATTTTTTCTTTAAAATATTGAACATGTAGGACATTAAATTCGTAAATCTGTAAAAGGCATGAATTAGTGAATTATAAAAATGGATTATACAGTAATTAAAACTGAATTTAAGTCTTAAATATTAAAAGTGTGAAACTTCGAAAACATAAAACCATAATAGTATTATTCTACAATTATAAAAAGGAGAATATATGAAATTTCTCGTCAAAATATTAAAAGTGTAGAACAATGGAAGTATAAAATGTAAAAGACATAAAGTATTAAATCTATAATGTGGAATTATCTCATTAAATATTAAAAACGTACAACACTAAAAGAATAAACCCAAAAGAAAGAGAAATAATAAAATCATAAAGTAAAACTATCTGCAGCAACAAATGGTACAGGGAACAGTATGTGAGCATTGTGGCTAATTCAACTGACTTCTGCTTCGTAGTGCTGAACATTGCGCAGTTGTAGAGTATTAACAGAAGTCAGTCTGCATGTTGGCCTACTGGTAGGATGGCGTGTGAGCTCATGCACCGCCACCGTCTGTTATTAGTGAATTGGGCTCTTACTCATATGTGCACTGCATTGATGTGGGCGACTGGAAGAGGCTTTCAAAGCTTCTAAGAATACACTGCTAATAAAATCGTTCTGCTGATTTCATGTGCTGCCAGGTTATTGTAATGGTGTGTAAAAATATCAATTTCTTCCAGCATTGCTAGGAGGTGGGTGTTAGGTACAATGAACCGCACTTCCAAATGTGTATCAATTATTCCAAGAGCTTGCTTCGATGTTAGAAAATGTTCACCAAATGCTGTTTCATTATTCTGAATTGAATTATGCTCTTTGAAGAGTATTTCAAACGTCCTGCCTGTTGGACCTAGTTTTAGTTTATATACACCTGCGCCTGTGAATTTCGAGGTTCTTTTATTCTCATGGTGCCTCAGTATGAAGCGAATAATGGCATTAGTCTTAAACCCTATATGCATATTGGAACTGTAAAATTGTCTAAAAATTATTTTTGGAAAATATCCTTTATAATTATGGTCATGTACAAAATCTTCTTGTCATTCTTTTCACCAGGTAGTGTAGTGCCATTCATTTTTTTTTTGTTGTCATTTAATTTTCTTTATTAGCTTTGTTACTGTTAAAACCAGATAACCACTACTCACTGCTTCTTCTTTTATACTAGCTGTTTCTTTATACAATATATATATACAGGGTGAGTCACCTAACGTTACCGCTGGATATATTTCGTAAACCATATCAAATACTGACGAACCGATTCCACAGACCGAACGTGAGGAGAGGGGCTAGTGTAACTGGTTAATACAAACCATACAAAAATGCACTGAAGTATGTTTTTTAACACAAACCTACGTTTTTTTAAATGGAACCCGGTTAGTTTTGTTAGCACATCTGAACATATAAGCAAATACTTAATCAGTGCCGTTTGTTGCATTGTAAAATGTTAATTACATCCGGAGATATTGTAACCTAAAGTTGATGCTTGAGTACCACTTCTCCGCTGTTCGATCGTGTGTATCGGAGAGCACCGAATTACGTAGGGATCCAGAGGGAACGGTGATGGACCTTAGGTACAGAAGAGACTGGAACAGAACATTACGTCTACATGCTAACACCTTTTTATTGGTCTTTTTCACTGACGCACATGTACATTACCATGAGGGGTGAGGCAAACGTACACACGTGGTTTCCGTTTTCAATTATGGAGTGGAATAGAGTGTGTCCCGACATGTCAGGCCAATAGATGTTCAATGTGGTGGCCATCATTTGCTGCACACAATTGCAATCTCTGGCGTAATGAATGTCGTACACGCCGCAGTACACCTGGTGTAATGTCGCCGCAGGCTGTCACAATACGTTGTTTCATATCCTCTGGGGTTGTAGGCACATCACGGTACACATTCTCGTTTAACGTACCCCACAGAAAGAAGTCCAGAGGTGTAAGATCAGGGGAACGGGCTGGCCAATTTATGCGTCCTCCATGTCCTATGAAACGCCCGTCGAACATCCTGTCAAGGGTCAGCCTAGTGTTAATTGCGGAATGTGCAGGTGCACCATCATGCTGATACCACATACGTCGACGCGTTTCCAGTGGGACATTTTCGAGCAACGTTGGCAGATCATTCTGTAGAAACGCGATGTATGTTGCAGTGCTCTCCGATACACACGATCGAATATCGGAGGAGTGGTACTCAAGCGTCAACTTTAGGTTACAATATCTCCGGATGTAATTAACATTTTACAATGCAACAAACGGCACTGATTACGTATTTGTTTATATGTTCAGTTGTGCTAACAAAACTAACTGGGTTCCATTTTAAAAAAAAGTAGGTTTGTGATAAAAAACATACTTTCGTGCATTTTTGTATGGTTTGTATTAACCAATTGCACTAGCCCCTCTCCTCACGTTCGGTCTGTGGAATCGGTTCGTCAGTATTTGATGTGGTTTACGAAATATATCCAGCGGTAACGTTAGGTGACTCACCCTATATATATATATATATATATATATATATATATATATATATATATATATATATATATATGAATGATGTCTGTTGTGTTGGACATGACAAACTGGCGGGTGTAGGTGCTCATAACTATGGCACCAAAATCTGGAGCGTAGAAGTGAGCAGAGTCACGAGGATTAGGCGGCGGGTGTTTTTCAGTGAAATCGGCCTGAGCCGCATCTTCATTAGGCACTTTTCACTGCTGCATCAGGCATACAAAATATCCCACTGATGAGCAGCAGATGTAGAAGTATGGCGGAGACGAACATCTCGCCACCTTGTGAGTGATGGCTGCTGCTCTTCTAGTGGCGGCAACAACCATCGTGCAGCTGTAGGCTACCACATTTGGTAAGATATATCTGTGGCGTGGGGTTTTACGACCTGGGTGAAGTTAAGGCGCGATTGAAACATGTGTTGTATTTAGTCTGTAATCTTCATTCCATGTATGTAATGTTGATGCAGCTCACTAAACATCCCCTAGGTTAAGTATGATGGTAGAAGATTGATACAACACTGTGATTACAAACGACTGACCAGCCAAACAGCTAGTCCAAACGGTAAATTCTGTGATTGTCATCAAACCCAGCATGCTTCCATCTACTACAAGTCTAGTCTTCCACCCTTGTTGAATATCAAATAACTATATCAGTGTTCCTTTGTGGTAGAAATTTGTTATTCTTCAGATGTATTTCGTCATGACAAATTATTGTACCTTGGACCCTTAATTCAGTTTTAGTACTTCGAAATTTTACGTTACTTAATGTCAGGTATTGTAGATACAGGGATTGACACCATAACCCAGTTACTTTGGACTAGCTAGATATCTCGTAAATAAGCAATCTCCATTAAAACGATGAGCGTTTGTGTTGCGTAGCACTTTTTATAGGTACTCAGGTGTAGGGGAGCGCTCTGACTCACGCAGGTTCAGGTGGAGCATGCGCCTTTTATCGAATTTCGATCGTAGCTTGGTTGATATCTTTCTACCCACCTGTATAGACATTATTATTGTTTCAAAGTTTCGGCAAGAATTAAGATGGAATATTTTGTATGTATGATTAATAGGCCATTGACGCTGCCATTAAGACCATTAAAACTGCCACAAAGCGCGCAAGAGAGGAACGAAGAAATCGCTGTTACGAAAGAAGTAGCACTAAGAAACGGCTGTCCGGTTTCACCGTTAACAAAGTTACAGCAGAACTTTAAAAGACAAGCCGGCCGGTGTGGTCTAGCAGTTCTAGGCGCTTCAGTCTCTAACCGCGTGATCGCTAAGGCCGCAGGTTCGAATCCTGCTTCGGGCATGGATGTGTGTGATGTCCTTAGGTTAGTTAGGTTTAAGTAGTTCTAAGTTCTAGGGGACTGATGATCAAAGATGTTTAAGTCCCATAGTGCTCAGAGCCATTTGAACCATTTTAAAAGACAACAACAATGCAAAATAAATGGTAGTACGCTAACAGGTGATCTGAAAAATAAGAAAATCGTGTACTTGCTCACGATTTATAAGCGATGGGTTTCAGAAGTAGTTACTATACACTTTCGGAATACTAATTTGTATATTGGGATAAGACAACTGAAATAATTCGCTTCATAGTTAGGCACAGAGAAAATAAAAATGTCTCGAAATGCCTGGCAGCAGGTGTATATAAAAAGTAAAGTGTGAAAACTGTCCAAAAACCAACATAGGTCACACAGGCAGCCACTTGAAATCCCTTTCGAAGAGCATGCTTCATTCACAGTAATAAAACAGCGTTTGGTGAATATTTTCTAACATTAAAACACGCTGTTGGAACCACTGATACGCATTTGCAAGTGCTGCACAATGAACATACGGGACACCTCCTGACAACGTTAGATAGAAACTGAGATTTTTACATACCGTTTACAAACCGAAATTTTTCAGCTGATACTGTTGTTGAATTTTTCAAAATTGAAGAACTGGCTGGGATTGACATGGGGGCTCAGGACCTTTTGTTTACTAGCGGTAGATCCTGGCCCCACAACACGCTGATCACATTGATATAGGGGATTCAATAGTGCACGAGGGGCTCTCAGGACGTTATGTAATACTGGGAGGGGGTTGATTGTATTCAGGTTTCCCACACGCAGTATTATTCCTCACTCTTTTGGCTATAAAACTCCTATTTTTCAACGTAGTCTCCGTTCAATGCCACTGTCTTCGCCACCTTACTGGGAGGGCGTGTGCCCGCATGGTACTACACCACTAATCGACGTCGAAGGGAAAGATAAGCTGCATCAATAAACTCCCCATCATCCACATACTGCTTCCCCCGGAGTGCATCATTCATTGAACCAAAGAGATGGAAGTCGGAAGGCGCGACATCCGGGCCGTAGGGTGGATGAGTAAGAACAGTCCAGTGAATTTTTGTGAGGTCGTCTTGGGTGCACAGATTTGTGTAAGACATTACGTTGTTACGGAGAAGGATTTCGTTTGTATTTTTGTGGCGACGAACACACTGAAGTCTCTACTTCAGTTTCCTGAGAGTAATAGAGTACACAATACACATCAGAATTGAACGTTGCGCCACTAAGGAGGACCCCTTCAGAGTCCCAGAAGACCGTCACAACGAGTTTACTGCCCGAGAGTGCGGCTTTAGACTTCTTCTCCATAAGGAGATGTGGTGGGGAAGTACTATATAAACAGCAGTTTAATTTCCGGTTCGTAGTGACAAACTCGTATTCCATCGCTTGTGACGATTTAAAAAAAAATTAAAAAAATGTCACCCTCAGCCTAGTGAGACGCAAGCACTTCCGTACAGATGGTCCTTCATTGCTCTGTATGGTCTTCTGTTAGTCGGCGAGGAAATCAGTGGGTAAACACCTTTGAGTACCCCAACTGACGTACGAGTTTGTCAGTACTACCTACAGAGAATACAGCTGAGCAGCGAGGTGTTTGATTTTTATCCGTCGATAACCTCGAATGTGACAACACCGCAAGAGCCGCAGCTGTGCGACCGGCCGGCAAGCGGTAGATCGGGCTGGTTTGTGCGACTTCGTTGCGATGACGATAGACGCCTCGTCCAACGACTCACCAATATTTTGTTCACAGCTAGATTTGCATAGACATTCTCCAAGTGCCTATAAAAGTCTGCGATGCTTTGGTTTTCCACCAAAAGAAATTCAGTGACAGCTCTCTACTTTGAAAGCAGTCCGTTACAGACGCTATTATGAAGGCAACGTATAGAGCTGCCACCTATCGGAGCTTCATGAAACTATAAGGGCTGAAGCGAGAATATTCCACGATGTCCCACATCAAAGTAAACTCCCCTTGTATTTTGAGAACATTACAAGGTTAGTCAGCGTTCAGTAAATTGAGTACTAGAGTAGAAAATAAGAGGAATTTTCAAAGTGAAACCTTTGACATTGGTAGTGCTCTAGACGTGAGAACGCATTAGACTTCTACCTTCTACAGTAACACACCTTTTGTTTTTATATCAAACACTGTCAGCAGCATTTTTGTTTGTAGGCATGTGTCTCCGCACATGCTGATTGCAATGAAGCTGGAAACATTTAAGAACTGGAGAACTTATCATATTAGCACTGTTTCACAGGAGAATTATCAGGAAAATCCTATGTCACAGTTATTACGGCAAATCGTGCAGGATCTCCAAAATTAAACTTGGCTACCAGACTGAAAGCTGGTTCTGAAGTAAACGTTACAGGAGGTTTTACGATAGAGAGTAGACACATTTAGGAGCTCAGTTCGTTTTTGGAAACAAGATTTAGAAACATACATTTCTTTTCCAGAATTTTTGACCAAGAGCTCTAAAAAAGGTTAGGAATCTTGTCACAGTGGAATTGGAAAAACTGTCTTCATCGGAGATAGAAACTGAGTTGGACATCATATCAGATCCTTCAAACACCTGTATCTCAAATCGCTCTCACTGAATGAAACCAAAATATTATAGCGTAGTATAATGGAAGCAAACGAATATTATATTCACTTAATTATCAAAGACCCCAGAAAAGTAACGACATTTTGTGAGGGTTTCATAAACTTGGCCTTTGTTGACTACAGGCAAATACACAGATATGCAAAGGACGGGGCAATCTTGCTCTCATATGGAACATTATCAATTGGAGGAAGTGTAATAAGGTAATAACCAAACTAGAATGGTGTGTGCTTGCATTGTTTAGCGAAAGGGGGCTTATGTCTTTTATCTTCTATCATGGGAATCAAAAGCATCCTTACCGTGACCACGAGTACTCCACAAACCTTCCAGGGACCCAGTTAATAGCACTCGATGGGTTCTTCTGTCTTAAATTTTGGCTTCAAATTTATGTGGAAAGACAGACGTTCTGTGTAGAGGACCAGTATCATCCTGTCGAATAAAAGTCCACCTAGATGTTCTTCGAAACAGGTAGTGGGACGTTTCTATAAGCGACTTCAACCTACCTAGTATAGACTGGGATGTCTATGGATTCATTACTGGTGGTAGAGACAAGCCGTCGTGTGAATTGCTTTTGAACACATTATCCGGAAACTGTCTTGAGCATCTAAATCGACAGCCAACGCGTAATGGAAATATTTTAGATCTGGTAGCCACGAACAGACCAGACCTCATCGACGGTGTCAGTGCTGAGACAGGGATTAGTGGTCATGATGTTGTCATTACGACTGTGGTTACGAAAATTAAAAAAGTCGGTCAAGAAGGCTAGGAGAGTATTCTTACTAGAAAGAGCAGATAAGCAGTTGTTAGCATCCCACTTAGTAAATGAATCGACTTCATTTACTTCCGGTACGATGTACGTGGAAGAATTATGGGCAAATTTTAAACACATTGTAAATCACGCATTGGAGAAGTATGTGCCGAAAAAGTGGGTTACGGACAGAGAAGACCCACTGTGGTTTAACAGCGCAATTCGGAGAATGTTCAGGAAGCAAAGACAGTTGCACTCGCGGTACAAGAAAGATCGGGAGTATGAGAACAGGTAAAATTTAGTAGAGATTCGTGCTGCCGTAAAAAGAGCGATGCGCGAAGCATTCAACCACTACCACCGTCATACCTTAGCAAAAGTTCTTGCTGAAAACCCAAGGAAATTCTGGTCTTACGTAAAGTTGGTAAGCAGGTCGAAGGCACTCACTGATCAGTCTGGCCTGGCAACGGAAGACAGCAAAAAGAAAGCTGAAATTTTAAATTTAGCATTTGAGAAATCTTTCACGCAGGAGGATTGTACAAACATACGGCCGTTAGAGATTCCCGTATGGAGGACATAGACATCCCTGTGGTTGTGAAGCAGCTGAATGGGTTGAAAATAAATAAATCACCAGGTCCTGATGGGATTCCAATTCGGTTTTACAGAGAGTACTGTACTGCATTGGCTCCTTACTTAGCTTGCATTTATCGCGAATATCTTGCCCAACGTAAAGTACCGAGTGACTGGAAAAAAATGCAGGTGACGCCTGTATATAAGAAGGGGAGAAGGACAGATCCTCAAAATAACAGACGAATATCCTTAACATCGATTTGTTGCAGGATTCTCGAACATATTCTCAGTTCGAATATAACGAATTTCCTTGAGACAGAGAAGTTGCTGTCCATGGATCTGCACGGCTTTAAAAAGCATCGGTCCTGTGAAACGCAACTCGCCCTTTTTTCACATGATATCTTGCGAACCATGGATGAAGGGTATAAGACGGATGCCATATTCCTTGACTTCCGGAAAGCGTTTGATTCGGTGCCCCACTGCAGACTCCTGACTAAGGTACGAGCATATGGGACTGGTTCCCAAATATGTGAGTGGCTCGAAGACTTCTTAAGTAATAGAACCCAGTACGTTGTCCTCGATGGTGAGTGTTCATCGGAGGTGAGGGTATCATCTGGAGTGCCCCAGGGAAGTGTGGTAGGTCCGCTATTGTTTTCTATCTACATAAATGATATTTTGGATAGGGTGGATAGCAATGTGCGGCTATTTGCTGATTATGCTGTTGTGTACGGGAAGGTGTCGTCGTTGAGTGACTGTAGGATACAAGATGACTTGGACAGGATTTGTGATTGGTGTAAAGAATGGCAGCTAAAGCTAAATATAGATAAATGTAAATTAATGCAGATGAATAGGAAAAAGAATCCCGTAATGTTTGACTGATCCATTAGAAGTGTAGCGCTTGACACAGTTACGTCGATTTAATATTTGGGCGTAACACTGCAGAGCAATATGAAGTGGGACAAGCACGTAATGGCAGTTGTGGGGAAGGCGGATAGTCGTCTTCGGTTCATTGGTAGAATTTTGGGAATATGTGGTTCATCTGTAGAGGAAATCGCTTATAAAACACAAATACGACCTATTCTTGAGTACTGCTCGAGCGTTTGGTATCCCTATCAGGTCCGATTGAGGGAGGATATAGAATCAATTCACTGGCGGGCTGCTAGATTTGTTACTGGTAGGTTTGATCATCACACGAGTGTTACGGAAATGCTTCGGGAGTTCGGGTGGGGGTCTCTGGAGGGAGGTAGGCGTTCTTTTAGTGAATCGCTACTGAGGAAATTTAGAGAACCAGCATTTGAGGCTGACTGCAGTACAATTTTATTGCCGCCAACTTACATTTCGCGGAAAGACTACAAAGATAAGATAAGAGAGATTGGGGCTTCTGTGTGTAACCATGCTATGTTGGATGAGTACCTCAGCTCTGTATGTCTAACGCTCACATATACACATACACATACACACACACACACACACACACACACACACACACACACACACACACTGACGCTGACGCTGTAAAAGACGAGCCTATCCTTGGCTCAAGGTGGTGCAATATGGACAAAAATTTGTGATTCCTGCGGTTCCTGTGGGAGAGAGAAAACTATCTTACCACTCTTGTTGTTCTGTCCTTGATGGTGTAGCCTGAAAAAGAGAGAGACACTCTGTGATGGGGGATTAGTAAAACTTAATCCCTCAGCGAGTCATGCCAACGCGTGGTTGGCCTGTGATGAGGTTGTTGGCCCAGTCCACGGATGAGCCGTTTGCGGGAGCGACCCGCTTTGTCGTAGAACTTCCTGGCGATGGCGCGGAACCTGTCTCGGAGAGGTAGGGTCCCGGTGTCCTCGTGGAGTTGGCGCGTCGAGAAGCGCCTCGGAATATGCATAGCCGTCTTCAGGGTGCGGTTCCTTATCCGCTGCAGAGTCACAATGTGAGCATCTGCGGCTTTCCCCCCAGCCCACGGCCGCATTCTCTAACAGTGGGCGAACCAATGTTAGGTAAAGCGTGATGCTGTGTTGTGGTGGCAGTGACGACTGCGGGTTTAGCAGCGGATACAGGGCGCGAAGGCTCTCCCTTTTACATCAAGGATGTGATGTTTCCAGGTTAGCCTGCGGCCTAGGGTAACCTCTAGGTATTTCGCCGTCCCACTTCATGGGATAGGTTCTCCCAGGATTTCGACTGACGTAAGCCCTGCAGCAGATGTCTTCGGGTGAAGACAACCGCCTGGCTCTTCGTGACGTTGAATTTCAGCCGCCACTTTGTTGCCTATGAGCCCAAGGCGTCGCACCCGCGTTGGAGGCGGTTTCTCAGCACTTGGGCGATCATGCTGCGAGTGAACAGGGCCTATCATCCGCGTACAGCGCCAGTTCAACTCCTGCCACTTTCGGGGCGTCGGCAGTGCACAGGGAGTACAGCGAGGGCCCGAGGACCGACCCCTGCGGCACTCCTGCACGTATCTGCCGGTCTGTGGATGTACCGTCGTCAGCCCTCACGTGGAAGGTTTGTTCAGAAAGGTACGACTACAGTAGCGTCATGTGGGACGTCGGTATCCCTTGTTCAAAAAGTTTGAACTCGAGACCGTCGTGCCACACCGAGTCAAACGCTCGGGAGACGTCGAGGAGCACTGCCCTAAAGTATTTTCTTGTTTCCAGTGCCCTCATCTACATCTACATCTACATCTACATTGATACTCCGCAAGCCACCCAACGGTGTGTGGCGGAGGGCACTTTACGTGCCACTGTCATTACCTCCCTTTCCTGTTCCAGTCGCGTATGGTTCGCGGGAAGAACGACTGTCTGAAAGCCTCCGTGCGCGCTCTAATCTCTCTAATTTTACATTCGTGATCTCCTCGGGAAGTATAAGTAGGGGGAAGCAATATATTCGATACCTCATCCAGAAACGCACCCTCTCGAAACCTGGCGAGCAAGCTACACCGCGATGCAGAGCGCCTCTCTTGCAGAGTCTGCCAGAGTCTGCCACTTGAGTTTATTAAACATCTCCAGTTTATTAAACATCTCCAGTTTATTAAACATCTCCAGTTTATTAAACATCTCCATCGCCGATTCTACCACCCGCAGGAGATGGTGGGAAAAGGCATGTTGTTCTCGAAACCCGAACTGCTCGTCTGGGATGATGCCCTTCTGGGTAACGTGTCGCATCAGTCTTCTCGCGTACAGCCTCTCGAAAACTTTCGAGAGGGACGGGAGCAGGCTGATGGGTCGGTAATTCGATGCCTGGCGTGAGTCCTTGCCGGATTTCAGAATGGCCACCACCTCAGCGTGTTTCCACGCAGAGGGGTAGACACCTGATCGGAGGATCTCGTTGAAAACATCGGTAAGTTGCCGGTGTAATCCCGGAGGAAGCTTCTTCAGCAGGAGGTTTGTGACGCCATCGCTGCCTCCAGCCTTCTTGGGGTTCAGCGAGTGAAGCTGTACAGCAACTTCGTCCTCCGTTATCGACTCGATAACGTCGCCTTCCTCCATTCCGGCGCGGAAGGTTGGTAGTTGCTCGTGGACTCGCCGTATGTGATCGTCGTCGATGACGTCGGCCACCTGTGTGAAGTTCGCTGCAAATGTGTCAGCCATAACGCTAGCTTTCGCGTCGGGATCGCTGGCGAAGTCGTTTCCGACCTGTAAGGGCTGTATTCGCTGCCGCCGGCGTAGGAAGGACTTTACCACCCTCCATGCACTGCCATCCTCAGGATTGAGGGTGGTCCGCAGCTCGTGGTCGTGCGGTAGCGTTCTCGCTTTCCACGCCCGGGTTTCCGGGTTCGATTCCCGGCGGGGTCAGGGATTTTCTCTGCCTCGTGATGACTGGGTGTTTTGTGATGTCCTTAGGTTAGTTAGGTTTAAGTAGTTCTAAGTTCTAGGGGACTGATGACCATAGATGTTAAGTCCCATAGTGCTCAGAGCCATTTGAACCATTTGATTGAGGGTAGACACAAGGTCTTCCCATTCCTGGTTCCGGTTTCGCTCGACTGCTGCCTTAATTTCCCGTCTCATGCGGTTTAAGCGGCGCTTCGTGTCTGATTGGGGAGTGAGCTACCGTTCACGGAACAGTCGGTTCTTCTTGGTGGTCGCGTCCAGAGTAGGGCGCGGTAGCTGTCGCGAGAAGTCTCGTGGTCCTTGGCGATGTCTCGGCGTGGCTTGTTCTGCTGCTCGGAGTATTCTTCGGGTGAAGAATGCTAGGGCGGCGTCTGCCTCTACCTCAGCGGGGTTTGGCGCGTCCTGTAGCGGTTCGAGGGCTTTCGTCTGAAAGCACTCGGCGTCGAGCGCGAGAGCTCGGGTGGCTCTCTGGAAGAGAAGCTCCGACCACGTAGAGGGCAAAATTGACCGGTACGTTGACGGAGGACAGGACGTTACACGTCTCGGCGGTCGCGAATTGCCCGATTCCCTTAAGAAGAGAATGTCGAGCACGTCCGCTTGTGCCCGTGCAGGGAAGATCGTGGGGTCAGACGGCCCCACGGTGATCGCGCCGTTGCGGTGAACAACGCGGGAGAGGCGGCGCCGGCTGCGGCTGACAGTTCGCGAGTTCCATTCGGTGTGTTTCGCATTGAAATCCCCGGCAATGAAAGCTCGCCCCTCCAGCGACAGCAGGGCGTCGAAGTCGGCTTCGTCTAGTGGTCTGCCAGGCTGCCGGTACACCGACACGAAAAGAATGTTTCCGGCTATCGTGTTGACGGCCTCTCCTGTGGCCTCCAGCGCAATGAACGCCAGCAGTTGAACCCGGTGGTGGCGCAGTGACTTCTTCACGTACATGGCAGTGCCGCCCCCGTGGCTGGCTCTGTCATGACTGTAGCAGCAAAAATTTGCTGCTCGCACGTCGACACCGGGTTTGAGGAAGGTCTTCTGCACAAGGTATATGTCAACGGCCTCGTCCCGTAGGAATTGGCGATATTCGCCTGCTGGGGGTGGAGACCCCGAGCGTTGAATGTGCAAATGGTTAAGCCATAAATTTTGTCGTTATCCATTTTAAGGCTGGCTTCTCCCGACGGTGGCCTGGAGGGCCGCCGTCACTGCTCCCACGAGGACCGGTAGCTGAGTCATCAGCTGGTTGAGCGACCGCAGAAGCGCGGCCAGCTCGGTGGTGTCTTCCTTCGCCGTTTCGGGAAGGTTTGACTTCATCGCGACGTTTCCCGTAGTCGGCAGCGGAGCGGCCTGCTGGGAACGCCCTGAGAGGGCGGCAACCCCCCCTGCAGCCACGGACGCCGGGAAGCCGGCCTCCCCGACTGCAGGCGGCGCTGCCTGCAAAGGCAGCTGTGACGGCTGCGGTGCCGGTGCGGCCTCCCCTGCGAGCGGTCATGGCTTCTCGGAGGGGATGGCCTGCACCCCCTTAGCAACGTGCGTGGAGCTGAGACTCGGGTTTACGCGGCTGGCGCGCTTCCCGCGCTCGAATGCGGCGCATCCAAGGTAACAGGCGACGTGGTCCCCGTTACTGTTGCAGCACGCCGTCCGGTCTTCCTTCTTCTTGGGTCAGTCCCGCGACGAGTGCTCCTCGGCGCACTTGCAGCAGCGTACAGGCATCCTGCAAAACTTTGCCACGTGGTCCGTGCGCTGGCAGTTGAAGCACTGGGTTCGTCTGCCTTTTGTGCAGAGTGGCCCGACTTTTACGTCGAAGTCGGCAATGTTTTCAACTTGAAAAATTTGTCAACATTGTCGACCAATACCACAAGCAACAGGGGCATGTCCCTGTGGGCCCTGGGCGACCTCATCAGGCCGACGTGGTGGGTCTGGAAGCCGAGTTCCTCCAGCTGCCGCTGTACGAACGCCGGTTGCATCTTCAGCGGCAGGTGACGAAAAACGACCTTCAGCTGCTTCAGCTGCTCCGTGCTCTGCGTGAAGCAGTTCCACGTCTCGGTCTCACAGAGCTGCACGAATTTTCCGTGGTCCTCTATGCACTCTGCTCTGACCTTGGAAGTGTCGGTCCCCGCGATCATCTTTCGCGGTTTTACGACTGAGTAGAGCTTCGCTCTCAGCTCACTATAGCCCTCGCGCCACTGGATGGTAATAGGCGGCGGGCAGCGGGGCAGTTTCGTCGCCGTAGTCGGCGTGGTCCAGTCCCCGTCGGTCTCGCCTACTTCCGGCAGATCTGCAAGACCGGTTTGCAGCCTCGACCTGTTCCAGCATCACCAGTTCGAACGACCTGGCTATCGCTGTGAGGCGCCGGGAGGGCGCGATGAAGCCTTCTTCGTCAGGCTTCCTCGGCGATGCGGACGTCCTGCGACGTACCCTCTTTTTCCGCCTGGCGCCACCGGAACTTGCCTGGCGGGAGGGAGTGTCCGCTACGGCCGCGACTGGGTGCTTCCGCGAGGTTTTCTCGGCCTCTGCAGTCTCGTCGGATGTTGCCAGCCTGGACGTTGGCGAGGGCGTGGCGGCTTCTGTAGTCGGCAGCTGGCGCGGCAGCTGTCGTGGCGACACCGACAAGCAATTACCTGTCACGACCCACGGGTACCAAGGACCGTAGTCTCGTAAGTACCTCCTCCCTGTCCACTTCGGTGCCCATGGCCAAACGCCGCATGTGGATGCGACTCTCCTCGGAGGTCAGCCTGGCGATGGTGGCAGCAATTTCCTCCTTTGTCAGGGGATCGGCGGCTCGATGCGTCGTCGTCTTCCGGAGAGTGTGAGGGCGCGGCGCCGTCAGTTAACGGAAATTTTCACGTCCATCCGGCGGCCGAGAGCAACACTCTCACTCGTCGTGTTCGTCGGTGGTGGGGGGCCGGATGCTGCCGTCGTCCGGGAAACCTCCCTTGGACCTTCATCTGCCACACCCTGCCTCCCGCCGAAGTGATCGTCTTGTTTCGGCTCCTCCTCCATGTCGTAACCCCCAACACGACAACTTTGCATCTTTAGAAAGCCACCACTGTTTTTTGCTTTCATAGATAGGGGGGTCACGACAAGTGGATTTTGCCACACGAGTCCATAAGGCCCTTGCAGCCTATTGTCGAATCTGAAAGTGAGAAACGATGGTGAACGAGAACACACAAGGCGAGTAGCCAAATGCGTGAACCCACGCAACCGGTCGCTACAAGATCACGAGCGAGAGGATAGCCTCGGCAGCGTCAGAACAGAGCGTCCGCACACTTCGGCAGCCACAGCGCAAGTGCGTGCGTGCGTGCGTACACACACACACACACACACACACACACACACACACACACACACACACGCGCGCGCGCGCGCGCGCGCACACACACACACACACATTTAATGAAGGGCGGTGTGTCCCTTGTCATGAGAACTGCGCAAACAGTGAAATAATCTGAGAAGGTACTGGTTTTTACAGCCAATTTAGGAAGTTTATACTTGTTTCAGCCAACCCTACGGTTATTGTCTGTGAAAAATCTGGGCACACGACAGTCTACCTACAGTGTCTGGTTGGATACTCCACAATCTCGAACATGTTTCAGGGCATAAACTGGCCATAGGGGGGAAGAAAGTGCAGGTCCTATGAAGAATTCAAATTATTCCACTAGGAGACTGTTTCTTGCATTGTGCAGACAGTTCCATCGCGCAAATATATGATGTTCAGTGGTCTGTGTCGACTGATTGCATAAGAACAATTTGAAGAGCAGCTGAGACCGCTTTCTAAAGTTGAACACAATATAAAAGATACAATGCCTGACAATAAAGGTAACATCTACATCTACATCCACATTTATACTCCGCAAGCCACTTTACGTGCCACTGCCATTACCTCCCTTTTCTGTTCCAGTCGCGTATGGTTCGCGGGAAGAACGACTGTCTGAAAGCCTCCGCGCGCGCTCGAATCTCTCTAATTTTACATTCGTGATCTCCTCGGGAGGTATAAGAAGGCGGAAGCAATATATTCGATACCTCATCCAGAAACGCACCCTCTCGAAACCTGGCGAGCAACCTACACTGCGATGCAGAGCGCCTCTCTTGCAGAGTCTGCCACTTGAGTTTGCTAAAGATCTCCGTAACGCTATCACGGTTACCAAGTAACCCTGTGACGAAACGCGCCGCTCTTCTTTGCATCTTCTCTATCTCCACCGTCAACCCGATCTGATACGGATCCCACACTGATGAGCAATACTCAAGTATAGGTCGAACGAGTGTTTCGTAAGCCACATCCTTTGTTGATGGACTACATTTTCTAAGGACTCTCCCAATGAATCTCAACCTGGAACCTGCCTTACCAACAATTAATTATATATGATCATTCCACTTCAAATCGTTCCGCACGCATACTCCCAGATATTTTACGGAAGTTAACTGCTACCAGTGTTTGTTCCGCTATCATATAATCATACAATAAAGGATCCTTCTTTCTATGTATTCGCAATACATTACATTTGTCTATGTTAAGGGTCGGTTGCCACTCCCTGAAGTGCCTATCCGTTGCAGATCTTTCTGCATTTCGCTACAATTTTCTAATGCTGCAACTTCTCTGTATCCTACAGCATCATCCGCGAAAAGCCGTATGGAATTTCCGACACTATCTACTAGGTCATTTATATATATTGTGAAAAGCAATGGTCCCATAACACTCCCCTGTGGCACGCCAGAGGTTACTTCAACGTTTGTACACATCTCTCCATTGATAACAACATACTGTGCTCTGTTTGCTAAAAACTCTTCAATCCAGCCACACAGATGGTCTGATATTCCGTAGCCTCTTATTTAGTTTGTCAGGCGACAGTGCGGAACTGTACCGAACGCCTTCCGGAAGTCAAGGAAAATAGCATCTACCTGGGAGCTTGTATCTAATATTTTCTGGGTCTCATGAACAAATAAAGCGAGTTGGGCTTCACACGATCGCTGTTTCCGGAATCCAAGTTGATTCCTACAGAGTAGATTCTGGGTTTCCAAAAACGACATGATACGCGAGCAAAAAACATGTTTTAAAATTCTACAACAGATCGAGGTCAGAGATATAGGTCTATAGTTTTGCGCATCTGCTCGACGACGGCTGTTAGAAGGGGGGCAAGTTCTTTTGCGTACTCTGTGTAGAATCGAATTGGTATCCCGTCAGGTCCAGTGGACTTTCCTCTGTTGAGTGATTCTAGTTGCTTTTCTATTCCTTGGACACTTATTTCGATGTCAGCCATTTTTTCGTTTGTGCGAGGATTTAGAGAAGGAACTGCAGTGCGGTCTTCCTCTGTGAAACAGCTTTGGAAAAAGGTGTTTAGTATTTCAGCTTTACGCGTGTCATCCTCTGTTTCAATGCCATCATCATCCCGGAGTGTCTGGATATGCTGTTTCGAACCACTTACTGATTTAACTTAAGACCAGAACTTCCTAGGATTTTCTGTCAAGTCGGTACGTAGAATTTTACTTTCGAATTCACTGAACGCTTCACGCATAGCCCTCCTTACGCTAACTTTGACATCGTTTAGTTTCTGTTTGTCTGAGAGGTTTTGGCTCCGTTTACACTTGGAGTGAAGCTCTCTTTGCTTTCGCAGTAGTTTCCTAACTTCGTTGTTGAACCACGGTGGGTTTTTCCCGTCCCTCATAGTTTTACTCGGCACGTACCTGTCTAAAACGCATTTTACGATTGCCTTGAACTTTTTCCATAAACACTCAACATTGTCAGTGTCGGAACAGAAGTTTTCGTTTTGATCTGTTAGGTAGTCTGAAATCTGCCTTCTATTACTCTTGCTAAACAGATAAACCTTCCTCCCTTTTTTTATATTCCTATTAACTCCCATTTTCAGGGATGCTACAACGGCCTTATGATCACTGATTCCCTGTTCTGCACTTACAGAGTCGAAAAGTTCGGGTCTGTTTGTTATCAGTAGGTCCAAGATGTTATCAAATGGTTCAAATGGCTCTTAGCACTATGGGACTTAACATCTGTGGTCATCAGTCCCCTAGAACTTAGAACTACTTAAACCTAACTAACCTAAGGACATCACACACGTCCATGCCCGAGGCAGGAGTCGAACCTGCGACCATAGCAGTCGCGCGGTTCCGGACTGAGCGCCTAGAACTGCTAGACCACCGCGGCCGGCCAAGATGTTATCTCCACGAGTCGGTTCTCTGTTTAATTGCTCGAGATAATTTTCGGATAGTGCACTCAGTATAATGTCACTCGATGCTCTGTCCCTACCACCCGTCCTAAACATCTGAGTGTCCCAGTCTATATCTGGTAAATCGAAATCTCCACCTAAGACTATAACATGCTGAGAAAATTTATGTGAAATGTATTCCAAATTTTCTCTCAGTTGTTCTGCCACTAATTCTGCTGAGTCGGAAGGTCGGTAAAAGGAGCCAACTATTAATCAAGCTCGGTTGTTGAGTGTAACCTCCACCCATAATAATTCACAGGAACTATCCACTTCTACTTCACTACAGGATAAGCTACTACTAACAGCTACAAACACGCCACCACCGGTTGCATGCAATCTATCCTTTCTAAACACCGTCTGTGCCTTTGTAAAAATTTCGGCTGAATTTATCTCTGGCTTCAGCCAGCTTTCTGTAGCTATAACGATTTCAGCTTCGGTGCTTTCTATCAGCGCTTGAAGTTCCGGTACTTTACCAATGCAGCTTCGACAGTTTACAATTACAATACCGATTGCTGCTTGGCCCCCGCATGTCCTGTCTTTGCCCCGCACCCTTTGAGGCTGCTGCCCTTTCTGTACTTGCCCGAGGCCATCTAATCTAAAAAACCGACCACTCCACGCCACACAACCCCTGCTACCCGTGTAGCCGCTTGCTGCGTGTAGTGGATCCTAACCTAGCCAGCGGAACCCGAAACCCCACCACCCTATGGCGCAAGTCGAGGAATCTGCAGCCCACACGGTCGCAGGACCGTCTCAGCCTCTGATTCAGACCCTCCACTCGGCTCTGTACCAAAGGTCCGCAGTCAGTCCTGTCGACGATGCTGCAGATGGTGAGCTCTGCTTTCATCCCGCTAGCGAGACTGGCAGTCTTCACCAAATGAGATAGCCGCCGGAAGCCAGAGAGGATTTCCTCCGATCCATAGCGACACACATCATTGGTGCCGACATGAGCGACCACCTGCAGATGGGTGCACCCTGTACCCTTCATGGCATTCGGAAGGACCCTTTCCACATCTGGAATGACTCCCTTCGGTATGCACACGGAGTGCACATTGGTTTTCTCCCCCTCTCTTGCTGCCATATCCCTAAGGGGCCCCATTACGCGCCTGACGTTGGAGCTCCCAACTACCAGTAAGCCCACCCTCTGCGACCGCCCGGATCTTGCAGACTGAGGGGCAACCTCTGGAACAGGACAAGCAGCCATGTCCGGCCGAAGATCAGTATCAGCCTGAGACACAGCCTGAAACCGGTTCATCAGACAAACTGGAGAGGCCTTCCGTTCAGCCCTCCGGAATGTCTTTGGCCCCCTGCCACACCTCGAGACGACCTCCCACTCTACCACAGGTGAGGGATCAGCCTCAATGTGGGCAGTATCCCGGGCAGCCACAGTCTTAGTCCGATCGGGGGATGCGTGGGACGAGCTGGCCGGACCCCCACAGTGATGCCCATTGGAAACAGCCTCAAGCTGTGTGACCGAAGCCAACACTGCCTGAAGCTGGGGGTGAAGGGATGCGAACTCAGCCTGCATCCGAACACAGCAGTTGCAGTCCCTATCCATGCTAAAAACTGTTGTGCAAATAACGTCTGTACTAATCTACAGAGAGCACAAACAATTCGACACAAAATCTAAACGGTTATTAAAATACAAGACTGCCTAGTAAATGCACCCCCCCCCCCCCCCATGAACCATGGACCTTGCCGTTGGTGGGGAGGCTTGCGTGCCTCAGCGATACAGATAGCCGTACCGTAGGTGCAACCACAACGGAGGGGTATCTGTTGAGAGGCCAGACAAACGTGTGGTTCCTGAAGAGGGGCAGCAGCCTTTTCAGTAGTTGCAAGGGCAACAATCTGGATGATTGACTGATCTGGCCTTGTAACAATAACCAAAACGGCCTTGCTGTGCTGGTACTGCGAACGGCTGAAAGCAAGGGGAAACTACAGCCGTAATTTTTCCCGAGGGCATGCAGCTTTACTGTATGATTACATGATGATGGCGTCCTCTTGGGTAAAATATTCCGGAGGTACAATAGTCCCCCATTCGGATCTCCAGGCGGGGACTACTCAAGAGGATGTCGTTATCAGGAGAAAGGAAACTGGCGTTCTACGGATCGGAGCGTGGAATGTCAGATCCCTTAATCGGGCAGGTAGGTTAGAAAATTTAAAAAGGGAAATGGATAGGTTGAAGTTAGATATAGTGGGAATTAGTCAAGTTCGGTGGCAGGAGGAACAAGACTTCTGGTCAGGTGACTACAGGGATATATACACAAAATCAAATAGGGGTAATGCAGGAGTAGGTTTAATAATGAATAGGAAAATAGGAATGCGGGTAAGCTACTACAAACAGCATAGTGAACGCATTATTGTGGCCAAGATAGATACGAAGCCCACACCTACTACAGTAGTACAAGTTTATATGCCAACTAGCTCTGCAGATGACGAAGAAATTGAAGAAATGTATGATGAAATAAAAGAAATTATTCAGATTGTGAAGGGAGACGAAAATTTAATAGTCATGGGTGCCTGGAATTCGAGTGTAGGAAAAGGGAGAGAAGGAAACATAGTAGGTGAATATGGATTGGGGGACAGAAATGAAAGAGGAAGCCGCCTGGTAGAATTTTGCACAGAGCACAACTTAATCATAACTAACACTTGGTTTAAGAATCATGAAAGAAGGTTGTATACATGGAAGAACCCTGGAGATACTAAAAGGTATCAGATAGATTATATAATGGTAAGACAGAGATTTAGGAACCAGGTTTTAAATTGTAAGACATTTCCAGGGGCAGATGAGGACTCTGACCACAATCTATTGGTTATGACCTGTAGATTAAAACTGAAGAAACTGCAAAAAGGTGGGAATTTAAGGAGATGGGACCTGGATAAACTAAAAGAACCAGAGGTTGTACAGAGATTCAGGGAGAGCATAAGGGAGCAATTGACAGGAATGGGGGAAATAAATACAGTAGAAGAAGAATGGGTAGCTTTGAGGGATGAAGTAGTGAAGGCAGCAGAGGATCAAGTAGGTAAAAAGACGAGGGCTAGTAGAAATCCTTGGGTAACAGAAGAAATATTGAATTTAATTGATGAAAGGAGAAAATATAAAAATGCAGTAAGTGAAACAGGCAAAAAGGAATACAAATGTCTCAAAAATGAGATCGACAGGAAGTGCAAAATGGCTAAGCAGGGATGGCTAGAGGACAAATGTAAGGATGTAGAGGCCTATCTCACTAGGGGTAAGATAGATACCGCCTACAGGAAAATTAAAGACACCTTTGCAGAGAAGAGAACCACTTGTATGAATATCAAGAGCTCAGATGGCAACACAGATCTAAGCAAAGAAGGGAAGGCAGAAAGGTGGAAGGAGTATATAGAGAGTCTATACAAGGGCGATGTACTTGTGGACAATATTATGGAAATGGAAGAGGATGTAGATGAAGATGAAATGGGAGATCGATACTGCGTGAAGAGTTTGACAGAGCACTGAAAGACCTGAGTCGAAACAAGACCCCCGGAGTAGACAATATTCCATTGGAACTACTGACGGCCGTGGGAGAGCCAGTCCTGGCAAAACTCTACCATCTGGTGAGCAAGATGTATGAAACTGGCGAAATACCCTCAGACTTCAAGAAGAATATAATAATTCCAATCCCAAAGAAAGCAGGTGTTGACAGATGTGAAAATTACCGAACTATCGCTTAATAAGTCACAGCTGCAAAATACTAGCACGAATTCTTTACAGACGAATGGAAAAACTAGTAGAAGCCAACCTCGGGGAAGATCAGTTTGGATTCCGTAGAAACACTGGAACACGTGAGGCAATACTGACCTTACGACTTATCTTAGAAGAAAGATTATAGAAAGGCAAACCTACGTTTCTAGCATTTGTAGACCTAGAGAAAGCTTTTGACAATGTTGACTGGAATACTCTCTTTCAAATTCTAAAGGTGGCAGGGGTAAAAGACAGGGAGCGAAAGGCTATTTACAATTTGTACAGAAACGAGATGGCAGTTATAAGAGTCGAGGGACATGAAAGGGAAGCAGTTTTTGGGAAGGGAGTAAGACAGGGTTGTAGCCTCTCCCCGATGTTGTTCAATCTGTATATTGAGCAAGCAGTAAAGGAAACAAAAGAAAAATCCGGGGTAGGTATTAAAATTCATGGAGAAGAAATAAAAACTTTGAGGTTCGCCGATGACATTGTAATTCTGTCAGAGACAGCAAAGGACTTGGAAGAGCAGTTGAATGGAATGGACAGTGTCTTGAAAGGAGGATATAAGATGAACATCAACAAAAGCGAAACAAGGATAATGGAATGTAGTCTAATTAAGTCGGGTGATGCTGAGGGAATTAGATTAGGAAATGAGGCACTTAAAGTAGTAAAGGAGTTTTGCTATTTGGGGAGCAAAATAACTGATGATGGTCGAAGTAGAGAGGATATAAAATGTAGGCTGGCAATGGCAAGGAAAGCGTTTCTGAAGAAGAGAAATTTGTTAACATCCAGTATTGATTTAAGTGTCAGGAAGTCATTTCTGAAAGTATTCGTATGGAGTGTAGCCATGTATGGAAGTCAAACATCGACGATAAATAGTTTAGACAAGAAGAGAATAGAAGCTTTCGAAATGTGGTGCTACAGAAGAATGCTGAAGATTAGATGGGTAGATCACATAACTAATGAGGAAGTACTGAATAGGATTGGGGAGAAGAGACGTTTGTGGCACAACTTGACCAGAAGAAGGGATCGGTTGGTAGGACATGTTCTGAGGCATCAAGGGATCACCAAATTAGTATTGGAGGGCAGCGTGGAGGGTAAAAATCGTAGAGGGAGACCAAGAGATGAATACACTAAGCAGATTCAGAAGGATGTAGGTTGCAGTAGGTACTGGGAGATGAAAAAGCTTGCGCAGGATAGAGTAGCATGGAGAGCTGCATCAAACCAGTCTCAGGACTGAAGACCACAACAACAACATAGTAAATGCAGTAATGCTGCTACTTGCGCACTGCTGACACACTGCTTGACGGCGGAAGGAGACTTCGCGATTTTACACTATTCAGGTACTAAAACGCGATGCTACAACTCTCAAATACTTTAATACGCCCGAAATTTATGAATTAAACAATGCAAATACCAAAAACACGCAAAGAAATTAAGAATTAAACTATGTAACAAATAAGTGAGCTAAGAGTATACGACTTGTTGCTGCAGCTGCTTATCCAACGGCGGCAGGGAGCACACTGGCTGTGACCAACCGACACTGGCCGTTCAAAACAAAAACAGAAGACAGACGACTACGCGAATTTACATTATTCAGGTACTAAAACGCGATGATACAGCTCTCAAATACTATGATACGCTCGAAATTTATGAATTAAACAATGCAAATACCAAAAACACGCAAAGAAATTAAGAATTACACGTGAGCTAAGAGTATTCGCAAAAGACATGGTTGAATTTCAATGTAACCGCGTGTACATACATCAACGGCAAGTAAGTACATGATTAGAGCTGCCATTGTCTGTGACAAGCAGAAACTGCCACCTGAGTGCTTTAGTGCTTCCAGAATGCATTTTCATTCTGTAGCGGGGCATGCGTTTATCTGAAAGTTCTTGCTGAATCAAAATCCTCTGTCACAACTGCACTCGAAGTAGGACTTCCGCCTTTCGTAGGCAATTGCTCTACCAACTGAGCTATCCGTGCAATCTGAACAGTTTAAATTACTCCGGTACCTCATCCCCTACATTCAAAACTTGGGGGAGGCTCTACAGCGAAACTTGCGGGACTAACAGGCCGAAACAAAGAGTACCGCGACGACATGGCTTAGCCACAGCCGGGGGACTGTTTCCAGAATGAATTTTCACACTGCATCTGACGAGGAGTCGAACCTGGGGCATTTTTTGTGCTTATCGTTCACGTTTCACTTCCGTACAAGGTCACACTCCAGACAAATACTATTAGAAAATACATCCTAATACCTAAATACGTATTAAATGTTTACAATTTTCTCTTTTCAGGAATGCCTTTCTTGATATTGCCAGTCTTAATTTTATATCCTCTCTACTTTGAGTATTGTCAGTTATTTTTCTGCCCTAATAGGGTAACTCATAGACTACTTTTAGTCTTTCATCTGATAATCTAATTCTATTAGCATCAGCTGATATAATACTGCTACGTTTGATTCCCATTGTTTTACCATTTTTGACATTCATCTTACACACTCTTTTCAAGCGAGTATCCATTCCGTTGAACTGGTCTCTTTTTCCGTCTCCTTTTGCCGTCCCTGACAGAATTACAATGTCATCGCCCAAGTGCAAATTTTTATATATTTCTACAAAATTTTAATGCTCTTTTCAAGTTTCTCTTTGTTTTTTTTTTCACAGCTGCCTCACAGCGGACTGAGTAATACCGAGGAGAAGCTGCTACCTTGTCTCACTCCTTTCTCAAGTTGTTTCCCTTTCATGCCTTTTGACTTTTATAACAGCAACCTGGTTACTGTACAAGTAGATAACTTTTCAATCCCTTCATTCTACCCATGATACCTTCAGAATTTCAAAGAGTGTAGTCCAGTCAGCACTGTCAAAAACGTCCGGTAAATCCCTAAACGGTGTGAACCTAGGTTGTCCTTTCTTCAGTCTATCTTCCCAGATAGGTCATATAGTCAGTATGGCCTCATGGCTTCCTACATTTCACCAGAACGGAAAGTGATCTTCCCAGAATCGGCTTCTACCAGTTTTTCCATTTTTATGTAAATATTTTCTCTTAGTATTTTGTAACCACGTCTTATTAATCTGATGGCTTGGTAGTATCATATCTGTCAGTCCCTATCTTCTTTAGAATAGGAAGCACCTGTCTTCTTTAGAATAGGAAGTATTACATTCTTCTTGAAGCTTTAGCGTGTTTCTTCTGTATCATATATCTTGCATACAAAGTGGAATAGTGTTGTCATGTCTGGCTCTCCATAGGATCTTAATAATTCTGAGGGAATTTTGTCTGTTCTATGGGTTTCGTTTCGATTAGGCCTTTAAATGTTCTGTGTGATCGTTCTCGCAGTATCATGTCTCCCACCTCATCTTCATTTACTTCCCCTTCTATTTCTATGATATTATTTTCAAGTTTGTTTCCTTTATATCTCTCTTGGGTTCCAACCTTTCCTTCTTCGCTTAACTCGTGCTTGTCATCTGAGGTTTAATATTCGCGCATGTAAATTAGCAAGCAACATTCTTAATGACACCAGTTAAAATTAAAAAAAAAACTACTCGGCATACCTGTAGTCTTCTGATTATATCTACAGGTAGTAGAGTAAGGGTCATTTGAGCAATTTGTAATGTGGATTTTAACAGTGGAACAATTCGAGCTTTTTTGTGGTCCTTGGCGTGTAGTTGGAGGAACCGTTTCGTCTTTCAGTAGTAGTGTTGTAGGGAAACGATTCAGAACCTGGGAAAAATGAAAGTCTAATGGCGACAGGGCTGTGGTCGAGTCCAATCAGTAACTCTGCAGACTGACTCAGTTGAGACATTCACTGCATGATCTCGTAAAAGAACTTACGAGAAGTCTCCATGATCCTCTCCCAACTGCGTCAGCCCAGTACATTCTGTAACAGCTGAGCGTCAGCGTAGTACACTAGTTGCGAATCAAGAGGTTTTCTGATACTGGCGGCTATCGGTAACTACTGTTGAGGTGTGCTATTCACGATTTTGTGCCCCATCTTTGGAAACAATTTTAGACCATCGTGACTGTAGCTTCAGCATGTGACGTTCTTACCCGTTTCCTTTCCTTATGTTCTGTTCTCCAAGAAGTTGTGCTATTCACGCGAGGAAATTATCAATACTTCCATTAAACTAAGTCAGAGCTTCAAAAATTCAGATTTCAGTGTAACATAAAATACTCAAGATCAGAGTGATTGAAAAGACACGAAAAGGGTTAAAGTGAGTTTAAAGATAAATATTTCCTCACAACAAATCGAATACTTCCTTAGTCGTATCGTTGTAGGCTACAGCGAATGTATATCTCCTGTTATAAGGTAGAAATACCAAGAAACTTGGGTGAATGGTTGCTCTATGACCTGCATATGAAACTAATCTCTATGTAGGTGTTCCAGTATAGCTCATTAACATCAAGAGCAATTTTATCCACACTTGGTACACGTAGAGCTCAGTACCTGGAGACAATTACCTTTGGTATAAGAGACCTCAAAAACCTCAATTTTTGGGAGTGGTGGTGGTAAAGTGGTGACTTGCAAGCATGAGTGAAAAGTGCCCAGAGCAATTTCAGCCAATCGTTATACATGTATAACTCAGTATCTACGAAAATACACTGTAGGAGAAAGGTACATCAAGGGCCACCAGGAGTGGCTTGGGAGTGGGGACTGGAATGACACAAAACGTTCGAAAAAAGCCGACATTAGTCTCGAGTCCTTAGTTTTTGGTATTACTGTGGTTATTGGTGACAGCCCTGATGTCAGATCACCCATAGGGATGTGATGAGAAGGAGAGTGTGGGAAGGAGATGATGTACGATTAATTGAAGGAAATAGCGAGCAACGCCAGGTAATTGGCTAGTTTGGAAGAAATATTGTGGACTCACCTGTTTCGTTCGCCAGAATCAAATGTTCAGTCAGCTCTACCGTTCTTCTCGCTTGTGAAGCAATAGACTCACAGCAGCATGTGAGACTGTACATGCTAATTATGTTCATTACCAAGTATGATACACCTGCAAACATTTCCTTGTCATTGTCTTTATCCTCATCCAGGAGGATCACCAGAATGCTGAAAATGACCTGCACAGTCATTACGAACGCCTGCACTGTCATTGCCGTTATGGGCACAGCGTACTTGTCATTCAAAGAGCTCGCCAATTTTCTCAGTTTCATGTGGGCTATTTTTATCATTAACAGGTGTTCACAAGACGGAGACGACGTAGTTTGCTTAAGAGAATTCGGCCTTGAAACTGAGAAGTGTCGTCGGCCACTGACCTTCGTTCTATCCAGCACGCTGAAGGTCTCCAGTTCACTGCGGAACGAGAGCTCGACAGCTTTGGTGAGCATACGCAGTCGGTACCTGATGACCAGACCGAGGATGAAAAACTGTTCATACGCCACGATGATCACTATGATGACGGCTACTGTCATGGCGTTGAATTCGCTGTCAGATAACACGTCCCACACTACGCTTGCGAGGTAAGGAAGCAGCAGGAGCGCGAACGAGGCGGAAGCGTACAGTGCGGTCGCGCGATTGGCCGCCGACCGGTCGAGGTCCAGGAGGTCGTCGACCCGGCGGAGTTCCGCCGCGAAGTTGGCCAGCCAGTCCCCGGGGGCCAGCGACATGGCCAGCACGGACGCGCAGGCGCCGGCGGTGACGACGGCGCGCGTGAAGATGTGCGGCACGTAGTAGCTGTAGCAGTTCACGTGGTAGCCGTGCGTGCTCCTCACGGCGGCCTCGTAGCCCATGAAGGCGACGCCGACGGCCACCAGCAGGCTGTAGGCGCGCGAGGCGGCCGCGAGGGGGCGGCGCCGGGGGCGGCAGGGCGGCACCCCCAGCAGCGACGACAGCGCCACGAGCGGCCGCAGCACGCACTCCAGGTCAGTGGTCGCGGCAGGCGGTGACCTTCTGGGCATCGCTCTCCCTTCTCCCTCTGGTCTGCTGTCCAGCTCCATGGCACACACACAGGGTCTGCCCCCACAGTAACAGCCCTGCAAAATTTGTTCCGGTGTTGAGGACGAAGTCGCGGAAAACGCAAACGTAAAAAATTTTAACAGCCATTGTGAGCAAGGCAGAGTTCGCCCCCGGTAGCTAAGTGGTCAGTGGGACAGAATGTCGATCCTAAGGGCCCAGGTTCTATTCCCGGCTGGGCCGGAGATTTTCTCCTCTCAGGGACTGGGTGTTGTGTTGTCTTAATCATCATCATTTCATCCCTATCGACGCGCAAGTCGCCGAAGTGGCGTGAAATCGAAAGACTTGCACGAGGCGAACTGTCTACCCGACGGGAGGCCCTCATCACACGACATTTTTTTTTACTAAGGCAAAGATGTGAAATACTGCATGTTCAAAGAAAAAGAGGTCTGTTTCGATGGAAGAAGGGGAGACTGGGTGTAGGAGTCAAATTTTTTTGTTTTAATTTTTTACCATCACCTTAAATATTCGCTACCTTAAATATTCGCACTTTTATTTAACTATCTTGTAGTATATATTTATTTAGAATGTTTATAAAAATAATTTATGGCTTCATAATAATTGTGATGGAATTACCATTGCCTTTTCGATCATGCAGTGTTTGTGACTACTGTCCCCAGGACTTGGATGGTTGTCACAGGGATCGGAGATGCTTGTCACTTGTTAATGTTACGTGAAAATTGCAGGAGTTTGAAGAAACAAATTCCTTCCTGTATTCATACAAATTACTTCAGGCCAACGGTTGCAATATAGCTATTCTATTTAACACTAATAACACAAAAGATTCGGCAGTTCAGTATACGCAAGGTAAAATTACTCAATAGCTAATATCAGAGGCCTACAACAATAGCCTACATTGAAAACTGTCTATTGATAACACCCCTAAAACAAAAATAATTGAGACTGTACAAAGTCAATCTGAAAAGTCAGTCTGGCAATTCTGACAAATAAAATGGGCACCTCCTCACGTACATTTCTCATGTGCGCATTTCTTGTTCAAAATGTTCAAATGTGTATGAAATCTTATGGGACTTAACTGCTAAGGTCATCAGTCCCTAAGCCTACACACTACTTAACCTAAATTATCCTAAGGACAAACACACACAACCATGCCCGAAGGAGGACTCGAACCTCCGCCGGGACCAGCCGCACAGTCGCATTTCTTGTAATCTGTACATTGTACCCACATTTTCCGTGGATCTGCTGTTGGCAAATGAATCACGACATACAACACATAAAAGTCATCTCCTTCACTGTTACTGCTTTGAGCTTTCTTTTCTTGTTTGTGCTTTTTAGTTTCATTTTTTCAGCTCGGAAAAGACGCTTCCTGACATCTGTGGAACTTTACTTTTTTTCCCTTTCGCGTTCCTCTTTCACATGAATGTGAGGACAGCCGAACATCTCTTTCGGTTGTTGTTCTTCCTTCGTTGTTTCCTTTGTCCAGCCATAGGGAAAGGTATGATGTCTTTTGGGGAAACATTACTAGGCCTAGACTGAACGTTCTCCAAGCTACTGCAAGAACGCTGCAACTCACAGTTTTCCTGTGTAATTAATTTGGTTCGTGGAGGCCTCTAGTGTTTGAATTTGATTTTCTCTTTCTTCTACCGTGTCAGCACTTAGAGCAGTAGGCCCCTCAGGATATGATCGATTTGTTACGAAACTTGGAGCAAATTCGTGGTTGCCAAAAATGTCTGTATTGAAGGGGCAAAACAAACCTTGAATCCTGACTGGATGTCGTAAAGGCAACAGGACATACAGATGTCGCTATTCCTGGAGTGTCATATAATGTCATCGTGAAACCTGCGTGATTTAACATCCACGAATCACATGCTGTATTCACGTATTTGTTCAATGTTTCGTGTACTCTCTGTTAGTTGGTGGGAACAGTTAGGAGGAAATGGAAATAAAACAATGCCGTTGTCTTTGGTATAGATGAGCTCATTAATCGACTGATAATAACTATGATTATGAAGAAAAGGAAGACACGAACGATGTTTATAGCACTTTGCATTAGCAATAAAGTGTTTAAAAAATTCGCAGAAATCCATCCAGAAGAGTTATTCGCTTCACGGCAGCCCCCGGTCCATGACAAATAAAATGGTCTTTGAAACACACCTGGGGAAAAATTAAGAATGGTGGAACAAAGTTCCCAGTAGTCCTGGCTGATAACTTTAGGAGTCCTAGTCGACAAATCTTTGTGTCTCTTCATGATCTCAGAAAACCAGTCGGCACCAGCTTGTCGAGTTTGTCTATTTCGAAAGTACTTCTAGCCCACTGTAAATAGCTAAATCATAACACAATTTTCGCACTTCTTTTGGACTGAGACCAAAAAATGCAATAGACCCAGCTTTGACATATTCTGATAAATCAGCTAATGTAAGTAGGCTACTTCGTTCTCCAGATGTTATCGATACCAATTGCTTGAAACCTTAGATTTGGCTTTTAGACTATTGTAATACCAGCCTCGTCGATTTTTCAAATATCTTTCTATTCAAAGTTGTGTCGTTTCATAACAGTAGCCAGGTTATCGAAAAAGGCACCAACGTTTGTTTTATTGAAGCTAGAAGCTTGGGCTAAGCTGGTAGCTTCAGGAGTCCTAATTGCCAAATCTTTGTGTCTCTTCATGAACAAGCCGGCCGGTGTGGCCGCACGGTTCTAGGCGCTTCAGTCTGGAACCGCGCGACCGCTTCTGTCGCAGGTTAGAATCCTGCCTCGGGCATGGATGTTTGTGATGTCCTTTAGTTAGGTTTAAGTAGTTCTAAGTTCTAGGGGACTGATGACCTCAGCTGTTAAGTCCCATAGTGCTCAGAGCCATTTCAACCATTTTTCTTCATGAACACAGAAAACCAGTCGGCTCCACCTGTCGAGTTTCAGTCTGTTTCGAAAGTACATCTAGCACATTAGAAATACATAACTCATAACACGATTATAGCACTTCTTTTGGACTGAGACCGAAATATATATCTGACGCAGCTTTGATATATTGTACCAATTTATTATCAAGAGCAACTGTCAGATTACTTCTGTTAGGACAGTAGCCTATATGCAGTAAAGGGCAGGTCACACTGCTACTTATATCCTCATCAGAAAACTTTTTACAGCAACGAGCCAATGTAGGGTAATGTTTATTGTAATCATTTGCAACACTGAACTGAGATTTATTTTCCAATTTCCCCATTCGAGCCGTTTTCAGTGTAGTGTCTGCGGATGTTAGACTTTTATCCTTCCCAAACTTCTAGGCATCTTGATACTGAAAACAACAAAAAGGTGGGTTGATATCACAATTTGAAACCTAAATACTTTCACGGGGAATTTATCCCGCGTGACAGCCATCCCAATTTTGTTGTGTGACAAACAAACCCGAAGACCGCGCATAATATATTGAATTATTCGCTACATGACTGTAGAATCAAACCATCAGTGCACCAAAAAGTTCTGTAGTTAAATCGAACGATAATAATGCTTTTAACTTTTACTCGCAAGCACTGCTAACAGAAAGATATAGAGAGCTCCTCACTCACTCGATGAAAACAACTGAAATTTCACGCAACAGGTGCGATAAGTGTTGCCACTCTTAATTAAGTCGTTCCACTGCAGTGCGACATTTGGTGGCAGCGTTATCAACTATGAGACAACCAACCCGTGTGACTACCATAACCAGTCTCCCCAATATACTAAATGACCCAGGGAAAAATTAATACATTTGAAAAGGCGATGTCGATATTGATCCGATGTCAGCATTTGCCACCTGGGTATTGTAGTTGTACTGATAACGGTTTCAACGTCGTCCACCAGCAGATAACGTAGCAGCATAGCCATCAGAGCGCCACCTGTGTCTACCCTTTAATAGGGGATACTCAAAGCCAGAAGGTTCAATGTGGTGCAAACATGCTAACCAAGCAGGCAGCCATGCCACAGAGACACACTCATGCTTCCTACAGCCAAGTTTGAAAGGAATCAAACTGTGACCCTCCTAGTGGCGGGACGGTCCTTTCGGAGAAATGTCGCACAAATGGGGCGTGCTGCGTCAGTTGTGCAGCGATGCTGGTGTCAGTGGTCCCGTGAACACTCTCACACCCGCGGACGAGGTTCTGCACGTCTACGCAGCGCAGAACTCCACCAGAACTGTCGTATTGTAAGGACAGCTGTGGCAGTTCGCGCAGCTACTACAGCACAGGTAAGAGAGCTTGTGAGCACAGGCGTGTCAGCACAAACCGTTACAAACCGGTTATTACCTGACCTCTAGGCCGCATTCCACTCATGCCACAGCTCGACTAGCGCCATCAGAGGGTCACTTGGAAGGTGGAATGGCGCACCATGGTCTTCAACGACGAAAGCGGAGTTTGTCTGCACGCAAGTGATGGCCGTTTCCCTGTACGACGTAGAGCTGGTGAGCCTATCTAAGACCAATCAATGACAGTTAATTTATATTATATGCATGTGCTTTCCGTACGCCTTTCTGGCACGGTCAGAGCGATAACTGTACACACTCATTCGCGGTGATGTCTCCTCGTGAATGACTTGTGAGAAGACAACGATTTCCTTTCACCAAACCGTCGTGGACTTCGCCGAGAACCAACCTGTCATTATCATTGTTCTACATTTACAATTCGCAGTTTTCCTTTCTCTGCCTTTCATCGATCACGATAATGCCCTATTTTTTTGGTCACGTCCATGTATGGGCTCACAGGGATTCTTGTAACAAAATGAGGCCAATTTGGACTGATATTTCATGCAAGTAGTTACACGAACCTCTTTCCAGTTGTTGAATATTCAGTGTTTTTTGAAGAATCAATAGTCAGGACTTATTTACTAGGGCCATCCTATTCATATCTTTATTTGATTGTGCGACAGATTCATGCGAGCATCTGAGTTCATGGAAAGCGAAGTCACTCCATCCCATCCCATCCCATGCAGCTCATAGCGGCACCCAAAACGCTTGTCAACCACGATTGGCGTCTTTCAGGTTTTCCTTTCCAATCGTCGGCTAACTGAAGGGGCCATGAAATCTCAGCACAGTCACCTGAAAGTGGACAGACTTGGAGATCTCCCGTCCTTCGTATGTTGCGAGTCTGGAACATTGCTGACATCCCGTCCTCTTTTGGAATTTGTACACAGCCCTCGTGCTCCTCACCAGACCCCTAACACGTAAAAAATCATACACCTCTTTTCAAATGTCTTTGATGATGAAATTATGGCTCATTTGGTCCTTCAAACCGGTACAGATATAAAACAGCTTGGAAAACAACGTTGGAATGCACTTGAAAAATAATGTCATACTCGTCGAAAATCGTTTTTCTTTACCATCCACGAAACTGTCTCAAATGCACAGAGATTCAAAAAGTGAATCACCCAGTTCGCAACAATACTTCAGAAGAAATACCTAATGTATACTGCCGGGAAAAACTGGTACACCTAGAAAGACGACGTCGATTTTGATCCGATGAAGGTGTATGCTGCCAGGGGGCGTAGCTACAAGAGTGCCATCTGCGTGTACCCTTCGATAGGGAACGCTCAGAGCCAAAATGTTCGGTGTGGTGCAAACATGTGAAGCAAGCAGTAACCATGCCACAGAGATGTTCTCGTGCTTTCTACAGCCAACTGGGCGAGACTGAAAGGGGTCAAATTGTGGCTTTGGGAGTGGCGGAATCGTCATTTCGGAAAATTGCCGCACAGCTTGGACGTGCTGCGTCAGTTGTGCAGCGATGCTGGTATAAGTGGTTACGTGAACATTCTCACACCCGCAGACGAGGTAGTGGACGTCCACGCATCACAAACACCCACCAAGATCGTCGTACCGTAGGGGCAGCAGTGACAGGTCGCATAGCTGCCACGGCACAGGTAAGGGTGCTTGTGAGCCCAGACGTGTCAACACGAACTTCTGCGAACCAGTTATCAGCAGTGGGACTATTGGCAGGCACGCCTCCCGTTCGTCGTCAACTCACGCCACAGTATCGACGTGCACGGCTCGACTTGTGCTATTAGAGGATCAACTGGAAGGTGTAATGGCGCGCTGTGGTCTTCTGTGATGAAAGCCGATTATGCTTGCACGCAAGTGATAGTCGTTTTTGAGTATGACGTACACGTGAGGAGCACTGTGTCATCGAGTGCGTTTGTCAAAGACGTACTGGCCCTACTCGTTCACCTTTGTTGTTTCTGGGGGGGGGGGGGAGACTGCAACAAGCACTCGGTATATGCTGAATGTTGTTAGATCCGATGTTTTGCCGTTCTTGCAACAGGATGATGATATGTTGTTCCAGCAGGATAATGCACGCCCACACGTTGCCTGTGAAACCCAACGTGCTCTTCAGACGAGGAGCAGTGTCTCTTGCCAGTGTAATCTCCCAACTTGTCTCCAGTCGAGTGTGGGATGTGATTGACCGGAAGGCTACTCGTCAACCAACAACTCTTACAGAACAATGCGAACAGGTCTAGCAGGCGTGGCATAACGTATCTTAGGACAGTATTCGCTGTCTTTCCGATCGACTGGATGCCTTGGAAGCTACCCCACGTAATAATATTGGAGTTTCAGCATCAGTCGATACCTATTACCTCAGAACCGCTTGTGGTACTGATCTGTAATCTAATCATTTTATGTTTTACATAAGCACTGTTGTAACAATAAAGTGAATAGGTAACCTCTAAAAGGGTGTAAATTTTTCGGCAGAGTATAAACCATTGCAAAAGCATGGTGTAACATGTAAAAAAAATAGTAAAAATTTGGCTCTTGAAAAAGTCGGGAACTGTGGATCGCTGCAGATGGTGTGTGTATGGAATCAGGCCGGCATGTGGCCTCTGGAGCTGACGAAATGATGGTAGCGAGGCTGTATGTATGTAGCTGTCTAATGTATGGAATCAGCACAGTAAGATTGGGCGACGTGGTGACGACAGAAAGCAGCTGTCCTATTTGCAAGTGTGTATGGCCATATTGTGATCGAAGTTTCCCAATTTGCTGGTGTATCGCCATAAAACGTACAATTTATTTACAAGGAATGTTGTGCAACTCGCAGTCATGCATCATAGCGGAAGAAAAGTAGTCGTGAAAAGTTCCTTAGTTACATGGACAAGAGATGACTGTCACATAATGTCAATGTCAGTCGGTTTCGTACCCAGTTTGAATTGCTGATATAACGGAACCACCTCTGTCCAAAACTACACTTCTCACACGCTGCAGGTCAAAGACCACATTGAGCTGTCGGCACACTCGCCATCTTGCACCTCTAAAGGCACAGGCCTAGGCTTGTGGGCTTGACTGCTTAATGAGGGCAATTTGCAGTATTCGCATTACGTCAAATTACTACCTGGGTGCCGCTGTCAACCTGAGGCCCAGTGGCCACCTAGTTACCGAAACCGTGGGAACTTCGACGTGCAGCGTACGTGACATTTGGAGCAACAATATCACAACAAACCCGCTTTGGCATGTATAAATCCTGGCCATCCAGCCAAGCAGATCATCTATTGAATAGGCGGGTCAGCAAGTCGGCGTTCATCACAGTGTCGGCTTCGACCTTCGGGTCGCTGACACGACCGACTGCCAGATGGTTCAGCTACCTCCGAATGGGCCGAGCGTCGAACTAAGTCCCTCCACGCCACCAAGACACTGGTGTGGCCGCCAGAACCACCTGCCGTCAAACAGATGGTAGACCAGAGAGCGGTATCCAGCTCCAGATGCAGCTCGGCTACCTGCCGGGAAGCTTTAGCTTGCGAGGTTGCTCTGTGGTTGGCAGCCATTGATGTCTTGATGACAAAGATTGCTGCGCGAGGTCCACAAGAGTGGCACTTGACCACGCCATGGAACATGGATGGTGTGGATCGACGCCATTCTGTACCACAAGACGAGGGTGCACACCTGTAGCTGCTAAGCGTCTTGAAACAATAACGAGTTTTCAAGGACCCCTTCTGTGTTGCTCCAGCCTCTGATGGACTCCTATGGACCATTCCAACCCACTGAACCCACAACAGCGGTGGGAGTGTTGTATGACATCCTGACAAACCCTGAAAATGGTTCCTCAACCAACCCCTCCTTGCACAACAGGCCACTATAGTTTTGGAGCCAGAAGCAAGATTTTCAAAAGTGCTATGACTGTCAGCAATCCAGTAAGTAGCTGTATATCCAGTTCATAACAGCTTGTTGAGTGGTTTGGTGTATTGTTCCTGGATCTGTGTCTGTCCTTTCCTCTCTGTCCTATTTATTTCATTATGTTAGGTACAGTTTCTGTTGTGGTACTTGGCAGGGGCCAAAGGATAAACCAATGAAATCGGTTGTTTGCACATTGTGTAACCTACTACATCGTGTGGCACCATGCAACAAGTCACATGACATGGTATGTTGGGTACGCTAGCAAAGCGGGCGCTACGCCAGACAGTGTAAGGAGAAAGCTTAGTTGAGACTGTGAAGGCTGTGGGTACCCCAGAGAAGATTAGAATAGTGCTGTTATGGTAGAATAATGTAAGCGTAATTTATAAAAAGCAGTGTTGTCAAGTAAGTTATAAATTTAGGAGTACTTTAGGAGCGTTCGCTAGTAGATTTGTGATATGATATCCATGGTGTGCCTCAGTCGTGTACAGTACATTTCTCTTCCTTTCTGTTTCTGTGCCGCACTGCTTCAGCATTGATCGGTGGTTCTATTCTCTAGTGAGATAGTTGAAAGCCGTGATGAACAGCTGACGGGATAAAAGTAGATTAGTGTTACAACAGCGTCTTATGGTTCGAGTTCTTCTTTGTCTTATCATCAAGCAGAACTATCAGAACCAGTTTAAGGCATAATGCGGGAACGTATAGTGTATCAGGGAATTATTACGTGAAAAAAGTGTTAGAAGGCATCATGGAATTGAATTAGGTGGCACAGGCTGTAGCTGGTAGAGTCTCTGTGGTTAACTAAATATATTAATAGTACTACAGAGGTCATGAATTACGATTCGCTGGGCGGGTCTCTCACAGCTAATTACGTATAGAGTCCAAGCGATAGTTCTTCGGACACTGTGACCACAAATACGTCTGTAGTGAATTTATGACTGATTTGTTCTTGTAAATAGTTCATGTTAAGCTCTTCTTCTCGAAGTTGTCTGCTTGTCTCACAACATAGTGATAAGGCGTCATAGGCTACAAGGATAATATGGGTGGCGGGAAATGAGGTAACTAACTTGCTGAACGTGAGTTATACATAGATGAACTAGGATTCTCGTCACGAAGGATAACACGTGGAGAAGAATAGGTACGAAGTTTTGTGATGTTTGTGGGGATACTGTTATATGCTGCGTCCCCGATTCCCTAAAACGCCTATCCCTATGAAAAGATTCTACACAGCTGCCGATGGACTACTCAGAGACATAGACTGTAAGAGCTTTCTGGACTTCTCAGTGAGACACCTTTGACAACATTACAGGAAGCAAGGAGGAAAATGCTTAAAAGTATGAAGTGAGCAAAATTCGGAGGATAACATACCTGAGTTGGTTCAAATGGTTCAAATGGCTCTGAGCACTATGGGACTCAACTTCTGAGGTCATTAGTCCCCTAGAACGTAGAACTAGTTAAACCTAACTAACCTAAGGTCATCACACACATCAATGCCCGAGGCAGGATTCGAACCTGCGACCGTAGCGGTCTCGCGGTTCCAGACTGCAGCGCCTAGAACCGCACGGCCACTTCGGCCGGCACCTGAGTTATTCAGGTACCTGTTAGCAAGTCTGTTGCTCGTTTCCAGGGACATCCAGTGATTGAACCCTTACAAACAGTAGAAAATTTGTAAGTATGGGTATCTGTTTTAGGCTTTGAAGTGTTACCGAAGGGCTGTTGTACGTGCTGTGACACTAGGACTAAGAGGATTAATTAGTTCAAGTATAGCAAAGGAGGTAAATCAGGGGGCCTAATTCTACGAAGAAGGGAGGAGTGTAATAGCACGGGCTGAGCCAAGAGGACTCTCTGATTAGTGATTCCATTTGCTTAACTTTACCGTTGTTACTCATTTAGATATCTTTCATTCTGATGTTGATGCGACAATTTGGAGGACCAACCACCGTACGGTCTTCCTACGTGAAAAGGCTTTGGTAATAGAAGTTTAATATTTTAGCATTCTGTGTGTAATCTTCCATTTAGAGGTCATTGTGGATACGGAGTGTCTGGGCAGGTAGCTTCGATCCGTTTACTGAATTAACATAAGACCAAAACTTCTTAGGATTTTCTGTCAGACCAATTGACAGAATTTTACTTTCGAATTCGTTGAACTCTTCACGCATGGTTCTCTTCATGTTAATTTGACTTCGTTCAGTTTCTGTTTGTATGTCAGGCTCTGGCAGCGTTTAAATTTGTAGCGAAGCTCTCTTTGCTCCGGATGGTCCAGGCGGAGGTTCGAGTCCTCCCTCGGGCATGGGTGTGTGTGTTTGTCCTTACGATAATTTAGGTTAAGTATTGTGTAAGGTTAGGGACTGATGACCTTAGCAGTTGATTCCCATAAGATTCCACACACATTTGAACATTTTTTTCTCTTTGCTCTCGGAAGAGCTGTGTAACACGGCTGTCGAAATTCGGTGTGTCTTTGTCATCCCTTACAAATTTGGTGGGCACATACTCGTCCAAGGTGTATTACTCTTAAACGTTGTCGGCTTACACTCAACAGTTTCAGTGCTGGATACGGAAGTTTCACTTAAAAAGTTCAGTTCAATACTAGCAATCCAGTAAAAAATTATGAATTGCACATCGTCAGTTTTGATGCAGAAAGAACGGCTAACGCAGACCACTGCAATATATGCAAGTTTGTGATGTCTTGACTCCTGGATTACGCAAGTTCGTAGGAGCAGTCAAAGGCGCCCTACACATTTATCGATTTTATAAAATTCTGTTGAGCTGACATTTCATGGCCTGGGAACGTGCAAAACACAATTTTGTGTTGCTGACTTATTGTGACGCTAAGCACGAAATACACTACTGGCCATTAAAATTGATACACCAAGAAGATTTGTGATTATATTTTCACGCAATTTGGGTGCATAGATCCTGAGAAATCAGTACCCAGAACAACCACCTCTGGCCGTAATAACGGCCTTGATACGCCTGGGCATTCAGTCAAACAGAGCTTGGATGGCGTGTACAGGTACAGCTGCCCATGCAGCTTCAATACGATACCACAGTTCATCGAGAGTAGTGACTGGCGTATTGTGACCAGCCAGTTGCTCGGCCACCATTGACCAGACGTTTTCAATTGGTAAGAGATCTGCAGAATGTGCTGGCCAGGGCAGCAGTCACCATCTTCTGTATCCAGAAAGACCCGTACAGGACCTGCAACATGCGGTCGTGCTTTATCCTGCTGAATTGTAGAGTTTCGCAGGGATCGAATGAAGGGTAGAGCCACGGGTCGTAACACATCTGAAATGTAACGTCCACTGTTCAAAGTGCTGTCAATGCGAACAAGAGGTGACCGAGACGTGTAACCAATGGCACCCCATAGCATCACGCCGGGTGATACGCCACTATGCCGATGACGAATACACGCTTCAAATGTGCGTTCGCTGCTATGTCGCCAAACACGGATGCAACCATCATGATGCTGTACACAGAACCTGTATTCGTCCGAAAAAATGACGTTTTGCCATTCGTGCACCCAGGTTCGTCCTTGAGTACACCATCGCAGGCGCTCCTGCCTGTGATGCAGCGTCAAGGGTGACCGCAGCCGTGGTCTCCGAGCTGATAGTCCATGCTGCTGCAAACGTCGTCGAACTGTTCGTGCAGATGGTTGTTGTCTTGCAAACGTCCCCATCTGCTGACTCAGGGATCGAGACGTGGCTGCACGATCCGTTACAGCCATGCGGATAAGATGTCTGTCATCTCCACTGCTAGTGATACGAGGCCGTTGCGATCCGGCACGGCGTTCCGTATTACCCTCCTGAACCCACCGATTCCATGTTCTGTTAACAGTCATTGGATCTCGACCAACGCGAGCAGCAATGTCGCAATACGATAAACCGCAATCGCGGTCGGAAACGTCGGAAAAGTCGGAAACGTGATGGTACGCATTTCTCCTTTAGACGAGGCATCACAACAACGTTTCACCAGGCAACGCCGGTCAACTGCTGTTTGTGTATGAGAAATCGGTTGGAAACTTTCCTCATGTCAACACGTTGTAGGTGTCGCCACCGGCTCCAACCCTGTGTGAATGCTCTGAAAAGCTAATCATTTGCATATCGCAGCATCTTCTTCCTGTCGGTTAAATTTGGCGTCTGTAGCACGTCATCTTCGTGGTGTAGCAATTTCAATGGCCAGTAGTGTATTTTTCTTTATTTAAAAAAATATTTGTGCGTTGTAGTCGGTAGGCATGCGTCAGCGTGCGCTACCTCGTAACTTCCAAAACGCCGTGCATAAAATCAATATTTTCCGCGACACATTCCACGGTTTCTGTTTGTGATAGAAAGGTAGAGATAAATGTTTTGGCTATCCCTTTGGCTATGCTTCGTTTGTAAAACCAACAGAGAGACCGTCCAACTGTACTATCCTACGGCGCAGTGTCAAAAATCCACCCAGATTTAATGAAACTGACAGAGCTTACCTTAACAATTACAAATTCGAAAATTGAGTTCAGATCGGAACTTTCTGAATCATTCTCGGTAAAAACTGCTTTAAACTGGGGAGGTGGCCTCTCACCACTTCTTTTTAATTATGCCCATGAATACATGGTGAGGGAATGGTACAAGGACAATCCAAAGAACATTGACCTTGGAACAGAAAAACATGAAATGAAGCAGAACTGTTTAGGATTTACTGGTGAACTCATTCTCCTCGCCAGCACCATTCAAGAAACCAAACAACAAAGACAATCATTGCAGGAAATAGCCCACAGCATCGCCCTTAAAATATCGTTTGAAAAAAAAAACAGAAATAATGCTAACGGAACCGCCACTGGCAAACAAAATCAGAACTGGAGAATACGACGAAAAAATTGTTGAAAAGTTTAAATACTAGGGAGAATTAATAACACACAACCCGAATGAGAAACCATCAGGTCACAGTAGAATACTGCATACAAATTGATTAAAACTCATGATGTTAGGAAGAACACATATAACAAAACATGCCTCATAATAGCCACTTAACAAACACTACAAAACAGTCACACAGCCGCATATAAAATATGCTAGAGAAACTATATTTGAAACAACCAACATTATAGCAATAGCCATATTACTCAAAATAGGAACAAAGATACTCAGAACATGTATAAATACAAAATACGAAAAAGACAGTGTTTCGAGTTTAGCTTCAAATAAAACAGTTCACAAAGATTAAAACCAGCGACAAGTACAATAAAAAGAACCTATCTCTTTCCTAGGACATCTGATGAGGACAATAGAAAATAGAATTAGCAGGAAAATAATTGAGAAGTTGTGGAATAGTAAGAGCGGCATTAGGTGGATTGCAGAGATCAAGGAAGATATGGTAAAATTACAGTCTATGGTGGAGGACTTGAAAAGCAAGACGGATGGGCTCAAGATACTTCAGGGCAAACATACCACAATACCAATAAAAATTAACAAACAGAGAATGGGAAGTGTGATTTCGGATGATTAGAGAAGGGCACATCAGAAAGAATGAAAGAGTATTGACCAACAAAAAACAGAAGAACCTAATTCATAATACTGACAAAAGTAAATAAACAGGATAAAATTTTCAATATTACAAATTTTCTCCAGCTTAGGCAAATGGAGCAAATCAGTTGGTTCTTTATGAATTGGATGTGGTGTGCTGTGCGCCTTAACTGGTTTATGGAGGCACCATTTAGTACATGGGTGGTTCCTGAGAAAGCCCAAAAACATGGTTTTTGGGTACCAAAATGTAGCTGCGGATTCCAAGCTGGCTTTGCACACAAATGGCTGCAATTTTGCAACTTATTCCTAAGATCCCGACCGCGAGCAAACACGAAAATTTTCTTGGAATCTAACCATTTGTCAGAGACGGAAGTTCAAAGTAGCCTCTCTTGAACACGTAAAATACGCACATAAAATCCGTTGTGAGGCGAAAATGTAGTTTGGTTTTTAAAGTGACGCAGCTCAGAGAAATATGCTGTAAAGTGTTTCCGTTATCAACAGAAGGGTTCTAGGAACCCCATGTTGTAGTAATGAAACACATGCAAAACGTTTGTGCACATAAAATCCCATCTGAGGTGCACAACTGTATACATGCTGGTGTAGGCTGTCGCCAGTACACCGATCGGCAGAGAGGTTATGAGAAGATCGATAGTAGGCACTGGAGCAAGTGCGCCTCTCAGGAGAGAGGCCAAAGACAGACTCACAAGCGATGCGTTTCCAACGCCCTCTGGATCGCCAGTATTTAGATAGCCGCCGCCATGGTCCCGAAGGCTTAGTCAGTCACAGGCAGCCAGGCCTCTCACAGTTGCAGTCGCAGTTGCAGTTAACTCAGTTACTAGCTCAGTCACTATTCTAGTTCGTGTCTGTCAGTTTACATTACCGGCTATGAGGGTGTAGTGTTTATAGTGGGACTTGTACTTCACCAGCAGTGAGGCTAACATGGACTATTACGGAAGAGCTTGTACCACAACAACTTGTTTTGTGCAGTTTTGTTGTAAAAAGAAGATACTGGCTACCAAACAACGTCCTCTCTTTGCTTCCCAAAGTTCAAGACTCAACGTTGGCCACGACAGCACAAAAGGATAGTTTTGCATTATTTCAGCTTCACTTAAGTAAAATATAAAAATTTTACTGACCCATAAGTTCTTTTCGCATGGATCACGTGTCTTTCTATAGCAGAGGGAAGAAGAGAACCAGCGGCAAAACGATCTATCGGAGCACAAAAAAGGTAAATTCTCCTGTCTATTAAAAGGCTCTGACTGAAAGTTAGGTACCAGCTACTTCGGTCTATCTACCTAAGCACCTTCAAAATTTTTCCCAAGATTTTTAGCATGCGAACACATTCGCGATTTTTAATGTTGATACAGATGGAAACAGTGACAGTGGGAAAGAAATGAAAAAGTAATAAATACCGGAATGTCGTAGACCATGGTAGTGGTATAGAAAGAGCGAAGGAGACAATGGCAGTGTAAGAGAAAGAGAAGGACCCAGTGGCAGTGGAACATAGTTAACAGTGAGAGAACAGTGCTAGGAAAAGAGTGAAGGAGACAATTACAGTGCGACAGGAAGAAAGAGAAGGAGAAAATTGAAGTGGGTGAGAGTCAGTGACAGTGAGACACAGGCACTGTACAATTATAGCGAGGAAGAGAAAGATAGTGACAGTGGGAAGGGACAGCAGCAGTGGGAAGGAGTAAATGAGATCGTAGCAATAAGAGAGAACAAGAGGAAGACACTGACAGTGAGAGGAGACAGTAGCAGTAGAGCAGAAGGGAGTAGACTATGCCTGTGACACAGGGGCAGTGGGGGTTAGAGATACACAAAGAAATAATGACAATGAGTTGCGCTGAATGAGTGAGGCAAGCGGGAGTGGATAGGTATCAGCGACTTACAGCAATGGACTGATGGGTGTGAGCGAGCTACAATTTGGGGAGATTGTGGGAGTGAGAGGTGAGATGCGTGTTAAAAAGGATGCGAATATGCTCGCACGTCAAAATTTTTAAAGGCGTTGAGGAAGGTGGAATGCCGCAGCTGGCATCCCGCTTTACAGCCAGAGTCTTTTAATGAAAAATAACTTATTAATATTTTTGTGTTCCGATAGAAGCGTTTTTCCGCTAATATAGTATCGAACAATTCACTAAGGGATGTTGAGGCTCGAAGTATTCGTCCATTGATAGTGACCGGGCCAACTATCTCACGAAATAAGCGGCAAACGAAAACACTACAAAGGTCGAAACTTATCTAGCTTGAAGGGGGAAACCAGATGGCGCTATGGTTGGCCCGCTAGATGGCGCTGACAGGTCAAACGGATATCGATTGCGTTTTTTTTTTTTTTAATAGGAAACCCCATTTTTTATTACATATTCGTGTAGTACGTAAAGAAATATGATTATTTTTATTGGACCACTTTTTTCACTTTGTCATAGATGGCGCTGTAATACTCACAAACATATGGCTCACAATTTTAGACGAAATACAGAACTTAGGTACGTTTGAACATTTTATTTCGCCCGCATCTCGTGGTCGTGCGGTAGCGTTCTCGCTTCCCATGCCCGGGTTCCCGGGTTCGATTCCCGGCGGGGTCAGGGATTTTCTCTGCCTCGTGATGGCTGGGTATTGTGTGCTGTCCTTAGGTTAGTTAGGTTTAAGTAGTTCTAAGTTCTAGGGGACTGATGACCATAGATGTTAAGTCCCATAGTGCTCAGAGCCATTTGAACCATTTTTTATTTCGGTTGTTCCAATGTGATACATGTACCTTTGTGAACTTATCATTTCTGAGAACGCATGCTGTTACAGCGTGACTACCTGTAAATACCACACTAATGCAATAAATGATCAAAATGATGTCCGTCAACCTCAATGCATTTGGCAATACGTGTAACGACATTCCTCTCAACAGTGAGTAGTTCGCCTTCTGTAATGTTCACACATGCATTGACAGTGCGCTGACACATGTTGTCAGGCGTTGTCGGTGATCACGATACCAAATATCCTTCAACTTTCCCCACAGAAAGAAATCCTGGGATGTCTGATCCGGTGAACGCGCGGTCCATGATATGGTGCTTCGACGACCAATCCACCTGTCATGAAATATGCTATTCAGTACCGCTTCAACCGCACGCGAGCTATGTGCCGGATATCCATCATGTTGGAAGTACATCGCCATTCTGTCATGCAGTGAAACATCTTGTTCGGTCCCAGGTTCCAATCCTGCCTCGGGCATGGATGTGTGTGATGTCCTTAGGTTAGTTAGGTTTAAGTAGTTCTAAGTTCTAGGGGACTGATGACCACAGATGTTAAGTCCCATAGTGCTCAGAGCCATTTAAACCATTTTTTTTAAACATCTTGTAGTAACATCGGTAGAACATTACGTAGGAAATCAGCATACATTGCACCGCTTAGATTGCCATCGATAAAATGGGGGCCAATTATCCTTCCTCCCATAATGCCGCACCATACATTAACCCGCCAAGATCGCTGTGTTCCACTTGTCGCAGCCATCGTGGATTTTCCGTTGCCCAGTGGTGCATATTATGCCGGTTTACCTTACCGCTGTTGGTAATGACGCTTCGTCGCTAAATAGAACGCGTGCAAAAAATCTGTCATCGTCCCGTAATTTCTCTTGTGCCCAGTGGCAGAACTGTACACGACGTTCAAAGTCGTCCTTATGCAATTCCTGGTGCATAGGAATATGGTACGGGTGCAATCGATGTTGATTCTCAACACCGAAGTTTTTGAGATTCCCGATTGTCACGCAGTTTGTCTGCTACTGATGTGCGTATTAGCCGCGACAGCAGCTGAAACAGCTTCGTGGGCATCATCATTTGTTGCAGGTCGTCGTTGACGTTTCACATGTGGCTGAACGCTTCCTGTTTCCTTAAATAACGTAACTTTCTGGCGAACGGTCCGGACGCTTGGATGATGTCATCCAGGATACCGAGCAGCATATATAGCACACGTCCGTTGGGCATTTTGATCACAATAACCAAACATCAACACGATATCGACCTTTTCCGCAGTTGGTAAACGGTCCATTTTAACACGGGTAATGTATCACGTACGTAATGTATCATGTACCGTCTGCACTGGCGGAATGTTACGCGATACCACGTACTCATACGTTTGTGAGTATTACAGTGCCATCTACCACAAAGCGAAAAAAGTGGTCCAACTAAAACATTCATATTTCTTTACGTACTACACGAATATGTAATAACAAGTGGAGGTTCCTATTTAAAAAAAAAAAACGCAGTTGACATCCGTGTGACCTATGGCAGCGCCATCTAGCGGGCCAACCACAGCGCCATCCTCCTTCAAGCTAGACGAGTTTCGTTCTTTCTAGTTTTTTTGTTTGATGCTTATTTCGTGAGATATTTGGTCCGGTTGCTATCAATGGACCACCCTGTGCATTACTAAGTGAGTGTGGTTCTGTTAATCTAATGCAATTTTGACACAATACACACCGACGGAAAAAATCGCAGCACCAGAAAGTAATTGATGTAGAGTAATGAAATTCCGGGAATACATTTGTGTAGGTAAAATACTTAAGTGATTAACATAGCAAGATCACAGGTTAACGTAAGTTAGAGATAGCCATTGAAAATATGAAATGTTGCTACATTAGTAACCGGTGTAAACGCTGGACTGTTGCATGCATGCTTGCAAACGTGCATACATTGTGTTTTACATCTGCCGGATGTCAGTTTGTGGGATGGAGTTTGATGCCTGCTGCCCTTGATCAGTCAATACAGAGACAGTTAATGCTGTTTGTTGTTGATGCTGGAGTTGTCGTCCGCTGGTGTCCCATACGCGCTCTATTGGTGTGAGGCAACGTGTTGAGACTCTGTACAGCATGTTGGGTTACAATAGCGGTATTTGGGAGAGCGTTATCCTGTTGGAAAACACCTTCTGAAACGCTGTTCATGAATGACAGCACAACAGGTCGAATCGCCAGACTGACGTACAGATTTGCAGTGAGGATGAGTGGTATAATCACGGAGTGCTCCTGTGCTCCTCTTGTCGGACCTTACCTCTAGGTGTAGGTCCGGTGTGTCTAGCATGCAGACAGTGGTTTGAGGCCCTCAACTTTCGTCTTTCTTACCAACACACTGCCATCACTGGCACTGAGGAAGAACCGGCTTTCATCAGAAAAAACAACAGACCTCCACCCTGCTCTCTCGCTTGACATCACTGAAGACACAATTGGCGGTGGTGTGGGGTGAGTGGAATGCACGATACAGGGCATCTGGCTCGGAGCTGTCCTTGAAGTAAGCGGTTTGTAACAGTTCGTTGTGTCGCTAGGTAGCAGTTCGTTGTGTCACTGAGCTGCTCGAATTGCTGCTGCAGACGCAGTACGTTGCGCCACAGCCATACGCCGTACACGATTGACTTCCCTCTCGATAGTGCCACGTGACCGTCCGGAGCGCTGTCTTCTTGCGAACACACATTGTCGTGACCACGTCTGTCAGGAATCATGTACAGTGGCTACCTCCCTGCCAAGTTTTTTCTGCAGTAACGCAGAAGCAACATCCATCTCCTCGTAGCCCTACTACACGACCTCATTCAAAGTCAATGAGCTGTTACGGCCGCATGTAGTAAGCGTTGCTTCACGCAGGGGAGAATGGCAAAACAGAGGCACGCCGGCGACCGAGGCGTTACGAAGTAAGCAGGCACAGATAGCCTGGCTGACAGCAGCAGTCTACCAACAGATTGACGCAATGACGCACACAGACCGAGCGCCGAGTGAAGCCTGGAGAGTGCTGAGTAAGGGGAAGTGAGGCCAGCACGCTAAGTTACGCTGCAATATACTTGCGGGAGTAATAACAAAGCTACCACCGAGGGTAAAAACCGTCCTCCTGCCGGATATATAAATATTGGAGCGCTGGCAGCAACAGACAGAAGCCATTAGGAAGCAGTTCGGATCTGAGAACGGACGTGGTCCGTGTCCGAATGTTCAATCTTCGTAGGTGGCGATTCCGGAAGTCTGTTCCAGCTCACAGGAGTCATCCATGTCGTCTCAGTCTTTGGCGCAGCCACTGTGTCTGCTGTTAACAGAGGTGTTGATAATGACATCTTTGTCGCCTTAAAGTCGTTCTTTATTAGCATCAACTCACCACGTCCAATATGAAAGGTAACGAATGCTCACGACCGTTTTAGCGTGTATTTAAAGAAAACCTGATTTGCATCCTCATAGTAGCGCTACTGGCGCCACTCTCCTGTCGCTGGCGTGAAATTTGTAGAGACATCATCTTTCAGATGTAGAAAGACGCCTGCCAACTTTCGTTTATCTCGCGCAATTCCTTCTTGGTGTTGCGATGTTTTCCGTCAGTGAAGTTTTCGAAAGTAGACACATAAACTGGGTGTGTTTGTGAAGAAAACATAATATGTGTTTCCGACTTGTGCACACCACTTGGATGATTTGATGATTTGGATAACTTACTTATCGTATGTTTATTTAAAAATCATAAACTACATGCACTCATGCATCTATGTTATCGGAAGTGGTATACAGGTTGACAGAAAATTGGCGCACTCTGACGTCATAGGACGATTCCTTGCATTCCAAGAGTATAAAAACGTCTACGAAAATTCTCGTCACGTGCATATTTTTGGTAGAAAGTGAAGGTAAAAGGAAGGCAGTTAAGCGACACTGCAATCACACGCACGACCGGTATCTTGCTTCAATAAAGTTTTGCTGTGATGGCCACCACTGTTCGGGCCTATCCACACACGTCTTCGCTGGTCTTCAGGGCTCTATTCGAAGCGGGACTCAACACTGAAGACAGTTCCACTCCAGTCAAAGAGATTCCAGGCCGAAGACTTACCTGGAGACTCCCTGCACAGCGGTGGGAACCAACCTGACTGTCGCCCGCTATAAGCTCCGATAACCATGAGAGATGGTATGGGGTGTCATTTCATTTCACTGCAGGACTCTTTTGGTTTTCATCCGCAGCATCCTTACAGCACAGCGGTACTTCGGCGATATTATACACCCCGTTCTTGTTTCCCTTCATGGCAAGCCTCCCTGGGCTTACATTTCAACAAGATAACGCCCGCCCGTATAGAGCAAGAATTTTTACTGCTTGTTTTCGTGCTTGCCAAACACTTTCTTGGCGAGGAAAGTCGCGGTCTCTCTCTCTCCGTAATGGAGAATGGTTGGAGCATTATGGACAGTGCCCTCCAACCAGCAGGGAATTTGACGACTTAACTCGCCATTTGGACAGAATTTGACATGATACCACGGCCCAACAACTCCATCAATCAATACCAAGCCAAATAACTGCTTGAACAGGTGCCAGAGGTGGACTAAGGTGTTATTAACTTCCTGAAGTTGTGAAGTTCTTTCTCTTTAATAAATGATCTAATTTTTCTGAAATTGTAGTCGTTTGTCTGTACATGTACATCACGTTTGCCGATATCCGCCCCATTGGGATAATTCCTTCGTGGTGAGACTTTTTTTTTTGTCGTAGAGTGTATATTGAAAATGATACTAATAGCAGCACTTACTGAATGTATCATGTATGTTTAATATCTCCACACAGGTAATTTCAGTACTTATTTCTGTCCTTTGGTAGGTTCTTATTGTTAACTCATTATTACTTTTCACGAATATTTCATAGATGTCTTACCTATAATTTTTATGCTCAGTGTTGAAAAACTGTTGTTATAAGATATGTACCGTACAAGGTATAATGTATACCACATGTTGTGGGTTGGCAGGAGAGCCAACACCGGGTTACAAGAGGAAGCCGAAAGGCACGCGTTTTAGCTCACGCAGGCTGGCGTGAGGTCTGGGACAGGCCAAAGAAATTTGAATTTATAAAAACGGACGTAGCTGGTGGAATACTTAACTTTAATCCTTAAATGGTGAACGTCGCTCATGACGGTACATTATTCATAATATCAATAGTAACTGGTAATGGTGCCTTGCTAGGTCGTAGCAAATGACGAAGCTGAAGGCTATGCTAATTATCGTCTCGGCAAATGAGAGCGTATTTTGTCAGTGAACCATCGCTAGCAAAGTCGATTGTACAGCTGGGCTGAGTGCTAGGAAGTCTCTCTAGACCTGCCGTGTGGCGGTGCTCTGTCTGCAATCACTGATAGTGGCGACACGCGGGTCCGACGTATACTAACGGACCGCGGCCGATTTAAAGGCTACCACCTAGCAAGCGTGGTGTCTGGCGGTGACACCACACTACAGTGTATTGGACATCTCAAAATAAAAGAAAAAAATATACGTAGCTCTGGAATATAACTGTCTAACTCGAATCTTATCACGCTATACTCTACTCAGTGCACCAACTGGGCAGCACAGCTACACATTATTGAATCGAGACCCTTGTCATAGCGTTTCTTTGACCCCCATTTTCTGTCGAAAATATGCACAGGACGAAATTTTGTTACAGACATTTTTGTGCCGTTGGAATGCTAGGAGTTGGGGCTGTGGCGTCGACGTGCTCGAATTTTGGTACAAAATGGTTCAAATGGCTCTGAGCACTATGGGACTTAACATCTGAGGTCATCAGTCCACTAGAACTTTGAACTACTTAAACCTAACTAACCTAAGGACATCGCACACATTCATGCCCGAGACAAGATTCGAACCTGCGACCGTAGTGGTCGCGCGGTTCCAGAATGAAGCGCCTAGAACCGCTCGGCCACAGCGGCCGTCAAGTTTTGGTTCACTCTACATATGTATACATCGTGGAAAAGATAACTGTTTACAGTGCACCACAGTCGTGCAAGGGAAGTCGAAACGAACGACTACATGGCACTTGCGGTATATTAAGTCAGCAAACGTGTTTGGTCCACAAACACCACCTAAGCCACAGGGTATCCGTGATTTATATCATTCTCTCGCCTCCTAACTCCGCTGGACTTACTTAACATTAATAAGTTCACTTTTCCTGTGAAAGCAATGAAAAGAAAATACTTTTGAACAAGCTATGCAAAACCTAGTTCGATTTCCAATTCGATCTATTGCCTCAAATCAAACTGTTCGTCTCGACTTCTCCTACCCCGCTGTGGTATCGTGTAAATAGTTCTAGTTTACATCCTCTGTTTCAAAATGTTATGCGACTGAAAATATCAATGAAAAACACGATGGCATAAAAATGGCAAAAACTTGCAAAATTCAATACTGCAAAATGTTGCCCTTCTGTATTACTGTGTGTTGTGTTAACCCTAACGTTTTTTTAAGCGATGTGCATAGTGAGATATAATGGCGAACGTTTTTTGGTGGATTTCGTGGAGAGATAATAGTAAAAAAAAGTTTGAACTTCAATTATGAAATTCTTCAAACGAAAGAGTTTGTAATCAAAGTTCTGTACATGAAGTCAAACGAAGCGAAGATAGAATAATTGGAACTTGATCGTAAACGAAACTTTTATTTTACAACAAGAGAGCTGAGAATCCGATTCCTTGGCTCTGAAGGCTCGTTGCATGTTTCCCAGGGCGAGGAGAAGATTACAACTGAAGCAGTTAAGCACATAATTTGTGTCAATACTGCGTTTCAGTTTTTTAAAAAAGTTATTATGCTTACAAGTGTTTAACATTTAAGCGATTCAATGTGGTATGTAGTGGCAGGTTACATGTGTGAGTGTGTTTGTCTATGTCTGTGTGTTAAGTTAATGGTTTATGAAGTTCACGTAATTATCAGCCAGTTTCGTCGTTGTAATATTAAATAAGGTAGGCTTCTAAGTTTCAGATCCGTTTCAGCGATCTGAAAAGTGAAAATCCAGACTCACATGGGTCCTAAGCCCAGTGGAGCGAAACTGTGTTCGCCTGATGTCGAGGTTCCTTTAAACGAAAGGTGGATGCCTAACAAATTACTTATGCATAACACTGTTTTCTTCCTTCCCAGCGTCGTGTTGAAAGTGACTGTTTTTGTTGTAACAAGTGACATTTATCAGTGGTCTCGCCTTCTTCCCAAGCAACAAGAAGAACGATTTCAAGCTAATTTTGTGTTGGAATATAGTTCTGTCGAACTCTCCGCCTTTTCTGTTCAGTCTAAGTTCAATAATCTATTACTTGCGATGGGAAGCGCTTTTTTCGTCATAACCTTAATTTTTACGTAATGAAATGTTGGTTTTGGTGCAACACACCATACACATTCGCTTCCATCAAAGAACTACTTGAGATTATCCATGTCTTCTCGTATCAATCTTTTTACTTAAATTTACTTTACCTGTTGACGTCGTGCTATTGAAGTTTGTGCATTTCGTTTCCTTCCCTTTTGAATTATACCCGTCATTACAAAAATTTATTGAAAGTCAGAACCACCTGTTATTCGCAGCGACACAGGGATAGCCTCATTGCAGAGCTCTCCCCGACTCGAAAAGCATACTGAAGTAACAGAGGGTTCTCAGTTTTAAGTACCACCCCAAAATAAAGGCAACTTGTTCAATCTAAAAGAAGATGCAACTAATTTCAATTGATTAATAGGACGATAGAAATGCATCAGTGACTTCCATCATACAAAATCCGAAATGACAATTGTACTTTATTAATGAGTTGCAATCAACAGATATACATATTAACCACATTTTGGTCACTTCTTTCCACATTTTTACAGTAATTTTTTTTAGTTTTTAGCTGTTGTATCCCTTTCTTAGCTCAATTCGATAAACTTATTGTTCAAAATAATTTTAGTGCGAACAGAACTGGTAGTCTGTGAGCGTTCTCGAATTCTATTTTGATGCACTGCATCTTGCTGATAATTGACCTTCAGCGAAATTCCAAATCGTATAAAAGACAATTTCACTCAAGAGACATTTTGGAACTCCGACGTATGCCTAAGCTGACGCCACAACAATGACATCACGAGCCACCATAAAAAAAAAACCTTCATCAGCTGAGGTGGCCGGTCGCTTTCGAGCAGTGGTAGTGTTTGGCAGCTACAACTGCGCCTGACGCCAGCTGGCACAGTATTTTATTTTGAGAGTAATACGATGGTGACAACACTGATGGAGGCCATACTGAAATGTTTACTTACGTGACTGGATGAACATACGTTGTTGACGATAGACAGCCGTCTGAAATTACCTCGAAATGCATTCTGCTGAATACGAGTAGGTGATTACGTTAAATGATTGTAGACAGTGTGAAATACGGTGGTTTGGGTTGGACCGAGAGACGGGCAAGGATAGTCTAACGGTTAAGACAACCGTCCGCGAGAAGCAGGATGATTATGGTTACGTCTGGTCTGTGGGGCGCACAACTGCACGGTCCTCAACGCCCGTACAAAGTCCGAATTTTTACACAGTCCACTTTTCACAATCTAGTCTAGTCGCTGTCACATATGATGATGATTATGATGATGAAGTGACGAGGACAACACAAACACCCAGTCACCGGGCAGGGAAAATCCCTAACACGGCCGGGAATTGAGCCCGGGAGCCCGTGATCCAGAGGCAGCAAAACTAGCCACTAGACCACGAGCTGCAGACGCGACAGACAGGAAATCCACGTTTGTGCCAGTTCGCTAGAAGTTTCCGCGTGTCCCCGATACGTAGTACATCTATACCTAACACAGCTGAAACCAGGTTACTCACATTCACGAATTTATTTCTAAGCATAATGAAAGGCTTGTGACGTATGTTTTTATTTGTGATGGAGGCTAATAATAAACAAGCGTTTTGGAAGGTTTTTTTATTTGTTATTGAAACCTTACTGTCACGTCTGGTATCATGCTGAGCGGTGAACGTGCAACCCTGGATCAGACAATAACAGCCAAGATAAGTATATGCGCGGGAGTTGTGCATTTGAGAATTTACTGACAAGAGTGCGATTATATGTCAGAAAGTAGATGTAGATGTACGTTCAAAAACGTAGTAGCCGTTGCTAAGTGCAGCTGTGAGACGAAATGTATCATGGAAAACAAGAAAAACAGATCGATATTTGGCAAGCGGTATTGAGTAAAGTCCACTAAATAGCGTGCACTCAGAACGGCAGAGAGTCTGTCTGTCATTGCGGAGTAGCGAATGGCAACGGAAGTCAGTGCAACTGCGGTGTTTAGCACCGGAACTCTTGTTGTATCTGATCACACCTGATAAATTACGAGAAACATGACTCCTTTGTTAGATAAAGTGAAAGTCATAGCACCAACCTTTTGTTAGGAGTCTGTTCCTTCTTCCACGCCAGGCGGCCACAGCAGCAGCAGCTGCTACGAGTTTGCCGCAGGTCTACCTCTTGCACTCTCCCGTGACGCCGGGGCGGCGCGCTCACTCCGCTAGTGCCACCAGACATGCGCGCTTTGCGTGGAATTGTGTGGTGTGCTGTTGTGTGCGGAAGCTGATGCATCTCGCTGATACATCGTTAATTATCATCGTGTCGACCGCGCGTCGTTGTAAATTTCTAACGAGCGGACTTCACGGAAATTCCTCAGCTCTTATCCTGTACTTTCCGCTGCACAATATCAATGAGCTCTAGTTCCCCATATCAGTCTGTCTCTGCGGTTTCGTGTTTGTATCGTCATCATCGAGCAACATTCGAGGAAATGTCAGGTCACACGAGGGCCGAAATCTAATGAACTAACGATATACAACTACAATTTTAAACATGGCTGCCTCTCGGCAACCGTAAATAAGTTTCAACATAGGAATTACACGGCCAACCGGTTTCAAATTACTGTCTGGTACTCAGACATAAGTTTCGACGCCTCTAAGGATGTCTTCATCAGAATGAAATTTTAAGAAACCAAAAGTTACATTGCGGGAAGGCAATGGTTCACAATTTACAGCAGGTATACCTAAGTCAGAAATTATAATTAGGTCCGTTCCAGTCTACTGCACGTATGCTTTGCCAGAAACAACATCAGACTAATTAATTTGCTGAAGTACTAAAGAGTACGATAAAGTAACAAAATTGTACCTCTATAAACGTTTTTCCATTCGTTTGGCGCCATGACCTCCATCAAGTGAAGCGACACTGTTTATGTGCACAAACAATGAGGCGGTTATATTCCGGCTGTTCCCATAAGGTCACAGAACTGTCGATTAATATTGGTTTGGAGACTATTTCGAATGTCTTATTTAATTCCGAAAAATTGACATTATTCCTCCGAAATTGTCCAAATGTCTTCCCTGATTCAGGGACAATATAATAATCCTTTCTTTAACGACAATGTGGTGGGATGAGACCATTCAATACAAAGTTAGACATTAGTGAAAACCGGTACTAACCTGTCGACTAATTTGTTCTTTAAAACTCATTAGTATTGCACAGACCACTATTACGTGTCATCTTGCCGCCTCCACAGGCAACTTTTAAGTGCTGTGCTTAATATGAAAGAACGATCGCATACTGCACCAAGCGAAATTTGTGATCGTTTTGAGTATTTAATGTTAGGGCGATCGCAGCATGCTATCTTGCATGCAGACAGATGTAGAGGTAACCTCAGGTACGCCACAGGGAAGGGTGTTGGAAACCGCAGCCAACACCTCTAGTAACCTGAGACTTCTCGCAGCTGAAGCGGGTAGCTATATTGAAGTACTCTCTGAGAAAGCCTGCACAAATATTAAGCCGGATCTAGCCAGATATGGTTGCCGGCCGCTGGTGGCTTAGCGGTCCTAGGCGCTTCAGTCTGGAACCGCGCGACCGCTACAGTCGCAGGTTCGAATCCTGCCTCGGGTATGTATGTGTGTGATGTCCTTAGGTTATTTAGCTTTAAGTAGTTCTAAGTTCTAGGGGACTGATGACCTGGGAGGTTAAGTTCCATAGTGCTCAGAGCCATTTGAACCATTTGATATGGTTACGAAGTGGTGGAAAGAATTGAAACTTGCTTAAAATGTTCAGAAATGCCTGGCTGAGCACAGCAAAGAAGGTAGTGTCACACAATGAAGTAATAAAAATCATGTGATAGCTCCTAATATCGTGGCGGACCTCCTTCTGCCGGGCGTAGTTTAGCAACTCCACATGCCATGGACGCAACAAATCGTTGCAAGGCCCCTGTGGAAATGGTGAACCATTTTGCCTTTATAGGTGTCCAAAATTGCGAAAGTATTGCCGGTGTGTGATTTTGTGCACGAGCTGACCTCTAGATTACGTCCATCTGGGTCGCCAAATCGCCCAGTGACATCGCGCATTCCCATCCATAAAAATTCCGTCGTTGCTTGGGAACAGGAAGTCCATGAATGGCTGGCAATGGTCTCCAGGTAGCTGAGCATAAACATTTACAATCAATGATCGGATAAGTGGGACCAGAGGATCCAGCCCATTCCATGTACACACAGCCAACACCATTATGCAGCCACCACCAGCTTGCAGAGTGCCTTTTTGACAGCTTGGCTCCATGGCTTCGTGGATCTGCACCGTACTAGCTCTTATCACATGAAATCTGGATTCATGTGACCAGGCCACGGTTTTCCAGTCGTCTGGGGTCCAAACGATATGTTCACCAGTCCAGGAGAGGCGCTGCAGGCGATGTCGTGCTGTTAGCAAAGCCACTAGCGACGGCCATCTGCTGCCACATGCCATTAACGCCAAATTTCGTCGCACTGTCCTGAAGTGTACGTTAGTGGTACGTCCCACATTTATTTCGGCAGTTATTCCACGTAGTGTTGTTTGACTGTTACCACCTACAACTCTATGCAAACGCAGCTACTCTCGACCGTTAATTAAAGTCCGTCTGCTACAGTAGTGTCTGTAGTAAGACGTAATGCCTAAAATCTGATACTCTCGGCACGCTCTTGAAACTTTGGATCTCGTAGTACTGAATTCTCTAATGATTTTCGAAATGGAATATGCCATGCACTTAGCTCCAGCTACGATTCCGCGTTCAGAGTCTGTTAACCGCCGTCGTGCGACCACAATCACGTCGGAAACGTACTGAGCACCTGACCACAAATGTCAGCTCCGGCAGTGCGCCGCCCTTTTGTACCTTGTGTACGCGATACTACCGCCACCTGTATAACTGCGTATCGCTGCCCCATTATTTCCGTCGCCTCACTGTGAAGCGACAATATCAGTGAGTCAGAATTGGAATCGGTCAACTCATACAAACACAAGGCGTCCATAATTAAAGTCCTAGGTTCTAAACGCTGTAGAAAGAGATTCACTGCTCAGAATGACGTCACTGTTGAGCAGCGTATTATTGTCGCAGGGACAAACGTCTTGGATTTAAAAAAATTAACGACAGTATTACCAATAGAGGACGCTGCAAGCGTTTTAAAGTAGATGGTGTCGAGTACAAATGACAAATGAATCGCAATACGACGGCACGGCAAGGTCGTACCACATCGGATGAGAAAAAGCGTGTTTAACAGTCCAAAAACATCATAAAAAGCAAAATAACATCGAATTTGAAGTCATTTTTCGACCGTGACTGTTTCAAGATAGACGTATATAACTCAAACAGGACACAGTATCACAATAGACAACTATCTCAAAGTACTACATAATTTAGAAAAGAGGTGGAAAATGGACATCTTGGAAGAAATGGAAATATTCATCAATGGCCACATCGGGAATAACTAGATCCTGAATTAAATGACAGACTTAAAAAATTCACATTTCTTTTCCAATTTCACTACAGTACTACTAGAATAGAAGATACATAACATGACCGTCGTTAGACTCTAGCCCCATCAATAGCTTAGAAATATGTAAAATAAATAATTCATATCATGATTTGTACAATAATATTGTAACAGGTGCTCAATGTGCAACGTATTTCATCAACCTACATCTGTAATACGATAACAAGACGTGCAGAAGACATATAAACATCTGACACCACATATATCGACAGATAGATAGTCAAATCAAAACCAGCTATAATTTGACCGCCGTCTCGTCCACTGCACTATAGATTTGTTTTTGTGATCGCGTTTCCAAGTTACTATTACTTTAGTGAAAATTTGTGAACAGTGATCAAGAAAGCCAAGAGAGCCACGGAAATGGAAACACCTCAGCTCATCACAACGAGACTGCCTCGCCAGAAGAACATAGATAACCACAGCATTTATGAAAAGACTGTGTAACATCACTATAATCTTACCGTGAAATGGTTTTTCTAATGACATTTAACCTGAAGATGAGGTATTCCCTCGTAACATGCAGCAAAATAAATAAATAAAACAATAGTTAACGAAGTTTGTGACTGGTAGCGGTAATTTAAGAAACCTTTACAAAATAACATCCATTTTTAACTGTCCTGAGGCCAGAAACCGCATAAAAAGCAAAATGATATTGGTTTCTTATTATCGTGAGACTGGCACAAGACGTGTTAAGTTAGCTGCCCACCGTTTTCTGTCACAAGTTGAAGTAGAGAAACATCATGTTCCATAACAGATTGGAGTGTGTCGAGGGTAACGTCCAGAATGCGTTGCGCAGTGAATGCCTTTCATTTAACTACATTCGCAATTGGAGCACTGGATACAACGACTATCAGAAAAGTCAACGTGGATCAATATCAGGTGATCTGGACGGCCAGGCTGTGGAAACAATGGCTGATAAGAATAGCATTTCCGAAATGCCCCTGCAGCGACCACTTCACAGGCTGTACAATGTGCGGAGGAGCGCCATCTTATGTAATAAGATCCTACCCACAAATCCACATTGTTGAAAGGTTGGAATGAGGTTGGTGCGCAAGAGACTCTCATAGCATTCACCTGTGACGGTACACGTCACAGGACCCGCAGAACTCATCTCGAAAAAATTCGGCCCACGGTAAACGATATCGTCAACCCGTTCCACATATTCACCTTTGTAGAATGATGAGGAAACGGTTGATGTGCGTGCGGATTTTCCGTTGCCCAAATTGTACAATTCTGCTTACCGATATGGCGTTGGAGATGGAAATGAGCTTCGTCCGTCAACAGAATGTTCCCTGGCCAATCATTGTCCAATTCTATGGGAGCAAGAAGTTCCAGAGCGAACATTTGTCCTGCTGGCAGGTCAGAAGGAAGCAACTCCTGAACGTGGGTGATTTTGTACGGATAGCAATGCGGGATGTTTCGTAGGATTATATCCACCAGACTCGCAGGCATGTCGAGCGTTTGGGCAATTCCCTGTGCACTGCACCTCTCTTGCAATGCTGTAGCCACATCTTGGACAGACGTCGGATCAACTGCTTTCCTCCCTTGCCAGACTGCGCTTCAAAAGACCCTGTCTTTTCGAATTTTGTAGGCGTTTTCCTCATACCTTAGCAGACATCGGACCAATGCGTTTTTTCATACCGCTGAGTTTCCGGAACTTCTGCAGGGCTACATGCGCATAGTCTCGGAACAGCCACGTGGCGTGCGTCTATTGGTGTGCCTATTCTTACTCAACTTAGTGGTCAAACTTTTTAAATTGTTTTGTTCCATAACGCTTCTGGGATCTGTACCAAATATGAATAATAAGAGACATACAGGTAGAACCTATTCAAACAAGACCAGCAGGAATGGTCGTAGGTTTGTTTATTTGATCGCAAAAATGCTGATACTTGAGTACAGACAAAAACTATCCTGAGAAAGTTTTCTTGCGAAGTTTCAATACTTAGCTTTAAAAAATGAATTTACCAATATACTACAACTCTCTACATAACTCTATCGTAGAGATCATGTGGACAAGATTAGACTAACTGCACTGGGCATAGACGTGCTCTAGGAATCATTCTTTATGCCCTCCTTACGTGAATGGAATGGGAAAAAGCCCTTACAGATGGTACAATGAGAAGTGCTCTTCACAGTGGCAGAGTATGGATGTAGCTGTATAGATAGATAGGTCACATTTTAATTGTGTGTATACTGACGAGAGGAAGATGATATCAGTAGCAGGGCTAGAGGCATGCTCGCTTAGTCTGCATTGTTACCAGGTTTCCAAAGATGTCATCGATGTGTCATGCCGTACTGTCAGGGTCCCTCCCTCTGACATCACATGCCAATTTCCCTATACATGCCGGGGTGGCCGAGCGGTTCTAGGCGCTACAGTCTGGAACCGCGCGACCGCTACGGTCGCTGGTTCGAATCATGTCTCGGGCATGGATGTGTGTGATGTACTTAGTTAGGTTTAAGTAGCTCTAACTAGGGTACTGATGACCTCAGAAGTTAAGTCCCATAGTGCTCAGAGCCATTTGAACCATTTTTTCCCTATACATAAAATGGTGGGAAACTAAAAATTCCGTACTGGCAGACCCAGCCAGTTGCTCTGAGTTCAAAACCCATTATGGTGGACCTAGCCCACTTATTCTACAGGATATTCCTTTTGACGTCAGAACACAAGATGACAAACCTGTGGATACTATCCCAGCTGTACGACAGCAAGGTCACTTGTGCTAAGTATAGAATCGCAGGTTGAGGACCTGGGGATAATGACCTACTCTTCATGGTTTCCAGGTCATTTGTGCTAATTTTGTGAGCCCAAACCCTAAGTTTAAAACTGTGTTGTTTAAACATTTATGCAGTGGGTGTGTGTGTGTGTGTGTAGTAGTAGTAGTAGTAGTAGTAGTAGTAGTAGTACTAGAACTAGAACAGGATGGGACAATGGCATCTTTATTTAAACAAAGCTATACTAGGAGAGCCTCTTCCATTTTGTTTCCACTGCCCCTGCATGTGTCCACGCGAGTCAGCTTCTTCGACTGGCAGAACCACTGCCACTATAGCATTGTGCCGCATAGGGTCGGTCACGTCAACAGCTGCTGGCAGGGCAGACATAACACATTCACTTCCGTCTCTCTGCGATGCAGCCACGGCTGCTGACCAGGTTGGCTCAGCACGATGGGCCACCTACCAGACCATGCCAGCAGATCACAACGCGGGCCAGCAGTGCTTTGCAGCCCACTGCAACTGGCTGATTGCTCTTCATTCAGGAACCGCTCAGAGCCCCTGCCATACACCGCATGGCGTCTCTGGCGTCACATCAGTGCTAGTCAGCATCCCCTAGAATGGTTGCCTGACCAAACTTTCACCAGTGGCAGTGTCATCACGGTATCATTATCTAGTGTGTCAGGACATGCAGGACTCTCCAAAGGAGGCGTGCACGTGGCAGGTGGTTATACCAACGTATTTCTAAGGTCTTAATCATGGTGCAGTCTTATAATGGAACAAGAGCTTATTGTGCTACAGAAATGAGATGTGCTGGTAATAACATTCTAACGCTGGCGCAGCATGCACTGTTTTCTGCCGTTTGGTTTCAATTTGGAACCAATATACATTTGGTGCTATGTAAATAATGTATAGTTACTTGCTGGTGCTATTCTACATCAGATAACTGTTAAGTGCATCCTACATTTAATTCTATAACAGTCTGAATTAGTTTTCAGACTCCCATACCAAAAACACACAGGAATTGTCAGACATAAAAGATTCTTTTAGGATTTCTGGAGAATAGCGAGAGCATTTGAAAAATTTACTTTTTTACTTTTTAATTACATGCATGATAATGCTGCCAAAACATTCAGCAGCACTATGGCTTGGTGAAATATTGTAGCTCAATTTTCAGCCAGGTTAAAAATTTTTCTGGTACACCCACAGCCAGATTCAGATTCAGTGAAAATATACACTGAAGAGCCAAAGAAACTGGTACACCTGCCTAACATCATGTAGGGCCCCCGCAGGCATGCAGGAGTGCCACAACACGAACTTTCATGAACGCCACTAGTGTCTGAAGTAGTGCTGGACGGAACTGTCACATGAATCCTGCAGGACTGTCAGTGAATCCGAAGAATACGACGGGGTGCAGATCTCTTCTGAACAGCACGTTGCAGGGCATCCCAGATGTGCTCAAAAATGTTCATGTCTGGGGAGTTTGGTGGCCATAGGAAGTGTTTAAACTCAGAAGCTTGGTCCTGGAGGCACTCTATAGCAATTCTGGACGTGTGCCGTGTCGCACGTCCGTCGGAATGCACAATGGACATGAACGGATGTTGGTGATAAGACAGGATGCTTACTTACGTGTCTCCTGTCTAGATATATAACAGGCCCATATCACTCCAACTGCACAAGCCCCACACCATTACAGAGCCTCCACCAGCTTTAAAAGTCCCCTGCTGACCAGCAGGGTCCATGGATTCATGAGGTTGTCTCCATACCCGTACACGTCCAGTCGCTCTATACAATTTTAAACGAGACTCGTCTGACCAGGCAACATGTTTCCAGTCATGAAAAGTCCAATGTCGGTGTTGACGGGCCCAGGTGAGGATTCAAGCTTTGTGTCGTGCAGTCATCAAGGATACACGAGTGGGCCTTTGGCTCCGAAAACCCGTATCGATGATGTTTCGTTGAGTGCTTCGCACGCTGACACTTGTTGGTGGCCCAGCACTGAAATCTACAGCAGTTTGCGGAAGGGTTGCACCTCTGTCCCGTTGAACGATTCTCTTCAGTCGTCGTTGGTCCCGTTCTTGCAGGATCTTTTTTTCGGCCGCAGATTTGATGTTTTACCGGATTCCTGATATTCATGGTACACTCGTGAAACGGTCGCACGGGACAATCTCCACTTCATCGCTACGTTGGAGATGCTGTGTCCCGTCGCTCGTGCGCCAACTATAGCACCACGTTCAAACTCACTTAAATCCTGCCATTGTAGCAGCAGTAACCGATCTTACAACAGAACAAGACACTTGTTGTCTGATAAAGGAGTTGACGACCGCAGCGTCGTGTTCTGCATGTTTACATATCTCTGTTTTTGAATACGCATGCCTATACCAGTTTCTTTGGCGCTTCCGTGTGTATTACCCATGAATTCTTCCTTAACTAATACTGTTTTCCGCACGCTATGGATAGCACAAGTGAAGATATTCTTAAGAGTTTTATACGCAATACAGTGGTGACTCTGCATTACACAAGCCTGTGACAGGTTTCGGAAGACACGTAACAGTAAATGTTTACAAAATTTTCGTCAGATTCCAGTCGGCACATGCGATTTTCCATCATTCTCACAGAATTCATGGTAAAATTCATAGTAACTTCGAACAGATTGTTTCGTAGTTGGACAGAATGCGAGCTAAGAGAACACATGTCAGGACTCAGAACTTGATTGGGAGGATCACTGAACACAATACTGCAGTCCTTAGGCCCACATTTTAAAGTGTATCAGCTGAATAGTACTGTATTAGTCTGCTGGAGACGGACATATAAGTCCTGTAGAGAGACCAGACTTTTTTTCATGACACCGTAGATCGAGCTACTTGACAGGGAAAACTTACTGTACTTCAACTACCCTCTACTGTATAGAGGTTCAGGATGTTGCGACTACAATATTTAGTCAGCTATGTCAAGTTCGCTTCATGTTACAAATGCACCATTCTTTCTAAATGTCAATTTAAGAATTCCCAGTCAGTGAAGTTACATCATTTTATTTGGAAAAAGCCAAATTTTCTCTTCTCTTCTTTCTCCGAGTTTTCTACATCATGCAACGTCCCTCACATTCAACTTTTCATCTCCTATTCTGCTAGTCCTCTTCTTTCATGGCCCTGTCCTGCTTCGGACGCCTCACTCCATCGTTCCAGTGTAGCCAGGGCTTTTTTCTTTCTCTGTGTCGTGGTAAAATCTCAAGTTCCATATTTTAGAGGGCCGTCTTTCCTCTGCCATTCTTCTAAGATATCCATATCATGTTAGCAGTTTATTTTCAGCTGTGTCTTTCTCACTTCATTTCTTATTTTGTCTTTTGTTACTACTTCACAACTTCGTCTCCAAAACACCATTTCCATTGCCTTTAATTTCTTCTCATGATCCTGGAGACTTCCCACAGTTGAGCACTATACAGGACAATGCTCTCTCCTATAGTTTTGTATATCCACCTTTTCAAATTTTTGACGTCGTTTTATTCCAAATAATGAACTGTGTCTGCTTAATTGCCATGGTTCCTTTTCCTATTCTGAGCTTGACTTCCTCGTTGCTTCCACTTTTATCCAAAATTATTGCCCCTAAACATTTATAAGAAAGCCTACACTTTACCACAGATCCATCATCCATAAGATCCCTTCCTGTACCTCTGACAACCATGTATTCAACCTTTGTAAAGTTAATTTTCATGCCTTACTGGTCATATTCTTCTTTATGTGCCTTGACATATAAGACCCATCTTCTTCTTCGGTGAAGGTTCAGTGAACGTCGGCGAAATTTGGGAAGAACAGGGTTTCATCACTTAGTCCTGATTTCCATGTTTTTGCTCTTCCTTTTACAATTTTTCATTGCTTCGTTAAAAAATGTTTTAAAGAGAGTAGGCGCTAAATAGCAATCTTGTCTCTGTCTTTGCCAACATTAAGCTTCTGAGACAGTAACTTCCCAATTTTAACACAACAAGTATTATCTGAACACAGCTTTGTAACGGCTTGTATTAACATTTACGAATGTTCTGGTTTTTCACTGCTTCCCACATCCTAGAAAGTGGTACACTGTCATAGGCCTTCAGCAAGTCTATAAATACCATATGTGTCTCTAAGTTATGTATCAATTTCTTCTCCGTCACCTGCCTAATGCTGCAGATTTCATCGATGCAAGACCTTCCTGTCCGAAGGCAGCTCTGTTCTTTTAGTTCCTCAATTTCTCTTTCAATTCTAGTTTTAAGTATCATACCATATAGACTCGATATAGAGCTGAGAGCTGTGATGCCTCTGTAATCTGCACAGTCATCCTTGCTTCCCATTTTAAATATGTTTTTGATTAATCTTCCTATAAACTCGATAGGGATTCCCTCTGCAGTAAGAATGTGGTTAAATAGTTTTCCGAGATATTCATATAAAGCTTTTGGCCTGGTCTTGAAGAATTCCATACATGCAGCTCCAAATCCTGGTGTTTTGCCATTTTTGAACTCCGTAACTGTATCCTGTACTTCTTTGGACTTTGAACTAGTTCCACAGTTATTCGCATCTATAGTCCCACATAGCCTATTTGCTATAATTGCTGCTTTCCTTGCCTCTCGCCACAGTCTTACATATCTACTTCTGTGATCATTCCTACTCCTATTCAACTATCTGTTATAGGCCTCCTCTTGCTCCTTCACCTTTGTGCCAATATCATCATCGTACCAATTACTTTTAAATTTGACAGACGTGATCTCAACTACTCCGAGACTTTCAAATGCAGCTTCATGAATAACTCTCACAAATGTCTTATACGCTGCTTCCACTGTTGTTCCGTCAGTCTAATGTAGCTTACCACTCAGTCTAACCTAGTATAAGAAGGCAACTGAAGAATCCTGCATTGTGTTGAACTACTGTGATTATGACTTATACCACGCTCCACATAGGAGCACAGGATTGCTACAGCTGATTCTTCAAGGTTTCCAGAAATTTGTAAGATGGAACGTTTTACGAAAAGTCTAACGACGCACTGACGCCAGTCAAGGAGTGAGCTAGGAGGGGTGAGATGTGAGGAAGAGTTGAGGATCTAAGCATTTACGTTAGTAGCTGGGAATAATGATAATTTCACATGCTCAGTAGTACATCATCTCAACTACACTATGTTTACGTATTTCTTTGGTGATGCCACTTTTATGTTTCTGCAAGTCACAAGAACAGACTTCATCCCCACTGAGTGTATATATGTAAAAAAAAGTTTGTGGTTTTCACCACTGCCAACGGTGAGCTGCAACCTTGGTATTTGTCACTGTTTCAAATGGTTCAAATGGCTCTGAGCACTATGCGACTTAACTTCTGAGGTCATCAGTCGCCTATAACTTAGAACTACTTAAACCTAACTAACCTAAGGACATCACACACATCCATGCCCGAGGCAGGATTCGAACCTGCGACCGCAGCGGTCACGCGGTTCCAGACTGAAACGCCTTTAACCGCACGGCCACACCGGCCGGCTGTCACTGTTTATTAACGTTTATACTTATAAGGGAAGTAAGGCAGCTCAGATGTTCCCACAGGATTTCTAAATCACTTCTGATGAATGCCGGTGTGGAATAGCATACTTCACCTCCCCCATTCACTTCTTCGTTTGGTAGTCTCTAATGTCAACGGGGAAGACAAGAGTTTCCAATGTTGACTTCAGATCAGCGAATTTTGTAGTGAACGTTTTGAATTTCCCGTGTAAATTATTCAATTTAGGGACGAAATCTGCGAATATTACGCTGAGAGCAATAAATTTTGTTCCCACATGAGCAAATTTTGTGTCAAACTCGTCCCTGCGCCGTTGAACGTGTACATCAAAAAAACAAATGTAGCTATCACACAGTTTTAAATTCTCAAAAGATACGTGACAGCAACCATATTAGAAAACATTTACGTGTAAGGGCTCTTATATTACTATATATTTTACTTCGTATATGTGATATCGGACACTGTTTGATGGTTCAAATGGCTCTCAGCACTATGGGACTTAACATCTGAGGTCATCAGTCCCCTAAAACTAAGAACTACTTAAACCTAACTAACCTAAGGACATCATACACATCCATGCCCGACGCAGGATTCGAACCTGTAACCGTAGCGGTTCAGAGACTTCCACATGATTTATGAAATATTTCTGTTCATTGTTGCTCAGACTGAATAGAAGGAGCTGCATTGGTCTGCTGGGGACGAATATTTATATTTGATGTTACTGCAGGATTTTTAAATAATTTCGATGAAGCACGTGTTATTTATTCAATGAGAGGTCTTGTGCAGGAAGTCTTTTGCAGGTCAATGCTGTGGATGGTTGTGAGAGCGAGTATTGGGAGATGAGTTATGAAATGGACATGGGTGTGAACTGGGGAAATTTTTCAAGTCTTATACAGGGTTATTACAAATGATTGAAGCGATTTCACACCTCTACAATAACTTTATTATTTGAGATATTTTCACAATGCTCAAGTTTTTTTAGGCATTCACAAATGTTCGATATGTGCCCCTTTAGTTATTCGGCAGACATCAAGCCGATAATCAAGTTCCTCCCACACTCGGCGCAGCATGTCCCCATCAATGAGTTCGAAAGCATCGTTGATGCGAGCTCGCAGTTCTGGCACGTTTCTTGGTAGAGGAGGTTTAAACACTGAATCTTTCACATAACCCCACAGAAAGAAATCGCATGGGGTCACCCCATACATCAACATGCTGTAGTAAAATTGTAACAAATTGCCCCCATGTTACAGCAGAAGGACCTATGTTACAGCAGAATTGTTACTGCAATAAATTACCCAATGCATTGTTATGTTACATTACAATTCGCTGAACATCTGCAAACTGTAGCGTTCCGTTAGAGCTGTAAGGCAGACCACAGAGCCACCAGGACAGGTCAGCACAAGTTCTGCATCACCCAAATACCAGCCGTGCTGATATGGGGCTACTAATAGGTTCAACGTCTTAGCTTTCAAAAGTGTTAAGTGGTGTTACCAATGACCTCTTAGCTTTCAGAGAGTCGTATATTACTGGGATTTTTCCTGATGTCATACAATGTAATGGGTGTGGGATCTATGTACACCTCGCAAACGTTCCATAGTTCGTGAAGCCTGCATGGTTGTCAATTTCACTTGTCCTCTAGCATTTTTCCATGACAGAACACTGGAAGTAGGTCGCTTGTTTAACAAGGGGAGGCCGCCAATTGTGAAATTCAGATTCGATTCATACTGCGCATAATAAAAGCTCATGGCCAGAGGTGTAATGAGGCAAAGCACCAAGATGCACTTCTCAGCCTTTGTCGAGAAAATCGATATATATATATATATAATTCCCGGCAATCAGTTGCAACAATGATGCATATAATAAGTTGTTGAAAGTCGTTTGTCGTGGAAAAACTGGCGACTTCGAACATCATTATGTTTTCTGCAAACAAATTTGTATTTCACAAATGTTATTAATTGTCTTCATAATGTTAACCACGTGTAGTTAACGGAAGACGTAGAAACGATATTCCGAAACCAATACGTATAGCGTAAGTCAAACGTTCGAATTAGAATAGAGACCCCACGAACACAAATTTGCTGTGGCAGGTATGAAATATAAACTCCGTTACTCGCTCGTTACACTTGAAGGACAGATGTTGAATGGGTCGAAACGAGCCGCCGCATAACAGCGTAGTTGCCTGCTAATTTCGAAAGAAGGTAGATGCGGTCCCTAGCTCATCTTATAACATCGTCGAAAATCAGTGCGGACGGGAGAGCTTTGGTACACCCTGTTAAAAAAACGGAAAAATGGAGGCGGTACAATTGGAGAGCGATCCGCCTTCAACAACATGCATAAACTATTCATTAATAGTTTATATATTTGAATTACAAAAAACTAATAATAAAAAAAATTGCATGGCGCGAGATTCGATCCTGCGACCTTCAGATTACGAACCCGAGCGCTTACCGCTGCGCCACGACGATGTTGGAAACTATAAATCGTAGAGAGTATTTCACCCCAACGGTTTCTTTTAACTGTCGATTTTCTCGACAGCGGCTGAGAAGTGCATCTTGGTGCTTTGCCACATTACACCTCTGGCCATGAGCTTTTATTATGCGCAGTATGAATCGAATCTGAATTTCACAATTGGCGGCCTCCACTTGTAAGTTTAAAATCCACGGCGGCCACTTGTAAACTTACAAATTAAAGTTCATGTAAAACTAGGTAGTGTGTGCGTGCTTGTGTGTGTGTGTGTGTGTGTGTGTGTGTGTGTGTGTGTTAGAATGAATGAAGAAGGAATTCCAGTAGCTTCACAAGTACTACCCACAACCTGTTCCCAGAAAAGAAAGCTGACTATCCACAGTGAGGGTAGCCCACTTGTTACAAAAAGCGCTTCCCCTTCCCTCCTCCTCTCCATTCCGGCACTTGCTTGACCTGCACACTGCAACCCCATTTAAAATCAAACCAGTTCAAATCTGTCCACTATACTTACTGTTTGTAAATTACTTCCTTGGTGCGCTCCATACTTCTGAAGTGACAGAAATTGGACGACTTCAGGCTGTTAATGCTTTGTGTTTAACCACTCTAATAACAATAATAAAACTGTGTGGCGCACTATAGTAGCCTTTAAGTAGTTACTGCTGTGCCGTGCTGTCAATTAATTCGTTTATTTGTTTCGAAGCGTCTAACGGAGCAGTTTCTGGACTATTGCATGTATTGCCTACAATTTGGAGAAGATATTTTCTTGGCATATTTAGCTTTTGTCTCGTATGTGTCTCACTTTTATCGTCAACAATGTACGGGACAATCCACAACACCTGTGTGTAGTGGGTGTACTACTTGAGGAACCTGTAACCTCTTCTGCATTAATGCTACTAACTGAGAAAAAGTAGTTATTGATAACTTACATAATCAGAATTAGAGTCTTAGAAAATTGTGATAATAGCAATGATCTTTTGAAAATAAGTTAGTTTTGTGACTGAAACTGAATCGAATCATTTAGTTTTCATCGATCAGAAAATCTAATTTTACCCCTCAGGGGCTAATTACCCCCAGGTTGGGAACCAGTGAACTAGATAATCCCACCAAAATAGAGCATCTTCTTCATTCACTAATCACAACATCAAAATCTCCCCCACTGCGAGGAAACATTGACTTCAGTACTGTGCTCTTGACGCCACACGCCCTAACGCCAATCAAGCGTTTTCCCTCCTGTGCCATTAGCCTCGCAACTGAAGGCTTGAGAAATAAAGTAAGAGCTGCTATGAGGCTATGGCCCACGTTTTCTACAAGCAGTAGATGGTTATCCTCAAAAGTGGTCCGCAAAACACGGAATTGTGCCCCTGGCTCCCGCACTCGACGCCGCACTGCCATCCAGCTGGACACCACGTTTCGTAGTCGTCTATGTGGAGAAAAGTTGGCCATCACCCCTGAGGTGGACGGGCCGACCACAGTACTAAGAATCTTCCACCTGGGTGGCCGGACTTCGCTCCTGGCTGGTCCCATTTGGCCGTAGAATTCACTGCTCACCAGTCTCAAATCAAACGCATTGTACATTCGCATACACAGTGGAGACATTCATAAACCAGTAAATATGTCACCATGTTAAAAAAGGATAGAAATGAAAACGATATACAGAACCGTTCTGCCGGTCACTGTAATTCTGTATCATCAATATACGTCCTCATTCCGATTTGCCCTTTTGTCAGTCTCTGAATCACAAAATCACACTCTTATTTTGATGAAAACGGCTTGCAGAATTGCCTAGTGCGTTTCAGCAAAGCTAGGTGAAGAGTTGGAGAGCAGCTCAGATGAACTGCATTCATGGATGTGAAACGACTGCTCAGTGTAAAATTTTTGCTACGAGGGGAAACAGTTGCCTCGTTATCAAATATGTCGCTGGCCAGCATTCTGCAGAAGATTTTTCATTGGCGCACGAGAACTGGGTGGACTTGCAGTGAGAAAAATGGAATCTCGTCGGTGGAGACGGCACTTCGGTTCGAGAGACAGAGGAGTTGGCACTCTGCCCTGGAATGCGGTGGAGTAAGCTTTCCAGCGTGAGGGACGGTGCAGAAGACTCCATCTGGAGATCCCATGGAAAGCCGATAACTATGAGTCTCTGGGTCACCACGGTACCCGCTATGCTCCACGCATATGAGTGATGAATATGGTGTTGGGGCAACTAAATGTGATGCAGAACCGCTTACGAATTGTATTGTTATGTCATTTAATGTTCTTTTGCGTAGGTGACCTGCATGTACCAAAAAGCTTGATTATACGGACCCGTTCATGGTACCGAACTGGTCTACAGTGAAGTTTATAGAGAAGTACTGGCAAGCGCATATAATACCATTAGCCATGAACACATATTCTCAGTATGCCTCCCTAAAACGATGAATTATATCATCAACATTTGGCTCGTAGTACCACAGTTACTGCAACACTATTAACGGCCCGGGCGAACCGGGTACGAGAATTATCGTAGTTTTTGTGGGCTCGTTGTTAAGTTTAGGTACAGTAGACGAGTCTAATACTTCTCTCGAGTAAGAAATACCTCACCGACAACTTAGTCAGCAATGCTAGTTGGACGTGTAGTTTTTCACTCTTCTGGCAGATTCATGCAATCACTGCATAGCCACTGCTGGTTTATCTTCACATCGTTCAGGTGTAGATTAAGGTCATGTTCTATTAACCTAACCACCCAGTCTTTGCCAGGGTATTCAAGTGTTAGAGTAGTACTGTCACCAACTGTTAATTTTCTTATTCTGTGCTTTACTTGTGACCGAACAGGCCTTGTAACAATTTTTTATTCATGTGTGTCAGCAGGGAAATATAATAAACAAGTACTCACGTGGACCGCTGTTTCATTTCTATTTTGATGAACACGCTATTTGTTATCTTCTGTGTGGTGCAGCACCCGTGCGTCACGTTTCTAGGGCCACCCATATCCTATTAGTTATCCATTAAGGGACACCTTCTTCATTAAATGCGTATGAATCCATGGGGAGCGACCTGGCTGTCAGCCAGTCCAACTGATGCGAATCCTTCCGACATCCACAAGGTATGTCGAAAGCTCACCTCTACCTTTACAACTTAAACGGGGATCCTAAAGATAATGGGTAGTCTCCAGGACAGATCTAATATGCTACGAATAAAACCTCAAGTGGTCATAAGAAACACGTAAAAAGACATAGAGAGATATCAGTCCATGGCCTTCCTGACACATTTGGGTATTCCACAGTCAAAAACAGTTCGGAACACCACCAAGCGCAAAGTTAAAATGATTTGTCGCCCTCCACCGAAGACAGCAGCAACTCTGGGTTCCGCCAAAAATAACTTGCTGCCCAGCAACGGTGGGGTTTACAAGATCTCCAGCATGTGTAGCCTTTCGTACATGCGGCAGACGACTCATACAGTCCGTGAAGGATGCACGAAACACCATAGGTACACCCGATTCTTACAGCCCAATAAATGAGCTGTAGTAAAGCATTGGAGCGCCACCGGAAAACGCTTTTCTGTTTGGGACTCGGGGTAAAAGGAGCAATTAAATTCGCTTGACGAAGAGTTTGATTGATATATAGAGAGAGCTTTCGGCATGAGCAAATCATGGAATCCGGCGCTTTCCTTAATGAACTTGCAAAGAGGTGCAACTCATAATGATGTGTCCACATCCCACAATGAATCGGCAGCGTAGCCACAGAATCTACATCAACATCTACGTGGTTACTCTGCAGTTCATTCTCTACCATTCCACTCTCGAATACCGCGTGGGAAAAAGGAACACCTAAATATTTCCGTTCGAGCTCCCAATTATTTTATTATCATGATCATTTCTCCCCACAACAAAATGCTGTCGCATTCGGAAGAGAAAGTTGGTGATTGAAATTTCGTAAATAGATCTCGCCGCAAAGAAAACCGCCTTTGGTTTAGTGACTGCCACCCCAACTCGCGTATCATATCAGTAACACTCTCACCACTATTGCGCGATATCATGAAACGAGCTGCCCTTCTTTGCGCTTTTTCGATGTCCTCCGTCAATACCACCTGGCAAGGATCCCACACCCTCATCAATATTCCAGCAGAGAACGGACAAGAGTAATGTAGGCTATCTCTTTAGCGTGTTTGTCGCATCTTTCTAAGTGTTCTGCCGACAAAGCGCAGTCTTTGTTTCACCTTCCCCACAATATTATCTGTGTGGTCTTTCCAATTTTAAGTTGCTCGTAATTGTAATTCTTAGGTATTTAGTCGAATTGACAGTCCTTAGATTTGTGTGACTTATCGCATACCCAAAATTTATCGGATTTCTTTTAGTACCCATGTGGATGACCTCGCACTTTGTTTAATGCCAGTTGCCACTTTTCACACCATACAGAAATTCTCTCTAGGTCATTTTGTATTTGGAATTGATCATCTGATGATTTTACTAGACGGTAAATTACAGCGTCATCTGCAAACAATCTATGGTGGCTGGTCAGATTATCACCTAGATCAGTTATGTAGATCAGGCACTGCAGAGGGCTTATGACACTACCTAGCGGAACGCCGTTCTACTTGATGATTTACCGTCTATCACTACGAACTGTGACCTCTCTGAGAGGAAATCAGGAATCAAGTCACACAATTGAGACGATACTCCACATGCACACAATTTGATTAACAGTCGCTTATGAGGAACGGTATCAAAAGCCTTCTGTAAATCTGGATTATTATATCCTGGATGATGCTCACGCTGTGAGGATGTTGATAAAAGGTTCTATAAAGGTCATCTGTCTTGTCGTCTGCAGCAGGTATCGTAAGCTATCCTACCGATTTTTTTTAAAGATGAAGAAAAACAGGCGCACTGGCCGCAGAAGAGCAGAAAAGATCCCTTAGGTTATACTCAGCAAATATCACACTACGATGGGTGGCGCTACATCGTTAACAGATCACCATCAATTTCTGTAGCACGCAGCATTCGGATCTTAACTGCTCTCGTTTCTGCCTTTAAGGGAGAATTAAGGAGAGTGAAAGGTGACAAATTTGCCGCCATCTGGTGCTCTCGTTTCTTCGGGATAAGGATCAAAAGTCTCTCTTTTAATTCAGGGACCCAGCTGCTCTGTCCTGAGTTTCATTCACTATTTCCTGCAAAGAACGCTTCCAAAATGGCCTAATAGGTTTGATAAAACTTGGCGTTGATTCTGTCAGCACCTAGAGAGAGCCCTTTGGCTGCTTTGAAAGCTACAGTCCGTAAGTCCTCTTTACTGAATGGCTCTTTCCTCCTCCTGTACGTGGGTATGCCAGTTGTTAGGCGAACCTACGAAAGTCTGGTGTGTGGTTGTGAGCGCCTTATGAAGTTCACTGAAGTATTCATGTTCGTGTTTTAGATTCGCTAGATGTGACTGGACTGGCCTGCTTATTGCATCTGAAATGTAATTATCATCATCGATTTTTGACATCGTGCATGTCATAAAAGATAGGAGAGTGTCATACCGTCGTATGGGGCCACATCTTTCGGTTAAGACTACATCTGGATGCCATTCAGTTGCTTCCTCCGAATCTGACGGTTCCTGCTGGGTGGCATTTTATTTTCGTGGTACACGAGGGCCTGATGGTTGATACAGTAGTTTTTCTTTGTATCGTACACTTAACTCATTACATGTAACAGGATATTTTTCTGGCGTGAAGACATTTTTACGGAAAGAAATGTAAGCGGAGTAACAAGCCGTATGGATAATAATCACACCGTTGTTATTGTGATGTTTAACTCGAAGACTGGAAGGAGGCAGCTTTCGACACTAGTCTACAAAATGCACATCTACTGCAAACTTCATCCTTTCAAGCTAATTACTGTATTCAGTCTTTGAACTTCTTCTACAGATTTTACTCCTACAGTTTCCTATTTTACCTAATTGACGATCCTTCGATGCCTCTGGAAATTTTAGTAAAGTTGTGCATAAATTTTACTTTTCCTTAACTCTATTCATTAACTCCTCCAAAATTCTTTGATCTGTCCATGTTATATTGGGCATTTTTCTGTAGCACCGCATTTCTAACGCACATGTTCTTGTCCGAACTGTTTATAGTCAGCCTTTCACTTCATACCAGGTTGCGCTCCCAACAATACCTACAGAAAAGACTCCTATAGTTATATCCGATGTTAACAACTTCATCTTTTTTAATATATTATTTACTTGTTATTGCCAGCCCGCATTTTATGTGCTCCCTAATTATACCAGAATACTTATAAAGCTTTCTAAAAGAACCTAAGAAACTTTGGCACTGAAGTTCGTATTTACAGTGTAGACGGTGAGACTTCCAAGTGAAACTACCTTTGGAAAAGTACTTGTGGTAAATTACTGGATGTTTGCATTGGCAACAAAATGACGCGCGTACTGTGGAAATCCTGTCTACAGTGACAGAGAGGGTGCAGCCGCTACGGGAATTAGCCGCCCTGACGAATAATGCTCAGTAATCGCCAATTCACAGCAGTTTGGCGGCGTCAGCTGTCACAGTATAGCCCACTGCTAGACGCTAACTTGAAACTAATTTCCAGTGCCTGATGTGTTGGAGTGTTTCTGTCGAGGACTTTACGCTGTTTTATGTCGTCATCCGTTAGAGGTAAGGAGTTGTACGACGCACTGTGAATATCTGTTGCTATAGTCTTCAGTCCAAAAAACTGGTTTGATGGAGCTCTCCGCACCGAGCAATAGAGCTGCGTATCTTCGGATTACACAATGTGTGTAGTTTGCCTTTGCTTTCAGCCGGTCGCAGTACCAACATATCAAGACCAGGTCAGTCTATCATCCAGACTGTTGCCCCTGCAACTACTTTAAAAGACTGCCACGTTTCGGGAACCAGATGTTAGTCTGGCCTCCAGTGTGGCAGCACCTACAGCTAGCTATCTCTGAGGTACACAAACCACCCTATTGCTGCAAGTTCTGTGTTTCGTGGAATGCTAAATGTGAGTCATTTCCGATGTAAAAGGGCTAGAAAACGCATTTGTGTTATACTGCAGAGGGAAATTGGACAGTTATTTGAGATGCTGATAAAACAGATGTAAATCTTCAACTGGGACGATGAAACACTGTAACAGCATCTGACTTAGAAAAAAGTGGTTTGGCGATCATTTTTTTTCCGCCGATACAGAAAAGCCATACAGAGGTGATCCTACACCTCTGGTGGAACTGCTAGTGCTGCGCATTCACCTCCACCCACCACTTAAAAGTACCCTTCTGCAATTTTTTATTCTCTCTCGCGCGTACAAGCGGCACGTCCATATGAGCACGACTGGCGGCGAAATAGAAACTGTTGGGCGAGATTAGATGCAAGAACTACATGGACTAAACGTTAAGCACAGCGATTAACCAAGAAACTAAGAACTGTCGCTGCTCTAGCTTGTGCTAAAGTTTCGTTCGCGCCAGAATAACGAGAGTTATAGATAACTAAGGCATACTTCCAACGGTCTTACGACCGCTGAAGACTGGTCAGTGGAACCAATGACCAATGTGCCAGCATCCGTTTGTGTACACTAGGACTCAGCTTATTGTCAAGCGAAGGAGTATAGCTGCCTATAGTCACGACAATTCCGGTAATATCATTAATGAGCCACAGGAAACTTATTTTTGTAAATACTTTTTATTTACACAGCAATTCTTACCGAAGAGAATTTGGTAGCTGCTGAAACGGCAAATAAATCACATATTCCTTTCTTCCACCACAGTGAGTCGTTCGTCCGCAGTCGGCAACCTTTGGTAAAATAGTATATTTGCTTCACTAACCGCTCGTAGACTTTTGATACATTTCACTAACTGACAATTTCTAAGGAACAGAGACATTGTTGGACAGGATGGCGATGACGGATGACATGAAACGCAGTACGTATATAATAGAGGTGGACTGGTGTATTTATAATGAAAAATAATACAGATTTCATCACATGGAAGGGCAGAATAGCAGAATATATAACGTTCATGTGTGACACAAGTCAAACTCCCAACATAACGGTCAATATCGGGCTCTCAGGAAGGAATATCCCCTCCTGCGTTACTATTACACATTTTGCACCTGTTGTTCGTGTTGGGTGCCAGGCTGTTGAGGAATCCTGGAGGGGTATTCTCCCACTCCTCTCTCAAACCGGTTTTTGTTTTCTGCACGGTTCGGTTGGGGGGAGTTCGTTGAGAAACACGTCTGCCAAGAACACCGCAGGCAAGAGCTATAGGGTTTAGGTGAAGGTAGCACTCAGACCATTCCATACGTTCAGTATCTTCAGTTTTTCCAACACATCGGCGCTATGGTGATGACGAGCATTGTCGTCCATAAACAGAGAGTTGGAACCTGCCTAACCCCTATAAACAGACGAACGTATCCAGAATAATCTTCCCGCAACACCCCTGTGCAGTAATTGTACCTCGCGCAAAGATATGCAGCTGTGTTCGGTCATTGTGCGTAATGCCAGCCCACGTCGTAACGCCTAGGTCACACAGATGGCGTTCATGAACATTCTGTGGTGTGTAATGTGTTTCCCCTCACTCCACACTGACTGGTGGCCTGAATCACTTGCCAAAGTTGAGACCAACCAACATGCTCCCTACACCCTCTTGACGGTGGCATGTTTGAAGTGGGGTGCATTTAACAGGATTTCGAGCATAGAAACGAGCCTGATTTAATCGCCGCGAAACGGTTTTGGTAGAGACAACTGTACAGCTAGCGGTTTCAAGGTCAGCAGCTGTTTTCCTATAAGTGAGATGTCTGTTCATTTTCGCGACCAGGCTTTCACACGGTCACCTTCAGCGCCCTTTTTTAATCGCGAGATGAAATATTCGGATACACCCATTAATGTGTCCACGAGAGTGACACTTTAAACGCCTTCGAGCCGTCTGCTCGTCCACGATCGTAAGCACTCAAGTGATGTCTTGCACACTTGTTGCCATATTAGCACGGAAAATCATACTAATTTGTTCCACAACAACCTTCGTCAACCACTGTGCAACGTGAACTGTCGAACGCATACAGAGCGTTCGTGCACAGGCTTCGCTGCAGTTAACACCCCCAGCCCTACATTTCCTCTTACTGCCATTAAAATGGTTCAAATGGCTCTGAGCACTATGGGACTTAACCTCTGAGGTCATCAGTCCCCTAGAACTTAGAACTACTTAAACCTAACTAACCTAAGGACATCACACACACCCATGCACGAGGCAGGATTCGAACCTGCGACCGTAGCGGTCGCGCGGTTCCAGACTGTAGCTCCTAGAACCGCTCGTCCACACCGGCCGGCTCCTACTGCCATTGGTCGAATGTTTTGTAGCAACTGACAGCTGTCCCTTAGCAAGTCTCAGGTGTTCCTTAGCAACTGTCAAGCAGTGAATAGCAGTGGGCAGGAACTCCACTGCTGAACTTCGAGCGGGCTGTGTAGCGGCGGCTGTGCCAAAGAAGCTCACTTTACCGCAAGAAAAAGGTGTTAGCGACAGACGCCTGTTCGGCAATAGTCTTTACTTTTTGGATCTATTCACAAGATATGACGCTGTACAAACGACACTGTGGCAACAGCGGGCGTTTATAGTCGCGGGGCGAGGAAAGGACTTTTTCTCGTAGACTGGGGCCACGTTAGCGGAAGTTTGCGGAACGTCAGCTGCGCGGTAAATGGGCGGTGAACGGGGTAGATGCGGCAGTTTACATATGGCAGAACGTCTGCAGCTAAGGAATTTCGCCGCTTGCTAGCCGCATCGCCCATAGCCCGGCAATTGGGCAGGTCACACGGGTGGTTCGGCAGGTTTCACCTTTGCGAAGAGGGGCCAGCTTACTAAAGTCAGTCTGTGCTGGGAGCAGGCTGAACAGATGACAGCGGGCTGCGTAATAGACAGAGGCTGTGTTGCGTCCTCCGTTGCATGTGTATGACTACAAATTGTGTTCCAAAGTGTGTCCTCTGGACGCACAGAAAGTCGACACATATATTTTAACAGTGGAGCCAGAGAAGAGAGCTTGTATTTGGAACATACGGACCGATGATGATGATGTTTGGTTTGTTGAGCGCTCAATTGCGCGGTCATTAATGCCCGTACGAAGCCCCAATTTCCAAATGGTTCAAATGGCTCTAAGCACTATGGGACTTAACGTCTCAGATCATCAGTAGCCTCGACTTAGAACTACTTAAAATTAACTAATCTGAGGACATCACACACATCCATGTCCGAGGTAGGATTCGAACCTGCTACCGTAGCAGCCGCGTGGTTCCGGACTGAAGCGCCTAGAACCACTCGACCACAGATGCCAGCCGACCCAATTTTTACACAGCGAAATTTTTGTACACAGTCCATTCTAGCCACTGTCACAAATCATGGTGATTATGATTAAATAATGAGAACAACACAAACACCCAGTCCCCGGGCATAGAAAATCCCCAAGCCAGCTGGGAATCGAACCCGAGACCCCGTGATCCTGAGGCAGCAACGCTAGCCATTAGACCACGAGCTGCCGACATACTGACCGATGACTACAAGGACTGAAACGAGAAACATTCGGCATGGCGTGACATGTGAATTATTTCTTGATTTTGAGATAGGAAAGCTGCTGATAAGTTTTTTATTCACATCTTCATTATTATAATACTTTAGGGTAAAAGATCAGTCGGAATTACAACTGAATTAGTGATTTACATTCTCTAAACGCGTTACGAATTATTATTCATAGATTCGTCAACTGTGATACGGTTTGAGAAACTCCTACTTTTCTGTAATTGTGCAAATGTTACACCGTGCTCTTTTTGTTGTTTCAGCCAGAAGCAATTTCACCAGATACAGTTATTGGAAATAATGATACAAACGCGACATGGGTCTGATTGCATTACAAAGTTCAAATCAAAAGTAAAAGAGATAGGGAACCAATTAAATACATTAGTCTACCTGCACCATCACAATAAAACCCACGAAATTTTAACATAAAATCCAATTATATACATATAAAATAAGACATTAAAGATAACATCAAATTATAAAGTTCCCTTTTGCGAAGACGAATGAAACGGAAAGTGCTTTTGACAACGGACATATTCATCGAACTAAGGATTACTCTAACAGGAAAGTAGTTCTCAATGTTTAAAATAAGATATTGTGTAATTGTTCTTGGATGACTATTTATCACATTCTGTGAATATATGTACGGTTTCTTCGTTAGTAATGCAGGATTCACAGCTTGGAGAAGGAATTAATTTTAACAAACGTCTCGTTTTATTGGTATTCATATAATCTGTTCTCAGTCTGTTAAGAGTAACAGTCTCTCTTCTCATTTGCCCGAACCAACGGTGGCGTGGTGGCTGAATCGCTCAGTATCATCTCCCTTTGATGGTGAGGTCTATGTCTACTAACCGTCCACTCAATTTTTGCTTGATTGGCGAAACTACTACGAACGTCACTCTATGCTGTGGGTATGTCGATGCACGTTCGTTGCCCCTAATTTCCACTTGCTTCTTCTGAGGCAACCTGGCAAAAAGATAAACGAAATTGCAGTTATTGTGGAATCCAATAACTGGTTGAAAAACTGCAACAGTGGAGAAGGCAGATCAAATATTTATGAAAATTCGCAGTGATGTCATTTCTGAAGCATTCCCGACGTGAGTAATCGTTGGTTGGGTATCAGGATACATGTCTAATAATTATTAGTACAAAGAAATATGTAACTCGTTCATTATTTTATTGTGTACATGCAGAAGAACTGTAAAGGAAGACGAATTCAATGAAACATCGGTGGAAAAATTGCGTTATAATTTATCACAAGGCGTGACAAAGGATATTATTCCCACGCTCGTATTCAGCAATAATTGTATAGATTCGTTTGCATGAATTAAGCCACATGGCCGCCTTGGACAATTACGTTATTGTAAAGAGTGTTGCATGATTAAAAACAGAACATTAAACAAACCACATGCAGTACGCACTGGTCTAAAACGGATTTCTAGGTAGTATGAGCGAGTGAACAGTATAAGATTAGTTTTCTTTATGTCTGAGACGAATTTACAGGTACAACAACCGAAAATAACACTCAGTATAGAACAGTAAAATCATAGAAATGTTGCTTATAAAGGAAAATATGTATGACACACAATACTCTGTCTTATATAAGATCCCAGATGCAAACGCAACATTTCCATCGAAGGTACAGTTAGCCTCATATTCCTGTCCTGCTTCTGTAATGCGTTTCTAAGCGTGCGAACTAATGCATCAAAGTTTTAGAAATGCGTACTGAAGTGGTTGAAAAATTTCGATTCATCCTCTCGTAGCTCGTTAAATAAAACGTAAAACGCTTCTTAAAGTAACCAACTATTCACTAATTGAAAATGGGAAAACGGGAAAAAAGCAATTAAGTGTAGTTGGTTGGACTGCGCGTAGCTACGAAGTGAACCGTGACTCTGGAATATTTCTCGCTCTACTAGAATGAACAGTACATTTCTTCTTTGGATTAAATTAGATTAGACTCAGTATTCGTTCCGTAGACCCAACACTGAGATGACTGTCGTGGGTGTACAGCAAGTCTGAAAGTATAACATAAGAAACATAGAACATTTGAATACTAGTATAATACTCACATCGCTGAGCATTGTCAAAATATGTGAATAAGTCACAGACAACTGAAACTGCTAGTATTTACATAATTAATACACTTCCTTGTCTCGGATTCCTGTTCTCATTTAGTAAGGTAAGTTATGGGATCGACTTTATCTTTTTTAAAACTTTCTTAATAATAATAAATACGGTACTGAACGTTTCATGAATAGAACTGTTATTGTAAACAAGGAAAATAACACATACTGCACATAGCCAACTCTGCACCTGTATCTGTGTATGACTGTCTCTACTTTTAAAATGAAAAATCTTGTAATGCAGTTTTAACATAAAGTGTGGGAGCAGACATAGGCCCGAGGGTAGCTCGTCATAGGCCGTTGCAGCCAAACACCAGTATATATCACTTATTTACTCGGGACTGGAAAGAGATATGGTTCCCCTCTCAGTTTCCATATGTTATCTACAATTCGTACACAGGTATGTGTGATCTGAAATGCGCCAAACGTAAACTGTCCAGCGACTACATTTTTCACTGTAACCTTTTTGAAAAACGCACTATGTTCTACTTATTTTCGGAGTAGCATGAAAACTGTGAGCAATAACGAGAAGAGAGCTAATTCATTATTAGGCTCTGATAAGAAAAAAAACCTTTCTTTCATCGAAAATGGGAATCTCAACACAATTGTTTTTAATTTTTACGTGAAAAGTAAAAGTTTTAACGAGAAACTAATTACAAGAGGGATCTAGCTTTGCTTCTTTTACACAAAAACATCTTTTACAGACAAAGCAGATGACTCGATATTTGGCTCCCTGCATATCATTTCGGAGGCCACAAGGCCCCTCCGTAAGGCCCTGCGATACTGCCCGCAATTTTGTTTCATATATCGTTTAAAAATACGCAGACATGTTGTGCAGGTTTGGTACATTTTGAAGCTGAGGAAAAGACTCGATAATACGTCACAACGGATACTATGTTGAAACCACAGGATCGTCCAGGAATCTTCGAGGGTATGCAACACATTTCCACTTACTTTTTCGGCTATCCCAGTTATCTAAACTGTGAAACTGCATTATGTCACTATTTGCAATTTACGATTATAAGATGGTGAAGAGATGAATGTGTTCTGGGCAGCCAGGAGTTTTGAATCCTATTTTGGTCTTAGTTTTCGAGAGGTGTGACTGACACTGTGTGTGTGTGTGTGTGTGTGTGTGTGTGTGTTTGTGTTTGTGTGTGTGTGTGTTTGTGTGTGTGCTTGTGAGCGGATGTGTGACTTCTCTGAGATCAAAGAATAGAGTTCTGTTACAGACAGCAGTGTATGTGATTATTATTTATTTTCCTTCAGCTTTTGTATTTTGTAATTTTCCTCAAATTATTAGTTTCTGTGGGTGGAGCAAAAAGGGGGGGGGCGATGCATTTAAACATTTTTAGGTTTTCCCCGAATTTAGAATTACTGTGTTACCTTTCAGTGGCCTTCCACGTTCTGTGTGCCTAACAATGAAATTTCCGCTTTTCTGTCTGCACTGACGTGACAAAGGTCATGGGATACCTCCTAATCGCGTGCCGGACCGCATTTTGCCCGGAGTAGTGCAAATTGGACATGCCATGCACTCAGTAATTCGTTGGAAGTCGCCTGCAGAAGTAGTGAGCCATGCTGTCTCTAGAGCCGTCCATAATTACTGGCCGGCGGGAATTGGCCGAGCGGTTCTAGGCGCTTCAGACTGGAACCGCGCGACCGCCACGGTCGCAGGTTGGAATCCTGCCTCGGGCATGTAAGTGTATGATGTCCTTAGGTTAGCTAGGTTTAAGTAGTTCCAAGTTCTAGGGGACTGATGACCTCAGAAGTTAAGTCCCATAGTGCTCAGAGCCATTCGAACCATATTTGAACCATCATTATTGAGCCGTGGCGGCGTTGTGCTATCTTTAGACTTTCTGACGGAGTGGCGTCCCAGTGGGAGGCGCGAGTGCATCACTGTTTCGCTCGGTTTTTCGCTGTTTGTGAGAGAGGAAAAGGCGGGACCCGTGTCGCGGTTACTGGATTGGGGTTGGTGCGAGGCGGCAGCAGGTACAGAATGAGGGGCCAGTCTGTTGACATGGTGGGGCCTCTTGGTGTATTCGGAGCTGTATGCCGGGTAGCATCCATTGTGGCTTATTTATGGCTTTTGGAGACAGAGTTCAAAAGGTTCAAATGGCTCTGATCACTATGGGACTTAACTTCTAAGGTCATCAGTCCCCTAGAACTTGGAACTACTTAAACCTAACTAACCTAAGGACATCACACACATCCATGCCCGAGGCAGGATTCGAACCTGCGACCGTAGTGGTCGCGCGGATTCAGACTGTAGCGCCTAGAACCGCTCGGCCACACGAGCGGCGGAGAGAGAGTGCACCAAAACTTTGCCTTCTGGAATATTCTCTCCGTGTGCAGTTTGGATGTTAGCGGACGCAATACTGCTTTGAATGATGACAAATGGAGTACTAGAGAAGTCATGGTGCGTATTGTGTTTATTCCCTCGGTGAACCTCGCCTGTGGAGTTTGAAAGATGAGGTTTTGTTACAATTACTGTAACCAATCTGAAGCCGCCTATGTAAATTTCCTGATTTGCTTAGTGATTTCTATTTATGTGTGTATAAGAAGTGTTGTATGGGCCGCTGGCCTGTTAGAATCTCCGAGTTGGTCTCGGGTTACGTGAATGTTTACTTAGACAGGCCAATGACTGAAGTGGTAAATCTGTCTTTGAACCGCTTTGCTCCGATTCTGCTGGCACTGCTTAATGTGCACTAGTGTTTCCATTTGTTGTTCCCTAGCTTTAAGTCACTTCTAATCTTTTGTATGTTTTGAGCAATGTTGATGCTTGAAACTACTGTGCTTTTAAATTTGTTTTGATAGGTTTAAACTTTGGTGGTCTCCAACCTCAATCTTCTCTGTAAATGTTGTAGGCTTGTATCTACACACATCAAAAAAAGTTTTGCATCACCTCCGTTCCGAGAGTTCCGGAACCTGTACAGAAAATTGGAATATAGACCAACATAAACAACATTTCCGCCCTTTTTATTGCTTATGAAAATCACACATTGTATGTTGTACCACCATACAGCGAGATCTGCAGAGGTGGTGGTCCAGATTGCTGTACACACCGGTACTTCTAATACCCAGTAGCATGTCCTCTTACTTTTATGGGTGCCTGTTTTCGTCGTGAAATACTATGCACATGTTCATCAAGGCACTGTTGGTCCAGATTGTCCCACTCCTCAACGGCGATTCGGCGTAGATCCCTCAGAGTGGTTAGTGGGTCAAGTCGTCCATAAACAGCCCTTTTCAATCTAACCTAGACATTCGATAGAGTTCATGTCTGGAGAACATGCTGGCCACTCTAGTCGAGCGATGTCGTTATCCCGAAGGAAGTCACTTACAAGATGTGAACGACGGGGGCGCGAATTTTCGTCCATGAAGACGAATGCCTCCCCAGTATGCTTCCGATATGGTTGCACTATCGGTCTGAGGATGGCATTCACGTATCGTACAGCCGTTATGATGTCTTCCATGACCACCAGCGGCGTACGTCGGCCCCACATAATGCCACCCCAAAATAGCAGCGAACCTCCATCTTGCTGCACTCGTTGGACAGTGTGTCCAAAGCGTTCAGCCTGACCGGGTTGTCTCCAAACACGGCTCCGGCTATTGTCTGGTTGAAGACATATGCGACACTCATCGATAAAGAGAACGTGACACCAATCCTGAGCGGTCTATTCGGCATGTTGTTGGGCCCATGTCTACCGCACTGCATGGACATCGCCATGGACGTCTGGAGTGAAATTGTGCACAGTCCACAGTTTGAGTCGTAACACGAGGTCCTGCAGCTGCACGAAAAGCATTATTCAACATGGTGGCGTTGCTGTCAGGGTTCCTCCGAGCCATAATACGTAGGTAGCGGTCATCCGCTACAGTAGTATCCCTTGCGCGGACTGAGCGAGGCATGTTATCAACAGTTACTGTCTCTCCCTATCTCCTTCATATCTCTTTGATTCACTCCAAGATGCCTGGACACATCCCTTGTTCAGAGTCCTTCCTGGCACAAAGTAACAACATGGACGATATGGAACCGCGGTATTGACCGTTTAGGCATGGTTGAACTACAGACAACACGAGCTGTGAACCTCCTTTATCGTGGAATGACTGGAACTGATCGGCTATCGGACCCCCTCTGTCTAATAGGCGCTCATGCATGGTTGTGTACATCTTTGAGCTGGTTTAGTGACATCTCTGAACAGTCAAAGGGACTGTATCGGTGTATAATATTCACAATCAACGACTATCTTCAGGAGTTCTGTGAACTGTGGTGATGCAAAACGTTTTTCACATGTATACTATTCTGTAGATCAAAAGAGCATTCGATGTCTGCTGGTAAATCTGCTACTGAATATTGCAAATGTCGTTTTATATTGACCGTTTTAGTACAATAATTAAAATTACTCCCTAGAATTAAAAGGTTTTAGCCTTATTCACTTAATTTAGAGTTAAGTAATACTGTCGCGAAAGTTACGTCACTTTAAGGAATCTTGAAAGACTTGAAGACCTTATTGTCAGAGCTCTTGACGATAGTGTAGCAATGTGTATGCTGTTTATTGACAGCCCTGCCTTCTCAGCTGTGACATTACGATTGACATGAGACATGGCACTATCCCACATGTACCTACTTGTTGTGTACATAGTTTCGCATAGTCAGCGTGTACACAACTTTCCCCCAATGTTGAGCGCCCATAAGCCCCAACACACCATCACCACACCACAACTTTCCCACTAGAGCGCGGCCCGCTAAGCACAACAGCGCAGGCGCAGCGCTCGTCCGTCTCCACACTAAGAGATGGCGCTGCCTTAGAGACGGACCAAATTCTGCTTCCGCCGATCCGCGTATTAATATGTAATGCAGCCAATGAGATTGCTGCTAACATAGAACCTTTTCTCCTCGCGGATCACACTCGCACAGTGATACTTGAACACGTGGGGTATTATAATGAGTGTACAGACCTCTGATTAGTCAGTCTGCATTTGTCTGCATTTGTGTTCACCAGTCTGTACCAGTCTGCATTAGTCTGTACCAGTCTATAGTCAAGTTTCAGTCTGCGCCTAATAAGATTACCATATTCCTGTACATAGCCATGAAGATAAATGAATAGACACTCTGTCAAGTATCAGAGATATGTGAGAATAAGATTAACGTACCAAGACCAAAGGAACTTCAGATTCTCAATTGTAAACAGCATCCCGAATCAAGTTACGTAATGTCTACGCTTTTTATTATTTTAATAAATATGTGTAAAAATTAATCAAGTGCTGTTTTAAGTTGGTCACCATCAATCTGCTACTCTAAGCGTGCAAGTGGCATTTCTATAGTCTGACCTAACGGCAGAAGATAAAAACGCCACGATAAGACCACGAGACATATTGCTGACACTCGCCTACTTCGTTAGAGCGACAAGTCAAATAATCTGATGGTGTGTGTACCGAAGGTCTTACAGTACGCACACCACACTACTACTGCATTTCTTCCTGTGCACGTACCTGGATGGCGTCTCTGGTGGCCGTTAACTCCAGCTGGAGTTTTAATTCCAGCTGCAGCTGCTAAACAGTTCAGGTTTTCCGGATATCCTATTTGATGGGTGGTTTTAAATAACTATATTCTCGAGCCTGCCATCTCTTGTGGCCGCGCGGGATTAGCCAACCGGTGTAGGGCGCTGCAGTCATGGACTGTGCGGCTGGTCCCGGCGGAGGTTCGAGTCCTCCCTCGGGCATGGGTGTGTGTGATTGTCCTTAGGTTAATTTAGGTTAAGTAGTGTATAAGCCTAGGGAGTGATGGCCTTAGCAGTGAAGTTCCATAAGGTTTCACACACACATACACACACACACACACACACACACACACACACACATCTCTTGTGATCTAATGCAACGAACCTAAGAATCTATTTTCTATACTTGAGATTACGACATTTCACCGTACTTAAGTTTTTTAACGCTTAAATTCCGTCTATAAATCACTGCTCTTGATACCTTGGCATAACTCGGTTGCACGCTTCTTGTAACCCAGATTAGAAACTTTTTTAATTTTTTTTTTAATTCCGCTCTTATAATTGTGTGGGCTCTAGCGAAGGGCTCTACAGCCATTTAAAATTTTGGGTTACTTTAACTCGTCCTACTGAGTTTTAAGTGGAGCCCCTACACGGGTAAGGGTGTCTTCAGCCTAGTTATTGTGATAATCCGTTGTTGTTTAAATTATTGTTTCTCTGTGTCAAATTTGCTTGTGTAAGTGAAGCTCGTTGTTTGAATTGACATTTCTCTGTCTTAAGGACTGCTCATGTAAGAGAAACTTGCTGTTCATTATACCAGGTGCGAGAGAAGATTGTGGCTTTAATTATCAATCTGATTGTTGGAATATTTGAAATAAATTTGTAATTTCTTAAGGAAAAGTGAAGTGCTCAGCCTGGGTTCGCCCAACCACGTCTCTTATCCTTTGTCTGTCCTATGTCCGGACATTTCAATTACAAAATTGATGCCAGTGCACGATATTCCACACAAATTGATGTTCTGCACAAACTGACCTCTCGATCATGTCCCATAATCGACAGAAGGGAGTCATTTCGGGCTATCTACGTGGCCAAATTATTCGCTAGAAACGTCCAAAACATTCTTCAACCAAGTTGCGGCCTGGTGAAGTCGCGCGTTGTCACTCCTAAGATCCAGTTGTTGATTGGGAAAATGAAGTCCATTAATGGCTGCAAATGGTCTCCAAGTAGCAGAACATAAGCATTTACAGTCAATAACGGGTTCAGTTGGACCAGAGGACATAGCAAGTCTATTCCATGTAAACACAGTCCACACTATTGTGGAGCCACCACCAGTTTCAACAGTGCCTGGTTGAAAACTTCCATAGCTTCGTGGGGTCTGTGCCAGACTCGAACCCTACCATCAGTTCTTACCAACTGAAATCGGGAATCGTCTGACCAGGCCACGGTTTTCCAGTTGTCTAGGGTGCAACGGATGCGCTAACGAGCCCGGGAGAGGAGCTGTAGGTGATGTGCTGTTAGCAAAGGCTCTCGCGTTGGTCGTGTGCTGACGTAGCCCATTATCGTCAAATTTCGCCTCACTGTCCTAACGGATACGTTCTTCGTGTATCCCACATTGAACTCTGTGGTAATTTCTTGCAGTGGGGCTTGTCTGTTAGCAATGACAACTCTACGCAAACTCATAAACGCCGCTACTCGCGGTCATTACGTGAAGTCGGTTGGCTGCTGCGTTGAGATGGTGAGAGGTAACGCCTGATATCGTGTATTCTCGGCACACTCTTGACACTAACGATTTCAGAAATGGAATGTCCCATGCTTCTAACTCCAACTACCATCCCGTGTTCAAAGTCTGTTAATTCCCGTCGGTAACCTTTCATATGTATGGCTTGAGTACAAGTGGCAGCTATTTTTTTTCCCTTTTTTTTTTTTAGCAACCCTCATCTCGAGCGAACATTGTCCTGTACTGATCGTGCAGTGTTTACTGGTTGGGTATTCCCTGCTATTCTGTGTTATAGCTTAGTTATTGCTTCTCGTGTTTCAATGTGTCTGCAGGGCGCCGAGAGTTAGATCTGAATGGTAGGTCAGCTTGTTGTAACCTTACTGTCTGTCGAGCAGGGCCACAGGCCGCTTGTAGCGGTCGGCAACGTCGTTGTGCCTTCCGAGGAGATGCATCAATGAGTTTGGTAAGTTCTCGTCTTGTCGTAAAACTTCATTGCGTGATCGTTAAATCTGTCAAGTACGAGTTTCTCATCAACTGGGACTTGGAGGTACACCACTGGGAATTTCCTCAGGACATTATACATTTGCCGTAGAGCTTTGTTTTGGAGGCTTGGAGTCTGGTGAGATGAGTCTTCACTGCTGTTCCCCAGACGGGTCACGCCTACCCCGTTATCGACCGGATATAAGACCTATAAGTCTGAAAGCCAAGATCTGAACCCTCATTTATTGGTGGAAAAAGAGCGCCCAGGGTGTTGGTCCCTTCTTGTGGACTTCATCGAAATGATGCTTCCATACGAGTTGGCGGTCCAAAGTTACACAAAGATACTTCAGAGTTGGGGCCTACGGAATTGGCAAGTTGAAGAGTATAGTGTGGGGGTATCCGGCGGTTCCCTCCTGGTCAGTAGTAGAGCTTGACTTCTTGTAGCATTGAATCCAGTGCACCAGTCTGTCATCCAAAGGTGGTTGTCAGAGCAGGTAGTCTGTAGTCTTTACTGGACAGCTACTGGCTGGCCACTGACTCCGCAGATGAATGCACTGTCATCAGCGCAAGTGTATATGGTGGCAGGTGGCGACGTAGGGAAGCCGGTAGTATACACATAATACAAGACAGAGCCTATTACCGAGCCCTGTGGTACTCCTGCATGTACTTCTTGGAATGTTGATTCACCATGAGGAGTCCTGACGACGAAAGTCCTGCCTTAGAGGTAATCAGCGTGTAAGTTCACCGACGATCGAGTCATTCTTGACACTGTGAAATTCGAGCACTACATGTGGATTAACACAGTTCTTTATTTACTTGTACTGGATGCCTAACTTGAACAGATTCCATGTGTTGCTGTACAAGCTCATCAGTAATAGCCCCCTTGCAAACAATATTGGTACTCTTGCTACTGCAGCCGCATGGAGTGGCCATGAGGTTTGAGGGGTCCTGTTATGGGCTGTGCGGCCACTCCTGTAGGATATTCGAGTCCTCCCTCAGGCATTGGTGTGTGTGTTGTTCTTGGCATAAGTTAGTTTAACTTAGTTTAAGTTGTGTGTAAGTCTAGGGACCGATGACCTATGCACTTTGGTCTCTTAGGAATTCATACACATTTCAACTATTTTTTTCTTGTTATTGCAAACCTTAGTCACACTGCTGGAAAAGTACAAGTCCTACTCCATGTGCTGTCATAGCCTGTGATGTGAACTGAGCCCGCTCTGCGAATGAACTGACAGACGCTAACTGAAGAGTGAGTCAGTGGCTGAGTCCTCTGGTCAGTGGTGGCGGCCTAAATATTTGCTATCGAGAGGGCGTTGGCGGTGTGTTGCTTGTCGGCATCTCTCTGACCTCTCTTGTGATAAGTGTGCTTGATCCAGCGCCTACTATCGATCTTTGCGCTGCATCTTTGCTGACCTGTGTGGTGTCTACAGCTTACACCAGGACAAATATCACACCACAACATTCCTTCTACTACCTGATGTGGCTGCTGCGATGTAGAATGTCCAGGCCAAAAACCAAATTGCTCTGCAGGTGGTTTAGTAGATGAAGGAAAACACCGTGGTTGGGGTGTCACCGGATTAGGCCTTGGCTTTAGTAATTTTCTCAGTGTGTCTGTTATTGTAACGTCCTTGCAGACGTGTGTTGAAAACCTTTGGCCAAACTGAGCACTGGGTTTCTTGATTTCTTTTAAAAGAATATGGTTTTAATTGTCATTATCGTTTTAATAATGTTTTAGGGGCACCAGAAGATCATTTAAGTACTTAACTTGGTTTATGTGTAACAGCCTTGTGACCAATCAGTGACGTTGTAACGTTCTTTAATAATGAGATGTTTGCGATTACATTGATTGAATGTCTGCTCTGTGGAATGGATACTAAATTCGAATTGTCGTGTTGCGTGTTGTAAGTGCAAGTGGTGTGCTCACTCTGTGTTACTGCTACCCAAACTTTACACGAACTGATTGGGCAATGAACTCCCAATACCAATCAAGAAATACAGTCACTGCAAAATATATTCAGCCCCTTAGGCACTGAGTCATCTGGCTCTGTTCAGAACTGATAACCTCGGTCCCTGTGCACGTAACCAATAAATTAAATTGTCTTACCTCTAGAGCAGCAACGGTGGAATGCGACATATTCTGGTCTGTAATAAAAATATATAAATGCTATCTACTGGCTCAGCGGTGTGCAATGCTGGCTGTGATACTTTGAAATACACATGAAATTCTTTTGGCTGATAATCGAGAACACTAGGCAGTACTGCTTATGGTGAATCACAAATTTTTTTTAGGAAAATTATATTGTAAGTTAAGTCTGGCGTTTCAAAAACAACATTACTCACAATTGATTCACAAACAATGAGATTTAAACAGCAAGTATGATCTAACTTCACTAGTCCAGTATGAATGCAAATCTTCAAATTACGTATAGCTCTGTTACAAATCTTACAAGCATTACAAAAATGAAATATCTAACTAGTCTTTTTATCAAAACCGTTTATTTACATTCTGCGGTTACTGAACAATTACAAAATATCAAGCAACTCATCTATACTAACGCCCTGGGAAAACAAAAATCATAATTGTTTAACGTCTTTGCCTTGCTTGCATGAAGACTTCTGCTTCCATGTTCCAAAATATGACATACCTACATTAATCTAACACTTGGCGGCCTCACACAGCACACCACAAAAACTGCCTATTCCAACGTCTTTCGCTCACTGACCGCTACCTGCAACTGAATGACAGCGCTCTCTTACCCCAACGCTTCTATGAAGCAGTATTTCTGGCTCTGCGGTCGTGCACAGTCAGCGATCCGCATCATAAAGCCTATTAAAGACATACACCGTCTACAAAATCATATTCGGGTGTCACATACAAATGTGCTCCAGTAGGCTCCTGTCACAACCCTCCGGCGGGCTTTAACAAATTTGACACATATTTGGAAGTACCTTGTACAACAGATGTGTGATAAATTTATCTAACCGTATAATATCATTAAACTCGAAAGAACAGATAGTGCTCAGGTGAACCAGCATAAATCATAATGTGGTTATATTATGAGTAAATTGTCTCATAAACAAGGCTGCTGACTAATAAATCATGTAAAGCAGAATCAGTATACAATCCTAATCGTCTAGATAATGGTATAGGATTGGGCAGGGGAAAGGAAGAGTCATAGCTGAAGCTTATGAGCATGTTGAAGTGACTGCATCATCAGCACCTTTTCTTTCTGTCTTATGCAGGTTCAACAACTTAGTAGTGAACAATGTGTATTGCATTCAGTGTACCGATACACCTGAACGCCTTATTATTTTCGTCAGTCATGTGCTGAGATACTAGAGGTACTTGCAACAGATTGTCAGCAACCATAGTTGGGGACAACTGTAATATCAGTAATGGGATGACCAGCATCATCACTGCTCTTCATAGTAGAGATTCTTCTGAGATCCAGACAGCAAATAAGGTCACTTATGCTGAAGTATAAATACCAGGAGTAAATTGCTCCAATACTATGAGCAGAGGTAGGTGACTGGATAATGGAAGGTACAAAAAAGTAGCAAAGGTAAGGCAGTGGCACATGATCAATTGTAACTATGTCAACATCGAGTAATCTTTCTGATCAGAAAAATTTCAGTATCCTAATGAAATTATAGACTGGATGAAGCAACAATGTTTTACACCAGAGTGAATAGGCTAATCTGAAAGTGAACTCTGAATAAGACAACATCAATAAATGTGGCATCAGGCTGCCAATTAGACGTAGAATAACCTAACATTACACAGAACATCACTTGTTCATAAAATTCTACTGTGGCTCTCAGTGGCCATGTATATGCAATATTGTGATGTAACTGCTTAAGAAAACCTAACAGTAAAATCAAAAACTGAATGGCTCCAGGTAGCCTTGTATTTGGAGTACATGCAAATCTTAATATTTATAACAACTGTGTAGAAAATATCAATCAGAGACTCCAAGTGGCTTTCCTACATACATAAATGCTGATCTTAGTAGCTATAAGATAATTGGGGCTCCAGGTGGCCTAGTACATGAAATATATGCAAATCTTAATCGAATAGAAAATATCACTCAGAGGCTCGAAGTGGTCTTTCCTACATACATAAATGCTGATCTTAACAGCTAAAAAAATGTAACAGATATGATATTTGTGGCTGAAAGTAGTCTAGTTTTACATGAAGTAATTGCTGACCTTAATAACTAAAAAGTGACCAATTTTCTTTTACACTCACAGTGGCCTGGTTTGACATGAAATAAAGGCTGACCTTCACAGCAAATGTGACAGAAAACATATTTCTGGTTCAAGGTGGCCCTCTTTTACATAGCATAAACATCAAAGCTGAGAAAGTATCATAAAATATCATTTACTTATAACTTCTTTATACGGCACTCAGAGACTTATGCAGAATTCATAATGAGAATATATTACTCGGTATGGATTTTGCAAGAACAAAGTGCATAAATAGCAGTATTATATAAAAGTACGGCTTCATATGGCCTTTATAGTACACATTAGACAAATAGAATCATAGAATCAAAGTATCGTATCGTTTGAGTAAAGATACAATATTTATAGATTTTGTAGCATCTTCAGTTCTTCATAAAACTGTCTATTAAATGACCTATATCTCTAACATTGCACATATTTACAGGGAAGGATATGGGAATGATTGATAAGGGCACTGCAGTTATCTGTGAAGAAAATGCTTAACAGTCAATCGTCGTTCGTCTTGAGTCAAGAGCAAAGCAAAGAAAAATGTGATTATAGTATATGCAAACATAAAGACAGGAGTACAAAGTGCAATATAGCTTAGCAGCTAGGTAAATTTAACATACTATAGCAAGTCAAGAGACATATATGCAAAGATACAAATGGATTGCAGGAATAGTAGAACCTGGAAGTATGATTATTAACCTGGAAAAAATAAAGTCATGCATCCTAACATAAGAAGGCAGCATCATATGCAGTTTCATAAGGAAAGGCGAAAAAAAATTTTTTTGCTGCAAAGCTCCTGTAACCGTATCCCACAGAGACCTCTAAGCATGTGGCACAAGGTAAGACAAAAAATGGCTCTGAGCACTATGGGACTCAACTGCTGAGGTCGCAAGTCCCCTAGAACTTAGTACTACTTAAACCTAACTAACTTAAGGACATCACACTCATCCATGCCCGAGGCAGGATTCGAACCTACGACCGTAGCGGTCGCGCGGTTCCTGACTGTAGCGCCTAGAACTGCTCGGCCTCTCCGGCCGGCCAAGGTAAGACAGATTTTCCTAGAAAGGACACAACATACACAAAATATCTATTAACATCATTCAATATCATTATAGAACAATAATCAATATATCAATATAATCCTCATTATTTAAATGCAGCTCAGGGCATGAACACTCATTAAACATCAACATTCCATAAAATTGGTGCAGCTCAGTGCATGAACACTTATTAAATATTCTAATAATTCTCTTATACATGACACAAAATGCGGAAAAAAAGGTTATTATTTCTAAATCTTTATAGGCAATCTGCCTAATTTACCTAGTACACTAACAGCAAAATGGTTATAAAGGCCTGCCAGGGAACAGTGTGAGAAGTGTCAATGGTGTTTAATATTCCATATAAGTTGCTTATGTCGTGCTTTCTATGTACTGCATTTCCTGCACTTTCACGTACTTCTATTTAAGAGCATATGATGTCTCATTTGGATACAATGAGACTTTGGTACATTGTTTCTGTAAAATATACAAAATGGATGAGTGTATGCAATGAACATGAGTTACAGGGTACATTTATTTCTTAAATCTACGTAGATGAAAGCTAGTAAACTAGTGACATCATCTAGGACAAGAGATATACAGAAAATTAGAGCACAAGACTGGGCATAAATGAAAAATGGCGACCTTATAAAGTACAAAGAGTGACTAACCTAACAAAAAATGTAATAATAATTCATCAGTCAGTACCATAGCTTAAATGTCAGCAGTAATAGTATCTGGCATAGGTTGTGCAATAATGGCAAAGTGGAGCAGCACAGCATAAAAAAAGACACGTTTCATACTATCAGTAAAGACAAAATAGCATCAGAAACAAATGAACGTAAGATACGAGTATATAGAGGCTGTATACAAAAAGAACACAAATTCTTATTATATAAAAAAACGTGTGAGTTACAGTTTGCAGCGGTCAGACCACCAAAGGGATGTGCTCCGCTGGACACATGTGAAAATAAATGGTGTCTCTTTCAGATGTTGTTTTCGTGCACATGTGTATAAAAACAGAAAACCGACCTGCAAGATTCTCCCTGCCAGGCATGTCGCCACTTAGTAAAATTATGAATAATGAAGGAATCGTGAAAACAAGGTACCATTAGAATTTGTATAAGCACTGGAAATGCATTAGATAAAAAAATCTGTATTGTGTTACACTATTATTACATTCATATCTAAATCAGAATAAGCACATATGAAAGCTGGCACTATAAATACGCACAATTTTGGCAATTAGCATAGTTCCTTAAAAATAGCAAAAAAAGTTATAGAAAGCTGAAAAGTGTTAACAAAAATATAAATAGCGGTAGTGTAATATCTTCAGAGTGCAAGACGTCGAAGTGTAGAAATAATTTATGTGGTCAAAATTGGTGGATATCTGTAGTGTAAATAATGTAGCTGGTTGCATAAATTTCTTAGAATAAATGCCGTAAAATTTTTTTCTGAAATTCTTGCTATTGAAATAAGCGTGCGTATAATTTCGTTCATGATAGCCGTATTCTTGGCGCTAAAACTTACCTTACTGCTATTTCAGTAATTTCTCATTAGTGCTATTCGATGGAAATGGAAGTTCAGTACGTATCATTCAGATGTTGCATAGCAACAAAAGATGGAAAAAATTTAGAAAATCCAATGTATCAGTGTCAAAATCGTGTGAAAAATCGCAGTCCCAGAAAGCAAATTAGTATAAAAAATAATTTATATGATGGCCGAATCTGCTATGTTGTACTTACTTAGCGCAGCTCTGTGTTTGGCTTGGCTTAATATTTTTGAGATGAATGTAGATGTGATTAGTTTTGGAAATCGATGTTTTCAAATAAATATGTTTGACAATTTGTTGCTGGTGATACTGAACTCTGGCTATTTTAATGTTAACTGATTTGCTGCTGATGACTTTGCGAATAATTTTCTAGGACCTGTGCACTGCTATTAAATCAGATGGGCATCGCGAGTGAAAGGAAGTAGCTTTGACGTCAGTGGGCCTGATATATACTGAGCAGAGTTTCGTTTTGGTCGGCGTAGATAGCATACGCCGACTATTCGTGGCCTCAATGCTTCCAATAGGCTGTACTACCCATGCCCTTGACCTTGACTAATTTGTAATATTTGAGAAATCTTAGCGTTATCAGAGCTGTTTTCAGTTTGTCTAGGATGACTGTGTTGTGTCGGTATATTGGAATCTATGTGTTTGTGTGTATTGAATAAATATTTTCTTCCCCTTGCGTAGCCTGTTGCGAAAATAATTTGGAACTGTTTTTGGCATTATCCTGATGGACTCTCCCGCTAGATAGACCTGACTGATAGTAAAATCCTGTTCACACAAACTGGCATCTGCGTATATACTGGTCCTCTGAATATACTTCCTACGATGATGCTTTCGTGGTTTAGGCTTTTCTGTACTGGTGCTGAAGGTATTACTCTGAGCGGTTTCACAAATTTTATCTGAAATATCAGATATGTTGCTTGACAGTGTAAGGTCAACTGTGCCAGAAGATAATTTTTTTATTAAAGCTGCTGCCACTTGTAGTTAGTTAACGTAATCAGAGTGATATGCCGTTTGTTAGAATTATAATTGCGCTGTTGAAATAAATTCGGACAGTTGTGACCATTCTTACTGGCTGTGACATCAGATAGGGCTAGCTTATTGTCGATAATAAAACTCTGCTCAAAATAACATCTGCATGCATGCTGAAATTTTGAATGTGACTTCCACGAAGCTGCTGTGTTTTACTCTTATTTTCTGTAGCAATGGAGATGGTCTTCTTGTATCTGTTAATTTTGCCTTCTGACTGTAGATTGTCATGATTATAAGTACCTGCTTGGAAAGAGATAAACGGAACTGCGTGATTTCACAGGAATCCGAAGGAGCAGCAGGTTGAATAGAAGTGTTGTACGAAAAATTTTGCTTCTCAGAATGGGCGGCTAAGTACGTATGTGGGGTGTGATGGGTATACGTAGTTTGCTTTGTCGCAGTATTAGTTGCACCATTCAATGATTCAGTGTAAGGGAAATCGTCTTGTTCTTCAAAAAATTTAGCTTTGTGGCGGAGTGACAACCTAATATTTCTGGTATGTCTCACAGAAGGAAACAAACTCTGTTCTTTGTTGAGACTGAATGTGGCTCCTGACGTTTGATTGTTCACATCATTAATCGGAGGGAAATAAAAGTTATTTGTTGAGGATTGATATTGCTGCATGAATCTGGTCTGCAAATCGATGGGTGAGAAACAGCATTTATCAGCACAAAGGTTGACTGAAGCAGAAGTGTTTGCACACCATGAAGCGGAAGGCTGTGGTGTGAACGGAAGGTATTCATGATAAAAGACGGCGTTGTGTGTACCATTTTTTGGTTGACAGTAAACTTCTTTACTGTTAGTGTCATCGTGCTTAATGTGAGGCCTGATAACTTTAGACTGCGTGGGTGGCTCAACAGAGTGGTCACTCCAGACTGTATTGTCGTTAGTATCAATGAAATGTAATGAAATTTCTGACGTGGGAAACTTAGCTTTGCTTTGTGGGCGGGCACAGTCAGCGATCCGCATTATAAAGCCTATCAAAGGCAAATATTGTTTATAAAATCATATGAGGGTGCCATATATAGATGTGCCTCAGTAGTCTCCTATCAAGGTATTACTGTTTGCTTCGGTTTTTACACGTGGATGTTTGTCCAGCTTGGCCGTATCTTGTCTATATAGTGGAGATGCGTGCGTTTTAATGTCTTTTATTTAACCTGTTTTGAACTTATATTCAAGTCCTGTTGTGAGATTGCACCGCACAGACACAGAGACACCGCAGGTTTGTTTAATTAATTAACTGTTTGTATTTGGCCCACCATTGTGTTGCACAGTTGACATGCTCTTCGAATATCATTTGTAATTTTATGTACAATGGAAACGTCCTTATCTAAAACCTTAACCATTTGTATGAATGTGGCAAGACTCTTGGTGACTATTAGTTGGTATATGATAGAACTGTTATTAAATAAAAATAGTTGTTTAGGAATTACGATGACGCATCAAGTTGGGCCACACTTCCACGTCTTTCCCTTAAATTAATCCCGATCTTTGCTCTGGGTCTCACTGTACTTCGGGTACTGTGACATCTTCCTGTTTTTCTGCGGCATCTCGACGATTCTTCAACTATGTGTACATGAGCTTCGTTGATTGGATACTGCAGAGGTTGGAAGTTAGTTTCAGTTGCGTCAGCCAGGGTATTCGCCTTGTCTGTAGGTGTGTACATCTGCTCCAGCTCGCAGCAGCTGCTGTCTTCTCTTGTTAAGAATGTGGACGGTGTCCCATGTCGAAGCTTCCCTCGGAAGCGACGCAAGTTTATCGTTCCAGCATCTGTTGCGGTGTTCCGTTAAGGCTGCTTTAATATGGCGCTGTTTGTTGACACGCCATTCCTTGGGTAGTTGGTGTTTCTATCAGATGATTTGTAAACCTTCTGGAGGGAGCATTTGCTGCCTTCGCCCTCCCTCATATTGCTCGTGTTATTGCGGCGGCGGAATGACGTTGTGAACTGTGTCCCTGAGTGCGTCGGCGAAGTGAGTTGATGCTTCATTGACGTTTTGGTAATGCCAACTGGGTGTTCAAGATTATTGCGAACGTGCTGTCGTTATCGGTCCCAGTTGGTCCTGGCAGTGCTGAATCTTCGTGTGTTGGTGTGGGCTGGATGTCGCTGGAAACACCACTGGCAGTGATCTGAGGGGAGGGCAAGGGGCCGGCCGGTGTGGCCGAGAGGTTCTAGACGCTTCAGTCTGGAACCGCGCGACCGCTACGGTCGCAGGTTCGAATCCTGCCCCGGCCATGGATGTTTGTGATGTCCTTAGGTTAGTTAGGTTTTAGTTCTAAGTTCTAGGGGACTGATGACCTGAGATATTAAGTCCCATTGTCCCATTTGAATATTTTTTTTTTTTTTTTTTTTAGGGCAAGGGTGACCTCTGCTGAGATGAGACCTGCGAATCCTTGGGTAGATAGTGGGTTCTAGTGTTCTGCACATTGGACCATTGGCGCTTTCGATAGCTCGTAGAAGGCGCCGGCCACTCTGCCTGTGGTCATCCACGAGTTCCGCATCCATTGTTCCGCGTGTAGATCACCAGCGATAAAGCGTTTGCCTCTAGGGTTAGGGAAGGCGTTCAGCATCTTCATGTGTGAGATGTCCACGACCGCTATTATAGGTTCTTGTTAGGTCCCCGAAGTGACTGACATGGCTCCTGTGTTGGTGAGAGGTGGAGGTGGCGCTTGGCACTGCTGCAGAGAGTTCCGGACACACAATTTCTGTGCCTGTACTAGCGTCGTGGCCATCCTTCCGATAACACATATAGTTTGCGACATTGGCTCTCAAATATCGCTTAGTATGGGTTTTAGACCCAAGACAAATGTGAATATTCTCATCCTGTAGGTACTGTCGAAATTACAACAGGTGAGAGTAAATACCATTCGAATTCTATGTTGCAATAGCGGAGTCTTCGATACCGCTATATCTGGCTATGTGCGACCTGCATCGCTTCACAGGCGGCTGAAGTGGTGCTTGTTATCGCTGCAGTGACTGCTGAGACGATGAGAGTCTTTAGAGACAGTATTAACTCCAAGGTGTTGGAAAGGTCCATAATAGTCTGTTGAAAGGCCTGTGGCTGTATCTCTAGGTAAAATTCATTGCTGAGGGCGAGTGTGTTTTGTCACTGTTGGCGGTGGGGCGTGGGCGCTTACAATGTCTGAACCTAGAATCCGCTGCCGAATTCCAGCTGAATGACTTTTCGTGGGAGCTGAACGATCTGGATGTACTTACCGCTGTAGGTTGGATCTCGAAGATGCTGCTTGACGTATTCGTCTGAGGGGTAGCATGGTTTTCGGATCGAGTGGCGGGAGACCCCTCTGGCGTCGCCATGTGTTCCTGTGCGCGATGCAGACTCTTTAGCTAGATGGGCACTGAGCGCCACAGATGCAGCAGTGCAGTGCCTGGCTACATGGTAGAGCCGCTGACAGCTGAAGCACTGCGGTGGGACTCGGCGTGCTCATAACTTCTCAACACCGACGATGAGTGCATCGAGGCACCTCACGTCGAAAATTTTCCCCTGATATTCAGTTGCAGGGATAATTAAAGTTCTCAGTGGAGTTGGCTTCTGTGAGCCTGGAGTCCTGTGATACGTGACAACTGATGCAGCGAAACCCATATCTCTAAGTGCTTCTTTCGTCTTTAAATAAGACATTGCCTTTGGAATGCCCCTTATAACTGCTTCAATGATTTTTTGAAGGACATAATATTTACGCCAGTGACTGTTATGAGTTTTTATTCCACACTATTGCAGTTCCGGCCTTAGGCCATTATCAAGTGATATTACGGCTTTAAGCCGTGTCAACGTGATGTAGACTGACACAGCTGTTTCGATGTTACATAACACCCTACCTAACGTATTAATACACAATAACAATAATACTAACCAATTTACAAAATCAGGGGTTTGTAAAACAGAATGTGATACTTGTGAGAAATATTACATCGGACAAACAGGGAGAACAATTACACATAAAGTTAAAGAACATGTCAGACAAACAGAAAATAGCATCTCTATGTTTAGCAAACACTTAAGTGAAAGCAAACATAATGTTAGTTACATCGATACAGCGCTGACAATATTACACGCTGTACCTAAAGAAAGAGTTATGGGCGTCGTTGAAGACATGGAAATATACAAGTATCTCAAAAATGATCCTGAACCGAATTGATAAACAAACGATTCCTAGATAATTTTTACTCGATTTACGATGCACACACTAATAGCAGCTCAGACTTGGGCTTAGGTTAACGTTTTAATTCAGTGTATTATGATTTTTATACAACGACGAATACAAATGCAGTGCAGTATGAAGTTTATAAAATGACGAACTCCCGTCAAAACGAAACTGTACAATTTTTTACGATCTATTATTTTACTCTTCGATGCCGGTAGTGCGTTTTATATAATTGGTATAGAGAAGACGTTCTGTATTTTATTTTCGTTGGCTATGTTGAGCAATTCATGTACTGAATATGCATGTAAAGCTGATAAAATGTTACTCCAGCTGTGTTTGATTTTAATGATGATGGCTTCATGGGAGCGTGTTACTGATTTGGTAGCGCATGAGGTACTGCGTGACATCTCACTGACTCTGTCAGTCTGGTTATATAGTATAAATAAAATATACCTACGACGCAATAATATATATCTTGTGTACAAATTTAACAGTAAGAGTGGGCAGAAAGAATACCTTCAATTTTGAATAACGATGTTCAACCCTAATGTATGTAATTCGACATGTAATCCTCAAGTTTATTCATGATATTTTAAAAATAAGTCCCACAAGATTTTATGTATAATGAAGAATAACCCTCGTGTATGTAATTGTATAATCCTGACGTATATCTACGATCGTTTAAGAATAAGTCACGTAAAATTTTATAACAGACTTTATAATTGTGCAGCGTGGACATACTCTTTGCTTCCTAATACAGTCGTTGGCCTACAATGGAGCTCCACACATGTTCATGCGTCAAAACGGTTATTAGTAGCCTGCAAACAGTAGTCTGCAGCTGTGGTCAAATTCATGTGTGACTAGTGATGGGTTAACGAACTTGTGCATTTACAGATTATGTTGCATTAAGATGTTTGAATACGTGTGCTGGCACTGTGTAACAACGTCACGAATGTATTTAACAGGACTGACAACTACATACAAAACTCCCCCTCCTGTACACTACTTGCAGTATGCCTATGACAACACATTCCTTGCCCTTGCTCCTACCCTTCAACGGTCCCAACGCCTTCTCCAGAATCAACTTGATCTTTTTGCGTATGGTGCAACCAGTGGCTCCTGAAAATCAATCTTTCCACGCACCAGGCATTCATCATAGGTCGTACCACTCGCTCCTTCCGGCTCCTTGATTTCTCCCTTGCCGTCTGCGCCTGTCCTGTCCGCCTCTCCCCCACCCTCACATACCTTTGCCTCATCATTGACCGTCACCTGACCTGGATCCCTCATCTCTGTTCTATCCAATCCAAAGCCCAAAACCACCACTGACTCCTCAAACTCCTCTCTGGCTGGATATGGGGGTTGAACCCCTCTATCATCCTCCACACCTACAAATCCTTAATCTGTCCCATCCTCTGTTATGCTACTCCTGCCTGGATATCCGCCCCATCCCCCCAAATTCTATAAGTCTCTCCAGATCCTCGAACAACATACACTCCACCTCGCCATCTGTATACACCTCCTCTCCCCCACGTGGATCCTCTACGACCTCATTCCTTTCCCCCATCTGCTCCTATTCCTCGAACATATCTGCATCTACATCTCCCAACGCCTTGATCCCTCTCATCCCCTGGTCGCTCCTCTCCTCTCCAACTCCCGCCCTCTGCTGTGTCTTCACTATTGTGTCCCCACTACCCTACACCTCTACACCCTTCGTTTCCCAAGGTGGCTTCTGTCGACTCCCCCTCCAATATGATGCCCTCTCTCCCTCCATTTATCCCTCCTATCAGCTTCCCCTCCCTTCCTCTGTCCTTTTCCTGGGCTCCCTCCCCCCTCCCATCCTAGTTTTTCCCCACCTACCCTCTCTCTGCCACCCTTCACTTTTGGTATCCCCTATACTGCCTTTCCCACTTCTTCTCGCGTCCACCCAACACCCCCCCCCCCATTTTTCTATTTCCCCTCCCTCCATCTGATCCCCCCATTTTTTCATTTCCTCTCCTCTTTTCCCCTTCACCAGTCCGGATCCTCGCCCCTCCCCCATCTGCCGCCATGTCGCCTCCACAGTGCTGTTTTAAGTGAGTGTTCAGTGTTGTGTGTCTGCTGTCAGTGTTGCAAACAGCCACCATACTGTCGCTAGTTGTGTTTTTATCTCATGCAAACAGATTACCTCCTTCTCCATAACGACCACCCCTTTCCCAACAACCTCAGTAAGACCAACCACTTCGCTTCCCACCTTTCTCAGGTCTTCTCCATCCCTGATGATCCCCACTTTGATTATTCTCTTTTCCCCACCGTCATGGGACGTGCTGATACCCTGGTCGCTCCACTTGGTCCTAGTCTCCAGTACTTGGGGCAGTTGCTCCCCCTCCAAATCAACACTCCAATCACAGCACAAGACATTGAACTTTTCCTCTGGTCCAAACGCAACATGGACCCTGGTCACGCCTGTGTCACCTACCACCACCTTAGAGAAAGCCCCTTCTCCTTCCTGATTGTCCTTGCCCATCTCTATAACGTTATCCTCTCTACCGGCTTCTACCCCAACCTATGGAAGACTTCCTGTGTCCTCTTATTCCTCAAACCCAACAAACCCCCTTCCATCGCCTCTTCCTATCATCCCATCTGCCACACCTCCATCTTCAGTAAGGTATGCGAATCCATCCTCTCCTGCCGCATCCATCAGAACCTTAATCAACACCACGTCCTCCCCCTTACCCAGTGTGGCTTCCGACCCTCCTTCTCCGCTGAAGACCAACTCCTTAACCTAGTTCACCTTCTCTCCCTCCAGCTTAACTCCTGTTGCTCTGCCATTTTTCTTTCCCTAGACCTCCAAAATGCCTGTTACCGTGTATGGCATCCTGATCTCCTCTTTAAACTCCCAACCTGCGCCCTGCCTATCAATTTTCTCCATCTGGTCACTTCCATCCTCACACACCGTCCTTCCTATGTCACCCTCCATAACACCAACTCCCATACCTTTTATCCCACTGCTGGCATCCTCCAGGGCTCCATCCTCTCCCCTCTCCTCTATCTCCTGTACACCACTGATATGCCCATGCCCCCCCCCCACCTGTCCACCTCCAATATGCTGATGATACCACGTACCTGGCTCTCAATGCTACCCTTCAACAGTCCCAACGCACCCTGCAAACCCACCTTGACCAGTTCACTACTTGGTGTAACCAGTGGTTCCCTCATCTCAACCCCTCCGAAACGCAGGCAATCATCATAGGCCGCACCTCCCGCTTCTTCCATCTCCATGACTTCTACCTCATCCTTTATGGTCATCCCATCCAGCTCATCCCCACCCTGAGATACCTTGGCCTTACCCTGGACCGTCACCACACCCGGACTTCTCACCTCATGACCATCCAGCAGAAAGCCCATTCCCACCTCTGGCTTCTGAAACTTCTGTCTGGCCAGACATGGGGATTACATCCCTCTGCCATACTCAACACCTACAAATCCCTCATCTGTCTGCTATCCTAACACTGCCTGGATCTTCGCTCCCACCCACTTTTACAAGGCCCTGCATATCCTCGAACGCTGTACGTTCTGCCTTGCCTTCCGTATCCGCCTTCCTTCCCCCACATGGCTCCTGTACGACCTCATCCCCTTCCCCCACCTCCTCCTTTTCCTCCAACATCACCGCATACTTTACACTGTCTGCAGGTTTGAACCCCCCCCCCCCCCCCCGCACCCTGATTTCCTCCTTCCTCTCCATCCCTCGCCCATTTCCACGCCTCTATCACTGTATCCCTCCCTCTCTCCACCTCCACACCCTCCATCTCCTTCATCATGGCGATTACCAGCACCTCCCCCTCCCGAATGTTGAACTTCACCATGAGATCTACCCTTCCTTCCAACTGTAACCTGGCCTTGTTCTCTTCCCTCCCCAGGGCCCCCTTTCCCCTCCTTATCCCAGAGCGGACTTTCCTCCTTTCCCCCTCCTCAGTTGTGTCCGTCCCACGTCATTCCCTTCTGAGCCCTCTTCAACGTGCCCGACCTGTCTCCCCCCTCTACCCCCCCCCCCTCCCTTCTTCCCTTCTCCCTCAAATCTATGCCCATGAGAGATCCTGTGTTCTGTTCATCATCATCAGTGAGCTACTTCAGTGTTGTGTTTGGTACTGTTCTCCTGTGCATCGAGAGTTCTGTTTTTGTGTGCTGGACTTGTACATAGTGTTACTGTCAGTGATTGTTATGTGCTGTGCCATCTGTCGATACTTTTATGCTCTGGTCTTACTTCACCTTGTGTTCTTTTAATTGTCGCAGTGTATGGTTTTTTGTTTGTGCTAATTTTTTACGGTTTTTCTCCATTTTACAGTCACCCCTTTTTTGTCTACTGTCTTCCATAATGTTCCCCCCTTTTTTATACCTATGCACACCATATTTTCTCCTTTATGTTATTTTTAAATGTCTTCTACTGAATGTTCTATGCCTTTCGGCTGAAGAGCAGCGCATATGTTGCTGTCAGTCCGCCCCGATGGGGGGAATTGAACTGCAATAAAGAACAAAAAGACACACAAATGTGTTAGCTTACATCACGTTGACATGGCTTAAAGCCGTAATATCACTTGATAATGGCCTAAGGCCGAAATTGCAGTAGTGTGTAATAAAAACCTGTAACAGTTACTGGCGTGAAGATGATGTTATTCAAGACGTTTTATATGACTGTGAATCCCAGCTACAACAAGTGTATTCTTTAATGATCTTCGGTTTCATACCATCACCATACACTTAACGAGGGATGCCATTAGATTCCGCCACGTTCATTTCTGTTACATAGTACAGACCAGTTGCAACCTGTCACCCCCTGTTGTTTGGCAGTGAACGGTTGCTTCAGCCCATCATACAAGTGTCTTGTAGTTTTCCATGTACAGGAGATCTATAACCGAACGAGGTGGCCCAGTGGCTAGCACATTGGACTCGCATTCGGGAGGAGGACGGTTCAAATTCGCCTCTGGCCATCCAGATTTAGATTTTCCGTGGTTTCCCTAAATCCGTTCAGGCAATTGCCTGGATGGTTCCTTTCAAAGGGTACGGCCCATCTCCCTCTCTATCCTTGACACAGTCCTAACCTGTGCTACATCTCTAATGACGTCGATGCTGATGGAACATTAATCCCAGTCTTCATTCCTTCCTTCCCGCAGAAATATAGGTGGTATCTTCTGATTGTCCCCTTGTTGTTGCTCTTGCTACTGCAGTTATGTTGTTGCCGTTGAGCTCTGCCACGTTGTTAGCTGGCCCAGGGTCACCATCTTGCAATACCACGAAGGTAATTTTTGCCTCTATTGATGGGAACTGCACAATTCTTCCCTGTTTTTCTTGCTTTTTCAGCATTGATTTCGTATATCCATCATCACTTAATGCTGAAATTTGAAGTGCCTCACTGGTGGTAAATGCGTCATTCAGTTTGCGTGTGCAGGTCATGGCAGAGATCTCTAAATCGACGGTTTCCTCGGCTGAATCTGTACTACAGTCACTCTCGAAGTCCATGTTCGTGCGCCGAATCGTCATATTCGATGTTCCTTCTGCCATTACCAAGGTCTTCAGATCGGCTGACTATGGGGCTGTCGCGGCAGCTGCCTCGGCAGCACACGTAGATAACACATCCGTACACTGTTCCACTGAGCACTGAAATGACTCATATGACTGCTCGGCCAATGCAGTGCCGCTTTGTACCTTGCGTACGCGATACTTCCATCATCTGTACATGTGCATGTCGCATGTCATGATTGTTGTCACTCCGGTGCAATATAAATTGAATTGCAGTCTCTACATGTCCGCTCATATGTAGCAAATGTGTTAGGTTTGTCTGTTTTAGTATTGGTTGTTGTTGTTTTCTCTTTAGCCGCTTTTATGTCCTCTCGTTGTATCTGCAGAGCTGTAGCATGGGAAGCGAGGAGACGATGTTGGTTGGTAGCCAGTATCGTCATTCTATAACTCAAACTGCACACAATTAGTAATTGGTTTCTTTATTCATAAACAAAGAGCTACTTAAGTTTCCATGTACTGTGGTATTGTATTGTATTGTATTGTATGTTAACCGGGGACCTACAAACAATGGAGAGGCTCCGCCCCCGCCGCAGCCGCAGTGGTCCACAACCTTACGATGACTACCGCAGTCCACTTCACCCCTCCACCGCCCCACACCGAACCCAGGGTTATTGTGTGGTTTGGCCCCAGGGAACGTCTCACATCAGACGAGTGTAACCCCTATGTTTGCGTGGTAGAGTAATGGTGGTGTACGCGTACGTGGAGAACTTGTTGGCGGAGCAATCGCCGACATAGTGTAACTGATGCAGAATAAGGCGAACCAGCCCGCATTCGCCAAGGCAGATGGAAAACCGCCTAAAAACCATCCACAGACTCGCTGGTTCACTGGACCTCAACACAAATCCATCGGGCGGATTCGTGCCAGGGACCAGGCTCTCCTTCCCACCCGGAAAGCCGTGCGTTAGACCGCACAGCAAACTGGGCAGGCATGTACTGTGGTATAAGCTTTCTTCTGTAAAGTCCACGTACCCTCAGTGCTGTTGAAGTAGAAGTCCGCAATATTCACTACAAGGCTGTTGTGTGCTGCATGTCTCTGCGCTAGAGGCTAAGTCTGTGGCTCCATATCGGTGACACGCTGGAACTGACGGCATACAGACTAACTAACTGGCATAACAGGATCGGCTACACTCGGCATAGCTTAACTAACTGGCCCTCTGGTCCGCTGTGGCGATCCTAAACATTGGTGGCTGAGAGGCCGTTGGCAGCACGGCTGCAGCGAGTCTTGTCGTTGGCCTCTATTGATACTCTCGTGACCTCTATGCCACACGGTGTGCTGGTGCCAGCACCATTGTCATTAATTTTCCTTGCTTGTCTGTTGTTTTTGTTATTTTCATTACTTGTTTTGTGAGTATGTTGCCCATCTCGTGAATCACTTCGTTATTATATTACACTGAAACCTCAGGATGTTCCAGAAGTCTTCGAGGGTAGGAGTGACAACGAACGAGAAATGGCCCCAAAATGCATGTTCGGCGCCGGGCAGCAGGCCCCCCGCCACACCGGAAGACGACGGCCGTTGGCTGTGGGTGACCCTGCGGCCGCTGCTGGCGGTGTCTGCGCTGGTGGGCGCCGTGCCGGGCAGAGCCTGCGGAAGGCCCCTGGTGGCCGCCTGCAGGTGCAGCCACACGCTAGCCGTGGCCGCGGTGCTCCTGCTGCTGACTGGACGCGTGGTGGCGCGCAAGGTGGCCGACGTGTCAGGCGCAGGCGGCAACCGCAGTCTGCTCGTGCCCTCCGCGCTCAGCTACTCTTCGATGGCCGCCACCGGCTGCGCCTCCCTGGTTTCGCTACTCACCGCCAGGGGCACCACGTTCGCCGCCCTCGTGTCGCACATCGGACGCTCCGACGCAGCGCCTGGAGCCGACGTCTCTAGAGGCAGACGCAGGGTTGCGGTCGCCGTCAACTTGGCTCTGGCCGCGATACTTTCGCAGCTCGTCGTCTGCCTCGCTTGCTTCCTTAACATGCAGGACTACCCAAAGGCGACGACGTCTGCCGTAGATTTCTTGCTGTCCCTAATCACCCTGCAGTTCTTCGCGCTTGCCCTGGCTCTGAAACAGAAATTTGTGTCGCTCAACGCAGTACTCGTAAGATCCTTTTCGGCAAACTACACCGTAGAGGAAAATATCGTAATACACGCTCACAATCCTTTCCCAGCACGATCTCGTGAACAGCATCGTACTATGGTGCTCATCAGTGAGCTACAATCCCTTAGAACTGCTCACAGGTGGCTGACTAGGCTGAGCGCTTCTTTGAATGGTATGTACTGTGTTTCGATTACAGCAGCAGTGTCGCAGACTTTAGTATCGACAACTAATATTCAGTTTCACGTTCTCTGGCGTTTGCTGAACGACCAGGAAGCGCCCCTTTTGTACCTCACCATCAGCGTCTGCCTCGTTGTGTTCGTGATGCTGAAAGTAGCGTGCGTGGCCGTCACCTGTCACTCTATTTCTGCCGAAGCTTCCAAGACCGCTAGCCTCGCAGAGGAGATGCTACTCCGTAACGATACTGGTGAGAAGACTTACTTTCTGATTAGTGATGCGCTATAATCACGAACTGAAATGCATTAACTCATCAATGATAGTCAATCTCCCTGTAAAATTTTGCAATTCTGGAAACGTTTTTACAGATACCGTTGCTTCTCATAAACTCTTGTCGATTAAATTAAATTACTTAATAATGAGACATGTTTGGAGGTAGGAATCTCACCTTAAGGCTACAATGGCGATAAAAAGAAACGTGTAACGAATGTACACACAACACATGCAAATAATGTGAACCAGGTCCTCGCAGGGTTTTGAAGGCCCAAAGGACGTCTACCAGCCGCCATGTCATCCTCTGCCTTGCGGCGTCACGCAGAAGCGGTGTGGAGGGGCATGTGGTCAGCACATCGCTCTGCCAGCCATTTTGCAAACTCTCCACGGGGTGGAGCCGCTACTACTCGGTCACGTAGCTCCTCATTTGGCATCACGAGACTGACTGCACCCCATACGAGTCCTCTCACGTAGGAAATATCCTTGGCAGTACCAGGAATCGAACCTATGTCCTCTACAGGGCAGCAATCTAGAATGACCGCTCTGCTACGGTGGCGGACTGAGACTGTAAAGAGCAACTTTAATATCTACGTGTACTTTCAGCCAATGGTTTCTGGATTGCAATTGTAGCCTGAAGATGAGGTTTCAAATTCGGATCATGTGTCACTATTAAATAATTTAATTAGCAAAAATTTTTTTATGGTAGCGGTCTGTGAAAGACCTTTTCATATATTTCAAACATTCACTGCCAGTTAACAGTCAATACGGATTTAAATTGCTGTTTACTTTTGCTTTCAGAACCATAACAGTACTCTGTTCTAGATCAGAGGACAGGAGTGGCCAAATTCAAAAGTACAATACCAGATCAGATACGTCAAGCGTCTTGCCTGTTTCTCCATTTGCTTCACCATTTCACCCACGTGTACTATTTGTGCTTTTCTCATCACTTTCTATTTTCTTGCATTTCACCTGCTAATCTTTCTCCATTATTTGTCACTCTTTCTCTGAACATTCAATTTCTTCTCCACATTGATTCCTTTTGTACTTTTGTCAGAAGTTTCAGGAAGATGTGACAACTCACATTTGGCGGCAACATATTGAGAAAATTCGCTAATGTTTATGAGACTGACGTGTCTTGTATTTTACATGTTGACTACTAATATGTTACCATTATTATTCGTTTAACAGTAAACATAGAAAATTAGTTCACTATGCTGGAATTCGAACTGTATTACTAGTCACTTTCCAAGCGTCCAGGAACTCCTTGATGAATCAGCTTATGGTTCGTCCAGAGCCAAGTAAAGTGGCTGTCTGTAGCTGCTAGATGGATATGTTATCAGTGCCAATGGTTTTCAAGTGCCCACTAAGATCATTTGGCACTGTTAATAGTGTGCTGAGAACCACTGGCACATAATTCAGGTCTACGCCAGAGTACATGTAATTCGATTTTCAAGACCTTGTATCTGGCAAGATCCGCAAATTGTTTATCTTCGATGCTCTCACCTGGGACCACAATGTTATTGATCCATACTTTATATTTCTCTACAGTTGTGTTTCTGGCGTAACGTGCTCCAACATTCGACCTGCCTTAAGTCAGAAGTCCCACAGTAACTTAGCATGTGTGGTTTGACAACTTTTTCTGCCTTATTTTGCCACCACTTCCTTGTCATTTGTCGATACTGACTTTCTGACGGTTCGTTACATTTCAGCAAAAATCACTCCTTCAGTTTCCTTCTTTAGAGTGTCGTTCCTCTGCCAAAACAAGGTCTTTCCTCTTCCTGTTTTACCTTCAGTCTTCTCCAAAAGCTGTACATGCAACGCTCTATTCCGCAGACTGTCGTTTCAGCATTGGAGGACAGCTCTCTGAGTTTGACTAACAGTGTGCTGTACGCTGAGAAGCTTTATGTTGCCGACTTCAGTCAGAGCTGATTCTTTACTATCTTTCACATAGACTGCCACTGTATGCTTCTTTTAATTTCTGCTTCGCTTGCAACAGTTCTCTACTGACTGCTTTTTTTTTGTTGGGGGAAGGGGTGGGGGGTGACCACAGCTTGTGGATGGCATTGCGAGGTTGGAGTACATGTTGAATTATCATGAGTTTAATTGTTTGTCTGCATTGTGAATGGTTATGAGTTTTGTTGCTTCCCTGTCCAGATCATTCAGCTCTTCTTGTGTTGAGTCCACAATGTCTGTAATGTACCTGTTGACAGGTATGGCACTGGTGTTGAGAGCCTTGATGGTGCTGCGGAAGAGGTTAGGAGGGAAGCTTGTCGTGTGTTGACTGGGGCCCTCCCACCCAAGTGTAACATTACAGCAGCTTAGGTTATTGCTTTACGTTCACACATAATGGATTCTGATATTGTTATTTTACCTGCGAACAAGGGAAATGCCACGGGTTTGTTGAACAAGCACGATTACATTCGAAAGATGCAGTGTCTACTTTCTGATTCGGCGTATCGCAAAATCGGTGCTGACCCTACTAAGAGTGTGGAGAGAAAGACTAATAACTTCCTGAAGGAAAGTTCTTTGTCAGAGGAGACTATCAAGAGTCTTAATTCTTACTGTGCTGTACCACCTAGGTTATATAGCCTCCCTAAGGTCCATAAAGAGGCTGTCCCATTGAGGCCTATTGTTTCTAATATTGGTGCCTCGACATATCGAGTGGCTAAACATCTTGCTAGTTTCTTTAGCTCACTAGCAGGTAGGTGTGAACACCACATTAAGAACTCTGCTGATTTCCTGCTTCGATTGCAGGGATTGCGTTTGAATGACTCTTGTATTTTAGTCAATTTTGATGTTGATTCTCTTTTCACTCGCGTTCCTCTCTCTGATTCGTTGCAGCTAATTTAGGTTAAGTTTGGTGTCGAGTTAACAAATTTGTTTCGACATGTGCTGGCTTCCAGTTCCTTTTATTCAATGGTCAGTACTACGAACAGACTGGTGGAGCTGCAATAGGAAGCCCGTTGTCATCCATTGTGGCCGATTTGTTTATGGAGGACTTTGAGTAACGTGCAGTGGAGTCAGCGACCTTGAAACCTACATGTTTATGCAGGTATGCAGACGATGCTTTTGTTGTTTGGTCTCATGGTAGTGAGAATTCACCTATGTTTTTGGAACACCTGAATTAAATTCACCCGAACATTCAGTTCACTATGGAGGTGTAAAAGAATGGATCCCTTCCCTTCCTTGATGTGTTGGCCAGAAGGAAGACTAATGGTACGTTGGGACATTCTGTTTATAGGAAGCCTAGTCATACTGACTTGTCATCATCCAGCTCAGCGTGAAGGAATATTTCGTACCTTGGTTCACAAGGCTCACGTTATGTCGGACCCTGAAAGTTTGGCAGCTGAGCTATCACATCTCGAAGTCACCTTTCGTCAGAATGGTTCATATGATGTGAAATGTGTTTTTCGACCACCTTCTAAGATTAAGGCCCTGTTCGCGTCCGTAAAAGTTGATCTTGGTTTGCGTAAGGCTGGTGTCTATCGTATTCCTTGCAGTTGTGCATGTCATATATTGGTCCGACAATCAAGACTGTGGAAGACCGGTGTATTGAACAAAAACGTCACACACGCTTACAACAGCCGAGCAAATCCGCTATTGCAGATCATTGCCTTGACACCGATCATCCTATGGAATACAACAACACGGAGATTCTGGCTTGCACGTCCAGCTATTGGGATAGTGCTATTAAGGAAGCTGTTGAAATCAAACTATCAAGCAACCTTATAAACAGAAATGGTGGATTTTGTTTAAATGCTGCTTGGAATCCGGCTCTGTCTCTCTTAAAACAACAGAGGGACAGAATTAGTGCTACCACACCTGTTGATTAATAGTCACTATCGATATTTCTGTTGTTGGTTATCTTTGGTTGTGTGTTGACTCTGCGGTTACTTGTTCTGTGTGTGGAATCTTCCTTATTTCTTCTCTGTGAACCGAGGTGTTAAATTCCCTTGCACATTGCTTCCTCCTTGCAGTTGTGCCTTAAGAATGGCAGGGTGTGCTCCTGTCGAATTATCGATTGTGGTCGACGACGTCACTCAGCAGCAAACCCATAAGTTGTTTGAACATTCAATTCGCCGGGAAAAGTTAAGGTATCACATTGTTAAACTATACGGGAGGAAACGTTGCTTGCGGACGTTGGATAAACTTCCCAGCAGTAGAGTAAGGCAGGAAAGTGCATTATCGATTATATTGAAGTGTCGAAATCATAGTGTGGTTCCAACGATTGATAAGGTTGTGCATCATATTAATTCTACTGCCGCCAACTGCATCAAGCAATGTGCTGGTTTAGCTCTTGTTCGTGGAAGGATCCACTATACTCGCTGTCAATTAGATTTTGTTTCTAAGGAATTATTTCAGTTCCATTTAATGATGGCGTCTAATGATTCTGAATTTTCTTGGGAGTGGGTGGACGGTGCAACTAGGTCGCAGTCTGACTGGTAATTTCAATCTGTAACTTCTCGTCATTCGGCGAAGTTTGAACGTTTCTCTGGCTCATTGTCTAATACTAATTTTAATTCTCGACGTTCTGTGATCAGTCTCAAGGAGAAAACGTTTGACGACGCAGATTTGTAGAAAACAACAAAAGAAAGCAGTTGTTATAATTTTCCGCTTTACCTAAATTATAAATGGTCACGAAACCTGTCAAGTTACTTTCATGGATTAAAAAAGTAAGCATACATTTTCTCAGTTAAAAAAACTCTATATTTAAACATGGTACTTTCTCATCGGCTCCGAACTTGGTTCTACAAGATTCCAGTTTTTACCATTCTGTCAGAAAATAGATTTTGCCAAATACTTGTTGATATGAAGGCTTACTTCTTCCCAGTGACGCCAATCTCCAATCTAGCAATTGGGATTAAGCTTGAAGATAAATCCCAGGAAATGGTGGATGAAGAAGAAATTCAAGGACCAAGTCACATATTTCTGTGTGCCAGACTTGCTCAGTTACAAACTGTCGGGCAATGAAACAGAATGATCTCTATGGGACAAAAAAAAAGTGTTCATTACCTTACGAGCTGCCGAAACGATCCTAGCCTTCTTGGGTACATTATCCCCGATTTTTGTGTATTCACTGCTGTTTGATCACTATCCATAGTTATGGGTTCAGTTTTTACACAAAGAAACGAATCGACGCAGAAACGTCCCGTGGAACGCCGTTAAACATTGCCAAACATTGCGTTGGAACATTCTCTCGAATGGATCCTTGGTCAAGTCAGCAATGGTGAGGCCCTCGTTTATTTTAAATTTTCGTGCGGGATATTCGATACTCTTTATTTGACACGGTCATAATCCATACTCTTTCACTCTGCTCTCTTGCATTAGGATATAATGAGTTCTTTATCAGTGGTGTCCTCTTTGGTGGTCTTAACTGGTCCAGCGGAGCGATTTCATCTTCTGCACTTCTGACGTCCCATTTAATGTTATTAACTGAAAAATAAATGGTATTTAAAGTGGGTAAATGTCTCTTTAACGTTGTCCTGCTCAGCAGTAGCTTCCCACCACTGTAATTTACATGAAAATGGTTCATTGCAATATAACATGTTTTTTATTTATTATTATTATTATTATTTTCGCAGCAGTTGCTGTTGTAGTCTTCAGTCTAAAGACTCGTTTGCTGCAGCTCTCCACACTAGTCTAGGCTTTATACTACGGATATTCGGAAAGTAAGTTCCGATCAGGCAAGAAATGGAAACCACTGTTAAAATCTAATAAAGCTTTGCAGATATGCGTTCGACAATGTCTCTAGTATGACTGTCGATTCGATTGCATCCCTTCGCTCTTTTCAGTTCTGAGCGCATGGTGAGCATATAAAGATGCGAAGAAAATTCTCCCGCTGAGGTCCTGATGAGAGATTTCGCCTGATGTTATGCAGCCCACATTACAGATCTGTCACACGCTTTCTACTTCGTGACGTTTCTCCTTCGCAATCTGCAGGGGTAATGAAAATGCTCCTGCAGCGTTTTCGATGGGAAGTACTTGATCACCCGCACTACAGCCCGTAATTCGTTCCCTCGGTGTTTCATCTCTGCTTAGATTAATTACTGGCTATGAAGACAACATTTTTGCAGAGACAACGAGCTACAGATGAGTGTAGAGAATTGGCGGGAAGCACAGGCGGCTGTCTTCTATGACGAGGGTACTGGAGAGTTGGTACAACGCTACGACATATGTCTAAGTCGGAGTGGTGACTACGTAGATCAGTGGCAGGAAGCTGTAGGGAACTGTTGCAGATGAAATATTTCTCATTATCACAGTAGTTTCCATTTTGCGGTCAGTCGGAACTTACTTTCCGAATAGCCCTAGAATAACTACTGCGTCAGACACCTATATCAGCCTGCTTACTATATCAATGCGTTGGCCTTTCTTTATTATTTTTACACCAAACACTCCCTTCCACTACGAAATTCACAATCGGTATGCATGGTACAGCACTCGTACGTAATATTTTCCAAAACGCCGCGCATAAAAAAGGGAATTTCCGGGGCTTGTACATCGGCTTCTATTCGTGATGAAAAGGTACGAGCAAGTATCTTGGATAGCCCTTTGGTTATGGACCATTTCTATACCCAACAGAAGGATCGTCCTGTTGTCACTATTCTACAATACGGGGTCAAGGTATGAATATTACTCACTTCTTTCTGCTTAGGCAATGGAGCAAATCAGTTGGTTCTTTTTGCATTTGATGTAGTCTAAGGTGGGTTTTATTGGACATTGAGGCACCGTTAGTTCAGGTGTAGTTGCTCGTAAAACCCCACAATAAAGGGTTTTCTAATAATACTTTCGCCGTTACCAGCGGACCAAAACCCAGACGAGGATTCCATGGCTATGTACAGCAAATGACTTAAGTTTTTACGATGTGCTCCTAATTTCCTGTTCTCTGAACACCTTCAAAATTATCAGTTTCCAAGACACAGATGTTCAAAGTTACACTACTTCCACAGGTAAAATTCGGTATGAGCCGAAATCTAAATAACAAATAACAACAGCAACTTTCTTCAATTTTAACGGCATATTCACTAGGCGTTTATCTAGATGAAGCATATTCCCGTTTTCAAAACTCGTAATCCGTTATCGAGAAACACCCCCAAAAACTCGTTTTTTGGTTATCAAAACCCAACCGTGAATTCAGAGACGCCTAGGCACAGCAAATGGCTGTAATTATTACGATACCTTTCTAAGATTCCGATCTCCGAACAACGTTGAAGAAAATTTTCCTTATATCTTTATCAGTTTCCGAGATAGAGAGATTCCAAGTTACCCTACTTGTAGACGTAAAATACGCAATTAAAATCCTCTGTGAGGCTAAAACGTAGTTTATAAAGTGACGTAGCACAAACAAATATTCTGTAAAGTGCATTCGTTATCATCTGGGAACCCAGTGTTGCAGTACTGAAGCACATGCAAGAATTTTTTGCACGTAAAAACCGGTATAGGGTGTAAAATTAGTTTTGAGTTATTTCTATTTCGAATAAGTAAACCAGTTACATTTTACTGAGCAATACATTTCTTTTCGTGCGTATCACATGCCCTGCTGCAGCAGGGAAAATAAGGGAACCAGAGGGAAAAGTTCCTCTGTATTGTGAACATATTCCTGTTTATTTAAAAGACTCTAACTGAAAAGTGGGGTGCCAGTTGCCTCATTCTACATTCTACAGTACCTTAAAATTTTCCCAAAAATTTTGGCATACGAACATATAACCACTTTTTTATGCTGAGTGACAAGAAGACATTGTCAGTGACAAAGAGACGAAAAGTAATAAGTGCTATGAAAATAAAGAATTGCGATCGAAGACTGAAACATAACAAAGGAGACAATGACAGTGTGAGTGAAAGAGAGGGACACAGTGGCAGTGGACGTGGCTGACAGTGACAGAAAAGTGCTAGAAGAGTGAAGGAGACAGTGGCGAGGGGATCGGAGGATGGGGTGTTGGGGTGGTGAGGAGGAATAAAGAGAGAGAAAAATGGAAGTGTATGAGAGACAGTGACAATGAGAGACAGGGTATATGACGATGACAACGAGGAAAAAGGACACAGCGATACTGAGAAGAGACAGCAACTGTAGGAAGGAAGGAATGAGACATTAGCAGTAAGAGAGACGAAGAGGGGGACAGTGACAGTGAAGATACTTTAATAGTTGGCAGAATGAGGGGACTGTGTGACACAGGACACAATGACAGAAAGACAGGAAGAAATAATGACAATGGATTGGGCTGAATGAGTGAGTGACAATGGGTAGCTGGGAGTGGATGGGTGTGAGAGACTTACAGCTATGGACTTGTGGGTGAGAGTGAGTTACAGTTAGAGGAGCTAGTGGAAGTTTGAGGTAAGCTGCATGTTAAAAAAGTGGGATTATGTTTGCATGCTAAAATTATTGAGAAAAATGTTTAAAGTTGCTGAGACAGGCAGAATGAAACTCCACTTTTGAGTCATCGGGTTTTAAATAAACAGCAATATATTCGCGTTTTTTGTGCTTCAATAGGAGCAATTGTTGCTGGTTCACTGTTGCTTCAGGAAGTATTGCTGCATCCCCTTTTCTAGTCGAGTTGTGCCACAAGTTTCTTTCCTCCTCTCATTCGATATGTTATCTGATCTACACATCTAATCTTCAGCATTCTTCTGTAGCACCACATTTCAAAAGTGACTACAAGAATCACGCTTACTAATGTTCACCAGAATTATCAAATTTTTCTACTGACCCTCGGAAACTTTACTAACAGGACTATATTCCCCACGAAGACGACTCAAATTCAGTATTACTGTTGTTGAACTCTGACGAACAGATATATGGTAGTATACAGGTTGTTACAAAAAGGTGCGTCCAAACTTTCAAGAAACATTCCTCACACACAAATAAAGAAAAGATGTTATGTTGACATGTGTCCGGAAACGCTTAATTTCCATGTTAGAGCTCATTTTAGTTTCGTCAGTATGAACTGCACTTCCTCGATTCACCGCCAGTTGGCCCAGTTGAAGAAAGGTAATGTTGACTTCCTACCCCATGAACCATGGACCTTGCCGTTGGTGGGGAGGCTTGCATGCCTCAGTGATACAGATGGCCGTACCGTAGGTGCAACCACAACGGAGGGGTATCTGTTGAGAGGCCAGACAAACGTGTGGTTCCTGAAGAGGGGCAGCAGACTTTTCAGTAGTTGCAGAGGCAACAGTCTGGATGATTGACAGATCTGGCCTTGCAACACTGTGCTGGTACTGCGAACGGCTGAAAGCAAGGGGGAACTACAGCCGTAATTTTTCCCGAGGGCATGCAGCTTTACTGTATGGTTAAATGATGATAGCGTCCTCTTGGGTAAAATATTCCGGAGTAAAATAGTCCCCCATTCGGATCTCCGGGCGGGGACTACTCAGGAGGACGTCGTTATCAGGAGAAAGAAAACTAGCGTTCTACGGATCGGAGCGTGGAATGTCACATCCCTTAATCGGGCAGGTAGGTTAGAAAATTTAAAAAGGGAAATGGATGGGTTGAAGTTAAATATAGTGGGAATTAGTGAAGTTCGGTGGCAGGAGGAACAAGACTTTTGGTCAGGTGAATACAGGGTTATAAATACAAAATCAAATAGAGGTCATGCAGGAGTAGGTTTAATAATGAATAGAAAAATAGGAGTGCGGTTAAGCTACTACCAACAGCACAGTGAAGGCATTATTGTGGCCAAGATAGACACGAAGCCCATGCCTACTACAGTAGTACAAGTTTATATGCCAACTAGCTCTGCAGATGATGAAGAAATTGATGAAATGTATGATGAGTTAAAAGAAATTATTCAGGTAGTGAAGGGAGACGAAAATTTAATAGTCAGGGCGACTGGAATTCAAGAGTAGGAAAAGGGAGAGAAGGAAACGTAGTAGGTGAATATGGATTGGGGCTAAGACTTGAAAGAGGAAGCCGCCTGGAAGAACTTTGCGCAGAGCATAACTTAACCATAGCTAACACTTGGTTCAAGAATCATGAAAGAAGGTTGTATACATGGAAGAACCCTGGAGATACTAAAAGGTATCAAATAGATTATATAATGGTAAGACAGAGATTTACAAACCAGGTTTTAAATTGTAAGACATTTCCAGGGGCAGATGTGGACTCTGACCACATTCTATTGGTTATGAACTGTAGATTAAAACTGAAGAAACTGCAAAAAACTGGGATTTTAAGGAGATGGGAACCGGATAAACTGACTAAACCAGAGGTTGTACAGAGTTTCAGGAAGAGCATAAGAGAACAATTCACAGGAATGGGGGGAAAGAAATACAGTAGAAGAAGAATGGGTAGCTCTGAGGGATGAAATAGTGAAGACAGCAGAGAATCAAGTAGGTAAAAAGACGAGGGATAGTAGAAATCCTTGGGTAACAGAAGAAATATTGAATTTAATTGATGATAAGAGAAAATATAAAAACGCAGTAAATGAAGTGGCCAAAAAGGAACACAAACGTCAGAAAAATGAACTCGACAGGAAGTGCAAAATGGCTAAGCAGGGATGGCTAGAGGACAAATGTAAGGATGTAGAGGCTTATCTCACTAGGGGTAAGATAGATACTGCCTACAGGAAAGTTAAAGACACCTCTGCAGATAAGAGAGCCACTTGGAAGAATATCAAGAGCTGAGATGGAAAGCCAGTTCTAAGCAAAGAAGGGAAAGCAGAAATGTCGAAGGAGTATACAGAGGGTCTATACAAGGGCGATGTACTTGAGGACAATATTATGGAAATGGAAGAGGATGTAGATAAAGATGAAATGAGAGATACGATACTGCGTGAAGAGTTTGACAGAGCACTGAAAGACCTGAGTCGAAACAAGGCCACGGGAGTAGACAACATTCCATTGGAACTACTGACGGCCTTGGGAGAGCCAGTCCTGAGAAAACTCTACCATCTGGCGAACAAGATGTATGAGACAGGCGAAATGCCCTCAGACTTCAAGAAGAATATAATAATTCCAATCCCAAAGAAAGCAGGGGTTGACAGACGTGAAAATTACCGAACTATCAGTTTAATAAGTCACAGCTGCAAAATACTAACGCGAATTCTTTACATACGAATGGAAAAAACTGGTAGAAGCCGACCTCGGCGAAGATCAGTTTGGATTCGGCAGAAATGTTAGAACACGTGAGGCAATACTGACCCAGCGACTTATCTTAGAAAATAGATTAAGGAAAGGCACACCTACATTTCTAGCATTTGTAGACTTAGAGAAACCTTTTGACAATGTTGACTGGAATACTCTCTTTCAAATTTTAAAGGTGGCAGGAGTAAAATACAGGGAGTGAAATACTATTTACAATTTGTACACAAACTAGATGGCAGTTATAAGAGTCGAGGGGCATGAAAGAGAAGCAGTGGTTGGGAAGGGAGTGAGACAGGGTTGTAACCTGTCCCCGATGTTATTCAATCTGTATATTGAGCAAGCAGTAAAGGAAACAAAAGAAAATTTCGGAATCGGTATTAAAGTCCATGGAGAAGAAATAAAATCGTTTAGGTTCTTGCCGATGACATTGTAATTCTGTCAGAGACAGCAAAGGAGTTGGAAGGGCAGTTGAACGGAATGGACAGTGTCTTGAAAGGAGGATATAAGACGAACATCAACAAAAGCAAAACGAGGATAATGGAATGTAGTCGGGTGATGCTGAGAGAATTAGATTATGAAATGAGACACGTAAAATAGTAAAGGAGTTTTGCTATTTGGGGAGCAAAATAACTGATGATGGTCGAAGTAGAGAGGATATAAAATGTAGACTGACAGTTAAGTCGCATAGTGCTCAGAGCCATTTGAACCATTTGAACAGGAAGAGAAAAGAAGCTTTCGAAATATGGTGCTACAGAAGAATGCTGAAGATTAGATAGGTAGATCACATAACTACTGAGGAGGTATTGAATAGAACTGGGGAGATGAGGAGTTTGTGGCACAACTTGACAAGAAGGGACCGGTTGGTAGGACATGTTCTGAGGCATCAAGGGATCACCAATTTAGTACTGGAGGGCAGCGTGGAGGGTAAAAATTGTAGAGGGGGACCAAGAGATGAATTACCAAGCAGATTCAGAAGGATGTGGGTTGCAGTAAGTACTGGAAGATGAAGAAGCTTGCACAGGATAGAGTAGCATGGAGAGCTGAATCAAACCAGTCTCAGGACTGAAGACAATAACAACAACAACAACTATGTTGACTTCGGTGCTTGTGTTGACATCCGAATCATTGCTCTACAGAACTAGCATCAAGCACATCAGTACGTAGCATCAACAGGTTAGTGTTCATCACGAACGTGGTTTTGCAGTCGGTGCAATGTTTACAAATGCGGAGTTGGCAGATGCCCATATGATGTATGGATTAGTACTGGGCAATAGCCGTGGCGCGGTACGTTTGTATCGAGACAGATTTCCAGAACGAAGGTGTCTCGACAGGAAGACGTTGGAAGCAATTGATCGGCGGAACATTCCAGCCTATGACTCGCCACTGGGGAAGACCTAGAACGACGAGGATACCTGCAATGGACGAGGCATTTCTTCGTGCAGTTGACGATAACCCTAATGTCAGTTTCAGAGAAGTTGCTGCTGTACAAGGTAACGTTGACCACGTCACTGTATGGAGAGTGCTACGGGAGAACCACTTGTTTCCGTACCATGTACAGCGTGTGCAGGCCCTATCAGCTGCTGATTGGCCTCCACGTGTACACTTCTGCGAATGGTTCATCCAACAATGTGTCAATGCTCATTTCAGTGCAAATGTTCTCTTTACGGATGAGGCTTCATTCCAACGTGATCAAATTGTAAATTTTCACAATCAACATGTGTGGGCTGACGAGAATCCGCACGCAGTTGTGCAATCACGTCATCAACACAGATTTTCTGTGAACGTTTGGGCAGGCATTGTTGGTGATGTCTTGATTAGGCCCCATGTTCTTCCACCTACGCTCAATGTAGCACGTTATCATGATTTCATACGGGATACTCTACCTGTGCTGCTGGAACATGTGCCTTTACAAGTACGACACAACATGTGGTCCATGCACGATGAAGCTCCTGCACATTTCAGTCGAAGTGTTCGTACGCTTCTCAACAACAGATTCGGTGACCGATGGATTGGTAGAGGCGGACCAATTCCATGGCCTCCTCGCTCTCCTGACCTCAACCCTCTTGACTTTCATTTATGGGGGCATTTGAAAGCTCTTGTCTACGCAACCCCGGTACCAAATGTAGAAACTCTTCGTGCTCGTATTGTGGACGGCTGTGATACAATACGCCATTCTCCAGGGCCGCATCAGCGCATCAGGGATTCCATGCGACGAAGGGTGGATGCATGTATTCTCGCTAACGGAGGACATTTTGAACATTTACTGTAACAAAATGTTTGAAGTCACGCTGGTACGTTATGTTGCTGTGTGTTTCCATTCCATGATTAATGTGATTTGAAGAGAAGTAATAAAATGAACTCTAACATGGAAAGTAAGCGTTTCCGGAGACATGTCTATATAATATATTTTCTTTCTTTGTGTGTGAGGAATGTTTCCTGAAAGTTTGGCCGTACCTTTTTGTAACACGATGTATATGTAGGGTTGGAAAATTAATATTGGCCCAGAGAATAATAATTCATGCGCCTTAAGGTGGACAACACAGTTTACATCTTCCACCCAGGGGACAGAGGGCGTAAGTTGAGCTGCTTGTCTTAATGTCCACGAAATATTTTCTGGGTCAGTGGTGTGCACCACGTTCGAAGGTGGCTCAGTTCGGAATTCTTCTGTACATCCATATCTACTAACCTTTGCGGCCAATACCGCTGGATGGCAATAAAGGCTCTCTCCCTGACTCTTATGCATACATTCTTCTGTGGCGACGCAGAACTATTCACTGTTACCGCAGCATGATTTTGTAATATTTGGCAAAGTGGCGGATGGTTGCTCCCTTACTGTCGCCATGCGGAAGGTCACCTCATTCCCTCCATACTTCCTCATTACTCCGTCTCTCTCTCTCTCTCTCTCTCTCTCTCTCTCTCTCTCTCTCTCTCTCCCTCTCTCTCTCTCTCTCTCTCTCTCTCCCTCTTTGTGCAGAAATGCCTGCCGACGTGAAGTGTGCCATAATGTCACACCAGTACCAGTGAAAGTGAAAATTTGATCGTAACCGGTCCACGGATGGGTCTGTCATGTTTGTTATGCCATGTAGTGATTTCATGTTGAAACTGGCTTCTTTTTGTGTACGACCATCTTCCTGCTGTCAGAATCCCCACCACTAGATACGCAGCATGTGGCTGCTAATTGCCGCCTGGAGTGGTCTTGCGGTTTGAGGCGCCGTGTCACGGATTGCTCGGCTCCTTCCGCCGGAGGTTCGAGTCCTCCCTCGGGCATGGGTGTGTATGTTGTTCTTAGCGTAAGTTAGTTTAAGTAGTGTGTATGTCTAGTGAGCGATGACTTCAGCAGTTTGGCCCCTTAGGAATTCACACACATTTGAACATTTGTCTGGTACTTTCTCTTACGCTGGCAACGCATCACAGAAATACTGAGCTTACAACCTGCCTGGACTCATAGGTACAACTGGTTAAAGACTCGAGCTACACAAGTGACCACTTGGGGAGCCTAGCTGACAGGTGGCGACAGAGGTGCACAAGTGCGAAACTTTGTGTCATAATTAGTGGCCAATCTAACACTGATTAAAACATACTAGAATAGCAGCACGTATGTGCCAGCAAACATAGAGCCGTTAATGAGATGACTGCGAGTTATGTGAAGCAAATGTAGAGACTCTCCGTGCTCGTATTGTGGACGGCTGTGATACAATACGCCAATCTCCAGGGCCGCATCAGCGCATCAGGGATTCATAGGTATACTATAGTTCTAGAGTTCTCTGTACAAAATTTAAATACCTGTGCAAAACTTCGCAAAAGAATACTTGGCGAAATTTTACTCTTGTAAGAAAAATTGAGAAATCTGCGAAAAAAATAATAATCACAATTCCCAATAGCTCGCCAAGAGTTCTACAGAAAACCCTAACGACAGTTTTTGTTCAGATAATGGTTTATGAGATAATTGCAACAATGAGGAACCTATTTCCATAGTCGTGTGAAGTTGGCACCCAACTTTCGACATATATACTGAGTGCTTGGAACTTGGAGTAGTCTGTTGTCTCTGCATACTAGGAGGAGTCCCAGCCAATGATTAATAGCCGAAATTATAAGTTCTTTGTAGACTTAATGAACATTTTTGAATGATTTAATTAATGTATTTAAACATCTGTTACAGCTCGGGAACCTTGCATAACATTAATTTGACTCTTTTAGCCGTGTGTTGTTTTGCCTTCAATAAATGCTATGACTGAAAAGCCTTTTACTCGTCTGTATGTTGTCTCAAAGAGACATAGGCCTATATAACTACTTACAAATGTTCTTAGCTCCAGGAAACGTTCACTGCGTAATGAATGTCAGAAACTGATCATGGCAGAATTTTTCCAGGACATCACTTCATGGTCTGGGGTTCCTCATTTTTATTTATGACACATCCATCAGGAACATGCATTTTCATTGCCTTTTGAAGTAGTCATAACAGACACCATGATCTTGATAGACAATACAAAACAAAAAGTCAGACTAACAGAGAGGAAATGGAGCTTGTATTTGAGTCTGACGTTCGGAAACTACATATGACTTGGAAAAAGAAACCCAGAAAAAGTAACGTTGTATTTGTTGAAGTAAAATGCGAAGAGCTGGAGATGACATAAGCGTCATGTGAAACTTCTTTAGTGTTTTTAAAAATAAGATAAACTTCTTTCTGATCGTGATGATGAATTTGAATATCTGTACGCCATATTGTTAGTAACGGCACTGAAATGAAAGCGAAAAATCTTCTATATCGAGACAGCCAGCAGCGAGACGAAACGAGGAACTCTTTCGCGATGTATCTCAGCAACTGGAAGACCTTGTTTATTCTTATACTTTCTTCTCTCGATCTTTGCATGTATCAACGGACATATGCGATACTGTGCAGTATATCATTTTTGTGAGTGGAACTGATGTTAATTTTAATGTTTGGACATACAGCATGCTTAAACAGTAGGATCAGAAATATTCAAGAAATTAAAAGTATGCCTACAAAAATTTAAAAGTGAGTAATAGTAAAGTCATCAATATGTGTGCTAAAGGAGAGCCGTCAATGATAGGTAGAATCAATGGCACTCCTACCTTGTTCAAAATTTTTGATTATACTGTACTAAAATATTACTCTATTATACACTGGAGTCGCTGTGTGGCAAACCTCAAAACCTTAAATATACATCATGTTATGCCACCGTTCCTGAAATGTGTGAATAAACCTAGAGCTACGGCATTAAGTACACGAGAATTCTGAAGGTACTGCGAATTGTTTAATTTGGAGTAAGGTGAACTTGTCCTACACAGTGAGATGGCGTATTTCTAAAGGAAAGCTTGTGAATACATTTCGGAACTTGAAAAATGCTGTTTCTGATTTTTTAGAACAGGAAAATACACTAGCTGAAAAATGAATCCTATGACATAGCAACAAGCAATTGGAATCGGTATTTTTGGTTGAAAATAGTTCCCATCTCAAATCCTAAATTTAAAAGTAGAAGTCAAAAGTATTAGTCCATTTAAAATTATATTAAAACTCTTCATCTCTCGATTATAAAATGAGGATTTGAGTCAATTTCCAAACCTGAAAGAACAGAGTGAATGTGCTGCGGGTAACAGCAGTTTTACCAAATATACTGAAAAATGAAATATTGCAACGGTCATTTGAAAGTCGTTTTCATAAGTTTAAAATCCATTTTTTGTTAGTAAAAAAATCACAGTGCAGTTTCTTAGCGACACAGAAATAGAGCTGATTAATTTAAAAATATTTTCATTGCCAAAAATCAAATCTGATAAGCTTTTCTCATATCAAGATGATTCTTCTGTAATTAATTTCTGGCATTCATTACACATTAAACCTTACCTAGAGCTAAGAAAATTTGTGCATAATTATATAAACCTAAGTCTGTTTGAGACGACATACAGATGAATAAAAGGCTTTTTAATCATGACATTTATTGAAGGCGAAACACCGTACGGATAAATGACTCACATGAATGGTATACAAGGTTCCTGAGCTGCAACAAATGCATTTTAAATACATTAATTAAATAATTCAAAAATGTTAATTAAGCCTGCATACATACTTTATTTTAGGCTGTTAAGCATCAGCTGGGAGTCATTCTAGTGAGCGGAGACAACAGACAATTCCAAGTTACAAGATTTGTGCTACATCTCGCTCCGATATCTCTCTCTCTCTCTCTCTCTCTCTCTCTCTCTCTCTCTCTCTCTCTCTCTTCGCGTCCAGAAATCTGGCCTAGAATTGTCTTCACGAAATGGCACTTCTTCGTCGAAGAGACGATTTCCGAATACTAAAGATTGGTGCTCCAATAAGAGTGTGTCTTTGAGCTGATGTAAATTAATTGATTTAAGTGGGCAAGATCCTATCCCTGTCTTCCAAGCCTGACAATGAACGTATGAAGGTAAAAAAAGGTGGTCGAATTGCATGATGAGTCTGAACTCCTCTGCGAAAAAAATATCGTGTGTCTCCCTAAATGTTGTAAAATCCCAGTATGTACCGAACATTAAAGTAACAGTAGTTCGTGGAAGCTCATTATACAGAGAGCAGTCTTCAAATCCGGTAGTTAATTGTAGCGTTGAATACCAAATTAAATTAAAGATATCGTAATACAACACAATAAGTACACGAATAAATAGCAACTACGGTTAGATTTCTGGGATTTCCAGCATCGGGTACATAGCTACAGTTGGCACGATGTGTACTGACCACATTCACTAATCACAACTAGGGCAGAGAAGCTGTCTCCGAAAGAAAAGTAATATATTAGTGAAGTGGGTCCCACATTATTGCAATTATAAACAATTAATTTCACAAGAATTTACATTATATTTTTTTATAAAACTCTTGGGGTGCTGTTCACAACTGTGATCGCAACTGTCGTCATAACACCAGCGCGATTTCGTACATTTTCTGTAGTGAAAATAGATCCCTCATCATTTCAATTATCTCGTTAACTATTATCTGGACAAAAAATTTCATTAAAGTTTTCTATAGAATTGTTGGGCATGTATTCGGCATTGTCAGCTCAGTTTTATTTGCCAAAATTTTCAAATACTTTTTTACGACAGTAATATTTTCCCGATTACTAGTTTTTTTCGCGAAATTTTGCACAACTATTTAAATTCTGTACAGAGAATTCTGTAACTGCGGAATAGCTATGAAGAACTCTGAAAATAATGTATATTTCTCGAAAGTAGGGTGGCAACTTCATCGGGCTCGAGTATGTGGTTACTAGCCCCCACAATAGCTTTAAATATTGTCCTCGTTAGCAGAAATGTGTCCATCTTCACTGCATGGTTGACTGCCATGTTGAGGTCACAGGCACGATTCCCAGTACTGCCAAAGGCTTTTCCTGGGTGAAAGGGCTGGGCCAGGACATTTATCCTTTAGCCTCGTGGTGTCAATTGAGGAACTACTAGCCGTGGCAACAGCTCGTGAAACAGACAACGACCAGGAGGGCAGTGTAGTAACACTATGCCCCCACCCCTCCCCAATAACTCATCTTGATGACGCTATTGGCTGGTGAGTGACAAAATTCTCGATTTGGCCCAGTTGTCCAGAACAGTGGTGCTTAGTATAAATGTATGTGGAACGTAAATTTTTCGATTATGTTTCTACCTGATTAATGTCAAATTTCAAACAAGAAATACGTCAGTAAGAAATTCAGCATCAGTGCAGTACATCACAAATTGCAATTTTCTATACACTCATACCCATTAATCAAGGTGTTTAATGTGTCGTTCTTATATGACTTTATTAATAACATAGGCCTTTTTCGTATCACACAAATTTATATTTTCTTTTTCAGTTGCATACACAAAAATTTTGATTGTTTTATCAATATCCAGCTATTTTGATGGATTTTTTAAACTAACTCCTTACTCTTGAAATTCTTCAAATGTAACAAACAACCTACACAGTTAAAAAGTTTTTTATTTGAAAGTATCTTTTGTTTCTTTGGTACCACTTTTTTCGAAGGAAAGTGAAATAATTGTAGATTATGGAGGGAAAAAATTGCATTATTAAATAAGCAACAGAAATTATATATTTTTCATTCTTTCCAATCAGTTTTGTAGATATCACTTATTTATTGAAACTAGAACAGTACTGTGGGGTAATTATTTCTGCTTTCACTGAAAGCTTTTCAAAATCTCAGTTGTTTTCTTAAAAAGAAATTGATAATTTCTGGTTTCAATACTTAGCTCTGGAATAAGATTAAGAAATCTACTTTTTCTATGGGTGCACTACTTATACACTATTTATTATACACAAAAAAATCAGGAGCGGGAAGCGTTAAATGACTCGTCACTTGTGTAGAAAACTGTGTCCTAACCTGCGCTGCTCGCAGGGTTAAGCAGATTGTTGATAAAACCTTGCATCTGTTGATAAAATCTTCATAGTTCGTATGAAACTGTAAGTTCCTTAACTTAGTTTCAGAAGAACACATTGTTGCGTGCTTAACATTACTGTATCCTGAACTGCTCTACATTACTTGCGTGGTTGCACTGTGCAGCCCGAGGCAGCGAGGCTGTGTCTCGCCAGCTACGAGACCTGTCTCGGGAGGTGCGGCTAAGACCAGTCTGCTTCAGCGCGTGCTCGCTGTTCCATGTGGACGCCAGACTGCTGACCTCCATGGTGGCCTCCATAGCCACCTACACCACCATACTGCTCCAGTTCGTCGTCTCGGAGAACACAAGCCAAGAGGCTGCACAAACAGAAACACCCTAGTACAAGAGACCCTCCTCTGAAGAGACTCCTTGAAGTGATGCGTTCCTATTGGCATTCTGTACGCATGTTGTTTACATCCTCAGTGTGTACCGGCTATATATCTCTGTACTCAATTTTTAGCGTTCAGTGCGACAATCTGTATTAACGGATCATTATAGGATCGCTTTGTTGTTCGTCTATTCGGCGTTTGCCTGCCCAACTGCTAAAAACAGGTAGGTGTACCAAATCCAGATCTGTGTCACGTTTTAGGGTTCATGGCCCCTTGGATGTGTAAAAATTTTAAACTTGTAAGTCACTTCAATAGGTACGGCCATTAATGTCACATAATTAGATACTTATTAGAACTTATACTTATTAGAACTTATAGGATGCTTCCCATTGACCAAGAAACATGAAATTTGGCAAGAAGTGAGGTTTCACAATATACAAATAAAGGATAATATTCGAAAATTATTAATTTGTAATTACATAAGGCGAAAAAATATTTTTTGTATTATTTATTTGTCCATTTGTCTATTCGTCGGTTAAGAACATTTTTCTCAGGAAAAGTTTGTGAACCATGTTCAGAAGAATGTCACATACTGTCTGTGGTCCCTTGGTGGTGTAAAAATTGTAAGCTTCCAAGTCATTGAAATCAAAACATATGGCCATTTGTGTCACATGTCTTGATACTCGATAACTCATTCATTTAAACATCTAGAGTGCTTTCCGTTCAGCTAGACTCATGAAATTTGTCAATAAACAAGACTTCTCAGTACAAGTAAAGGAAAAAATCGAAAACCATTAATTTTTAATTACATCATACGAAAACATATTTGATTGGTCACTTTTTATCCGTCTATCTGCCTGTCCGTCTTTTAAGAGCCCTTTTTCTCTGGAGTAGTTTGGCGCATTAACTTCAAATTTATATCACATACCAAAGTCTGCAGTCCCTTGGCGGTGTAAAAGTGTTAAGCTTCTTAGTCAATGCAACCAAAAGATATAACACATTTTGAAACACCCAACTTCACTCATCAAAACCTATAGTGTACTTCCCGTTGACTTAGAACCATGAGATTCGGCAAGAAGCAAGGTTTCACAGTACGAGTAAAATAAAAAATCTGAAATGTTAAATTGTAATTACATTACACACAAAATAACTTTTGCCATTTGTACATACATTGCATTCATAGTTCATCAAGAGCTTAATAAATGGACATTAGTGGATGCAAACATAAAACGTAAGCTGCAGTCATTTTTAGTAAGTAATAAAAATGGTATATCAAACCTTGTCTCTCTCTCTCTCTCCCCCTGCTCGCTTCCTTCTGTACGTCTAGGCTGGCGTGAGGAGCTACTGTAGAGATTTTGATACAGCCTTGAAATTCCCGGACCAACACTGACAGTATCGACAACAGAAAAAAATCGTCCACATTCATCTACATCTATTTCCATACTCCGCAAGCCATCTGATGGTGTGTGGCGGATGGCACTTTGAATACCTCAATCTGTGTAGGTGCGGCAACGTCGTAGCGTCGACGTTGGTGTCAACATCGGCGTCGATGCTGGCCTTGCGCCAGTGTGAAGCTGACATCACGCCAGTGTGACCCCAGCATCCTGACGCCCGTACTATCGTTTGGATAACTTTTTGAAATAATAATTCGTTAGAAAATTGATCAAAGGGTCTTCTCACTACAGACCACAGTACTCGAATGATGGGTATTGGATGTAAGCAACATGGGACTGGGGGGAATTTGAGGCACTTTGGACGACCTCCTCCTCTCCCCCATGCATTCATGTTCAAAGGAACATTGGATCGTAATTTGGAACAACACAGACACTGCAAAATCGTATTTATCAGACGCATCGGCGAGCGACTTTCAAATAAAGTGTTTCGCCTGTGCGGGTATAAAAATTATGGATGTACGAGTATGGGTTGTAGACACATGGATGGCAAGGTGTGGAAGTTTGGGTCTGGTCGTGAGTCGTGCTCGGAAGCCTAATAGTAAGGCCTCCGCTCGCGATAAGCAGGAATTCCAGGTTCTAATCCCGGTTCGGCACAAATTTTCATTCCATTATACAGCCAAAGGTTGTCCATATTCGCAGCTGCGAACACATTTCATGTATTTCATAACGGCTGTAGTCGCAGCAGTGCCTGTTCCTTTGGATATGCGTGAATGTTCAAAGGCACATTGCATTGCAATTCGGAATAAAACAGGCACTGCAATATCGTGTCGTACACTATCATGGATATATACAGGTTTTGTATGATTTTGAAAGGAATCCTGTACCATTCTTCCTGCATAATAGTGGCAAGTTCAGGTATCGATAATGTAGGCGGATAGTGATCACGCTCCTTTCTTTCCAAAGTAGACCACAATGGCTCGATAATATTGAAATCTGGTGAGTATGGTGGCCAGGGCAGATGCGACAGTACGTCCTCACGCCCAACAAAATCAGTCGTGGACGATGCGAGCTGTGTCAATAGGACCCTGTCGTCTTGGAGTACAGAATTACCACTGGTAGCAAACATTGTACCATGGTGTGGAACGGATCAGTAAAAATGGTCACGTAAGCCTTGGAAGTAGTGCGACCTTGCACAGTAACCGTGCGGCCTATGGAATACCACGATATTCCTGCTCAAATCATCACCCATCCAGGCAACATTTCCTTCTTGGAACATACACCCGGCCAGAAGTAGGAAACAGTGTGCAACAAGACTCATACGACCAAATGACATTCATACATTGCTTCGCAGTTCAGGTTTTATGGCTTCGGCGTCTAACTGAACTCTGTCCTGCCTAAAACTGAAATAATATTAGACAACTGAAACAATAATGTTCGGATACACCTCTGTCAGTGGTTTCTAGACTTATAAGTGACAGAAGAGGTATTGAATTTAATAAAATAAAATATAAAAACGCAGTACATGAATCAGGCAAAAAGGAATACAAACGTCTCAAAAATGAGATCGACAGGAAGTGCAAAATGTCTAAGCTGGCATGGCTAGAGGACAAATGCAAGGATGTAGAGGCTTATCTCACTAGGGGTAAGATAGATACTGCCTACAGGAAAATTAAAGAGGCATTTGGAGAAAAGAGAACCATTTGCATGAATATCAAGAGCTCAGATGGAAACCCAGTTCTAAGCAAAGAAGGGAAAGCAGAAATGTCGAAGGAGTATACAGAGGGTCTATACAAGGGCGATGTACTTGAGGACAATATTATGGAAATGGAAGAGGATGTAGATAAAGATGAAATGAGAGATACGATACTGCGTGAAGAGTTTGACAGAGCACTGAAAGACCTGAGTCGAAACAAGGCCACGGGAGTAGACAACATTCCATTGGAACTACTGACGGCCTTGGGAGAGCCAGTCCTGAGAAAACTCTACCATCTGGCGAACAAGATGTATGAGACAGGCGAAATGCCCTCAGACTTCAAGAAGAATATAATAATTCCAATCCCAAAGAAAGCAGGGGTTGACAGACGTGAAAATTACCGAACTATCAGTTTAATAAGTCACAGCTGCAAAATACTAACGCGAATTCTTTACATACGAATGGAAAAAACTGGTAGAAGCCGACCTCGGCGAAGATCAGTTTGGATTCGGCAGAAATGTTAGAACACGTGAGGCAATACTGACCCAGCGACTTATCTTAGAAAATAGATTAAGGAAAGGCACACCTACATTTCTAGCATTTGTAGACTTAGAGAAACCTTTTGACAATGTTGACTGGAATACTCTCACTCAAATTTTAAAGGTGGCAGGAGTAAAATACAGGGAGTGAAATACTATTTACAATTTGTACACAAACCAGATGGCAGTTATAAGAGTCGAGGGGCATGAAAGAGAAGCAGTGGTTGGGAAGGGAGTGAGACAGGGTTGTAACCTGTCCCCGATGTTATTCAATCTGTATATTGAGCAAGCAGTAAAGGAAACAAAAGAAAAGTTCCGAGTCGGTATTAAAATCCACGGAGAGGAAAAAAAAACTTTAAGGTTCGCCGATGACATTGTAATTCTGTAAGAGACAACGAAGGAGTTGGAAGAGCAGTTGACAGTGTCTTGAAAGGAGGATATAAGATGAACATCAACAAAAGCAAAACGAGGATAGTGGAATGTAGTCGAATTAAGTCGAGTGATCCTGAGGGAATTAGAATAGGAAATGAGACACTTAAAGTAGTAAAGGAGTTTTGCTATTTGGGGAGCAAAATAACTGATGATGGTCGAAGTAGAGAGGATATAAAATGTAGACTGGCAATGGCAAGGAAAGCGTTTCTGAAGAAGAAAAATTTGTTAACATCGAGTAAGTCATTTCTGAAAGTATTTGTATGGAGTGTAGCCATGTATGTAAGTGAAACGTGGACGATAAATAGCTTAGACAAAAAGAGAATAGAAGCTTTCGAAATGTGGTGCTACGGGAGAATGTTGAAGATTAGATGGGTAGATCACATAACTAATGAGGAGATATTGAATAGAATTGGGGAGAAGAGGAGCTTATGGCACAACTTGACTAGAAGAAGGGATCGGTTTGTAAGACATGTTCTGAGACATCGAGGGATCACCAATTTAGTATTGGAGGGCAGCGTGGAGGGTAAAAATCGTAGAGGGAGACCAAGAGATGAATACACTAAGCAGATTCAGAAGGATGTAGGCTGCAGTAGGTACTGGGAGATGTAGAAGCTTTGCACAAGATAGAGTAGCATGGAGAGCTGCATCAAACCAGTCTCAGGACTGAAGACCACAACAACAACAACAGTTAAACTACAATACCACATGCAACGAAGTTTACACGATTCGGAGACGGCGCACGCAATTTCCCTCGCTTAGGTTACCAAGGCAAGTGTCGCGTCAGAAAGGGCATTTTCCGAAATATGGAAAAAAAGCATAGTCTCTCTTAGACAGGATAAACGACGCGGGAAAGAAGAGAAAGCATTTGTTCTTTGTTCTGTAAGTTCGCAATTTCATCTGTGAGTACAAGGAAATATATTTTACTTACCTGATACGCATTTTGTAAGTCGCTCTGGACACATGCTCCTCGTGTTTATCCAACATTTGAGACTGCTTCCATTCATTAATCGGCAATCATGTAATCAAACAATAATTATTACTGTAAAGGGTTTTCGCGTATTTTTGTGCCGTAGATTTGTGTCTGTTGTAGGTCAGCTGTGCGTCAGTGTAAGCGTTGATTCTGTGCAGCAGTTGACTGCAACTTTCAGACCGGCCTGAGTTCCGTTACGAAATCAGTCCATCCACAGGACTGATGCTCTAACCCTGGACGAAACGCCTGCCGTAATGCAGGAAACTCCTCTGTCTACTTCACTGACGTGACAAAAAACATATGATAGTGATATGTACATATACTGATTGATACACAAAGTGTAACAGGGCAGTGCATTGGCAGAGCTGTCGTTTGTACTCAGGTGACTTATATGGAAAGTTTTCCGATGTGCTTGTGGGCGCACGATGGGGATTAACACAACGCACAATTGTAGCTGGAGCTAGACGCATGGGACACTCCATTTGGGAAATCGTTAGGGAATTCAGTATTCCGAGACCCACAGTGAGCCGAGAATACCAAATTTCAAGTTTTACTTCTCACCACGGTAAAAGCAGTGGCCGACGGCCGACTCAGAGCAGTGACGTCTGTGTAGAGTCGTCAGTGTTAACAGACGAGCAACACTGCTTGAAATAACCGCACAAATTAATATGAGACATACGACGGACGTATTCTTTGGCAAAATGAGGCGAAATTTGGCCTAAATGGGCTGCGGTTGTAGACGACCGATGCGAGTGCCGTCGCTAGGAACACGACATCGCCTGCAGGGCCTCATCGGCACTCGTGACCATATCGATTGCACCCTGGACGACTGGAAAAGCACGGCTTTCTTAAATGAGTCGCGATGTCAGTCAATAATAGTTTATGGCACGATTCGAGAGTGGCGCAGAGCCCCTGAAGGCGTGGGCCCAAGTTGTCGACGAGGCACTGTGCTCTGCAGGCTGGTGGTGGTTCCATAACGGTTTGGGCTGTTTTTGTATGGAATGAACTGGTCCAGCTGAACTGTTCATTGACAAGAAATGGTTCTGTTCGGCTACTTGCAGACCATTTGCAGCCACATATGGACTTCATTTTTGTGGATGACAATGCGCCATGCCACTGGGCCCCAGCTGTTCGCTACTGGTTCGGTAAACATTCTGGACAATGTGTGCAAAAGATTTGATCATTCAGATCGTCCAACTTGAATCCCTTCGAACATTTGTAGGACATAATCTAGAGGTGAATTCGTGCCTTTTGGAACTGTGGACAGCTATAGAGGCAGCGTGACTCAATATTTCTGCAGTGGACTTCCAACGACGTGTGGGGTCCATGCCACATGGAGCTGATGCACTACGCCGGGTGAAAGGAGGTCCAACAAAATGTTAGGATGTATTCCACGATTTTTGTTACCTCAGTGTGTAATGAGGACGTCAAGGACGAACTGAGCTTCTCAAAATCACTGCTTATGGAATCTATACCTATTTACAAAAATGTTATGGTTCAAATGGCTCTGAGCACTATGGGACTTAACTTCTGAGGTCATCACTCCCCTTGAACCTAGAACTACTTAAACCTAACTAACCTAAGGACATCACACACATCCATGACCGAGGCAGGATTCGAACCTGCGACCGTAGCGGTTGCGCGGTTCCAGACTGTTGCCCCTGGAACCGCTCGGCCACCCCGGCCAGCAAAAATTTTATGTCTCCGTCAAGGTTATATTACGCAAGCATACAAAATGTTCCATAATTCTATAATAGATTGATGACAGTGCAGAGGCCAATAATTACACGCATCCGTTCAGCAGTCTACAAAAGAGTTTGCAGCACTCTAACATTGCTGCGACATATTTTTAAGATCTTTGCCTACGCATCGTTTATTTTTCACAAGTTAAAGTTACTTCAAAAATATTTATTTGTTTCTATATTTTCGATATTTCACCTGTGAGTAAACTGAAATACAGTATTTTACTTATTTGGTACGCATTTTATGAATCAGCCTCTAACAGCCTTTCGTAAATTTATGAAAATTATTAATACATTATGCTGTGTCGGTAGGAAATATTAGTGAATGTCAGTTTTTGCGGCTCCGTACCTCTGTCGGTAAAAATGGAACTCTTATATGATTACTTTCTTGTTCCTCTGACTCTCTGTCCGGCTGTTCAGTACCCTTTTTCTCAGAAACGGACATAAGTATCAAGTTGATATTTATTGTTACATACCAAGGTTTACGGCCCATTCTTGGTACAGTTAACGTTAGCTTCTAATTCAATACAACCAAAAGATAACACCGTTTGCAGCATCTATTTCGATACTCGAAAACTTACTTATTTAAACATGTACCCTTTACGTAGAATCATGAAATTTCACAGTAAGTAATGTTTGACGCTAAAGGAAAAGAATCAGATTATAATTAACCTCTAATCATATCACACCAAAAATATATTTTTTGTCATTTGTTATCCAACTTGAAACCTGAAATTAAAATATCCTCGATGTCCTGAAATCCCTGGGACCGATAACCTGACAGTATCAGTCTCGATAACATAAAAGATAATCGAGACTGGCGATTCCTGGAATTGTGAACTGTCTGTATACGTAATTAATTTTGTACCGATCCCTTCTCTCTGGGCGTAGCTTTGTGTCATAATAGTGCAAGTGCTCGGCACGCCAGAAATAGCCAAAGTATGTATCTAACGGGTGTATGTATCTCATAAAAGACGCGAAGTTTCACAGTGTGAAGACAGAAAATATTTCACGAGACATAGCGGCAGTGGCCTAGTGTTGGTAGATGAATTAAGCTCAAAATGACATCAAGAGTCCGTCCCGAAATAGTCTATAGTTAACCACAGAGTGCTTGAAACGACTAGAGCTAATGAAGTATTGTTGTAGACGTCGGTACCACAGTATCAGGAACATGCCCAACCTTTATAACTGTTCAGACCAGATAAACTTCGCACTTTTATAAGTTTTATAAATTTATGTATTTAGGGTAATTTTGGATATATCTGAAACTAGTGCAAGTAGAGACTGAAACTTTAAGAGATATTAACTATTTATATTCTGAAATGCTTTATAAAATTTCAGCTCGACTGGTGTGCGGTAAATGACTTCACAATTTCACAGACTCATGTGCAATTGAAACAAATTTGCAAAGCGTGCGCACATAGTTAGACCTTCAACAAGCAAGCGATCATGCAGACGACAGATATGTTACGTTTACATGAGACACAACTTCCGGAAGACGAAAACCGCTTTTCAATGTCGTGTTTATATGCTAAGGGTTTGGTAGTGGGGTCAAACATTGGTTTCCGATAGTTAATGTACCCAAATGGTCTTTGAAAATCAGCTGATCCGATTTTCGATCTACACTCCTGGAAATGGAAAAAAGAACACATTGACACCGGTGTGTCAGACCCACCATACTTGCTCCGGACACTGCGAGAGGGCTGTACAAGCAATGATCACACGCACGGCACAGCGGACACACCAGGAACCGCGGTGTTGGCCGTCGAATGGCGCTAGCTGCGCAGCATTTGTGCACCGCCGCCGTCAGTGTCAGCCAGTTTGCCGTGGCATACGGAGCTCCATCGCAGTCTTTAACACTGGTAGCATGCCGCGACAGCGTGGACGTGAACCGTATGTGCAGTTGACGGACTTTGAGCGAGGGCGTATAGTGGGCATGCGGGAGGCCGGGTGGACGTACCGCCGAATTGCTCAACACGTGGGGCGTGAGATCTCCACAGTACATCGATGTTGTCGCCAGTGGTCGGCGGAAGGTGCACGTGCCCGTCGACCTGGGACCGGACCGCAGCGACGCACGGATGCACGCCAAGACCGTAGGATCCTACGCAGTGCCGTAGGGGACCGCACCGCCACTTCCCAGCAAATTAGGGACACTGTTGCTCCTGGGGTATCGGCGAGGACCATTCGCAGCCGTCTCCATGAAGCTGGGCTACGGTCCCGCACACCGTTAAGCCGTCTTCCGCTCACGCCCCAACATCGTGCAGCCCGCCTCCAGTGGTGTCGCGACAGGCGTGAATGGGGGGACGAATGGAGACGTGTCGTCTTCAGCGATGAGAGTCGCTTCTGCCTTGGTGCCAATGATGGTCGTATGCGTGTTTGGCGCCGTGCAGGTGAGCGCCACAATCAGGACTGCATACGACCGAGGCACACAGGGCCAACACCCGGCATCATGGTGTGGGGAGCGATCTCCTACACTGGCCGTACACCACTGGTGATCGTCGAGGGGACACTGAATAGTGCACGGTACATCCAAACCGTCATCGAACCCATCGTTCTACCATTCCTAGACCGGCAAGGGAACTTGCTGTTCCAACAGAACAATGCACGTCCGCATGTATCCCGTGCTCTAGAAGGTGTAAGTCAACTACCCTGGCCAGCAAGATCTCCGGATCTGTCCCCCATTGAGCATGTTTGGGACTGGATGAAGCGTCGTCTCACGCGGTCTGCACGTCCAGCACGAACGCTGGTCCAACTGAGGCGCCAGGTGGAAATGGCATGGCAAGCCGTTCCACAGGACTACGTCCAGCATCTCTACGATCGTCTCCATGGGAGAATAGCAGCCTGCATTGCTGCGAAAGGTGGGTATACACTGTAGTAGTGCCGACATTGTGCATGCTCGGTTGCCTGTGTCTATGTGCCTGTGGTTCTGTCAGTGTGATCATGTGATGTATCTGACCCCAGGAATGTGTCAATAAAGTTTCCCCTTCCTGGGACAATGAATTCACGGTGTTCTTATTTCAATTTCCAGGAGTGTAGTTAGAAAAATCTCTGTTCCTCTTCAATTGAATAACGGAAGTTTTGCGAGCACACCGGTGGTATCCGTCGTGCCATTGCCAAATTTCTTGTGGCCTTGTTGGACACACACACACACACATGTTGCACTCTTTCCTGCAAATGTGGAATTGCGTCATTTCTGCGAATACTCTGAGATTCTAGCGTTGGCAATGTGCGCCGTGGCATATGAGCGTCGTACGCAGAGAGAGATGGAGAGAGATATTAAATAACTTATCTTAATAATAGACGTACATAAACACAAATTAAACTTGCACACATTAGATTTATATTAGTAGCAACCCATAGAGTATTGCCTCACCGAACATCCTGAAATAACCTAGTCCTTCCGTCCAGAGGGCTTTCGTATATTGTCACAAATACACCACAGATGGTGTTTATTCAAAGACCTCTGATATAATTACGCGCATTACGTCTACACACTCCTCAATGCTAGGATTAGTAGTGAGTCTAAAAAGTATTCGCCCTACCTTAGCAGATAGAATTCAACAAATGCAAAAAATCATTAAAAAACTAAGAAACGAAGAATAATTATTTGGCTTACCTCAGTTGGTTAATATCTACATTTAGAAATAAAACGCAATATGAGTTCATTTGGGAACAAATCCACGTTTTTTAAAACGATGCCAAAGTCAATGTTAACAGGATCCCAGGTATGCCGGTGCTGCCGCAGCCCCCACCCCCTATTCTTACGCAGATGTGGTTCTTCTAGATACTTCCCTCCGTGTTTCTCAAAGCCACTGCGCGATATTTAAGGACTACAGGTCATGAAACTGCAAAAGAAGAGAGAGAAACCTACGTCAGGTTGATTCGAAAAGGAAACGGTGAAGACTGCGTTTGCCAGAGAACTTAAAGCCGATATGTCTGGTTTCTGGAAGTAGGTTATAAAGGGTCAGTTTAAGGTAGTTAAGGCTAATGAGCGAGTAACGCTATGCAGAAAAAATTTTGAGCTTGGAGAGAGAAATATAACGACCTTTGGTAAACATGGAGGAGGTTCAGTACTTGTCTGGGGTTCCATGAGTGCAAATGGTGAATTTTTCTCTTTTTTTGTATTTATGATGGATTTATGGACCACGCAGTTTTTATAAGCATCCTAAAAACACACACACCCGGACGTGTGAATATTACAGGACTCTCTGACGATTATTATTCCTACAAGATAATGATCCTAAACGTATAGCTCTACATGTTAAGCTGTGGCTGTTCCTTAGCACTCACCACTGGATGTCGATGCCACAGAAACCCTAGAAGTTAATCCAATAGATAATTCGTGAACTTACTCGATGAAAATATGACGAATCATCAGATATCATCAAAAATATATCCCGAAGTCTGAATATACTGAGGATCTGTCTGAGGATTATTATTCATACAAATAATGATCCTAAACATACAGTTCAACGTGTAAAGCTGTAGCATAGCTCTCCCCGCTGGATGTAGACACCACTGCAATTCCTAGACGTTAATCCAATATACAATTAGTAGAAGATACTCAATGAAAATATGACGAATCATCAGATATCCAGTATAAATGATCTAAAGAACACTTTACTAGAGCCATGATGTAAAATTACCATGCAAACTACAGAATCTCCAGTGAAATCCACGACCAAACAGAATTCAAGAGATTATAAACAGGAACTGAGGGTCCGCTAAGAACTAACTATCACATTTTACGTTTTTCAGACGAATAATCATTTTACAGCCTAAACTGCCTATCTTTACTTTTGAATGTGTTACTACACTTATGTAAATAGAAAACTGTGTTTCTTTATTGTATTCTACTCTTCACTGATTTATAAACACATCGATGTCCCTGCTATATCTCATTCTGACAAAATTTCAGTATCTATACACCCTTAAACATACACTCATGTATTACACAAATTCATTCTTTGGGTATGTGTACATGCATTGAGCACCAGCTGGCACGAGCCAGAGATAATATCGCAGTGCCTCAGCGGAGAGGAGCAAAATTATTCCACATTAATTATGATAATAAAGCCACAATTTACAACTAAAACACACTGTTTACTTTCGACAAAGTTGGCAACCATGTGTCTATCGACTCTGAAAGAGAATGTGCAGTACAGCTCCTCAGCTATCAGAAGAAACCGTTGCTCAGTTCTACGATTCATGTTGTTCATCGATGCAAGAAGAAGTGGAATTAAATCTAGGCATAGAACTACGTACATAGTATCTTCATATACCCCGATATATGTAAAACTTGACAAACAAAAAAAGTGGAAAGGCCTCTGCATACTAAAATAATTGTATAGTCGCCATCACGATTGAGTTGATAAAGCAATCTCATTATAAGCCTTGTCGTAATTGACTGTGAACCAGGAGAAGACGATTAATAGTACACTACCCCCCAATAATATACATGCTTTGATTGTTGAGCCTTCTGGCTGGTAGGTGTGAGTACTGAAAATGTAATGCTTTCGCACAACGAATAGTGTTTGTTATGCCCTGTGCTACTAGATTGCTGTTCTTGTAAAACCGCGTGTGTTCTACACTATCGCGAGATAATACAGAAGAAGTATTGTTGTGTGGTGCGGAATGTTTAAACGACTAGTAGTAAGCTGACCTATGCTAAATCTACTCCGAATGAAGTGTCAGGCGTCCTTCCAAATATACTCGACACACGTCTGATGAGTTAGGGATTCCTAGCACAAGGTCCGTATGATGGAGCGTCTCTAGCAACTTTTGTGGTGGAGATATTGATGCCAGCATTGAGTATCCCGTCCCCCCCCCCCCTCCCCCCGCCCTGATGGCTTTGGTTAGGATATACACCTGCCATCGATATCTGATCCAGACAGCAGACGACCCAGCAGTCAGGAGATGTGCAAACAGGAATATTGGTCCCATCTTCCTACAGCAACAATGCAGAGAGCTAGTGAAAAAAATCATTCAAAAAATAAACTGAATTATTTACATTAATAAAGGCATTGCAATGAGCATATCGCCGTAATTTCTTTTGTTAAATAATACTACTATAGTGTTACAACAGTTCACCATATTCTCCACACGATGCATGTCTGTGTGTGAAGAGACACACGCAAAGCATGTGGCAGCGCAATGCAATACCGGACTCACGCGCTGGAGCGAGAGAGGTAGCGCAGACGCTGATCTGCATAAATGAGAGCCGACCCTGCAGCAGTGATTTTACACGTCTTGTGTGAGCTTCAGTGCTGAGAAATAAAAATCACTCAACATAAAGTATCAAAGCATCCGATTAAATAACGCATCGTACTACTTCACTCTGAAAAAATTATGGTAGCTGATATTACAATCATTAATTTTGATGCATAGACTGATTCGTAGAGCACGTGCTGTATTCAAAATAGGGTTTGAAGCGTTGCGTTCTTCACGACAGTCACGCGACAGTCCTTAAGTGTGACTTATCAGCGGCAACAAGTCATGATAATTCCTCCTCTTGGTGACAATATTTTTCTTTTCTTTACACAGTATAGAGATGTGTTATATGCTCTTTTTTGGTTATAATAATGAGGGGTTATATTTACAGATAATTCCATCATTTGTTCGCTGTTTGTATGCATGTCCAGGGCTCATGTGCTCAATTGACAAGGCACCTCTGTCGAGCAGGGAAGACTTCCTCAAGTGCGTTTCCTGTCAAGACACATTTATTCACAGTCGCCTTCATCAGGCCTGGAAAGACATGATAATGGTAGAGAGTATGACAGACAATTCAAATTACCCAGCAGTCAGGACATGTGCAAACAGGAATATTGGTCAGCATATAAACACAATGTTTGCGGAGAGGTATGCAGATGCATTGCATGGGGGACTTCCTGAGACAGTGAACAGAATTTGCTGAAATTTCGTATCTTTTTCTTGAAATCTCCACCGACTCTTCTTCTCCCAACACATAAGAAGCAGCGGTGAACACATCGAGAAGGAAAATGCGTGATGGTGACAGTTTATTCGGACTACCCAGCAATCAAGAAATGTATATCTTGCAGAGGATACAGCTCTGACAGAGGAATCAGGCTGTTTAGTGGTATAACGACTGTTCCCACCACCTACATCTACATCTACATAGCTACTCCGCAAGCCAACGCTCAGTGCATGGTGGAGGGTACCTGTTCCACTACTTGTCACTTCTCTTCCTGTTCCACTCGCAAATAGAGCGAGAGAAAAAACGACTGTCTCTACGCCTCCGTATGAGCCCTAATTTCTCGTATCTTATCTTCGTGGTCCTTACGCGCAATGGATGTTGGCGACAGTAGAATTGTTCGCCAGTCAGCTTCAAATGACAGTTCTCTAAATTTTTAATCAATAGTGTTTCTCCAAAGATGGTAAATTACTGTGCCTGATGTTTGATTTTAATTATGTGCATTAAAAAATAAAATAAAAAAGAACAATAGATAACATTTTCACACAAAATTGTCTTATTCCCCACCCCATCACAACAGTAAACAATATTTTCGTACAAAATTATGATAATCCTCTCAGCCTCACCCTGAACACTGTAGCTCTGTGACTGAGGTACAAAAATTAATACTTTATTAACGATGACGTTATAGGCATCAATCATATGAGTCTAGAGGCAAAGAGAGAGAGAGAGAGAGAGAGAGAGAGAGAGAGAGAGAGTGAGAGAGAGGGGGGGAAGGGAGGGGGGGAAAGGGAGGGGGGGGGGGAAGCAATGTGCTGCAATATCCGTCAGTAAATATTCACCATTGTCTCTAATTATTATTATGTATGTACCACATACAGCAAGATATAAGAGTTTGTTTGGATCTCCAATATCCTTGTACAATAAAACAGATACCTTCCTTGTCGCTGCAGTTGATCTATGCGTGCTAATTAAATTAAGATCTAATATACGGCGATATTGAATTAAAAAAGGCATTGGAACATTCTAACAACAGAATATCTTTATCACCACATACAAATTACTAATAGATTCGAATGCTAGAAAACAAAGACACTATCAGTTCACTACATGAATGCAGACTTGTGACGATGCAATAAATATTAACACTTAAAGAGAGACAAAGTGGTGGCGTGCTAGCTCTGTAGCGACACCTTGGCCCACTACTCTATGTATGGCATATGCACTAGCTTATATATGACAGAAAAGAAAATCACTCAGCATTGTATTGCAGCCACCCTCCCACCCGCCCACACACACACACACACACACACACACACACACACACACACACACACACACACACAGCAGTAATAGTTTGGAGTAAAATCTCACATTAATTTTTCTTTATTTAGATACATATACAGAAAAACATTCATGGAGAATGCTTCTATATGTATACAAACAGCATCAGGAGAAAGTCGTATTTAGTCAATTGCAGACTGCACTATTTCACCTAATATTAAGGTGTTTATTATTACATTTCCATGGGAATAGATGAGGATTTCCTCACAATACCTATAGTAAAAGAAATGATAATTCCTACAAAAATCTGTTACTGTAACTGAAACAGGTCTCTGGCACACAGCACACTAGAAAAATACAGGTCTGAGTTTAACATAAACAACGATATGCCTACACAGAATGAACATTACTCCAACTTCTTCCTGGAAGAGGATTTTACACAGGTGAGTAGTGCTAGAAGCTCTCGCAGTCACATGGCATTCTGATACTACTTTGAGAAACGATATGGATGTTTTATATTGGCTGCATGCCTTGCAGTAATTTTTGCATCTCTGTCCAGACAAATACTATCCACAAAACTTTTGCCTTATACAGCAATTACGAACAGGCACTAGGAAAACCTAGCAGCATGTTCGTCCCAAGGATCTTGTTTTTCCTCTTTGCAGCATCTTAACTCCCCCCCCCCCCCCCGCCCTTCCCCTCCCCCTCCCACCAGTACAGTGGAAGTATAGTCATCGCTCCCATCGGATCTGGGAATGAAGTCACCCCTGCCCTTTCAAAGGAACCATCCCGGCATTTGCCTGAAGCGATTTAGGGAAATCACGGAAAACCTAAATCACGATGGCCGGACGCGGGTTTGAACCGTCGTCCACCCGAATGCGAGTCCAGTATGCTAACCACTGCGCCACCTCGCTCGGTAGAGCATGGAGTTTGATTTACATCACCTATATATAATTCTAGCCTCATTTATCAAGAAGCTGTTTAATAGCTAACTGCCAACCATAAAAAAGCCATCCTCGCAGCGTATGTACTATATCTATGATGGGTTTCCTCAATGCCTCGCACATGAGTCATTGAGCTGCACTATGGTATTGATTTAGGGGATGAATGTGTACGAATGTCCTTTCTAGATGCTCTGTCTCTAGAGACACTTGCTTGATACTCCAGTGCTACTCCAGGTGCGCCTGTACATACAGAGTGTTTATATGTGATGGTTGTCAATGTTGTATTCCCAATGGAATGCTCATGCCTATACAGACTTAAATTAACCCTGCCGGCCGATGTGGCCGAGTGGTTCTGGGCGCTTCAGTCTGGAACCGCGCGACCGCTACGGTCGCAGGTTCTAATCCTGCCTCGGGCATGGATGTCTGTGATGTCCTTAGGTTAATTAGGTTTGAGTAGTTCTAGGGGACTGATGACCTCAGATGTCAAGTCCCATAGTGCTCAGAGACATTTGAACCAAATTAACCCTGCCAATAACAATCTGCTACCGAGAATAACATGTTAATAAATCCCCAGTTGTGATAATTAACATAATCAGGATCTGTACGAGGAAAAGTATAATAACTCGGTACTGTGAAGATATCTACTGTAAAAGTGAAAACTAAATTGGTATAGAACGTTAACTCCTAGTCATAAATACAAATCTGAGATCGGTTAAATATCTATGATTTGATTCGTAATCGCAACCTGGTTTATTCGATGAAACACTAAGTGGCTGATACTAATTAGCATCGAACTCAGCCATGACTGGCAATGACACTGAAAAGCTCAGAGATCAACCAAATGGAAATTGACACGTTTACAATTAAAAGTACCCAATCTCCCGAGCTGTGGTGTGTGTATACCGAATCCAGTCCTGGGAATAGTTATTGTGCAGCATCTATCTGCTCAGTGCTGCAGTCCGTCGTACGGAAGTCAGTTGTGTAGCTGTAAATACTGATTACACAGAGGATGTGAAACAGCGTCGACAAACTCCTAGGGCCAAAAACTACACTCCTGGAAATGGCAAAAAGAACACATTGACACCGGTGTGTCAGACCCACCATACTTGCTCCGGACACTGCGAGAGGGCTGTACAAGCAATGATCACACGCACGGCACAGCGGACACACCAGGAACGGCGGTGTTGGCCGTCGAATGGCGCTAGCTGCGCAGCATTTGTGCACCGCCGCCGTCAGTGTCAGCCAGTTTGCCGTGGCATACGGAGCTCCATCGCAGTCTTTAACACTGGTAGCATGCCGCGACAGCGTGGACGTGAACCGTATGTGCAGTTGACGGACTTTGAGCGAGGGCGTATAGTGGGCATGCGGGAGGCCGGGTGGACGTACCGCCGAATTGCTCAACACGTGGGGCGTGAGGTCTCCACAGTACATCGATGTTGTCGCCAGTGGTCGGCGGAAGGTGCACGTGCCCGTCGACCTGGGACCGAACCGCAGCGACGCACGGATGCACGCCAAGACCGTAGGATCCTACGCAGTGCCGTAGGGGACCGCACCGCCACTTCCCAGCAAATTAGGGACACTGTTGCTCCTGGGGTATCGGCGAGGACCATTCGCAACCGTCTCCATGAAGCTGGGCTACGGTCCCGCACACCGTTAGGCCGTCTTCTGCTCACGCCCCAACATCGTGCAGCCCGCCTCCAGTGGTGTCGCGACAGGCGTGAATGGAGGGACGAATGGAGACGTGTCGTCTTCAGCGATGAGAGTCGCTTCTGCCTTGGTGCCAATGATGGTCGTATGAGTGTTTGGCGCCGTGCAGGTGAGCGCCACAATCAGGACTGCATGCGACCGAGGCACACAGGGCCAACACCCGGCATCATGGTGTGGGGAGCGATCTCCTACACTGGCCATACACCACTGGTGATCGTCGAGGGGACACTGAATAGTGCATGGTACATCCAAACCGTCATCGAACCCATCGTTCTACCATTCCTAGACCGGCAAGGGAACTTGCTGTTCCAACAGGACAATGCACGTCCGCATGTATCCCGTGCCACCCAACGTGCTCTAGAAGGTGTAAGTCAACTACCCTGGCCAGCAAGATCTCCGGATCTGTCCCCCATTGAGCATGTTTGGGACTGGATGAAGCGTCGTCTCATGCGGTCTGCACGTCCAGCACGAACGCTGGTCCAACTGAGGCGCCAGGTGGAAATGGCATGGCAAGCCGTTCCACAGGACTACATCCAGCATCTCTACGGTCGTCTCCATGGGAGAATAGCAGCCTGCATTGCTGCGAAAGGTGGATATACACTGTACTAGTGCCGACATTGTGCATGCTCTGTTGCCTGTGTCTATGTGCCTGTGGTTCTGTCAGTGTGATCATGTGATGTATCTGACCCCAGGAATGTGTCAATAAAATTTCCCCTTCCTGGGACAATGAATTCACGGTGTTCTTATTTCAATTTCCAGGAGTGTATTTCAGTACAATGCCGGACACTAATCAAGAACTCTGCTTGCTCATAAGCCAGGAGCACACACTTGACTCAAGTGTGTAGTCGTAAATAAGTTCTTCATAAAGTCTCAGTGTCCACTAAGAAGCTCAGATTCGTTTCTTTGCTCACAGAGAAGTAAATGATTCTACTCTTAGTGGCGTAATCGGCACTTTATGAAATCTAGAAGTGAGACTGTGCACTCACGCCTTCCCAGCAATGTCTCGCGACGCTCTCTAGCGATATGCGTCTTCTCGATACCCAAGCCATGCTCCAGTTTAGAGCAAACTTTACATTGTTAGTGTGCATTCTGCATGCTGCCAGTCCTGCAACCTACTACTAACAGAATGTCTCCCACCCTACAAGCCATGAAGCTGTCAGCCAACCAACATAACCTTCTAGAACTTTCTATGTCCTCCTACGACAGCAAATTCAGTCAGGTTCTTTTCTCTGCGTTGTGGCGGGAATATGGCTCGGCGTCTTGCTTGAGAATTTCCGGGCACTTAGACCTCATCTGTGGCAGATGTTACCCGCGCACTCTTTCGCGCTTAGACAGCCTTTGGCGGCTCTTGTAAGACGTTATCTCTAGTGAGGCAGTAAACACTCCTGACGTCCTTTTGTTTCAGAGCCATGAAATTTGTCCTACCTCCAGTGCTATCTGCATCGGTCCGTATCTGTTTCGAAGACTGCAGAGCCCATCGACTTCTCCTTGCTGTCAGAGCCAGCGTGAAATTACTCTTCAGGCATGTAACTCTACGAGGCTACCCAGTCGCAACCAATAAATGATTAACAATTCCACAAATCTAAGTAAACAAATATAGTGAGTTATAGGTGGTCTACATTCACCTGTACTTTTAAACAACTCTAAAATAATTAGGTTGTACAGTTATCATGGGCGTTATTAAGTTAAATAAATACAAAGCATTAAGACATATTCGTGTTCAGGTACTTTACACAGAAATACTTCATGGACAAAACATTTAAACAAAGCAAATAAAATCATTTGTAGTAACTTACCGTATGACTAGTGCACAAGAATCAACACAGAGTACAGTGTTTGTGGAGCTATATATAATCATCGTCGGTAGACTCTACTCTTTTGCTGGTCAGGTACACTGAAATGGTAGGTTTTCGTGACATGGAGACACCGCGTTTCAGAGGATGGGGGGGGGGGGGGGGACACTGGGTTTTGACAAGGTGACACTGGCATGAAACTGAATGTGACGTTACAACACTACATGGATTATTCTGACGTTTCAGCCTGTGCACTCTCTCGACGCCAAGAGCAGCTAATGCACTAGTGTTTCGAGTGCATGCTGCGTTCTAATGGTCCAGGTTTGATGGTAGATCAACCCATGTGGAGCCAGTGAACTATCTGCTACAAATATTCAGGGTTATTATGGCTGCTGCTCCCATCAGTGGGCTGGTACGGGAGACAAGTGGATGATGCCCAGAGTATGGTGTCAGAAGGAGGCATGAGACTAGCGCTGCTGAACAACCTCATTATTTCGGAGACTACGTCGCAGAATAAAGCATAAGGTGACTGTGTATGCATTTAACAGTCCTCATCTTTTTCTTTTACTATGGTTGCTTAATTTTGTTTTTCTATAGCTAGACATCTCCTTTTGCTTGTACTCTTCTGTGCTTGTGCATTGAACCTTTTCTCTTCAGTTTCTTCGTTTCTTGTGTCTTCAAAAATCTTCTTACTTGTGCTTTTCATACCCTTCTGATCCTGTTCTGCCCTAAGACTGATTATCAGGTAGTTCTACTCTTAGTTGACAGTTGGATAGGGTTACCTCCCAAGTACAAATGTTTTAAGTATCTTGTGCCGATGTGTGGCGGCAAGAGCTACTGCGGAAGTGTTCTAATGTCGTCACATCTTGAACAGTGGCTGGAACTACATGATTTTGTTTTGGATGGCAGTGACATAAATCGTGCTCGTCTGCTGGTACTCGGAATAGCACCTGTCTCCCCACGCAGTGAATCTCAGCTGGGGCCGTCGTTATGGGGTAGTTTTCCGCCCGACCAGTTTCATATACACCTCTGGGTACCTGCTTCCAAGAGCCTGGATCTGCAGGCGCCATCGCCTCGGCAGGTTGCTCGCTGTCAAACGTGACCTCTTGGGTCTGGCCTGCTCTGCGTATGCCCTTTCCTTCCCCCCTAACACTTCAAGCTCCCACCAGATGTCGGCCCCCTCAGCGACACGCGCCAGCAAACACCATAACGTAAGTAAATGGCATACTATGTGATCAAAACGTGGCTGAAAACGACTTCGTGGCGCCCTCCATCGGTAATGCTGGAATTCAACATGGTGTTGGCCCACCCTTAGCCTTAATGTCAGCTTCCACTCTCGCAGGCATATGTTCAATGAAGTGCTGGACGTTCCATAAAATTTCGAACGTGCACACGCAGAAATTCATCTTCTTCTCTAATATATCGACTGAATACCATGCAACCATCTTCAGAGTGAGCCGAGGTGTCTAACGCTCCAGCACTTGCTCCGTTCTCTTTCACCTGAGGATCGAACCACTGCGTATGCAGCCAAAGATACACAAGGCGCCAGAGACGTCGATAGGCGGCAATAGGTGTAACAAATGCATGGGAATTAAATCTATGGCTGCGCAGTCGATTTACATGGTGATATCGATGTGTCAAGGAGAACTGCACCGTCGCGACTTGTTTGAGATTCAGTTGTAGAAATTACCGGATTCCATGATTTGTCCAAGCTGAAGCCGATATCTCTATTAATTAAATTCGTCACCAACCGAATTTTAATTGCTTCTTTCACGCCAGAAATTTTATGGAACAATCTTTACGCCGCGAAAACTTGAAGATGCACATCAGGTGCTGGAGGGTTTCTTGGGGAATGGCAGCCCATTCTTCACGGAGTCCTGCACTTGGGAGAGGTATCGATGTCGGTCGGTGAGGCATGGGACGAAGTCGGTGTTCCAAAACATCCGAAAGGTGTTCTTTAGGATTCAGGTCATGGCTCTATGCAAAGTCAGTCCATTACAGGGACGTTATTGTCGTGTAACCACTCCGCCACAGGCCGTGCATTATGAACAGGTGCTCTATCGAGTTGAAAGATGCAATCGCCATTCCCCAATTTCTATTAAGCAGTGGGAAGCAAGGAAGTGCTTACAATATCAATGCAGGCCTGCGCTGTGATAGTGCCAAGCAAAACAACAAGGGGTACGAAGCCCCCTCAATGAAAAAAGACGACCACACCATAACACCACCGCCTCCGAATTTCACTGTTGGTATTATACACGCTGGCAGATGACGTTCACCGGGTATTCGCCATACCAGCACCATGCCATCAGATCGCTACATTATGTACCGTGATTCATCACTCTATACAACGTTTTTACACTGTTCGATTGTCCAATGTTTACGCTCATTACACCAAGCGAGGCGTCGTTTGGCATTTAGCGACGTGGTGTGTGGCTTATGAGCAGCCGCTCGACCATGAAATCCAAGTTTTCTCACCTCCCGCCTAAGTGTCATAGTACTTGCAATGGATTCTGATGCAGTTTGGATAGATGTCTGCCTATTACACATTACGAACCTCTTCAGCTGGCGGCGGTCTCTGTTAGTCAACAGACGAGGTCGGCCTGTACGCTTCTGTGTTGTACGTGTCCCTTCACGTTTCCACTTCACTATCACATCGGAAACAATGACCTAGGGATGTTCAGGAGTGCGGAAATCTCGTGTACAGACGTATGACACAAGTACAGCCAGTCACCTGACCACGTACGAAGTCCGTGAGGTCCGCGGATCGACCCATTCTGCTGTCTCGCGATGTCTAATGACGTACGTTTCTGGGGGTGTCCGGATAGATTTGATCACATAGTGTAAGTATTTCGAGAAGAGAGACCGTGCGCTGTTGGTTTAACTGGTTCATGTGAACGACAACAGTTGCAGTGCTACATTGATACAATATCGTCAACTGGCAGGTCTGAGGAGAGGCTTGATGTCATTAAAGAAGATGATAATGAAATTTGGAAACACAGCTGAGCTTTGTGTGACTCCTGAAAGACGAAGGCGTCCTATCTCTGTGGAAGTTATTGAAACTTTCAAATGTGTGTGAAATCCTAAGGGACCAAACTGCTTAGGTCATCGGTTCCTAGGCTTACACACTACTTAAACTAATTTAAACTAACGTGTGCTATGAACAACACCCACACATATGCCCGAGGGAGGACTCGAACCTCCGTCGGGAGGTAGTCCTATCGCTCGTGCAGTGTCGCAGGAATTTTCCATCCCACGGTTGTTGTTGTGGTCTTCAGTCCTGAGACTGGTTTGATGTAGCTCTCCATGCTACCCTATCCTGTGCAAGCTTCTTCATCTCCCAGTACCTACTGCAACCTACAATCTTCTGAATCTGTTTAGTGTATTCATCTCTTGGTCTCCCGCTACGATTTTTACCCACCACGCTGCCCTCCAATGCTAAATTTGTGATCCCTTGATGCTTCATAACACGTCCTACCAATCGGTCCCTTCTTCTAGTCAACTTGTGCCACAAACTCCTCTTCTCCCCAATTCTATTCAATACCTCATTAGTTATGTGATCTACCCATCTAATCTTCAGCATTCTTCTGTAGCACCACATTTCGAAAGCTTCTATTCTCTTACTGTCCAAACTATTTATCGTCCATGTTTCACTTCCATACATGGCTACACGGCATACAAATACTTTCAGAAACAACTTCCTGACACTTAAATCTATACTCGATATTAACAAATTTCTCTTCTCCAGAAACGCTTTCCTTGCCATTGCCAGTCTACATTTTATATCTTCTCTACTTCACGGTACGGAAAGTTTTCGGATCTATTTTATACTGTTATCCGTACAATATCCAGACGGTGCATTAACTGAAACCTCACGATCGGCAGCAACTCTTACTCTTCGGCGTCTGGTATGGAGTGGAAGTTGAGGGCCCGTAGCCGGACACTAATCTGTGGAGGGACGAGGAACATATTACAGTACAAGGTGCAGTAAATACACAGAACGGCGGAATTTCAGGCACTACAAAACTGAGTCTTGTTCACGAAGAACCACTGCACTCACCTTGTGTGACTGGTGCGGATTCACATCACCTTTGCTCTCGGTCCGTTCTTCTTTGAAGAGAATGCACCCAGAGAGCCTGTCTGGTGTACTGTGACGTCTTCACATTATCGAGGCCTCCTGGAACAGCATGTGATTCCTGCTTTGAAGCAGCTTAACTGAGTGGAAACCTCTGGTTTCATGCAAGATAGGGCAAAACCTCAGGTCGCTCCTCCAATGAAAGATCTGCTTAACTCAGCCTTCGACAAACTTATCATCTCCAGAGGTTTACCAGTTACATGGTCTGCTAGATCACCTGATCTGAATCCATGTGAGTTTTCGCTCTGCGGATACCTAAAAGAACGCGTTTACTAACGACACTTCGGGCTATCTGATATGAAGGCGATTATACAGGAACACGTTGCTCGGAATCAATCGGAGCTGCTCCAAGGAACTCCTATGTCGTTTTACGTGTGCAGCATCTAGCCGATGTCTCCAGTGTTCTTACTGAAATAACTGTGTAAGCATTTGTTAATAATAAAATCAACATTAAGTCTTTTTCACTTGTCTGACCTTTTCTGTACACATCTAGTTCCCATTTCACTACATGTGGAAACATTTCTATAGAAACTGCTTTATTTAATAATTTTTTTACTTACTTAAACTGAAATAACTGGGAAGGTGAAATATCTTAATACAATTCTGAAACTGCTGAGTGAAATTGAATTCAAGTGAACCTGCTTAAACTGCTGAGTCAAACTGAACATATTGCCTCTTTGCTTGTCTTTACCATTTCAACGTAGACCTAAAGGAATTTCCCTGACAATACAGCTCAAAGTTATTCTACTCATTTATGACCCACAATATACAGCGATACACAGTCTGGCTGCTCAAATAATTAACACAAAAGAATGGCCCTGAATTAGGAGAAATACTAACAATAACCCATACATTTCATAATTCACTTATCTCACGGAAAATCTTCATTACACGAACTACAGCGATTCAGCAAGCACCAATACAGCCAGATAAATAAAAGATTCTAACTTCTAATAGGCATGGGGTTAGCAAAGGAAAGATTTTGTTGCTGAGCAAACAATGTATTTAGCAGATTTTACCATAATAATGTGACAACCAGTTCAAAAATTATATGATCGGACGTGAAATCCAGTTCCAAAAAATTATATGATCGACAATCATTTTAAATCTCTGTGACGGACGCGACCAGACAGTCCACTCGCGCTAACACTTCAGACCTCTAACCTCTATCACTGCTAACTATAAACTTCCAGCTGTCATCACAGCTGGCTATTCACTCCTAAACTGCCGTTACCGCTGGCTGTTCACACCCAACTGCGAGTCCGAAAAGCCACAAAGTCTCTTACAGAGGGCGCACAGAGCTGTCAGAGTTATTAATGCAGTTAAATGCAACACTGTTTTAGAAATTAATTTTTGATTCATTTCTCTAATTACTTTAAAGAAGCGAGATTATATCCTCATGAATTACTCGTTGTAGGAACATGAGGTCTAGTTCGTCTTGGTGTGGCTGTGGTTGTTCCTTCCTGTTTCCGCTTCACAATGACATCACAAGCTTCAGAAGGGTTGAAGTTTCCTAGATGGATGTCTCACTTACGCGACATCCAACGACTAATCCACGTTCGAAGTCACTGAGTTGTCCTGATCCATACACTCTGCTGTTACTGCTTCGCTACTGGCAGCACACTACTTCCTGCTTTCTTTCATACTGGCGGGCTCGCCTCTCGTGGTATCTAGTAGTCAGTACTGCAATCCGGACACTTTTGGTCAGACGAGGTGTGTGTACCACGGAACTCCTCGAACTGTTCCGGAAGAGTTTTTGTCTCATCCGACGCTTACGAAAGTGTACTTAATGGCTCAAATGGCTCTGAGCACTATGGGACTTAACTTCTGAGGTCATCAGTCTCCTAGAACTTAGAACTACGTAAACCTAACTAACCTAAGGACATCACACACACCCATGCCCGAGGCAGGATTCGAACCTGTGACCATAGCGGTCGAGCGGTTCCAGACTGTAGCGCCTAGAACCGCTCGGCCACCCCGGCCGGCGAAAGTGTACTTACCTTAAACTGCTTTCAAACAGTTCTTGTATGACTGGTGAGTTATCAAATGATGTACATATTTATTTTGTTTAGCATGCTCATCGTATCGGACACAGGGTATTATCACTCACTGTTATAAATTTGTTTAAACATCAGCTCCACTTGAAGAAAACTACCATGGTGACACAGCCGTTTTTGACGAAAACAGTTATGATAGTAAATACTGGTGCTGCTATTTAATTAAAGCGAAATTTTTGTCTGGTGTCTTCAGTTACGTTTACATGTGAATCTGGTAAACGAAAGACAGATCATACAAGAAGGTTTTGCCTATCCTTGATAGCCGCGCACACATTATTTTATATGTAGACCCAATTTATAGTTCAGTAACCTCATGTTTCTTCTCTGTTGCTGTTGATTTCCCTTTCGAAAAATAATTTTGTTCTAAATATTTCACCGCTACCAACAGTATTTCATGAATATTTCTCATTTGTCCAAAAGGATTAAGCAAAACTTCGAATGAGTTCTTTAAGAACTCGTGGGTTGTTATTTAAAATACATTTGTCTCCAAACTGAGGACGTCCATTTTGTCCATAGGAAAGAATTTAAAAACTATGAGCTTGAGTGTAGTGTTGCATATATTTGTCTTTATTTCTAACGCTATCCATACTAATGCTGCATGTCAGCCACTTCATAAACGGTATGTAGAATGTGCACGGTAACTACCACGCACACACACACACACACACACACACACACACACACACATACACACATACACACACACACACACACACACTCACACTCACACACTGCAGCGTCATACAGTTAAAATGCGTAGCCAGCGACGGCCACGTGCGTTGCGTGTCGTTGGAGCGCATCATAATATTCTATGACGAGCACCCATCGCTCGAAGAGCAGATCGTTGGCTGAGATAACACACACGAATGAAGGGACACAATTCCCCAAGCTGTCCTAGATGACGTGTGCGACTTGAAACGGCACGTAGCGTGACGGAAATGACGGATAACCCCTGGCAACACATGCGTTCACGCATCGCTGACGCACAGTGGAAGCGAAACAGTAGATGAGGCTTTGAATAATTTATTCCTTGAAATGGTACGCTCATTTGAAAACTGTGTCAGTTTAAAGCCTGTAAATATGGTGTTAAAACATACACAAACTAACGAGAGCACTATGGCGGCCCGTATTATGTTGTCTCGTTGGAGGACGGTTTGACATCCAGCGTTTCTTTACAACGATCTGGAAATTGAGCAATTGGGAAAGTTCAGGGGGGATTTTCTACTTCCAGCGTTTAGAATTGAAATCCCTAATCACAGTATTGGGTGGACAAGGAAAGCATGGAAGGGCAAATCTACACTAACAGCGTCATTTGTCGTTTGAATGTTTACATTTATTTAACCACCACATAATAGCATGAATAAATAAATAAAATAATCACAAATAATTATGAGTGATAAGGTAAGGCTAATTAGTGGCTTACAGCAATAATCGACTATAAGAAATGAATTTACCTCAACAAACATCAAAACACAATACCAGAATAAATATAAAACAGTATTTTTTTAAATCAAACACGCTGTTAACATACAAGAGGGCAAACACACTGCTAAAACATGCATAAAACCTACTGAAAGTCTTGTCAAGTAGCAAAACAGCAATATAGGTTAAGGTTATCCACACGCGAGGCAAGTACAGGCCAAGTTTCAGCTCAAACCAGTAATTGTGGTTAAATGATTTGAAAATATTCACGAAACATAATAATCGAGACAGTACCTTGTGTTTAAGCATGTTTAGGAAAAACATAGCTAGCCGAAGTTCATAACAATGGCAATGCAAGCATATTCTAAAGGAGATGCATAACTTTAAGTAAAACTTTAAATAAGATTCCATAGATCGGGACATTCAGTAATATAGATAATATTAACTTAAGATTTATTAGGAGGCAGCGTCAACAAGTGGGCTAAGGCAATTGTGGAGCCACCTCAAAGGCAGTCAAGCGGTGAATAACAGCAACAAGCCCCTTCAGCTTAGAGCCACTGAAAAACTGGTCGCGATGCTCAGAAGACTAAGTAGGTTATAAACGCACTATTAGCAGACATCTCATGGTCCTGGAAATATCCAGTGGGGCTCCCAGCACGCAGTTGCCCACAGCATGGAATATCAAAGCTGCACAAATTATCGGGCGCGGACAGAAAATCGCCTTACTCAGCTCAGTGTCGTAACTCCGACTTCACGAGTTAACCAGGTCTTGACATAAACAGAACTAGAGGGCGAAACTCGACCCGCGATGCCCTCTAGACTGCTGTCACTTACTGCTTGGCTCTTACTGCCCCACCAACGGTGGATAATTAGCGACAAGCTACAACCGATTCTCGCTGCCAATAGTAGCGTCAGTGAAAAACGCAGACGAAATCTATTGTGAGCCGCCCAAGGCTCGAGGGCCGAGGGAAACTTTCCATAGCTCTTAGCAATAAACAAGAGGTTAGTGTTAGTTTTAGATTTTGCCTGGGAAAATATTTCACAGACAAAATTACAAATCTGTACAATCAATCGTTCTGAAGAATCACCATTCTTGCGATGTAATCCAATAGGGCACAATAAATGGAAACTAAACGTTTAGGACTAACTACGAATGTCTAGTTGTGTTGCTTCTATAACATCTGTCTATGTGACCAGGCCAGTGCTTCGTCACACCGAACTAGGACGGTTGCAGCGAGACAAATTACACATGAGTTATCCAGTTCATCGGCTCCTCAGCTTGCACATTCACCCTTACTTCTCACTAAAGATCATGTCCCTATCATGTGCTCATAACCGTTACACAAGGGCTCCCTAGATAGTGTCCTAGTTGTGACCATCCATAAAACAAAAATTTTCACAATCTCTTTCTCTGTTGCTGCTGTCCGCCTCTGCAACAAACTGCCGCTTTGCACAGTCCATTACCTTTTTATAATTTACAAGAAGCTACAGCACTTACTTTCGTTAACATCATAACTTTTCCCAGTGAAGTTTATACATACGAAAGTTGGAACTTACATAGTGTCAACTATATACACACATCAAAAACTGTTTTGTATCACCTCGGTTCCGCGAGTTTCGGAACCTATACAGAAAATTGGAATAGATATCAACATAAAAATCATTTCCGCTCCTTTTTATTGCTCACTAAAACCACAGATTGTATGTTATAAGGCCATACAGCCACCTCCTTCAGAGGTTGTGCTCCAGATTGCTGCGCACACCGTTACCTCTAATACCCAGTGGCACGTCCTCTTCCACTGATGTACGCCTTTATTCGTCGTTGCATTCTATCCACAAGTTCATCAAGGATCTGTTGGTCCCGATTGTCCCACTCCTCAACGGTGATGCAGCGTAGATCCCTCAGAGTGGTTGGTGGCTCACGTCGTCGATAAACAGCCCTTTTTAATCCATCCCAGGCATGTTCGATAAGGTTCATGCGTGAAGAACATGCCGGCCACTCTGAAGAAAGTGACTAACAATATGTGCACGATGGGGGCGCGAAATATAGTCCATGAAGGCGAATGCCTCGCCAATATGCTGCCGATGTTGTTCCACTATCGGTCGGAGGATGGCATTCACATATCGTACAGCCGTTACGGCGCCTTCCATTACCACCAGCGAAGTACGTCGACCCCACATAATACCACCCCAAAAGAGCAGGGAACCTCCGCCTTGCTGCACTCGCTGGACAGCGTGTCTGAGGCGTTCAGCCTGACCGAGTGGCCTCCAAACACGGCTCCGACGATTGTCTGGTTGAAGGCACAGGCGCCATTCATCGGTGAAGAGAACGTGATGCCAATCCTGAGCAGTCCATTCGGCATGTTGTTGGGCCCATCTGTACTGCGCTGCATGGTGTCGTGGTTGCAAAGATGGAATTCGCCATCGGCGTAGGGAGTGAATCTGGCCATCATGCAGTCTATTGCGCACAGTTTGAGTCGTAACATGACGTCCTGTGGCTGTACGAAAACATGGTGGCGTTGCTGTCAGGGTTCTGCCGAGTCATAAACCGTAGGTAGCGGTCATCCACTGCAGTAGTAGTCCTTTGGCAGCCTGAGAGAGGCATGTCATCGACAGTTTCTGTCTCTCTCTATCTCCTACATGTCCGAACAAGGACGTTGGTTCACTCCGAGACGCCTGGACACTTCCCTTGTTGAGAGCCGTTCCTGGCACAAAGTAACAATGCGGACGCAATCGAACCGCGGTATTGACCATCTAGGCGTGGTTGAACTACAGACAACACGAGTCGTGTACCTCCTTCCTGGTGGAATGACTGGAACTGATCGGCTGTCGGACCCCCTCTGTATAATAGGCGCTGGTGATGCATGGTTGTTTAGCTCTTTGGGCTGGGTTTAGTGACATCTCCGAATAGTCAAAGAGACTGTGTCTGTGATACAGTATCTACTCTCAACGTCTGCCTTCAGGAGTTCTGGGAACTGGGATGACGCAATTTCTTTTTTTTTATGTGTGTATTTACAGCTTACACAAAATACATAGTGTTTCACTGCTTTACTGTCCTTCAGAGTAGCCAGCAGCATGACGTCTAACTCGTCCCCAGTGATGTGGAAGTCGTAGGGTAAGATACCCTCAGCAGCGCCAGTAGCGTTGATAGTTCTAGTTCCAGCGAAGCGGTCCGTTGCCCGTCGGATCTCTATAACAACTCTGAAGCGAATGACATGAAGTTCATCATTCATCTTAGGAACCAAGTTCAAGTCACAAGCGCTTAGGTCCAGGGAATGTAGTGGGAGGTACAGCACTTTTCAGTACATCGATCCAACAAATGAGGCACAACTTGCGCCATATACGCCCGAGTATTGTTGTATCAGATACCTGGCGCTTCGTGCAGGAAGTGTCCTTGTGTGAGCTTTGTTCACAAAACCAAAAAAAGGCCAGAAAAAAGCAATGGTAGTGAAGCCAATGCTGTTCAAGGAGCTAAATTCCAGATGTCACGTTGATCTCATCGACTTACAATAGCAACCAGACGGAGTTTACAAATTTGTAATGTTTTATCAGGATCACATCAGCAAATTCGCTGTTCTCAGGCTACTGAAGTCCAAAACAGCTGAAGAGGTACGCGATATCATTATTCACATTTTCATGTTGTTAGGCGCTCCCTCAGTATTGCACTCTGACAATGGTTCAGAGTTCGTTACCAAAATAATGAGCAGCTTAACTCAACTACGGCCCAATTTTAAGATTTTCCACAGTAAACCTAGACACAGAGCCAAAGCAGCTAGAGCGAGCATATCAAGACATAGAAAATATGCCGTCCACATGGACGTAGGAGCACAACACCATGGAGTGGAGTCATGCATTAAGATTTGTGTAGCTAATGAAGAATAGCGCTGGATATTTTGGAATTAAAAGATCTCCGTATGAAGTGATGTTCGGCTTCCCTCCAAAACACGCCTTGTCTTCAACAAGTTTATCTCCTCAAGCATTGATGAAAGTTCACTCTGAGGATGACCTTCAAAATATAATTAATCAAGTGAGTGTTGTCAGTGAGAACAGGGACTGAAACGTTGCAGGTTAATGACCACAGTAGATCTCCATTGCAAGAGGATAACATACCAACAGGAAAATAAATTGAGAACAGAGAGAAAGGAAGTGTTCCTGACAATAATGTCTACTGCCTGACTGATTTAGATGAATCAACTCCTGCTATTACAAACACAGAACTGAGGCATACAAGTGCTTAGAAGAACAAGGGCAAAGAATGCGGCAGAATTCAGATTGCTGCTTTCCAGCAGTGGAAAAGGGCTGTATGGAGAGATTTCCAGTTCCTGACTTCGGCAGAGGAAGAGGAGATACTAGGTCGATCTTTGGTGTCGTCCTCAAGGCAACGGCCGATGGCTTCTACCGAATTTCTTGTGAGAAAGCACTTCGAATTCCTGCTGATAATAAGTCGAGTACACCGTTCGTTTGTTGTATATTTTTACGAGCTTCAAACGGGAGAGACTGCAGTAATGGATAGAAATTGTGATTGCTGTGTACAGATGCGAGCTGAGTTGGCGACCCTTCTCTCACAGCTCCTGGCTGCATTGGCTTCCGTCATACAGCTTGAGGCTGCTGCCAAGGGGCATCACTGAGGGGTGGGGGTGGGGGGGGGTCAGACGCAGGGATGCGAGAGACGTCAAGCACGTCTGACTTGTCCCCCGATCGGTCCACTGCTGTGGTCACCCCGGGTACAGCCTGCTCTGAGGTTGACCCCTCACCCGTGGTCGAATGGGACATCATTTCAAAATCTGGCAGGCAGCGAAAAACTTTCTGAGGGGGCAATCGTAGGGCCTCCCCAGTTCGTTTGACGAACAGGTTTCGGGCGTTATCTGTGGCTGACGATGTCTCTGAGCTGGATGCAGTCGTCCACATTGCTCCAGAGGGAGTTTCTCGGCCTGCAAGGTCTGGTCGATCGCAGAGGGTGGATTTCTGGTAGTTGCGAGCTCCAACGTTAGGCGCGTAATGGGGCCCCTTACGAAAATGGCTGCCAAGGAGGGGAAGGAAGCCAGTGTCCTCTCCATGTGCATACCGGGGGGAGTCATTTCGGATATGGAAAGGCTACTTCCGGATGCCATGAAGACTACAAGGTGCAGCCAACTACAGGTGGTGAATCATGTCAGTACCAATGACGTATGTCGGTTTGGATCAGAAGAGATTCTCTCTGGTTTTGGGAAGCTATCGGAAATGGTAAAGACTGCCAGTCTTGCTTGCGAGATTAAAGCAGAGCTCACCATCTGCAGCATCGTCGATAGAACCAACTGTGGTGCAGAGCCGAGTGGAGGGTCTGAATCACAGGGTCAGGCGGTTCTGTGACCGTGTAGGCTGCAGATTCCTTGACTTTCGCCCGCGGGTGGTGGGTGTCCGAGTTCCGCTTAATGAGTCAGGAGTCTACCACACACAGGAAGCGGCTACACGGATAGCGGGGGCTGTGTGGAAGGGACTGGGTGGTTTTTTTTAGGTTAGAGGGCCTCAGGGAACCACAGAAAGAGCGTCTGTCTAACGGGAGGCAGGTAAAAAGGAGTCAGTTAGCTGTAGTAACGATAGGTATTGTAGTTGTAAATTGTTGTGGCTGTGTTGGGAAAGAACCGGAGCCCCTAGCCCTAATAGAAAGCACTGAAGCTTAAATAGCTATAAGTACAGAAAACTAGCTAAAGACAGAAATACGCTCAGCAGAAATATTTTGAAACGATATAACAGTGTTCAGAAAGGTTAGATTACGTAAAATTGGTGGTGGAATATTTATTGCTGTCGGAAGTAGTTTGCCTTGTAGCGAAATTGAAGTAAATCGTTTCTGCGAAATAGAGTTTACACTTGACAATCGGACTTAACTGTGAATTGGGTCGTTTTGCCGACCCCCGACTAAGACACTCACACAATTATAGTCGGTGGCGATTTTAAACTACCCTCGATATGCTGGAAAAATATAAGTTTAAAGCCGGCGGCAGGCATAAAACGTCATCGTCATCCGAAAATGTACTGGATGCTTTCTCAGAAAATTATTTTGAACAATTAGCTTATGAGCCCACTCGAAGCGTAAATGGTTGTGAAAACATACTTGACCTCTTAGCAACAAATAATCCTGGACAAATAGTGAATATCGTGACGAATACAAGGATTAGCGACCACAAGGCAGTAGCTCCTACGCTGAATACCGTAACTCCTACAACCATCAAACAGAAACACAAAGTATAGCTATTTAAAAACGCTGATAAAAATGTTCTTTACGCCTTTTTAAGAGTTGTGGAATGAGTTCAAAGAGATAGTATCGACAACAATTGAGAGATATATACCACATAAATTAATAAGAGGTGGTATTGGTCCCCCATGGTATACGAAACGGGTCAGATCGCTATTGCAGAAGCAGCGAGAAAAGCATGCCAAGTTTCAAAATGGTTCAAATGGCTCTGAGCACTATGGGACTTAACAGCTGAGGTCATCAGTCCTCTAGAACTTAGAACTACTTAAACCTAACTAACCTAAGGACATCACACACATCCATGCCCGATGCAGGATTCGAACCTGCGACCGTAGCGGTCGCGCGGTTCCAGACTGAAGCGCCTAAAACCGCTCGGCCACTCCGGCCGGCCATGGCAAGTTTAAAAGAACGCAAAATCCCCAAGACTGGCAAAGTTTTGCATCTTCAATGCGAGGTGCTTTCAATAATTTCCACAACGAAACTCTGTCTCAAAATCTGGCTGAAAACCCAAAGAGATTCTGGTCATATATAAAGCATACCAGTGGCAAGACGTAATCAATACTTGACTGCGCGATAATAACAGCGAAGTGACCGATGACAGTGCCACTAAAGCAGAGTTATTAAACATGATTTTCCGAAACCCCTTCACGAAAGGATACGAAGTAAATATTCCAGAATTCCAATCAGGAACAACTGCCAAGATGAGGAACATAGAAATAGATATCCTCGGTGTTGCAAAGCAGCTTAAATCAATAAAAGCAAGGCTTCCGGACCAGATTAATAACAGTCAGGTTCCTCTCAGTGTATGCCAATACAGTAGCTCCATATTTAGCAATTATATACAACCGCTCGCTCACAGAAAGATTCGTACCTAAAGACTGCTCAAGTCACACCAATACCCAAAAGGGGAAGTAGGAGTAATCCGTTGAATTACAGACCCACATCACTAACGTCGATCTGCAGTAGGAATTTAGAACATACACTGTACTCGAACGTTATGAAGTACCTCGAAGAAAACGATTTCGTCAGCACGGATTCATAAAATATCGTTCTTCCGAAACACAAATAGATCTTTATACTCATGAAGTAATGAGTGCTACCGACAGGGGATGTCAAATTGATTCCATATTTTGAGCTTTCCAGAAGGCTTCCGACACCGTTCCTCACAAGCGTCTTCTAACCAAACTGCGTGCCTAAGGAATATCGCCTCAGTTGTGCGACTGGATTCGAGATTTCCTGTCAGAAAGCTCACAGTTCGTAGTAAAAGACGGAAAGTCATCGAGTAAAACAGAAATAATATCCAGTGTTCCCCAAGGAAGTGTTATAGGCCCTCTATTGTTCCTGATCTATATTAACGACATAGGAGACAATCTCCGTATCCGTCATAGATTGTTTGCAGATGATGCTGTCATTTACCGTTTTGTAAAGTCCTCAGATGACAGAAACGAACTGCAGAACGATGTAGATAAGAAATCTGGCAATTGGCCCTGAATAAAGAAAAGTGTGAAGTTATTTACGTGAGTACTAGAAGAAATCCGCTAAATTTCGATTACGCGGTAAGTCACACAAATCTGAAGGCTGTTAATTCAATTAAGTACTTAGGGAGTACAATTACAAATACCCTAAATCGGAACAATCACATAGATAATATTGTGGGTAGAGCCAACCGACTGCGATTCATTGGCAGAACACTTAGAAAGTGTAACAGGTCTACTAAAGAGACTGCTTACCACACGCTTGTCCGCCCTATTCTGGAGTATTGCTGTGGGGTGTGGCATCCGCATCAGATGGGATTGATGGATGACATGGAAAAAGTACAGAGAAGGGCAGCTCGTTTTGTATTATCGTGAAATAGGGTAGATAGTGCCACAGACATTATACGTGAATTGGAGTGGCAATCGTTAAAGCAAACGCGTCTTTCGTTGCGACGGGACCTCCTCTTGAAATTTCAATCATCAGTTTTCTCCTCAGATTGAGAAAACATTCTGGTGGCACACACGTACATAGGGAGAAATGATCATCACGATAAAATAAGAGAAATCAGGGCTCGCACAGAAAAATTAAAGTGCTCGTTTTTCCCGCGCACCGTTCGAGAGTGGAACGGTAGACAGACGGCTTGAAGGTGGTTCATTGAAGCCTCTGCCAGGCACTTTATTGTGAATAGCAGAGTATTCACGTAGATGCAGATGTAAATGAGATGGTGTACTGAGTCAACTATACGCACGGTAATAAATAGGTTTTTTTTTAATAATTATGGAAGGGACGATACGACATGCCTCTGTATCTACAACTACAACATTTTGTTTCAGATCCCAGTTCACTTCTTGCCCTCTAATAATAATCTCAGAAGGGGAAGTTCCAGCAGAGAAAACTGATGCCCTGAAGACAGTTGCGACGTCTCACTCGATGGGAAGCGGCCAGGGATTCTTGAAATGCAACTGCCAGCTAAAGTGTCAGACTCGGAGACGCTTTTGCAAAAACAAAAACGTGTTGTGCAACTCAAAGTGCCACGTCCTTGCTGCAGTAAATGAATTTTATATAATATGACTATGTTTTCAAACTACAGGAGATAAATGCAACTTTCGAAGTACGACTGTTTTGTTGTTACAGCCATGGTTCACAATGAATGTATACATTCACTAGTGATAGCGCACTATCCCTAGGCAAAGTGTCTTGTTTGACAGAACTAGAATCAGTAAACCACTTTTACTAAATGGGCCAGTCAAGGTCCGCTATCACCAGTGATGGTATGCTTTCCCTGAAACTTTCACCTCCATTATAACATATACAATTTAAAAACACAGTAGCGATGACGTGACATTCTTCTATGAAAAAACACTGCAGTACTGCACTTTCACTTAACATCTGAAGGATGTGCACTAGGTGAAAGGTATTCTGGGAGAGGGAATATCTTCCATAGAGTTAAGGGAAGAAAGGAGTCTGTCAGGTGTGAAGACTATGGGGTTATAGGTAGGACGTGAAACAGACAGTGGGAATACAGACAAAGGGAAGGACAGAGGTTGAGGGGATTATAGCAGTACCAGAAGAAAAGAATACAGGTGTGTATAGAGGGAAAAAGAAAGAGGAGCCTTGATGTTGAGTGGGATAGGTCGGGAAGGGTTACATTTAGCGATAAATATCAGGGTGGATATCACTCTCTGGGAGAGGGAGTTGGTTGACGTTGCGTTGAGATGGGATGTGGAGAGTGTAAGTGCAGGACTGGAGGGATGTCTTTATGAAGGCGCTGCAGCGTACCAGGGTTGGTGACCAGAGGCGAGACAAAGGGGTTGTCAGAATCTACTTTACGAATAATATAGGAGATGCGGGGGTGTTCAATGCTAGTGAGGAAGTGGGAATATGATAAGATGGTAGAGGATCCATGTGGGGGAAGATAAACGGGTGTGGAAAACAAGACGGAGTGCATCTGGATAGAACTTTGGTGGGGTGGGTAACCATGTAACATTGGCATAACAGAGGCTGGGTCAGATCAGGGTTTTATACTGTAGGTTTGGAGAACGGTGAAGGGGTATAATCCTCAAATTCAGTCCGTTATTAGTTGGATAAAAACTTGAATTTTTTTCTTTGGGCAGGGGAGATTTGACAGTGGCACAATCTTCTGCTCTTCAACTGAGTGGCAATACAGTTAATAAAACGAGAAAACTATACACACAAAAGGCGATAAGAAAGGGACATAAAAACAGAATAATTGGAGACAATGTGGATTAAAATATATACTGACACGGATACTTCATTGTGGGACAGTTATAAAAGTCGACATAAAGTTAAAAAAACACACTTGGGGGTTTGTGGAGCACATAAAATACACTGAAGTCACATGCACAAGTTAAAAGTTGGCCACCGTATTAAAATATTCCAGAATGAAGACACTTTAAATCACTGTAGCAGACGCAGCACACACGACGTAACTGCCAGGAGATGATGAGGGGAAAAGAGGGGAGAGGAAGATGTAGCAGGGGAGGGCTACTAGAGGGGCTTGGATGAAAAGAAAAGCGGGTTTGGGGGGTGCACCAAGGGGCAGGAGATGGGGGGGAGGGATGGAGAGGGAAGGCAAGTCAGGAGGGAGTGCATAGACACAAAGGGGGTGCACTGGAAAGGGAAGGTGGTGGAGGAGGGGGGAAAGTAGTTCAGGGAATGGGAAGATTAAGGCAGAGGGAGCCCTGAGGAGTGAGAGAGGTAAGGTTAGAGTTGGTAGGATGGGTGGATATCAGGGCGAAGCCCTTCATCTTGGAGGGGTAGGTGATGGAAGTTGCATTAGGAAAGGCAGTGGAGGGTGTGGAGATGGAAAGAGGACAGGACACTACAGTAAAGGCACAACAATGGACTAGGGGTAGAGAGGATAGAAGACACCAGGGGGGGGACATTGATTCTGTGGATGATGTACAGGGTGCAGATGTATTAGAGGAAAAGGAGAACATGTGGGAAGGGGATGAGATCATAGAAAATCTGCATGGGGGACAGGATGGTGGATGGGGCTGATCAAGGATTTGTAGGTGTGAAGGATGGTGACAGGATGCAATCCCCATGTACGGCTGGACAGTAGTTTTAGGAGGCAGTGTCTATTGTGGACTTTGTGTTGGACCATAAAGAGATGGAGAGTCCATGTGAATTGTGGTTGATGATGAGGCCAAGGTACTTCAGGGTAGGAGTGAGGTGGATAGGACGAGAATAAATGGGGAGGTAAAAATCGTGGAGCCAGGAGGAATGGGTGGTAGGACATATGATTACTGCTAGGGTCTAGGAAGGGTTGATGTGAGGAAACCACTGTTTGCACCAGGTGGTGAACTGGTCGATGTAGGTTTGAAGGGTAGGTTGGAACCGATGAAGGGTAGGATAAAGGGCCAGGCAGGCAGTGTCATCAGCAAATTGGAGAAGGAGAACAGGCATAGGGACTTTGGGCATATCTGGAGTTTACAGGAGATAGAGGAGAGGGGAAAGGATGGAGCCTTGAGGCACACTGGTGGTGGGATAGAAACTATAGACGTTGGTACTATTGATAGTGACATAGGAGGGACAACAGGAGAGGAAGGAAGCAATGAGATGGACGAAATTGATGGGAAGATCATAGGTATGGAGTTTAAATAGGAGCCCAAGTTGCCAGACACAGTCGTAGGTGATTAGGAGGTTGAAGGAAACAAAGATAGCAGAATGACAGGAGTTAATTTGGAAGGAAAGAACATTGGTAAGGTTAAGGAGCTTGTTGTCAGCTGAAAAGAAGGGCCAGAAGCCACGCTGGGCAAGAGGAAGGAGGTAGTGATGGTTAAGGTGGTGATGAATACGGTTGGAGAGGATGGACTCGAAGACCTTACTGAACACAGAGGTGAGACAAATGGACCATAAGAAGACGTGTCATGGGGGGGTTTGTTGGGTTTGGGGAACAGCAGGAAGTCTTCCACAGGTCAGGGTAAAAGCTGGAGAAGAGGCGGACATAATGCAGGGTAGCAAGGGCAGCCAGGAAGGAATGTGGGGATTCCTTGACGTAGGTGACACTATCATGACCAGGGGCAGTGTTGCATTTGGACTGAAGGACGAGTTCAGTGTCTTTTGCAGTAATGGGAACGTGTATGTCTGAGAGTCATAACTAATTCAAGTAGAGGTGTGTATATGTCTGGCACCAGTTCCAACAATTATTTGTTGTGAGGATGTTATGGATGTGTCAGCAGAGGAAGGAGTGGTAGAGCCTACACGACAACTCATGGAGAAGAAGGGTGGCCTGTGGAGGAACAGTAGGACAGTGAAGGTGGATGAGTTTGGTAAGAACTTGGGCCTCTATGGCGGCAGTGCTGGTCTTCTGGAGGAAGAAAGAGGCATGGGTGATGTCAGTGGAATACTGAATGGCAAGGAGGTGGCTTTCGACCTGCGAGGCGATGGATTCCCGGTAGGTACCCCAGTTGGCATGGCAATAGTCATGGATGGACTTTGGAGGAGCAGCAGGGCAGAGGGCTGGAGGGGGATGATGGACTGAGGACATTGTGAGAAGGGCTGGAAGGGGGTCACTACCAGTGGGGTCGAAGATATACACAGCTATATGACCAAGGAGTTTGGGGGAAGTGAGGGCAACATCTTTGGGCAGATGTGCTGTAGGAGGGGAACAAGGTCACTGTGGAGGGTGGCAAGGAACAGATGCCACCCCCATAAGGTAGCAGTCATGGCTGTGGAAGTTGAAGTTGGCAGCAGTCACGTAGGTGGAGAAGGTGCAATCAATATGGGAAATGAAGTTATAGGGGAGATGAGATGTGGGAAGGACATAGTGGCACAGGTGATGGTGAGGGAGGGATAAAAGATGCTGAGGAGAAGGTGTTCGTTTGGGTCATTGAGCAGGAGTTCTAGCTGGACAAGTATATGCTTGAAGCAGCCAGTAGCAACCCTGCCTGATGCAAGGGAAAGTGGGTTGTCAATGCAGTGAAGGAGGTAGGGGGAGGTGCAAATGGTGAAGTTGGAGAAAAGCTTCATTAATGATGGATTTGCCCTGGTGCTGGGACAGGGTATGCATTAAGAGGTATTGTCAGCAGGGAGGGAGCAAATGTTTAAGTATAGGAGACAATGTTGGTGTGCCAGGAGGTGGGAAAGTGGGAGGGAGTGGAGAGAGGAGAGAGGCTTAAACGTGGTGATAGTATGTGGCATAGGTATTTAAATGGAAAACGGAGCAGTCAGCAAGGGAGATCTGCTGGAGGGTGTGGGGGCGTTGGAAGGGGTGGATATTCTGGAGGATGATGGTCAGTAACCGGATGATATCTTTGACTGTAGGGGGGAGGGGGTGTTGGAGGAAATTATTAGGGTGGATGGGTTAGGTGATAGGGTGGACGGGAACAGTGAGCTTGGGTTTGGTGGGAGTTAATTACAGAGCCTCTGCAGGGGGTAAGTTGAGCAATGGGGGCACTAGGGATACATTTAGGGATTTCGAGGGTGGGGTTATGGGCATCTAGGAATTTATGATCAGGGTTGGGAAGGACAAAGATATACAGGGTGGAGGCTGTGAATGTGGAAAGAGGGGTGGTGTCCACGGGGGGATCAGAAGGAAGAGGGGCAGGCAGTAGCTTTTTGGAGCATGGGGTGGCAAGGCTGACACTTGGGTAACTAAGGGGCTTTTTCGTGGGGGTGTCATGGAGGAGGGATGAGGGTTTGGTGGGACTGGGTGGTGGTAGGAGGCAGGCCCCTTGCGTGAGGCAGAGGCTCTTTGAACGGAGGGCAGGCGCTCTATAGTGGCTACCGTGGTGTGGTAACTGGTGACTGTGGGGGAAGCAGGGCAGTTGTATCAGGGCGAGTGGGGATTGGGGGAAAGTCTTCCTGATGAGTGGTAGCGGCGGGACAGCAGCAGGAGCATGAGAAGACACAGGAGCAGCATGCAAGTGGGGATACAGGGATGGGGAGGAGATAGAAGGGTGGGGAGAGTGTGTGAGGAGGGGAGGCGGAGTAGATGGGTGAAGTCTGGAGGAGGCATTCTAATATGTCATGGTGGGTACAGGGGGAGGCGAGTTGTATATGATGGCGGTAGTGGGGTGTACATGGCGGACTGTGCTGTGGGGAAAGAGAACAAAAACGGGACAGCGGCGAGCACCACGCGGCGACGGCCACTGGGCGGCAGCAGCGGCGGCGGAGTGCACTGGGCGAGGGTGCTACAGGCGGGAAGTGTGGTCCGTCTGTCAACTTGAATTCTGGCGGCTAATCTTCGTCACTCTTCGATGGCTCACTTGAAGATGACTGGCAGGTGCTGAGTCAAAATATCGTGCAATGAATTAAACGACGATCGGCTGCGAGACAGAAACATTTTTGAGCATACATATGATGTACCAAAGAAGGCAGACTGTTACGTAAATAACAAATGTGGAACTAAGTTATAAAAATGTAACAACATTGAAATATATTTGGGTCAAACTAGAAACAAGTGACTATATGTCGCCCAAGAGCGCCAAACTAATTTATTTAGAAAGAACACCATTTACAATTAATATACTGATAACTACACTGAAGAGCCAAATAAACTGGTACACTTGCCTAATATCGTGTAGAGCCACCACGAGCACGGAGAAGTGACGCAACGGGTTTGGCATGGACTCGAGTGATGTCTGAAGTGGTGCTGGAGGGAGCTGACACCATGAATCCTGCAGGGCTGTCCGTACATCCGTTAGAGTACAACGGGATGGAAATCTCTTCGGAACAGCACGTTGCAGGTGATCCCAGGTACGCTCAATAATGTTCATGTCTGGGGAACTTGGTTGTCAGCGAAGTGTGTAAACTTAGAAGAGTGTTCCTGGAGCCACTCTGTAGCAATTCCGAGCGCGTCGGGTATCGCATTGTCCTTCTGGAATAGCCGAAGTCGGTCGGAATGCACAATGGGCATGTATGGATGCAAGTGATCAGACAGGAAGCTTACGTACGTGTCACCTGTCAGTGTCGTATCTAGACGTATCAGAGGTCCAACATCGCTTCAACAGCACACGCCCCACACCAATACAGAGCCTCCACCAGCTTGAACATTCCCCTCCCGAGACGCAGCGTCCGTGGATTGACGAGATTGTCTCCATACTCATGCACGTCTATCCGCTCGATACAATTCGAAACGAGACTCGTCCCACCAGGCAACATGTTTCCAGTCATCAACAGTCCAGTGTCGGTGTCGACGGGCCCAGGCGAGGCGTAAAGCTATGTATAGTACAGTCATCAAGGGTATACCAGTGAGCCTTCGGCTCCAAAAGCCCATATCGATGATGTTTCGTTTAGTGGTTCACACGCTGATATCTGTTGATGGCCTAGCATTGAAATCTGCAACAGTTTGCGTAAGGGTTGCACTACTGTAACTTTGAACGAGTCTCTTCAGCCCTCGTTGGTCCCATTCTTGCAGGATCTTTTTCCGGCTGCAGTTTTGAAGTTTTACCAGATTCCTGAAGTACACGGTACACTTGTGAAATGGTCGTACGGGAAAATCCCCACTTCTTTGCCATCTCGGAGATCCGTGTTCGATCGCTCGTGCGCCGACTATAACACCGCGTTCAAACTCACTTAAATGTTGATAACATGCCATTGTACCAGCAGTAACCGATCTAGCAACTGTGCCAAACAATTGTTGTTTTATAAAGGCGTTGACGACCACAACCTATATATTCCGCCTGTTTACATATGAAGGGCTTTTTTCAGTAGTGGTACGAGTCCATTTTTGTTCATTTTGAGATACAGAGTCCTAAATTTAAATGAGCGCTGAAAAATCTGCAGTTGAGATACCAGAAATATTCAAGCATGTGGCTGAGCTAGAGATGAACCTTTCTTTCTGTTTGTTTGCATCATTAATTTCAGAAACATTATAGGCAGAAAAGTGGAGTTAACGGACTTGTATCACTACTGAAATAAGCCCTTCATATCTCTGTATGAATGTGCCTGCCTGTATCAGTTTCTTTGGTGCTTCAGTGCACTAGGGTATTGATGATGTTTGGTTTGTGGGTCGCTCAACTGCGCTGTCATCAACGCCCGTACAAAGTCCCAGTTTTTACACAGTCCAATTTTTTTATACACAGTCCTACCTACCCACTGTCACAGATTATGATGAGAATGATGAAATGATGAGGACAACACAAACACTCAGTCCCCTGGCAGAGAAAATCCCCAACCCGACCGGGAATCGAACCGTGGACCTCGTGATCCAGAGCCAACAACACAGTGTATTATGGCGTAAATATTTCTGTATTTACAGAATTTATAAAGTCAGAAATGATGGAATTTGTTAAATATAAAGAATACTTTAACGTGCATTCACATGAGAGCCATTGGATATTATCAATTGTTTCTACATAATTAAATCATAAAATTTATTGTTCCAAGACAAACGCTTTAAACAAGGTTATGCTGCCGTCATTTGATCTTATTGAACTTGTTAAAAAGTGCCATGTATACACGTGGAGTGCCTTGCGTGCTTTGATTCATGTAACGTAACACAGCATTTTTATAACAGATTCCATATCATCAGATGATTGCAGCATTAAACTGTTGCAACCTGTCATCTTGGAACAATAAAATTTTCTACAGTGCGATCATAGAGTACAAACTACGTCCTTCATTTTCAACCGTATAGATCACCACACACCTGTGTATCTTGTTATTTCATAGCAATTGCAGACAAATGTTTAGTCTCTTAAAGCAAATGAAGCATTGTACTTCATTGCTACGTCAAGTCGTAAATGTATTTCCAGACTAGCGCTGGTGCCATTGTGCAATACATCAGATCTCCGACGACGACAGGGAGGAACTGCCATACAGACAAGGTGGAGGCCGGTCTTGCACACTGCACGCACGCGCCTACATTAATTGACGACACACGGCAACAACACATTATTGTCTCAGAAGTGCTGTAGCAGTTCTTTTTCCATGTGTTTGTTGCTCGTTTCTGTCGGTGTTAAGAAACTTCTTTAAAACTGAATGCCGGACTGAGACTCGAAATCTGGACATTTGCCTTTCGTGGGCAAGTGCTCGACTTTTTTGTTGGTATTACAAAATGAGATTAACAATTTCTTTACATATATATATACATAATCTGAAAGGATAACTATAAACCAGAAGGACGTCAAATTAATATTGTGATAATTAGTAAGCTTTGGAAGGTAAACATACGTCAGAAATTAAAAAAAACACGGTAAAATTACGTTAAAAAGAAATACTTCTCCAATTATGCTTCAAATTCCACTGAATACCTTTCACAGATTAAAGAAAATCCTAGTTCACATATAACATTTAAGTAAAGTTAAATTTCGGTAACAACCATTGCTTTGTAATGCCACAAATAATATTTCTGTATTGCTTGAAGCTAGTAAACTGAACATTATTCTCGCATTACATAAAAAAAACACATATCACAATGGAGAATCGTATTTCCAATCGCCCCCGCTGTTCTGTCCGAGTATGTCTTCCCGTAAGTACATTGTATGCACCGATTCTTATTTTCCCCTACCATGGACGTTCCAGCTATGCGGGGGCTCTTGAAACGCACTCCATAGAAAGTTAGAGAAATACTGTTGATACTTCAGATTGTTCACGATCTTTACATGTCGTTCCTGTAAAAAAGCCCAAAAGTCCATTACATTCTTTGGGCCATCTCTAAACAAATAGAGCACCGTCTGGCCTCGAAGCCACGTCACGGCATTCGTTTCGGTACGTGGGTAGTAAGTCCAATCTGGGAAGAGTATAATCCCTGGTTCAATGTAGTTTTGCCCCATTCGGAGAAAGAAAGCGATCATTCGTGTCGTCAGACACCACACTTCTGCCGAGGGGCCGCATATGGGGCGGTGTTCATCGTCGTCCAGAGCTTGGCAATGAGGGCACAATGGTGAATCTGTTATATGAACCGCATGGAGTCTGGATCGGATGACATTTTTACAATTAAGTGTTAGGTACCACGTTGGGCGTGTCTCTGTGTCTAAGGAAACATTGTGTATCGATCGCCATACCACTTGCCAATTGATATCCTGATGCTTCCTCTCAGTAGGACCGCTGTGCTGTCCAGTCGTTGTTAGTATCCGATATGTGTCACGCGCCGTTGCAGGTCTGGTTTCCGACAGAGCCGTTGATCGGTTTGACGTAGACCACACTGCTGGTGTAGAGCAGTGGGTGCCAGTCATATCTTGTGGTTCAATTTTAATTTCTTGACGTATAAATCGGTCTATTTTAAATACCTTCGGTCGTGCAAATCCATTATTAAAGCTCACCTTGATAGTAGATTGTCGGTACGAATGAACCATTCTAGTTCGAAAGCGCAAGCACTAGCGAAGGCTAACACGAAGGAAACAACCTTGTAAGCGCGAAGCAGTGCGGCAGGGACGTAACCAAAAAAATTCAGCAAAGGACAGGAATAGAGCAATATAAATCAGTTACCAATGAAAAAAGTAGGCAGTATATGGAAGAGAAGGCGACACGGCTGTAGGAAAACATGTCAAGAAATCGAGTAAGAAATGATCGTTGGAAGGACTGATTTAGTGTATAGGAAATTCAAAACAACCTTCAGTTAAATAAAAAGTAAGGGCGGCAACATTAAGAATGGAATAGATAATTTTGTGTTAAATTCAGAGAAGAAAGAGCATAGGTAGAAATAGTACACTGAAGGCCTGTATAAGGGAGAGGATTTTTCTCATGACATATAGTTATATCAAGTATTGGAATCAGTATTTAAAAGAGCTTTGGAAGACTCAAATTCGAATAACGCGCATGGGATAAATAATACACCATCAGAATTTCTAAAATCATTGGGGCCCGTGACAACAAAGCAGCTGTTCACGTTAGTGTGTAGAGTGTATGAGACTGGCGATATTCCATAAGACTTCTGGAAAACTAAATCATCCATACACTCCCTAAGACGGAAACGGCAGCTACCTGTGAGAATAGTCGCACAGCAGCTTAACAGCTCATGCACCCTAGCTACTGACATGAACTATATCCAGAGCAATGGTTCAAATGGTTCAAATGACTCTGAGCACTATGGGACTTAACATCTATGGTCATCAGTCCCATAGAACTTAGGACTACTTAAACCTAACTAACCTAAGGACATCACACAACACCCAGTCATCACGAGGCAGAGAAAATCCCAGACCCCGCCGGGAATCGAACCCGGGAACCCGGGAGCGGGAAGCGTGAACGCTACCGCACGACCACGAGCTGCGGACCCAGAGGCATGAAAAAAGGGATTATTTATTAGATGGCGAACAGTTTTGCTTTACGAAACGTAAAGGTACAAGAAAACCAAGACACGTTCATAGTATTTATCGACTTAAAGGCGTTGGTGAATATAAAATGGTCCAAGATGTACGTGATTCTGAGAAAATTTCCAGTAAGCTGTAGTAAAAGCCGAGTAATATACAGTTCATACAATAACCAAGAGAGAACAATAACACAGGAGGACCAAGAGCGAAGTGCTGGGATTACAAAGGGTGTAAGACAGGGCCACAGTCTCTCAACACTACTGTTCAGTCTACGCATCGAAGAGGCAACGACGGAAATAAAAGAAATATTCAAGAGTGGGGTTTAAATTTAGGAAGAAAAGCTATCAATGATAAGGTTAGCTGATGACATTGATACCCTCAATGAAAGCGGGAACCAATGCAGGACCCGCTGAATGGAATGAAGAGGCTAATGGCTACAAAATAGCGATTGCAGTAAACCGCAAAATAACGAAAGTTGTGAGGAGCAGCGGGATTAATGACGAACTTAGCATTAAAATTGGAAACCATACAGTAGACGAAAGTACGGAATTATGCTAACGTGTACGCAAAATAACATGTGACAGACGGAGTAAGAAGTACGTTGAAGGCAGCAAAGACAAAGATGACATTCCTGTCCAAAATAAGTCTACCGCATCAAACACTCTCCTTAATTTGAGGAACAAATTTATGAAAACATACAGCTGCAGCACAGCATTGTACGGTAGTGAGTCATGAACTGTGTGAAAGTCGAAAAAGAAGAAAATCGAAATTTTTGAGATCTAGTTCTGCAGAAGCATGTTGAAAACTGAGTGGACGGATGCGATAAAGGATGAGGAGGCTCTCAGCAGAATCGTCGAAGAAAGGTAAAACCTATAGAGGAGTACAGAGAGTAGAATGCATCCAACAAGTAACTGAGAACATAGCGTACAAATGATACTGTGACTCCACACGCTCCACATACTCTCCCAATGAAACTTTAATCGCCTCCATTTACCCACCCATGGAATCTGCCCTGATATATACTCTTCCTACCAGATCTTCCCCTTGTCAGGGCTCCCTTCCTCTCCTATCCACCCAGAATCTAAGCCTAGTCTGGAACTGCAACCCCCCTCACTGTTATAAATCTCTCCTCCAAGCATCCGACCACACGAACCCCTCCTACGCATTACCCCGATAGCTACGGTCCAATACCATCCCATCCCTGACAGTCTGCAGCCTTTCATCACTTCACTCTGCTATGTATCTATTTTAACCAGTCAACAAAAGGGCTTTTTACCTTATAACTTATGCTACTGTCCATGTGTATTAAATATTGTGCGAAATATTAACTTATGCAACAGACTTTCTGCCTCTTTATTGTGGAAAAGATTTCTTCTTGTGCCTCCATATTCAGTTTTGTAATCGCTCCTACAATTTTTAACATCATGTAGCTGAAGAGTGGCGAAGTGTATCCGCCGAAATAACAATAAATCAAAACAAAATCCCGGAGTGGATGAATGCGTAGGCGTGTAAATTTTTATGTATGTATATTTCATATTTCATTTTGTTTGCTTCTTGAAGTTGTCATGTATTGTAGTATTTTGTTCGTACCACCAGGCAGTTTGATAATGCCCAAACAGGCGAAATTAGCTGGCCACTAAATAATGAAATAAAATGATTATTTCAAAATAATGCACGCTAAGCAGTAAATGAACTTTTCCGTGTAACACGAGAAGCTGAGCGATGGCTGGATACAGGGGGCATAAGGAAATGTCTGTTGGAACGTTACAAGAAAAATAATATTTGTTGACAGTATAGGAACAATTTAAAACGGTCTAACAGAGACAATCTGAAACACAGAATTAGCAAGCTCCATGCTAACACAAACCTAAAAACAATCTATTTTACTATTTACCTCACGTCGTTGCCGTCGTATTTTAACACTGCTTAGCTTTTGTGTACCATACCTGTGATATCACCTTAGCTGTTGATACTAACGCAATGCATGCATAATAATCTGCTTTATCGAAACACCGTTGGATATAAAATTGTTTATGTTATTAATACTTCGCAAAATATGTCTGAAAATAACTGATCTTTTTCTGATGGAATGGTATACTAACTCTCTGAACATAGTCTTCAACAACAACAATAGCGAATGTACGATATTTCTTAGATTGGCCCCTTTTCTTTGATTGGGGCGCAAAGCAAAATCAGACTTGCAATCAATCGTAGCCAGACAACAGAGCAGTGCAAGCGACAGCTTGTGTGCGTAACAAAGGATACTGCATACTAGATGGACACGTCGATTTGTTATATTTACAATAATAAGCCGTCTCAGTTACGACATCACCTTCGATAGAAACTTATTTCGAGGCTAAATACAAGCTGAAGTTGTTCGCACCTAAACTCCAGAATGCACTATGGTCAAGAATGCTATACGGCGAGCAGTAACTGCACAACTGACATGTGACATGAATGTACTGTAATGTGTTTACTGCTCACTGCTTACTGATTACATATCTGTGCTTCATTCACAAGACAGGAAGTTTTTTGCTGTATTAGAACTGGAACAGGAGGATCAGTGAAGTCAGTATAAGTCGTTTTTTATTATGAACAACACATTGACATGACCAGTAATAACGGTGGGTTAGTATAACTTTGAAAATTGACATTTACTTTCTCTTCTAGAGTTTTCTGGTATTATATTGTTAATTGGAAAGTAATTCTAAGCTGTTCAGACGTTTGTGCAGTAACGTTAACGTTACGTAACAAAAGTATTAATGCAATGTCCTCATCATATAGTAAAAGTGGTTAGTTAATTTCTTATAGCAAGTTGTTGTTACTGTGGCACTGAACGGTAACAGAAAAAGTTATCGCTCAAGAAAAATATAGTATTATTTATTTACCTGAATGGTCCAGTCGCTAAGTTCACGGTTAGTTGACGTTTAAAGTCTTCCAAAATTAATGTGAAATAGTCAAGATAACTACTGCTAACATTGCCCTTTGAATGACATCAGTAATGTTGGTTGTACACGTGATATAATTCCACTAAAGTAATAAAACTTCATGACAGATTCTGTAAATGAATTTAAGTAAAGAAAGAAAGACAATTCTCAAATTTATAACTTCAAGACTGGAGACCGAATCACTTAACAAACAGTTTTCAGATGGAGAAGTCACAAAGTGAACTTGTTCTGATTCTCATCCCAGTATTGAACACAAGCAACCTGGTTTACATATGTGTCCTAGCCAAATGTGTGATGTCTAAGGTAAGGAGTACATAGTGTGTAAAGTGTTTTATTAGAATGACGCAAATTAGCATCCACTAAACACTTCGGAACAATACTATCTCTTGTTTAACAGTTTAGTCCGGTTTAGATCATGGTTAACCATATTCTAAACCAAAATTCATTAAAATATCATTCAAAAACACATGGAGTTGTCTGTACTATTTCGAGCAATGAGATTTTTTCGAGGCACCTGATACAAAATGCAGTTTCCTTCGTAGTGTTCACTCGGAAACTGATTGAGATGGACGTACATTCACTAACAGAAGCACTTCCTGTCGCATTTGACCCAGTCCGCCATTGACAAGCCGTCACACTCGTTTCAGATCCCTGTCGGTTAGATACGAATTAACATGTTAAACCCTCCACTTCTTTCGAAACTGAACATGAGAGTTTATACAAGATTATGAACCTGGTGTCTGCTCTGAAGTACACCATAGACATTGGAAATGACACATTAATAACGCAATGAGACTGTTATAATGAAGTTTCGTTGCTGCCAAAACTTCCGCAAAGTGAAACCAAGAGGGGAGACAGGGTTACTAGGAAGTAATACATCTGAAATTTGACTTAGAACAGTGACTGCAAATATCCTACTAAAATGCTTCAAGTGTAGTAAGCTGCTCCTTAAAGGTTCAACTTGTGCAGGACAAATACTGTATATCTGTCATTCGAATAAACAATTATGGCGAGACATCCAGTGATCTCTTCAGTACATTGGGCACGAACTCTTACGGGAATCGGCGAAATGCCGAAAGTAGTGAGGGCAATGGACAAACGGAACTACGTTAATAGTGTGTGGATATGTTGAGAATTTGGATCTGACAGGAGGCATGCACTTGCAATGAACACTGTGTCCGGATGGCTTAACAGTTTGCTGACCAGCGACACCACAGTGGTGTCGTGCGCGAAATAGCGGTCAATGGCCAGCGACACCACAGTGGTGTCATGAGCATAGTATCTTGCAGTGGCCGGTGACACCACAGTGGTGTCACGTGTATAGTATCACTCAGTGACCAACGACACTATTGTGGTGTCGTTTGCATAGTATTGCGCAGCGGCCGGCTACACCACAGTGGTGTCGTGAGCATAGTATCGCTCAGCGGCCAGCGACACCACAACGGTGTCGTGTGCATAGCATCGCGCAGTGGCTGGCGAAACCACAGTGATGTCGTGTGCATAATATCGCTCAGTGGCCAGCGACACCAAAGTGGTGTCGTGAGCATAGTATCGTGCAGTGGCCGGTAACAACACTTTATTCTGTTGGTCTTTTGTTTAGGTAACAATAAGTTACACACGTAAACAAGTTTTTTGTTTTTATAAATACTTGTGCACTTTCATCACGGCAGACGAAAGAGACGATACGATTATTTACGATGAACGCGCGGACGTCTTGTCTGTTGTTCCAGACAACTTTGTGGATTGGGAAGAAGACATTGGATGAAAGTGAAGCAGAATCGTCGAAAGATAGTGAAATACGCCCAAGAAGAATTCGGTGAACGCTATGGTTGCCAAACGATTCGGATGAATCAGACGAAGAAGACAGACTATGATTTTCTGAGGACCAATAATAAATTAGAATGATCTCCGAGCCCACAAATATTTCCCAAAGATACACAGAGCGTCGTGGATATTGTAGAATTATATATTGGAAACGATCTATTTGAATGTATTAGCAACGAAACCAACAAGTGCTACTGACAAAATTTCAATAGAAGGAAACAGGATAAAGAAAAATGCCAAATTTGTAGACGTGTCGTGGCCCGAACTTAAAAAAATGGTTTGGGCTTGTAATCCTTGTGGGAATTGTAAAAAAAGCAATGATCGATCATTACTGGTCAACGAATCCGTTGATAGACACACACTGATATTTCGCAAAACGATGTCCCACAACCGATTCAGACAAATATTATCATTTTTACACTTTTCCGTTAACAACAATAAACCGGATAATGCCGACCGGCTTTCCAAAGTGCAATTTGTAATTGATTATTTTTCCAAAAAGTTTAAAGAAACGCTTAATCTTAAGTCAAAACATCTGAACTGATAAAGGAATGATACCATGCCATGGACAGTTAAATTTTAAAGCTTACAATCCTTCGAAAATTCCGAAATATGGAATACTCTTTCAGATGCTGTGTGATACGAGTACAGGATACATTTCCTCATTCAAGACATATTCTGCCGCTGGATAACCTTTAGCACAAACAGTGATGGAGCTACTGACACCTTCTTATGGAAAGTGGCAACATCTCTGCATGGATAATTATTATAACAGTGTAGAACTGTCAGAGAAGTTACTTGAAAGGAAAATCCGAGTTAGTGGAACGATACGGAAAACAGAGGATTGCCAGAAAAATTAAAGTGTGCAAAAGTCAATGTATTTGAAGCTTGTCATCGACGGAAACGTGACAAGCGGCAGGCGACCAGCCAAGTAATCCGGTTTAGCACTGCCGGTGCCAAGCGAATAAATTTGTACGAGACGTGCCGACGGCAAGGTGATAATAGTCAGTTGGCGCTTGCCTCTGGTGAGGTGCGCACGCCTTGTTTGCTTCTCGCCCATTGTACTTAGTTCCGCGTAGCGGCTTGTCTCAGAGTCCGACTTGGTCGACCATCATGGCATTTTCATACCACAAAGCCACAATTAAATTAGTTTTTCCTTTGGAACACGAACGACGTTTTATACGGGATGAAATGCGTCTCACTCCACAAGATGTTCTCGGAATTCATTTTTCGATCCCAATTACTACTGTGTACATAAAGCTGGCGTATGACACGCCGTGCTTGGTGACAGACATGTACACAACTCAACACCACGCTCCCAGTAAACTCTTCCAAGTATTGGTCCGCTTTCCACCGCCTTACTGGGAACCGCCCTACCTCACAGTACCCTCTCTTCCTTGATGACCGTCCCTTTCCTGACAACCTCAGTAAGGCCAACCACTTTGCCCCCCACCTATCCGATGTTTTTTCCATCCCAGATGATACCCAATTTCATTAGTCCCTCTTCATTGATGTCATCGAGCATACGGATACCTCTGTTCCTCCCCTTGCTACTAGCTTACAGGACTTGGGCCACACACCACCATCTGAACTTAACACTCCCATCACTACACAGGACATCAGCCGCACACTCTACACTAAACACAACACTGCTCCCAGGCACAACTGCGTAACCTACCGCCACCTCAAACACTGCCCTCCCTCCTTCCTTGCAGTCCTTGCAACCCTCTACAATATAATCATTCAAGATATATTCTGCCGCTGGATAACCTTTAGCAAAATCAGTGATGGACCTACTGACACCTTCTACCCTGACCTGTGGAAAACCTCCCATATTCTGGTGTTCTCCAAACCCAACAAGCTTCCATCTGATGTCTCTTCCTATCGTCCTATATGTCTCACCTCAGTGTTCAGAAAGCTCTTGGAGCCCATCCTTACCCAGTGCACCCGTGACCACCTCTACTGACACCACCTCCTCTCCAACAACCAATGTGGCTTTCGACCATCCTTCTCTTCCTACGCCTCACTCATCTCCGCTTCCTCCAGCTTAACTCCCATCACTCCACCATTTTTGTCTCCCTCGTCCTTGAAAAGGCCTACGACCGTGTCTGGCATCCAGGTTTCCTGTTTAAACTCCAGACCTTCGCCCTTCCTATCAACTATGTCCTTCTGATTTCCTCCATCCTCTCCCGCCGTCCCTCCTACGTTACCATCCGTAATGCATATTCCCACACCTTCTACCCCTCTATGGGTGTGTCCCAGGGCTCGTCCTCTCCTCTCTTCTCTACCTCCTGTACATGGCAGATATGCTCCAACCCCACCCCCCCCCCCTCCAGTACACCTCCTGCAGAGTATGCCGATGACACTGCATTCCTTGTCCTTGCTCCTACCCTCCAACGGTCCCAACGCCTTCTCCAGAATCACCTTGAACTTTTTGCCACATGGTGCAACCAGTGGCTCCCGAAAACCAATCCTTCCAAGACCCAGGCAATCATCTCCCTTACCATTTGTGCCCATCCTGTCCGCCTCTCCCCACCCTCACCTACCTTGACCTCACCGTTGACTGTCACTGCACCTGGATCCCTCATCTCTATCCAATCCAAACCCTACATCTGCCTCTGACTCCTCAAACTCCTCTCTGGCCAGACATGGTAATTGAATCCCTCTACCGTCCTCCACACCTACAAATCCTTAGTCCATCCCATCCTCTGTTATGTGAGTCCCGCCTGGATATCCACCCCACACAAATTCTGTAAGTCCCTCCAGATCCTCGAGTGCCATGCACTCTGCCTTGCCTTCAGTATAAGCCTCCCATTCACCACATGGATTCTCTACGACCTGATTCCTTTCCCCCATCTGCTTCTTTTCCTCAAATATATCTGTATCCTTTACACCTCCTGCTGCCTCGATCCCCCTCATCGCCTGGTAGCTCCTCACAACCCCTGCCCTCTGCCGTGCCTTCTCCACTGTGTCCCCTCTAGCCTTCACCTCTACACCCTTCCATCGTCTCCCCCTCCCAGATGATGCCATCTCTCCCTCCATTTATCCCTACAATCAATGATTCTCACCTCCCACTCACTTCCTCTGTCCTTTTCCCAGGCTCCCTCTTGCCCCCCTTCCATCCTGTATTTCCAACCTACCCTCTCTGCCTCCCTTCTCTCCCCAGATTCCTTTTTGCTCTCCCCTCCACTGCCTTTCCCACTCCTTCTGGCGTCCGCCCAGCCCTCCCCCCTTCTCATTGTCCCCTCCCTCCATCGGCCCCCATTTCTTCTTTTCCTCTCCTCTCCCCTCCCCCCCCCCCATCTTCCACCGTGTAACCCGTATAGTGCTCTTTTAAGTGAGTGTTCAGTTTTGTGTGTTCCCTCTCAGCGTTGCAAACAGTCACCATACTGTCGTTAGTTGTGTATTTTATCTCGTGCGAACAGAAACCAGACTGTCACCTTCTTTTTAAATTTTGCCTGTCTACTTATTGTGTGTCTTCATCCATATCTTCACCGCAGTGTTTTTATATTTTAAATTCCCCAACCTTCCGTCATTTTACAGTTTTTTATAATGTCACCGTTTTATCGCCTATTCTCTTGTTTGTTTATATTCTCATTATGTTTTTTTAACTTTTCTGTAGGCTGTAGAGCGGCATATTACGCTGCTGCCAGAGCGCCCCCCATCCCTCGGGGGGAGGGGGGGGGGGAATCGAAACGCAGTAAAGGAAATACAAAAGACGAATGACGAGCTCTGCGCCGATGTTGTGCGACGCCACGCTAATGCTCTCAAGTTCCCATACTGTAACGGACATATAGGGATTCTTGTGGCTGATCATGCTGGTTTTGCCCTTCGAACTTTGTGGGTTTTTGTTCCGTTTGAAGTACCTTCGGACGTTGTGATGGCCGCCTTTAAATCTTTCGGCAACGTCCTCAGTCACGTGGCTGTAACGTGGAAGACGTTCGAAACTTACCGTGACCTCAGTGGTATCCGTCAGAGAAAAATTGATCAAGGGAAACACGTGCCTTCCTACTTGGTTATTGCCGGCTGCAGGGCTGTCGTCATGTACGATGGCCAGCCACGAACTGTTCAGGTTGTGGCCGGGAAGGCCACGTCCGTTCTGAATGTCTCCGACGTAGACTGGTTCAGACGCCGAGCGAAGACGTCGCACTTCCTGTGGCTCCCTCTGCGTTACCCTACTTCTACCTTACGCCTCTGGGGTTGTGCTGCCTGCTGTGACTCCTCTGAATCAATCGGTACCGGCGTCGACTACTCTCGACGACACGACGGACGTTTCGCCTGTCTCTCTCCTACATTTCTGCCTGAGGCAATACAAATGAACGACGACCGGCAGCAGGTACAATCTGTCTGTCCCGATACCATGGTTGTTGATCAAGGAACTAACTGCCATCTGGGCACATGTCGGACGACAGCCGCCCGCCATCCGACAGCATGTTTGAAAGTGACGGTAGCCACGGAAACGGAAGAGAGCACTCCTTCTGATGACTGCCTCCATCGGATGTCTGCACAGGATGATGACCCTGCTACTGAGGGTGCCCTGTCCTCTGACGCCCTGACACCTGACGACGTGACGTCTTTCCCCGCCTCCATCGCACAGTCAGCTTCCACCTCCGGACACCGACCTTGCCCCGCTTGCGTCTGATGCGGTTGCCTCCCTTTCTGTGTGTGACGCTACCTGTGGGCGCACCTCTGATAGTATTTCACTGAACCAGCCAGGTGAGACGTCAGCCTCCTGAGCGGAAGACGTCGATGCTGACGATGAACATTCTGGAGTTGTACAAAGCGATGAACCCCCCTTGGTGAGATCACCGTCCTCCGTGTCAGTGTTGTGCCCTTCCATGGGGGCCTAAATTGGGAGTCCCCTCAGCTTCCCCGTGTTTCAATCGCCCGTCATCCTGGCGACGGCAGCTCGCCACACTTGTCGCTCACGTTTAGCTGCGTCAGGGTCCTCAATCCAGAATGAGATTTTCACTCTGCAGCGGAGTGTGCGTTGATATGAAACTTCATGGCAGATTAAAACTGTGTGCCGGACCGAGACTCGAACTCAGGCCTTTGCCTTTCGCGGGCAAGTGCTCTACCATCTGCGCTACCCAAGCGCGACTCACGCCCTGTCCTCACAGCTTTACTTCTGCCAGTATCTCGTCGCAGGAGAGCTTCTGTGAAGTTTGGAAGGTAGGAGACGAGATACTGGCAGAACTAAAGCTGTGAGGACGGGGCGTGAGTCGTGCTTGGGTAGCTCAGATGGTAGAACACTTGCCCGCGAAAGGCAAAGGTCCCGAGTTCGAGTCTCGGTGCGGCCCACAGTTTTTATCTGCCAGAAAGTCTCAGGATCCTCAATGTCTATGGGCCATTAACATTCCACCTTCTTTTCAGAGACAATCACATCTCCCTTCCTGGGTCGGCAGGGGTGACTTCAACTGCAACCAGGCACCCAAGGACCAACTACCACGTCGCTCTCCGTGCGCGGCACTGGCGACAATTCTCCAGCACCTCCACCTTGTGGATTCTTGGGAGCACGTTCATGGCGATCGTCTGGAGTTTACGCATTTCACTAGCCTTTCTTCCAGCCGACTCGATCGTGTTTACATCTTCAGCGATATTGTCAGTTGGGTGCAGGCTACTGAAAATGGTTCAAATGACTCTGGGCACTATGTGACTTAACTTCTGAGGTCATCAGTCCCCTAGAACTTGGAACTACTTAAACCTAACTAACCTAAGTGTTGTGACTTGGCAAGACAGCCAAGCCACTATGAGAGGAAGCCGAAAGCCACGCGTTTAAGCTCACGCAGGCTGGCGTGAGGTCTGGAACAGTTAAAGGAATAGAGACTAGCAAAAAAGGTACGTAGCTTGTGGAATACTTAACTTTAATCCATTAATGGTGAACATCGGTCTGACGGTACATGCATCACAAGAAAAATAGCAAATGATAATGGCGCCTTGCTAGGTCGTAGCAAATGACGTAGCTGAAGGCTATGCTAACTATCGTCTCGGCAAATGAGAGCGTAATTTGTCAGTGAACCGTCGCTAGCAAAGTCGGCTGTACAGCTGGGGCGAGTGCTAGGAAGTCTCTCTAGACCTGCCGTGTGGCGGCGCTCGGTCTGCAATCACTGATAGTGGCGACACGCGCGTCCGACGTATACTAACGGACCGCGGCCGATGTAAAGGCTACCACCTAGCAAGTGTGGTGTCTGGCAGTGACACCACACTAAGGACATCACACACATCCATACCCGAGGCAGGATTCGAACCTGCGACCGTAGCCGTCGCGCGGTGGCTACTGGCCCTTTGCGTTCTCTGACCATGACGCATATATATGTGCCATCAGTCTCTGCTGCCAAAGGTCGTGGCGCGGCTGTGTGCTATGCAAATTTACTTCACCCGACTCCCGGCAGATCATCGAGACCACGTGGGCTTGTCGTCGACGCCGTTATGCCTGCCAGTCTACCAGTCTGACGTGTCTTGGTGGGTGCTCTGTGCAAAGCCTGCCCTCCGTAAGGTCTTGATTAGTTACGGAAGGGAGGTTGCGGTGTGGCGGCGACGGACTCAGGAATTCTGTTTCACCATTCTCCGGGAATGTACTATGATGTCGTAATTGCCAGGGCCCTAGACGACAGTGAATCGTGTCAAGACACAGTTCACATCCTCTCTGATCATTACCTTAAAGGAGCTATGGTCAGGACGCGCACACACGATGAGTTAGTGAAAAAGCGTCCATCTACGTATCATGTCATAGCGAATCGACGCCACCGTCGGAGGAATTTGATTGATGTCCTTACGACCGATGGTAGGCAGCGTTTTGATACCCTACAGGATGTCGGGTCTGCCCTCCATGCACATTATGTTATGCTGTCCTCTGAACATCCTCACCACCCTGCCAACATTAGAAGACTAATGCCTGTATCTTGTTCATGACCTCTATCGTACTCAATCAACAACTGTTTTAAATATTAAAAATTATTGTGCTTACATGGATAACATAGTGCCGGGCAGGCAATTTCGAACGTTTCTTCTGATGTAACTTGTTTTTTGTTGATATACTCCGAATAAGCAAGAAGGGAAGAAGTGATGTGAAAAGCATGCTTTCGTAATCCATTCAGTTCCACTTTTATTGTATTTGTATCGACAGCAAATGAAGCTGGAGCTCCGAAACCAATGCTTGTTTGCTTACTGGTAGTGATTCCCCTTCGTTACATTTTCCGCTTTCAGCTCGTATGCATAGCATTTTTAATGTGTACCTCCATGCATAATAGAGTTCTTGTTTTATTAGATTGTCTGTGCATCAGTTTCACTGTAGTTTACACATCTTCTCACTTTGACGTCTTAACTGTGATTCGTATTTCAGTGGGTGACCAATATTAGCAGTTTACAAGGTAAAAAACGATATAATTTTTTAAACATCTTCCAGCGTTGTGCTTACTACTATAAATGTGATTAAGGGAATGGTATCAAACGTTTAGACCCCCGTGCCAGCGATATTTTGCTTTAACATGCATGTAAGTCATCTTTTAATAACTAAGGGCTAACCTGTGTACCATATAGGCCTATCTTTCCAGTGGTAGCCTGTTTGCTTCTTTTCCGGGAATACCGCTCGCCAGTAACTCTGTCAGTTTTTCAGGAGTAAATAAACATATCACAGTTGGAATGTACGTCTACTTCGATACTCTGGTTAGTTTTACTTTTGAATTTCATTTTGAGGTTTTCAAATTACAGGAGTCTATTAGCATATATTCTAATATACCAATAGTTAGTTTGTTAGTTTCATGGTCCGCGCATCATTTACACAATAAATCTTGATAATGAACGAGTCATTAATATAATAACATCAATGTTTGGTATATATGGCTCCATATTAATCATTTATTATTTTTTTATTAAAAAATGTTAGTAATTCCTAGTCATCATCATTTACACATTACAGTAATAGGTAACTTCTGCAGAAGAGGAGAAGTTATCTCAAATGCTTAGATCCCAGTAAAGTGGATATTTTGCTTTAACATGCATGTAAGTAAACATTACAATAATGGATAACTTCTGTGAAATAGGAGGAATTGTCACAGGGAAACATTTTCAGTTTAGTTTCAAATTTCACATTTTGCTGCCTGTGAGACATTTTTTATATCACTCGGCAAGTGATCAAAACTTTTGGTTGCAGCGTTGTGAATCCCTGTTTGTGCTACAGACAACCTTAATGTGGCGTAATGAATGTAAGTTTTTTCTCCTGGTATTGTAATTATGTACATTATTGTTCTTGCTGAAGTTCAAATGGTTCAAATGGCTCTGAGCACTATGGGACTCAACTGCTGTGGTCATAAGTCCCCTAGAACTTAGAACTACTTAAACCTAACTAACCTAAGGACATCACACACATCCATGCCCGAGGCAGGATTCGAACCTGCGACCGTAGCGGTCGTGCGGTTCCAGACTGTAGCGCCTTTAACCGCTCGGCCACTCCGGCCGGCTTCTTGCTGAAGTGCAGCGGCCCATTTACAACAAATTTCACGAGGGAATAGCTATAATGTGAAGCGGTTAGACGGCCGCTCACACCCCGAGCAGCAGGCAGGAGCGACAGAAAGAGTGCTCATATGAGTTTTCGACTAAGCCTGATTCAGGAAGGAAACAAAACCACTCTCACACGTACAAGGGGCATTCAAATGAAACCCGGTCAATAGTGTAAAGCAACGGTAAAGATTTTATTAACTCAAAAATGTAATTATACGCAGTACACATACTCAAAAATAGTCGCCAAAACTGTTGGCATATTTATCCCACAGCGACCCAAGCCGGTCGATTCCATCCTTGAGGAAGCTAGTAGGCTGCTGTTGGAGCCAGGCTTGGACCCAATCCCATACTTCGTCGTCCGTTGCCAATCGGGAATAGCTTGTTTTAGAGGCCAAACACACGAAAGTGACACAGTGAAAGGTCGGGACTGTACGGTGGATGTTACAGCGTTCACCACAGAAACTGCTGCCATTCGTCTTCACCGTATTGGCCGTAGGTGGGCGGCCATTATCATGCGGGAGGATAACGCCATTGGAAAATGTGGCGGTACGCCACTTAACGTGAAAAAAATGATATTAAATAACTTCGCAAATATACCAAAACCAACATCGTAATGAAGTATGTTATTGTGTGAACTTTCAAAGACATAAATATCATCTCTTCTCAGAAAAATAACAAAGACTCTGTAATCAATTAATACGATTTGCGAATGTAATTGCAATATCTGTTTTTTTGCAAAAAGATTCCTTCTCTTACCGTTTTTGGGTGTAAGAAGCCATTTTGTGACGAGGCATGTGTAAATTTCATGTAGTATGTAGCGTAAATATAATCAAATATTACTTAAAAGTGTTGTCAATTTTTAAATGCACCACCTCCTACATTCATAAAGTGGTGAAATTAATTTCTTTATGCAAATTTTATAGAGGAACTTTGGTGCAGAGGTCAGGGCCATTGTTCTAAATGATAACGGCCGAGAGTAACAAATACGTTAATATTATCGAATTTTGACAAATAAAAACAAATGTAGGAGATTTCTCTTGATTAGCGGTTCTTCCTTTAAAGTAATCAACATTTCCAATAGTGAACCATATTTGAGTAAACTGAGTTCAGTAACGTTTTTCGATCCTCGCTAAACGAAATCGCGAGAATCTCCTTAGCCTTGCATCGTCACAAAGGTAAAAATAATTAGCAAAAATCAATTTTAACAACAAATACAGTCATATCACCTGGAATTTAGCTGCATATTGGACCACAAGTTTAAGGCCCTGAGACAGAAAACGAGGTATGCTTAGGCCATACACCCTAAGACATAAATACCCGGTGGCTTAAACTGAACGCATTAATTAGAGTTGTACATTACAATGTGTGTGTCGTGGCGTCTTATACTATAAAAACACCGCGTCGGGCAGATAAACTGCGAGAAGCACCACAAATGAGTCACTGACGTAAATAATTTTCCAGCTGAGATGCAGGCATAACTTCAGCTTGTCATAATCCATAAAGCATCACCAAAACAACATGCCTTGGCGTTTCGACTTGATGGCTCGTCTAAGGTTCTGTGAAGTGGCTTCATATCGCTAGGCATTGATGGTGGATACCCGTTCCAGGAACTCGACAAGCAGTGGGCACTTGTGGTCAAAAAAGGACATCAAGACCTTACCAGAACAGGTGTGCACGGCCTTCGATTTCTTTGGAGGTGGTGAAGTTGCATGTCTCCACAGCTTGCTCTGACGCTTGCTTTTCGGTTCAAAATGGTGACACCATGTTTCGTCATCTGTGACAATACGCGACAGAAAGCCGTATTCCTCCTCATGATAGCGTTGCAGATGACTCAAAGACAGCGCCATTAGAGTGTTGCGTTGTTCGGTGGTCAGTTGGTGGGGAACCCACTGCGCACAGATTTTTCGTAAGTTCAAGTGTTGATGCACTGTTGTATTGGCGGTGCCCACGCTAATACCCAGTAACAGATCGATCTCGTCCACGGTGGTTCTGTAGTTGTCCAAGACTGAAGCATTCACTTCCGCAACCGTTTACAGTGTAATGACACTATGAGCCTGTCCAGGACGAGCATCGTCTTCCAGCGACTCTCGACCCTCAGGCAATCGTTTGCGCCATTTCTCAACATTTGAACTACTCGGACTGTACTCACAGTACACAGCCTTCATTCGTCTTTAAATTTCATGGCCTCCAACTCCCCCCGCCGCCAAAAATCGAATCACTCCTCGTTGTTCCTGCTTACTCGCCTGCATGTTCGGTAGTGGACGATAACTTATGTGACCACCTTCTCTTCGCAGTGAAACCACTCTGGTGCTATGCAACATCAAACGGTGCTCACTTGTCAGTCTCTCTACCAGTAGATGGCGCCATTACGAGGTGCCACCTTACGTGTAAGGCAAAGGTAGACGCACTGACCAGGTTTCATTTGAATGAACCTCTTACATACACACACACACACACACACACACACACACAGAGAGAGAGATGACTGCTGTTCTAACCAGAATCTTTTTTACAGAGCGAATTAATGTGAACAATGAATAATTATCGGCGAGAGGGATTTAAGTTATAAGATGCTACACCAACAACCGTAGCAGTCACGTTGCCGTGTGTCGTGCTGGGACGAGGACGTTGATACAGTGTGGCTCGGATGTCGGTGTGTTTGTGGTTTGGAAGGCAGTGAAAAGTACAGGAAAGAGTAAAAGTAAACAGCGGAACCGTAATTCATGTACACAGAAGAAACTATTGCATGAACGGCTCCACTTACGAATGAAATGTCATTCCTCTAAAACCTTAGGTAGACCAGTAAACCCGTGAACGACGCAAGCTGGCATTTTTAATGAAACAACTACGTCTCCGCACAATCAAAGTACACGATCCTATTTGGGATACGACTACAAAAGTCTATTTATGTTCCCAACGGTGAAAACCGGTCACGGGCACATCAGCGTGACATCACGGGGAAGTATCACCGCGGTGAACCGTGAAAGTATAAATGGGTTGAACCTAATATTCTGGGCTATTTAAGATAGCGGACGTCTGTTTCAAGTCCATGTCTGCCACACTTCGCATCTGCAATATCATCTCTGCGTCGGCCGCCATTCAGGGTTGCTGGCATAGTGTAAGTACAGTCGCGACACTCCCTTTTGTGAATATTGTTCCGTCTGACAGTTGATGCGGCACTAATCCCCCAAGAGGCGAGAAAGCATCCGTAAAATTGAAGTTCCTTTTTAATTACCTTTCCAGTTAATTATGGATATGTTCATGAAATTTTTGCTTTACAGCATTAGTAATTATTATCAACAGACGTGAATGATCATAAAATACGTGTAAAAACAGCCGAATCTCCCTCATTCAGTGACATAAGCTACAACTATATAGTGAAGAAATACTTTTTAATATGTGTATAATTGCAGCTTACTACGCTGTAAACAAGAGAATATAAACACGTATTTCATGCATGAGAAGAATATAATTCTTCCGTTGTGTGTTCTTATTATGCCCAGCACTTTCCTTGACACGTAACAGCTTTGTACGGAGCCTTTTGTTTCGCATAGTCTTACAACTTTCTAACACATAAACATTTCTGTAAATGTAATTACTTTCGCTTCAAAAGCGAATGTGTTGAAGATTCTTCGCGTTTATGGCTCAGATGCAGCAACAATTGCGGAATTGGTTTCTTCTGTGTTGGGAAACAGTTTTATTGCTTTTGCTCTTTCATTATCACGGCTGTGTGGTTTTCCTTCAGCCACAGTTGTGGTAGCCTATCTGCTGCGTTAAATAATTTAGTTATTGCATTTCATACACGTTTCCTATGTTCTTCACTCAGTGATTTGTCTGGAAGTGTAGTGAATTGATATACGACGCCTTTCTGTAAAAGGTCAGGTGTTTAGCTCTTTACGAGCAGTTTGTTAGTTCTTAAAGAACACGACATTTTCCAGTACTTATCTCTAGGTTGCAAGACAGTCGTAAATAAACTGTTCTCTACTGTAGCGGTTCACGCCTCCTATGATCGTTAGGAAACCTAAAAAGGAGAAAAAAAAGACAAATATTGTGTCTTCTTCTTGTTATTGCGCTACAGACTCTCCAGTTTATAAAAAACCATTCTACTGATGGAGTGTCGCTACTTGTATGTGGGTGCCGTTCACAGACAACCAATCCACATCGTATAATCGGGAAGTGAGCCACGGCCGAGAAAGCGGCATGGAAAAACTGACGGAAATTTGTCTTTATTAAGGAAACTTAGTTTAGAATAGGAACTGTGATATATGTATTGCAAGAGAGGAATATTTTCTTGGTTGATTTGATGAAGACTTCATAATAAGGTAATAATAAATTTTATTTGCCTTAATTAGGTGACAGGTAAGGCGAATTCTGTTAATACAGCCTTTTGTAATCTGCTTTGAACACATATTTCTTGTAATAATAGTATCAGCATGACACTGTCGAACAAACAACTTTAAAGTATTTTCACAGTTTGTTTTTTCACTGCCATTCTTGATCATAATCTACAAAAGTAAAGTGATTTTTCTAAATTTCCAATAAACTTTTTAAAGGAATGAGTATTAACGTAATTTACCTGGTAATCATCCATTTGCCAATATTTGCCAATCATTAGATACAGTTACACAATTGCAGTTTAAAATGCAGACACATTACGCGGACTCACTGCACACGAAGTTCAACTGTAGTTACTTTGCCGCTCAGTAAGTGAGACATGCCTTTTTAGTAGCTTTCAATAGCAGCAGCAGCAGCTGCTGCAGTTTCCAGAGAGCACTTTCCCGAGCGTTATTCATTGCTAAAGGTAAGCCCAAAGAAAGAAGAAAGAAATTACATTTTGCATTCCAAGCGACTTATTTTAAATACGAACAGAAATCTGTTAACGTTTTCTCAAATTTCGTGTTAGGGAAGTAAACGAGTATCAAACAGAGTGTTGCGACTTATGAAGGGAACTGGTAGAATCCGGATTCCTTTATTAGGCGACTCAGTACGCTATCTTGGACAACCCGCAATCAAATTAGCTTCTGTTTCGATTCATTGTCTACAATAAACGCAGCTTCTCAAATAACCTTTCAGGCAATCCAAGCAAAGCGATTTCCAGTGTAAGGTGAATAAATAGAAACTATCAGTAAAACTTATAATAAATTTTTAAGGAACCTTTCAATGTGTTGTTTTGTGTATCTAGTGGTTATAATTAAAGATGGTTCAAATGACTCTAAGCACTATGGGACTTAACATCTGAGGTCATCAGTCCCCTAGACTCAGAACTACTTAAACCTAAATAACTTAAGGACAACACACACATCCATGCCCGAGGCAGGATTCTAACCTGCGACTGTAGCAGCAGCGCAGTTCCGGACTGAGGCGCCTAGAACCACTCGGCCACAGCTACCAGCGGTTAAAATTACACTTTCCATGTTTAAACACGTTATAACGCGGAAAGTAATTACCGTACGAGTACCAAACTTGGTAGCATTAATTTCCAGAGTATGGGGTACACGATTTCCATGCGTCACAGCGCCACCGTCCAGTTCCAACTATGGCCACCAGATTCTGTGATCAGTCATTGTGATTCATAGTCTCACACACCTGATCAGTCACAGTTGACTTGTTGACGTGTCAACATGAGCTTGGACACAAGTAGCAGGGCATTATTGATGGAGCTCTATTATCAAAACAACAGTAACGCAGCAGCTGCAATTCGAGAATATCACCGGCTGAAAGGATTACAGAAGGCTCCTATTTCTCCACCTGCTGTGCGGAAGATGTGGAAAAAGTTCAAATAAACTGGAGAACTGGGCGTCGCTCTGGGGAGAATCCGATGACCGGCTGCACCACAGGTGGTTGATGAAATCGCTGTTGCCGTGGCAGACAACGCTACACGCAATTTCCAATCGTCAGGCAGTGCGCTTGCTGTATCACGACAGTTGAACATCCCGTGGTCCGTTGTTCAGAAGGTACTTCGAAACGTCCTCAAATGGTATCTGTACAAGAACAATGTCGTAGATCAGCTTGCACAGCAGGACGCACAACGACGTATTGACTTCGGTCTGCCGGCCGTTGTGGCCGAGCGGTTCTAGGCACTTCAGTCTGGAACCGCGCTGCTCCTATGGTCGCAGGTTCGAATCCTGCCTCCGTCATGGATGTGTGTGATGTCCTTAATTAGTTAGGTTTAAGTAGGTCTAAGTCAAAGGGACTGATGACCTCTGACGTTAAGTCCCATAGTGCTTAGAGCCATTTGAACCATATGACTTCGGTCTCCACTTTCTCGCAAGGATTCAAGTTGACCAGGGCTGGCGCTGGACCACCATATGGACAGAGTAAGCTCATTTTTCTCTAACGGGTGAGGTGAACACACAGAATTGCCGAGTGTGGAGATCTTTACCTCCAATCACTGAGCATAAAATTCCTCTGTTTGGTGAACGTATCACTGTATTGTGTGGATTCACAGCTACGTTAAAAAAGGTTTGTGCCAGGTGGGTTCCCAGGATCTTGACAGTGGCTCACAAAGAAACAAGAAAAAGCGGTACGGATCGAACTTTTGGAACAGTACGAGAATGGTGGAAATTAATTTCTTGGAAGAATTGTGAAAGTTGATGAAACATGGCTCCATCATTTTTCACCAGAGACGAACACGCAATCAATGGTATCATGCAAATTCACCCAAGGAAAAAAAATTCAGAACCACACCTTCTGCTGGAAAAGTTATGGCTACGGTGTTTTTCGATTCCGAAGGACTCTTGCTTGTGGACATCATGCCAAGTGGAACCACCATAAATTCTGATGCATATGTGACGACACTGAAGAAACTTCAAGCTCGACTGAGTCGTGTTCGACCACATCGGCAAAAGCAGGATGTTTTGCTGTTGCACGACAAAGCACGGCCACATGTCAGTCAAAATACCATGGAAGCGATCACAAAACTCGGATGGACAACACTGAAACACCCGCCTTACATTCCTGACGTGGCTCCATGTGACTATCATTTCTTTGGGAAACTGAAAGACACTCTTCGTGGAACGAGGTTTGAAGATCATGACTGCCTTGTGCACGCTGCCAAACAGTGGTTCCAACAGGTGGGTCCACAATTATACCGTGCGGGCATACAGGCGTTGGTTGCAAGATGGCGCAAGGGAGTTGAGATGGATGGAAATTATGTGGAGAAATGAATATATTGTTGCTAAAGGATGTATCTACACACTGTAGAACTTTCAAACATGTAGAATAAAAGATGGATTTTTTTTTTTTTTTTGGAGTGACCATCATATAACCACCCGGTACAAGTGATATGTCAAAGATTTTATCGTACTTATGTGGAATTGTAAAATAATCTTAACTAATGTTTTTATTTTTGCCATTTTAATTGTCTTTTGTCAGTCTATATGTTGCTGTGTTTGTAGTGAGATGTTGGCAGATTGGTTCACTGGACCCTGGCCAAATAAACAGAGAAAGGGACTCGGCACGGTAACGCCTTCACTGGTCAGCTGAGTTCCACTGGCTGCCGCCTAGCGGTGGCAGCCCTGCACGGCCTCCGAGGCGAGGAACTGCACCAGGATGATGGTGTAGGTGACGACGGTGCCGGCCAGCGCGGTCAGCAGCCGGCCGTCCAGGGAGAAGAGCGCGCCGCCGCTGAAGGCCGCCGGCTGCCGCCGCGACAGCCGCGCCAGGTTGCGCAGCTCGCACACGCGCTCCTCGCTGCCGCCTGCAGGTCAACAATGAACAGCGGTAACCACAGGGTGGCGATTGTTGAACTATATAAGAAGAAAAACGTAAAGTACACTGAAGCGCGAAAAAACCTGGCATAGACACGCGTATTCAAATATAGAGATATGTAAACAGCCAGAAGACGGCGATGTGGCCGGCAACGGCTATTTAAGGCAAGTGTCTGGCACAGTTGTTTGATCGGTTACTGCTGCTACAATGGCAGGCCATCAAGATTTAAGTGAGTTTGAACGTGATGTTGCAGTCGGCACACGAACGATAGGATACAGCATCTCCGAGGCAGCGTGTACCGGGAATATCACGAATCCGGTAAAACATCAAGTCTGCGACATCACTGCGGGTGGAAAACGTCCTGTAGGAATGGTACCAACGTGACAGAAATGCAATTCTTCCGCAAATTGAAGGAGATTTCAGTGCTGGGACATCAACAAGTGTCAGCTTGCGAACCACTCAACGAAACATCTTCGATATGGGCTTTCAGAGCCTAACACCCACTATTGCGCCCTTGGTGACTGCAGGGCACGAAGCTTTACGCAGCCGGCCGAAGTGGCCGTGCGGTTAAAGGCGCTGCAGTCTGGAACCGCAAGACCGCTACGGTCGCAGGTTCGAATCCTGCTTCGGGCATGGATGTTTGTGATGTTCTTAGGTTAGTTAGGTTTAAGTAGTTCTAAGTTCTAGGGGACTAATGACCTCAGCAGTTGAGTCCCATGGTGCTGAGAGCCATTTGAACCATTTTTGAAGCTTTACGCTTCGCCTGGGTCCGGCAACACCGACATTGGAATGTTGATGTCTGGAAACATGTTGTCTGGTCGAACGAATCTCGTTTCAAATTGTATCGAGCGGATAGACGTGTACGGATATGGAGACAACAGGGGACTGTTCAAGCTGGTGGAGACTTTGTAATGGTGAGGGGCGTGTGCAGTTGTAGTGATAAGGGAACCCTGACGACTGTGACAGGTGACACATGCTAACCATCCCGTCTGGTCACCTGCATCCATTCATGTCCATTGTGCATTCCGGCGGACTTGGGCAATTTGAGCAGGACAAAGCGACACGCCACAAGTTCACAATTCCTACAGAGAGGCTCCAGGGCACTCTTTTGAGTTTAAACAGTTCCGCTGGCCTTGCAACGTGCTGTTCAGAAGAGATCTCCACCTCCTCGTACTCTTACGGATTTATGGACAGCCTTGCAGGATTCATTGTGTCAGTTCCCTCCAGAACTACTTCAGACATTAGTCGAGTACTTGCCACCTCGTGTTGCGGCACCGTGCAGTTTGAATATCCTAACGCGACCCGTTCTGAAGCTATGACGATTTCATATCATCTAGTTCAATCATAGAAATGAAAAATTTTTTTGAAAAACTTTTTTTCCTGTGATAGCTAATCTTTATAGACTTTTATTAGAGGAATCCAAATCTGGCCGTAGTTTTTTTGTACGAACCATAATTTTCAAGCAGTATGCTTTTTATTATATAGTACAAAAATGATATGCTATACAGTAAATGGGGAAATTAATGAAACCACTTGTTACAACATAAACATGATTTGTATTTACAGTAAGCTACTTAAAACAATGATATGTGTTAATGGAGATTTCACTTGTCAGCTGGAAATGGTTTGTATTTTCTTTCTCTTTTTTTCTTTGCTGCTTCTTGTGTAGCTTTTTCTATGATGAGTCGCTTGCTGAACTTCTCGGTGAAGTGACCAACGGTAGTCCCCCATCATGTTGGTGTTCCAGCGGTCTTGGTAGCGTTTATCCATCACTTTAATGTCTTGGTGAAAACACTCTCCTTGCTCCTTACTAACATCTCCCATATTGTCTGGGAAGTAATCAAGATGACTGTTCAAAAAGTGAACTTTCAGGCTGATTAAACATCATAAATCTCTAACATTGTAGCTATAATAGAAACATATTCCGGGTCTTTTTCGGATCCTAAGAACTTCGTAACGACTTGATTGAATGACACCCATGCTTCTTTCTCATTTAAGGTCATTGTGGATTCAATGTTAACATCAAACATCAATTTTCTAATGTCAGATACGACAAAGACGCCTTCTTTTAGTTTAGCTTCTGAAAGGTGAGGAAACGTTTGGCAGAGATACTTAAAACATGGTCCGTCTGTAGGCAAAGCCTTTACAAACTGTTTCATTAGGCCTAACCTTATATGTAGAGGTAGCAGGAGTACGTTTTTTGGATCTACAAGGTTTTTGCGTTGAATGTTCTTCTCACCAATTTTTAATGACTCCCTCACAGGCCTGTTCTTTCTGCACCAGTGTTGATCCATAGCCCTACTGTTCTATTCACACAAGAAAATTGGAAATTTGGTAACGCCACCTTGCTGACCAATGATCATGCATGTTACCTTTAGATCACCACATATCATACAACCATGAGCAGAATAGCCTATTTTATTTAGCACTATTCCTGCGTTTTCATAGCTTTCTTTCATATGTACAGAATGTCCAACAGGTATAGATGCATACGTATTACCATTGTGTAGTAAAACAGCCGTTAAACTAGTTTTGCATGAATGAATAAACAGCCTCCAGTCTTCCGTTTTGTATTCAATACCAAACTCATTCATCAGACTGGGAATGTCTGAGCAGTACACTAAATCACCTTCTTCTTGAAAAATCTTGGAAAACTGCTGCGCTCTCTCTCTCTCTCCATACATGTATATGCTGGTTCCAACTGCCAATAAGTTCTTTTTTTTTTTAAATCTAGAGCCAAGCAGTTCAGCTTTTTCTTTCGTTAAGCCCACATACCTAACCAAATCGTTAAGCTCGGTCTGAGTAAACGATCTTGGCTCTAGACTTTCTGTATTACAGTGGAATTCATCGTCATCTGGTTCATCTAAATCAGATTGTACATCAGAAAATACTTTTATTGGAAAAGAATTTAAATCATTTGGAGGTTCATGAACCGGCAAATCTACACCATGCCCTACTGGTTGGATGGCAGACGGAAGTTATTAGCTTCTTGTTTTTCGAATTATGACAAGCAATATCAACACTGCAAAAGTAGCAATCATTGGAATGGTTTCTTGGCTCCCTCCACATCATAGGAACAGCAAATCTAAAAGCTTTTTTCTCCTTTTTCGACAATTTTCTCAGATCTTCAACACATACATAACATACCTTATGCAGCGCCCAAGATTTATCCTGATCACCAAGTTTAGATCCAAAGTATGATAGATAAACATTTTTCACAAAGTCTCTAATGTTTCTTTGATGTTTTTTAATCACAAAATCACCACAAATATAACAAAACCTGTCAGCAGAGTTTTTACAAGCACAATTAGACATTGTACTGAGCACATGTACAGGAAACGGGAAAGTGAGGTTAATTTGACAATAAACAAAACACCATCTGTTGACACAAAAATAGAATAGACCTTTTTTGCCAGCAAATGTTTTTCAGCAGTGCTACCAACGTCATCTACATTCATTAGACCTCCTTTTAAAATTATTTTAAGTATATAAAAGCTGTTAAATTCTTTAAAAAATCGCTTAATTTAACGGAGAACGGACCCGCAAAATTACATACTAATGTCTTTAACATCGGTTCGGTGCAAAATACTTGAATTTATTCTCAGTTCGAATTTAATAAATTTTCCTGAGAGGGAAAAGCTTCTCTCCACAAATCAGCACCGTTTTAGAAAAGATCGGTCCTATGAAGCTCTGACTGCCATTTTCTCTCAATGAGGCCCTGCGAAACATGGATGAAGGGCAACAGATGGACTCTATATTCCTGGATTTCCGTAAGGTGTTTGACACGGAGCCACACTGCAAATTGTTAACGAAGGTACAAGCATATGGAAAAGGTCCCCGGTATGTGAGTGGCTCGGAGACATCTTAAGTATCCAATGTGTTGTCCTCGATGAAGAGTGTTCATCTGAGACAAGGGTATCGTCAGGAATGCCCCAGTGAAGCGTGACAGGACTCTTGTTATTTCCTAAACACATAAACGATACAGTGCACAGGGCAGGCAGCAGTCTCCGGCTGTTTGCTGATTCTGCTGTGGTTTATGGGAAAGCGTCGCCGCTGAGTCACTGTTGGAGATGACATAGAGAAAATTTCTAGTTGGTGTGATGAATGGCAGCTGTTAAGGTTATTAATGCGTATAAGCAGGAAAAACAATCCAAAATTGTCGAATGCAGTATTAGAGTATTAGTAGTGTGGTCCTTGACACAGTTACGTAGATGAAACAAGTAGGCGTAACGTTACAAAGCAACATGAAGTGGAACGAGCATGTAAGGATTATAGTAGGGAAGGTGAACGGTCGACTTCGGGTTTATTGGGAGAATTACAGGAAAGTTTGATTCATCATTACAAGAGGCTACATATAGTACACCGGTACAGCCCATTGTTGAGTACTGTTCAGGTGTTCCGGATTCGCAGCAGGTTGGATTAAGGAGGACATGGAAGCAGTTCAGAGGCGGGCTGCCAGATTTGTTACCAGTGGGTTCCAACAACAGCAAGTATTACGGAAACTCTTGGGGAACTCAAATGGGAATCTTTGGAGGGAAGGCGACATTATTTTCGAGGAACACTGCTGGGAAAATTTAGAGAACCGGAATTCGAAGCTGACTGCTGAATGATTCAACTCCCGCCAACGTACGTTTCGCGTAAGGACCATGAACTTAAGATTAGAGAGATTAGGGTTCGTAAGGTGGCATACAGACAGTCGTTTCTCCCTCGCTCTATTTTAGAGTGGAACAGAGAAGGATATGAGTAGTAGTGGTACAGGGTACCCTCCACCACGTACCATACGGTATATTACGGAACATGTGTGTAGATGCAGCTGTAGATGTCGCCATATCTGATCACGAAATCCGTTCAGAGATCTATGCATCGCTCTAGCTCCAACGCAATATAAATTTTTCTTGTGCCTTCCTCAAATCAACAAATACCCCTTTTTTCATCGATCCCTACTCCCTAACAAACCCCTGTCACGTCTCAAGTCGTGTACCAGCACTATAAATATCGAACAGCAATGGAAACTTTATTTGTGTGAAGTTCCGCTTTTAGGCTCTAGACTGGCAATCGACCGACCGCCGTGTCGTCCTCTGCCAATAATGTCCCTGGATACGCACTTCGCTCTCCCGGTCTTTGTCGGGTTTCTTGACCTTGGAACAGCTTGTTCTCAGGCAGCTCCTCAATTGGCATCACGAGGCCGAGTGCACACTGTGCCAGTCCTCCCACGAGGAAAATTCCCTGGCAGTACTGGGGATCGATCCCAGGTCCCCCGCATGGCAGCCAGCCATGCTCAACACTCAGCCACAGAAGCGAACTTCCGTTACGTAACCATGAAAAAATCTACTTTTGTCTCTCAACAGAAAAGCAAAAGAGGTCTCAAAATATTTAGTAGTAAGTCATACGTATTTTAGCATTTTTATCTTTGAGCTTCCTTTTGGACTGGCACTCGAACATGTAACCTTGCCTTTTGCCTCACATATCACGTGTGCCAGAAAGTTTCAAAGTAATGCACACTACACTGCTAAGTAGAAAACCCATTCCGGCACTTATTTATATTTTAAATCTTGCTGGCTGGAAAGCAAGTGTTACCGCTGACAACCCCCTCCTCCTGACGTGTGTGTTGCGAAGACGGTGAAATAACAATTCACGAACAAAATGATGGCGCATGCGTTTTCGTTATAAAATAGCTTCTCCTAAAAATTGTTGTCTGCTGAACGTAGAGTTAGATGTCTCAGAGCGCCCGATCCGCAGAAAATGCGAGATGTGCTTCGTCCTCTTAACCAAGTTTCTTGACAACTTTTGCTTTGCGTTAGTGGCGTGCGTGTGCGCTTTTCCGTATTGCAGGAGCTCCAAAACATGTCCTCAGGGTACTTTATCTTCAGTGACAAGCATCAGTCTTGGTAGCTGTAGGAGTATCACTCCCTTTAGATAACCAGTAGGTACTGTACGGCGTGTTACTTGCTTCTCTGGGAGCAGACATTCCTTTTATTCTTGATTCAGATCTGTCTCTCTCTCTTCTTTGTCACAGAAGTAATGTATGTAGTTGGCTAGCCGACAGCTACGATCTCAAATAATTTTTCACTCATTATAAACAGGTAAGTATAATCAATTTTCACCTGCACGAATAGTGAATGGTCGCAGTTCTTTAATTGCCGAGATACAGCTAGCAACGTTTTTGTGATGGAACTCTGGTACCTACTGCCCCTATATGTGCTGATCTATAAGAGCGAAATTATGCAATGTAATCGAATGACTGGGGATTTCTGTCCTGTTGTTACATCCGTTAGAGTGGCGAGCTTCAGGGAACTTCATTCGACTCTACGTAGAGCGTGACTTAAACGTCACATACCGCTTGTTTTGGTGGCACCAGTTTCCGTACAGACTGAATAAAAGAATCACTACACACTTGGCTGCCATATGACTCATAAATGATCCCTGATAATCGAATTCAAATTATAAAATGCTCCTGTAGTGCTAATTAGAAAAAAATACACGAAGGACCAAGAAGGGGAGGTAGAAACCGAATAAAACTTCACAGTTAGAGAGGGTACGTAGTGTTAATTCTCTTATTACGAAATTCTGTAAAATTTACAATGAACTTGGCAGTATGTGCACAGTACAACTTTGCAACTACTATGGTCTGGATACATGCATTGATTCGTTGGGGAGGGGTGTCAGAAAATCGGCGTATCCTCTCCTGAGGCAACCTGGGACACGGCTATTGTCTGTCGTAACTGGTCCTTGTCATCTTGGGACGGAGTTGACTACTGCACGCATGTTCTATCGAGCGCAGATCTTGCCATCTTGTTGGCCACGAGGGTATCTCTACATCACGCAGATATTTCATGGATAGACGTGCCATTCGTGAACGAGCATTGTTGTCTTGAAAACTAGCATCACGATACTGTCACGTAAGAGCTAATACATGGCTACCAGCTGTAATCTGAAGTCACACCCGATGGCTGCCCGCACTTTGATGCAAGGAGTAACAGCACTGTGCCTTCTGTAAAAGATTTCACGAATTAGATCTCTCCTCTGATCACCGCCATGCTCACCGACGATGGACATATGGGGTCGTGCAGAAGCGCGATTCGTCGCTGAACACAATGCGACGTCAGGCAACAGCTGTCCGAGCTTTACGGTCGTGGCACCACTCGAAACGCACCAGTTTTCGTTGTGGTACAAACGACAGCCAACGCAATGGACAGTAATTCCCTATTCCGACTGCTGCTAGTCTCCGACCACTGATGCTCAATGACACACAATGTTGCACAAAAGCTGTTACTTGTTCTGGGATGGGTGGCACAGATGCGAAGGGGTTACAATGTGCTATATAACAACATGTAAAGCAGTCTTGGTGTGATCGGCTGGTTGACTGAAACCTTACCAACGATTATTGACTGCTCTCCCGTACCTATGAGATCCAATATCGGGCCGCAATTACATAGGAATACACCACAAATCTGGATACTGCAGAATTTGACTAGGCGGGCAAATAGAGACTCAGAAAGAGCCCCATTTCGAACTGACGGGTGTTCATAACCCTGTTTCACACAGTTACACAGCATTTTCATATCCTTCGCAGGGATAAGTCAGCGTCTGACGCTCTTCTCGTTCCTTATAATCGCTACTGCCCCTTTTAAGGGTACGAGATAAAGGTACTATCATTCTACCTGTCACAGATAATTGCTACTCCAGTTATTTTTACATCTGCCGATGATGTGAACGTGTATGAAGGTACCGCCCATTCACGTCTTGTAAGGCAATGTATAATTCATCTATTCTTACCTCTCGACATTACTGGACTGAAATACCGAATTAACACTGAACCTTCAGATGTCTGGTGCACGGACTGTACGAGGGTTGCCCACAAAATAATTCACCGCATTTATTTCAGCCGAAAACAATGCTACAAATGCGAAACTTAACGTATGTATTATTTGAAGTCGCCTGAGTGAGAGCGACAAGTTTCTGTCACTTCCGGCAGATAGCGTAGCTGCAGGACAGTTTCAAAATGGCGTCAGTAGGTAATGTAAGTTACAGGCAACATGCCGTCATTGAAGTTCTCACTCTACAGAAAGAAACTGTGGGGAATATTCGCAAACGCTTGTGCAAAGTCTATGGAGCATCTGCTGTCAACAGAAGTACAGTTGGTCGCCAGTCATGGAGGGTGAGGTTATCAGAAGGCGGTTCGGCGGACCTCCACGATTTGCAGCGGTCAGGGAGACCACCCACGGCTGTCACACTTCTCATGTTGCTGCGAGCTGACGTTGTCATTCGCCATTAAAGGACGCCATTCGTGGAAGACATTTTGAGGACGATGAGGAGGTGATTCACACAGTGAAGCACTGGCTCCGCCACTAGGACAGGGACTGGTACCCACAGGGCATACATGCTCTTGCTTCGCGCTGAAGGAATGCCATAGAACGGGATGGAGATTACGTGGAAAAATAGGGTGTGTAGATAAAACACCGTTCTTTCATGTGTGTAATTCCCATTACGTTCAATAAAGAACTGTTGAAGAAAAAAATGCGGCGGATTACTTCAAGGGCAACCCTCGTAGTTTTCCTAGTTCCTGACCAGTGTGCCAGCAATACCATCAGGAAAATTTACTGAGAAACCCTGTCACAACCGATTGTGTAATTTGATAAAACAAATTTTGTGCTACGATGTACAAAGACAAACACACAAATTTCAGCTAGGGAACATTGGTTCAAAAAGGACAGAATCAAAAGTTATGAACATAAATGAGAACATTTAAAAAAAAAGCGTTCCGTTCGTTGAACACTCACCAAAGCACACGCAGAGAGGCCAGCAGTGATCCAGAGTAGGATCAAGAATGAAACACGTCGGCTACCTGGGACGACTTGTTTCATTACTGCAGTACCGCCCCATTCGCCGACCTTGTTTCCTTCCAAATTGTAGCATTTATAACGGGCTTCACTGCTTAGCTCACTGCCGTATCTATCTATATGTAGGCATATGTGGTCCGTCTGGAGTAGTTCAAGGACTTTGTCCTGAGAGAGCCAATCGGAGGCTTAGCACGAATTACAGTTAGCGAGGGCACTGACTGCCGGAAGTGACACGACTGTGGATTTAGGTTTGGCATAGAACGGACGCAGGTACGCCGTTTCATTATGCTCCGACACTTATTTGCACGAGATTGCCATACGCTCTTGAGATAAACCACGCCTCCACGAATGGTTCACTTAACGTTTCTTCCAGGTTCTCCTACTTTTTATTTATTTCGGAGTTAATTTCTCACGTTACCTGCTTATTTAGACTGTACAGAAACAAGGAATTCCTTTGTGGTAGGCAAGGAAACATTGGTCCGTGTGAACAAAGATATACATCCGTGCTTATTACGGCCGCGAGCCTTTGTGCAACTCAGTCCCTCTCTCATAACTATTAATGGGCGTGTTATGAGACTGTGTAGTAAAGTTACGAATTTGACGGCTTCTGTATAACGTCTGAGACGGTTTTCAGTGGTTAATTTTTGACTGCCTATTATGTAATCAAAGTATTTATGTCACATCGACTTCGCAAAAGTACAGGGGGTGGACAAAAATACGGAAACTTCAAAAACACGAGTCACTGCCATGTCTAATGCAGCATAGAAAAACTATTGGCATTCAAAACAGCTTTCAGTCCTGTCTGAATGGACACACATAGGCCCTGTATGATTTCAATGAAGTCTTATACCATTCTTCTAGGAAATTAGTGGCAAGTATAACAATGATGAAGGTGAATAGCGATCACGCTAGCTTCTCGCCAAAGTAAACCAGAAAGGCTCAATAACACTGAGATATGGTAACTATGGTTACCAGGGGAAACACGGAAATTTATCCTCGTGCTCACGAAATAAGGCGATGCGAGCTGTGTGAACAGGGGCCCTCATGTCTTGCAACAGAGCATCACAATTGGGGAGCAAGCATTGTTCATGGTATGGACGTGAGCAGCCTTATTGGTCAAATACTCCCTGGCAGTAACGCGACTTCGCCGAGTAATCATGAAACCCATGGAATACCACGATCATCACCGAAGAACCCAATGTTTCGCTATTGTGGCGTAAATTCGACTTTCTTCCACTGCTCCATCGTTCAGGTTTTACGGCTTCGGCGCCAAGTTTGTCTATTACGGGCATTGGCATCACTGGTGAGTAGATTTGGAATACCAGCTCGCCACGTAATTCCTAGGTTATGGGGTTCCGTTCATGTTGTTTGGTGCTGACAGGATTCGTGAGTGCGACATTCACTTCTGCAGTAACTTTTGCAACTGCTGTTCTCTTAGTTTTCATCACAGTCCTCTTCAATAACTGTCCGTCACGATCACTCAACACACACCTCGGTGCGCATTGTGACTTAGCGGGTGGCGTTTTCCCGCTTTCCTTGCATGCATTATAAATCTTCGATACGTTCCTCTTGAAACACAAAACACTACGGCTATCATTCTTCCAGGGGCACCCGCCACACGAGCAACAAAAATTTCCCTACCTTCGATTTCACTTAGCTCGGACAAAATTCACTCACAACTATACAACACTGCTGTAAGCGTGATTGACACTTACAGTGTATTGAGTACATTACACAGGGGTCGTTCGTGATCAGATACAAAAGCGCAGCCTGCAGGTTTGGCTACCATCGGCACCATCTGCATTTACGTCAAGCAAGAGGTGTTTCCATACTTTCGTCAGTATCCTGTATTAGTTCAAAATGGTTAAAATGGCTCTGAGCACTATGGGACTTAACTTCTGAGGTCATCAGTCCCCTAGAACTTAGAACTACTTAAACCTAACTAACCTAAGGACATCACACACATTCATGTCCGAGGCAGGATTCGAACCTGCGACCGTAGCGGTCGCGCTGTTCCAGACTGTAGCGCCTAGAACCACTCGGCCACTGCGGCCGGCTCCTGTATTAGTATTTGTCTATATGCCATATTAAAATTTTCTTTTGTGTACGCTTTTGCTACAAGTAATGCATACACTTTTTACCGCCTTGCTCTATTTCGAATAATATTTTCAGCTCCACAGTAAGTTGCAGTTGTTCGCTGAATGCAGTTCCGCCAGCAGCCAAGCTACACTGAAGCGCCTAAGAAACTGCCACAGGCATGCGTATTCAAGTACAGATATATAAACAGGCAGAATACGTTGCTGCGGTCGGCAACGCCTATATAAGACAACAAATGTCTGGTGCAGTTGTTAGATCGGTTACTGTTGCTACAATGGCAGATTATCAAGATTTACGTGAGTTTGAACGTGGTGTTATAGTCGGCGCACGAGCTATGGTACACAGCATTTCGGAGGTAGCGATGAAGTGGGGATTTTCCCGCAAGACCATTTCACGAGTGGATAGCGAATATCAGGAATCCGTTACAACATCAAGTCTCCGACATCGATGTGGCCAGAAAAATATCGTGCAAGAAAGGGACCAACGACGACTGAAGAGAATTGTTCAACGTCACAGAAGTGCAACCCTTCCGCAAATTAATGCACATTTCAATGCTGTACCAACAAAAAGTGTCAGCGTGCGAACCATTCAACTAAACATAATCGATATGGGCTTTCGGAGCCGAATGGCCACTCGTGTACCCTCGATGACTGCATGGCACAAAGCTTTACGCCTGGCCTGGGCACATAAACACCAAATTGGACTGTTGATGACTGGAAACTTGTTGCCTGGTCGGACGAGTCTCGTTTCAAATTGTATCGAGCGGACGGACATGCACGGGTATGGAGACAACCTCATGAATCCATGAACCCTGCATGTCATCAAGAGACTGTTCAAGCTGGTGGGGGCTCTTTAATAGTGTGGGGCGTGTGCAGTTGAATTGATAAGGGACCCCTGATACGTCTAGATACGACTCTGACAGGTAACACGTACGTAAGCATCCTGTCTGATCACCCGCATCCATTCAGGTCCAGGTCCATTGTGCATTCCGATGGACTTGGGCAATTACAGCAGGACAATGCGAAACCCCACACGCTCAGGGTTGCTACATGGTGGCTCCAGGAACACTCGTCTGAGTTTAATCCCTTATGTTGGCTACTAAACTCCCCAGACATGAGCATTATTGAGCATATCTTTGATGCCTTGCAACGTGTTGTTTAGAAGAGATCTCCAGCCCCTCGTACTCTTACGGATTGGTGGACAGCCCTGCAGAATTCATAGTGTCATTTCCCTTAAGCACTACTTCAGACAATAGCCGAGTCCATGCCACGTCGTGTTGCGGAACTTCTGTGTGCTCGCGGGGCCCTACTCGATGTTAGCAAGGAGTACCAGTTCCTTTGGCTCTCTAGTGCAAAAGGACGCGGGAGCATTGTCAGTAACAGCAGGATAGGACGGTCAGGAACATTCTGCGACGTCGAAACTGGACCAGTCATCGGATATGACCTGAGCAACAAATGTATAAGGGACATTTCAATCCTTCGACAGTTCCCTAAGTCGACTGGCCGTAATGGAATTGTCTGCTGGAAATGCGAAGGGTCAATCACAGCTAAACAAAGACCAGGAAGACCTCGTATACTGACGGACTGGGATTGTCGAGCATTGCGCACAGTCGTTGCAAAAAAGTGAATGAATTCATCTCAAGGAGGACTCGTGAGTTCCAGTGTGACAACAACAGTTCAGTTAGCACAATGACTGTGCGTATGGAGTTAAAAAGGATGGGATAGAATGGCCGACCAGCTGTAGTCGGTGCTAACTGACCCCTGTTGTAATGTAAAGAGTGACACCACTGGACAGCGGATCACTGGAAGCGAGGGATTTGGAATGATGAATCAAGCTATCGTTGTGGTAACCTGTTTGAAAGGTTTGCTTTTGACGAGCGACTGGAGAAGGTTACTTTCTGTCATGTACAGTGACAACTCTGCTGTAGAGAAGAGGTGGTGTGCTTCATAAAACGCTGAATACGAAAGGATGTCAACACATTTTCCGGCATTGTGTACAGTCCGCAGTAGAGGAACAGTTCGGGGATATGACTGTCTCAGCAGGAAAATGCACTCTGTCATAAAGCAGCATCTTCGAGGCATTGCTCTGGGGACAATAACATTTCTGACATGGACTGGCCTGACCAGTAACTCGACATCAACCGAATGGAACGAATTTGGGATGAATCAGAACGTCGACTTCTGGTTTCGGATATTGAGGAGGAATGGGCTCCCATTACTCCACAGGTATGCAGAAATCTCATTGAAAGGGTCGCCAGTAGAGTTCAAACTGTCATGAACATGAAGGGTGGACACAAGCCGTGCTGACGTCCCCTAATAGTCGTGCGGATACCTTTGGACACATACTGTACGTGTATATGCGGGGTATAAGAAATCGGTTGCGTCAAACAAATTGTAGAATGTCTCGGGAAAGAAATGGGGATAGGAATCTGTCTTCAGGAATGTCATCTATCCTCGCTACGGGATGTGGAAGCTAAAGGGGTTTAATCTTTATACACCACTCCTTCGACAGAAAATGTGACTTTTTACACTGGCAGATGGAACGCCTCACAATGGGCCTATGATCGCTGATAGCGACTGACTGTCAAAATCTCCACTGCAGAAGATTAGGATAGCCGTCGCTTAGGCAGGTGTACGTCGCTGTAGTTTCTACACTCTTCACAAAGTGGTTGGATGACATTTCTGCACATACCACTGTCGTTTTCTTATTCTCTGTTTATCTAAAATGTGTATAATTTTCGGCAAATATTCCAGAATAATTCCTGAAAAAGTAATGGTATTGCGAACTACTAGCTGGAAGTATGGAATGAAGATTTGACATCGTGGTCATTGGAAAACGAAAAACAGTAATGAGAGAAGCCTCTAGGCACTCACCTAAATAAGACAGTATTAATTCCGAAATACTTACGCCATAGCAACAGTATATTAATGTCCGTAGCTAATTTGAACATAAAAATGTCCGCTTTTATAAAGCGCTGGACTTAAGGGTTCCCTGGATACTGGAGGGGGTTGCTCTATTTGACAGCCCGGAAATCTACTCCAAACATAATTAGTATTTCTATGACCAGATACAGTGTGGGACAACTTATACCAAATGAGTATTTCTAGGAAAAGTTACAGAGCGTATGAAAACCTAGGTCATAAGATAAAAAAATAGTTATGCAACAGATTGTCATGTTACTTGAGGTCCTACGTATTGACTGTACAGGCTGCAAATTAGGAAAGATATGATATTCTTTGTATTTATTTGATGCAATCACATGGGTATATAACGCGGTAACGTGTTTTGAGTTTCCTGTAGTCATCTACAGACCGCCGATAGTTAGAAAAAGGAGACAAAAAGTATTTATAGAATGTATGAAATACACTGGAGTCCAAAATTAAAGCAAAAAAAGGCTATTTCTCCGTCCTGTGTCTATTTCACGATATAATCATACCAACTGTCAACCAGATGTCCGGACGATCGTGTTTTGCACGGAAGATGCCATTCTGGTCAACGGACAACCATGCCAACGATGACGACATGGCATATATGAAACGATGTAGTGTTTGGTGGGTTGCGCCACAATCACTATGTGTACATCACAGATGGTGCAGTATCGCACTGAGAAGATTCCTACCAGACTTTCTGCGGTGGAGAGCCATAGAAAGAAAGGAATCAGGACACTTGCAAACTGATTTGTCCCCTCTGGTTTAATGTGAATTGTGTTGTTTCTCACATGTGGCGACAGTTTATAGAAACCGATACTGCGTTCAGAAGACCAGGGAAGGGCCGACCACGTGTGACTTCAGATGAGAGGACCGATATTTGACTGTAAGGGTACAACAATAGCGCCTTAGTACTGCACAGCAACTGGAATATGAGCTCGCAACATCCACTGGACGTGTTGTATCGAGACGGACGGTGTGCAGGAGGCTTTGGCAGAGTGGCGACTACTGTTGGAGACATGCTGCATGTCTACCTCTGACGCGTCTTCACAGAAGGGAACTTCTAGAGTAGAGTCATCAACGCGCCAGATAGACGGTCGAAGAGTAGGCCTATGTTGTTTTCACGTATGAGTCGCGATTTGGTCTGGAGAGTGAATTCGCATCTGGAGTTGACGTGGAACACGATTTCGGGAACCAAACATTGTGGAAAGAGACCGATATCGAGGTGGATCCATAATGATGCTGGCGGGGATTATGTTGACAACTCGAACACCTCTTCGTGAAACTGTACGGCTGAATCGGAAAAGTTTAACTGCTGTCAGATATCGTGACGAGATCTTGGGACCTCATTTGCGGTTGTGCGAGGTGCTATGGGCCCAGACTTCGTATTGGTGGACGGTAATGCTCCACCTCATAGAGCACGGTTGGTCGATGTTTTCCTGGAAACGGAAGGTATTGCACGCATGGCGTGGCCTGGTCGCTCTCCTGAACCATCGAGCATGGCTGTGATGCACTATGCCGACGGCTTGCATCACGTCAGCAACCGCCAAACCCTCTCCAAGCCAGCGAGCAGTTCTGCAGGGAGAATGGGCGTTGTTGCCTTAATATGAGATTGATGACATCATTCACAGCATGCCCCGTAGTTGTCAGGCCCATATTGCTGCCAGAGGTGGTCACACATCATACTGAGCAACATTAACCAGTTGTCTGACTGTGTGTGCAAATACGTTAAGTAAGAAAAAACGAAGAACATCTTCGTTTACCGTTATGCATGTTGCAGTCGTTTACGTTCTGTATTCTTTACATCCTTTCTACTTTGCGATCAACTGTTTATGCTGTTTTGTGGCAACATTAACACAAACTTTCAAAATTTCCGTTGGTTACTTTAATTTTGGATACCAGTGTATGACAATAACTATCTACGTAGGGATGGAAAAGAATAAAACCATACCTAATGGAACATATTGCGAACCACATCCGTTGATTGTCAACAATACTGGAGGTGACAGGAGAGAGAGATCGAAATTTTGTAGGCGGAATGAATTTGACTTTATCACCTGTATCTATTCACAAAAGGAATAGCTACTTCCACAACTAATTTCTTTGGAGCATCAAGGCACGAGTTTTTACAATTTGTAAAATTCAAAGAAAAGTTAAAAAAATTGTTTTAAATATGTACGTTTGAAAAGATGGGGGATTAGGCATAGTGGAACGGTGGAAGTGATTCATAGGTAGCTGACGATGTCGGTGCATTAAACGAGGATAGTGTAGGAGTAATAATTCAGTATACAAAGCTGTTTCACAGAGGAGGACTGCACTGTAGTTCCCTCTCTAGATTGTCGCACAGGTGACAAAATGGTAGATATCGAAATAGATGACAGAGGGATAGAGAAACATTTAAAATCGCTCAAAAGAGGAAAGTCTGCTGAACCTTATGGGATACCAGTTCGATTTTACACAGAGTACGCGAAGGAACTTGCCCCCCCTTCTTGCAGCGGTGTACCGTAGGTCTCTAGAAGAGCGTAGCGTTCCAAAAGATTGGAAAAGGGCACAGGTCATCTCCATTTTCAGGAAGGGACGTCGAACAGATATGCAGAACTATAGACCTGTATCTCTAACGTCGATCAGTTGCAGAATTTTGGAACACGTATTATGTTCGAGTATAATGACTTTTCTGGAGACTAAAAAATCTACTCTGTAGGAATCAGCATGGGTTTCGAAAAAGACGATCGTGTGAAACCCAGCTCGCGCTATTCGTCCACGAGACTCAGAGGGCCATAGACACGGGTTCCCAGGTAGATGCCGTGTTTCTTGACTTCTTCAAGGCGTTCGATACAGTTCCTCACAGTCGTTCAATGAACAAAGTAAGAGCATATGGACTATCAGACCAATTGTGTGATTGGATTGAAGAGTTTCTAGATAACAGAACGCAGCATGCCATTCTCAATGGAGAGAAGTCTTCCGAAGTAAGAGTGATTTCAGGTGTGCCACAGGGGAGTGTCGTAGGACCATTGCTATTCACAATATACATAAATGACCTTGTGGATAACATCGGAAGTTCACTGAGGCTTTTTGAAGATGATACTGTGGAATATCGACAGGTTGTAACAATGGAAACTTGTACTGGAATGCAGGAGGATCCACATCGAATTGACGCATGGTGCAGGGAATGCCAGTTGAATCTCAATGCAGACATGTGTAATGTGCTGCGAATACATAGAAAGGAAGATCCTTTATCATTTAGCTACAATATAGGAGGTCAGCAACTGGAAGCAGTTAATTACTAAGTTATCTGTGAGTAGGCATTAGGAGTGATTTAAAATGGAATGATCATATAAAGTTGGTCGTCGGTAAAGCAGATTCCAGACTGAGATTCATTGGAAGAATCCTAAGGAAATGCAATCCGAAAACAAAGGATGTAGGTTACAGTACACTTGTTGGCCCACTGCTTGAATATTGCTCACCAGTGTGGGATCCGTACCAGATACGGTTGATAGAAGGGATAGAGAAGATCCAACGGAGAGCAACGCGCTTCGTTACAGGATCATTTAGTAATCGCGAAATCGTTACAGAGATGATAGATAAACTCCAGTGGAAGACTTTGCAGGAGAGACGCTCAGTAGCTCGGTACGAGCTTTTGTTGAAGTTTCGAGAACATACCATCACCGAGGAGTCAAGCAGTATATTGCTCCCTCCTACGTATATCTCGCGAAGAGACCATGAGGATAAAATCATAGAAATTAGAGCCCACACAGAGGCACACCGACAATCTTTCTTTCCACGAACAATACGAGACTGGAATAGAAGGGAGAGCCGATAGAGGTACTCAAAGTACCCTCCGACACACATCGTCAGGTGGCTTGCGGAGTATGGATGCAAATGTAGAAGTGTAGTAAAGAGGAAAAATACGTAGTTGCATATAAATTCGTTGGTAGAAATGAAGACGAGACGCACGCTACTGTCGGTTACCAGTCATAACTACCAGCGCACCATTTCGTCACACCAGGAAACACGCCGGCAAATAGTAAGTTAAGAAAATTCCAGAAAGACTATCACTCACTCGCTCTGTGGATCAGAAGGATGTCCTCGGCCAGCTGCGTGGTTCTCTTCGCCTGGGACACTGCTGATTCGCAGGCTGTGGCCAAGCAGACGAGCCTTGCCACGGCGAACACGATGAACGACTGGTCGACAAGTGCCTCGACTTCTAGCGCGGCTGCCGAGGAGAGGATAATGAGCAGGTAGAACGCAAGTCCAGTCATCAACAGGAAGTCCTGGACAACAATGGCGACGATGGAGACAGCGTACATGTCATTCACCGAAGAAGCCGCGTGCGTGAGCACCTTGTATATAATTTCGAAATATAGGCATTGTCGATGAAGCGTCTGGTGGCCGATTACGGACGTGTGTCGTTGTGTCACCGTCCGTTTAGTGCCACAGAACGGCCACGATTCATTCGGTTCTTCCCAGATATCGGAACCGGCACCAAAAGTGCTTATCAGCGCTTCGTTCAGTAAGCAAAATCTTTGACTTAGCAGCGTCACCAGTGTCGCAAACTGGGCCGCAGTCACCGTCGCCACGACACTGGCGAGACTGAATAGCACATAATCGTCCTTGAACATCTTGTAGACGGCGAGCGAGCCGTGGTACAGCGCCGCTAGGGACGTGGCCAGCGCGGAGTAGAAGAGAGTGCTGCGGTGGAGGTGGGGGCGGTCTGCGCCGAGCAGCTGGTCGACCACCTCGAAGGCGGCGACGGCGCGCGAGAAGGCGTCGCGACGCCCGAGCAGGGCGGCCAGCAGGCAGGCGACGCCCCCGCAGGAGCAGGCGACCGCGCCAACCAGCGCTGGGGCGAAGAAGGACTGGCACGCCGCCCCCCGCATGATGCGCCAAAACCCGCAGATCGTCGCCCCCGCCTGCCAAGCCAGCAGCGCGAGGAACGCCGAACAGTAGCCGCGGGAGGCGGCCCGCAGCCAGCGCCGCCCCCGGGGGTGAGCCGGCGCCGCCCCGACCGCCAGCGACAGCACCCGCAGCGGCCACAGCGCCGACCCCAGCGCGCCGTCCGCACGGACCGCCCCCTGCCACCTGCCGGTATACGCCCAGTCCATGACGGCTATCAGCACTGCCGCACTACTGCTTGTCACGCCGCCTCCATGCCCGCGGGCAGTCCTAGATAAGATCGTCATATTTTGCTATCCTTCCACGAAATCGCTTCGGGCGTCCCGTGACTTTGTTGTAGTTACAGGCTGATAAGCGTAATTATTAAAGACCGTTCCAGTTGCTGATAAGTACTTCATGGTATATTTCCACCTCCACACACGGCCCATTTTGATCTGAATCTGTCATTGTTAATATTTAATATCATGAAAACAGTCCGCGGCTCGGTGGTTAAAAAAAAAAAACTGGATAGAACGTTGCCATGTAAGCAGGAGATCCAGGGTTCGAGTCCCGGTCGGTGCACACATTTTCACCTCTCCACGATGATTTTAAAAAAAAAAAAAAAAAAAAAAGTGGTCTTGCGGTAGCGTTCTCGCTTCCCGCGCACGGGGTCCCGGATTCGATTCCCAGCGGGGTCAGGTATTTTCTCTGCCTCGAGATGACTGGGTGTTGTGTGTCTTTCATCATCATTTCATTCTCATTCACTCGCAAGTCGCCGCAGTGGCGTTAAAGAACTTGTGGAGCGGTAGCCGAACCGCCCCGCGAGGGGTCTCCCGCCCACCAATGCCATACGCTCATTATTATGAATACATACAAATTTTAGATGACAATAAATGAACAAAAATGTACATCTTACACTCTGCTTTTGTGAAGCAACGCAAAATATTCTAAAGGTCTGGTGGATTTAAGAGTTATACGCTCAACGATACCTTGAGAAAAATAAGCGTGCCATAATTATAAAAACTGTATAATTCGGCACATTAAAAGTACTGGTATGTTACCAATAGTGAGGTAAAAGTAATTATTAGATTTAATAAAAATCTAAAGTAGTTACAGTGGACCTTGCGACCAGATAGAGACTAAAGTTAAGTCCTCCAAACCTGACTGGAAACGAATCGCTCAGTACTCGAGGTATTTAAACTTACCTCTCTGTTCGTCTACACAACCTCACACCTCCTCAAAAATTTTAAGACTTGCACCGAAATATTTATTTCATTTATATATCTAATCAGACCTCATTACGGCCATTACGCCCTCTCTTCAATCGCACCAGGTTTTCTCACATACAGTATATTTTTAATATCATAACTTCCGAAAAAATAATTTTAAGACGACAGATAGTATTAGATTGATCTGGGTGTCTGAAGTGGCTATGTGAGTAAATAATGCAGACCATGAACTGAGAAAGTTAATGCTGATAGTACTTGTACTACCTCAGTTGTTGCCACTAATACTAATAATAGTAACAATAAAAATGACAAACGGCCGGTGTGGACGTGCGGTTCTAGGCGCTTCAGTTTGGAACCGCGTGACCGCTACGGTCGCAGGTTCGAATCCTGCCTCGGGCATGGATGTGTGTGATGTCCTTAGGTTAGTTAGGTTTAAGTAGTTCTAAGTTCTAGGGGACTGATGACCTCAGATGTTGAGTCCCATAGTACTCAGAGCCATTTGAACCATTTGAATAATAACAACAACAATAATTATAGTGGCAGATATGAAAAGAATTTAGAGATGAGAAAGATAAATGTTTTGTGATAGAGCGAGTTCTGGGGAAACGAAATTTATGGAGATTGCACCAGCTAAGAATTCTGGGTAAACAGGAAGATCTCGTTGGGAACAGAAAAGGGGTAACGAGTGCACACAGTAACAATGGTAATTTTTATTGTTGCTCTGGTAGACATATCACTAACTTATGAAGCTGAAGATGTTATTCAGTTCTCCAATGTGATGCGGGGGGTTATCGCAGAGTCGGTTTCCTGCTCCTGAGAAGGACTTCGAGAAATTGGTTTAACGATGGAGGATTTTGCTCTGGATTTTGCTCTGAGGGTAACGGGTGTTTCTGCCATGTTGTTCAGACAAGAGAATTAAGGCAGAGGAGACATATGAGGGACATTGTCCGTTGATAAGACAGAGGTTGTGGAAATCTCTATGCTTCTCCGCAAGCAGCCAGGATAGCTATGCATATGATGGTGAAATAAGATCAAAGAATCGAACATCACAGATGTAAAGAACACAGCATTCATAACTAGTTGCAGGCGCCGTCAGCTTTCCTGAGGAAGGCTTTGTACGATAACATCGCTGTAATCAATAATTGGAAGTGTAAGCACTTTTACAAGTTCCTTTTTCAGGCCAAGAGGGAATAGCTTTTTATATTTTTCTAGAGCATGGCGAGATGCTGAAGCCTTCTTGCACATTGTGGTTATATACTCAGTCAAATTTAGATTTTCATGTGTTATTACTCCTAGGCTCTTGGCTAAAGTTGATATTTGTCCCGTTTAGGGTTAAAGATGGTAGGGATTCCCGATATTTCTGTATAATGGGCGTAGAGCGATGGGTTGAGATTTAACCGTATATCCTGAGCCCGGTTTGATAATGCACACAGGTCGTTAACGAGATTTTCCATAGCTGTCTGCAAGTTTACTAGATTCGCACTGGAGGTCATCAGCATACATATGGTATTTGTAGTGGGACAGAACTGTTTACACATTACTTACGTACAATAAAAAGAGTGTAGGACGTAATAACGTACATTGGGGGGCACCTGATACTACTTGCATGCACTATGACTTTATGGTACAGGACAGGATGAATTGCTGGCGAGACGTCAAGTACGAGTGAAACCACTGGACTGCACTTGGAGGGATATTTAGGCTGGTAGGTTTGCCAAGTAAAATGTCAAAGTCGATACTCCAGAGACTTTGCTGAAATCTAAGAAGCACATGGCAGTGGCCTCTTGTGCATCCATGGCAAGCTTCAGGTCATCTGTTACCTTCCTTAAGGCAAAAGTTGTACAGTGATGTTTATGGAAAGCTGGTTACATTCATCTTGTAGGTTGTTTGTGGTTAGATAGTTTGTTACACTCATGCTCATAAGTTAAGGATAATTGCAGAGTGTGGTGCCACACAATGTGGCACTACACAAAACAGGTGCTAATAGCACATGGCACATATGGAACACACGCAACACAGATCTGTAAGTCCACGGTATTGGTGATAAGTTGACAAAACCGTAACGAAACACATATGCTACAAAATTCCACTGTTTCCTGCGCATGTACCCCGACTTCAATATGGGATATGATCACCATGCATACGTACACAGGCCGCACGACAGGTTGGCATACTCTGGATCAAGTGGTCGAGCAGCTGCTGGGGCATAGCCTCCCATTCTTGCACCAGTGCCTGTCAGAGCTCTTGAAGTGTCGTAGGGGTTTGAAGACGTGCAGCGATACGTCGACCGAGAGCATCCCACACGTGCTCGATGGGGTTTAGGTCTGGAGAACAGGCAGACCACTCCATTCGCCTGATATCTTCTGTTTCAAGGTACTCCTCCACGATGGCAGCCTTGTGGGGCCGTGCGTTATCATCCATCAGGAGGAAGGTGGGACCCACTGCACCCCTGAAAAGACGGACATACTGGTGCAAAATGTCGTCCCGATACACCTGACCTCTTATAGTTCCTCTGTCAAAGACATGCAGTGGTGTACGTGCACCAATCACAATCATAATCCCACTGCACACCATCCAACCACGACCTCTATACAGGTCTCTTTCAAGGACATTAAGGGGTTGGTATCTGGTTACTGACTCAAGCCATATGAAACCCGGCGAGAATCACTGTTCAGACTATACCTGGACTCGTCTGTGAACATAACCTGGGGCCACTGTTCCAATGACCATGTATCGTGTTCTTGAACCAGGCTTTACGGGCTGTCCTGTCACAAGGGATCAGTGGAATGCACCTTGCAGGTCTCCAGGCGAGTAAACCATGTCTGTTCAGTCGTCTGTAGACTGTGTGTCTGGAGACAACTATTCCAGTGGCTGCGGTAAGGTCCCAAGTAAGGCTACCTGCAGTACTCTGTGGCCGTCTGCGGGCACTGATGGTGAGACGTCGGTCTTCTTGTGGTGTTGTACACTGTGGACGTCCCGTACTGCAGCACCTGGATATGTTTCCTGTCTGCTGGAATCGTTGCCATAATCTTGAGATCACACTTTGTGGCACACGGAGGGCCCATGTTACGACCTGCTGTGTTTGACCAGCCTCCAGTCGCTCTAGTATTCTACCCCTCATAACGTCAATATGTGTTCTTTGAGCCATTTCAACACACAGTCACCATTAGCTCGACTGAAAACGTCTGCACACTTACTCGCTGTACCGTACTTTGACTTGCACGAACACACCTCTGCTTATGTGGACTGCTGCCAGCGCCACCGTGCGACGACCGCAGGTCAAATGCACCGCATGGTCATACCCCGAGGTGATTTGAACCCGCTAACCGCCCAATAGAGCGTTGTTTCACCATGTATCAGGATTATCCTTAATTTATGAGCATGAGTGTAGATGGCTATCAGCTACATACTCTAAGGCCTTGGACAGTTCAGGAAGAGTGCATATGGGTCAGTAATCACTGGGTGTTGTGGCAACGTCCTTACGTGGTAGTGGTTTAGGTAGTCCATGTTTCCACGGCTCAAGGAAAACATTTGTGGCCAAGGAGTGGCTGAAGATGTCTATTATAGTGGACAATAATGGTTCAATAATAAGTTTCACCATTTGGACTGTGATGCGTCGTGTCCAGTAGATGCTTATCTGATACGCATTACAGCCTTTTTAGGATATTGCAATTAACATGCTTTAGATTGAATGCTTGGTGGCTACAGTTGCTTCCTATGAAACAAAGATAAGGAATAAAAAACACTGATGTGTCTCACACATGTGATTAGCTTTCTGGTGGGAACAGGCTAGCAAAGGAAATGGTACCATTTCTCGCTAAATGATTAGTAGTACTAAACATAGGCTCGCTTTTGACAAAGAAATGTCTGAGACTGAACTTCTAGAGTACATCACTGGTTGGAAGTGGATAGTGTAATGCAGGAAAATAAACATATCAAAAAAAGTTTTGCATCACCTCGGTTCCGAGAGTGTTGGAACCTGAACAGAAAATTGGAATAGAGATCAACATAAACATCATTTTCCATTTTTATTGCTCAGGAAAACCATACATTGCATGTTGTACCATCAGACTGCGAGACCTTCAGAGTGGTGATACAGATTGCTGTACACACCGGTACCTCTAATACCCAGTAGCGCGTCCTCTTTCATTGATGCACGCCCCTATTCGTTGTGGCATACTATCCACAAGTTCATCAAGGCACTATTGGCCCAGATTGTCCCAGTCCTCAACGGTGATTCGGCGTAGATCCCTCAGAGTGGTTGGTGGGTCACGTCGTCAATAACCAGCCCTTTTCAATCTATCCCAAGCATGTTCAATAGGGTTGATGTCTGGAGAATCTGCTGGCAACTTTAGTCGAGCGATGTCGTTATCCTGAAGGAAGTGATTCACAAGATGTGCGCGATGAGGGCGCGAATTGTCGTCCATGAAGACGAATGTATCGCCAATATTCTGCCGATATGGTTTCACTATCGGTCGGAGGATGGCATTCACGTATCCTACAGCCGTTACGGCGCCTTCCATGACCACCAGCAGCATAAGTCGGCCCCACATAGTGCTACCCCAAAACAACGGGGAACCTCCACCTTGCTGCACTAGCTGGACAGTGTGTCTAAGGCGTTCAGCCTGACCAGGTTGCCTCCAAACATGTCTCCGACGGTTGTCTGGTTGCAGGCATATGCATCGATGAAAAGAAAGTGATTCCAGTCCTGAGCGGTCCATTCGGCATGTTGTTGGGCCCATCTGTACCGCGCTGCATGATGTCGTGGTTGCATGGACGTAGGGAGTGAAGTTGCACATCATGCAGCCTACTGCGCACAGTTTGAGTCGTAACACGAGGTCCTGCGGCTGCACGAAAAGCATTATTCAACATGGTGGCGTTGCTGTCAGGGTTCCTCAGAGCCATAATCCGTAGGTAGCGGTCATCCACTGCAGTAGCTTGACTGTTAAAATGAAGTTAAAGTGTGTTTGTTTGGAAAAACGTCACCTGCACATGACCCGTTTTTTGTGTTTCTGTGCAAAAGAATGCACAGCATCTGACTGGAGAAATTATAGAACCTCCTCTGAACGGACCGTCGCGAATTCTGACAGGTACTTACGACAACTGACATTCAGCAATATAAAGGGTGACTCAGCTGCCCCTATCGTTGTCGTTTTATGCAACACGCTATGCTACATCTGGCCTTCACAAACGATGCGTGAAATTTTCATATTCTCTCGCACGCGCACGCTATGCTCAAGCTATTAATCCTAAAAGAAGGAGAGAGAGAGAGAGAGAGAGAAAAGAACATGATGTTTTTGTAGGAAATTTGATTTAGTTAAATTTTGTTTTCGCTAGAGGCCGTAGTTTTCGAGTTTTATAAGAAAAACATACAGAACTGACTTTCAAACGCAATCCCTCTACCACAGTCTCATCGGGTCAGGAATTCTAGTATGTTGTTCACGGCACTCCCTCCTACCACTGTGCAAGTATTTGCGACTGCACGAATTATTCCCCACACTCGACCTTTATTGGTTTTCATCGACTGGTCCTATTAAGCAACCGCCATAGTCGAGCATTTACAGATTGTAAAAATAACGTTTGTGTAAATTTTACCCAGCTTTTTTGTTGATTTTGACAGCATAAAATAAGCAATTACATCGCTGTATTCGTCGGGCTTCTGACTACGAAACTTCTGTGCTCGTAACTTTTAAGTTTGGTTCGAATTGTCAACGTCATTAGATTTACCATATCGTTTACAAAAGTCGTTTCTCGATTATTACTCTCACGGGCACGTTCGAATTAATAATGCTAATGAAGTAGCCGACCATGCTAGTGGCGTAATAGCCCAATAAATAGAGACCAAAGAAGGTCGAAAATCGGGAATAGTTCATGTAGTCAAAAATTTCTGTCCAGTGATAGGAAAGACTGGCACGAACAACATACTAACAACCCTGACTAGTGAGGGATGAATGAGGGTTAGAGGTGTGTTTGGAGGCCACTTTTGTGCGTTTCTCTTGAATAAGTTGATAACCGTTCAAATGGTTTAAATGGCTCTGAGCACTATGGGACTATCTGAGCTCATCAGTCCCCTAGAACTTGGAACTACTTAAACCTAACTAACCTAAGGACATCACACACATCCATGCCCCGGCAGGATTCGAACCTGCGACCGTAGCCGTCGCGCGGTTCCAGACTGAAGCGGCTAGAACCGCTCGGCCACACTGGTCGGCTTGATGATAACCGTGGCGTACAGCGAAAACGTGTTCCAGTACGAAATTTAACTACATTAAATTTCGTGCAAAGAGGCCCTGCTCATTTTTCCTGTAACTTCCTCGAGCGTGGGAGAGAATATGATAATCTCGAGTGTAGTTAATGAAGGCCAGCTACAAGATAGTGGGCTGCACAAAACGACAGCGGTAGGGGCAGCTGAATCATGCTGTTCGCTGAATTACGAACATAACACCCTCAGACGTCATAGTGAGCGTGTTCGCGCAGCAATTAAATCACTGAATACACATTCAAGAGGAAATCGGTTCAAACCCTCGCTCAAGAATCCAGATTCAGGTCTTTCGTGGTCCTTCAATCTTTCCTTTTATTTACTCTTGTGTTTTCCTTCTTTCACTCTACAGACGCCAGGTGAAGGACAGAATCAGAAGCTGTCGAGAAGAATTAACTGGATAAATTACATCTGAAGTCTCTTGCACGCCTATGAAATCCAAACGCCTAGATTCAGATCAAGAAAGCTCCTCTTGAGGACTGGATAGCCGTTTCCATTGCATCCTAGATATCAGCTGGCACAGTACTTGTAGCTTAACTCTAGGATTTCAAGAAGATACCTGCTGACGGTTACGAGAGACAGTACATGACATGGATGATTGTCAACAGACTGAGGGGTTGAGTGCTGTACAAGAAAAGTCTGAAGAGTGGAAATATATCAGTGCAGAGGCACACCGAGATTGTGCAAAACTACACAAGTGCTATTTTGTGGAAGATCTGTTGAAAACAGAAGAAAACTATATTTAAGATGTAGAATTATGCACTCGATGGTCAATCTGATCTGTTTGATTTAATTCATTTAGATAGCTGTTTACTAAATATAATTTTGTAATCTGATACTATGTACACAAAACAATAATACTAAGCGAGATGATGCACTTTGCCACATGATGCAACATATCTGCAAACTCTGAAACAGCAAAGTCAGCTTTTCGATGTACTAGCCTACCTCCGAAGTTCGCGAGAGCTTAACCCAGCTTAACATTGGAGGGAAACTCTCACTCATTGTACTACCTTTGTAGACGTTCAGCTATTCACGTTTATTGGTTTCTATAACATTTCACATAGTGTGGCTCCAAATATTCAATGACTCCGTTTATACTCGACTGAGTCACTTCCATTGTTGTGAGAAATGATAGATGTCTTAGTATTATTATTTTTATTATTTACTTGCATTAAATTCTTACCACACTCTGGGTTATCTAAGTAATCTCATGCTGTATAGAATGTAAGCTTAATAGATAGCTAATAGATAATTTTAAGTACCTTTATAAGTTCGTTTTAGGAATTCTTTATCTCCTTGGCCAATGTTTTATTTCTTAGTATAAAAATGTTGTTTTGAGCCTTATGTTTACACATTCTTGACAAATATAAGTTCAGCATACGCGTACAGTTTGTTCCGTTCCATGGTCATGGACACAGTTCCTCATGTAGTAATTAATAATGTTATTCTTTTATGTGCACTGACATTGACATTGTGTACTTACAGGGTGTTTCAAAAATGACTGGTATATTTGAAACGGCAATAAAAACTAAACGAGCAGCGATAGAAATACACCGTTTGTTGCAATATGCTTGGGACAACAGTACATTTTCAGGCAGACAAACTTTCGAAATTACAGCAGTTACAATTTTCAACAACAGATGGCGCTGCGGTCTGGGAAACTCTATAGTACGATATTTTCCACATATCCACCATGCGTAGCAATAATATGGCGTAGTCTCTGAATGAAATTACCCGAAACCTTTGACAACGTGTCTGGCGGAATGGCTTCACATGCAGATGAGATGTACTGCTTCAGCTGTTCAATTGTTTCTGGATTCTGGCGGTACACGAGGTCTGTCAAGTGTCCCCACAGAAAGAAGTCACAGGGGTTCATGTCTGGCGAATAGAGAGGCCAATCCACGCCGCCTCCTGCATGTTTCGGATAGCCCAAAGCAATCACACGATCATCGAAATATTCATTCAGGAAATTAAAGACGTCGGCCGTGCGATGTGGCCGGGCACCATCTTGCATAAACCACGAGGTGTTCGCAGTGTCGTCTAAGGCAGTTTGTACCGCCACAAATTCATGAAGAATGTCCAGATAGCGTGATGCAGTAATCATTTCGGATCTGAAAAATGGGCCAATGATTCCTTTGGAAGAAATGGCGGCCCAGACCAGTACTTTTTGAGGATGCAGGGACGATGGGACTGCAACATGGGGCTTTTCGGTTCCCCATATGCGCCAGTTCTGTTTATTGACGAAGCCATCCAGGTAAAAATAAGCTTCGTCAGTAAACCAAATGCTGCCCACATGCATATCGCCGTCATCAATCCTGTGCACTATATCGTTAGCGAATGTCTCTCGTGCAGCAATGGTAGCGGCGCTGAGGGGTTGCCGCGTTTGAATTTTGTATGGATAGAAGTGTAAACTCTGGCGCATGAGACGATACGTGGACGTTGGCGTCATTTGGACCGCAGCTGCAACACGGCGAACGGAAACCCGAGGCCGCTGTTGGATCACCTGCTGCACTAGCTGTGCGTTGCCGTCTGTGGTTGCCGTACGCGGTCGCCCTACCTTTCCAGCACGTTCATCCGTCACGTTCCCAGTCCATTGAAATTTTTCAAACAGATCCTTTATTGTATCGCTTTTCGGTCCTTTGGTTACATTAAACCTCCGTTGGAAACTTTGTCTTGTTGCAACAACACTGTGTTCTAGGTGGTGGAATTCCAACACCAGAAAAATCCTCTGTTCTAAGGAATAAACCATGTTGTCTACAGCACACTTGCACGTTGTGAACAGCACACGCTTACAGCAGAAAGACGACGTACAGAATGGCGCACCCACAGACTACGTTGTCTTCTATATCGTTCACATCACTTGCAGCGCCATTTGTTGTTGAAAATTGTAACTACTGTAATTTCGAAAGTTTGTCCGCCTGAAAATGTACTGTTGTCCCAAGCATATTGCCACAAACGGTGTATTTCTATCGCTGCTCGTTTAGTTTTTATTGCCGTTTCAAATATACCGGTCATTTTTGAAACACCCTGTAGATCCAGTATTTTGAATAGATCCTTAAAATGAGCCTGACAACCATTTTTTGTTATTGTTCTTATGGCAGTTTTTTGTTATTTGAATTTTGAAATTTGAAATTTGTGTTTATACCGTATGCATTTTTCCAGCTAAGAACTGAGTGTGCATGTGAACAGTAAGTAATTAAAATTCACTGATTGTTGCACACTGATGACAAGCTTCTAATGGCGTACTTGCTGATGACATTCTATTTGCAAGTACCTTTTTGTGTTCACGCAACTGATTGACAATCAATATCTCTTGTAGAAACTTTGTGTTCGTTACGCAGTCTATAGAGGTACAATCTACATTTAATTTAACAGTGTCATTTTCCCTCTTTAGACAGAAATTCTTATTTGTTTTCTTTTGTGACTTATGTCACTTTATTGCCTATTGACCATTTGTAAACTTCCTCGACGATATCATTTATTCTATTGTCTTACCGTTGACAGTAATACTGCTGTCATCAGCAAACATAATTTATTCCTTATGGCTAACCCTGTTTGGGAACTCATTGATGTACGTTAGGAACAGTGTTCGTCTTCATATGCAGCCTAATGTATTCCTATATTAATGTTTTAATTCTGATAAGTTTTTCACCAATAGTTCAGACTTAATAGAGGTTTAAGGTTTTTGTGATCTGTAGATCTTGTACCCAACAATCCTGATAATTCTGGGTACAGAATTATGGTCAACAGTACTATAAGCCTTCACAACTTCTAAAAATATGTCTGTGACACATTCATCCTTGTCAAGGGCAATAAGTTCCACTTTTATGGGTTGATTCTTTAACTCTACTTCTTCGGAACCCAAATTGTGATTCACTTACAAGACTTAAATTATTCTAGAAATTGCTTAATCTGTATTTTTCTCTACCTGATAAAAAAGTAAAGCATCCAAAAGACATTATCTGATGCCAGTGTTTCTTCGTATACATACACACGGTAGGTGGGTGCATAAATGATTTGAAGAGCGATTCTCTGCTACAGGTATAACAGCCATCAGAATGGAGTAGTATACCTCATGTTAATGGTAGTCATCGTATGTGATACGGTAAAAAAATGGTGTGAACAGCGTCAGAAGTTGAGTAATCACTGAACAGGACACGGAGATGCTGCGTACTCACACGAGACAGCATTGTTGTTGTTGTGGTCTTCAGTCCTGAGACTGGTTTGATGCAGCTCTCCATGCTACTCTATCCTGTGCAAGCTTCTTCATCTCCCAGTACCTACTGCAGCCTACATCCTTCTGAATCTGCTTAGTGTATTCATCTCTTGGTCTCCCTCTACGATTTTTACCCTCTACGCTGCCCTCCAATACTAAATTGGTGATCCCTAGATGCCTCAGAACATGTCCTACCAACCGATCCCTCCTTTTACTCAAGTTGTGCCACAAACTTGAGACAGCATTATCAGCACCTAAAAGACTCTGAAAGGGCCCTGATTGAGGGTCCCCTTGTGACTGGCCGATCGAATCAGGCAACGTTCAGATTTGTTGCGTATAACTTGGACTGCACGGAAACGTGGTGGGGACGTCCTCATCATCAAGGTTCTGGTGGACTGTGTCTGACCATTACAACAGATGGTCACTGTATTGTGCATCATGCACATCGATAGTCCTTCTGACCCACGTGTGCCATCTGAGAACAAGTAATGGACTCCCTGCCACATTCTGCATCATCCTGCTCCATTGGTCAGAGACTAGCACCAGCCGACTATGGAAATACTGTCCCATGTGTAGGCTGCCGTTAATATCCCAACACAAACGGCAGTGTTTGGAATGGTGCCATGATTGGGAAGCACGGACTGCTGATGAGTGGCATTGCACTCCATTCAATGATGACTCGCGGTTCTGCACAACCCCAAACGAGCAATGCGGGTGAGTATGGCAGGGCTACCTGGGAAGAGGTTCCAATCTTCCAGTGTTTTGGAGTGGCACAACTGTATTAAGGTGTGGGGAGCCATCATGTACCACTTTGGATCACAGCTGGTAGTGATATGGATAACTCTGATGATGCAACAGTACATCAAGGTTATTCTGCACCGCCGTGAGTTACCTCTCATCGGACCGTATCTGGTGCCGTTTATCAACAGGACAACTTTCGTCCACGCATAGCACCCTCTGCATGACTTGAGGTGCTTACATAGCCAGCGATCTCGCCAGATCTGCCCCCAATAGAACATGTGTGGGGAAGCTTCAACGTCAATTCCATCCCAGTATGAAGCATCAGTTTCAACAGTTGTGGTCTGGTTTGAATCATGAAAGGATAAAATATCTTTATGATACGGTTCACAAGTAAATAATTCGGTAGAGGGTAGAAGGGATGCTGTGTCATACTGATAAGGGGCCCATATTGCCATGTTGTTCGAAAACTTAACATAGTTTTGTAATGGCGGCAGTAGCTTCACATATCCTCTCAACTTGCCAAGTTCCTTTTCTTATTTCCCTTCTGTTATGACTACTTCACTTTATTCACACAGTATATGACTATACTATTTATTGAGATTAGCGACAATGGGTATGCAGGCAGCTTACCTCAGAGATAACTCTCAGGGCAGCGCTGACGATTATCGGCTAAGGTTACTGGATCTCTGAGGCGATGAACTGGAGCAGGATGACGGTGTAGGTGAGGATGGTGGCCGCCATCGTGGTCAGCAGGCCGGCGTCCACCGTGAAGAGCGAGCAGGCGCTGAAGGTGACGGGGCGGAGCCGCGCCTGTCGCGACAGCTGCCGCAGCTCGCGAGACACGGCCGGGCTGCCCCGTCCTGCGCCATATGAATCCGTTTCAGTCTCTCGAAAAACAGGGTGTTATTCTCGCACTTTACCCTCTCCACACAAGGCTGAACCTAAGCTGTGAGGCCAGACCTTTCTTCACTGACGCTGTTTTTCACACCAGCAGAGTGAGTATGAGTCTGGTGTTGCGGGTTGCATACATCAGAGATCAAGGTACCGCTGTTACGTCATCGCTATACTGGCCGAGGCCCAAGTGAAAGACAGGCCGCGGCGCGCACGTCACGAAGGTAGTCCTGAACTCGCTCGCTCGCTCAGCTCAGCAGACAAAATGCGTTTCTAAACCTGTTAACTCGCAGCTCGGCGTGTAAGTAATAACGACAATTGCATCTTCCACTGGAATCTGCTATTATGAAGTTTTACTGATGAACAGTACTACAGCAAAATTTAATTTAATATCAGTACTCGATATAAATGGTATAAAGGCTTGTTTGTAACATTTAGTCTCATCTGCTTAACAGTACTCATTACATGCTGAAAGTGGTGCCTTATGCAACTGATAATCATTTTCGCGTGATTTTATTTTATTGTACACCAGTACAGCCGTAACAAATTGTAAGTAGGCCCACGGACTTCCCATCATTATAGGACTAATAAGAGTAAGATTCCATGATAGCGGGTTCCAGTAGAAGATTCAGTTTTCTTTTGTACGGACACGACTAGTTACGAGTTAACAGGTGTAGAAACGTAGTTTGTCTGCTGATCTGAGCGACCGAGCGCAGGACTACCTTTGTGACGTACACGCCACGGCCTGTCTCTGTCGTGGTCTCGTATACTGGCTTTTTTCTTCCGACTATTTACCGTATGCAGGCCGGCTAGCGTTGCTAGGGTTACCGTAGAAGCTGTTTAGGCTTTTTCGCGCCTACTCTGTTTAGCGGCGGTGGCATCGCCGCCTGTCTGCCGTGAGTTGAACGCCGTCTGATTCATGGCCGCGAAACACTGTGCGCCACGGTTCTGTGATTGATGTTACTGCAAAGTGTATCTTCAAGAAACAAATAGAGAAAGAGAGGGAGAGAGAAGTAAACAGAAAGATTGCAGCAGTGATTATACTACCTCTGTTAGTCCTTCTCTCTTCAGATGGTTCTAAGATTAACGGTAGCCTACCATTGTGTCGGTCCAGGTGAATGTCCCTCATATCTTAACACTTCCCCCATCGGTCTATGTCTATGGCGCAAGGCATCAGCCGTTTTCTTGGATGACACAGTATCCAGGCACGACCATCGAGCTGATGTAAGAAGTGATTAATCCTATACGACTAAGACTTGTTCCAGTCTCGAAGATCCCGTGCTCACTGCAGTCGTAATAAATGGTATAGTCTTCATACGAAGCTATATATTCAAGAACATATGCTGCATGGTGTGCTCCGATACACTTGTGCCTGCCCTAGCATTCTACACTTTGTTCAAGTATACCACAGACAGTCGTTTATCCTCCTTTATGAGCAAGTCTCCGGCCTTCAGGTTGTGTGATGAGGCATGGACGTCATGTGACTTGTAGCCTACTAATGATTTCATCATCCCTAAACCACGTAGCACTCGAACAGCCGACCAGGTTCGGCATTTCGGAGATGCTCGTTTCTTGGTACAGAGCAATCTCAAACCATTCGTCGTCAAATTCGATGATGTCAGTGGAGTTCCCCACTTGTCGCCCGTATCGTCGCGGTAATTATTTGCCATTCGCCTCTGGTCAGCTTATACGCTTTCCCTAGCGCGTCACATTATAACACAAATACGGTGAAAAATATACCGAAATGAAAACAAGCAGTGGAAAGTGATGTATACTGCAGATTATTAAGCCTTTGTATACCAGTATTACACTCGGCAGCTGGGTCCTATGACGTCATCTCCGACTTCGGTGTCTACGTGCGCGAGATGATTCGACTCGCCAGTATCCACCGCTGCCCATTTAACTGAAAACTCGTCGCTTGGATCTGTTGTCGGCTACAAGTGGACTATAGCAGCGTAGAAAGGGGTATGTGTACCCGAATTCATAAGCGTATCCGAGGAATCGTGACATTTCTGCCAAATACGGGCAGCCCTAGGGGATGATGTTGAGGTGCAGCGACGGCAGAGGGTCTGGCGCGTCGATTGAGACACCCCAGGTGTCGCTTGCTGCGTCCGCTGACTCAGCCGCCGAGGCACCTTCTAGTGTACTCGGCGCGTTGGGGCCGCCCTCACCTCAGGGTGAGTGGCGGACTGCCACGCGTTCGAGTAGCTCGAGGCGGAGGGTCAATGTGGAGGCTGGCCGGCTGGCCTCGCCCGTTCATCCTCTCAGTGGGCAGGTGGCCGCTCCTTCAGCAGGGCCCGAGCAGGCACACGGGGGCAAAGACTTGCTGGTTATTGGGAGCTCCAACTTTAGGCGGGTGATGGAGCCCCTTTGGGAAATAGCGTATAGGGCTGGAAATAATTGCAACGTGCACTCGGTTTGTCTGCCGGGTGGCCTCATCCAAGATGTGGAGGCGGCCTTGCCTGCGGCTATCTAGCGTACGGGGTGCAGTCGTCCGCAGGTAGTTGCTCACGTCGGCACCAATGATGCCTGTCGCTTGGGTTCTGAGGCGATCCTCAGTTCGTACAGGTGGCTGGCGGATTTGGTGAAGACCGCTGGCCTCGCACGCGGGGTGCAAGCAGAGCTCTTTATTTGCAGCATCGTTCCCAGAGTGGATCGGGGTCATTTGGTTTGGAGCCGAATGGAGGTTCTCAACCAGAGGCTTCGTCGACTCTGTGACGGTCTTGGCTGCAGATTTCTAGACTTGCGCTATTGGGTGGAGAATTGTAGGACGCCCCTAGATATGTTAGGGGTGCACTACACAAAGGCAGCGGCTACTCGGGTAGCAGAGTACTTGTGGCGTGCACATGGTTTTTTTTTTTTTTTTTTTAGGCTAGGCAGTAGTGTGAGGTGGCCTGATGAACACTCACCAGTCGATGTGCAGGCAGGGGAATCAGGACGCGCTCAGTGTAAAGACACTTCAGCTACCAAGATATTAGCAGTGTTCGGAATAAAGTTCCTGAATTCACTGTCCTCCAGGAAGCAAATTATTCTCGGGACTGAGACCTGGCTGAACCCTGAGATGGGAAGTTCTGAAATATTTAGTGAGGGTTGCAACGTGTATCGGAAAGACAGATTAGACGCCGTAGGAGATGGTGTCTTCATTTCTTTATTGAAGTTGACAAAAATATTGTGTCTACTGAGGTCGAAGTAGAGTGTGATTGTGAAGTTATCTGGACACGTTTAACAGGGGTAGGAGAAATAAAGTTAATTGTTGCGTGTTATTATCGGCCACCAGGTACCCCCTGACAGTTCTAGAATCATTCAAAGGGAGTCTACACTCTGCATTGCAGAAGTACCCGGATCATGCTATATTGGTCGGGGGCGACTTCAACCTACCTAGTATAGACTGGGATGTCTTTGGATTCATTACAGGTGGTATAGACAAGTCGTCGTGTGAATTACTTTTGAACACATTATCCGAAAACTGTCTTGAGCAGCTAAATCGACAGCCAACGCGTAAAGGAAATATTTTAGATCTGGTAGCCACGAACAGACCAGACCTCATCGACAGTGTCAGTGTTGGCACAGGGAATAGTGATCATGATGTTATCATTACGACTATGGTTACGAAAGTTGAAAAGTCGGTTAAGCAGGCTAGGAGAGTATTCTTACTAGAAAGAGCAGATAAGCAGTTGTTAGCATCCCACTTAGTAAATGAATCGACTTCATTTACTTCGGGTACGATGGACGTGGAAGAAATATGGGCAAATTTTAAACACACTGCAAATCATGCATTGGAGAAGTATGTGCCGAAAAAGTGGGTGACGGACGGAAAAGACCTACCGTAATTTAACAGCGCAATTCGGAGAATGTGCAGGAAGCAATGGCAGTTGCACTCGCTGTACAAGAAAGATCGGGAGAATTCGGACAGGCAAAAGTTAGTAGAGATTCGTGCTGCTGTAAAAAGAGCGATGCGCGAAGCATACAACCACTACCATCGTCATACCTTAGTAAAAGATCTTGCTGAAAACCCAAGGACATTCTGGTCTTACGTAAAATCGGTAAGGGGGTCGAACGCTTCCATCCAGTCATTCACTGATCAGTCTGGCCTGGCAACGGAAGACAGCAAAACGAAAGATGAAATTTTAAATTTAGCATTTGAGAAATCTTTAACGCAGGAGGATCGTACAAACATACCGACGACAGCTGAAATTTTAAATTTAGCATTTGAGAAATCTTTCACGCACGAGGATCGTACAAACATGCCGCCGGTTGAGTCTTGTACAGATTCCCGTATGGAGGACATAGTAATAGACATCCCTGGGGTCATGAAGCAGCTGAATGGGTTGAAAATAAATAAATCGCCAGGTCCTGATGGGATTCCAATTCGGTTTTACAGAGAGTACTCTACTGCATTGGCTCCTTACTTAGCTTGCATTTATCGCGAATCTCTAGCCCAACGTAAAGTCCCGAACGAATGGAAAAAAGCGCAGGTGGCGACTGTATACAAGAAGGGTAGGACAGATCCTCAAAATTACAGACCAATATCCTTAACATTCTCGAACATATTCTCAGTTCGAATATAATTAATTTCCTTGAGACAGAGAAGTTGCTGTCCATGCATCAGCACGGCTTTAGAAGGCATCGCTCCTGCGAAACGCAACTCGCCCTTTTTTCACATGATATCTTGCGAACCATGGATGAAGGGTATCAGACGGATGCCATATTCCTTGACTTCCGGAAAGCGTTTGACTCGGTGTCCCACAGCAGACTCCTAAGTAACGTATGAGAATATGGGTTTTGGTTCCCAAATATGTGAGTGGCTCGAAGACTTCTTAAGTAATAGAACGAAGTACGTTGTCCTCGATGGTGAGTGTTCATCGGAGGTGAGGGTACCATCTGGAGTGCCCCAGGGAAGTGTGGTAGGTCCGCTGTTGTTTTCTATCTACATAAATGATCTTTTGGAGAGGGTGGATAGCAATGTGCGGCTGTTTGCTGATGATGCTGTGGTGTACGGGAAGGTGTCGTCGTTGAGTGACTGTAGATGACTGTAGATGACTAGATACAAGATGACTTGTACAGGATTTGTGATTGGTGTAAAGAATGGCAGCTAACTCTAAATATAGATAAATGTAAGTTAATGCAGATGAATAGAAAAAAGAATCCTGTAATGTTTGAATACTCCATTAGTAGTGTAGCCCTTGACACAGTCACGTGGATTAAGTATCTGGGCGTAACATTGCGGAGCGATAAGAAGTGGGACAAGCAGTTGTGGGGAAGGCGGATAGTCGTCTTCGGTTCATTGGTAGAATTTTGGGAAGATGTGGTTTATCTGTAAAGGAGACCGCTTATAAAACACTAATACGACCTGTTCTTGGGTACTGCTCGAGCGTCGGATTGAGGGAAGACATAGAAGAAATTCAGAGGCGGGCTGCTAGATTGGTTACTGGTAGGTTTGATCATCACGCGAGTGTTACGGAAATGCTTCAGGAACTCCAGTGGGAGTCTCTAGAGGAAAGGAGGCGTTCTTTTCGTGAATCGCTACTGAGGAAATTTAGAGAACCAGCATTTGAGGCTGAATGCAGTACAATTTTACTGCCGCCAACTTACATTCCGCGGAAAGACCGCAAAGGTAAGATAAGAGAGATTAGGGCTCGTACAGACGCATATAAGCAGTCATTTTTCTCTCGTTCTGTTTGGGAGTGGAACAGGGAGAGAAGATGCTAGTTGTGGTACGAGGTACCCTCCGCACGCACCGTATGGTGGATTGCGGAGTATGTATTTAGATGTAGCTGTAGATTATATCAAAACAATATCTGATCAGTTAGCAGTATTGCTCTGAAGATGGTGTGTGTGTGTGTGTGTGTGTGTTTGTGTGTTGGAACAGTCTTCTGAAGCGTTACAGAAATTAATGATAAGCAGCACAACTCACAATTAGGCCATAAAGCGAAGTTGCCGTGACCAAAATAATACACTACCGACTACTGGCCAGTCACGTAATGCCACTCCACCGCGGGCTCACCAGCGGCCTGTGTAGTCCAGCTCCCGGACGTGTTAAAAGCGCACGCCCCGCCGCACGTCCGCCATGTACGTGCCCGTACAGGCCCGACACAGGCCAGACATGTTACACATAGCCCTCAGCAAGGGCATCACATACACACTGAACCTTACGCTTGGAAACGATCTGGACCCAGACCACAGGCCTGTAATACTGCACAAGGAAGAAACACTGAACAGGAAAGAACCACGCAGAATACTGAACTGCAAGCGCGCGAATCGGACCCTCTTCAAGGAACGCTTCATAATCGTATTCCGGACACTCACGAAATTAAGAACACACAACAAGTTGATGAGGCAGTGGAGGCTCTTATTACTGCTGTCCAAGACACAATGACTGACACCATTCCACATACAACACAACAACACTCGACAGCCCTGCTCCAGATAATCCTGGGCCTTATTTCAATGCGGAACCGCCTCAGGAGATACTGGTAGCGTACCAGGCGCCCGTTCTATAAACTGCACGTCAACAGACTCCAGGGTCCAATACGGGAGAAAATACGAACATTTAGAAACGAGAAATGGGGCAGAAACTCGCAGGGCTAGATACCACACGCCCTGGCGTGCGGAATCTAGCCAGTCGCTCCACAAGAAGAAACGTTACGTTCCTACTCTACAAGGACCAGACGACCCCGCATACTCCGTGAAGGAGAAGGCAGAGCTTTTGGCCACAACACCTGCAGCGTTCCTCATTCCGAATTCGGCTCCTCCAGACCTGGTATTCACACCTGAAACGGACCACGAGATTACACGACTTGTAGCCCAGCACACGCGCGATGGAAACAGACGTACTATTACAAACGAAATTGCTTGGGCTATCAAGCATACTAGTGCTGGGAAAAGCCTCTGGGCTCAATGGCATTCAAAACAGTGTTCTCCTTTTCACGGTAGAGCTGTAGAATACCTTGCACATATGACGACTGCCATCTTAAAACACCAACGGTTCCCTGACTTCGGGAAGGCGACCAAGTCCTGATGTTCAGAAAGCCAGAGAAAGACCACTCCCTTCCACAAAATTACCAACTCATCAGTCTGCTACGCTCACTCATCAAGATTGTTGAGAAGGAAACACAAAACGCATCACTAGGCACTGCATCGCCAATGACACCCGAAGACCGAAGCAATTCGGCTTCAGGAACAAGACACAGCTACAACACGAACAAAGCCACAGAGGCCGTGTTCCTGGACATCGAGAAAGCTTTCGACCGTCTCTGGTACACCGGCCTTTTACGCAAGCTGAGCGATGCTGTTTTACCCGATGGACTCGTACATCTCATATACTTGTGTTTCAGGAAGAAATGTTTCAACACTGACGTGCTAGGCAAACAAACGACAGAAGACGGTATCCAAACTGCAGAACGCCAGCGAAGCATTCAGGGCTCCATCTTATTCATCCTCTCCATTAATGATTTTCCAGCAACACAGAACTCGACGTTAGCCATCTACGCGGATAACAGAGCTATCCTTGCACGAGACTGGAAACTATCTAACATAAATTCACGGATACAGGCGGCACTCAGAACTGCCGAGCCCTGGTTGCAACGATGACGTTTCAAAGTAAACGTCGAAAGTGCGAAGTAGTTCTGTCCACACGCAGGCTGAAGCTGCTGCGCAAACCTCAACACTGTAAACAGGTAACGCTACATGAACGCCCAGGAAGTTTCCGAGAGAAAATCAGATACATCGGTATCTGGCTGAACCGGGAACTGAAGTGGGGTGGGGCGGGGGGGGGGGGGGGGGGGACCACACAGTATACTTTGCCAACAGAGCGCACTTGAGGCTCAAACAATTCTACGCAATGCTCAACAGGGAAAGCACACTGAATAGGGGGATGTCGAGGTCCTTATACATGACACTGATTAGACCACTGATGACGTACGCAGCTCCCGACTGGGGATATTCAGCGCCTACACGCCTGCAGAGCCTGCAGATCATACAGAACAAAGTGCTACGCATCATTAGCAACGCTCCACGCTACACCCGCGCCATGGATCTTCACAGTGACTACCACCTTGAAAAAGGAAGTATTCAAAAAACAAGCGACAACACCTGCAAGCCACTGCCAGTCAGCAACACTGACGATATGCTAGCTGCTATTAAAGCCGACCTACAGGCTACAGCAGGCAAGCCGACAAGCTCGCACAGTAACGCACAAACAAACTGCCGACACTACCCCGCACTGTGAATCCAATATATGATCTATCGGACACTAAACAATGATGAACCCACCTGTTACAGGTACGTTGATGGTGACCGCGAAGCCAACACCGGTACCCACCTGCTCTTGCGAGTAGGGCCGCGCGGGAAAGCCGCACGGTCTTAGGCGTCTTGCCAGGGTTCGCGCGGCTCCCCCCCGTCGGAGGTTCGAGTCCTCCTTCGGGCATGGGTGTGTGTGTTGTCATCAGCGTAAGTTAGTTTAAATTATATTAAGTTGTGTGTAAGCCTATGGAGCGATGACCTCAGCAGTTTGGTCCCGTAGTCCCATACGAACTTACCCCCACCATCCATCCTGCCGAGTAACTCCGCTGCACAACGCCAAACATATCTGAATGCTTGATACCCACTACTGAAAGACCCTACCCTTGCATGACCTGTCGCAGCCACCAAGAAAACCGCTACTACTCTTACAACCCGACCCAACAATCGCAGAAGTTTTTTTTCCCCCCCGTGTCTCTCGCCTTGGCGCTTTTTTTCCTCTGCCCTTCAAATCACCACCCCTTGTTCAGCTTTCGACCTCACTTAGCGAAAACTAATTAATATACAGATATGGTAGTAGACCTTTTGTGTTGGCTGTCATGCCGGTGTGGGCGTGGAGGGGCTCCACTCATAAAAAGAAAAAACAAAGGTGTTTGGTCTCACCGCTTGTAACTACGGACATATACAGACTTGAAGTGACAGTGTTCAGTGACTGTGATAGGGACACAGCGTACAGTTCCGTCTGACATTGTTTGTATTCAGATCCTGTGTGAACTTCAATTGAGAGATTAAATTTGTATTTCCACTCGCGCCCCCAGTCTTTGTTGTTCTGCTCTTCCCGGATAGCACACACACGTCTTTCCTTCTTCTCGTAGTACACGTGCATTGAGCTTACGTTCGTAAACGTTTATTAATACTTGCGATGCCTTCATCTCGTATGTGACGTTAACTGATGTCCATTAAAGATCATAAGTACATGTGTTGTATTGTGAGCCCATCTTATACGATTTACAAAACTGACACATTCCAGCAAGAGTTACGTAAGACTTTCCATCGCTTTTTCATCTTCACAAATGTTAGAATTTTTTTTTTATTTTACTCGAAAAAAAAAGACCAAAGCGCCTACAGTCTGCATCGATGAACATGATGTGGTATCAGATTTCATAAGGACGTACCCTGTCACTTTTCGTCTTTTTTCACAATCAGATGTATAAATTTCGCTATAGCTAAACCACATGCATGGAAATGGCCTGCGAAGCGGCTCCTTTACGTACTTCGGCTTGAATCTTTTTTCGGAAACGGAAGAGTTTTGACTTAATCTCTGTCAAATGACTTGCTTTCGAATGCACCTCAGATAGTATGCCTAAACATGTCGACATCGTTTAGCTGCAGTGTTCTTCTTCGCCTTCTAAGCTGACCCAACTCTGAGAGTCGAACCAGTCTCCGTTCGTCCTCCGTTTAACCCCGAATAGAACATAGCGCTGTGTCTTCGTCCGCCATGGTTGTCACGTCATAGTCTTCTCCTTCCCACAGACCGTAAGACAGTCACATCTCAGCATAAGAGTATACAGATACTGCAGAGCGGCACTTAACCTGAAACTGTACTGCCCTCCCTGTCCCTCGCTGGTGAAGAAGACGATTGGGCTGATGCTACAGGACATACATTTCCTAACAGCCGAGCAACCAAACTTCACATAATTAATTTCTACTCTGCAGCAGAGTGTCCGCTGATGTGAAACTTTCTGGAAAATGTCTGTGAACTTTGGAAGGCAGGAGAAGAGGTGTTTGTGGAAATGAAGCTGTGCGGACGGGTTGTAGGCTGTTCTTGCGTAGCTCAATCGGCTAAGTCAGCCTTAGGTCGTGCGCGGACGTGCTGTTTACGTCCCGTCTGCGGAGTCTCGTGCGCGCGTAGTTGTTTACTTCTTCGTCGGACTAACTAAGAACCCATCACAGTGGACATAACATGGTGCACTAATACAGCAAACCACTATACAGATCAGTTTTCAACCCAATCACGCAGGCCGGAAGCTTTTGAAGTTGAACGTTTTGACCCACAGGACGTCATCGGTATCCGCCTTTCTATTACAAGTAGTGTCGTGTACAAGTTCGTGTACATCAAGTAAGTCAGTGACGATGTGTACAACAGAAGAATCTGAAATTCGAACACTCTGATGGTCATACTTGATCCGTTTCTATCGATCACGCGGGACTCGGCCTCCGTACACTACGAGTTTTCCAACACCCGTTCAAAGTACCACCGGACGCTGTCACCACTGCTTTCCAATCTTACGGCGAAGTGGTCAGCCATATGCCTGAAAAATGGACATACCCTCAATGGAGTACGACAGATTGAAACTGAGTTGGCGACACAAGTGCCGTACTAACTGGTCACCGACCTCTGTAGGGCGATTATTATGTACAATGGACAGCCATGTACTTACCCCGGTTGTGGCCAAGTCGGACACGTCAGGTCGACGTGTCTACAACGACGATTTGCTCAAATCCCGACAGGTGGAACTGTGACTCCGAAGTCGACACCCGTCAGACAGACGCCCCCTACAGGACGAATAAGGTGGAGTCAGAAGTATTGGACGCATGCACTACTTCAGCGCCCTATTCAGAAGACAATCAACGGCCGACCTTGCAGGAGGACACGGGTGGGAAGATGGATACTGACGCACATGTGGTAACAACTGCAGCCTTTCTTACCGAGAGCAGAGCAGTCAAAGAGATCCATGCTCCTTCGAATACTGACACACACGTCCGCAAGCAACATTCCCTGCGAAGACACCAAACAACGGCAGCGTGCTTCGTCAGATGACTGCATCCTGTGAACGTCTTGAAAGGACTGTGAACAGTTGTAAGTAGGCTGTTTAGGTTTTTATGTTGGTAAAGCCACGTAGCGCCTATATGAAAATAACTGACTGTGCTATGTGAAATCTGTGGCTGGTTGGCATTGTTGGAATAATAGCTATTGTAGTGTTGGGCAGTTGGATGTGAACAGCGCGTAGCGTTGCGCAGTTGGAGGTGGGCCGCCAGCAGCAATGGATGTGGGGAGTGAGATGGTGGAGTTTTGAGAGCGGGTGATCTGGGCGTTTGTCCATCAGAGAGAGTTAATTTTTAGAATTGATGTCATGAACTGATATATATATATATATATATATACTCCTGAAAATTGAAATAAGAACATCGTGAATTCATTGTCCCAGGAAGGGGAAACTTTATTGACACATTCCTGGGGTCAGATACATCACATGATCACACTGACAGAACCACAGGCACATAGACACAGGCAACAGAGCATGCACAATGTCGGCACTAGTACAGTGTATATCCACCTTTCGCAGCAATGCAGGCTGCTATTCTCCCATGGAGACGATCGTAGAGATGCTGGATGTAGTCCTGTGGAACGGCTTGCCATGCCATTTCCACCTGGCGCCTCAGTTGGACCAGCGTTCATGCTGGACGTGCAGACCGCGTGAGATGACGCTTCATCCAGTCCCAAACATGCTCAATGGGGGACAGATCCGGCGATCTTGCTGGCCAGGGTAGTTGACTTACACCTTCTAGAACACGTTGGGTGGCACGGGATACATGCGGACGTGCATTGTCCTGTTGGAACAGCAAGTTCCCTTGCCGGTCTAGGAATGGTAGAACGATGGGTTCGATGACGGTTTGGATGTACCGTGCACTATTCAATGTCCCCTCGACGATCACCAGTGGTGTACGGCCAGTGTAGGAGATCGCTCCCCACACCATGATGCCGGGTGTTGGCCCTGTGTGCCTCGGTCGTATGCAGTCCTGATTGTGGCGCTCACCTGCACGGCGCCAAACACGCATACGACCATCAGTGGCACCAAGGCAGAAGCGACTCTCATCGCTGAAGACGACACGTCTCCATTCGTCCCTCCATTCACGCCTGTCGCGACACCACTGGAGGCGGGCTGCACGATGTTGGGGCGTGAGCGGAAGACGGCTTAACGGTGTGCGGGACCGTAGCCCTGCTTCATGGAGACGGTTGCGAATGGTCCTCGCCGATACCCCAGGAGCAACAGTGTCCCTAATTTGCTGGGAAGTGGCGGTGCGGTCCCCTACGGCACTGCGTAGGATGCTACGGTCTTGGCGTGCATCCGTGCGTCGCTGCGGTCCGGTCCCAGGTCGACGGGCACGTGCACCTTCCGCCGACCACTGGCGACAACATCGATGTACTGTTGAGACCTCACGCCCCACGTGTTGAGCAATTCGGCGGTACGTCCACCCGGCCTCCCGCATGCCCACTATACGCCCTCGCTCAAAATCCGTCAACTGCACATACGGTTCACGTCCACGCTGTCGCGGCATGCTACCAGTGTTAAAGACTGCGATGGAGCTCCGTATGCCACGGCAAACTGGCTGACACTGACGGCGGCGGTGCACAAATGCTGCGCAGCTAGCGCCATTCGACGGCCAACACCGCGGTTCCTGGTGTGTCCGCTGTGCCGTGCGTGTGATCATTGCTTGTACAGCCCTCTCGCAGTGTCCGGAGCAAGTATGGTGGGTCTGACACACCGGTGTCAATGTGTTCTTTTTTCCATTTCCAGGAGTGTATATATATATATATATATATATATATACAGGGTGTTTCAAAAATACCCGGTATATTTGAAACGGCAATAAAAACTAAACGAGCAGCGATAGAAATACACCGTTTGTTGCAATATGCTTGGGACAACAGTACATTTTCAGGCAGACAAACTTTCGAAATTACAGTAGTTACAATTTTCAACAACAGATGGCGCTGCGGTCTGAGAAACTCTATAGTACGATATTTTCCACATATCCACCATGCGTAGCAATAATATGGCGTAGTGTCTGAATGAAATTACCCGAAACTTTTGACAACGTGTCTGGCGGAATGGCTTCACATGCAGATGAGATGTACTGCTTCAGCTGTTCAATTGTTTCTGGATTCTGGCGGTACACCTGGTCTTTCAAGTGTCCCCACAGAAAGAAGTCACAGGGGTTCATGTCTGGCGAATAGGGAGGCCAATCCACGCCGCCTCCTGTATGTTTCGGATAGCCCAAAGCAATCACACGATCATCGAAATATTCATTCAGGGAATTAAAGACGTCGGCCGTGCGATGTAGCCGGGCACCATCTTGCATAAACCACGAGGTGTTCGCAGTGTCGTCTAAGGCAGTTTGTACCGCCACAAATTCACGAAGAATGTCCAGATAGCGTGATGCAGTAATCGTTTCGGATCTGAAAAATGGTTCAATGATTCCTTTGGAAGAAATGGCGGCCCAGACCAGTACTTTTTGAGGATGCAGGGACGATGGGACTGCAACATGGGGCTTTTCAGTTCCCCATATGCGTCAGTTCTGTTTATTGACGAAGCCGTCCAGGTAAAAATAAGCTTCGTCAGTAAACCAAATGCTGCCCACATGCATATCGCCGTCGTCAATCCTGTGCACTATATCGTTAGCGAATGTCTCTCGTGCAGCAATGGTAGCGGCGCTGAGGGGTTGCCGCGTTTGAATTTTGTATGGATAGAGGTGTAAAGTCTGGCGCATGAGACGATACGTGAACGTTGGCGTCATTTGGACCGCAGCTGCAACATGACGAACGGAAACCCGAGGCCGCTGTTGGATCACCTGCTGCACTAGCTGCGCGTTGCCCTCTGTGGTTGCCGTACGCGGTCGCCCTACCTTTCCAGCACGTTCATCCGTCACGTTCCCAGTCCGTTGAAATTTTTCAAACAGATCCTTTATTGTATCGCTTTTCGGTCCTTTGGTTACATTAAACCTCCGTTGGAAACTTCGTCTTGTTGCAACAACACTGTGTTCTAGGCGGTGGAATTCCAACACCAGAAAAGTCCTCTGTTCTAAGGAATAAACCATGTTGTCTACAGCACACTTGCACGTTGTGAACAGCACACGCTTACAGCAGAAAGACGACGTACAGAATGGCGCACCCACAGACTGCGTTGTCTTCTATATCTTTCACATCACTTGCAGCGCCATCTGTTGTTGAAAATTGTAACTACTGTAATTTCGAAAGTTTGTCCGCCTGAAAATGTACTGTATGTACTGTTGTCCCAAGCATATTGCAACAAACGGTGTATTTCTATCGCTGCTCGTTTAGTTTTTATTGCCGTTTCAAATATACCGGTCATTTTTGAAACACCCTGTATATATATATATACATATATATATATATATATATATATATATATATATATATATATATATATATAGGGTGAGTCACCTAACGTTACCGCTGGATATATTTCGTAAACCAAATCAAATACTGACGAACCGATTCCACAGACCGAACATGAGGAGAGGGGCTAGTGTAATTGTTTAATACAAACCATAAAAAAATGCACGAAAGTATGTTTTTTAACAAAAACCTACGTGTTTTTTAAATTGAACCACGTTAGTTTTGTTAGCACATCTGAACATATAAACAAATACGTAATCAGTGCCGTTTGTTGCATTGTAAAATGTTAATTACATCCGGAGATATTGTAACCTAAATTTGACGCTTGAAACCTCCAACATTCAGTTGCGTGTTGTAACAAACACGGGCCACGGTCGGCGAGCAGCATCTGCAGGGACATGTTTACGATGACGACTGTGTTTACGAGTGTGGCTGTAGTGCACTGTTGTGGTTTGGTCTAGCTGTCGCAGTGTCCGCATGTAGCGCTTGCTGCTATTGTTATTCTGCATTCGTCTCCGCACGCAGACCAACTGTAGTACACCCTGTTACCAGACGTCTGTGATAGTGTAGTGTTGTAGGAACTGTGACCATGGTGTATTCGAACTCTGAAAAGGCGGCGATGATACTCATCTATAGCGAGTGTCGACGAAATTTAGCTGAAGCCTGCAGGGTGTTTGCAGAACGGTACCCGGACAGAGAGCATCCAACGTGCCGCACATTGTAAAACATCTACCGCCAACTGAATGCAACAGGTATGGTCGTAGCACGCAAACGGGTCGGTAACAGGCCCGTCACAGGAGAAGCGGGTGCAGTTGGTGTGTTAGCTGCTGTTGCCATGAACCCACACATGAGTACACGGGACATTGCGAGAGCCGGTGGACTGAGTCAAAATAGTGTCATGCGCATACTGCATCGTCACCGCTTTCACCCGTTTCATGTGTCGCTATATCAGCAATTACATGGAGATGACTTTAATCATCGAGTGAAATTATGTCAATGCGCATTAACAGAGAATGCGTTGGAGTTCTACCTGTTTACCTATGAAGCGGGTTTCACAAACCACGAGGCAGTGAATCTACGGAACATGCATTACTGGTCCGTGGACAATCCTCGCTGGCTCAGACAGGTAGAGCGACAGCGACCGTGGACTGTAAATGTATGGTGCGGAATCATTGGCGACCACCTCGTTGGTCCTCACTTCATTGCAGGGGCCCAAACAGCTGCAATATACATCGCGTTCCTACAGAATGATATGCCAACGTTGCTCGAAAATGTCCCACTGGAAACGCGTCGACGTATGTGGTATCAGCATGATGGTGCACCTGCACATACCGAAATTAACACTAGGCTGACCTTTGACAGGATGTTCTACGAGCGTTTCATAGGACGTGGAGGACGCATAAATTGGCCAGCCCGTTCTCCTGATCTTACACCTCTGGACTTCTTTCTGTGGGGTACGTTAAAGGAAAATGTGTACCGTGATGTGCCTACAACCCCAGAGGATATGAAACAACGTATTGTGGCAGCCTGCGGCGACATTACACCAGATGTACTGCGGCGTGTACGACATTCATTACGCCAGAGATTGCAGTTGTGTGCAGCAAATGATGGCCACCACATTGAACATCTATTGGCCTGACATGTCGAGACACACTCTATTCGACTCCGTGAATGAAAACGGAAACCACGTGTGTACGTGTACCTCACCCCTCATGGTAATGTACATGTGCGTCAGTGAAAAAGACCAATAAAAAGGTGTTAGCATGTGGATGTAATGTGCTGTTCCAGTCTCTTCTGTACCTATGGTCCATCACCGTTCCCTTTGGATCCCTACGTAATTCGGTGCTCTCCGATACACACGATCGAACAGCGGAGGAGTGGTACTCAAGCGTCAACTTTAGGTTACAATATCTCCGGATGTAATTAACATTTTACAACGCAACAAACGGCATTGATTACGTATTTGTTTACATGTTCAGATGTGCTAACAAAACTGACGGGGTTCCGTTTAAAAAAACGTAGGTTTGTGTTAAAAAACATACTTCCGTGCATTTTTTATGGTTTGTATTAACCAATGACTCTAGCCCCTCTCCTCACGTTCGGTCTGTGGAATCGATTCGTCAGTATTTGATGTGGTTTACGAAATATATCCAGCGGTAATGTTAGGTGACTCTCCCTGTATATTATGACTTTTGAACATTATTAAGGTAAATGCATTGTTTGTTCTCTATCAAAATCTTTCATTTGCTGACTATGCCTATCAGTATTTAGTGCCTTCAGTAGTTAGAATCTTTTATTTAGCTGGCAGTATTGGCGCTCGCTGTACGCAGTAGTTCGAGTAACGAAGATTTTCGTGAGGTAAGTGATTCATGAAAGGTGTAGGTTATTGTTAGTCAGGGCCATTCTTTTGTAGAGATTTTTGAAAGTCAGATAGCGTTGCGCTAAAAAATTGTGTGTCAGTTTAGTGTCGATCAGAAGAAGTAAAGAGAGCAATGTGTGAGTACGTTCAGTTTTGCTCAGCTGTTGGAAATTAAATAACGTAGAGGTTTATCAGCACAGTAATTCATAAATTTTTCTAAGGGGACGTTTCACAGTCTAACGGTGGTGATGGCGATAAAGGAGTCGCAGTAGCACCACACCCTGTAGTTCTCATTGGCGATGGCTCCAGTCCTTCAGACCCCTCTCTAAGGCACTATCGCATGGAGATATCCGCCACAGATTACTGGCCCGTAGCGACCGCGAAGTCTGTCCCAGGAACCACAACTGAGATATTCCATCAACAGTCGATGGTATCTCATGGAATCTGGGCGAACGATTCTGAAGAAGACTCATCGCACATAGTGTCAGACACCGCACCAGTGATTCCATCCGAACAGTGGTGATCCTCTGCCGCTGTCGGTGACTACGATAAGTCATCCTGACATAACGCCGGCAGAGCGGTTTTAGGCGCTACAGTCTGGAATCGCACCACCGCTACGGTCGCAGGTTCGAATCCTGCCTCAGGCATGGATGTGTGTTATGTCCTTAGGTTAGTTAGGTTTAAGTGGTTCTAAGTTCTAGGGGACTGATAACCTCAGAAGTAAAGTCCCATAGTGCTCAGAGCCATTTGAACCTGACATAACGCGACGCGCCCACATCGCTGACACTGGTGTCGATGGCCGACAAGGGTGCGATGGGCCGACTACAAACTTACCGCGTTGCGACATTACTACTATACGAACGTGCACTAAGGTATCTTCACTTCGGGATATGCTACACGTTCCTGCCATCGATACGGCCTTTCTCCGGGAAGTATATGTCGAACTAAGGTATCTTCGCTTTGGGATATGCTACACGCTCCTGCCATCGATATTGCCTTTCTCCGGGAAGTATATGTCGAACTAAGGTATCTTCGCTTCGGGATATGCTACACTCTCCTTCCATCGATATAGCCTTTCTCCGGGAAGTATATGTCGAACTAAGGTATCTTCGCTTCGGGATATGCTACACGCTCCTGCCATCGATATAGCCTTTCTCCGGGAAGTATATGTCGAACTAAGGTATCTTCGCTTCGGGATATGCTACTCGCTCCTGCCATCGATATAGCATTTCTCCGGTAAGTATATGTCGAACTAAGGTATCTTCGCTTCGGGATATGCTGCACGCTCCTACATCGATATAGCCTATCTCCGGGAAGTATATGTCGAACTAAGGTATCTTCGCTTCGGGATATTCTACATGCTCCTGCCATCGATATGGCCTTTCTCCAGGAAGTATATGTCGAACTAAGGTATCTTCGCTTCGGGATATGCTACACGCTCCTGCCATCGATATAGCCTTTCTCCGGGAAGTATATGTCGAACTAAGGTATCTTCTCTTCGGGATATGCAACACTCTCCTGCATCGATATAGCCTATCTCCGGGAAGTATATGTCGAACTAAGGTATCTTCGCTTCGGGATATGCAACACTCTCCTGCATCGATATAGCCTATCTCCGGGAAGTATATGTCGAACTAAGGTATCTTCGCTTCGGGATATGCTACACACTCCTGCCATCGGTATAGCCTTTCTCCGGGAAGTATATGTCGAACTAAGGTATCTTCGCTTCGGGATATGCTACACGCTCCTGCCATCGATATAGCCTTTCTCCGGGAAGTATATGTCGAACTAAGGTATCTTCGCTTCGGGATATGCTGCACGCTCCTGCATCGATATAGCCTATCTCCGGGAAGTATATGTCGAACTAAGGTATCTTCGCTTCGGGATATTCTACATGCTCGTGCCATCGATATGGCCTTTCTCCAGGAAGTATATGTCGAACTAAGGTATCTTCGCTTCGGGATATGCTACACGCTCCTGCCATCGGTATAGCCTTTCTCCGGGAAGTATATGTCGAACTAAGGTATCTTCACTTCGGGATATGCTACTCGCTCCTGCCATCGATATAGCCTTTCTCCGGGAAGTATATGTCGAACTAAGGTATCTTCGCTTCGGGATATGCAACACTCTCCTGCATCGATATAGCCTATCTCCGGGAAGTATATGTCGAACTAAGGTATCTTCGCTTCGGGATATGCTACACACTCCTGCCATCGGTATAGCCTTTCTCCGGGAAGTATATGTCGAACTAAGGTATCTTCGCTTCGGGATATGCTACACGCTCCTGCCATCGATATAGCCTTTCTCCGGGAAGTATATGTCGAACTAAGGTATCTTCGCTTCGGGATATGCTACACGCTCCTGCCATCGATATAGCCTTTCTCCGGGAAGTATATGTCGAACTAAGGTATCTTCGCTTCGGGATATGCTGCACCCTCCTGCCATCGATATAGCCTTTCTCTGGGAAGTATATGTCGAACTAAGGTATCTTCGCTTCGGGACATGCTACACGCTCCTGCCATCGATATGGCCTTCCTCTGGGAAGTATATGTCGAACTAAGGTATCTTCGCTTCGGGATATGCTACACCCTCCTGCCATCGATATGGCCTTTCTCCGGGAAGTATATCTCGAACTAAGGTATCTTCGCTTCGGGATATGCTACATGCTCCTGCCATCGATATGGCCTTTCTCCGGGAAGTATGTATATGTCGACGATTTTCCAGAAATGTGCGTCTGCCGCTCATGCCTGTCCCACGCCTCTCCCACAGGCAACGGTGCCCCTAAACTTCTACAGGAAGGAGTAGTGGCGGTCAATACCCATTATCTGCCAGGGACTCGAAAAATGGTCCTGGGTATATGTCTCGTTGACATCTACGCACCTTCTGGCACGAACAGACGTCGCGAACGTTCGCGTTTCCTTGCAGAAGAAGTCGCGGCGCTCTTCCAAGGACGCCCCGTACATTTAATATTCGAGGGTGACTTCAGTTGGGTGCTGGCACTCAAAGACCAGCTCCCTTGACGTAATCCATGCCCAGAGCTCAGGACGATAATTTGGGACCTGCAGATTTTGGACACTTGGCAAAATTATCACGGCCACAGACCCTTGTATACACGCTGCACGAATCACTCTGCCAATCACATTGACGGATTTGTGTTTCACGTTCTGTCACTGCTGAGACGCAGGATGTGGAAATTTGGCTTGCCGCTTTTTCGGACCATTTGGCATACATATATGCTATCAACCATCGCCGATAACGAGTGTGGAGAAGCCGCTGGCCGTGGAAATTAACCGTCACTCGCTAAGCTTACCCGCACTGCCCTCAAACCATTGAGGATACCTGGCTTTAGTGTGACATCCACCTCCGGGAATATCCTATGATGATCCACTAGTGGTTGGACCGCGCCAAAACGGGCCTACGACGAACGCTGATTAACTATGATCGAGATCACGCAGCTTGGTGCAGACATACATTTGATTTCTATTACAAGGCACTGAGGGACTGTGATACTATGACATTATCTCCAGAGTGACAAATGGCGACTCACCACGCTAAGGCTCAGAACATCGCCCACACACGGGGCCACCTAGACGGGGCGGTAGTTCGATCAAGGGCGCAGGATAGGCTAGCAAGTGAACGCCTGTCTATGTTCCGTGTACTTCGTGAACGTAAACGACGCCGAACAGCGCTGTAGACTCAATCGTACGGAGGTCGGTCGACGCCTCTCCACGCAACGTGACATATGCATCGCACTCCACGACTATTATTCCCGTGTTTATTCAGCGTTGGACCGGCAGCGGGCGCGGACGCATCTGACGGCCGTCACGTGAGGCGACCGCTGGCCATCTTGTTTCTTCAAAAATACGAATTGCTGCCCGAGGCAGATACCCTGGTTTGCCCCCCTTCTCTTCCTCTTCCTCAGCCTCCCCCCCCCCCCCCCTAGATCTGGGCCTGTAAGGCACGAGGTCCACAGTCCAACTGAATTAGTTCATATGGTCGCCGACGACCAGCGCCGGACCGCGCGCCACCGGCTGACGCTCCTGAATCGTGACGTTAAGATTTTTGCACGCTGTTGGTGGCACGTTTCCGCTAGACCTTTCACCAAGTTATTTCTGGAGAAGAGCGGTAATCGCCCAGGCCACGAAAATATTTAACAAAACTAAACAGTCTTTTTATTGATTCATGAGAGCATTTAATACAGCCAACACAAAATCTTCAAACCAAAGAATCTCTAAAAACAAAACAACATGAAAAGTTTGAGACTTGTGACCTTAACTGTAGGTAATGAACTCTTTAAGAGCATATAAATAACACTTACCTACTGGAAAACTGCAACTTCATGAATATAAGTAAGCTAAACCCTACAGCAAACACAATAATTCTGTTATACCACACGAGACAAATGATTTACAACAAATAGCTCCGGAATTTGTTGTGATACGTTGTTGAATATTCCCGCTTCAGCCCCTACAGTTTCATGAAGTACCGTAGATGGCGACCCTACACGCAGCCTTCAAAGTGACGTCTGTAAAGGAGGTGGGTTCCAAGCAGAGAGCTGTCATTGAGTTTCTTTAAGTGGAAAACCAGACCATCTAAGATATTCATAGGCGCTTGCAGAATGTCTACAGAGACCTGTTGTTGTTGTGGTCCTCAGTCCTGAGACTGGTTTGATGCAGCTCTCCATGCTACTCTATCCTGTGCAAGCTTCTTCATCTCCCAGTATCTACTACAACCTACATCCTTCTGACTCTGGTTGGTGTATTCATCTCTTGGCCTCCCTCTACGATTTTTACCCTCCACGCTGCCCTCCAATACTAAATTGGTAATCCCTTGATGCCACAGACCTTGTCCTACCAATCGATCTATTCTTCTAGTCAAGTTGTGCCACAAACTTCTCTTCTCCCCAATCCTATTCAATACCTCCTCATTAGTTATGTGATCTACCCATCTAATCTTCAGCATTCTTCTGTAGCACCACATTTCGAAAGCTTCTATTCTCTTTTGTCCAAACTATTTATCGTCCATGTTTCACTTCCATACATGGCTACACTCCATACAAATACTATCAGAAACGACTTCCTGACACTTAAATCTATACTCGATGTTAACAAATTTCTCTTTTTCAGAAATTCTTTCCTTGCCATTGCCAGTCTACATTTTATATCCTCTCTACTTCGACCATCATCAGTTATTTTGCTCCCCAAATAGCAAAACTCCTTTACTACTTTAAGTGTCTCATATCTTAATCTAATACCCTCAGCATCACCCGACTTAATTCGACTACAGTCCATTATCCATATTTTGCTTTTGTTGATGTCCATCTTATATTCTCCTTTCAAGACACTATCCATTCCGTTCAACTGCTCTTCCATGTTCTTTGCTGTCTCTGACAGAATTACAATGTCATCGGCGAACCTCAAAGTTTTTATTTCTTCTCCATGGATTTTAATACCTACTCCGAATTTTTCTTTTGTTTCCTTTACTGCTTGCTCAATATACAGATTTAATAACATCGGGGAGAGGCTACAACCCTGTCTCACTCTCTTCCCAACTACTTCTTCCCTTTCATGCCCCTCGACTCTTATAACTGCCATCTGGTTTCTGTACAAATTGTAAATAGCCTTTCGCTCCCTGTATTTTACCCCTGCCACCTTTAGAATTTGAAAGAGTGTGTTCGGTTTTTCAAGGCCTATCCACTGCGCCAACTTATAACTAAATCTGAGGGGGTGTGCGATGGGGAGGTTCCCTTGTGAGAAGCCCATGATGGTGATGCATACACTTGTAAAATAGTTGGAATGCTTCATTCCACAACTCGAGTTTTGCACCACTAGCACAGTACTGAACGAAAAAAATCAGTAAAGGTTCTCTAAAATAGTGCTCTTACACACCGTCTCCGTTTGACATTTGGTGTCGCTTTTACATTTCTATAACATGATGATTTTGTGGTGCATATACTCACTTGCCATATTCAGTAGAAGATGTTCCTCGGCCACATCTACGGTTCTCGCAGCCTGCGACGATGTCGTCTGACACACCGAGGCCAAGCAGACGAGTCTCAGAGCTGACAGGACCATGAAAGACTGGTCGATAGTGGTATCGACTGCGTCGTACTCCCTGTCCGAAAAGGCGACCAGCAGAAGGTGGAAAACCAGTCCTGTAATGACTGCGAAGTCCTGAACCACTAGAGCAACAATCGGTACTGCGTACATGTCGTTGACAGATGAAGCCAACTGAGTGAGTCTCTTGTAAACAACCTGAAGCTGCAGAAGCCGCGCGCACAGTGTGTCGTCGCCCATGACGATGTGGTCTGTCAGGCTGTGAGTGTCCACCGAACGCCACTTTGTACCGCCACAGTTGTGTATTTGGTCTAGCAGTTCCAAGTTGTTACCAGTGTAACCTAGACACTTGACTAATTCCCGGTTCAGAGTGTGAAACCTGTAGCGGAGCGTGAGTACCAGCGTCAAGAACTGCAGTAGTGTCAGCATGGTGATGGTCGCGACGAAGGGGAACAGGACGTACTGGTGCACGACGAGGCCCTTATAAACGGCCAGAGCGGCCTGGTAGAGCAGGACCACGGAGAGCGAGAGGACACAGTAGGTGCGGGTGGTGGAGTAGGAGCGCGGACGGTCTACGGCGAGCAGATGGTCGACCCTCTCGATGGCGGAGATGGCGCTCGGCAGGCGGGAGGCGCACCTCAGCAGGGCGCAGGTGGCGGCCACCACGCCGGACACCGAACTGCAGAGGGCGCCCGCCAGCGCAGGCACCAGCACCGAGCGCATGGTGCCGCTCAACACCAGGGCGGACAGCCTCACCTGGGGACACGGCGAAACCATCACTTGTCCTTGGTGCCGAGTACTTTCATTTCTAAACCAGTACTTCTTTACTTGCTACTTATCATTTAATAGTTTCACTCTTACGAGGTGCATTCAAGTTCTAAGGCCTCCGATATTTTTTCTCCGGACTGTAAAGAGATAGAAACATGCGCATTGTTTTAAAATGAGGCCGCGTTCATTGTCAATACGTCCCAGAGATGGCAGCACCGTACGGCAGATGGCATTTTACCGCCAGCGGCGAGAATGAGAACTGTTTTAAATACTTAAAATGGCGACGTTTTCCTTACTTGAACAGCGTGCAATCATTCGTTTTCTGATTTTGCGTGGTGTGAAACCAATTGAAATTCATCGACAGTTGAAGGAGACATGTGGTGATGGAGTTATGGATGTGTCGAAAGTGCATTCGTGGGTGCGACAGTTTAATGAAGGCAGAACATCGTGTGACAACAAACCGAAACAACCTCGGGCTCGCACAAGCCGGTCTGACGACATGATCGAGAAAGTGGAGAGAATTGTTTTGGGGGATCGCCGAATGACTGTTGAACAGATCGCCTCTAGAGTTGGCATTTCTGTTGGTTCTGTGCACACAATCCTGCATGACGACCTGAAAATGCGAAAAGTGTCATCCAGGTGGGTGCCACGAATGCTGACAGACGACCACATGGCTGCCCATGTGGCATGTTGCCAAGCAATGTTGACGCGCAACGACAGCATGAATGGGACTTTCTTTTCGTCGGTTGTGGCAATGGATGAGACGTGGATGCCATTTTTCAATCCAGAAACAAAGCGCCAGTCAGCTCAATGGAAGCACACAGATTCACCGCCACCAAAAAAATTTCGGGTAACCGCCAGTGCTGAAAAAAATGATGGTGTCCATGTTCTGGGACAGCGAGGGCGTAATGCTTACCCATTGCGTTCCAAAGGGCACTATGGTAATAGGTGCATCCTACGAAAATGTTTTGAAGAACTAATTCCTTCCTGCACTGCAACAAAAACGTCCGGGAAGGGCTGCGCGTGTGCTGTTTCACCAAGACAACGCACCCGCACATCGAGCTAACGTTACGCTACAGTTTCTTCGTGATAACAACTTTGAAGTGATTCCTCATGCTCCCTACTCACCTGACCTGGCTCCAAGTGACTTTTGGCTTTTTTCCAACAATGAAAGATACTCTCCGTGGCCGCACATTCACCAGCTGTGCTGCTATTGCCTCAGCGATTTTCCAGTGGTCAAAACAGACTCCTAAAGAAGCCTTCGCCACTGCCATGTAATCATGGCGTCAGCGTTGTGAAAAATGTGTACGTCTGCAGGGCGATTACCTCGAGAAGTAACGCCAGTTTCATCGATTTCGGGTCAGTAGTTAATTACAAAAAAAAATCGGAGGCCTTAGAACTTGAATGCACCTCGTACAAGGGAATGGTCAGGCTTGTCATGCCGAAACATGTATTGCTTTTTTTTAGCACTTTTATTTAACTGTGCAATAGGTCCGTATGCAAAATTTTAGCTGCTTACATGAACTGGGAGTTCCCTAAAAAAAAATCGCGAACGTGGCTGTGTTTCCTGCTTGGCGCTTGCAGTGACGGCTGGCCACCCCTGGAAATGGCGAGTCACGAGCGTTGTGCGCATGGTCGGGAAGTGCGGCCGTCATATCGCGAAGTTCACTAAAGAGGAATATCGCTGCACGTTTTGGTGGAAAGGGGAAACGAATATTCGTTTCTGTGGCATACACGTCCTTTAAATTTCTGGTACGTATGTGGAAAAATACCGTCCTGAAACTGGTTAGAGAAGTGAAAGATGTTCTGTACAGGTTCATCTATACTCCGCAAGCCACTTTACGGTGAACATTTAATCTCCACTCACAGGTGATGGCGAACCCTGTAAATGTTTTGCTGCTTTCCGTGGAGATATACCACAGACGTCAATTGAAGCAATCAACAGAAAACACGCGTGAAGGCTATGTGTTGTGCGACACGGTTGTTAAACTTATAGGCGAGCATGTAAATGGCGCAAACATGTCGCTAGATACAACTGGAACACTCGATATTGCGGACTATGAATCTACAGACGGCGAAGACACCGATGAAAGTTGCACTCATGAAGACTCTTCGAGTGATAGTGCCACGTACCATCATCAATTGTCTCCGAAAGTAACACCAGCAACTACAATTACCTTATCAGACAAAGAAAAAGCGGTGACGTACTGGTTGAACGAAAGTGGTAAGAAACGCCTACGTGTCAGTACTGTTCAAAATAAGTATCGTTTTGTCCGTTCTGAACGTGAATTGTATAGATGGAAAAAGGAAGTCGCTGGACGACGTAAGAGTCGACTGGAAATTACGACGGAGATAAATGCGCGACTTTTTGAGCTGTTTACCGATGGCAGACAACAGTCATTTAGTGTCAGCGATACAACTTTGCGTGATTGGGCGTTAGAGATTACCAACGCGATAGGCGCTAAAGAATTTACAGCTTCTCAAAGTTGGATTAGTCGCTTCAAAATATCACATAGAATTGTGGCAAGAAAAATAATAAAATTTCTATCAAGAAAGAGGTCGGAAAAGGAAGTGACACAAATCGACATGATAGAAGCTTTTCTTACGAATACAAAAAATAAGATCGCTAGTTTTAGTGAATCGTACGTGTACAATGCAGATCAGTCAGGTTTTCAAAAATAAATGTATGCGAAAAGAACACTGTCATTCAAAGGGGAAAAACATATTGAGGCGATTGCGCAGTCCACGACTGCACTCACCCATTCATACACTATAATGCCCATAATTAGTATAGATGCTTCATTGCTGCCTAAACTATATGTGTGTCTTCAAGAACCAAGTTGACGTTTTGGACCACGTGTCAAAAGAACAATGTTCTACGCAAACAATCATGTAGTAGACGCATCGAAGTCTGGAAAAATGGGAAATGAAAACGTTACACTTTTCATGCGTCATGCTTTTCTTCCGTTCCGCGGGAACAAATCAGTTCTCCTTCTAGATTCGTAGTCAGGTCATAAAAGGTCTGATTTATTAAAAGCAGTATTTCGAACCCACCCTCACAAAGAAGTAGAGGTACTTCGGATTCCACCCGGCACGACGAACGTAATTCAACCTTTGGACAGAGAATTTTACCGTCAGTAGAAGGCATTTTACAGAAAACTAACAGAGAAAATTATTGTGTGCAGATCACTGCAATTTCCTGTCTGTGTTGTTGTTGTGGTCTTCAGTCCTGAGACTGATTTGATGCAGCTCTCCATGCTACTCTATCCTGTGCAAGCTTTTTCATCTCCCAGTACCTACTGCAACCTACATCCCTCTGAATCTGTTTAGTGTATTTATCTCTTGGTCTCCCTCTACGATTTTTACCCTCCACGCTGCCCCCCAATACTAAATAGGTGATCTCTTGATGCCTCAGAACATGTCCTACCAACCGATCCCTTCTTCTGGTCAAGTTGTGCCACAAACTTCTCTTCTCCCCAATCCTATTCAATACTTCCTCATTAGTTATGTGATCTACCCATCTAATCTTCAGCATTCTTCTGTAGCACCACATTTAGAAAGCTTCTATTATGTTCTTGCCCAAACTATTTATCGTCCATGTTTCACTTCCATACATGGCTACACTCCATACGAATACTTTCAGAAATGACTTCCTAACACTTAAATCAATACTGGATGTTAACAAATTTCTCTTCTTCAGAAACGCTTTCCTTGCCATTGCCAGTCTACATTTTATATCCTCTCTACTTCGACCATCATCAGTTATTTTGCTCCCCAAATAGCAAAACTCCTTTACTACTTTAAGTGTCTCATTTTCTAATCTAATTCCCTCAGCATCACCCGACTTAATTATACTACATTCTATTATCCTTGTTTTGCTTTTGTTGATGTTCATCTTATATTCTCCTTTCAAGACACTGTCCATTCCATTCAACTGCTCTTCCAAGTCCTTTGCTGTCTCTGACAGAATTACAATGTCATCGGCGAACCTCAAAGTTTTTATTTCTTCTCCATGAATTTTAATACCTACTCCGAATTTTTCTTTTGTTCCCTTTACTGCTTTCTCAATATACAGATTGAACAACATCGGGGAGAGGCTACAACCCTGTCTTACTCCCTTCCCAACCACTGCTTCCCTTTCATGTCCCTCGACTCTTATAACTGCCATCTGGTTTCTGTACAAATTGTAAATAGATTTTCGCTCCCTGTATTTTACCCCTGCCACCTTTAGAATTTGAAAGAGAGTATTCCAGTCAACATTGTCAAAAGCTTTCTCTAAGTCTACAAATGCTAGAAACGTAGGTTTGCCTTTCCTTAATCTTTCTTCTAAGATAAGTCGTAAGTTCAGTATTGCCTCACGTGTTCCAGTGTTTCTACAGAATCCAAACTGATCTTCCCCGAGGGTGGCTTCTTCTAGTTTTTCCATTCGTCTGTAAAGAATTCGTGTTAGTATTTTGCAGCTGTGACTTATTAAACTGATAGTTCGGTAATTTTCACATCTGCCAACACCTGCTTTCTTTGGGATTGGAATTATTATATTCTTCTTGAAGTCTGAGGGTATTTCGCCTGTTTCATACATCTTGCTCACCAGATGGTAGAGTTTTGTCAGGACTGGCTCTCCCAAGGCCGTCAGTAGTTCCAATGGAATGTTGTCTACTCCGGGGGCCTTGTTTCGACTCAGGTCTTTCAGTGCTCTGTCAAACTCTTCACGCAGTATCATATCTCCCATTTCATCTTCATCTACATCCTCTTCCATTTCCATAATATTGTCCTCAAGTACATCGCCCTTGTATAGACCCTCTGTATACTCCTTCCACCTTTCTGCTTTTCCTTCTTTGCTTAGAACTGGGTTTCCATCTGAGCTCTTGATATTGATACAAGTCGTTCTCTTATCTCCAAAGGTCTATTTAATTTTCCTGTAGGCGGTATCTATCTTACTCCTAGTGAGATAGGCCTCTACATCCTTACATTTGTTCTCTAGCCATCCCTGCTTAGCCATTTTGCACTTCCTGTCGATCTCATTTTTGAGACGTTTGTATTCCTTTTTGCCTGCTTCATTTACTGCATTTTTATATTTTCTCCTTTCATCAATTAAATTCAATATTTCTTTTGTTTCCCAAGGATTTCTACTAGCCCTCGTCTTTTTACCTACTTGATCCTCTGCTGCCTTCGCTACTTCATCCCTCAAAGCTACCCATTCTTTTTCTACTGTATTTCTTTCCCCCATTTCTGTCAATTGTTCCCTTATGCTCTCCCTGAAACTCTGTACAACCTCTGGTTCTTTCAGTTTATCCAGGCCCCATCTCCTTAAATTCCCACCTTTTTGCAGTTTCTTCAGTTTTAATCTACAGGTCATTACCAATAAATTGTGGTCAGAGTCCACATCTGCCCCTGGAAATGCCATACAATTTAAAGCCTGGTTCCTAAATCTCTGTCTTACCATTATATAATCTATCTGATACCTTTTAGTATGTCCAGGGTTCTTCCATGTATACAACCTCCTTTCATGGTTCTTGAACCAAGTGTTAGTTATGATTATGTTGTGCTCTGTGCAAAATTCTACCAGGCGGCTTCCTCTTTCATTTCTTAGCCCCAATCCATATTCACCTACTATGTTTCCTAATCTCCCTTTTCCTACACTCGAATTCCAGTCACCCATGACTATTAAATTTTCGTCTCCCTTCACTATCTGAATAATTTCTTTTATTTCATCATACATTTCTTCAATTTCTTCGTCATCTGCAGAGCTAGTTGGCATATAAACTTGTACTGCTGTAGTAGGTGTGGGCTTCGTATCTATCTTGGCCACACTAATGCGTTCACTATGCTGTTTGTAGTAGCTTACCCGCATTCCTATTTTGCTATCCGTTATTAAACCTACTCCTGCATTACCCCTATTTGATTTTGTGTTTATAACCCTGTAGTCACCTGACCAGAAGTCTTGTTCCTCTTGCCACCGAACTTCACTAATTCCCACTATATCTAACTTCAACCTATCCATTTCCCTTTTTAAATTTTCTAACCTTCCTGCCTGATTAAGGGATCTGACATTCCACGCTCCGATCCGTAGAACGCCAGTTTTCTTTCTCCTGATAACGACATCCTCTTGAGTAGTCCCCGCCCGGAGATCCGAATGGGGGACTATTTACCTCCGGAATATTTTACCCAAAAGGACGCCATAATCATTTAATCATACAGTAAAGCTGCATGCCCTCGGGAAAAATTACGGCTGTAGTTTCCCGTTGCTTTCAGCCATTCGCAATACCAGCACAGCAAGGCCGTTTTGGTTATTGTTACAAGACCAGATCAGTCAATCATCCAGACTGTTGCTCTTGCAACTACTGAAAAGGCTGCTGCCCCTCTTCAGGAACCACACGTTTGTCTGTCCTCTCAACAGATACCCCTCCGTTGTGGTTGCACCTACGGTACGGCTATCTGTATCGCCGAGGCACGCAAGCCTCCCCACCAATGGCAAGGTCCATGGTTCATGGGGGGATTTCCTGTCTATCACAGTGATAATATTCTCAAGCTGCAATCATTTGTACATTATCAATTTTCCTCCCCACGGTTTCAGAGTTTGATTAAAGATGCGTGGCACTCCTCGAAATATACTGATACTAGGCCTGATTCATTCCTAACACCAGCCTAGTTTTGTCTACGGACATCTAACAACGTCTGTGATTTGCAGGGCTGTCATACGTCGTCATTGCTTGTATGTTCTTGGTGCACAAAAAACCTATGTTTTGAACATTGTATCAATATTTCGCATTTTTGCGGTAATTACAAGAAATAAAATTTGGACGTGTTCTAAACCGTATATTTATTTGTAACTATTTCATAGCTATTTGGAAAGAATGTTGTAGATAACATATCAGCCATATTTGTCCACGAATGTTTAATTATCATACGATCGCTTTCTCTGGGGGAATCAGCTCTCTGACTGCTGTGGCAAGAGAGCGGGGCGTAGCTATCGCCACCTTGTTCCTAGATGGCGTTGGTATAACGTAGCGAAAGAGGTCAGGGTTGTACAAGAGGCGGTTATACGCGCGGAAACCACGTGACAATAATGTCTTCCTTCATAGAATTGTTTACAGACTTCCAGGTCATGTCAGCAGCTAAAATTCTGCATACAGACTTCTTGCACCGTTAACTCACAGTGGTAAAAAAAGCAACACAGGTTTCGACATGACAAGTCTGACCATTCCCTTGTTAGATACCACAATAAATTTTAAGTACCACACGAAGACATGCTGTGAGTAGCAATGCCACCACAGACCCTCCCATCTCACCACACCACACTCCGAGCGCGGCAGTGTAGTAATTGTAACCTGGACTCGCTTTCGGGAGGACTATGGTTCTAATCCTCATCGAACCATCCTGGTTTAGGTTTCTCATGATTTCCCTAAATCGCTTAAGGCAAATGGTGGGATGGTTCCTCTGAAAGGGCAAGGTCGCTTTTCTTCTCCATTCTTTCCTATCTGAGCTTGTGCCCCGTCTCTAATGACGCCGTTGTCGACGGGACGTTAAAACTAATCCCCTCCTCCTCGTACTCGTGCGCCTCTTTTACCACACCACGCAGAACATTGGACACTGAGGTGATATTAAAGGGCAGTGCATTGGCGAGGTTGTCACTTGTACTCAAGTGATTCATGTCAGCAGATTATGGCCAGACCACGGCAATTAACGGACTTCGTACGCGGAATGGTAGCTGGAGCTAGATGTATGGCACATTTGTTGTGTACATAGTTCCGCGTAGTCAGCACGTACACAACTCTCCCACTAGAGCGCGCCCGGCTAAGCACGACAGCGCAGGCGCAGCGCTCGTCCGTCTCCGATCTACGAGATGGCGCTGCCATAACGACGGACCAAATTCTGCTTCCGCCGATCCGCGTATTAATATGTAATGCAGCCAATGAGATTGCTGCTAACGTAGAACCTTTTCTCCTCGCGGATCACACTCGCGCGGTGATACCTGAACGCGCAAATATTATAACGAGTGTACAGACCTCAGATTAGTCAGTCTACATTAGTCTGCATTTGTCTGTACCAGTCTATAGTCAAGTTTCAGTTTCCGCCTAATAAGATTATCATATTCCTGTACATAGCCATGAAGAGAAATGTATAAACACTTTGTCAAGTATCAGAGATATGTGAGAATAAGATTAACGTACCAAGACCAAACGAACTTCAGATTGTCAGTTGTAAACAGCATCCAGAATCAAGTTGCGTAATGTCTATGTTTTTTATTATTTTAATAAATGTGTGTGAAAATTAATCAAGCTCCGTTTAAAGTTGGTCACCGTCAATCTGCTACTCTAAGCGTGCAAGTGGCATTTCTATCGTCTGGCCTAACGGCAGAAGATAAACGCGCCACGATAAGACCACGAGACATATTGCTGAGACACTGGACTCGTATTCGGGAGGACGACGGTTCAATCCCGCGTCCGGCCATCCTGATTTAGATTTTCCGTGATTTCCCTAAATCGCTCCAGGCAAATGCCGGGATGGTTCCTTTCAAAGGGCACGGCCAACTTCCTTCCCCGTCCTTCCCTAATCCGATGAGATCGATGACCTCGCTGTCTGGTCTCCTTCCCCGAAACAACCAACCAACCAACCATATTGCTGACACTCCCCTAGCTTCGTTAGAGCGACAAGTCAAATAATCTGATGGTGTGTATACCGAAGGTCTTACAGTACGCACACCACAACATTCCTTTTTAGAAATAGTTTGAGGGTTCAATATTCCTACATCCACAATGTCAAGTGGTGTCGAGAGCACCAAATTTCACTCATTACCTCTCACCACTGACTACGCAGTGGCCGACGGCCTTCACTTAACAACCCAGAGCAGCGGCGTTTGCGTAGAGTTATCGGTGCTAACAGACAAATAACCCTGCGTGAAATAACAGCCGAAATCGATGTGGGACGTACGACGGATGTATCCTTTAAGACAGTGCGGGGAAATTTGACGTTAATGGCCTATGGCAAAAGACGAGCAACGCGAGTGCGTTTGCTAACAACACGATATCGCCGACAAGGCCTATCCTGCGCTCGTGAATGTATCAGTTGGATCACAGACGACCAGGACAGATGAGTCCCGATCTCAGTTGGTAAGAGCCGATGGCAGCGCTCGAGTGTGGCGCAGATCTTACGAAGCCATGGACCCAAGTTGTCAACAGGGGCACAGTGCAAACTGGTGGTGGCTCTATAATGATGTGCGCAGTGTTTACGTGCTATGGACTAGGTCCTCCAGTCCAACTGAACCGATCATTGACTGTAAATGCTTATGTTCGGCTACTTGGAGGCCATCTGCAGACATTCGTGATATTCCCAAATAATGATGGAATTTTTATGGACAATAATGTGCCACGACCGTTTGAGGAACATCCTGGACTATTCGAGAGAATGATTTGGCCACCTAAATCGCCCGACATCAATCCCATCGAACATTCGCGGGACATAATGGAGAGGTCGGTTCATACACAAAATGCTGCATCAGCAACACCTCCCCAATTATGGACGGCTGTAGACACAGCATGGCTCGGTATTTCCGCTGGGGACTTTCAACGACTTGTTGAGTCCGTGCCTTGTCGAGTTGCTACGCTGAGCTGGGCTACAGAAGGTCCGACTCGATATTAAAAGTTATTGCATAACACTTGTCCACTCAGTGCAGGTACACCAGTAGTCGTGTGTTTAACTCATACACAGTTGCAAACAGAAATGGAGTGTTGCTTATTATAGTGTATTACCTTTAAACACCACCACAGATTCTTTAAAGAATCAAGCAGCTATATACAAAGCACCATGAAATATCTGGCTACTTTGCAAATGAGCTAGTATGTTAAATATTTAACGTTAAGTATGTGAGTGAGGTGAGGGAAAAAAAAAAAGGTTTGAAATCGTGTTGTCTTGGAAGTCGCTAAGTGCTCTCATTATCAAACACTAAATTAACATAGATTGGATAATTTGGGCAGCGTTACGAGCTAAAGCTACTAAGGAAACGAAAGAGTAAAACGTTTTCTAAGTTCTACCAGCCAGCATTACTTTGTCACGCAGAAGTGTCGCCAGCCACCAACGTAAACATCTCAATACCGTTTTGGGCCAGGCAAAACAGTCACCCCACCAGTCTTAAAACAGACTGCGAGCAACTCAGAACAGTGCAGACCGAACCGCCTTCATTATCCCGTAACGTTACACAAGAGATATCTGGTGGGACACAACAACGACTATCGGGAGTCTGAGTAAGCAGTAAAGCAAATGTAGCGGCACTGAAGACCGCTGACGACCAGGGAAGAGCTGAATCTATTCTGTCACTGTGAATGACGTCATAGAGCAGAGCCTCTCCTCGGCGAGATGAACACTCCACCCCCTACTAGCTTTTGACGCTCAGTCAGTATAATCAACGGCGTTCATGTCGTTCACACTCGATTCTCTCGTAATGATCTGGTAAAATCTAGTACGTGAGATTGTCCTGTTGTGGGCGTTGCACTCACTGCTCTGCGAGACGATCAGCTGTCCGAAGCCAAGGCTGATGGAGTCTAATATCCATTGCTTAACAACAGCACAGCAGCCAGCACTGATGGAAAGACAGAGGGTCTACCCACACAGCTACAGTCCAGGGTGGAAAATGCCCTAAACTCCAACGTCGCACGTATCTGGAGGCATACCACATTGGCGGACCAGGTTCATCATTCAGCACAACTACACGGCATCCGAAATCAAAGTCCACCTGAGGGAAACAACGAGGGCAGCAATCTAGGAGGGATCGAGAACTCCCCAGAACAGTGTGTGACTCAAAATACACACATCATGGCTACCGCCGTCTTCGAAAGCAGAGCTACCGACGGCGCTTGCCTACCTCGCCTGCGGGCAGCAGAGTCGCCATAACAAGGAGTCATCGACTTCCACTCCTAGCTGATGCGGCACCCTCGGTAGCCGTGAATCTGTTATTGGATTCAGCTGATTATTCTCCAGATTGCGTGGCCGACATTCAGTGCAGAAGAAGCACCAAGGACTTCTATTTCCGGTAGCGAATGGCATAAATTTTAATATTAAATGCCGCATCCTGACAAAGTAGTAAGCGTTTCCAGCCCAGCACATGCCTTCAGTCAAGCTGCCTCAGCCATATATATAGTTTCTGTGATACTTGTCTTACTGTGTGAAACCTTCAAAGTAAGATTATATCGCTTGAGTAGATAATGTCAGCATTTTAAAGTTTTTAAAGTCGGTGAACAATTTTATGAAATTCTGATTTATATGAAATACTGACAATCGTGATAAGAGCAGCAGGTCCATTGGGAATGCAGTGGCTGTATAGAGTACTGTCAAGTGTGGTGACAGATAGTACAATACCTGACGATTGGAGAACAGGAGGCACTGTTCCCATCTTTAAAAAAGGCAATAAAATACTTTGTAAAAACTACAGAGGAATAACTCTAATGAATGATACAGCCAAGATTTTTGAAAGCTACTAAATCGAATAAGTAAAATGATAGGAAAGGAGCTGACTGAAGAACAGCATGGGTTTAGGGAAGAAAGAAGCACGATCGACCTCATATTTTCTATCCGTCAACTGATGGAAAAAGGGTGATAATGGTTTTAACAGACATAGAAAAGGCATATGACTCAGTTAACAGAGAAAGACTGTGAGAGAAATGACGAAGATAGGTATAGAAGATGGATACATTAATCTAATAAAAACAATGTACAGAGGACACAATTGTAAAATTAGGACATCATTGGGGAACTCTGAATACTTCGAAATAAGACAAGGACTTCAACCAGGAAGTATTCTATCTCCTGCACTTTTTAATGTTGTAATGGAAGGAGTGCATACGGCAGTTTAAAGATACAGTAAAAGGAAAGACAAAAAGAAGATTTTTCCAGATCATATGGTAATATGGGGCGATAAAGAGATGGATGTACAGTTACAACTTGATGCGTGGAAAGAAATAATGAAAAGGTATCGATTAAAAGTAAATAGAGGTAAGAGTGAAGTAAAGGTATTTGGAAGAGCCAAAAGGATCAACGGGATTATTACTTTGAATGAAGAACCTCTCAGAGTTGTAGACAGTTTGACGTACTTGCGAAGTGAAATATCTAGTGATGGAAGAATAACTAAAGACTTTAATAGGAAGTTACGAAAGGGATGCACTTTCTACCAAACAATAAAACACCTGATTTGGAATAAGGAAGTTTCAGAAAAAGCAAAACTCCTCATGTACAAGAGTTATTACTTCCCTATTGTCACCTATGGAGGAGAAACGTGGACAGCGACAGAAAGGGACTGGAGCATTCTGCAAGCAGGGGAAATGAAATTTCTCAGAGCAGTTAAGGGGAAAACAAGAATGCACAGATTAAGGAATGTTGATATTAGAACCGGCCGCTGTGGCCGAGCGGTTCGAGGTGCTTCAGTCCGGAACCACGCTGCTGTTGCAGTCGCAGGTTCGAATCCTGCCTCGGGCATGGATGTGTGTGATGCCCTTAGGTTAGTTAGGTTTAAGTAGTTCTAAGTCTAAGGGACTGATGACCTCAGATGTTAAGTCCCATAGCACTTAGAGCCATTTTAGATATTCGAAAGGACCTTAAACCAGAAAGTATGAGAGAAGAAATTCGGAAAGAGAGATTAAGATGGTATGGGCATGTTAACAGAATGCGTGGCCAAGGACTTCCTAAAATTATGGAAGAACTAAAGATGGATGGAAAAAGACCTAGAGGGTGCCCAAGAACACAGTGGAAAACGGGAGTGAGAATATCTGTGGAAAGGACAGGTGTGAGCTGACATCAGGTGGAGGAAGAAAAGTGGTGGGAGGACCGAGCCAAATGGAGAGGACGCGTCAGCAAAAAATTCAAATGGCTCTGAGCACTATGGGACTTAACTTCTGAGGTTAGCAGTCCCCTAGAACTTAGAACTACTTAAACCTAACTAACCTAAGGACATAACACACATCCATGCTCGAGGCAGGACTCGAACCTGCGACCGTAGCGGTCGCGCAGTTCCAGACTGTAGCGCCTAGAACCGCTCGGCCACTCCGGCCTGCTGGACACGTCAGCACCCAGACGCGGCAGTAGCTGGAGCGGGATCCGTATACATACAAACTGACCATCATCTTTTTGTTCGCCTTGGAAGCCACAGATAGGCGGCAACTTGCAACTGGGACGTGCCCTATGAACAGTGTTAGGAACATCGATTGCTATTAACTTATTTCTTAATTGAATGAAGAAATAAATTTGCGTTTGTTTAAAAACTTAAAACATTTTATAAGATATATATTGCACAGACACTGTCTGTCCTGTGTACTCAGACCACAAGCTAGTAAACTCTCTTTATATAGTTGCTTGTTGTTGATAGAAAAAGAACCTTCAGTCACTTTTTGAAAATATTTTATTTTAAGTATGTCAGCATTACGTACAAAGAAAGAGAGACGATAATGTAACTTTAATCTTTTGACTAAGTTTTTGTATTCTTTTTTCCATAATTTTCAAAAGTTGGCAGAGAGGCACAATGTCACATGTACAACTTCGTTTGTGTTCGTAGTTCATGTGTTTCTACTGTTAATTTCTTCATTAGTTGATACTAGATTTATCTGTAAAATCTGTTGTGCTTTAACGGATAACTTTCGTATTTGTACCTGAACTTATCTTTTGTTGTCAAACTCATTTCTAGCCGCTACATCGGTTACGGAGGATGGATGGTACAGAGCAGGAACAGCTTCTGGCTTCAACTTTCGTTTCGCAAACAGATTCAAAAATTCGCTATTAAACTCCTTTTGATAATTCGAATCAGCAAAATGCATTGAGTCTAAAGAAGCATTAGCATCTGAAAACTAACCAGAGCGTTCAAAATCTCTTTTCCATTTTTGTGTCGTCTCATTGTTCTTTGAAATTATGTGAAACTTAATTCCTAACTTTTTCCTTATGTGCAGTGGTTAGTACACATTGCGATCGAGAAGAAAACCACTGTTTTTCGTAAAAACACAAAACACACTCTCGCAACCGCTCAGTACCATGACAACTCTAGCGTGACTCTGTACCTAATCGTCAGTCATGGATAGTGCTTTCATATACATAGAAGTTATAATCCTGGGAAATTGCAGCGGTATGCACGATTAGCAGCGGAGGACCGTTGCTTTGTGCAGGGTTTAACAGCTTACTCTCAACCATGAGCATCGCCAGCACTAAATTATTTAAGAATTTGAGGACAACTCATTCGATAAGGTATGTATCACAAGGAGCTCTAAACGAGAAATCCCCTTTAAACAAAATTAGGACCTAAAACCACTTTCTGGAGAATTCTGGATGCTTGAGACCACACATTTTAACAGTGCTTTAAAAAACTCTTCAAGGCACTCACGTTTAAGCGTTTGGATTAAACGCGTTTTACAATTAGGGAGTATAAAAGTAACAGACGAAGATCTCTATTTTTTAAATACTGTATTAGTTTGATAATTAAATCCAGTTTAGGCAAATGAGGATAATCCGTCCCAAAATACAGTTTATTTCGTAGTTTAAGTACAGATCCATGCTTTTAAAACATGGAGAACGTTGAAAAACCATTAGTTTACAATAATATCATCCAAAAATTTACACTGTTTAATTTTATTTTATTGAGTAACGTAAGCGAAGCTGCAACGGGCAAATTGCTAGTTTCTGCATCGACATCTACATCTGCATGGATACCCTGCAAATCACATTTAAGTGCCTGGCAGAGGGTCCATCGAACCACCTTCACAATTCTCTATTATTCCAATCTCGTATAGCGCGCGGAAAGAATGAACACCTGTATCTTTCCGTACAAGCTCTAATTTCCCTTATTTTATCGAGGTGATCGTTCCTCCCTATGTAGGTCGGTGTCAATAAAATAATTTCGCATTCGGAGGAGAAAGTTGGTGATTGGAATTTCCTGAGAACAATCCGTCGCAACGAAAAACGCCTTTCTTTTAAGGATTTCCAGCCCAAATCCTGTATCATTTCTGTGACACCCTCTCCCATATTTCACGATAATACAAAACGTGCTGCCTTTCTTTGAAGTTTTTCGATGTACTCCGTCAGTCCTATCTGGTAAGGATCCCACACCGCGCAGTAGTATTCTAAAAGAGGACGGACAAGCGTAGTGTAGGCAGTCTCCTTAGTAGATCTGTTACATTTTCTAAGTGTCCTGCCAACAAAACGCAGTCTTTGTTTAGCCTTCCCCACAACATTTTCTATGTGTTACTTCCAATTTAAGTTGTTCGTAATTGCAATACCCAGGTATTTAGTTGAATTTACGGCTTGTATATTAGACTGATTTATCGTATAACGCAAGTTTTACGAGTTCTTTTCTGCACTCATATGAATGACCTCACACTTTTCGTTATTCGGGGTCAACTGCCAATTTTCACACCATTGAGATATTTTTTCTAAATCGTTTTGCAATTGTTCTGATCTGATGATGACTTTATTAGTCGATAAACGGCAGCGTCATCTGCAAACAACCGAAGACGGCTGCTCAGGTTGTTTCCCAAATCGTTTATAAAGATAAGGAACAGCAAAGGGCTTATAACACTATCTTGGGGAACGCCGGAGATCACTTCTGGTTTAATCGATAACTTTCCGTCAATTACTACGAACTGTGACCTCTCTGACAGGAAATCACAAATCCAGTCACATAACTGAGACGATATTCCATAAGCACGCAATTTCACTACAAGCCGCTTGTATGGTACAGTGTCAAAAGCCTTCCGGAAATCCAGAAATACGGAATCGATCTGAAATCCCTTGTCAATAGCACACAACACTTCATGTGCATCGATCACAATATATGTTCCAAAATCCTGCTACATATCGACGTTAATGATATGGGCCTGTAATTTAATGGATTACTCATACTACCTTTCTTGAATATTGGTCTGACCTGTGCAACTTTCCAGTCTTTGGGTACGGATCTTTCGTCGAGCCAACGGATGTATATGATTGTTAAGTATGGAGCTAATGCATCAGCATACACCGAAAGGAACCTAAATAGTATACAGTCTGGACCAGAAGACTTGCTCTTGTTAAGTGATTTAAGTTGCTTCACTACTCCGAGGATATTTACTTCCACGTTACTCATGTTGGCAGCTGTTCTTGATTCGAATTCTGGAATATTTACTTGTGAAGGCATTTCGGAAGACTGTGTTTAGTAACTTTGCTTTGGCAGCACTGTCTTACATAGTATCTCCATTGCTATCGCGCGGGGAAGACATTGATTGTTTCTTGCCGCTAACATACTTCACATACGCCCAGGATCTCTTTGGATTTTCTGCCAGGTTTCGAGACAACGTTTCGTTGTGGAAACTGTTATAGGCATCTCGCATTGAAGTCCGCGCTAAATTTCGAGCTTCTGAAAAAGATCGCCAATCTTCGGGATTTTGCGTCTGTTTAAATTTGGCATGTTTGTTTCGTTGTTTCTGCAACAGTGTTCTAACCCGTTCTGTGTACCAAAGAGGATCAGCTCCGTCGTTTGCTAATTTATTTGGTATAAATATCTCAATTGCTGCCGATACTGTTTCTTTGAATTTAAGCCACATCTGGTCTACACTTATATTATTAATTTGGAATGAGTGGGGATTGTCTCTCAGGTAGGTGTCAAGTGAGTTTTTATCTGCATTTTTGAATAGGTATATTTTTCGCTTATTTTTCGGGGATTTTGGGATTACAATATTCAGTCTCGCCACGAAAACCCTGTGTTCACTAATCCCTGAATCGGTTTTGATGGTCGTTATTAACTCTGGATTATTTGTTGCTAAGAGGTCAAGTGTGTTTTGACAACCGTTTACTATTCGCTTGGGCTCATGAACTAACTGCTCGAAATAATTTTCAGAGAATGCGTTTAGCACAATTTCGGATGATATTTTATGCGTACCTCCGGAATTACACATGTATTTCCGCCAACACATCGAGGGTAAATTAAAGTCACCACCAACCAGTATCGTATGAGTCAGGTGTTTTTCTTTGAACCTTTCAGCAACTGTACCATCTGAATTGGGAGGTCGGTAAAAGGATGCAATTATTATTTTTTTCCGGTTGCCAACAAAGACCTCTGCCCATACTAACTCACAGGAATTATCTACTTCGATTTCGCGGCAAGTTAAACTACTTCTGACAGCAACAAACACGCCACAGGCGTTTAGCCTATCCTTTCGGAACACCATTAGGTTCTTCGCCAAAATTTCAGCTGAGCTTATATTCGGCTTTAGCCAGCTTTCAGTGCCTATAACAATTTGAGCATCAGTTCTTTCGATTAGCGCTTAGAGCGCTCGTACTTTCCCAACACAGCTACGACAATTTACAACTGTTATACCGATGGTTCCTGTACCTACATTCTTCCCGTGTTCAGCCTGCTCCCTTTGTGACTGAAGCCCTTCCCGAGACCCTCTAACCTAAAAAACCGCCCAGTCTACGCCACACAGCCCCTGGTACCCGTGTAGCCGCCTCCTGCGTGTGATGGACACCTGACCTATTCAGCGGAACCCGAAACCCAACCACCCTTTGGCGCAAGTCGAGGAATCTGGAACCTACACGGTCGCAGAACCGTCTGAGCCTCTGATTCAGACCTTCCAGTCGGCTCTGTACCAGAGGTCCGCAATCGCTCGTGTCGACTATGTTGCAAATGGTCAGCGCTGCTTTCATCTTATAAGCAAGACTGTCAGCCTTTACCACTTCTGTTAGCAGCTCGAAACCAGAGAGAATCTCTTCTGATCCAAAGTGACACACATCATTGGTACCGACGTGAGCAACCACCTGCAGTTGGCTGCACCCTGTGCTCTTCTTGGTTTAGAATAAACCTTTCTTTTTATGGAAGAACCAAGGAAAAATAGTGCCAATAGAACAATATTTCATCACTTTAAATAATAGTTAATAAATCCTACAAATTAGATATTCTGTTATGTAGTAGTGGTGAAACTGCGTAAATTGGAATATGTTTCGTAATAAATATTTACTTACCAACCTCCCTTTGCCTTTTAAAAAGTGTCAATATTCATTAATTCTCTTGAGTTCTCTTCGTAGCAATTTTTGTTGGCACAGGCACTAACTATAACTTTACTATTATATCAACATCAGACTGTGAGTGTCATGTGGCTTCCTGCCCCCTGGCCATTCCTCCTTCAGACTTACAGGAAAACCAAGCAAATTAGTGCTTATGCATTGTCCGTAGACATACCAACACAGTTTATTAAAAATGGATTGTCTTTTTAGTAAACAGTATAAGTGGCTTTGATTTACACGCACGTTAGTAGAGCCTTCAAAGCATTAATTTTTCCTGCACAACAGCTTTTATTATAGATAATTAGTTAAGCTTGGATACAGCCGTTCCAAGATTTTTTTTCAACTAAGACTCAAAATATTGAAATTACTTTTCGAAACGTTTTCGGGAGAACTCGTCCCCCTCTCGCCCATGGCTGTGAAGTCCATGATCTCAACATAAACAAATGTAACCTATTGTGCATAAACATGCTGTAAGCCAATTGTTTTATGATTATACGATTGCAGGACAATCAACTGGAATAACATTATCCCTTAAATAACCTCGTAGTCACTCATAAACACAGACAGAGCAAAGTAGATTGCGGCAGAGCGAATGCAGGGTCAGCTGTGACGTTATCGTCGTGGCTGGCTACTGCACAGATGCTCCCGCGAACCCTGTCATGTTTTCCAGTAACCGTGCTTTAACTCACATTAGTACTTTACACGTGGTATAATATCGAATGAACCTAATAAGGTTTATTAAATGTATATTACGCACCCAAAATTTTTGCTATATAGCTCAATTTCAACACTTTCAACAATAGAAGGTGTGAGGATCATATGACCAACAACTGAATGAGCCATGTGCGTGTGGGCAACAGAGTGGGTTTACAAAAACATTTTGGATGCTCTGCCAACCTTGGAAACGTTTCGTTTGCAGTTCGTTCACCTGGAATTGCCTTGTTTTCACGATTCCACTTGCTTGTTTGCTTTTGTAATGTTGTTAAAAATAGTTGACACGTAAAACTTACTAAATCAGCAGTTAGAAGTTGTCAGTATTTTGATAAACAGGATAACGCTGAAATGATGTGCAAAGTCTGTTTGACAATGAGAAAAGAGCCTTATAGCTGATAGGACAATAAACAGCACCAACAGCTGAAAAAAGACCGGTTATAATTACGACCATATAGTTTTACTGCATATGTTGTTAATCTGAACAGAGTGCAAACGATGTTTTAAAATGTATGCATTTCTGTGGTATTAAAATTTTTTCCAGTTTAGAGATTCGAGTGAAGCTAATTATAAAATATCACTGCTCTGGCAGAAATGTCTGCTACCTGCTCATATTCAGGATGGCTAAACTGGACAACAGCCAACATGCAATGAGCTGGCTGAAATTAGGAGACTTGCCATTTTAGTGCAATTCAGTTATTTTCATGTAAAATGGTCTGTGATTTTGTATTTCAAGTTTGAGATTTTTAAAAATTGTGATTTGTAAAAGAAATAAAAACGCTGCTTGATTTAGCGTTTGTATTAGTCTTTTTAAATCTTTTGAAAATCGACTATCTCTCTTCGTTGTAGGTTGATGATGAAAACAGATATATAGAGATAGGAGCCAATAGACAGATCTACTCTAACATTTCTCTTATCAGACATGGGTATCAATATGTCAAACTATCGATACTTTCCTTCCGATACTTTTTCAAGTGGTCTCTAGTACCTTCAAACTACGGAAGTGCTGGCTGCAGTAGCTCGTCAGCACCATGTCCCCCTTTCGATGCTCTCGTAATTCCGTTGAGTTGCTTCCTATAATTTGTCCTCAATGATAATTAATTAAGTATTGGTCTGCCTTTTTGCAAGTACACAAAATTATAGTTCTATTTTAGCACCCATTCACTCCATTCACCCATTAATTCATTCGATACATTTATTCAGTATTATATTCTGCAAGCACGGTAACTGAGTTCAAAACGATAGCGTGATGTGTCATCAATGAATTTAACATCTTTACTAAATGAAGCCTATCTGCTTCCAAGTATATTTTCCTGAATTACAACAGTAACTGACCGTATTGCTCTGTTCCTTTTTTTTTTTGCAATTAATAAAGTCACTTCATTTAAGACATACCATCAGGCTAGAAAACCTCTACATGCTTTCATTAATTTTAAAAAGCAACATGCTTTCCGCTGATTTAGAAGAAATTTCCACTTTACAACACAACATCTCGCGCAAAATGAACACTTAATCATACGAAACTGAGTTGACAAAGATACACAATATTAGCCAGAGCCGACACAATCTAACCAGTTTACCAATAAAAAACCAATATCAGTAGGTCCATCGATATACTGCACAACCTTCACTATTGTCCATTGATAGTGAATAATATTGTTGTTGTTGTTGTGGTCTTCAGTCCTGAGACTGGTTTGATGGAGCTCTCCATGCTACTCTATCCTGTGTAAGCTTCTTCATCTTCCAGTACTTACTGCAACCTACGTCCTTCTTAATCTGCTTAGCGTATTCCTCTCTTGGTCTCCCTCTACGATTTTTACCCTCCACGTTGCCCTCCAATGCTACACTTGTGATCCCTTGATGCATCAGAACATGTCCTACCAACCGGTCCCTTCTTCTTGTCAAGTTGTGCCACAAACCCCTCTTCTCCCCAACCCTATTCAGTAACTCCTCATTAGTTATGTGATCTACCCATCTAATCTTCAGCACTATTCTGTAGCACCACATTTCGAAAGCTTCTATTGTCTTCTTATCAAAACTATTTATCGTCCTTGTTTCACTTCCATACATGGCTACACTCCATACAAATACTTTCAGAAACGACTTCCTAAGACTTAAATCAATACTCGATGTTAACAAATTTCTCTTCTACAGAAAAGCTTTCCTTGCCATTGCCAGTCTACATTTTATATCTTCTCTACTTCGACCATCATCAGTTATTTTGCTCCCCAAATAGCAAAATTCCTTTACTACTTTAAGTGTCTCATTTCCTAATCTAATTCCCTCAGTATCACCCGACTTAATCCGACTACATTCCATTATCCTCGCTTTGCTTATATTGATGTTCATTTTATACCCTCCTTTGAAGACACTGTCCATTCCGTTCAACTGCTCTTCCAAGTCCTTTGCTGTCTCTGACAGAATTACAATGTCATCGGCGAACCTCAAAATCTTAATTTCTTCTCTATGGATTTTAATACCTACTCCGAATTTTTCTTTTGTTTCCTTCACTGCTTGCTCAATATACAGATTGAATAACATCGGGAAGAAGCTACAACCCTGTCTCACTCCCTTCCCTACCACTGCTTCCCTTTCGTGTCGCTCGACTCTTATAACTGCCATCTTGTTTCTGTATAATATTACAAAATATGAAATGTTACATAATACATTCCTGGAAATTGAAATAAGAACACCGTGAATTCATTGTCCCAGGAAGGGGAAACTTTATTGACACATTCCTGGGGTCAGGTACATCACATGATCACACTGACAGAACCACAGGCACATAGACACAGGCAACAGAGCATGCACAATGTCGGCACTAGTACAGTGTACATCCACCTTTCGCAGCAATGCAGGCTGCTATTCTCCCATGGAGACGATCGTAGAGATGCTGGATGTAGTCCTGTGGAACGGCTTGCCATGCCATTTCCACCTGGCGCCTCAGTTGGACCAGCGTTCGTGCTGGACGTGCAGACCGCGTGAGACGACGCTTCATCCAGTCCCAAACATGCTCAATGGGGGACAGATCCGGAGATCTTGCTGGCCAGGGTAGTTGACTTACACCGTCTAGAGCACGTTGGGTGGCACGGGATACATGCGGACGTGCATTGTCCTGTTGGAACAGCAAGTTCCCTTGCCGGTCTAGGAATGGTAGAACGATGGGTTCGATGACGGTTTGGATGTACCGTGCACTATTCAGTGTCCCCTCGACGATCACCAGTGGTGTACGGCCAGTGTAGGAGATCGCTCCCCACACCATGATGCCGGGTGTTGGCCCTGTGTGCCTCGGTCGTATGCAGTCCTGATTGTGGCGCTCACCTGCACGGCGCCAAACACGCATACGACCATCATTGGCACCAAGGCAGAAGCGACTCTCATCGCTGAAGACGACACGTCTCCATTCGTCCCTCCATTCACGCCTATCGCGACACCACTGGAGGCGGGCTGCACGATGTTGGGGCGTGAGCGGAAGACGGCCTAACGGTGTGCGGGACCGTAGCCCAGCTTCATGGAGACGGTTGCGAATGGTCCTCGCCGATACCCCAGGAGCAACAGTGTCCCTAATTTGCTGGGAAGTGGCGGTGCGGTCCCCTACGGCACTGCGTAGGATCCTACGGTCTTGGCGTGCATCCGTGCGTCGCTGCGGTCCGGTCCCAGGTCGACGGGCACGTGCACCTTCCGCCGACCACTGGCGACAACATCGATGTACTGTGGAGACCTCACGCCCCACGTGTTGAGCAATTCGGCGGTACGCCCACCCGGCCTCCCGCATGCCCACTATACGCCCTCGCTCAAAGTCCGTCAACTGCACATACGGTTCACGTCCACGCTGTCGCGGCATGCTACCAGTGTTAAAGACTGCGATGGAGCTCCGTATGCCACGGCAAACTGGCTGACACTGACGGCGGCGGTGCACAAATGCTGCGCAGCTAGCGCCATTCGACGGCCAACACCGCGGTTCCTGGTGTGTCCGCTGTGCCGTGCGTGTGATCATTGCTTGTACAGCCCTCTCGCAGTGTCCGGAGCAAGTATGGTGGGTCTGACACACCGGTGTCAGTGTGTTCATTTTTCCATTTCCAGGAGTGTATTATTGACAGTTCAGGGGACACTTAAGAAGCTACTCCTGAGTATGGATGCATTTCGCGCTCCTCACCACGGCGGAGGTGGAGGCGAAGAGCTGAAGCGACAGCAGCGCCGCACAGTGGCAGCGGCTGGCGGCTCGCAGCCACGGCCGCCCCCGGGGGTAGGAGGCGGGCACCCCCAGCAGCGCCGACGCGGCCAGCAGTGGCCGCAGGCTGCGCCACAGCGCGCCGTCCGCACGGGGGCAGCACCGGCCGGCCGCCGCTCCCGCTCGCCTCACCGCGAACACACGCTCCATGGCGGTCGCTGGCCGAGTGTCGTGTCTGCCGGGCAGAAAACGTACACGCCAACATGCCGGATGAGACATTCCAACAACACGTCCCAGGCACTATTATAAATACACTACTGCCCATTAAAATTGCTACACCAAGAGGTAATGCAGACGATAAACGGGTATTCCTTGGACAAATATATTATACTAGAACTGACATGTCATTACATTTTCACCCAATTTGGATGCATAGATTCTGAGAAATCAGTACCCAGAACAACCACCTCTGGCCGTAATAACGGCCTTGATACGCCTGGGCATTGTGTCAGACTTTGGATGACGTGTACAGGTACAGCTGCCCATTAGCTTCAACACGATAACACAGTTCAGCAAGAGTAGTGACTGGCGTATTGTGACGAGCCAATTGCTCGGCCACCATTGACCAGACGTTTCAATTGGTGAGAGATCTGGAGAATGTGCTGGCCAGGGCAGCAGTCGAACATTTTCTATATTCAGAAAGGCCTGTACAGGACCTGCAACATGCGGTCGTGCATTATCCTGCTGAAATGTAGGGTTTCGCAGGGATCGAATGAAGGGTAGAGCCACGGGTCGTAACATATCTGGAATGTAACGTCCACTGTTCAAAGTGCCGTCAATGCGCACAAGAGGTGGCCGAGACGTGTAACCAATGGCACCCCATACCATCACGCTGGGTGATACGCCAGTATGGCGATGACGAATACACGCTTCCAATGTGCGTTCACCGCGATGTCACCAAACACGGATGCGACCATCATGTTGATGTAAGCAGAACCTGGATTCATCCGAAAAAAATTACGTTTTGCCATTAGTGCACTCAGGTTCGTCATACAGTATACCATCGCAGGCGCTCCTGTCTGTGATGCAGCGTCAAGTGTAACCGGGGCCGTGGTCTCCGAGCTGATAGTCCACGCTGCTGCAAACGTCGCCGAACTGTTCGTGCAGATGGTTGTTGTCTTGAAAACGTCCAAACGTCCCCATCTGTTGACTCAGGGATCGAGACGTGGCTCCACGATCCGTTACAGCCATGCGGAAAAGATACCTGTCATCTCGACTGCTAGTGATACGAGGCCGTTGGGATCCAACACAGCGTTCCGTATTACCCTCCTGAGCCCACCGATTCCATATTCTGTTAACAGTCATTGGATCTCGACCAACGCGAGCAGCAATGTCGCGGTACGATAAACTGCAATCGCGATGGGCTACAATCGGACCTTTATCAAAGTCGGAAACGTGACGGTACGCATTTCTCCTCCTTACAGGAGGCATCAGAACAACTTTTCACCAGGTAACGCCGGTCAACTGCTGTTTGTGTATGAGAAATCGGTTGGAAGCTTTCCTCATGTCAGCACGGTTTGGGTGTCGCCACCGGCACCAACCTTGTGTGAATGCTCTGGAAAGCTAATCACTTGCATATCACAGCTTCTTCTTCCTGTCGGTTACATTTCGCGTCTGTAGCACGTCATCTTCATGATGTAGCAATTTTAATGGCCAGTTGTGTATACAACTACTGCAAGAGTAGAATTAATAGTAATTTAGTTTCGAGAGCTAACGTGTATTACGAAAAAACACCCATATTATCTGGTGTCTGTTGACATTGGATAAACTTTCTCCTCATCGAACGCTGCCATGCCATTCCGTCTGAGTGCGATGAGGAGGAGGAGGAGGAGTGGGAGAGGACGAACGCACCGCATTTAAACGTCAGCACAGTAGCACTGCATACCGTCTGGTTGTTTGTTTCACGTTTCTCAGCAACACAGATAAAAAACAAAACAAATTTTCAATATTACTTGATTTTTTTTGGCACGCTGAAGACATAATTTTCAGCTAGTAGAAACTATCGGCATACGGACAGTGTGTGGTGTATAAGGTATAAAATGATGTGTTAAGATGTTTGAGTTGTAGAAGTGCAAAGTTGGTATTGTATGATTGTTTGTATCTGCCCCTGCAAGTGGTGAAAATTTACACTAATGTCAACATAAGGCTTTCGCAGACTAAATTCTCCATATCTGTTAGCATCTAATAAATTAAATTATCAAATAAGCTATACTGCTGCACTTGATACGTAAAACACACCTACTTACGAGACAATAAAATTATCTGCAAGAAATATCGTAAAATGACTCACTCCTGAGTATCAATACAACTGGAAACTAAATGTCAGTTGCTTACGCAGTTTCACACAGTCAATTCAGGATTGTATATTTTATCCTTTCCTACTTACTTCAAGTTCTGCTTTCTAAATCAAAGTTTTTCTGTTTACATACTCGCCAGGATTATTCCATATTTTCAGCGTTTGTTGCTTCTTAGAGCGCGCTGTTGGTTTTAAATAAATTGAAATTTGAAAGGTCCGCGTAATGGCGGATCAGATGACGGTCAGTGATAATCCTTTTCGCCTCCCAGCATCTGTGGAGGATTGCTGCAAAATCTCAAATAAGTAGCAAATGGAGGTTATTATCTAATAAATGATTACATGTACGCTCAATGTTGCTTTATAGTGTATTAAGAAAAAGACCATAATACAGTTACCCCAGCCTATAATTCCAGATAAGAACAACAGCTCTTATAACAAATGAAACGAAAGTAACTCGATACTACATACCACCAACAAGACCAAAACCAAAAAAGCAATAAAGATCAACAGAGAGAGATTCTATAAGAGAGTATTTTTACACTATTTACAATGGCAGCGACTCTTATATGTTTGCTTGTATCTACATGTCTTTGATTGTCTTTCATATAATTAACATCTGACATAATTTCACAAAATATCCCTACATCAGAGTTTGCTCACTTTTGTACGTGTATAAATATTGCTTATTAATTTTAATGACACTTTCTCTATGTGTTAACTACGATTTATTGAATTCACTACCCAAGGGACGCAACAAGAGGCAGACAATTTCACAGACTTTCACACTCATGTTGGCACTATGGGACTTAACAGCTGTGGTCATCAGTCCCCACACTCACGTTGGCACGTAATAGTGGATTATTTTGTTTCCTAATTAAAAGAAGCTCTTTCACACAGCCACATGTTGGTTCAAATATTGTAGCTCATTTGCAACCTTATTATGGAATGAGGAAACTCTACCCAAGGAAAGCAATATAGACGTTCTGGACAGTTTTGACGTTAAAGGAATTTGTCTTAAAATGAGAATTACCTTGCAGATCAGTGAGATACCGGATGATCAAAAAGTCAGTGCGAGTTTGAAAACTTAATAAACCGCGGAATAATGTAGATAGAGAGGTAAGAATTGACACACATGCTTGGAATAACATGGGGTTTTATTAGAACGAAAAAAAAGTTCATAAAATGTCCGACAGATCGCGCTGGACAGCTAAACTGCTACCGTGACGGGTGAGAGGTACGCCGATATGTTTCAGAATCGTATCATCCCCAGCCTGGCTGATAAACACCTGCTGGAACGTACGATGCTTATACAGGATGGCGCTCCATCCCATATTGCTAGACGCGTGAAAGATCTCTTGCGCGCGTCGTCTGGTGATGATCGTGTGCTCAGCCGCCACTTTCGTCATGCTTTGCCTCCCAGGTCCCAAGACCTCAGTCCGTCCGATTACTGGCTTTGGGGTTCCCAGAAGTCGCAAGTGTATCGTGATCGACCGACATCTCTAGGGATGCTGTAAGACAACATCCGACTCCAATGCCTCACCAAAACTCCGGACATGCTTTACAGTGCTGTTCACAACATTATTCCTCGACTACAGCTATTGTTGATAAATGATGGTGGACATATTGAGCATTTCCTGTAAATAACATCGTATTTGCTTTGTCTTACTTTGTTATGCTAATTATTGCTATTCTGATCAGATGAAGCGCCATCTGGCGGACATTTTTCGAACTTTTGCATTTTTTTTGTTCTAATGAAACCCCATGTCATTCCAAGCATGTGTATCAATTTGTATCTCTCTATCTACATTATTCCGTGATTTCTTCAGTTCTCAAATTTATACTGACTTCTTGATCACCCTGTACATCTGTACATGGACAGGAGCGCCTTTTACCGAAAGTACAGACGGTCTCGAAATCAGATGCAAAAATGGCAGGTCGTCAATACGTTTAGGAAACTATCATCGTAATTCTTGAAAGGCCACAATGAATCATTCATACCTCATGTTCTCATTAACGCCAGTGAACGTAGGGGACCGGACTGCGTTTGTGGGAGTGCGTATGGACTACAACGGTCAAGCCGACTTAAAATGCAAGTTCGGCAAATAATTCCGAATTTTCTAATTTCTGTCGCTGCACTCCTTTTTCCTTCATAAAATCGACAATAGCGACTTTTAAGTCGAAAGCTCGTTCCAGAGATGTCCCTTGACTTAATCAACGTACTCTGCAGCAGCGTACAAAGTCTCTATACCCTTAGTTCATTTCCATCGGTAGCTGTTGCAATTGAAGTGGGATAATGCGTGCGACTACGGAAATTTTATTGTTCGTACCGCCAATTTCTCCACGTGCTCCAAACCGGCAAACCTAGCACAAAGGGCTCCTTGATGCGTTGAACAATGAATCTCATGTGTCGATCACTGTAATTTTCATTCTCTCTCTCATTATCTACTAAGGATCTAAATTATTTCTGCATGGTATTATAATTTCATAGCAAGTTAGCAGTGCCCGTCTCTTAAGCGACTGGATAACAGACTCAGAGAATTCTCATCCCTCTTTTCTGTCATTGTCATTCATTGTTAAATGCTTGTGACAATGAATCACTAGACTTACTCTTTTTGTGCTAACAGCATCAGAACCTGTGAACGTCATTCATACCAAGAACAAATAGTGAAACCTAAATAGTGCTGACACCATGATTTGCCGAACTGAAGAGAGCTGTGCTGACCGAAAAATGCCGCACCTGAATACTCAACGAAATGTTGCGCTGTTCCGGGTACCTCCCAGAAGGAACGAGCAAAGGCGGGACAGGTCGGTTCACACAAGAGGTACGCGTGAAGTTTAACGTGACGTGGGCGACCCAGCTTTAAACCGAATAATCCGAAGTTTTAAAACTGACACCGGTAGCAGGTTCGTCGACAATGAAATATAAAAGAGTCTAAATATCGATTCTCAAGTTCTAGCCTCCCAGATCAGATTACGAAAACTTTCACTTTATGTATTAAGTTAATCGTTTTTCTTAGATAACAATCCCGTACCTTTCTTAAGTAGTTCACAGATGAGTATAAGTAATTAACTGACTTGTAAAGTTAGTAGTAATTATCCACGGCCTAAATTCACAGTAAACTTATGCTTTCGGCATAGCTACGTTGCAATGATAAATTGAACTTTTGAGATGAAGTTATTCTCGAGATAAATCTTTTCTAATCGACTCAATACGCTCTAAGCTGAAGTATGGCCTCAGCAAAATCTAATGCAGAACCAAGCATCATAAAATGGTGGCTGCGCTTTTCATATTTTTTAATAGTCTTTAAGTAGAACTAAAGTGACTACAGCAATGTCTGAACAGCGCACGCAAGCATCTCTGCTATCTAACTCAGCTGTCAGTCAAAGATGAAGTCGTGGAAAACGCGGCTCGAAATAAAATGAATTGTTACACAACCCCTTACGGTAACAGACTTTATTTACTGAGTAAAGATGTATGTTGCCATTTTAATTCTACTTGCCTTTTACTTTATTTCACACAATTTTCGTTAATTTTTATCTCTCACGTAGCAATGTTATTATTTTGGGACTTCTATTTTCAACGATCAGTTGGGGTACTACTTTTAGTTTTCTTTCCGTCTGCAAGAGATTGATTTTTAGTTGACATTAGGCTACATGACCCTTTTTTTTCGTACATACAGATTGGGAAGGTTTACAATAAAATTATACTGTTCCGTGGCATTATAGTGTTGTATGACAGGGAATGACACGATTTTACAAATTTATTTCTTAGCGTGTTTACATTACGTCATTGCAATATTTGCAGTTTGGTTTTGACAGCACATACATCAGCGTAACCACTGTCATCCATCTATTAGTACGAGGCCAGAGTTTAACATTACCTGGCATCTAATTTACGGGGTGGGCAAATAAAAATGGCCCAGGCTATTGAAAGTGACCACCATTGATCTATCGGTACTTCTGGGCCCTGGTCAGAAAGTTGCTGAAGATGGTTCGAAGCTGGACTGCTGAAATTGCTGCAGTCTCATCGGAAATGTTCTGCTACAGTTCATGAAGACTATGAGTGTTGATGAGATACACGGTAGACATGAGGGCCCGCCACGCAAAGTAATCGCGCACTGACAGATCAGGTGACACGGGCGGCCAGCTAGTACCGCGACCTGGTTGACCGCTGTTAACAACTCTTCCAGGCATGAGGATTGTGTAAACGTGCTGCAAGGTCCGGCTGGCTTTATATGTAGTTACTCCATGCTGTTGGAAGTAGCTGTAGGTATTTTCCCCCTCCGTTAATGCTGCCACAAATGGTTTTAAAATTTTGGCAATGTAACGCGCCGAGGTGAGAGTCTGATGAAAGAAAGTGGAACCAATAATGAGGCGTGAAGGAAATGGTCACCAAACTCGAACCTTCTGATCGTGCAATGAAGTTTCGTGGAGGTTACGCGGATTCTCTGCTGCCCAGAACCTGTGATTCTGTGAGTTGACATAACCACTCAGGTGACACTAGGCTTCATCTGATATAAAGTACAAATCCATGTCCAAGCCATTCATTGTTGCCACAGTGAACAGCCACCCACGAAACTGGAGGCGCTGAGGAGCATCTGCTGGTTTTAATGCGAGAACAACAGACACTTGGTAGGGCTACGTGTCTGTGTCCAGATGGAGTATTTGTCCGAATGGACGACGTGACCTGCAGCTCTCTTGCGACAGTCATCGTGTTAATTTGGTAGGGCTCTGAAGCATTTTCTGGCGAACTGCAGCCACATTTTCTGGTGTGTGGGCACGTTTCGAAATGTTTTTTGACTTGTTCAAAACAGATACTGTCCGACGCCATTTTTGGAGTAAGTGTTGCATGGCACACTTTGCAGACACTTTGACACCATTAAACGTCTCAGCAAATAACTGACCACACCGTTTCCACGATTTTGTTGTCGCGTAACTTTCCACAACGAACACCGTCTGCTCCACTGTGAGTACAATAGTCCCCTTTCCACAGCTCCATTCACACTGTCACAGCTTCCTCTGCTCTCTGAACCGGTGTGGATGACCTTGTGGTCGTACACGAGGTGCACGTGTCACGGTGTGTGGTTATACGCACACATTTGTGTCCAATCGTATCCACTCTTCCGGGCTACTTTTATTATTACTATCCCCAGCCTGTATTATTCCCCCCCCCCCCTCCTCCCCCGTTCCTACTCAGGCATGTTCCATGGGAGATCCAGCAAAAGAGAGACATGTCCTTCAGTCTTGAAAGAAATTTACAGATCTTGCAAGCTTCACATTGTTAACAATGTTCATTTCACTAGTGTATGATGTTACTAATACAAAGTTTGATTTATGGAAATTAACAGTTTTCGTAAAGTGTAGGTTTTACAATACAATTCACTCTTGTCATTGATCGTTACAATCAGTTCTCTTGTGAAAGATACAATATTATTGCTCTTTGCAATGGTTTTTCTTTGCAGTTGTTGTAGAACGTCGGTCATACAACGGTACTGCGCTCATATGTATTTTGATTAAGGAACGAGATGAGCTGCACTACGAATGACACATGATTCGTCAGTGGAGCAGGTTCCGCCGTAGCCAAGGACGCAACTCACAGACCCAGCAATAGGACCCTTAGTGTGATCGGATGGCAGCTTTTAAAAACACAATACAGGAAGACAGGTGCACATGAAATACTCGTACAAAAATCTCATAAATACATAAAAAATACCAGTGGTTTCCTGGGGGAAAAACGCATAAATGATAAATTAAAGACTTGCAGACGGAGGTACGCCTTTCGACGAAACATAACATACTAACACAACCAGACTCGTGTGTATTAGGGAGAAGCTGGCCAATGTTAAAAGTGTATTTAACTGTACCAGTTATGAATTTTCTTCCGAGTGACTCAGTCGTTTGTTCGTTGTTTAGAGTTTCAAAACACGTATTCAGTGTAGCAGTTTTCCACTGTCCACAAGTCTCCTTATTTTTATCAACTCGCGACAAAGTCAGTCACTTACAAGTTACTCATCTTGAAATAATGACTTAAGATGCCCTTTACATAAATCGTTTTACCGACAACAGAGGCGTGCAAGTTCAGTTGTTGCCTCCGCACCGTTATCAAATCTTCACAAGTTCACTCTTGAGTTTTTGTGTGAAATACAGAGTGTCCACTCACGACGCGTCAGTGTACGTGTTCATAAACATCAAAACTTTCGCCACCCACCCACGCACACACGCACACACACACACACACACACACACACACACACACACACACACACACACACACACACTCACACACACACTCACACACATACACACACACTGAAATTCGCAGCCTCAATATCTAGACTGCTGTCTGAAGATTATAGTTTACCTTTATCGAAGTAATTTTATTCTCGCTTGAGCATAGTAAGGTCAAAGCGACGTAACTTCTGAGGTCATCAGTCGCCTAGAACTTAGAACTAATTAAACCTAACTAACCTAAGGACATCACACACATCCATGCCCGAGGCAGGATTCGAACCTGCGACCGTAGCGGTCTCTCGGTTCCAGACTTTAGCGCCTAGAACCGCACGGCCACTCCTGCCGGCTCTTGACTATAGTGCAGTGGATGTTCACACATTCATGATTAGCACATCTGACGTTATAAATGTTCATATTGTCAACCTGCGAATTGTCAAAATCACATACTCACAATAACACATATTTGACCGCTATTCCGAAACCATCACAATTGAAGTACCTATACAAAACTAGAATCAGTCATTTCAAAATAAATAAATCAAATACATTTGAAGTGTGGAACACCTAAGCGTCTATAGCTCCTCTGCTCCGTGGCTGCTTCCCTTGTTATCTCCTTGGATGTTCGTTCAAGTGCGAGTGTATTGTGCAAACAGCTGTGGTCTAGACGATGTACTGGATGTTTGGTAGATTTCCTGTTTTCATAATAGTCCTACTTGCACCAAGTTTATAAAATGTGCAAGGTACATAAAATCAAAGTGACACCAAAAACCTAGGAAACTGCAGAATGGTGCCTAAAATTATGAACCTAGCCTGAAAAACTATCCTTATAAAGGATTACTTATACTTAGTATGCTGAAACCTTTGATTTACTTACTCTGTGAAGTGCAATTTGTGCTCCTGAAGGCTGCTTAAGCAGTAGGATGATTCCATAGTGCTTCTTTTATCTAATACTAACTATATCAATGTCTTTTGTGTTTACCGTTCTTAAGATAATTTACCTTCTACAAAAATAACTTCTCATTGCAACATAGACCTAAATTTTTACATTTGGTGTGTGATAGAAATTATTCAAACTACTTCAGCTAATGTTGCCTCTGGTCGTTTAAAAATTGACTTTCTTTATTGTCAGAACTATTTTAATAGCAGTACGAGGTTACCCTCTTCGTCTTTAATTTATGTGCAGAAGAGGCGATTCCATTTGTGATAGAAAAATACAGCTTAACTTATACATACAAATAACGTACGGTACTTATTTCCCACCGTATGTGAGGAACAGATAGTATTACTGCCCTATACTCTTGAATTTTATGCATACATATGTCCATAGATAATTCAGTGTTAGTTGCAAAGCTTCCTTCTTTCAAACCACCTATGTGACTATAGCGTTCATGGTGAATTACCATTTCTGGGAATAATTCATTTCACTTTATGTGTGTTCACTACTATTCACCAAATGTACACACAAATAATAAGTTAAAGTTACTTATAAACATAGACAGATATATACATAAATATACAGTTGCTCTCACATTGTGCTAGTGAAATTTTTAAAGTCCATGTGAGGTTACAGTCCTCTCACCTTGACTGTCCCGGGATAACTTAATGAATATGCTTCTACATAAGGTATTGTAGTTACTGTGAAATGACCAATGTGCAACATTTACCAGTTTCTATTTTTCGTAGGAAATGCAGAGGACTTAGGTTGGTAGCTCCCCTAGCTCATACCTCCGTGATTTTCCCAGTCTTCTGTCAAAGTACTTCTACCTTTGGGACCCTTCAATTAGTATTACGATAGTTTTTCTCAGTTTTTCTTCCCAAACAATGTCACCGCATGGTATTTCCGGAAAAGGACAATTCATTCGTTGTTTTCTAAATTCTGAAATATTAATATATTAGGCATGCATCCAATAGACATGTGAGGTAAATTATTAACAATTTCTTCAAACATAGGTATAAAGCTTATCCTCCAACTCTTCATTAATGGTATTCAGAAATCTGAGTATTAAAAATTGACACATATAAGTTGTTCATCGAAGAAGGAAATATGAAATAGTCTGAATACTGACTCTGAAGTTGTAGCCTCCCAGATAAGATTACGAAAACTTGCACTGTATATTTTAACTTAAGCACGTTTCTTAGACTGTAATCCTTTTCTTTGTTATATAATTCAGAAACAATTGTAAGTAATTAATTGACATATATATTTTGAAGCTATTTTCTATGTTTTGTTCACTACAAATTTACGTCACTTTAGAATGCATTTCTCACAGCTACATCACAATAATGCCTTAAACTTTTACCATGAAATAATTCTCAAGACATATTTCATCTGGTCGACTCAGTAGGCTGTAATTCTGAAGTATGTACTAAGCAAAATCTATCACAGATCTTAAAATGACAGTTTCTAATAGTCAGTTGTTGGAAAAAATGACTACTGCAATGTTTGAAAATGAGCACATTTTTCGATAAATCACATTAGGGGCTAAGCCGCCAGAAAAAACCCTCGAGAAATCGAATATATGTGTTTTGGCATGCTCAATAAATCAAAACAGTTGTCATGACAACCCGTCCCTCAAACATTCTATTCTTAGAACTCAGCTGCTATGTAACATTCGGCAATTCAAATTGTTTTCACAGTTGTTAATATAATTAGAGTAATCTTTCCACCCTCGATTCCGTAAAAAATCGAACTGTCGTGTATAAAATAGTTTCAGACTTCTGATTGCTTTACAAATTCGTTACTGTGTTAGAAATTTAACGTTAAGCATGCAAAACCATTATCACTTAGGACGCAAAAACCAAATTATGTTGTTTTGTAAGTTTCAGATTTAAAAAAATCACAACCAAAACTGATAAACCAAGTGGTAACCCCTTTATACGAATCTCCGTGACAAATTAATACTGTGTGCCGGACCGAGCCTCGAATTTGGAACCTTTGCCTTTCACACGCTACTGTTCTACCGGCAGAGTTACCTAACCACAGCTCACCAGCCGTCTTCACAGCTTTACTGCCACCAGTGCATCTCTGGCCATCGATTCTCGGTCCGGAATACAGTTTTAATCTGGCAGGAAGTTTCATACAAGTGTAAACTCCACTGCAGAGTGAAGAATTCATTTCAGAAACCCTTTGTATGTTCATTTAAGATCCTTTTCGGAATGAAAAGGAAAATCATTAATGTGCATTTTAACAATAGGATTTCGTGCAAATATTACGGTACCTGTTTCGTAATATACATGATAGGTATGTTAAACAATACAAATGCATTTCGTTAAACTTTTAATATAACCGAGGAAACAAAAAAGGTTAAAGCAGAACAAAGCGTATGTTCGAAAACGAATTTCAGGTAAAGGTTCTGGTGCTATTAGTAAAAATGTGCATAAACAAATTTTTCTTTGAACTGAAAAGTGTTTAAGCTTAAACTTTCCTTTTTACGCAATTTTTTTTATGAAAGTCGTAGCATGTCCCTGAATCAGCATGTCATACAGTCACATAATCTTGTAGGCGCTTTCAGTAGTATGTATCATTACCGTCTGCAATACGTGTTACGAATGAAGTCAATGGTAAAGAAGCTGTGAATTAAAACGCCGTACCTGCTGCTGTAAAATAGTACTACAGCGAAAATGTAGTAAGCGATAAAGCTTTTTTTCTGATAGGTGTCAGCGAATTTCGAAAAGATGTGAAATTTTATGTAAAAATGGTTCAAATGGCTCTGAGCACTGTGGGGCTTAACTTCTGTGGTCATCAGTCCCCTAGAACTTAGAACTACTTACACCTAACTAATCTAAGGACATCACACACATCCATGCCCGAGGCAGGATTCGAACCTGCGGTCGCGTGGTTACAGACTGTAGCGTCTAGAACCGCTTGGCCATTCCGGCCGGCTTTTATGTAAAGTTTGTTGAAAATCGTCAAGTGTTCTCATTTCCAAACACTTTTTGAATATATCCTACATAATAAGCGCGTAGCTTTTTACACCGCCACAAGACATATACACAGTTTCTACCATTAATATTTGAGTTTTTGTTTTCTACTTTGTTCTTAAGATTATTTCACCCAGTGAGTAGATTATGACAGCTTTTAAATTTTTAAGTACGTTAAATAATTATTTGAAATACTGAAAACCAAATTTTTGTTGCTCTGGGAGCCGTTCGACAGACAACGCGCTAGTGGAATTAGGTGATCTTAGCTGTTAAGTAGTATACATTATTTCTTCATTCAGCTCTTTTCGAAACACTTGTTTTCTAAATGAATAAGAGAAGGGTGTTAAGAGCGTGGAATGGAGAGAAAGGAAAAAGAGAATGTAGTGAGAAACTAGGAGATTTCGTCATCCACAATCCTGTACAAGATAAGATTCCAGAAATCGTGTCATAAGGAGAAAGAAAACTAATCCGGCGAAGCGATTTCCCGCGAAAGAATGTTTACTGAAATTGTTTAGCCAGTGTGGACGACAAAGCATATCTGCATACTTAAAGAAAGGTTACGCCATTCGCTGCTGGTATGGGCCTTTTACATTTCGCCTGTAGCTCATTAGCAGTAAAAAATAAAAATAAACTATGACTTCGTTTTTAGTTAGATTTGTGGAGAGAATGCGAGCGTTTATGGCAGTTTGTTCAGCACAAAAAAAATTATGAAACTGAAGTTTCCTTACTCATTGCTTCAAATTTCTATGCGCATTTCATTTGAAATGTTAAAATAAAATAAAAATAATTAATCAGGTAATAAATTCGACTTTCTTTCGGTTTTAATTCTAGTTCTCAATATGTGACTCCTTTTGTAAAGAACCACGATTGTCATTGAAATTACAGTTTCATGTGTTAACTTGTACTCTTATTTTGACTATTTCCTTATATCACCTTGATTAAACTTCCGTTAAATCTAGTTGACAACTTTAGAGCTTTTTCTTGGACTTTCTTGTAGCAGCTGGATCTTTCCAGCGCTGGAAACTTTCAAAGGGAGCTATTCTTCCGTCAGAATTGCAACTAAAATGTTAGGCCGATGTTAATACTCTTACTGTTACTACAATATTTTCTCAACTGCAATTACTGACAAAAAATTAAGCACTTGGCAGAAATAGTCCGATGTAGGCGCTGTTTCCTACACTTTATACCATCAGTGGTTACGTAAATGATTAGAGCTGCAGCAGTCTGAATCCAAAACGGCCAGATAGTGTTGTCAGCGCATGAGCATATTTTCAGGCCTAACAAGATATATAAGTGGGAGTGGGCCGGGATAGCGAAGGGGGAAGGGGGCCGAAACTAGTCATCTGGGTCATGGCCTCGCACAGCAATAAAAATTTCCTTACAAGTTTTTATAATTTTACTTACATCAGTCTTCAAATTATAGCCTCGCTCTGTGAAAGTAGATTGTAATTTGCACACTCAGTGTGAAGTGCTACTACAGTTTTGTTACTGACGATTGGAGTAACTTTCATCGTCAAGTTACCGCAAACTTTGGCTAACTACAGTCTCACCCACTATCATACATTGAATAGAAAACTTACGCGTGACTTTTTCCAACAATTTCTTGAAACTTTTTGTCAGTACCGATTCTGAGGCACGTTCTCTAAAAAAGCATCACACTATATGGGTGACCTACTTTTGACGATTATCTTCCCCCACACTGTCTCTCATTTCGAATCTGAGGTACTGTCACTAGATAGAATTCTTCACAGCAAAAAATATGCTACAACCACTGGCGTACAGCTTATCATGCTACGTATATTCCTATCGGAATTTGCTATTAAAGCTTTAAGATGAATATGATGGTGTTCACCTGTCGAAATATCGGTGGTTGTAGACGTCATCCGGCTGCATGCTCTTAAGTTATCTGAACACTGCATACGCCGGAAGAAACACAGACGTCATTACTCTAAAGTACCCAACAAACTAAAAAGACAATTGATCAGTAGCTACTACAATGTCTCTCAAAAACCAAGGCTCCGTTTTCAGCGTCTGCGTACTTTCATTCAAGTATTTTCTCTCATCATGGAAAAACGAATAAATCTCTCAGACAAAACCCTTTTGGCATCATTTTAAATTTCTGAAATCTCTGCCAAGAGACAGAAAACAGATAAAATTTTACCGACATGTAAAGAAATATTCGCAACCATCTTGGGACGGTAAGCGGTTTAACAAATTCAGAACTACGTATGTCAAATGATAAAGTTTATTGCCGTTTTATGGACATGTCAGCTGGTACTGCAAGTAAAGTGTAGAAAACTTGGCAAACACGCAATCTGCTCTACAGCTAAATGAAAGCCCTGACATTTACGAAAAAGATCAATTATTATCTTTTGGGAGATCTGTTCGCGGACCAGAAATTATTGAGCAACACCTGTTTTGCAGAGAACTAAAAGCAACAACCATTGGAAATGATACATCTGCTGCTGTTGAGAGTTTCTTTCAAGATAAGGGACTGAAGTGGACGGACTGCGTTGCTATATGTACTGATGCTGCTGCTGCAATGACAGGAGATATAAAGGGGTTTCTAACATTTGTGCAGAACAAAAACACATACGTAATAACTGCTCATTGCTTTTTGCATAGAGAGGCTTCAACGTTGAAGACTACGGGCGGAAATCGTTTCCGTTGCTTCAGTAAAAACACGCCCTGCTTTTCCAGTTACGGTTACCCCTTCTTGACTTGAATACAGAAGAAAAAAAATCAGATATGGGGTAACATAAGAGGGCACCTATCAGAGTTGCAAGGAGAGGTATCCAAATACTTTCCTTCGATGTCGACTACTGACTGGGAGTGGTTGATTACCTCTGACGAGGAAAACGTGTCCAAAGCAAAAGTAAACAGCTCCGAAAAAGAGCAACTTTTCGAAGTATCATCAAATACAGCCCTCAGATCGAAATATAAAGCGAAAGTTCCCCATTTTTTTTTAATCTCAATCATAAGTGAATATCCAGACACCGCGAATAAAGCAACACCTGTTTCACTGTTCTTCTCAACGTCCTACTTGTACGAGTCTGGATGCCCTTCAGCGAAGAATATAAAATCTGACTACAGATCTCGCCTCCTTGGAATGGTCGGCGACACGAGACTATGTATGTCAAGAATTCGTCCACAGACAGACCTAATTTGCCGAAATTTGCAATGGCCAAGTATCTCACTATATTAAAGATTTGTCTGTATATTTCTGAAGTTCACGCTTATTCTTTATGTTCATCCTTAGGTGATAGGCTTCTTTTATGTTCGTATGTTTCTATACAAGCATATTACACAATTAATTTATGATGTTTGTATGTGAAAGCCGTCCCGTTAAATGTGTTCTATGTGGTTTGTGTGTTTGAAGTTTCTTTATATTCCTGCGTGTTTTCTTGCATGCTTTATTTTTATGTTCGTATTTTCCTACTCAAAAGTCTTGCGCAACAAATTTGCATAATTTTTATCGCATAGTCGTTCCACAATTTTATAAAATGTACTGTGTGTACTTCATGTGTTTGATTTTTTTGCATCTAGGGAAAATAATCACATGTGGAGGTGTCGTGAAAGTTTTAAATCTACTGTGGTGTGATTCAAAGGAGAAAGGGTTGAGATACGTGACCCTAGATTACCTGCGCCTGTGCACAAGTGGAACGAGTGGCGGGCAAGGACGCCAGCCGCCCTTACCCCAAGGGGCAGCGTTGGAACAGCCTGGTCTAAAGGAAGGGAGGAGAACCTCAGAACCCAGGAATTAGGTGTCATTCATGCTGACACGAACTACTATTTGCTTCGGGTGCACCGAGTATATTCAATAATCGCTGGAGGAGCCTCCTTCATGTCTCGAACGACGCCCCCAAAAGCCGACACCCCCAACAGACATAGTGAATACACACCCGTCTTCCAGCCTTGCCTGCCATCTATTTCCCTGAGAGGCTCCATAAATCACTAGAGGATGTTCTGACCAGCATACCTCTAAACTTTTCCGAAGCTTCCAGGAAGATTAGCAAAGTCCTAATAGACGAGGAATCCTTTTTCTGGCACATATTCACTCTCAGTAATGTTTTATAGTTTGTCTTGGTACCAAAAATGTAAGGGGGCATCTGAACAGCCAGTAGCCGCATTATCAAACAATCCTGAGATTTACGACCCCACTTGTTTCATTATTCACACTCGGGCGAGAACGAACTGGTTGGTTAGAAATTTCTGAATGTAGAGCGCTATCAGTTGATGCCAGAGTAGGCACAACTTTCTCACGAGTTGTTTCAGTGACCCTGGAGCACAAGGAAACACCCTGAAGCCTGCCAATCATATCCACTGATGTTTCTGTTTCCAGACCGCGTACAATCCCTGTGGATTCACATGCAACTACGACCTTCCCCATCCATCCTTCACTATCTACACTTACATAGTAAAATGAAAGCAAGTACGCATCCATTTAAGTGGATACTAACAAAAGATATTGTACTCTACTATAGTAATAGATCAAATCATGCGACTGGTCTGTAACTCTGCATGCTATCGAACCTATTACACTACTGGCCATTAAAATTGCTACACCACGAAGATGACGTGCTACAGACACGAAATTTAACCGACAGGAAGAAGATGCTGTGATATGTAAATGATTAGCTTTTCAGAGCATTCACGCAGGGTTGGCGCTGGTGGCGACACCTACAACGTGCTGACATGAGGAAAGTTTCCAGTCGATTTCTCATACACAAACAGCAGTTGACCGGCGTTACCTGGAGAAACGTTGTTGTGATGCCTCGTGTAAGGAGGAGAAATGCGTACCATCACGTTTCCGACTTTGATAAAGGTCGGATTGTAGTCTATCGCGATTGCGTTTTATCGCATAGCGACATTGCTGCTGGCGTTGATCGAGATCCAATGACTGTTAACAGAATATGGAATCGGTGGGTTCAGAAGGGTAATACGGAACACCGTGCTGGATCCCAACGGCCTCTTATCACTAGCAGTAGAGATGACAGGCATCTTATCTGCATGGCTGTAACGGATCGTGCAGCCACGTCTCGATCCCTGAAACAACATATGGGGACGTTTGCAAGACAACAACCATCTGCACGAACAGTTCGACGACGTTTCCAGCAGCATGGACTACCAGCTCGGAGACCATGGCTGCGGTTACCCTTGACACTGCATCACAGACAGGAGAGCCTGCGATGGTGTACTCAACGACGAATCTGGGTGCCCGAATGGCACAACGTCATTTTTTCGGATGAATCCAGGTTCTGTTTACAGCATCATGATGGTCGCATCCGTGTTTGGCGACATCGCGCTGAATGCACGTTGGAAGCGTGTATTCGTCATCGCCATACGAGCGTATCACCCGGCGTGATGGTATGGGGTGCCATTGGTTACACGTCTCGGTCACCTCTTGTTCGCATTGACGGCACTTTGAACAGTGGACGTTACATTTGAGATGTGTTACGATCCGTGGCTCTACCCTTCATTCGATCCCTGCGAAACCCTACATTTCAGCAGGTTTATGCACGACCACATGTTGCAGCTCCTGTACGGGCCTTTCTGAATACAGAAAATGTTCGACTGCTGCCCTGACCAGCACATTCTCCAGATCTCTCAGCACTTCAAAACGTCTGGTCAATAGTGGCCAAGCAACTGACTCGTCACAATACGCTAGTCATTACTCTTGATGAACTGTGGTACCGTGTTGAAGCTGCATGGGCAGCTGTGCCTGTACACGCCATCCAAGCTCTGTTTTACTCAATGCCCAGGCGTATCAAGGCCGTTATTACTGCCAGAGGTGGTTGTTCTGGGTACTGATTTCTCAGGATCTATGCACCCAAATTGCGTGAAAGTGTAATCACATGTCAGTTCAAGTATAATATATTTGTCCAATGAATACCCGTTTATCATCTTCATTTCTTCTTGTTGTAGCAATTTTAATGGCCAGTAGTGTAGAAATACGATCTCTGAAACACTCTTTATACTGCAGTTAACACTCACTCAACTCTTCCACGAAAGAAAAAACGCAAACTGCTGTGTTAGAGTTTGTCCCTGGCTTAATTCGCAACAGCACTACACACAGGATGGCTGCCAGCAGTGTCCTCTCGTTCATGGTCGTCTTACCGACTTCGGATTATTTCTGTCACTAATAACGTAGTAGCCGGTTGCTCGTCAAACTTTTCAATTATGATAACACCGCTCAGTGATCGATGCTGTTACGTGAAATGCTTGAGAACTTGTTCACACAAAGTACCTGCGTGTATTAGGGAGAATGTATTGCAACCGCTGCTTTTCGGCCAGTATAAGTCGAACACTGCGATCGATCGGCAAGTGTCTCTTGTCACATAGGACAACCATGCCGTGCGTCTCTCACAACAGAAGAGTTGGAATGGAAAAGATTCCAATCTTTTTATAAATAACTTATTTGTACCAAAAAAGTTGAAGAGGTACCTCATACTACAGAATTATGCTGCCCGCCTCATCGTTGCAAATCTTAATGAGAAAAATTAGGGAAAAAAATAATTACAACGTTCAAAGTGCCATACTGGTAACTGAGTGTTTCTAAACGCCAACATGAAACTTTTTATTTGAAGTGTCGTTGACACAGAGGCGCAACGTTTTATTTGTGATAATACAAGTAAGGAAATACATCAGTGAAACTTTAGCCGATAAAAACCATTTCACGTTTCTTTTCAGGTTTCACAAGAGAATGTCAAAATTAAATTCAACAAAAATCGCTAAGTATTGACTTCTGTATCTTACACAACTCCGTTCTTGGGATAATATGCTGCAAAAGTTACTGTAAAACTCTAGTACTGTTGAGGAAAAAATGGAAATATCGTCAACTGGTCTTTCCGTTTTGCAACTGATAAACATGGCTCTTATTTCAGCTAACGTACAGTATGCCAAACATCAGCCTTGAACATCCCTATTACGAAGAAATTGACGTTTCTCCTTTCTTCTGTTTCAGAGCAAGAATTTCTTCGTAGCTATTTGACGTGGATGAGCTTGAGATACTTTGACCATACTGCATTTGGAAATCTTACACGCCTGCATTGAAAATAATGCTTAAACAACGTCCTTAATATTAGAGCAGTCAGTTTCAGGTATTGGAATTACATGGAATGGGTTCAGCTTCCTTACTTTTCTCCATTTATCAACTTGTATAATTGCAAAATCTCTATCGCAGCTCAAATCGCTGTACCGACTCACCAAAACTTTACTATTCTCTCTTCAAACCACCTCAGGCTAAATGACGGAGACATTCACAGGTGGTACTTGGAACTCCAATGAGAAACCCTGCTTGGTACAAGGGCCAAGCGCCATTTACTAATAAATGTTTGATACATTTTTTCTGTAATTTGACATTTGGAACAAGTCTAGGTACATGCAAGAGGGTACTGAGCAGTGAAAAGGCGTTTTGCGGAAAAACGACGCTTAACACTTCTCCATTTCCGTTCTTCAAATGTGCACTTCCATTTTGGTGGCCTGCTGTCGTTTGGAGGTATGGGAAATTTAATTCCTATGTGATCCTCATATGGTACTAGGAACGAAAGTAATTTTATAATGGGCGAAACTCTAACGACTGTTATTCCCCTTAAGTTTACAATGACTTCATTACTATACACTCTAAGAAAGAAAAAAAGAAATTAAGGAAAAGAAAGAACACGACTCACCTAATGGTACGGAAATCTACTGAGAAACGAATGATTACAACTTCAGAAAAACTGAATGATTTACTCAAGACAAAGAACTTCAGAAATCGAGAAAGTCAATAACGCATTGGTCTATTGTTGGATATCCTACAAAGGGAATCGTGCCAACTTCTAACTAGCGCATTACGTCATCAAAATCCCGAGCTGATTGGAGGACCCTCCCATTATACTCCAAACGTTCTCAATCGGCAGAGTTCCGGTGACCTAGCTCGCCAAGCTGTTGTTTGGCTGCACGACGTGAAGCAGTAGAAACTCTCCCACGTGCGGGCGGACATTACCTTGCTGAAACGTAAGCCCTGGTGGCCTGTCATGAAGGGCAAAAAACGGGGAGTAGAATATCGTCGATGTAACGCTTTGAAGTAAGTGTGCCGAACATCACAGCCAAAGGATCCTGCTATAGAAAAAATGGCACCTCATGGTTATTGGGCCGTATGGCGGGGGATAGGATGGTATCCCACCGCATTCCTGGGCGCCTCCAGACACGTCTTTGGCCTGGAATCTCACTGACTGGAATGGAATTGTCTTCGCCGATCAATCCCGCTTGAAAATGAAGCCCGATGACCAGCCGAAAAGCTGCCTGCGTAAGGGCCACAGGTGGACCAGCGCTTTATTGCCTTGCTCAAGTTATGGAGGTCTTTCTGTCGAAAAAATGATCCAGTTTTTCTGAGATTGTATTCTTTTGTTTGTCTGTACATCTATGTCACATCTAGAGATTTCGGTCGCTTTCGGGTAATTCCTTCGTCATGCGTCTTTTTTTTAGGGTGTAGGTGTTTATGTATATTGGTATATATATTTATCAACAATTCTGCTCGGATTTTACAAACGGTAAAACCTGTGTCGGTGTCTGATATTTTTGTAGTACTTTGTTACTTTTATTCTTTAATCATTCCACCGAAAGCTAAAATGAACAGGATATGACAAAGAGGTCAGCAGTGATCGAGTGAGTTCACGGAACAAGCAGCAAATCTTACCTGTGGATACGAAGTGGGTGTATGAAGCAATGAAGCACCGACTCACTAAATTCCTGAAATTTTGTTCGGTTATTCGTGTCCCTACAAACAAAACTTGGCTGGTTGTCATTCTGATTACTAATTTCAGTACTGCAGTGTCGTGTGTGATTTTGTCGTTCTAGGTAAATTACACCATTACGATATTGCTATAATTGTGATTCATACTGCCGTGTACGGGTGGTTTCTCGTGACCGATCAAGTTGCGTGTGCACAGCGCAGTTGCACGCATTCAGGTATCACAGGATGTGTAACATCCACTTCTGGTCAATTAGAAGATGGTCTGACAGTGTGCAGACATAATATGGCCGTCAAATTTAACGTGGCCGGTATTCATGAAAGGACACCCATGAAAGCAAACGTGCGCGTTAGATCCATTTTAAGAAGAAGAGAACTGTAAATCTGTCACTATTACTGAAGAAATCTTCCTTTGTAAAATACTTACAGCATCACACTTCCTACAATGAAAACGTTAGATTTTACGACTGTTAACTACCAGTATCACCAGTGACTAAATATAGTGTGTGGTTTTGGTATAAAAATTTCAGTTGCTTAAACAGATGTATGCCAGAAGTTTGTGTGCGAACGAAATTCTTGCTACTGTGTTTTCTACAAGTAATTTCTTATACGTAAGTGAGGAGTCACCATATAACATCAATGAATGAAATGTTACTCTACCGAACGTTGGCAAATATCCTTACGGAGAAGTAGCGGAGCCGCAATGTCTTAATAGGTTTTGTATACCCTATTCCTAGTTTATAATGAATACGCACACCTTTCTGTGAGTGCAGGTACTTTTCACACTGTAAACCTGGATGTGCTGTGATTTCTTTTTTCTTCAACGTTTAAAGCTAGTTTGTTTGTGCAAAACCACATAACAACTTTGGCAAAAACACCATTTATTATTTTCGCTATTGATGCGTCTTTGTTCGCCCTGAGAACAGTGCTTGCATTAGCTGCAGAAGGGGCTGTTTGTGACTACTGACCAAAATGTATGGGACACCAACTACGAATTCTCCCCTTGCAGATGGTGTGGCGTCCCAGTTCGTATCACTAGAACATCCTAGTGCAGCTTCTTGCGTATTTCTTGCTTAGGAACTTCACCACCCATTTGATGAAGCAAGTATCCCGTAAAAAATTAATTTGCCTAATAGAATATTATGATTATCATCGTCACATGTTCTCAGTAACCCACAGCAAATACTAGCTGTCTATTATGGGCTGAGCTTAAGTGTAAATAGCTGTCTCATTAGAGTAGCTTTTGAATCCCAGACTGGGATTGATAATGTATGCCATTACTACACACTTTGCATTACCTTCTTAAAAATTATGAACAATGATGCAAGGAAAGGAAATGGCTTGCAGCTGTTGGTACCTGCGGCGTCACCTTTCTTTAGAGAAAAGCAAAGCGATTAGGTATTTCAGTCCGTCTGGGAAAATTCTCGGAAAGGCACATGTAGCAAGGAACATTACACATTAAAGGAGTACAGCAGTTAACGTCTTACTGGACATATTTCAGCTGCACACGGACTGTTACTTTTGAGGATCACAATGATATTCTTTATTTCGGATGATAATACGTGAAACACTTTCATTTCACTAAACGTCCGCTGTATTGCTTCTTCAGCGTATTGTTTTGTTTTTCTTCGGAACTTCTTGAACAAATTTTCTCATATACAGTTTCAAATAAATGCTAAGAATCTCTGCTAGATATAAACCGCGTTATTTCAATGCTCCCATTCCCTTTAATAGAAATAGTGTCATTTCGACAGTTTCTTTCACTCGTTCTCTGTAACAATATTCAGTTTACTGATATTATTATAATCTGTCAGTACCTGACAATATGTACATAATCATGGGTGCTTAGGAGATTGGTCTCAATATTTTACAGTACAGTTCACAAAATGAAAGTACTTCTGGATCTGACCTGCTCTCGGAATTTTTTTGATGTCCTTTTCTCTTCCTGAAACACTTTAATACCTGAAGTGTAACAAGATTTCTTCGAATATTTTCTACAACTGCACTGAATTATTTTTTCTGGAATACTGCTATCGAAATGGGTCCTAACTTATTAAGAAATATTTTCAATTTAGATATTTGTTTTACACCATTTCAGTTCAGTCAAAATTTTGTAAACAGACAGTGAAAAGATCACCGTTGCTCCCTTACGTCTTAGCAACAAAGATAAGATGTGGAACATTGCTGAGAGCACATAACACATGCCAGCAATAAACTCCCTGTATGTTGGCACTGGGTCGGTCTTCCCGAAAGTTTTTGAACGGGCTTAAGGTGTGGGTACGCTGGCCAGTACACTCTCTGGCTGTTTGTGGAGCTCTCAGGCAAATAGATTGCGCTTCAACATGGGAGACGAGTATGTATTCGGTACGTCTGACGAGAGTGTCTATCGAGACACGGAAGACACACTGCTGGCAGCTGCTGAACGGAATACGTGCACCCAAGGCAAATCGTAGCTCACATCGGCACGAGTGATCCAGGTGCCATCTGTGTCATGAAGTACCTGCACTAAGAAAATTCACTGCTGTTGTGGAACTGAAGTTGCTGTTGACATCATATTAATAAATTTATTACACTACAAACATCACTGAATTGCTGATTTGTTTCTGTCGAAAAACTTACCACATCTCACTGTACGTGTTGCATTGCTAATGTTGACGTCAATACTAAAAACATATAAGAACATTATTGTGTGTGTCAGTGCCAAACAAAAACTGTATCAACGTATGTTTGTATGCTCTGTGTTATTTGACTTCAACTTGACACTAAAAACATTGTAAGACATTGTTGTATTGCGGTATTGTTTGCCTTGTTGCCAGCATTGTAAACACTGTCACACACCATTGCAAGTAGTGCATTGTTAGTGTTGTACCCGACAGCATACACTGTGGCATTTTGTATATAGATAATGTCGGCATTGATACCAATAAAATTATCACATGTTCTATGTGCACTGGCACTGAAATCATTATCTCACATAGTGAATCTGTATTCTTTGATTCAGTGACGATATATTTTACTATGTGCTCCGTCAGACTCAACACTAAAACAGTATCACATATTGTTGCAGGTTCAGTATTACTTGTGACATGATCCAAAGTAAAGACATTATCATTCACAGTTTCATTGCTTTGATCTTGGCAGTAATACTAAATACTGAATTTAAAAATGCTGCCGCACAATGTTTTATATGTTGTATGGTTCTAGTCAGCTTCGTATTGTTCATATACAAATTGATGCTAAATCATTATCACATGTTGTTGTACTGCTGTTCATCGCAGTGCCACAACTAAAGACACTATCACATATTTCTATATATTTTTTATTATTTCTGTCTGCTTAAACACTATGAGCCACTACTTTATGTTCTGTTTCTCGGATCAAAAATAGTGTTAAATATTTTATGTTCTGTATTGTTGTGCAGTGTCAACATTAACAACAATATAATGCATTTTATGGTTCCATACTGCTTATGTCAGAGCCCACAAATGAAACATTCTCACAGTTGTTGTATTCCTAGGTTGTTTGTCTCTGTGCTGAAACTAAAAACATTACGAAGCACTTGTATGTGCAGTACTGTTTTAGTGTGCACTAGCACTAAAATTATTGATGCATAGTTGATTGTTTAACCCCAAAAAAACTGTCAAACATTGTTGTACATTTTATATTATTTGTGATGCCACTGCTACTTGAAATGTTATCACGTATTCTTTCATGTATTGTACTGCTTCTGTTGGCAGTGACCTTAAAAACGGTAACATTGCCATGTTTTCTATATTTTTTGTGTTACTACTAACACTAAAATCATTAAGATGTATTGTTGTGTTGCTATACTGTTTGTGGTCATACACTGTTGTGTGTAGTGTACTGGTTTTGCAGGACTGTCACTATCAATATTACAGCACATAACCGTATGTGATTTAATGGAAGCATTATGAATATTGCTGCATGTTCTTATTTCTTTCAATACTGACCCTATGGTCACCACCAGATGCACTGTATTGCCTTATTATTTCTTTTGGATCCCTACTATAAATATATCTACACTTCGTTGCAAGTTCTTTGGGGGCAAAACTAAAAGCATTTCACATGTGTGTCAGAGCCAATGCTAAAAACATAATCGCATACTGTATTTTCTGTATTTTTATGTCTGGGTGGACTGAATCATCTCAGATCATTGTATAGGGTGTATTGGTTGTTATGTTATTGATGAACCTGTTTAAGGTTAGAATAGTGAGTGTGGTAGTGCTGTAAGGTTCTGTCAAAAGACTCTAATCTCGCTTATTAATAGCAAATAAATTTTATTTTTTGACAAAAGCTTGATGACAGATAATTTCTTGCTTACTTCTAGCTCACATGTAAGTAATATACTACATATAATAACGTTGGCTTCCGCGGCCGGTGTGGATGTGGAAGTATACAGAGCTGCCGCACAAACAGCTGTCGAGCAACTGTGAGTCCACTTCCGCGCACACCAGGAGGAAAACATTCCGATCTGAAGCCGACCGCTGATTGGCGGACAACTACCAATCGTTGACGACATCGACATCCACGAATAGCCTCTTTCCTTCCATCTTCCCTTACGTCATGACTAGCCAATCATATTAGAGGGCCAATTAAAAGTTTTACAACAGTGACGTCAGACCATCGATAGTCTGTAATAAATCGAAGCACCCATCCCCACGCAAAACCAGTCGTGCCCTGAGGAAGGCCGTTGCAATTCGGCCGAAACGTCGGTTTTAGTTTATTATTGTTGTTAGTTTTTAGCAATGACGCAACATAATACCCAAAAGAATTTTAATCAATATAGTACATATTTGTCTATGTGAAAACGGAGAGTCAATAAAAATAGAGTCTATACAGTACATCAATTGTCATAGCCCTTTGTAAAAAAACTACGTTTTACATAAAAATTTGTATAAACATTTGCGACCAAAGACTCGATGTTCAGATTTGTATTACCTGTGTAATAAAAGAAAGAGCAGCCTTGAAATTTTTTTGACAGCTCCTAGGACAACCCTGGTTGTTCGCACTTCTCTTTCCTCTTTCAACTTCCATAATATAACGTAGTGGGCTGTCGTCGTAGTAAGTTCACAATATACTAACTTAGTTTGAGTTACATAAGTGCTGCTTCATTATTAATCCTCCTTTCCACATGTTTAACTTCATTATTATTTGTATTATTAGTTTGAATTTTCAGTATTTCTAGCAGGGAAGATAAAACATTTCGATGTGTCGCCGATTCGCCATTGGCGTGATTTTATTACTGATTTGCATACTGTTGTGGACTGGCAAGACAGCCAATCCACTGTGACGGGTAGCCGAAAGGCACGCGTTTAAGCTCACGCAGGCTGGCGTGAGGTCTGGAACAGGTAAAGTAATTGACAATAGCAAGTAAAGTACGTAGCTTCTTGAATACTTAACTTTAATCCACAATTGGTGAACATCGGTCTGACGGGATATGCATCACAAGATAAATAGCAAATGATAATGGCACCTTGCTAGGTCGTAGCAAATGACGTAGCTGAAGGCTATGCTAACTATCGTCACGGCAAATGAGAGCGAAATTTGTCAGTGAACCATCTCTAGCAAGTCGGCTGTACAACTGGGGCGAGTGCTAGGAAGTCTCTCTAGACCTGCCGTGTGGCGGCGCTCGGTCTGCAATCACTGATAGTGGCGACACGCGGGTCCGACGTATACTAACGGACCGCGGCCGATTTAAAGGCTACCACCTAGCAAGTGTGGTGTCTGGCGGTGACACCACACATACATTCTCACCTATGGTACGTGCATGATTTGCAGTCATTCAGAGAACAAGTCCGAGATTTTTTGTTGTTAATCATACAGCATAGAGCGACTACCCCATCGTGATATGCAAATTACGGTCCCTAAAATTCAATCGACCACAAATTCTGTTGCACCGCTTCGAGCACCAATCTGGGATCACAATCTTCATTCTGGTAAAACATTACAAAATATTTGAGGAAGCCATCTTACACTGACGACTGTGATAGAATAACTAATAGATAAATCTTATTGTATGCAATTGTCATCGTATTCATTCTACTAATTCTTTATCGTTCTCATCATCGATCGATCGCTCAGTTTATTATTATTGCATGAATATATAAACCTAATGAAAACGAACTGATATCAACATAATAAAAAAGGGTAATATGAAAAGAAACCGGGACCGGGATGAAGGCATTTGAAGTAAGAGAAAATTCATTATTGCGCTTTGCCGCTTGAAGTAGTGAGTGCTACGCTGCGATCTTATGCTTCGTTATTTAAACACATCAGTAGTTTATTACTTTGTAGCTTGGTTAGTAACATACTGTCATACAACATAATACAATACAGTAGCACTAATAATCTTAACAGCATGCAGTTTAGCTGGTGTAAGATGTAAGATCTCGTTGCATCTGGCGCGTACTGGAAAGAATGTAACGCCGGAAATGTATATCCTCCTATTTCCATCTATTGCACTGCAAATTTTTTCCTTATTTTGTCACCTGAAGATATGACATTTCTGTCTCTTTATTTATTGTAATTGTTTTACTGTTTGTATATATACATTTATGCATTTATGTTGGTTTGTTTTGTGAATATTATTTGTATTTATACGCTGGGTCTGGCCTAGGGAAAACTATGCTATCGAACGAATACATCGATAGGTCGTGTGGAGAACCAAAGTGTTTAGGAACTTTGGTAGTGTTAACTCTGCCGCGTGGAGCGCGGGCAGAGCAGGGGAGTCTGGCTGGGGTGGTGCAGTGGAGCAGGTGTGTTGTGTGAAGCTCCCGCGAGTTGCCGCGCTTTCGGGGTTTGGCAGCATGTAATTGCGCTCGACTTGCGATGATAGTTTCTGACATGGTGTCGCGGACGGGAAGCATTAGCTGGCGCACATCAAGAGCCCGTTTCGTCTGGTGACCGTGTCGAGAAGAAGGCGCGCCAACATCCAGCTTCTGCAACAGCGACGGCCGACAATGAGTGACTGTCGCCACCTCCTCGATCGACGGCTTCAAACCTTCAATTAGCCAACAAGGAAGAGTGGAAGCACGTAAAGTTTTAGAACTGTATGGCAGACCTCAGCTTTTCAAACTTTTAAAATTGTTGCTTCACAAACTTACAGCAACTTAGCATGAGCCTTCGTTGCTCATTGTCCCAATTGCATTGCCAAGCAGGGTCCCTTCCTTTTCCGAAATGAGCCCGAGTGTCGTTGAAATTCAAACGCCAGCATCATTCGATTTCACTGCGTTAATTTCAAAGTTCACTTAAGGTATTCATAGCTGGCTACAATATTTAGATTGCACAAGCACAAATTAAGAGTGCGAGTTTTGTTACCGTATTTTAGTTACCTGTGACTGCAGCTCAGCTTGGTACGTACTAAATTTTACTATTGTTAATTGTTCAGAATAATTTAATTCAAGTTCAAAGTTAAATCTCTTATTTCTAAATTGCGTAGATTCAAGTAGCTTTTGAAATGATTGTTGAGGTAGTCCAAGACTAACCTTATTTTACTGAATTTCGATGTGTTTCAGAAAGAAAGCTCACTATTAACTTCAGTCACTAAATTAACTTTCGATTTTCCGGTTTTATTAATTCTTTTGCTAAATTAAGTCAGAGTGTAGCGAAATTTTTTACTTCTGACAAACTTTCAGGTTTCACACTACACGTGTCAACCTTCAGTTGCCACGCTTCTAGTGCTAATTATATGTGTAATAACCTTTCTTTTTTCAGTTACTATAGTAATTGTCCTTAGGACTGGCGACCGTAATTTCCCCCAAATCTCAAATATCTAATTACCGCTAGTTAATTGTTAACGTAACGGCCGCACATTTACTTTCTTTATTAACTTTACCCCTTTTCAAAATTAATTTGCACCAGTTTCATTTGCATTTTTCCTTTCATTTAGATGTAACCCTTTCCTCCCTCTTTACCGACAGATTAACTTCGGTGACGATTGCTTTTCCCAAATTTCCATTAGCTACACGCGGTTTAATTTTTCACTGTCATTAAGGTCGATAAGTGAGGCGGAGGTTACAAGAACACTCTGAAACCAAGTACCACAACAATTTAACATACAGGAATGTATCTTTTCACTACCAGCCCTACGATCTGGAAGCCGTGTATGCCTTTACAACAATTTCATGCACTGATAACTTTGTACCTAACATCAACCAGTTTAGCAAAACGCATGAATCAGAGCATAACAAGTCACTGTCCTATCACCTAAGCTATTATCCAATGGCAGTGAAAAAAATTTCTCATGTTTCCATGTTGTGAAGCATTTTATTTAAACACAAACACATAACTACTCTGGTCAGAAACGCTGTACAAAGATTTTATTGCTAATGATATTTCAGTCATACGGAAACTTATTCATGGCTCTATGACAGTAAGAAAAGAAAGAAATAACTGCCAGTATTGGTCAAACTCTCACTCGCATTACGATGACTTTGCACTGTCATAAGTAACATACAAACAAAAAAGAAAAAGGAGAAACACCAAAGATACGCCATGCTACATTCTGAAGTGCAGCAGACAATGTAACCAGTCTACCACTAGAAACAAATAAATATCACTGAACGGGCACAGTATGAAACATTACGCACCTTAACTGGCATCATAAAGGGGAAATACTTCGTCACAAGTTAGTTACAAGAACCATAATGAACCAGGCAGTAACCAGACAGATCCTATCTGCATATTAAGATATAAGAAAAACACGTATGTTCGCCATGAGTTAGCAGAAGAAAATACGAAATGTTTTGGCACTAAGAATAAAGTGGTACTGGCCACAACTCAAGCTGTTATGGGTGCCGTACCAAACACAATTGTTATAGATACAGGGACAAAAATATGTACTTTATCATACAAGTTGTACAATGCGATGAGGGAATTAGGCCCTATTCATTATTTTACTGTCGATAAATGCTGAATCATGAGTGCAGTTGGAATCGAGTCACATGGGGCTAGGATGCAGATTTTTGTGAGAATTGAGCTGGGTTCCTAATATTGATCATTCAGTTACTGACTGCCTAATGGGCGTAGATTTTCTGGGGAGAAACTGATTTCTCTGTAGGAAAAAGCTTCTTGACGTACAATGGCATAATTATTGAAGTAATTCCGGACAGACAAAAGTTAAAACATATCAAACAGTGACAGACTTATTGTACACAATTCTTACACAAAGAAGACAGTCAGAATGTTAGTCATCCCGTTATATGATTCGCTATTACATTATTTACAGGCATTTACATAAAAACCATGTGTCATTAAAACCTATCTTTGCAATATGGAAGTCCAACCCCACGATGTATTTTGCCACAACACATGTATGATTCCCTGGTCAAAGTGAGTAGCAGTGAGAATGGAACATTATTGAACCGTCTACACCACCAAACTGCAGTCCATTGTTAGTGGTAACCAAGCCCAACGGATGTATTTATCTCGTGTTAGATCCACGAAGAAGAAGAAACAGGAGTCGATTTAGAAGAGATAGGGGATCCAGTATTAGAATCGGAATTTAAAAGAGCTTTGGAGGACTTACGGTCAAATAAGGCAGAAGGGATAGATAACATTCCATCAGAACTTCTAAAATCGTTGGGGGAAGTGGCAACAAAACGACTATTCACGTTGGTGTGTAGAATATATGAGTCTGGCGATATACCATCTGACTTTCGGAAAAGCATCATCCACACAATTCCGAAGACGGCAAGGGCTGACAAGTGCGAGAATTATCGCACAATGAGCTTAACAGCTCATGCATCGCAGCTGCTTACAAGAATAATATACAGAAGAATAGAAAAGAAAATTGAGAATGCGCTAGGTGACGATCAGTTTGGCTTTAGGAAAAGTAAAGGGACGAGAGAGGCAATTCTGGCGTTACGGCTAATAATGGAAGCAAGGCTAAAGAAAAATCAAGACACTTTCATGGGATTTGTGACCTGGAAAAAGTGTTCGACAATATAAAATGGTGCAAGCTGTTCGAGATTCTGAAAAAAGTAGGGGTAAGCTATAGGGAGAGACGGGTCATATACAATATGTACAACAACCAAGAGGGAATAATAAGAGTGGACGATCAGGAACGAAGTGCTCGTATTAAGAAGGGTGTAAGACAATGCTGTAGCCTTTCACCCCTACTCTTCAATCTGTACATCGAAGAAGCAATGATGGAAACAAAAGAAAGGTTCAGGAGTGCAATTAAAATACAAGGTGAAAGGATATCAATGATACGATTCGCTGATGACATTGCTATCCTGAATGAAAGTGAAGAAGAATTAAATGATCTGCTGAACGGAATGAACAGTCTAATGAGTACACAGTATGGTTTGAGAGTAAATCGGAGAAAGACGAAGGTAATGAGAAGTAGTAGAAATGAGAACAGCGAGTAACTTAACATCAGGATTGATGGTCACGAAGTCAATGAAGTTAAGGAATTCTGCTATCTAGGCAGTAAAATAACCAATGACGGACGGAGCTAGGAGGACATCAAAAGCAGACTCGCTACGGCAAAAAAGGCATTTCTGGCCAAGAGAAGTCTACTAATATCAAATACCGGCCTTAATTTGAGGAAGAAATTTCTGAGGATGTACGTCTGGAGTACAGCATTGTATGGTAGTGAAACATGGACTGTGGGAAAACCGGAACAGAAGAGAATCGAAGCATTTGAGATGTGGTGCTATAGACGAATGTTGAAAATTAGGTGAACTGATAAGGTAAGGAATGAGGAGGTTCTATACAGAATCGGAGAGGAAAGGAATATGTGGAAAACACTGATAAGGAGAAGGGACAGGATGATAGGACATCTGCTAAGACATGAGGGAATGACTTCCATGGTACTAGAGGGAGCTGTAGAGGGCAAAAACTGTAGAGGAAGACAGAGATTGGAATACGTCAAGCAAATAATTGAGGACGTAGGTTGCAAGTGCTACTGTGAGATGAAGAGGTTAGCACAGGAAAGGAATTCGTGGCGGGCCGCATCAAACCAGTCAGTAGACTGATGACCAAAAAAAAAAAAAAAAAAAAAAAAAGATCCACGAGCCATAAATAAAATAATTGTACCTGTATGCACCAAACATGAAACTTTTGATGAGCAGTTAAAGAAATTCCACGGTGTCAGACACCTTACAAGTATCGATTTAAGGGTTCATGCTGGCAGGTTACATTAACACCAGAATCGAGCAAGTATATGGCTTTTGTTTTTTGTGGTAGAAGTTACCAGTTATGGCTGCTATGCCTCGAACTTCACGTTAGTTCTGAAGTATTCATCACAGCTTTAGACACCGTACTAGATCCAGAACTATTAGAAAGTGTAACGCTATATGATGATGGAATAGCAACAGATACTTGGGAAGAACACTTACACATTCTAGAAAGAACACTAGAAACGTTTGCACACGCAGGTGTAACGGAAAATTTATAAAAATCTAAGATTGCAAGAGAGGAGATTAAATTTTTAGGATGCATAATACCGTCGCAAGGAATACGACCTGATAAAATTAGCACAAGCAAGAATTTCCCATATTCAAATACCAAGTAGCAGTTAAATCCATTCCTTGGACTCAGCTCATTCTTCTGATATTTAGTTCCACACCAATTAGAAAATAGCACAACATTGCGAGGTTGACTTAAGAAGAATGCTTTATTGCTTTGTACACAAGAATGCACTAATGACTTTTTGGGTCGCTAGAGATGCTTCAGACACAGGTTTGGGCTGGTGTCTGTTTAAAATGATCAAGATCAGGGTAACTATGAAGTAAAATTGAACAGCTCTGGGAGTGAACACTCACTGTTTGTGGGCGCTCTTGTTCAGTGACAGAATTAGGAACACTAACAACAGTGTGGGCATCAAAATGTTCAGTTACTACATTTATGGCAAAAACTTAAAAATATATACTGATCATCAAGCTTTGTGTCCTTTGATGTGGAAATTATTACACATTCGCTTACCGTCTTGGGCATTGGCCTTATAACAGTATTCATTTGAAGTAATTAACACAGCAGGAACACAAAACATTGTAGCTGACACATCACCCAGACTGCCACAAGGTTTTACGGGAAATGCAGAAGCACTGGAACAAGTGACAGACCGTCTCATATTACTCATGAAAGACTATCGTTAAACCCAATACTACACTGATACGTGCAGAAACATGAAAGTATTACAGGAAGAACATCCACGTTCTCACAAGGTCAGAACACAGTTGAAAGAGAATAACGCAGGCAAATTGAAATAGGATTATATTTCAAAAAATGACGTATTGTTCAACAGGACACCGTCTGAAAGTGTAGATAAACTTATTTGAATTACTCATTATTCTTGGGGACATTACGGTACCTCAAGCAAGACTGTATTACACTCTATTTTGCCAAGTAAACCGCTTTATATTGCAGCTCTTGAACCGCCGCTCGTGGAGATATGGAACATATTACTGTACTGTATTACATTTTTGCGAATGCCGTAAAGCTGTATGCTGAAAAGTCTGCTACAGCTGCAGTAATAACTAAAATAATCTCAAATGTTTATATTCCCCACAGTAGGAAAACCCGTCACTGCTCGTGGACAATGTATCTTACTTCACTGCCTATAAAAGGAGACAATTTTTGCAAGACAATGACATATAAATAATTTTAGTATCACACTTTAAAACACAGGTAAATCCTTGCGAATGTGTGTTTCTCAAATTGAACAGGTTCATACACACTTACACCTATAATCAACACACACGGTGGGTGCAGTTTGTAGATTTGTTTGAGCTGGTTGTAAAGCGTATTCCTATTTATGACACGTGGTACCCTTCCTGCAAATTTGATCTTGAATGTCAGAGAAAGCAACACGTGGGTATATCCTCTTCCGAAATTTCCAAGACAAGCAGAACTCTACAAAGAAAAAGGCAATATCCGTCTCAATCGCACTCATTCGTCAGGCACATCTTAGAAAATCACATTATGACAACTCAGAAACACGCAACACGATAAAGTAGGAAATTACGTTTTACCTAGAACTCACCGCCAATCTACACAGCTTAAATGAAAAGACAGCAAGATGGCACTATTTTATTAAGGACCATATGTCATCACATGCATCCTAAACCAATAAAATTTAGGGTTTATCCCCACACAAAGATTTGAGGAAGTTTCAGTGTACGCAGAAACTGTAAACAAACTCTATGAAAGGTAAGCACCAGCTACGAGAATATTCGTTGTACTGACCACCGAATGAACTGAAAAAACATGAAGCATCACATATCCGGATTACGATTTAAAATAACATTGGTTTTGTAACACGCTTGCGTATCAGTGATACAAAATGTACACTAGATGGAGTGGTATTTATCTGTTTGTGTACATTTGGGCCGCACTGATTCGAAGAATGTGTGCTGCATTACCAGCTTCCATTTATCTATGATTTTCTATGTTTCTTACAATGTCAAGTGTTCTCATATATACAGGTAAAAGATTGTTTTCTCTGTGTGCGAACATGTATCGTAGACTTACATGTTGCTGAATGCTTCGTATGCTGAACGAATTTTAATCTACGACAGGTACCTTGTGAAGAATGTAGACGTTGGACACGAACAGCTAAAAAATGCGTAAATTATGATATGCCGAGAATAACGCCCTAAGACATGAAAGGGTTTGTACAGATACACTGAGCTGTGTGTCATGTTATCGGAACACAACATGATCACATGCATGTACATAATTTACTAATAAATGCATGAAGTAAACACCAGTAGTACACGTCCACGAACACAGCTGAGCAACAGGGATGGTAGTATATTGCTGACAAGAAATTTGCAATTAGAGGTTATTTCCTCTTCTCTTTTTTGATTAGTATTGTTTGTTTTGTAATTGAGTAGTTTTTAGTACTAAGTACTTTACTTTTTTGCACTCATCTTATTTGCGTAGGGAAGTGTTGTAGTGACTTTTCTCTTATCTGACCTTTACGTGTATGTAACATTACTGGAAATAATGTCATGATATTAATTCTAAGCCCAGATTTTAAATCATATTTGGAAAGCTAAAAGTATGTTAAATGAGCTTTTTAAAACCACATGACAGGTAATCAGAATTATGCTAGTAAATATAATGGCTTGGACAGAAAATTTGTAAATATAAAAGCCAGCAGTAGATAATGAACTAGGAGCAAAGATAGCTAGAGTCTTTTTACGGTGAAAACAAAGTAGTGATCTGTAACTGATAAACAGCGATCGCTCATGTGTTGGAGCAGAAAATTAGTGCATCTTGTGTAATTCTGATCCCTGGTGCTGTGCAAAATGAGCATTAGGACAAGTAAACAACGTCCCTGCCAGATATAAGGTGTACCCTTACCTAGGGAACGAACTGAAGCCGCTTCCTTCCAGAGCGTGTGCAACCAAGAGGATGTCGCTCTGTTCCCACAGTCCGCAGCTCGTGGTCGTGCGGTAGCGTTCTCGCTTCCCGCGCCCGGGGTCCCGGGTTCGTTTCCCGGCGGGGTCAGGGATTTTCTCTGCCTCGTAATGACTGGGTGTTGTGGGCTGTCCTTAGGTTAGTTAGGTTTAAGTAGTTCTAAGTTCTAGGGGACTGATTACCATAGATGTTAAGTCCCATAGTGCTCAGAGCCATTTGAACCATTTTTCTGTTCCCACACACAGGAACTCAAAATGCACCTCCAACACCAATCCTTTCTGAGAACACCTCACATCACGTAAACAAGGTGCTCCGCATCCAGCTGTCGCGTATGAATTAAGCCTCAGTGTGTCAGCAGCAAAATGTAATTGTCGCTGGACTTCTGTGCAGTGACATTATTGACAGATTAGATGTACACATTAAAACGTTACAAGAAAAGAACTTATGGAGATATAATTTTCGTGTGCTGTCAATAACTTTTCACCTTTGTAAATAAGCAATCTATTACTCAACGAACTTCCAGCTTTGTCTAGTTTATGTAAAATCATGTTATTCCTATGCCATGAATAATGTCTTTCCCATTGACGGAATACGATAAAAATATGGATAGTAGTGTATTATAACCTCATGCTGTTACCTGCCATCGGCCTTGCCGCAGTTGTAACACCACTTCCCCTTCGTTCACCGAAGTTCTGCGCCGTCACGCTTGTCTAGCACTTGGATGGGTGGCCGTCCGGGTCCACCGAGCGGTGTTGGCGAGGAGAGTGCACCCAGCGCCTTTCGAGACCAATTGATGAGCTACTTCACAGGGAAGTAGCATCGCTGGTCACGAGAACTGATAATGGCCTAGAGAATGGTGTATTTGAAGCGAAACAAGTGCTGTATCGCGTGTGACACACAGAGGCGAGCGAGTGTGCCGGGACTTACCCCATTTCACTACTAGTAGCGCCACTGCATCATAATTAAGTGGAAATGAAGTCCCATGCTTTTTGACAGATCGTAGGGGAACGTTGCGGGAGACCCGCAGCGCTGTACTGGGCAAGGTTCTGGTGGATGTGGTTTTCCGTTGCCTCCGACCGAAATTGGCATGAATTATGATTATGAAGACGACACAGCAACACCCAGTCATCTCGGGGCAGGTGAAAATCCCTGACCCCGCCGGGAATCGAACCCGGGACCCCGTGCTCGGGAAGCGAGAATGCTACCGCGAGACCACGGGCTGCGGACCATAATTAAGTATAAAACTAAAAGTCTACATTTTATATTCAAACTTTGTCATCGTGTACTTTAGTGTAATAATGTTTTAAATATCAAGTCTTAAGGGAATTAAATCGATAGCTCTCATTAAAATACAGTTTTAAGAAAAAATAAGTGCTGCTAAATAACAAAGCTAGAAAGCCAGAACTTGGTCAGAATGTGCTTATGGAGTTCCTAAATAAGTTTCAAAATAATAGGATAAAAATTACAGTCAGAATCTACATTTTTAAGAAAAATTGAAGGCGCTAAATATTAGACTTAGAAATGTAAAAATTTCTGTGATGCTTCATGTCAAACTAAAAATAATAACTAAGAGACTACGTTCAGGTAACTTATAATTTTTGAGTAATTTAATGAAAACCAAATTTGTAACAAAAGTATACCGATTTGTAGAAGATTAAGTACCAGTATTTTAATAGTAGAAAATTTTGGTTACAGCACACGATAAAACCTACTAAATAATAGAGCTATAACAAATTTTATAACCATAGTATTAATAACAGACAATACAAGTCCTATTAAATTTATAGTTCAGAGGTAACGATCTACCGTTATTTCCACTATAAAAATTCTAGAAGGCAAAGTTTTTTTCAAGCGAACTGAAACTTTTTATGTGACTTCAAACAACTTATCAGAATGCAGATAAAAATTAAAAAGATTCTAAATTAATTCACCCCTTTGTTATTTACGATTATGTGTCCGAAAAAGCGGTCGTTTAGAGGTTGCTGCCGTGTGCGTAAAGCAGATGTTCCCTTGGCCGTCCTTTGCGGCACGTATATAAATACAGCCCGAAGGCAGGGAGAAGGTTAACTTCGCACACTCAGCCACTGTAAGCCGGCCGGTGTGGCCGAGCGGTTCTAGGCGCTACAGTCTGGAACCGCGCGACCGCTACGTCGCAGGTTCGAATCGTGCCTCGGGTATGGATGTGTGTGCTGTCCTTAGGTTAGTTAGGTTTAAGTAGTTCTAAGTTCTATGGGACTGATGACCTCAGATGTTGAGTCCCATAGTGCTCAGAGCCATTTGAACCATCAGCCACTGTAAGATCTGCGTCTGATAAACATCGGATTGCGCTCTGTCTCAGAGGACGCCTGAGATGGACTGTGACAAAACGCGTATTTTATGTAATAACTGATAGTGAACTCGCAAGGACTCTACACCGTCCTGGATCGCATAGATTTCGCTAAATTAACTGTTAGTTTGTCGGCCGTGATAATTACAAATCCTCGAGGCAAATGGTGACTTATTTCCACTTCTGTGGTGAGCATTTATTTGAGTATTAGTAGTCAGAGAGAAAGACATTTTGGTAGGAACGTGCTGTAGAGGTTGCCTCTAAATTGATAAAAGTGCTGTTTAGGATATAAAGATTTACTGTCAGCTGAACATAGTGACTTTCAAAGTACTGTGCGAGAGATATTTTACTAAATATATGTATGAATTAGAATTTTATACCTTCATTTATAATCATAGTCCTGATACCGCTAAGCAGAAAGAGAAAAGAAACATTTCTTTCAGTGAACTGGATCAGAATGCGGCCGTGCACACTAGAAACTATTGTCAGTATGATCTCCATCGCTTTCTGGCTGACCGCAGAAATTGTTGCCAGGCTCGTGTGAGAAGGACGGCGTACTATACAACCATCATCAACAAGTTGGGTTATACCCGCCGCCACACGTACTGTCCAGCAGAATTCGAACCTGCAATCGTATCAGCAGCGCGGTTCCGAACTGACGCGCCTAGAACCGCTCGGCCACCGCGGCCGGCTAATGTGAGACAACGGAAGGCATTCTTATATTATCCCTGAACCGCGGACGAATGTGGTACAGTTCGTTAGAAGTAAGGTGGACTTGTCAGAATACGTACAACACTGGGAATAGCCGCCATACCAGTATTAAGCGACAATTCTGTGGTTGTATGTAAACAGGGCACAGTTGCATATACTGTGCTCAGAGCCATTTGAACCATCAGCCACTGTAAGATCTGCGTCTGATAAACATCGGATTGCGCTCTGTCTCAGAGGACGCCTGAGATGGACTGTGACAAAACGCGTATTTTATGTAATAACTGATAGTGAACTCGCAAGGACTCTACACCGTCCTGGATCGCATAGATTTCGCTAAATTAACTGTTAGTTTGTCGGCCGTGATAATTACAAATCCTCGAGGCAAATGGTGACTTATTTCCACTTCTGTGGTGAGCATTTATTTGAGTATTAGTAGTCAGAGAGAAAGACATTTTGGTAGGAACGTGCTGTAGAGGTTGCCTCTAAATTGATAAAAGTGCTGTTTAGGATATAAAGATTTACTGTCAGCTGAACATAGTGACTTTCAAAGTACTGTGCGAGAGATATTTTACTAAATATATGTATGAATTAGAATTTTATACCTTCATTTATAATCATAGTCCTGATACCGCTAAGCAGAAAGAGAAAAGAAACATTTCTTTCAGTGAACTGGATCAGAATGCGGCCGTGCACACTAGAAACTATTGTCAGTATGATCTCCATCGCTTTCTGGCTGACCGCAGAAATTGTTGCCAGGCTCGTGTGAGAAGGACGGCGTACTATACAACCATCATCAACAAGTTGGGTTATACCCGCCGCCACACGTACTGTCCAGCAGAATTCGAACCTGCAATCGTATCAGCAGCGCGGTTCCGAACTGACGCGCCTAGAACCGCTCGGCCACCGCGGTCGGCTAATGTGAGACAACGGAAGGCATTCTTATATTATCCCTGAACCGCGGACGAATGTGGTACAGTTCGTTAGAAGTAAGGTGGACTTGTCAGAATACGTACAACACTGGGAATAGCCGCCATACCAGTATTAAGCGACAATTCTGTGGTTGTATGTAAACAGGGCACAGTTGCATATACTGTGCCGCATTCTAATTCGTAGCATTGCTGTAAGATTCGTCCATGTTGTACTATCCGACATTTAGTGAGGTCAGCTTGAACCTTGTATTTTTTGGCGCCAAATTGTCAGCTATGAGTTGTGTGTGTTGAGGAACAGATCCTCTGAAGACAGCGTTTAAACTATTGCAGGTTTCATCCAACCTCTTGCGTAATTGGCGAAGAGAATTACTGTTATAAGTGACAACATAATGTTTTGTTTATGGGTGGATGTATATTAGTTTCCAGACAGCCAAGAACCTTTATTCGTTGTGGTTCGTTTCTAGGCAACTGACAAAGATAAAATGGCGACATCACCTATGACGTACCGCAATTCGTTTCGGATATTGTACCGGTACAATTTTAGGTACGTGCTCGTATAATGAGATTTAAAAAAGGCGGTTAGCTTTATTAATGCAACATAATGTGTAGAAATGATCTGGTGAATTTTAGATGCGTTATTTATCACAAGTTATTAATTAAACAATAATTTTGTATCACGGTACGGCAACAGAAAGGCGTTACGGGAAATGGAGCTCAGATGAACTGCAGTCAGCTGTAATAGTACGTTTAAATGGGGATCATGGATTAACTAAAGACGCATGCATATAGTATCTGTCTAAGCCAATAATTAGCAGGCATGCTGAAAATAAAAAAAAATCGCAAATGGCGATACAAAAGTGTTTTCCAACGAAAGTGAAAATAATTGCAAGAGAATATTCTTAAATTTGCAGATATAATGTTTGGCTTTAGCGTGTCGTACTTTAAGAAAACGTGTGTTCCATATTGCAGAACGAAACAGACTGTGCCATAATTTCAGTGCAGAAGCTATGGCAGGCGAAAAGAAGGCTGAATGTGTCCAACCCAAGAAATCTCCCAGAATCCGAGGGACATTATGAAACTTCCAAGCAAAACGTCAAGACCTAGCCAAGGAGCTTATGAGTTGGCCTTGATAAAAAAAGCTAACCGAAGAAAAGCCGAAGAAATCTCGAGCTACAGCTGCACCTGAGGAATCGGAAGTGTTTTGGAGACTTTGCGGGAAAACCACCACAGAAACCAATTTGCGAAATATAGGAGTAGTACCGCGGTTTGTGCGAGCAAGATGCAATGGAAGAAATGATCTGATGCACGAAATGCAAAATGTGGATTCATTCAAACGGTACACTGGTGGGAAAATGAGTGAAACAGTTCTATTATAATTGGTAATTTCTACCACTTGCAGAGATTTAGTATATTAATGTAGCGTATTTATTTTTCTCCGAATTTTCATTCTAATCAGATACCACGCAGTTGAGGATGCGATTGTTTAAATAATGTTGTAACCTACTGTTTGGGATATATTAAATAAAATCTTGAAAGTGATACAATTTAGGTCACGCTCTTCTAATTGCACACAAACACTGTGTCACTTCACTTGGTGGAGTTCGGGACGACGCCGAACAGATGGAAATTCGTGTATAGAGGTCCAGTATTGTCAACTTTACGGCCCGTTTTAATATTTGATGAAGCAAGCCGTATCTCGCTTGATGTCACAGAGACAGACTGCTGTAAAGGAACAGAGCTCAGTGGTTCTGTGAATCCGCGACTATTTGATACCATCCGGGAAATACATACTGAGTCTTCCTGTTGGGGCATTTATAACGGGGCGCGGTCCGCGTTCTGCTAATTAAGGATGTATCAACGAGCTACATCAGTTTCCGCACACCACACCACGCACGACGCGCGTGTCTGCCGAAATGAGGGCGTTGCTCAAATGTCACGGGAAATAGCAGCAGGTTGACACTGCAGGCCACTCGTAGCAAGGGCTATTCCGGCGTTCACCTAGAGAATTCTCCGAGGTGTAGCTACGGAGAAGGAAAAGGCCTTAGCAAAAGGTTGGTGCTGCCTCGTTCGTTTTATCTAACATGAGATGCACGTTTCCGGTACCTTATCAGATGTTACCACATTCAGTAACAGGTTTGTTACTAAACACAACAGCTGCACTCTGGCTCCATTTATCATCCGCTACTCCGGAATAACAGAAAGTTTCTCTCGTATCTTGCATGCATCGTATTTAGTTGACTAGCAATTTACCGAACAGTTTTTCTTCTTTTCCAGTCAACAATGCGTCTCACAACTGCACATATCAATGGCGATTACGCTTCTGAGCTTCAGCTTGGGACCTACCTGTGCCTACACTCTGACATATAATCGCATCCCCTTTAGCACATACTCAAATACACAATGCTAGCGGATATAGTTGGTTGTTATTATTTTGTCCGGGGTTGCATATCCATGGCTCCGTGTGATGCCAGACGTGATACTAAGGCCAGGTTCTCATTAAAACGAGCTAAAACTAGAAAAAATTGGAAACATTTTTTGAGACAGCGAAAAGACATACAGAGGATCTGTTTGGGGATTATGATTGATCATACTTTTAACTGTATTTTAGATTTTCACAACAAGAGAAAATAAAATGGCCCCCGTAATTGTTGTTTGATCAAGGCACTGCGAGTTTGAAGTACGCAGACTTCGTGCAGTGTAGCCACTCAGGAGTTACCTTAAATCAAAAATGTATAGCATCAGTCCGTTAACATCAACAAATTTCATATATTATCAGTATAAATTTCCAAGCTTTTCTGGGGGTCAAATATATAAGTTAATAAGTTGAATCGTTTTTATTGTATGCTGCGCGCAATGTGAAACATCGTTTTTCGATAAATAAGTCTGTTTAAAGTTCAGAGAAAACTTTTATGTGTATTATCAATTTCGTTGGCATAAAAACTACATATTATTATATATTTTTGATGTCGCTGAACACAAATGTCACGTTCGATTTTCAAAATTCCAAATGGCCTACCAATACGGCGGACTAAAAATTTTGTTTTGATCAATTTTGGCCATAACTTGACCAAAAAAGATGTTTTCGTAACTTGCATTTAGTCTGAAATTCCACAATGCTATGTCAAGCCTTTGCGTTTAATCTTCAACTCCAGGACAGTATGTCAACTCTTCCTCTAACTGTAATTGTTCCTGGAGAGCAATTCCCTCGGTCTTCTTGGCGAGAAAAGCCGATTAAGCTGAGTTGGATATGCTGCGTTCGGCAGTCTGCACAAGTTGTTCGTCAGCTTTTTTGGCAAATATGTTTGCATGCGTACTGTAATACAAAGTATTTTGTGAAAGTGCGTCTTGACAAGTTTTCTTGCGGGGCCGCGCGCCCCTAGCTGAGAGCGTCCCAAGGCGGCAGTGACACTGCTCCGAAGAATGGACTGTAGAAACTTTTGATACGCAAGGATTAAAAAAACTGTTTCGTCCAAACATTGAAGACATATATACCTTTCAAAAAATTCAATAAAAATCAAGTTCTCTCCCATTTTGAATCAGAACCTGGCCTTAATGTTTGGATAACAAATAAACACATTACGTAATGCTTGTTTATTAACAGACTCCACCAAAAATAATATATACCACACGCACTTCAATACTGCCCCCATTGATGGGCAGTCATTCTATTACTCAAAAACGAAAATACATTGCTATCTGAAGTTATTTACAGCTGCAACTGTCAAAACAGCCACCAACGGTCATTTCCGTCTTCCTGCTGCTAACTATTAAGTAATTGTCCAACTCATCTGACGCTTCTCCTTTCATAAGCCAACCGTCAGAGCTAAAAAGTCTCTTTTGAGTCAAACTGTCTTTTATACAATTTGAAATTGAGCTAAAGGTCAATGTTCCGAAAGATTCACTGCATCGAAATAGAATCGAAGACCCTCACAGACTACCAGCTCTGTTCCCAGGCAAATTATGTTTAGAATATGTTGATTGACTCGCATTATCATAGGAATGGAAGGGCTAAGGCTCTACAAAAACAAAAATTATTCTAAAAATAAGTGAACGGAAATTGGCTGATACGTACTTCTGTTTTTTATTTATTTTATTTATTTATTGTTCCGTGGGACCACATTAAGGAGAATTCAGGTCATGTAACGAGTCATTACATGAAATTATAACACGATAGTGGAAACAGATAAAATGAAATATAAGAAACATATTCAGGCGACAATTCGTAAGCTTAAATAAATAAAATCAACAATGTAACACTTGAATTTGCTTAATTTTTCAGCTCTTCCAGGAGCTCCTCTACAGAATAGAAGGAGTGAACCATGAGGAATCTCTTCACTTTAGACTTAAAATTGTTTGGTCTATTGCTAAGATTTTTGAGTTCTTGTGGTAGCTTATTGAAAATGGATGCAGCAGAATACTGCACTCCTTTCTCCACAAGAGTCAAGGAAGTGCATTCCACATGCAGATTTGACTTCTGCCTAGTATTAACTGAGTGAAAGTTGCTAACTCTTGGGAATAAGCTAATATTGCTAACAACAAACGACATTACAGAAAATATATACTTTGAGGGCAATGTCAGAATTCCCAGACTATTGAAGAGGGGTCGAGAAGAGGTTCTCGAACTTACACCACACATAGCTCGAACAGCCCGTTTTTGAGCCAAAAATACCCTTTTTGAATCACAAGAATTACCCCAAAAAATAATACCATATGACATAAGCGTATGAAAATATGCGAAGTAGACTACATTTCGTGTTGAACTGTCACTTATTTCAGATACTGTTCTAATGGTAAATAAAGCAGCATTTAGTTTCTAAACAAGATCCTGAACATGGGCTTTCCACAACACCTTACTATCTATCCGAACGCCTAGGAACTTGAACTGATCCGTCTCGCTTATAATATGCCCATTCTGTCGGATCAAAATATCGGTTCTTGTTCAATTGTGAGTTAGAAACTGTAAAAACTGAGTCTTACTGTGATTTAGCATCAAATTATTTTCCACAAGCCACAAACTTATTTCATGAACTACATTATTTGATACTGTTTCAATATTACACACAAGATCCTTCACTACCAAGCTGGTGTCATCAGCAAACAGAAATATTTTTGAAACACATGTAATACTAGAAGACATATCATTTACATAAATAAGAAACAGCAGTGGCCCCAACACCGACCCTTGGGGAATGCCCCACTTAACAGTGCCCCATTGGGACTGTACATCACTACCACTCTCAATATTGCGGAGAATTACCGTCTGCTTTCTGTTCTTAAAGTAAGAGGCGAACCAGTTGTAAGCTACTCCCCTTACTCCATAATGGTCCAACTTCTGCAGTAATATTTTATGGTCAACACGGTCAAAAGCCTCCGTTAAATCAAAGAAAACACATAACGTTCGCAGCCTTTTATTTAATCCGTCCCAAATCCCACAGAGAAAAGAGAATATAGCATTTTCAGTTGTTAAGCCATTTCTAAAACCAAACTGTACATTTGACAGCAAATTATGTGATTTTAAATGCTCCAGTAACCTTGTATATACAACCCTCTCGATAACTTTAGCAAACACCGATGGCACAGAAATAGGTCTATAATTGTCAACATTATCCCTGTCTCCCTTTTTATAAAGTGGCTTCACTAATGTGTATTTTAATCGGTCAGGAAACCGACCACTCCTAAAGGAAAAGTTACAGATATGGCTAAGTACTGGGCTAACATACACAGAACAATACTTCAGTATTCTGCTAGATACCCCGTCACATCCATGAGAGTTCTTGGTCTTTAGTGATTTAATTATTAACTGAATCTCCCTCTTGTCAGTATCATGGAGGAGCATTTCAGGTAGCAGTCTCGGAACACTTTTTTCTACGAGCGCTATATGTTTCCCTGTTGGGACTAGGTTTCTATTTAGTTCACCTGCTATATTCAGAAAGTGATTATTAAATACTGTACATATATGCGACTCATCAGTAACAAGAAGATTCCCACTACGCACTGATTCTATATCCTCGACCTGTCTCTGCAGACCAGCCACTTCCTTTACGACTGACCATATGGTTTTAATTTTATCGTGAGACTTAGCTATTCTATTTGCATACCACATACTTTTTGCCTTCCTAATAACTTTTTTAAGCACCTTACAATACTGTTTGTAATGGGCTGCTGAATTTAGATTGTGACTGTTTCTAACGTTTTGATATAATTGCCACTTTGTTCTACAAGATATTCTTATCCCTTTAGTCAGCCACCCAGGCTGCCTGTTTGTGCTAGTAAACTGTTTTGAACGTTCTAATGGAAAGCAACTTTCAAAGAGCACGAGAAAAGTCTTGAGGAAAGCATTATACACTCCTGGAAATTGAAATAAGAACACCGTGAATTCATTGTCCCAGGAAGGGGAAACTTTATTGACACATTCCTGGGGTCAGATACATCACATGATCACACTGACAGAACCACAGGCACATAGACACAGGCAACAGAGCATGCACAATGTCGGCACTAGTACAGTGTATATCCACCTTTCGCAGCAATGCAGGCTGCTATTCTCCCATGGAGACGATCGTAGAGATGCTGGATGTAGTCCTGTGGAACGGCTTGCCATGCCATTTCCACCTGGCGCCTCAGTTGGACCAGCGTTCGTGCTGGACGTGCAGACCGCGTGAGACGACGCTTCATCCAGTCCCAAACATGCTCAATGGGGGACAGATCCGGATATCTTGCTGGCCAGGGTAGTTGACTTACACCTTCTAGAGCACGTTGGATGGCACGGGATACATGCGGACGTGCATTGTCCTGTTGGAACAGCAAGTTCCCTTGCCGGTCTAGGAATGGTAGAACGATGGGTTCCATGACAGTTTGGATGTACCGTGCACTATTCAGTGTCCCCTCGACGATCACCAGTGGTGTACGGCCAGTGTAGGAGATCGCTCCCCACACCATGATGCCGGGTGTTGGCACTGTGTGCCTCGGTCGTATGCAGTCCTGATTGTGGCGCTCACCTGCACGGCGCCAAACACGCATACGACCATCATTGGCACCAAGGCAGAAGCGACTCTCATCGCTGAAGACGACACGTCCCCATTCGTCCCTCCATTCACGCCTGTCGCGCACCACTGGAGGCGGGCTGCACGATGTTGGGGCGTGAGCGGAAGACGGCCTAACAGTGTGCGGGACCATAGCCCAGCTTCATGGAGACGGTTGCGAATGGTCCTCGCCGATACCCCAGGAGCAACAGTGTTCCTAATTTGCTGGGAAGTGGCGGTGCGGTCCCCTACGGCACTGCGTAGGATCCTACGGTCTTGGCGTGCATCCGTGCGTCGCTGCGGTCCGGTCCCAGGTCGACGGGCACGTGCACCTTCCGCCGACCACTGGCGACAACATCGATGTACTGTGGAGACCTCACGCCCCACGTGTTGAGCAATTCGGCGGTACGTCCACCCGGCCTCCCGCATGCCCACTATACGCCCTCGCTCAAAGTCCGTCAACTGCACATACGGTTCATGTCCACGCTGTCGCGGCATGCTACCAGTGTTAAAGACTGCGATGGAGCTCCGTATGCCACGGCAAACTGGCTGACACTGACGGCGGCGGTGCACAAATGCTGCGCAGCTAGCGCCATTCGACGGCCAACACCGCGGTTCCTGGTGTGTCCGCTGTGCCGTGCGTGTGATCATTGCTTGTACAGCCCTCCCGCAGTGTCCGGAGCAAGTATGGTGGGTCTGACACACCGCTGTCAATGTGTTCTTTTTTCCATTTCCAGGAGTGTATTTATCGTCTACTGTATCAGCACTACAAACATCTTGCCACTCCTGTTCCTTGATAAGGTTTACAAAGGTCTCTACAGCAACTGGATCAGCTTTCCTAAACAGTTGATAAATATATTGAACATGTTTCAGTTGCTGTATTCATACATATAATTTTTGATCTTCCTAGGCACTTAGCACCTCAACGAAAAGAGAGGAAATCACCAACTCGGAGAAATGTACAAGAAGCGTCGTCTAATTCGGAAAATGTTATATAAGTTGCATTTTGTTTGTACTTTCATCGAAACGATTGCAACGAACGTTGTTGTGCACAAGTCTGACTGACTTACACTTATAATTTGATTCCATCTGAAACTGCATTTAGCTCAAGATTGGTTTAGTTTGTATAAAAAGCTGAATAGTATCGTTGAGTTAAATTTGTTCTTAACAGACAATTGGAAGGTTACTCAGATCAAAATGTTTCATTTATCTATTTATCTTTGTTTCCATATCATTACATTATCTACAATGTGTGTACTTGTAATGTAGGACATGTCAGTTTAATCTAATACTTAAAATACATAGTCAACATATTATAATATAGAACATAAAATTGGTGATAATGATAATAGGCTGCATAGATGTTTCTCTCGATTAGTATTTACGTCTTAAAGCTATTCGTATATTCCTTAACGACAGATCATACATCCTAGACTATGTGATGCATAAAATTTGTTTCCATTAAAAATCCTTTAGCTGTTTCCGGAATACCTTTTTAACCATACTGCCCTGTATATTCTTAGGAAGTTAAGTTTTACAACCGAGTACGAAGGGGCTTTCTCAGTAGTTCACAGTTTGTGTGGCATGCTTCTAAGTTGGCCTTTATTTGTTGTCCTGTGCATGAAGACATGGTTGTTTTCCTGGTAATACACTGACAACGATTTACGAAATTGTTCTGTACGTGTAAATGGATAGTAACGTTAAAATTTTTAGATTATGGTAGGCAGTTCTGCATGACTCAGTTTTTTTATTGAAGGTGGTCTTAGTTTCCTTTTTCTGCAATGAATAAATTCTTTTAGTATTATTGCAGCTGGAGTTTTCCCACGCAGAAATTCTCTACTGTAAGTGTGGTTCAAAAGGAGCAAGATATACTGTACACAGAAATAGTCGGTTAGCATAATGTGCAAACTGTTAACAATGATAACATAATTAGCTGATTGTGTAATACGTTGTATAGCTGTAGTTGCTAGCAGTAAAATGTTAAATTTCTGTTCAAAATCATTGCAGGAAATTTTGTCATCATATTGCTTCTTTTTGGTCCTGTCACAGATCTACATCAACTAAAATGGCTAACAACTTTCATAAAATCGTATATAGGGGATTACACAAAGGAACCAGTAACTTTATCTCCAAATAAACCGACTAATTTTGTGGAATTTGCGACATGTAGACTTGAAGTGACGAAGAAAAAATTACGTTTAGAGAGACAGAAACGCCATCATTTAACAAACAAAATCGATACAGCTCCAGTCACTACTGTCAGAATTAAAACAGCTGACATGGCGGAGGTAAACTAATACTGGCAAATGCTTTGTCTTATTACCTGTATATCGCTACAAAGATATGTCTACTGTTTTGTATGTTGTACATTTAATCTTTCAAACACAAGTGTTGGAGCTTAAGGGCAGTAGTATACACCTGCCATACTCTTACTAAAATTACTCTAAATGCACATTTTACTACTAATAAGTTGTCTACTTGTCTAATTTTAGGCAAATTTGTTATTCAGTTGTTATCACAAGTTGTTCCTTTTCTGTTTGTAGTATTTTCCCACCAGTTGTTGTCCATCTATTGAGTAGCTTTAAAGGAGAACATGGAAAGGACTACACTTAAGAGCTATGTAAACTTGCACTCACTTTCAACTTTTCTCAAGCCTAGCCTATGACAACGTTAGAGAAATTTTTGAAAATACGTTACCATATCCTAACGAATATGGCGCCAAGGAGTAAATGGTAAATTATAGTTCAGTGCAGAAGAAAAAACTGCACTTATCTTGAAATCACGCCATATTAAAACTAAGGACAAATAAAGTTGTGGTGTCTCTCATGGTGGACTAAATGCCCATCAGGAAGCACACAGAATTTGATGGTCAGTGGTTTGTTGGAAATGCAGATTGTGATGCTGAAGTTATGTGTGATGACTTATCTGAGGTAAAAGATGGCTTGGTCTTCGTGGTTGTTGCACTGAAAGACTACTGCAAAATTCCAGTGGGATATTTTCTTTCATGTGGTTTGAGTGGTAGTGAAAGTAACAATTTAGTTCTGACTTGTCTTGATTTCCTGACACACATAGATATTAACGTGCTCTTCCTAAGATTTGATGTACCGCTGTTAACTTGGCGATGGCTCGATATTTGGGGTATGAACTTAGTGCAGACGATGTGAAACCAAGGTTCATAAATCTATCAACAGATATAAAAGAACGTATTCCGTTGGATGCTTGCCACATCACACAACTGGTGAGAGACTGTCTTGCCACAAAAGGGATAATTCTCATAAAATTGACTGAATATAATGCAGTTATTTTGTGGAAGTATGGAACTTATAGAGGTAAGAGGGATTGCATTTGGGGACAGAACTAAAAAGAAGCCGTATTAATTGGCACAAAGAACCCATGAAGTTTAAACTTGCTGAAAAGACATTTAGTGGAAGTGTAGCCAATGCTAATGAATACTGTGACAAAAATTTGGGAATGTCCCAGTTTCAGGGCTGTGAGGCAATAGCACATAATTTATTCCACATATTAAGCAGTAGGAACCTATATTGCAGGGGATACAAAAGACCTCTAGCCCCTACTACGTACAGTGATGTACGCACATAAGTAAAGGATGCGAAATATTGGCTGTTTACATTAAAAGAATTTGTTGGAATATTACTGGTGCATCATCTTGTGGTGCAGTTCTTCTTGTTGTCTCCGTGCTTGCTAAGGAAATGGGATGAGAAGTTCCGCCTTATGCAAGACACCTTTTTTCTTTTGTTTCACCCATACATGTTTCAGCCCTTTTGTGCTATCGTCAGTGGGTTCTATTTTTATTTTTAACTGTAAATTTGTTGTTAACATATTAACATATGCGTCATTTACAACATTATGTAAAAGTTGCATTTATAACTTAATTGGCGAAAAGTAATATACCTTACATTATGTTATGGTCCTCTTGTTTTGGTAGCTGTTAAGCTACACAATACACAACTTGTCATCTGCAAACAGCAAAACGTAATTTATTTTCTGTTTGTTATGCATTTACGAACGGAAATAAGACTGTATCACGCTTTCTTTCTGTAACTTACAGTTTTGAAGTTGTGGTACGTATTCCTGTGTTGTTGGCAAAGTAAATAGGCTTACTTCTTTGCCTGTGTTCGCGTGGCAATGCAGTTTTTCGATTACTCAAAACACACACACACACACACAAACAAACAAATCCTCTCTCTCTCTCTCTTGTCTTTGTTTCTTTCTTTCAGTCTCTTTCAGTCTCTCTCTCTCTCTCTCTCTCTCTCTCTCTCTCTCTCTCTCTCTCTGCCCCAGTACTCATCAGTACTCAACACACACACGCAAACCCACATAAACCACACACCACAAACCAAATACAATTCAAACTCGCGCGCCTCACCCAGCAGAACACGTTACGAAACAAATGAACGCCACACAGCCACAACAACACGTAATGGCAGCGAAAACTCCGCCTATGTTTTGAGTAATCGAAAAACTGCATTGCCACGCGAACACAGGCAAAGAAGTAAGCCTACTTACTTCGCCAACAACACAGGAATACGTACCACAACTTCAAAACTGTAAGTTACAGAAAGAAAACGTGATACAGTCTTATTTCCGTTCGTATATGCGTAACAAACAGAAACTAAATTACGGTTTGCTGTTTGCAGATGACAAGTTGTATATTGTGTAGCATAACAGCTGCCAAAACAAGAGGACAATAACATAATGTAAGGTATGTTACTTATCGCCAATTAAGTTATAAATGCAACTTTTACATAATGTTGTAAACGACGCAAATGTTATTTATTTATTTATTATCATCCCAATGATCACATTTGTGATATAGGATTTGTCAGGGTACATTTTAACAACTATATAATATCTTTACAAAATTTGTATCTGTGCTGAATTCATATTAAATTATCTTATGTTTAATACAATATACAACTAATAAGTGTTTTTATAACATAATTTATTATGCACTGATGTAATTTCATTTGTCACATTAACTTAAACATATATTTTATACAGTTGCACAGAGATATTCACTTATGTCGTAATAGCATTTGTCAAGCATGTGGTTCTTTAGAACAGTTTTAAATTTATCCTCATTTTCCAGCTCTTTGAAATGTTTTGGTAGTGCATTAAAAAGTTTGATGCCTTGATTACATACATGTTTCTGGCTTCGGGTCCTTGTTACAGCTTGTACGTGGAGATCTTTACATTGCCATGTATCGTAATTATGGAAGTCTGTATTGGTTTTCATTTTGTCCTGATTTCTTTTGATCACCAACAGACATTTCAGAATGTATAATGATGGAATTGTTAAAATTTTCAATGCTTTAAAAAGGGGCCTACAATGTGTTTGAGGTGGGCTGTGGGTCATTATCGAAATAGCACGTTTTTGCAATTTGAAAGTCTCATTTAGACGACAATTTGTTTTTCCCCAGAATACTATCCCATAGGATGCAATGGGCTGAAAATAGTCAAAATCTACTAATCTGGTACAGTCATTACTACAAACTCTTGAAATTATTCCAATCACAAAACATGCTGAATTTAGTTTTAGTGCTAAGTTCACCACATGGTCCTTCCAATTAATCTTCTCATCAATGTGCATACCCAGGAATTTTGCACACTGTACTCTTTCCAGTTGGTTGCCCTCCATGGTGGGATTTAGGTCGTCCTGTTCACTTATTTTTCCATATTGCACATAATTATTTTTTTTGCATTCAGTGTTAGGTTGTTAGCACTAAACCATTTTTGTATATCTTCTAGGACATGGTCCACAGTACTGTGCAATGACTGCTTCATATTACTAACTATTAAACTAGTATCATCAGCAAATAACATGATCCTAGCTTTTCTCTCTGACACCTGAATATCACTAATGTAATGTGGAACAGCAAGGGGCCTAATACACTTCCTTGGGATCTGATCTTAGTTTAATTTTTTGATTAATATTTGGTGCTGTAATTTCAACCACCTGCATCCTCTTTTCCAGATAAGATTCAAACCACTTTTTTACCGGTCCTCTGATACCTATAGCTTCAAGCTTTTTCAAAAGTATGCTGTGGTCAACCGTGTCAAAGGGTTTTGACAAATCTAGATTTATCCCAACTACACTATTTCCCTCTTCACATTTAGTGATTATTTCTTTTGTGTATTCTAGTACAGCTGTTTCAGTACTTCTCCCAGCTTGAAATCCATGCTAATTACTGTTTATCAGATTGTGCATATTAAGATAATGTGTGACTCTATATTTCATTAGTATCTCTAAAACTTTAGAGAAAGTTGGGAGGAGTGAGACAGGTCTGTAGTTTTCTATTTTAAGTTTATCGACCTTTTTCAACAGGGGAATGACTTAAGAAATTTTCAGTTTTTGTGGAAACACGCCCTCAGCCATTGACAAGTTTGCTATGTGCGCCAATGGTTTCGCTATCTGATTAGCTGTTTTATTTACTAATATTATTGGAACCTCATCTACTCCAGCTGACATCTTGGACTTCAGACTTTTAATCACTTTTAAAAGTTCCTTTTCGTTTGTTGGAACTGCCATCATACTGCTGGCTGCATTGGGTGCTTCCATCTTAATCTGCACCCCAAGATTACTGCTTATTGTCTGGGGTACATTTAAAAAGTAATTATTTATATAATTAGGCATGGCATATTTATATACCATTTTATTCTCCTCATCTTTTAGAATAATTTCCTTGTCTGTGGTAGGTACCCCGGTTTCTTTTTTCACAATTTCCCATGCTATTTTAGTTTTATTTCTGGACTGTTTTATTTCCATATTATTACTTAATACCTTTGCATTTGCAATTACTCTGCGGTATATTTTCCTATACCTCTTTACATATTCTATAAAATCAATATTTGTACACTCCCTCAACTCTGAATTCAGTTTTTTCATGTTTTCACATGATTTCTTAATTCCAAGAGTCGTCCAAGAACTTGACTTTATGTATCCAGTAGACTTGACTCTGGTCAGTTTCTTTGGAAAACACATCTCAAAGTTCATCATATAAATCTATGCAAATACACTATATGCCTCATCTGTACTTGACTGTTTCATAACATCTAACCAATTTTCATTTTCTAAGATACTTATGAACTGATGACAGCTGTCCACAGAGAAGTTTCTTTTGTAAATATTATTTACACCTTTATCTTCCTTTGACCTTAAAGGGATTTCAATGGTGAGAGCATTGTGGTCAGACAATCCTAAATCTATGTTTGTTACCTCTATGTCAGTTTCTGACATATTTGAGAAAATGTTATCTATGAGGCTATTGGAGGTGTTTGTTATTCTAGTTGAATTGTTTATGTGTGGTGACATGTTGAAACTCTTTAATATGTCCAAAGATTGCCTTTTTTGTTGACTTTCAATTAGAAGATTAATATTGAAATCACCACAAAGAATAATCACAGTTTCTTTTTTGTAAATAGTATTTAGCAACAATTCTAATTTATCAAAAAAGACTTCTATGTTTCCACATGGTGACTTATACACTGTTATGACTATGACTTTTTTCATCAGGACATATAGCTGGATAGCACCTGCTTCAAAAAACTTTTCAATACTTAAGTTCTCTGCTTCACATCTCTTTTTAAATTCTAACTCTTGTCTAAGGTAAATACCGACTCTACCACCTTTTGCAATTTTCCTATTATAATTATTTGCCAGTTTAAATGGATTAATATGAATACTACTAATTTCTTGGTCCTTACACCAATGTTCTGTAATACACAAGACATCAGGTTGGGTGTTACTTACTGTTATTTCAAGTTCACAATATTTGTTCTTGACGCACTGCATATTTAGAGTCATAATCTTTAGAACAGGGGAGTGAGTACTGGTGGTATTTCGCCTTTCGTTTAACACTGTTATCTTGGAGTTTTCATTATGGCTGGATACCAAAAATCCTGTTGTACCACAGGTTTCTTGTTTCTGTTGCTTTTCCTACTTGAAGTGGATGACGCTGATTGATTGTTTATACTAGCTGTGGCAGCTGATGACATTTTAATATTTACAATACCAGATGATGATGTTTTTAGTGCTTCAGCAAATGTTGCTCTTGTTCAGGTTTTCATTTCTTCTGCTTCTGTCCTCATTTGGAATGGGATTTTAGGGAACTTTTCTACTGTTATGCGGCTTATTTCTTCTAGTATCTTTTCACCCATCATCTTTTTTCCATAATAGTTCCTGTGCTGTCCATGCCTCGTGAAATGATTTCTCACTGACCTGTTTGCATCCACAAAAGTTGCACACTTAAAAGCACAGCAGATCTTCCTGAATTTATTATTTGTTGACTTTACTTCTTTGTTTACACATGATTCCTCGATTAGATCATGTCTATGTGGCACACCTACAACGAGAACCTTTAAATTTAGGTCTGACAGCTTTTTTAGAGTTGTTTGAATTGCCCTTGTCGCTAGTTGGCTTTCATTTTTGTATATGTCATTTGCTACACCTATTAGCACACAGCATGTTCCAGTCTTAACTAAGTTTTCACAATTATTTACTATTTCATTAAGGGGAGCACCAGGTTTGACAATGGCTGTTACTCTGAATTGCGACTGCCAATCATTTATTATTTGTGCCACACCCTTTGCATGACTATCACCTAATACACAGACTTGATACTTGTTGTTCTCCAGGTGCCCTCGTTCCGTCGTTTTTATAGTACACTTCGGAGAAACATTTCTCTCGTTAGAACACACAGATGATCTAGATTCACTTTCACTTGTCTTATTTTCTGAGTTCACATTTCGTCCTGTCGTGTCTTTATTACCCGTTTTTCTTTGCACTCTATTTACTGACGATGTCATACTGCCAGAAAGATTTCGTTTACTACTAGCAGAAGTTTTGTTTGAAACGAAAATTGCCGGTATGTTTTCATTACACTCGTTTTTTAAATCGTTATAATTCCGCTGCTTTATCAGTTCCTCTAACTTATTTACGTAACGATTTGCAAGCACAAGGTCTTGCTGAAGCGATGTAGTAACACTTTTTTCTATGCAGTTATCGTATCTTGACAAAGCTACCGTTAGTAGATCGCAGCATTCCATGCCACAGTCACATTTCGCGTCCCATTCTTCCGTTCCCACGAAACACTTTGTATGAATCCATTTTTGCGACACTGCACATAACTTGATACCTTTTGCGATGTAGTTATTGCACTTTATACAATTTATACTCGGTATGTAGCCGTTTACCGTGGAACAATTTATACACACTTCTACACGCGACGCCATAATGATCAAATAATGTTGTATGATTCTTGAGTGCATAAAGACTTGCTAATCAGTTAATATGTGACAGTCCAACAACAAATTTACAGTTAAAAATGAAAATAGAAGCCACTGACGATAGCACAAAAGTGCTGAAACATGTATGGGTGAAACACAAGAAAAAAGGTGTCTTGCATAAGGCGGAACTTGTCATCCCATTTTCTTAGCAAGCACGGAGACAACAAGAAGAACTGCACCACAAGATGATTATTTCTACACCAAGCCAGGTATTTCCATCGCAGCTCTTCAACAGAACACAACCATCAGACTTCATAAAACCATACTCAACATTAAGTTCAATAAACTATGTTTGGCTTATAAAATTGTACCTAACTATGTAACAATAACTGTAAAGAACATGTCACCAGCAGCACAGCAGACAAAACGTAAGGCAGAAATCATGTGGATAAAGCAAGAAATCTGGTCTTTGTATTCCAGAAAAAGGGACTCCGAATATTGAATTATACTGATTACATTTAGAATTAGCTAATCACATAACATACCCACCATTTTTTGATGAACTAATATACAGGGTTAGAACATACACTGAGACCATAATAGGCAGAAAACAGACAATCCAACAAAAGAAACTCACAAAAATGTTAAATCACACAAACACCCACCAGTCCCACCACAAATACAACAAACACACCTTTCACAAAAGAGTGATTAATCTAACAGACATAAAATTATCTGAACAAGAAAGCAGCCTACTTGAAAAGGGTTCCAAACATAACATTAACACAATGGTGTCACATAGGACAGTAGAAAATATCGTAACAGAAACTGAAAACATCATAAAGCAACAAGAAAAACTAAACACACCTGAATTTAATGCAAACCTAACAAGAGAATTAGTTGCTGAGGAAATAAGAAATATAATCAAAGAGAACAAAACCACCATAAAAGAAAACACTAGAACTCCTGAAGAAAAAAACCTACAGAAAACTACAGAATAAATTAACACAAGAAAATGCCATCATCACAAAATCTGACAAAGGTAATTCAATTATTTATTTAGCGTATGGCAAGTACAAATCACGTATGAAAAATCTAAAAGTACATAACACACAAAACAGTTACAATATCACAAACAAACATCTACGTTAGAAATATAATCGATTGCACTGTTAGTCGCATCCATGAAGTCCCTTGTTGGCCCAGGGTAGGCCCTCAGAGGGCATTCTACCACGATATGGTGAATTGTCTGCCTGTCAGCGCCGCAGTCGCACTGTGGTGATGGCACTATGCTCCATTTGTACAAGGAGTCCGCACAACGGCCGTGGCTCGTCCTGATCCTGTTAAGGGTAGACTAGATTTTGCGGGGCAAGTCAAAGCCCCGAGGTCTGTTAGATGTTCCCAATAAGGTGTTAACCTGAGGCGGTGTCTTTTCCTCCCATTCTTCTCTCCAGCGGTCCTCAAGAATAAAAGCGTTCTTTACCAGATCTTTGGCACTTGCGAGGGGGGGGTGTCTGGATTTCAATCTATTTTGCTCAATTCCATTACTCAGGGTGTGGATAGGAAGATCTGGGCTATTTTGGATTTTTCGACACTCCCTGACAAGTGCGTGTTCTCTGCGCAAATGTGGCGGCGGGATATGGCTCAATACAGGCAACCATTGGACAGGAGTTGACCTGATCGCTCCAGAGATAATCCTCATCGTTTGGTTCAAGACTGCATCCACCTTCTTGATGTGAGCACTATTTAACCATATTGGGGAACAGTACTCTGCTGCAGAATAGTCATAAACAAACAGGAAAACATTCACAAAACATTAGAATTCATCCAAAGCAACAACATCACAGAATTAACAAGTGACCCAACAAACCAATACCAAAGTAAGTTACAGAAAACCCTAAGAAACATAGAAACAATTTTCACAGAAACACAGATTAAAAAAAGATACAGAAAAATCCCAAGGCCCCCACCCTAAAATCATTGCCTAAAGTTCACAAACCCGGAATACCCATATGTCCATTAATTAACTTCACCAAAGCGCCAACATTCCACCTAGCCAAACACACACACACTCTGCTACAGACAATATACAAATACACTGACAACAGAAGTCTAAAGAACTCAAGTGACTGAATAGAAAAAATAAAAAATGAAAACATACCAAACACAGCAACATTGGTTTCATTTGATGTAATTTCAATGTACACACACATCCCAACAGAAGAAACCATCAACATAATAGAAAGGAACCTCCAACTGCAAGGAAACATACCCACAACAAACATACAAGAAATATTAGCCATACTCAAGCTCATCACAGAACAGAACTACTTCACATTCTACAACAGATTTTACTCTCAACAAGATGGACTACCCATGGGATCCCCAATCAGTGGCCTCCTAGCTGACATTTTCCTCAACCAGATAGAAAAACAAATCTTTGACAAAATAGTAATACCAAAACAGTACAAAATAATATATTGGTACAGATACGTAAATGACATAATTTGCTTAATAGATGAACTACTGTGCCGCATAAAAGAACTTCATGATAAGATAACTCCATCCACCCACAAATACAATTCACCATAGAAACACAAACAGATGAAAAACTTAATTTCTTGGATCTCACTATACACAAGAGAAACAACAAACATGAATTCACAATCTACAGAAAACCCACACTCACCAGCACCATTATTCACAACCAATCCAATCACCCCATAACCCACAAAGAAGCCAGCTTCAGATATTTACTTCACAAGCTGAACAAAATACCTATGAATAAGCATGACTACACACAAGAACTGAACACAATAAAACAAATTGCACAGGAGAATGGATATGACACAATGAGAGTAGACAAAATAAACCACAAAAACAAATAGCACATAACCATGAAACACACACACATACAAACACATCTCATCACACAACATATCAGCAGACAGTAAGCAACAAATGTCACATAATGACTTACAGCAACAAAATCACACACAGGGTGGGTAATATACTAAAGAAACAAGGACTCAACAGAGCATACAGAACCAACAACACAATACAGAGCAAACTCGGAAGAAATACCACCAACACTGACAAATACAGCCTGTCTGGCATCTACCAACCTACTTGCAACTGCCGTCAATCTGTATATGTGGGCCAAACATGCAGGACCTTCAGCACCAGATATAATGAACACCTCAGCAATGCTGAAAAGCAATAACACACACTCAACATTTGCAGACCACCTGGTAGCACACAACCACCACCCAACAAACATTGAAACTGACCTTCACATCCTAAAAACTAGCAGCAGCCTATACCAAAAATTAACTATAGAAGAAAACTACCACATCCAAAAATCAATAGCCCAAGGAAAGAAAGTACTCAATGAATACAAATCACTGTGCAACAAAACTCTCTTCGCCACAATAGAAGAACTATACAAGTAACACACACACACAGACAAACAAATCCTCTCTCCCTCACTCTCTCATGTCTTTCTTTCTTTCTTTCTTTCAGTCTCTCTCTCTCTCTCTCTCTCTCTCTCACACACACACACACACACACACACACACTCTCTCTGCCCCAGTACTCATCAGTACTCAACACACACACGCAAACCCACATAAACCACACACCACTAACACCAAATACAATTCAAATTCGCGCGCCTCACCCAGCAGAACTCGCTACGAAACAAATGAACGCCACACAGAAACAACAACACGTAATGGCAGCGAAAACCCCGCCTATGTTTTGAGTAATCGAAAAACTGCATTGCCACGCGAACACAGGCAAAGAAGTAAGCCTACTTACTTCGCCAACAACACAGGAATACGTACCACAACTTCAAAACTGTAAGTTACAGAAATAAAACGTGATACAGTCTTATTTCCGTTCGTTTATGCGTAACAAACAGAAACTAAATTACGGTTTGCTGTTTGCAGATGACAAGTTGTATATTGTGTAGCATAACAGCTACCAAAACAAGAGGACAATAACATAATGTAAGGTATGTGGCTTTTCGCCAACTAAGTTATAAATGCAACTTTTACATAATGTTGTAAACGGCGCAAATGTTAATATGTTAACAACAAATTTACAGTTAAAAATGAAAATAGAACCCACTGACGATAGCACAAAAGTGCTGAAACATGTATGGGTGAAACAAAAGGAAAAAGGTGTCTTGCGTAACACGGAACTTCTCATCCCATTACTGGTGCATTCCACAAGACGAATTGGGTTTATATGCATGATCATTTGTGTTCATCGCTAGTTGTGTATGACAATATTAGAAGTAGATTTGCACAAGGAATTACATTTTTATTGGCACAGAAACTTAGTCAAGACCAGTTGGAAGTACCGGGTGATCAAAAAGGCAGTATAAATTTGAAAACTGAATAAATCATGGAATAATGTAGATAGAGAGGTACAAATTGACACGCATTCTTGGAATGACATGGGGTTTTATTAGAATCGAAAAATACAAAAGTTCAAAAAATGTCCTACAGATGGCGCTTCATCTGATCACAATAGCAATAATTAGCATAACAAAGTAAGACAAAGCAAAGATGATGTTCTTTACAGGAAATGCTCAATATGTCGACCATCCTTCCTCAACAACAGCTGTAGTCAAGGAATAATATTGTGAACAGCACTGTAAAGCATGTCCGGAGTTATGGTGAGGAATTGGCGTCGGATGTTGTCTTTCAGCAACCCTAGAGACGACGGTCGATCATGGTACACTTGCGACTTCAGGTAACACCAAAGCCAATAATCGCACGGACTGAGGTCTGGGGACCTGGGAGGCCAAGCATGACGAGAGTGGCGGCTGAGCACACGATCATCAACAAACGCCGCGCGCAAGAGATCTTTCACTCGTCTAGAAATATGGGGTGGTTCTAATGAAACCCCATGTCATTCCAAGCATGTGTGTCAGTTTTAACTCTCTATCTACATTATTCCATGGTTTATTAAGTTTTCAAATTTATGCTGACTTTTTGATCACCTGGTATTTTGTGGGGGGTCAGAATTATACACCCAGAGCTCAGCAATTTGAAGCTACTTTAAAGAGACTTCTGGTCCACATCCAAACTGGAAAACCTACAACTGCAAATTGTTCTACAATCGACGCCATCCTCAGCGTAACATGAACTAATCTTTAAATGAGGAAGTTGAATGCAATCAGTTGCCATCTGTTCCAGGGGTGGCATTAATAAATAGTGATCATGGTTATATAACGCATCTAGCTATCTCACTTGATATCTGAATAATGTTGTCTGATACATTGCTGGATTTGTGGCCACGAAATTCGTCAAAAAGTTAAATGCAGTATTTTCCAATTGGTACTATGTCCAGTGTCCAACTGGCAGCGGTCTTGAACATTAGAACACAGGTACCTTGTCTATTCCATCGAATAACGTTGTTTATATCTGTAAAATGGATGAGAGAGTAGTAAAGCAAACATCAATTTTAAATGTGAAAAACCCCTTGAAAAAATTGTTCACAGCAGTTTTACAGAACTTAAGCAATGATGTTTTCCTTAGTTGAATTAACATATCACAAACTGTCCTCCCTTCGCCAGTTAAACAAAGTTGTACTCACTGAGTATTTTAAAATTAGGCTGCATTATGAAGTGACACTCTGCAGTGAGAGACCGCATGACACTAGCATCAGGAGTTTCTACACCAAAAGGTAGGCCTACTGTTTGACAATCAATGATCGTGTGTTTTGAAACTATGTGTATGTGCTGGTAGTGATAGAAGTCCGATTCCTACAGATAAATTGTAGTTTGTATTACTTTCGCATATTAGCTGTTGATGTTCACTTACATCACGACAACAATGAAGCCATAGCTTTGACTAAGTCATGAACGTTTTAATTTTTGTGACGATTTACATTTGCCTCTTATGCAAGAGCTTCTTCAATCTAAGTATTTTGCACAACTTCTATTATTAATTGTAAATAATGTAAATCATATTGCAATCATGTCTTCGATATGGGTAACATCCTTCAAGTATCATTCCTAGAAACTTCTTACATTTTACTAGATCAGTGTTACATGTATAAAATTATTACTAATGTTGTTACTCAAGAGCATAGAATACAATTGCTCTCACAGACATTGATGATAATTACAGGATGAACATGTCAAGACTATTTATCAAACAAATTAATTACTATATAGTGGATACTGAAATATTTTTATTCTGATTCTACTTGCGAATAAGTACGATTTCCTAGCGGTAGAGGTTGTGAAAAGCGATCAGCTTGGAATGTGTTCTTCTATTTACTTGATAAAAAAAGTTTGAAGCCTGCTCTCCAGTTTTAAGAGCGTCTGATGAAAGTTGTTCATTATATTTGGATATTTGCCAAATTCTATAGAATCGGTTTGTTTCATCTCAGTTATCTGCTAGGGATTTTTTCTCTCGCCTTTGAACCCACTGATTGATTATTGTTATGGGATCTGCTGTGATAGTGTACATGATAAGATTAACAAGCGCAGGAGTGCCCCAGCCATCCAGGTAATCAACTTCAAAGTCATTGGCCATATAAAAGCAGATCAATAATGAATGCTTCTTATTCATCTGTCCATGACTATGGTATGGATATGAAATAGCGTGAAATAATGTGTTGTTGCAAGTGCCTGCATTTACACATGCTGAGGAATATATATGACACATGGAAATTATTGTGCTTTCACATACACACAGGAACAGGTTTGTGTCTTTATACACACACACACACATACACACACACACACACACACACACACACACATATATATATATATATATATATATATATATATATGTGTGAGTGTGTGTGTGTGTGTGTGTGTGTGTGTGTGTGTGTGTGTGGGTGGGTGGGTGGGTGGGTGGGTGTGGGGGGGGGGGGTTAATCAGCAATAGTTGGTAGGTGTCAGACACTTTATTAAGAACAAAGCTCTCCTGGGCATATGTAACCATTATGCACTACAAAATGCTTGCAGTGTGCAGGCCATGTTGGTTAGTGCAAATTTGTCTGTCTCAGGACAGAGTGACTCTCAATGAATACGATTCTTTGAAATAGCCTGCGTTCTGTTTATGAAATGGCTTTATCTTGCGGTTGGCTTTAGCAAGTTGGTATTTCATTCACCGAATAAGCTGTACTTGACATGACTTCTAATATCCGTTGAAAAACTGATTTTTGTAGGGGTGTGCTAAGGACAACATGTGATACATGTTACTTTAGGTGACGTCACTATGGGGAATTTTGTGTATATGATGCACAATAATAGTCCAAGTAATAAATCGTATACGTTTTATTTCAAATCCATACCAATGTTAAATGAAGCACAGTTTTTGTGAGTCACCATGCGTTGCTAAACAAGCTTTTTTCGAAGCCTTGAGTGGAAGTAACAAGTTAAATACTCTCGTGGTCAATTCCATTTATATTTCATTCAGAACTAGTTGCCCATGATGAATATTCAGAAATGCGATACTTTTTGTTTTATTAAGCTACTTTATTGAGAGGGCAGCTGCATCAATCTGATTGCACGTTTTGTTGTATTACAAGCTCGCCACAGTTAGACAATCATATTATCTATTAATGCACAACTACTACTCATATCTTGCTAATCAGAGGAAAGCTAGATCCTAGGAACATTCAATCTGTTTCAATAAAAGGAAAAGTTAACCAGCAGTAAATATTTTAAATCTCTCCCTTGTCAGAAAAATTCTAGGACAAGGTTTTTTGTTTCTGAGTTTGCAATACTAAAAAGGACAATTGTTGTTTTTATGTTACCTGGCAAGTGTCCATTCCTGAAATGACCTCGGCCATGTTACCGTGCAAACTAACGATGTGACAGTGGTGTACTTAGCAACACACTGTTTGGATTTTTGGCACATTATTTACGCTAACGCAATGGATACTGATCATGAGCAAAGAGTGAGTGTAAAGTTCTGCATCAAGCTTTGGAAAACCTCTAGTGAAACCGGGCAATAAATGCAGGCGAGGCACTTTCAAGTACACAAAGGGTTTCACGAAGACAGAGATTCGAATCAAGACGAACACGATCTGGTCGCCCGTCTACAGCACATAGCGATGCAAACGAGGAGCATGTAAGGCTTTTATCCCAAGCGACTTGCAGCTGTGTGTGGGACATCACTCAATTTGAACCTTGATGTGTCTTGAGATTTTATGCGAAGATTTAGGCAAACAGAAAATTACTGCAAACTCGTCCCTCAAACACTAACAGACGAACAGAAAGAGGGAAGACGAAGAGGTTCTGCTGAAGTACTGGATAGAGTCAGTCCACATTTCTGTCAAAAATTTTTGTTAGTGATTAAGTTTGGTGCTACCGGTAGCAAACGACAATCTTCGAGAACAAAGACAATATTGAACACATTCTTTGATACTAAAGGATTAGTTCGCCTCTAGTATGTTCCTCCAGGTCAAACAGTGAACAAAACTGCTTACATCGATGTCTTGAAAGGTTTGCGACAAGCAATTCGACATCGCCGCCCTAATTTGCGGCATTCACAAGACTGCTTCTTACTGCATGACAACGCAAGACACCTCACTGCTTCATCTGTTATCGAGTATCTGTTCAGTCATTCTATTATTGACATCCCACATCCACCATATTCGCCCGATCTCTTACCTTCCGATTTTTTCCTTGTTTCCGCGAATGAAGAGGTGACTGAATGTAAAGTTGCATCAAGATATTGCAGACATCCTATGAGCTTTGAGAAATGAACTTAGAAGCACCACAACTGAAAATTTCCCTGTTTGCTTCCAAGACCTGCAGAAACGTTAGTAACCGTTAGTAGGTAGCCAAGGGGACTGCTTAGTTCGGAGCTAGGATCATGACTTGCCAAGCGCAGTTTTCTGTTCTTTAAAAACCCTGTCCTGAAGCTTTTCTGACAAACTGACTATTTTAAACATCAAATATAAAGTACACTCCACGTTTTTAGTGTCGGGGTCTGAGAATCGTCACTGAGAGTAGCCCGACCTCATTATAGTAATTGAGAATTATTCATTTCCACAGGAGGGCAAACTTTATGCAGGACTTAACCAACACCAACTGTTGCAATATAAAGTACAAGAAAAATATTGACTATACAGAAATCATACAGTCTCTAATAACATGAAAACAACATTTAATTGGAAAACAGATCTTTCTTTCAGTGAATATAAAAATATATCAGCTCAACAATTGTTCTTTTGGATAACATTCCCTAACCTTCAAAGTCTTTTAAATGTGTCTAACTATAATTAACGTCTGCACAAAATATGTGTTGAGAAACACTCTTCAAATAACGTTTGCTTTGGTCCTCATTACAGGTAATTTTTTAATAGACAGTCAATTCTCAGACCAAATTTTATAAACATGGTAGGCCGCTAAACAGTCACTTTTCACAGCACCATCCACTTTACTATTGACGTTCATAGTCTTCCCTCAATCAAAATAAAGCTGATAACTATTCAGTGTACTCAGCCTCAGCAAATTCACTGAACGCTAGCGTTCCGTAATGACTGCTAGTTCTTCTCAAACTTCTGATGGCTTCATTTTTCTTTTCTCATGCATTTATTCACTGTCAAATTTTACAGTCTTGAATCACCTTTTTTGATATTTTTTCTTTGTATCTGTTTGCTTGAAATCTTCTAGTCTTGCATATCCTCTTCTTCATTTATAACCTTAACATCGGTGTCTATTCTTAAAACTCTGTTCGTCTCTGCATGGTCAAACAGCATTCTTCTACTCGTTACGATAATTCTATGCTCCACATAAAATCTTGTGACATTCGTCACAAAGAAACTCCCTCACTTTTCTCGAAATTATCACTCTTTCTCACTGGTTGAATTTCTTGTCCTGTCTGTTCGTCATTAGGTTACCGAGCCCCATCAGCGAATGACCCCTACCATTTTTCGATTCCTCCGTATCAAAATTTTGCACAGATAAAAGTTTTCCTGCTAGACGAAAGCGATCTCTATACTTGTAAACTGCATATAGTCCAAAGTGCTTGTAACATTATATATCTAAAATACTTCATTTTCATTTACACTTAAATACAAAATAACAAAAACCTAGTGGTATAACTTATATCACATTATCGTTACATATTTAATGCATCACTGAAAATGCACTTCGTTATTTGGCGGAGAAAATGTCCATTACAGTATCACCATGGAATAAGGAAAGAAGCAATCAGCGGGCATTTGTAGTTAACAGAGGAGATATAAAGCAAACAGAAAAAACATACATACCCAACTGACTGGCAAATATTTCTTTACGCACTGCCTTGCTTCTTGAATGTCTTTTACACAAGAAGAATCTATTTGATGATTTCTGTAAGGGATGTCTGACACGATAACTGTTTGCTACCGCACTATACTCACATTCACTGCCAGAGCTTCAAATGTCTGTTTCAGTTTGTTCCTGTAAACATCATACGCATCACCAAGTATTGGAAACTATTGATTTTTTGATGCATTGCGTTTCATTAAAATTTCGCACGTACAACAACCATGATTTGCTTGTAATGTTTGTCATTCTCTTTGCGTGGTTGTCTGAACATGGGGTGTTTTATTATGATTCATAACAGAAGGCTTTATTTCGGTTCCAATATATTGGCTAATTGCAGGCACTTTTTCTTTAGTTGGTTGCTGAAGCACATTTCACTGTAAGACAAATAGTCAGTCTCATGACGTAATTGGAGCTATTGATTTTTTTTTCTGAAGTAGGGCATTAATATTTACTGTGATATTTGTTCTTTCATTTATTTACTGCGGTTATTTATACATTGCGAAGTGTAAGAAGCGCTTGTTATTCGTTGAGTTACTCGACAATGGCATTCAAATTGAATCGACGAATAATTTAAGAAAGCATTTAACTACCGTACTTTTTCTTGTGCTTTCAAACACTTGCGGACAGACGAAAGGGACGACTCCTTACAATTTTATCTTATGTAGCGTATTTATTTCTGTCTTCTATTCCACCAGGAAAATTATTCTTACAGCACATAGCTATGTAGTCTGTGTTTTGATAGCTTAGTAGTTTGTCTGCTGGATTAGTATCGCATCAGGAATATGTTGGTACCGAAATAGTTTCACTTTATGCATTCCGTTTATTTCGAGTAGCAAAAGTGAGACGTGTCTATCAACAAACCAATAGTTCAAAGAACGTTCATCGCAGTCTTCCTCCAAATTTTATTTTCTATTTTTATGTCAGTGACAGAGATACTTATGTGAACTTTGCGCCCTGCTGTGGTCCATTCATACGTTCCACCGCAGTTCGGACGAAACATATCGGCTCAAGAGGCGTTGGCCTTTTCATCTCTCTATTAGGCTGCCAGTTCGGATGTCATATATGCCAAGCTACATTACCTCTCCTCCGAAGGTTTTGATCGCACTCAGTGGATGCTGTGTCTGTAGGGTGAAGATAGCAGAACAGGTTTACGCAACCTCGGTCAAAGTTATGAATAATGTGAGATCAGTGCAGCTGGCGTACACAACGAATCACAAAGATCAAGCAGAGCCAGGATTAACAGAGCTAAAATCATTTTGTGCCGACCTATGACCCAGTTCTGCACTAGGGGATATTCATGGCTGCATACACAGGATAAAATCGCAATTTTGGTATGATCTTGGCAAGATGCAGTACAATTAATTAAACTGACGTTAAAGAGCCAACACTTTCCATGTCTATAGGGAATAAAACTTGTACTCTTACATTAACGCGTATGTATTATGCACACTGAACCATACAGCTATCCATACCCGAAAATAATGGGAGACAAACCTCTTCCCTGAGAGCTTGCCATTTATTAACAGTTTAACTTGTTCTAACTGCCTTTCCTGAAGTAGCTACCCCGTGTATCAACGGAAGATGGAAGTGAGAAATTCGTATAGAGCATGTATACAATATTCCTAAACAAACTACGAGTAGAAAGATACGGTACTCTTGGAAGGCGTAAAGAGAATCACAGAAAATATATTACAAATCTCCCGAACATCAGACTGAAGGCGCCGATTTATATCGGTACGAACGCGCAATCTTCAGATATGTACGCATCTGCTACATGGAAGTAAGCTTCGTAGGAGAAAGTAGATTATGAGAGTTCTTCGAAAAGTTCCATCAATGTTTTATCCAACGGAGTCCTAAACATCTTATGGCCGCTATATACCCCCATATAAGTTGTTCACAAGTATGGACAAATTTCCAGGCCATGATTTTACCCATAGTCATTGGAGAAATGGTGTTACATCTCATTACACACACTCATCGAACCCACTCTAAAAATTATAAAATTAAATTGAGCTTTTCAGCATCTTATGAAGTGTGTTATTGTGAAGTGAACGTGGTATAGTAAACTAAGCTAAAATATGCGCCACTGTCGGAGGTACATGTTTACCCTATTTATAGCACTGTACTGAGGTTTTCAAGTGTCTTAGACTGTCTTGAACGCACATCGTAGTGGTTGGTGGTAATACAGCTGCATATGGTGATCAATTACAAATAATGTATCCTGTGGCAGCAAGGATACACACACACACACACACACACACACACACACACACACATATATATATATATATATATATATATATATATATATATATATATATATATATATATATATACAACTTTCCATGATCGATTTTTGGGGTACTAGTCCCATCTTCACAATCGCCTGTAGTACAAATCTAATCGATGTTGTATATTCTTTCTCTGAATATTATTTCTCTGAATGGCGTCTGGCTGTCTACGAAATGAGAAGTGTACTATACTCACGTCTATAAGACTACATAAAATGGCCCAGCCGTGAGGTGACAATGTATTTGGTGCTGTGGACGAGGGGCTTACGTGTTTGGCATTCGGTTGACAGCAGGCTGTGTTATTTTAAATAGCTAACTTTGATTAGTTTCCATAATGCAAAGCGTAAGTTATTGATTGCTATTAAATACAGGAAAATGAACTTCTTAGGAAGTATATTATTGATTGCTATTAAATACAGGAAAATGAACTTCTTAGAAAGTATGTTCGTCAACTATCATTTTACAGTAACACACTTAAAGATCTAGACAACAGTTGACGAAAAACAAAAGATTTATTTTTTGTATATAAATGAGAAAAAGATTGGTAATGAAACTTCAAAACTGAACAAAAATAAACTCGAACGCAATAACAAGGAACAAAAGTGAACAAATAACTCGAAGAGAACAAAAAACTCGAAACAAACAAGAACTATTGGAACAAATAAATCTTTTCTTCAGTTGCTGGAAGCAGCAACCGAAGCATGGCTGCTGAAATGCTCGGCTGCCCCTTCCTCCACTTCTTTACGAGGTTTTTCTTCATCAGCAGGGTCCACCTAGGCAAACAGCATAGCTATAGTTGTGACAAAATCAGTCTTCACCTAGGACTTACATAATAAAATAATAGTAGCATAGTATATAAAGACACTGTGACGACCAAACAGTTAATACGGAATACCATTTTTGTTACTACGCGTGTAGTGCAAAGAAGAGAAGAAGTAAAAAGAAGCTTTAACGATATCCATAACAGCTGATAGCTAATAAATAATACACTTTTACATGTCGTCTCCGGTCTGTTACTATTTATAAACTTGTAATTGGGGTATTTAGCAAACGATGTTGAGGCAGAGTGAATACAGCCATAGGCCGCCTCCAGAGGCATCTGTCAGAGAGCAGAGCACAAAATATAACATGGTGCGTCTAAGTGCTGATAAGAAACGCTTAGTCCTGTTCACCACAAGAAGACCAGACCTGAGGGGCAGACTGCAAATCAATAACACACAGATACAGGGGACCAACCATGTCAAATACCCAGGTGTATTATTATACAATAAATTTATATTCAACTTACACATACAAGTTAAGAAAGAGAAGACGATCAGATTAATTGATGCCCTACATGACTTACTAGACAGCGAAAACGTGATCGTCAATACAAAAATAAGACCTTATAAGGCACTCACGATTAAGGCCATGAGATACAGAAGTTCGTTTTGGGGTACAGTACACCAGACAAATATAAAATCTTTTCAAGTCATATGAAAGAGATGCTTGAGACTCATTTTCAAAGAACTCCTATGGTCAAGAGCCAGAGACTTCCATAATGAACTCAATTAAGCCATTCATGATAGGCTAGTTGGTTGAATAAAACAGCATTTAACTGCTTGAGAAAATTGAAAAACTTAGACCAGCCTCACAACATTTATAATATACGAGCACATTCTATCGCCAAAGATGGCCTCATGTACGAGTTCCACGAGCAATGATAGACGCTTTCGAGTTGTAGCAGCAGAGTGTAATCAAATCCAGGAGAGGAGCACAACGTCCTGTTAACGTCAGAGAAGCACTAAAATGATGATAAGAAGTCCAGCCTTCAGAGAATACAGTACGGCTGATAACTGTTAAAAAATATAAACGAGAAGTAAATTGTTTACAAACAGGAGTCTTCGTCTATCGCACAATGTTCAATGGGATACCGCTGACGATCTCCCTATTAGCAACGGAACTTTAACTAGATACACACTGATACGATTTCTGGCAGGTTATTAATTAAGTTTTCCTTTCAATGTAATTCCTTGCTTGTAAGTCAGTCTGATGTGGGTGTTGTTACTGTTATCGAATTATCTGTTCTGAATTTGTTGATGTTAATCTAAAGCGGATAGTTCAACTGCTTGCGAGCAGTCTTGTAACTGGGAATTACCCAACTCGGTGGTTTACTTTTATTCAATGAAGAACTGTGTGTCAGTTATAAGCATCGTTTGATTTCAGCTGTTACGAGTCCTCCAAAATTACCCATTTCCTCTCCTTCCCCTAGTGCACATTTGCTTATTCAGTGCATTTTGCGGTTTCTGGACACCCAACATAACTTAAAGTAAATACGGAAATATGTGATATTGTGCTGGGCGTCAGGGAGTGAGGGAATCTGTTGCAATGAAATGATGGAATCGCGAACGAAAAGACAACTCACTGCCTGCCGGCGTATAGTGTAAAGTGCCACTGTATGCAGCTGCCTCACTGGTGAAGCCTGCTACCTGGCTGAGGCGTGCCTCATTCCAACCAGCGGGGCGAAGTAAGGTGCTCGTTGGCGTCGTGATTAGGCACTGCCCTCTGATACACGTATTCCTGCTAAAGGGAGCTAATTTGGTCATTGAGGTGGGGTTTGTTGTGTGAGTACTTCCTGCAGCTGAAAGCAAAAGGAAATTTCTCAGGAGATGATTTATTTATGAACAAGAAAATAGGAATGCGGCCGAACAACTTAGTAGCCAGATGAACGTGAGTAGCCAGATAAACATCAGTCCCACACCCACATGATGTTAGTACGATAGGCTGCTAGCTTGTAGATCATTAGAAGGTGGAAATAAATAAAGTTTAAATAGAAAAACATATTCATTGCATGAAAGGAGAAAAAAAGTAATTGTGATGCAAGGCAGGAATTCGAGAGCAGGACAATATAAAATATAACAGAGCACCTTGAGATATGGGCAAGTAATTATAAAGAAAGCCGCCTGGAAAAATGTGCCCAGAAGTCAGTTTAATTCGTTTTTTTTTTTTTTAAGTGAAAGGAAGCTATGTATCTTTTGGAAACCTGGAGATACCAGAAGACTTCAGAAGACTATCGAGTGTTTCAAAGGGAGCTTTAGGCAACCGCTGATTCAGAAAGGGAGATGTATTGCAAAAGATGTGATAATGAGAGCTGCATAGGATCAAATGGAGGAAAAGACAACTCATCAGTAAAGAATTTTATTCACGAAAGAAGAAAATGCCTAAATACAGAAAATTAAGCCAGCAGATGTGAATACACAAGTTTAAAAATAATGGAGAAGAAACTCTAAACTTGACTGTGGGAATAATAGACACAGGAAAATTTAAGAAAACTTTGGAGAAAACTCAATCACATAAATCAATACCTAGGGCTCAGATTGCAAGACAGTATGAAGCAAGAAAGGAAAAACTGCAATTAGGATACAGTGCACGGACAGGTTCAACAAAGAGCACCAGCTTGAAGTAATTATTATCGAAAGGAAAGAGGAATTAGACGAGGGTAAGAAGGAACACATTATACTGTGAAACGAATTTCACAGACCACTGAAACACACATGTTGAAGAAGGACACCTCGAGTAGACAAAACTTCTTTACTGTTATTGGGATCATTGTGAGAAGCAAGAAAAAAAGAGTTCACCAGACATGTAACACGTGCAAGGTTGGATACATACTCTCAGTCTTCAAACACATGTAATGATCCCACTTCGAAAGTGGGAAAATTCCAAAGGAGTGTGAATGTTAATGGACTGATTGGAAAAGAACTAACACGAAATTATGATTAGACTGGCAAAAGATGAGTTTAGGTTCAAGAGGGATGTAGAGATGCACGAACCATTACTGACTCAATTCTACAACTTGGGAGATACACTGAAGCAAAGCAAACCGACGTTCATACCTGCTGCATTTCTGAAGGTAACGAGGATGAAATGCGAGTCACGAATCAGACAGGCTTTTAGCCTATTCCACATGTTATTCAGTGTGGACAGTCAGCAAGCAATACGGACAGGAAACCGAAACTTGAAATGTATATTTTAGTTCTGGAAGAAAAAAAATAAAACTTTAGTTCTGTTGATGACAATTCCATTATATCAGAGACGGTACTTTACTTGAATTATCAGCTGAACGAAATGGGTAACCTATTGAAAATATGTTGTTAGCTGAATGTTAAAAATGTGAAAGTAAGGTAGTAAAATGCAGTAGAATAAAATCGAAATTGTAAGCTACGGAGGGAAATGGATTAGGAAATGACGTTGGAAGTATCAAAAGAGTGTTGCTACTTGGGTGGAAAAATAGCAGATAGATGCTGAAGTGCAGAAGATGTAAAACTGAGAACGCCATTAACAAAATTTCTTAACATAGAAGACAAATTTCAATGTCACATGGTCTTTTCTGAAGATATTTGTCTGCAGTCTAGCCTTGTTCATGAATGAAACGAGAACTGTAAACGGTTCAGGGCAGAAAAGAGCAGATGGTTTTGAAGGGAAGTGTTCCAGGAGAGCGCTGAAGACGAAGTCGACCTAGGGCGTGGCTTACATGGGGAAACTCAATCGAGCTGGGGAGAAAAATATTTTTATGACAGAAAGTGAATAAAAGATGGAATCTGTTGATAAGATGCATCATGAAGCCTCAGGGGGTTATCAGGTTGGTGAAAAAGGACTGAGTGAGTGTGTGTGGTAGTGGAACGTGCGATGTTTGTAAAATTCTGCTGATAGATGAAGACTTGAACATGTAAAGTGGACTCACATGAATGTCGCTTCTCACTCGATGGACTACTGTGGCGAGATGCATAATGACATTCTTCAGACAGGAGACAACAAGAGCAACGGTAGTGCCCCGGGTTGATATTCTAATAGTTGCCTGTTCCGCGCGTACCAAGGGTTATAGCTGTACTGATGCAATTCACAGCAAAATAGTGTATGAGGCTAAACAGACGTACCCTTACACGAAAAATATTCTGCCATGGTATATTCTGGTAGCAGTGGCAACTATGTAACACAGGAGTTGTTCTTTTACCTTCACATGCAGTAGCTTTACTAATCTTCTCACACTCAACACACTTCATCATACCATTCTCCTTTAAACTCGTCGTTGTTAATTCTTATTGTCATATCACATGATAAAACGTTCACGGTTATTTTATGTGTTAGGTTATCCGCATTCTTTGGTGTAACATTCAGTGAATTATCACTCTGTCGGAGCAGTCAAATCTGAGAGAAAGGAAACTGAAGCTGCAGAAAGGCTCAGTATCATCGTTCATCATAAAAGTTTCATTGAATCTTACATCTGTGCCCGTCCTGTCCTTAGATGTAATTTTGGATGAAACGAAAGTCCTTGTTACCAAGCTTCCTGCATTAATGCCATAATTCCGTCAGTTTCTAAAATCTGCGTTACATGGGACGTCAAATTCTCGTGGGTATCAGTCACTGGAGTGTTGTAATTGTTTTTGACTGCTTTATCGATGACATTCTACTTCATAAAATGGTCATCTGTGGTTTTCAAGCGACATCTCATTCTGCCTCCCGGTTTCATATCCTATTACACTAGCATACCCTACTATGGCGCCCAGTTCAGGTTCGACATGTGAATACATCCCAATCTTTTCATTTGATAGTGATACGTCTTCGCTTTAATATTTCTGTTTGGTGCGTAATCGAGCAGACGAACCTATGCTACTGCCGTCGATGTTTACATTACTGTCCAGCAGGGAGGTAATTTCCTCTGTTCTTTCCAGCAAATGGCTAAGGATGCAATCTTGTTGAAGCAAGGGGTACTTGAGATCACTTGAAACTAGTGGAACAGTTCATCTCTGAAGGAGTCGACTTCGGCGAAGTCTTACATCTCCGGAAGAAACAAGCCAGATAGAGACGATATTCCAAAGAAAACTACAACGTGGAGAAGTTGTGAGTTGGCTAAGACACACTACTGGAAATCAGTACGTTCCCTTTAAAATGTTCACCGACTATCCAGATTTAGATTGTTCACATTTCCATAAATTACGTAAAACATTGATCGTCATAGATGCGTTGTAAGTGAGTCAATCGATTTGAGTATTCGTCATTTTCCAATCAGAAATCACGCTACGTAAATAACGTCTTTGTCGCGGAATAAAAGTTAACTGCTTATCTTACACCACTACCTCGAACCTGCCACGTAGACGGAAGGATGTGACTCCAGCCAGCAGTGACATACTGTCACTTGTGACTCGCAAGAACTATGGTCTACAACTGGCACGACTCAAGTCGTTGCAGGGTGCCATGTAACAATACCGAACGCGAGACAATTTGTAGTGGAAGCTTATAATCTCTAGTAATACCATCGCGTTAGACCTTGGATTCAGTTTAGTGTCTAGTAATTGAAGGACGTGAGTACACTCTAAATAACCAAGTGATGTACATGTATAGACAAACAAATTACTACAGTTTCAGTTAAACTGAATTATTTATGTAAGAGAAAGGGCTTCACAAATTGAGGGAGTCAACAATGCGCTGTTCCTCCTCTGGGCTTTATACCAGCAGTTTTTCGACTTGGCACAGATTATTGCAGTTACTGGATGTTCTCCTGGCATCGTGGCATATTCTGCCAATCGGAGTGTTGGAGCGTGAAAATCTCGAGCTGGACGGAGGTGCAAAATGGTTCAAATGGCTCTGAGCACTATGGGACTTAACTTCTTCGGTCATCAGTCCCCTAGAACTTAGAACTAAACACAACTAACCTAAGGACATCACACACATCCATGCCCGTGGCAGGATTCGAACCTGCGACCGTAGCGGTCGCGCGGTTCCAGACTGTAGCGCCTAGAACCGCGCGGCCACTCCGGCGGGCGCTGGACGGACGACCCTACGCATAACACTCCGAACGCTCTGAATTGGGGAGAGATCCGACGAACTTGACGGCAGTGGTAGGATCTGACAAGCAAGAAGGGAGGCAGTATAAACACTCGTTTTGGTGAAATATAAGCCCTGGATAGCAACAAACCGTTGCGTAGAATATCGCCAACGTACTGCTGTGCTGTAAAGGAGCCGCGAATAAAATCCAAGTGGTTCCAGTTGTGAAAAAGGAGTGGCGCCCCAGACCATCACTCAAGGTTGTCAGACGATATGGCGGGCGGCAGTCAGGGGCTTCTCGAGACACGTCTTCTCTGGTCATCGATGGTCAATGCGAAGAGATATTCGTGGCTGAAGACAATTCTACTCGTGTCAAAGAGATACCCAGCTGAAAACGCATATATACGCCCCAGACATCGGTGAGATACCAGTTTGAATGTCGCCCGACGTAGGGAGCGACAACCAGAAATAATGCTCAGTGCGCCTTTTCCATTCATAGCAGGACTCGGCTGGTTGTCATCCGTGGCAATCTTGCGGCAGTGCGGTGCGTCGAAGGTATTCTGCACCCCGTTTTATTGCCCTTTATGACAAACCATCCTCGGATTAAATTTCAGCAAGATAATGCTTTTCCGCACAGGGCGAGAGTTTCTGCTGATTGTCTTCGTTCTTGCCGAACGTTAACTTGACCAGCAAAGTGGCCGGATCTCTTCCCAATTGGAAACGTCTGGAGCATAAGGAAGGGAACCTGCAACCAACTGAGGATTTTGCCATCTAACGTGCCAGTTGGACAGAATGTGGCACGATATCGCAGGAGGACATCCCACAAAGATGTCAATCAATGACAAGGCCACCAACTGCTTGGAGAAGGTCCAGAGGTGTACCAACGCGTTTCTGACTTGCTCAATTTTTTTGAAACCGTAATCACTTGTTTGTCTGCACCTGTACATCACGTCTACCAACATCCTTCCCATTCTGATAATTCGTTTGTGGAGCGTCGTTCTTTTGTCATAGAGTGTATTATAGGATTGTAATATAGTGAATCTCTCGTTTAGTCCTTCATGTAAACGAGACAGTCGACTACATTTTACAGTCGTGAAAGGTAACCGGATTGTGAGAGGTTCGCGAAAATTATCGTCCGACAGGGTGGCTGTTTCTGCAATACAGACAGTCTGAGATGTATTTGTCTTTTCTTCCATCCAAAGTAAGGGGCCATTTGTTCCTGCTAGCTCTTCATTGTACTAATAACACTAACTTACCTCAGCGGGATCCTCCTTCGGCAGATCAACGAATTCCACCTCTTCTTTCTTGCAAATAGTCTCGGCGATCACAGTCAGTTTACAGGCGTCGTCCTCGTACAGTGGAATTTCTTCCAGCACATCTGTCACGTTGAAACGCCCAATGACGCGGACCTGTGGATGGTTTGACATCATAGTCACTGACTCAACCGTAAAGGCAAGCGTCTAACCTACAGAGAACCTTACACACTGATTTAACTTTCTTAAATGAGTTATACGAGACATCTATGTGCAGATTCTAATAAAGGTGAAGAACAGTGCTACACATGCCTGTTAAAAAGTAAGATAGAGGTAGAGAAAGAGGTGCAGGAATGTAATGGAGGGGGAACATTTTTATGGGGCAGACTGATCAGAAAGGCTAACGTGAAAACTGGTAAGGCAAGGAGGAATAGTTAATCGGGCGCTTGAAAGTAAGAATTGTTAAGATATGTTCAGGTTCGAACATAAGAAGCAGGTTATTGCCCATGCTGTGCTTCGGTCACACCATGATACAACATTATCACGCAGAAGAATGAAATTTGCAAAGAGAATGATGATCTAAAAACTTCAGACATTGCCTGTGGTCTATATGGCATGTAATGCTTGTGATGGTTTTTGTTTACCGCTTACAATAGAAAACATACAGACGTACAGCAACTACGTAGCAAAATATGCAGTCAACTCTAAACCAGGCAGCTTGCTAAAGAAAATGTCGATATATATATTTTCTATTACTACTCTGAATCATGTTGTAAAGTTAAGTAATACATCCAATAATCGTGATATCGTTTGGAATTAAATGCAGTACATTTGTCAGTTGTCCAGATAATTAATTTCATTTACAATAAAAGTGTTTAGTCAAGTATAAAACGTTCATATGTCTTTCACATTCATGTGTCAAATACCAGAACTTGTATGATTCCTCTGAAGTTGTTAATGCTTTATCTTTTAATTCACTCCAATAACGTTACATCCGCTTCCCCCCAACGGATGTTGTTCCTCTACTTGACTGATGTCTGTTATACGTATGACTTCATATTTTTAACCTCCAATAAATAGAATTACTTCCTAATGCATTACTAGTATTCATCTTGTTGAGTAATACATTTCTCATCAACTGTTCTTCTTTAATAAATGTTTTCTGTTTCGTTACGTATCACACATCTGTATTTATCCAGTTGTAACACTTTCATATCTAGAATTATTACTATCACGTGGAACTATTTTGCACGCTTTTATGTGCGTCACTCTCTTCGGTCAAATCATCCCAGCTAATAAGTGTGAGGAGCGTTTTTAGCCGTACACAATCTGTCCCAGATTGAGTCATTCAATAAAGTATTCGACTTCCTTAGGATTTCAGATAACCAGTGCAACACCATCAACCACACAGTAGTAAATTTAAAAAAGGTATTATCCGACGTACCCCTAACAGCACAGTTGTGGCAAGGCACCATAACATGTAGAAAGTGCGTGCAGTGCCAGCCACAATGACGGGAATATGCTGATTGAGACGTAACGTAGCATCGTTGACGAGGTCATTAGAAAACTTTGTCTAGATATGGAAAAGGATGATGGGTAAAAGAGTATGTGTTCTTTTCGATTGGATGCACCTCGACTATGTTTTACAACAGGACCAGCGAAAACCGTAACACAGTTTGCACAAATTTCCATTTCCTACTAAATTATTCGTTTACTCTGATTAAGTACCTGAAGTAAAAAGTGGTCATAGGTAATCCTCTTTTGTGACTAAGAAGCGCAGTCTTTTGGTAAATACTACTATGCAAGTCGTATTTCGCACATTCGTTGTCTTCTGATTACATGGTTATGACGTTTGAAGTGGGACACACTTGCAGATAGACGATGAGCTAAAGGGAAGGGGCTGCTCACTAAATTCCAAAAATCCTATCTTTGCCGAGGATGTAGAGCATATATTATTACGACCAACATTCAACTATAGTGCGAGTAGTGCCCTCCGCCACACACCGCATGGTGTCTAGCGGAGTATATATGTAGATATAGAGTTTTCCCCTAAGATGTTGCTCAGCCTGCGACGTAAGATGATCCAAAACACTGTTACAGCCATCATTTAAATAATTTCCACATTTCTTTTTATAAATTGCTATCCAATAAAGACGTCGTAATAGTGTAGTAATTATCTATAACTTCGGCATTAAATCCGATCGCTGCCGGTGTGGACGAACAGATGGGATGGCACTGCTTCAGTTCTCTTCGTACGTCTGACAGAACCTGTACCGAAAATGCCTCGGCCACCCTTCATTTGCCCTTTCCTTACGGCTTGTGCCACTGATTCCATGTGGTCTCTGCCAACTGCTCTTATGCCCTTACAGTTTTTGTACTCTTACAGTTTACTTATCCAGATAGTTTTCATCAAGAACTTAATTACAAGATCACGTGAGCGTCAGCATTAGAACAACCGTTGGCAGTATCACAATAAGGCAAAACAGACGCCACGAAAGTTTAGCTGGAGCAATTAAGTGTGAGCTATGTTAGAAGGTAGATAAAAGAGTCCCAGTAGAGCGCCTTTGTGGATGTCATAGAATATTCCATAAGTTCATTCGGAATCTTTATGACGTCACATTTATCCTGTTGAACTTTTACAAGGGATTGAACCATCGTACCCGTTACCACGCATACTGATTTGATGTAATAGTCATTCCACAGGATAGAGTAGCATGGAGAGCTGCATCAAACCAGTCTCAGGACTGAAGACAACAACAACAACAGTCATTCCGTTTCTATTGTGGCACGTTCACCATCTAGTCGGCTACAGTCATTGAGATGTTGTGATTCCTTCTGTCTTCTTTATCTGTCCCCTACTGCCACACAACATGTTAATTTATGGCGTTCATAGTCATTTATTTCCAGCTCTTGGTTTCCCATCCCCTCACATCTGGATGTCGGATTCGAGACATCAGTTCAACTAATATGTCTGCCTAATGTCACACAAATACAGAACTGCATCGCAGCTTTTCCCTTTACTACTGATACGTCTTCGCAATGATACCTCTGTTTAGTGTGTGTTGATGACACAAGTTGTGCAACGGCGGTCTACATTTACAGAACAGCGAGGCCTGTAGCCGACCTCGTCTGTTTCTCCCACAAAATGGCTGAGGACGCAATCTACTGGCAGCTACTGGTCAACTTAAGCTTAGTGGCAAGAATCAGAACAGTCCAGCTTTGATACGGTCGTATGCTTCAGTAAAGTATTGTATCTTTCTTTAAGACACAAGGTATACAAAGATTTATTTCCGCATGAAATTGCAACGTGGTGAGTTGGTTAAGACAAAGTCTCGAAATCAGTATGTGCTATGATAATTTCACTTTTTCCCGGATTTAGCTACTCCACGTTTCCATAAATCGCTCAACACTATCCTCGTCGTAGTTGCGTTAATAATGAGCCAACCGGTTTCAATCTCGCTCGGCCCACAATTCGAAATCGCACTGCGTGTATAACGCCATCGTCGTAAACTGAAAGCCAGCTTCTTATCCTACACGTTTGCCTCGAGCTTACGACACCGATGGACAGATGAGAGTCTGGCCAGCAGTAGAGCTCGACCAGCTGCGACTCTACAAGGCTGTCATCTATAATCGGTGCATCCCAACTCCTTTTAGACCGGAATGTGTCACGGTAGTGGCATTCCGAACTCCTGGCAATTTTACAACTGAAGCTTACTGTATCTCAACAGTAGTATTGAGTTCGATCTGAAGTTTACCTTAACAGCTTGTAACCAATGGACTTTAGTATTACAGAATTGTAATAAAATGAATCCCTTGTACAGTCCTTCATGTAAACTTGATTTTCGACTGCATTTTGCTGTCATGTAGGAATGTCTGGAGCGTGAGACATTCCAAATAAATAAACAAATTTCGCAGAGAGGGTGATTCTGCAATGCATGCAGTCAGACGTGTAATTGGCTTTTCTCCGCTGTAACTATTCCTACTAACTGTTCATGGTAGTAATGCTACTGACTTACCTCAGTACGGCCCTCCTGCGGAGCATCGAACAACTCTGTCTCTGGTTTCTGCGCTAAAATTTCAGGTTGAGAACTCAGTTCGGAAGTGTCGTTCTCAAAACTTGGAATCTCTTCAGCCATCTCTTCTTCACCGAAGTCCCAAGTAAAACTGACCTGTGGGAGGTTCGAGTTTATCATTAGTGACTGAGCTATAATAGCATGTGTCTAAAGGACAGAAATCTTTAGACGTCTGTCTCAGCATTCATAAAGGGATTACATTTTAAGTAACTAAGGCTTAACTGTAGGCTGTAATAAACGTGAAATACAGTGTTTTAATGTATGTTAAAATTGTGAAGATATGGGCACGTTATAAAAAAAGAATCAGACCATCGCGTATACAGTGGGATAGGGCGTGTCATGACGTAAAATGATTGGACCATGCAAAAAGTGATCCCAAGAAAGACTATGATGATCTAAAAACAGGACGCATCCTTTTATAGCCGTATGATATGTAACGTCTTCGATGGTTTTTGGTGGTTACTACGTGCGATCTTACAGTAACTGTGCCTGTAGATTTAAAAAAGGAAGATTACTAAGGAAAATATAAATATATTTTGATATTGCTACATTGTATCTTTCGACAGATTGAAATACTACGCCTGATTAACAATAATTCATGTAGAGTTATTTACTATATATTTATCAGTGTCTCGATATATTGTTTTTTACACATTTTAAATTGATACTCCTTTCACACTGTCCTTCTATATTATAAGATGATGCATAATTCCTCCGAACATATTAATATTGTATTCTTTGATTAATTTACAACAATTATACTAAAGCCACGTCACCCTATGTGTATTGTTCTTCATCTTCCTTCTTCTTCAGTTTCATAGCCTAGCATTCCTTTCAACATTTCTATTCTTGCATGCAACCTTAGTTTTACCCAAGGGCCTTGTAACAAGTTGAGGATAATATTATTGGTCTGTAGTAGAGTGAATGTCTCTCCCTGCTCTTCTTGTAAATTTGAGTGTCAGCTGCGGTCTCTCATGCTCTGAAAGCACGTATGGAGCTTGAGCGATTCCCAATAATACACTGAAGCACCAAAGAAAGTGCTATAGGCATGAGTTTTGAAATACAGAGATATGTAAACAGGCACAATACACCGCTGGAGTCCGCAACGCCTGTATAAGACAATAACTGTCTGGCGCTGTTGTTAGATTGGTTACTGCTGCTACAATGGCAGGTTATCAAGATTTAACTTAGTTTGAATGTGGTGTTATAGTCGGCAAACGAGTGATAGGACACGGCATCTCCGAAGTAGCGATGAAGTGGGGATTTTCTAGTACGATCATTTCATGAGTGTACCGTGAATATCAGGAGTCCGGTAATATATCAAATCCCAGACATGGATGTGGCCGGGAAAACATCATGCAAGAACGAGAACTACAATGACTGAAGAGAATCTTCCAACGTGACAGAAGAGCAACCTCTCCGCAAATTAATGAAGATTTCAATGTTGAGCCATCAACAAGTGTCAGAGTGCTAACGGTTCAACGAAACATCATCGATATGGGCTTTCGGAGCCGAAGGCCCCTTGTATATTCTTGGTGAGTGCACTACAGAAAACTTTAAGCCTCGCCTGGGCCCGTCAACACCGACAATGGACTGTTGACGAGTGGAAACATGTTTCCTGGAAGGACGAGTCTCTATTTTTAAACTGTATCGGGCGGATGGACGTGTACGGGTATGGTGACAACCTCATGAATCCATGGACCCTGCATGTCAGCAGGGGACTGGCGGAGGCTCAGTAATGGTGTGAGGCGTGTGCAGCTGGAGGCAGACATGAACATTATTGAGACTTACAGTGTCTTGTTCAGAAGAGGTATCCATCCCCTCGAACTCTTGCGGATTTATATACAGGCCTGCAGGATTCATGCTGTCAGTTCCCTCCAACACTAGTCGTTACTCGAGTCCGTGCCACGTTGTGTTGCGGTACTCTGGGTGCTTTGCAGGGGCCCTACATGATATCAGGCAGGTGTACCAATTTCTTTGACTTTTCAGTGAATTACCTGGCAGAGTGCCGGATTCCGCAGTGCATACATCAGAAATACTATCTGTGCATTCTTCCCTCTCACGCTGTCTGTCCGTTCCCTCCTGCTTATTGATCATGGTAGTAATAATATTGACTTACATCAATGGGATTCTCCTGTTTCTTCTCTCGTCTCTTCCAGCGGTTGCGAGGTTCTACAGGAAGCTTGAAATCGTGGGAAACAGACGGAGGAATTTCTTCGTCCACATTTATCACCTTGAAGCGCCCAAATATACGAACCTGGGGAAGTTTTATTTTTACCATCACTAATTTAGACAAGACGTCATGTATACAGCAGATATAAAGGTTTAGATATCTTAATTGTAATAATTACACAGACTATATATTCAATAAGTAGCCCGTAATTGTTGTGCTAAAAGAATTTTGGGACGGTGCTATTGATGTGTGCTGAAAGTTAAGATATCGAATAAGGTAGAGAACTAAGAGATACAAGGGGAAAAGACAAAGGAAGATAGTTATGGAGCACACTTAGTAAATTATGTGTAGTTTGTTGCTACTAGTGCTAAGGCATCAACAAACAGTTAACTTATGACACAACACCAAATAAATTTGAAGTGCCAGTACACAATTAAATACGCAGGGAATTGCAAGTGAGAGTGCTTACTAACGAAAATGTAAATTAATGTTTATAACTATCTTTGTTATCACACTAGTTTTTCTTAGCTTATTCTTACCATCGTCATTTGAATTTATGTTTTGTGTTCCTTGACACTGCCTAATCAACCTCGAATTTCGATTCTGGAACATTACAGGGGGTCTCTATGACAGCACTGTTGTCTTTTGTTTAGAATCCCCACGCTCTAATACCTTCTCTAACACGTCTGTGTTCTCTGTTCCGGTTATTTTTGTTTTCTTATCAACTATTCTTCAAGTTTCTAAACTTTCTCTTGCGTGAGCTCTTTGTAATCGTCACAGGCACTGGAACTGTAACATACGTTATATCGTTGTGCCCTTGTGTACATTTTTCTACAGTGGATACGTACTAATTCCTGAAATTACTGCACACAAATTAAAGTCATCTTTCCTCTTCTTTTTAAACTGATGGTATACGCTTTTACGTATGTACGGAAGTGCTTAGTTTTATGCACAGGTATCCAAACTAACACTCCCTATGGCCGTATCTTGCCTACTGGAGACTGAGGTAGCACGTCGAAAGCTCTTGCCAGATTTTGGTGCACTGAGTCACCGTTAACCTTCGTTTCTCATTTGGTGAATGTGGAGGGCGGAAGAACACTATTGCGTGTGAGACGAGTGATATATTCCGAAACCCTGACAGTTTTACAGACGAAGCTTAGTGCACAAGTACTATTGCTCCTTTGCACCTTAGAATTACCTTATGTTCTTGTAACCAGTGCACGATACTAAATTGGATTGTAGTCAAATGCTATTCTTATTTAGTCCTTCACGTACAAAAGAAAGAGTTATCCGGCAGGGTAACAGATTCAGCAAAGCATACAATTTGCTACTTTATTTGGTCACTCTTCGCTCTCGTTCTTTCTTACCCTTTCTTCGAGTTTACTTCACACGGTTGCAGTGATATTGACTTACCTCTGCATAGCCGTCCTTCAGCGTACAGTCCACACTATTATCTCCATTCCTGATGTGACTGGCTGATTCTGGGGTCCATTGGCAGGGAAATATCTCAAAAACAGAAGGCACTTGTGACACCCTCCTCTTTTTCAAGCGGCCATAAACCTGGAAGAGTGAGTTGCATATTTTTCTAACAGATGCGAATATTCTAAACACTTGACTTACAATACTGAAACAGATTATATACAACATATGCAGTCCATAGCTGTACCGTTTAAGAGATGTGAAGTACGGTTATAAATTAAGACACCAAATAGGGCAGAGAACTAAGAGCTACAAGAATGAAAACGTGAGGTAAGATTTTAATGGAAAACACTAGACAAAACTGTGGCACAGTAGTATGGCTACTGCTAAGGCGCTTTAAAGGAGAAAAATTGTATGTACAATGAAGGTTTAGAACATGTGAAGCAAATGTGGATAGATATATACAGTAAACACGTAGTGAAGTATGAAGGCCGGAATATGCCGGACTGGAACTCGAGTACGAGACCTTTGCCTTTCTGTGAAGTTTGGAAGTCGGGAAATGAGGCACTGGTGGAAGTACACTTGTGAGGACAGGTTGTGTGTCGTTCTTGGTTAGTATAGTCGATGGAGCGCGTGCCCGCAAAAGGCAAATTCATTCTGCTGCTATCGTCCCACTGTGATCTCTATACTACTGACGAATGAGACGAATTTGAAAATTCGTTAAGAACATAAAGGCTGGAAGCCTCTCTGGTTCAGAATAAGCCTGCTACATCAAATATCATTTAAGGAACACACATCTGTGTACAGCCGGCCGGTGTGGCCGAGCGGTTCTAGGCGCTTCAGTCTGGAACCGCGCGACCGCGATGGTCGCAGGTTCGAATCCTGCCTCTGGCATGGATGTGTATGATGTCCTTAAGTTAGTTAGGTTTAAGTAGTTCTAAGTCTAGGGGACTGATGGTTAAGATCATGATGGTTAAGATCATGATGTCAGAAATAGGAAACATGTGACATTCATCGCAGTAACACGCTGGGAAGAGTATTGACGACGTAAATAACTGTAGACGTTTTACAATCTACTCTGCACCTATTTTAATACCGCGTAGTCTGCGATTGTGTGACATGTCTGGGTTACATCCACTAGTGGAAATGAACTTATCGATTAAAGGTATAAAGTTTTCCTAAATATTTGAACCATTCATCAACTGCTACTCCTGAATATTCTCAAAATGAACGATGTTTAATCCTACTAGGCATGTTTTTACGGTTTGGCCCACAAATCTGTAACAACATCGACTGAATGTAATTTTCGGTTGCCTTCATGCGTACTTCACTTTACTATTTATTAAAGACAGGATGCTGCTGTCCGCAGCGTTGCGACTGATTGCCACATTACGTATAGAAATTGCCTCCTAGTAGGAAGAACGTAAGTACGCGGTCTTCTTTTCTCAAACCGTTAATGACTGCATGGTTGACTGAAGGAAATTGTAATGTAATATACAGACATCGTATAAACACAGACTGTGTGATGGTTGTAATAATTAGTCTCTCCCTCCGCATGCACAACAAAATGCGAACATAGAAAACATGGGCAATATGTAACATATGGAAGTTTTGGTCGGTCCGGGATGCGTACGTGTATAGCCGAAATGTTTTCTTCAGTTCAGTTTACTAGCTTAATTCCTACCATTAGTGTTGTTTCCGTTGTCACCAGTTATTATGAGTTCTTATATAAGAGGGTACAGCTATGACGCTGATACGAAGATCATAGGAAAGTGAGCGGCCAGTGTTATGGGGGTGATGGATACGAAGACGTGTGTGGGCAATAGGGTTACTTGCCTCGATCCACATTTATTTCACAGTCGCTGAAAATGCACTTATAAAACGGTGGGGTCAGTGTGCACTGTAGGAGGAGCTGTCGTTTGGTCATGGCTTGTTTATGACGAGTAGCTGAGAGAGTTTAGCCGAGTCCAGAAGCTGATACAGTGAGATTCTGTATGGTGTTGTATCAGTAACTATATTAACTGTAATGTAACCGGTCGTTGGCTTCATTGTGGAATTTTTCATACACCTTAGAGTTGCTCAGTGCTCACCTTCTCCATGTCCACATTTCTGTAATCATAGACTTCCGTCAAATGTGCTTTCTTTGATTTGTCCCCCAAATCACGTGTCTTCTTCCTGCAGGGAAGACACAGACAGCACAAAATGCTGTAAAGCACCTGCGAAGACAAAAGAACATTAGAACACGTGTGATCCAGAGTTTATGTATTCAGACAGAAAAATGACACCGCCTCAAACTCTTGCTGCAGAGCAGTCAGTAAGTTACGAATTTTTTGTGGACTACCTCTCACGTGGACTTGACCCATTCGTCAATTTGTTTGAAAAACACCCTAAAACTATAAAATATCACATGAAGAGTGCCGGAAACTCACAGACTATCCCCCTGCCTCCTCTATCCCAGGAAAGAACGACATGTCACGAAGCAGGCACGCAAGTAACCTTCACGACGATCACGAAGAATGGCAGCCACTATCAGTACACGCGTAACACCAGCAGTGTCACATTAACAACCGAGGTACTCTTCCCCACCAAAGTAGAGGTACACATGAGAGATTTAAGAAATGGAATTGTATGTGCTATCACCTATCACGGTTATCGGGGTCGTTCAGTGGAGCGTTCGGTCAGCCAAAGAAAGTCAAGAAAGTCTTCCGAGAGATTTCCTATCCAATTATATCTGCAGCTTGCGTTTCCGAAACCTTTTTGGCACAAGACAGACGCATCATTTCTAGAGAGTTCTTTATTATCAGGTCGAGCAGACCAGAGTGGAAAGGCGGTGTCCCTGTCCTGCTGTGGGAAGAAGATACTTTTTCGGAAGCACAGATCAGTTCCCGTACTATAAGACTGTAGATACCAGAGGCACAGATATAATTACGTTTTGTATCATTCACCCTGTTATCGGTACGTTTCTCCCCGTAAAGCAATGTAAGCGAAGTGGAGTGGAATGCGTTGTTGGTAAAAGTTGAACAACCTCTGGTGCTCTGTGGGGATCTCAACGCTAACATCGCAAGATAGGTAAATTCGTTTCAGAGAAAAAGCTCCTATCGGAGCACAAAATTCGAATATTCTCCTGTTTGAAATGACTCTGACTGAATTATGGTCCACCAGCTGCCTCATTATAGTTCCCTCAGCACCTTTAAAATTTTCCCAAATGTTTTTGCACGCGAACATATTCGCACTCTATTTAACCCGCAACTCATCTCTCATTCCGACAAACTCCCCTCACAGTAACCCACACCCCTACTACTACTGTATCCCCTCACTGTCATTGTCTCCCTCTTGCTCTCTCTTACTGCTACTATTTCATTCACCCCTTCAAACTGCCGCCGTCTTCTCACTGTCTCTATCTCTCTCGACCTAGATGTCACTGTCATAGACGCTGTCTCTCTTTATCACTGGCTTTCACTCACTTCCAACTGCACCTTCCCTTTACTCCTGTATCACTAGCACAGTCTCCTTCACTCATTTCCTAGCACTGTCAACTACGATCCTATGCCACTGTTTCACTCTCTTTCTCTCACATTACTAATGTCTCCTTCTATCTTTCTATGCCACAACCATCTTTTACTATCTTCCAGTATATCTGTGTCTTTCCCGCTGCCGCTTTAACATTCTCTCTCTGCATAAAGAAGCGCACGAATTTGCTTGCATGCCAAAATTTTTTAGAAAGTTTTATAGGTGCTGAGGAAAGTAAGATGATGCAGCTGGTACTCCACTTTTCTGTCAGTCTTTTAAACAAAAGCGTGTTCGCCGTTTTCGTCCTCCGGTAGGAGCATTTTTCCGCTACTTCCCCACTTTTGCCAGCCACAGTAGGGCAAGTCACTCTTATGGAGAGAACTTTATGGGTCAGTAAAATTTTGATACATTACTTATATGAAACTGAAATATTGCGCGACTAATTTTACACCTCACAGAGGATTTAACGCGCACAAAACTTTCCCTGTGCTTCAGTACTACAACGTGGGCTTCCCTGAACTCTTCTGATGTTTGTGAAGACACTTTACAACTTGAAACTTCCTGGCAGATTAAAACTATGTGCCCGGCCTAGACTCGAAATCTGGACCTTTGCCTTTCGCGGACAAGTGCTCTACCATCTGAGCTACCGAAGCACGACTCACGCCCGGTCCTCACAGCTTTACTTCTTCCAGTATCTCGTCTCCTACCTTCCAAACTTTACAGAAGCTCTCCTGCGAACTTTACAACTTGTTCATCGGTGCTATGCCACTTCATAAACTACGTTTTCGGCTCACAACATATTACGCTTCTTCGTTACACGCTAACACCCCTGTGATATCACGGAATATGGAATCTTCACAAATGATTGCGTAGCATTGGCTAGCTCGTAAATAATATAAGATCTGCATATCTTGAAAAGACAACCTGCAATGCTGGAAGACAGATACTACAACTGACAGGTTGTAAAAATAAAAAAAAAGATCGGGAACCTCTGAAACAAATAATTATTGTGAAACGTTGAATAGTGTTGTTAAGCTGTCCCATGTGTTGAATACATTATGAAATCTCAGAAATCGCAAATGGAGCCCGGACCAAATGTTTGTCTTACGACTGCAGTCCCGTTATTCCACCAGTAGCCATAGAATCTGGCCATATCCTGTGACCAACTTTTCAGCTAAAAGAGCTGAAGAAAATGCTGAGGTCCTCGACGAACTCTGTCCTTGGAGTGGATCATGTTCACTATCCTTCGCTGTGTAATTCGCCAAATAGTGCGTTGCCAAAGTCTCCACGAACTTTCAACGGTATTTGGATGACACTCTTCTCCTCACTGAACAGTTCAAATAATTATTCCAGCTCCGTGACCTAAAGCAATGGCCGAAAGTACAACGTCGTCTTGAGCCAGAAGGACCCTTGGATAGATTATTAAGACCTACTCAGAGTGGTAGCTGCGATAGAAGTATTTGCTTTCAGAAAACCAGGTGGGGTTTCCGAAGGGTAACGGAAACTATACGTTCTTCGTATTATACATTTTGAAAATTTTAGAACGTTCAACACTAGGCAACATTTTTGCATTAGCGTTTATCGACGTAAAAGTGCGCACGACAATGTTTAAATTTCACTTCTACTAAAACAATTAAGCGATATGTGTATTCCAGAGACGTTTTTGTTTGGCATTCAAACCTTCCTAAGATACAGTGCTCTGACTGCAGAACAAATTGCTCCTACAACCTAGAGAGGACTGCCTCAGTGCTCCATGCCCAGCCCTTATATGTTTTAAAAGTACACACGAGATACGGACCACGGACAACGTCATTTCACCCGGCACTGAAACTCTCCGGGTTGCAGATGATTTATACCTTTCTCCTATACACCACGATCTTGAAGCCTATTCAGCGTCTTGAATCCTGTACGGCATGATCTTGAATATCTTTGTATGGCTTTAGACAGAATATTTTACGCATTAACACGCTGTTTTGATGTCAGCGACGTAACAGTTTCTACTCAGAAATATTCCATAGTTCTCTTCAACCGCAGATGGTTGCGATGGTGTAAGTGACCCATTTTATAGCAGAGTCTCTCCTTCCCATAGGGGACTGAAGCCTGTGGTGTTTGGAACGCGCTTCAAATGGGGTGATCACATATCTCTTGTAATCAGGAAACAGCATGAACATGGTGATATCTGTAGCTGTAATTTGGTAGCGTGTGGAGCCCATCATTCTCTTGAACATGCCCTAGGACTTCCCCCGCTCAATCATCGATTATGGATACTTCTTATACCACAACGCTACCAAAGGTCCACCTCAAAAACTTGAAGCAGTACATTTCGATTGCCAGCGCCTTTGCCTTGGAACAATGCGATCAACTTCGACAGATGCATTACCAGTAGAAACGCTTGAATCTCCGCTGTATAAACTACTTTGTCGCCTCACACCACGTTACACATGCATATCTTGCTTATTAAGGGTAATTTTCGACCTTCGTCTCACGGAAACGGATAAAGATATGAAAAGAACTTTCAAGGTTACCGGGGCTCGGTATTTTAGGAGTATATCGTAGGAAATCCAGTCATATGCTATTAAAATCTACATCTACATCTACATCTATACTCCGCGAGCCACCTTACGGTGTGTGGCGGAGGGTACTTATTGTACCACTATCTGATCCCCCCCTTCCCTGTTCCATTCACGAATTGTGCGTGGGAAGAACGACTGCTTGTAAGTCTCCGTATTTGCTCTAATTTCTCGGATCTTTGCGTTGTGATCATTACGCGAGATATATGTGGGCGGTAGTAATATGTTGCCCATCTCTTCCCGGAATGTGCTCTCTCGTAATTTCGATAATAAACCTCTCCGTATTGCGTAACGCCTTTCTTGAAGTGTCCGCCACTGGAGCTTGTTCAGCATCTCCGTAACGCTCTCGCGCTGACTAAATGTCCCCATGACGAATCGCGCTGCTTTTCGCTGGATCATGTCTATCTCTTCTATTAATCCAACCTGGTAAGGGTCCCATACTGATGAGCAATACTCAAGAATCGGACGAACAAGCGTTTTGTAAGCTACTTCTTTCGTCGATGAGTCACATTTTCTTAGAATTCTTCCTATGAATCTCAACCTGGCGCCTGCTTTTCCCACTATTTGTTTTATGTGATCATTCCACTTCAGATCGCTCCGGATAGTAACTCCTAAGTATTTTACGGTCGTTACCGCTTCCAATGATTTACCACCTATGGCATAATCGTACTGGAATGGATTTCTGCCCCTATGTATGCGCATTATATATCCGTCTTGGAATCCGCGGCTCGCTTTTGGTAGAAAGAATACATGAAAGAACACTTTTTGGTGGTTTTCTGACAACAGCTCATAAATTAATGGTGCCTCCACAAGCTTCTTAAGACACACCGTACACCATATCAAAAGCAAAAGGCACCAAACGATTGCGCCCGTTTGCCACAGCAAGAGATAGTGTGAAATATTCGTATTTTGAGCCCGCACTGTGGGACAGTGACACTAAGACGATGCACCTTTTGGATATACAATATAAAAGAACATAGCACTTAATGAACAAATCTGCCGTCAACTGCCATGTTCTTCTACACTCCTGGAAATTGAAATAAGAACACCGTGAATTCATTGTCCCAGGAAGGGGAAACTTTATTGACACATTCCTGGGGTCAGATACATCACATGATCACACTGACAGAACCACAGGCACATAGACACAGGCAACAGAGCATGCACAATGTCGGCACTAGTACAGTGTATATCCACCTTTAGCAGCAATGCAGGCTGCTATTCTCCCATGGAGACGATCGTAGAGATGCTGGATGTAGTCCTGTGGAACGGCTTGCCATGCCAATTCCACCTGGCGCCTCAGTTGGACCAGCGTTCGTGCTGGACGTGCAGACCGCGTGAGACGACGCTTCATCCAATCCCAAACATGCTCAATGGGGGACAGATCCGGAGATCTTGCTGGCCAGGGTAGTTGACTTACACCTTCTAGAGCACGTTGGGTGGCACGGGATACATGCGGACGTGCATTCTCCTGTTGGAACAGCAAGGTCCCTTGCCGGTCTAGGAATGGTAGAACGATGGGTTCGATGACGGTTTGGATGTACCGTGCACTATTCAGTGTCCCCTCGACGATCACCAGTGGTGTACGGCCAGTGTAGGAGATCGCTCCCCACACCATGATGCCGGGTGTTGGCCCTGTGTGCCTCGGTCGTATGCAGTCCTGATTGTGGCGCTCACCTGCATGGCGCCAAACACGCATACGACCATCATTGGCACCAAGGCAGAAGCGACTCTCATCGCTGAAGACGACACGTCTCCATTCGTCCCTCCATTCACGCCTGTCGCGACGCCACTGGAGGCGGGCTGCACGATGTTGGGGCGTGAGCGGAAGACGGCCTAACGGTGTGCGGGACCGTAGCCCAGCTTCATGGAGACGGTTGCGAATGATCCTCGCCGATACCCCAGGAGCAACAGTGTCCCTAATTTGCTGGGAAGTGGCGGTGCGGTCCCCTACGGCACTGCGTAGGATCCTACGGTCTTGGCGTGCATCCGTGCGTCGCTGCGGTCCGGTCCCAGGTCGACGGGCACGTGCACCTTCCGCCGACCACTGGCGACAACATCGATGTACTGTGGAGACCTCACGCCCCACGTGTTGAGCAATTCGGCGGTACGTGCACCCGGCCTCCCGCATGCCCACTATACGCCCTCGCTCAAAGTCCGTCAACTGCACATACGGTTCACGTCCACGCTGTCGCGGCATGCTACCAGTGTTAAAGACTGCGATGGAGCTCCGTATGCCACGGCAAACTGGCTGACATTGACGGCGGCGGTGCACAAATGCTGCGCAGCTAGCGCCATTCGACGGCCAACACCGCGGTTCCTGGTGTGTCCGCTGTGCCGTGCGTGTGATCATTGCTTGTACAGCCCTCTCGCAGTGTCCGGAGCAAGTATGGTGGGTCTGACACACCGGTGTCAATGTGTTCTTTTTTCCATTTCCAGGAGTGTATATTGATCCCAACTTGAATTTGTAATATCTACTATTATTACATGGGTCTTCACGACTTTAATATTTGCATCGAAGGTGGTCACTCAGTGACTAAAATCGACTTTCTGTAATAAATGCTTTCAAACCCTTTACGACCGATACTGCCGATTTTGTTGTTTACATATTGTCAATTGTCAACCATGGCTGTCCTCTCTTGATATCTCTTCCCCATAGGGTTTCTCCTTAATATGGCGTGACGCATTACGATCAGATCATTTCCTTAATGTTCTGATGACAAACCGACAGCAAGAACGTGGAATTCTGTCCTAACTATCTTCAGCAGACAACCTCACTGCTAGGAGACGGATGCGAAACTAACGGGTTGTAAAAAATAATTAAAATCGTCTTGTCCAGAATTGTGAAACAATGAATAGAGATATTAAGATACCTGATGTGTGGAGTACAACGAGGAAACTCAGAAATCGTAACTGGAACCCAGACCAGAGGGAATTCGTTAGATTTTGTGCTTGACAACCAACTACTTCGCGAGAAGATGTATTGGCCTAGAGAGACAGCAGTCCAACAGTAGGTTACTCACCCTCCTACTGGATGTAAGAGAAATTCTTCCGCATATAAGACCGAAATCGTATATGTAGCGTCTTTATTCCTTACTAGTTCAAGCATTAGATCCGGTGCGCAACACCTGCGGTTGAATTCAATCTTATATCTACAATGGCCCATATGTTATTCCATTCCTACATCTGTTCGTAAACCTCGAAATTCGCTACTACGGTTTTACGAAAAATTGTTTTGGCACAATCAGCTCAACTGTCTTATTCAACGAACATTGTTCATGTTTATACTGGTGGCTTGTGCTTTCAATAGATTTCAGCAGTACGACGTGTATTTCTTGTCCAGAGGCTGAAATATTCCAAGCAATTACGTCTCCCATGACATTTCCAAATTTCTACAGCACAAGCTATAGCGATTCGAGAGACTCTCAAATCTGGTCGTCCCGCGGGGCTCCAGAACGTTCAGTAGTGTAACAATCCAAATGTGTTTGTATACCAATGTGTTCAGCACTGACTATGGATCAGTAAAATGAATATTCGGGTATTGCAAATAGGCGAAGAGGTACGAGAATTTTCTTTCCATGGGACCGAGGTCACTTGGGAGTCGTTTACAATGACTAGGACGAACACATGGCGAACGAGGGCGGTGTTTCTAGCCCTGTAATTAATGTCATATACCGTCCTCAGATTTCAAGTTGCAGAAGACGAAACTGGTCAAGGAAAAATGGGTAGAAGATTGGGGCGTTTTAGTCTACCATAGAAGTCAATACTACACTCCAATACAAGCACCTATTAGAAGGTCCAGCAGGTTTCTAAAATTCCAGGAGAGGAGGAGGCTGGTAACTGTTTTTCTACAGATACATCGAAAACGCAGTGAAACTATTTCCTGCAAGATCTTGAAAGTCTCCCTTCCGTCAAGTGCAACTGTTTCATTGTATCATGAAGATTCTGAAATATCCTTCGCAGTCCTCACGAAGCACATACTCTGTATCCAAATTTTATTTGTTTTGGTCTAGGTCAGCTAATAAACTGAACTTGTTGTGCCTGATTGTAGGTTTTACTTTCCACCATGTGTTTTCTGTTCATCACTTGGTTCCGTTTCTGTAATCTCCCAATAAGTTTCAGTATCTGATTCCAGAAAGCTGTTTATCGCAGTGATAGCTTGGTTTGGATAAAGAAAGGTAATTTGAGGTTGTATATGTGTATATATTCCGCTATAGAATAAGAGATCATTCATTTGCTGAAAGCAATGTAAAGATAAACTTTTTCGATGTACGAGAGCGTGCTGAAAAGTAAAGCCTCCATACTTTTTTATTCTTTTCTCAATATCGGTTGAGGTATTACATGTCATGCAAATTACTCGGTTGTATTTTCCGCTTCACAGACGCAAGTTGAAATATGCTCCGAGTTTTAGCGTGTAACATGTGTGTGTGTGTAACGCAACTATGTCGTTGCGTGGGAAACAGAATAGCAGAAAACAGAAAATACGAATTCGGACAGTTCGTCTGCACATGGAGCACAGACGACTGCTGCAACACCTGGAACAATCCTCTGTTGTGTTCACTGTCATCGATCATCACCCATACATTCCCGACTAGGTCCCTTCTGTTTTCCACCCGTTTCCAGAACTTTAAGATTACCTTCGAGAACTTCGCTTTGATAATAATGAAAGGGTGCAAGTAGAGGTGATGCAGGCATGAAGATAAAGGTGTAGAATGTTAATAACGTATGCTTTATTTAAAAAGCCTTAAAAATTTCACTTAAAAATTTCGGATTCATTAGTATTGAGCAAGACGTCGTAGCACAGGGTACACATTTGGCAACGACATATACATTCACATTCACAGCAGATAATACAAGGCGCAGAAGAGAGTGAGGAAGAAGAGGTGACATGTGATGACAAAAGCGATACATTTCGAATGAGGAAATGCTCTAGAAAACCAAACCCTGAGCCAACACTTACAGGAAAGATGCTCCATGGCATGTGTCGTGTCCAACGAGATATTGAATACAACCGAGAGAAGTCGATTCAAATGTGCGTTGCTGGATGTAAGGGTTTCATGTTATGCAGTGAACTAAATATATTTGTCTCACAGGGACAAGGAACTGTTTGCAATTCCATAAAAATAGCAGAATAGCGCCATATACGCAGCTACTTCAGAGAGTAACACACGTTGTCCCACGTTAAGATCACTGCGCAACTGGACTGGCGCTTTATCAGAATAGAGTACATGTCCTAAACCTCCTGCAGACACAGCTACACTGCGGTACGGATAATAACTGCGTCACACTTCGAAAGTGAAATGGAACGGCGACTGGAAAGCTGCTACATAGTTGAGCTGCGCGAGGCAGTCCGATTCGTGTGGGCAAAACATCTAAATTGCACACAAACTGACCGTGAATTCTGACTGTGTGTGTACAAAATACAGTGACGCGTCCGGCTGTATTTAAATGGTGTCATCAATTTAACGAATGCTGAACGGCCGTGTATGATGCTGATAGGAAAGGAAGGCCATGGATATGGACTTCGACTACAGACGACAATGTCCAGATCATCGAGGAATTGATTCAAAGAAGTCGCGGTTTCCCGCGATGAAGACAAACACTTAGTAGTTCTGGAAATGCTCCATGACCAAGTAGCGGATTTCTGTCGTCGAGTAATTGAAGAACTGATAGAAGGCTCCGAGGCCTATTTACAGAGATTTGGTAACTATGTTGCTAAACTGACTCATGTATCTGTGTCAGTTTGAAGTGTAGGAGAGCATTCAATAAAAGTTACTTGGCCTATGATGAGAATCCCTAACTTGCAATTTGAGGGCGCCTCGTACGTAAAATTTTCTTCAAATTCAAATGGCTCTGAGCACTATGGAACTTAACATCTGACGTCATCAGTCCCCTAGAAATTACAACTACATAAACCTAACGAAACTAAGGACATCACACACATCCATGCCCGAGGAATGACCGTAGCAGACGCGCGGTTCTGGACTGAAGCGCCTACAACCGTTCGGCCACCACGTCCGGCTAAAATTTTCATATTGTATCTTCAGATATAATAATAAACTAATAATTTGTTGTGCTTGCACATTTATATGTTTCAGTCGCCAGGTTTTTAAGTAAACGTCAGCAAATTAATCCGCGGAAATAAGTCATTACGAGGATCAAAAACGTGTGGGAGTACTCGTTGTAAAGCATATGCTATGTGTCCTAATATTTTGGTGAACATCAAGAAGTTTTGTAACTAAATATTTCAGTTTTATTTGGTACCAGTAAAAACTGTGACCACCGACATAAAATTTTCACTCATGATATCTAAGTTCAAGATCCAGGAGGACATAAAATATTTTTTGATTTACAGGAGGTAAAAACATGATTATATGAAATTTGTGAATTATCTGTGATTACATAAAGGAGATAATGCCTATGCGTATGCTTCTCATTCTCTCCTCAGTTGTGTTTGGTATATTCTTTACGTAGTTGGTATGTGAATATTTATTAGCTACAAACCATGGCCCTTCGAGGAAATTATACAATAAATTGAAATCACTGTATGCTCTACTTACATTCTGCTTACTCAGCTTATATTATTTTGTATTTGTACCACGCTTTTTGCTGTGTGGCTCAATAAACCAAAGCCAAACAATAGCAGTAATAAAATTCCTACAAGGTAAAACTATAATGGGTGTTGCCTGTTATATTTATGCCTGTTTCGGATAAATCCACACTTTGTCTACTCTGCGACCCAGTTGGTTTCAGCCTATTTGGCAGATTAATGTACGAGTGCTGTTGTTTTATAAAGATCCGATCGGTCGCGAAATGGAAAGCACGGTGATAGTCAAAAATGATTTATTTGGAAGAGTTGGTTGGTTTGGGGGACGGGACCAAACTGCAAGGACTTCGCTCCCTTCGGATTATGGAAGGATGGAGATGGGAGACGACCGTGCCCTGTCAAAGGAACCATCCCAGCATTTGCCTGAAGCGATTTAGGGAACTCACGGAAATCCAAAAATCCGGATAGCCGGACGCGGGTTTGAACCGTCGTCCTCGCGACCGCAAGTCAAGTATGCTAACCATTGCGCCACATCCCTCTGTTCGCAAAACGTGGCTAACACCATCCACCTACATCTCCACATAGTCACCGTTCAGCGTTAGACAAATGTCGCATCTTTGTACTGTATTTGCAACACCCAAGCCTTAGAAGGCTGCTGCCTGCGCTTTCCGAAAATTCTACAGTCTGATCTGCAGTCTTGTCTAGTCGGGACTGCATGGTGGATGATCTATGACGGTGTCGCAGTGGTCGTCTCTGTTCCATGTGAAACCAACTCTTCTTCATGGAGAGCGGTTCAAGTGAGCAGAGATGAAACCGAGAGGGAGCCATATCTGGCTTTACGGCAGGTAATCAAACACTTTTCAGCGAAAACGCTGCAGGAGCACCTTCATTGCCACTGCAGTGTGTGGCCAGTAGTGTCGTGAAGAACGTAATGCCTGACAGTTACCTTACGTGAACTGCACGTAATCAGGCAAAGTCTCTCGGCAGACACTTGCACTTGGCGGGAGACACTGCTTTCTAGGCATCTTTACTTGCTCTCCGTGCTCTCAGAACTGAAAAGAGTGACGTGACGCGATCGATGGGCGTATCTGGGACACTGATGGAGTCATCTGTGCATGGTTTCATCGGATTTTCTCTGTGAATTAGACTTCGCGACCCAGCAGACCTTACTAATGGAATAGCCTTCGTATGAAAGGACTACCAGTAATTTGCTGAGATTAACGACGCCGAAAGAGGAACGAAACGGGTTTCGCTAATGCGTCTATTGCCCAGTGGCCCACATCAATCTTAATCAGCTACGACGTTTATTTTGAATGAGGACGAGTAGGAAGAGCAGCACAAGTTGGCGGAGAGGTTAATGCACTGGAGTTTCCTACGGTTCAGCTGTTCAGCGATCGCACCTGAAATTTATCTCATTTCCGTAAGTCACTTCAGGCAGATGCCAGTTGGTACACCTGAGAATAGACCATCCTTATGGTAGCACGTCACAGAGTCGCCAAACCCATGTTTTCCTTTCAGCTATATTGTGATCCACCGCATAAGCTGAAGTTCCAACACAGCCCTAGACATCCTTTTAATCTGATGGCAAATTTTAGGATTGATAGTCAACAGTGTGACTCCTAGTAATTAAACCTCCATCTTCCTAATTCGTAACTGTAACTCAACAAATTCACTCACTGTTTTAATTGGAATATTAGTAACTTCTCACACAATAAATGGTTCAAACGGATCATCCATTTCTAAACGTCTTCTTTGGGTCTGTGATGTCTCCCTAACTAGTAAACCTATTCTATTATCGACAACACTAAACAATTATCTTCACTACATTAGTCATAAATTTCAGTAAATGTACCAACGACAAATACATAGTGGACAAACATCTGAGATTCGGAAAATAGCTGCTAGTTGCGTTACTATGAGTCGTTGCGTTGTCATGTACACCTCAGCACAAAATGTAGCTATAGCAAGATTATAAAATACGGTGGCATTGGAACACGTGTTTTTGTGATAGTAGATCTTTTAATATATATTCACAACACACTTAGAGGCGTTTAACTAATTATATTCCATACAGACCATTTTTTGTGACTGATATACCGCTGTATCTGAATAAAAGACTAAATATCGAGATTTCAGGAACATGCAGATAACATTTAAAAAACCTAAATTCTCTTCTTACTCACAGTACTTAGCTATAAAATGCTGTAACAGGAACGAAAATTGTTATACATTGCCGACGCGACATAGTACATACGTGCAAGGTACTGGACCTCGACTTCCCAACAGCTAAAGAGGACATTTAACATATTTTTATTAGCATGTCAAGCTGTATGGAATATTTCGAATCATTTTCAGTAAACAACAATGTTATAGCTAGGCTGATCATAAGTTGCTATACGAACGTAGTTACTTCGCAATGCTTCAGCTCCGTCTCCACTATATGTGATTCTAAGCATTTATTTTCCATTCAGACCCATCTTCTTGTGGATTTAAGACAATTTATTTGTGGTGATCGGACATACAGGCTTTACTTAATGAAAAAAAAATTGGGATGGTGATTTTACTACCACAGTGCTAAATTCGGATTACACGTGATGAAGGAATTAAGGGATCGCATTCAGAGAGTCCTGGTTATCAAAAAGTTTAATTTGGTTGACGCCGGGTGAAAGGCAACCTATTTGCGAAGCACATGTGGTAGAGGACTTGTCTGTGATGGCGGTAGGTCGGAGAATTACTGATGAACCATTTTACCGGACGCAGAGTCATTACGCTTGGGAAAGACATGAACACGCCAGAGACGGTGAGACAGAACTAAAATTTATTAACTTCTTATTCCAGATTACTGCATCTACTCTGTGGACTGGTGATACTAGTTTAACGTGAATTAGCGCAAGCAGTATACGTTGCTCACATCGGCAGTTTTATTGAAACCAAACGGGCCATACTGCGACTCCCTTAAGTGTTAATCCTTTGCAGAGTTAACAGCCCCCGAAAATCCCCTTCAATAATCGGAATGTTTCATTCGGTCTTTCGGTTGACCATACTGGAACCGAAATGGTAGACCATAAGGAGAAAACCAAACTAATGAATTCTATTTTCAGAAAATCGTCCACCACGGATGATCGCAACAGGATATTATCTCCTTTCAGTTACTGGACAAACGCCGAGGAGGTAGTTTGAGACAAGTTATCATAGAGGAAACACATCAGGACTGGATAACATGCTGGAATATTCTGTAGAGATTACTCTAAGAACTTGTGATCCTTCAAGTAACTCTTTATCGTAGGTCACCTGAGCAACTGAGGATGTCCACGTATGGATAAGAATTGCAGGCCATTCCCGTTTTCGAGAAGTTCGTCCCAGTCGATGCATATAATTATATCACTGTATTGCCAAGACAATCTGTTGGAGAATAGGGGAATATTTTTTTTATATTTATGCATTACGAATCTTTTGCAGGAAGAAAGTTCAAAAAGAGGCTTCTGAAAACACAGATCATGATCAGCTTAGTGGTTAACGTCGAACGTTCCTTGAGGCTACACGGAGAAGAATCTATCGTCTATAGAAAGGTTGAAATGCCAAAAGACTATAAGCAAAATGGAGAACTATCTGCAGTGAATCGGTTAGTGGCACAGGAACAGGTAGTAGCGTGAAAATTCTTCTCATTATAACACATTGTGCATAGTTAGTTGAAGAATTCCATTATTGTTCGGTTACGACTTGCGATACATCAATGGAAACTGAAACAACGATAAAACATTCAGAAGCGGCATGAAGTCGAATGATGGTGTTCAAATAATTGTAGGAAAAGCAGATGCCAAGCAGAGACTCACTAGAAGATTCTTGAGGAAATGCAGTTCATCCACGAAAACAGCTGTTTACAAAAACCTTGTTCGATCAGTGCTTCAGTACTGCTGATTACTCTATGCCCTTTATCATCTTGGAGTAATAGAAGAGTTGAAGGAGATCCAACGGAGATGGATATGTGTCGTTACGGGATAGTTTAACAGGTGCGAGAGCGTTGTGGAAATGCTCAGCTCCAGTGGGAGACGCCACAAGAATTGTTGTGCACCGCGGAGAAGCTACTGTTGAAATTGCAAGAGAGTGAGTTCCGAAGAGAATCGGACAGGATATTATTTCCTCGCTTACAGCTCTCGCGAAATGATAATGATGTGAAACCATGAGTGTATAGAGACGTTACGGTAGTGAATTATTACGCGATCTTCTCAAGCACCTATCACGCATACAACCGGAAAGGTGGGAATTCAGAAGCACTCTCGGCCACACGCCGTAAGGTGGTTTCCGGAGTATAGATTTCTATAAACACTGGTAGGCGATTCACACTGGAGACAGTGAGTCCCACATTCGAAGCTCTATATTATTCTGATTAGGACGTATGAGATAATAGCATTCAACAGCAGAGGTTTTTTTGGTTGATGCACACAGTCAGGGTTTCTCCTTAGACGTTGATGATGGCTCAGTGTTAACAGTTATTGGTCACTTACCTCCACTGGCTTCATGTTTTCCTCTGATATCTGCCTCTCTTCAGTAATCAACCTTTTTTCGGCGACGACTTAAACTTCTTCTAGCACAGATGTGCAGCTCACTTCACTTTTCAGCGATTCTTTTTCTACAATCAGCGATACGCACCCCAATAGCTTAAGTTCACCAGGCAGACAATTGCTAGGCAACGCACGGACCACGTCCCACGATGTTTCATTGTTGTGAGCCTCGCCTGGGAACAATGCTGAAGAGTTACCATCGTCTGTGTCTGTAGAAAACTTTCTAACCATACGCGATTTGTTTGTAACTGTCTGTTATCCATTACAACAATCCTCGTAAGAAAAGAAGAAAACATAAAAAAAAATTATTTCTTCATCTCGGAAAATCCAGAATCTGATTTAAAGTTCGCCCAGAACAACAAAACAAATGGGTAATAGGGACATTCAGCAAAACCCACATTTTTCTCAGTTAGTTTAGCTAGAACCGTTCCTCGGTTTATTCTATTGTGATCAGATCGAAACATTTTCATATTGTGATGTTCTGGCGAAAATTAGCACGAAATATGATTGAAAGAGACATTCGCCGTGAAATTTGTAAATTTATGCATTAAAGCAACGCGACAATCTATAGTTCGTTCAGTGTATTGAAATTTATTTCTGATTTTGGAGAAAACAACCGACACTGAATGGCGTGAGCGTCAAGATCACCTGATCGTGAGGGGTAAATGTCGTGTTAAGGATGGTGAACGGCATCACACAATGACGATACGTTCAACGTGTTAACAAATTAACGAAGGAGTAATGCATATAGTTGTTTCTGTATAAAGTCGACTGGACAGGTTGGGCGTATGAAGTACTAAATAGCAGAGCTCCCTGTGAAACACCTTCATTGAAAATGGTATGTACACATACGACTGAAGTTCTTTAAATTCGAAACGTGAGCTAACACAAAAGTGCTACAGATGCGAGGTTTACGCGCCCCTTTCTGTATCAGTGCAGTGCATGAAAAGTACGGGTAAAATGAGAAAGAAAGAGAGAAGGAAAGAAGACAGCATAAATGTTCCAGATGAAAAGGATGAGAAGGGAGTAACTGAATGAATAAAGACGTTTCATAGTAAGGGAAAAGGTGCAGATACGTTTCACATCGAAAATTATACTTGTACCCAAAAGTTGACAGTAATAAAGTAATGGGAAAACGCTTTTAACTGGATAACTGAAGAGCTACAGAATAAAATGAACTTAATCATGCGGATGTCTATCTCACAAATATATGGAAAACCTACAAACAACCTCCTTCATAATTCGCAAATACTCATTTAAAAGAAAGAAGTATATATAGAAAATTTCTTCCCTTAATAACGTTACATTTAATATGGTATGTGATTATCCTCCTGGACCTTTTAGTGGCGTGTCAAGTTTTCGGTCAATACGTTTCAGATTCAGAGACGTAGTTATCATTTTAGTTTGTGAGTACTTTCCATCACGCAAAACTTACGTCCAGTCGCAGATCGATGTGAGCGCATTTTACCACGAATGAGAAGTAACTACGAAAAACCGTCCATCATGTATAGTCAACTCTACCAAGGAAATATTGGGCTTGTGGTTGCAATATTTCAAGATAGACATCAGCTTCTCTCCGTAGATAACCAATAAAGATGTACAGCCACGGAGAAAATTGCCTTCCCATACCCGGTCTGAATCACAAGCAGCCGTTTATCTTGATACCAACGTCGACGAAGCGCAAATATTTCACCGACATGTAGTAATCTTCTGCCAGAGAGACATTAAAATCCTCAATGAAGTAGCAGCAATTGGCCAAAGAAGTTTTCTGCTGTCACTGCGACCAGAAAGAACGCACAGCAGTGCAATCGTAACCGCTATTGTGGGCCACATATCGATAGTTTGGGCTCACAGAGCCACAAAGGTTAGGACAGCCCAGACTCTACGGCGAGCACAGGGAAGCGCACTCCTGCAGCTGACAGGTCCGAACAGATCAACACCGTCTGAGGCGTTGCGGTGATAATAGGCATGCTGTCTCTAGACTTAAGCTTAAAAAAGGCAGGTCGATAATTTTGGCTGACAAATGGCGAACATGATAAGCTAAAAGAGGTACTGGACATATGAGCCACATCGAATAAGGAAATGATGGCATGCACTGATAGAGAATGACGTGAAATCTGGGCAGGGCAGCAATAGCTGTAGGGACACGGTCCATACCTAACTGCTTACTGAGTACACATGTTAACGTGGAGCAATCGACACCCTGACCACATCGTCTAAGAAAGTGCCATCAGCCTACATGTTACAAACAACGAAAGGAACATCTTTAGCAATACTGCAGTCTGTAACATAATAAGGAATGAGGAACTGTGGAATCAGCTGAACTCCTTTAATGCTAAAACATCAGTTTATGAACTTCAAGCCTACATAGCAGAGAGGCAACGAAGACGAGGCCACGTATCATGGAAACGACACACAATACGGCAAAATATCCACCGACGACAACCTTCCAGAAGCAGTGAGGAGATGAGCCTCGGGGAGGACAAGGAAGGATTTCCTGAGGCCCTAACAGCCACCTACAGATCTCCACACCTTTGGTGGCACAGCAGCACAGCCCCTGTGAGTCCTGAGTTGTACCTCAGTGCCGTATGGGATAACTATCCAGACGAACAAGTAATCTAGCTTGGTTCTAATACAAAGCCTTGTAGTGTAGTGTAGCTCAGTGCTGTGTAGGACGTAGGTTGCAAGTGCTACTCTGAGATGAAGAGGTTGGCACAGGAGAGGAACTCGTGGCGGGCCGCATCAACCCAGTCAGAAGACTGATGACCCAAACAAAAAAAAAGGTTTTCACTCTAGATTGTGGCCTCTGTATGTGTATGGGACGGGGGAGGTGGTTCAGTATTCAGACTTCTCGACACTCGTTTGAAGCACTTGGCGTTACAGGTACATTCTCAGGCCTTATGTGTGTCCAGAAAATATTAGTGGGGGAGTGGTTCGTGATTGCTCATATCATGCCTGTGACGCAAGGCAATCGCTTTCCCTTTTCCACATGCCCCAAGGAGATCTAAATCCACTTTATTGCTACCCTTGTCACCTATCCCAACTGCCAGACATGTGCTCTATACTTCCGGATGCCACTCTTTCACTAAATCCCAAGCGTTTTCCAAAGGCATAAGTCATTTGTGCTTAGTGAACTCCGTGAGTTTTTCCCCAGTTTCCTTCTTGGTACCTGCTAATCACCACACAGTTACGTAAATCACAACTCTTAACTAGGAGTACATTACCCCAGGAATACGCAGCATAAAGGATAATTACCAGAACCTCACCCTTTATCCCTAAGCAAATAATGTTAAGTGAACTGCACTATCATTACAAAATCAAACTTGAGAATGCTGAAGTGGAGTTTTAAGTTAATCCATGAGCGTGAAGGGATCATCAACAGCCTGATATTTACAGTGTTCTGTATGCCTTTCACGCCACCGGTTTCTGGGTCGACAATTAGGTAGCGGTGGTCTCCCAGAAGTTATATCACTCCGCAGGGACCGTCATACAGCTGACAGATCTTGACTATTTTCTTTTCTAGGAGATCAGATAGCTGATGGTTTCGGACTAGGATCAAATCGCCTTCCTTAAACGCAGGATGCTCGGCTGTCTGATCATGTTGCGCCTTCTGGTGAGATCCCTTCCTCCTCATTCTTGTTAGTGTGTTTGACGATTTGGTTTGCAATACTTCTTCTTGGGAAGGAGGTAATTGCACCGTAGCACTGACAGGCGTAATTACTGGTCTCTGAAGCGTAAGTTCGGTAGGGGAATACCTTGTAGAATCGTGGATTAAACTATTAAATGATCTCTTGGAACTGCGCGATATACTGTACACATTTGGTATGTTGGGCTGAACAGTGAATCCGTGTCAGTCTCCCCACTTCGAGGGAACGCCCTTCAGCTGTGTCTGCGGCTGCGTGGTAAAGGCTTGTTCGGCGAACAACGAACTGAGGATGACCTCTGAACCCAGACGGCAGGAGTCATTGGTGCCGACATGAGCAACAATTTGCAGTCGGGTGCACCCAGTGCTCTCTATCGCCGCCGGCAGGGCCCCCTCTTCATCTCGGATGAGACCCCCTCCGGCAAGCAGACAAAGTGAACACTGGCCTTCTTCCCAGACCTTTCCGCTATTTCCCTAAGGAGCTCCATCACCCGCCTAACGTTGTAGCTCCCAATAACTAATAAATCTCTCCCCCCGTGTGCCTGCTCGGACCTTGCTGAAGGAGCAGCCACATGTCCACTCACAGGCAGAGCGGGCGATGTCGCACGGCCAGCCTCCACCTTCGCCTCGTGCGCCGCGAACGCCGTTGAACCCGCCATTCCCTTTTGGGAGAGGGTGGCCCAACCGCGCCCGGTACCCGCGAAGATGTCTCGACAGCAGGGACAGTGGGTGAAGCATGTAATACCTGGGGTGTACCATGCAGCGCACCAGACTCCCCACTGCCGCTACACTCCGAGGCAGCAGCCTGAAGACGGCTGACCGCGGCCATCAACACGCTCAGCTGTTCGCGAACAGTGGCCAGCTCCTCCTGCGTCGGTACACAGCAGTCACACATCCTATCCATCCTAAGGAATCAATTTACTGTAGAGAGTTAATCAACTTTTAACTAGACTGCTAATTCACTAAAGGCGGCTGATTGTTGACTAAACTGTGATTGCTAGCCACTTCTTGTAGATAACAATGAAAATAGCACTACCTGTCTCTGGACTGTATTCGAAACAAACACTAGCACTACTGGCACTGTGGCTGACTAAAGGGACTCTCTCTGACTGTATTCAAAACTAACACGAAATCTATGGAACACTATTACTAGCACTCGACAATTAAAACTTCCTAAAAGCAAAAACACACGGAAGAAGAAGTGACAAGTAAGAAAAATACAGTTAATACTTAAATTAAGGTAGCTCGCTGCACAGCAGACGTGAAGCAGGCGGCAGTTACGACGACACTGACACTACTGGTGGCCATGGAAGTCGGAATCCGCTAAGGAGTGTGTAACAACTCACCTGCCAAAGCAACTAGCCCTGAAAATGGATGGCGCTGAAGCGTCGTGCCTATACACGACTGTCAGTCCTTGCGGCCGGCCGCGAAGCCATGACGAGTAGGAGCGTCGCGGCGGTGGGCGCAGAAGGGTCTGGGCGTGAGCCTGCCTGGAGCCGCCGTCGGTGCAGATCTTGGTGGTAGTAGCAAATACTCCAGCGAGGCCCTGGAGGGCTGACGCAGAGAAGGGTTTCGTGTGAACAGCCGTTGCACACGAGTCAGTCGATCCTGACACAGGCGCCACGTCTGTAGCCTTCGGGTGTTGGTGGATGTGACTGTAGCAGATTAGTGAAGAACCACAGGCTAACACTGTTCTGTAGCAGATCGCTAACCAGTTGATCATCTGTTTCAGGCGTTCGACTTCATTTCTTACAGCAGATGTTTCATCGCCTAGTAAGGAACTGATTTACGAAAAGGGAATTAGCGAAGCTCTCTTCCTTTGTGGTGGGGAGTGGTCTGGACAGATGCTGTGGCCTCGATACGTGTGTCTTGCGTTTGACAAAAACACCGTACTACGAGTTGAACGAGATTCACAGTTTCTTTTTGTCATCCACGTGGTGTATTTTCATACGAACCCGCCTCTGAGACATCAAGAAACGGACGCACGTTGAGGTCCGTCTAGTGAGAAATACACAACTGTAGAGGACGTGCAGCTCATCAAATTTAAGATCTCCAGAAAGCTGTCTTGTGGACACTCTTGGCCATCTATTTGGCGATAATCGTAGATATTGCTTCTGTTGTGGCGTTGCTAGTGTAGGTCGACCTTCTCATATCCTTTGTGCCTCGCGACGGTCACCGAACATCTCAAATGACACGTTATGGTTCCTTCCACTTCGCTGAGGTTGCTGTCACTGTTTCACTCGTAGTGAAGCTTCCGAGGACCCTGTAAGAGAGAGGAAAGGGCATTAACTGGCGTGTCCAGCACACGGTTTCTCGATACATTCATCTGATTTCTTATTCGAAGCCTGGAGTTCTCCTCTACAGTGCTGTTGTCACATTTGCGGTTTTTTCCACAACCTTGACTACCAGTCATGCGTCTGCTCACATTTTCTTGTCACTCTCAATTCACAGCCAGCTTCTCGCCACTAGCGTACTAGATAGGTGGATTGTTGACACAGACTGCCACGGTTTTGGATAACGAAATCCTACGAAAAACTTGTCGTGACTGCAAACGTGTAAAGTAAACAGACCGAGCAAATAACTGAAACAACTCATAGTCATAAGTAACCTACATAGCTGGGACTGTTTTCAACAGAGATAATGGTAAAACTACGGGCACTGACTGCCCTATTCTTCAGAGAATTGTGACACTGGAGTCCGCAAGAGTCTACACCACTGAAAATTGGGTGCGCAGCCTGTAGAAAGAAAAGGCATTTTACACCAGTTCAATTTTCATCAAGAGGTTTTTTTACAGAGGGCAAGACAATCAGATGGAAGTCACACGCAGTCAGTACAGGCAGGTTGTTAGAAGGTCGTGAAAGGTGTTGATTCATCAAACGAACACATGTCACCATGACAGTGTCGTTACTCATGGCGAGGCATCGTCAGAAGCGAGGGAAGGTACTTCTGTTTAGTGGGACAGCGCGCTATTGTTCACAGTATACAGTCGTATCGATACACTCCACTGTAATGCAGAATTGACCATTAGATGTCACAAGAGTTGGATCTGGCAGAATGGGACGAGTTGGGGAGTACTGGATTGTCAGCAGGAAACGTAGTAACTGTAGACTGGGTCTACTGGGAGAAGTCACCAAGTTTGAACGTAAAGTAGTCACTGGATGTCAACTGAGTACAAAAGAAGTGTTGGTACGGTATGAGGGTGCTTATTGTAGTTATGTGTGGTCGTGTTACTACGATTAAGACAACGCTAAAAGTTCAGGGATAGGACCGAGCGAGGTGGCGCAGTGGTTAGCACACTGGACTCGCATTCGGGAGGACGACGGTTCATTCCCGTCTCCGGCCATCCTGATTTAGGTTTTCCGTGATTTCCCTAAATCGCTTCAGGCAAATGCCGGGATGGTGCCTTTGAAAGGGCACGGCCGATTTCCTTCCCCATCTTTCCCTCACCCGAGCTTGCGCTCCGTCTCTAATGACCTCGTTGTCGACGGGACGTTAAACACTAATCTCCTCCTCCTCAGGGATAGGAACATATATTACAGTAATGAGTAGTACATATGTTTGTCATCCGTATCACAGCAAACAAATTTGGTGGCCAATACATCAATGTGAGTGGATGCTCCTAAAGAAACTGTAAAAAAAAATATGGGCTTGTGTCACAGACAGATATCCTGCTGAAAGATGCCAATGCTATCCGAAAGACATAATATTCGCGTAGTTCACAGCTGCTTTTGATTACTAGCGTAAATCTCATGAGATCTTAGATGAATGTCCCCTCAGAGGACAATGCTGACTCAGGGGCTTACGTCCCTAGAGCAGAGCATGTTTTTATCATCCATTGACCTGGATGACGGCGTATCGAGACGTGATCTTCGACCGAGTGTAACAATAAAAACAATAAACGTGATTCATCCGATGAAGTGGCACGATTCCATCCTCCTACGACCATTTCAACTGGAACCGATGGTGTCGTTTGATCAACATGGGAATAGGTAAGGGTCATCTGCTGCAGAGGTCCATTTTCAATAGTGTGTGATGAAAGGTATGCTCCGAAACGTGCCTGCACCAACACTCTCCTGTGTCTTGAGCTTTGCAGAGCAGGAAAGCCCCTCTACTCTACATTCTGTGATGATGCCTACTCGTGGTTAGACCTTGAGTCACGGGGACCTGCTCGTAAAAAATGAAAAAAATTTAAACAAAGATCTTGTTCTGTAGAAAGATCAGTAGAAGATCACGTAAGTTGGGGATAGTAGTAATATGACCTTCTGAAATGTTTAATGTTAATGAGTCTCGTGGTTCTAGTAGTAGTAGTAGTAGTACAATAGCAGTAGTGGTAGTATACCATAATGAGAGTGGGGCAAAACGCTATAGCAAATTCCATATCGAGTAGCGTATAGGTGGCGGAAAAACCTTTAGCCACAGCTATAAGAACAAACAGAAATGAAGCTATAGCTCTGAAATTCACTACATAAAAACGAACGCTAAAACTAATTGTCACAATGAATTACATAAATGCGAATTGATATATAACTGTCCATTTTGTTATCAAGACGGTGGACAAGGAAGAATAAATAAAATTTGTACAGCAGAACGCTATCACATTCAGCACTGTAGACTCCAGGAGGGAGCAATCTGACTGGGTTCCTGCGCAAGCCAACCAGATCTGCAGACTTATGCGTCTCTCAGAATACTCATTCTTCATTACCACCGAGGTGCTGGCTGTTCACCTTCTCAAGTATGGCAAAGATGCAAAACACAACACTTGCTCCCTTTCTGTGTTATGTCAGAGTTTCACGATAACTGTGTTACCTCTCCTCTGGAGGATCTCCATCACGTGCTGTAGTCCGATAGATGCGATTTCTGGCAAATTACGGCCGAAGTCCTGTGGATAAGAATGCTACAAATAGTGCTTCGCGCGTTTATCTGTGTGATAGGTGGGTGCGTATAAGTACACAACCATGTGCATCGATTTCCTGAACGTAGCATCAATTAACGTGAAGTTTTGCTTTTTCTATACACAGAAAAAAGAACATCATCCAGGTTTTCCCGGCCATGAGGCCATACAACGAAAGCGTTATTTACATGTCTGTAGAAATGGTAATACTTGTGGCGTTTGCTCTTAGTACAAATTTCTCCAAAATGCTATGGCTATTTTTGGTATCATGGGAGATCTCGCAATCACACCTTCCAGCTGCGAGTAATAGTAAGTGGGCAGCAGTACCAGAAAAAAACTCTCTGATGCATTCGGGTGAGTAACGACTTTGTTTCAGAACTCACCAGTAGGTCGTCCTTGTCGAATCAAATGTCCCTCACCAGTTTCAAGATCTTGTATGAGTTCATCATGTGGTGTACACAGTACCCCACTAAGAGTTGGAGTAGTTCTGCCATACGTGTATCAAGTCTGTAAAGTGGCGAGCAGATAGTGTTTACTGTTGTACATATTCACAGTCGCTCTTGTGTATTTTGTGAATCCTATGCAAGCGAAGAGAAACTGGTCCTTTAAGATGTAGTTACTTCATCCTTTCCTGTAGCAAAACCGAGTTATGCAGAACAGATATGGCTTCCTTCGCAACAAGCGATGTCACATTCTTCGAGAGTTGCTCCTTTGCTGAGTCGAGTTAAAATCTTTTGATAATATCTCGATGTACGCAACACAACAACAGCGTTGTCTTTGTCCACAGATAATATGACAGTGTGTGTGCATTCTCTCACAGGCTGCTAATCTGATACAATCTTTTGGACATGAGGATCGAGTATTCAGCCTTATTTCTTCATTTAATTTACGGACGGACCGATGACTTCTTGAATGAGTCATCAATTTGGTGCAATAGCCTCTTGACATCACTCGTATTGTTGCTGTATACAGTTCCTTGCCTGTCGGATTGACTGTGGTACTGTGGAGAGAGAGAGAGGTGTAACCTCTGCCACTTTGTCATATTTGCTTCGTTACGACGTGCTGTCCTGTAATTTATGCATCTCACAGTCAGTGTTTCAAGTGCTATCTAACTACTATACGCATATGTTGGAAATTCCTTGGCGATGTGCAATTAATACAAAGGTTCTGCAGGAAAAGGAACTTACAAAGGACTTTACACTGCGATGAAGGAGATCGTTCCTCTTCTGACGAACTCCGACTATCCTAGGATAACACAACAAGTAACGAAGGCTGTAGCACCCAATTGCATTTACTAGCTTCGGGAAGCACATAAGCTACCACGACAAGGTTATTAGCTCTGGAACACCACCGCATACGTACTTTTATCTGTCTGTAAAATAATACTGATGATACACTACTACTAGCCATGGGTGTGGGAAGAGGCTGGAAGGGAAATAATACGTAAAGTTAATCGAAATCGACTGATATTTCTGTTTGATACACAGTGTAATTGATGCAAATCCTGGTAAAAACACGTATCTCTGAGTTGGGGCAGGGATGGGCAGTTGATGATACAAAAATAATCGTAATCAGGCAAAGTCTCACAATCAGCTAACATAAACACCAAGGAAAAGTATCTAGCTAACTAAACCCGCCCTTAGAGCAATACATCAAAACAATATCAAATATCCATTGGTTAACTCTTTTTTTCTGTCGTGTACACTTGCAAAGGGGTTTTGGTTGCATGAGAATTCTCGGAATTAGAATTAATGGCGTTCGACTTTTCCAGGCAAAAGAGATTTCGCCAAACTATTGCGAGTTTAGCGATAATCGTTAAAATTATTGGAAAATAGGGACCTGAATATTCCTGATCATGTAACTGGTCCCAGTGCGGGACCGCGGAAATTCTACCGGGAAGCTGTGAAGGAAAGCAGTGACGTAACGGATAACACTACGCGCATGCGCTGACGAGGTTTTCAATATTTACAGCCTGGCTAACTCTGCGAGATCTGAGCGTCACAGCTTTCTTAAATATTCTGTCGATCTCTTTTCGTCTTTGTTCCTGGCCATACCCCACAGCTTCACTGGGTAGGCACGTTGTTCTGGATTTGGCAGTGTGACGTAAAGGGTGCCCAATCACTTTTCCTGTTGCCACCCCTTAAAGGATGACAAAGTAATAACTTCACAAGTTTATCTGACGTAAAATATTCAGTACATTGTTTTCCTTCATATGACTGTTTCACTTCAGTGTCCATTTCATTGATTATTTTCTAGTTCCAATTTCCATAACAGTAATATACAGGGTGTTACAAAAAGGTACGGCCAAACTTTCAGGAAACATTCCTCACACACAAATAAAGAAAAGATGTTATGTGGACATGTGTCCGGAAACGCTTAATTTCCATGTTAGAGCTCATTTTAGTTTCGTCAGTATGTACTGTACTTCCTCGATTCACCGCCAGTTGGCCCAATTGCAGGACGGTAATGTTGACTTCGGTGCTTGTGTTGACATGCGACTCATTGCTGTACAGTACTAGCATCAAGAATATCAGTACGTAGCATCAACAGGTTAGTGTTCATCACGAACGTGGTTTTGCAGTCAGTGCAATGTTTACAAATGCGGAGTTGGCATATGCCCATTTGATGTATGGATTGGCACGGGGCAATAGCCGTGGCGCGGTACGTTTGTATCGAGACAGATTTCCAGAACGAAGGTGTCCCGACAGGAAGACGTTCGAAGCAATTGATCGGCGTCTTAGGGAGCACGGAACATTCCAGCCTATGACTCGCGACTGGGGAAGACCTATAACGATGAGGACACCAGCAATGGACGAGGAAATTCTTCATGCAGTTGACGATAACCCTAATGTCAGCGTCAGAGAAGTTGCTGTTGTACAAGGTAACGTTGACAACGTCACTGTATGGAGAGTGCTACGGGAGAACCAGTTGTTTCTGTACCATGTACAGCGTGTGCAGGCACTATCAGCAGCTGATTGGCCTCCACGGGTACACTTCTGCGACTGGTTCATCCAACAATGCGTCAATCCTCATTTCAGTGCAAATGTTCTCTTTACGGATGAGGCTTCATTCCAACGTGATCAAATTGTAAATTTTCACAATCAACATGTGTGGGCTGACGAGAATCCGCACGCATTTGTGCAATCACGTCATCAACACAGATTTTCTGTGAACGTTTGGGCAGGCATTGTTGGTGATGTCTTGATTTGGCCCCATGTTCTTCCACCTACGCTCAATGGAGCACGTTATCATGATTTCATACGGGATACTCTACCTGTGCTGCTGGAACATGTGCCTTTACAAGTACGACACAACATGTGGTTCATGCACGATGGAGCTCCTGCACATTTCAGTCGAAGTGTTCGTACGCTTCTCAACAACAGATTCGGTGACCGATGGATTGGTAGAGGCGGACCAATTCCAAGGCCTCCACGCTCTCCTGAACTCAACCCTCTTGACTTTCATTTATGGGGGCATTTGAAAGTTCTTGTCTACGCAACCCCGGTACCAAATGTAGAGACTCTTCGTGCTCGTATTTTGGACGGCTGTGATACAATACGTCATTCTCCAGGGCTGCATCAGCGCATCAGGGATTCCATGCGACGGAGGGGGGACGCATGTATCCTCGCTAATGGAGGACATTTTGAACATTTCCTGTAACAAAGTCTTTGAAGTCACGCTGGTACGGTCTGTTGCTGTGTGTTTCCATTCCGTGATTAATGTGGTTTGAAGAGAAGTAATAAAATGAACTCTAACCTGGAAAGTAAGCGTTTCCGGACACATGTCCACATAACATATTTTCTTTCTTTATGTGTGAGGAATGTTTCCTGAAGGTTTGGCCGTACCTTTTTGTAACACCCTGTTTATTGTACTTGAGATACAAGTCTATGGGTCAACTTATTTTGGCAATAGTCTAGCGATGACTGAACTACTTTTGTTACGCAGAGTTCTATTTTGTTTCACGCATCCAATCGAATGCATTTATGTTTTTAAGCTAATGAAATATGTTACAAGACCCTGAAATAGATACACGCGATAAAAACACACATTCAAGAAATATGAAATTCGTATTTGAATTGTGCATAGGAACAATAACCACTCAAGAATATTAACGTAATTATAATGAATTTCATGACAAATATATATTTCTTTTGACTGGTTGTCAATGGGCTTGAAAGTGGTTGATACACCAGATTTTCAGTCAAACAGTGCAAATAGATGCGTGTTGTCCGCAACTCAAAATTATAAGTGACATGGTAAAGTTGTAGATTTTCATGAACTCTGGAGGTCAGTGTGCTTTATAGCGAAACTGGAAAGCTCCTTCGTGACTTAGGAGACATTAGACACGCAGAGGGCCGCCGTATTGACCTCCTTATCCGCCAGCTGGAGCCCAGAAGATGAGCGACGAAACCGCTGGAGCCCAGAAGATGAGCAGCAAAACTTGGCGACCAGGTTCTGAATAAGGCCACGGTCTGAGCCGCGCCGCACGCCGCCATTCTGCTCGTAAGTCTCGCTGCGCGCCCTGCGAGAGTTAAGGCCGAGGCGTGAGCCACGTGGGAACTGCGCGAGAGCAGCGGGCCGGCGCTGCTTCGTTCTTCCTGGGGCGTCCAGGAGGAGGCGGCCAGCTCGTATTTAAGGCCTGTTAGTGGGGCCAGATTTAGTGTCCAGACACTCCTGAAGAAGACAGGCACCGAAATTCTGGTAGCAGAGCAAGAGCAGAAATGTTGCGTTTTTCAAGTGTTCCTTTACAAAGGAAAATCCAGGAATAAAGCCCCAGTATAATTCTGGAGCCACTCCAAAAGTTATTGATACTGATACTAGCGGGTCTACTATTGAGAAACAGCTAATATCGCCAAAATTGCACGAAGTTCCCGATGATGTCCCTATGAGATTCTATACCGGATTTAGGTCTCAGTTAGCCATTTCCTTAACTGCACTCTACCGTACATGTCTTGAATAAAATATTGTAACCAGTAGCCGGAAGAAAGCAGAGGCCACATCCGTCTACAAGAGGGGTAGCAGAAGTTCTCCAGAAAAATTCCATCTAATATCTACTAAAGAGAGTGATCCGCCAAAGTACTGTCTAATGTCTTGCGAAACACTCCCTTGCTATTAAAGAGAGAAATGATGCTGGTTATTTGTCTGTCCACATCTCTCCACCAATGAATCACACTAATTAAAATGTCCACAAGAGAGCTAAAAAACGCTAATTCTCCGCACAGTGTTGGGGTCACCCACTATGAGCTCGAAACTCCTATTATTTTGTCAGGACGGAGGACGAAGAACCTATGTGAACACTTCAGAGAGAACGGAACAAGATTAAACATTATTTCTTTTATTGCTCAGAATAGATCTTAGGACTTGATCTTCCGTGGCGGCTGGTGGCTTCATAAGCCGGAGTGAAATCTGCTGAATCCACAGTCAGACTCAGGGCTCTCAAAGACCGCTGCATCAGCTCCGGGCGCCGGCCGGCTAGTCGGAGGGTGGCGGGTGGCCTGCCCACTGGTTCGTAAGGCGCTGCCCGTCACCTGGCGTGCAGCTAATGAGACCGCGACCACAGTGTGCGTGTGTGTGTGTGTGTGTGTGTGTGTGTGTGTTTGGCTCACATTCTGAGACAACTCTATCCCCGCTCAGGTCCCTCCCGGTGTTGTCCCATCAGATGGACCACAATCTCAGATGCTGTGATGTCGTGTTGAATGCTGATTCTGACACACTGGTTCACTAGGCCGTCAGACCCAAAGATGCTGAAGTTTAGTTCAGTTATTGTCCTGAACTGGAATTATATTGGTGCATTTGTGGGCTAAACTGCAAAGCCAACTTCACTGCCGGATGCTGGTTTGCTGTATTCCACGGCTGCAAATCACTGGTCATCACATCAGGCAGCAAGAATATCACCAGTACTGGAACAATCCCACACAAGATGTTGCAATATAACACTCAGAGAACTGAGTATGAATGACATGAATGCCATCAGTCCTACTGAGTGGGGTGGAGTATTTATAGCATTGAAGAGCAGCTTTGTTGTAGGTCACCATTTGTAATGACCGAATCAGTGTTGCTCATTACCAGTCTGAGGTTCTCAGCTTTGCTGTTTTGGTTTAAACAGTTTGTTTCAGTGGCATAAGTGCTTCGTCAAACGCCTGATATCTGTTGTTACCTCCTACCTTGTGCTTTTTACATAATGTTATGAGAGTAATGGGGCAGATGGGTCTACAGTTGTCTCACACTTTTCTGCTGGGCACACTCGCAGTCACACACGGAAGCGCTGACGTCGCACTCGTGGGGACTGCCTAACCGTGTCTACATGTGGTTAGCTCGTGTTCATAGTTCCGTATGTTTGAGCAATGCCGAGCTGGACGGACATACGCAGCCATGTGGGTACTTAAGGGAACTGTGGGGTTGTTAACCAAATAAATTTGTTTACTTTTTCTTTTTGAAACCACATACATGGATGGTGTGATACACAAATACAAAAACTTTATCAATGTCACAAAATACAACAATAACTGATTTATTATACGAGGTCACAGAAAAAAACAACAAGTCACACGACACATTAACTCATAAAATGATATACCATGTCACAAATACAAGAAAATCACAAGATACATTAACTCATACGTAACAAGCGAAACAATGTTGACAACGCACAGATAGAGGTACTATTACCCAACTGTCAAGAAAGTAATGACGTGAATGACACAAAATAAAACACTGCAAAATACCCTAACACATAAATATTAAACAAAAACAGGGAGAATGAAGCATATTGAACATACCATTATGCAAATAATAAGACTACAATGATACAAAGGACACAAAATGAAGAGAAAAACATTCCAATGCACACTTACATGTAAATATTACATAAAAATGGTAAACAGTCAATCGAACATGATACTAACACAAAAGAGAAGGTCACTGGCCAATGTCAAGCCCGTTTGCGAATCTCTTAAACTGGACCTCCAAGCGTCCAACATATCTTGGCAGCATTTGAAGGGCACTTGAAATCAATCAGTGACGGAAAACAGTAAGAGAAATACTGAAAAGAGATGGTGAAAGTGGAAGAGCAGGATATGGACACACACTGCATAAGATGAAACAAATCACTACATTCAAGACACGTTCACATATCAGTTTATTCTGACGGAACAAGTATATCAAAATCACTGAAACAGTAAAACTCTCGGCAACACATCATTGCAACTCAATTTGCATCGCCATTCACTATGTATACACTGAAACAAAAAGGAGCACTCGAAAAAACTTGTGACGGAGTGACATACATAATCGAAGCACTGCACTGTTCGAATGTAAGCACTCGTATCTGTGTCCACGGAGTCACGATGGATGCGGAGCAATGCCTCCGAGGCGGAGTGGGAAGTTCTGTCTCGCTGGCATGGCTCGAAGTGCAGGAGCGGTTCGGTCCAATCATCGCAGCCACGGTAAATCTGTCCTGGCGGCCTAGTAGTAGACTCACGGACTTCTACAACACCGACATTTGATGTCCATGTGTGCCTTGTCATGCGCACACAAGGAGGCAGAACACCTGTCGACATTGGTGGCTGACAGCTGGGGAAACACATCTTTCACTACTGCACCACACAGATCATATTTCTGCTGGTGGGAGCAAGGAAAACAATAGTCTGGGATCCTCAATGTTAGAGGACCCCTACCCTGATTCCAAGTCGCTCGACCCACAACCTATAAGACAAGAGGACTAAGTTCAGTCTTTTCAGCACCACGATGTTAATTAACAATTTGACTGGTAGCACAAGGGCAATTGTCATGCCAAGGGCCTTGCTCTATGCTCCAGTCACAGTCAGTCTTGTGGCAAACAACCAAAACGCTATAGTTCACCTCCCAACACAAGCGTAAAGCACGAGGCTGTCACTGAATACCGTCTTTTAAATACCTCGGAACATTGGAGGTGCAGAATGATTTGCGTAATGCCAGTAGTGACCACTAAATAGTTCCTAATTACATTCTTTGACAACAGCAAAAAGTTAATTTAGAACTGCAAAGCAACCAAACGCAAAAAGCACAAATTTTCACTGCAGAGCGTCTTTGTTGTGCCACGCGAGTGGAAGACCCGTGACTGCCGCGAATTGTCCGTAGGTCCACGGCTAATTTCCTGACACGAGGGTCACAGCAGATAACAGCGCGGTGCAGCGCGAAGTATTTCGGAAGTCGCCCTCGACGGTCCATTCTCGCAGCCGCAGGTGAGTCACGTAGGCGTCCATCAATAGGCCCCCTACTGCTGCCCACGCGCGGCGGCTGGCCTCACGTGGATCCGCAATATCCTTTCTTTGAGGAGTGCTAGTTCTGCAAGGTTCGCAGGAGAGCTTCTGTAAAGTTTGGAAGGTAGGAGACGAGGTACTGGCAGAAGTAAAGCTGTGAGTACCGGGCGTGAGTCGTGCTTCGGTAGCTCAGATGGTAGAGCACTTGCCCGCGAAAGGCAAAGGTCCCGAGTTCGAGTTTCGGTCGGGCACACAGTTTTAATCTGCCAGGAAGTTTCATATTTAACATGTATTGCAGCACAAAAATCTTTTACAGTTAAAATTTGTGGATCATGATCTGAAAGGCCATTCACCTTTTTGCTAACAGAATGCCCTTCCAGTAGTGAGGAATGAACAAAAATATTGTCTATGGTTGTTCTACTGTTCCCTTGCACTCTCGTTGGAAAGAATACGGTTTGCATAAGATTATATGAATTAAGGAGGTCTACCAGCATCCTTTTCCTAGCACAATCACTTATACAATTAATATTGAAGTCACCACATATAACTAACTTTTTGTATTTCCTATAAAGTGAACCAAGAACTTCCTCTAGCTTTAGCCGAAATGTTGTGAAGTCGGAGTCTGGGGATCTATAAATAACAACAGTAAAAAGTTTAGCTCCACTAAATTTAACCACACCTGCACAACATTCAAACACCTTTTTAGTGCAGTACTTTGAAACATCAATTGACTCAAATGGGATACCGTTTTTCACATAGAAAATGGTTCAAATGGCTCTGAGCACTATGTGACTCAACTTCTGAGGTCATCAGTCGCCTAGAACTTAGAACTAATTTAACCTAACTAACCTAAGGACACATCCATGCCCGAGGCAGGATTCGAACCTGCGACCGTAGCGGTCACGCGGTTCCAGACTGAAGCGCCTTTAACCGCACGGCCACACTGGCCGGCGTTTTTCACATACATGGCTACTCCCCCACACCGCAAAGAGCTCCTAGAGAAGCTGCCAGCCAACCTGTATCCTGGTAAAGGAAGCCTCTGAATTATCTCTTTATTTAAGAAGTGTTCAGATATACCAATAATTTCAGAGTCAACATCTACAAGCAGTTCACTAACATTATCTCTAATACCTTGTATATTTTGATGAAATATACTAATTCCCTCATTAATCGGATACCTAAGCTTTGTCGAAAGTGGTTTCTTTGTTAGAGAGACTTCCCTTAAGCAGGAATACCTATCAGCTGACTTCAGTCTAAAAAAGGTACAGCTCTAACATCCACAACTACCGGAATTTCCCCATGAGTGATCCCACCAGCCGGCCGGAGTGGCCGAGCGGTTCTAGGCGCTACAGTCTGGAAACGCGCGACCGCTACTGTCGCAGGTTCGAATCCTGCCTCGGGCATGGATGTGTATGATGTCCTTAGGTTAGTTAGGTTTAAGTAGTTCTAAGTTCTAGGGGACTGATGACCTCAGAAGTTAAGTCCCATAGTGCTCAGAGCCATTTGATCCCACCACCCCCACCTATGCTGTCACCTATAAGCTTTGCCAACCTCCCCTCTCCATACCTGTTGAGGTGCAGGCCATGTCTAGTGAAATCCGTCCTGCTGATAGACTCCACCGACACCACTGAAATGTGACTCACGCCTTCTGTCATCAGCGCACCCCCAAGTCTCGTGTTATTACGCCTGACGGCTGTATTAAGATGAGGCCGATCGTGACGCTGAAACAGTTCCACGAAATGCACATTCGTGTTGCCAGTCTGAGTGGCTATCTTTTCCAGGTCACCATCTATGCTATACTCCCCATCCCTGTCAATACTATTACCAGCCCCACCCACAATCACTACCTGATCCTCTTTAGTAAAATTCCTACATAACCCCCCTATGTTAACAGTCACCTGAGCCAATCCTGCATTAGGTTTCACAATGCTGGTGACCTGGTACTCTCTCCCCAACACTTCCTGCAACTGCTGGCCTACACCTCTACCATGAGAACTACCTAACAGCAGAACCTTCTTCTTTCTCTTAGACTTTGCAAGTGTCCTAGCCACCGTAACTGCTGAGGTCTGCTGCATACTTCCTACATCTACAGCTACTAGAGATTCCTCTCCACTAGACTCTGACAGTTGGTCATATCTATTGCAAACATCAATAGTAAAACTATCTGAAAATCTCCTTCTCCTAGCAGATCTCTTGCCAACAGCCAGCCCCCATTCCCCAACCCCCTTCTCCCTCCTCATCCTATCTAGCTCCTCCTGTGCGTTTTTCAACTGCACCTGAAGGGCACAGACCTTACGCTCCTTGATTACAACTTTTACCAGAGTACAAATCTGGTTACGGATTTTGTATCCTTAAGATTACTGACAAATTTTTATGGATGTTTTAATTCATTAATATTAATTACAACATATTGTAGATTAATAAGTTACCTGTATTCTAACATGGCACTTTAACTGAGAAACAACAGCTACCTCAATAAGTTTTTCAAAGAAAGTGCCTAAAAGTAAGTTTAGCAGTTCTCTCGAATCAGGATGTGTGTCAATGGTTCACGTAAGCTATCCCTTAGTAAACCTATAACGTCGCTGTGAATTAGAGCTGGTTCTCGCTTTCAACAAATATTTGTAACGTCGGGCTTAATTTCTTAAAAGGAAAGCAAATCCCAAAATTTGAATAACACGATGAGAGCTGATAAAGATAACAGAAGCGAAAAGTCTGATATGAGCAGACGTGGATAATTTCAGACAGTTTTAATGTGTCTCTCGTTGTGTCTGTTACGTTATGTCAACAGTTTTTGCTAGGTGAAAATTCACGTTATGGTGAACAAAGTACCTTCCATCTGAAGCAGTCTACTACGTACAGAACTTAGACAAAAAAAAAGAACGGAGCACATAATTATATACCAGACTTCCACACAAAATTAGCTTGAAATCATTCTGTTAGTTGGTGGGAAAGAAGGCGAGACCACGGGAAGATGGTGTGTCTTAATGCAAAGAGGCCTTTCGTTCAAAAGCGCTACAATGCTAGGCAGGATAAAGGAAAACGAAGATGTGCACAAGAAATTTATTACTCCTCCTCCGTTCATGTCAAGAAATCTCGACTTCATCTCATGAACTACAATTTCTTTTTCCTCACCGTAGGGTGTAACAGTACCACTAACCCCGACTCTTTACAGAATCCAGATCTCATGTATGAAACAGCTTCAAACGACTGTTAAATTTACAAGTGAATTAATGTGTGAAATATTTTAAGTTAATAATGTGAAAAATTTAAGGTTGAAGACGCAAAATTCTAATTATATTGCTTTTACAAGCTTCTATGACGAAGGTACTGGAAAGTTGGCACAACGGTACGACAAATGACGAAGTCGGAGTAACGACTATATAGAGAAGAAGGTGGAAGGTGTGGCTAACTGTTGCAAAGGTGAAACATTCCTGATTTTCATTGTGGTTTCCCTTATGGGGCAGATTGGACACTGATAAACGAATAAGCCATCACTGCATAATTAACATCCCTTGGTGAACTATTGGATACTTTAACTATATTACAATGCACATGTCATTCTGTACATGGAGGCAAAACAGTTCGTATATAGTGACACAGGGAGCGACCAACAGACATTTTTCCCCATTTGCTGGGTCATGAAATGTAAGTGCCACCGAGTTTCATAAGGCCAGGAAACGTGTAGGGAGCCTTTGAGTGTTCCTGTGTGCCCACATAAGCCGAGAGGGAAGAGCACCGACACTGCACACCTTGCCTCCAGTATAGGTGTTTATATCAGCCGCTCCTGCTGCGTCATTGTAGGCGACGTGCATTTCAAAAGTTCTTAGCACACTGTTATTACTACAGTGAGCGGCCAACGTGAAATACACATCTCCAAGACAGAAAATGGTGTGTATAACTGGAAAAAGTTGATTGTAGAATTCGCCTTAGACAAGGATGTGCCGAGTAAAGTAGAGAGGGATGTGAAAGACCCATCGTAGTTCAACCGTTCTGTCGTTAGACTGCTCCAAATGCAAAGAGAGTTCAATTGCACATTCAGACGTATCCAAAACCTCACAGATAGAGAAAAATTGGACGAAGGCAAAATTAGCGTAAATAACTCCAAGCGTGAATCGTTAAAAAAAATGCAAAAGTAAAATTCTCTCTACTCATCTGACAATAAATCCTAAAAAGACTTGATCGTGTGATAAATCATAATTCCGGATGCTCTGTAAGCATAACAGCATCGGAATGGAGCATCACAGAGAGAAGGCTCAAAAAATAAACTCCCTTTTCCTAAATTGTTTAACTTAGGGAGACTGTACTGCGGTTCCTGCTTCGTAAGTCGGCGGACTGATGTCGGAATGACAGACATGGAAATAAGTAACCGCGCGATAGAAAATAAACTGAAGTCACTCAACAGAGGAAAGACCATTCGATTTGATGCGATACTAATACAATCCTACGTCGAGTATTTGAAAGGAATTCCTGCTCTTGTAGTAGCGTGTGCCGTAGGTCTCTGGAGAAGATAAGCCTTCCTAGTGATTAAAAAAAACGCAGGTCATTCCCCTTTTCAAGAACGGTCGTCTAACAAAAAAATGGCTCTGAGCACTATGGGACTTAACAGCTGAGGTCATCAGTCCTCTAGAACTTACAAGGGAACCTCCCCATCGCACCCCCCTCAGATTTAGTTATAAATTGACACAGTGGATAGGCCTTCAAAAACTGAACACAGATAAATCGAGAAAACAGGAAGAAGTTGTGTGGAACTACGAAAAAATGAGCAAAATATACAAACAGAGTAGTCCATGTCTAAGATATGCAACATCAAGGACAAAGAGAGCCGAGGAGCGCCGTGGAATGTCGGCTCGCAGCCGTGCTGGCGTGCGGAGCTGCTCCGCGCGCCGTCCGACGCTCCGCTCTCGGCGGTGTTTACTTCCGCGTCGCGGTGTTTGTGTCTATCGAGTCCAGTACTAACGTACACCATGGCGCACTCGTACCGCCGTGCAACGATCAAAGTAACGTTTCAGGCCGAACATCCACGACCCAGAGCTTTCGAAGTCGAACAGTTCATACGTGAGGATCTACGTTTGAACCCCCAGGACGTAATCGGCATACATTTTTCCATCACTGGAAGTGTTGTCTACATCAAGATGTCGACGGAGGAAATTTGCAATGACATAATTCACCGTCATTCCACCGGATTGAAATTTAAACACTCTCATGAACAAATGGGTGCTGTGACAGTCGCCCATGCTGGATTCGGTCTCCGGACATTGCAGGTGTTTGAGCTCCCGTTCGAGGTGCCTCAGGATGTGGTCATTGCCGCTTTCCAACCATATGGCACCGTCTTGGGTCACGTCGCGGAGAAGTGGCAAACATTTACGACCTACCCTGTATTAAATGGCGTCCGGCAAATAAAAATTGAGCTGACGAAACATGTCCCATCGTACCTGCTGATTGGCGGTGTGAGGGCCATCGCCATGTACGATGGACAGCCACGGACGTGCGCAGGATGTAGCCAGGAGGGACATGTACGTTCCGAATGCTTACACCGCCGTTTAATACAGACGCCGTTACGTGAAGAGACCCAGGCTTCGACGGTCACGTCCTCACCCATCACCTACGCCAAGGTTGCACAGGCCCCCGTCATTCCAATCTCGATTGCGCCAGCAGCATCGTCAACGCCACCCGCCGCAGCACAACGCGCCGAGGACACAAGCACGGCGTCGCCTCCAGTGCTCGCTTCAGGACCGTCCGGGTTGCAGACCGAAACCGATGTTCCTGTTGGAACCATGGACGTCGAACTCGGTGTCGTGCCGACGTCTGCCTTTGTCCAGACGGGTTCGGCGTCAGACGACGAGCGACCACATTCTGATTCAGAAGGCCACATCAGAAAACAGTGGTCGCCTCGCAAACACAGGAAACGACGATGAACGCCTTCCGATGACTCCCTTTCTCAGACGGCCCCGCGAGATGTCGACCTGATGTCTGACGGTGATCTCCCACATTGCGTCCAGTCACGCGATGTGGCAGCAACAGGCGCCCCTCCTGTGACGCCTACTCTCCCAGCCAGGGACGTGTCCCCGCCGTTGTCAACGAATGATGACGGCGGTCCCCCTGCCACTCATGTCGCGGAATCCACAACACCCGTTCCGGAAGTACGTGACCGTCACATGTCCACGTCGTCAGCTTCCTGGGCCGATGACGTTGAAGAAGAAGTGGAACAGACTGCCAGCGTGTCTGCACAGGAGTCCACCTCGGCGACACTGGGGCTGGCGCCCCGCCAGTAATTATCACCACTGCGGGACCACCGGCGGGTCTCCACCTGCCGGCTACTTCTACCGCACGTTCTGCAAATACTGCGGATGGCCTTACACAGCAATATCGTATCGCCACGATGAATCTTGCCACCATTCGTGCCCCCCATAAACTGGCCATGTTCAGAGACACCATTTACTCTTCGGATGTGGATATAGCACTCTTACAAGAGGTGTTTGTGGCTGACTTCCTAGTTCCCACCGGATACAACGCCCATGTTTCCCCCGCATCCGATACCGGTAGCGGCGTCGCCATCCTGCTACGCGACGGACTCCCTGCAGAGGACGTTATCTACCTCCCCACTGCGCGAGGTATGGCCCTCACACTGTTCGGCGTGCGTATTATTAACATCTACGTTCCGTCCGGCACTGGCCGCCGTCATGACCGACAAACATTTTTTGCCGAAAGCGTCACACCCCTCTTCACCGGTCCGCAGGACGATTTGGTACTCGGTGGGGATTTTAACTCGACACAAGAGCCCGCGGACCAACTCCGGCGACATTCCCCTTGTGCATCTCTCTCAGTGGTCATCGACCGTCTACGACTTGTTGACACATGGAAGAAGCTCCACGGAATTCAACCGGGCTATACATTCTACACCTCTCACTCGTCAAGCCGCATAGATCGCATCTACGTTACCCGCTCCCTTGCTGATGGCACACGTCGTGCGGAAGTCTGGCCCTTGGCCTTTTCAGACCATGATGCGTACTTCTGTGACGTCACTCTCGCCCGACAGCAAGTGTGGCATAGTCGTGGTCTGTGGAAACTCAATGTCGCTCGCCTGACCTCCTCAGACTGTCGCCGTACGGTCGAAGAAGCGTGGGCACGCTGCCACCATCGTCGAGAAGCCTATGACTCCACCTTATCATGGTGGCTCTCCTGTGCAAAGCCGACCCTCAGGAAGACTCTGATGAGTTATGGGAAGGAATTAAAGGCGTGGCAAAATAATACCCTGCACTTCTACTACACCATACTACGTGACTGCACGACGATGCCTTTCTCGCCATCCCGGCAGTCCATGGTCCATCACACGAAGGCGCAGATGTCCTTGATCATGCGGCGTAACTTGGAAGGCACTGTAGTCCGTTCTCGAGCTTCTAATCGAATCCCTCAAGAACGTCCGTCGATGTACCTCCTCCTTCAGGAAAGACAACGACAACGACGAGCTCTGATCCAAGTCCTCACTGATGTGGAAGGGCGCCGGCACGACACCCAGCAAAGCATCGGTCGTACTCTCCATGCTCATTTTGCCGGGCTATACGCAGCCGTACCGCATTCTGCAGCACTGATCACAGAAGTCGCTCAGCTTACTACGAACACTCTTCCGGAGGATGCAGTGCATGACCTCCAAGACGAAGTCACCACAGATGAAGTGGTAGACGCTATCAAGGCGGGTTCCGATAACAGATCTCCTGGACCTGACGGTATACCCATCGAATTTTATAAAAGTTTTCACTATTTGTTGGCTTCCACGTGGACGGCAATCGCACAAGAGCTGGTGTCACCGATGACAGTGGTCCCGAGCACCTTTCTAGAAGGCATTATTATCCCCGTACATAAACCGCGCGGGTTATCGAGGGTCCAGGACTATCGACCAGTTACTTTGCTCAACAGCGACATGAAAATATTCACGCGGCTACTGGCATCGCGACTCAAGAAGGTCGCACGTTACGTCACATCCTGCGACCAGACTTCACTAGAAGGCGACAACAACATCCGTACGGCCCTTTGCCGTTACAAAGACATGATAGCATTAGCGCATTATCAGCGTCTCCCTGGCGCCTTGGCCTCACTGGACTTTAGCCAGGCTTTCGACCGTGTTGACCACTTCTATTTACGGACTGTTCTTCAACATATGGATTTTCCTGGCGGTATTGTCACAGTGGTTATGCGCCTGTTGAGTAGCGCAACCTCTAAAATCATGTACAATGGTCGCCTTACACCGTCCCTGGTCATTGCCCGATCTGTACGACAAGGATGCCCTCTTTCCACGATTTTGTATGCTTTCGTCTTGGAACCCCTGCTCCAGGGCATGCGCCAACGTTTGGAAGGCATGGCTGTGCAAGGCCAACGTTTTTGTTGTACAGCCTACGCAGACGACATAGTACTATATCTGCGCTGTGAAGATGAAGTACGAGCAGCACTGACATGGGTGGCGACTTACGGCGAAGCGTCGGGGAGCTGCCTCAACGTGTCAAAATCCAAGGTCCTGCTCATTGGTGAGGGCTTGCCGGAGAGATGCGCTGCCCCCCTTAGTGTCGCCGCCACCATACGGTGTCTTGGACTTGATTTCACAGCAGACCTGCGCTGCTCAGCGACTATCAATGCCTGCCAGAGTGGCCGTGCGGTTCTAGGCGCTACAGTCTGGAACCGAGCGACCGCTACGGTCGCAGGTTCGAATCCTGCCTCTGGCATGGATGTGTGTGATGTCCTTAGGTTAGTTAGGTTTAATTAGTTCTAAGTTCTAGGCGACTGATGACCTCAGAAGATAAGTTGCATGGTGCTCAGAGCCATTTGAACCATTTTTTTTACTATCAGTGGTAGACGCTTGCTACAGACAATCAGAGCAAATCTCGCAGATCACCGGCTACGAGCTCTCGACGTTATCCAACGCGCGCAATACGTGAACGTGCATCATGCTTCCCGTATACCACACGTGGCTCAAGTACTTCCAGTCCCAAATCTCCTGGCGCGACGACTGTTGATGGCTTTCGGCTCCTTCGTCAGCTCGGGGATGTTATTCAAGGTGCAGTATGAATCCCTTGCACTGCCACGAGATCGTGGCGAGGCGGGACTCATCCACGTGCCGACTCGTGTCAAGGCACTATACGTCAGCTCCCAACTCAAACTTTGGCATCGTTGCCCGCAGAGCCTTACTAGCCTCCTGCTTCACAACTTTGCACCGGCCTCCTTGTCCGCCCCAGTACTGGTATCGACCATTCCAACCCCCTTTTATTACATCCGACGATTTTTCCTGTAGTTCAGTTATATCTACCGGTCCTTACCACTTACACGTTTGTACCTCACGAAAACAGTCTCCGAATTGTTACAACAGTGCCGCCCGTCCAGCCCCATCGAACGCAAGTATCCACAGTACGTGTGGCGACACATATGGAAGGCGATCCATGCGCGTTTTCTCGAATCAGACGTTCAATCAGCGTGGTACATCACCGTGAATGGCAAACAAGTTAACCGAGATCGTCTGCACCGCATCCATCTCTCCGATTCATCTCTCTGCACCCACTGTGGAGTGGATGACACGGATGTCCACCGGTTCCACTGTGGCACAGCGGTCGACGTCTGGACACTTGCGCAGCGAATTTTGGCGTTTCTTACTCGCCAGACACCGGCTCAGATCGACGTCCACATGCTTTTGTACCCCGATAAGACTTTCTACCCCTCCGCCAAAACTCACTCTGTGAATTGGATCTGTGGCCACACGATCCGCTATCTTTTTACTTCTGGCGACACGTCTACGCTAGGATATTGGACTTATCTCAACGAACGACACTGCGTCCTGATACGCAACCCACGCTATAAACAATATTTTTCCAATTTCTTACGGAGCACTTTCGATGACCCACCTAGTAGCTGGAACGTCCAAGCCCTGAGAAGCTGAAAACTGCATAAACGGAACCGAACTGAATAGATCTGCTACCCAGAACCCACCCCTACGCCATGAGAAGACGCGTTTGGACGAGCTGGCATGCTGTAGGCGGATACACTTCAGGAGCTCCTGTAAGAACTGGACTTTAACTACAAGTCGCACGACGACTTTAATTTTTAAAAAAAGGAACTTTTCCTTATTTATTCCCCATAATTTGTTCTTAAAGGAAAAAGAAATTTGATTTTGGCTTTGAGAAACTTTTTTTGTTCCAAAAGTTTGCTTCTTCACCAACAAGACGAAGGAGACTCATTTTTGTTTAGTGGAAGGAGAAACCAGTATAATTGGAGTCTTTGTTTTATTTTGAAAAAAAAATTTTTCCTTATTTATTCCTCACAATTTGTTCTTAAAGGAAAAAGAAATTTGAGTTTGACTTTGGAAAAAAAAAGAAAAAGTGCTTGGCTGCTTAAAAAAATTAAAAAAAAGAAAAAACAAAAAAACAATAAAAAAGAACACAAATATAAAAAAGGTAACTGGCTGGGACTTTGGAGAACCCGGGTTCGAATCTCGAAGAAACCTAGCGCATGTTGTTCTTTTCGTCTGTAAAAAAAAAAAAAAAAAAAAAAAAAAAAAAAAAAAAAAAAAAAAAAAAAGGTCCCGTGGTTAGAGTGAGCAGCTGCGGAACGAGAGGTTCTTGGTTCGAGTCTTCCCTCGAGTGAAAATTTTACTTTCTTTATTTTCGCAAAGTTACGATCTGTCCGTTCATTTATTGACGTCTCTATTCACTGTAATAAGTTTAGTGTCTGTGTTTTGTGACCGCACCGCAAAACCATGCGATTAGTAGACGAAAGTACGTGCCTCTCCAGTAGGAACCGGAAATAATTGATCGCAAGGTCATAGCTCAACACAGGAAAACACGTCTGATATATTCTATACGACACTGGTGACGGCATGTGCGTCACATGACAGGAATATGTTGTCGACCCACCTAACTTGCACACCTGACGAATGGGTAAAAAAATTCTTCTACCTTGCCCAATTTATGTTTTCTTGTGGATATGATAATCACTCCCAAAAAAGTGATGAAAACATAAGAGTTTGTCATATAAACTGCAACAAATGAATGCAAGAGTTTCACAGTCGCACAGTTTTCCCTGTGCTCTGTCAAAACATATGTTTTTTTACGTTTTCAAATGTTTCCGTGTGTAGACCGTCAAATCCAGCATATGTCCAAGCAAATCTGAACATGTCCTGGAATTTTGGAGAGCGAAGTTGATTATGTGTGAGTGCCTGAACTTTGATAATTGTCTGAAAATAAAAAATTAAATTTTTTACTTGAGGGAAGACGAACCAAGAACCTCTCGTTCCGCAGCTGCTCGTGCTAACCACGGGACCACGGCGCTCATAAGCCCACATTCTCCTTGATGTTGCCTACATTGCGCATCGACTACTCAGTTTGTATATTTTGCTTATTTTTTTCATAGTTCCACACAGCTTCTTCCTGTTTTCTCGATTGATCTGTGTTCAGTTTTTCAAGGCCTAACCCTGAGCCAACTTATAACTAAATCTGAGGGGGGTGCGATGGGGAGGTTCCCTTGTTAGAGCTACGTAAACCAAACTAACCTAAGGACATCACACACATTCATGCCCGAGGCAGGACTCACATCTACGAACCGCAGCGGTCGCGCGGTTCCAGACTGAAGCGCCTAGAATCGCTCGATCATTCCGGCCGGCGGTCGTCTAACAGATATGCAAAATTGTATCACTGACGTCAGGCAGCTGTTGAATTTTGGCACGTGTTTTATTCTTGTGTATCGTGACTTTTCTGGAGATCGAAAATCTCTTCTGTAGAAATCAACATGCTGTCCAGAAACAACCTAGCACAAATTACCCATTCCCAATTCCCAGTAGACAGAGTCCACACAGGATACAATGGCCGGTGCGCAGTGATCAGTTTTCGTCCGAAGCACTGGGCGAGTTGATTCGTTTGTTTGGAAGGGGAGGCTGACATTGTTTCTCCATTTCCAGCCGGTTGGCGACACGCTGCGATGACAGAATGAAGGTGCACGCCCTAAAAATTTTCTCAAACAATTTTACAGAAACAATTCGGTACAAAAAATTCATTTTCGCGTTCCTTTACATGTCAGCATCATAATGACATGCCCATCTTTTCGTTAATCGTCATATTTTTTGTGATATTTGCATTTAAGTAGGACTCTGAACCAAATTCGAAAAAGTTTGCAACGAAAAATATGGGTCGTTGTGATTCTGGTTTGGCGTATGTCACATAATACATTGACGGCAAAAAAATCCCAACTCCAAAAAGGAAGAAATGTAGAGTAACGAAACTTTGGGAACACATTCGTCATGGTAACGTATTTAAGAGATTAACGCTGCAAGATCATAGTGTAATGGAAGTGCGAGAAAAGTAGTTGCCAATTCTGGTTCATCAATAACCAGTGTAGACACCAGAATGTTGAATGCAAGCATGCAGACGCGCATGCATTGTGACATACAGGTGACAGATGTCAGTTTGTAGGGTGGAGCTCCTTGCCTGTTGTACTTTTTCAATCAACAGACGGACAGATGATGCTGGTTGTGGATGGCGCTGGAGTTGTCGTCCAGTGAAGTCCCACATGTGCTCGATTGCAGACGGATTTGGTGATCGAGCAGACCAAGTCAACATGTCGACTCTCTGAATAGCGTTTTGGGTTACGACAGCGGTATGTGGGCGAACGTTATCCTTTTGTAAAATACCCCAGAATACTGTTCATGAACTGCAACACAACAGGTCGAATCAACAGACTGACATACACATTTGCAGTGCGGGCTCGCGGGATAGCCAAGAGAATGCTTCTGCTGTCACACAAAATCGCACCCCAGACTGTAACTCGAGGTGTACGTCCTGTGTTTCTAGGCTGCAGACAGCTTGGTTACAGGCGCTCACCTGCTCTTCTTCAAACAACACACGGCCATCACTGGCACCGAGGCAGGACTGGTTTTCATCAGAATACACACCAGACTACCATTACCCTCCAGTGAGCTCTCACTTGACACCACTGAAGATGCCAAAGGCGGTGGTTTTTGGTGAGCGAAATGCACAATACAGGGTGTTTTTGTCCTTCACGTAACGGATTTGTAACAGTTTGTTGTGTCGCTTGGTGCCGACTTCTGCTCAAACTACTGCTGCAGACGCAGTATTGTGCGCCATAGCCATATACTGAACACCAGTCTTCCCTCCTCGCAGTGGCACGTGACTGCCTGTGCCGGTTTTCTTCCCGTGACCACTGCTGGCAGCAATGACGTACAGTGGCTACATTCCTGCCAAGCCTTTCTGCAATATCGCGGAAGGAACATTGAACTTCCCGTGGCACTATTACACGACCTCGTTCAAACTCAGTGAGCTGTTGATAAATGCGTCTCGACGTCTTAAAGGCCCTCTTGATTAAGATCAGCTCACTACGTCCAATCTCAAAAGTAACTGATCCTCACGACCATTACAGCGCGTATGTAAAGCAAATTTGTTGTGCATTGTCATGCCACTGACGTCAAATTTGAATAGACGTCATCTCCCAGACGTAAAAACAAGCCAACTAACCTTCTTGCACAACTCCTTGATGTTGGGATTTTTCCCGACAGCGTATGTTGCTGCATATGAAATTTAGCTAACATACTGAATTTTTCTTTAGACTTAGGCGAAGGTCTCTATCTGTCACCAATCTCGAGAAAACTGATCTTATGTAACACACTCATTTGCCACTGGACGCACCAGTGATAGGGCCACAGTGAAATATCCATAAGATTCCTCATGTTTTATAAAGTTTGCGACATCCAAACGAGACTTTGTTAAATGACAGCACACAGAGATGAGAGTATTTTGCCATACGGTTCTAATGCGAATCATCATTATCTACCGTTTATTCCACGAAGTACTGACTTTCTCCATAAAAGAATGTAATTTTTAAGGGCCATCGATGGCTGGTGAAACGGAAAATGATGTGGGTTTTGGAACAACATAAGTGAAAACATTACATGTATATTTTTGTGCTGAGGCTGTGCTTTTTCATAAGCTGTCGGCCTTAAGTGCTCCTCAGTTCCTCACTTAATAAACTTATTAAACCACTGTTTCAGAATTCTCTCCCTACGGCAACTGCACAACATGTCAAAGAGGTGACACTGTGTAAGACCTGCTGTGTTTTTGCAAAAGATGCAAATTTTAACATGGCAACAGGAGAAATGTGGGTTTTACTTAAAATTCGCCCCTCATGACGCTTCTCTGAAAGTTACGAATGGTTAGCAAGTAAAGCAAAGATAAATCGCTGCTTATGTTGAATTTTCAGTGGAATTCTTTTTAGATACTAACTAAACGAGAAGTGACAGTAGATCTTTTTGGATGGATACCATGCAAATAAGGGCGTGGAGGGAGTGCACCTAATATTTACAAATAAATGTTAGTGTGTACTTCAGTTTAAACGGGCGCTTCCCCTGCAGCGCTCGGCATTTCCCAAAGAGCGCGCTGACCACATGCCCACCATCCCACTACTAACGGTCTGCCCGCACTTGCCCGCTGACTGTGCATCTACTGCCTACGTTATTCTGCACGCACTCTACTGGTACCTAGGTTGTTGCACGTTCCTTGACTTCCAGACGGGCCTGAATAAAATGAACAAAATATGCGCATACAGAGTATCATAGGAGCCTTGTATTTGGATTGAAGAGTTTCTAGCAAACAGAATACAGCGTGTTATTCTTGATGGAGAGAAATCTTCAGATAACAGTTAACTTTCAAAAATGGTTCAAATGGCTCTGACCACTATGGGACTTAACACCTGAGGTCATCAGTCCCCTAGAACTTAGAACTACTTAAACCTAACTAACCTAAGGACATCACACACATCCATGCCCGAGGTAGGATTCGAACCTGCGACCGTAGCGCTCGCGCGGTTCCAGACTGAAGCGCCTGGAACCGCTCGGCCACTTAGGCCGGCAGTTAACTTTCAACGTACACCAATGGAGTGTTGTGTTAGCACTAGCTGTTACCCACTTCTGCGCGCGCATATCAATTGTCTTGTTGTGACGAGTGATTGTGAGTAAGCTAAACGTGGCTCATGACGCGCTCCCCCCACTCCCCCAACTGCCACAATGCATGATGAGGTGGGACTTACAGTGTCGCTGCTGAATAATGTGTGTGGCAATGCGTGAGCAGGAGTGCGCATCTATTCATCATTCTATTGAAGTAGTTGTACATTATACGATATGTATGTTATGCAATAAACGTAATAATTTCTTTTACGTGAAGAGATATGTTTCTTTACCTGCTCCATTATTCCGACGTCGATTTTCTTTTTAACTTTCTAAAATAGGCTGTGTACATCCTCAGGGTTCAAGCTTTTTCCAGACCAACATCCATCAAAATTCGTTCAGTGGTTTAGTCGCGAGAACGTACCAGAGTATCTTTCTTGTTAAATAGTACAAATTGTTCACCACTTCACCCTTATAAGCATTTATAACGCGACCAGGACGATGCGCTATAATTACTTCTGTGCTGCTTTCTGTCTCAATTCCATTCATTAAGAGACAGATATTATTCAATGACTGATGCTTTGAGGGAGCGGATAATGACACATACTCTGGTGTTCCAGTGTAACGAACTTGAAAGCCCTCCGGAACGCATGGACCTAGGCGACAACCGTTAGGCGGCGCTCCCATAATTTGCGATCGCTGCTTGGAATTGAGCGTATGGCATCGTTGGCCGGGAGGCCCCTATTCGGGGAAGTTCGGCCGCCAAGTGCAAGTCTTATTTCATTGGACGCCACATTGGGAGACTTGCGCACCGGTGATGAGGATGAAATGATGATGAGGACAACACAACAACCAGTCCCCGTGCAGAGAAAATCTCCAACCCGGCCGGGAATCGAACCCGGGCCCGCTTGCATGAGAGGGAAGGCTAGCAGCGCAGGTGCCCGGATCTCAGTCGTTCTCCGACTGCGCTCTCGTATTGTTTATTGTACTCATCCTTGTTTGGCTCCTGATATTGCTACCTCTAGGCTCTCGATTTAGTTCACTCTCCATATTTGTCATTCTGCCGTGATGTCTTCCTTATCTGTGCATAGCTGTTGTCTTTGCGTCGTCGAAACAGATTAACAACTTTAAACTGAACAGTTCCGAACCCGAACCACTGGTATTCTCCACCCGACCACAAGATCACACGACTCCGCACTGCCTGTCGACTGCCGACTGCCGACTACCAACTACCGCCCAGCACTGGCGGTCAGCCACAACATTCAGGCTTTATACAAAACATTGTCAGTGGACAGCGATTACTTTAAAATTCTATCTCAGTGGAATCAGAGGTAGCTACAATACGGGCACTGTGGTTAAGCAGTACGATAAATTGACTCTCAGTTATTAGAAACTATAGTAAATAACTCGTTATGTGACGCTACAGGATTCATACACGTAATATTCATTACGTTGAATCGTATTACGCAGAACATATCAAATATTAAACGCATTTTCACACTTACACATCCCAGTCGCATTAGCTGGATCATTAGCTTCCAGGCCATTTCGAAACGGCCTATTTTGTCAAGTGTCCGCGTGGCGCCGTGATTTAAAGTACACCGTCCGAAACTGGCTCCCAGGCAACTGCCGTCTACCGCAGGCCGTAGATGACAGGGATGAACAGGAATGAACGGCCGCTTCGGATATTTTTACGGGCAAAAAGACGTGCAACTGCTGAGCAAATGACCGCCAAGATGAAGCAAGGGTTGGGTTGCCACACGTCCTGCTTTTCCGGGACAGTCCCGGTTTCGGATTAAGAAAATGAGCGTCCCGAAGATTGCTATCAGGAGGCCGTTTAGTACCGGTTTTGTGATGCCAAATAAATACTCACATATCCTCTATTTCTTCCCAAATTCTGGCGTGGATTTGTATTGTAACTGTCATTGTGAAGCTAAATAATCATTTTTGTTTCATTGTTGCACCTGCCAGCATCTACCAAGAGGCTTTCATTGCGCGTAACGCTTCGTTCTATTATTAATTATTGTCTTCCGATTCAGTTCAGTTAAGACGTTGCTGCTACCTGATTCTCTGTCCCAGACTTCTTGTGATAAGTTCATATTTGCGTGTGTGTGACGTGAGCTCCAAGTGCCAAAGCGAAAGTGTTCCTTTCAAGACAAATATAACAGAAGAATGTGTAACAACAACAACGTTGTACTATTGTACATATAATAATTTTTTCTTCTGACTTTCGATAAATTAGTGTAATCGATGTTCTGATTTCATTTCTTTTTTTTTGCCATTGTTTTAAAGAAACTATAAACAACTTTCGATGTGAATATTAATGTTTATGCCAAATTTCAAGCAATATTATAACAGAATTGAAATGTAAGAAACGTTGAAATTATTGTAAGATGTTAAAGTTGTAATTGTGCGCCTGGTCCATACGTAGGTAATGTATTAGGATATGTAGAATGCAAAACCTCGGGTGAATACCCTGTCTGTAGAGGAGCGGTAAAAGGTAGATGGCAGGCGAGCGCGGGAAAATGCACACAGGCGCTGCACGGCATAACGGGCTCAGCGGTAGTAGTTGGAGTTGGGCATCGGTCTGAGAAACACGCTCTGGATCGAGGAGGCTCTCCTGGAAAACGTGATTTCGTTGAGCCTCGGATGTGCCGCTTCCGACGCCTATACAGCATGGCAGTATTCCATAGGCACTAAACGGAAAAGTATGGCGACGCTAAGAAGAAGCAAAGTGGCGATACATCAAGAGCCATGGCTGTGATTGTATGTGTGCTCTGTGCCTCGCCATCTCGTCGCCCGCCAACCGCCGCATCGATACGAACAGGTTGAAACTTTTAGTACTGTATTCGTGTGGACCAGTGTTACTTTTGTTCCATACTGTTCAATAACAACTTAAATTTTACCAGAACTGTCCTATCAGTTAATTATCCTCACAACTAACCTAGACAGGGTCCTTTCCACATGTTGTGCAATCCGAGTGTCCCGAAATGAAGATTTAAAGTTTATGTTAATAATAATTGCCTGCAGACCTATCCATGTTAGAATGATGTTTAAAGAACTTTGTTGTTAATGAATATATAAGTAAATAACAAAGGTCTGACAAAGTTGGAAGATAATGTTGAAATTGGTTTAGTAATGAAGTTTAATTATTTTGAGGCAGATATAATGATAATTAAATGAGCAGGAAATAAGCTAAAAAGAGTAGTAACTCATATATTGGAAACCTTGAGTGCTTAAATATTTCAATGATTAATAGTTTTAATATAGTGATCATAACAGTTTCAGGGTCCCCCCCCCTTTTTTTCTATTCATTTGAATTCTGAAGTGTACTGAACTGATTTGACCAGCAAAGTTAAAGTCAATATAAAACCAAAATTTATCAGTGTTTTACCTTTTTCAAAATTGACATCGTATGTGTGTTTCTAAAGCGCTATTTCTAGGGTAACCTATGCCCGATTTTAATCAGATCAATAGACAGTACGAAGTTTGTAGTAATCATTATAATGTTTTGTTGTGTATTTATGGCTTGTCCATATTGGTACAGAAAGCGAAATTATCAGTTCAGTAGATTTTCTGGTCCTAAAATTTACCATATTATGCAGTGTTACTACGTATTGTGTGGCATGAACGTACATCAACTTGTACAGGGAAGAAACTCAGTTAATGCCTAATTAGGCTGGCGACCGTATTATTGACAAATAGGTAGCATCTTCTGTGTTGTTTCTTGTCCGTCCTAACGTGTAGTTGCACTTCGGACTTGCTTGCCGTATCATTGTTATTACTGAGTGGGTGTAAGTCTGATTTTGCCTCCATTTAGGTACACGCGGTCAATATCTATACTAAAATCCTTACTCTTAAGGTGGAGCCCGTCAACTTACCATAGTACAGGCTTTAAAGAGTATCGTGCGCCCGAGCGTAGTGTTACAAATGGTCTTTCATCAAACGATGACTATGAAGTGGAATGTCGAATAAAGTCAAATGTTTCCATTTCACATGGATGAAGGGCATATATTATAGATCATTTAGGCAGCCAAAAGCATAAATCAATCATGTGCTCTACTAACACTTAAAAAAAACAGCTTTTTTATTTCAAAGTCATCAAACCAGAGCCAATCAGTAGCAGCAGCGGAATTAACAATGTGTTATCGTACCGTTAAACATCATATGTCTTTGAAATCTGTAGACTGTACTTCTCGGCTAAGCTTTAATCGTTTTAACAATAATGTCACAGTGAAGAGTGTGACGTTGGGCAGAACCAAAAAACCAGCACTTTTGACAGCAGTTTTGGTACCTGACACTGTCAAACAAACATGCGACGACGTTTCACTCGTCCGCTATTAGTCAATAGCTACAGATGCAAGTAATCACAAGGCTGAAAAAATATTTCCATTAATTTTTCAATATTTTACACCTCACAATGGCATTCAAGTGAAATTGCTGAAATTAGTTTAACTGCCAAATGAAACCGCCTCTACTATAAGTACATATTAAATTACTACATTAGAAGAAAATAAATTGGTAGGAGTAAAAGTATTGCAGTTTGCGGTGACAATGCTAACACTAATTTTGAAGGAGTGCGAGAGCAGGTACAAACAATCTGTCTGCTAGCCTGAAAAGTGAAGTCAATGAAAACCTTTTAGGAGTTGGCTGCTCTGCTGACATACTACACAATGCTGCCAAAACAGGCGCTGACGTGATGAGTGTTGACGTGGAAACCTTTATAATTAAACTTTTCAATTACTTCTCCATATACACAGTACGAACGGAGCGTCTAGAGGAATTTTGTGAGTCTCTGGACATACAGTATCATGCATTGTTGTCACATACAAAAACAGGTTCTTGTATTTAGTTTGTTGCTGTAGAGAGAGTACTGAAGTTGTATGATGCTCTTAAATCTTTCTTCCTCTTAGAAGAAAAGGCACCTACATTTCTGTCAACCCTCTTCCAGAATGGAAGCATGTCTGTGGTTCCTGCATAGTCAGTTAAGCGTGTTTCAGAGACAAATACTTAAACTTGAGAAAGTAGAGAGCAGTGTCATAGAAGTAGCTGCGATTTTGGAAAATACCAGCAGAATAATACAACGTCGTAAAGAAGAAAGTTTTATCCCACTCAAAGTGACCCCTCTCTTGCAGAACAGCGAGGTTTCATTAACTAGTTAAATTCAAAAATTGGTTGCATTAACTAGTGAAATTCAAAAATTTCATGTTAATCAGGAACAGTTTTATGAAACGTGTACAGCTTATTTAGAGAAATGGTCAACAAATCTCAAGGAGCTCTCCATTTTTATAGGATGTTGTTGGACGCAGAACCTGAGCGGAGCAATGTGACAAGGACAATAACATTTGTACAAGATAGAGGATTGTTAGTAGATGATACTCGTAGTTTATTGTTTGACCAGTTTCCTTTACTCAAGTAATTCACTGAGGCAGAAATTTAAAAAAATAGCGATAACCGGGGTTGTAAATCATGTCAGGAGAAATGGATCTTATTTTTTATTTTTTCAACAGGTTGGATGCGAAGAACAGTATTCTCAGTTGCTGACCCTTTGTGAATTCGTCTTCAGTATTCTAGGGGATAATGCAAATGTGGAAGGAGTATTTTCTCTCATGAAGGTGCAATGGACTGAGGAACGAAACAGATTAGAAGTACCAACGGTCGAAGTATTAATTAAATGTGTTTTTAATTATCAAATGAGTTGCTGTAAGTTTTATAAATACTTCAGACAGTGGAAAGATCTTCTCTCTGAAGCTCGGAATTCCGTTAAATATGGGGCGCAGGGTGACAAATTATGTGAATTTTTCACATCAACATACAGTGTTTCAGTACGCAATCTTGTATCTCGTATTAATGTTAAAAATTCTTGTGTTGTCAGTACTAACATTGTAAGACGTTATTACCATATGAATGCCCTCCCTTGGGTTTTATTAAATTAATTACAGTATAAAGTGTTCATTTATTTATTTATTTTACTAAGTCAATTGAACACAGTAGTAATTTGCATAAATATTTCATTTTTAGCGTTAAGGGAAGTGCCCCGAAATGTCCCGGTTTATGATACACAAATTATGGCCGGTTTTAGTTAATCTTAGACAAACGTCCCGGTTTGTTAGGAACCAATTCTGAGAACCCTAACCAAGGGGCTACCAACAGTGTCTTCTCAGTGACGGTTCAGCGAACGTTGCTGCGTATGGGCCTAAGCATCAGGCGCCTGGTTCATGCACCTACGCTGACTGCTGTTCATCAGCGACGAAGGCTGCATTATGCAGGCCAGTACAGAAACCGGTCGTTCACTGAGCGGTGACAGGTAGCCTTTTCAGATAGATCAGGTTCTATGCTCCATTGGACAGATGGCCTTTGGCGTGTAAGGTGTGAAATATCTGAAAGAATAGGGCCCAGATCAGAGAAGAGAGCGTTATGATGATCTGGGGAATGTTTTCATGGCATTGCGTGAGTGATCTCGTCTTTATGGAAGGCGCAATTGATGAACACATGTGCACATCTATCCTTAGGGACCACGTGCACCCCTGCATGCAGTTTGTTTTTCCTCGGCACGATGGCATCTACCAGTAGGACAATGCAGCAGACCACACAGGTCGAAAGGTACGTGCGTAGTTTGAAAAGCAACAGGATAAGTTTACCGTTCTCCCATGACACCAAACTCTCCGGATTAAAACCCAACTGAAAATCTGTAGGATCACCCTAATCAGGCCGTTCACACCGTGGATCCTTAACTGAGAAATCTAGCGCAGCTGGACACGGCACTGGAGCTGTAATGGCTCCACATTCTTGTTGGTACCTTCTAGAACCTCATTGACTCTCTTCCTGCAGATCCGCGCTGTAAGAGGTGCTTATTCAGGCTTTTGACATTAATATGACTGCATCGTGTGTGATAAAGTTCAAAAGTCAACGACTAAAGAGCTTTTCCAAAACGTAAATATTTTTCTTCACTTCGCAAAATATTCTTCAAATCAACGAATATCTTATACTACATACTTTATAAAGTAGCCAATGTTCCTCCTTGGGGTTCACAGTATCGCCACACGAAATTCAGCTACTGATTCGTGAAAAAGTAAGAGACTTACATTTGCATTTATAATATTACTCTAGGACATTAATTACTTTTCACAACACACGTAAATAACCAAGTTTCCTTGAGACTTTTCATGGATGACGTAGTTTTGTACACAGTGAAGTCTTAACACCAGAAAACTGTAGTTAAATGGCAGAATATCGACGCTTGGTGCCGAAATTGACAGTCAACGCTCAAGATCCGTTATTTTATGATCACGCGATAGCCGAAACACACAGTGCAACAGAATTATAGCTTCACTTTTTTGAAAATCCGTAATTGTCTCCCACTGCGATGCATAAATTTGAAATTTGGCTCAAAGGCACCTACTTCGTTCCTCTGTAATGGCGGAAAATCAGGGCGCTCTGCGACGTCGCGCTCCGGCTCGAAGACGCTACAAACACCAAGGCGTCAACACTTCATGTGGCGTGTAAACTGTGTTAATGACGCCACATTGCACCAAATTTTGCCACAGGTCTGGCCAGCGCCATTGTGGGCGTATGAAACGATGGGAAGGTCGTCACACATCCTTTTATCAACATTTCACCCCTTACGCCTTCCTTTGACGTCTCTGTGATGGAGGTTAGTAGCGTGCCACTCAGTTCTGACATCACTGGGTGGCCGAGAGAAGCATTTCAGATACACCGTCTCTCGTAATCGACTTGAAAAGTGGTCAGGAGTGACAGTAAAGGGGGTAAGTGAAATTAGCACTTTTCCTGCGGCGTTTATTTTCACACATTTCGAGGTCGAAAATGATAGTTCACATTGCGATAACTAACAGGTCGACGTTCTTGACAACTTCAACGCTGTTGCCATTCCCTAGGCGTTTCAGCCCTGCTCTAGGGACATCACAGAACTGAAACCCCACTGAACGTTCTCTGACCACCTTGGAGTGTACTGCGACAGCAAGTTTTGCTCCGGAGTACAGGGTGGAATCACTAGGGACCATTCAAAACCATTGGACCAAATCTGAACGTGATCCGAAGTGCCAAAGGGTGTTTATGCTTTTCCAGTGGTCCTCTTTCAAACCCTCCTGTGGTATAATCACGGACGGGTGGAACAGTAAAACATATGTGAATAGTATGGCAGCGTGTCCCTCTAACGTCCCCCAATTTGACAGTACCCTCGGTTGCACCTGCCCACATTTATTGAGAATTTTAAAATACACCTTTGCAGAGAAAACTTGTGAAGTAGCCCTCCATGCCTGTAGGTAGGCAACCACTTGAGACACCTACGACGCCAGTTGGCTGCCAGCGGGCGCCGAGGTGTCATTCGCAGGTATTCTCTGTGAAGGAAGATTTTTAAAATTTTCAATAAACTGGGTGGGTGTCACAGAGGGAACTGGAGCATCCGTAGGTCGTCACACTTCCTCTTACCCACACCTCGCTCCTTCTCCTGAGTTCTATGATGGAGGTAGAATTCAAGACGGCCAGTGTCGAGATCAAGCGGTTTTCTTATGGGTCATCGAGGAAAACATTTCGGGTACATAACTGCTCAGATTCGACAAGAAGAGGTCTCAGGAGGTGTCACAAGGCGAGTGATGAAATCACTATTTTTCTTAGGACCTTAATTTTCTCACACTATGGGGTAGAAATTATTAATTTGCAGCGCGATTCTTGACAACCTTTGACACTCGCTTAACACACGATTGAACGTTTCTCTAAGGACATTGTGGGGCTGCAGTCCTACTGAACACGACCTCAGCCCTTTGGACGGTACTGAAACCGCAATTTCTGCTTTGGTATACAGTGTGGAATCACTAGGCACCGTTGAAAACCATTCGACGTAATCTGAATGAAATCCAAAGACAAAGTGGTGTTTAGGCTTTTTTGTGCCTTCTTTCACGCCTTCCTGTTGCGTGTGAACGTGAGGGGGCAAGGACGGCGAAGTTTATCATAATAATAAAATGGAGAAAGGTCCCTCTAAGACCGCACATCTCGAAACACTCTTGTTGCCACCCACGCACACCTTTGTCTGTTGGACACATCTGAAGTGCACCTGTAGAGAGATACGCATTCAACGATTATCAGGTGCTGGCAGGATAGGCAACCATTTCGACAACGCTCAGCTGAGTGCCTATACGCAGCTGGACTAACACCTATTGACCGTAAGCGAAATATGAGATGTGTCGAAAGGATAGGCTATTCCTGCCGACTCCTAGGTAACGGTGAATCGGCGTCTCCACATTTTTAAAGTGGCCAAGAGAGGTGTATGGGTGGCACCGAAAGTGTCCCAAATTAAGGGGTCTTAGAGAGACCATTTGCCATTTTGTTCACATGTGTGTCAATGTTCCTTCCCTTCCCCTCCCCCCCCCCCCCCTTGTGCATACGCCACAGGAGGGCGCGAAAAACGACGGATGAAAAAGCAGTATAAGTACCTTTTTCTGATTCGGATACGTTAAGATTTCGCCAAATAGTTCTGAACAGTCCCTGCTGGATCTACTCTGTATGCTAGTGTACAAATTACGATCACACTATATTTCAAAGGAATGAGATCACATTCAACAGAGCTGCAGCCTCGCGAAGTCTTTCAGAAGGATTTAATCGTCTGGGAGGTGTCAGCAGTGTTAACCGTTGTCAAGAATCGCCCTGTGAACTCTCGTTGTTAACCTCTAATGCGTTAAAATTAACACACCAAAGAAAGGGTGGTTTCACTTATGAAACCCCCTGAGGATTTTTCATGTCAGTTTTGAACAATGATGTGTCCGAAATGTTTTTCTCGCCCACCAATAAGAAAAACTGCAATATTTCAACGCTCAGCTTCGAGGTTCTGACCTTCCTAGTAAAGGTGTCGAGAGAAGTGGTAAGGTATATGAAAGGGGAGGTGTGACGATCTTCTCACGGTGTGGCAATCCACTGTGGCGTTGGGCAGAATGGTGCTGAAATGTGGTGCAACGGTGACAACATTAACATACACTATGTCCCGAAATAATAACATTCTACGAGTCGGAGCGTGGAATGCCAGAAGGTTGAACGTGGTAGAAAATCTGAAAAGGGAAATGCAAACGCTCAATCTAGATATAGTACGGGTCAGTGAAGTGAAGTGGAAAGAAGGCAAGCATTTCTGGGAAGATGAGTGTCGGGTAATATCAACAGCAGCAGAAAATGGTAAACGGGAGTAGAATTCGTTATGAATAGGAAGGTAGGGCAGAGAGTATGTTACCGTGAACAGTTCGGTGACAATGTTGTTTCCGACAGAATCCACAGCACACCAAAACCGCACCGATAGTTCAGGTGTACATGCTGACGTCGCAAGCTGAAGATGAAGAGATAGAGAAAGTGTCTGAGGATGTTGAAAGGGTAATACAGTATGTAAAGGGAGATAAAATGTAATAGTCATGGGGGACTGGAATGCAGTTGTAGGGAGTTGAAGAAAAGGTTACAAGAGTATATGGGCTTGGGACAAGGAATGAGCGAGGAGAAAGATTAATAGAGTTCTGTGATAAACTTCAGCTAGTAATAGCGAATACTCTGTTCAGGAATCATAAGGGGAGGAGGTATACTTGGAAAAAGCCGGGTGATACGGGAAGATTTCAATTAGACTACATCATGGTCAGACAGAGATTCCGAAATCAGATACTGGATTGTAAGGCGTACCCAGGAGCAGATATAGACTCAGATCACAATATAGTAGTTATCAAGAGTAAGCTGAATTTTACCACATTAGTCAGGAAGAATCAGTACGCAAAGAAGTGGGATACAGAAGTATTAATGAATGACGAGATACGCTTGAAGTTCTCCAAGGCTATAGATACAACAATAAGGAATAGCTCAGTACGCTGTACAGTTGAAGAGGAATGAACATCCCTAAAAAGGCAATAACAGAAGTTGGGAAGGAAAATGTAGGTACAAACAAGGTAACTGCGAAGAAAAGGTAGGTAACAGAACAAATACATCAATTGAGCGATGAAAGGAGGAAGCACAAAAATGTTCCGGGAACTCAGGAATACAGAAATACATGTCACTGAGGAATGAAATACATAGCCGGCCGATGTGGCCGAGCGGTTCTAGGCGCTTCAGTCAGGAACCGCGCTGCTGCTACGGTCGCAGGTTCGAATCCTGCCTCGGGCATGGATGCGTCTGATGTCCTTAGGTTAGTTGTTTAAGTAGTTCTAAATCTAGGGGACTGATGACCTTAGATGTTAAGTCCCATACTGCTTAGAGCCATTTTAACCATTTTTTTAAATACATAGGAAGTAAAGGGAAGCGAAGAAGAAATGGCGGCATGAAAAATGCGCAGAAATCGAAAAAGAAATGATTGTCGGTGGGAGGCCGGCCGGAGTGGCCGAGCGGTTAAAGGCGCTACAGTCTGGAACCGCACGACCGCTACGGTCGCAGGTTCGAATCCTGCCTCGGGCATGGATGTGTGTGATGTCCTTAGGTTAGTTAGGTTTAAGTAGTTCTAAGTTCTAGGGGACTTACGACTACAGCAGTTGAGTCTCATAGTGCTCAGAGCCATTTGAACCATTTGATTGTCGGTGGGACTGACTCAGCATCAGGAAAGTGAAAACAAACTTCGTTGACATTAAAAGCAAGGGTGCTAACATTAAGAGTGCAATGGGAATTCCACTGTTAAACGCAGAGGAGAGAGCGGATAGGTGGAAAGAATACATTGATAGACTCTATGAAGGGGAAGATTTGTCTGATGTGATAGAAGAAGAAACAAGAGTCGTTTTAGAAGAGATAGGGGACTCGGTATTAGAAACAAAACTTCAAAGAGCTTTGGGAAACTTAAGATCAAATAAGGCAGAACGGATAGATAACATTCCATCAGAATTTCTAAAACCGTTGGGGGCAGTGGCAACAGAATGACAAAAAAAAAAAGAAAAAGATGTGTGAAATCTTATGGGACTTAACTGCTAAGCTCATCATTCCCCAAGCTTACGCACTACTTAACCTACATTATCCTAAGGACAAACACACACACCCATGCGCGAGGGAGGACTCGAACCTCCGCCGGGATCAGCCGCACAGTCCAAGACTGAAGCGCTTCAGACCGCTCGGCTAATCCCGCGCGGCACACAATGACGATTCATGGTGGTATGTACAATGTTTGAGACTGACGACATACCATATGACTTTCTGGAAAACATCATCCACACAATTCCGAAGACGGCAAGAGCTAACAAGTGCGAGAATTATCGCGTAATCAATTTAACAGCTCATGCACCCAAATGGCTGACAAGAATAATACACAGAAGAATGGAAAATAAAATTGAGGACGCGCTGGATGAGGATCAGTTTAGCTTTAGGAAAGGTAAAGGCACGAGAGAGGCAATTCTGATGTTGTAGTTAATAATGGAAGCAAGACTAAAGAAAAATCAAGACACGTTCATAGGGTTTTTCGACCTGAAAAAATCGATCGATAATGTAAAATGGTTCAAGATGTTCGAAATTCTGGGAAAAATGGGGTAAGCTATAGGGTGAGACAGATCATATTCAATGTGTACAACAACGAAGAGGGAATAATAAGAGTGGACGACCAAGAACGAAGAGCTCGTATTAAAAAGGGTGTAAGACAAGGATGTAGTCTTTCACCTCTACTGTTCAATCTGTACACCGAGGAAGCAATGATGGAAATAAATGAAAGGTTCATGAGTGTGTAACGGAACTGAAATGATGGTGGGCTGACAGTAATTTGGAGCCCGCGCGTCGGAAACGGGCGCGCTGGTGTGAGACTGCCAGGGAGTGCACCCTGATGCCATCTATTGGCGAAACTGGGAATTAGCGCTGCCTCTCAGACAATGCACTAAGCTCTCGGAGTCAAATGTATTCTTTTTCTTGGTAATTATAAGTTATTACGGTATGATTTAATGTTATAAAGCGCTAGTAGTAAATTATTATGACTGGTATGAACTCCAGGGTAATAAATATAAATATTCTTAAATACTAAATGATTTCGGTGAAAAGGTGGTAGGGGAACGCCCCCACTCTTGGTGATACGAGCGTAGCTAGAGGTAGCTGGAGACACAGGGACTGAACAATGGAATGACCTGGGGAGTGTTGACGTGACCGGACGTGCGTAACTGTGCTCACGCAAAAGTGATTGTGCAACAGCGAAGAGGAGAATATCGTCGCCGTTTGTGAAGTAGAACGCGACGAATGGTTGTCGAAGCCGTCTCTATGCCACTGGGGCTGATTGTAAGAGTTCCTGCGCCCAGATTTTATGGCGGACGTGCAGTAGCTTATACGAGTGCTACAGCTCGTAGTTCCAGCTGCCATTAAGGGCATGAGGCGTGAAGAGCTGCGTTAGCCACATGCATCTCACCACCAGCACCGACACGTCTACCCAAGGCAAGACTGCTTGCAATTGTTAAGTCGAACTTTGTATACATGAAAAAGGAGAATACCAGTTTTCTTTTGTGCAAGTGCAGAAGACAGAATATAGTAATGAGTAAAATTACGACGCATGTTGTTCATTGTAAAGTGTAGTAACCTGAAACATAGTGTAGTGAAATCAGACTGAGGCCACCATCGCCTCTTTCATTTACAATTCTTTTGGGTGTAGAATACTTTAGCGTATAAGAATGTTGAAAAGAGCAATGGTCACACCAGAATGAGTCGCCTATTTATAGTTACTTAAATTTTTCTGAGTAACCTTTCAAGTAAAGTCACTTAACTAATTCTATATCAATTGTCCAAAGAGTAATATCCAAAATCATTAAATAAGTTGAAGGATAGAATTTTGTTAACCTAAGTTGCATAAGTTGTCTTGGTGGTAATTACCAAGCCAACTCACAGAAATTGAGAGAGTATTTGCTTTGTAGAATCACCTAGAATGATCAGAAATAGTAATATTCAGAATTAAGTTTAAATTCAACTCAAGCCGTTTCACTTTGAAACGAGCCAAAAAACTGATTTATTCTTTTGCTCCTTCAGAGCTGGCGACCGTAGTTATAAGTATTTTCAGGAGGATTCGATGGTAAGTCTGCTGCTCTCGTCGTGCTGATAGGATTACCCACTGCTGCTAGCAGTGGTGATTGGATACCAAGTTAAGTGGGTCAGGTAGGCAGTGTTACTGTGTGAACTGTAGGGCACTGTAGGCCGTGGATCGAACCCATTCAATCATCACAGCTCTTTGGGAAATAGTCCGGTTAGGAGTGTACTAATCATTAGGTAAATACTGGCGAGTAACGGTCAAAAAAATGTATACGCAAGTGAATTTAGCAAGGTCCATGTAGCACCTAGTTAATGTGGTGCAATGGCGAGGGTAGGAGTGGAGTAAAAGTGAGCTGAGCTTGTGGCAGCTGTGCTGTATTCAAAGATTAATAACGTGAATCCACTACTACCTCTTACCATTAGGACTGAGCTATTTACGGTTAAAATACGTAGCAGTAAGCGCAAAGGCGTGACAGCTACAAGTCCGTATCGGCTTTATACATACGGAAGTAGGAAGCAGGTCATTCTGTCAGTGGAGGGGGTTAAAACAAACGAGTCAGTTGAGAACATACCCCATTTACTGATGGAAAGATTCGTCGGTTCGGTCGCAAGTGGAATTAAAATTCAGGGTGAAATGATATCAATGATACGATTCGCTGATGACATGGCTATCCTGAATGAAAGTGATGATGAATTACATGATCTGCTGTATATAGTGAAGAGTCTAATGAGTACAGAGTATGGACTGAGAGAAAGTCGAAAAAAGACGAAGGTAATGAGAAGTAGTAGAAATGAGAACAGCGAGAAACTTAACATCAGGATCGATGGTCACGAAGTAGAGGAAGTTAAGGAATTCTGCTACCTAGGCAGTAAAATAACGAGTGACGGACGGAGCAAGAAAGACATCAAAAGCAGACTAGCAATGGCAAAAGGGGCATTACTGGTCAAGAGAATTCTACTAATATCAAATCTCGGCCTTAATTTGAGGAAGAAATTTCTGAGAATGTACGTCTGGAGTAGAGCACTGTATGGTAGTGAAACTTGGACTGTGGGAAAACCGGAACAGAAGGAAATCGAAGCATTCGAGATTTGGTGCTACAGGTGGATGTTGAAAATCATGTAGACTGATAAGGTAAGGAATGAGGAGGTTCTGAGCAGAAGCGGAGGGGAAAGAACATGTGGGAACACTGATAAGGGGAATGGACCAGATGATAGGACATACGTTAAGACATGAGGGAATGGCTTCCATGGTTCTTGAGGGAGCTGTAAAAGGTAAAAACTGCAAAAGAGATTGGAATACGTCCATCAAATAATTGACAACGTAGGTCGCAAGTGCTGCTCTGAAATGAAGAGGTTAGCACAGGAGAGGAATTCGTGGCGGGCCGCATCAAACCAGTCAGAAGACTGGTGGCCCAAAAAAGTGATCAAAAGTATCCGGACACCCACGAAATCATATGTTCATTGTGATGCCACTTACTGCCAGGTGCTTCATATCAGCGATCTTCGTAATCATTAGACATCGTGAGAAAGCAGAATGGGGCGCTCCGCGAAACTCACCGACTTCGAAAGTCGTCAGGTGATTGGGTGTCACTTGTGGCATACGTCTGTACGCGATATTTTCACACTTCTAAACATTCCTAGGTTCACTGTTTTCGGTGTGACAATGAAGTGGAAACGTGAAGGGACACGTACAGCACAAAAGCGTACAGGACGACCTCTGTTGACTAACAGACACAGCCGAAAGCTGAAAAGAGTCGTACTATGTAATAGGCAAACATCTGTTCAGATGGTTCAAATGGCTCTGAGCACTATGGGACTTAACTTCTAAGGTCATCAGTCCCCTAGAACTTAGAACTACTTAAACCTAACTAACCTAAAGACATCGCACACATCCATGTCCGAGGCAGGATTTGAACCTGCGACCGTAGCGGACGCGCCGTTCCAGACTGCAGCGCCTAGAACCGCTCGGCCATCCCGGCCGGCCAGACATCTGTCCAGACCATCCCACAGGCATTCCAAACTGCAAAACTGCATCAGGATCCACTGCAAGTACTATGACAGTTAGGTGGGAGGTTAGAAGACTTGGATTTCATGGTCGAACGGCTGCTCATAAGCCACACGTCACGCCGGTAAAAGACAAACGACGCCTCGCTTGGTGAAAGGAGCGTAAACATTTGATGATTGAACAGTGTAAACACGTTGTGTGGAGTGACGAATCACGGTACACAATGTGGCGATCCCATGGCAGGGTGGGGGCATGGCGAATGCCCGGTGAACGTCGTCTGCCAGCGTGTGTAGTGCCAACAGTAGAATTCGGAGGCGGTGGTGTTACGGTGTGGACGTGTTTTTCATGGAGGGGGCTTGAACCCCTGGTGTTTTGAGTGGCACTATCACAGCACAGGCCTACATTGATGTTTTAAGCACCTTCTTGCTTACCGCTGTTGAAGAGCAATTCCGGGATGGCGACTTCATCTTTCAACACGATCGAGCACCTATTCATAATTCACCGCCTGTGGCGGAGTGGTTACACGACAATAACATCCCTGTAATGGACTGGCCTGCAGAGAGTCTGACTTGAATCCTATAGAACACCTTTGGGGTGTTTTGGAGCGCCGACATCGTGCCAGGCTTCACCGACCAACATTAATACATCTGAGTGTGGCACTCCGCGAAGAATGGGCTGCCATTCCCCAAGAAACCTTCCAGCACCTGATTGAACGTATGACTGCGAGAGTGGAAGCTGTCATCAAGGGTAAGGGTGGGCCAACACCATATTTAATTCGAGCATTATCGATGGAGGGCGCCACGAACTTATAAGACTTTTTCAGCCAGATGTCCGGATACTTTTGATCACATAGTGTACCTCACGGTTCACATGAGCTTCTGAGCTCTCCTATTTTTTACGGATTGTAGAATATCGCCGAAGTACCGCTGTGATGTAAGGGTGCTGCATATGACATCCACAGAGGTCCTGTTACGAAATGAAATAGCACCCTATATTTCTGGTTGTTAAGTCGTTTAGCGGGTGACAGCCACCTTGGTATCGCACCAGACACGTCCTAGCTGGTCATGGGGGCCTGGAGTCTCATTGACTGGAGTAGAACTGTCTCCGGGATGAGTCCCACTTCGAAATGAGCCCCAATAGTCAGTGCAGACGTGTCTGGAGACTTCTCGGACATTGGTGGGATATCAACATGTCTGTCGCCCGCCATACGGCGCGACAACAAGGAGTGATGGTCTGGGATGCCATTTCTTTTCATTGAAGGACCCATCTGATTGTCATCAGCGGCGCCCTTACAGCACAGAGGTACGTCGCCGATATTCTACGTCCTGTTTTGTGACCCTTCGTGATATACCATTGTGGGTGTTCATGTCAGCAAGATAATGCTGCTTGCCTTCGTGCTTCCCAAACCGTATCTTGCTCAGCAAGGTCGCCGGACCTCTTCCCAACTAAAAACGTTTGGAGCATTATGGGCAGGGCCCTCCAATCAACTCGGGATTTTGACTATCTTACGTGCAAATTGGATAGAATTTGGCACGATATCCCTCAGGATGACATACGACAACTCTCTGAATTAATGCCGAGTAACTGCTTGCATAAGGGCGCAGATGGACCAACACGCCACTGACTTGCTCAATTTGCGAAGCTCCTACTCTTGAATAAATTATCCAAGTTTCCAGAAATTATAATCACTTTTTTGTCTGTACATGTACGACTCAGATAGGTATTACTGTCCGATTTGGATGATTCCTTCGTGTCGCGTGTATTTCTCTTTCTTAGAGTGTATTGTTGCACATTCATGCAGGTCCATCTCAACCAGTTTCAGAGCAAAAATTGCGAAGGGAACGGCATGCCATGGACATTTGGACTCAGGTACCTGGCAGACGGCCCCTGGTCACAGTAGCACATAAAGCTGTAGACCCTCAGTAGGTCAAACATAACGGATAGTGGACACTATCGCACTGGAGCCGGCAGTGTGGTCCGTGACTGTTGTGCTCAGTGCCTGTTGACAGGGATCCTTTGAGGACTATCTTCTCACATACTGTTACAGGGCTACTAGTGACACAGCATTCCTTGTAAACACCGACAGTCTGCGTTGATACAGCAACAAATTGTACAATTTCAGTCCGGTATGAGCATGAGCCCTTTCAAATAGGACACCTCTCTCTACCACAGTATCACGTCCCCACATCTCACTGCGCTGTTTGTATACTACCAACTGCCAAATATATACAAGTTCTCTACCATGACTCACGTCAGCAGTGGACGGATACTTGCCTCCCTGACAAGCTTTCCACACCATCTGCAGTGCTCAACAGAGACCACAGCGCTCTTTTCAGTTCTTTCCAGCACGGACCAAGCCACTCTATAATGAGCATTTGTTACACAGAAATTATAACTTTTCCGGATACCAGCATTTTAGTATTTTTAGAGTTCGCTTCCTAATCGGTAAAAATGGAACCCTTACGGGGTCATTTTCTTCTCCGTCTATCTGTCTGTCTGTGGGTCTGTCCATCCGACTGTTTCAAACACTTTATCTCAACAATGTGTAGACGCATTAAGTGGAAATTTATGTCACCCACTGAGGTCTACAGCCCCTTGGCAATACAATAAATGTAAGCTTGTAAGTCAGTGCAATCTAAAACTGCGGCTATTTATGTTACATATTTTTACACTTGCTGATTCATTGATAAAATCTACATTACTCCCCTTGGTATAGAATCATGAAAATTGGCAAGAAGCAAAGTTTCACGGCACATGTAAAGGGAAACAAGGTCAGAATATTGTTAATTTGTCATTATATCACAAGATAAAAATATTTCTTATGTCATTTGTGCCGGCCGAAGTGGCCGTGCGGTTAAAGGCGCTGCAGTCTGGAACCGCAAGACCGCTACGGTCGCAGGTTCGAATCCTGCCTCGGGCATGGATGTTTGTGATGTCCTTAGGTTAGTTAGGTTTAACTAGTTCTAAGTTCTAGGGGACTGATGACCTCAGCAGTTGAGTCCCATAGTGCTCAGAGCCATTTGAACTATTTTTTTGTCATTTGTTATCCGACTTCAAAGCTGAAATTAAAACATTTTCGAAAGACTTCGAATCCCTGGTAACGATATCTTACGAGTATCAGTGTTGATAACAGGCAAAAATCGTCGAGATTATCGTTTCCCGCAATGAATGATCTGTCTGTATACATAATACAGTGTTCGGAACCCTCAGTGCGTGAGTCCTACCGCCACTCGCACCTATCTTCTTTTCTTGTATACATCATAGGCGTAGCAGTTTCAACCATCTATATTTCATGTCTTTTTGCCTTGCATTTTTGAAAACAAGGTTATGCGCCTTCTGTGCGCATTTAAGTCAGTTTGGTGGGCAGTACACGAAAGAAATGTCCGATATGTCTTATACAGGTTGTTCGGAAAGTTGCTGTCCAGTTACAATATATGTTGGAAATGACAGCTACTGGCGGCTCCACCAAACTGAATACTCGCTGTTTTCTTGCAAAAGACTTTCTGCAGATCTGATTGTGATACACTTCTCAAGTACGCATTTAACTCAGTTTTTAAGTGACAAACCGTCCGTGGGCGACTGCCACATAATAGTTTTTTTGAGATAACATGTTACCCAAAAACTGTTCCGGAAGATGCATGGTGTTAGCTATGTACACAGTAGCCCCATCTTGTTGTGAAGCAGTTAGCAGTTTGATTCGTCTTCCTTTAGCTGGTCAGTGAAATCGTGGACCAGTAAACAACAACATTCACTCTTCACGGTTTCTTCAAACAATAAAGGTCCAGTAATGCACCGTATGGATACTGCCACCCACATTCAAATTTTCTGATCACGTAATGGCTTTTCCAGCACAGCAATAGGATTCTCCGTTGACAGAAGCTGTTGTGGGGCGTGCGGAGTAGCCGCATGGTTTGAGGCGCCATGTCACAGATTGCGCGGCCCCTCCCGCCGGAGTTTCGAGTCTTCTCCCGGGCATGGGTGTGCGTGTGTTGTTCTTAGCGTAACTTAGTTTAAGTTAATTTAAGTAGTGTGTAAGTCTAGGGAACGATGACTCCAGCAGTTTGGTCCCTCAGGAATTCATACACATTTGAATATTTGCAGTTTGTGTGCTATTTATTTATTTATTTATTTAGCGTATGGCATTACATATGAACAGCGACTAGCAATTGTGGGTTTCATAGTTTCACAAAATTTTACAAAAATATATTACTTCCACAATTTATAATTAAAAAAATAAGTCTATGAATTAATATCTAATTTGTCGACTCTTTCAAGGGCTGCCTCTGTCACTTCAAAGAAATCTTCCAAGTTCCCATGGTAGGCTCTCCTACTACAGCTTGTTACAATGTGATGAAACGTCTGGTGTTCATTTCCACAGTCACACTCTCTCTAGAAGAGTTTCTGTCTTAACATGACCAGAGAGATGGAACCAGGATAGAAGGTGACTCAAGAATATCAATGGTATTCCTCCCAACAAAAGATGTAAACCATTTTTGTAATGGTTTCGCTTTTCATGTTCCGCATCTTTCAGTTCTTGCATTTCTGTCATTCTATATTAAGAATAATTTCAATTTTTGCTTAACCGCTTTATGCGTAGTTGGAAGCCCAATATCTTTTCCTTGTGTCAACTTGCACGAGGATTTTACTGAGCTCTGCTTCATACTGTCAGAAATACCCAGCAACTTCTGTTAATTTAGTTTAGGTGGTCTTTCAGTTCTCTCGGCATCTAACAATGAGCCTGTCTTTTGAAATTTCTCAAGAAGTAGAGGAAACGCATTACGATGAGGTACAGCGGTTTTTTAAGAAATTGAACAGCTATGCCTTACACAACGAATTCAATAGTTACATGCTATTCAACAGTAGAACGAATTAAAAAACAGTCACATGTGTAAGAAAAGATAGTACTGCCAGTTTGTGATCTGCCAACTTCGTCTCGAGCTTCTAACACAATCTACGTAGTCCAGGGCGCAGCGATTTTCCGAATGCGCTGTATTAATTTTCAAGTGCATTCAAGTATACGTAAGTTTCTTTGAATGAGGCATTGTGTTTTCTGACTTGCTGTATTCTGATTTGGTGTCGAGAACAATATGCTCCGTTATATCACGATCAAACAGACGTTTGAAAAGAGGTGTACGATTTCTTATATGGCAGGTGTCTGATGAGCGATCCCATGATTGTGTAAACGTCGTATCGCATTTGCTTGTTTCACTCTCTACACGCCTCTTTCGTTTGCACCTACAACAGAGAAACGCCCTGTACGGAACCACAGTCCAGTAGACAAAAAAAAATATCAATACGCAACCCTCGACGAAATTTCGCTATTCAGAAAGTGCATCAGTATACTGCAAAGAGCTAAAAGTGATTAATTTTTTATCGCATGAACTTAGTTTTTAAGGTACAAGGAATCTCCCTCCTCCCCCTCCCCTTCCCGATGATTCATTGAAGATTCGAACTCTCGCGTATAAAACGGCTTCCAACTACTGATTAAAATGAATTAATGTATTAAATATTTGACATTGTGCGTGTAAAACATTTATTGTTAAAGACTCAAAACGCTGAATGTGTTTAACGTTTGCTGAAGTTGCCATTCAGTCTAATTATTAAATACTGGATGAGTATAGTGTGTATAATTCGCACTCTGTTTTAAGAAAAGGTAGTTTTTCACTCATCTGAATGTTTAGCATGTCAGATCTTCTGAATTACGTGTCTTATAAAGATACAATTTGTCAACGTACATTCAGTGCTGTATGTGGATACTGTTTGCAAAATGTGTTGTAGTAGCAGACAAGTAATCAATTAAGACTTTATGCCTCATGCTGAAGTTTTATTCTGTAAAAAGAGAAATCGTAGTACGAGAAAAATTTTTTTCCTTTCGTTATGTTGTGTAGAGTCTCAGTGAGGCAAAGTTTCGAAAATAACTGAAATGATGTGTAAAGTTTGTTGGAGATCACTAAGTTTAGCTCACTCTGAAATACTAGATGCTTATAATCTGGGTAATATGAGTACCAGGAGTTACATTGCCACAAGATCTAAGCATAGTTATTAACTTCAGTACTTGATTCATTATGTTAAACCCTTAATGTAACATGATATCTCTTAATGAACAGATTATGACAGCATGCTAAAATTTTTAATTCGTCCAATAAATACACAAAATTCTGAATATAAAATTTTTGTTGCTCCTGGTAGCTGTCAGAAAAGCAACCTGCAACAGAAGTCGTCTTAGACGTTAAGTATTATACACTGGTAAGTAAAACTTATGGAAAAAAAGTAACTTAAGTATGAGATGTCAGTGCCAAGTAACATAGTTTCAAGAAGTTTGGGCCGGCCGGTGTGGCCGTGCGGTTCTAGGCGCTTCAGTCTAGAACTGTGCGGCCGCTACGGTCGTAGGTTCGAATCCTGCCTTGGGCATGGGTGTGTGTTGTGTCCTTAGGTTAGATACGTTTAAGTAGTTCTAATTTCTAGGGTACTGATGACCTCAGTAGTTAAGTCCCATAGTGCTCAGAGCCATTTGAACCATTTGAAGAAGCTTGGACCAGGCTCTGAGAGAACTGCTACGGAGTAATACAGAAGATAACTGAAATACGCAGTGAGACGAACAGAAATTACTCTTTTATTCAGAGTCAAGAATTAGACTGAAGTCACGGCGAATTTTGATGATGCACTGAACGTTACAAATGGGGGGACACGTTTCTCAATAGGATGTGTGATCACCACGGACCGTAATGGATGCTGTCCAACATCCTCCCACACTGGCCACAAGCTTGTTAACGAGTTCCATTCCTCCACCAGGCCAGTTGACAGCTGCTGGGTAGTCGCTGGCGCATGTGAACATGCTGTAATATATCTCCCCAACGCATCTCACATGTGCTCGACGGGATGTAAGTCGGGGGAAAGAGCAGGACAATGCTTTTGCTGAATATCCTCTCGTTCGAAGAACTGCACCCCAGTTGTGCACTTCGATGAAGTCGCACATTGTCATCCAGTAAAAATGAAGTCAGTGCCTAACGCACCCCTGAAAAGAAGCACATGGGGAAGGATTCCTGTTTCGTAATAAGGTCGACTTGTGAGTGTACAGTGTTCAAAGACCTGAAGGTGAGTGCACCCATGTAACATTAACCCTCCGCACACCATGACCCCTGGATCACCAAAACTATCACGTTCGCCAATGTTCCTGCGTCTCTTATGTGTTCCCACCTCTCACTGTATGAGAATATGTCTAGAATCAGTAATCTGGCCAAATGTGCTCTCATCAAAGAAGATCACGTGCCCCATTCCCCGTTTTTCCAGTCTCTAGACTCTTAGCACGATCACAAACGGTACTATTGATTTGTGGGTGGCAACGTAAAGAGACCACTCTCATGCAGTCACTGTGCCACTGTGGAACATGAGATTGCTTGCCTTCCAGTCCTGTTAACTTTAGTTGCAATCACACTCCCTGTTTGACGTTGGGTCTCTTCTTGCCTGTTGCACAATGCAGCAGTCATCTGCTGCTGTAATTGACCACGGTCAACTAATTCGCCTCCTTCGGGCGGCAGCGCCTCTGGTTCAGAACACGACTCGTGCACATGAAACAATGCTGTGAGCCATACCAAACTCTTGACCTACACTCGTCACCGTTTCCTAGTGATTATTCCTCATGTGAAGTCATCCTCCGAGCCATTTTGTAACAGAGACTACCATCACAGGACACCATAATATCGCTGTCTCACACACAGTGTCTATCCCCGTTTTTTTCAAATGCCTCATGCCTTGGGGCCAGCCCCATCTGGTGCTATTGTCACGCTGAACTCTTGCACTTTGACGTTCAGCTTGCTGTGGATGACTGGGAAACCTCTGGCAGCATGCTCCTGCACTTTCAGTCCTTTACAACCAATCTCTAATAGGTTGTTGTTGTTGTTGTTGTTGTGGTCTTCAGTCCTGAGACTGGTTTGATGCAGCTCTCCATGCTACTGTATCCTGTGCAAGCCTCTTCATCCCCCAGTACCTACTGCAGCCTACATCCTTCTGAATCTGCTTAGTGTATTCATATCTTGATCTCCCTCTACGATTTTTACCCTCCACACTGCCCTCCAGTACTAAATTGGTGATCCCTTGATGCCTCAAAACATGTCCTACCAACCGATCCCTTCTTCTAGTCAAGTTGTGCCACAAACTTCTCTTCTCCCTAATCCTATTCAATACCTCCTCATTAGTTATGTGATCTACCCATCTAATCTTCAGAATTCTTCTGTAGCACCACATTTCGAAAGCTTCTATTCTCTTCTTGTCCAAACTATTTATCGTCCATGTTTCACTTCCATACATGGCTACACTCCATACAAATACTTTCAGAATCGACCTCCTGACACTTAAATCTATACTCGATGTTAACAAATTTCTCTTCTTCAGAAACGCTTTCCTTGCCATTGGCAGTCTACATTTTATATCCTCTCTACTTCGACCATCATCAGTTATTTTGCTCCCCAAATAGCAAAACTCCATTACTACTTTAAGTGTCTCATTTCCTAATCTGATTCCCGCAGCATCACCCGACTTAATTCGACTACATTCCATTATCCTTGTTTTGCTTTTGTTGATATTCATCTTATACCCTCCTTTCAAGACACTGTCTATTCCGTTTAACTGCTCTTCCAAGTCCTTTGCTGTCTCTGTCAGAATCACAGTGTCATCGGCGAACCTCAAAGTTTTTATGTCTTCTCCATGGATTTTAATACCTATTCCGAACTTTTCTTCTATTTCCTTTACTGTTTGCTCAATATACAGATCGAATAGCATCAGGGAGAGGCTAATAGGTTATGTTGCTTTATGTATCTCGTCGTTCAGCTTTGCAGATCAGGATAAATAGCACTGAAGTAAGAAGGACTAGGACTATTTACAATTGGTAGCACTATAATAAATTTTACAGGTCAAAACCGAGAAGACTTACTGTGGGGGTAAGACGTAGGCGTGTGGCATGGAGCTGGACAGCAGGCCAGAGGACGGAGGAAGTATGGCGGCCAGACGGACGCCCCATGGCGGCCTGGAGTGCGTGCTGCGGCCGCTCGTGGCGCTGTCGTCGTTGCTGGGGGTGCCGCCCTGCCGCCCCCGGCGCCGCCCCCTCGCGGCCGCCTCGCGTGCCTACAGCCTCCTGGTGGCCTTCGGCGTCGCCCTCCTGGGCTACGAGGCCGCCGTGAAGAGCAGCCGCGGCTACCATGTGGACTGCTACAGCTACTACGTGCCGCACATCTTCACGCGCGCCGTCGTCACCGCCGGCGCCTGCGCGTCCGTGCTGGCCTCGTCGCTGGCGCCTGGGGACTGGCTGGCCAACTTCGCGGCGGAGCTCCGCCGGGTCGACGACCTCCTGGACGTCGAGCGGTCGGCAGCCAACCGCGCCACCGCGCTGTACGCTTCCGTCTCGTTCACGCTCCTGCTGCTCCCTTACCTGGGAAGTATAGTGTGGGACACGGTCTTCGGCCTCAGCTACAACGTTATACTAGTCGCCGTCATCGTAGTAATTGTGGTGGCGTGTCAGCAGTTTTTCATTCTCGGGCTGGCCATCAGGTACAGGCTGTGCCTCCTCAACGATGCTGTCGAGCGCACTTTCTGCGGCGAACTGGAGACTTTAGGCGTGCTGGGCGGTGACCGACGACAGTTCCCAGTTTTCCGTGGAAATTCTTCAAAGCAAACTATGTTGCCTCCACCTTGCGAACACCTGTTGACGGTAAGAATAGCACATATGAAACTGACGAAACTGGCTGGCCGTCTGAATGACATGTACACTGTGCCAATAACAGCGACAGCGGTGCAGGCTTTCGTAACCACTGTGCAGGTCATTTTCGACATTTTGCTGATCCTTCTGGATCAGCATTCTGACAATGACACGGCAGTCTTGGCAGACGTGTGTTACTTAGTGATGAACGTGATAAGCATGCTCTGTCTCACCTGCTGCTGTGAGTCTATTGCTTCGCAAGCCAGAAGAACGGCAGAGCTGGCGGACCATTTGATTCTGGCAAACGAAACAGGTGGGTGCACAATGTTATTACCCAGCCAACCAACTATTTGGTTTTTCGCTACTTTATTTCTACTAATTTCGCATAATCTCCTTCTCACGTCGCCCCTACCGTATCCATAACGTTGAGATGTCATTGGGGCTACTACCACGCAGCTTGTCAACCTCGACACTTACGGATTCGACACCATTATCGATCGTTTCCCATCGTTTTAGCGATGAATTCTAAATTCAACATCCTAATCTGTCAAAATAGTAACTAATTAGTATTAATCAATAACATAAAAAATATTTTAACCATGTGGTCCTTTCGTACAAATATGGGAAAATAATCTTAGGATAGAAACCGACCTGGCTCACGCCGGTCTGAAGGTCGATCAGACTTAATTACTGGATTCCATCCCCAAAATTTTTCTTAATCCCACATCTAGGTGGCAATCTGCTTTGTCGATACGAGCTCTCGAAAACAATTACGCTGTTATCCCTAAGGTAACTTAATTTTATGATCATAAATTATGGATCAAAACAACAAACATAAATCAATGATATAATAATGAAAATTTTATTTATTCTTCATTTCACCCCAACAAAACATTATCATTAAATGTACAAAGATCAACAAAAATCTGTATAAAAGTAAAATGTTAAGCTCTGTAGGGCATTCTAGTCCTAAAGATAAATTTAAGCCTTTTGACTTAAAACTTAAATTCAAAAATTTATTAAGAGACAATTGATTTCTCATCAAGCCATTCATTCCAGCCACTAATTAAGAGACTAATGATTATAGTACCTTTCCACTGTCAAAATACCACGGCTCTTTAAAAATTCCCTCAGTGGGCAGGCCAGACCTCAAAATATTTTCAAGAGGACATGTTTTTGATAAACAGGTGGAAATCAATTTTGACTAGTCCCTTATAATAATGAGTTAATAACTGTAATAATAAGTTAACAAAGGAAAATTTTTTATACAAATAAATATACTAATTCTATAAATATTACAAAGATTATTAAATTAAATCAAGACTCTTAATACAAAACCTAAAACAGTTATAAAATGAAAATATAAAATAATGAACTAAAATATAATCTTAAAGATAGCTGGTTTAGAGCCTAGTATTATATTCCAAAGCAAGCAAATTATAGGTTAATATCTTTAAATCTTATCCCTTAAAGAATAAATAAGTTAATATTTATATTTAAAAAATTAAATAAAAACAATCAACTTTTAAAAAATCCTGGTGATATTAGACCTGTCTCACTCCTTCAGTATATTATCACAGGCAATGAGTCACGCATGTACCAATTTTGCTTGAAATTGCTACAGGTATTCTGCAGTCCTGCTTACACTCGTCATTTTGCCACCTCCCTAAAAAGAGGCGTTTCAGCTGGCGTACCTCCAAAGTAATTGTCTGCTGATACTAATGGTTCTGATTCATACGTGCACCAAATATGGCAGAAATTGTTCCTATACTGGAAACACACACGCACACACACAGAGAGAGAGAGAGAGAGAGATCAATTTTATAAATACAGATTCTAAATCTACATACAAACTCTGCAAGGCATCATATGGTGTGTGGCGGAGGACAGTTTATAATAATTCTATTCATTTCCTTTCCTGTACCACTCCCAAATAGAGCAAGGGAAAAACGACTGTCTCGCTACTTCTGTATGAGCCCCTATCTTGTCTTGGCTGCCATTGCACGAGTTATGCGATGGTGGCAGCAGGAGCATCGTTTGCAGTCTCGCAAATGACAGTTCTCTAAATTTCCGAAATAGTGTTTCACAGAAATAATACCGTTTTCCATCCAGGAATTTCCATTTGACTCATGAAGAATTTCTATTACACTCACGTGCTCATATAACACAACGGGAACAAATCTAGGAATGACTGAACTGCTTTGATGTCTTTCTTAAAACTAACCTAGTGGGGATCCCAAACACTCTATCAGTATTCAAGAATGGGTTACACAAGTGAACTGCTAACTACTCAAGGCAACAAGCGGCCTCTTACAAGTTTTATAGGAGAGACCAAACACTGCTTTATATAAAAACTCAAAGGCAAAATTGTTCCATACTTTCTCCTAAAAATATGTTGTTGTACAGTGCTTTATGTTCCGTAATATTTATCCACCTGGTAAGTTAAAAATTTTTGTTACAACTGAACGTGTTCCCTTTTTGCAGTATATAATGTCCAGTATAAACTAAAAGCATATAATTTTGAGGGTACAAACTTATTTTACAAACTTTCCTCATACTAAGTACATTTTAAACATTATTACATCAAACTGGGGTCATAGAGTAAGAAATTTTCTTCGGTTCCACGTCTTTTTGTTGTCGGATATGTGAAAATTTCATTCCAAAATTGCACTGAATGTAAACTAAACATTTTTTTTTAATCCTCTGTCTTCAAGATGGCAATTTGGCTTTGTAGGCAGGGTCCTTGAGACGTCCTATATTCATCTGAGCATTCCTTAAATAAAAGCTATCAGCTTGCAGGCCATTGATGTTTACCTTGCATTTAGGTAACTAAAGTCATGAGGAAACTAAATTCATGACACTTTGATAAGGCAAAAGAAATCTTTTGCTCCTTTGAAGCACTTTTCTCATAAGAATCATTATTAAGGGAGCTATTTTTGTACAATTTTGGCCGCCAAGTATTCTAATCTGTGAAGTCTTCTGTGCCGACCGCGGTGGCCGAGCGGTTCTAGGCGCTTCAGTCCGGAACCGCGCGACTGCTACGGTCGAAGGTTCGAATCCTGCCTCGGACATGGAAGTGTGTGATGTCCTTAGGTTAGTTAGGTTTATGTAGTTCTAAGTCTATGGGACTGATGACCTCCGATGTTAAGCCCCATAGTGCTCAGAGCCATTTGAACCATTTGAAGTCTTCTGCTTTCATGAGCTACTCTAAATTTTTCTTTCTTCTGCGAAGAATCCAATATGAGGTGTAACACCTCATCACAAGTGAAATATTGTTCCTGTTTTCTTCGTTTTCTCCTCATTTTGCCAAAATCCCGATCACTGGGCATAAATGGATGCCTTCTTAAAGGAAAACTTAATTTAATCTCTTCAAATAGAGTTTTTTTTCACAGAGCGCCATCATTAGTCGTATCAATGAATTGTTCTTGTTTGGTCCCCAAAAACGTACAGAGTTTCCACATTGTCTTTCACTATTTTATTTTGAATATACCACTGAATCATTGAATATATATCATTTGCACCCTGTCCACATTTCCAGTAATGTCAAAGAGGGAAGTTATTTCTCTTTTACCTACGTTGTGGATGCCAAAAACATTCACTGCCAGCTGTGTGCAGCAGAATAAGATCTGGATTGGGATGGTTGGTAATGAAATCTATACCAAAGTTTTTTTTTATCGTTTCCACAAATTTTCGTTGTGTGTTCTAGAGTGGTGCAGCATTTTTTGGCACGATTGTGAACGATAAACTCGGTGACTACTGCGCCTTTAGTATTTTCATTGAGTGTTGGTCTTTTTATTTTACTGTTAAGTTCTTCACATGTCTGTGCCCGAAACCTTGGCTTTCTTGATCGTGTTTCTCTTGTACCAGTCGGCGTTAATGACTCATTTCTTCCTTTCTGACCTCAGTTCCCTCTTCTCCGTTGAAATCATTATAAACAGTAATAACTTACTGATGAAACAAATAATTTACGAAACAAATTAATAGAATGTGCTACTCAGTGCTGTTAGGTTGTGTTGTAGTCGACAGATAAGCTGTTTCATCAGTAATGCAAACAGATAAGCTCTTTAAAATGCTGAGTTTCCAAAGTCACCCGATCAGCGGTGTTAACAGCACTAGTACAGCAGAAAGATGTCCCGGACATTTTCTCTTCCTGCAGTAAGCGGTGAACTAAACTTGCTGCTAGAGGCTCGTTATTGACTGTGGACAACTTTCGTATCTGCAGTAAACTATGTGTCTATGCAGTTGGAACTCTCTGATGCAATGAAACCAGTTTTTAAAATTTTGGACATGTTTCCTTCCTGCAGTTAGCGATTCTAGTGTTCTGTACGCAGTCTCCCTTATAGACGAGCTACACGTTGCTAGAATTCTTCCAATAACCCAAAGTCGATCATTCGTCTGTCAACTACTAACTGTACATGTCGTTCCATTTAACGTCTCTTTGCAACGTTTCGGATAAATACCAGGGGCGTTCACTGAATAATGCAACACATTTTATTTCTCGGCCAATTTAGGTTTAAAAAATTCAGAATTTCGGACGTCGTGGAATATTCCCGCTTCTAATGAACTTCCAATAGATAGTGGCACTACACGTAGCCTTCAGAATTGCGTTTTAATGGAGATGTGTTTCAAGCAGAGAGCTGTCATTGTGTTTCTTGTCGCGGTAAACCAGAGCACCGCAGATATTCATAGGCGCTTTCAGAAATTCAATGAAATCGTGGCAGTAAACAAAAGCACGGTGAGTCGTTGGGCGAGGAGTTTACCATTATCGCAACAAGAACGCGCAGACTTGTCCGACCTACGGCGTGCCGGCCTGCTACACACAGCTGTGATCCGTGAAATGTTGGAACATGCGAACACTCTCACTCGAACTGATCGACGGATCACAATCAAACATCTCGCTGCACAACTGGACTTCTCCGTTGGTAGTTCTGATACACTTGTGCACCAGCTGGGGCACTGAAATGTGTGCCCAATGGGTTTCTCGCAGCCTAAAGGATCATCTGTGAGGAATCGACTGCACATTACGGGGCTGATCATGGCAATTCTTTGTAGAACTTCGTCACAGGCAATGAAACGTGTATTCGTAACTTCGAACCGGAAACAAAAGAGCAATTCATTGAGTGGCGCCACACCACCTCTCCTCCGAAGAAAAAGTTCAAAGCCGCACCTTCAGCAGGTAAAGTCACAACGACGGTCTTCTGGGACTCTGGAGAGGTTGTTTTGTTTGAGGTCCTTCCTCATGGCGCGACTGTCAACTCGGACAAGTATTAGTCTATCCTCAGAAAATTGAAGAAACGACTTTAGTGTGTTCGTTGCCACAAAAATGCAAAGGAACTTCTCCTTCTCCACGATAATGCGCAACCTCACCCACGTCCGCGCATGGGAGAAGACTCACTGTCCCTCGTTGGACTGTTCTCCGTCATCCACCCTACATCCCGCTGGGATTTCCCCCTTCAGACTTCCATCTGTTTGGTCCGATAAAGGAAGCACCACACTAGTGGTGGGAAGGTTACTGACGCAGCAAGACGATGGCTCCGTAGTCGACCAGCACAAAGGCACCATGCGGGCGTACGGGCCCTTCCGGTAAGGTACCGTAAGGCCGTCGCATTGAACGGAGATCTTATTGAAAAACAGGGTTCTGTAGCCAAAAAAGTGGAGAATATACGTGCTTTGGAATCCTGAATAAAACCAACCTGCTTTCAGAAAAAAAGAAATGCAATACTTATTGAACACCCCTCGTGTTTAATCGAAGTGACTGTCAAGCTGTATACTTCTAATACTCTTATTCGAGCATCAAAGGATTGTTTTTCCTACTCATCTGCGTTAACTTACGCTTTTGTACATATGGAAAAACTGCCATTCATCAAGCCTAGTAGAAATTCTGTGTGTGTCGTCAAGTGTAGTCCTATAATCAATCAACGATGACACTTTTCTTTACACTGTAGCGTCGTCAGCAAAGAGTCTCAGATTGCTGCCCACCCTATCCGTCAGACTGTTTATGTATATAGAGGAGACGAGCGGTCCTATGAATATTGCCTGGGCCACTCGTAACGATACCTTTGTCTCCGACGAACAGTAGCCATTCAGGAAAAATACTGGTTTCTATTACTTAAAAAATCTTCGATTCACTCACACAGCTGAGAGCCCACTCCTTATGCTTTGACTTTCTTAACAGCCTGCAGTGTACCACGCTTTCTGCAAATCTAGGAATATGGAATTTGCCTGTTGCCCTGCAGCCAAGGTTCTCATGGCTCCGTGAGAGAAATGAGCAAGCAGATTATCACATGAGCGATGTTCTCAAATTCCGTGTTGATTTGTGGACAGAAGCTATTCTCTGTCAAGATTAGGTGTTCGCTCAAGTTTTTTCTTTAATCCATACCTTACGATAGGGAACATTCATTCACTGAATATTATAATGAAATGACCACTGCAATCGTCAATAAGTCACGTGGAAAAATTGATCTTTAAAGACGCTTGACTCCTTTTGATGCTTTCTCAACATAACTGTTGCTGAGTACTTTACCAGTACGTTACCAGAATTCGGAATATTATGGAACTCAGGGTTAAATTAGTGGATATACTGAAGCTTTCCTTGAGTGAATATAACACTTGCTGGGCAAATGATCAGAAGAAAAGGAGATGGGTAGGAATGCCAGACGCTGAAGCTACAGTCTCGATAGCGTGAACTTGTTTGCGAGCACAGGACACGACAAAGTGAATAACACCTTAAAACAGCATCTACTGGCAGCCACCAGTTCCGTAAGAGCTCTTAATTAAACAGTTAATGTACTATATAATCCGCCCAGTTCTTGCAGTTCGGCGAAGTTTCACGGATATATCACGTGTGTTCCTTAGCGATATGATGGAATGAATGCCTCACCTAAGCCACGTTGCAGAGTACCTACTCGGACCCGTCCACACTCCTATCCAGCTAACCTCACTCACCTTTTCCCAGAATTTCCAAGGTTTACCCATAGGCTGTAGATTAAAATGAAGAAACTGCAAAAAGGTGGGAATTTAAGGAGATGGGACCTGGATAAACTGAAAGAACCAGAGGCTGTACAGAGTGTCGGGGTGAGCATAAGGGAACAACTGACAGGAATGGGAGAAAGAAATACAGTACAAGAAGAATGGGTAACTTTGAGGAATGAAATAGTGAAGGCAGCAGAGGATCAAGTAGGTAAAAGGACGAGGGCTAGTAGAAATTCTTGGGTAACAGAAGAGATACTAAATTTATTTGATGAAAGGAGAAAATAGAAAAATGCAGTAAGTGAAGCAGGCAAAAAGGGATACAAACGTTTAAAAAATGAGATCGACAGGAAGTGCAAAATGGCTAAGCAGAGATGGCTAGAGGACAAATGTAAGGATGTAGAGGCGTAAATCACTAGGCATAATGAAAATACTGCCTACAGGGAAATTAAAGAGACCTTTGGAGGAAAGAGAGCCAGTTATGTGAATATCAAGAGCTCAGATGGAAACCCAATTCTAAGCAAAGAAGGGAACGCAGAAAGGTGGAAGGAGTATATAGAGGGTCTATACGGGGGCGATGTTCTCAAGGACAATATCATGGAAATGGAAGAGGATGTACATGAAGATGAAATGGGAGATATGATACTGCGTGAAGAGTTTGACAGAGCACTGAAAGACCTAAGTCGAAACAACGCCCCGGGAGTAGACAACATTCCATTAGAACTACTGACAGCCTTGGGAGAGCCAGTCCTAACAAAACTCTACCATCTGGTGAGCAAGATGTATGAGACAGGCGAAATTCCTTCAGACCTCAAGAAGAATATAATAATTCCAATCCCAAAGAAAGTATCTACATCTACATCCATACTCCGCAAGCCACCTGACGGTGTGTGGCGGAGGGTACCTTGAGTACCTCTATCGGTTCTCCCTTCTATTCCAGTCTCGGTTTGTTCGTGGAAAGAAGGATTGTCGGTATGCTTCTGTGTGGTCTCTAATCTCTCTGATTTTATCCTCATGGTCTCTTCGCGAGATATACGTAGGAGGGAGCAATATACTGCTTGACTCTTCGGTGAAGGTATGTTCTCGAAACTTTAACAAAAGCCCGCACCGAGCTACTGAGCGTCTCTCCTACAGAGTCTTCCACTGGAGTTTATCTATCATCTCCGTAACGCTTTCGCGATTACTAAATGTTCCTGTAACGAAGCGCGCTGCTCTCTGTTGGATCTTCTCTATCTCTTCTATCAACCCATTCTGGTAAGGATCCCACACTGCTGAGCAGTATTCAGGCAGTGGGCGAACAAGCGTACTGCAATCTACTTCCTTTGTTTTCTGATTGCATTTCCTTAGGATGCTTCCAATGAATCTCAGTCTGGCATCTGCTTTACCAACGATCAACTTTAAATGATCATTCCATTTTAAATCACTCCTAATGCGTACTCCCAGATAATTTATGGAATTAACTGCTTCCAGTTGCTGACCTGCTATTTTGTAGCTAAATGATAAGGGATCTATCTTTCTATGTATTCGCAGCACATTACACTTGTCTACATTGAGATTCAATTGCCATTCCCTGCACCATGCTTCAATTCGCTGCAGATCCTCCTTCATTTCAGTACAATTCTCCATTGTTAAAACCTCTCGATACACCACAGCATCATCTGCAAAAAGCCTCAGTGAACTTCTGATGTGATCCACAAGGTCATTTATGTATATTGTGGATAGCAACGGTCCTATCACACTCCCCTGCGGCACACCTGAAATCACTCTTACTTTGAAACACTTCTCTCCATTGAGAATAACATACTACGTTCTGTTATCTAGGAACTCTTCAATCCAATCACACAATTGGTCTGATAGTCCTGCAGGTGCTGACAGATGTGAAAATTACCGAACAATCAGTTTAATAAGTCACGGATGCGAAATACTAACGCGAATTCTTTACAGACGAATGGAAAAACTGGTAGAAGCCGACCTCGGGGAAGATCAGTTTGGATTCAGTAGAAATGTTGGAACACGTGAGGCAATACTGACCCTACGACTTATCTTAGAAGAAAGATTAAGGGAAGGCAAACCTACGTTTCTAGCATTTGTAGACTTAGAGAAAGCTTTTGACAATGTTGACCGGAATACTCTCTTTCAAATTTTGAAGGTGGCAGGGGTAAAATACAGAGCGCGAAAGGCTATTTACAATTTGTACCGAAACCAGATGGCAGTTTAAGAGTCGAGAGACATGAAATGGAAGCAGTGGTTGGGAAGGGAATGAGACAGGGTTGTAGCTTCTCCCCGATGCTATTCAATCTGTATATTGAGCAAACAGTAAAGGAAACAAAAGGAAGTTCGCAGTAGATATTAAAATCCATGGAGAGGAAATAAAAACTTTGAGGCTCGTCGATGACATTCTAATTCTGTGAGAAACAGCAAAGGACTTGGAAGAGCAGTTGAACGGAATGGACAGTGTCTTGAAAGGAGGGTATAAGGTGAACATCAACAAAAGCAAAACAAGGATAATGGAATGTAGTCGAATTAAGTCGGGTGATGCTGAGGGAATTAGATTAGGAAATGAGACACTTAAAGTAGTAAAGGAGTTTCGCTATTTGGGGAGCAAAATAACTGATGATGGTCGAAGTAGAGAGGATATAAAATGTAGACTGCCAATGGCAAGGAAAGCGTTTCTGAAGAAGAGAAATTTGTTAACATAGAGTATTGATTTAAGTGTTAGGAAGTCATTTCTGAAAGTATTTGTATGGATTGTAGCCATGAATGGAAGTGAAACGTGGAGGATAAATAGTTTAGACAAGAAGAGAATAGAAGCTTTCGAAATGTGGTGCTACAGAAGAATGCTGAAGATTAGATGGGTAGATCACATAACTAATGAGCAGGTATTGAATAGAACTGGGGAGAAGAGGAGTTTGTGGCACAACTTGACTAGAAGAGGGGATCGGTTGGAAGGACATGTTCTGAGGCATCAAGGGATCACCAATTTAGTACTGGAGGGCAGCGTGGAGGGTAAAAATCGTAGAGGGAGACCAAGAGATGAGTACACCAAGCAGATTCAGAAGGATGTAGGCTGCAGTAGTTACTGGGAGATGATGAAGCTTGCACAGGACAGAGTAGCATGGAGAGCTGCATCAAACCAGTCTCAGGACTGAAGACCACAACACAACAACACCCATAGGCTAATACAGAAGGTTGGATGCGAAATGGTTCTTTCAACGAGATCACATCCATTTTCCTCCTCTATCTCTGAATAATATAAGTAGTTCTAATAATCTTCAAGTCGTGTAAACCTTTCGTTTTAAATCTACTTCATTTCCCTCATAGTGCACGAAAACTGTCGACTTGCTCCACTGTCCGAAAGCTATGCTGTGAACTGTTTAAATGTCCCTTACACTACTACCAATAGACAGCACCAGAAGCCCATAAATCTGTTAACTGCTTTTCCGTCTTATCTTAACCTGGGATATTAAGAATTTTGTGTTCTAGCTTTCAGTTACAGTTCTTCAGTGATTGCCGAGATGTATAATCCGCCTTATAGCTTCCTCCTAATGGGAATACTGAATTAACGTCGGGAGGTTTCACGCAATATTCGATTTATTATTAACTTTTAGTCCCATCCGTGAGACTAACACAATTCTGTCACCGCTTTGAAACTATCTCTCCAAGAAAACATTTCAGTTCATGAGTAGTAGAGCTAGAACGAGCTAATGTCAGCTAGACCGTTAGGAAACAACCTCGGCTTATTGTTGTTATTCGGTTGAAGAAATGGACAGAAATCCAAAATTTCTGCATAAATCACTACTGTATCTCTGTCGCAAATAGAGCTTTTGTGTTATTAAAACTGCAGATTGACACGTTATTCAGATTTCATGTTAATTTGTAGTTTGCTACTATCAGTGAACAGGTACGACATTTAGTAACCATTGAAAGGTAAAATTCTATTTCTTACGCTATTTTCCTACCAAAAACAACCAGGTATGGGAAGCAATACAATTTTCCAGATTACAAATCCGCCTGAAGAAACTTCCAGTACCAATGAATCCCAGAATTTCCCTTCGAAACAAGAGCGAGTGCTTTTTATGAAATCGCCGTGCACTGTAAAACACGCGTTTTGTTCCTCATGTGCATTGTGATTGGTCAACAGACACAACGATACATATCAGAGGTCTCTCTGAAGGACAGATGCAAATAAATACAAAAAGGAAGACTTATACTACAGGCAGGATAATGAGGTTTCATTGTTGATAGCATACGAGGAGCAGTCAAATGAAAATAAAACACCCGCCACAGCGGAACCCTAGAATGATTCCACTCAAAAGTAATCACCACACGCATTAAGACATTTATCACACTAGGAGGCGAGATGATCAGTTGCTGTTTCGTAGAAGGCGGTAGGCCGCTGACGCATCCAAAACTGCGTCCACACTTGTACTTACTCATCTGACTGATGCGGACGTCCACGCACGTTTTTGCTCATGTCGCTAAAGATGAGAAAATAAAACACTGAAAGATCTGGGCTGTACAGAGAACGCTGCAGTGTTTCCCAAGCAAATTTCTGAAGCGTAGCTTTTGTCTGATTGGCTCTGTGTAGGCGGACGTTATCGTGCAACAATATCGCTCCGTCCAACAGCATTCCGGCTGCCCGAGGGCAAACAGCAAAGCTAACACTGGAAACACCCCACATGTCGCCCGTCAAACAAATCCAAAGCTGTTCACACAGGTTCTGGTAAGGTTACGACGACGTTCTTCTTAGACTGCAGCAGCCTTCTGCTAGTCGAGTTCCTCGAGCGTGGAACCACAGTCAATGCGCACCGCTGTGAAGACACTTTGCAAAAACTACGACGAGCCATAAAATCAAACTGCCTAGGAATTGTGTCGCACGGAATCATCCTGTTGCACGACATCACCCGCCCACACACTGCCAATCGGACGAAGGCTACGTTTGAGCGATTTAATTGGCAAACATTGCAACATCCTCCGTACAATACGGCTCTTTCACTGTCACTATGTCTACATGTGGCACATTTTCCAGAAGATGAAAACCGAATTTCGGGAACCGTTCTTCGCTATCCTCTTTTGACGTTAAGGCATGAAGCGGATGTGGTAGCCATGTTAAAAATGGCGGTTGGAAAGTAGCTGATCCAGTTTCTGATTCAGTCAACACAATCGTTATTTCACTTGACTTAAATATTACAGGTAGACAAAACATTCTCAGGTTTCAAGCCGCGTCAAGTGGTTTACTGCCCACGAGCTTTCGGCAGAGATCTCCTCTGCGATTGTGAAGTGAATGACTGTCGTGTGGTTGTCATTGCCGTGCTCACATAGCCGCGCCGTCGCTCGTGACGTCGCTCGTGACGTCACTGGTGCTCCGTCCCGCATCATATATGGTAATGTTCTGGCCGCGCGAACGCCGGACCCGCTTCGACTCCCTCAACACCGGATCCCACGCTGCACTCAGATGCAATCCGTAGTCACTATTGAAGGTGTTGTCAGAAATTCTAATCTCTACGGCCCCGTTTATCACGCTATCCCAGAAACCATTAGTCCGTTTAATAATAGACGTCTCATCGAATGCAATCCGGTGTCCGTTTTTCAGAGCATGTTCTGCTACAGCTGACTTTCGGGATAGCGCAGACGGTAACACCTTTCATGTTCTATGCGGCGCTGTTCAACAGTGCGAACAGTCTGGCCGACATAGAACTGCCCACATCCACACGGTAACTTGTAAATTCCTGGAGTTCTGAGGCCTACATCGTCTTTTGCAGAGTTCATTAGTTGCCGGAACTTTGCCGGAGGCCTGAAGATTGTGTCTATTTTATGCCTCCTCAGGAGGCAACAAATCTTCCCTGTTGTCGAACCACAAAACGGTAAGAATGAAACCTGCTTGGTGTCTTCCTCAGAGGTCTTCTTCCTTTGAGGCTTGGATGACACTGCTCGTGAGATCTGTTTGTCGTTGTAACCGTTTTCCTTAAAAACTTTGCGTAAGTGGCTCAATTCTGTCGGCAAGTTTTCAGCGTCTGAGACGGTGTCAGCTCGATGTACTAAGGTCCTCAGAACTGACTGCTTCTGTGCTGGGTGCTGGAAGCTGGTAGCGTACTGATACCGATCCGTGTGGGTGGGCTTCCGGTAAACGATATGACCCAGAGACCCATTGGGTTTACGGCGGACAAGCACGTCCAAAAACGGCGGCGACCTCCCCCCCCCCCCCCCTCTCTACTTGTTGGTTGTAATGTATCAACTGGATGCTTCAGAAGATACAGAATAACGAACAGAGTTGTCCAACTGCTTAGTTGTTCGCTGTATTGAATACTGACCCAGTACTGACGAAATCATTTACTTGAATATTTATCACACTTTTTGAATCAGGAAAAACTGCACGAACAAATTGTTGCGGTAGTCCACAGTAACATAACTACTGCTTTGTGTAAATGGGCGAAACCCAAAAGGTGCTTCCGCAGCTATTATTATGTGGACAGCATATCGAAACAGTCGGCTGCGACGGTAAACGTACGAGAACTGCACGAGGGTAGAGGAGCCGTATAGGGTAATAAGCCCCTTCCCCCCACTCGAAGGGCAGCCGTCCTACGTCGACGTTCTGTCCTTCCACGAAAGCAGAAGTGACGTAACGCTCATAGGGATCGCTGTGACGAGAATAGCACTCGAATCCCTTTGTACAGCAGGATTAGTGTGTTTACTCATTTCAGAATAATAAAAGAAAACAAGCTATCCAAAATGCAAAGTACATTGAAGAACACAAAGCATTTGGTAGTGGCTATACCGCAATTGTTTGCTGCGATTGGCAGTTTTAGTTCAAGCCCGACATCTACCGGTACCTTCCGCAACCATAGTTCATAACACTCCCCACCTGAAACTGAGTTGGGCGCGCGATGCCGATGAGTGCGGACAACGGAACGCGCGCGTCCGAGCCAGCCGGCTCGGTGGCACCGGGGCCTGCCCCGCTCCCCACAGGACGGATACAACGGCGACGACCCCTGCAACGACAACGGATTCTGAAAGGCAACATAACGAGGACAGGACCACGACGAGCGCTGTGCGAATGCAGAGCGGAGGACAACATACGTCAAACGCCTATGACGAGAGGCATCAGCTAACACAGAACGATCGGCAACAAGGGGAACTGAGACGTGAAATACAACACATGAGTCTGCAAAGTCAGGAAGTATACGACAACCGCACTAGTACAGTTCCTACTTCACAGCCTGAGGAACAAGTAGACGACGTGGAACAATTTTCTCCACCAGAAGACGGCGACGAAATGGAGGGAGTCTCCTCTGAAGAAGTTTGGACCATGCAGCCCACCGACGGAGAGGGCGATTTTACAATAGTTCGCCAAAGAAAACGACTCAACGCTTCTCCTAAGCAGAAAAACTCTCGGAAGCGACAACGTCCAGAAGAACTGAAAACTTCCAACCGTTATGCGGCTATTGCGACGGAAGATACTACGGATGCTCCAGAACGTATGGACCAGACGAGTGACGTCAATCTCGAAGCAGATAAAGAGGGGACAGATGGCTCTGGCCGGAACTTATTACGCCAAGTCCCACCCGTTACTATTTACCATACCAAGAACTACATGGAACTCAACAAGGCGCTGAAAGTGAATATTGACGGCAGTCTTAAGGCCATCTACCAACGAGACAGGATCAAATATCACTCTGACTCCTATGAAGATCAACGGCGGGCCATCAATTTCTTTGTGTCGAATGACATCCACTTTTTTACACAGGTAAAAACCTGGTGCCAGACGACCTACGGAGTATCTTCACCTATTTTGACAAAATCTTCCTAGGAGGTGACCTTAACAGCAAGCACGTCGCGTGGAATTCCCGGCGTACGAACCCTCGTGGACGAACTTTGATTGCCATGGAAGAAGAACTGGGCATCACAGTCCATGGCCCACGAGAGCCGACACGGATTCCTTACGTCGATCGGCAAGAAGCAGACGTCCTCGATATTGCTATCATCAAAAATACTGAGACGAACTTCCAACTCCGCACCGTCGACGATCTTTCGTCTGACCACCGACCTGTTATCAGCATAGTGGAAAACGCAACGGCCAACCTTCCGCACCCAACCTCACACACTCTGAACTGGGGTCAATTTCGGACATATCTTGACAACAATATCTGCCCCACGCAGGACGTTTCAACACCGGAAACCATCGACAGAAGATAATGGTAGCCAAACGGAGGGCAACTACTCACACAGTCTACCCCGTAGTAGCTTTCGACGAGTTCCCGCCTCTACTCCAAGAACTGAAGACACAGAGAAACAGGAGCAGGCGACGTTGGCTCCGCTATAGAAACCCGATCGATCGACGAGAAACACACGTCTTAACACGAGAACTGCACAGGAGAGTGGCCGAGTGGCGACAGCAGGTCTGGGAAGATAAGATGGATGAATTCTTACTTCGAACCAAGAACGAATGGCAGGTAGTCAACAACATACGACACCAGCGGTCACCTAAACGAGCCATCAGAGGACCAGATGGCCTCCTCTACGACGAACTCGCCCAGGCGGAGCTGTATGCTACGACTCACCAAGAACAGATGTCTACACCAGCGACCCCCGTGAACGAAGTCCGCCTGCAAGAACAGGAAGCCGTCGTTACAGCAGAATGGACTGCTTTTCGTACTGCGCCAGTGCAGAGCCGCCCACAACCCACCACACCAGCAGAGATCCGTAAAATTATCCGGAAGACTCGGAATAATGCGCCGGGCAACGACTCCATAAGCAACACCTGAAACAGTTGCCCAGGAAGCCAACTGTGCTCCTTACCCGAATTCTCAACAGCTGTCTTCTGCAGGGATATTTTTCTACGGCATGGAAGACGGCTCGAGTAGTTCCAATACCCAAGCCAGGTAAACACCCAGCAGAACCCAACAGTTACCGGCCAATTAGCCTCTTGCCAACCCTTGGCAAGGTGCTCGAGAGCGTACTGTTGCAGAGGCTCCATGACACGCTTACAGCGCATGATGTTATACGACCCGAACAATTCGGTTTCAAGGACAAGTTACCTGCCGAACTTCAACTTCTACGGATCACCGAACGGATACATGAAGGATACAACAAGCAGCACTTCACGATTGGTGTCTTCCTTGACAACGAAAAAGCTTACGATAAGGTGTGGCGGCCCAACCTTATCGTCAAACTGCATCGCACTACCCCTATTGTGGATTGCTACATTAGACTCATAGACAGCTTTCTGCAGGACAGAAAACTGTATGTCCGAGTCGACGATAAAAACTCCGAAATGAAACTGATCTCCGCAGGAATTCCGTAGGGCTCTGTCATTTCGCCTCTGCTTTTCAACTTATATATAAATGACATCCCAACAGTCCCCCTTGTTACGGCGAGTTTTTACGCGTACGATACGGCCTTTCTGACAACAGGACGACACTTGGACCAGCTAATCGCTAGGATGCAACGGCAACTTGCTGTAATGGAACGCTGGGCGCTGCAAAATAAGATAACGATCAACCCGACGAAGACGGCAGCCGTTCTGTTCACACGGAGGAAACCAGTTCTGAACGACAGACTCCAAGTGACTGACCAATTTATCCCGTGGTCGCCGGGAGTGAAGTATCTCGGTGTCTACCTTGACAAAAAATTACTCTTTACGGAGCATATTGACGACAAGAAGACGGCAGCCCAGAAGATGGCCAGGTCATTGTTTCCGTTCCTGAAGAGTAAGGATCTGAACCCTAAGACTAACCTGCAATTGTATAAGGCAACGGTGGAACCCACAATGTTGTATGGCTCCACCTCGAGGGGAACTACGTGCGCCTCCAACTACAACAAACTCCAAGCGCTGCAAAACATTTGCTATCGATGGATCATAGGAGCTCCATGGTGGACAAGAAACGTCGACATCCGCACCGAACTCCACGAGACCACTATACAAGAGAAGGTCCATGACAAGGCTCTACGAGTTTTTGACAAGATCGATGCCCTTAGGGACGAAGTTCGACAATTAGAATCGGTAGGAACGGTAAACCCTGCAAGATGGCACAAGTATCGAGTACCGAAGTCAATAACGTTTCACCCCCCATAGGCAATCTGTCATAACACGAGGAAGCAGTCACACATAACAGCCTTGACACATTTCACCCTCCACAGAAGATAGACATCACCAAAGACTGCAGGCTAAAGGACCCATTGCGTGCCCAACCCTAACTGAATGTGTAATAAATAAAGTGTTTTTTTCCTTTTATCCTTACATCCCATCCTAGAAGAATAAGTCATCAAGGATGATCTCTTCAGTCCACACTACACACTAAAGAAAAAAAAAAAAAAAAAAAAAAAAAAAAAAAAAAAAAAAAAAAAAACCCTGAAACTGCCACGATATAGTGCCCACGTTCTACTTTTTCCTTGATGTACTTTCATGAAAGATAAAAAAGAACTTACTTTCATCTGCGTTTTCGAGGGTGACTGCTGATTACAAGTTCTGTGTGTTTGTTTACGTAATTTTACCCTCAATGAGAAAGATTGAAATATTGGGGCACACAGTACAGCGAGCATTATGATGTTCTTTACCTTCTCGAAGCCACGTGTAAACTTAACAACATCCTCTGTGGAACTTAGTTTTCGATATTTGTTTCGTTTACGGCACTGACACATCTTTAGTTTAGCTACCTGATGACGAGTCCATATTAGTACAAACGTTTCACAAAGGAAACTGCACAACGCTACTTAGTTTTTCTTGCTGTGATCTACTTCTAACTCGACACTCGAAAACGAAGGCAGTTATTCATGTCTGCTACTTAGCTCTCTGACTAAAACTAAAAGAAGAGTTTTCAGTTTCAGTAAATTTTACAAGACTGCTCCTCCGTTTTAAACACATAATGAACAAATTAGAGTAGAGGCCACAGCATAATACAAATTTATTGTCCATTTTTGTGTGATTGGAATTTTTGTCTATCCCGACAATGTTTGTTCTAGAGTCGGGTTTTGAACTTGTAATTCGGGATGATCCTGCCGAAATCGGGATACCTGGCAACCCTGCGCTTGCCTTACAGTTTCATACGTTAAGTCAGTATCTGGGTTCAAATGGTTCAAAGGCTCTGAGTACTATGGGACTTAACATCTGAGGTCATCAGTCCCCTAGAACTTAGAACTACTTAAACCTAACTAACCTAAGGACATCACACACATCCATGCCCGAGGCAGGATTCGAACCAGATCCTGGGTTGACATATGGATGAAACTGGAGAGTTCGATCAGTGTCTCAAGGTGAAAGGTAGTATGCATAGAATGCGCTTGCTAGCCAGCTTATGCTGCACACCTGAAGTGACTGTTTGTTGTGTTGCATGTTTCGCACAGCCGGCGGCAGCGAGGCGGTGACCCGCGAGCTGTGCAAACTCTCCGGGCAGGTGCGCCACGCGCCCGTCTCGTTCAGCGCCTGCTCCATGTTCAGCGTCGACGCCACGCTGCTGACCGCCTTCGCCTCCTACGTGGCCACCTACACCATCATCCTGCTGCAGTTCGTCGTCTCCAACTCTGGCTGCCCCTCGTCGAGCCTTATCACATCTACGCTCAACGAGACCACTTCACCCATGCCGTAAAATGTTCCGTAATGCTCCACGGTTTACAGACCTGTGCAACATGTGTTGGATTTATGTATACTTGCAGGTGGGCATATTCAGCCGCCAAATGATTGTTAAAATTCGTGGTGAAACCTTCGCCTGTCTTTTATTTTGCCGTTGAGTGTGTTACTGTCTGTCGATATGGACTTTGCTTCTTGACAAAACCTACTTGTTGGATTGTTGCCAATGCCGCGTAAATCGCACCCACACATAAACCGCACTGTAAATACCGACTGGGGAAAACGGAGAAAAACAGCGGAGAAAAACTTTGTCACATTACCCACTTACTACAACTGACCATATCCTTATTCACTTTTTTACATGTATGAATCACGCAGAAATACGTTCCAATCCAGTTTTGAGGGTAGAAAAGACAGAATCGTGACCAGTTTGGCTCTACTAGCACAAACTTTAGAACTTAAACTCTCATAACTAAATGTTACGTAGCAAGTATTTCAACATCACGGCACACATGTAAAAAAAAGGGGGGGAGGAGAAGGGGGAGAATAATAGGAGAGTAGGGAGGAAAATTTACATTCAAGTTTAGAAGCTAACTCACACCCAGAGGCCACAATTTTTGCAAACTAACATTTTACTATAGTTAAAATTTACAACAAATATTTTTCATTTTAAAATTCAGTCTTGATCGCACCACGTATGCTACAAGTACATACGTGACCGTTTTCGATCATATCACATGACCATCATCAGACCCATGTTATCCTTCGAAGATGGTAGGTGGAGCACTCTTCTCAGCTGTGACCAGCTGACATCACAACAACTGAGAAGAGTGCTCCACTTACCATCTTTGAAGGATAACATGGGTCTGATGATGGTCATGTGATATGATCGAAAACGGTCACGTATGTACTTGTAGCATACGTGGTGCGATCAAGACTGAATTTTAGAATGAAATTTTTTTTTAATTTTTTTGATCGCTGTTCCAAAAATGTTTATTAAAATTGTTACAACAAATATTCAAAATATTCTACGATTCAAATCAGTATTAGTCACAGGCAGGTACCAGAAGTTCCATGAACGTGACGCCGACAGCCGGCCGCGGTGGTCTAGCGGTTCTAGGCGCTCAGTCCGGAGCCGCGCGACTGCTACGGTCGCAGGTTCGAATCCTGCCTCGGGCATGGATGTGTGTGATGTCCTTAGGTTAGTTAGGTTTAAGTAGTTCTAAGTTCTAGGGGACTGATGACCATAGCTGTTAAGTCCCATAGTGCTCAGAGCCATTTGAACCATTTTTGACGCCGACAGTAGCTGCTCCTTGGTCAGGTAACACTGGAACAATCATAAAATACCGTTACGTAAGAACTCTTTGGTTTTCATTCCCACATAGTCTTCCACCCACCGTGAGGGCAGGTGAAAACTTCAAACAGGGGATCAGAACCTCCTTCCGTGCAGCGCCGATCTTGTGGTTCCGACAGCGCAGAACTTATAGCAAGCCGCACCCACCCGGCTGGAACCTAGTGTTTACATCCATGGTCCGCCGAATCTCTGATGCAAACTTCGAACCCAGCCACAACTCTGCTTTAGTGCAAAGAGCACACTGCAACAAGTCCATATGATTTCACCGGCATGACTCTTACGTCATGGGTTACAAAGTGAGCTGACACTCAAAAGCCGACTGCCGACGCAATTCCCACAATCTCACACATACGAGCCGGAAGCCATCTGCCACGAGACGGTCTCTTACAGCGCTCTTCAAGGCTTCTCCAGCCGACTAGCGGAGAGGCAAAACACGCGCGACGGCGGTAACCTCTGTGAAATCAATTACATGTAAATTGAAGATGGAGAGGAGCGAAGAAAGGAAAGGAAAGCGGAGGGATCAGTGCTGTCAGCTGCACTGGGACATTGCGCGGAAACGGCGGCGACGAGGGAAAATTTGCATCGGACCGGGATTCGAACCCGGGATCTCCTCCTTACTAGGTAGCTGCTCCATCGGGGACACACTGTTATCGCAGCTGCACGGACTATCTCAGCTCATCTCAAGGCTGATCCACATTCCCATCGAGCGCCACCTGTCCTCAGCCCCTGTCCATTTTCTCCATATTTCGTCCTCCGAGATTCCCACAGGAGGTCGGGCGTATTTGTGCATCCTCACTGAAAATGGTGGATTCATTGCCCAGCTAGGCCTATCAAATTATATGAATGTGTGGTGTCTGTTCTTTCGGAAATGTTCGCAAGAGCAGACACCACACTTTCATATAATGCAGTCGATTGCTTACTCTTGGTGTACTGCACCCAGCAGCTGACAGGGGAATTGGACGCCACAACTTTACACGGGCCCATGAAACGCGGAAGCATTTTCTGAGTAATACACCGGGCGGCTCGAGCTTGATCCCAGATGGTACGAACATAAATCAAATCCCCCATCAGAAGGCTACACTTCTGACGCCTCTGGCTGTACCTCCTGGCCTGCCTCTGATGCATGAGAACAATATTATGCCGAGCGCCGTTCCATTTTACCATAATGTCGGGCAGATCAGTCTTTTTCGCCAAACTTCACCAATCGTCCACTAGTCCGACAAAGGCGGATTGATTGGGTAGACCAATGTCAACTGAGCAATGGTTAATTTATGCGCTTTATGCACAGTGGTATTAAAAACCAGTCCCAAACATCTTACTGACTTACCCCAGGGAGAAAGACTCTTCGCAGGATGTATAATTAGCGCTGACTTAAAAGCCGATTAAGGAGCTCTGCAAAAGACGGTTGAAGATAGTAGGGAACAGTTCTAACATGTTTAATGCCATAATGAAAACAAAACTTGCTAAGGAGCGCTAAGAGAAAGGCAGTAGCATTGCCCGAGACCAGGGTCTTAGGTGGCCCAAAACTGGAAAGATACTAATAAGATGTTTAATAGTAGTGAGGGCCCTGAGCTTCCTGCTAGGGACAAGCCGTACAAGACGACTAAACGCACCGACGACCACAAAGATGTAACGATGGCTGTCCTTGGTGCAAGGTGACGGGCCGACGTAATCAATGAACAGTTTTTCCATTGGATTCAAATGGTTCAAGTGGCTCTAAGCACTTTGGAACTTAACATCTGAGCTCATCTGTCCCCTAGACTTAGAACTACTTAAACCTAACTAACCTAACGACATCACACACATCCATGCCCGAGGCAGGATTCGAACCTGCGACGGTAGTAGCAGCGCTGTTCCGGACTGAAGCGTCTAGAACCGCTCGGCCACAGAGGCCGGCTCCATTGGATTCTCTTGCCCGAGGGACATAGTGTTGTGTTCTGCCCACTCGCCTTATATATGGTGCCTAGGAAATCTGCTTTCTCGGATCTCTAGACAGCAATTCAAGCAAATCGTATGAATGGAGTTTATTACAAAAGGGAATATAGAAATTTAAATGTCCTGTGACTAGAGCCTCCCGTCGGATAGACCGTTTGCCGGGTGCAAGTCTTTCTATTTGACGCCACTTCGGCGAGTTGCGCGTCGATGGGGATGAAATGATGATGATTAGGACAACACAACAGCCAGTCCCTGTGCGGAGAAAATCTCCGACCCAGCCGGGAAACGAAACCGGGCCCTTAGGATTAACATTCTGTCGCGCTGACTACTCAGCTACCGGGACGTACACAAAACGGAATGATTGCAATACTTATCTTTATGAAATACAGACGGGTCGCAAGTAGGGGCGACAGACAAACATAAGCAAGCTGTTCATTATATACAATTCGTAATACAAGTGAACAATTACAGATTCTGAATCACTACTGCAGCGATCGTAGGTCGCCTGGACTTCAACTCGAGCCGCGATTAGGCAGCGCGGCGCTTATATTCTCTTCGTGTAGAGGCCGCTCCTGGATCGGTGTCGTCCTAGAGAGGGGTCCGTCAGCGCACTATTGGCTGACGTCATTTCAAAGCCCTCTCTGCCATAACGTCCTTGGCCGCCATGTCGAAGCTTGACATTACGCCGGATCACATAACAATCCCTGTTGGTTACTGAGATTGAGCTCAGCAATTCTGCACAACTCACACTGGGCCATCATCCTTTTAATATCTCTGACAAAACCGTCCCACGTGACGTTGTCTGATCTTACGTAAGATTTTGGCTAAGCCCAAAATCGCTCCATACAATGTTTCATGGAAATACTTAAATACCGCAGGTACCGGAGTCCTAGGACGGCAAATTTTCAATATTTTGATCATGACGAGTCCGGACGCTAAGAACCCCTCGAAACATCACACATTGTACTACTGCCTCATCCCGTTCGATCCTGTCCAGGATCCTGTTCCTGTTGTTCCTTCAAATTTCCAGACAATGACGGGACCTCGATTGAAACGGCCGTAACCCTCTCCTCGACCAACCCTCGCTCTTCAGCTCCCTCTTTTTCCCTGCTGAAACATCCTGCTCAAAGCATCAGCCACGTGATTTTCTTGTCCTACGTATGTGCTTAACCACAAACAAATGCCGAAATTCTGACAGCCATACGAGCACTACGCCCTTCCCAACACTCAGCTTAATGTTTGGTTATCCGTTTCGAGGAATGAGGCTTATGTTCGACATAAAATCGAAATTTTTCGAGCCCGAACAAAACGGTCGGCGCCTCTAAGTCGTGGACGGATATTTACTTTCTGACTCACATAAACATAAGCGAGGGGCCTCCACTCACCCTCCTTCTCCTCCAGACCGACAGCAGTTATACCAGAATGGGTGCCAACGGTCTGAAGAATACACTCTTTATTAAAATCGAGAATACCCAACACCGGTGCAGTAACAAGGGATTTCTTCAGAGAATAAAATGCTTGTTGTTGGCTCGAGGACGAGCACACCGTTCGTTCCTTTCACGGAATTGGTTCAGTGGGACTGCACATTGGGTAAAATTAAACGTTCCAATAAAACATCCCCTGCTTTCTTATCTTTCCGTGGTTTAAAATTATAGATGGCCTGAGTTCGTGACAGGTCGATCGCCGCCATGACACTGAAGATTAAGTCTGTCAAAAAGGAAGCCGGCCGGTGTGGTCGAGCGGTTCTAGGCGCTACAGTCTGGAACCGCGCGACCGCTACGGACGCAGGTTCGAATCCAGCCTCGGGCATGGATGTGTGTGATGTCCTTAGGTTAGTTAGGTCTAAGCAGTTCTAAGTTCTAGGGGACTGATGACCTCAGCAGCTAAGTCCCATAGGGCTCAGAGCCATTTGAACCGACAAGGAAATTTGACTAGGAACGAGTTTAACCTTTGAAGGCTTTACTGTCAGCCCAGCATCCCTAAGCCTAGTCAAAATCTACGCACAAATAATTAAAATGCTCCTCAAAACTGTGGCTATATATAACTACGTCATCAAGATAATTGTTTACACAGCGGAACTTAACATCCCTCAGCACAGGACCAAGAAACCTTGACACGTCCGTCGCCCCGGTGGTAAAACCGAAGGTGACAGGATTAAACTCAAATAAATTGTAGTCAGTACGGAAGGCAGTGATACACTTGGATTCCTCGGTCAACGGTATTTGGTAATGCGCCTAGTTAACATCAATGGCGCTAAAAAATTTTGCACCCGCAAACCAGGAAAAACAGTTATGCAAATCAGGCATAGACACCGATTTCAGTACAACCTTTTTATTAAGAGGCCTGTAATATACCATCGCTCTGTACCTTCCCCTGCTAGCCTAAGGCACTCAGGAACGCGGTGAGGCCGATGGTCTAACAACACAGTTCCGCAACAGCTGATCGACAACACGACAATGTTCTTTCATCTTCAGAGGTGATAGCCTATAAGGAGTCTGCCTCATGGGAATCCTGTCAATCAACTGAATCTGATACTGAATACGGTTAACAACTACTAACCGGTCTGTCAGCACCTCTCTGAATTGCTGCAACACCTGAACGACTCGTGGTCTCTGGGAAGAATTTAAATGGCTTAAATCCATTGTTTCCTCTTCTCCACTAACCGCATAAGCTGCACCTCGACTCGATGATTACAATAGGGAATTTTAACGCTGTGTTTGAACTGAAGTAAGGTTGCCCTTCAACATAATTAATAATGCACTGCGTTTTATTCAAAACATCACATCCTAGAATTATCGATGCACTAAGTCCCCTATCCACCAAAGAATTTAATGGCCATGAAAATTGTCCAACTCTCAGTTTTATATGACACTGGCCACGAACCAACAAGGAACTGCCACTGGTGGCGGTACGGTACTATTGCCATATGGGGCGAAACCCTTCTACAATACGTTAGCGGTGGTAGTATCGCCTGTCCATTAAGGATATGGAACGGCTAGAATCTAGTAAGGCATACACTGGTTCAGAGTGACACTGACACAAAGAAAAGGTAATGGGTGTGTTTGAATAGCTAATGTGTTACGATAGCTATGCGGTGGTGCGCACATATGCTTTCTATGCCTCGCCCTCCCCTGGCGTCATTAATCTTCAAGTGGCTGTCTGCAATCTGTGACTGTCGCTTTGGAACTTCGGTCCATGCTGATGGACTGTTGGAATTTTATAAGCGGTTAGCTGATTAGAACCCAAAACGTTCTCGTGTATACCATCCGCATGTGTAACCTTCTGTATTGTCGTGTTGTTAGACGTAATTCGGCGACAGTGTTTGGTCTCCCACAAAACACCAACGCACCGCGATCTTACTGTCGTATTCCTTCTAAAATCAAAGGATCACATTGCCTTCTGATAAATTTAAATTTGATGCAGCACAGATAATGCTAATCCTTTCAAGGTACGGGCTCAAATTCTTGTCTAGTCTTTGTACTCTACAACAGTATTAATTAACCAAAATTTCTTTCATGTGGACTCCGAATCCTTTAAGAATTAATTTAAAAGCCTCTGAAAAAGTATTTCTTTCTGGATAGCACCCGCCAGTAGCCTGTGTAACTGACCTTTCGCAAATGGCAAAAATTACTTGCAATATGAACGACTGTGATAACCGCATTACTATAGTTTGTCCTCCAACTGCAATAAAATTGTTATGGTAGTACTACTAACGAGAGGTAATGACTCAGGCTCGGTTAAAATCGTCAACAAAGGGTTCAGCATTTTCTTGAAATTTTGCCAGAACTCCACCTTGACACTCGACTGCTCATTAAGCCCTTGATCATTCAGTGAACTTTCCTAACTGCAATCACCCAGCCAACTCTCATACGTTACTGCAATGATCTGCTTTCTTTTTAAAAACTAGTAACAGATCCGTAGTAGGCTTGAGCACGAAGCTCCTACTCATTCTAACATACTACCTCGAGTATCAGATAACAGTTCCATACACGAGGCAAAAGTTGCACTCACCTCGCCTAACATGCGCTTTGACGGTTGTAGTGGTGGATCTAACAGACATCCCAAACTCTGTGCTAGTTCAGCAACATTTCCTACAATTAGAGCTCTGCGAACTTTTAATTCATAAACTAGATAGACCTTCTTCAAACAGGAATTCCCACGACAGGTCTAGGAGCAGTCATCATATCTGTAACAAATAATTTCTTCGCACAGTATTCAGTTTAGCATGAAGTTTTCTTATAGTCTCCCCCCCCCCCTCCTCACCCCCTCCCCTCCCCCTCCTCACCCCCTCCCTTCCCCCTCCCCTCCCCCTCCCCCCCCCCCCAAATCCCTCTTTTCGGTTTCAACTCTGCTACCAGTGAACAGTCAGACTCTGCTAGCCACATGTTTTACAAACTGACATTTTATTGTAATTAAAGATTTACAGCAAATAACCAAAAATTCTACAATTCAAATCAATATTCACATTAGTCACAAGCGGGTACCATAAGCATCGCGTCACCTATCGGAGAGGCAGGACGCGCGCGACAGAGACCGTCTCAAAGCTCATCGGAGAAAAATTTATGTCACATTGTCCATTTACTAAATATAGATGTTATGGTGTAAGCGGAAGTTTCACGGAAGATGCATCAACATCGGTGACGATGCACCTTCACTGACTCCTTTAGTTCAAATCGATTATTGATTCCAGTTTTGCCAAACAGCACACAATCACTGGGGATAGTGCACGTGAAGATACGATTATAACTGGGGTTTCCCCATTCCAATCTAAGATGTTCGTAGAACTTCACTGACTCAACCACTGCTGCACTGCTATCAACCATAGGTGCACTGGTGTATATAATAACAATAACCAACTGACATCAATTCCATTCATGCCGATGCCTGGCACCATTGTTGGAAGTACCGTTAACCCTAGCTATACGAAGGCATTTTCCATAACGTGAATTACCAAGGGGGACCGTACTTTATGCCCACCCAAAAAAATTTACAAAAAAATGAAATTTCTTAAATGTTGTTGAATTATATTAATGACATACTTTCTGAATGGCAGTTTCTGTGTAAATGGCATCCAGAACCTGAAAATCTCAAAATGGGACACCCTTAGCAAATCAACACACTTTTAATAACATGTACCACCGACTTCATGGCTACTCCAAAAAAGCGACTTAGTTCACTGTTGTTGACCTTTAGTCTCAACATAATATTTCAACAGATACTGATTTGTAAGTAAGGCCCTGAACCTGGAAATATTGAATATGACATTCACTGGGGAAAGTGACAACTGCTATGGAGACTTAAGTTTTATGGTTCAATTTAACTGCTAAACATATATATGATATAGTAAAACAATTCATGAAAAATAATAAGTATTTTTTTCAAAATTTTAAAATATAAAGTAACTGACTATATTACAATATTTTCAAGAGGTGGTCATAAAGTACTAATAACTGAAAATGCTATATTCTCTTTTCTCTGTGAGGTACTGGATTGGTTAAACAAAAGGTTTCTAGTGCTAGACATATTTTTTATTTAACTAAAGTGTTTCATTGCGTTGATCACAAAACATTATTTCTGAAGTTGGACCATAACGGAAAATGGGGAGTAGCTCACAACTGGTTCACCTCTTACTTTAAGAACAGACAGCAAGAGGTCACTCTCCACAGAACTGAGAATATCTATGATGTTGGGTCCGATTGGGGCACAGTTGAATTGGGGTGCCACACGGATCAATGCTGGGGTCACATATGTTCCTTATTTATATAAATGATATGCCTTCTAGTATCACAAATGATCCTAAAACATTGCTGTTTGTTGGTGATACTAGCTTGGTAGTGAAGGATGTTTTGTGGAACGTTGATGCTGTTTCAGATAGTGCAGTTAAGGACATAAGTTCACAGCAAGACTCAGGCTTTACAGTTTCCAGCACACAATTGTCCGCCTCCGTTGCGCGGCTGTAGCGCTACCGCCTATCACGCAAAGGGGTCCGGGTTCAATTCCCGGCAGGGGACTGGATGTTGTGTGTCCTTAATCATTATTTCCATCATCATTGACACGCAAGACGCCGAAGTGGCGTCAACTAAAAAGACTTGTAATACGGCGGCCGAACCCCGAAGGGGATATCCCAGCCAATAAATGCCTTACGATCAACACACAATGAGACACAACCTGACACTCTAATTACACAGAATGTTCATATGACGAGTGAGACTGAACAGTTCAAATTTTTAGGGATTGTTGAAAGCCCATGTCCAGGATCTTGTTCAAACACTTAATGCTGCCATTTTTACTATTAGAGCAGTATCTGAAGCAAGTGGTGGTTCGACATGAAAAGTAGACTACTTCGCTTATTTTCATTCGATTATGACGTAAGGTACTATATTTTGGGGTAACCCCTCCCATTTTCAAAACATACTTTTGGCTCAGAAAAGGGTGGTTCGGGCAAGAAGTAGCGTAAGTTCGCGAACCTCTTGACGACCCTTGTTCATTAGTCTGGGTATTCTGACATTATCCTCACAATTCCTTTAAGTCGTTTCTTGTTAATAAAATCAGCTTACTCCTAAGAATTATCAGCGTTCACTCAGTTAATACTAAGCAGAAATCCAGTCTGCATTTGGATCGCACCTCCTCGACTCCTATGTAGAAAGGCGTGCAGTATTCTGCTGCATCCATCTTCAGTAAGTTACCACGAGAATTAAAAATCTTAGCAATAATCCGCTTTCAAATCTAAACTGAAAAAGTTTCCTCATGGGCTGCTTCTTCTACTCTGTCGAGGAGGTCCCTGAAAAATTAATCTTACACCTGTGTTACATTGTTCACTGCATTTATGTAAACTTATAGCTTGTCTTCTTTTTAGGATCCATAAACATTTTATTTGTATTTATTATTACTTTTCTTTTGTAATTTTGTGTACTGACACTTTCCATGACCATGGAGTTTATTTTTCAATTCGGTCCTACCGAACTGGACATGTATAATAAAAGAAGGTACCCCAGCTTTCCACCCCTTGGCATTGCCAGGGCTAACAATCTGCTGGTGTACACATCCAGTAACAGGGGCCAGGTCAGTGATGGTACACCTTTACTATAGGATGTGTTTTTTTCTTCAGTTTATGGAAACTTTCACTGACCCTACAATCCACTCCCACTATAATATAGGCACTTTTGATCACACATTTTATGTTGTAATGTAGATGAATTACACAATCTTTTAATCACAGTCTTCAGTGACATCACTGATAACTGCAAATTAGCTGTCGGTATCTTTGTCACTCTCCTCACAAATACGTTTGTTTTGTTATCACACATGGCACTTCTTGAACCATTTTATGATACAATCTGGTTATATTGTGCACAATGAAAAGAGACTGCACTCACACTTAAGGCTGACTTATGGCTTTTTGATCTTGGCAGACAAAGTGTGTGTATGACAGCCAACAGTGTTTTTGGAGGTTGTCTTTAATGAATTGAACACCACTAATGAAGCACCCGCAGTTTTGAGGTCGTACGTCCAGGTATAACGACTAGGTCTGACTCCCAGACAGCAGTTTTATTCTTTACTTCAGGTGAAAGGTAACCGTTTAAGGCATGGCTCTCTCACTGAGGTGCAAACAAGGTCTGTGATTCCAGACAATAGCTAGTCAGACGGTTATTAATTCTGTTGTCCAGCCTTATTCTTTGGAATGAATCACTGATCCCTTAAATAACTTTCCCTAGCTCAAAGTTTTATACTACAGAGTGACATAGAGGGTGGGGGGGCGGGGGAAGAAGCTGGGAGCAAGGGTGGAAGCTGGGGGGGAAAGGTGGATGCTCGGGGGAGAGAGGGAAGCTGGGGGTAGAGAGGGAAGCTGGGAGGAGGAGGGGAAACTGAGGGGAGGAGGGGAGGCTGGGGGGGAGGGGAAGCTGGGGGCAGGAGGGGAAGTTGGGGGAGGAGGGGAAGCTGGAGGGAGGAGGGGAAGCTGGGGGAGGAGGGGAAGCTGGGGGGAGGAGGGGAAGCTGGGGGGAGGAGGGGAAGCTGGGGGGAGGAGGGGAAGCTGGGGCGAGGGGGAAGCTGGGGGGAGTGGGAAGCTGTGGGGGAGGGGGATGCTGGAGGGATGGGGGAAGCTGGGAGGGGGGGGGGGGGGAGGGGACCATTCCTATCACTGCAGTTACTGCTAACATCACACTAATTGTTTGTTTTTCATTTCCAGTTGTTCAAAATTATTTTCGTCTGCGCCTCATATCAGTGTTGCCGATCTGGTGTAGAGGCTCAGAGTGACACAGGGGAGTTTGGATTACATGCATCTGGAAGCTGCCACGTTTGTCCATTTCATCATATGGCAGTCTCCATGCAATCGGAGTATATTGTCGTTCATAGAAGGCACTTCTATGCATAAACCTGAAGCACCAACCGATACTCCCACGAAATTCTGTTTGTTTTATGCTTAAGGTTGTAGAATTTCCATCAATGTCGACATATTCCTTTCAGATCATATTTATTGAAAGTTAGTGCGAATAGAACGATGATACTTTCGACTGTTATGATCGTCTCACACTATCGCCGTATTAAATAAACAGAAAAAGTTGCCGACTCTGTAAAATCTCTTCGTTCTACTTTGTTAAATCTGTTTCAGAATGCTCTTTACTACTTATCTGGACAGCCATAAAACGTCATTACCACTCTTCTCACGTCTGTTCGATTGAAAATGTCATGCCCTAATAATCAAACTTCTCTGTTCCTGAGCTGCCAAACTCATTTGTCAACAAGTATACGTATTCACAGGCACCGATACTCACACCATTAACTAAAACAAATGTACAACAATGAATTAAAATAATAATATCTAATTATGTAAGTGATGGAGTGTGTCTTATTGCTATATGTCTCAGTTACTGTGTGCCTTAATTACTGATCAGTGTTGGACAAAAATGCGAAGTTGAACTACGAACCATTAGTGTTACCCTTCAAATTTTGTGCGGTAGCGCTACAACATGAAAACCAAAAGCTATACTCCAAAAATTTCCTAAGTGAGCTAAGTGTAGCTTGTTATTCATGTATGGATGTTGTAGTCAAACAACTGAGAGACAAATTACTATGGCTGTGCGTAGAATGACAGTTATGGTGTCGATCGTTAACTTGGACATACTTTCCAAAGTTTTCGCAATACAAATTTAATATAACTTATGTTGTTTAACTGCCTGCTGCAAACGACTGTTCTAGTATTTTATTAATTCCCTGAACTGCTTTGACGTATCGAAAGTTGTGTCGTTCTACGTTGTCCTGTTATTCCTTTTGATGGAGTCAAATATTTATACGGAATAGTCCTACCTCATAACATTGACAGTTGCTAGTAGCAGGAAGGTGGGTGATGTAATCTCTGGACCACTCTGAAGCTTTTGACTGGAGATCGCTGTAAGATAGCGGAGTCCACGGTTTGTTTTTAGTAAATGCACTGAAAATTACTGAAACTTTGGCTCCAGAAATAAAAACGACGGCAAGAAATGTAGCAAACTCTCCAGGAAAAACTTTTAGATGGGATTCAGAAGAGATACTGATGTAACAACAAAAACTGTATATGGCAACAATGCACTCATAAATGGATATATTTAAAAAGCGAAGTTCACTTTTATTTAAGATTTCCACACATGAAGCTGATCTAAAGTATCCCGCATGTATGACAACATACGTAAAATTCGCGTTTTCACGTAAGGACACCTCCTGCCGGAGGTTCGAGTCCTGCCTCGGGCATGGGTGTGTGTGTGTGTGTGTGTGTGTGTCTGTTGTTCTTAGCATAGGTTAGTTTAAACAGTGTGTAAGTCTAGTGACCGATGACCTTTGCAGTTTGGTCCCTTAAGAACTCACACACATTTGAACATTTTGAACGCAAGGACAGTTCGTTTGTTTGCTAAAACTTGCCTGCACTACACAGTAAAATTCGCTTTCCACTTCGGAGACCGATTAAGTTCTTATCGCTCTGTAGACACAGTTAGCCATCGAATTCTTCAATCAGTATGTAGCTGTTATTAACCATTAAAAAACTCTCCATATGCTCTTCTCTTGAAATTTTTACCAGAAAGTTAATTCCACTTCTTCATCCGTCAGTAGATCCGCTTCTCTTCTTTTTCTGATCCGCCCCAATTGTCTCCGAATACTTCATACACTTGTTCGATTGCAAGCTTTCCAGTGTGTTACTATATGCCACCATTAGTCCGTCTTCGACAATAATCTTCTTTACGTCTGCCGAACTTAAATTCTCGAAAGAGCGTGTTCTTCTCTTCTCGTCTCTGTCCATTACTATCTAAATTTGATCTTGAAACATTTCTCCTTTCCTCAATACATAAACCGTTTTTCGCTTATAGTACTTAACAGCCGCGAGCGACCGGCGAGCAATGCCCGGCAGAGAACGGAGGCGAGAAACCGTCAGGTGGGGAACCGCTGGAGGTATCACTAACTACGAACAGACAGGGAAAACGAATAAGTAGGGGACGACAGACACTACGACCGAGCAGGACACAACACGAGGCAAGCAAACAAGAACTGAGTTGCTAAACACGGCGAGACGACAACAACAATGTAGGAACACTCCGTACAACTACAGTAGGTATCTCAACACACGGAACTGAAACGCAGCACGGCCGAGATGCACACGCGAAATGCAGCGAGTATCAGACTTTCGTGGTAAAGCCGCGCGGCCGCCTAAATACCTGACCGCCTGAAACGCGATCGGTCGCTGACTTCACGTGGTCGCACGGCGAGGCTCGCGGCGTAGTCGCACGGAAGAGTACAGAGACCCTTAGTGGGTATCCAGGTCCATACCCTTCAACTTCCGCGCCTTCTGACACCAGATCCTTCCCTCCCTCCCTCCCTCCCACCCTCTCTCTCCCCCCTCCCCTCGAAACCTGGGCGTAGGCGCGGAAACGCCCCAGACGGTGCCGTAGTGTGTGGAAGTAGGGAACACAGGGAGACGTTGTGGCGTCGACCGCCAGCAGTGGGTTGGGGGGGGGGGCATTCGTGGGTCTGTGGAACCTATCAAAAAGTCACCAGAGGGCAGGGCTTCACATGGCGCCTCCGATCCTTGTGCCTACAGGGAACCAGCGGCTGTCGTCGGCAGCGCCACTCGTGGAGGAGTTCAGCCGAACTATGACCATCTTCGGCGTGGTGCGATAAGTGCTTTGGAATAAGGTGAGGGCCAGTGTGATGGCAGAGGATTCGACTGCTTTTGTCAGCTGTTGTTTAAACGTCCTCATCAGTCATACTGTTGTTGCACTGGAGGATGGATGGAACAGAGGGGTGCTGATGTGTGTGATACTGTTGGCCTCACAGAACACGTGGAAGGAGGCTGCCATGAATTGGGGGGCCATTATCGGAGACCAAAGTATGAGGCAGGCCTTGGATGCCGAGAACCTGAGCCAAGGCAGTGAGTGTGGCCTCAGCTGTTGTGAATGCCATGTGCACCACATACAGGTTTCTGGAGTATGCATTCACAATGAGTAACCACAGGTCCACAAAATCGAGATGGATGCCGTCCCTGGGCCGTTGAGGCGTGGACCGTGGGGCAAACGACTGTGGCAGGCTGGCCTGGTGACGCGCACACCGTGCACCCACAGACAAAGTGTTCAATGTTGCAATCGATGTGGGGCCAATACACTTTCCAGCAAGCCAATGCCTTCATATGGGACATCCCTCAGTGTCCACAATGTGGCAAACATAGGATGCCATGGTGCAAATTGCGTTGGATGATTACCCGATTGGTGTCAGCCTCTGTGGCCGCCAGAAGGACAACCACTACAACTGAGACTCTGTGGGAGAGGTGCCGCCAGGGGCTGAATTCAGTTTTTAATCGGCGAGTCTGATAGGTGGGGCAACTATGGGTCACAAAGCGAAGAACCTGCCTCAGAACGAAATCCCAGCGTGTGGCAGAGGCGCCCTTTGCAGCTGTGACGTGAAATCCGTCCTGTGTATCTTGGTGGGCCATATCAATGTGAAAGCAGAGGACTTCCTGCTGCTCGAACTCGGGATCAAGGCCCGAAGGGAGACATGACAAGGCACCAGCGTTGGGGTGCTCACAGGCAGGCTTATATTGGATAACAGAAGCGTAACTGTGTAAGAACAGCACCCAGTGCTGGAGGCTTTGAGTAGTTCACTTGGGGAGGTGTGTGCGTGCGTGCGTGTGTGTGTGTGTGTGTGTGTGTGTGTGTGTGTGTGTGTGTGTGTTTGTGTGGGCTGAAGAGAGTAACCAAAGCCTTCCGATCAGTGAGGAGAGTGAACTTCGTCCCAAAAAGGTAGATGTGAAACTTTTGAACAGAAAACACCATCATCAGAGCCTCTTTCTTAATATGAAAACAGTTCCTCTGTGCTGGGGATAGCATCTTGGACGAATATGCAATGGAATGTTCTGAGCCATCCGCATTCCGGTAAGTCAGGACTGCCCCAGTACCATAGGCTGAAGCGCCAGCTGCTGCAACCAAGGGGCAGTCTGGAGAGAAGGGGGTCAGGCAAGCAGCAGACTCGAGCATAGTTATCAAGCACAGAAAAGCTTGATCACAGCCAGGAATCCAGGTGAACGACACCCCTTTGTGACACAAGCGATTGATGGGCTGTACGACGTCAGCAGCCTGGGGTAAAAAGTTCAAGTAGTAGTTAGCCTTTCCCAAAGAAACCTGGAGGTCAGATAAATCCTTGGGGCAGGGGAGGGCGTTGATGGCCGTGACGTTGCGATCTGACAGATGAATGACTCCCTTACTGAGCCTGTGGCTCAGGTATTTGACTTGTGGTTGAAAGAAACTACACTTTTCCAGCCAACAGCGTAATCCTGAGGCCTGTAGAGCATGAAATAGGGTACCGAGGTTTTGCGAATGCATGTGGCATGTATGGCCAGTGACCAAGATGTCATCGAAATAATAGACACAAGCCAGGATGGGCTGTGTCAGATGCTCCAGGTACCTCTGTAAAATGGCTGGCGCCGAGGAAATACCAAATTCATGGCGCTTGTATTTATATAATCCGTAAATCGTGTTGATGACCACGATTTTCTGGGATTCCTCATCTAAGGGTAACTGGTGGTAATCCTCTGCCAGGTCGATCTTAGAGAAGTTAGGCGACAAGGTTTTCCTGCTGAAATGAGATAAGTTTCAACCAGCGGCTGTGCATTGATTGTAACTCTGAAATCCTCGCATGGATGAAAGAAGCCATTTGGTTTCCTGATCACCACTAACAGAGGCGCCCAAGCACTTTCTTTCACAGGATCGAGGACGCCAGCAGCCTGCAGTCGATGGAGTTCTTGCTTGACGGCTAGACGTAAGGCCACCAGAATGGGTCGATCCCGGAAGAACTGCAGCTGAGCATCTGGCCAGAGAGCAACGTGCGCCTGGAAGTCTGAAGCACATCCTAAGTCAGACTGAAACAGAGAGGCATAGGCTGAGCACAGATCCTTGAGGTCCTGGAACGGCACAGCATTGGAAACACCCTTAACTTCGTCAGAAGCCAAACAGTGTGAAAACATAAGTCCAAAACTATTTGAAGCCGTGGGATGGTCAACCACCAGTAGGGTCAAGAGATGGGGAACATATTTATAGGTGGCCGGGATCAAGAACTGCCATGGAGGGGGATAGAAATGTCACCATATGCGACCAGTCACTTAGAGGTGGGGGACAGCTGCAGGAATCTCAGGTGTGTATACACCGCGAGACTGATCAAGGGGACGGTGGCCCCATATCAACCTGGAAACGAACGTCCACTTTAAAAATGCGGAGCATGAGGAACAATTTCCGCATCAATGGGGTATCCAGTGGGACGACTGATTGCAGCATGTATGTATATGTTATCCTGATGCCACGAGGGTGAGGGGTGGGAGCAGGTGGAACGACTGCACCATACAGATCGGAGATGGCCGTCTTTCTGACAGAGCGTGCACATCTTCCAGCGATGAGAACACTGTGGCCGGAATAGCACTGTGGGCAAGACGAAAGCTAGCCACGCAACGCCGACGAGGGGCGACCATCGGCTGCGCCGAAGCCGTAGAGACATCGGACGAGGAGGAGTCTCGACGACGTTGCTCTCTGTGGGCTGTACCAAGCCGAAGGCGCGAGGGAGGCGCCCGCAGGGAGGACTCTGCTGCTGCCACTTGTGACCTCGCCATGAGACGCTCGGTTACCGCTTGTGCGTTTTCAAAGAAGTGTGTTATGTACAGAATGTCTTCCAGCGAGGGGTTATCGAGATTAAACACAGTCGTGCAGACCTCTGGATTGAATGCCAGGTGAGCGACAACATCGCGAATCAAGGAGTCCGCATACGACGCCTTGCAACGTTGGTTCGTGCAAGTGAAGTCGCATTTCCGGCTGAGACCCTGCAACACCATGACCCAAGAATGGTATGATTGACTGGGCTGTTTATGGTACTTGTGGAACTCAAGCCGAGACGCCACGGCCTGGTACCGCCGGGAATAGTAGTTAGTCAGCAGCACACATATCGCGTTAAAGGAGAGAGCCACGGAGTCGGACAACGGTGCCATCTTGCGTCGCAGAAAGGTCTGGTTATGTCGAGGACAAGAACAACGAACGCTGTAGGGAGTCATCCGTGACCTGAAACGCTGTGAAATGCTGTTTCAGACGATGCAAGCAATTTTCCCAGTCTTTCTCAGCGTGGTCAAAGGGCGGAAACGAAGGCCGACATGGGGAAGCGTCAGAAACCGGGACACCAGGGAGCTGGTGCGGGACGGCATCAGCAACTGCAAGGATTGCTGTAAGACATCTAACTGCCGCTGCTGCTGCTCCTGCTGCTGCATGAGTTACTGCTGTTGCTCGAGGAGACAGACCCACTTACCCTCCATGTTAGCGAACCTTTTACCTCGTCGCCAATGTAATAGCCACGAGCGGCTGGCGAGCGGTGCTCGGCTGAGAACACAGACGCGAAGCCGACAGGCGGGCGAGCTGCTCGAGGTATCACTAACTACGAAGATAGGGGAGTAGAACAAGTAGGCTGAATAAAAGTGTGATATTTAAAACGTGTTCTGTACAAACTACGATAAAATACCCACTTATTCAACTAAATTAGAATTATATATTAATACCTTCAGCTGCTCACGGGCGTTGATATATATCAACGGAGACAGGTGAAAATGTGTGCCCCGACCGGGACTCGAACCCGTGATCTCCTGTTTACATGGCAGACGCTCTATCCATCGGAGACACCGAGGGCACAGAGGATAGAGCGACTGCAGGGACTATCTCACGCACGCCTCCCGCGAGACCCACATTCTCACCTTATATCTCCAAACATTACATTCGTAGTGTCCCTACACAACACACTCATTACTCGTGGAAGACATTCTTACCAAGTCCCGTAAGAGTTCGGGTAATATGTGTGCATCCGCACAGAAGAAGAAGGTCATGGCCGGTATTGCCAGAACTATATACTTATGGGTATATGGTGTCTGTTCTTTCGGACATATCCGAAAGAACAGACACCATATCCCTATAAGTATATTCAACTAAAGTCATTCTAGTATATAGTTTGAAAGGTGCCACAGGTCAAGGAACCACGATGCCAGACGGCAGGTGACAAGACACAGGGCAACGCTGTAATTCCAGAGGAAACCGTCGTCGACAGGTACGTGAAATGAAATTGAATGACACGTTGTTCCATACGTCATTCGGTGAAGAATAAGTAAATTAGTGGGCGGTAGGCCTATACTAAGCAATGACAGAAGCAGCATGTAATCATGCGAGGTGTTAGAAACTTTCTACACCTACATCTCCTCTCCGCAACCCACCTTGAGGTGTGTAGCGGGGGGTACTTTGTGTAACGTTGTCACTTGGGGAAGTTCTGTTCCAGGCACGAATGGTTCATGGGAAGAATGATTGCTTCTGTGCCTCTGTGAAGCACCGAGAGGGGCGGCGCAGTGCTTAGCCCACTGGACTCGCATTCGGGAGAACGACGGTTCAAACCCGTCTCCGGTCATCCTGATTTAGGTTTACCGTGATTTCCCTAAATCGTTCCAGGCAGATGCCGGGCTGGTTCCTTTGAAACAGCACGGCCGATTTCCTTCCCAATCCTTCCCTAATCCGAGCTTGTGCTCCGTGTCTAATGACTTCGTTGTCGACGGGACACACAAACCTCCTCCTCCTGTCTACGTATACGCCTTACGTTACATTTGTTTATGCTGAGGGTCAATTTCCACTTCCTGCCCCAACTAGCCTTTAAAACATACTGCCATGGCATACGAAAATCTTATTGCTCGTTAAGCGAAAAACTTGTAAGTAGACTGAACACACTGTTCTCAAGAAAGTCTTTGTTTTGTGACAAATAATGAATGCCACGTCTCGAGAAATGTTGTGCATCATTTTCAAAACTCAACGACAGTGATTTTGGTATTTCTTCCAGGATTTCCTGAACTATCTTTACCAAGAATTTATCTTGTATCCTGCTGTCTAGCTTGGTACTAAGATCCCTTATTATTCTATCTAACCCAGCAAAAGTAACTGAGCTGTTTTCCACTTTTCTAACAGCAGTTTCGAACAGGAGCTAAATATGGATATGCTACAGAAAACGTTGATAGCATTCAGGAATAGAATGTTCAGTTCCTGCAGCATCAAGCTCCCCATGTGATGTCACTGCAGACGGGAATCTATCTTGAACAACTTTCCTCGCGCTTCGAAATAAAATATGGCTAACGCCAGGCCAGTAGTATACAATTCAGTCAGTTACAAGAAGTAACGAGAGCCATCTTGTACGCACTGTCGTAATATTTTCCTAATCTTTATCTCCACAAACGCTGAAAATTCTCTTAGTAATTCAACATTTGATGCAGGGGAACCAAATTCGCGTGGATTTTGAGAACTAATGAATCTGCATCATAACGGATTGTTTGAAGATCATAATTTACGATATTATTTATGACATATCAGTTGCAATTAGCTCTCAAAACGAATAGATTTTCGTTTTCTGTAAGAGGAAAACCGAACAGTATTTGCCATAGTTACTGCAGCGTCATCAGCACTGTATGCACCTACTTCCTCAGTCGAAAGTCGTTAGATTCCATAAAGTTGGTTGTCGCATGGAAGATGCCACTTCGACGTTTCCCTTAGTTAACATCAAAATACTGAAGTTCATACCGAAAATTTTTTGTATTCCTTGTTTTCTAAGCATCTGAGGACACAGAAAAACGAAAGGCTTTATGAAGCTCGACTATGACTGCATCTTAACTGTATAGGCCAAGAACATTTTCCAGGATAGCTATTATCTTAGTTTGTCCACACGAAATTTTAGATGCAACGTTATTGTCTGGGAAGAAGGAATGACGCAGTGTCATTTGGCAATCCAGTGGCTTGTAACCACACCCGTGCTGCACACTGATAAAGAGATGCAACTTCAGTGCGTGTCATTGCATCTTCTTCAGATGCATGTTTCTTCACAAAGAAAGTTGTAATTGCTTTTTTTATTGCACTGGCGTTGTGCCAGAATGTGTTTTTGTGTCTTCTGCTGATCCGTTGTAGGTTTCCTTCCTTCAAATTTCATCGAAAACGTGGCGGTCCAAACCATACACGTTGCTGTGAAGTCATCTTCTTTCACCGGTCATGCGGAAAAACCTTTGTTTTCTAACCATTTATGTTGAAAGTCGTATATTTTTTATCTTTCTGCTTCGGAATAGACAAACTTTCGTATTCCACTGTTTTCATCATTAGAGGATGGACAAAACATCTTTTTCCGAATGTCAATCCTTTTTAATTCTGAAATGCTCAAACCGGATGTGAAACACGGTAGTAATTTAACTACCCATTAATCACTAATCTAACACATAAATATGTATCTTGAATCACAGATAGTAATAGGGCAAGGAAATTCACTCATCATTCTTTCTCTTCGTTCATATGGACGACAAATTCGGCACCAGGTGGGATAAAAGTGTGTCCCTAGCCCCTTAATGTAGAATCCTGTACAGAACTTAAAATTCCGGGACAATCCCGCCGGAAACTGGACGGGTGACAACGCTAGTAAGCATTATCTGCCTTCGACGCCTGGTGAAAACCTTGTAGGATCTAATTCAGACATAGAAGTCGCCTTTAATCCAAAACTGCATTCGAACGAAAATATCTAAGCACTACGGGGAGTAGAAAGCTGACTTTTGTGCTGTCATCTGTTGGCGACACTAAGCAACAGCTGTGTGGCACGACATTCAGAGAGCAGCACTAGTCAGTCGGTTTATTTTGCATTTTGAGTAGTAGTTGTAGTTATCACGCAGCTCCGCAGCTACATATCTCTAATTCGTTAATGAAATTGCTATAAGCGAACGTGAATATATGAATGTTTCACGCTCATTCCCGTACTACACTACGACTGTTGTAGATTTGGATCCTTACGGTGAATTGGTAGTCAATGGTTCAAATGGCTCTGAGCACAGCCCCTCCAAAACCCAGGCAATCATCATAGGCCGCACCACTCGCTCCTTTCGCCTTCATGATTTCTACCTCACCCTTTATGGTCGTCCTATCCAACTCACCCCCACCCTGAAATACCTTGGCCTCACCCTTGACCGAAACCTCACCTGGACGCCTCATCTCCTGACCATCCAGCAGAAAGCCCATTCCCGCCTCCGCCTGCTGAAACTCCTGTCCGGCCGGACATGGGGATTGCATCCTTCTACCATCCTCCACACCTACAAATCCCTCATTCGTCCTATCCTCTGTTATGCCAGCGTCGCCTGGATCTCCGCCCTCCAAATCCTTGAACGCCATGCGCTCCGCCTTGCCTTCCGTATCCGCCTTCCTTCCCCCACACGGCTCCTGTATGAACTGATCCCCTTCCCCCACCTCCTCCTGTTCCTCCAACATCTCCGCATCCTTTACATTGTTCGCAGGCTTGATCCCCCCCACCCTCTGGTTTCCTCCTTCCTCTCCACCCCCTGCCCGTTGCCGCGCCTCTATCACTGTATCCCTCCCTCTCTCCACCTCCACACCCTCCATCTCCTTCATCAGGGCAATTTCCAACGCCTCCCCCTCCCGTACGACGAACTTCGCCGTGACATCTACCCTTCCTTCCAACTATAACCTGGCCTTGTTCCCCCCCCCCTCCCCAAGGCCCCCTTTTCCTCTTTCCTCCTTCTCTCAGAGTGGATTTTCCTCCGTCCCCCCCTCCCCTGAGACCCTGCACCCCATACTTGCCTCTCTCCTTCCCACATCCCTCCCTACCTGGCCCTCATCCGCGCGCCCCCCGCTCCCCTCCCCCATCTCTTCCCCTCCCTCCCTTCTTCAGGTCTCCCTCATCTCCTAGCGCCTGGCAGATCCTCTGTATTGATCATCATCAGTGTGCCACATTAGTGCTGTGTTTAGTGCTGTTTCTCGTGTGCGTCTAGAGGTGTGATTTTAATTGTGTACTGCCTTGAGGTTCGCCGTCAGTGTTACGTTATGTGCTATGCCATCCGTCAACACCTTTATGCTCCAGTCATACTGTGCCTTGTGTTCTTTTAATCGTCGCAGTGTGTGGCTTTTTGTGTGTGCTACTTTTAAACAGTTTTTTTTATCTCCATTTTACAGTCACCCCGTTTTTTGTCTATTGCCTTCCATGATGTTCCCCCTTTTTTATATCTATGTTCACCTTATTCTCTCCTTTGCTGTTTTTAAATGTCATCTATTGTTTTGTCCTATGTCTTTTGGCTGAAGAACAGCGCATATGCTGCTGCCAGCCCGCCCCGATGGGGAATTGAAATACAATAAAGGAAAAAAAAAAAATCTGAGCACAATGGGACTCAACTGCTGAGGTCACTAGTCCCCTAGAAGTTAGAACTAGTTAAACCTAACTAATCTAAGGACATCACAAACATCCATGCCCGAGGCAGGATTCGAACCTGCGACGTAGCGGTCTTGCGGTTCCAGACTGCAGCGCCCTTAACCGCACGGCCACTTCGGCCGGCAATTGGTAGTCATTAACTTCTGAATTTTGATAATTTTTGCAGGGAACATATCACAGCCTGTAGTGGTTGGTGATAATCATTTAACGCTGTAGGTGTCTGCCGGCTGGCAATTGGTAGCCATTAACTTCTGAATTTTGATAATTTTTGCAGGGAACATATCACAGCCTGTAGTGGTTGGTGATAATCATTTAACGCTGTAGGTGTCTGCCGTGTTATTGATTTTATGGCTACTATCCATCACTGAGCGTCATTATTAACGAATATTGACAGTAGGAACGGACGATTAACACTGACAGTCGATGAATTGCGCTTTTAGATTGTTGAAATGAATCTATTAATCGTATCCTAGTAATCGATCGTAAAATTGTTGGGGAACTTATTAGGCTACTTTTTTAAAACTCCTGTAAGTTGCGAGAATGAAATTGTAGGTTCTCACAAACGAAGAAAGTGCAGGAATAGGTTCCAAAATTGCAATGAAAGTGCCACTTGAACGTATAACGAGTTGTTGCTTTACTTAAGTTTGGCAGAATGGCTACCGATGTGTAGGTGTCTAGCAGCCTGTTACGACAGCATAAAGTGCAGCCCACAGAACAAGATTAAGGCCAGCCTGACTGGATTGCTAGATCACGTTACACATCGGCACCCTGCTGGCTGTCGTGCACGCCCCCACAAAACTGTCATGTGTAGCGCTCCCCAAATGAAGTTCGTGTTCTGCCACTGCGCACAGCAATAAACGTTGTTCAAACGTGGCAAGCATGACAGAGCGCCAGGCGGCCTAATGTTTGATGACTGAGTTTCTGGAGAAGTTAAGAGAGTGCAGATGTTTGTGAGACATGTCACGCGAGGAGTACAGGAATAGAGATGTAAGAAATAAAGCATTTGTTTCAGTTTTTAACCAATCCATAACTAATGAGGAAGTATTGAATAGGATTGGGGAGAAGAGAAGTTTGTGGAACAGCTTGACCAGAAGAAGGGATCGGTTGGTAGAACATGTTCTGAGGCATCAAGGGATCACCAATTTAGAATTGGAGGGCAGCGTGGAGGGTAAAAATCGTAGAGGGAGACCAAGAGACGAATACACTAAGCAGATTCAGAAGGATGTAGGTTGCAGTAGGTACTGGGAGATGAAAAAGCTTGCACAGGATAGAGTAGCGTGGAGAGCTGCATCAAACCAGTCTCAGGACTGAAGACCACAACAACAACAATTGTTTCATGTGGCACACGTAGACAGTGAAAGGTGAATGAAAGTCCATCATCTACTTGTATTTCTGTTTTTAGGTTTAAATGAAATGAAATCAAAAAGCCGAAATACCGACAGAACAGATTTTACATTTCATTAAAAAATAAAAACCAAAATACAGGCAGTCGACTGATTTATTCTTAAGGTACACTTACTTCGTTGTCATAACTTAGAAACGTTTAAAAAATCTAGTAGTTCGTACGCCTTCTGCTATGAAGAGCAAAGTATAGAACATTTTACATTTCTAACAGGTGCTAAACACTTCATCTCTTACGTATGTTTTCTGTATGTACCACATTACATGATGTAGTCTTTCTTCACATGAATAATTTGTTTTATTTGGTTTGGTTTACCTTTCATTCTCCTCGTGCAACTATAAAACACGTTGCACGTTTCTGGAATCATTTTAGATAGTAACTGCGGGGGTACAACTGCCTTGAATTACATGTCCTCGTAACTTCTGTCAGTGGCTAGAAACCATAATGTAGCTAACAACTCTCCACGAACCTTACAGCTTCTCTCATTCTTAATCGTTAAATATGGTTTGATGAAGTTCAGCAGATCCGAAAAGCGTGTTTCGAATATAATTCCAAAAATCATCAGCTCCCAGCTCCGTTATGTAACAGTGCGTGGGTGAATGTTTCCCTTTGCGTCAGCCATTTCTTTGCCCACAGCTTTCTCTCGCCTTTCTTTGGTATTTTTAGCCCCTAAACAGCCAAGGCAATTACAAATTATTTTGTATGTATAATGCAGTGAGTCCGGTTAATCATCTCAAGAGGTTGAAAATACCACTTCAGTTGTAACGTTCTTTTATTTTCACACGATCGGTTTCGGTTTCGGGCTCTTATAAGCCCATCTTCAGGTGTCGTGACTTTGTGCTGTGACCCTCGAGCGCTGCGGTGGACGTGTACTAAAGTGCGCGTCATTTATGTTGGCGGCCGAGTTTAGGTTCGTTCTGCGCATCTGACGTCACAAAACACAGTCAGCCAATGAACAGAGAACGACGTTGCCACATCTCGACTGCAGTGCAGAGCATGGACGAGTGTCTTCAGTTTTAGAAACGTTCAGTCATAAATAAAGTAATAGAACAAAAGCAATGTCTTGATAGCAGACTTTCTTTTACAGAAAGTTTGGAAAAAGCATTCTTTTAACCAATTGCTTCATATTCTATTAATTAATTAAACCAACCAAGCAATAAGACTCCTAATTCAGGCGATAGCAAGGAAAGGTGCTTGTATCAATTTCACGAACCGCTTTTTCGCAATAAAGAACAGCATTAATTGTTTATTTCCTATTGTATTTCGCCAAAGCGTGAGTAATTCACAGTCATACCAACAGTGTTTGTCAGTATTTTGCATGACGTGTTACAGTCCTCATGGCGTTCTGTCATCAGAGGTGCTGCGTTAGTGTAACAGTGAAGGTGTTGGGCTTCTAAGTGAAAGGTGAAGAGTTCAAACCTTGTGCACTGCTCAATATTTTCATTATTTAAAAACAATATCGAAGTGCCTTAGTTGACGAATTATGTTCGTTTGAATGCAATTTTTTTTGAAATTTCTAGTGCTTTGTCTAATCATTAACCCTTTCGCTGCTGCAGACACGTGCTCCCCGCATTCCGCGCTGTGCGCGATTTTGTTATCACTGCACTGCTCGCCTGTGCAGACACATGGTGTTCCCACTGCTTTGACACACTTATCATTCGATTTCACAAAAACTATTTGGCCCAAAAATTTGATTTTAACACGCCTTCTTGACTGATACCTTCCCCCCATAAATGACTTAATTTTGTTTCGATGTTCAATGCAGTTATTATGCAGCATTACATGTAGTAATTTTACATGAAATTTGGGTATCTTGTCCACATTTCATTTTCAACATCGTGGCAACTAAAATCGACCATACGGAAAGTATACTCTATGGACTTTTACCTCTGCAAACTCTTCAAAATTTCGTGCAATGGTTTACTATATTTAATGCTACATAATAACTGCGTTGAACATCGAAACAAAATTAAGTCATTTATGGGGGGAAGGAATCAGTCAAGAAGACATGTAAAAATCTAATTTTTGGGCCAAATAGTTTTTGTGGAATCGAATGATAAGAGTGTCAAAGCAGTCAGAACACGATGTGTCTGCACAGGCGAGCAGTGCAGTGACAGAATCGCGCACAGCGCGGAATGCAGGGAGCACGTCTTTGTAGCGGCGAAAGGGTTAATGCGGCCGTGGTGGCTTTATTTCATGAACTGCGCGCTCCCCCCCTAAACGTAAGCTAGCGAACTATGCTATACTATGGCGCTGCTTCTATTGGCGCGTGCGTCGTGTGCAACTGGCAACGCAGCAATCTCCCGCGTCTGGGCGGGCATGCGCGAGCCGCCAAGATAAAAGAATTGAACTATAGACGCGGTGTGCTACCTACTCCCTGTTCTGCGCCTAGTAGACGTCCACCGCAGCGCTCAGGGGTCACAGCACAAAGTCACGACACCTGAAGAAGGGCTTGTAAGAGCCCAAAACCGGTCGTGTGAAAATAAAAGAACTTTACAACTGAAGCGGTATTTTCAAGCTCTGGTATAATGCTCAGTTGCTGATGTTCCACCAACAGGATTGTTTGTAACCATCTCAAGTCGAATTGCTTGTGAAGAGCAACACTGTCGCGAAAGGTGGTTACAATGCATTTTATCGGGAAGTTGCGTGTGTTCGAGCATCACCTGTTGTAAGAAGCTCGTGTTGTTGAGTTGTTACAGAAACGAGGCACTTTGCATTAGAACAAAGAATTGATATTGTGGATTCTTACGTGAAGACAGGCTCCGTCAAGGAATGTAAAGAAATGTTTAAAAAGAAGTAGATAGGAAACTCCCCACGACCATCAATATTCGAGGTTTGCACAAGAAATGGATGACTGTAGGACCGATTCAGAATGCGCAAATAAATAGGCGACCAACACTGAGGATCCCTGAAACTATAGACAGAATTCGCATGAACACCATGCAACTTGGTATTGAGGTTAACCGCAGCAGGTTTGTGTATCTCGCACATCGTGTCATCGTGCACTAAAAGATATGACATTAAAAGTTCATCTTGTGGGTGTGGTGCGAGAGTTGAAATTTGAGGATCAGGAAAAAAATAGTTCATTACTGTAACTACCTGTTAATGTCAGTTGCTAAGGACTATTTGGTTCCCTTGTTTTACGTCATGTCAGATGGGGCCTGGTTTTATTTGTCAGTTTATGTAAACTCCCAGAATTGTAGATGTGGTGTCACCGCCAGACACCACACTTGCTAGGTGGTAGCCTTTAAATCGACCGCGGTCCATTAGTATACGTCGGACCCGCGTGTCGCCACTGTCAGTAATTGCAGACCGAGCGCCGCCACACGGCAGGTCTAGAGAGACTTACTAGCACTCGCCCCAGTTGTACAACCGACGTTGCTAGGAAAGATTCACTGAGAATTACGCTCTCATTTGCCGAGAAGATAGTTAGCATAGCCTTCAGCTACGTCAATTGCTACGACCTAGCAAGGCGCCAATTATCCTTTGCTATACATCTAATGACGCATATACTGTATCAACAAGACCAATGTTCACCAGTTGTGGATTAAAGTTAAGTATTCCAGCAGCTACGTACTTTTCTTTATAGCATTCATTACGTATCCTGTTTCAGACCTCACGCCAGCCTGCGTGAGTTTAAGCGCGTGCCTTTCGGTTACCCGTCACTGTGGATTGGCTGTCTTGCCAGTCCACAACAGTAGATACTGGTCGCAGGGCAACCCACATATTCTGCATGGTTCAAATGGCTCTAAGCACTATGGGATTTAACATCTTATGTCATCAGTCCCCTAGACTTAGAACTACTTAAACCTAAGTAACCTGGGGACATCATTCACATTCATGCCCGAGGCAGGATTCGAACCTGAGACCGTAGCAGCAGACCGGTTCCGGACTGAAGCGCCTAGAACCAATCGGCCACAGCGCCCAGCTTTTTCTGCATAAAAAACCTCTCCACTCAGAATGTGTGTTGTCTGCCATGTGCTTTATTGGCCCCATACTTTTCAAAAAATGATTCAAATGGCTCTGAGCACTATGGGACTTAACATCTGTGGTCATCAGGCCCCTAGAACTTAGAACTACTTAAACCTAACTAAGCTAAGGACATCACACACATCCATGCCCGAGGCAGGATTCGAACCTGCGACCATAGCGGTCACGCGGTTCCAGACTGAAGCGCCTAGAACCGCACGGCCACACCGGCCGGCTCATACTTTTCAATTAGACCTTAAGTGGTGCCAGATATCTAGAACTCTTTGACTCTTCCTACGCAAATTAACAGATCCACACACCCAAACAAAGTATGGCCCACATTACTAACGTGTTCGCTGAAGATGCCAATAGAGGTCTCTGTCCCCAAAGTTCCCGCACTTAACAGTGCGTGATTTTTATTTATGAGGCACACTAAAAAGCAATGTTTACGTTGACAATCTTAGCACAATAGACTATCTTAGATAAAACATTACTGAGGAAATTAACAACATCACGCCTACAGAATTACAAAGTATTGTTGGTAACACCGTCACTCAGTCAGCGATGCCTGGATGCCCATGGCCACCACCTCCGGAGTCTCTCATAAGCAGGTAGCTACAATTTTTCATCTTTAATATTGTCTATTATTTTTTACTTAGTTCACTGTTACTTGAATCTCTGGCGTGAAGCGTACCAGTTTTATGTAGGACACACTGAACCAAGTGGGACGTCGTAGAGCATAAGCCCAGTGAACGTAAGATAAAGAAAACACAATAGGCGTTAGGAACAGGGTGGCGCTGTAATTTCTGAGTGCAGTCTTTCGGGACGTGTGTGGGCTGCCACGCATCTGGTGGGCCCGACGATACATTGGTGCGGGTGTTGGACCCCTATGGCCCAAGCTACACAAGCGGCCGCTTGGGGCAACGAAGTAGAGGAGCGCCACAGGCGCCCCTATTGCATAATTTATGCGTTGGGTGTATCACAGTTAATAGTGAAAACACAGTTTCGACGGTCACTAGATTTAGGTTTGTTTTTAAAGGAATGACCCTCTATTCTTCCTGATCTATATTAATGGCTCAAAAATGGCTATGAGCACTATGGGACTCAACATCTGAGGTCATAAGTCCCCTAGAACTTAGAACTACTTAAACCTAACTAACCTAAGGACATCACACACACCCGTGCCCGAGGCAGGATTCGAACCTGCGACCATAGCGGTCACGCGGTTCCAGACTGAAGCGCCTAGAACCGCACGGCCACACCGGCCGGCTCATACTTTTCAATTAGACCTTAAGTGGTGCCAGATATCTAGAACTCTTTGACTCTTCCTACGCAAATTAACAGATCCACACACCCAAACAAAGTATGGCCCACATTACTAACGTGTTCGCTGAAGATGCCAATAGAGGTCTCTGTCCCCAAAGTTCCCGCACTTAACAGTGCGTGATTTTTATTTATGAGGCACACTAAAAAGCAATGTTTACGTTGACAATCTTAGCACAATAGACTATCTTAGATAAAACATTACTGAGGAAATTAACAACATCACGCCTACAGAATTACAAAGTATTGTTGGTAACACCGTCACTCAGTCAGCGATGCCTGGATGCCCATGGCCACCACCTCCGGAGTCTCTCATAAGCAGGTAACTACAATTTTTCATCTTTAATATTGTCTATTATTTTTTACTTAGTTCACTGTTACTTGAATCTCTGGCGTGAAGCGTACCAGTTTTATGTAGGACACACTGAACCAAGTGGGACGTCGTAGAGCATAAGCCCAGTGAACGTAAGATAAAGAAAACACAATAGGCGTTAGGAACAGGGTGGCGCTGTAATTTCTGAGTGCAGTCTTTCGGGACGTGTGTGGGCTGCCACGCATCTGGTGGGCCCGACGATACATTGGTGCGGGTGTTGGACCCCTATGGCCCAAGCTACACAAGCGGCCGCTTGGGGCAACGAAGTAGAGGAGCGCCACAGGCGCCCCTATTGCATAATTTATGCGTTGGGTGTATCACAGTTAATAGTGAAAACACAGTTTCGACGGTCACTAGATTTAGGTTTGTTTTTAAAGGAATGACCCTCTATTCTTCCTGATCTATATTAATGGCTCAAAAATGGCTATGAGCACTATGGGACTCAACATCTGAGGTCATAAGTCCCCTAGAACTTAGAACTACTTAAACCTAACTAACCTAAGGACATCACACACACCCGTGCCCGAGGCAGGATTCGAACCTGCGACCGTAGCAGTCCCGCGGTCCCGGACTGTAGCGCCAGAACCGCACGGCCACCGCGGCCGGCTTCTATATTAATGACATAGGCGACAATCTGAGTAGCCCCCTCTGATTGTTTGCAGATGAAGCTGTCATTTACCGTCTTGTAAAGTCATCAGATGACAAAAACGAATTCCAAAATGATTTAGATAAGATAAATTTCGATTACACAGTAAGTCACACAAATCTGAAGGCTGTAAATTCAGCTAAATGCTTAGGGATTACAATTATAAATAACTAAATTGGAACGATCACATAGATAATGTTGTGGGCAGAGCCAACCAAAGACTGCGATTCATTGGCAGAACACATAGAGGGCGCAACAGGTCTACTTACTAGAGAGACTGCTTACACCACGCTTGTCCACCTTATTCCGCAGTATTGCTGTGCGCTGTGGGATCCGCATCAGGTGGTACTGATGGATGACATCGAAAAAGTTCCAAGAAAGACAGCTGGTTTTGTATTATCGCGAAGTAGGGGAAATTGTACCATAGACATGATACATGAATTGGAGTGGGTATCATTAGAACAAAGGAATTTTTCATTGCGACGTGATCTTCTCATGAAATTTCGGTCACCAATTTTCTCCTCCTATTGCGAAAACGTTCTGTTGGCACCCACCTTCATAGGGAGAAATGATATCACCATAAAATAAAAGAAATCAGCGCTCGCATAGAAAAATTAAAGTGCTCGTTTTTGCCGCGCGCCGTTCGAGAGCGGAACGGTACAGAGGCAGCTTGAAGGTGAAACTCCCTGGCAGATTAAAACTGTGTGCCGGACCGAGACGCGAACTCGGGACCTTTGCCTTTCGCGGGCAACTTCTCTGTCATCTGAGCTACCCAGGCATGACTCACGCCTTCTCATCACAGCTTTACTTCTGCCAGTATCTCGTCTCCTACCTTCCAAACTTTACAGAAGCTCTCCTGCGAACCTTGCAGAACTAGCACTCCTTAAAGAAAGGATATGGCGGAGACATGGCTTAGCTACAGCCTTGGGGATGTTTCCAGGAGAGCTTCTGTAAAGTTTGGAAGGTAGGAGACGAGATACTGGGAGAAGTAAAGCTGTGGGTACCGAGCGTGAGTCGTGCCTGGGTAGCTCAGATGATCGCCGGCCCGGAAGCTCAGCGTGTTCGGTCAGAGCGCTGACTGGCCTCTGTAATAAAACAAACAGAGTGAAACGATCAACAACGAGCTTAAAAAAAATGGTAGAGCACTGGCCCGCGAAAGCAAAGGTCCCGCGTTCGAGTCTCGGTCCGACACACAGTTTTAATCTGCCAGGAAGTTTCATATCAGCGCACACTCCGCTGCAGAGTGAAATTCTCATTCAGCTTGAAGGTGGTTCATTGAATCCTCTGCCAGGCACTTTATTGTGAATAGCAGAGTAATCACGTAGATGTAGATGAATGGCAACTAATGTATGAGTGAGGAAGAGAAAGAAAGTGGGGAGGGAAGATTTGGAGGCGTCAAACGATACGTCGCTTGTGTCTAAAAATGGAAGACGGCGCCAAATAATTTTTCACTTGTGTGTAAAGATGAGAGAAGGCGCCAAATTATTTTTCGTTTGTATGTAAAAATGTTCTCGAACCGGCCCTGGCTGGGCCAGCCAGTTACGTTCTGTGAAGTTTCTACTCCTCTGTTATACAGAGGAGTTACAGGAGAGCTGGTATGCAATAGTGCACACAAGACGACGTGCCACTGAACGTCCGTCAGGAAGTGTTGTTTCAGCATAATGGTGCACCACTTCACTTCTCACATACCGTTCAGACACGTCTCAACGATATGGTGAAAGATGGATATGCCGAAGTAGTCCACCTGCGTGGTCGCTGTGATCGCCGGATTTAACTCCTATGAGTACTTTTTGTGGGTCATATGCGAAGTTTAATTCACGAGACTCCTATAGAGACAGAGGAAAAGATCTGCTGACACGAGTTCTGACCGCTGCAGTAGAAACTGAACAGACACCAAGTGGAATGGAGAATGTGTACCAAAACATGCTTCGTAGATACATTGTCTATACGAACTTTGGTAATGCTGTTGTAATGCATGAGTAAGGATCTGTACGTACAATATACTGGGTTCTTTTTTACCTTGGAATAATGCAAATACATAATGTTTAAGTGTTAATACAAACAAATGTGCTTAAGTGATAAATGATTGTTTCATTATATTTCCTTTCGAATTGTTGCAAAGAGTCACGTCTTGTTCAATTCCTTAAGCGGGAGACCCGGGTTCAAGACCTGGCCGTGGCACGAATTTTTATTCATTTCTTCAGCTTCCATCATTATTGTAGATAAAAATGAGACACAGATGTCTCGAGGAAAATTTAATTATAAGATATGTAGAAACGTTAGATTTAAACATCTGAAACGAAACCGTCTTACAAGGGGAATGTCCGGACATGGGTTCCTATTCAAAATATTATGGACTCATTCCCCTCTACAAATCCTGCGAGAAATTTGTAAGGGGAATTTCTGAACACGTGGCAGGCTGTAGCGGTCTTAATCGTGTCTTCACTAAAACTATTCGTAAAACCTCAGGCCCTCAAGGCGTTACATGCCCCGTTGACTTGTAAGTATAATTGTTATTGCTGTCTCATTCTTAGCATGTGTACATCGTTTGTTAGAAAAATAATACCCAGTTCATTGATTAAGTTTACAGAAGGTTTATTTATGCTATATAAATTCATATAGCGTTTCACGAAACGTTACCAGTATATTGTTATTCGACAGCGCTCCTTGCGACAGAATTGAGAACTGTCGATATTAAAGCTCAGCACAAATACATTGCCGTTCAGTTACGTGCCTGCAACATGTTATGATGAGAGGGAGATGTGAATATTGGTTTAGTGAAAGAAGTAATCAGAGCTTTCGAAAAGGCCGTGTGCGGGTCATAAACGACAGCTGGTACCCTTGCCTTCGTCGTCTGTGTAACGTCAAAAGCACAACTGTGTGTTTGTATTTAGTTAAAAAAAATTGCTCCTGTTTCAAGAGCACGGAAGTAGTTTTCGGCTGTTCTCTGCGTACAGTCGAACGAATGCGTTCGTTTTGTGCAGTGCAACCCATGTGATTCAACTTTAACTATTGAGAAATGGATACACTCCATGACTTTCACCAAGAATAAAATCTACTGTTATTGGTAGTTGCGTTCCATTCTGCGCCAAAAACCTACGTTTCCTTAATACCTGCATGTAAACTGCAGAGCCTTTGTTTCAGTAGCAAGAATCCAATTCCCTTTAAAACTCGAAACTGTAGCCTGAAATTGTTAGGTCATTCCTTCTTGTAACGGCACTGTTTGCTAGTAACAGAGTTTCCATCGGCAGGCTACGTAACTGGCGTACTTCGTAGATTACAGCAGTTTATGCACCGTTATTCATTTTATAATATGCAAAAGCTGTGGAATAAGAACAGTTCTTTTCTACACAGTGCCTAAAATGGAAACATATTTTGTAAAAGCAAACTGAATTGCATGCTTCTCTGTAGTGTCAATTTTTATTTACTTTCAGCCATTTACAGTGCCAGTAAATCGTTTGTTCTGTACAGATTTGTGTAATTATGCTTGTTAATGTCCAAGTAGCGGAAATGAAACATTCGTTAGCAGAAATATAGGCATCGTGGTTTTGAAGGAGGCATCACTGATTAACACTACTCAAAAGCTATTTTGCAATCTGTCTTTCAAAATGTTCCAACATGTACAGTTTTTGAGTTTTATTGGTTATTTTCCGTATTTTACTAGTTATTGTTCTTTATATTTGTACAGGAGTGCTAGGAAAACTGCAGATCATCACTAGATGATACGTGTACCTGTAATAAAGATTCTGAACTTGACTCACCTGATAGCAAGATAACAACCTCACAATACATCTACTCACTAATGAAATTTGTTTTCAACAACATGGACTAGTTTAAAAACAACATGATTATAATACCGGCACCAGAAAAAAAAAGGACTTACCCTATCCTTTGCTCAACATATCTTTGGCACAGCTGCTATAAATATTTTTCAACAAATTACCAGAGGAAATAAGGTGTCTTGACAGACAGCAGTAATAGCTTCAAAAATAAATTGAAATCATAACTCCTTAACAACTCCTATAGCATAGCTGAATTATTGGATAGGAATAAATAAATCTATAAATATAGTATATGTATTTTGTACCATTTAAGGGAAGTTTTACTGAGGAAAAAGTTTAAATTTGTTGGCTATTGTAGTCATAATATGATTCCATGTCTCTATCTTGGCAGGCAGGCATAAGGTGCAGCACAGTACTGTGGACAAAATGGGCTGGATGGTACTGTGAGCAGAGCGTGCAGCACAGAGGGCAGGTGACAGGACATATCTGGTGAACTGGCCTACTATAATAGGCTGCTGTCTGTGGGGTGGCAGACTGCATCTAGGTGGCCCGTCCAGTATGAGCCAGCTAGACATAGACTGGGTGGGCTAACAGGGCCATTAGAACTATTAATTAGGGATTTCGATGAGTCTTGGCTAGTGGTTTGTCATGCAACGGCCCCAGTTCCTTAAAAATTGATGTTGAAGTTTTATGCATACCTCCTATACCTGTAAAATTAGACATGTTTTGACCACACAGAAGTATGACAGTGGCTAAGCTTCCTGACTGTAATGCTGGCAGTACATGTCCATGAACTGGCCATTTACCTTCTTTTTTTCTTTTCAATTTTATCGTACTCAATATTATTAAATTGTATATGTCATGGAGAATTATTCAAAGAGAGTCATTTTCACGGTTGTAATTTCATTAATAAATCAACCATTGCAGTAACTTTCTTCAAGTATATATTATATTTGTGGTTCACAATTAAAATTCCAAATATCTACACAACATTTGCTTGATTCGGGGGAAGGGCAGAGTGATGAAACACTTTATGAACAGGTCTGTGTAGATGTCAGAAAAGCTTGCACCTGGACCGTAAAAATTATATCTCCAAAAAGTACTCCACATTGAGAAAGCTGTGATGTCTATTTTTATAGGAAGATTAAAGTTTTCCCAAAAAAAAATCAAAATGCTCTCAACTTGCTAAAAACTTACACAGAAATCTCTTTGAGTGAATATTCCATAAAAATACATTCTTTAATCCTGTATCAATTCAGTTCACCTGCTTTCACAGGAATACAAGAATTACCAACTGTGCACAGTTAACATCAAAGTTTACGTAGAAAAGGACAATCTTTTTGAATTTCAATGAATTCTGTTTTCTGGTATCACTTCTGAAAAAATCTGTGTGCCTGCAAGTCAGTAGCTTTCACTATAGATGACTAGTATGATATGAATTTGTGTTCTAATTATTTCTACAATAAATGTCATACAGAATTCTTTTCCAGCGTAGCAAGCAATGAAAGTGACTGCCAGTAAGACAATTCTGTAATCTATTCTGTAACAAATGGAATACAAATTTGAAGAAGTTTACCATAATGATTTATTTATTAACGAAATTACTACAGCAAAAATGATTAATTTCCAATAATTTTACTGTATATCATATACTGTTTAATATAACAATGAAAACAATCATTTATTGATAAAATTATTTAACTGGATAGACAACAAATCTACTCACGAAGCAGTGGCAGAAGACACACATAAAAGACTGTTGTGATTGGCAAGCTTTAGGAGCCGGTGGATCCTTCTTCAGGCAGAAGGCTTGACGGGAAGGAAGAAAGGTGAAGGAAAAGGACTGGAGAGGTCTAGGAAAAAGGGGTACACTTTGGGAGAGTCACCCATAACTGCGGGTCATGGGATGACAAGGAAAGACTGACTGCTGGAGCCAGCATTTCATGAAATTTGAAAACCTGAGAGCTTAAAAGTGGAAGACAGGGCATGATGCAAGACAGAGATTACTGCTAAAACATCATCCACAAGCTAATAAGAGTGAAAAGTTAAGTGCATTGTACATAACAGACGTGGGAGGGGGGGTTGAAAAATAGACGGGAAAGACAATGCAAGATTTAGAAAAATGGAATGAATGAAAGAGTAGTTACAGTGAAGAAACACTGAGACAGAAGAAATTAATGTAAATTAAGGCCACATAGTTGGTGAGAACCAAGGACATGTTGCAGTGCTAGTTCCCACCTGCAAAGTTCTGAGAAACTGGTGTCTGGGGGAAGAATCCAGATGGTGGGTGTAGTAAAACAGGCACCAATATCACTAATTTCATGTTGTAGAGCATGCTCTGCAACAGGATATTGTGAGTTGCCAGTATGTACCATCTGCCAATGCCCATTCATCCTAGTTGATAATTTGGTGGTAGTCATGCCGATGTAGAAGGCCGAACAGTGTTTACATAATAGCTGGTATACGATGTGTCATTTTGCAGGTGGCTCTCCCTTTGATGGTACCAGTCTATGTTTAGCCAGTTACAGAGCTATTATGGGTGGTGATAGGAAGGCGCATAGGGCAAGTATTGCAGCTGGGACAGTCACAGGGTAGGAGCCATAGGGTAGGGAGATGGGTGCAGAAGGAGTGTAGGGTCTGACAAGAATATTGCGGTAATTGGGAGGGCGATGGAAAGCTATTCTAGATGTGGTGGGCAAAATTTCAGACAGAATGGATCTCATTTCAGGGCATGATTTTAGGAAGTCATGCCCTACACTCTTGGAACACGCAGCATTATTTGCTGAACCAATAAAAAAGATGGAGAAACCTCATGTCACAAAACCGGCAGGGATAGGAATTTTAATGAAGAAAATTTTATCAGATGGCTAAATGTCAAGATGTTGAATTTAAGACAAAACTAAGGCAATGACATTTTAGCCTTAGTTAAGATAAAATTAAATGTTAGAGAATGCACTCATGAATATTTTGCATACAGAAGGGTCTCTGTGAGAGGTAAAGCTAGAACTGTGGCTGTGAAAGTGAACTGTATTGCCAAGATGGCTCTGTTCTTGAGAGTATTTCCATGAAAAGCAGGTTTCCCAGTATGATTCCTGTTACGGCAAACATTTTTTAATCTGTAAGGAAGTTTCTTTTAAAGCAAATTGGCCCAAAAAAATCACTACAGGTAATTTACTCCTATCTTACATAAGATTACCAACAATTCCATGAGTGATATTGTGAATAACAGTATAAGCTGCTGTATTACACAACTTTATTCACTGTCTGTGATCATCTTGAAGCACCTAAATGAACATGATCATTTAGACTGAAACCGTCCGTAAATGAAGTTGTTTAATTCAGCAGCTGAAGCTCTATGTCCTTCCTGGAATATATCACAGCTATGGAGGACTGCTTATCAACAAATCTCCAATTATAAACTACTACTTTCAGTAGCTATTCTTAGTTGAGTATGCTAGAGCGTTGAGTTCACTATGTAGACTGTAACACTGCAGATGAAATTTCTGTAAAGCTACAAAAACATTGTGTAAAAGAACTTTACACCTGTTCGATTCCTATAAATGTAGACAAGAACTCAATTATATTGTAGGATATTCATCAGGAAACATGAGTTTAAACAAATTTAATCAGCTGGTGGCAGAAATTTTGAGTCTCTATTTGTCCAATCAGTAGTAGCTCCTTACATATTATTGAGCTGATGGTAAGGAAGCTCTTTTAAAAATGTATGTCATTGTTTTGTTAAAAGTACTTGGGTGTCATATTTTAGAATCTTTCGAAGTATGATGTGAAAAGTTAACTTTGCATAAAAAACTACTCCTATTAGTTTTAAATAGTTATCCTGTAGTGAAATCCCACAGTTCACACTGTTACAATAATTTAAAAAATTGAATCTTACATACATCTTAAGATTAATCTGGAATTTTGATGAGCATATTTCTGTATTTTTATTATCACTGTTTGTAACAAACCCAAAGACAGGATACTAGCAATGATTCCTGTACTGGGAAGTCTGCAGTAGGTCTGTCTATTTATTCCTCATCTATGTTTTCCAGTTTCTGCTGGAAAGTTATTCTATATCCACTAGGCTCAGAACAAGCTGTGGTAGAACTAACTGCAAAACCCATGACCTGTCTCCATATATGAGGGGGTATTCATAAAGTCTCAATAATCACCTAAAAAAATAATATATTTTTTTTTTGCAGATACACGTCTGCAAGTCTTAGTAGCCAGCAGCACCATAGCACACCATATATGGGGGTCGAACCAAAATGGCCTTTGGATTTTAATGTGTAGAAGGGCTACAGACATGTACTTGCAAACAAACATCTGATAAGAATGTAACTATTTTTTTTAAGATGACAATTAAAACTTTGACAACCCCTCATAAAATAACATCAAAGTGGAATGTTAAGAAAGCATACTGGGTGAAACACTGTAGGAAAGTGGAAGAGACTTACAGATGCAATGAAAAACATCTAGTTCTTGCCTAGAAAGATTTGCAAAATTTATAAGCATTTTAAATGAAGCTGCATCCTCATACATCTCACAGAAGAGGGCCATTCAAACCCAGAAGGACTGGTAGCACTGTGATGGAATGCAGAATATTCATGTCCTATAACACAACTAAGATTAGCTTTGATGAAGCCTAAACACAACACCAAATGTGGACATTATTGCAATTACACAGAGACAATTGTCTATTTGTAGTCTCTATGGAAACATTTTTGTAGAGTGTACCATCAAGACATATAATAAGAAGGCCAGTGTCTCATGTATGTTTCATTATGGGAAAACTTAAGAGAATAATGTTCCATTCTGTATTGAAAAGTGTGTCTCACTACACCAGAATCATCCACTTTCTTCCCTTCAACAGTTGCCTTTATGTTTCTCTATTTGTTTTATTGACATTTTCTTCATATCTGATCACTGATGTTCGTCACCAGCATGCTATGGGTATTTGTCTACATTGCTGCATGTTGTCCTTTCTGTTTTTCAATTTTAATTTTATTTTTGCTTCCTTTTTTCTTTAGGCACCAGAAGGCACATTGTCCTTGCAAGCCCGCCTTCTCCAGCCTAGTTATGATCCTAGTTCTGGTCCTCATACAGACTGATCCTTGACTGTGGTAACACCCACGTATTACTGTGCTGCAAGACACCTCCATTGCTGGCAGTGACTTCAGCAGTGGCTACTTCCACCTTCTGCCTCTCCACACTATGTAACCAAGGCTTATCATCTAGCCCATGGTGTCTGTTTCAGAATCAAGCTCCAGGAACAGCACCTGCTTTCCTGTAGTGAGTTTATGACACAGATGCTCATAGTGCATCAAATGGCACTCATTTGAACTATGGTGGCTTAGTTAGGTTGCGGCCCGAGCTCCATGGTTCATTCTGCTAGCTGCACCATAACGACTGTGTTCTCAAACTCTGTGTTATGGCTGTCTTGTATCTACTACTAGATTTTGTTTGGATTACTCTATTTGGATCAGTTTTTCTGTCAGTGATTGTACTTTTGGTGTCAATAAATATGTGTTACATTATTACAAGCTGTTTCCCTGTGTAGTAGTCCCTACAGAAGTGGCAACAAAGGAACTCAGTATAATCTCTTTTTTTTTTCTGGACAGCATTTTCAACAGGGTCAGATATTAACAGTGGTAAATGCTGCTGTCCGTGAACAGCACTCAGAAGCCACACAGTTCAGAACCAGTGCCATGAATTTCCTCAGAGCATAATCAATAATGCCTCTTCAATGGAAACTGTACTTCAAAGCCTGCTGCAGCCCAGTTGGAAAGTCAGTCTCAGATATAACAAATTCAGCAAGAAAAGGTTTTTGTCAACACTTTGGAACATCAGCAGCACCAACAGCTGGCACATCCTACACCATTCCCAACATCTGAGGAATTTGCAGAGGTCTGTAAATCATAGAAAAAGCAGTTCCAACAGCAATTTGCTTTCGGAAAAAAAAAGAAAAAAAAAATGCTGGCTGTATAAAAGCTCTCTTCTTGTCTTGGATTAAGCTGCCAACATATAGACTTTTATATAATCTGGCCCACTGACTGAACCCTCTTTGATGTCATTTGAAGAACTGTACTATTTACAACTGCATACAACCACTAGCACGTGCATATGATTGTGTCTAAGATAGAATTTTATCAATGTAAAAAATACCTTAATCAAATGTACATGGTGTACACAGCAGAACTGCATGCCCTAGTCAAAAGTATCATTTTGTCACTTCCAAACATAAGGAATCATATGCCAACATTACATTTAGGAATGCCATTATCTGTTCTGTCCTGGATAAAGAAGATAAACAGCGACCTTTACAGTTTGTGTGACACCAAGTGCAAAAGTGTTGTCCAGAAAAAAAAACTTTCTGGTATTCGAGAACAGCTCACCAAAACAAAATTTGTTTGTCCTGGACACATTCATGTCATTCACTTTTGCAGTCACAGATACTGTCAACTTAGTGTCAGCTGAAGTACCTTTTCAGGACTTAGGCATTATGCAAGAAATATGCTGACATTTTCTCTCCTGGAGTTGTTTGTGCAAAGGGGTTCGTGGCTCACATCACACTCAAAGCTTCTGCTCACTCCCACTTTTTCAGAACACATCCTGTCCCATTAACTCTTCGTGAAAAGGTTGAAGAAGAATGGGGTCAATTAACACAACTGGATGTCACTGAATCAGTTGCATCTTGTCAATGTGTAACACCATTGGTAGTCATCAAGAAGCCATCCTGAAAATTGTGACTATGCAGTGACTTCAAAACATTAGTAAATGCACAGACTCAAATTGATTGATATCCAGTACCACAATCTTGAAGAATTAATGGTAAAACTCACTGGTGGGAAATATTTCTAGAAAACAGACATGGATGAAGCCTACCTGCAGCTTCTTTTTTATGAAGTGTTTATCAGCTCCTGTTAGTAAACACTCCTTTTGGCCTCATTAAGTACAAGCGTCATTAAATTCAAGTCTTCTGGACTGCCACTGAACTCTGTTTCAATGATTTTTTGAGCAGCTATTGCAAGATATACCCTGCTGATAAATAATCTTGATGTCATCTTAGTAATGGTAACTTCTACTGAGGTGCATCTCCAGAAACTGTGTACACTGTTCCACACACACTCCATGAAGTAGATTTAAAGTGTAACATGAAAAAATCTCAGATCTTTCAGCCACCAATTGAATAATTGGGATATGTAACTTCATGTGAAGACATCAAACCAATTACCATTAACATGGAAGCCATTACAGCACTACCTAGGCCAAAGAACACCAACGAACTGTTAGCTCTTCTCAGGAAGGTTTCCTACTACAGTAAGTTTATCCTCAATACTTCAAAGATCATTCATCCATTGACTCAGCTATGAAAAAAGGATACCCCATTTGGTCAGACACATGATAATGATACTGCATTTAATGCATTTCAAACTTAGAAAACTTGCCTTCATTCAGCCTCTTGTTTAGCTACCTTCCAGCCTGGCATACAGTTGGTGGTGGTGGCTGATGCCTCAGACTACAGGATTGGGACTATCCTGGCACATTGGTATTCTGATGACACTGAGCAGCCAACAGCTTATACCTGTAAGACATCGATGGCAGCTCAAATGAATTATTTCCAGATTGAAAAAGAAGTGTTAGCCATTATACGAGGGCTATCCACAAAGTACATTACGTTTTGGAATTAAAAATAAATAAAGTATTGGAAATTTTTTTATTATATACAGATGAAAGCCACACTTAAATATTACTTTTCTACATAGTTGCCATTTAAATTAAGGCACTTATCGTAGCGATGGACGAGCTTGGAAATTCCTTCGTCGTAAAAATCGGCCGCCTGCGCCTTCAACCACGTGGTTACCTCTTCTTTTGGGACAGAAAAGGTGTGATTTTTGTGGATTTCCTGGAAAGAGGCACGACAATAAACTCTCAAAGGTATTGCCAAACTCTGCACAATCTCAGAAGAGCAATACAAAACAAGCGCAGGGTAAAGTTGGGCTCAAAGATCTTGCTGATTCACGACAATGCCCGGACCCACACGGCAAATGCCACTCATGAAGTTCTCGAATCTTTTAAGTGGGAGTTGTTTCCTCATCCGCCGTACAGTCCCGACCTGGCACCGAGCGACTTCCACTTATTCCCAGCAATGACGAAGTGGTTGGCTATGCAGCGTTTTGATGACAACGCACAGCTTCAAGAAGAGGTAACCACATGGTTGAAGGTGCAGGCGGCCGAATTTTACGACAAAGGAATTTCCAAGCTCGTCCATCGCTATGATAAGTGCCTTAATTTAAATGGCAACTATGTAGAAAAGAAGTATTTAAGTGTGGCTTTCATCTGTATATAATAAAAAAAATTCCAATACTTTATTTATTTTTAATTCCAAAACGTAATGTACTTTGTGGATAGCCCTCGTATATGCAAACAAGAAATTTCATGTCCTTTTGTAATGGGTAAAGTTTCATCTGATAACAAACCATAAGCTGCTTATTTCACTGTTCAGACCCTCATCACAGCTCCCCTGTAAAATGGTTCACCAGCTGCAGTGTGGGGCACTCTTCCTAAGCAGATATAATAATGAGACTTTATTTCTGTGCTGCAGATAAATATGCTCTCCCAGCTACCAGTGGGTCCTGATTCGTCATTCAACAAAGAAGAGATTCTACATTTCTACCTCAATGATGAGGCACAGCCCAGGGTCAATGCATTTCCCATTATAGGTGACTGCACTGTGGCAGCCACAGGTGCAGAGCCCATCTTATATAATGTGTGTCACTACATTCTGTGGGAATTGCCAAGCAGCTGCCACAAGTAAGGCGGAACCGCTATATCAATATTTTCAGCTACAACAATGGTTGCTTTTTGTTGTTAGAGCTGTGATTGTGGCTACAGAATATACATCTCCGCAAGTAGTCATGCCCCTCTCATTACAAAACGACATTCTGCGACTTCTACTTTTCGACCACTGGAGGTTGGGCGGGGGGGGGGGGGGGGGGGGGGGTATCCAGGACAAAAATGTTGGTCTAACACCATGTACACTGGCCCAGGATTCACAATTCACAGACAAATAGAACAAATTGTTCCGTTGTGCAACAAATGTGCTGAACAACAAGTGGCTCCCAAGAAGACTTTTAATCTGTGTCCTATGACTGCACATTCATGGGAACAGACCCACTTGGACTTACTTGGCCCCTTTCTAGGAACAAAATGGCTTATAGCAATCAACATATTTTCTTGCTTCCCATTAATTTTCAGCCTCAGTTCTATGATAAGGGAGAGTATCATTATAGCCTTATAAAAAATCTTTCCCATCAGAGGTCTCCCCAGACTTTGGTGTTGGATAATGGTCCACAGTTGCCTCAAGCTTTTTGGAACTTATGTGCAACAAATGGTGTCCAACATGTTCAGGCCTCACCTTTTCACCCACAATAGTATGTAGAAGATGAGCACCTGGTGTGGACCTTTAAATAAGAATTGCTCAAGTACATTTGTGACTGTCCAGTGGAAAACACTTTAACTCAATTTTTAAGTTATTACAGAGCCACACCTATGGCTGGTAAGAGTCTGGTGGAGCTTCAGCATACCCATCAGCCATGCACACTTCTCCACCTGCTGATGCCAGTCCCACACCTGAGACCAGCACTGCCGGTGCTGAAGTTCCACACAGGCACAACAGTCTGTGTGCATGCATTTGTTTGTTGGAATAGATGGGTACCAGCAGTCATGCAGCAACAAAGGCAGCACAAGGTCCCCGTGCTGCAGGTGGGAAAGAGGCAAGTTGGCCACCAACTCAATAATTTCTGGGCAAGGGCTGCCATCATCCCTTCCAGTCACTTGGCATCACCACTGGATGATGATTCTTCTCTGCCCTTTCTTTCTCACCTCCAGGTACCAGTATCCCCTTTTTTTCCTCAGCTCTCATGACCTTTACTTTGTGAACAGAAAGTCTTAGGCACACCTTTTTCCAGGCCGTGGGAGGTGACGACTGACTCAGCTCAACCGTCAGCAGGGGGCCTGACTGCCATCATCCAGCAGCCTCCTGCGTCCATGCTCTGCAATCTCCAGTCACAACATGGGACACTGAAGCATTCCCAGAGACAATGGTGTTCCTACCAGTTCACGTCACAGTGGGGGCCCTGGAAACACAGATGACATCGACACCCCTGGCACCTCAGCAGGCACCCTGTTTTGAGCTCTCTTGGCTCCGTCCAAGCATGATCAGACCCCCATCTGGCACTACAGCATGCAGCCAGCAACACAGAGGTGGTGGGAGCTATGGCATCTGATAGTGCCATAGACGTATTGATGGGGACCCACCACTGTGTCAAATCTCACAGTTTTTAGAGTTGCTGATGAGTTGTCTTTCTCCTGAGGAGCAAGGGATGTGGTAATGCCCACACATTGCCACATTGCTAGGTGTCTCTTTCTCCGGTATCAGCTCCTCCAGCAGTGGATACCACTCCCTTCTGTCTCACCACTCCAAGGAATCAATACTCGTCCGCCAGCCCATGGTGTCCATTCGAGGATCAGCTGCCAGGAACAGCACTTGCTTCCCTGTAGCAAGTCTGTGACACAGTTGCACATGTCATTGCTTGCACCATTCCAACCAGTGTCAATTTATACTAATCCTGCTTGTTTGGGTCATAGCCCAAGCTCCATGCTTCATTTCACTAGCCACATTGTAACAATTATGTTCTTGTATTCTGTGCTATGACTATCTTGTATCTACTACTAGACTTTGTTTGCATTACCCTATTTGGATCAATCATTTGTCAGTACCTGTATTTTTGGTGTCAATAAAGAAGTGTTTCTGTGTTACAGTCTGTTTCACTGTGTAGTAGTTTGTAGTAACATGGTTCACGTTTTCCATCGCCCTTCACATAGTATAGACCAGGAACTGTCCCATAGGCATGCCCGATGTGAACTCATTGGGCATGGCCCGTGCTGCCTGAGTTGTTGTTGTTGTTCTGCAGGCAGAGGTCGCGGCCAAATTCTCGCGTGCCCTCTGGTAGACGGGACTCTACTTGCGGCAACTACAGTCCGTGATGAGCCATGCCGATGTGCGCCTCCCGCGATCTTTTTGGTGGCTACTGCACTCCTCCTCCTTTGGGGGGTGAAGCCACTGTGATCCACTGCGTCGGAAGGTGGAGCGTCGTGCAGGAGCGATGACCTCCACGTTCATCGGAAGGCTGGAGTCGAGGGGATCTGCCAACCCTCGAGCCGGAACCTTCGAATATGGCTGGAAGTGACCCACACGAAGAGGCCCCTGTCGTCCCACCACCGGAGCCCAAAACAGAATGGGAGACAAGCTGTCAAACTCCAGATCCTGGTCCACCTCGGGAGAGACAAGACCAAGTGGCGGGGATGATGGGGAAGGGACGACCACAGGTGAGAAACTGGGCCTGCGAGGGGGGTCGGCTCTCGCTGAGGCATCTCTAACAATGGCGATGGCAATGCTGAAGCTGGAGCTACTGGAGGCTGCCGAGGCTGAGAACCATCGCAGTGTGGCGGAGTCACAGCGGGGAGGTGCGGTAGTGTCCCCTGAGAAACCAACACGGGTGCCGGCAATGGGGGAGCCGGTGCCCGAGGGGTCGGAGGGTGGGTGCCCAAACGAGGATGTAGCTGATTTTGGTGACGACGTACCTCCCGGTCCCCCGCCTGCAAGGTATAGAGCCGACGGCCATTTTTGAGCAGGACCACCGCCGGTATCCAATGTGGATTGCGACCAAACCCACGTGCCCAGACCGACATACCCGGTGGAAAACCGGGTACTCCGTTTTGCGAAGACTGGCGAGGACCAGGCCAGAGGAGGTGGAGCAGAGTCCTAGGTTGGCGCCCGTGGAGGAGCTCTGCGGGGCTGCGTTCTCCCATTGGTATGGTCAGATATGCCGTCAGGAAAAACGTCAATGCCTCCTCCGCAGGAAATTTGTGCACATACTTTTTCATTTGCATCTTAAATGTGCGCACTATGCGCTCGGCTTCCCCATTCGATTGTGAATGAAAGGGGGGAGAGCAAATGTGCCGAATACCGAAGCGCCTACAAAAATCCTGGAAGGTCTGCGAAATAAACTGAGGTCCATTGTCCGAGACCAGGGTGACTGGCAGACCTTCCACCGAAAAGATTTTTGCTAGTGCCTGGATTGCAACTTCTGAAGTGGTTGAGGAGCAGCAAACCACATATGGGAATCGGGAATAAGCATCAATGACAATGAGCCAAAATCCATTGAGAAACGGACCCGCAAAATCGATGTGAACACGTTCCCATGCCTGGGTTGCAGGCGGCCATGAAGAGAACGCTGACCTGGGAGATGCCTGTTGGCTCGCACACAGGGAACAGGCGGCCACCAAGTGCTCTATTTCTCTATCAATACTGGGCCAGTACACATGTCTGCGAGCCAAGGTTTTAATATGGGAAACACCCCAGTGCCCCTCATGTAATAACGTGCGGACTTCCCTTCGCAAACTCACAGGGACAACCACGCGAGGAGCTGTATCTGTACCATCTGCTGGGGATGAATCCATAGATAGCTCATGTTTACTACATGCTGCATGTAGACTTTGACTAGTTTGGTTTTTACACCCATTGGAAATGTAACTGATGTGATTGCCTTAAGGTACATTCCTTTAGCATTTTGAGTACTGAAATACTTTCAGAGGTTTTTGCCACAGAGTATTCAGATGTTCCTACTGAGAATGATGATCCAGATTATCTACATCTACATCCATACTCTGTAAACCATCGTGAAGTTTAGGCAGAGGGTATGTTCCATTGTACCTGTTCTCCCTGTCGCAGTTATGTATGGAGCATGGGAAGATTGATTGATTGAATGCCACTATAAGTGCTATAATTATTCTAATCTTGTACTTGCAAACCCTGTAGTAAAACTGCATCATCTGCAAAAAGTCTGAGGTTACTATAAATGTTTCCCACAAGATCATTAATATGAAACATGAACAGCAAGGGTCCCTACACACTTCTCCACTTCCCTGGGACACAATTGAAATTAGTTCTGCATCTGACTACTCTCCAGCCAAGATAACATTCTGCATCCTACCTACCAAAAAGCCCTCTATTCAGTCACAAATTTCATTTGATACTCCAAATGAACGAACTTTTGACAATAAGTGTGGGCGTGGTACTGAGTCAAATGCTTTTTGGTAATCAAGAAATACTTCATCTGCCTTATTGCTTTGACCTAAAGCTTTCAGTATGTCATGTGAGGAAAGCGCAAGTTGGTTTTCATATGATCAATGTTTTCGGAATCCATACTGGCTTGCCTGGAGGAGGTCATTTTGTTCAATATCTATCATTATGTTTGAGGTCAGGATATGTTCTAAGATTCTACAACAAATTGATGTCAAAGACATTGGATGGTAGTTTTGTGGTTCACTTTTACTAGGTAGTTTTGTGGTTCATTTCTACTATTCTCCTTGTAGAGGGGTGCCATCTGTGCTTTCTCCCAGCCACTGGGCACAGTGGTTTGTTTGAGTGATCTACAGTAGATTATAGCTAGAAGAGGGGCTAACTCAGCCACAAATTCAATATAGAATTTTTACACAGTAATCAAAAAAATGTTCAGATGGACATAGGCTACATCCTTTTTAATAAATGTGATATAAAATATCTGTATACTATGTAAAGGGGATAGTTGTTAGTAAAAATCTCAAAAAGTTCTTGACTGATTTACTTCAGAGTTTTACATGATACTCTGACAAACATTTGGAGGCACGTAGGTTATATGCTTTTCAGTGTATGATATATATTTTGTCATATAAAAAGAAACATTGCTAGAAAAAATATCAAAAAGTTCCTGACCGATTTACTTGACATCTTTACATAATAGTTAACTAAATATCCAGATGGACAGAGGCTACATGTGTTTTAAATACATATCTGTATTGTTTATAAATATATATATTTAATATTTAAGGAAGAAACATTGCCAGCAAAAAATCTCAGAAAGGTCTTGACTAATTTAGTTCAAATTTTCACACAATACTCTATTAAAATTTGTAGGGCTATAGGCTACATAGTTTAAATATATGTAGTATATAGACATGAATAACATACAACAGGGAAATGTTATTGGCTAAAAATACCCTAATAAACAGAGCTCGCACTGGGAATGGACGACGCGCAGAGAGTCTCTGCATCGTCCATGCCCAGTGCGAGCTCTGTTCAATTTGACCCACAGTTTCCTATTGACTGCTGGCACAGAACTTGACAGGAAACTGTGGGTCAAACTGAACAGAGCTCACACTGGGCATGGACGATGTGCATACTCTCTTTACAAATGGAGTGCTGAAGTTTCTCCATTTTGTGACTGTGGAGCTCCGAAACAGAAAATCAATCACATTAGACACGAATGCCTCTTACGTTCCTACCAGGAGAGTTGAAGCAACCTCATGAAAGATGATGATATGGCTCTTATATGGATTGAGAACATAGATATTGACATGCAGTTAGTTTTATAAGTAGCTTTGTTTTTTCATATTCCTGTTATATGCAGTATTACTGTTATATACAGTTTTACTAATGTTATATACCTGTCATTTTAAACAGATGTGAGCCATATGAATAAATAAATAAACCGTAATAAACATGCAAATGGACATAGGCTATATGTGTTTAAACAACATTGTACAGGTTTTCTGTTAAAACTGATTACAAGAAAAATAATTCTGTGCTGTGGAAATGTGTGGCTTACTTTTATTTCTCACAGTCTATTTTAACTATGATATCAGGGCATTCAACTCTTCTGTTGCCTTTGGCCCCAGTATCTTTCTGATGATTTTACCTGCTTCCTTTAATAAGTTTTCTAGGTCACCTTTTATGTGAAGTGTTAGGGTTTCACTGGATTACAGGACTTCAGGTTTTAATACTGTATTATAGTGCCTAATATTAGTGTTTTCGGACAAGTATTTTTTATTGTACACATGTAGGTTCTTCCATAGGCACTCTTAAGTTTTTGGAGGTGAATGTTTTGTGCTATTTTCTCTTGCACTGTAGGTTCAAGGTCTTCTCATAAGTATTTAAAATATGGCACTCTATTGATATGACTGTATTTGTAGTCAATTTTGGGTATCAGATTTTGTGGTGATGAATTCAGACTTTAGGAAAGATATTTGCAGACCAACTTTCTCTGCACATTCTTTAAGGGTTTCAACCTGTTCAATTGCTGTTATCTTATCATCCACTAGAAAGGCTAAGTCATCAGTAAAAGCTATACATGAAATTCTTATGTCATCCTCCACTCGCCCCATCTGTATAGGATTCCAGCAGTTTTTGTTCTTCAGTTCCTTTTCCCATCCATGGATGACCTTGTCCAGCACAAGGTTGAATAGGAGAGGAAACAAGACTATCACCTTGTTAGACGCCAGTTTTGATCAGGAAGGGCTCTGATATTTCACCTATGTATGTATATAATTTTAAAGAAAATTTGTGTACAGAACAGTGTGCTGTTTAATTTTATTCCTCACAATCAGTTTTAACAGAACACAGAAAATGTGTATTTGTGGCTCATCAGCTCATTATTAGAATACTGCTATGGAATCTGAATTCTTTGAAACTTCATAATCCTACCCGTTAGCAGATTAAAACCAGGCAAAATACTGTCATTGAAGCTACTGTCCTCACAGATACAGTACCTGGAGAGGTGTCTCTCATACCCCATATTCCAATTATGCCAATTGATTTACCCATTCTTTTTAAGCCCCTTCAGTTTTGAATCAGGGTTACCTTTGGAACACCAATAAATAACGCCCAGTGTCGGAGAGGGAGAGGGAGAAGAAAAGTGGAGGAGGAGGTAGCCAACAAGAATGGGGAGGAGGGGGTAGCTAACAAGAATGGGGAGGAGGAGGTAGCCAACAAGAATGGGGAGGAAGAGATGGACAGAGAGAGGAGGGAGATGGATATTAAGACATACATCCAGTTCCCACAGATATTTAGCAATTATGAAGCATTGCCAGGTTTGCTAGTAGTTTATAAAAAGGGGTGTTTTGTGCATGCTGTAAAAATTGTTTCATAATGTGGAGAAACATTTTATGTTCAAACACTGAAAGCTTAAAATAAAAATGAGGTAAAGTTGCTGACAAGTAAATTTGTTTATGTTTACATGCAAAAACAAAACAGCTAGCTGAAAAAATAAAGCCAAACAACAGTAACAAAAGGAGTTCAGAGGATCTGCAAGGAAATTATTTCAGGCTGCATGCAAATCAGGTGGCATGCTGTATCTGGCCAGTGTGATAAGTTGGAACAAAAGTATCCAGTCCTTAATGTATTAACATATGAACAGATGTCTGACATCTATGGGAAAAAGAAGATCAAGAGTGAGAGAATTTAGTGGCAGAACAGTCAGCTGTGTTTTAGGCTTCGAGCAATCAAGGTGGCTCACTAGCTGCTGCTGCTGTGAGGTGCTGGTCTTGGCAATGTCTGTAACTGCAGCATTCTCTACAGTGTTCTGCTGCTTACATTGTGCATCTGCCATCACCATCCCAGTGGTCCCAGGTTCACCGTATCTGATTAAAGATGCACTGTAAAGAGGCTTGACAATATCTGTATCTGCACCATTGTCTACAGTGTTCTGCTGCTGATGAGGGTCTTCCATCCTCATCCCAATGGTCTCAGGTCCACTGCACCTGATTAAAGACGCAGTGTAAAGAGGCTTGACAATATCTGTAACTGCACCATTGTCTACAGTGTTCTGCCGCTGATCATGTGCATCTTCCATGCCCATACCAGTGGTACCAGGTTCATCGTACCTAATGAAAGATGCAGTGTAAACGGATCTTTAATCTCTGTAACTGCTGCATTGTCTACAGTGTTCAACTGCTGATACTGTGCATCTTCCATTATTGTGTGTCAAAAGGTTTTGATGTATAAAAGTGGTTTACTCATCACCTCCATCTTTTGCGAAGTCACATGAAGACATAAATAAAGGCATTAATTTGAAATATTGTTGGAATGGTTGTTTGAGCATTTGTATCAAGCATGGGTGTGCATTGACATCTAGGTAGCAAAGCAATGAGAGTGTGCAGGCCACAGCTGATTCCAAATATTGTTGACCAGCATTGGGATCTGGCAGTTACATGAAACTGCAACAGCTTTCCCTTGCAATGGTTTTATTATTCTAAAATTACAAAACAGCTACATGTTTGTCTCAAAGTATAGTTCACACTGTCATTAACATAGATAGAGAGTCAGTCCCTCTTGGTCACAACACAAGGAAGATCATCTTATCTACAAGGGGGATCATGTTACCTGGCGGGCTTTGGACAGGAACTACCTGTCTTGGTGCAGTAAGTCTAACTGCGCATACGGATGGTGATTAGCTTGTAGTGTGTTTTGGAAAACTTAAGGGAAGTTAGTTCATGAATCCTTTAGCTCTCCATTATGGAGCTCTATTTACATGATGATGCTAATAATTAAATTGAAGGAATGAATTTGCTTATGCGGTACCTATTGAATTTCATTTGCTGGAGAATGGGAGTGTAAGATTGAGAGGAAACTGTCGTAATATGTTGTTCTGAATTTTGTGCAGTGTTAGCTATTGTTGGGTTGGTGCTGTGCGCACTTTGCTGTAGGACTGAAAGAGTTTAGAGACCTTGCTGTCTTGCAGCTATGACTGCAACTGCCCAGCCTCACAACAACAAAGGCTATGAATGAGATCCCAATTTCAGCCAAGCCAATGCTTTAGCCAAGGCATCACTATGAGTGAGGCCTCAAAACCACTGAGAAAACACATCAGCCATGTCATTGCTGCTGATAGAGGCTGCTGAGTAGAAAAAAATTGTCACATACATGTATTGTGTTATCAAAGTGTTGTGTGTTATAAGTCTATGGTAGTATTCTGTAGAAGTGACTTGCTGAGTGAGGATGGCCTTAAGTGGATGTTATGGAAATTAGTTAATAGTAACTAGTAGTAATTATGGTGTTCTGTGTGAGTTAAAAGTATGGAAGAGTCAGGAACATTTAACTTCAAAAATTTGATAAAGGAAGCTAAAGGAAGCAAAGAAAGATAGAGAGGACGTCAAAGGTTTGATAAAGGAAGGGCAGGAGGAACTGAAAGACAGAGAAATGTTTAGTGAATTAATGAAGGGAATAAATGAAGGTTTTGTGTTGGAAGAAACAGTTCCATAATAATCATGAATTATTAGACAAGTGATGTCAGAGTTATGAAAGAGATACCTGGACCTATCAACCCTTCCTGATGAACTGGTAATGATAAAAGAGGACCAGGATAAGTTAATGGGATTATTATTAAAGGACGTATCCAAACAAGTAACAGAAGGTCACAAACAAATATGAGAGGAAGTTAAAAATGATTAGAAACTTTGTGCAGTTCAGTGGACTTTAGGCTACAGAAAACTCAGATGTGGGTGAAGGAAAATTAAAATCTGTAAAATATTCCATGTCTGAAGTAAGTCAGTTCCCTCATGGCCTCAATACAAGGAAGATCATGTTATTTGGAGGACGTTGGTCAGGAGCTACTTGTCTAAGTGCAGTAAGTCTAATTGTGCATGTAGATTTGATTGGGATGTTGTGTGCAAGCACACTGGTTCAGATTTTGGATAACTTCAGGGAAGTTAGTTTGTATGAGCTTTAGCATTCACTAGAGAGATCTATTTAAGCAATGATGCTAATAACTAAATTGAAGGAACAAGTTTGCTTATTCGATATCCATTGAAATTTATTTGCTGGAATGGGGAGATGCTTGTTTGACTTTGTTGGGTGGGGTTTATGATTGTTTCCTGTAAGTGAAAATAGTGGAACCATAGGTCTGTTCTAAAGTTCTTGTGTATGATCTTTATTTTTGTTTGGAGATTTAGTATATCTGAGTAAGGTAATGTCTCAAGACGAATAGATTGTTGTTGTGACAGTCCCTAGTGAGAAGTAATCAAGAAATGTTATTACCTAGTACTGCATAAGTGCTTGGTATTTTTGAAGTTCAGCTTACCCTAGAGTATATAAAGATTTTGTCCCTGAAACTTTGGAACCATGATGGAGACAACATGTGGCTATTTTTAAATTTGGGAATACAGTGTGTGATGAGTGACCACAATTAAATTAGATTTTGTTAGTGGGTTCATGATCAGTCAATACCTGAAGAGGCCAAGTTTTGATTTGTATTAGATAACTGTAATTGAAAGGTAGCGGTGACACTTTTTGTTTTCTTTTGTTGTGTAATTCAGTTTTGATAGTGGAGCTTGGTTTCTTTGCTGGCACTTTGTCACGTTAGTAGTAAGGTGTGTATGAACCACACATGAATAGTCAAGAATGCACAAAAAAGGATGCACCCCTATTGATACAAAATCTTAAATACAACATTTTCTGATTTGGCTGTTCAATTCCACGTGTGTATTCCATGAATGTTGGAAGCTGATAAGATTCAGAATGGGTGAATGTTTGTCGTATCTCCCAGTTATGAATGAGAGACATTTGCAGTAATTAAATTGTCTCTGGTGATATGACTAACTTACACATGAAATTACAATCAATATTTGAAAAAGGGGGGGGGGGGGGGAGGAAGGACAGAGGAAGAAAGTGTTTTATGAGTATGTTTGTTGTAAAGTGTTGCAGATAAAGAAAGTGGAAATTCTTCATTATTTATACCTAATGGACTTGCTGCAAATAACAGTAAAGTTCATACAAAATATTAATTAAAGCCCCATGATAGAAATTAGTTCAGAACAGGACAAAAGAGTTGATTTTATGTAATTTATTTTAGAATCATATTCAGCAGTAACAAATATTAGTGATTATTTTTATTGCTTTTTTTGTAGCGAACAGTACAGCCGTTACAATTGTTTAAGTTAGTGACTGCAGTTAAATTTTAAGTAAACATCTACTTTATACAAATATAAAATTACAAAATTAGAATTTCAAATTCACTGTTTTATGTCAGACCTTTATTTCTGCCTCTTGTAGGTAACATACTATTAAAATATTAATTTTGAGGTTGGTTTCACTCAATAATTTCAATATTTGTTGGTAAGGGAAACTTCACTTTGGCAAGGTTTTTTCTCAGTTTAGTTTGATGTGAAGCATACATACACACATCGATAAAAGTTTTTCATCACCCCATTTCCCAGAACTCCTGAAGATAGACGACTGAGGATATTATATCACAGACACAGTCCCTTTGGCTGTTCAGAGATGTCACTAAACCTGCCCAAAGATGTAAACAGCTATGCATGAGCAATGCCTATTAGTCAGAGGGGGTCCATCAGCAAATCAGTTCCAGTCATTCCACCAGGAAGGAGGTACACAGCTCGTGTTGTCTGTAGTTCACCCATGCCTGGATGGTCAATACCACAGTTCGATCACATCCGCATTGTTACTTTGTGCCAGGAAAGGCTCTCAACAAGGGAAGTGTCCAGGTGTCTCGGAGTGAACCAAAGTGATGTTGTTCAGACATGGAGGAGGCACAGAGAGACAGGAACTGTCGATGACATGCCTCGCTCAGGCCACCAAAGGGCTACCACTGCAGTGGATGACTGCTACCTATGAATTATGGCTCAGAGGACCCTGACAGCAATGCCACCATGTTGAATAATGCTTTCTGTGCAGCCACAGGATGTCGTGTTATGACTGAAACTGTGAAGAATAGGCTACATGAATCACAACTTCACTCCTGAGATCCATGGCGAGGTCCATCTTTGCGACCACGACACCATGCCGTGGTGCAGATGGGCCTAACAACACATTGAATGGACCACTTAGGATTGGTATCATGTTCTCTTCACCGATGAGTGTCGCATATGCCTTCAACTAGACAATCGTTGGAGGCGTGTTTGGAGGCAACCCGGTCAGGTTGAACAGCTTAGACACATTGTCCAGCAAGTGCAGCAAGGTGGAGGTTCCCTGCTGTTTTGAGGTGGCATTATGTGGGGCTGACGTATGCTGGTGGTGGTCATGAAAGGCACCGTAATGGCTATACAATACATGAATGCCATCCTCTGACCGATAGTACAACCATATTGGCAGCATATTGGTGAGGCATACATCTTCATCAATGACAATTCGCACGCCATTGTGCACATCTTGTGAATGACTTCCTTCAGGATAATGACATCACTCGACTAGAGTGACCAACATGTTCTCCAGACATGAAACCTATCGAACATGCCTGTGATAGACTGAAAAGGGTTGTTCATGGGCGACATGACCCACCAACCACTCTGAGTGATCTATGCTAAATTGCCGTTGAGGAGTGGGACAATCTGGACCAACAGTGCCTGGATGAACTTCTGGATAGAATTGCCACAATGAATACAGGCATGCATCAATGCAGGAGGACATGCTACTGGGTATTAGCGGTACTGGAGTGTACAGCAATTTGGACCACCACCTCTGAAGGTCTAGCTGTATGGCGGTACAACATGCAATGTGTGGTTTTCATGAGCAATACAAAGTGCGGAAATTATGTTTATGTTGAGGTCTATTCCAGTTTTCTGTACAGGTTCCGAAACTCTCTGAAACAAGGTGATGCAAAACCTTTTTTTGATGTGTGTATTTAGAACGTCCCGGAATGATATGATCAAGACCTCTGTTGTCGTCTGGATAGTCACTCCAGTACTATAGAGTTGTGCAGGAAAACCTGCATGTCCCACCCATTCTAATGTGTGATGTTACATACCTCCTTGGGAGATTTCTCTGGCCTTGGTTTTTTGGTACATTCCACTGTACTAAAGTGAATGACAAGCCTTTTTCTGCTGTGATTTATGCCATTGCTGTTCTCATTAATTGTATGCCTCTTTTTTTGAAACATGGAGATAAAATTGTGTAAATATCAGCTCCCCTTCTTTCATGCTCTCTTTTGCAAAACCATTAACTACTTTGTTAAGCCAAATATCTGAGTGGGCCTGTACCCACATTAGATGTATTGATTTTTGTTGTTGGCTTTCGTTATTACTTCCACCTCATTGTAGATACATCTGTTATCAGCTTTACACTTTTGATGCTCTAGTTGATCCAAAACACTTCTAGAGTCAGTCACAATTAATGTTTGATTCCCTTTTCCTGTTCCAAACTTAACTGCTTCTTTAATAACAGTTACTTCTCCAGTGTAGGTACTACATCTACATCTATATAGATACTCTGCAAGCCACCATATGATGCATGGCGGATGGTACCCTGCGCCACTACTGTCATTTTTCCTCCCACAAATAGAGTGAGGGAAAAATGACTGTCTGTACACCTCAGTATGAGCTCTAATTTATTGTATTTAACTTCATGGTCCTTATGCGTGATGTATGCTAGTGGCAGTATAACTGTTTGGCAGTCAGCTTCAAATGCCAGTTCTCTAAACTACTTAATGATGGTAATAAAAACTTTTTAACTATCTGCAGCCTAGGCCAATATTATGTGCAGCCAACTCCCTCATGAGTTTTGGATCTGTCAGAATCTGTTCATTCACTTTCCAGGTGATGTATCACTTCCGTATCAGCTCTAAGCTCTTGACTCAGTCTGTCTGGTAGGTAAAGAACATCAGGTTAGCAGACTGTTGCTACATATTCTTTACTGACACTGACAACATTTGGTCCTTTTGTGTCAAAGGAAGCATAAATCTATAAATCTGAGACATCAGAAGCCTGGTGGTGTTCATTTGTATCAATCTGGGTACCGTCTTTCTGCCTACCATTTAGATTTAACTGTGACAGGATGATTAATTACTACAGATATTTGGAGCAGAAACTTTTTAGCAAGAAGTTCTCTACGGATGTGAAGAGGCATTTCTTTGGCTTCTGCTTGAAGGGCATTAGTTGGAGATGACTTCATTGTATGTAGGCACTTCCTAATAGCCCAGTATTGTTTTTCTAGTTTGTTTTATAGGGCATTTCCAACTAGAAAACTTCTGTAGTCCATTACAGCATGTATTAGTCTATAGTACAAGAGAAGGAGTGTGTCTGGTTGGGCTACCTGCCACACATGACATAAAGCACATAAGACATTCAGAGCTTTTTCTGTTTTCATAACAATAAAGTAACATTTTCTGTCCAGATTAGTCTGCTATGCAGAAACAGCCCCAATACCTGTACTGATGTCTGTGCTCTAAATCTTTAAGTTCCCAGTTGTATTGTACCATATGAACTGGGCATGTTCAGCATTTTATGTAAAGAAAACTGCAGATGGTTTTGATTGTGGCAAATTCAGACCATTCCCATCAAGCATTCACATATCAGATCAGCAGCATTATTCATCCATGAGCACCACAATGCCAGGCTGAAGATACCGTATATATGCAGGCATCATCTGCGTATTTCAGCACATGAATAATGGGAGCAAATATGTTTTTCCAAATATACTACAAGTAAGGCATGCAAGAGAGTACTTAGAATAGCATTTTGAGATAATCCTTTCCACACTGATAGGGGTCCCTATAAACTGTTGTCTTGCTTTCTAATGTACATAGTTCTGCAGTGTAAATTATTTTGAAAAAAATTAAGACAAATATGTGGGGCACCTAATTGGTCTCGCTTCTGCAAGTGAATTGCTGATTGCAAAAACAAGCTAAGTCACATTCACTTACTTTTAAGGAAAGTGAGGAAAACAAAATAAGCGCTGTATAAATTATTAGAATAAGGTTAAACTTAAGCTGAAGATTAAGTAGAACGCAACAGGTTTATCGTCAACATATCACACCTACATGCTAACCCGTTTGCATTGCAAAAAAAATTTTTATAGTTTGGATTTAGGTTGTTTTGCAATCAATGCAGTTGATGATAAAAAATTTCAAAAGATATGAAAACAAATTAACTATTTTTATTTAGAATACAGTACATGGTTCTTATGTTAATTTCAGGGCTGTAATATGACATACTTGAATGCTTTTGCTATAACAAAAGGAAAATTAATTAATAAAACAAAATTGTATTTAATGTTTACAGTAGAGAAGTCCACCCAACATTTCTTGCATACTTGATGTAGGCCAAGTTAATATTTCATTCCAGAAGGATGACGTACTTTCACTGTCAGGTAAAAATTGTACACAATGTTTAATGTCTTCCATTTTCTTCACCCCAATACATACGTTTGTATCCCTGTAACACTTTTCATCTGGCAACTGTGGTTTCTTCCTTTAGTCAAATTTCAGGGAGAAGTTATTGGGGTGAAGCCCATTAATGAATTGCATTGCTTCCACAACTCCAGGCATTGATGATTTATAATAGAAATGATGATATTTTGAAATATTTAGTGGTACCCAGTCAGCCCTTGGAGTATCTCATTTCAATGTTTCAATAGAAAAGCAAGTTTTCTTATAAATTGATGGCCAGCATTTCTTGCAGTCTACTATTTCATCTCCATCCACCAAATGCATGATGAAATTACTGTTTGCATTTACTGTAAGCTCCATTAATTCATGGATTTTGTACATTCTCTCTACTTTCTTGAGAGCTCTCTTTATTACCCCAAATATCCTGTCACATGGCATGGATGAATGACTGAGGATAGGCTAAAAATGTTCAATCTTTTCAAATCAGTCTAATTCCACAAGAGCTAAATGCAGGTGGATCATTGGGTTGTGTTTGTTCTGTTCTGGGCAGTTATTGGAAAAAAGTAAGTGTTCATATCTTGGGTTATATATTCATTGATGTAGCTTAATAGAAAAGTACAAACTTCATTGGGTACTTTCTTTGCATTCCCTTCATGATAGAGATAAAAAAACAGATGACCTTGTATATAGAATATGTATACAAAATACTGCAACAGTCAACTGGCGCAAGTAGAACAGCTCTTGCATTGGGACACAAGGAAGTAGAACATTTTGCATGTAGTCGAAATATGAAGCAGTAGTTCTAGGATTAGTCTCCGACTGTTTGTTTTTCCCATCCTGCACAGCATCATAAAACTTCTTAGAGCTTATGGACAATCTTCTCTGCTACTGCTGCTTGTTTTGCTACCTCATTAAGTTTTTTTGACTTAATCTTTAACGTCAACTCTTCACAGGTGCAGTAAGTGTCTACTTTAGATGTTCCGAAACCAAGTAAAAAGTTTTCATGAAAAATCTTATTCCAGTACTTGTATTTCACTGGTGAGTTAGGATGTTTGGCAAAAAAAAGTTGGTGCATTTTTTTCGCACATAGTTTACAGTCAAGGTAGTGCATAGTGTGGCCACCATAATGGGGAATGATCTGATGTGATCTGTAACCTTGACAATTTCCTCTGACGACATAGCATTAACACATTTCCTCTTCCATCTTTTGGTGTCTGCCCACTACACAGAAGTTTGCAAATTCCTTTAACTCTTGTAGCAGTTACTGCATAAATGCTTAGAAAAGCTTTTCTGCATATCTCAAATCGTTTTTCTTCAATGAGGGCACAGTAGCTAAAAGATTTTTCACACCTGCACCCCTTCTCACTTCTTGGGCGGCATCTTAACATCACTAGCTACGATCAGTCCTTGCAGGAATAGGTCCTGGTCATTCTTGCATTCCACATTCCAAAAATAAGCTGAAGCTTGTGTTCTGTTGTCTTCTGCAATAACACTAAAATTGCTTCTTCAACACTTGCAGTCTTCTCCTGTCACCTTTCTCAGAATTTATTTGGCTCTATAATTTACATGTTCCTTTCCATGAATTTTAGCTTTCTTTATACTATTTCTCTGATATTCTGAAGAATGTTTCATCCTTTTCTTCTCATAACTGCTGGTACACACCACTTCATCCATTTTCACAAGAATACTAAAATCAACAATGCCAATTTCTTCCGTAAAGTTGTAATGCACTTTACCATAGTGCCAACAGTTGAGAAGAAAAATAACTTAAGTCCTGGACTTTTGCGTTTCTGCACTCACCTCTAATTCCGTACCTCTGTTTGAATGGCAACAAACAGTGACTTTGGGTGTATTTATACACAGTCTGGTGGAGCTACATGCAGAATATGCATATTTGCCTAAAACTCAGTTTTCACCAAAAGTGGACTTAAGAGATTTTCGCAATCAGCGATTCAAGTGTAAGAGAACACCAACAGTGTTATATGCTCCTGATATATCCAAGAATAAAGCTGTAAGATAACCTTTCTTGTCAAATGCTTTTTCTATGTCCACCATGACGATACTTAAATAGTCAGTAGTGGTCCTCACTTTCTAAAAGCCATACTGTGACAATGGCAAAATTTTATTACATTCCAACCACAAGTCAAAATGTAATTTGTGAAGGTGATGAAAAGTGTTTTCTAAGCCCCATGACAGTGCAATTGGAAAATATGAATCTGCTACTGAAGGATATTTATTGGGCTTTAGTATAGGTACAATTGTTTGTAAGGCCAATTCTTGAGGAATTTGATTACCTATCCCATTGCATTAAAAATCAGTAAAAGTTTTTTTTTTTTTTTTTTTGCTGCTGTCAGAAGTAGTCACCTAAGCTAAGAACACTACTGGAGTAAACACAGTCAAAGAAATAAATTTCATTGAAAAGAATAGAGGCATATTTATTACTTGCTTTGCGCCCACTGCTCCGTTCACACAGATTGTATTGTCTGCACAGACTTTTTTTATTTTTCTCTAATCAAATTTTTATGTTGTTCACAAATTGCAACACCTTCTAATCTTCTCACACTAATTAAGGCTGTAGAAGCATGTTCTTTTTTTAATGTACTTCTAACCAAAGAGGGATTCTGGAAGCTGGAGTTCAAAGTTTTTGTTAATCATGCATTTTGCATTCCTGTGGTGGTATTTCCACAAAAACTTTCATCCCCAAACACTTGTATACTTATAAACTGAAGGGTCCAGAAAAATGTAGACACACTTTGATAGCTAAAATCTTTGGAACAAAATGATTTTGCAGTTTTTCAAGGTAATGTAGTCCATTATTCTATCAACAGATCATAGCATGTGTTTTCCAGCACATGAGAGTGGAGCAATGAATGAATTAGGATTATCATTTAAGCAATGCAAGGCCATATTGAAGTGGTACTGTAAGTTTGAAAACATGGTGGAGGTGCAATGGCATAATGTGTGCAGAACTCAGGCATCAACACATATAATTTATCACATTCAGGATAAATTTTAATCCGACGTGACTATTCAGGGTGTACATAAGAAAAGGTCTGGCTGACTAAAAATATCAGCAAGTCCAGCTTCCAGCACTTTTGTATTGCAACATGTTACTAGATCACTTCAGAAGTCTATGAAGCTGTGTGCACATGAAAACAGAGTAAGCTGATCATGCATACAACAAATTCTGAAGGCTGTGAAGTGGAAAGTGTACATTCCAAGATCACTGCTGCACACTGTGAACGAGGACGTCCCGGATTGGAAGATAGAGTACTGCAAGTTATTTGAAGAAATTCTTCATGAGGATGAACGGTTTTCTGGGATGATTATCTGGTCAGATGAGGTGCAATTCATACTGAACGGTACTGTAAACTGCCTCAACTGCATGTACTGGGCTACTGAAAATCCTCACATTCACATGGAAAAACATGTTAATCTATTGGATGTTAATGTGTGGTGTATTCTGTCAGCACAGAATTTGATTGGTCCTTCCTTTTTTGAATTGTATCTTCATGTTGTGCCATCCCTATGATGTTATTGTAAAAGTTTATGAAACTAGTGTGATGATATAAAAACAATCGTAACAACAAAAATATTGATAAAAGCCATAAAGACTATTTGTTGTGATTATTGCAGTGAAATATTGTAAAATAATATAGAAAAAAAGAACAATGAAAATTACTATTAATGCAAAAACTGTATTTCAAGGATAAATTGGGAACAAAGGTAAAAATAGACAGTCCTCTAATGAGGAAGAAAGAGAAAAACTGACTACTCTTCGTTTTGTTCTTGATTATAGAAGGACGCCATTGATGATTCATGTTGAGAGTGGTATGTGTTTGTTACTAATAGTGTAAGAGAAAGCATTCTCATGATAATAATCATTAATTCTATAAAGGTGTAAACTTGAGTTTTCCTTTCAGTAATGTAGGGAAAGGCATCCCATAATTATTACTGAATAATTTGCAGTTTTCATGTATTGAGCTGATTTTATTTCAAAGCTGCCATTACAGGTGAGAACGTAATTTAAAGGTTTTCATTATGCCACATGGCTTAAAAATAGGAACTCACTCACTGAGAATTATCTGCTTAAGTGTTTCACGTGAAAATGAATTAATATTTCATTGCAGAAACAGTTTTTGTGTTAACCTGGACGAGTCCGCACGGATCAGGTCTCACACGATTCACTACATAAAAAATAATTGTAATTCATATGCAAATAGAAAATAGCTTCCAAAGAATTTTAATCAGTTCTATAACAAGATTTCAATGGGAACCTCACAGAAAGCCCAGAGTCTCTTCTCATTAACAGAACAATGAAGCTGGTTGGATTTTAATGTGTGCAACATTAAACTTTGCTACATTTCATGTCTAATACATTAAACACAAACATGCTAGACTGCTTAAACTCACAGCTGAAAAGAAATTAACATTATGCGCACAACACTCAAAGCATTTCACATAACCGTCACTTCCACAGCATTCCAGCTTCGTGTTGCAGAGCGGCACTGCACGTCTACAAGTAATGAAAGTTATGTGAAACATAATATTCCAATGACAGGTCATCAAAAAACTAAAGTGTGTGGGGCCAAGGTGCCAAAGGAAAGTACATCTTTTTTTATTGAAAATAGCAAAGCTCAATTAAGGTGGCTTTAATGGTGTTGCACTTTCTAATTTGCAACCACTCATATCAGAGAATATCATTATGTGTTAGTAGAATTGAGTATTCTGCATTTACAACTGCATTTTCCATTGATATTGAGAATAAGTCATCTTAATTATTTCTTGTGCTACACGAACATTGACAATAATATCATACAGTACGGAAAGTAGTACAATGTGCTGCAAACATCGATTTTTACCTGTCATCTGAGAGGTGTTTGGATATGGAAGATTTTATGTACAACAAGATGGTGCTTTGCCTCTCTTCCACAGAGGTGTCAGAGCCTACTTGAATGAAAATCTACCTGGATGATGGGTAGGTTGAAGAGGAGCTGTTGAGTACCCACCACGGTCTCCAGATATTACACCTTGAAAAATAGCGTTTATCAATAAAAGCCAGCTACACTGAATGTGCTAGTTAGTTAGTTGGTTGTGTGTTCCATTGATCAATCGCACGGTTTGGTAGCCATTAAGATGTGGAATGTGTCAGGTGCATAAGAAATGCATGTATGAAACAAGGTTTATTAATATACATGTATTACAATACAAAGTTAAAGATTAATATTTATACTATTTACTCCATTCCCTTAAATGGCACAAAATGCGTATGCTATATTTATAGATTTATTTATCCTGTTCAAGAAGTCATCTATGATATAGAAGTAGTTGTCAAGGAGATATGATTTCAATTCATTTTTGAAGCTATTACTGCTGTCTGTCAGACCAAAATCATCAAGGCATCCTGTGTGGTTATAATACAGGCAACACTGACAGCTGTAGTTCAGTCAACAGTTCAGCTGCTAATGGGGGTCATTTTGAACATATAAAATAACCTCCTCCCCCCATGCATTAATTGTAAAGGGTCTGTCATTTTCTTCCACTAATATTGACTATCAAAGTGTGTCTACATTTTATTTTTCTGGACTCCTCTGTATAAGTTAAAAGTGAAATAACAATTTTCATACATTTAGCTTAATTTTATTTCAATACAACGAAAAATTTTCATCCCCTATTTCATCCTCTATAAGGCTGAGTTTCCAAGCACAGTGGAGCACAATTTTTTAATTTTTAATGGAGAAGCGAAACAAGAATTTCCATAGATTCAGCTCTGAAAATGCTTTCGAATGAAATAATTTCATTACAACCTTTTATCTCATATTTCACTCCCATAGGGGGTTGAATTTTCGAAAACACTTAATGTTTTTTTAAATTTCTAACTGAGAAGTCATATACCAATTTTCATTGATGTAGCTATAAAAATGTTTTAACAATTCTTTAATAATGATCTATTTTCAAAAACTTTTATCCACTATTATTCCCCCACAGTGGTTGAATTTCCAAAAATGCTGAAACATGTATTTCTTTACTTCTAACCAGGAAACCACCACCACTACCACCACCACCACCACCACCACCACCACCACCACCACCACCACCATCATCGCATCATCATCATCATCATCATCATCATCATGTGTTCTGCCAAAAGGCAGGTTTTCACATAGTAGTTCTCCAGGCTGTCCAGTCTCCTGCCATGCTTTTCAGGTCTGCATAATTTCCTCTTCCCTTTACGTTTTCTATCATCTTGTATCTCACAGCCTTCTCCCACAAGCCAATCCTTCCAAAGCATCTGCTAGCAAGCACTCCCTTCTCAATGAATGTCCCAACCAGTTCTTTTTCCTTCTTTTTCTTACAACCTTCAGCAGACATCTTCTCTCAACAACCCTTCTCAGTACTCTTTCATTTCTCACTCTTTCCATCCAGCTCATTCTCTCCAGTCTCATCCACATCTCAAAAGCTACTAACCTCTTTTCATCCTCCCGTCTCAGCGTCCATGTTTCTGTCCCATATAGTGCCACACTCCAGAAAAAAACATTTTCCAAGTCTTTTTCTTAGACCTCTATCTAATTTGCCACATAAGAGTCTCCTCTTTCTGTTGAATGTCTCCTTCGATATGGCAATTCGAGTTTCCACCTCCTGGTGACATCTTAAGTCTTCAGTTATTGTGCTTCCAAGATATTTAAATGCACTTACTTGGCTAATGGTAGACTGTAATTTTAATATTGGACAGTCTGCATCTTGTACTGATGACCATACTCTTTGTTTTTGCTGTCTTTATTTGCATCCCATATTCGACACAAGCTTCATTCAGATGTTTCAGCATGTTATTCACTGTCCACTCACTTTCACTAATACTATGTCATCAGCAAATCTTATACATTCTATTCTCTTTCCACCAATACATATCCTTCTTTTCCCATCTAAGCCTTTTGCAATAATCTCTTCAAGGTATGTGTTCAACAACAGTGGGGAAAAGCAACAACCTTGTCTAACACCTCGTCCAATGCTGCTTCCTTCTGACATTTCATTTCCAATCCTTATCCTTACTTTCTGGTGTAAATATAGATTCTGTATCAGTCGTCTCTGTTTCCAATCAACTCCTTTCCTCCTCAAAATATCCATCAGCTTGTTCCACTGAACTCTGCGAAAAGTCTTTTCTAAATCTATAAAAACAGCAAAGATTTCTCTGCCTTTTTCCATATATCTTTCTCCTATAGTTCTTAACAGGCCAATAGCATCTCTTGTTCCTTTTCCTCTTCTAAATCCGAACTGCTCCTCTGCAATCCCTCTATCCAGCTTACCATATAGCATTCTATTCAACACTATATGGCAAACTAGATATCAATTTTCGTAGTTCTGGTTTCAAAGTTGCCTTTATAGCATCATATTTTCAAAATGCTTTTCATACCCTCTTTCACCCCCTTTGGAGTGGAATTTTGAACAATCTGTTGTTAAAGGAGCCTGCAGTATAAAATCCACACCCTTGTGATGTTACAAAATAAAAGTGATGTTGTTATTCAATGGAAAGTTGGAAATTGAGATTTAGCTTACTGTTTTATCAATCACAATTGGCGTAAGAATCATGGATTGACCATTGTCATAAAATATTGCATTATGAGATGTGATTAGTTTTTACTTGCAGTTTCGCATGGCTTGAGGCAGTCACAACTAGCGTGCCATGGATTAAGAAATCGCATTATCGTCTTTCTAATTACTTCATGATCATAGATACGATCATACCCGGTTGTGAAGTTATTGTTATGACAAAACAATTTCCTAAGGGACCAGAAAGTTCTTAAGGGCGCAAAAACAACTGTAACATCACACAAAAGGGAAATTCAGTATTAAAGCTGATGCAAAAAGACGATAAAACAGTTTTCTTTTTATCAATGTAACACGCACATTGGACTGCTGATCTCCGTGTCTGTAATCTTATCAAAATGCATAATTAAAATGAAAATAATACTGAGGAGATGATAGGAATGAGCACTGCTAAATGATTCAGTATTCCCAGAACAAATATTTATTATAAACTAAAACATAAATCGTACCTTAAGCTTAGTACTACAATGACGGTAGATTTTTATGTCCGTATCATGTCCACTGAGCGCTCTTTTATATAGCCATTGTCTTCTTTGAGTCGCTCGTGCGTCGTCACGGTAAGTTATAACAGTTCTTTACACTTCACTCAAACTTAAACATAACACGTTTTTATACATTTAGTAAAAATTAGATCAGACTGCCACAAATCTGCGTCCGTCTTACTTCAGAAAAACAGTACAAGTCTTTTTAGTGCTCAAGGCTTCATTTGTTCTCCAGCGAACAAAATAGTGAAGGATCGCATATCTATCCGTATTTTTCTGTTTGCCGCCCAAAGACGACGAATTACATTATTTAGAAAATTCCACCGTCGCCATGCGACGCCTCATTATACATTAATCATTATTTACAAACAAGTATTTGCCTTCTGGCTGAAAGTATTAACTACTCGTATTTGCTGTTTTAATGAAGTCAAAAATAGCGAATATCACATTGCCTCCCATGAGGAGAGAGGGAATTCCGAAGGATTACCTCGATCCTCATGTCCTCATGAGATATTCGTGATTTTTGGTGTGCCATTTACATAATGTTACTGGCGTACTATGTACATAAATTGAAATTACATTTATAAACATATATCAGATATTTAGGATTTTTCAAAATAAAGTTTTTCATTCTTTGTTCATCAGTCACTTCATTCCATAATACCAAGATTAACATTTATGTGCATATTTAAGTTTGGTCCATATTTGCTTATAACAATAAGTGAACGTTCATTTCGCTCTTCAGGGGATAGAATTCAGAAATTACTTTCTCTTGAGCTTAACAACTAATACATGAGTACAGTGAGTGCTTATTTTCACTAAACTAGAGTGGACAATGTTCGAGCATCTGTTGACTCATTGTGGTTCAATTACAGTTTAATAACGTAGCACTACACTTCGTGATGCTTTCACTTTCTGTGTTAGCTGTCTACGGCGTTCATCATGCCGTACATCTGTCCTTTCCACTGTGGTGCCAGGCATTCAAGTGGCTTCCCGGGTTTTTATTTACAATATGAAACAGAAGAAGTGGAAAATTATTAGTATAACTTATAACCTATTGGATACATTTGTTAAGGATCGGGACTGGTCTGGAGTTTAGGGTCTTCCTATAGTGCACATTCATTTTCTTTGTCCATCAAGAGACAGGATTATAATTCATTTTAGCAGTGTTCAGGAGTGCCGGTATTAATGGCTTTAAGGTCTGAGTAATCTAACAATCTACTTCTCACTCATCTTAACTTCAACTCAAGAAAATCGCTTAATTTACATATGAAGATGTAGTCACACAAGTGTACAAATGTCTTTCCTCCAGTATGTACGATGGAAGTCATGGCGGTTAGCAGTTTAAAGTTTGGATTGTTTCGTCACCCACACGTCAGCCACTCACAGCGGCTGCACAGTGTTGCGTGAGCTCCAACACTCAGTATCCGTTCGCGTTCAGGCTGTAACAGAGGTGCTGGTCGTCGAGTGCTCCTTTTTTTTTTGTGAACTTCGTATCACACGAGTGCATCGATACAAACAGCTCGCGCGCGTTTTCCATCGGAGGAGCCGGACACTGAAGCTGCCTCCATACTTCTCTGTCAACTGCCTCCCATGAGGCTCACAGGTAAATGACGACGAACGTTTTAGCTGTCGCTGCACTTAGAACAACACTGAACTTTGCGTTGCACTTGTTGTCGTAGCCTTGACTTCTTTTTACACTTGCAGTACAACACTACCACTAATATACAGTGAACAGTTATTTTTATTATGCACGTCACACTTTAGTGTGCATCTTCACACAGCATTCGTGCTTAGTTCCTTCGCCGATAGAGTTCATTTACAAAACAACGAATTTTGCAGGTTTCCTCCATTGGTACAGAAAGACTTATTTCTACTATTTACAAAAGATGACTTACGAGCTAATATTTACAATTAATGGTCACTCCTTTTGTTAAGTCCAGTGAACAACTGCTTTATGAATGGACTCTTTATATCTCAAGGTTTACTTTCACTAGTGAACCTAAAAATATTCTTTCAAACTTTCTTTTAAGGGCTCATCTCCTCATTATGAAAACTACAGGTTTCGCAACACTCGTTGCATTTATTCTTTAGTGCACCCCAGATCATTTTCTACTGCCACGCAGCATATCTACTACTTAACGAGTATGCATTTAACGCTGAATCTCTTTTTTTTTTTTTTTTTTTTTTTTTTTTTTTTTGTGCTTGCCAAATTTGTTTTTATATTTGAGGGCAGACTGGATAACAATAGGTCTCCCTCTTCGCTTCATGTACTCAGCAATCGTTCTCTGTTAAAAAAAAAATAGGGTAACGCGTGTCTACTTTTTTCGCATGAATGGAATTACCGACAGTTCACTGGGTTTACACAACCGGTCAATAACAAACATTACCAAAGCTAACGAAGTTCATCATGCTACGTGTCTCATTTTTCATAAGCACTGCTTTGCCTCGAAGCACACGTGCCTTTTACAAGTCGACCCTTGGTCTGGGTTAATGAACCAGGATCAAAAGGAACGGGCACAAGGAAAATGGATTTCATAAGAGGAGTGTCTTAGGAGACATTTTTGCAATAAAATCTGCATGTAAATAAAATTATCATAATAAACATAGGCACATATATAAATTTCAACGTCTTTCATTACAGCATGCTTTGCTACTTCTACGTCTTACTCTGGTTATAGTCAGTATTAAGTTTAAATATCACTGCATTGCTTGTTCTTTTGATTAGCCTTCAATTAGGGTATTGATGGTCGCTAGATTACACTACAAATCTTCTGAAGATCTTTACTTGGACTTATTTATGATACATGGGGCTTGCTGTGTGGTTATTTAGCACCTTTATTCTACTGAAATCAATTCGTCAGCTAACATTCCTCATATACTCTTTACATTGGGCACAGATCACAGGGAAATAGTTTACTTTCATAGCAATTAATGGCCTCGTGGAGTACTTACACTACATTATTGATACTTCATGGTTTGCCTCTATTTGTACTGTATTTCACCTAACTTAGTTTACTACAGCTTATTGTCTCCTTGCGTGAACACATGCGGTTTACCACTTGTTTTTCCATTCAACAGCACGCTTTAACTGAACTTTAAGCTATTTCTTCTACTCCTGTCCACTGTCTGGACTGTTTGACCATGTACCTTTTTTTTTTTTTTAAGCAGGTAATTTGGGCTTTTACAGCAGAACTTCAAGTACTTACATTACTAAAAATAAATCTATAAATCTTCTTGTACCTTGAGAGAAGTGCTTATTTACACATCCTTCTCCATTTCTCACCTTTACATATTTATATAGCTCCGGGCAATCGTCTCGGAAGCACTTTTTTTTTCTTAATACTAACTTAAAATTAAATTGAAATTCTTGGTGCAACCCCTATTTCCTGCTTCAGCTTGTTGAAGAAATATCAGTTCAATGTCCATCACTATAAACAATTTTTCCATACATAGCATTTAATACTTAAAGTTTACATGTAATAGCCGTTACCATGTAGTCAGTGCGCAACACAATACTTATCATTAACAGTTCACACAAGGAAATTTCCAGTAAGCAAGAGGTAAGAAACCAAAACATATTCTATCTGCAGTTTCAATGGACCAGTCGCTCCCGATATGGAGCAACCCTGAATCGGCAATGATAAAACTTTTGAAACAGAAGACACCTGTCTGAAGAGACATGATGACATCACATTGATGTTTGCTCCTGTATCAACAATGGCTGTGACAGGAATGTTGGCAATAGAAATCTTAATCAAAGCCTGGACCTGTTCATCATAAATGTCATTAATGTCTTGAGCTTCTAGGTCAGGTGCAAGGTCATCTCGTAAGTCGGTCTCATGGTCGTACCGTATCGCATTAACATACTCAGAATCAGAGTATTCGTTAGTGCCCCCACTCAAAATCCGCAGCGACCTCTAGGAGGCTGAAAGGCGCTGCCTCTAATTTTCCGCAGGATGTTTAACCTGTTTGTCATTCATGGCCTTAAGTGTTTGTTCCATTTCATATTGGTGCTGGTTATGTGGTACAAATGCCGGTGTAGAGGGGTAAAATCCACTGTGTGCATTCACTTGTGAATAAAATACTTGAGACGGCGGCTGTCGCCCGATCTTTTGGTTGCCGGCAGAACCATTTCCTTGTGAAGGAAAGTTCGCATTTGGTACCGTTTGAAAATTGTTCCGCGGTCCTCTATTCTGTGAAAAGTTGTTCTGATGTGCTTGGTGGCCTCCGCCTTGCCCATGCCACTTGCTATTTTTCGACCTATAACTTTGATTGTATACTGGCCCATTTGAAAAATTACCAATCGTTTGTGGAGAATTTCCATACTGCACAGGCGCAGAATTAAAGGGTGGGTTTCCGTACTGATGTTGTCCTGGTGGTTGTAAATTGGGTGGTATCTCTGCTGATTACTGTAATTGGTTTTCTGCTTCCATTTAAAGTTATTGCCATTTGCGTTTTCATAACGGCTGGCAGGTTGGCAACAGCGGTCACAGTAGCTCGCTCTCTCCTTCGGCGCATTGTTGTCCACGTGCGATGCATTCTGCTGGCTGCCAGGGAAGAATTTGCCGCTGCCAACCTTGGAGCGCACATCCTCGCTAATTAAATCTAAGGAATCCAGCACAGAAAGGAATGCATCCGTGTCTTCTTCGGACACATTTACTAGTTTCTCTCTAATAGACACAGGGAGTTTGCTTTTGAGAATCATAATTACGTCCTTGGAAGAAATCGGAGAATCCCAGAATTTAATTTTTGCTAGATACTTCTCGAAGTATCGCCGGAGACTTCCATGCTTCTCATTGAAAATTTCCGCACCATACACCTCCTTCCTTAATCTTTGCTGTACCCCATTACTCCAAAATTTTGCCAAGAACATTTTCTCGAACTCTTCATAATTCCTACACGTGTCTACCATTTCCGTTCCCCATAATGCTGCATCACCAGAAATAAAGCCAGTGACGAACTGAATACGCTGTCTGTCTGTCCAGCTCCTTGGAAATATGCCGGAAAAATTCTTTAGGAACACGATGGGGTGTATTTCTCGCTTCTGCGGATGAAAAACAGGAAAAGTGCGATGCTTAATCACACTTTCCTCTTGCATTAAACTCACGATTGTGGGCAGATCATTTATTTTCCCTACTCGGGACTCAAACAGGACTGTCGTTTTGCATGTAATCAGGCGGTGAACGATAAGGAGTTGACTGACATTCGTCACCATCTAAAGAGTTGTTCCCTATAGTTTGTGTATGCGTGTGCGGATTTTCTACCCAGTTCCTCAGCATTCTGACTTCGTCCACTACTTGCTGCTTCCACTCGGGAAATTCCCATGTAAGTGTCCTCCGAATCTGTCCCAATTCAGAAACCACTGTGTCTCCAGACTTACCAGGAGCAACTAAGATTTCATAAGTTACATCCTTGACAGTCTCCCTAAGCTCCTCCCTGACCTTCTTTTCGATAAAAACATCTTTACCCTTTATCCATTCACCGTAGTGTTCCGACAATGCCTCCGTGTGTGCTTTCACGGTGCTCTTAACCTGTTCTTCAATATTGATTGAGTCTATCTGCCTCGACAGATCCTCCACTACACCTTCAATGTCAGATACTGCATTTCTAACTGAGTTTATTTCTTTGGTAGCTGCCTGAATTTTTGTGTTTAATGTTCCAGATACTTCAGCTATTTCACTTTTCACCTGTTTCTGCATTTTCTGAATTTGATCACTGATCTTAGTTTGCACCTCATCCAAATGGGTATTTAATTCAGCCGTAATTTCTTTATGCAGATCTGTTTTGATTGTGCCTAGCTGTGTTTTTAATGATTCGCTTACAGCATCTAATCGGACGTTAACAGCCTCAATTTGTGTTTTTACTGATTCGCTTACAGCATCGAATCGGGCGTTAACAGTCTCATTTTGTGTTTTTACTGATTCGCTTACAGCATCTAATCGGGCGTTAACAGTCTCATTTTGTGTTTTTACTAATTCGCTTACAGCATCTAATCGGGCGTTAACAGTCTCATTTTGTGTTTTTATAGTCTCATTTACTGTGTCAAACTGTTGTTTCAGCATTTCCATTAACGCACCGAGGTCATTTGTAGCTGCAGCGGGAAGAATTTGGACTTTAGGGTCACTTTCCCCTGTTACAGACATGGTTAGTTCAGTTTCCACACGGGAACCTGCCGTTCGCGATCGTAAAGGGTATGGAATACTATTAACGTCTTCACTCCCGTCTCCTGCTGTCACCTGTCTCTGTTTACTATCTGCCATTTTCGTCAGTAAACCACGTGCTACGCAAGGCTTTCGTCGTTTGTCAGTGACGTGGTCAGTCCGCTAAGAGCACCGCTCTCGCGTGAGCAACAAATGAAATTCTATCTGGCGAGAAGACAAGATGGAACCTAAACGTTTCAGACAAATGAATGAAGATGCTCTTCACTGCAAATTGCACACACTATCCACCATGTTGAAAATGTAATACAGCTATACTAACAATGGGGAGAAATAATTTCTATTATCAGACTACGAATAATTTTACTTTGAAAGATAAAATAAAGCAGATTTTCTATAGCGGGAAGGAGATAGAAAGGATGTGGATCGACTTGGAAAAGCAACGTTGCTACTGAAGCACTGCACTGCGTATGCAAAACTCTGACTTACTTTTTGATGGCTTGGTTACCGCTATGTTGTCTCAGCAAATTCGCGTCTCTTTTCTTTTCCTTTCTCTCGATAATTAAACTGCGTTATCGACCAGTGTATTTTCTGTCATTCTCACAGAGAGATGATGTGTGCATGAAACGACAGAACATATATTAACACAAGCACATAGAAATTTTCCAAGAATTTGAACTAATTTTTGGTCGAGTCCCTGTTCGGGCGCCAAGTGTGATGTTACAAAATAAAAGTGATGTTGTTATTCAATGGAAAGTTGGAAATTGAGATTTAGCTTACTGTTTTATCAATCACAATTGGCGTAAGAATCATGGATTGACCATTGTCATAAAATATTGCATTATGAGATGTGATTAGTTTTTACTTGCAGTTTCGCGTGGCTTGAGGCAGTCACAACTAGCGTGCCATGGATTAAGAAATCGCATTATCGTCTTTCTAATTACTTCATGATCGTAGATACGATCATACCCGGTTGTGAAGTTATTGTTATGACAAAACAATTTCCTAAGGGACCAGAAAGTTCTTAAGGGCGCAAAAACAACTGTAACATCACACAAAAGGGAAATTCAATGTTAAAGCTGATGCAAAAAGACGATAAAACAGTTTTCTTTTTATCAATGTAACACGCACATTGGACTGCTGATCTCTGTGTCTGTAATCCTATCAAAATGCATAATTAAAATGAAAATAATACTGAGGAGATGATAGGAATGAGCACTGCTAAATGATTCAGTATTCCCAGAACAAATATTTATTATAAACTAAAACATAAATCGTACCTTAAGCTTAGTACTACAATGACGGTAGATTTTTATGTCCGTATCATGTCCACTGAGCGCTCTTTTATATAGCCATTGTCTTCTTTGAGTCGCTCGTGCGTCGTCACGGTAAGTTATAACAGTTCTTTACACTTCACTCAAACTTAAACATAACACGTTTTTATACATTTAGTAAAAATTAGATCAGACTGCCACAAATCTGCGTCCATCTTACTTCAGAAAAACAGTACAAGTCTTTTTAGCGCTCAAGGCTTCATTTGTTCTCCAGTGAACAAAATAGTGAAGGATCGCATATCTATCCGTATTTTTCTGTTTGCCGCCCAAAGACGACGAATTACATTATTTAGAAAATTCCACCGTCGCCATGCGACGCCTCATTATACATTAATCATTATTTACAAACAAGTATTTGCCTTCTGGCTGAAAGTATTAACTACTCGTATTTGCTGTTTTAATGAAGTCAAAAATAGCGAATATCACACCCTATACAAAATTCAAGTTTCTGTCCTTAGCAGTTTGGGCTAAGTGATGGTGAACCTGTGTGGTCCTATTTCACCCACTTAGGTGATGAACTTCTGAAAGCAATGAGACACATATTTTTTGTTTCAGAGAAGCCAAATACCAATTTTCAAATATTTAGCTTTAAAAATGTTTTTGAAATTAAAAAATTAAATAATTTGATAAAACATTTTACCCCCTATTTAATCCCCCCCCCCCCCCTTGGGGTTTAATTTCAAAAGAAGTGTAATGGTATTTTTCTTATTTCTAATAAAGAAGTGGAATAAAATTTTCATGGATTTAGCTTCAAAAATGCGTGCATAATGAAACATTTCCATACAAAGTTTCATCCCCCATTTTACGCCCTTACGGGATGAATTTCCAAAAACAGTGAAACACCTTTTTTTTTCTAGTGAAGACAAATTCAAATTTTCATAGATTTAGCTTTAAAAATGCTTTCATAATGGAATAGTTTCATAAAGCATTTTATCCTCTGTTTCACCTACATAGGGGTTGAACTTCCAAAACATTGAACCATATATTTTTGTATTTCTAACCAAAAAGCCAATACCAATTCTTGTAGCTCTAGCTTCAAAACTGCCTTAATGGCTACATATTTTCACAAAGATTTCAAGTTTCTATCCTTAGTGGGTTGGGCTGGGCAATAATGAGTCAGTGAGAGTGAGTGGCCCAGGAAATTTACTCAAGTAGTGTATATTTTAACTATTTATGTTCTTCAACTTATCAATGTTATCAATGAGAGATACGTTTTCTGATGGTAAAGAACTAAAAAGGAAAAGAAAAGAAATTGATAGTTCCTGTTTTGTGCAGAAATGTCTTTCACCAACAGCATGACAATCCTTTAGTGCACAGGTACACTAATCTTGTATGACTACAGAGGATTATCATCAAGGTTTCTCTTATTGTAGTTGAAGTGTGATAATTTTTGGCAGGCAAGATACAGAGCCAGTAATATTGGTTAGATATTTCCATGAAATTTGATAGCTAGAAATTACTAGTAAGTTGCTCTCACATTCAGTTATTTAGAATGATTTGACATAGTATTACATGTGATGCGAAAGTGACACATCTAGTACAATTTACATAGCCTCACTGTACCTGGTTAATGATACAATGTAAATGGGTCTTGGCAATGTCTGTAACTGCTGCATTGTCTACAGTCGTCTGCTGTTACTGCGCATCATCCATCCCCATCCCAATGGTCCCAGGTTCACTGTTCCTGATTAAAGCTGCACTGTAAATGTGTTGCCCCTCTGCCAGTGTTTTGCTTCCTCCTCCCATCCAGGGATCACCATTACCTGCCACTGCACAGGAAAAAAACTGACCAGCCATGGAGACAGTAACTACTCAGTCCCTTCATAGACTTTGTACCACTGTGGGCCAGAATTTGTAATCCGATAGAATAATGTGTGTCTAGTTTTACCCAGGCAAATCATACAGTAAAACATGCTCTCTCAGCAAACATCAAGATGTTTTTTTTTTTTTTTTTTTTTTTTTTTTTTGTGTTTCTGTCTTTCATTTTGAAATTTTTCTGCTTCTTATCAAGTAACACATCCATCAGTGAGTCAGTTGTATATTCAACTGGGGTATATTCATTTCCTGACAGATATCAATTGTGGAATGTACTACAAATAATTTCTTTCATCACGAAAATGCTTATAATTTAATACCATTCATAAATACTTACTTCCACAAGTGTGACGACATAATTCAAGTGAGTCTGACCTAGCTTAAGATGTCACAGCTCAGTAAAATGACAGGTGATAAATGCTGTCTTATCTTTTGTTCCCATTTGGTTAAGCATGGTCATGTACAATCCCACCCCAACTCCCTTCCCCCATACCGCCTCCTTCACACAGACAAATAATTGTTGACTTATATTTAACTGCTTTATGTCTGCTCATAAACAATTACAAAATACTATCATTATGTAAGTAAAAGAAAACTTTTTAACTGTTAGTAGCATTTTAATGAAGTTTATTGTAATGAAAGCACTCAACCACCAACAAAAATGTAGCACAGTTGTCTTCATAGATAACTGGTGAAGGTTACACTCATCTTGGATCCAGAAATGCCACAGATTTAGTGAGCTTTAAAACTCAAGAACGACATGTAGCAGGATGAGAGGACCCACCATCCCTGTGGAAAATCACATCTGCATATTAGTACTTTGTACATTATAATGGAATAGACAATAGATTGTATTTTGTGTGCTCTTAAGACTGAACTAAATACAATTTAATTTTCATCATAGATCCTGTAAATTCTGTTATAGTTGTACTGAACTTAGCAATATCCACTTCTCGGACAAAATAGATAATACATATGAGCAGGTAATCATAATTTAATAATGTATGACTCTATTGTTCAATAACTTTATGAATTTCTTACAGAAGGAAACAGCTCTACAACTTGTACACAAAAATATTTTCACACATTCCAGGCACATTGCCTCAGAGGAAAAGTGGCTTTCTTGTAAAGAAAATTATTTTCTTAGTCTCAGGTCACACAAATGGTATCTTTAATAGTTTTGACTATTACCAAGTCATAATCAGTCAATCCACTTACAAAGGAAAAACTTGGAATGGTAAAATACTGAGACACTAAGTTACAAAATTGAAGAAACTTCTACATATAATGGAAGTAGCTGTGTATAGAAACTAATCTGATTGTGTAACTCATTTTCTAATAGTTTTCCTATCCTCTTATAAATATATTTTCACATAGATCATCTGATGTTCATATGAGTTTTCGAGAAAATAATCTAGATCCAACATTATCAATATTAAGATACTGGCTGCACAGACAGTATATAACACTTGTGTATGCTGGCTCTGCCCTCAGGTACATAGTGGGAAGGTACTTAGTACATCAGCACTTGTATGCGTCCATTTATTAACAACTCCTCAATGTTGTGAAGATTCATAGTTTTGTGAAAAGGTATAATGGACTGGAAACATATTGTCTTTGGTCATGGACTTACATAAGATTTTGATTCTGAAAATAAGCATAAAGGCCCCCATAGCCATTTTGGTCTGTCTCTCAAACCTATGTATATTACTGCACAATGCACAGTTCCTGATTACCAGTTATCTACTCCATGTAACCACTGTATAACACCTCACTGTCCCACCTAGAAGTGTTATTGAGAATAGCAGCAGAGTAAGTATATATTTAACAGGCTGCTGGCAGACATGTTCAGAACCAAAGTAATGGAGTAGCTTATTAGCCATTCCTTCCAGGCTAACCTGTGGAAATTCATCCAAGAGGGCGCGAAGCCTGCAATTAAGTGTCACCTTTTGCCCCCCTCCCCCTTTTGCAGATCCCTACGATTCATTCAATAATTTGTCATAATAATTTGGGTCTGGTACATAAATTGCAGTTAACAGACTGACCAATTAAACAAACTTTAATTACCCCAGTGTTTACAGTAAATTTACACACATAATTAGTTCGATTATTAGATGAAACAGCTACTCAACAGTCTAAGCAGGAGTTCACTGGAATTATTCATACCACCTGTTTTTCTGCTAATATAAGTATATAAAAAAAGCACAACAGAAATTTCTGTAATTATCATAGCTAAAAAAATATTATTTTGGACACATAAATGCCTTCAGAATTCACAATGCCATCAACATAAACATAATAATTATGAATATGTAACCATATCACACCAACTGATGTTGAGTGTAAACCTAAAATGTGTCTTGGCATAAATAAAATTTAAAGTAGTTGATGGCCACTGTAGTTTTTTTTTAATAATTAGTCCAAAGTCTTGGATCTCAACCACCATTAATATGGCTAAATTAATCTCCATTTTTGGCACAAAGTGCTTAGACTGCACAACAAATCAACAATATTGCGGCATCCAAAAATACTATTGGCAAGTTCATTCCAAGTGGTGGATGTGTTCTCACTATTAAGTGTCATGACTAATAGTTAAGTAATGAGAGATACTTACATAAGAGTACTCAGAAGCCACACATCACATGGTGATGTATTCTTGACTTGGAAGGGTTCAGCCGGCAATACGCCGTTTCCAGAGGACGCCTGAATGCTGCAGGAGGCATTCTTCTAGGAGGCACCTTCCATGTCCCCCATAAGACTGCCAACTGTCAAATCAGAGAAAACTTAGGACATTAAGTGTATTCCTAATTAGTCCATTTCTAATAACTCATGAAATTTGGAGAGGGTATCCTGCCAATTATTATAACCTCTTCACTGTCTCGGAATACAGAGCCATCAGTTTTTCTGTTGACAAAGTTTGTTTGAAATTGTGTAGCTCTTTTGACAACTGAGGATGATGCGACTCTACACACTGTTATTTCATGGGGTAGTAGGGGGGGGGGGGGGGGGGAGTGTTATGAAACCCCATGTTCCATCACAAGAAACAATCCACCAATGAATCTGTTGGCATCCCTTTTGTAATGATTCAAGAATGCTAATGCAGTACCAACTGTCAACTTTTTTCTCAACTGTGAGGTAGCATGGCGCCCACCATGCACAGATTTTGTGGTGCCCTAAGTGCTGAGTGTCAATTTCATGCACAATTGAACAAGATGTTTCCTGACACTGTTCATGCATGTGAATCATCAGTTCTTTTGAATGACATGATCTACCTTTTGTTTCAGTGTATCTTTGATGATGGTGGGTTGCTCTGATCACTTTTCATCTCTAACATCTGTTCTCGTACTCTGAAATATTATGCACCACTAACGGACATTGACTGCATTCATTACATAGTTGCCATAAATTGTCATAAGTCTGCAATGAATATCAAAGGTTCTAACATTTTCTGCCTGCAGAAAAACTAGTAACACCTTGCACCACACAGTTGATGGGATTTGCTGTCAGCACAGTTGTACTCATGCCTGTCTCCATAGTTACCACTTGTCAAGATCTGACTTCCAACTGTATGCAGAAACTGTCCATGTCACACTGAACACAAAAAATTACTGAGCAACTGCTACAAAACACATGCATGCTCCATATGCAAAAATATTTTCTTTATTTTCTGGATGTATGTCATACATAAACAAACTGACACATAAGGTGTGCAGCAGTCTGTGATGGTTGACACTGCTGTGTGATACAAGATGACTCTATTTAGGGTGATGAATGACAGCTTGCCCTAAATGTAGAAAAATTTAAATTAGTGTGGATGACTAGGAAAAACAATCCTGGTGTGCTTGAATACAGTGCTAATGGTGTACTTCTTGACACAGTTATGTTAATTAAATATCAGGATGTAATGCTGAGAAGCAATATGAGGTGGAATGGGCACGTAAGGTCTGTAGTAGGGAAGAAAAATTGTCAACATTGGTTTATTGTGAGAATTCTAGGAAATTTAATTAATCTTTAAAGGATATTACATATAGAATAATAGTACAACCCATTCTTGAATACAGTTTGAGTGTTTTGGGATCCCCACCACGTCATGAGTGTTTTGGGATCCCCACCACGTCAAAGAAATTCAAAGGTGTTTTGCTGGATTTTTTACCAGTAGGTCAGATCAACACACAAGTGTTACAGATACGTACTTTGAATGAAATTGGAACTCCCAGGAGGGAAGAAGAGGTCGTTTTGCAAAAGACTTTTGAGAAAGTCTAGAGAACCAGCAATTGCGATTGACTACAGAACAATCTTACTGTTGCAAATGGACATTTGGCATAAGGACCATGAGGACAAGATAAGAGAAATTAGGACTTGCATGGAGGCAATTCAATGTGATGTGTAGGTACAGGTAAGATGCTTGATGTATCCAGCATGGTATTGCAGTTATGGAATGATACTAGTTATGTGATGCATGAACTGAACATGGGAAGGACTGATGTGACGAAACATCTGAATGTTACACTTGCATTTTACACCAGCATCCACAGCTAGTTCAACTTGTCTGGAGTTTTCACTGCTTCTACCATGTTCAACTACACCTCAGTAGTGGCAGAATTAAAGACTGGATTAATTTTTGTTTTACTTCAAGCAGAAATACACTCCTGGAAATGGAAAAAAGAACACATTGACACCGGTGTGTCAGACCCACCATACTTGCTCCGGACACTGCGAGAGGGCTGTACAAGCAATGATCACACGCACGGCACAGCGGACACACCAGGAACCGCGGTGTTGGCCGTCGAATGGCGCTAGCTGCACAGCATTTGTGCACCGCCGCCGTCAGTGTCAGCCAGTTTGCCATGGCGTACGGAGCTCCATCGCAGTCTTTAACACTGGTAGCATGCCGCGACAGCGTGGACGTGAACCGTATGTGCAGTTGATGGACTTTGAGCAAGGGCGTATAGTGGGCATGCGGGAGGCCGGGTGGACATACCGCCGAATTGCTCAACACGTGGGGTGTGAGGTCTCCACAGTACATCGATGTTGTCGCCAGTGGTCGGCGGAAGGTGCACGTGCCCGTCGACCTGGGACCGGACCGCAGCGACGCACGGATGCACGCCAAGACCGTAGGATCCTACGCAGTGCCGTAGGGGACCGCACCGCCACTTCCCAGCAAATTAGGGACACTGTTGCTCCTGGGGTATCGGCGAGGACCATTCGCAACCGTCTCCATGAAGCTGCGCCACGGTCCCGCACACCGTTAGGCCGTCTTCCGCTCACGCCCCAACATCGTGCAGCCCGCCTCCAGTGGTGTCGCGACAGGCGTGAATGGAGGGACGAATGGAGACGTGTCGTCTTCAGCGATGAGAGTCGCTTCTGCCTTGGTGCCAATGATGGTCGTATGCGTGTTTGGCGCCGTGCAGGTGAGCGCCACAATCAGGACTGCATACGACTGAGGCACACAGGGCCAACACCCGGCATCATGGTGTGGGGAGCGATCTCCTACACTGGCCGTACACCACTGGTGATCGTCGAGGGGACACTGAATAGTGCACGGTACATCCAAACCGTCATCGAACCCAGCGTTCTACCATTCCTAGACCGGCAAGGGAACTTGCTGTTCCAACAGGACAATGCACGTCCGCATGTATCCCGTGCCACCCAACGTGCTCTAGAAGGTGTATTCAACTACCCTGGCCAGCAAGATCTCCGGACCTGTCCCCCATTGAGCATGTTTGGGACTGGATGAAGCGTCGTCTCACGCGGTCTGCACGTCCAGCACGAACGCTGGTCCAACTGAGGTGCCAGGTGGAAATGGCATGGCAAGCCGTTCCACAGGACTACATCCAGCATCTCTACGATCGTCTCCATGGGAAAATAGCAGCCTGCATTGCTGCGAAAGGTGGATATACACTGTACTAGTGCCGACATTGTGCATGCTCTGTTGCCTGTGTCTATGTGCCTGTGGTTCTGTCAGTGTGATCATGTGATGTATCTGACCCCAGGAATGTGTCAATCAAGTTTCCCCTTCCTGGGACAATGAATTCACGGTGTTCTTATTTCAATTTCCAGGAGTGTATTTTTTCTAAATTTATGGTCTGTACAAGTATGCACGCCCTTCACGAACCAGTACCTTGCCAAGGAGTGGTGGCCTGCATGCCTCAATGAAACAGATAGCCATACAATACATGCCACAACAGTGGAATGTCTGGAGTGGAGCAATTGAAACATATCCTCCACCAGGGTTTCCTACTCCCAATCCTAAAGTGGTATTCTGTGACTCACCCAACCTACACAACATCCTGGTCCATCCCTACCTCATTCTCACTTCCAGTCCCTTGAAAAAAGGGCCATACCCATGAGAAGACCCAGATGTAAGACCTGTCCAATTCATCCACCGAACACAACCTACACTAGTACTGTCACACGATTATCCTTTCCCATCAGAGTCATGGCCACCTGTGAAAGTGGCCATATCATATACCAATTCTGCTGCAATTTATGCACAGCCTTTATCTGGAGAAGAAACAATTATGGGGACTTTTAAACATCATCAAAATTGGGAATTATTTGCCACTACTTTCTTAATTACAGCTCTGAGTCTTGTGTATTCTACAGTGAATATAGTACACCAGTGTGGCTCAATAGTGCCCACATAAAGAATGTCAGCATAGAATATAACTGTAATGATAAGACCTACATGTATCTAACAGTTTCCTATGCTTAACCATGTTCATGTACCACAAATACAATGGAACTTTGCTGTTGTAAGGAAATATACTAAAACACAAAGTAGCCTCTCTTGTCTAAAGGTGTGGAAATTGACAAACTGTATTACATAGTCCCTCCATACTTAAAACCCAGGAAACTGATTGCTGACAGCTTTAATAGACATGGAGCATGGTAAAAATAGTGGGAACAGTCCTCACTGATATGTGCCTATGACTTTCCCAGTCCCACACAAAAAACCTCTGGACCTTGATTTACATTGGAAAATATAGACAAGCCTCAAGAGAAGAAATCAGGGCAGATGAGTGGACTCATTCTACTGATGGAGAAAGGTAGATTCAATAGAATGTCAGTGTGGTGACAACACATGAGCCATACACCATATTTCAGCAGAACAGGCTTTATGGTCTGATGGTCAGCAATTGGGACTTCAGTGTGATCCAAAATTAATTAAAATATGTTAAAAATCTTGTTTGTGACTGTTGTGATTGTGTCATTTTGCACAGGTACTTAAATAACTATTTAAAGTTAATGTTTGCATCCTACGTATATGATCATGTTTTTGCTCTGCAATATACTAAAATAAGTGTAAAATCTCAGTTTTCCTTATGTAGTGTAAGCTATGTACTTATGTTTACAAGTGTTGGAAGGAATATGTACTTTTGCATAGAAATCAAAGCTGTACTGGTGAGTACTGAAGCTTCAAACACTTTAATGAAATGTGAATCAATGGAGGTACTCACATGACTTCTTCTGCTTATTGCAGCAAACTCCTGCATGCAACAATTTGCTGGAATTTTGATTTAGAAGAAGCAGCACTGGAATTTTGATACTGAGAAGTGTACACTGGAATTTTGTTTGTCACCTGAAAAAAAAAAAAAAAAATATTTATTGAATATAGCTTATGTAGACATCTCTAGTCTTATCATGAAATAAATGATCAGATATTAATAATTGTGTGTTTACACTGTAATCAAAGTGTCTAACAATTTCTCAAATTACAGCCAATGTATGCCTGTCAAATAGCTTAAGGAAGAGCTGCACAGTTTTCCAATTAGAAGCACAGAGTAGTCAGAAGAAGAATTCCTTCATATACCAAATAATATAACTTTGTAATCATGTTTTTGTCAAAGAATTCATTTTAAGAAATGTTAATACTGTAGACTAAGTATACTGATTAAGTCTATTTCATTTATTTATGTCAAATGATTAACAGAGAAAACTCAATTTGAAATAATTGTGACACTTCAGCTATGAGCTATGTTCATAAAATGAATATCTTTTGTAGGTATTAAAAATTAGATAGCTGAAGTATACCAAGAGCAAATATGTCAAAAAAGCAAATCTGAAGACCTTACTTCTATAATATTTCCATTTTACTCACTGTGTACTATTGTCATTTTCATCCACTCATGCATGGTTACCCAAAAGGCAAAAGGAAATGCTATTGACATAGTCTTTGTACAAAATTTCTCTAAATATCTAAAGTAAAATAGTCACAAAGATTAAAATTATAAATCAGAGGATTATGATTCTCTGACGACTCAACTCAGAGTGCACACAAGTATAAAATGTATGGTATACTGTACTTAGTATGCCACAAATACTGAATACTGTGTCATTCTCATTTAGGTTACAAGAACTTCATCTCACTGGAAAGACATGAAGAAGGTATGTATAGTCAAAATGTACACTTCACCCAGCACAATTTGTAGTACTGCACCCTTTGTCCTGTTGGCATGTGACTTTGTACCTCAATAGTGAGAGCAGAGAGGCAAGGACATCTCATTAAGTATTGCCGTAAAAGGCCTCTTTACCAATGGCATTTGGAAGTTCAGTTCACTATATTCCAATATGCCCTCATATTAAACTCTTTCTTTTAAAAAGACAAATTGGAAAGAATGGCCTAGAATATTTTGAGCCATAAGTCCACTTAAGGAGTTGGAGCAGGTAGGGAACTTCACTGCACAATCACGTCATCAGTTCTAGTGCCTGCAAGACCAAATACATTATAAAATGACTTTACATGTCAAAATATGTGTAGGGGGTAAAGCTGAGTAGCCAACGGAGTCTCCACGGTTACATGCTAACTTAAAGAGCAATACAGCATAGTTGAAAAGTATGTTTTTAAGAATGCTCTTTTGGAACCCAGTAAGTCTAAAAATCCCCCCCCCCCCCCCCAACGAACCGTGGACCTTGCCATTGGTGGGGAGGCTTGTGTGCCTCAGCGATACAGATGGCCATACCGTAGGTGCAACCACAACGGAGGAGTATCTGTTGAGAGGCCAGACAAACATGTGGTTCCTGTAGAGGAGCAGCAGCCTTTTCAGTAGTTGCAGGGGCAACAGTGTGGATGGTTGACTGATCTGGCCTTGCAACACTAACCAAAACAGCCTTGCTGTGCTGGTACTGCGAACGGCTGAAAGCAAGGGGGAACTACAGCCGTTATTTTTCCCGAGGGCATGCAGCTTTACTGTGTGGTTAAATGATGATGGCGTCCTCTTGGTTAAAATATTCCGGAGGTAAAATAGTACCCTACTCGGATCTCTGGACGGGGACTACTCAAGAGGATGTCGTTATCAGGAGAAAGAAAACTGGCGTTCTATGGATCGCAGCGTGGAATGTCAGATGCCTTAATCGGGCAGGTAGGTTAGAAAATTTAAAAAGGGAAATGGATAGGTTAAAGTTAGATATAGTGGGAATTAGTGAAGTTCGGTGGCAGGAGGAACAAAACTTTTGGTCAGGTGAATACAGGGTTATAAATACAAAATCAAATAGGGGTAATGAAGGAGTAGGTTTAATAATGAATAAAAAATTGGATTGCGGGTAAGCTACTACAGACAGCATAGTGAACGCATTTTTGTGGCCAAGATAGAGACGAAGCCCATGCCTACTACAGTAGTACAAGTTTATATGCCAACTTGCTCTGCAGATGATGAAGAAATTGATGAAATGTATGATGAGATAAAAGAAATTATCCAGGTAGTGAAGGGAGACGAAAATTTAATAGTCATGGGTGACTGGAATTCAAGAGTAGGAAAATGGAGAGAAGGAAACATAGTAGGTGAATATGGATTGGGGGTAAGAAATGAAAGAGGAAGCCGTCTGATAGAATTTTGCACAGAGCATAACTTAATCATAGCTAACACTTGGAGATACTAGAAGGTATCAGGTAGATTATATAATGATAAGACAGTGATTTAGGAACCAGGGTTTAAATTGTAAGACATTTCCAGGGGCAGATGTGGACTCTGACCACAATCTATTGGTTAAAAACTGTAGATTAAAACTGAAGAAACTGCAAAAACGTGGGAATTTAAGGAGCTGGGACAAGGATAAACTGACTAAACCTGAGGTTGTACAGAACAATTGTCACGAATGGGGGAAAGAAACACATTAGAAGAAGAATGGGTAGCTCTGAGGGATGAAGTAGTGAAGGCAGCAGAGGATCAAGTAGGTAAAAAGCCGAGGGCTAGTAGAAATCCTTGGGTAACAGAAGAAATATTGAATTTAATTGATGAAAATGAATACAAATGTCTCAAAAATGAGATTGACAGGAAGTGAGAAATGGCTAATCAGGGATGGCTAGAAGACAAATGTAAGGATGTAGAAGCTTATCTCACTAGGGGTAAGATAGATACTGCCTACAAGAAAATTAAAGAGACCTTTGGAGAAAAGAGAACCATTTGTAGGAATATCAACAGCTCAGATGGAAACCCAGTTGTAAGCAAAGAAGGGAAAGCAGAAAGGTGGAAGGAGTATATAGAGGGTCTATACAAGGGCGATGTACTTGAGGACAATATTATGGAAATGGAAGAGGATGTAGATGAAGATGAAATGGGAGATATGATACTATAAAGGAGTTTTGCTATTTGGGGAGCAAAATAACTGATGATGGTCGAAGTAGAGAGGATATAAAATGTAGACTGACAGTGGCAAGGAAATCGTTTCTGAAGAAGAGAAATTTGTTAACATCGAGTATAGATTTAAGTGTCACGAAGTCGTTTCTGAAAGTATTTGTATGGAGTGTAGCCATGTATGGAAGTGAAACATGGATGATAAATAGTTTGGACAAGAAGACAATAGAAGCTTTTGAAATGTGGTGCTACAGAATAATGCCGAAGATTAGATGGGTAGATCACATAACTAATGAGGAGGTATTGAATAGAATTGGAGAGGAGAGGAGTTTGTGACAGAACTTGACAAGAAGAAGGGACCGGTTGGTAGGACATGTTCTGATGCATCAAGGGATCACAAATTTAGTATTGGAGGGCAGCGTGGAGGGTAAAAATTGTAGAGGGAGACCAAGAGATGAACACACTAAGCAGATTCAGGAGGATGTAGGTTGCAGTAAGTACTGGTAGATGAAGAAGCTTGCACAGGATAGAGTAGCATGGAGAGCTCCATCAAACCAGTCTCAGGACTGAAGACCTCAACAACAACAACAACAAGTCTAAAATTGAAATACTCTGGAAAGTCTATGGAAAACCAAGAGCAGAAAAACACCATTTCTGGGAGATAGTATTAAATAGATCCACATTTAGTGTAGCTAGATACTGCATTAGAGAATTCCAGAAAAGTGATGTTGATTGGAATGGATTTTGACTAATAGGTGAAAAGCAGTATGTGTGCTATGCCAGCAATTTTGGTGAAGACAAGCAGACATATACAGGATGCTACCATACTGAGTCATCACAGGACTTCAAACAGTGACTTTACTGGGTATTGTACTGCTCTTAAAAGTACCTGTTGCTTGCCTAATACACTCATAGAAAACAAGTCCTGATAGCATTTAGTAGCACAGGCTTTCTGAACTTTGAATCATGGCTCCATATTCAAACTGTGCTAATGGCATGCTTCCCAAGACTTTTGGCTGAGGTTATCAAAGCATTTACATAACAGTGGACTCTGAATCCTTTATTTAATAATTAAGTCCTCCAATGCCACAGTAGATTTAATTGAAGAGTATCATCATGTTGAAGGAGATGTGCACACTGTACTGATTGTAACAGAAAAAATACAGTTATGCTTAAAATGGGCCATTAGGAATATTATTCTCTTGTTTCTAATGGTCTAATTATACGTGTTTGTTATCATGAATGTCTCCTGAGTGAAATATTATAGGCCTATTTGAATTACTGCAATCATCAGGCAAACGAGGTTTCATATCAATTTCTGTAATGTGTGTCAAAAGGATAAAAGATACAGACTGCATGTACACTGACAGGAGGAAAAAGGCCATCACATGTGTCGTTTCAGGGGGTGCTGCGTAGCTGGATGTGTCCAGAGTCAGAATTTTATCCAAAGTCATTCCCTCTAGACCTGCCATCAGCACCAACACATAATGGAACATGATTAGCTTTTGTTATGGTCGCTACATTACGTAAAAAAATGTGAAATTACAGTTGTCACCTGTTGTACTTTCAGCTAGTTTCTAATATAAAAATGAAACTGGCTTTAGCCTAAATCACAGACTGGCAAGAGTGAGCACTCTATGACAGTTCGAGACACAATAAGGGATGTTCCACACAACATGTACACTTGCGTCTGCTTGTCTCAGTATAATTTTGCATGTAACGCTAGTGTGGTCAATGTGTAAGCAACAGAAGATGATGGCTTCTTTTCGAAAGGCTGTGATTGAAGCCTACCACTCCTTAGTCCTCTCAGTTCTGCATGTAATTTTACTATAAAGTTGCATGGTAGAGCAACAAAATTTTCATCCCACTTCCAAGAGTATAAATGCTTCAGAAACAGGGAATTCTGAAACTAAATTTGTGGTAGATTATGTTGTATGTTGGATCTTTTATTCTAATATCTTGTAGGGTTTGCAAGTTCTAGCTAAAAAAACACTCATTATCAAAACAGCTTCAACTTTTTCTTTTAGTGCAAATTTGAGATTATTTATACTTTAACTTCATTATAATATTGTCACAGTATAGTTTGTAAATGTATTAGAGTATCGATAACACATTTTTGGGTCCAAGTTGAGCTTCTATTAATTATCACAAATGTTAACTAATGATTTTGAATGTTCTAGAATATAGCTGTGGTCTTATAGTGTCTTTGATTACTAATTAGAATATCCTCAGTCCTGGGTTCAAACCTAGCTGCTGCTTAAATTTTGAACAAAAATCACAGTATTGGTGGCCGAAGTCTTCTGGCATAAGAAGTTGGCCTTATTCTACCAATTTCCTTGTGAAAGAGGGCAGAGGACTGGAAAGATGTTTAGGAGACTCTCTTGCCCTTGGGGCAAAAAACAGCTGATAAAAGACAGAAGTTTTAGGAGAAGGAGCAGAAGAAATGGTTACAGAAGAATTTGGATGTTACATCATAATCAGGCAGAGATTCTGAAATCAGATATTGGATTGTAAGGCATGCTCAGGGGCAGATACAGACTCAGATCACAATCTGGTAATTATGAATAGTAGGCTGAAGTTTAAGAGACTAGGTTTAAGAGACTAGGCAGGAAGAATCAATTTGCAGAGAAGTGGGGTAAAGAAGTACCAAGGAATGAAGAGACAAGCTTGAAGTTCTCTGAGGCTATAGATACTGTGATAATGAATAGCTCAGTAGGCAGTTCAGTTGAAGATAATGGACATCTCTAAAAAGAGCAATCACTGAAGTCAGAAAGAATAATTGTAGGTAAAGGAAAGTAATTGCGAAGAAACCATGGGTAACAGAAGAAATACTTCAAAATTCAGGAATACAGAAATGCAAGTCACCTAGGAATCAAATAAACAGGAAGTGCAGGGAATCTACAGCAACATGGCTATATGAAAAATGTGAAGAAATAAAAAAATAAAAAAGATTTACAGAAGAATGAAGATAACCTCCAATGAAATTAAAAGCAAGGGCAGTACAATTATGAGTGCAATTGGAATTCTACTGTTAGATGCAGAGGAGAGAGTGGATAGGTTAAAAGACTACACTGAATGCCTCTGCAAAGGGGAGGATTTGTCTGACAACATGATAGAAGAAGAAACAGGAGTTGATAGTGAAGAAATAAGGGATCCAATATTAGAATTAGAATGTAGAAGAGCTTTGGAAGACTTAAAATCAAATAAGGTAGAAGAGATGGATAACATTCCATCAGAATTTCTTAACTCATTGGGGGAAATGGTAACAAAACGATTATTCACATTGGTGTATAATGTATGAGACCGGCGATATACCATAAAACTTTTGGAGAAACATCATTCACACCATATTGAAGATTGCAGGAGCCAACGAGTGTGAGGACAGTCATACAATCAACTTAACATCTCACACATCCAATTTGATGACAAGAATAATATACAGAAAACTGGAAAATGAAATTGAGGATCTGTTAGCTGATGATCAGTTTGGGTTGAGCAAGGGCAAAGGCAGTTCTGATATAGTGGCTGATAATCGTAGCAAGACTAAAGAAAAATCAAGACATGTTCATAGGATTTGTCAGTCTGGAGAAAGTGTTTGACAATGTAAAATGGTGCAAGATGTTCAAAATCCTGAGAAAAATAGGGGTAAAATATAGGGAAAGAAGGGTAACATACAATATGTATAACAACCAAGAAAGAACAATGAGAGTGGAGGATCGAGAACAAAGTGCACAGATTAAAAATGGTGTAAGACAGGGATGTAACCTTTCATCCCTGCTGTTCAATCTACATGTCAAAGAAGCAATGGCAGAAATAAAAGAAAGGTTCAAGGCTGGGATTAAAATTCGAAGTGAAAAGATATCAATGATAAGATTCACTGATGACATTGATATCCTCAGTGAAAGTGAATAAGTATTACAGGAGCTCTTGAATATAATGAATAGTCCAATGAATAATGAATATAGAACAAAGTAAATCAAAGGAAGACAAAAGTAATGAGAAGCAGCAGAAATGAGAACAGTAACAAACTTAATCTCATAATTGGTAATCACAATGTAGATGAAGTTAAGGAATTCTGCTACCTAGGCAGAAAAATAACCTGTGGTGGATAGAGCAAGGAGGACATAAAAGGAGACTGGCACTGTCAAAAAGGGCATTTCTGACAGAGTCCACTTGTATCAAAGAAAGGTCTTAATTTGAGGAAGAAATTTATGAGAATGTATGTTTGGAGCACAACATTGTATGCTAATGAAACATGGACCATGGGAAAACTGGGAAAAAGAAAATCAAAGCATTTGAGATATGGTGCTACAGAAGAATGTTGAAAATCAGGAGGACTGATAAGGGAAGGAATGAGGAGGTTCTCTGCAGAATCTATGAGGAAAGGAATATATGGAAAACACTGACAAGATGATAGAACATCTGTTAAAGATATCAGGGAATAACTTCCATGGCACTAGAGGTAGCTGTGGCAGGTAAAAACTACAGAGGGAAAACATGGTACATATCCAGCAAATAATGGAGGACAGTGTTTGCAAGTGATACTCTGAGGTGAAAAGGTTGTCACATGAGAGGAATTCGTGGTAGGCTACATCAAACCAGTCAGAAAATTGGTGACTTGGTGACTCAAAATGAAAGAAAGAGAGAGAGAGAATATTCTTGAATGTTCTAGAATATAACTTGGAGACAGAGTGCATATCACATTGATATAGACTCCAGGAAAATTGTCTTAACCAAAAAACAGCACATATCACAACAATATGCAATCCAGAAAAATTATCTTAACTGATGAGTTAGAGGCAGCATAGTAAAGGTAGAGGAAAAAGGTATCTTCTTATAGAAAGAAACTACATAAACAAAGTATTCTTTTGTGAGCATACAGTTTTAGCGATGAAAGACACCAAGGTCAGGGGGGGGGACATTTACATCTGTTGATACAATGACAAACCAAGATGAAATTTTGAACATCCCAACAGCATTCCTAAATTTGCTCCATGTTCCCAGTTTCCTTATTAAAAAAACTTCTAACAACATCATATTAGCCAGAAAAGGAAAAGACAGGCCAGTATTCACACCACAGATTCCATTCATTTCAATTAACTTACCATCTAGCTGTAAGAGGCTTCAGTTCCCAGTAAGATTGGTATATAGTATGGCTATCAAATAAAGTGCAAGGGCAAACATTCCAATGTTGCAGAGTGAAACTAAGAGAACTGTGTTTCTCACATGAAGAGCTATATCTAGCATATTCACTAATAACAAACTGCAAAACTTACCTGTATTTTCAGCAAAAAGTTAGATACCAGATATAGTTTATAAGCATCAATATTTTGAATAATGTAGATGCAATACAAATTAGATGATTAACTGAACTTTTTCTCTCTTCAGAAAACAAATTGAGACAGAGCAACAAAGTTAAGCTGGTACTTTCTGGTTAGTATACAGATAAAATAAATAGCAGTGATTCTGGTTGTGTTAAATGTTATATGACTTTCTTTCGGTTTATAATTGCAGCATACCATTGTACATTGACAGTTTGCCTCATAAGATAGTATTCGAGAGAACTGCAGACAGTTTACAGATTTCTGTAAAGTGTACTTACATGGCAGTCTACGGCATAGGCGCTGCAGGTGTTCGCAGCGCGCCGCTTTGGTGCCTGCACAATAGAAATAAATGTATTTAGTATTAGTGTCAATACTGTTGGACTTTACCTGAGAGATGATAGACTGAAAAATGACTAAACAGAACTGAGATGAAATTTTCAACAGTATATTGTTTAACACAGTATTTTATTTAGAAGTTATTTACGATAAATCATTATTTCCTATGACAGTGCTAATATAAATTGCCTATGACAGTGCTAATATAAATCCAGCAATTAAAGTTTTCGCAAATAAGCATCTATGGAATGCACATAACTCTAACAATGCACAGTGTTTGACAGTTTTCTGGATACATATTTGCTTCCCACATGGATATGTTGTCAATAAATATGCCAGCAAAGGAACTGTACATCATCAAGTAACACCATTAATTGACACTGACAAACTGCTTGCAGATAAGAAACCTGAGTATCAGACTTATTTCCTAATCAGGTTATTTGCCTTTTGTTTTAATACTGAATGAAACACCATATCAGAGCAAATTTCCAAAATGTGTTGTTTAAAATTTTCTTTTTCATTTGTGAGGAAGACTGGTACAAATAAATACTGAACAATGAACAGTTGTTGAGCTCAGTGTGGCAAGAACATGTTAAGTCTTAAAATTAAAGAAGCTACTTACTCTTACTCAACAGTCAGCACCACATCGCCAGTGTTGGCAACCGTCAGTGACGGTAAGGCTGCTGTCCCTGGTGGCGATGGAGACTTTTGGGCCAGCAGCTCTGGTACTGGGTGAGCTGGGATTTACAAAAGGAGATCAGTTATAATCTACCACATTTGTGTTATGGTCAAGGTTGCAAATACTTTGGATGTCATGTGGCTGAAAGATAACACACTAAGACTACAGGGAGTGGAAGCATGCAAATAAGCCCATACTCTTGTCCTTAGGTCAACAAAATGACAGATACTTCAAAGACTAAAACATGGTAAACTGAGCTACTTGATTAACAATGTAAGAAAAGACAGATTGCTACTTACTATAAAGAAGACATATCAAGTTGCAGACAGGCACAATTAAAAGACACTTATATAATGCTTTCGGCCACAGCCTTCACCAGTGAAAAAAGACGTACACCATTCACACACACAAGCAAGTGCACCCCATGCATAAATAATTGCCAACTCCAAAATCTTGGGCCAGAATGTAACTATCATGGGGGATGCAAGCAGCAATCTGGATGGGGTGGGGAAAGGGAGGTGGAAGGGATAGTAGTGTACAAGTAGTGAGAGAGATGAAAGCTGTCTGGTGGAGTGTGCAGGGACTAGACTGCCAACTGGTGCAGCTTCAGGAGGTTGTGGTGCAGGAAGGTGGGGATAAGTGGAGCAAAAAGGAAGAGGAGTGGGGAAAGACAGGTGGATGCATTGGCAAAGGGCTGCGAATAAACATGGTGGGGAATGAGAATGGGGAAGAAATGATAGGACAGTGGAGGTCAAAACTGTTGGGTGGAGGGTGTGGGGACAGTTTGTTACCATAGGTTGAGGCTGGGATAATTACAGGAGCGGAGAATGTGTTGTAAGGATAACTCCCAACTGCGCAGTTCAGAAAAGCTGGTGATGAGTGGAAGGATCCACATGGCTCGGGTAGTGAAGCAGCCACTGAAATCAACTGTGTTATGTTCAGCTGCATGTATTTTCACAGGATGCTCTACTTTGCTCTTGGCCACAGTTTGGTGGTGGCCACTCATCCTGGTGATCAGCATCCTGACTGTACACTTCATCCATCCTTCTGCATTCTCATGGACTTGGGCAATTCCAGTAGGATAATGTGTCAGCAAACACGTCCAGAATTGCTACAGATTGGCTCCAGGAATGTTCTTCTGAGTCTGAACACTTCCGCTGCCAACCGAACTCTCCACACAAAACATTATTGAGCATATCTGGGTGCCTTGCAGTGTGGTGTTCAGAAGAGATATCCACCCCCTTGTACTCTTACAGATTTATGGACAGCCCTGTAGGATTCATAGTGTCAGTTCCCTCCAGCACTACTTCAGATATTAGTAGAGTCAATGTCACATTGTGTTGTGACACTTCTGCTTGCTCGTGGGGGCACTAGTACCAGTTGCTTTAGCTCTTCAGTGTAGATCTCTACCTAATACAGCCGATGTCAAGAAATCTGGAATCAGTGAACAAATTTTGAAATATCTGATACAGCTGTGGATCATCAACAGTGACTGCTTTCACGTGTGAATGTAAAAACAGATATTACTGATATGAACATAACTAAAAAATTGAGTTCATAAAGAAAGAATCCACTTCTGTTGCAATGAGAATTTACAAGATGGCAATTCTAGTTATAAAGTCAATGCAGGAGTTATGGAAAATGAGATAGATAGCAGAGGGCTATCAAACTCACTTCATTAAAAACAATCGTATAAACATGGCAGTTGGGTGAGTCAGTATGGAAAGTCAAGCTCATGCACTCCCACTACATGATATTTGGATAGGAGAGGAGTTGGGAAAGACAGGTGGATGCATTGGCAAAGGGCTGCAAATAAACATGGTGGGGGATGAGAATGGGGAGGAAATGATAGGGCTGTGGAGGTGGAAACTGTTGACTGGGCTCTCTACCGCCGTTGGATAAGCAGCTGCCAGCAGCAGGTCATATACTCTTAGCTCACTTATTTGTTACATAGTTTCTTTCTTAAATTCTTTGCATGTTTCTGGGTACGTGAATAGTTTAATTCATAAATTTCAGGCATATTATAGTATTTGAGAGCTGTATCATCACGTTTTAGTACCTGAATAGTGTAAAATTGCATAGTCTGCTTCTGCCACCGAGTAGCATGTCAGCAGCATTACTGCATTTACTAGGCAATCTTGTATTTTAATAACCATTTAAATTTTGTGTCGAATTGTTTGTGCTCTCTGTGGATTAGTTCAGACGTTCTTTGCACAACAGTATTTAGCATGGATAGGGACTGCAACTGCTGTGTTCAGATGAGGGCTGAGTTGGCATCCCTTCGCTCCCAGCTTCAGGCAGTGTTGGCTTCAGTCACACAGCTTGAGGCTGTTGCCAGTGGGCATCACTGTGGGGGTCCGGACAGGGGTTTGTCGGGGACGGCCAGCTCATCCCACACATCCCCCGACCAGACTTCAGGATACTACCCACATTGAGGCTGACCCCTCACAGTACAGTGGGAGTACAGTGGGAGGTCGTCTCGAGGTGTGGCAGGGGGCAAAAGACATTCCAGAGGGCTGAATGGAAGGCCTCTCCAGTTTGTCCGACAAACTGGTTTCAGGCTCTGTCTCCGGCTGATACTGAACTTCGGCCGGACATGGCTGCTTGTCCTATTCCTGAGGTTGGCCCTCAGTCTGCAAGATCCAGGTGGTCACAGAGGGTGGGCTTACTGGTAGTTGGGAGCTCCAATGTCAGGCATGTAATGGGGCCCCTTAGGGATATGGCTGCAAGGGAGGGGAAAAAAACCAATGTGCACTCTGTGTGCATACCGGGGGAGAGTCATTCCAGATGGGGAAAGGTTTCTTCCAAATGCCATGAAGGGTACAGGGCGCAGCCATCTGTAGGTGGTCACTCATGTCGGCACCAATGATGTGTGTCGCTATGGATTGGAGGAAATCCTCAATGGCTTCCGGCAGCTATCTGATTTGGTGACGACTGCCAGTCTCGCTAGTGGGATGAAAGCAGAGCTCACCATCTGCAGCATCATCTACAGGACTGACTGCGGACCTTTGCTACAGAGCTGAGTGGAGGGTCTGAATCAGAGGCTGAGACAGTTCTGCGACCGTGTGAGCTGCAGATTCCTCAACTTGCGCCACAGGGTGGTGGGGTTTCGGGTACTGCTGAATAGGTCAGGAGTCCACGACACCCAACAGGTGGCTACACAGGTAGCAGGGGTTGTGTGCCATGGACTGGGTGTTTTTTTTTAGGTTAGATGGCCTGGGGAAAGTACAGAAAATGCAACAGCCTCAAAGGGTGCGGGGTAAAGTCAGGACATGCGGGGACAAAGCAGCAGTCGGTATTGTAATTGTAAACTGTCGAAGCTGGGTTGGTAAAGTACCGGAACTTCAAGTGCTGATAGAAAGCACCGAAGCTGAAATCATTATAGGTACGGAAAGCTGGCTAAAGCCAGAGATAAATTCTGCCGAAATTTTTACAAAGGCACAGACGGTGTATAGAAAGGATAGATTGCAAACAATCAGTGGTGGCGTGTTTGTCGCTGTTAGTAGTAGTTTATCCTGTAGTGAAATAGAAGTGGATAGTTCCTGTGAATTATTATGGGTGCAGGTTATACTCCAGAACTGATCTAGGTTAATAATTGGCTACTTTTACCGACCTCCTGACTCAGCAGCATTAGTGGCAGAACAACCGAGAGAAAATCTGGAATACATTTCACATAAATTTCTTCAGCATGTTATAGTCCCCCCCCCCCCCTCCCTGCCCATGAACCATGGACCTTGCCGTTGGTGGGGAGGCTTGCGTGCCTCAGCGATACAGATGGCCGTACCGTAGGTGCAACCACAACGGAGGGGTATCTGTTGAGAGGCCAGACAAACATGTGGTTCCTGAAGAGGGGCAGCAGCCTTTTCAGTAGTTGCAGGGGCAACAGTCTGGATGACAGACTGATCTGGCCTTGTAACATTAACCAAAATGGCCTTGCTGTGCTGGTACTGCGAACGGCTGAAAGCAAGGGGAAACTACAGCCATAATTTTTCCCAAGGACATGATTAAATGATGATGGCGTCCTCTTGGGTAAAATATTCCGGAGGTAAAATAGTCCCCCATTCGGATCTCCGGGCGGGGACTACTCAAGAGGACGTCGTTATCAGGAGAAAGAAAATGGCGTTCTACGGATCGGAGCGTGGAATGTCAGATCCCTTAATCGGGCAGGTAGGTTAGAAAATTTAAAAAGGGAAATGGATAGGTTAAAGTTAGATATAGTGGGTATTAGTGAAGTTCGGTGGCAGGAGGAACAAGACTTTTGGTCAGGTGATTACAGGGTTATAAATACAAAATCAAATAGGGGTAATGCAGGAGTAGGTTTAATAATGAATAAAAAAATAGGAGTGCGGGTTAGCTACTACAAACAGCATAGTGAATGCATTATTGTGGCCAAGATAGACACAAAGCCCATGCCTACTACAGTAGTACAAGTTTATATGCCAACTAGCTCTGCAGATGATGAAGAAATAGATGAAATGTATGACGAGATAAAAGAAATTATTCAGGTAGTGAAGGGAGACGAAAATTTAATAGTCATGGGTGACTGGAATTCGTCAGTAGGAAAAGGGAGAGAAGGAAACATAGTAGGTGAATATGGATTGGGGGGAAGAAATGAAAGAGGAAGCGCCTTGCAGAATTTTGCACAGAGCATAACTTAATCATAGCTAACACCTGGTTCAAGAATCATAAAAGAAGGTTGTATACCTGGAAGAACCCTGGAGATACTAAAAGGTATCAGATAGATTATATAATGGTAAGACAGAGATTTAGGAACCAGGTTTTAAATTGTAAGACATTTCCAGGGGTAGATGTGGATTGTGACCACAATCTATTGGTTATGAACTGCAGATTGAAACTGAAGAAACTGCAAAAAGGTGGGAATTTAAGGAGATGGGACCTGGATTAACTGAAAGAACCAGAGGTTGTAGAGAGTTTCAGGGAGAGCATAAGGGAACAATTGACTGGAATGGGGGAAGGAAATACAGTAGAAGAAGAATGGGTAGCTCTGAGGGATGAAGTTGTGAAGGCAGCAGACGATCAAGTAGGTAAAAAGACGAGGGCTAATAGAAATCCTTGGGTAACAGAAGAAATATCGAATTTAATGGATGAAAGGAGAAAATACAAAAATGCAGTAAATGAAGCAGGCAAAAAGGAATACAAACGTCTCAAAAATGAGATCGACAGGAAGTGCAAAATGGCTAAGCAGGGATGGCCAGAGGACAAATGTAAGGATGTAGAGGCTTGTCTCACTAGGGGTAAGATAGATACTGCCTACAGGAAAATTAGAGAGACCTTTGGAGAGAAGAGAACCACTTGTATGAATATCAAGAGCTCAGATGGAAACCCAGTTCTAAGCAAAGAAGGGAAGGCAGAAAGGTGGAAGGAGTATATAGAGGGTTTATACAAGGGCGATACACTTGAAGACAATATTATGGAAATGGAAGAGGATGTAGATGAAGACGAAATGGGAGATAAGATACTGCATGAAGAGTTTGACAGAGCACTGAAAGACCTGAGTCGAAACAAGGCCCCGGGAGTAGACAACATTCCATTAGAACTACTGATGGCCTTGGGAGAGCCAGTCATGACAAAACTCTACCATCTGGTGAGCAAGATGTATGAGAGAGGTGAAATACCCTCAGACTTCCCGAAGAATATAATAATTCCAATCCCAAAGAAAGCAGATGTTGACAGATGTGAAAATTACTGAACTATCAGTTTAATAAGTCACAGCTGCAAAATACTAACGCGAATTCTTTACAGACGAATTGAAAAACTGGTAGAAGCGGACCTCGGGGAAGATCAGTTGGATTCCGTAGAAATGTTGGAACACATGAGGCAATACTAACCTTACGACTTATCTTAGAAGAAAGATTAAGAAAAGGCAAACCTACGTTTCTAGCATTTGTAGACTTAGAGAAAGCTTTTGACAATGTTAACTGGAATACTCTCTTTCAAATTCTGAAGGTGGCAGGGGTAAAATACAGTGAGCGAAAGGCTATTTACAATTTGTACAGAAACCAGATGGCAGTTATAAGAGTCGAGGGGCATGAAAGGGAAGCAGTGGTTGGGAAAGGAGTGAGACAGGGTTGTAGCTTCTCCCCGATGTTATTCAATCTGTATATTGAGCAAGCAGTAAAGGAAACAAAAGAAAAATTTGGAGTAGGTATTAAAATTCATGGAGAAGAAGTAAAAACTTTGAGGTTCGCCGATGACATTGTAATTCTGTCAGAGACAGCAAAGGACTTGGAAGAGCAGTTGAACGGAATGGACAGTGTCTTGAAAGGAGGATATAAGATGAACATCAACAAAAGCAAAACGAGGATAATGGAATGTAGTCAAATTAAATCGGGTGATGCTGAGGGAATTAGATTAGGAAATGAGAGACTTAAAGTAGTAAAGGAGTTTTGCTATTTAGGGAGTAAAATAACTGATGATGGTCGAAGTAGAGAGGATATAAAATGTAGACTGGCAATGGCAAGGAAATCGTTTCTGAAGAAGAGAAATTTGTTAACATCGAGTATAGATTTAAGTGTCAGGAAGTCGTTTCTGAAAGTATTTGTATGGAGTGTAGCCATGTATGGAAGTGAAACATGGACGATAAATAGTTTGGACAAGAAGAGAATAGAAGCTTTCGAAATGTGGTGCTACAGAAGAATGCTGAAGATTAGATGGGTAGATCACGTAACTAATGAGGAGGTATTGAATAGGATTGGGGAGAAGAGAAGTTTGTGGCACAACTTGACTAGAAGAAGGGATCGGTTGGTAGGACATGTTTTGAGGCATCAAGGGATCACAAATTTAGCAGTGGAGGGCAGCGTGGAGGGTAAAAATCGTAGAGGGAGACCAAGAGATGAATACACTAAGCAGATTCAGAAGGATGTAGGTTGCACTAAGTACTGGGAGATGAAGAAGCTTGCACAGGATAGAATAGCATGGAGAGCTGCATCAAACCAGTCTCAGGACTGAAGACCACAACAACAACATGTTGTAGTCTTAGGTGGAGACTTCAATTTACCAGATATAGACTGGGACACTCAGATGTTTAGGGCGGGTGGTAGGGACAGAGCATCGAGTGACATTATACTGAGTGCACTACCCGAAAATTACCTCGAGCAATTAAACAGAGAACCGACTCATGGAGATAACATCTTGGACCTACTGATAACAAACAGACCTGAACTTTTCGACTCTGTAAGTGCAGAACAGGGAATCAGTGATCATAAGGCCATTGCAGCATCTCTGAATATGGAAGTAAATACAATTATAAAAAAGGGAGGAAGGCTTATCTGTTTAGCAAGATTAATAGGAAGCAAATTTCAGACTACCTACCAGATCAAAACGAAAATTTATGTTCTGACACAGACAATGTTGAGTGTTTATGGAAAAGTTCAAGGCAATCGTAAAATGCGTTTTAGACAGGTACGTACTGAGTAAAACTGTGAGGGACAGGAAAAACCCACCATGGTTCAACAACAAAGTTAGGAAACTACTGCAAAAGCAAAGAGAGCTTCACCGCAAGTTTAAATGCAGCCAAACCCTCTCAGACCAATAGAACTTAAATGACGTCAAAGTTAGCATAAGGAGGGCTATGCGTGAAGCGTTCAGTGAATTCAGAAGTAAAATTCTATGTACCAACTTGACGGAAAATCCTAGGAAGTTCTGGTCTTACGTTAAATCAGTAAGTGGATCGAAAAAGCATATCCAGACACTCTGGGATGATGATGGCATTGAAACAGAGGATGACACGCGTAAAGCTGAAATACTAAACACCTTTTTCCAAAGCTGTTTCACAGAGGAAGACCGCACTGCAGTTGCTTCTCTAAATCACCGCACAAACGAAAAAATGGCTGACATCAAAATAAGTGTCCAAGGAATAGAAAAGCAACTGAAATCACTCAACAGAGGAAGGTCCACTGATGGGATACCAATTCGATGCGACACAGAGTACGCGAAAGAACTTGCTCCCCTTCTAACAGCCATGTACTGCAAGTCCCTAGAGGAACAGAAGGTTCCAAATGATTGGAAAAGACCACAGGTAGTCCCAGTTTTCAAGAAGGGTCATCGAGCAGATGCGCAAAACTATAGGTCTGTATCTCTGACATCAATCTGTTGTAGAATTTTAGAACATGTTTTTTGCTCGCACATCATGTCATTTCTGGAAACAGAATCTACTCTGTAGGAATCAACATGGATTCTGGAAACAGCGATCATGTCTGACCCAACTTGCTTTATTTGTTCATGAGAACCCAGAAAATATTAGATACAGGCTCCCAGGTAGATGCTATTTTCCTTGACTTCTGGAAGGCATTCAATACAGTTCCACACTGTCGCCTGATAAACAAAGTAAGAGCCTGCGGAATATCAGACCAGCTGTGTGGCTGGATTGAAGAGTTTTAGCAAACAGAACACAGCATGTTGTTCTCAAAGGAGAGACGTCTACAGACAAAGTAACCACTGGCATGCCACAGGGTAGTGTTATGGGACCATTGCTTTTCACAATATATGTAAATGACCTAGTAGGTAGTGTCAGAAGTTCCATGCAGCTTTTCACGGATGATGCTGTAGTATACAGAGAAGTTGCAGCATTAGAAAGTAGCAGTGAAATGCAGGAAGATCTGCAGCGGATAGGCACTTGGTGCAGGGAGTGGCAACTGATCCTTAACATAGGCAAATGTAATGTATTACAAATACATAGAAGGAAGGGTCCTTTATTGTGTGATTGTATGATAGTGGAACAAACACTGGTAGCAGTTACTTCTGTAAAATATCTGGGAGTATATGTACGGAACATTTTGAAGTGGAATTATCATATAAAATTAATTGTTGGTAAAGCGGGTGCCAGGTTGAGATTCATTGGGAGAGTCCTTAAAAAGTGTAGTCCATCAACAAAGGTGGCGGCTTACAAAACACTTGTTCGACCTATACTTGAGTATTGCTCATCAGTGTGGGATCCGTACCAGGTCGGGTTGACAGAGGAGACAGAGAAGATCCAAAGAAGAGCGGCATGTTTCGTCACAGGGTTAGTGGTAAGCGTGATAGCGTTATGGAGATGTTTATCAAACTCAAGGGGCAGACTCTGCAAGAGAGGCGCTCTGTATCGTGGTGCAGCTTGCTCGCCAGGTTTTGAGAGGGTGCATTTCTGGATGAGGTATCTAATATATTGCTTCCCCCTACTTATACCTCCCAAGGAGATCACAAATGTAAAATCAGAGATATTTGAGTGCGCATGGAGGCTTTCCGGCTGTAGTTCTTCCCGCGAACCGTATGGGACTGGAACAGGAAAGGGAGGTAATGACAGTGGCACATAAAGTGCCCTCTGTCACACTCCATTGGGTGGCTTGCGGAGTATAAATGTAGATGTAGATGAACCCAGAGTCCACACTAAACAAACAAATTACACTTAAAGACGTTTCTTTTAAATAATTATGTGCTTAGTAAGAACTAACATTACATCTCCAGGTTTAATACTTATAGCTTCCATGGTTGTGTTGTGCTGCTGCTCTGATCATTCTGCCTGTAAATTGCCTTGTATGTTTACATTTAGTAATTTTAACACAGTTTAATCCATTATGCTGGTATACCATGTTTCTGTATCATATGTAAGTACCTCCTCAAATAAATCTTTATTGACCCATCATAGATGTTGTTTGCTTTTGTTTGTCATGCCATTATACTTATTGTGCATATCATTAGTTCATGGTTGTGGTACTTTTAACACCTACAATATGTACGCCATTGCCACCATCTATTATTTGTGGTTTATATATTTTCTTACTGTATACTACATACACTGTCTTACTGCGGTCTTTATCCTGATTACACTTCCCACATATGTTCCTTAACATCATTTTTTTTGTGCTGTATTACTTCTGTATTTTTGACGTTTTTATTGTATTTTGTACACTCACTGTAGTCTTCATCCTGACTACATTTTTCATGTTTGCTTTGTCTTACTACATTTTTCATATTGTACTACTTCTTTATTTATGACATCTATGCTGTATATCATACAATTCCCTCCCACCTCCTTCTTCTCATCTCTATTTTTGTCTTGCCTCTCTCATGTTTACATTCATGCTGGTTATGATCTGTTAGGCATTATCTACAAAGTTTTATTCATTGTGTATCTTGTATTGGCTTTATGAGGCCATCCTTTTACTAGTGGCTTTTTAATGTATTTATTTCAATACCCACCTGTCAGGCCTACATTTTTTTTCCTTGCATCAAATCTTGCTACCATCCAAATTTCCTATTGGTTCATATGCTTGCCATATGAGCCGCTGTACCACACTAGCCACTTGGCAGGTCAGACTAGACAATTCCTTGTTGGCCTTGGTGACATGTTCTGCTATCTGATGGCATGTAAATGGTGCTCAGATTTGCTCGTTATATGGCCTTTTGCCTATCCAGCCCCTGACTACTGAATGTGTTGTGGTTTTCAGTCCCTTACATATGGGAGAGTATGAGCTTGGCTTTCCATACTGACTGGCCTGACAGCCATATGTGATTGTTTTCAGCTAACTGAGTGTGACATCTCTCTGCAGATTATCTTGTTTTTCACCATTTCTGCACTGACTTTATAGCTAATATTCTCCTCTTGCCTTTGCAACTGTTAGTATCTCAGGATGGAGCTATCTTGATCTGAATTCATCCCTGCAGTTAACAAATAAATTCTCATTACAATGGAAGCAGATTATTACTTTACAGATATGTTACTCAGTTGTGGGTGTCTACTGCATCAAATCCTTTGTAAAAAAAAAGGGTTGCTCAGTGAGAAATGCAAAGATGCATGTTGTAAAACTCCAAAGGGTGACAAGTAAACAAATAAATGGATCACAGAACAAACTGAAATTGAAGGTGCCATTATGAAAATGAAATAGATGTGCATAGGACGTGTAACCAGATGAATGAAAGGTTGTTGGACAAAGGATGTTCTTTGCTTCATTCTGAAAGGTAAGACTAAGATAATGGCTTAATGGAAAATGAGTGGATGATTATCAGAAACATGCAGAAGGAATATGGCACATACATAAGCTAAAGACCACTAGATAAAGAAAATCTAGACAAGACTTTTATGCAGCAGTGGATGTCAAATAGCTGAAGATGACAGCGAATGATAGAACCTTACTATGTGTATCTTTGCCTATAGAACACAAGTGCAGTCATGACCTTTGCTGCTGAAAACAATTATTGCCATGTTGTCGGTAGCCAGTATCATTTTATTTAGCTCATCTACTTGACAATAAATCAAAACAATGTGTATTAGTGCAAATGTAATCCTTTTCTACAAAACTACAAGTGCTCTAAACTCTCTACAATCTACTGCACATGAAAACAGAGTACTTACAGTCATACCCAGGCCATGTTTGTGTCAGATCTTGGGCACCACTGTGAAAAGAAAAAAATAAGTCTATTATTCACCCAAACAGGCTTTGCCACTAATTGATAAATTTACAAAATGATATCACCCGAAATTTTTGGGGCACATTATTCACCGAAAGAAATTGCTACAATTTTTAAGAGACCTTAACTACCATTGCTTGAAATGCCTCAAGAATTGTTAGCATGCAGTTTCACATTATACATTTCTGTGCATAATTTTTTGTGAGATTCATGTTAGTTCTATGAACGGTCATACAAATATTTTAACCAGGATGTAATGATATGACAGATCACAATAATATACACTTAGATCTAAGAGGAAAAGAACCTGTAAGTGGTTTTGGTTAAGTTATTTATTTATACTGTACTATTTTACATTATCAAGATCGTGGTGCACTTTGTGCACAATAAATTTTATCTTTTTCCCATCCAAACTAAAAGTCAAGAACATATTATATGATAGTTCATTGATATGTGAATAGTAGTGCAATAATTCATTTTCTGAAATAAACTTCTGACTTTCTGGTTCATTTCTTAACATTTATGGAATAGGTACAATGGTGATGTGACATTTACAAAAACAGTATCTATTCTCTATTTGCCAATCATAATTACTATTGTTGCCACACAGTCTTGGATTTATAATCCAACTCAAAAATACTAAAACTGTTCAATTCCAAGTATTCATACCACAGTGTGATTGATGTCTATATTAGCACATTTGAAGTATCAACATAATGACGTTAACCTGGTTTTTGTGCCACAAATCTGCTTATTTTACATTCAAGTATTGTCCTTTATTTACTTTAAACTCATCAATCACATTTAATTAATTATATCCATGTTGCTCTCGTTCCAGTCAGTCAACACATTCTGTACTGGAAATTTTGGCAAGATGCTACACTATTCGTTAGAGAGAGAGAGAGAGAGAGAGAGAGAGAGAGAGAGAGAGAGAGAGAGAGAGAGAGAGAGAGGGGGGGGGGGGGGGAGCAGAAAGGGGGAGGGATTAAAAGAAGAAAAGTACTACTTACCTAAAAGCAAATGTAATGCAACATTCTAAAATTTTGCTCTTTTTTTATTCGTATCAGTCAGCTAATCCTCAAAGATCCCTTTGACCATAGATGGCTTAGGACATATCCAATTAATCTGATGTGCCCCCATTTTCAACCTCTTGGATTATAACATATATATTGATGAAATGCAATGTGCCTTTTGGGCTCAGCTAAATCTAAGATTGTGATTACTGTTAGCTTGCTTTTAATGTTAATAAATGGATGTAAATGCCCTGTATTGGAACTGTCTGTTCTATAGCGAAGGCTTCTTAAACATTATGAATTTTTCATTACTTATTTGTCCTTTGTAAACACTTTTATAAATACTGTTTGTTAACCTTGTTGGTGCAACAGCAGTTAAGCCATAAGGATGTTTCTCTCCATGCCTTATGCCCCCCCCCTTTCTCCAACCACAAATCTCTCATTTTGGTGTATTTTTGTATGAAATTCTTCCTTCCTGATACCGCAATCATTTCATGTTTATCCTATATACATATGTTGTATTCCATAGCAAAATCACAGTGACTGTGCCTTCTGTATTTTTTTAATAGGCTTAATATTGTCAGAATTAATGCAGGCACTACCTAGCAGTTTCAGACATTTCATTGTTTTATAAATTTTATTATTGCAGTAGCACTAAGTCAAAAACAGTACTTCTCACCATACTTGACACTTTCTACCTTCCCTCTCCCCATAAAGAAATAAAGGTGATGCATTTGTCTATAATGTTGGATTCTAACAGTGCTATTTGTTATTGACTCTCATCTGGATGAACTATGAATGGTTTGTGACTGCACCCCCCCCCCCCCACTCCCCCCCCCCCCTCCCCCCATCTTCCTTTCCTGCCCTTGCCACCAGCACTTAAATGAATTGTATGGTTTATTAATATACTATGTACTTTTGTTTATACACTTTTGACAGTCACTTTTTAATTTTTGTTATAAGGTTTTGGTATATTACTTTTATCTTTTTCTAACACTATTTCTGCTATGATTTGAGCAGCTTAGGGGAACACAATGGTAAGTGCCATCTCAGTGTATTTTGCGATAGATGGCTACTGATGCCACCTGTGAGGTGCACAATGCAATATGCTTATTAGTAATTCTAAATTCACTTAACAGATGACAGGGCGAAGATTACTGGTAAGCGCGAGTATCCATCTGTTGCAGAAACATAATGGTGAGTGACAGAGAAAATGGCAGCTAGTAAAAACAACCCAGTACTTCTACTATTATGGCCAGATTGAATATGACAGAAGATGATGAGTATACTGATATTTCCGACGAGGATCCAGAATACATTCCTGATGACTCAAAGGTACGTTAATTTGTAAATATATTGTATTTAGTATATTTCACGATCATAATGGCAAGTGCATCTACATACCATTATGTTCCTGAAGTACACAAATTTTGAGGTTATACTTGAATCGCTACTTCTTTTGGTTCAGTGATGTGTGTATGCATATTTTTCATTTACATTATTACGTGTAATAATATTAATGGTAACAATAATAGTAATTTTGGTGTTATACAGGTTAATAGCAAACAAAACAATGAACAGTGTGTTGCTGCTGCACAAACAAGTCAGGAAGGGGTGCTCGAAGAGATGAAGAGGTCATGTCGGAAAAGGCTGATGTTATATGTGATTGCAGTCTCTCTTGGCACATTCCACTGATGAATTTTTCTCAGGTTATCAGCCAGGTGGTGACGTCATCTTGTCGCAACGTTTCAATGAGTTTTGTAACCCATCAACAATGAAAAGATGATGCCACCACTTGGCTGATAACCAGAGAAGATTCATCACAAGGCTGATGTTTGATTCTCAGTGCAAAATTAAACAGAAGAGGCATAATTTGGGCGAAAAATATGTTTCATGTACAGGAGAAAGTTTAAGTAAAAAAAGGGTGGGACCTAATTGCCAGTGCCCTCATTAGTGTTTTGACAAAGTAGGAGATTCAAATGTGATGAAAACATTCAAAACATTTTGGGAAATAGGTGATTTTAACGTTCATGCATTTTTATTTGGTGCAATGATGCAGTTGCGTCCACCTGCTTACTCTGAAACAAGTGCTAACCACGTCAGGGAACACATCAACAAAATACTGAAATACAAGGGTCACTACAGACATTGAAACAATGGTGGCAGATTGTACCTGGGTGCAGACTTGACAATCGCCCCCTGTTACGTTCACTATAAGAATGTCTTCTTCAAGGAGATGTCCTATGATCCTGTATCTGCAGAGAAGTTCAGGCGAATTTTCACTGAGGAATATAACATAGGAGTAAAGTCACCAATGAATGGTATGTGTAAACATGTGACATGCTAAAAGTGAAAATTGAGAGTACTGTTGACCTCCAGCTGAAAGCAAGTCTTGAGTTCCAGTTGGAATTACACCAACATTGTGCAGAGGTTGGGCAGGCTAACATTGGAGTTCAGACAAAGTGAGTGGAAGCAGACAGTAATCTTCATGTTGTGACTTTTGATTTGCAGCAGACTCTCTCAGTTCCTAAGTTAAGCTGTGGGACAGCTTTTTACTAAAGGAAAATTTGGTTATGTAACCTGAATGTTCATAACTAGGGCAAGAACAAAGAGCACTGCTTCTTGTGGAATGAGACTACTGCTGCCCATGGAGCTGAGGAAATTTTAAGCTGCCTTTTACATTACTTTGATGAAAATGACATAAAAGGAGAGACTCTCATCATGATATCTGATGACTGATGTGGTCAAAATAAGAACTGGAACATGGTTCTGTTTTGGAAGTACCATCAAACAGAGTGATTTTAGATGGTTTTGTCATTATTTTGATTGTAGCTTTCATATATAGTTAGATTAAACTGATTTTTATGGAAGTGGTAGGGTATACGTGTAACGAATAAAATATCCCATAACCAGAAAGTGTATGTATAGGTATATTTATCTGAGGCAGTTAAATAAAGTGTCCGAAGTGTCCCCATGGATTGGGGTGATTTCGGACACGTGTTTTTTAAAGCTCTGTCAGAAGTTACGGTACATAGAGGGTGAATTTGGACAGTTACTGCTTTTTTTAAAATTCTACATGCTTTTTATTTGATTTTGGTGACATTTTACACATGGTGGGAAATTTTCCATGGTGGGAAATTTTCCAGCTTTCCCTTGATATTGGAGAAAAACATCTTAACAGTCTCTTTGCTCACTTCTGCATGAGCTCGTTTAATATTTTTTTCTTAAGCAAACGGAAAGATCTTCTGACTGCCGTTTGTGGAATAAATGCACCCATTTTTCTCCTGGCAGATTATTACGAAATTTCATCTTTTTTCGGCCAGATTTATCTAGGCAGCCTTTAAATAAATATCTAATATCCAATTTGGTGAAGGGAAATCCCCAATGTGCAGCCCTCAAGATTTCCTCTTCTTCTTTACTTAGCACTGGCTGTCCTCCCACTTTTATCAGATGTGGTTCCTGCACTTTATTTTGTAGGGTTGATTTAGGTATACCATACAAATCACACGCTTTTCTGTATGATAATTTACCACTCTGAATATCATGAACTGCTTTATCTAAATGTTCTGTGTCATAATTACACCAAACTGTAGCACCTCTCCTGCTCTTATACGTTCTTGGAATTGTCTGAAACCACCCCACACAGTACACAGTTTTACAAAAACTGTTGTTAAAAATGGTTCAAATGGCTCTGAGCACTATGGGACTTAACATCTATGGTCATCAGTCCCCTAGAACTTAGAACTACTTAAATCTAACTAACCTAAGGACATCACACAACACCCAGTCATCACGAGGCAGAGAAAATCCCTGACCCCGCCGGGAATCGAACTCGGGAACCCGGGCGTGGGAAGCGAGAATGCTACCGCACGAGCACGAGCTGCGGGCAACTGTTGTTATTTTATAACCTTGCATGAGAAACTCGACAAACTTGTACAGAAATTATCTCAATACTGTTAGCTACTGAGTGCATTGACAATTACGGTTACAATAACTTCCCACTCGGCACAGCAATAGAAAGTTTCCACTTTACGATAATGCATGGATTCTTAATACTGAGACTGTTCATCAGTTATTCACCTAGGGAAACAACTGACACAAAATAAAAGTTGTGGAAAGTACTAAATGTATTCTTGCACTTAAAATAACTGATGCATGGATATTAAAATAAGTAACTCTTTGTTTCTATGCAGTGGCAACGAGCAAATAAACCATACCGTCTGAATTCACCCCGGTGTCCGAAATCACCCTGTTTGACGGTATCTAACATCAACTGGAAGATTTCGCGTGACTGAACACCACTTCCCCATTAGTGGGCACATGATTTTGCCCTCTGATAGAGATTTTGTGAGGATTGAAAATTATGTTCATCGGCAAGTGCAAAATGTGTACAGTCAAGATCAGTGGTTGGATATCATCCAGAAGTCATCTAAGAAGAATCCAGTTTTTGTGTACAATATGGAAAGAAAGCATTTCTTTCAAATAGGGCACCCAAAACGAGCATCTGTCTTAAGAAAGAAGACAGTTGATAGTCAACCTAAGGAGTGTGTGCAGGTGGAAGGTGACCCCAGAATTTCCGCCATCTTTATTCATAAGCAAGACATTCTGTCATGACATTTGACATGAAAAATGTTCGAGAAAATGTGGAAGGCAATGCCCTGTTCCTACCCTTCGACTTAAATACAACAGGTCAAGACTTATTGAAAAGAAGGTAGTTGCTGACATCCTGTTGCTCGTAGATTACATACCTCCAGTCCATCATGGATTTTTCCTGTCACTAAAGCCCACTGTTTCAGACGGAGAATACAACAGTAATGAATGCCAATGTAGTGTAAGTCAAGTGTTGAATAGTCGCTGTAAATTTACATAAGTAATTTTCTATCACCATGTATTTTAATGATGTATGGTTGGTAAAATGTAATTGCATCTATACAATCATAATGTAGTACTTTTTGTATATTTCATTTTTTTTATTCAGTTCCCAGTTTCATTTATGTCTGCATAGAAGACAGATGTTAAAAGCGCTACAGAATAAAAGCAATGTTTAAAAAAAAAATGTTCAGATTTGTTGGTCAATTCTAACTTTAAATCCACTGTCTCAAAACTATGATTTTGGCACTTATCATTGTGTTCCCCCGAGCCACTCATTTGTTTGTCTGCTTTTTATGTAGACTATACTTTTAATGCCACTACAGCCATGCTACAATATTGCCTAATGACATGTGTTGGGAGACTGTTTTTAGAACAGCAGACTGCCATCAGCTAAGCACTGATGTTGAGAACGTAATTATGAGACACAAAACTGTATGTTAAGGAACTATCCTTGTACTTTTATGTCAATTATGGTTCATTTGGCACATAATCTGATGATGGACATTGCCCAAACTATGTCAGCAAATATAATTTTTATCAACAGGAGATCTGTTGAATTTGGCAACTCAGTTAAGAATTGACATGTGTTCAGAGTTTACACAATGGTTTCAGGCCTCCTGGGTTACTTAATGTCACAAAGAAAGCCATTCTGAGCTGTACTAAAATATTACTCTATATATATCATGTCTCAGGCTAGGTGACAGACTTCCATCAACTTTGTTCCCCCTATTGTGATATTCCTATGTACCTCACAAGAGAACTCCAGTAGTAATTTTCAAATTACCATACGTGGAAACATCAGTGGCAATGGAAGCTCGTTTGTCACTAAATATTTGAAAAGGAATTTGCATTCCGTTCATTTCAAGAAGTCATGAATAAGTATCTTCCAGAAAATTCTCCCATCTGTTCTGAAACCCAGAAAATTCCACTCCATTTATTGTGTGACCATTGCAAGGGAATAGAAAGTTACCTGTAAAAGATTCATAGAAGAGACAGTCACATGTTATTTTTTACTGAAATTTGTTAGTCTGATATTTGGGAACTAGTAATTACTTCCCTCCAGTATATCACTTGATCTATTATACAAGTCTTGACTGGAAAGTGGATCAATATGCTTCTGCTATCGTACTACACAAAGCCACCTGGTTGAGAAACCACAAATTCCACAGTGATGTAATTTTTGTAGTAGTGTAGCATGGTCTACACATTCAGAAGGAGTTATTAAAGAACACAAGACACCTAAAAACTGTGATTTTTATCAATACCTCTTTCAATATCAGTCAATACAATCATATAAAAATTGATGAAAAAGCTATTCTCTTCCTTTCCCTAATCCTGTATCTAATCATAAGATGATATCAATATAATAGAGGGAAACATTCCACGTGGGAAAAATTATATATAAAAACAAAGATGGGGTGACTTACCGAACGAAAGCGCTGGCAGGTCGATAGACACACAAACAAACACAAACATACACACACAATTCAAGCTTTCGCAACAAACTGTTGCCTCATCAGGAAAGAGGGAAGGAGAGGGAAAGACGAAAGGAAGTGGGTTTTAAGGGTGAGGGTAAGGAGTCATTCCAATCCCGGGAGTGGAAAGACTTACCTTGGGGGGAAAAAAGGACAGGTATACACTCGCACACACACACACATATCCATCCACACATACAGACACAAGCAGACATATTTAAAGACAAAGAGTTTGCGCAGAGATGTCAGTCGAGGCAGAAGTTTAGAGGCAAAGAAGTTGTTGAAAGACAGGTGAGGTATGAGTGGCGGCAACTTGAAATTAGCGGAGATTGAGGCCTGGCGGATAACGAGAAGAGAGGATATACTGAAGGGCAAGTTCCCATCTCCGGAGTTCGGATAGGTTGGTGTTGGTGGGAAGTATCCAGATAACCCGGACGGTGTAACACTGTGCCAAGATGTGCTGGCTGTGCACCAAGGCATGTTTAGCCACAGGGTGATCCTCATTACCAACAAACACTGTCTGCCTGTGTCCATTGATGCGAATGGACAGTTTGTTGCTGGTCATTCCCACATAGAATGCATCACAGTGTAGGCAGGTCAGTTGGTAAATCACGTGGGTGCTTTCACACGTGGCTCTGCCTTTGATCGTGTACACCTTCTGGGTTACCGGACTGGAGTAGGTGGTGGTGGGAGGGTGCATGGGACAGGTTTTGCATTGGGGGCGGTTACAAGGCTAGGAGCCAGAGGGTAGGGAAGGTGGTTTGGGGATTTCATAGGGATGAACTAACAGGTTACGAAGGTTAGGTGGACGGCGGAAAGACACTCTTGGCGGAGTGGGGAGGATTTCATGAAGGATGGATCTCATTTCAGGGCAGGATTTGAGGAAGTCGTATCCCTGCTGGAGAGCCACATTCAGAGTCTGGTCCAGTCCCGGAAAGTATCCTGTCACAAGTGGGGCACTTTTGTGGTTCTTCTGTGGGGGATTCTGGGTTTGAGGGGATGAGGAAGTGGCTCTGGTTATTTGCTTCTGTACCAGGTCGGGAGGGTAGTTGCGGGATGCGAAAGCTGTTGTCAGGTTGTTGATGTAATGATTCAGGGATTCCGGACTGGAGCAGATTCGTTTGCCACGAAGACCTAGGCTGTAGGGAAGGGACCGTTTGATGTGGAATGGGTGGCAGCTGTCATAATGGAGATACTGTTGCTTGTTGGTGGGTTTGATGTGGACGGACGTGTGAAGTTGGCCATTGGACCAGTGGAGGTCAACGTCAAGGAAAGTGGCATGGGATTTGGAGTAGGACCAGGTGAATCTGATGGAACCAAAGGAGTTGAGGTTGGAGAGGAAATTCTGGAGTTCTTCTTCACTGGGAGTCCAAATCATGAAGATGTCATCAATAAATCTGTACCAAACTTTGGGTTGGCAGACTTGGGTAACCAAGAAGGCTTCCTCTAAGCAACCCATGAATAGGTTGGCGTACGAGGGGGCCATCCTGGTACCCATGGCTGTTCCCTTTAATTGTTGGTATGTCTGGCCTTCAAAAGTGAAGAAGTTGTGGGTTAGGATGAAGCTGGCTAAGGTAATGAGGAAAGAGGTTTTAGGTAGGGTGGCAGGTGATCGGCGTGAAAGGAAATGCTCCATCGCAGCGAGGCCCTGGACGTGCAGAATATTTGTGTATAAGGACGTGGCATCAATGGTTACAAGGATGGTTTCCGGGGGTAACAGATTGGGTAAGGATTCCAGGCATTCAAGGAAGTGGTTGTTGTCTTTGATGAAGGATGGGAGACTGCATGTAATGGGTTGAAGGTTTTGATCTACGTAGGCAGAGATACGTTCTGTGGGGGCTTGGTAACCAGCTACAATGGGGCGGCCGGGATGATTGGGTTTGTGGATTTTAGGAAGAAGGTAGAAGGTAGGGGTGTGGGGTGTCGGTGGGGTCAGGAGGTTGATGGAGTCAGGTGAAAGGTTTTGCAGGGGGCCTAAGGTTCTGAGGATTCCTTGAAGCTCCGCCTGGACATCGGGAATGGGGTTACCTTGGCAAACTTTGTATGTGGTGTTGTCTGAAAGCTGACGCAGTCCCTCAGCCACATACTCCCGACGATCAAGTAGCACGGTCGTGGAACCCTTGTCCGCCGGAAGAATGACGATGGATCGGTCAGCCTTCAGATCACGGATAGCCTGGGCTTCAGCAGTGGTGATGTTGGGTGTAGGATTAAGGTTTTTTAAGAAGGATTGAGATGCAAGGCTGGAAGTCAGAAATTCCTGGAAGGTTTGGAGAGGGTGATTTTGAGGAAGAGGAGGAGGGTCCCGCTGTGACGGAGGACAAGGGTTCCACGACCGTGGTACCTGATCGTCGGGAGTATGTGGCTGAGGGACTGCGTCAGCTTTCAGACAACACCACATACAAAGTTTGCCAAGGTAACCCCATTCCAGATGTCCAGGCGAAGCTTCAAGGAATCCTCAGAACCTTAGGCCCCCTGCAAAACCTTTCACCTGACTCCATCAACCTCCTGACCCCACTGACACCCCGCATCCCTACCTTCTACCTTCTTCCTAAGATCCACAAACCCAATCATCCCGGCCGCCCCATTGTAGCTGGTTACCAAGCCCCCACAGAACGTATCTCTGCCTACATAGATCAAAACCTTCAACCCATTACATGCAGTCTCCCATCCTTCATCAAAGACACCAACCACTTCCTTGAACGCCTGGAATCCTTACCCAATCTGTTACCCCCGGAAACCATCCTTGTAACCATTGATGCCACGTCCTTATACACAAATATTCCGCACGTCCAGTGCCTTGCTGCGATGGAGCATTTCCTTTCACGCCGATCACCTGCCACCCTACCTAAAACCTCTTTCCTCATTACCTTAGCCAGCTTCATCCTGACCCACAACTTCTTCACTTTTGAAGGCCAGACATACCAACAATTAAAGTGAACAGCCATGGGTACCAGGATGGCCCCCTCGTACGCCAACCTATTCATGGGTCGCTTAGAGGAAGCCTTCTTGGTTACCCAAGTCTGCCAACCCAAAGTTTGGTACAGATTTATTGATGACATCTTCATGATTTGGACTCCCAGTGAAGAAGAACTCCAGAATTTCCTCTCCAACCTCAACTCCTTTGGTTCCATCAGATTCACCTGGTCCTACTCCAAATCCCATGCCACTTTCCTTGACGTTGACCTCCACCGGTCAAATGGCCAACTTCACACGTCCGTCCACATCAAACCCACCAACAAGCAACAGTACCTCCATTATGACAGCTGCCACCCATTCCACATCAAACGGTCCCTTCCCTACAGCCTAGGTCTTCGTGGCAAACGAATCTGCTCCAGTCCGGAATCCGTGAATCATTACACCAACAACCTGACAACAGCTTTCGCATCCCGCAACTACCCTCCCGACCTGGTACAGAAGCAAATAACCAGAGCCACTTCCTCATCCCCTCAAACCCAGAATCCCCCGCAGAAGAACCACAAAAGTGCCCCACTTGTGACAGGATACTTTCCGGGACTGGACCAGACTCTGAATGTGGCTCTCCAGCAGGGATACGACTTCCTCAAATCCTGCCCTGAAATGAGATCCATCCTTCATGAAATCCTCCCCACTCCGCCAAGAGTGTCTTTCCGCCGTCCACCTAACCTTCGTAACCTGTTAGTTCATCTCTATGAAATCCCCAAACCACCTTCCCTACCCTCTGGCTCCTATCCTTGTAAGCGCCCCCAACGCAAAACCTGTCCCATGCACCCTCCCACCACCACCTACTCCAGTCCGGTAACCCGGAAGGTGTACACGATCAAAGGCAGAGCCACGTGTGAAAGCACCCACGTGATTTACCAACTGACCTGCCTACACTGTGATGCATTCTATGTGGGAATGACCAGCAACAAACTGTCCATTCGCATGAATGGACACAGGCAGACAGTGTTTGTTGGTAATGAGGATCACCCTGTGGCTAAACATGCCTTGGTGCACAGCCAGCACATCTTGGCACAGTGTTACACCGTCCGGGTTATCTGGATACTTCCCACCAACACCAACCTATCCGAACTCCGGAGATGGGAACTTGCCCTTAAGTATATCCTCTCTTCTCGTTATCCGCCAGGCCTCAATCTCCGCTAATTTCAAGTTGCCGCCACTCATACCTCACCTGTCTTTCAACAACTTCTTTGCCTCTAAACTTCTGCCTCGACTGACATCTCTGCCCAAACTCTTTGTCTTTAAATATGTCTGCTTGTGTCTGTATGTGTGGATGGATATGTGTGTGTGTGTGCGAGTGTATACCTGTCCTTTTTTGCCCCCAAGGTAAGTCTTTCCACTCCCGGGATTGGAATGACTCCTTACCCTCACCCTTAAAACCCACTTCCTTTCGTCTTTCCCTCTCCTTCCCTCTTTCCTGATGAGGCAACAGTTTGTTGCGAAAGCTTGAATTTTGTGTGTATGTTTGTGTTTGTTTGTGTGTCTATCGACCTGCCAGCGCTTTCGTTCGGTAAGTCACCTCATCTTTGTTTTTATATATAATCATAAGATGAGTTTTATAGAGTCTGTGCTATGTAATAATAGAAACAAGGGGGGGACATTCATTATTATAGGATTGTAATGATGGTTGTCTAGAGGTATGCAATGCCACAAAGATGAAGAACATTTATAATAATAGCTGTAATGTTTGGTTTCCATTGCAACGTGATGCAGTTGTCAACTAATAAGCCATTTCTGAAACTAAAGCAAATCAAACTCTTCATCTGCATCTACATCCATACTCTGCAAACCACTGTGAAGTGCATGGCAAAAGGTACTTTCCATTGTACATGTTGTTAGCTTCTTTCCATTCCACTCACATTTGATTTGGAGCACAAGAAGAATGACTGTTTAAATGCCTCTCTGTGTGCTGTGATTAATTTAATTTTTCATAGTGTGTTATTAGCATCATCAAGTAAATCCGTTTCTTGAAACTTTGTATGTAGGTTTCATAGGATAATCTGTGTCCATCTCCACATGTCTGGTATTTCAGTTTCTTCAGCTTATCCGTGAGACTCTCACATGGGACAATCAGTCCTGTGACCACTCCTGCTGCCCTTCTCTGTACGTGTTCAATATTCCGAATTAATCTTATCTGGTATGGATCCCAGACACTGAACGACATTTTAGGATGGGTCACACTAGTGATATGTAAGCAATCTCCTTCATAGAGTGATTGAATTTCCCTAATAGTCTACTAATAAACAGAGGTCTGCCATTTGCCTTGCCTACAACAGAGTCTATTTGATTGTTTCATTTTGTGGGGATGTAGAACCACTCCCTCTGCCCCCAATAATATCACTGTCCTACCACAGCAAGAACAGCTGTACTGTTGCCAGATCAGTCCTCTGTAGTGTGTGCTCTATGCTACATGTATTGTGCACATACTGAGGGAATAAAAGTATTCACAGTAAGTGACCGGAGTGCAAATGATTATTTATCGTCATAATTACCATCCCACTCCCCACTACCTACAATTTCATATCTCTACAAAGTGTTACATCACAAAATTAGTGTGAGTTGATCAATTCCAGGTATGCCTTGTTGATAATGTAGTAATAACATACTATGTTTCTCTTTTTTTCCTTTTTTTATTGCATTCTGTTAAGTGCCAAATTTCAAAATTTTGAACATATAAAGAAAGATACCAATATTTGCACCACTTTGAAATCTTATCAAGATGTGAATGAACGCTTCTGCAGTCTTTCTCATATAGGACTTCATTATTGATTACTACATCAGCTGCAAAACTTCTGAAACTACAATTAAAACTGTCTGCTACATCACTAATGTACAACATGAACAGAAAGGGTTCCATCACACTTCCCTGGTGTACACCTGAAGTTAGTTCTCTCTCCATACAAAATAACATGCTTTTTATTGATTTGTTTATCCTTCATCTATGGACTCTAAATAGATCATTTTCACCTGAGAGCATAGAGTGTACCATACAATCTTATACGCAGATGCAGATGAACATCTGTGTTCTGACTCCATTTACCATTTTACACTACATGAAGGCTTAGATACAATCTATGTGCATTGAAGAGAACAGGATTACACTTTACAGGAAAATATGAGGTTTTACATATTTTCTGGTACAACATAATGTATAACATCCAACTTGCTATTTTATATACACCCATACTGTGAGCCCTTTCTACCAAAATATCCTCAATCCAGTCATAAATTTCACTTGATACCACTTACAATCATACTTTTGTTAAGTGTAATCTGTTAGTAACTAACGTTTACTGAAATAAGTAGTAACTGTACTGTGTATTTCTTTCACTTTTGATGTGGTTTGTCCATAGATTAGTTTAGCCTAACTGGGAGATGTACCTAGGCAGGATATGCTCATTAGTAATAATGGATAGTATAGGATCTAAGTACCATCACTATCTTACTTCATAAATTATCGTTGTTCTAAGGGCACTTACACTTCAGTGAATTAAGTGTAATTTAACAATTTTCTCAACTGAAATTTCCTTTTGTTGTAATTGCTTGCTCCTATGACTTCCTGATCAATAAAGTCTCTAACAGATCTACACATTAGGTCACATGAGAGAAATTCTGATCATGTGAAAGAAATTCTGATTCAGTTTACCTGTAATTGATAAGAAATTATGAGTGAAGGTTTTGCAAGTTGCTCTAAGCTGAGATACATCTTTATTTTCTCATTTTAATTATATGATACATGTTTGTAGTTTCCTACTCTCGTATTCATGTTCCTACATGAATCACTCTGCCATTGTTCTATGATATATGTATCACACTGGCATTACTTGATTCAGCCTCCCTAATAACAGTATTTTATCCATCAGAATAATAGTCCTTAGAACTTCATAGTGATGTCTATAATGAGGTGCTGAAGATAATTCTTGGGTATGCCACAGTATTTGATACAACCTCTGTGTTCCTCTATGTGATACACTGATGCCCTTTGTGATTTGCATTGGTTGTACCATTAGTTACATCCATTATCACTTTCACCGTCACCAACCTCAACTAAGACCCACCTGTCCAACTAAATATCAAATGAATGTTGAATTGTGCTTCAGTTCATCATTAGATTGATTGTATAATAAGGTGATGCACTGACTGCAATTTTAAGGCAAAAAATATTGGCAACATATTATATTAAACAATCACCCCCTTCCCCCCAAGCTTTTAAAATGACAACAAAACACAGGAATCCACTCTACTCATTCCATACTTAAACACTAGTCACACTGAAGATTACAATGTATCTGTGTATAGCTATCTGATTGGTGCACATAGCTGCATGAGAGAAGTACAAGCATGCAGATGTTGTGTTATGTGTTAGTTTCCTGAACTTACCTGCCCTGGTTGGTGCACGGCATACAGAACCAGATCCCAGAACTGTGAAAGAAAAAATAAAACACTAACTTAGATAATGTTTGAGTGGTGGCACAGAATGGTGTTACAAATAGAACAACACATGTCCTAGTTGTATCTGCAGAAGTGTTCAGCTTAGTATAACTATGATTGTCTGTTGCAAATACTGTACACAATAACACCAGTATTTTCAGTGATAAGGATTTCTATAGGGTGCTAATGACTACCTGTATATGCCCTGTAAAACAGTGTACTGTTTGCTTATTATACTACTTATAACTAATTCCTAGCAAACATTAAGCACGTATTTTCTTAATCTATATATCCTTATACATAAAAAACAAGATGTATATATGTAGCTATGTATATACATAGTTATGTATGTATGTGTGTGTATCCCCAGCATCTACTCCTAAACCACTGCATTGAGTTCAATAAAATTTTATACACATACTGCTTGCTGTATGAGAATCAGCAATGTAGGGGTTAGAACCTACTAGCTCCAGTAGAAGTGGAGACATAAGCAAAAAGGGGTTTCCAATCCCTTACATAGGCTGCCATGCATGATAGGCAACCTGTGTGGGTAGTGTTTGTACACCTAGCAGAGGCTACATACGTGGATGAGCATGGCTGAGCAGACAGAGGGGGAGAGGAAGGAGATTGATCATGAGACATTGGGGAGGATGAGATGGACAGAGAAAGGGGCTTGGAGGATGCAGACAGACGGAATAGACAGAGAGAGGAGCAGATGGATGGTGAGAGGTTGGAGGGGAAGAAGGTGAGGTGTAAGAGGCAGGTGGAAGATGGAGAGGTGTAGTGAGGAGCTGGAAAAGAGAAGAGGGGAAGGGGAGATGGATGTGGGTAGAGAGAGGGGAAAAGGAGATGTGGAGAAAGAGGGAAAGGAGTAAATGTGTGCAGTATATGTGCTGTCTGTACCTGCAAGTGAAGCCAGCAGTGAAAGACCAGAGAAATATAAATGACCACAAATGAGCTCATATTTTTAATATGAGACTTGTATCTTTTCACAAGAAGTAAGAATAAATGATGGTTTTTCAATATTTGATCATCCATATACCCAAATAAACATTGCCAGTAGTAAAAACCCAAAAATACTTCGCACCTCACTCAGTACTACATTAATATTATGGTTGCTGTCATGTGTTATGGCATGTTGCACAGGTACCCGCTTGTGTTGTTAAAGTAATTAGGGTGCTACCTATTCTTTTCTTCACTCTCATGTTCATGCTAAGAGTAACTTAGGTAATATGCTCACTCCTGAAGCCTTAGTTTTGGAACTTCTGGCAGTTGTATCTCAACAACATTTAGTTTCAAATGTAAACTGCCATAAATTTTCTGTCTATGGAATAAAGAAACATACGTTTCATGTTCTCTTCTAGAATTTGTATAATGATTTCAGCCCTTAATCATTTCTTTGGATCAATGATCTTTCACAATGTCATTCAACTGTAAATCCTCTTCTTGTTAATATACAGTATACTGCACTCTCAGTTCTGGTTGATAACACTGGATATGTTTTCGAGAAGCAAATTAATATGGCACATTGTTTCATAATAGATATTTCTACCAAATATTTGAAGAGCTTGTGACATTATTTTATGTAGCTAAGTAGAGTTTTTAACTGACATATGAATACTGTGTATATGCTGAGTGGTTGTGTTTAATGGTTACCATTTGATTCATGATTTTTTTCACCTAAACAGTTTTGAGACAGCAGTATTCTATGCATGCTGGATATTGTGAACTTCATGGCCATGAGGTATTGTTGTGATGAATGCCAGTTGCAGTTATCTATAACAATTTTATAACATCCTGTCTCCAATGTGGGGCATAACTGATGTTCAGAAACAGTATTTCTTTCTTTTTGTTTTGTATTGTAAAACTCCCATTGCACTGTTCTGAAATCGTTCATACTTGTGATAGTGATTAGTATAGGAAAAACTGGAACTACACCTGTGTATGGCTTATTCCAGTGATTATTTCACAATAAATGCATGTCTAATGAATTCCCCAGAAGCAGATACACCACATCTGTTAATACATGGGTTAAAGAGCACAGGAGATGTTTAAAGATTATAATGATCTCTTTCTGGCTAAGTTAGGATGTATTTTCTCTACCAGTAACACAAAAGACAATTAGCCAGTAGATAATCTGAGCATTTGACTATCTCTGGCAACTCTCCTTCTTCCCAAGTTTTAGGAAGCTGAAGTTACACAAATCTTATACAGTTGGTTCAGAGGCAACAATCATGGAAGGGTAATGCCATAAATATCACCAAACAATGTAACTGAAAGAGAGTTAACCAAAGTTTGCCTTCATAATTTGTTATGTTATCCTATTACAGAAAATGTAATGACTGAGTTATTACATGAAATTTTTAAAGGAGTGAAGTGGAAACTGGTACCATGTCATATGCAGACAATTTCTCTTCCATAGTTACTGAGAAGTTAAAAGAGCAGATGTAGCAAAAACATATCACACCTGTATAAATGATTCAACAGTGATGATACATAAAAATAATTTTGCTGCAAACAGTACTGTTTATACGTTACCAGACAGAAAGTTCTTGAAAACTAGGAAACTTGTTACATTGATTGTATTTTGTTTATGATGAAAGAATTTACCACATATTTCCTTTTTGGCATAGCATATGGCTATGTTCACATTAATAATGTAAGCAACACACAAAGTTTTCATAATACAGAAAAGTTAAAACACAATAGGCATTGATAGCTCAGATGGTAGAGCACTTGCCCGCGAAATGCAAAAGGTCCCACGTTCGAATCTCAGTCCAGTACACAGTTTGAATCTGCCAGGAAGTTTACATATCTCTCTTTCTTCCATTTCAGATGCAAAGGTATGGAGTCATTGTGAATGAGGGGTATACATAGGTTCCATAGGTGACAGTATTTCATCTGGCCAAGTGCACTAATGTGTAGATGGTTATTTCAAACACTTCCAAACCATGAACTATTTTAAGACAGCTGTAGAAAACAACCACTAACTAAAAATATATTTATCAAACAATGGAAAATCCAGGATGGAATGTAACAATACAAGAGAAGGAAAGTTGCTACTCACCATGTAGCAGAGGTGCTGAGCCATGATAGGCACAATAAAAAGATTCACACAATCATAGCCTTCGGCCATTAAGGCCTTTGTCAGCAGTAGACACACACACACACACACACACACACACACACACACACACACACACACACACACACACACACACACACACACTCAGGCAAGTGCAACTTGCACACACACCTGCAGTCTCAGAGAGCTGAAACTACACTGTGATCAGCAGCACCAGTGCATGATGGGAGTGGCGACTGGGTGGGGGTAAGGAGAAGGCTGGGGTGTGGAGGGGGAGGGACAGTATGGTGAGAGTAGCAGACAGTGAAACGTTGCAGTTTAGCCAGAGGGTAGGAGAGAAGGTGAGGAGGGGGGAGGGGGTAAGTAGCGGAAAGGAGAGAAATAAAAATAAAAATAAAAGAAATTAAAAGGCTGGGTGTGGCAGTGAAATGATGGCTGTGTAGTGCTGGAATGGGAACAGGGGGCTGGTTGGGTGAGGGCAGTGACTAACGAAGGTTGAGGCCAGGAAGGTTACGGGAACATAGGATGTATTGCAGGGAAAATTCCCACCTGCGCAATTCAGAAAAGCTGGTGTTGGTGGGAAAGTTCCGTATGGCACAGGCTATGAAGCAGTCATTGAGATGAGGGGTATCATGTTTGGCAGCGTGTTCAGCTACTGGGTGGACCACTTGTTTTTTGGCCACCTTGCGGTTCAAGGATTACATGGCAGAAGGACTCTGTCAGCTGTCACCCATTCTAGCAATCCAGCAGGATCTCCAGTCACTGCTCAAATCCTTAGGCCCATCCCAGAACCTCTCCCCAGAGTCCATCTCTCTACTTACCCCTACCACTATCTGCACTCCCACCTTCTACATGCTTCCTAAAGTCCATAAACCCAACCACCCAGGACGCCCCATTGTGGCCGATTACTGTGCCCCCACTGAGAGAATCTCTGCTCTCGTAGACCAACACCTTCAACCTATTACCCGGAACCTATTCTCCTATATAAATATATAAAAGATATAAACCATTTCCTTGACCGACTCGCCACAGTTCCTCTCCCTTTACCTTCACGTCACTATTGATGCCACCTCCCTGTACACTAACATTCCTAATGCCCATGGCCTTACTGCTATCGAACACTACCTTTTCAGATGCCCTATGGATTCCAAACCAACAACCTCCTTCGTAGTCTCCATGACCAAATATATCCTAATCCACAATTACTTCTCCTTTGAAGGCATTACCTACAAACAAATCCGTGGTACAGCTATGAGCACCCACATGGCACCATCCTATGCTAACCTATTCATGGGCCATCTAGAGGAATCCTTCATAAAAAAAGACCAGAATCCTAAACCCTCATCGGTTCAGATTCATTGATGACATCTTTGCTATCTGGATTGAAGGTGAGGACACCTTACTCACATTCCTCCAGAATCTCAGCAACTTCTCCCCCATTTGCTTCACCTGGTCCTACTCAACCCAACAAGCCAGCTTCCTAGATGTTGACCTCTGCCTCAGAGATGGCTACATCAGTACCTCTGTCCATGTAAGACCTACTAACCACTAGCAATACCTCCACTTCAACAGATGCCACCCATTTCATACCAAGAAGTCCCTTCTGTACAACCTAGTCACTCGTGGTCATCGCATCTGCAGTGATGATCAGTCCCTCTCTAAATATACCAAGGATCTCACTGAAGCCTTCACTGACCGTAATTATCCTCCCATCCTTGTACAAAAACAAATCTTCCATGCCTTATCTTTCCAGTCTCCCACCACCTCCCAAAGTCCCACAGCCCGGCCACAGAGGAGCATTCCCCTCATAACTCAGTACCATCCGGGACTGGAGCAACAGAATTACATTCTCCGCCAGGGTTTCAATTACCTCTCGTCATGCCCTGAAATGAGAACTGTCCTACCCACTACCCTTCCCAACCCTCCTACCATGGTATTCTGCTGTCCACCGAATCTACACAATATACTCATCCATCCTTACACAACCCCTGCTCCCAATCCCTTACCTCATGGCTCATACCCCTGTATTAGCCCTAGATGCAAGACCAGTCCCATACATCCTCCTTCCACCACCTACTCCAGTCCGATCACTAACAAAAAATGGTTCAAATGGCCGTGAGCACTATGGAACTTAACTTCTGTGGTCATCAGTCCCCTAGAACTTAGAACTACTTAAACCTAACTAACCTGAGGACATCACACACATCCATGCCCGAGGCAGGATTCGAACCTGCAACTGTAGCGGTCATGCGGTTCCAGACTGTAGCGCCTAGAACCGCTCGGCCACCACGGCCGGCCCGGTCACTAACACTACCTATCACATCAAAGGCAGGGCTACCTGTGAAACCAGTCATGTGATTTACAAGCTAAGCTGCAACCACTGTGCTGCATTCTATGTAGGCATGACAACCAACAAGCAGTCTGTCTGCATGAACGGGCACCGACAAACTGTGGCCAAAAAACAAATGGACCACCCTGTAACTGAACACACTGCCAAACATGATACCCCTCATCTCAATGACTGCTTCACAGCCTGTGCCATATGGATCCTTTCCACCAACACCAGCTTTTCTGAATTGCGCAGGTGGGAATTTTCCCTGCAATATATCCTACGTTCCCGTAACCCTCCTGGCCTCAACCTTCGTTAGTCACTGTCCTCACCCATCCAACCCCCTCTCTGTTCCCATTCCAGCACTACACAGCCACATTTCACCACCATACCCAGTCTTTTAATTTCTTTTATTTTTATTTTTATTTCTCTGCTTTCCGCTACCTACCCCCTCCACCTTCCGCACCTTCTCTCCTACCCTCTGTCTAAACTGCAACACTTCACTGTCCGCCACTCCCACCAAACTATCCCTCCCCCTCCCCGCCCCAGCCTCCTCCTTACCCCCACCCAGTCGTCACTCCCTTCATACACTGGTGCTGCTGATCGCAGTGTAGTTTCAGCTCTCTGAGACTGCAGATAAACATGAGTACAACACCCATAACACAGTCCAAGCGCGATGCAGAAAAACTCTTGGCAGGAACATGTTTAGTTAGGCACTCTGTAACTGTACTGCAGGACCAAACTCATGGTTACAGAAGAGGAATTGCTGATGGCCTAGCACTGTTTCACTGTGATGGATCTGAATTGGAGAAGCATGATTTTATCTGTACATAACAAAAAGCAAGACTCCCAAGATAGTGAAGAACATCAGCAGATTGTGAACCAGAGTATGCAGAATAAACACCACAATCAGAAAAATGTCACTGCCTGAAATTTTAGCCAAAGCTGACACCTATTACAACTGCTGATGACACAACAGCTGCCACATAGCTACCAAACCACACCTACATCTACTTCCATATCCTGCAAATCACTGTGAGATGCATGGCAGAGGGTACGTCCCATTGTACCAGTTATTATGGTTTCTCTGAGTGTGCAGTAATTATTCTAACCTCATCCCCACGATCTCTATGTGAGTGATTCATAGGGAATTGTAGTATATTCCTAGAGTCATTGTTTAAAGCCTGCTTTTTAAACTTTGTTGATAAACTTTCTCGGGATAGTTTATGACTATCTTTAAGAGTCATCCATTTCAGTTCCTTCATTATCTCTGTGACACTCCCCCACAGAGTAAACAAACTTGTGTCCATTTGTGCTCCCCTTCTCTGTATAAACATCCCCTGTTAGTCTTATCTTGTACAGGTCCCACACACTTCAGTAATATTCTAGGATGGATCACACAAGTGATTTGTAACCAGTCTCCTTTGTAGACCAATTGCATTTCCCCAGTATTCTAACCATGAAACTGAAGTCTACTACCTGTTTTACCCAAGACTGAACCTGTGTGATCATTCCATTTCATATCTATACATCCAGGTATTTGTACGAGTTGGCCGATTCCGACAGTGACTCCTGGATATTATAGCCATATGATACTACATTTTTTTCATTCTGTGAAGTGCACAATTTTACATTTCTGAACATTTAAAGCAAGTTGCCAATCCTTGCATCATTTTTAAATATTATCAATACTGACTGAATATTTATGCAGCTTCTTTCAGACAGTACTTCTTCATAGTGAAGCTACTATTAAGATTGCCTGCAAGGACATTAATATGCAACATGAACAGCAAGCGTCCCAACACACTTCCATGGAGCACACCTGAGGTTACTTCTGTATCTGATGACACTCCATCCGAGATAACATGTTGCATCCTCCCTGCCATAAAGTCCTGAATCCAGTCACAACTTTCACTTGATATCCCATATGATCATACTCTTGACAGTAGGCATAGGTGTGGTACTAGGTCAAATGCTTTACAGAAATCAAGAAATACTACATTTGCCTGACTGCCTTGATCCAAAGTCATGTGAGAAAAGTGCGAGTTGAGTTTCACATGATCAGTGATTTTACAATCCATGCTGGTTGGCATTGAGATCATCCCATCAAGATACCTTATTATGTTAGAGCTCAGAATATGTTATAGGATTCTACAACAAATTGATGCCAAGAACGACGGATGGTAATTTTATGGATTCCTTCTACTACTCTTCTTGTATATGGGTGTGACCTGTGCTTTTGTTAAAGAACTGGGCAGGGTTTTTTGTTAGAGGGATCTGTGATAGGTTATAGTTAGAAGAGAGGCTAACGCAGTTGCAAATTCATTATGGAATCTGATAGAGATTCCATCAGGCCCTGGAGCTTTGTTCAGTTTTAATAATTTCAGCTGTTTCTCCTCATGACTGACACTAATACTTATTTCATTCATCTTTTCAGTATTATGAGGATTAAACTGGGGCAATTTTCCTGGGTTCTCCTTTGTAAAGGAAGATTGTAAACAGAATTAAGCATTTCAGCCTTTGCTTTACTACACTCAATTTCAGTTTCTGTCTTATACGTTAGGGACTGGACAGTGACTTTTGTGCCAATAACAGCCTTTACATACAACCACAAATTCTTTGAGTTCTTTGCTCTCTTGATAGCCAAATGCATTTCATTCAGCATCTCTCTATCTACAACCCTATGCTTTGTTGCACAGCTATTATGCAGTCATCCCTATTTCTTTAGAAATTTCTTTACAGTGGTAGTATATCATAGAGGTTCCTTGCCATTACGAGCAGTTCTACTGGGTATATATTGACCCTGTGCATAGTCAACTGTTCTCTTAAACTTGAGCAATAGTTCATGTACATGCACCTGCCCTGCACTGAAAGTTTGAAATTCCTCATTTACATATGACACTACTGTTTTTTTTGTCTATTTTACTGAACATATATATCTTTCTGCTTGTTTTAGTTGTCCTTTGTACTTTGGGAATCATTGTTGCCACAACCATGTCATGGTCAATGATACCAGTTTCAATGCTGACAGCCTCAAAGACATCAAGTCTGTATGTTGCCATTAGGTCCAATATATTTCCACTGTGAGTGAGGTTCCTAACTATCTGCTCTAAGTAGTTTTGAGAAAAGGCATTTAGTAATGTTTCATAATTTTCCCAGTTAATTGTTGGATGGTTAAAGTCTCCACCAATGATTACAGTGTGATTAGGGAACTAATGACTGGTACATAAATCTGCCAGAATGAACAAGATGCATTAGGGCTCAAAGGTCTTTGACGAACTTCCATTTCAAATAAAGCAAAAAACTGATAGTTCCTATAAATTCCAAAGATAATTGAAACACCCTTTATTACCCAACTATTCTACAAATTATCTGGCAACTGATGGTTGAAGATTGAAGGTTATTGTTAGCTGCAAGAAAAACCAGTGGCTACTTTGACCCTCTATTGTAATGGAACAATAGTAACTGTTGTGTGACAAATGTCAATGTGACTATGTGGATTATTAGGCTCATTATACAGAATAAACAGCAGCTATTGAATACAACAAAAGAAGAACAAGATTTTTTTCTGGACTGGGACATTCTCATCAGTTTTATTATGTTAAATTTACTTTGAGAAAGCACAAATGTTATAGAAGCATTCTGATAATTAATTATTGAAACATTTTCTAATATCTATCTCACTTTTGTATTCCTCAGTGTGTTGCACGCCTGGAGAGTTCCCTTTGTGATGATACCCATGAAACGTGACAGATGGGTGGATGGATGGATGGATTGAAAGACTGAACTACAGGTTTTGAATCAAAGTATCATTGAAGCTGCAGCGCTTTATCATGTATTTTATGTAATGATTTTATGTAATCTGTTGTGACTTGGCAAGACAGCCAAGCCACTATGAGGAAGCCAAAAGGCATGCGTTTAAGCTCACGCAGGCTGGCGTGAGGTCTGGAAAATGACAAGGAATTGAGACTAGCAAAAAAGGTACGTAGCTTCTGGAATACTTAACTTTAATCCATAATTGGTGAACATCGGTCTGACGGTACATGCATCACAAGATAAATAGCAAATGATAATGGCACCTTGCTAGGTCGTAGCAAATGACGTAGCTGAAAGCTATGCTAACTATCGTTTCGGCAAATGAGAGCGTAATTTGTCAGTGAACCATCGCTAGCAAAGTCGGCTGTCTAACTGGGCCGAGTGCTAGGAAGTCTCTCTAGACCTGCCATGTGGCGGCGCTCGGTCTGCAATCACTGATAGTGGCGACACGCGGGTCCGACGTATACTAACGGACCGTGGCCGATTTAAAGGCTACCACCTCGCAAGTGTGGTGTCTGGCGGTGACACCACATAATCATCTTTTGTCTTGAACCCACAATAGTAAAAGAGAATTCTGCTCTACTAAATGTAACCTCTTCTTTTTTTCTGTTTGATGATAGCTAGTCCTTTGTTTTTTATGTCAACCAGCCTCCTCCACAATTTTTTCCTCTAGTTCTTTTCAATCTTTTCAGACAACAATAATTGTTACAGTAATAATTAACATTTTATCAGATGCATGGTTGTGCATTTCACTTTTTGAAAAATAAAGTTTTGTGGTTGTTTATTGGTAAGGAAAAAATAAGCACACAGTGCTTCCAGGTTGATATGGAAATTACAGCTTACATTCAAACCACACATCTATCCTTCCATAAGCATGACAAAATAGGTAGAGCAATAGGCATTGGTTTCCCATTTAAATAATAACTGGATTCGAAGCTGAGACATTCAACTCAGATTAAATATCAGGACTATTCCATCAATACTACTGCAGTTGATTCATGTATGAACCTGCTGCAAACAGGAAAAAATGTTAATATCCTTAAGAAGTTTGGTTGTCCTTTCATATCCACTGTGTAGCACACCTTACACACTTCTTCTTCTTTTGTAGATCATCTGAGAATGGGTTGGCAGTAGATCTCCACTGATTTCCTCTTCATTTCTATGTAGTGGTTACATCCGACATTTTCCATAATTTTGTCTGTTTACCTTACTGGTGGTCTTCCTTTAAGTCTCTTCCCACTTACACAGCCCTCCATTATTACCTTCAGTAAACCACCTCCACTAGGACCTTGCCTAGTACTGCAGTGCGGGTCTCCCGCATCGTCCCCTATGCTCTGTTACGGAGTAGGGGACTTCATCGTCATCATCATCATCATCATAATACTCTCAGGGGTCCTTCAAATCTCCTTAGGTGGCCAATAAGTTTCAGTCCTCTTTTGACAACTTACTTCCACAGATTTCTTTTCTTGAACACTATTTTAATGACCTCTTTGCTGTAATTATGTCAGACCTCTTTATTTTGATCACGTATCTGTAATTAGTACCACATATAGAAACAGGTTAGTTTCTTCTCTTACTCAGTCCACAGACTCCACATATTACAGTTGTAACATACCACACTACAAACATAGACTTTGTAAAAACTTTTCCGGATTTCTGGGTTGATGTGTTTTTAAATTAAGATCTTCTTTTCATTGGATGCAACTTTTGTTTGAGGAATTCTACTTCTGCTTTGCTTTGACCATCCCTTCTGAAGTTACCTTCTAAATAAATAAATGAGTCAACTTGCTCAAGTTGCTCATGAATTCAGGCCTTAGCTTTCTCTTCTTCCTCACATTCCATCACTTCTGTTTTAGACTTATTTATTTTCATGTTATATTCTTGCCCCACAACCTTATACATTTTTATTAACATGATTTTGAGATCATCTGCACTTTGAGCTATGCCAGACGTATTATCAGCATATCATAACACATCTGTTCCTTGACCGTATATTAGTATACTGGTCTGTGAGTCTTCTCTGACATTTTTTTCTAAGTGCCTCTTCTGCACAAAGGTTAAAGATAATGGGTAATAATGCACAATCTTGTTGAACACTTTTTCATATCAGAGCCTCTTGGTTTGTCCTTCCATTAGAAATACATGTTTTCTCAGAATCTGTGGGCAGCTATTCTGGTTCAAACATTGCTCAGAAGATTAAACACATCTCATCTTTCATTTTAGTTCCTCCTGATTTAAGAACTTATCTTTACATTATCTATACCAGAAGTTTTGTTGTTTTTCAGTTTCTTCAAAAATAATTCAAATTTGTCTTTCAAGAATAGGCTCACCCAGGCTAATTACATCTACTTCCATTCCTTTCTCATTTGTGCTTTCAGGCAGTTCTTCTCTGCTGTACAGTTTTCCTCTGTACTTCCTGCAGTTTCATCATAATTATCCAACATATTACCATTATCCTCCACAACTGTTCTGCTTCTATTTCTTCTGCCTCCAAAAAATGTTTTACTCATTCCTAATTTTTGTCTATGTTTTAGTCACATCCCAGATGTGTTTGATCGCATTCAGATCTGGGAAGTTGGGGGGCCAGCTCATCAATTAGGGCTCACCACTGTGTTCCTCGAACCATTCCACCACTCCTGGTCTTGTGACATGGCACATTATTTTGTTGAAAAATGCCACTGTATCGGAAAACATGATCATCATGAAGGGGTGTATGTGTTGTGCAATCAGTGTATGATGCTCCTTCACCATCACTGTGCCTTGCACAAGCTCTACTGTACCCATGTATGCCCACATGAAAGTTCCCCAGAGCGTAATGGAGCCACTGCCAGTTTGTCTCTGTCCTGCAGTACAGGCGTCAAGTAGCTGTTCCCCTGAAGATAACAGATTTGTGCCCTCCCGTCGGCATGATGAAGAAGATATGATGATTCATCAGATCATGCAATGCTCTGCCACTGCGCCAAAATCCAGAGCTGATGATTGCGTGCCCATTTCAGTCATAGCTGTGAATGTCATGGCGTTCACATTGGCAGATGTACGGGTCATCAGCTATGGAGGCCTATCTTTGGGAGGGTTCAGCGCACTGTGTGTTCAGAAACACTTGTGCTCTGGCCAGCATTAAAGTCTGATGTTAGCATGCTGCCCGTCCTATTTTACAAGTCTGCCGAACCTACGATATCTGACATCTGTAATGATGGGGCGCTGCCTAACCTCATGACTTATGGATGTGGTTTCACCTTAGTTTTGTCATTTGTTGAAGATGTTCACCACAGCACTCCTCAAACACCCAACAAGTTGTGCTATTTCCAAAATGTTCATGCCAAGCCTCTGGGACATCACAATTTGCCCTTAGTCAAGCTCAACTAAATCAAACGCCTTCCCCATTCTACACTCGTACAGCACATCCACTGATACTACATGCACCATGTGTGTGTCTAACTAGCAGTCAATCCATGCCAGGTGACGTTGCTGTCATGTGGACGGGTTTATATTGATAGTAGGTCACTGGTCATAATATTCTGGCTGATCAGCGCAAATTATGAAATAACAGCCAGATGTTGGAAAAAGTAAAATAGTAGTATGTTGCAGAATAAAGGAATCATTAATATCGGAAGAGAATTTTGATGGATTTGTGGAAACTATCATCTACACTAACAGCATTTTGTGCTTTGACTGATCACACTCTTTGGTTTAATTTCTCTTTCATTTTCACAAGTTGACTGGTTTGCATACTATGTTTTTGTGTATTCAATATTTGTGAACAAAATGGTATTCAGTAAGTTAATGTGCTGGTTCTACTATTCACTCATCTACTCCAAACAGACAGAAGTTACCGCAGATTTATTTGTGCTAGGATGGACATCAGAAAGCAACACTATGACATCTCAATAAGGAAATTATTGCAAGGCAACACAACAATAAAAGCAGCAGACTCATGAAGTTTTATACCTAAATAAATCCATACAGTTCCTTATATTAATTAACTATTTACAGAGAATTTTTTGTTAAGAAAATAATTTCTTAGGTACATTAATCTTCATGTCGCTTAAATATTGACACATCAGAAAATTGCACTGAAAATACTTAAGTGTAAATGTGGCTATTATATGCCTATAAATATTTGCAGTAAATATTCTATATTAGTGCTATTCTAAGAAATTAAAACAGTGAACCTCACAAATGCTTTTGGAATGTGGATCCAAAAAACCATGAAAAGGAACACACACACACACACACCTGCTACAACAACAAGAAGCTATGAACAATTCCTAGATGTAAAAAGTAGGTGTACAAGAAAGTAGATATTAAAAGCTGAGTCACTTCTGTGATATCAGATCATTTTTGGGATAACATGCCAATTAGCAAAAGCTGCTTCATAGCTCAAAAACAGCTTCATCAGAGCAATTAAAGTTTTAGCGTCCACAAACTCTTGCAAACCCCTACTTACATCACTCCAGATTCTGCCATTGCCATTGTTATACATTCTTGGACAGTTGCTTTTATAAACAAAATTTGGATAAAGAGAAATATTTGATGCTAGTTGTTGAGTTTGATCAGTGATGTAGGAATCATGTGACAGATCTTGTAAACAGCATGGCGACTTTTCTTTCATAAAGATTTAAAGTCACTTACTTTGGTTTAGAAAGGCATCAGTTATTCAACAGTAGACATTTTCAATAACGTGTCAGCAACAGTAAAAAGTTTAACTAATAATCAAATTCAGTTTGAGAAGAGTCTAAAGAATTTATTGGTGGCCAACTCTTTCTACTCCACTGATGACTTTCTTAGTAGAATCAACTGATGTGTGTATGTTATTAATAATATTACATGATTTGAATATTGTGTACAATCTGACTTCTGTGCAAATGTTGTGCTGTAATGTGATGATCATTGTAAATAAATGCTGTAATAGGCTTTTTTTAATTTTATTCTAATGATGTGTGGCTACAATAGCCTAAGAATTATCTTATGCACTGAAGTGTATTGAACATTTAATATCAGGTGACAAGTTTTATATACTTTTAAATGTAAATATGCTTAAGACATTTTTTTTACCTATTCCATGTCCTCAAGGGCAATTTCTTTGGGGATCTGTGGAAGGTACATTAACACATCTCTTCTTATTTTGTAAATATTTATTGTGTATTCCTGTCTTCTGACATGTTCCACATCTGAGAGGATCTCTGTACTAGGGATCAACTGGAATGAAAACTACATTTAATGCAATCTAATTTAATCTGATGTCTACAGGGTGATGTTAGTGGCACTTTTTTCAAATTGGCTAAGCTACAGATCAGTCTGTCATCACAACAAGAGTTCTTGTTTTCACCAACTCACAACCATACTGGCACCCTCCTTGCTAATCTAGACCTCAAACTAAGCTTCAGATCAGTCTGTTACAATAACCACATTTCTTGCTTTCACATTTTTTGGCTTTGGCTACTAACAACCTAACCATGGAAATGCTCAAGTAACATGGTGTCACTGCAGCCATTAACATTACACTACTGGTCAAAGCCAATGACTAGCATCATCAAATGTTTCTCTTAACCCGAAACTTTCAGAGCCTGAGGACAATTTAGTGTGTACACATACAGGAGTTCACCATGTGACAACATGGTAAATATTGAATCTTCTCAGTGAGCACACAAATACAACTTTCAGATAAAATGGACCACTGCATCCGGGGAAAGATCCTTACAATTAACTTCCCCCTATCTACAAGACAGTAAAAGAAACATAAAAATTCAAAATTGCTCTAAACTCGCATTTGGTCAATAGATGCCATTATATTGGGCTAGAGTGTGATTCTGAATGCATATTTTGTAGCGAGTTGTCCACCACAGTAGCGGACTATAACTTTGACTGGCTGTTAACATGAGTAACATCGCATAACTGGCTCACAAGTAATGTCGTGCGTGCCGAGAGGGAAATTCGCCTTCCTCAAAGATCCAGCCTTATTACTTTCTAGCATGGAAGTCAATAAGGTGACATGTTTGGCTTGGGCAAGTGTCAAATATAGAAATATGTTGCCAATAATGGCCTAATACCTAGTGCTACAGCACATATGAGCCAGATACCATTTGTTCACTTACGTCGGCTTCATCAACTTCAAAACAAATTGTCACCTCGGTTCAGCCACCAAATTGCCCTCAAGATTTCGCGGACCTATCGTAACAATAGGTTCCTAGATTTGTTTATAAATAGTCCACTAATACATGATGCTATGCAGAGAATTATTTATAACTGCTGGAAAGACTACAGCTCGCAACCAGATCAAAAGTGTTGAAATAATGCTGATGAGGGACAAGTAAGGGTAAATTTCAGAACTACCCCGGTAGTCTTGATGATAGAAAAGTTGACAACGATAAATGGGAGCCGTGGTGGGTTTTAGCACCACTTACGGATATTCTGTGGATTGGATGCGAATTGTTGCAGATGTAGCGCCTGTTTGGGAGGTAAATGAACGAAGTGGAATTTGTCGCCTATTTTTTCATACAAAAATCAGTGACTTTGATCTGGGGTGAGATGGTTTAATGAGGTGTAAGGCATAAGGGTTTCTCAGAATTTGTTCTGATTTCCACGTTGATGATTAGCTTGGGACCTAAGAGCACTGCTCAAATTTATCTGCAAATCCTGTCTATACCATGCAAATTATATATTTCACTGTGGCGCCGTTACTAATTTGCCTACTGAACACAGTTTTGTCGTGGATGCCCCACGGCATACGATGGACCTATGACCCCACTAGCTTTGACGAGGCGCACGGAAAAGGTAGGCCGTGGCGCGTTTGCCACAGCACGTTACAGAGCAGGTCACACGAGTACCAGCAGCCGTCTTCAGTGGGGAGCAAGGAAATGTTCAAGACGAGTTTAATAGTTCTTGACTGTGCATTTAAATTAATTCAAGCTCTCGACAGTACATGACAAAGTTAACGCTTTATGTGAGGATCTTTTTCAATTACATATAGCTTTCCCACGGGTCCTGCAGGGAGCGAGTGTTCGCGAGGTGTGGCGAACAAACCTACTAGTGTGACGTGACAAGTTCGTTGCAGAGCCCATATTTCACGTGGGGTCCATAACTTCGACCAGTGACGTAGTGCCATGCAGACAGATGCAACACACACAAGATTTCAAGAGACCGACCAGCAGTCAGTTTCCAGTAGCGCTAAAATATAATCACAGACTATAAAACCACGAACGTTCTTATTTATGGTTATAGAAAGTAACGGCCCAACCGCGGAAATATGGGAGTTTTTGTCGGAGATAATCTAATAAATATAGAAATAACGGATTTAAACATTAAAAACTAAAACTAGAACTAAACTCCGACCGAATAGGCCTTAGAAGGCACAACGGCCCCCATGTCACCGTTGGACAACATCTAACATAACAACTGTCAAAATACATTAATAGAAAAATGCAAAACATGCAACAATGAAAGAAACAAAATACAGCAAAAACCCACGAAAGCTAAGGACACAAGGTATAACAACTTGAGTTGTGCTATACAGTACACCTTAAAAGACCGATACCGTTAGAGAAATCGTACAAAAACAGCATTACACACCAAGCAAAAAAAATCACTAAAAGTAACGAAATATGATAAGCCATCGACAACCTAAGTTGATCTTTATAGCTCAACTTGACACACCAATACCAAAAGATAAATGCTAAAAGAAATCCCTCTGCACACCTAAGAAAAAATCACGAAACCTAACAAAACGTAGTATCGGCAAAATGAGTTCAGCTATATACCATAACTTTATTACAACACCAACAGCAACACAGAAAAACTTATATAGCCAACAAACAGCTCTTGTTGACAACTGCTATCTCATATGTGGAATATTTTTCGTAAATATCATTTTCAGCGAATGGGATGACAAGTTTTATGATTTTAAATGCGGTAGTAGATATATTTTTTGTCTGCATTCCAATATCAAAGAAAGGGCACAGAAACACAGTATTATACAGAGAAGAAACAGCTATTAAATATTACTTGTAACTCATGCCTCGCCCGCTTCTATGAAACAAAACATCCGTTCTTTGTCATAGTGAAATGTGTCATATGACGCAGTACTTGCCTCGGGCCTTTCCAGCTGAAGGAGCAAAGACCAACCCCTGACTCGGCGCGCACGGGATCTCTTGCCACCCAGTCTCGAAGTCGGCCCATATCTGCAGCGGGTTCGAGGGCAGAGATGACGCCCAAGGTCTTAAGGACCTCGTACCTATGAAGAACACATGGAACTGACGGCTACAGATTCTGGAGCAGATATTAAACCAAGTGCTTGCCGCTCATAATCCACAATGGAAGAACGTGTAAAGGATTTAGATATGTTTTCTAAAATTGCTTAGAAATTACAGGCATGTTAATTCCACTCAAGATTCAAACTGTTGTGAACAGCGCCGTAAACCGTGTGCATTCAGCGGTGTGCAACCACATACCTTTTACAAAGCACGGAAGGTATATTTCATCGATTACATCCACCAACACTGCACCGCGGACGGTCTGAAGATTGCCGATGCGTGGACTAATGCAACGGTTTCGCTTAGATTGTTGCTCTGTATTGAAATAATCGTTTAGTAGATCCTGACAATCACAGAGATACGCAACACATAGGAAACAAAAACAAAGTACATCCTGACAACCAGAGAGATACGCAACACACAAAAAGAAACAGCAGATTGTCATAGATTTTCGATATTTTAATTAATGTATTTTTAGCTTCTGTCATATATATATACATTTTAGCCATCAAAAATTAAAAGGATTTACAAGTTTATCAAAGTAATACTTAATCACCTTAATACAGACACATTCTTAATGTAGGTTGATTCTTACAAAGAAGAAGACAGCAACCAGCCACTATTGCTGCCTTCTTCTTTGTAAGAATCAACCAACATTAATTTTACACAGCCACGGTCTCACCATGTCAGTTTTAGACAGAATAACACATTCTTAAGTTTCCCTTCACAATGAAGCTGTTATGTCACAAACATTCAGGGATTATGGAGAAGGGTAAATGTATCAGTTTGAGGTAACGGACCCTGGTCCGGAAACGACCGAGTCGGAAGTTATCATCGAAAAACTTTCTGATGCCTCTGACACTGGAATACATGCTCGGGCACTGTTGTTATTAAGACTGTGAGATAGGCAAGTTTCAGAGGTGATAGTATGGACCAAAGTAAGAAATAAAAAAATCCAGCAAATACGGGCACTTGTTCAGGGATGCGTTTCACAATAGCGGAGATGAACAAGCGCTTATAAGTCTTAAGGTATGCATTTTACAGCCCATATTTAGTTGGCGCCGTTTTTGTTGTTTGGTCCATACTACCACCTCCAAGAATATGGAAACCAAAGAGCTTGCAGTAGAGAAAATGTATTTCACAGTATCGAATATGAACAAGTGCTCATAGCTCATAAGTTATCTATTTTAGAACCTACGTTTAGTAGATATTCTTTTGTTGTTTTGGAACGATACTACCACCTCTGGAAGTTGCTTTCCGTAAAATCTTAGACACAACAATACCTGGTACACATATTCCATTGTCGGAATGTATCAGAACGATTTTCGCTACTAACTTTCGTCTCCGACGTTTCCGTTCTAGGGTCCCTTATCTTAAACTCACACATTCATCAGCCTTGAAAGTTTATAACATAATCACGATATTTCCCTGTATAAAGGGTGAATCAAAACCCCAGCGAAAAAATTTTCAGAGGGACACCTTCTGAGTATTTTGGTATATGGAATCCGCAGTTTGCGATGGCTCGTTACCCGGTGATAGTCTAATTATGATTTATGCTGTTTAGTACAGCAGACACCCTTGTTTCTGTAAAAATGCCTTCGCAACAGTCAAGACACCTGTAATATGCAAAAGCGGAAACGTAGAACACACAACACAGGGTAATGCAACAGCACTCAGTTCCAGGGCCGTTTCTGTAACAAGACTTGGCGGCCGCTGAGGACAGTAAAATTTTACGGGCCGCAAAGGGCAGAACTATCTAATTTCAAATCAGACAGCGAAAAAATTGAGCAAATGAGAAGAAAAACTGAAAAATAGGAAAAACTGAAACACCTAATTGTTTTCAAAAGCGTACGGAACAGTTACTTAATAAATCTTTATTTACATTGACCAAAGTAAACACATTGTCTCTACCTACCTTAAAACTAAATTAGCCGCTACTGAGACTTTAACTTACGGTTTAACGACAACTGTGAGGAACTCAATAAGCTGTAAACAGTCGCTCGTCCATAATTTGTGGCCACTGAGTGCAGGGAAGAGAAAGAGTCAGTGCTTGTAGACAAACACAACATCCATGGCTCACTCGGAGCCATGTCGGACGAATGGCCAGAGGACAATCGCTTAGACTACGGACGCCATAGGGATGGCTAATAAAAGTTGTATAACTGTCAACAGAAAACGCAGACTAGGTGCCACTTATTTATTTAATCGCAAGAAAGTGGATGCTGAAAAAGATGAGATTTATTTTCCATTTCAAAAATATTTCAGTTAAAACAGAAACAAAATAACACCACGATTATCCAGATGACCTAGTCTGATGTTTCGGCATGTCTCTTATCAGTATCACATAATTTCTGAATTCAAGGAAAAATCACTCTCACCAGAAAATAGTTACACAACTTCTTTAGTCCATTTTCTTGCAGTCAAATAAAATAAAATATTGATGGTAAATTTGGTTACACTGGTATATTCAGTTGAGTTCTAGTTTAAAATGTTCCACCCATTCTTCCTATTTCAGTTATCACGAGAAACTGACGACAAAAAATAAGAAACTTAGGACATTTGTTGTTCTCAATCAGTTTTAAAGGAACTGAGAACAGAGCGTGGAAACTGAGGACTGTCCCCAAAAAATGAGTACGTCTGGTCACCTTAGTTTAATGGTTAAAAGTGGAATAGGAGATTTACATTGTTGTGCCGTTGGATGTTGGTGGTGACTGAGGGGGGGGGGGGGCATATCGAGGAGACCGGTAGTTGAAAAAGATGGGGTGTCATTTTTTAGTTCTCGCCTAGGGCGGCAAAACACCTAACAATGGGCGTGCTCAGATGCAAAAGTACCGTAGCGTGGTTGCCTTCGGCACAGTAACGGCTCACTGTAGTCGCTGCTGTTGCTGTCCTCCCATTATATTCTGTGAACCCACAAACGAAGTGCATATCGACCTACTCTTCATCAGGAAATCTGTCTGTAGTGGTGTTGTGTATCACTTTAACGCATAACTAACACTGCCGGAAAGCAACACTCCAGACAGAACCACTATTGAATGCAAACTTGGGGACAACGAGTTGAAGAGAGCATTAATGTTGGCAACAGCAGGTACTGTGAGCGGTTAAACAAGACACTCAGTGCATACAGTCGGCATTTTCTCTGTTGTTCTGCGCAATACAGACAGAACGCTAACTGGGCTAGAAACGAGACTACACTCAGTATCTCCGTAACGAAAAGCCAGAAACCACGGGTCCCTTGTACGAAAATACTATTAAGATATACCGCAAAAACCTCTGAATATTTGTCGGTGGAGTTGTGGTTCACCCTATTCAATGTACCACTAGATACAAGTTAACAACCAACCACTTGTTTGTACTGAAACATTTAATTCGGTGCTTAAATTAATTTCAACGTCCACCATTCCTTTTAGTAGTTTGTCTATCGATAAATATCGAATATGCGATTCTAAATCGATCCCATTACTGTGGTGGGGGGCGTTATGAGCAGTATTTACAGCGGTCGTTACAGCAACGACAAAAGAAGAGGCTTGACTATAATAATTGTAATTACAAAGAAAATGACTTACCTCACTCGTCGTGATGTGTTTGCTATGGCAAGCATTCCCTTTTTGCCATAACCTTAGTTAGACTCTGCCTTTGTCAGGCAAAAATATGTGTAGTGTGTCACATTTGTCAACTTTTCTTTGGAACTGTAAGTTATGGAAATACAGATACTGAAACAAGTAAAGATGGTCTCTTTCTCCTGGACGCCATTCTCTTTTAACGGAAGATTTCGCTGATTTCCTCAGCCACTCGATGTTCTGCGTGTGCACACTGATATCATCAGAAGACACGAACTCTACACAATGGTTCACGAGCTCGTGGTTGAATCCTTCTGCCCTCATTGTCTGATAGGCTTGAAAGCTGTCTATAATAACTTTGCAAACGGGCAGTTTAAAGTGCTTTATCAAACTAGCTAAAGTCACCATGTCTCTGGAGAACACTCTTATCATGAAGCACTTCCGGGACTCTCGTTCCATGCCACCGAATACCCAAATAGGCTAAGTTCGATTTCATTCTTCAAAGATCGTCCTCTCTTGTATTTCCTTCTTGCTATGTGCAACTCGTCCACTTCAACAACTTTATTTGGTCCACCGATCGGTACACTGTCGTTTGTCACTGTTGCACGACGCACTTCTCTGCAAAATCCGAAATAGTCGCACACGGTATTGGTAGATAAGTCAGTTTCCGTTGCTTGCAGAGTGTAGACCATAATCCAGCAAAATACAAGAATTGTGCTGCTCTGGATTCATAATTTTGAATAGTCAAATCATGTACTCTTCTTGATAGTCGTTCGTTTCCCACAGTTTTCATAGTGAAATTGTAAAAGTATTTCACTATCAGAACTCTTCTTACGAACTTTTACAGACTTTGCCCCACCGCAGCCTAACCATTCCTTTGCTTTTGTCATCCGGTATTAGTTCAAATTTCCGACAAAAATCAAACAATTTTCTACCTTACAGAAGCACGGAATTAGATTTTTTCCACGTGAGGCATTTGGCCTCCCAACTCAATACTGACATAAATCGTGTAGGTTTCCCTAGCAACTCACAAATAATTTATCATAATACTCGCTACCACAGTCGCGTGATCGATTTAGAATCGCACGCTCGATATCTATCATTTGGAGCTCGCGGCTCCGATAGGTAAACGTTCTCGGAAATTGTCCTTCTTGTGCAGTAAATGTAGTGTTTCAAAACATTTCTGAATAAAACATCTAATAGCGAACAAAGCCTAGTTCAAACATAATACAATGACGGACGGTTGTTACCTACAACTCCATTGCCAACAATTCGAGCAGTTTATGTAGGTATCTCACCATTTTACAAGTCTACAACATAGTCTCGAAAATTCGTTCACTTTGTGATTACCGACGTATTCGCAATGTTGAAATTATAGTGCACGGAAAAGTCTCGTGCAGGCGACCGCGTAATTGGACAAAGTCGTGGACTGCACCGTGTACTTTGCATAATATTTTGCATTTTTTTGTATTACAAAATAATGGATTTACTTTGGGCTATGATTTGGAATGTAATATAAATTGTTTCCGTTCTACGTTTACCACTGCCGACAATGCAGAATCGCGAGCTATTACGACGAGCTATTACGACGACTCCATATATTTTACAGCTAATTGGAGCTATGCAAATTCCTACCGAGACAAGCGGAAGCATTATCACTCTGTAAACACAAGCGATGAACAGATAATGCGGCGGAAGCGTCACTTACCCCACGAAGAGGGCTGCGAGCACAGCGAAAGCAAGATAGATCATCTTGCGTGCGCGGAAGCGAGCTACCTGTTCACGTAGATGCAAGCTACGTGTTTCTGTAGAAGCTAGCTAGATGTTTCGGTAGAAGCAAGCTAAATCTTTCCGTAGAACGCAAGCTGTATTCGTAGAAGCGAGCCAACTGTTTTCGCTGAGGCAAGCTAAGTGTTTCCGTGGATACGTGTTCCGCGAGAACTCAATTGTTGCTAATGCGCAGGCATCTGTTTCGTCAAATTGGTGGTCAACAATAGACGCCCTAAATGTCTCTTACGTTGGCTACAAATGTTCGAAGTCCATTGTGTACCTGAGCGATGACATGATTCGTGCTTGCTAACCAGAGAACGTCAAATCTTCAGTAAGTTAATGTATGAAACTTCTCCAGCACTGCACTCAACTGGACGGCGTTCCTAGACACACGCGTGGCTCACTGTTCCTTCTTTATTATACAGGGAATTTGTGATAGCTGTGTGAAATGGCTGCCCCGCAATTTCTCCGCCGAATAAAGGAACCTTGTCAGTTAAACTTCAAAATAATGGAGAAACAGAAATAATTTTCAGCCGTAATAACGCTCCCTTACGTCAGTAGAACTGGTTCAGGATCTCTCTCGAAGAATTCGAGCGCTTCAGACAGGTGTGTCCACCAAGAGGGATGGCGCTGTGGTTAAAGCGAGGCCACATACGTCAGTGGCTCTGTGAGTTAATATTAACACTGGTTACCACAAACTCTCTCTGAGAGCACAGTGTTCAGTACGGCGGCAGATGAAATCAAAGGGCCGGGTGTCGAATGCGGTAGTGCAGGTTTGGTACTAGAGCTGAGGCCAGAGTTAAATACAAGGAAACGCAAACCAAAATGGATTACGCACAGGAATAAAATGAGGTTTACTAACACACTTTTAAAAGAAATAATACTCCTAGGGAAAAATGTGTCTGCCGTGGCAAACCAGTCAACAGTTTGAATGTAAATTTCATCTCCAGACGCACCTTTCTTCCGAGTTTTTAAAATTTAATTGTCCCCGTTCACGTACGAATTACAATTAGTTCTAATTTTTTTTACTTTCGTATCACAATCAGGACCTATATCCCGCATGGGATTCAAAATTTCCCTCAAACAACTGTTTCTTATATGATTCGCTTTTTGGTTCCACAAAGAGGGTGTTCTGGAAGTCCCCTTGCAAACTTCTAGGACTTGTAGAGCGGTCTCAGTAGACAATATCTTGAACTGGAAGCCACGTGCGGCAACGCACTGTTTACGTGCTGGAGCCATTTGAAAACATGTTGGCTAATTAGGCGTGCAACAGGGTAGTCAAGGTGCGGTGTGGTTACGTCGGAACCACTGATGTCATTTAATGTCCGTCCCATCTCTCTGACCTGGTTCGAGCGTCATTCACGTCTCTGTGAGTGCTAGAGGAACATGGTTGAGAACACGTTTGTAGAATACACAGGTATGATCCTTCTGCGTAACGAAGCTCACGGTAATGGAATAGCTGCTCGTCGCCTTTATCCAGATCGTTTTCCGCAGCGTCCGACTCCATCGAATACCCTTTCGTCCACAATTACACAAAGGCTTCGGGTAAGGGGTACCATTACCACCAGCAGGCGTGACTGTGGCGCTCCAAGGAGACGTCGCACACCAAAACTGCAAGAGGCCGTGCTCAGCCACGTTGAGGAGAACCCGTCAACGAGAACACGAGGAATGGATGTCGTTCGCAGCACCATCTGACAGGTTCTGCATGACCAGCAACTACATCCCTACCATCTCCAAAGGATGCAGTCACTAATGCCAGTCGATTTTGCACCACCACGATCCAGTTTGCTTTTCGTTCCTTTGTTTATTAATGAGTGGAACTGTAAAACAAGTAATGTACTGGGTTACGCCTAATAAATTACTTTCAAAAGTGGTCGTGTTACCAACATGTTTTCAAATGGTTGAAGCACGGAAGTGGCACGTTTTCGGACATCTCGTCTATTACGTTACAAACGTCTCTGAGGCTCTCCTGCGGACCTTGCCCGCGAAAGGCAAAGGTCCCGAGTTCGAGTCTCGGTCCGGCACACAGTTTTAATCTACCAGGTTCAAATGGTTCAAATGGCTCTGAGCACTATGGGACTCAACTTCTAAAGTCATGAGTCCCCTAGAACTTAGAACTAGGTAAACCTAACTAACCTAAGGACATCACACACATCCATGCCCGAGGCAGGATTCGAACCTGCGACCGTAGCGGTCTCACGGTTCCAGACTGCAGCGCCTAGAACCGCACGGCCACTTCGGCCGGCAATCTACCAGGAAGATTCAGTTATTGAAATGTGTGAAAAAACATAAATTAGTTACAAATTGCGGCGTACACACTCTTTATTCAACATGTAAACGTCACTACAGATATTCGGATTTAGGTCATGACATGTTCAATATGCATGCCATTATTGGCGATGATTTTGCGCAGACGAATAGCGAAATTATGCGTGACCAGTTGACGCTGTGCTCCTCTAGGACATCAAGCACTCTCCTGGTTCGATGGGCTCGAACCACGTCTTCTCGAAATCAGGGTGATTTTGAATAATGGGGATGAAATCATCAACAAAAACCTTCACGTACAGTTCGGTAGCTAACGTGCCATCAATGTAATGGCTTTTCTCTCGTTATTTGAGCGGTAGTTCTTTCTGTCTTGTCTTCCGTCTTTTGCGCTGCGCTATTGAGTTATTCTATAGTGTCTACTTGTGTATGTATTTTTCGCTGGCTTCACATAAGATTAAACTTCTGTTGTTCGGTTATTATTTGTAGAATACTCCCCTCTCCTCGAATTTTGATATGCATACGTATTCATTCACTGTTTTTCAGAATATCCAACGGCTGGGAACAGCGAAGTCGGCAACGAATTATTGGGAGACGTAATCACCGAACACATCCAATGTTCAGTCATTAATTTGTCTTTGAACAAAATAGAACTCGGTCCTCAGGCACATTATCCCCCGTCATTCAAAATATCTTGGAGTAATTTTTGTGCAAACTATGCTAGAGTGATTCGATCATTGTTCATCAAACAATGTCTTTGTCGATCTTCAATACCAATCAGACACAGACTCCACTGTACTATTTTTTATGGCTGGTGATAGCACAAAGGTCTGTATTCTCTTACGGCACTCTGTAATGAACGTATGTACTTCTTTTTCGAAGCGCGAAACTCATGTGATAACAGAATCACTTACCATCATGAAATGAAGTATTGTCCTTTTGTGGCTATTGTTGTCTGCCACTGTTACATACATATCATTTAAGTACAGGTAGTTCAATTAAATCGCCTCTCTGAGAACATTTGCTAGTTTAGAGGAAGCAGAGGGAGGTAACACTTTAACATTTTAAACACACACACACACACACACACAAACACACACACACACACACATACACACATTCATCTACAGAAAATTAACTAAGCTTAATATCAGATCGCTCTTCCTGTTGTTCCAGAAACTGCGAAATTATTATACCTTTTGGCCAGATTTTAGACATGTTTTCCGGTAGAATAATGAAAACACACTGAAATGCAACGAGTTACAGTAGCAATATTCTACTTAAACTGGTTCAGAATGCTGAAGTTTGAAAATACATGCACCTTCTAGGAGGCGAATGTTGCTAATCACTAAGGGGGGAAGGCTAGTGGCGTTACGAAGTACAAGCCGACTCTAACCTTTTAATGGCGTGGACAAGAGTGGCAATACTTCAGACTCGCCACCGAAAACAAGAGGCTCACACAGTCAAATGCTTAATGCACCGGTTCAAATTCGGAAGGAACGTGGTTGAAACCCTGGTAAGCAAAACGAATTCGCGTTTTTTTTTTTTTATCTCCTAAACAGTTTAGGTTGAGTGCAGGGGTGGTCCCCTTAAGGGACGTGGCCGATTTCTTTCTCATTCTTGCCCAGTTTAAGCTTGTACACCATCTCTAAAAGGTTTTTCAAATCTATACTCTGCAAACCACTGTGATGTGCGTGGAAGATATGCACTGAGGTGACAAAAGTCATGGGACACCTCCTAATATCGTGTCGGACATACTTTTGCAGAAACTCGACGTGGCGTGGACTGAACAAGACGTTGGAAGTCCCTTGCAGATATAATGAGCCATGCCGCCTATAATTCTGAAAGTGTTGATAGTGAAGGATTTTGTGCACGAACTGACCTCTCGCTTATGTCCCATAAATGTTCGATTGGACACATGGCGGGCTATCTGGCTGGTCAAATCATTCGCTGGAATTGTCCAGGAAGTTCTTCAAACCAATCGCCAACAATTGTGGCCCCATGACATGGCATTGTTGTTTGGGAATATGAAGTCCGTGAGCGGCTGCGAATTGTCTCCAAGTAGTCGAATATAACCGTTTCCAGTCAATGATAGAGTGATTTGGACCAGAGGAACCAGTTTATTCCGCGTAAATACAGCTTACACCATTATGGAGCCACCACCAGCTTGCACAGAGCCTTGTTGACAGCCTGGGTCCATATTCGCTGGGTCTGCGCCACACTCGAATCCTACCATCAGCTCTCACCATCTGAAGTCGGGACTCATGTAACCAGGCCACGGTTTTCCAGTCGTTTTGGTTCCAACCGATACGTCTATGAGCCCAGGAGAGGCGATGCAGGCGATGTCGTGATGTTTCCAGAGACACTCGCGTGAGTCGTCTGCTGCCATAGTCCATTACCGTCACATTTTACTGCACTGTCCTAGCGGATAGGTGCGTCGTACGTTAGCACTGACAACTCACGCAAACGCCGCTGCACTCGATCGTTAAGCGAAGAGCGTTGGCCACTGTATTGGTGAGAGTTAATACCAGAAATTTGGTATTCTCGGCTCATTTTTGACATTGTGGATCTCGGAATATTGAATTCTCTAACAATTTCCGAAATGGAATGTCCCATACGTCTAGCTCCAACTACCATTCCGCATTGAAAGTCTAGGAGTTCTTGTCCTGCGGCCATAATCACGTCGGAAACCCTTTCACATGAGTCACCTGTGTGCAATTGACAGCTACGCCAGTGCGCTGCCGCTTTTCACCTTGTCTACGCATTACTAGCGCCAACTGTGTGTGTGCATATCAATTCCCCGTCACTTTGGTCACATCGGTTTATCAGTTAATAGGACGTCTTCCCGTTCCTTTCACGTACGAGTACAGGACTGCAGGAAGAATCCTTGTGTCTGTGGCCAATCGTGCCGTCGCGATCCCTTAGGGAGGAACCCACAGAGGTTGTAGTGTTTTCCTAGATTGAAGCACTTTAACTCAGAAACGACTGGCTTAACTCAACATATCGAATTCACGGTTTCTAGCATTTTCTGTGATACGGCATTTCTTCTATTCATTAACGGGGTTTTCTGGTCCGCGGTCAGACTTTTGCCTTATTTTCAACATTTTTTTGAGGAGAAATCGAAAGATAAGACAAACATGCTTATATATTTTTATTCATCTATCTCTCACATGCATTAAAATTTTTTGCTGAGAAATATGATGGGGTTATTAAACGAAATGCGCCGAAGATCATAATGCACGCCGTGCACCGGTAGGCGGGTGGCCTTGGTTCGTGTAACTGAGTGGTCTGAAACAGACCAGACCAAAAAGTTATTGAAATATATGAGAGTAGCTGCGGTAAAAACCTCTGAAAAGTGAAAAAAAAATTCATTGTTTCACAAAACGGCGGCCACTTGAAACCAGTTAAAAGAATCCACTTTGTTTTGGCATTCAAACGTACATAAAGAAAGACAATATTTTTAAAATTCGTGACCTGAGGCTTTTCCGGCCTATATGCCGTTCGAAGGGTTCTTGGGTGAAAACTCTAACTTTTAGAGATTCCGGCCATAGCCAGTCCAGTTCTCCACAAAAATCGTTAAGGGGCATCAAAATCGATCGGCCAAGTAGTTTTTCGGCGCTCCAAAAACCGAACAAAAAATGAAACTGACTTTTAGGAAATCGCAAAGTTTTGGAAAGGGCTTTCGTTGTTTTTTTGGGACTTATCATTAGTCTGCGATGACTAAAAGCACACAATATGGCTTCCTCGATCTCGTAAATCTCGTTCGCGTGCACCACTTTCTTCCGGGTTTCTTCATTAGCCGTAGACGCGCGGTGCTCCGAACGTACAAGGCGGCACGCGTTGCGCCTTCTGCAAAATTCGAACGCCGTGTTGCCAAGTTGAATGTCCATGATATTCATTGTTTGTGCGAGTCCCATGAAGCCAACGTTGAAGACATCTGTAGCCAAACTGCTTGCAATTTCCACTACTTCTTTACCGGAATACACGTGTTTTGGGGAAAGCGTCGAAATCAGGGGATTTATCGACTCGTTAGAGTTTTGAGTGCTCGCGCCAACATATCTTTCCAGCAAACTGTCAGTCGATAGGTCTTCGTATACAGGTCTGTTTGGTTCCGAGCGCCTTCAGTAGGCGGTCGACGGCGCGGGACTGCCGGTCCGGTGATCGTGTACTTCGACTACATGCAGCAGTTTGCGGACAAAACGGTTTCTCCCACAAGTTCGCCATAATAGAAGGTATTCAAACATGCACTAAATGAATAAACTTCTAGACCAGAAAACCCCCTCAACAAGGGTCAGTTATGCGCTAGTCTTATAAAAATTTTCCGGCCCAGCTATACTTTCCCCACGCTGGGGAAAGGGCGCATATTGTAGCGATCCACAACCGGAGGCTGCATTTCGAAAAATCAGACTCACATGAATCAACTTCCCGATTTTCTGCGATAACAGTGGAAATTTTCAGATGGGCAAATCCGCTTCCTGACCCTCTTTATTGAGACTCAGGCAATAGAACCCCAACACTGTGCGGTGTCTGCTAAGGGGGTGAGGCCAAAAACCACACGAAATGGAGCACCTGCAGTACCTTTTGACCTCCCGCTCAGCTCGCCCCAAGGTCCACGCAACGAGAATAGTTCGCACCCTTGAAACCCAAAGGCGGAGAGAGAGACGGAGAACTGCTAGTGAAGTATACATTTTCATTTACATCTACATCTATACCCTCAATCCATGTTATTTTTTATGGTATAGAGTACTTCGGACAGCACTATAATTTCCGTCTTTCCTGTCTCAACCGCAAAAGATGTGCAGCGAGATCGATTGTCGACAAATTTTCAAGCAGGTTGAAGGTCTCCGATTTTCCCACTCCGGGCCATACGTCTGAGAAACTTAACGATCTCGGGAATTTAGTAACTATGTTCCTCTCCGTGACGCACACCACCTGTCCTGAAGTGTCTACCGCTGTTGGTTGGTGAGCATCTCCGTACGATTCGATTCACTCTGGACGTTACAAAACGATGTATTTCAAATGCCAGGGTTGACACAGACCGTCAACCTAACGGCACTTAACGAAGCTCAGCGCCAGTGCCAAGTTTTCGCAGTAAGAAAGTTTTGACGTTGACTTTGATAGAAAGACAACGGTGTCGATGCTAACCTTAGAAATCATCTAATTTTCACAGCGCTCATGCATGATATAGGAGTATATGTTGTGCTTTTGTGTCTTCTTAAGCCTTTTTTTCAAAAAACAATTAACACATATCGTTTATTTTTCAGTCCTAGTTTCAAATTTTTTAATACAGCATTAGTTTCGATCTTTCTGGCTGATCTTCAGACCTAGAAACAAAGTAAAATTGAACATGTGCTGCCTGCTATTTCAGAAAAAGTAAGAAATTAATTTGCATGTAAGTAGAATTTATTTAAGTAGTAGCATCAGCAACCTGTCGTATATATGTCAGAACCGCACATCAGAGTAGTGTGGTATGCAAATGTGGTCCGTGTTCTAAATTGGTAACTGGTGGAGGGAGGGGAGAGGGATGGGGAATGGGGAATGGTGGAGAGGGAGGAAACTGGAGCGAGGAGGTTGAGAGAGGGGATAGAAGGCAAGCTGGGGCAGTTGCAGGGATGTTACGAGTTTAACGGATTTACAAGTACTGTACATTCGACAATCCGGTATGCTCATGGAATCTTTCCCTATTTGTTGTTCAAATGTGTGTGAAATCTTATGGGACTTAACTGCTAAGGTCATCAGTCCCTAAGCTTACACACTACTTAACCTAAATTATCCTAAGGACAAACACACACAGCTATGCCCGAGGGAAGACTCGAACCTCCGCCAGGATCAGCCGCACAGTCCATGACTGCAGCGCCTAGACCGCTCGGCTAATCCCTCGCGGCCCCTATTTGGTCTTCACTCTTAATATTTTAGGAATATTTTTTTACATAATTTTACTTTTTATAATTTTAGCGTAAAATTCTCATTTTTTTAGACGTCACTGCAGTATTTTACTGAAGGTAAATCCGTTAAACTCATGATTTCCCTACCACTCCTGCCTGTCTTCTTTCCCCTCTGCTGATCATCCTCCCTCTTTCTGTTTCCCTTCCCTCTTCTCCCTACCCCTGTCATCCATCATCACGTTACCAATTTAAAGCATGGACCACAGTTTCACACCACAGTACTCTGACGTGTGGTTCTGACACAGAGACAACTGGTTGCCTACGTAACTACATAGGTAAATTCTAAATTTATGAAGAGTTCTTTTCTACTTTTTGTACAATAACTGGCACTACAGATTTAGTTTTTTTAGTTTTAATTTGTTTTAGGATCTGGAGATGATCGAGGGAGACCGAAAACAGTGACGTATTAAAAGTGTGTAATTCGAACTGAAAAAAAAAGAACGGTGAATAGGAAATGAGAACTGTGTTAAAGATCAGTACAGCTGCTGTTCTATGGCGACGAATATGTCGAGCGTACTGTATTTTATTGTTTGCTTAGTCTTGGTGACGCATTGCGAAGGTTACAGGATGACTATTTCCGTACGAGTCCACAAAAAGATGTAAAATATCAGACAGAAAAATGTTTTCTAATTTTTACAGTACCTGGACAAAAATAACCTATACTGTACACAAACAGATTTCATCAAAAAACCTTTCTTAACAGTCAAAAAGTCAATTCTGTTGAAGGAGAAAAGACAGACTTTTTACGTTTTTGGTTCTGACGATGAGAAAGAATAATTTATAAACTAACATAGTGTACTGTATTGTCTCCAAAATATTATTTCGTGCTTTTGTATGTATATTTTTTGTAGAGCAGATAAATATTGACGTTTTCAAATATTTGGCCGACAGTTTTCCCATTCTTTCACAAAAGAATAATCTACTGCAAAACTTTTGTCAAGAACCATCGCTATGAATTTCGCTTTGGCAGTAAATTAACTCTGCCATAATTGTCTCTTCAGTTTGGATTCTGTAAAAATGTTGGAACACGTGAGGCAATACTAACCTTACGACTTATCTTAGAAGAAAGATTAAGAAAAGGCAAACCTACGTTTCTAGCATTTGTAGACTTAGAGAAAGCTTTTGACAATGTTAACTGGAATACTCTCTTTCAAATTCTGAAGGTGGCAGGGGTAAAATACAGGGAGCGAAAGGCTATTTACAATTTGTACAGAAACCAGACGGCAGTTATAAGAGTCGAGGGGCATGAAAGGGAAGCAGTGGTTGGGAAAGGAGTGAGACAGGGTTGTAGCCTCTCCCCGATGTTATTCAATCTGTATATTGAGCATGCAGTAAAGGAAACAAAAGAAAAATTCGGAGTAGGTATTAAAATTCATGGAGAAAACTTTGAGGTTCGTCGATGACATTGTAATTCTGTCAGAGACAGCAAAGGACTTGGAAGAGCAGTTGAACGGAATGGACAGTGTCTTGAAAGGAGGATATGAGATGAACATCAACAAAAGCAAAACGAGGATAATGGAATGTAGTCAAATTAAATCGGGTGATGCTGAGGGAATTAGATTAGGAAACGAGAGACTTAAAGTAGTAAAGGAGTTTTGCTATTTAGGGAGTAAAATAACTGATGATGGTCGAAGTAGAGAGGATATAAAATGTAGACTAGCAATGGCAAGGAAATCGTTTCTGAAGAAGAGAAATTTGTTAACATCGAGTATAGATTTAAGTGTCAGGAAGTCGTTTCTGAAAGTATTTGTATGGAGTGTAGCCATGTATGGAAGTGAAACATGGACGATAACTAGTTTGGACAAGAAGAGTATAGAAGCTTTCGAAATGTGGTGCTACAGAAGAATGCTGAAGATAAGGTGGGTAGATCACATAACTAATGAGGAGGTATTGAATAGGATTGGGGAGAAGAGAAGTTTGTGGCACAACTTGACTAGAAGAAGGGATCGGTTGGTAGGACATGTTTTGAGGCACCAAGGAATCACAAATTTAGCATTGGAGGGCAGCGTGGAGGGTAAAAATCGTAGAGGGAGACCAAGAGATGAATACACTAAGCAGATTCAGAAGGATGTAGGTTGCGGTAAGTACTGGGAGATGAAGAAGCTTGCACAGGATAGAGTAGCATGGAGAGCTGCATCAAACCAATCTCAGGACTGAAGACCACAACAACAACAACAACAATTGTCTGTTCATGTAGAAGTGTCCATTATTATTCATCCGCCTCATTATTTCTGTAATAACATATGTTTCGATTCAGACGTGATCTAAACGGCGTTACGTTTTCACGTTTCTTTGGCGTGAGCAGCCTTCTATTTGACGGTGACGTTCCCTTCCGTTCTATGACGTTCCCGTGATGTCCGTTATGAGTCGATCTTAAATCTTTAATGATTACCAAACGATAACGTAATAAACAGTCCAGTTCTTCCTTTGGATGTTTTCCATCTCTTCTTTTAACCCGGTGTGGCAGCGATACCAGGCTGACGAGCAGCGCACAAGAATTAGTCACACGGAAGTTTTGTAAGATATCATCTAAACTTATATGTCTAGATATTTTTGGGTTTTGACAGTTTCCAGCCTTTGATCGTCAGTTATGTAATTGGACTATTGGCCTTTCCAATTATTTATGTGTAATACTTCACATTTATTTAGCTGATCTCAACTGTCAGTCCCTGCACCCTCTGATACTGTGACTTTCTGGTACAATATAATCAACTTGAAACAGCCTCACAGAGCATTCAATGTATCATGGATTACGGACACTTTTAGTCTATAAGAAAGAAATTTTCATATGCAAACCAAGCTGATTTTTATTTTGTTAGCTGACTTGTTTCTGGCATAATCCGTAAGTGCTTTGTATGGACTTATAAATGCTGTAACGTAATATTTGCGGCAGATCCCAAAAGATGTTGCTTGACGATATTTAGTCTAATTTTAAATCACCAAGAACACACGCCACTTGGCCTGCTGAAGACTTCTTTATTGACTTTTCTTAGCAGCTATCCCAGAATCATCACATCTTTGCTACCAAAGAATAAACAAACAAAAGAAATTAGGGATATTACATCATGTTATCAGTAATGAACTATAGCTATTAACGGTCTTGGCAACTTCATAAAATACAAAAATTTCATTTAGATTTCATCACTGTTGCCTTTACAGACTATTACACTTCTACCATAGCGCTTCAGATGGACGTAACTAATTGATTGTACACCATCATATCCTTTGAACCACTTTACTGTGTGCAACTGTGGTGTCACCGCCAGACACCACACTTGCTAGATGGTAGCCATTAAATCGGCCGCGGTCCGTTAGTGTACGTCGGACCCGCGTGTCGCCGCTATCAGTGATTGCAGACCGAGCGCCGCCACACGGCAGGTCTAGAGAGACTTCCTAGCACTCGCCCCAGTTGCACAGCCGAATTTGCTAGCGATGGTTCACTGACAAAATACGCTCTCATTTGCCGAGACGATAGTTAGCATAGCCTTCAGCTACGTCATTTGCTACGACCTAGCAAGGTGCCATTACCAGTTAGTATTGATGCTGTAAAACATGTACCGTCAAGAGCGATGTTCACCATTTATGGATTAAAGTTAAGTATTCCACAGTTACGTCCTTTTTTGCTAGTCTCATTTCCTTGACCTGTTCCAGACCTCACGCCAGCCTGCGTGGTCTAAAACGCGTTCCTTTCGGCTTCCTCTCATAGTGGGTTGGCTATCTTGCCAATCCACAACAGCAACACTGGCGTATTTGCCAAATTAACCAGCATCATACATACTAAGCTCCAGCTTGCCTGCAGGCCAGGACAAAAATAATAGTTCGGGGCTGTAATGTGTATCGGCACTCGCGGTTAAAAAAGAGCAGTGAGATTTACGTAACTGTAAATTACAAAATTCCTTTTGTACAATACGTCCTTTGTTCAACAAAATGTATGCCCATGGAGGCTGAAGCAACTGTACTGCCGTATATTGTACAAAAGTAGAAAACTACTCTTCATACATTTAGAATTTACCTATGTAGTTGAGTAGGCAACCAGTTGTCTCTGTGTTAAAACCACACGTCAGAGTTCTGTGGTGTGAAACTGTGGTCTATGTTTTAAACTGGTAACGTGAAGACAGGGGAGAGGGGTGTGGAGAAGAGGGAAGGGAAACAGGAAGAGGGAGAAAAATGATGCGAGGATGATCGAACAGGGGAAAGAAGGCTGGCAGGAGGAGTGGTAGGGAAGTAATGAGTATAAACGGATTTACCTTCAGTAAAATACTGCGCTGATGGCATGTGAAATTCTAAGAGTGTGAAACCTTTGATTTATTAGCATAGAGATTTTTATGTTACCAAATGCAGCTAAGATGTGAAAGAGTTCCACTTTGAGAAAGCTGTACTGGACGAGCACGTCCAACATTTTAGGCGTTGTTTAATAATCATAGGTTCCCTTCTCCCTTCTAAGGAAATTTTTATTGCTGGCGCTCATTTTACTAGTAAGTTGGACGGATACTTTTGTCAGCATTCACAGAACCCACATAATTTCACCAGCAGACAAAAATACAAACACACACACACACACACACACACACACCACATTTTGCTCTCTCGATCAAGATCAATATTTTGTCAGCCATTAAAAACAAAACGGTCGGGCATCTTCTTCTCTTTACCCCTCATTTGACGCCCATACACGACTGTAGTTCGATCTTTGCATCCACTTCGGCATAATAGGTCCTTAAATTAAGTGCCACAGTGTTGTTTCCACGTTTAAATACGTAAGAATTTCTTTTATAACAGTATGAGATACACATGGCTTACCTTATTGATACTACTGGTATAGGTTAAAGGTTATGGTACACTTGTCGACGACGGTGGTTAAATCTCTGTATCTAAAATAGGCCAGTCAGAGAGCTAAGCCAGTTCACTTTGATCTCTCAGTCAGAGTCCAGTAGTTTACTTGTTATTAAAAATGAAACAGCCGGTCTGCACGTATCCCAGGGCCACTCCTCTTGTTCTTTGTAACCTGCTTGCCTTCTAAACACGACTGTAGTTTGATATATTCACTCTCTTCGATACAAGGCAAAATGGACCCTCACGGTAAGTGCTACACTCTTATTTCCACATCTCACACCATCACTCATAATTTTAGGGAATTGCAGTTAGCAAGTGAATGGCTTGCTGTACCAGTCAGGAGAAGTAAAATCCGGACAAAATTCCACACTTATGGAAGTTCGATCACTGGCTTTGTATCCAAAGTAAAATAACATTTTAAAGAAACCAAAAACCGTCTGAATTATTTATCAGAATACATTAAGATTTGTTCTATATATCAGTGCAAAACATTTGACTCACATTATTGAACTACCCGTGTAACTTACATGTTAAGGTACACTTAGCGATGAAAGTTATTAGACATCTGCACCTCACTTGGTGCAAGGCACAGTGGACCTTCAAATTAAGTGTCACAGTGTAATTTCCACCCAAATTATCTGCATTATTGTTCTGTCCTCTTCTTCTGCCTTGACTTTTTCTATTACCCTACAGGACTGGCACTGTTATTGGATTATGCTCACATGCAGTTTCTACAATACCACTTTCCCCAGGAAGTAACCTGTGTACCCCAGCTGTTTACGTCTGGAGTACATCACATGTTCAAGATTGAGACGGTTTTCGTTAATGTCGGGATGGCGTGTATCTGAGGCGAGATGTAGATATCAACCTAGTATCATCCATACAGGCCGGTCATCGCAACAGCTCTTATTGTTAATTCTCTATGCAGATGCAGTCTGGGGCGGGACTGCCTCCCTGAATCCCGGAAACACATTTGGCTCACTTTGTCGAGGTTACTGATGTAACTTACAGGTTACCTTAACTTGGCGCCTATAACGTGACTATGGACTCTCAAATTAAGTACCACAATATTATTTGTACGTCCTGCACACGCACAAAAACACTTCCACTCATAATTTCTAAGACTGGAGACAGGTTGGTCCTGCATATTTTCGTAACACAAGTATAACTATGAAAATAGTAGTATTTCACCTTACCAGGAATCATTTTAAGAGGGGAGAAGATAATGCATTATGTTATACAGTAAAAATGTAATTACACTATTGACTGGCAAATACTAATATTAATTATCTTAAAATTATGCTACAATTTTGTTCAGATATCTGAGACTCATAGAAGTACAGCAGGTCATTCACATGCTAACTCCAATTCTTTTTCCTATAATCTCTCTTGAAAATTATGTGAGATGTTGAAATAACATGGTAGCACTTGTGGTACAGTGATAGGCAGGTTGCGACATTTACTGATCTGAACTGTGGCGAGAGGACCCACCTACTATATCTCCTTTCCGTATCATAACCAACTACTAACTGACGAAGGATAAGAGCTATGAAATGTTTATCTGCTAATGTCAGTTTTCCCGACAATTTATCACAGAAAAACCGAAAAAGAATACCTTTTGAGGAGATTTTCAATTCAGTGTATCACTTAAACTGCATATTTCCATAAGATGCAAGTATAGGTATAGAAAGTACCAGATTCAATATATTAGCTTTGTAAACACTTGATCAACTAGATGCCTGTTCAGTTTGCTTCTGTCAACCAGTCACAGAACAGAACGCATAACGTCTTGAAATCATTACTGTTTCATAGCATGGACTCATAAACATAGTGGACTCTTCCCCATTTTCTCTTGGAATTTGCATACATAATTTCAGCCCTTTAGCAAATGAATGATCATAAAATGTAGTTATTACATCAGTTTTAAACTCTGTAGATAACTTTTCTGTTGCTAGATGCATAATGTTGAGACCACCTCGTTTAAATACAATTGAAGTTTGTAAACATATTTTTCGAACACCGTATAATGTAGTAAACGGCCTTGGATCAATTGTTTCCTGTGAGTACTGCTACATACGGCCACTTTTCCACTTTCAGAGTACTTTGTAAACGTTGTTTGCTCGTCTACAGTGGCTTGCTCTTTTTACAATAGCGGTTTACATTCTTCCTTTGTGGCATCTAGTTTCAACAAATAATCCAATTTGTACTTTTTTTACTTCAACCTCTTCCATTTTCAGTTTTTCTTTGCATACGCATTACATATTAATTGTAGATAAAGGAGTAATTCTTACCACAGGATACTGTTTACTTGCCAGTATGCTCGGTATATAGCTTTTTCTTAAGATCTGCAATATAATATTATTTCTGGTAAAAGGTCCTAATTTCGAAAAATCTGTATTCGACAGTATTATGGAGAACAGTGACCTCAACCGAGAAAAATATGTTTTGACAACTTTAATATGACACGCTGTCCTCGGTGGAATACGTGTTAACAATTCCAGTATAATTTATAGGGAATAATAAAGCTATGGGCAGACAGAACATACAGTAATTGTAATCTTTTCTCAGCCTTGATTGTCTGGAGGGTTTATTTGTGCATTAGTCAACTTTTGTGTATGCTCATTGCCCCAGTAGGCACACTGAAGAACAATGTTAAACACTACACAGCAATTATTGCGTGAGCTATCCGACAGTTTACTCGACATAGAAGTGATCGACCCAAAGTATAGCAGAGGACACCATACATATTGGTTGTTGACCAACTAATATAGTCTTCCACAGGACCATAAGCAACATCCAGTCTGTAGCTGTAAATTATAGATTCCTATCTCGTAAAACCATGTTTTTTAGCTAAGCCAGACATAAATATTTCTCATAAACACATGCCAGGGCACGTTATACAATAGATAAGACGGTTACTGATATCAATGCTCGCTCCTTTTGATTTGCGTATATACTCAATCACGTCGAGTTGCTGTTCTATGCGAGGCGAAAGGGGACCAACACGATATTAGGAGGTCTTCTATGATTTTTGTCACCTCAGCATACAGCCCACCTAAAGATTTAATATAACTTGAAATAAAATGAGCATATGGGTAAATGAGCTGTGGTGTCGTGCCGGGAATCGTCACTTCATATGTGCATAAGTGAGTCTCACTTTGCTCATACTTCTGGTTAAAGTTAGAAAAGCTAGTGTTCCATTGACTGAGTTGATAATTCCGTTGCAAATATCATAACATAGGCAGCGTTCGCAAAGAAATTGTGTTGGGCCTTGTGCTTGTTTAGCCCTCTTGTTTCTCATAACCAGTTATATATGCTCACAGCTGTGTTCTCCTCTTGCTAAAAAGAGATATGCGATGTGAAATGGAACGAGAATATAAGGGTTGTAGTAAGAGAGGTAAATGATCGACTGTAGTTTACTGGGACAATTTTAGGAAAGTGTGGTTGAGCTGTAAAGGAGACGGCATAAATGACACTAGTGTGTCCCAATCTTGAGTACTGCTCGGATGTTGGGATGAACACTAGGTCGGACGAAAACTTCAGAGGCGGGCTGCTGGAGTTGTTATCGGTAGATTCGAACAATACGCAAATAATATGGAGATGCTTCGGGAAGTCAAATGGGAATCTCTGGAGAGTAGGCGACACTCATTTCGAGGAATACTGTTGAGAAAATGTAGAGAACCAGCATCTGAAGCTGAGTGCAGAATGATTGGACTGTTGCCAGCATGCGTTTCGTGTAAGGATCGCGAAGGTAAGACAAAAGACGTAATCTGATTAAAATTACTTGATAGTTGACACTTCACGGACTGGAGCTGATTTCCTCCAATCAGAGCACTCAACGTCACGCAAGAAGCGTTTACCGTTGCCAAACTGCAACAACAATTGCTCAGTTCACCTTCTCCGGCTTTCTTGCTGTGTTGTGGATCCGAATCCTGAATTTTTCCCTTTAATTTTGTATTTCATCATACATGATAACCTTAAAACAACACACACACACACACACACACACACACACACACACACACAGCAATGAAAATGATATAAACAACACATGTTACACACACAGCACTAGCCAAACATTACTAGATCATTTTCGAACTGGCCTCTTCAGTGCAGTGTTACCTTGGGGAGGGGGAAGGGGGGGGGAAGGGGGAGGGGGGAAGGAGTCAATGGAACAGCAGGGGACTCAGCCCTGCCAGCTGAAAGCCATCCCTTAGCAGTACACATTGTTACAGACTCGGGCCGTGAGAATTTGTGGAAGGTGGAGTGGAAGGCGAAGTCTGTTGCAGCGAAACGGCTACAGCCCAGCTTCAGCCCAATGTCTACAGCTTAAATTTAAAAAATCAGCAGCCACAGGCTCATCTGAAAAACTGGGCAGAAGTGGAAGTTTTGCCGGAAATTTCCACTCGAATGCTACGTGGAATATCACGGATTAGCTCGAAATAGGAAGGGGGCACTCTTTTAGAAGCGAACCCTGTGATTGGACAGGAAAGTGCTGGCTTTTGCAATAGTGGAGCACTGGCCTTTTGTGAAAGGGCCAATCGGGTTTGAAGCTTCGCCATGAGTGGAAAGGATGTGTCTCTGTGTACGTCATCTTGCGCATCTTGTCCAGTGGGCAAGCAACTGATCTCACTTGGACACTGTACGATACCAAAGCCGTTCTGGGAGAGGAGTGACACGGACAATATTAGTCCTCACAAGCTGCGAGTTATTTTTATATATTTGACGATGCGGGTGCTGATTTTGTGTTCAACATTTGACGATGCCACTATGGCCCCAGTACATTAGGACATGTTTTTACTAAACAGATTTGAAGATGGTCACCATAGACCGAAACCGGTAGTCTGATGACAAAAAATTTGTGGCCATAGACGTAAACTAAAGGAAATGTTAGTCCTAGTGAGTAGGCAGGTTTCAGAGGTGGAAAGAGCGTCCACCGACGGTCGGGATGACACAATCAGACACTCAGAAGCAACTGTCGTTTTGGATGTGGTGATACCGCAGGCAGACAGAAAACAGTGCCTTAATTCAATACAGACGTTGAGTTCCATGTCACTGAGCTGTGTCCAAAAGCTGTCAGATTCATTTGGGAGTTGGTTACTTTTCTTGCTGTAGCTTGACGTCCTTTTTGTATTCAGTTAGTTTGTGTTGTGCCTGTTATTTAAGAGGGCGACATGTTCAATATGAATTAATAGTGGGCCAGAGACAGAGAGACAGTTAAGGATAGGGGATATTTCTGACAACTAAAACTTTTAATCGAGTCAAAAAAATGATTTTGAAAATAAGTATATAAAAATTCTTTTTTATAGCAACCCACGTCGTTCCAAAGGGAGTATCGTAGCTAAGTGGTTAGTCAAGTAACTTTTCATGTACAAAATTGCAGGTTCGAAATTCATGAAGAACTGCAAAAATTGTTATTTCTAAATCTAATCAAAATAATTTCATTATTATTTTTATTCAGTTAAATGATGTAAATGTATTTTTTTAAAAATTTATAACACTTTGTCATGTCATTTTCACTATCGTATTGACTTTTTTATTCATCCTTTTTTTTCCTATCATTCTTTTTTCATCTGGAATCTGCCAGTATCGTCTGTAATACACAGTCCAGTGCCAAACAGGACTGCTCGTCAAATGGTAAGGCTGCAGTTCGTAGCAGCCAGTGTGAGGATAGTTTCAAGTAGCCAGTGAATGATAGCGAAAAATTACAGTTAATTTTTTAGCCTGAGACTGAAATTTTTCTGCCCTGGGATTGCCCGTAGAGGTTATCTTTAACCACAGAGACAAAGTGATCGTGATTTTAGTTCCACCGCAGATTGCTACCACCATTTTCTCGGATATGTTGCACATCACGACTTTTTGCTTGGCGTGGGACAAGAGTTTAAATTCAGAGCTGCAATGTGCGTCGTCTGCCGCAGTTCACTCATTGGTCACTTAAAATCGGTATCTCGCATTTCCGTCTTACCTCAAGGTGACCACTTCCACCACTTTCTGTCCTTTCTTTCTTTTGCTTGTGCCTTTTGATCGCAATGACGCAGGGTCGGCATGGTTAATCGGATTTGGCAAGGTTAATTTAAGGGGTGGCCCGATGCTCTTCCTGCCGCCACCGTACCCCCTGGGATGGAATTAATGTACCCCAACTGTTTCTAGTGTAATCCAGTGTAAATAGTGCGAATGTGTTCAGATGTCTGCGAGCCGTCTAACTGAGGCGGGACGTGGGGACCAGCCCGGTATTCACCTAGTGGGATGTGGAAAACCACCTAAAAACCACATCCAGGCTGGCCAGCACACTGGCCTCCGTCGTTAAGCCGCTGGGCGGATTCGCCTACCGCAGTCCAGGAAGCAGCGCATTAGCTCTCTCGGCTAACCTGGCGGGTTGACTAATTCCACCGCTGCTCTGCGTTAAAAATTAACAGCATTTGTAAAGCGGTCCACCGTGTTTCTGTGTCACCTATAACCGAGCGGTTAGCCAGCAGTAACAGACGTTAACTATCAAGTAATTTTAATCAGACTATAGTAGTTGTTCGCACGGTACTGTGGCTGGCCGAATATGTGTGTAGATGTAGACGTAATCCAACACGTGGTGTGTTCAGTCGTTACCGTGTCTTCACGATCACTAGCTGAAGTGATGCACTCACAAACGAGATGCACTGCAGACCTTGCCAGGCTGACACTACTCGCACGTACAGTATGGCCATGGCAGAAACATTGTGCATTTCAGTTAACAAGCTCCCGCGTACGGCTTCTGTTAACCTGCAGTGCTGAGTTAACCTTTCAGCACCGTAAGAGCTTTATACTTTGCTGCTCGTTTCCACTATTAGCTGCAGACATTCTTTTGCTTATTTATGTTACTAAATGGGTAACATAGATCATGATTCATGTTTCATGTTGCACAGACTCAGTTGGTTCCCTAGCCAACGGCTTCCAGAGAAACAGATTTTCGATTTTCAGTATTTCATGCGACTATTGAGTGGATATAAAAATATAAAACTCATAATCAGTTATTTCAAAGGCTTAACACAGGTATAATTGTGTATATGTCTTGATACGTGAGGGCTCACGATGTGCAAATTACCCACATTATATTCTCCAGTGTTTAAAAATGAGAGCGCTTAGTGACATCTAAGAAACTTTATACGTAACTTTAATCCTTTAAGAATCTTTTGACGCTGATATCAGCCAACCTCCCCCCCCCCCCTTCCACAACATCATGAAACGTATAATGTTTATCGCTTACTGCATTACTGTGTTCATGCAGTAAAACTTCAGCATCGGGCATGAAGTTCCAGTTTACTACTTCTTTGCTACTGATTCTATTCAAAACGCGTTTTGAAGATCATTGAATGTACCTGCAAATTTATATCATTGCATGAGTCATAATTCAAGAGATATGACGTCATAAACAGTGAGATCTGTAAAAACCAACTTTTCTTAAAACGCAGCTCAGATTACTCTGACTATACTTCTTCTGTGTTTTATAGAGTGAGCACTTAACACAATTTCAAATCTTTTATCAAATTATTCCCGTTGTAAAGGTTTTGAATGCTGAAGGTCAAATCTTTATCACATTAACTATTCTGTAAGGTAATCAGACGTTTGAAGCTGTCTTACACGTGCGAGTTCGATCCTTCAAAGAATTGTGGTTATCAGTTAAAGAAACCAAACATTGACGAAAACGAATCACTACAGTTAAACTTATCGGCCGTACTTGCAGACACGAAGCCCTATGACAACGGCTATCAAAACATACGCTGACAACAAACTCATTGTCTGCTTTGATTTTGGATGTTGTTGTTTTTTACAAACCACTAGCAGTCAATCACTTGGTTTTTAGGGCCAGTATGGACAACGTTTCTGCCTGGGCTCTACGCAAGCTCTCCTCCACGTCTTAAGATCATTTTCCGAGCTAATTTACCGCGCGGGGTAGCCGCGCCGTCTAGGGCGTCTTGCTACGGTCCACGCGGTCCCCCCCCCCCCCCCCCCCCCCCCCCACCGTCCCACTCTGTGGTACGAGTCCTTCGGGCATGGGTGGGTGTGTGGCGTCCTTAGCGTAAGTTAGTTTAAGTTAGATCACATAGTGTGTGCGCTTAGGGGCCGATGACCAAAGCAGTTTGGTCCCATAAGACCTTACCACAAATTTCCAAATTTTTTCCGAGCCAGTTTTATTTGACCGTACCTGTAGTCACGTTTTCATTGCCTGCGTTATTTCGTTTTACGTAACAAGATGCAAAGAAAGACAGAAATCTCTGGTTTTGAACGCGAGGTCTGAGTCCCCCCCCCCCCCGTCCAGTTCATGGTGCGACTCTGATGTAGCAGGAACTTGTAAATTACCATGCGGACGACCTGTCTTCGAGAGGTTAGGTTGCCAAGTCTACAAACAGAAAATCGAAGAGCTGCAACGTGCGGCTTGTAATAAAGATGAAACCTAGAGAACAGGGTATTTGTACATAATATTGCATCAGAGTGCAACTGAAAATTAAGGAAAAGAAAAACTGAGTAATCATCCCCTTCGATGGACTGGCAAAAACATCTGAATCATGTGGAGAGTTGAAAGGAATTTCATTATGAAAGCATTTGTGGGCCAAGGTAAAACACATAAAATGTTATGCATCAACAACTTAAAGGCAGTTTAGTTCTGTTAAATTAATGATGACTGAGATGCCAAACGCAAATTCTTCTTCGGAATTAAAGTCTAAATTGGGAAAAGTTTCGCAGATCTAACTGAGCCGTCAGGAATTGGTGATCAAATGTATGCTGCACAGAGTCCCGAAATTATAAGCTGTTGCTTTGAGGTTTGTGGGTGCTGGTGGATAAAAATGTAATCTTTGATTGGACATATTAAAGTGACCTCGTCTATCTGACATAATTAAATCGATGCCTACCAAAACAACGGTAAAAGAGTTCAGTTACCTACGATCTCAATTAACGCAGTTTATTACATGAACATTGAGAATATAAACCAACTCCTTGGCAAAACTGGATATGGGATCTGGGATGTGATCCAAATGAACGTATAGCTGGATAAACAATTATATTCACGTAAGTCATACTTTCACTGCCGACGGTTGGAGTATAAATGCAGAAAGCACTAGAAAAGGGTTTGTGTTTGCATCTATTGCCAGAGTTGAAATCATGTTTAACCTCTAACTGCAAGTAGTTCTTCAAAGTGAAGACTGAAGTTACTGAACATATCTAAAAGTGACTTGTCTTTCCCTACAGTTCGCTTTTGTGTCCCACAACACGTCCCCTCCCAAACACAAGATACTTTCATATCGGACTCTTACTTAGGTGTACATGCGATTCAATACAGGAAATTGTAATCTACGTAGTTCAATATTGGCAATATTTGTTCTGATCCACATTTCTTTTCTCAGCGAGGACTGGTTTATTCCAGTTTGATAAGTCTTTATATTTCGGTCCGTAACACTTGCACAAACAAGGTGGAATGTAATGTTTTACGCGAGCGGTAAGTTGTGTGACTGTCGATGCTACACTATGTCAGTTACCGAATGGATGGGATGGAAACAACAACCTCTTACGCATCAGTCCATAACACTATCGATTGGACACTCAAATCTACAATAACATGTTGTCTTAAAACGTAAAAGGAATTTTATGGAGACATTAAAAAATATTACAAACATAAATATATTTATTCTACTTAGTCTTAAGTTTATGAAAACGTACATATTTTTTACAACATCGCTCAAAACTTTTATGCCTATTTATAACATTTTTAAGATATCTTCCCCAGTACAGAGGAAATACATGACTATATAAAAAATAATGTGAAAATCATAGCAACACAGGTGTTTGGTACAAAAGAGAGGAACCACAACCGTGCAGCAGAGTGGTGGTCAGAGGAAACAGAGGTCCTCGTTAGACAAAACCGAAATGCGTACCTTCAGTGGTTGAATGATAAATCAGAAGAAACAAGATCAATATACAAGGAAAAGAAGAATGAAGTGATGAAAAAAATAAGGATGGCAAAAAATGGAGCATAGGAAAGAACATGTGCGAAGGTTAATAGCAAATTAAGATTTGGGAGAGCAAAAGAAGCATAGTCAGTAGTAAAAGGGCTTCGACAGGATACAAAAAGCAAAACCAATCTCCAATTGATAACACAAAAGGAATAGGAAGAGTATTTCCAAACATTATTAAATGAGGACAGACAAGAATATCTAGAAGAAGGGACAGTGGAAGAAAATGGACATGAAGATGATGAGATCCAGATTTTAGAAAGTGAAGCACTTCAGGCGTTGAGAACAGGAAAGAGTGGTAAATAACCGGGACCAGGCAATATCAATCTGAAGTGTCTGAAATTTAGTGGTGACAAAACTGTGAAACTGATAACACAGCTCTTCAACAAAATGATACATGTAGATACAATACCCAACGAGATGAAGCTAGGTTACATTATACCATATTTAAGAAAGGGGATCGCAAAATCTGTTCAGACTATCGATGAATTTGTGTTACAAACACATTAATGAGAAGTTTTGCGAAAGTAATTAAAAACAAACTGGGAAAAATTTTAGAACCCAAGAAGAACATTGTGGTTTCACGGCTAGGAGATTATGTGTAGACCATATTTTCACGTTGCGACAGATTTTGGAGAAACATAGGGAAAAATCAAAAAAATATAGGGTTAATTTTCACAGATCCAGAAAAAGCGTATGATACTGTTCTAAGATAATTAATTTGGAGAGCACTACATATGGCAAACATAAACTCTTCCTTGACTAAAATTATACAACAAATGTATAAAGATAACATTTGCCAAGTGAAAGTTGGTAATAAACTTTCACAGAAACTTAGAACAAGCAAAGGCCTTTTACAGAACTGTCCCATCTCACCATCATTATTAAAAACCTATATGGATATTAGCCTTAGAACATGGTCTCGTAAATGTAATAGTATAAGATTAGAAATAAGAGATGTATTTTACCTGCATCATTTATTGTTTGCTGATGATCAAGTAGTCGTAGCACAAGACGGGGAGGATGCTAATTATATGTGCAATCATCTAGCAGTAACATACAAAACTTGGGGTTTAAAGATTAATTTCCAAAAAACAAAATACTTGACTAATGATTCATGCATTGAAGGAAATCGAGGGAAAATCAGAGTCAGAAATCAATAAAAGAATTAGTAGCGGGCGGTAGGGCACTGGGATGCTTAACTCAGTCTTATGGAGCAGAAATGTAATGAGCAGAACTAAAAAATTAATATACAAATTAATTTTAGAGAGTATGGTTCTGTATGGAACGGAGACCTGGACAATTAACCTGAAACACATTAAAAAATTACAAGCTCTAGAGATGGACTTCTGGAGAAGATCCTCAAGAAACTCCAGGAAAGAAAAGATAAGGAACACGGAAATAATAAGGAGAATGGAAATAAAAGAAAGAATATATGACGTAATGAAAGAAATTACAGTGGTACGGGCATGTACGACGAATGGAGAAAATTCACACTGGAATGGGAACCGGAGGGGAGAGGAAGAAGAGGACGTCCTGTGACCACCCAGCTCCAAAAATGTACAGCACACAATGAGGAGAATGGGCGCAGAGGAAGAGGACACACAAGATCGAAACACCTGGAGGAATATTTTGAAAATATAGTTTAAGAACGTTTATTCTTTGTATTGCAATTTCCGAGTAAATTATTATGATGGTGATAAGCCACTGTAATAAGGAAAAGCTCAAAATAATAGTAAAATCTTTCCCAGTAGCAACTGCGACTATAGCCACAATTTATGTGCCGATTCACGCTATACGTATGCCAGCTAGTTTACAGGAACAGAACTTCGTCCGTCATGCGTTAATATGCTTCCAAGGCAGCAAAATCACTTCACTTCACCTACCTCGTCTCCGCCCCCGGTAGCTGAGTGGTCAGCGCGACAGAATGTCAATCCTAAGGGCTCGGGTTCGATTCGAGTCTGGGTCGGAGATTTTCTCAGCTCAGGGACTCAGCAGCTTTAGTGGCGGTGCAACTGAGAGAAAATCTGGAACACATTTCACATAAATTTCCTCAGCATGTTATAGTCTTAGGTGGAGATTTCAATTTACCAGATATAGAGTGGGACACTCAGAGTCCGCAGCTCGTGGTCGTGCGGTAGCGTTCTCGCTTCCCGCGTCCGGGTTCCCGGGTTCGATTCCCGGCGGGGTCAGGAACTTTCTCTGCCTCATGATGACTGGGTGGTGTGTGATGTCCTTATGTTAGTTAGGTTTAAGTAGTTCTAAGTTTTAGGGGACTGATGACCATAGATGGTAAGTCTCATAGTGCTCAGAGCCATTTTTTTGGACACTCAGATGTTTAAGAGGGGTGGTAGAGACAGAGCATCGTGTGACATTATACTGAGTGCACTATCCGAAAATTACCGCGATTCGTGGAGATAACATCTTGGACCTACCGATAACAAACAGACCCGAACTTTTCGACTCTGTAAGCGCAGAACAGGGAATCAGTGATCATAAGGCCGTTGCAGCATTCCTGAATATGGAAGTAAATAGGAATATAAAAAAAGGGAGGTAGGTTTATCTGATTAGCAAGAGTAATAGGAGGCAGATTTCAGACTACCTAACAGATCAAAACGAAAATTTCTTTTCCGACACTGACAGTGTTTAGTGTTTATGGAAAAAGTTCAAGCCAATCGTAAAATGCGTTTAAGACAGGTACATGCCGAGTAAAACTGCGAGGGACGGGAAAAACCCACCATGGTCCAACAACAAAGTTAGGGAACTACTGCGAAAGCAAAGAGAGCTTCACTGCAAGTTTAAACGCAACCAAAACCTCTCAGACAAACAGAAGCTAAACAATGTCAAAGTTAGCGTAAGGGGAGCTATGCGTGAAGCGTTCAGTGAATTCGAAAGTAAAATTCTATGTACCGACTTGACAGAAAATCCTAGGCAGTTCTGATCTTACGTTAAATCGGTAAGTGGATCGAAACAGCATATCCAGACACTCTGGGATGATGATGGAATTGAAACAGAGGATGACACGCGTAAAGCTGAAATACTAAACATCTTTTTCCAAAGCTGCTTCACAGAGGAAGACCGCACTGCAGTTCCTTCTAAAAATCCTCGCACGAAGGAAAAAATGATTGACATCGAAATAAGTGTCCAAGAAATAGAAAATCAACTGAAATCACTCAACATAGGAAAGTCCACTGGACCTGACGGGATACCAATTCGATTCTACACAGAGTACGCGAAAGAACTTGCCCCCCTTCTAACAGTCGTGTACCGCAAGTCTCTAGAGGAACGGAAGGTTCCAAATGATTGGAAAACAGCACAGGTAGTCCCAGTTTACAAGAAGGGTCGTCGAGCAGATGCGCAAAACTATAGGCCTATATCTCTGACATCGATCTGTTGTAGAATTTCAGAACATGTTTTTTGCTCGCTTATCATGTCCTTTCTAGAAACCAGGAATCTACTCTGTAGGAATCAACATTGATTCCGGAAACAGCGATCGTGTGAGACCCAACTCGCTTTATTTGTTCATGAGACCCAGAAAATATTACAGTCTCCGTCGGCCGTTGTGGCCGTGCGGTTCTAGGCGCTTCAGTTCGAAACGGCGTAACCGCTACGGTCGCAGGTTCGAATCCTGCCTCGGGCATGGATGTGTGTGATGTCCTTAGGTTAGTTAGGTTTAATTAGTTCTAAGTTCTAGGCGACTGATGACCTCAGAAGTTAAGTCGCATAGTTCTCAGAGCCATTTGAACCATACGGTCTCCCAGGTAGATGCCATTTTCCTTGACTTCCCGAAGGCGTTCGATACAGTTCCGCACTGTCGCCTGATAAACAAAGAACCTACGGAATATCAGAGCAGCTGTGTGGCTGGATTGAAGAGTTTTTAGCAAACAGAACACAGCATGTTGTTATCAATGGAGAGACGTCTACAGACGTTAAAGTAACCTCTGGCGTGCCACAGGGGAGCGTTATGGGACCATTGCTTTTCACAATATATATAAATGACCTAGTAGATAGTGTCGGAAGTTCCATGCGGCTTTTCGCGGATGATGCTGTAGTATACAGAGAAGTTGCAGCATTAGAAAATTGTAGCGAAATGCAGGAAGATCTGCAGCGGATAGGCACTTGGTGCAGGGAGTGGCAACTGACCCTTAACATAGACAAATGTAATGTATTGCGAATACATAGAAAGAAGGATCCTTTATTGTATGATTATATGATAGCGAAACAAACACTGGGAGCAGTTACTTCTGTAAAATATCTGGGAGTACGCGTGCGTAACGATTTGAAGTGGAATGATCATATAAAGTTAATTGTTGGTAAGGCGGGTGCCAGGTTGAGATTCATTGGGAGAGTCCTTAGAAAATGTAGTCTATCAACAAAGGAGGTGGCTTACAAAACACTCGTTCGACCTATATACTTGATTATTGCTCATCAGTGTGAGATCCGTACCAGGTCGTGTTGACAAAGGAGATAGAGAAGATCGAAAGAAGAGCGGCGCGTTTCGTCACAGGGCTATTTGGTAAGCGTGATAGCGTTACGGAGATGTTTAGCAAACTCAAGTGCCAGACTCTGCAAGAGAGGCGCTCTGCATCGCGGTGTAGCTTGCTGTCCAGGTTTCGAGAGGGTGCGTTTCTGGATGAGGTATCCAATATATTGCTTCCCCTTACTTATACCTCCCGAGGAGATCACGAATGTAAAATTAGTAGATTCGAGCGCACACGGAGGCTTTGTGGCAGTCGTTCTTCCCGCGAACCATACGCGACTGGAACAGGAAAGGGAGGTAATGACAGTGGCACGTAAAGTGCCTTCCGCCACACACCGTTGGGTGGCTTGCGGAGTATCAATGTAGATGTAGATGTAGATGTAGGTGTTGTGTTGTCCTAATCATCATCATTTTATCCCCATCGACACGCAAGTCGCTGAAGTGGCGTCAAGTCGAAAGACTTGCACCCGGCGAACGGTCTGCCCGACGGGAGGCCCTAGTCACACGACATTTACATTTATCTACATCATGGTTAACAATGTTGTTTTAAGTTTACCACTATTGTCATTTTGCTACTCTTATTACTTTCGTTTTCTACGATTTACTCATAATCTGTACGCATTAGACTCTTCGTTCCATTCCACAGGTCCTGTAATTCTTCTACACATTCAATGAGGACAGAAATGTTTCCACGAATCTTCTCATTTGTATCCTTATATCCGAATTTTAGTCCCATTCCTGAACCTTTCATCTACCTACGTGATTGATTCTTCCGATCAGAGAATGAACAGAAGGGAAGATAGCTGCATCCCTGTGTCACAACAGTTTAAATCAGAGCTTTTTGTGCTTCGTCTTTCATTCTTATCATTACCTCTTGTACAGCGTGTCCGAGAAGTTCCCATACCCCTATGTCAAAGCAGAGAATAATTACATATAAAAACTGTGTAACGAGTTGATCTGTATGAGTACCATTGAGTATTACCCATGCGCCCCATATTCTCCCTGATATCTTGCGGTACGTCCCAAGAGTAGCGGTTTGAAAAATTATTGCAACACCTCTGTGAATTCTTCATTAGCGTTGTACCAACGTCGAGCCACATTGATTATTCCTCGTAATGATTTGTCTGGCTTCGTGGTGACAATTTAAGTGGGGCTGGAGGGCTTTCTGATCGATTCCCAGACCAGCGACATTGAAATTGTTCATCAACGAACTCGTGTAGAATGAGATTTTCACCCTGCTGCGAAGTGTGCGCTGATATGAAACTTCCTGGCAGATTAAAACTATGTGCTCGACCGAGACTCAAACTCGGGACCCTTGCGTTTCGCGGGGAAAGTTCTCTACCATCTGAGCCACCCAAGCACGACTCACGCCCCATCCTCACAGCTTTAATTTCGCCAGTACCTTGTCTCCTACCCTCCAAACTTCACAGAAGCACTCCTGCGCACCTTGTATAAATAACACTCCCGGAAGAAAGGATATTGTGGAGACATGGCGTTGCCACAGCCTGGGGGATGTATCCTGTAGTCCGTTTCCCTCCATACATTCAACAATAGCGGGTTTTAAATCGAAAAATCGTTCCCGGTATGCCCCTTGACTTAACCAACATAGTTTGCAGTAGTTTATAGAGTCTCCATAACGCTTCGGCCAATTCCATTGAAAACTGTTGCAACTGACTATGTAATAATGCGTGCGACTTCAGAAATTTTACCATTCATAGCACGGATTTCTTCACGTGCCCCAGGCCTGCTTATTTAGCACAAAATGCTTCTTGATGTACCCATTAATCAATCCTGTCTGTCGATCTTCGTAATTTTTTACTCTTTCACATTCAACTACACTATTAAATTCCTTCTGCATGGTGCTGTAATGTGGTTTCATAAAAAGACTGCAGCGCTCATCGATTATGGGAGCGCAAAATAGACATTAAGAATTTTCATCTCTTTCTTGTGTCATTCCCATTCATTGTTAAAGACTCTTGAAGATAGATCTCTAGACCGTTTTTTAATATATATATATATATATATATATATATATATATATATATATATTAAAAAAATATATATACAAAATACAAACGGCCACTGGGCCTATGCACTTCCTTTACATCAAGAACAAATAGCGAAGCGTATAAGGCCTGACATCAAGAATCTGCCGAAAAGTGCCACACCGCAAACCTGTATCAAATACTTCCGAGAACTAGCGAGCAAAGCGGAGAGGACCCTACCCTCCGGCCCACATACGGCCCACGGTCTGGAGTACGGTTTGGCATGCCGAGGCCGGCCGTGGTGCAAGCCTACGAAACGCACAGTGGAACAGAATGAAAGTGACCGCCGCAGTTGTTCAAATTTTGTCATAGTCAGTCTACTACTCCTGTAAGACAGACGATATCTCTTAACCAGAAAGCGGTTAAGTATCTGCTCAGTTCATATGAAAGATGCCAGTTACCGTTACTGACCAAACTAAGTATGATAGAATGAATATTGACGGCTCTGTTGAACTTTTGTCTCGAATGAATTCAGTAATGCAACAAGCGACCGTGCTGACATTATCAGAAGAATGACTTTTTTTTTAAATCGCACAGTTGGCGATGGTTTGGGACCGGTTTTAGAGTGCGAGGTACGTCTCTTGCAGCTGGAAGGAATTTACGTTAAAATTCATTTTGTTTCTTGATTTGTTTCAAAATAAGTGAATTGGTTCTTTTGTTTTTAACGTGGCTTTGTGCAGCTTTAAAATAAAGGATATTTCCGTAAGATCGTGCAAAAATGTAACAGGACATAGAGGATGCTCCACTGAACAATTTGAGGTAGGGAACCTGGGGTCGGAGAAGCCAGTTTATGGAGATATGGAAGTAAACTTGTCTACCGTTATGTCTAGCATTACTACTTTCCAACTTACTTACAACTAACATACACACAAGTTTACACGTACTGTGCTGTACATTATTTTCTCCAAGGAAACGAGGACGACGAGCCTGATTATCAGTAAGAATTTCCTGGTCGCTGGATTTTAAGGGGAGGTCCTATTCCACGGCCTGCGATGTCACCTGACCTCAATCCCCTTGATTATTTCCTATGGGGTATCTAAAATCACTTTGTGCGACCTCAGTGGACATGGAGATGGAATTAGTTGCAGAACTGTAGCTGCCTGTGATGTAATTCGAAACACAGCATTGGTGTTTGCAGCGTGCGTCAGAATCTTGCATTGAGGATGATGGCCCTCAGCTTCAGTACATTTTGTAACGTACAATACAAACGGTACGTTCATTGTGTCGATGATGGTATTTGCAATTAACTGTAACAAAGACAAATAAAAAATGCACAGTACTGTCATTTTATCCTTATTATCGCCTTAAGCTAGCATCTCCGAACCCAGGTTCTCTGTCTCAAATTGTTCAGTGGAGCATCCTCTATGTCCTGTTAAATTTTTGCGCGCTCTTACGGAAACGTACTGTATATATTAGTTAATAAGATAAAGCTAAAATCACAATGGGTTTAGTTTAAGAAATAAAATTTTATATATATATATATATATATATATATATATATATATATATATATATATATATATATATATATACACTCCTGGAAATGGAAAAAAGAACACATTGACACCGGTGTGTCAGACCCACCATACTTGCTCCGGACACTGCGAGAGGGCTGTACAACCAATGATCACACGCACGGCACAGCGGACACACCAGGAACCGCGGTGTTGGCCGTCGAATAGCGCTAGCTGCGCAGCATTTGTGCACCGCCGCCGTCAGTGTCAGCCAGTTTGCCGTGGCATACGGAGCTCCATCGCAGTCTTTAACACTGGTAGCATGCCACGACAGCGTGGACGTGAACCGTATGTGCAGTTGACGGACTTTGAGCGAGGGCGTATAGTGGGCATGCGGGAGGCCGGATGGACGTACCGCCGAATTGCTCAACACGTGGGGCGTGAGGTCTCCACAGCACATCGATGTTGTCGCCAGTGGTCGGCGGAAGGTGCACGTGCCCGTCGACCTGGGACCGGACCGCAGCGACGCACGGATGCACGCCAAGACCGTAGGATCCTACGCAGTGCCGTAGGGGACCGCACCGCCACTTCCCAGCAAATTAGGGACACTGTTGCTCCTGGGGTATCGGCGAGGACCATTCGCAACCGTCTGCATGAAGCTGGGCTACGGTCCCGCACACCGTTAAGCCGTCTTCCGCTCACGTCCCAACATCGTGCAGCCCGCCTCCAGTGGTGTCGCGACAGGCGTGAATGGAGGGACGAATGGAGACGTGTCGTCTTCAGCGATGAGAGTCGCTTCTGCCTTGGTGCCAATGATGGTCGTATGCGTGTTTGGCGCCGTGCAGGTGAGCGCCACAATCAGGACTGCATACGACCGAGGCACACAGGTCCAACACCCGGCATCATGGTGTGGGGAGCGATCTCCTACAATGGCCGTACACCACTTGTGATCGTCGAGGGGACACTGAATAGTGCACGGTACATCCAAACCGTCATCGAACCCATCATTCTACCATTCCTAGACCGGCTAGGGAACTTGCTGTTCCAACAGGACAATGCACATCCGCATGTATCCCGTGCCACCCAACGTGCTCTAGAAGGTGTAAGTCAACTACCCTGGCCAGCAAGATCTCCGGATCTGTCCCCCATTGAGCATGTTTGGGACTGGATGAAGCGTCGTCTCACGCGGTCTGCACGTCCAGCACGAACGCTGGTCCAACTGAGGCGCCAGGTGGAAATGGCATGGCAAGCCGTCCCACAGGACTACATCCAGCACCTCTACGATCGTCTCCATGGGAGAATAGCAGCCTGCATTGCTGCGAAAGGTGGATATACACTGTACTAGTGCCGACATTGTGCATGCTCTGTTGCCTGTGTCTATGTGCCTGTGGTTCTGTCAGTGTGATCATGTGATGTATCTGACCCCAGGAATGTGTCAATAAAGTTTCCCCTTCCTGGGACAATGAATTCACGGTGTTCTTATTTCAATTTCCAGGAGTGTATATATATATATTATTAATTAAAACTGGGCAACGATGATCAAACAAAGTGTTACGAATATTGTAACAGGTAAAATTAAATTATTAAGAATTAAAGAGAAGCCCTCGATGGATGAGTATAGAGCTTTTGGTTCAAATGTCTCTGAGCACTATGCGACTTAACTTCTGAGGTCATCAGCCCCCTATAACTTAGAACTACTTAAACCCAACTAACATAAGCACATCACACACATCCATGCCCGAGGCAGGATGCGAACCCGCGACCGTAGCGGTCGCGCGGTTCCAGACTGTAGCGCCTAGAACCGCTTGGCCACACCGGCCAGCAGTATAGAGTTTTTATGTGGACGCAATGCTGCCCCTCATCTGAGCTGTCCCCAGTGGTCTATGACCGTTACGTTCCAACTCTGAGGTTCATGACCAGAGACGCGTCTACTGTGCAACACATCGCTTGTTGCTCTACCTGGGTTGGAAACCCGTTCGTTTTTGTTGCAGGAAAACTTCACTCAGTCCTTAATAAACGCGAATTCTGGTCTGCTTCTTACTAAGGGCGTAACCTCTGTCGCAGATGATGTTTTTCTCTTGCTCGTATGACGATCGATTATTCATGATAGACTAGTATGTTTCAAAACCTTTGTACGGTTACAGTTTACGCCCTGTAGCTCTGAGAGACAAAGCTCTGCGACCGTTGATTTGCTTGGTAGTAGTTCTTCCACTTCTGTTGGATGCAGCGATCTCCATTACTGCGGACCGGTTGCTTTACATATCGCATGCTGCATTCTTATGGAAGTGTACCATTTTAGTCTAATCGAGTCAAAGATTTTCTGTGACGTATTTATGATAGTCTTCTTCCCACAGTTATTGCGAGAGTTTGTTATAGTTTTTGATAAGCTTTTGTAAGGACGCTAATAGCAACAGAAAATATAGATGTTGTTAGAAAATATGCATGAGCAACATTTATGAGTGTCGCTGAAAACGAGAATACGTCGAGCAGTATGGAGGAAGCTATCACTGAACAACGGATATCAACTGTCTTCTGGCCGGCCTGTGTGGCCGAGCGGTTCTAGGCGCTTCACTCTGGAACCGCGCGACCGCTACGGTCGCAGGTTCGAATCCAGCCTGGGGCATGGATGTGTGTGATGTGCTTATGTTAGTTGGGTTTAAGTAGTTCTAAGTTCTAGGTGACTAATGACCTCAGATGTTAAGTCCCATGGTGCTCAGAGCCATTTGAACTGTCTTCTGCCACTGCTGTTGACGATAATCATATTTTTTTTACACTTTTTATCGAAATGGATGTATGTTTGCAGGTGAGGATATTCAGGCGCAAGTAATTGTTAAAATTCATGGTGAAACCTTCAGCTGTCATCTGTTGTGTACAATTCGCTACTAGTTTCTGTCAATGACCATTACCAAGCTTAGCTGGCATGAACGGCAGGATGTTATACAACAATTTGAACGGAAGTACTTTGCCCTTTTAAGCCTACCATAGTACGTAAAAAATTTCACACAATAATAACAGTCTACGGTAATTTTCGTCAAGAACTAAGTCCACATCGACAGCTAGTAACATACAGTAGTGTCTAGCTGTCGATGTAAAAAAAAATTGTGGTAAGGTCTTGAGGGACAAAACTGTTGAGGTCATCGGTCCCTAAGCTTACACACTATTTAATTAAACTTAAACTAACTTTCGCTAAGGACGACACAAACACTCATGCCCGAGGGAGCACTCGAACCTCCGAAGCTGTCGATGTAGACTTCATTCTTAACAAAAATTATCGTACACAGTTATTACTGTGAGAAATTCTTCACGTACGGGTTTAAAAGGAAAATTACCTTTGTTTAAATTATGATATAACGTTCCTGCCGTTTATGGCAGCTAAACTTGATGATGATCATAGATCGAAACTAGTAGCAAATTGTGCAAATAAGATGACAGCTGAAGGTTTCGCCATGAATTTTATCTAAATGTTGTTGTTGTTGTCTTCAGTCCGCAGAATGATTCGATACATCTCTCCACGCAACTCTATACGGTGCCAGCCTCTTCATTTCCAAATGTCTACTGCCACCTACATCCATCTGAATCTGCTTACTATATTCATCCCTCGGTTTCCCGCTACAATGTTTACCTCCCACACCTCCCTAGTTTCAGACTGACGACTCCTTTACGTCTCAGTATGTTCCCTCTCAACCAAATCTCTACTTTTAGTTAAGTTCTGCCATAATTTCCTTTTTTATCCAATTCGATTCAGTACCTCCACATTAGTTACTCGCTCTTTCTGTCTAATATTCAGCATTCTTCTGTAACACCACATTTTGAAATCTTCTTGTCTTATCTGAACTGCGTATTGTCCATTGTGGCGCCTCTTTTTAAGATTTAAGTTATTTTTGGAATGTTTATTCATTTTCCCTTTCTTACGAATGATGAATTATAGCTAATAAACAGGCAAGGTGCCTAAGATAATCAAGTACCAAAGTGAAGAACTTCAAATTCAATTTTATTTAGTTGCACCTCGTTTAACATCTGCACAAGGGTACACTCCTTACAAATACCTTCAGAAAAGACTTCCTGATGCTACTTCAATTTATATGACATGTTACTGCATTCCTCTTTCAGAATAACACTTTTCGTGCTATGGCTAATCTGCATTTTATATCCTTTCCACTTCGGCCATCGTCAGTTATTTAGTTGCCCAAATAATAAAACTCATCTACTAAATTTGGTGCCACATTATCTAATGTAATTTGTTTAACATCGCAATTCGACTATATTCCATCTCCCTTGTTTTAATTTGTTGATGCCCATCTTATAACCTCTTTCCGTGTTAGCTGTTTGCTGTTATTGTATTACCAAGATGGAGATGGTACAGTATGTGTTCGCTTGTTGTGTAACATAGCATGTGTTTGGTGTTAGTCCGCTGGGAACCATGATCCAGCATGTCACAACTTAACGTTGTAGACTGGGTTTCAACGTCCAGCAATACTTGACAATGACTGTGTGTCGAAATTGTAACCGCAAATAATATTTTTAACAGCCAAAAGAGTAAAGTCTTCATTTAAAACTAACAGCAAGGCTAAAGACTCAGTCCTAGTGGGAATTCTTTTCAAGACACTATCCATTCCGTTCAACTGTTCTTCCAAATCCTTTGGTGTCTCTGATAGAATTAGTACGTCATCTACAAATTTCCCTTAACTTTAGTTCCCACTTCGAATTTGTCCTTGGATTCTTCTACTAGTTGCTCATGTAAATGCAAAACTAAATTTTGTAGTTAATTAACTAATGAAAGCATGCTCACGAAACTCAGCAATAGCAAACAGAGCAGAAATTTCTGGAATAAGTGAATACGGAAGTTCTACAGTCTGTTACTTTCAGTTTCAAATTATCGTCAATACGCACAATCAGACATTTTGAATGCAACAAGATGGATTGGGAGATCATTCTAGGAAATGTTGATTTTCGTATAACGTGCGCTATTCTATGCTGTTTGTGCCGTTTTCGTTTAACGTATCCACTAGCTGGAGTGACGCTGTTTTTGCTCTTAATGTAAGAGAGTGTTTTCTTCTGGAAGCGGGTGGAGCAGATGAATGAGGTGTCCGGCTGTTTTCTCCGACCGCCTACTTAACGACTCCCGTCGAGACGGAGGGAGATCCATTACCCGTCTTCACATTTTACATTCAGCAACCGCACAGTGGGTCCATGAATCCGGCCCGGAGAAACGAGAGTCAGTGGGCCTCTCCTTGTGCGAGATTAACTGCGAGTCGTGGTCCCCGCCACTGGGTTCCGAGACTGCAATTTGCAGAATCAGTACTGGAAAACTTGCAGACGGCTAATACGGCAAGTAATCTCTGTGTTGTGTAACTTTCAGTCAGACGAACTATAAAGGCACATTTGCATGCCGAGCGTGAGTTTCCTCGGAAACGCGAAATATTAATTAAATAAATAATCAGTGACAAATAAATAAAGCCTATGGCACACAACTGCAGCGCTGTGTCGCTGATAAAACAAAAGCACAATTACGTTACTCTTATGTTTTGATTAAGAAAGGGAGAGCTCTGGTTGAAGTGGTGCGAGAAGCACGTATTTTATATTATTGTCTGGCACACCGCCATATTTCATGTTATAGAAGAATACTGCGCGTTGCAACCACACTAGGCACTCGATTCTGTAAAGAATTTATATTTATAAAAGTAAGTAGGATTATGAACTGTAGGCTTATTCATTGAATATATCTGATTTAACTAGCTGTGTAACTTTTTTATGTTTAGTAGACAATCACCTCTCTACGACGTATTGGCACGGCTGGCAAATTATTGTAATATTGAGATTTAGATTATGAGTCCGCACCTACCGCAGCAGTCTTTGGAAACGATTTAATTACGAAGTCCGATTATTCAGTTTTATTTCACGGTCAACTACGAGTAACATTGCCTTTACGAAAAAGCCATTGTCAAGCGTCTGATACCGAATAATTAAACGTCCACGTTCCAGATAAGCAAATACAATTGCAATCACAATCACCATCATACAGATAGAATAATTAACATATTTAAAATAACATTTTTTATTTATTTTATTTATTTTATATTGGCGACCGTGACAGGACTTGTTATTTTGTCATTTGTTACATTGTTCTCTTTGTTTCATGTAAAAAATCAACTTTCTGGACCTGGACGTCAATGTATGAGAGATAACAAAATCTGAAGATATTTTCCAATTCAGAAATTTTGCGGGAAGACGCAATGAAACTTCCAGCAAAATAAGGTAAGACGCAGCATCTTTGCATTGGTGGGCTTGACCAGACGTATAATTCAGTGTATTAGCTTTTCAGTAAATTCTGTAGTGTTTCTTTTCTGCATAACAGTTTCAGTGATAAATTTCATTCTCAGTACTTTTCCCTAAACAATAACGTATGCAACAATACCAATACACGAGTGTACAATATGGCCGACTTCTGTACGATATCATGTAACATGGCCAGCAGCCATTACCAATAATCTCAAATTCAGTTTATATTTTTAAATTAACAGACAGCCATTGTTGCTACGAGCGATTCATGCTCAACTACATTTTATTTTAAAATCAGTGTCAAAAATTTTCTTGAAACATATATCACGTGTGGCATGGTAATAACTAGAAAACAATACGCAAAAATGGAACAGCAAGGACGTAGTATTCAGACGCAATCCGACTCGGACGTGAGACAAGTGTTAGAAAATGACTTTACGACAGCAACCGGTAGTGACGATTCATCAAACATTGACGCAAGTGTTGACGAAAATTTTGACGATAGGCCGTCCACTACAAAAATTTCAAAATCTCAATCAGAGCCCATGTTAATGCATGACGTCACGTCTAATGACGCGGCGGGGGCAGAGACCTTGCAAACGTTAAACATTGCCGACATGTTACAAATGCTAATGAAACAAAACGCCGAAAACATGGCAACCTTAAAGGCGCAATTAGAGACACAAAATGAACAGTTAAAAACACAAAATGACGAAATCAAATCTGATCTCATAGCAATCAAGATAGGTAATGACACTTTATGTAAGCGTGTGGAACTTATAGACGCCACACTGACCAAACAGATGACCGAACTCAGTACTAAATTTTCCCAGCTCAATACGAGACAAGAAAAGACTACAACTGACGTAGCACTTTTACAGACACAAGTAAAAAACCTTAATGTCACGTGTGAAGTTCTTACTGAACAAATTCAAACATATCCTTCAGTACATGACAATCTTGAAAAACGAATTACTGACGTACAGAATAAATTTGACAATGTTGAACAACACCTGACTGACATCTTACAATCAGATGCCACAGCTCATTTTCAAAATATTAATAAAGAATTTCATGATTGGGTTGAGAACAAAGACAAACATTTTGATAGATGCTTACGTGAAAATTTACCAACAATTGTGCACGACTCCGTAGCGCAATACATTACTAATAACAAACAGCTGATCAGTGACGCAGTACAATCCGTCACTGCACCCATGAGACAATTCACCGATCAACTACAGTCTGAATGTAACGAAAATATCAGTCAAAATGTACAGTTCAGAAACCAATATACATTCGAGTATGATACATTCCGCACACGACAAATACACAAGAACAAAACACACCACGACTACAACACATACCACGATGTGGAAACACAAACACAAGCTATTATCATGGTAAACCACAGCAACATTATCGTAATTACTCGCCAGCTGAACATACCAGTAATTACAGTGGAATAAATCCATATCACAATGCGAAGGAAGATGAAAGCTTAATGAAACACAGGCAATTTCAGATTTTTATCCCAGAAAAACGAACCATTCATCCGGTGATTTTTCTTAAATCTTTTAGTAACGCATTTCCACGCACTTGGAGTGACCGGAAAAAGATTTCATATATTGTCGGTTACATCCAAGGCGATGCAGCTGTCTGGGCATACAGTCAAGCTGACTTATGTACCACGTACAGTGAGTTTGAGCGTGCTTTTCTGAACAAATTCTGGTCGCAATCCGTCCAGGAGCGACTCAGAAGACAAATTTTAGAACCTTAAACTTTTAACAGTAAAAATGGTAACTTACGCAGATATTTTGAAAAATACTTGAACATGGGACATTTTTAGACGAACCAGTCGCAACGCGTGATATACTCCGAGCGTTGAAGGCCAAATTGCCTTTCAAAATTAAGGAAAAACTTCTACATATCCCGGATGACGATTCAGATTATTTTTTAACAGCTTTAGATTCGGTTGACATGTTACTTGAAGATCAGCGCTTCGCGAGGCAAAACAGCAGCCACAATGTTTACACTAGTGGTATGCAAAACATGCAGGCTTGCCAACACAATTCTGGCGCGCCCACAGTTGGATACGCGGTACAACAAAAACAGCAAACTCACATGCCGTCTCAGTACGGAAATCAAAATCAACACGCGTATTCCAATACAAACAATAGTTACAACAGTAATAACATTTCATGCGGCAATCCATACAAAAGGCACCGCGGTAATAACTACAACGGTAACAACGGATACAAAGGTAATAACAAAAACACAAACAGAAATAGAAATAATAATAACTACGAGCCAAGACAGCATCAAGGTTGGACTCGTAACGATCAGTACTTTCATTCAAACTCTGCTTTACCACAGCAGCCACCAGGACAAAATTGGAGCATACCTTACGACCGACAGGTAAGTTATAATGCGCAACAGCAACAACAACCGCAAAAGTTTGGAGATCATAATAGGCAATATCCGAATGTGAATATAATAGAAATGACACCTGATGCACAACCTCAATCTGTGTCAGTACCTAGTACAAATGATAATCCAACAAACTAGAAACAGTCACTACTTTGCCCCAGGTCGTGGCTGAAGAATTCTTGGGGGGCGACTTCAATGTTAATCAGTTATTTGACACCACACTTGAACAACAGAATAATGATATGCCGAGTAATTCTAAACAAAAACTACCTGTTTTATTTATAAGATACAACCACAATAACAATATATCAGATGAACTTTTACAAGACAGTACACAATGTCGTTTAAACACAAATGAAATTGTTTTAGCATCTACTACTGGTGTAGTAGGTGGGATTCCAACTACTATTATCCTAGATACAGGTGCAGCTGTGAGCGTTTTGTCTTTTAATTTCTATAAAAAGATGTGTGAATTGGAACCTGTGCCTGAGTTTCCTGCCCAAAACTGTAAAATAACTACTGCACTAGGTAATAAGTCATGTAGGGTTACGAAGCAAGTTTTTGTAAACGTTAAAATAGGTAATGGAACCGTACAATGGCCATTCCTGGTTGTACAAAACCTTGTGACAAATTGCATATTAGGAATAGATATTATGAGCGAGAAGGACTGCATTATAGACTTCTCCAAAGGTAAATGTATTTTAAATGTTAAAGGCTGTGTAATTATTATTGATTTGGACAGGAGAACTCTAAAGCATGACAAACACTGTACAGGGTACAAGGTTCAGTTAGTACTTGACAAAGACATTCAAGACATGCAAACACACTCATCTGACACAGAACTAATGGACTTGAAAACATTGCTTGATCATAAGATAAGTGAAGCTATAGCTCTCAGTGTACATGAACGTATAAAACTACAGGAAGTGTTATCCAAATATTTACAAGTTTTTACCAAACGATTAGGTGTTATCAACACGTATGTGTACAAGATTGAAGTTAAGCCTCACAAGATCTTCTACCACAAGACATATAACGTACCGTTATCTCAACGACCTGCTGTGTGGCAAGAATTAAAACAAATGTTAGACTGGAAGGTCATTGAACCATCCACCTCACCTTATTGTAGTCCTCTACTTGTTGTCAAAAAATCAAATGGAAGCATTAGGTTAGTGTTAGACGCACGAGCTATTAATGAAATAATTTTACCGGTTCACACAAAACCTGAAAATTTAGAAGAGCAATTACAGAAATTTCTAGATGCAAAATATTTTTCCACAATAGATCTCGCTAATTCGTTTTGGCAGGTGGGTATCACTCCTGATTCTCGGAAATATACTGCATTTATGTTCGGGGGGCGAACCTATCAGTTTTGTGTTCTACCCTTCTGACTGAATGTCAGCTCTGGGGTATTCATTACAGCCCTGGATACCGTGCTTGGCGACGATTTAGTTGAGACAGTCACACACTATGTAGATGATATACTGATAACTACACAATCTTGGAATGAACACGTTGACACTCTTCAAAGAATTTTAGAAAAATTTGCACAAGCTGGAGTCACAGCCAACCTAAGAAAATCAAAATTTGGTTGCAGTGAGATAAAGTATTTAGGACATATCATTAATTCACAGGGCATACGTCCGGATCCCAGTAAATTAGATGCTATCAGAAACTTTCCTAGCCCTCGGACTAAAAAGCAGTTAAAATCATTCCTTGGGCTATGTTCATTTTTCAGACGTTTCTTGCCACAACCACTTTTGAACAGTAAACATCTGCTAAATCTACTCAGAAGGAATCAAGTTTGGATCTGGTCGGAACAGTGCCAGAATGACTTTAATACAATTAAACATGCTTTAGTGAATGCTAACATATTGAGCCATCCAGATTTCAATTTAGATTTTTGTATGACTTGTGACGCTTCACGTACTGGCTTGGGCCGTTGCTTATTTCAAGTTGTAAAGAATAAAGAGGAGGAACAGATAAGAATTATTGGGTTTGCGAGTCGCACTCTAACTGAATGTGAGCGTACATACTCCACTACTGAGTTAGAAACACTTTCCATAGTATGGGCATTCAAGAAATTCAATTATTATTTATTTGGAAAAATCCTGGTGCGTATCTGTTACAACATCCTAGAACTAACAAAATTATTAGGCTATACGCACACCGAGATCTTAGAGCATTTCATGCTGAATAATGTCAAAGTCATCATCATCATCATCATTTATTGCCTTATCGGGCCTTTAAGGCCTACAGCAAGAAGAACAAAAGGAAAAGTAAAGACAAAAGACTTACAAAAGTACTCTATACAGTAGTAAAAGTTACATATGTACATTACAGCTTAAAGAAAAAACGAAAAAATAAACAGGGCATTCAATCAAAGGTTTAAAAGGCAAGAGGGATACATTACAGAAACAAAAAAAACAAAAAAAAACACACACGCAGTGTCTGTCAATTACACGAGAGGAGGGAGCTGTTGCAGATGGCAGTCCATCTCATCCGGTCGTTGGCGTCCTCCTCCACGGCTGCTGGTTCCACTTCTTTTAGGATCGTTGTTATCCTATCCTTCCATCGAGTTCTTGGGCGTCCTCTAGGGCGTTTTCCTGTGGGTTGAGAGTGGAGGACTCTGTTTGGAAGGGATCCGTCTGCCCGTAGGATGTGGCCAAACCATTGGAGTCTCTTCTGCGCCAATATTCGTCCAATGTGTGGCTTTCCATACCGCTGGTATAAATCTTCTTTTTTTCTTCGTTCCCATTTACCTTCCATGGCATTGTAGATGGGTCCATATATCTTCCGAAGTACCTTCCTTTCAAATGCACATATTGCTTCTTCTGCTGTTGCTGATGTTGCCCAAGTTTCACAGCCGTATAAAAGTACTGGTCTCACCAGTGTCGTGTATAGGTGGATCTTGTTCTTCTGCGATATCAGCCGAGATCTGAAAAGATTGTTCAGGCTAAAGAACATGCGATTAGCATTTGTTATACGTTGCTGTACTTCTTTCGTTACTTCACTTCTATTTGTTAGTATGGAGCCCAGGTACTTGAACTCTTCAACTCGTTCGAAGGTATGCCTGTCGACATCAATGGAAGGAGGGAGATCTCGGCGGCGTGATACAACAAGATATTTAGTTTTTTCCTCGTTCACCACCAGCCCAATTTTCTCTGCATTGTGGAGGAATCGGGAAGTATCCCTGCGTACTTGCTCTAGAGTGTCGCCAAGGATCACAACATCATCAGCAAATGCCAAGATTGTGTCTGCTCCCACCATCTCCATCTCTCTGGTTCGACAAGTGTCACGGCTTACTTTTTCCAGGGCCAAATTGAATAATATTGGCGCCAATGGATCTCCTTGTCTCAATCCATTTTGTATACTGAATGATGGTGATAGTTGATTACCAAACCGCACTTGGGCCGTAGACTGAGAGTAGCAAGCAGCAATTAAGCGGATGTATTTTGATGGGATGCCAAGTTCCTCTAACGTTTCCCATAACGTGGCGCGGTCAATGCTGTCATAAGCTTGTCGAAAATCGATGAAGATGAGGTGTAGATCCTTATTGAATTCGTAGAATTTTTCTATCAACTGCCTCAGAGTAAATATGTGATCAATTGTCGATCGTCCAGCAACGAACCCACATTGATAGGTCCCTACAATTCCTTCAGCCAGTGGTTTCATGCGGTTTAGTAGCAGTGTTGTAAAAACTTTGTATCCAATTTCAAGTAACGAAATCCCTCGGTAGTTGGATACATGAGTAGCATCTCCCTTCTTGAATATGGGACATATGATTGCTCCCTTCCATTCCTCAGGAATAACTTCTGCTTCCCAGATGGTAGAAATTAATCGTTTCAAAGCACCCACCAGTGTTTCCCCTCCCAAGCGAAGCATCTCAGCTGTGATACCACTACCTCCTGGAGCCTTGTTGTTCTTGAGTGCTTTTAGGGCAACACTGATTTCTTCCTCAGATGGTTCAGGGACTTCAACTCTGTCAAAACGGGCATCCGTCTGTGTTGTCCCTACTGGTGGGTTGTCGGGATTCAATAGGTTTTCAAAATGTTTTTTAAATAGGGTTGCTTGCTCTTCTGGCGGTACAACTTCACCCGTCTCATTCGTTAGGACCAATGTACGTTGTCTGTATGCGCCTCTGGCGAATCTTGAGGCCTGGAAAAACGAGCGTGACGACTTTGCTTCTTCGACTGCAATCAACAGACTTTTGTGGTGGTCCCGTTTCTTCTTTCTCATGAGTTGGTCCGTGTTACGCCTCGCTTCGTAGTAAGCTACCCTTGCTTCTTCCGAGAGTTGCTGTAGCCATTTTATCCTCTTCGCTGATCTAATCTCAACAGATTCTCGACATTGTTCATCGAACCAAGGTTTACTTCTTCGTTTTGCATCGCAAACTAGTTCTTCATTTGCACTTTCTAACACTGCATTCCTCAGCAGCATCCATGCGTTCTCCACACTGGTAGGGTTCTCTGTTATTGTGAGATGTTCTGCAATTTTTTCTTGATAGCGCTGTCTCACTTCTACATCTTTCAACTTATTCTTGTCGAAGCGGACCATCATTTCAGAATTTCTTCTCCACATGGTTGAAAGTTTCAGACGTAGTTTGACTACCACTAAGAAATGGTCTGAATTCATATCTGCCCCGCGAAAGGATCTTACATGCTCGACACTACAATGATGTCTTCGGTCAACAAGAACGTGATCGATCTGGTTCATCGTACTTCCATCTGGGGATATCCAGGTTACTTTATGCACTGCTTTGCGGGGGAAGTATGTGCTTCTAACGATCATTCTCCTTGTATCGGCAAGGTTAATTAATTTGATACCATTCTCGTTGCTTGTTTCATGGATACTATCAGGCCCTATCGTTGGACGATACTGCACTTCTCTTCCCACTTGGGCATTGAAGTCTCCCATTATCAACTGAATTGAGTGTCTTGGGAGTTTGTCTACTACATTCTCTAGTTCTAGATAGAAGTTATTCTTTGTTTCTTCATCGGCATCCTCTGATGGGGCATGACAGTTGACTAGGCAGATCCTATATGGTTTAGCGTGTAAAATCATCCAACAGATTCGGTCGTTTACAGGAGACCATTTGTTGACAGCCGATATCATTTTATTGTGTACAGCAAAACCAACTCCAGAAGTCCAGGCTGGGCTTAGCTCATTGCTGTTAAAGAGCGTGTGAGTATCTCCAATCTTCATAACACCCTGAGGAAGTCTTGTTTCTTGAATTGCTGCCACTATGCATTGATATTTACTCAGTTCTCCTCCAAGTTGTTTCATTCCCCCCGTCATGATTGACCTTACATTCCATGTTCCAATTCTAAATCCAGAAAATCCATTTACGTATCCAGTTTCGTCACCATTTTGATCCGTCCAGTTTTTCCTTTTGTCTTTTTCTTTAACCAGAATCTTTTTTTACAGAGGATGGGGGGTTGGCCCATCCTCTAACCCTCCTCCTTTCTCATCCGGGCTTGGGACCGGCAATGGCGGAGTTAATGTCAAAGTCATACCCATGAAAATATTGCTCAGCAACTCGAAAAACTCTGTTGTTACAACACAGATAATAAGTAGTATAGAAATTTTCATTTCAGCGGTTCCAGTGACGCAGTTGAAGACAGAAGAACTCTTCTTTCAGCGCGCGCCTCCACCTGAAAGACGGAATATTAAAGTAAAATTTATGATTACGTAGCAGTGGATGACATATTAATTTTTCACGGAACATTTGTTACTGAAGGTACCACTGACTTGGTGTGACACCTGACGAACTGACAGACGTCATCTGTGAAGCGATCTTTTACTTTGAGAAATAGATTAGACGCACATCTCTCAACACGAAAAGCATCTATCAGTAGTCAAGGCCACACAGACACTCTACACACACGCACAAAACGCGAGGAATCGAACATTTTCTCTCTCTTACTATTTTGAATATTTATTGAGTAGTGAAAACGCCTGGTCTTGCCTACTGATGTAATGAATGTTGTGTCTAACCTATCTTAATTTCAGATGACATCACAAAAAACATCGATAATATCCCAGCAAAACCGCTAAAGAGGATGTAAATATCTGCAATTCATGTAATCAAATGTGACACAATGTAATAACCTATAGCGATGTAATGATGATGTAAACATGTTTATGTGCAACTATATTATGTTTATGCTAAGAAAATATGTGACGTGTGTATGTATAATTACTTATTTTTTTAACTGATGTATAGTGCAACTGTTACTATGTAAAAATTTGAACAAAACGAGTGCCAAAAAGACATTGCATAGTGAACCACTGTTCACAGACATTAACGAACATTACTAACTCTGCAACTACGTGGAAACCTATGTGAAAGAAACTGTTAATGCCATTCATTATGCAGCGTATCTATGTGAACGCGATGAACGATTTCCTTGATTAATAACTACGAACATTTAGGTGAGCTATATTCAGCAAAAAACTGAAAATGTGAAGTGCATAATTCGTGCATCGTCTAGTGACATTACTACAGTACCCAACTTCAAGATGTTAACTGGATTAAATGGACACAAAGTGCCTGTCCAGAAAACAACACGACGGGTGGAAGAATTTTGGTTGGAACTTCAGGGAATGAAATGTTCTCGAAATGTGACGGACACTCTTACCTGGACTGTTCAAGGATCGACGCCAGCTATGTGCCGTCCGAGGTTCTGCAGCCAAGCTTCCACGGAATGTAAAAAACGTACTGCACGTGGACCAATTACTCGACGGGTCACGTCTGATCTGTAATAAGCAATGCTTTTAGTCACAACGAACTGCATCACTACGACTATAATGGAAATGGGAAATGGACACGCTTATGTATTAATCACGTTGTTATACAACGATGTTACTGTGATCAAAAAACTTTACCACGACGATACTAACCTGTAAAAAATTATTGTGCAGCGGATGAATATGAACTGTAATAACGACACGATGTGTATAGGTCAACGCACCTGAAACATACAGACATTTTTCTTTGACGTATTTCAAAACAATACTATGTAACTAAGAACATTCAACAATCTAAGTTGTATTGTGTTATAACAAATATTGTAAATTTAAAACTAAGTTACCTGTCATAGAATGTAGTCTTCGTATGTAATCTTGGTTGAATATTTTCTTTGTGCAACGACTGAAAAACGCGCGCACACGAACAATATGAACTGCAATACTGTGCCACGTGATCTAACTGTACGATATAACGGCAGTGCCGCAGTTACACAGACGCTTCTGCGCATGCGCACACTCTATCTGCCAACATTAGAACTTTTACGGTGCACCCGCGTCATTCAAATTTTGTATATAATGTGTATAATGTGTAATGTAAGTCATGTAAATAGTTGTAGATAACTTAGATTTTCTTGTGCCTTTAGGTGAATTGCTCGCCTGCAGGTGTGTCCTTTCGCCTCGCAATTCAGGGGGCAATATAAAGGCACATTTGCATGCCGAGCGTGAGTTTCCTCGGAAACGCGAAATATTAATTAAATAAATAATCAGTGACAAATAAATAAAGCCTATGGCACACAACTGCAGCGCTGTGTCGCTGATAAAACAAAAGCACAATTACGTTACTCTTATGTTTTGATTAAGAAAGGGAGAGCTCTGGTTGAAGTGGTGCGAGAAGCACGTATTTTATATTATTGTCTGGCACACCGCCATATTTCATGTTATAGAAGAATACTGCGCGTTGCAACCACACTAGGCACTCGATTCTGTAAAGAATTTATATTTATAAAAGTAAGTAGGATTATGAACTGTAGGCTTATTCATTGAATATATCTGATTTAACTAACTGTGTAACTTTTTTATGTTTAGTAGACAATCACCTCTCTACGACGTATTGGCACGGCTGGCAAATTATTGTAATATTGAGATTTAGATTATGAGTCCGCACCTACCGCAGCAGTCTTTGGAAACGATTTAATTACGAAGTCCGATTATTCAGTTTTATTTCACAGTCAACTACGAGTAACATTGCCTTTACGAAAAAGCCATTGTCAAGCGTCTGATACCGAATAATTAAACGTCCACGTTCCAGATAAGCAAATACAATTGCAATCACAATCACCATCATACAGATAGAATAATTAACATATTTAAAATAACATTTTTTATTTATTTTATAGAACGCGTGCATGAAATATCGTACTTTCAGATAAACTGCTGTGGTCTTTAAACGTATTGTCCTAGTTGTCGACCTAACAATACTACCATACTGGTATCACCTCATCAAATCAAAAGGACACTGAAATTACTAGTAAGTTGATTCAGGAGTTTATATAGAACAGCAGGGCAATGTAGTGAACAGACCAGCAGTCTTAGCCATGGGGCAAAACTTCCGTGTCACCAATGAGTTTGGCTGAAAGGGGTGGATGCATGTGTACAGATAGCTGCAAATCCTAGACGTCTGGTATCTATCAACGTGAGGCTCGGGAGGATGGGGGGGGGGGGGTGGATGTCGCTCCATCCATACTACCTTAAGAATGTAAACACCGAAAGTCCTCGATAGGCTGCAAAGGCTTTACTTACTAACAAGTATACATTTACTGCAGTGATGTTTGGAATGAGTGAAACACCAAGACTGAGGGAAGTGATCAGAATGAAATTTATTCCACCGATCAGGGACATGATACTCCACAAATGACTAGCAGTACAAACCTGTACATGCGCTGTGACTGCGGAAATTCAGCACGTAGTAGCACCACCACGTGCTGCACAGAGGGGCACTAGACGGTGTGACATGGAATAATCAAAGAGCACCTGAATATGCTACTGGGAAATAATATGCCACGCAGTACGTAGGTGCGTACACAAAGCATCAACGGGGGCTGCAAGAGGGCGTGAACTAACAAGTTATCGACCGACCATATCCGAGACATGTTCGATGAGCGACATAGCAGGCGAACTGGCAGGCCAAAGAAGCAGTGGCGCCTGTCGTCCTTCGAAAAAAGCTTCCATATTCCTCGACATATGCGACTGCGCATTGTCCTGCTGAAAAATGTCATGCGGAACGCCCTGCAGAAGGGGCAGTGCACCGGGCTGTAAAACCTCCCTTATGTAGCGGTAGCTGCTGAGATTGCCCTCAAAACATAGGAGGCGAGATCGTGTGCTATAGGCAATGGTGTCCCAAACCATCACACATTTCATTTGTCTGTCATGCTGCTTAGCAACACAGTCTGCCAAACGCATCCACCACGGTGGGGTCGAACGCATATGCAGCCATCAATTTAGGAGAAGTCGAAGGTAAACTGGTCAGAAAACGCTACGTTTTTCCATTCATCACGATAGTGTCGGCGTTCACGTATGCATTGCTGTCTATGGTGATGGAGGGTTCTGATCAATGGAAGCCTACGCAATGGCATCCGTGACACCAGTCCAGCCAGCAGAAAATGGCATGGAACCGTCGACGCAGAGATGCTCACACCCGATGCTGTGCTCCAGCTAGGACAGTTGATATTTTTAAAAATATCGGGAGTCCTATGTATCGATATTTTAAAATATACCTTCGGCCCTCGTTAGATCGAGAATACTATCTATATATTGATATGACGACGAAAAATACGTCGACTTATCGACCTACAAAAATATCGGCTGCGCATTGTAGGCCTAAATATACTTCCGGTTTTAGAGCTGTGTATGCAAGAATTGATTTATTATTAGATATTCCGTACATCAACAAGCTAGCAGCCTGATTATCCCCCTTAGAGCAAAAATTGAAAGGAAAACGATGGACGTTCAGCTTTGCGACAGCCACCTTGATAACAATGGTAACTGCATATAAGCAGCACAATAAAATGTATCCAATGGGCCCGTCGTTTGGTTTCGTCATATATCGGATTTGTCTGGAACACTTCATGTTGATTTCCCTGCTTTTTTTTCTTCATTTCTGCGAATTCCAACTAACTAGCAGCAGTTCTTAATTTTCAGCAGCTGTTTTTGAACAATGCCGATGTGAAGAAATAGCTCATTATATGTATCAAAATAGTTTTTAAACGCATGTGGTGTGCTATTTTTTCACATTGAAGGCCTTGTTATTCCATCCCCCCCCCCTCCCCCCCCCCCTCAGTGCAAGCGAACTGCTTATTTCTGCCACCTATCCTTGCTTCACATACTCAAAGAGAAAGACTGGACGTGCTGAAAGCTCAAAAAGTGGTAAGACTCTTTTAAACAGTGAACGTAAAATCATGTTCTTCTAAAATGTAGAAATGTTTGAAATTGTACATCGGAGTTTTATCAACAGCACTAGCTCCAACGTCGCTCTAACACTCTGCACGAACCTCGCCTATCCGTTACGGCCAAGCGGACAAGATGGCGGTCATCTCGCGCTATGGTCACATTGTGTCTCCCAGTGCCCTGTCGGCACTGTGCACGGCCTTCTTCTCTCCACTGGTTCCACATATGCCTCACTGTTGAAACAGCGTGCCCTGTACGAGCCGCAGTGTCATGGAACGACGGACCCGCTCCCTCGGAGACCAACCATTCTACCCTTTCGAACGCACTCACGTGCTGATATTCCACTCTGTGATGTTAGCGAGTCATAGGGTCGCTTGGTTATACGTTGCCACTTCGTATGACGGCTCCATGCTGACCGAGCACTGCGGAACACTGACCTGCACGGTCAGACAAAACAGGCCGCCGTTGGGCCTACGTGCACGGCACCTTCTGCCATTTAAATCACTTGTTGGTGGTACCACCGTTCTACACGTCCTCTTATCGTACCGTGCTGCAGACCATTGCTTCTGAGTTCTTCACTTTTACAAACAGCCGTGTAGATTCCAAGATATTGCCGCCGTCCTCCCGTTGCCTAAATCTCTTGCGGGAGGCACTTGTTTGCGGCTGGTTAACAAATTTCGCACGTTATTTTATATATAGCCTCTGTCTTCCCCTATAGGTTTCACCACCTACTACAGTCCCTATAGTACAATGGAAGTTATTCCGAGGTGTTTTAACACTTGTCCTATCATTCTGTCCCTTCTTCTTGCCATTGTCCTACATATGTTCCTCTTTTCGCCGATTCTGCGGAGAATCTCCTCGTTTCTTACCTTGTCAGTCCACCTAGTTTTCAATATTCTTCTGCAGCACCACATCTCAAATGCTTCGATTCCCTTCTGTTTCGGTTTTCACACAGTCCACATTTCCACTACCATACAACACTGTGCTTCAAGCGTACTTTCTCAGAAATTTCTTCCCCAGGTTAACTCCGAAGTTTGATAATAGTAGACTTCTCTTGGACGGGAATGCCCGTTTTGCCTGTGCACATTAGATTTTTTTTTCCCTGCTTGCTTCGTCTGTCTTGTGCCACTTTGCTTCCAAGATACCTGAATTTCTTGATTTCGTGATCACTAATTTTGATAACTTTATCGCTAACATTATTTCCACAAGCCCTCATTACTTTCGTCTTTCTTCGAAACATTCGCAGTCCATATTGAGTACGCATTAGACAGTCCATTTCACTCAACAGGTGGTGTAATTCTTTTCCACTTTTACTGAGGATAGTAATATCATCAGCGAATCTTACAGTTGATATCCTTTCATCCTCAGTTCCCTCTCAGTCTTGAATCTACTTCTTGCAACAGTAGAGGCGCACCACCACGTCTGTGTCTTACATCTTTTTTCGTTCGAGCCATTCTATTTTGGCCTTCCATTTTTATTGTCTCATCTTGGTTCTTGTTCATATCGTGTATTATTTTTCTTCCCCTACAGCTTAACCTATTTTTTCAGAATTTCCAACATATTGCACAATTTTACTAACAGATTTTCCACACTGACAAATTCTGTGACCGTATCTTGACTTTTCTTAAGGATTGTTTCCCGCGTCGTCAGAATTGCCTCTCTCGTGCCTTTACCTTTCCCAAATCGAAACTGTTCGCTATGATCGGCAAGTTAACCGTTTTGAAGTACACTTCGTCGCCAGTGCTACGTCTCTGATCATTGGCGGTCTGTGACTACGCATGCCGAGCTATCATTGCAGTCCGACCCACATAACAAAAGCCTATAAGATATTAGAAAGCAAAGAGGATTTGATAATTAAGCAAGAACTGGACGAGATTGAGACCAACTTCAGGAGAAACAACAGCAGACACTTTTTCGGGATATTCAAAAAGAGTCTGATTGGATACAAGCGTAGAGAACTGTTTATAAGAGATAAGAAAGGGGAGCTGGCTGTTAGTAGAAAGGAGAACTGTCGGATTTTTGCAGAGCACTTTCACGACCTGCTGAACTGTGAACAAGAAGAGATGGAACTGGGGACTGACACAGAAGACAGAGAGCCACGCCCTCCAACCAGGTATGAAGTCGCACATGCCATAAGCGATCTAAAGAATAATAAGGCAACTGGAGAAGAGGGTATAGCAGCCGAGATGATAAAGTGGGGAGGCAACAAAGCAATCGACTACATGACCAACATAATTCACCAGACCTGGAGAACAAAGAAGTTGCCAGAAGGATGGAAGAATGCAGTTGTAGTACCAATACATAAGAAGGGGGACAGGAGAGATACAAACAACTACAGAGGAATATCGCTACTAGAGGTCGGATACAAGGTTCTGTCAAAACTATTGCTCAAGAGAGTAGAAGAACAAGTAGAAAGTACAGTTGGCGACTACCAAGCGGGATTCAGGAAGGGAAGAGGTTGTATAGAACAGATATTTATCCTGAAGCAACTGACAGAACATAGTGCTTTAAAGAACAAACAGACAGTAATAACCTTCGTGGACTTCACAAATGAATATGACTCCATCGACAGACAGACTCTTGTTAGGATCCTGAAGAACAGAGGATTTGATGGAACTACACAAGAGCTCATAAAAGAAATTCTGACAGACACAAAAGCAAGGGTGAGATTCAGAGAAGCACTGTGAGAAGAATTTGAGATCAAGACGGGTGTTAAACAGGGAGATGGATTGTCACCATTGTTGTTCAATATAGCACTGGACGAAGTGATAAGGCAGTGGAGAGCAATAATCGAGGATATGAGAATACCAAGGAGCCATGTGGGGGACAAAAATGACAACAGGGCTCAAGTAGACTGCCTAGCCTTTGCAGACGACATAGCAATAGTAAGTGAGACGGAAGAAGACGCAAAGACACAACTGGACAACTTAAGTAAGGTTGCCAGAAAGTTGGGACTGAGGATCGCCTATAAGAAGACAAAGACATTACATACCACTGCAGACTGGGAAACACCGGAAGGCACTGTGCAAATGGTAGACAAATTTAAATACCTGGGAGAATTAATAACAGGAAAGAACAGGAGCAAGGAGGGAATAACAGAGAGGATAAAGAAGATGAGGTCGGCTTTCTGCATGACGAGAGACATATACAATAAAAAGAATATATCCACAGAGGCAAAGATAAGCTACTACAAGGCAACGGTGAGGAGTGCAGTGTTATATGCTGCTGAGACGATGACACTAGGAAGAAATGGGGCAGAACAACTAGAGAAAGAAGAGAAAAAAATACTGAGAAAAATACTAGAGGTGGAGAGAGGTGGCTGCAAAGACCTAGGGAAGAATTGTACCGGAACATGAGAACAATATCCGGGGAAATCAGACTCAAAAGGGTAAGGTTTGCTGGACATGTAGTTAGGATGAGTATCGACAGAATGACAGTGTGGGAGACAACAGGGAGGACAAGGGGAAAGACAGGAACCAAGTGGGTTGTTGAACTTCCGAAGGACTGGTTGGAATTGGGAATCAAGATCGAAGGAAAGGAAAAGTGGAGGAACAAATATACACCGACCAATATGCCGGAGATCAATGACAGAAAATAATACAGGAGAAACGGAAACTGAAGATCTCGGAAGAAGAACGGGTGAGAAGAAGAGAAAGAATGGAAAGGTTTTGGGAGAAGAAGAGGAAAACGCAATCCACGAAGGGGCTACCCGTGGTCCTAAGGAGGCCGTAACGCAAGAAGAAGAAGAAGGAGAAGAAGAATTAAGCAGCTATTCAAGATGCTCCGCTCTCAATATATGACCCACCCATCAACTTGAACTTCAAAGTTGACTGTTTAGATCAGTCATGAGCAACCTCTTGTGACCTACAGGCCTGACTCACATATTTGCTTAAGCTCGTGGCCCATTTCGCCACGTGACGCAACAGCAGCGCTGTTAGTGCTTGAAGTCAAAACTATAGCGTCCATGATTAATGTTTATGGAATGACGGACCGATATGAATGGTGCCACTTTCATGCCTCACCACGCCGTCATATTACACCTCAAAACAAGCGTTTTTGAGATTGAATTCATTTTATGTTCACCCCATGGTCAGATGTTTACATTCGCTTACACGTCATGGAAATTAAGGACGTTGTATGATTATAATTCCAAGTATGTTCTTAAGTTTGATTGCATTTATTTTTACAACAGGCCTATTTCGGCTAAAATGCCTCCACCAGATTATCTGTAAGTAAACGGTACATAATTTTCGTGCATTGTTTCTAATTCTGTAGGTAATTATTAAATTGATTTCATTATCATACATTTTTACATAGTCTGACGGTTTTAACATCCATGCGGTATCGCTAATTTTGTTACTGCCTGTCTGCTTGCTAATTACGTTCCTTTGGTGTTACCGGGATAATAATGGTCGGCTGTCACCTTATTTGACTTATTGTTTATGCAGTTCACAGATTATATTATTTATATCAGTATTGTCGTAACAGCTTCACACTTCTGTTTATCATTGTTTATTATTTAATGTTTTTTATTTGGCCTTCAGTGTTTATAATTGCTGTTATCTAGGTCTTTGTTAGCGTTATCCTTTTTCTGGTTTTATATCTATATATTTTCTTTTTTATAACTCTATGTATTTTTTAGCTTTTGGTATTATTCACAAAGTTTTATAATCCTGTTTTCTTAGTTCCAACTATCAGATTATTAAGTCACAGCTGCAAAATACTAACGCGAATTCTTTAGAGACGAATGGAAAAACTGATAGAAGCCGACCTCGGGGAAGATCAGTTTGGATTCCGTAGAAATGTTGGAACACGTGAGGCAATACTGACCTTACGACTTATCTTAGAAGAAAGATTAAGGAAAGGCAAACCTACGTTTCTAGCATTTGTAGACTTAGAGAAAGCTTTTGACAACGTTAACTGGAATACTCTCTTTCAAATTCTGAAGGTGGCAGGGGTAAAATACAGGGAGCGAAAGGCTATTTACAGTTTGTACAGAAAGCAGATGGCAGTTATAAGAGTCGAGGGGTATGAAAGGGAGTGAGACAGGGTTGTAGCCTCTCCCCGATGCTATTCAGTCTGTATATTGAGCAAGCAATAAAGGAAACAAAAGAAAATTTCGGAGTAGGAATTAAAATCCATGGAGAAGAAATAAAAAATTTGAGGTTCGCCGATGACATTGTAATTCTGTCAGAGACAGCAAAGGACTTGGAAGAGCATTAGAACGGAATGGACAGTGTCTTGAAAGGAGGGTATAAGATGAACATCAACAAAAGCAAAACGAGGAGAATGGAATGTAGTCGAATTAAGTCGGGTGATGCTGAGGGAATTAGATTAGGAAATGAGACACTTAAAGTAGTAAAGGAGTTTTGCTATTTGGGGAGCAAAATAACTGATGATGATCGAAGTAGAGAGGACATAAAATGTAGACTGGCAATGGCAAGGAAAGCGTTTCTGAAGAAGAAAAATTTGTTAACATCGAGTGTAGATTTAAGTGTCAGGAAGTCGTTCCTGAAAGTATTTGTATGGAGTGTAGCCATGTATGGAAGTGAAACGTGGACGATAAATAGTTTAGACAAGAAGAGAATAGAAGCTTTCGAAATGTGGTGCTACAGAAGAATGCTGAAGATTAGATGGGTAGATCACATAACTAATGAGGAGGTATTGAATAGAATTGGGGAGAAGAGGAGCTTGTGGCACAACTTGACTAGAAGAAGGGATCGGTTGATAGGACATGTTCTGAGACATCGAGGGATCACCAATTTAGTATTGGAGGGCGGGGTGGAGGGTAAAAATCGTAGAGAGAGACCAAGAGATGAATACACTAAGCAGATTCAGAAGGATGTAGGTTGCAGTAGGTACTGGGAGATGAAGAAGCTTGCACAGGATAGAGTAGCATGGAGAGCTGCATCAAACCAATCTCAGGACTGAAGACCACAACAACAACAACAACAACATTTTCTTAGTTATTACTTATTTTACATAATATTTACCTTTTCCATATGACACTGCTGGATAATATCGGTGTAATCTATTTTCATAGATAAATTTGGATATAGACTGTGTATAATGCTGCGTATTCGTTACTATTCAATTATAAATGGAATTAATATTTCCTTGTTGTTATTTTTGTGCTATATGTTCTTTCTAATGTTTGCATGTGCATTGTTCTACCTGCTTGTTGACAGGTTTTCTAGCTTTGCTGTATGTTGCAGTATTGTTTGTTCGAATGTATATCTTATCACGAATTTAGATATAATGTTAACTCTGATTGTCTCGCGTTATGTGTCTTAGGGTATCTAACCGCTGTCCCGATGGATAAATTTAATAAAATTGTCTGTGTATATTTTGTGTTTCAAGTCAATTTGCTCATTTAGTATTTTTTGTGGGTATTTGTGCATATGTACATCGATTTCCATATGTTCCAGAAGGTTCATTATTGGTCCTTTCGGTGTTGCGTGTGAATTATGGATAGAACGATCTGTATTACTTACTGTGTGCTGTTCGACCTCTAGGTGGGGCGAAAAAGTAAATGTATTATTGTCGCTGTCTAATGTGTTCTCGTTATTTGACCTACATAGAACATAATGCTGTTGAGTGGTTTTGTTTTACCCGATAGAACTTGTGTTCTAAGACTGTGTATTGTTTGGTAGGCGATTCTTAGATTTGTGTTTTTTAGTAATGTGTTAATTTTGTTAGAAATTTTTCGTAGATATGTATTTGATATATGTGTAAATTTTGGTTTTATGGGCATTGTAATCATTATGGTGTTCCACCTATTGTAGTATTTTAATCTCTTTCTGTATTGTGCTGGCGTAAGCTGTTACCAGCAAAACGATTGGCAAAAATGTAGCAAGGAGATCGATAGTGGGCGCTGATCAAGTGCGCCTGTCAGGAAAGAGGCCAGAGCCACACTCGCAAGTAACAAGCGGCCAACGCCCTCTCGATTGCAAGTATTTAGATCGCCAGCGCTGACCGTCGGTCCCAAGCTCTGTCTCAGTCACTGGTTTTCCAGCTCAGCGTCTGTCTCAGTCTCTCAGTCACTAGCTCAGTCACTATTCTAGTTGGTGTCTGTCAGTTCACATCACCGGCTTCGAGAATGTATAATGACAAGGAGTAGTGTTTAGTGGGACTTGTACTTCACCAGCAGTGAGGCTAACGTGGCCTATTAGTAAAAGCTTGTACCACAACACATGGACTCTCTTAAGATAAGTAGCTTCCTGTTAATGTGAATAAGGATCCTTGTTAATAAATGTTCTGTAGAAAGAGGATACTGGCCACCAAACAACATCCTCTCCTTTGATTCCTATGGTACAGGACTCAACATGTATGGCGTTTTTCTAATGGCAGGTTTATTATTCTGTTGATTATGGCATGACTAATGCCATTTTGAAAAATTTCTGTGTATCATAAAAGTAATTCCCTTTTTTCCCCAAGGAATTAAGAGCTAAATAAACATTTTGAACTTTATATTCGTTTATTTCGCACCGAAATCGATAGGAACTAACTATTTTTAAGTGAGGTAGATTTTGAGTGTAGACCAGTGTTATTTGTCATTCATGCCAGTAATATTCATAATGAGCAATAATCTGTTAAAAATAAATCACTTGTCATGATACAGAAATAAGTAGAGGAGGAGGAGATTAGTGTTTAACGTCCCATCGACAACGAGGTCATTAGAGACGGAGCACAAGCTCGGGTGAGGGAAGGATGGGGAAGGAAATCGGCCGTGCCCTTTCAAAGGAACCATCCCGGCATTTGCCTGAAGCGATTTAGGGAAATCACGGAAAACCTAAATCAGGATGGCCGGAGACGGGATTGAACCGTCGTCCTCCCGAATGCGAGTCCAGTGTGCTAACCACTGCGCCACCTCGCTCGGTTAGAAATAAGTAGAAAACTTATCATTGCGGAGTTACAAATGTACGTACTACATTCAGTAAGAGTGGTCATTTGTAATATTTTAAATACACTTTCAGTGACAGCATGTTTTTCACGAAATCTACGTACTCAGCGCAGATGCTCAAACATACATCCAGACATTTAGCGATTTGCTGCAGTTACGAAACCATCTTGAAAGGGTGCCACCAGTTCTTACATAATCATCTTGAGAGTATTAAAAAAGTTACAGAGTTTGGTAATTACCAGTGGAACGGGTTACTAGGTCCCCAAATGCTGTCGTAATGTCGTAAAGAAACGTAAGGGACATTGAAGTAGTAAGCATAATAATTCCTACTGATTAATAGAATCAATGGCAGGAAGGTATACTGGGAAATGAGTTCGAATGCAATTTATGTAGAGCGGCATATTACGCTTTGACGTTGTGGCCGCGTGATTTACTTGGTTGCAGGATAACTACCTGGGATGAAAGAAGCAGGCGCGGACCAACAATGAGAGTGGTCGTGGTTTTCTCTCTCTCTCTCTTTTTTTTTTTTTTTTTACTTTACGGGAAGAAAAGCAGAGCAGTGTTGACAATGGACCAGAAAATATGGAGTAGAGTAAACGTTCAAAGGAAAAACAGGTCTCTAATAATGGAATAACAAAAACGGTTGAACTGTTATTTCTGTGTTGCCGTTAAATAGCTGAATGTGTTTTGTATAAGACCTGGTGCCTGCTGTAATTGCTGTATAATAGTTAAGATGCGAGATACCATATCAGTTAGACTAAAGATAGAAAAGTCATAGCCAAGCCCGAGATATAACTTCGAACTTGAGTGTTCTAACGCAGAACTACCCACTACATTAACTGAGCAGCACGTGCGCGTGTTATTGAAGCGAGATATTTATCGTATGCGTGATTACAGCGATGACAAATTGACTTCTTTTTATGTTCACTTTTTACTGAAAATATGTACGGAACGAAATTTTGCTACAGACATTTCTGTGCTGTTAGTAAGCAAGAAATCACTCTGTGGCGTCTGAATGCGCAAATTTTGATTCACCTTCCACAGAGCTAACATCTGTTCGCCTCAGATTGTAGAAGTTCAGCGCTGCCGGTCTAGGCTACCATTTGGATGGGTGGCCATCAGGTCCGCCCAGCGTAGTTGGCAAGTGGGGTGCACTCAGCCCTTATGAGGCAAACTGAGGAACAACATGATTGAGAAGTAATGGCTCCGGTCTCGTAAACTGACATACGACCGGGAGAGCGATGTACTGACCATTTGCCCTTCCGTATTCGCATCCAGTGGTGCCTGTGGATGAGGATGACACGGCGGCCGGTCGGTACCTTTGGGCCTTCATGTCCTGTTCGGAGGGATTTTAGTTTTCTGGGTATGGTATATTGTATGACTACTACGGCAAATAAATAAATAGCGCCTCATTGATTCATAATTGCTTAGTAAAATGTAGCATATGATTAGAATTGTATGAGACTAAAGTACGAGGGCAGTTCAATAAGTAATGCAACACAGCATTGAAATACACCAGGTTATTCCTCAATCTTTTAGCTACACAACACTATTTTTCAACGTAATCTCCATTCAATGCTACGGCCTTACGCCACCTTGAAATGAGGGCCTGTATGCCTGCACGGTACCATTCCACTGGTCGATGTCGGAGCCAACGTCGTACTGCATCAATAACTTCTTCATCATCCGCGTAGTGCCTCCCACGGATTGCGTCCTTCATTGGGCCAAACATATGGAAATCCGACGGTGCGAGATCGGGGCTGTAGGGTGCATGAGGAAGAACAGTCCACTGAAGTTTTGTGAGCTCCTCTCGGGTGCGAAGACTTGTGTGAGGTCTTGCGTTGTCATGAAGAAGGAGAAGTTCGTTCAGATTTTTGTGCCTACGAACACGCTGAAGTCGTTTCTTCAATTTCTGAAGAGTAGCACAATACACTTCAGAGTTGATCGTTTGACCATGGGGCAGGACATCGAACAGAATAACCCCTTCAGCGTCCGAGAAGACTGTAACCATGACTTTACCGCTGAGGGTATGGCTTTAAACTTTTTCTTGGTAGGGGAGTGGGTGTGACGCCACTCCATTGATTGCCGTTTTGTTTCAGGTTCGAAGTGATGAACCCATGTTTCATCGCCTGTAACAATCTTTGAGAAGAAATTGTCACCCTCAGCCACATGACGAGCAAGCAATTCCGCACAGATGGTTCTCCTTTGCTCTTTATAGTGCTCGGTTAGACAACGAGGGACCCAGCGGGAACAAACCTTTGAATATCCCAACTGGTGAAGAATTGTGACAGCACTACCAACAGAGATGTCAAGTTGAGCACTGAGTTGTTTGATGGTGATCCGTCGATCATCTCGAACGAGTGTGTTCGCACGCTCCGCCATTGCAGGAGTCACAGCTGTGCACGGCCGGCCCGCACGCGGGAGATCAGACAGTCTAGCTTGACCTTGCGGCGATGATGACACACGCTTTGCCCAACGACTCACCGTGCTTTTGTCCACTGCCAGATCATCGTAGACATTCTGCAAGCGCCTATGAATATCTGAGATGCCCTGGTTTTCCGCCAAAAGAAACTCGATCACTGCCCGTTGTTTGCAACGCACATCCGTTATAGACGCCATTTTAACAGCTCCGTACAGCGCTGCCACCTGTCGGAAGTCAATGAAACTATACGAGACGAAGCGGGAATGTTTGAAAATATTCCACAAGAAATTTCCAGTTTTTTCAACCAAAATTGGCCGAGAAAAAAAATGTGTTGCATTACTTATTGAACTGCCCTCGTATATTTAACAGTGTCCAATCCTCTATCAAAATAAAAAGGAAGAGAGTTGCAGACACGTACGAATATTGTTGTGTCTAGACAAGACAGCCTAGACACAATGAGAGGAAGCCGAAAGGCACGTGCTACGCTCACGCAGATGGGCGTGAGGTCTGAAACAGGATACGTAATGAATGCTATAAAGAAAAGTACGTAGCTTCTGGAATACTTAACTTTAATCCATCCTTTTGGTACATCTGGAGATTGTGGCGATACAAGTGAGACTCTTTAGATACATGCAATGTTACTAATGACGCCTTGCTAGGTCGTAGCCATTGACTTAGCTGAAGGCTATTCTAACTATCTGCTCGGCAAAGGAGCGAGGCTTCGTCAGTGTAGTCGCTAGCAAAGTCGTCCGTACAACTGGGGCGAGTGCTAGTCCGTCTCTCGAGACTTGCCTTGTGGTGGCGCTCGGTCTGCGATCACACAGTGGCGACACGCGGGTCCGACATGTACTAATGGACCGCGGCCGATTTAAAACTACCACCTATCAAGTGTGGTGTCTGGCGGTGACACCACATTCCTCCCCCGCAAATCGGCGAACGGTCGTGTTATAAGGCTTGCGCCTGCCGTGGGGAGGACCCCATGTGGACGTATGCGATGAGGTGGGGAGCCTAACAACAGGCGAGGCTGTGCCACCCGCACCCGGCTATTCGGTCCGAGGGGATCTAGGAAACGCCGAAAACCTAGTCCAGGGTGCACGTCAACATGCGGTGTATGCGCCCGTAAAGAGACAGGAGGGGCCGAAGGGTCGACCTCCATTGCGTCGGGGTATCCGACGCGCGATGACGACGTCATGTGATCCGGAGCGGGCAAGAGTTCCATGGCGGAGGACTGCTGGTCACGGGAAGCGATCGGCGGCGCGTGACCCAAGGAGGCGCTTGGCGGCTGCAACGAAGCGTCCACTGCGGGCGGCGCCGGCTGGAGGACAGGCGGCGGCGGCGGCGGCTGCGGCGGCGCGTCGCCATGGGGCAAAATGGAAGGCATCGTCGGTAACACCTGGGGATGAGGCGAGCCAGTAGATGGGTCCCCAGGGCGCTGACCGGACGGCACCGTCGCTGAAAGCAGACGGGGAGCGGCAGAACCCGTGCGACGACAGAGGCGCAGCTGATTGAGATGCCGACGCACCTCACCAGAGGCCCCCAAAACCAAATACATCGCGCGGCCGAGGCAGCGAAGAATGCGCCCTGCGAGCCAACGCCGTGAACCGCGAAAGTTGCGATAGAATACAACGTCGCCTGGAGCAAAAGCAGAAGTCTGCCGCTGCACAGGAACCTGATGCGGCGGGTGCAGCAAAGACATCAAGGTTCGATGAGGACGACCGTGGAGCAACTCAGCCGGCGAGCGACCATCTCGGGGCTGAGAGCGATACGAAGACAAAAAGAGCAACAACGCGTCCTCCCGAGAATGCGACTCTTTCAACTTCAACATCTGTGACTTGAAAGTCCGTACCAGTCGTCCAGCGGCACCGTTTGACTGAGGCGAAAAAGGCGCGGACGTCAGATGTTGAACACCATTGGCCTTGCAGAATGACTGAAATTCTGCGGACATGAATTGTGGGTCATTGTCGGAAACAATAGTCTGTGGAAGGCCTTCAATGCAAAAGATAGCGGATAACGCTTGGATGGTGGCTGAAGACGTCGTGGAAGACATCCGGACAACAAAAGGAAAATTACTGAAGGAATCCACCACAACCAACCACCGAGCATCCCATCCTCGTCGCCAAAAATGTTGTGTCTAGACAAGACAGCCTAGACACAATGAGAGGAAGCCGAAAGGCACGCGCTACGCTCACTCAGATGGGCGTGAGGTCTGAAACAGGATACGTAATGAATGCTATAAAGAAAAGTACGTAGCTTCTGGAATACTTAACTTTAATCCATCCTTTTGGTACATCTGGAGATTGTGGCGATACAAGTGAGACTCTTTAGATACATGCAATGTTACTAATGACGCCTTGCTAGGTCGTAGCCATTGACTTAGCTGAAGGCTATTATAACTATCTGCTCGGCAAAGGAGCGAGGCTTCGTCAGTGTAGTCGCTAGCAAAGTCGTCCGTACAACTGGGGCGAGTGCTAGTCCGTCTCTCGAGACTTGCCTTGTGGTGGCGCTCGGTCTGCGATCACACAGTGGCGACACGCGGGTCCGACATGTACTAATGGACCGCGGCCGATTTAAAACTACCACCTAGCAAGTGTGGTGTCTGGCGGTGATACCACAAATATCGAAAATACTGTATACGTTTTGCAGTTTCTGGCAAGCGTAAATCACCAAGAAATTGAGAAGAACAATGGCGTGTGGCCCTTGCCTTGCGCACCACTAAACCTTACTAAGCCTCAGATAATTTTCTACTTATCTCATATTTTCCATTCTGACCATATCGTGCGTCCAGTCTAACGAAATTATCAATCACTGTACTTGGACGGTTCAACTTCTTGAAAGTTGGACGATTAGTGAGGTCCATTTCCTTGTATGTACCGATTTTTGCTTTTGGATCACATGATGACTATTTTGCGCATGGTACAGACACAATCATGGTTAGTGTACACAACACGAGCTATTATTGATGGTGTCTGTCTCCTATTTTCAGTACAGGCATTTAAGCACACACTAATACCGCACGGATCCAACTGGACTACCTTCATACCGAGTTCCACACTCTACCGTCCTAATCGTTGATGTCCGGCTATATTTGGTGGTGTACTGGATTCCATAACTATTGCACATATATTGTGCACAAGTATTCCAACCGACAATGTTCAATTCCTACAAATATCCACGCTTTCCACTACTGTAGCGGTCATGAATGCGTGAGGTATGTCTGAGTGCGTGAATGTGTGTGTTTTCCTTTCTTTTCTGTAGAAGGCTTTAGACAAAAGCTAAGTATGTGACATTTTATTCGTTGTGTCTATCTGAAGCTCAAAGTACCATCTTTACGGTTAATAGCAGTCTACCCTTTTCGTAATTATTGATATTTCAACCTGGACTTTCCATTGCGTATTAACGTATTTAACAGAATCAAAGTTGACATTCGAAATTCTTCATTACTTTTAAAAGTACTGTTACTCCTTTCTCGAGAAGCAGAGGAGATTCACAGTAGCGTTGCAAATTCTAAGCGAAACCGTAAGCAGCTGAATGTATTTCTGCCCCCTCAAAAACGGTAATGTCGAAGTTCGTTTGGAATTGCAAACGCTCAAGACTCTCAACCTTTACCAGGAGCTACAGTAGTAACTGGCTGTCTATCGCATATAAATACAAGGAAATGATCCACTAGAAGTAATCTTTCGATGTGCTGACACTCAGAGTGAAAAATTAGCGTGAACCTGGTCAGGGTGGAGCTCTCTCGTGAACTCTTCCGGCATAGTCGGCAAACGCGAGCCTCAATCTCGGGTAGTTCTTCCCCCGGACCTCGACGAACCAGAGCCGGACGCTGAATTTTAATTTCATTTCACGCGTCTGCTTCAGTTTCGCTTCACAAACTTAAAACTAATTGTACATTCAGTTTGACAATGTGCTACATGTGAGGGCAAAACTGAAAACGAGTACTAACAGTGGACATCACGCTGCGCGAATGCGTCAGTGGTGGTGCGTGCTAGCGAACGTTCGCCTCCGCATACTTACAGAGCGCCAGAACTGCTAGAAAGCCAACATCTGCCGTAAAACGTGTTTCAATTCCGGAATGCGTTTAACGTGGCAAATTAATGTTAAAGGCGGAGCTGAGGTGTAAATTGCACTGCAGCATAAGAGGGGTAAAATACGCAAACAGCACGGAGAGCTAGTGTTACGTGCGGAGTTTGATTACTGAGCAGAGAGAAGCAATGTGTGTCTGAGCCAGTCGCAGTCAGAGAGAAAGAACAGCGAACCGCTTTCTGGAAACGCAGATGATTCTGTTGCACGGACGGGTGCGGGACGCAGAGAAATATCTCGCTGACTTCTTTGTGCTACATCGCTTCCAGTTTCGAAAATAAGAACGGAGAATGAAATGCATAGAAAAGTCTAGAAGTGACAGTTATTCCGCAGTGGACTCAAGTCACTGAGTGATGATGATGATGGCCAGTGAAAGACACTATCACTCAGTGAGTTGCTCATGCTCAAATTTACAGGCTGACAATTATTGAACTATGTGAAAAAAAGTAAATTAGTTACAAACTACGGCGTGCACAAACTTTATTCAACATGTAAACGTCACTACAGATATTCGCATTTAGGTTATGACATGTTCGATATACCTGCCATCATTGGCGACGATGTGGTGCAGACGAATAGCGAAATCCTGCATGACCCGCTGAAGTGTCGGAACATCGATGCTGTCGATCACCTGCTGAATGTCTGTTCCCAGATCAGCAATGGTTAATACTCTGCACCTTGTCTTTAATACAACGCCACAAAAAGGAGTCGCATATTTTCAGGTATGGAGAATATGGCGGCCAATCGAGGCCCATGTCAGTGGCCTCTAGGTACCCCAGAGCCAGAGTGCGGTCCTCAAAATGCTCCTCCAGGACACCAAACACTCTCCCGCTTTGTTGGAGTCGAGCTCCGGCTTGCATGAACAACATATTGTCGAAATTAGGGTCACAATGGATAATGGGGATGAAATCATCTTCCAAAACCTTCACGTACCGTTCGGAAGTCACCGCGCCATCAAGGAATATTGCTCCGATTACCCCGTGACTGGACATTGCACAGCACACAGTCACTCGTTGACGGTGAAGAGACTTGTCGATCGCGAAGTGCGGGTTCACAGTCCCCCAAATGCTTATTAGCAAACCCATCCAAATGAAAATGGCCGGCAGCAACAAGGAGCGTGCGCATGCGCATACTAATTCCCATCACTCCCCTCGGCCATCTCTGCAGTTTGAACGTCCTAACGCAAACCATTCAGAAGTTATGACGATTTTTTTCACATAATAGAGTAATTGTCATCCTGTATTTTCCTGGTTATTCGCCATTCAGTGCTGTAAACAGGACCCGAGTCCCATGTACTGTTTGAATGAAAGCAACTTATTAAGTCACTTTTATCTGCAGTAAATATCAACCGTTTGGAAGAATTTTTATTGAATTACACAGGATAAAAATAGTTCTAATTTATACTGACGGCGTCCTCAGTGGTTCATCAGTATGAATGTATGCCTGAAGATACAGACATCAAAAATTGAACTATTCAGCAATTATTATGAATTAATGGGTGTTAATAATATCCTTTAAAAAAAATCGTAGAGTAAAGTTAAGGAAGTTGTTACAGGCACAGTTTGGAATTCTAGGTAGTCTGTATACGAAACACTTTGTTGCAATTCCGGGTATATTATGACAAGACAGCCAATCAGAAGGGCGTTCTGACGTAGTCAGAATGCGGTATGGATAGTGTCTTGAGAAGGTGCTGTAAGATGAGTATCAACAAATGTAAAAGAAGGGTAATACAACGTAGCAGAATTAATTCTGGCGAAGCTGACGGAATTAAATCAGTAACTGAGACATAAAAATAATAGATGACGTTTGCTATTTGGGCAGCAAAATAACAGACGGTGGCTGAAATCGAGAGCATATAAAATGCAAACTGACAGTCGCAAGAGAAGTTTTCTGCAAGAGGGAAACTTATTAACACGGAATATAAATCTGAGTGTTAGGAAGTCTTTCTTAAAGACCTTGTAAGGAAGTGAAATGTGGACAGTAAACAGGTGAGACAAAAAGAAGACGAAAGCCGTAGAAACGTGTTACTGCAGGAAAATGCTGAAGATTAGGTAGACCGACCGGATATCTAACTAACAGATTCTAAATCGAACTAGCGATGAAAGAAATTTATGACTCAAATAAGGGATCGGATGATAGGATACAACCTGGGTATCAAGGAGTTGCCAATCTGGGAACGGAGGAAACTGTATGCATTAAAAGTGTAGAGGTAGAACAAAGCATTATTATTGTAAGTAGGCTGTTTAGGTTTTTTTATTGGTAACGCCACCTCTGTATGAAAATCACTGGCTGTGCTGTGTGCAGTCTGTGGCTGCTTTGCATTGTTGTAATACTCGCCATTGTAGTGTTAGGCAGCTGGCTGTGAACAGCGCGTAGCGTTGCGCAGTTGGAGGTGAGCCGCCAGCAGTGGTGGATGTGGGGAGAGAGATGGCGGGGTTTTGAAATTTGTCATGAACTGCTATATTTATATATGATGATATCAAGGTAAATACATTGTTCGTTCTCTATTAATATCTTTCATTTGCTAACTATCCCTATCAGTAGTTAGTGCCTTCCATAGTTTGAATCTTTTATTTAGCTGGCAGTAGTGGCGCTCGCTGTATTGCAGTAGCTTGAGCAGCGAAGATTTTTGCGAGGTAAGTGATTTGTGAAAGGTATAGTTTAATGTTAGTCAGGGCCATTCTTTTGTAGGGAATTTTGAAAGTCAGTTTGCGTTGCGCTAAAAAATATTGTGTGTCAGGTTAAGCACAGTCATGTATAATTGTTCAAAGGGGACGTTTCATTATTTCTAGATTAAAATGGACGGAGCTGCATGTTGTTATGTCGAGATGCAGAAACGTACAGAAGATAAACGAGCGAGGGAGCTGCTTGGAACCAATCTTCGGACTGTGGACCACAGCACGCTGATCTCGAAGAACGTGTGAACCTTCGAACGTGTAAGCACACGGTCGAGCCACTTTAATAGAACCACCGACTATGTTCGAAGCCAACTTCTAATACCACACACAGACGGTCGGTGGCAGCACTAGAAGTGGAGGGTATATACTGTTCGCGTGCCGTCGTGGGTAAAGTATACTGTGCATGGTAAAATGGCGCTATCCAAAACTGGCGCGGAGGCATCTATGGCGCACCAGGGGTCATAGAAGGCGGGGTGAATGACGGCTGTAGAGGTGTGTACAGGCGAAAAGACGTGCAACGTTGAGCAAACGATCGCCAGGATGAGCCAAGGGGCTACCAACCATGTCTGCTCAACGACTGTTGCTGTGTATGGGCGCAGCAGGTGCCGCGTTCATGCACCCATGCTGAATGTAGTTCACTGGCGACGAAGGCTGGAATTCGTACCCCAGTATCGCAACTAGACGTACACTCAGTTGGCGATAGGTAGCATTTTAAGATGAATCCCGTTTTGTGCTCCATTGGAGAGGAGGAAAACACCCTGAACAGTTGTCGGAAAGGTCCAGTTAAGAGGAGGGAGCCTTACGGCCTGGGGAATGTTTTCGTTCCATTCTCTGCGTCATCTGATGTTTCTGGAAGCCATAATGGATCACCACAAGCACGCATCTGTCCTCGGGCGCCATGCCCACCCCTAATTGCACTGTTTTTCCTCGGCACGATGGCATCTACCAACGGGACAATGCGACGTATCATATAGCTCGCAGTGTACGTGCGTGGTTCGAAGAACACCGGGACGAGCTTATCGAACTCCTGTGGCCCCGGATTGAAACCCACTCGGGAATCTGTGGGACCACCTCGATCGTGTCATTCGCACCATGGATTCTCAGCCGAGGAACCTAGCGCAGCTGGCCACGGCTCTGGACTCGGCATGGCTCCAGATGTCTGTCGGTACTCCCAAAACGTCACTGACTCTCTTCCTGCACGTTCCGCAGTGGTGCGCGCTACGAAAGATCGGTATTAACACTTCTAACAGGCGATCCCATTTACGTGACTGTGTAGAAACAACGGAAGCGTGACTTAATCCTCCCTCCTTCCTCGATGTTTGTGTGGGTTTCATTGTTACTCAAAATGGAAATTGATTATACTTTCTTGCAAGACGTTACTGAAGTGTTGTTGCCATAATAGTCAGTCATGATTCAGGAACGTTGATGTGCTATAATCGCACCCATTATCAAACTTTCCTGTCATGAGGAGTACATTACCAATATAAGTATGGATCGTTTCTTGGACTTGTTCCGAACAGTAGCTCAGCTTATAGCCCGTGAGAGCAGGCGGGTCAGTCTAGATCGCGCTATGTTCCATACTCTCGGCTTCGATGAAAAAAATAAAAACAAATACAATGTTCACTACGCTCTCTGCCTCTTCAATACTGATCATACTTCTACCGGGAGCGGTTGTGGAATTTTTATGTAAACGAGGGTATTCGAAGCGTTTCTGCGGCATCCGAAACTCATCCTTCTCCTATATTAATAAACAACGTTTGTCTCAGTGTTAAACCTGAAAACAAGCTTTTCTTTAGTTCTCAAAACCCGTTTAATTCTACATTTGTTCATGATTTTTGTTATTTTTGTGTCAACCTTCATATTCAGAGGTCATTCCTTTGGATTCAGTTCTATTATTTTAATGGAATCATATGATGAATTTCAGCGTGCAGCTTTCAGTGAACAAGCTTTCAATAACGTGAGACAGTCAATTACACTACTATATTGCATCTTTGGTGGGGTGATAACCACATCTACATCTACATCTTCATGGATACTCTGCAAATCACATTTAAGTGCCTGGCAGAGGATTAATCGAACCACCTTCACAATTCTCTATTATTCCAATCTCGTATAGCGCGCGGAAGGAATGAACACCTATATCTTACCGTACGAGCTCTAATTTCCCTTATTTTATCGTGGTGATCGGTGTCAGCAAAATATTTTCGCATTCGCAGGAGAAAGTTGGTGGTTGGAATTTCGTGGGAAGATTCCGTCGCATCGAAAAACGCCTTTCTTTTAACGATTTCCATCCCAAATCCTGTATCATTTCTGTGACACTCTCTCCCATATTTCTCGATAATATAAAACGTGCTGCCATAAATGTTACTAGCATTTATGGCTGCATTGTGGCCGTGCTGTTGCTACATTGATTCTGGTATGTTTTCAGGAAAACCATTATTCATGCAATATGCTGTGGGTCATGTATGTGTTGAACTTTCATGGAATGTTTCCTGTTTGATGGATAGATTCAAAAAACTGCCTTTCTTAAAAAAGGTAACAGTACTAACGTTTACACGTAATTTTCACACTCTCGTTGATGCAATGACGAGTTATGGCCCTTAGATTATAATTCTGTATTTCATATTTTGTTCAACTTTTATTAATTCTATAAAGTACGTAGATAGTGCTTGTATATTTAGTTGTTACAGCTGTCGTCTTTATCTTTTATTTGTTTATGTATGAATTTCGATACGTAACACGTCTTCAGGCCATTCTTTAGTACACTTTTCAAGCAGTAATTCTATTTCATTGGGACTGTTAATTTAAATTGAACTGTTATGTGGTGACTGTCTTCTATTTTAGTGTTAATGTTTTCCCTGGTTTGTTCCCTTTACGTTAATTTACTGTAAAACTTTTTATCTCTCCAAATGCATTACCGCTATGCTGTCAAAGATGACATTTAAAAGTGTACTTTCCTTGGTCTAGATGTGAAATATCTTTTCGAATGTTCTTTACAAATATTGTAACTTCTTTCACAACGATAGTAAGTTAAAGTCTGATGATGGCCTTGTAAGCTGAACACCGGTTAACTAAATAAATTAATCCTGTATAACATACACAATATTCCGTTTTTCATTTATAACTATGTTGTTCTACCAAGAAGGGATGCAAGAAATAGTTAACGCAGTCTACTATAGTTTGACTTCATGAAAAGCTTAATTTTGACTTGTTTCCAGATCAGCCTTGACGTCTATTGATATTCAGAACTATAATACCATTACGACTGTAGCAATGCAAATGCCTTGCCATTTTTTTAAATAATTTTGTTGCTTTAAACTTACTTTGTGTGAATGTTCTCAGTACTCAGTAGGCGACGGGCCAAGACTAAAGTGTACACTACATCCATCACTGAACTTCAATATCCAGTTGATAATGTCGTTCTTGCCAACTTAAAAGAAGATCCGCTTCACCAAATGCATTTGGTGAAGCATTTACGAGCATCAGAGTATGCCTGAACATCCCGAATACGCACATCCTACAACCTGCTCTTAATCTATTGCCATATGGCCAACACCTGCAGTTAAAAGTAATGTCCTGCATAGAACACTTCCCATGGCTTGGCAGTCATCTTTCAGCAAATGCAAATATTGGTGTCAAAATCCAGCATCGCCTCAAATGTACTACTACGGCTTTTGGTCACTTTGCGGTAAGGATCTTTGATAATCATAACATCAGTATTAAGACCAGCTTTATGTATAACGGGCTACTGTTGTACCATCTCCTACATAAGGGAGCGAAACATGCGCTACTTACAAAAGGCACATACGATCTCTGGAAAAGTACCGGCAGCGCTGCCTGAGAAGGATGCTAAGGGTGAAATGACAAGATCGGCGCACCAGCAACAATGTTCTGGAAGAAGCAAACTCTACTAGCAATAAAGAAGTGATCATGAAGCATCAACTCCACTGGATGGGCCACGTCCTCTGTTTGCCTGAATCCCGCCTACCAAAATAAATTATACATTCTCAGATAAAGGATGGTGAAAGAAAACTAGGAAGACCACAAAAACGATAAAAACATGTCAAACTGCAACCAGAACTGAGAAACTACTGCAGTTAATCGTCCAGTATAGCTGAGTAATTTTTGGGATGGAATTCAGCACCTCCTGCAATTGAGGCTGAAAATAGAAACTGGCAGGCACTATGCTAGGAAACAACGGGAGCTCCTGAAGATAAGCAACACTACACTACCAGTCCCCGCCAGAACAAACGCGTTTGAACAATGTACAAAAATATGCAGCTCCAGGATTGGCCTCTACAGTCGTTTACCGTCCCTAGAAACTGATTTTCGAAGAAGACATACTCGTCAGCGAGTGATAGACCCGCCTCCTGCCCCCCCCCCCCCCCCCTCCCCCCGCCATTAATCGTGAAACTCTTGCCCATCACCAAGTCCTAAGCGACTGGAAAAAAAGCGTAGGTGACTCCAGTATATAGAAGGGTGAAAGAACGGACCCGCTAAATTACAAACCAACATCCCTAACTGCGATCTGCTGCAGAGTCCTTGAACATATTGTCAGTTCGAATATAGTAAACTTTCTTGAGACTGAGAAGCTTATGTTCAAGAATCAGCACGGTTTTACAAAGCATCGCTTGTGCGAATCTCAGCTCGTCCGTCTCTCACATGATATACTGCGAGTATAGATGAACGGCAACAGGCAGATGCCCTATCTCTACATTTCCGGAAGACGTTTTACACAGTGCCCCATTGCAGGCTGTTAACGATAGTATGAGTATATAGCAGGAGTTCACCGATACGTGCATGGCTCGAAGACTTCAAGTAATAGAACCCAGTGTGTTGTCTTCGATGGCGGGTGTTCATCAGAGACAAGGATACCGTCAGGAGTGGCCTAAGGAAGTGGTTAGCAGCGCTATTATACTCTGTATACATAAATTGTCTGACGTACAGAATGGGCAGCAAGGCAAGTTTTTGCTGACGATGCTGTGCTGTACGGTAAGGTGCTGAATTTGAGTGACTGTAGGAGGATAAGCAAACCTGTAATGTTGGGACACATAATGAGTAGTGACCTACTTGATAATGCCACACCGTTAAAATATCTAGGCGTACCATTGGAAAGTAATATGAAATGAAGCGAAGATATGAGGATTATAGAAGGAAAGGCGAATGGTCGACTTCGGTTTGTTGCGAGAACTTTAGGAAGGAGTGGTTCGCATGTAAAGTAGACCACATATAGGCCGCTGGTATAGCCTGTTCTTTAGTAGTGCTCGAATTTTGGGATCCGTACTAGGTCGGATTGAAGGAAGACATCCAAGTGATTCAGAGGCGGGCTGCCAGATTTGTTACCGGTAGGTTCGAACAACAGGTAAGTATTACGCAGATGCTTCGGGAACTCAAATAGTTATCTCTGAAGGGAAGGCGACGTTCTTTTCGAGAAACGGTATTGAGAAAATTTTAGAGAACCGGCATTTGAAGCTGACTCCCGAACGACTCTACTGCCAGGATACATTACCCCGTAAGAACCATGAAGATAAGATACGAGAGATTAGGGCTCATAGAGAGGCAAATAGACAGCCCTTTTTCCCTCGCTCTCTTTGCGAGTGGAACAGGAAAGGAAATGACTAATAGTGGTAAAGGATACTCTCCTCCACGCACCGTACGATGGCTTGTGGAATATCGATGTAGATGTAGATTATTAGGGAACTTGTGTGTGTTGTTCAGGGACCTGAAATCCCATTGTGTTACAACTTCTAGCATTTGATGCGTTCAGCTACCTGAGTACTGTAATTCGTGTTTAACTAACTTAACAAAAGTTTAAAATAACTTGTGTGGAATTTTGCCTCTCGTGTTAGGTATTTCAGTGTCAGAAACATATTAGCTTAATCGCTATTTACTCTCCGAAACTGAATTTTTATATAATGAAAAACATTTCCCTTGAGTTTTTACAAAATAGCTGCGTTATCTTGTGCTAATCCCATTTTGAGTATTGGGTTCTATTATAAATGGTTGTAAAAATTGGTCAACATAGGTCTTAGTTTTCCATTTTATGTCAACACTAAAAGAAAATAGATAAAATTTCATGCTTCTTTTTACATTTTGCTAGAGTTTGTTCATGTAACGTTTATGTTACGGGAGCTATAATACTCAAAAGTTTTAATTATTTAGAGGTATGTTTTGCAATGTTAGAGCAGTTTTATTGATAATTCCTTTTTTAATGCGAAAGTACGTTGCATTTAACAGTGGGTAATTAATCTGGAACATTCATACTGCTACTAAAAATATTAAAATTTTTGAATGTCATCATGCCGAATGCTGTGATACTTACAATTTGATTCTGTTTTCTGTGGCCATCAGAACTCAGAATTCTGATTAACGTCAGCTGACAAAATTAAAACAAAGTATTGCTTGTAATGTTTAATCTCAGTAACCAAAGTCCATATTAATTGGTAGCATTTACCCCAAGGCGCTTTGTAATATACTCGTTCGGATTGTTGTTCGGATTGTTGTATCATCACTTTTCGGGTCGCACTACAACCACAGCAGCAGCAGGCTATTGTTCAGCACAGCTAAACAAAAAATTATTTTTATTTTTATTTTTTTTGGTTGGTAAGCGCATGTGGAAAATGTAACCGATTATACCCTTTTTACCCTGGACTGTAAACTCAGCAATGGGTCGCCCCTGATCCCCATTAGCACGTGGATATTGCGGAAGGGGAAGGAGTTGTGGATATCGTCTAGCCAGTCTAACTGCTATTTCAAATCTATTTTACATATAATTTTTCAGTTTAATATTCTCTAGAAATGTTCAACTACAGTTAGTTATCACGTAAATGCCGAGCAGAGACTTCAGTTCAGCAAACTTTGTTTGTTCCTAGGGGGGACGAGGAGAGAACGTATTCACTAACCACCCACTGTAGGTAGCCAATAGGGAGCGTGCGAGAGATCTCTCATATTGAAATGATAATTAAATCAAGACCCTAAGCTGCCGACAGGCGTCGATATACATGTTGTTGTTGTGGTCTTCAGTCCTGAGACTGGTTTGATGCAGCTCTCCGTGCTACTCTATCCTGTGCAAGCTTCTTCATCTCCCAGTACCTACTGCAAACTACATCCTTCTGAATCTGCTTAGTGTATTCATCTCTTGGTCTCCCTCTACGATTTTTACCCTCCTCGCTGCCCTCCAATACTAAATTGGTGATCCCTTGATGCCTCAGAACATGTCCTACCAACCGATCCCTTCTTCTGGTCAAGTTGTGCCACAAACTTCTCTTCTCCCCAATCCTATTCAATACGTCCTCATTAGTTATGTGATCTACCCATCTAATCTTCAGCATTCTTCTGTAGCACCACATTTCGAAAGCTTCTATTCTCTTCTTGTCCAAACTAGTTATCGTCCATGTTTCACTTCCATACATGGCTACACTCCATACGAATACTTTCAGAAATGACTTCCTGACACTTAAATCTATACTCGATGTTAACAAATTTCTCTTCTTCAGAAACGCTTTCCTTGCCATTGCCAGCCTACATTTTATATCCTCTCTACTTCGACCATCATCAGTTATTTTGCTCCCCAAATAGCAAAACTCCTTTACTACTTTAAGTGCCTCATTTCCTAATCTAATTCCCTCAGCATCACCCGACTTGATTAGACTACATTCTATTATCCTTGTTTTGCTTTTGTTGATGTTCATCTTATATCCTCCTTTCAAGACACTGTCCATTCCATTCAACTGCTCTTCCAAGTCCTTTGCTGTCTCTGACAGAATTACAATGTCATCGGCGAACCTCAAAGTTTTTATTTCTTCTCCATGAATTTTAATACCTACTCCGAATTTTTCTTTTGTTTCCTTTACTGCTTGCTCAATATACAGATTGAACAACATCGGGGAGAGGCTACAACCCTGTCTTACTCCCTTCCCAACCACTGCTTCCCTTTCATGTCCCTCGACTCTTATAACTGCCATCTGGTTTCTGTACAAATTGTAAATAGCCCTTCGCTCCCTGTATTTTACCCCTGCCACCTTTAGAATTTGAAAGAGAGTATTCCAGTCAACGTTGTCAAAAGCTTTCTCTAAGTCTACAAATGCTAGAAACGTAGGTTTGCCTTTCCTTAATCTTTCTCCTAAGATAAGTCGTAAGGTCAGTATTGCCTCACGTGTTCCAGTGTTTCTACGGAATCCAAACTGATCTTCCCCGAGGTTGGCTTCTACTAGTTTTTCCATTCGTCTGTAAAGAATTCGTGTTAGTATTTTGCAGCTGTGACTTATTAAGCTGATAGTTCGGTAATTTTCACATCTGTCAACACCTGCTTTCTTTGGGATTGGAATTATTATATTCTTCTTGAAGTCTGAGGGTATTTCGCCTGTTTCATACATCTTGCTCACCAGATGGTAGAGTTTTGTCAGGACTGGCTCTCCCACGGCCGTCAGTAGTTCCAATGGAATACTCCTTTCACCTTTCTGCTTTCACTTGTTTGCTTAGAACTGGGTTTCCATCTGAGCTCTTGATATTCATACAAGTCGTTCTCTTATCTCCAAAGGTCTCTTTAATTTTCCTGTAGGCGGTATCTATCTTACCCCTAGTGAGATAGGCCTCTACATCCTTACATTTGTCCTCTAGCCATCCCTGCTTAGCCATTTTGCACTTCCTGTCGACTTCATTTTTGAGACGTTTGTATTCCTTTTTGCCTGTTTCACTTACTGCATTTTTATATTTTCTCCTTTCATAATTAAATTCAATATTTCTTCTGTTACCCAAGGATTTCTACTAGCCCTAGTCTTTTTACCTACTTGATCCTCTGCTGCCTTCACTACTTCATCCCTCAAAGCTACCCATTCTTCTTCTACTGTATTTATTTCCCCCATTTCTGTCAATTGCTCCCTTATGCTCTCCCTGAATCTCTGTACAACCTCTGGTTCTTTTAGTTTATCCAGGTCCCATCTCCTTAAATTCCCACCTTTTTGCAGTTTCTTCAGTTTTAATCTACAGGTCATAGCCAATAGATTGTGGTCAGAGTCCACATCTGCCCCTGGAAATGTCTTACAATTTAAAACCTGGTTCCTAAATCTCTGTCTTACCATTATATAATCTATCTGATACCTTTTAGTATCTCCAGGGTTCTTCCATGTATACAACCTTCTTTCATGATTCTTAAACCAAGTGTTAGTTATGATTATGTTGTGCTCTGTGCAAAATTCGACCAGGCGGCTTCCTCTTTCATTTCTGTCCCCCAATCCATATTCACCTACTACGTTTCCTTCTCTCCCTTTTCCTACACTCGAATTCCAGTCACCCATGACTATTAAATTTTCGTCTCCCTTCACAATCTGAATAATTTCTTTTATTTCATCATACATTTCTTCAATTTCTTCGTCATCTGCAGAGCTAGTTGGCATATAAACTTGTACTACTGTAGTAGGCGTGGGCTTCGTATCTATCTTGGCCACAATAATGCGTTCACTATGCTGTTTGTAGTAGCTTACCCGCATTCCTATTTCCTATTCATTATTAAACCTACTCCTGCATTACCCCTATTTGATTTTGTGTTTATAACCCTGTAGTCACCTGACCAGAAGTCTTGTTCCTCCTGCCACCAAACTTCACTAATTCCCACTATATCTAACTTCAACCTATCCATTTCCCTTTTTAAATTTTCTAACCTACCTGCCCGATTAAGGGATCTGACATTCCACGCTCCGATCCGTAGAACGCCAGTTTTCTTTCTCCTGATGACGACATCCTCTTGAGTAGTCCCCGCCCGGAGATCCGAATGGGGGACTATTTTACCTCCGGAATATTTTACCCAAGAGGACGCCATCATCATGTAATCATACAGTAAAGCTGCATGCCCTCGGGAAAAATTACGGCTGTAGTTTCCCCTTGCTTTCAGCCGTTCGCAGAACCAGCACAGCAAGGCCGTTTTGGTTATTGTTACAAGGCCAGATCAGTCAATCATCCAGACTGTTGCCCTTGCAACTACTGAAAAGGCTGCTGCCCCTGTTCAGGAACCACACGTTTGTCTGGCCTCTCAACAGATACCCCTCCGTTGTGGTTGCACCTACGGTACGGCTATCTGTATCGCTGAGGCACGCAAGCCTCCCCACCAACGGCAAGGTCCATGGTTCATGGGGGGGGGGGGGGGGGTCGATATACATGAACGGACGCAATTGAAAATGTGTGCCCCGACCGGGACTCGAACCCGGGATCTCCAGCTTACTTGGCAGGCGGTCTATCCATCTGAGTCACCGAGGGCACAGAGGATAGTGCGACTGCAGGGACTTATCCCTTGCTCGCTCCCCGCTTCCCAACTTAATGTCCACACACTACATTCGTAGTGCCCCTGGCCATTACACTCATTACTTGCTGCAGACAATCTTACCGAGTCCCGTAAGAGTTCGGGCAATACGTGTGCATCCAGCAACAGGAAGGTTAGCCTTAACTATATGAACATCTTGTTTGTTCTTTCGGCCATCTCCGAAAGGACAGTTACGATCTTCATATATCTCTCATATTAGCTGCTGGCTGCCGCCTGGAGCGTCGAATCCAAGCTGGACTTTCTGGCTTCCAACAAGAAATGACGTCATCCTTTTCTTATTCTCCTTTCTTCTCGGTCTTCGTTCTGACACCGAAAATAAAGTTTTCTCGTGACTACTAAGACTAGCTGGGCTCGACCCAGTGTTTCCGTATAGTGAATATTGGAGTTGGGTAAAGATATAGAAACCCGGTCACACGACGTCTAAACAGTTGGCATTGAAAACAGCTTTCAGTCGTCTCAGAATGGTTAAGTCCACGCTATATATGGTTTTCGAGGGAACCTTAAACCATTCTTCCTGCGAAATAGTGGCAAGTTGAGGTGACGTTGATGGAGGTGGATACTGCTCCCGCATTCTTCTCTCCAAAATGCAGGACTACGGTTCAGTAGTACTCAGATATGGTGACCTAGTGGCCACGGGAGAGGTGACAGGTCATTCTCGCGCTTACAAAATCAGTCCTGGACGAAGCGAAGTGCTTGAACAGCGGTCGTGTAAAGCCATTTGAGAACAAACGCTGTACCATGGGACTGATCTGATGAGGCAAAATGGTTACATAATCGTTGACAGTGACCTTGGAGAATAACCGTAGGACCCATGGAATACCACGATATGAGTGGTATTCCATGGGTCCGAGCCCCCGTCACATTACATTCTTAGGACGTAAACTCGGCCAGAAGTTTGAAACACTGTAAAGCAAGACTCATCCAACGATGTGATTTTCTTCCATGTCTCCATAGTCCAGATTTAATGGCTTAAGCACCACTGTTTTCCCGTTACGGAAATTTGCATCACTGGTGAGTTATTCTCGAATTCGAGCTCGCTTTTCAGTTCCGTGCTGCTGTAGCTCTCTTCGTGTTGATCGCGAGTGCGACATTTTTCAGTTGTTTTCCTCTTATTTTTCGTCACAGTCCTCTTCAATGACTGTCAAGATCTCTCAACATGCGCTTCTGGCCGCGTTCTAATTTAGCGGATTACGTTCCTCTGCTTTCCATGTACACGGTATGAATCTTCCATATAGTGCCGCTTGAAACAGAAAACACCTCGCTATTTTGGTTTCAGAAGCATCCACCATACGAGTACCAACAATTGTTCCACGTTTGCATTCACTTGCTTCCGAGATAATGCACCACCAACTACACAGAACACTGCTCTGACGACTAACATCTGAGACGTTTTGAGGAAATGGCACAGGTGTCGTGCGTGGTTAAATACAACACTGCAAGTTGCAGGCTTGGCCAGCATCTACATTTATGCTCAGGCACGGATTTGTCGCGGTGTTTCCATAGTTTTATCCAAATGCTGCACTCTGAACTTTTATTTTTGGGAAAAACTCGCTTCCCAAGCTCACGTCCTTACCAGTCCTGCCCAGGGCCCCTTCTGTATCGCACAGACTGTTTACGGGTTAATCAATGAACAATTTAAGAGAGCGTGTGCAAGAACAAAGTGTATACAAATGACTCATCAGGTTTTGGATAAATGTATTTCACGGAGTATGAAATTGAAAATGGTGAATGGAAAGTACATTTTCAGCTTTCTTACACATCAGTACCAACGTCCTCGTGTTACTCGACAAACAGGTATGCGGTAGTCAAGTTTGACCAATACACGTACGAGTATGTTCCTGTAAACGTCAGCCAGCGCAGCAGTGATGCGGTCCTGGAGTTCAGTGTTGACAGCAAAGGTTAATATGTAAAGATTGTCTTTCACGTATCCCCAAAGGAAAAGGAACTTTCACGTGATGTGTCACGTAGGCAAACTTGGAGCATACACATAAACAACTGCAACGGTATAGCCCAGAAGGTAACTGAAAGAAATACGCAATGAGGCGAATACAAATGACCCTTTTTTTCAAAGACAGTAATTACGGTGATGTCACAGCGATTCATGATGGTCCCCTGGATATTGCGAAAGGAGGGACATAGTTCTTAATAGGGCGTGTGATCATCACGGGCGGCAGTGCATGCTCTGTAACGTGCTCTCATGCTGGAAACGAGGTTCGTAAGTTGCTGTGGTGTGCCATTCCACTTCTCCACCATCGCAATTAACAAATGCTGAATGGCTGTTAGTGTATCTGAACGTACTGCAGTATGTCTGCCCAATGCATCCCCCAGGTGCTCGGTGGGTTTTAAGTCGGGGAACGGGCAGGCCAGTCCATCGGCCGAAAATCCTCTCACTCCATGAGCACCTCTACCTACGCAATATGGTGCTGCCACGCATCGTCGTCCGTAAAAATGAAGTGAGGGCGGAATACACCACTAAAAAGACGCACTTTGGGAATCAGCACAGTGTCTCAATAAGTTGACCGATGACTTGGAGGTCAGTAAGCCCATGCAACATTATGCCTCCTGAACTATAACACCTGGACCACCAAAACGATCACGTCCAACAATGCTAGTAGTACCCTCATACAGCGAGAGGTGAGGACGCGTAATGCATCCAGGATTGATTTGCAGTCCATGTATGGAGGAGGCATAATGTTGCGTGTGCGTACTGACCTCCATATCTCCGAACGGGGTCCGCTCACCACTCAGCATTATTGTGGCGCTGTACTCTTTCCCCAGGTGGATCTTTTTAGAGTACATTCGTCCCTGACTTTATGAATGACAATGTGCGTCCCGGTGGAGGTTCGAGTCGTCCCTCGGGCGTGGGTGTGTGTGTTTGTCCTTAGGATAATTTAGGTTAAGTAGTGTGTAAGCTTAGGGACTGATGACCTTAGCAGTTAAGTCCCATAAGATTTCACACGCATTTGAACATGTGCGACAGAGGCGAACAATGGAGGTGCAAGAGGGCTCGTTATGAGCATGGGAACATGCTGCAGAGCAAACTCTGATGTCCGTGCTGATCACGCACCCGTTAAACAACCACATACCACCTGTTTTAATGTCCAGGGGACCGTCACAAAAAGCGTTGACTGCAGTGTAAATACTGTCTTTGAATAAAAGTGTCACTCTGTTCGTCTCATTGCGTATTTCTTCCAGTTACGTCCGAACTGCAACTGTTTTTTCCATGTGTGGTGTAAGTTTCATCGTGTTATGTTATTCGGCAGTGACACATCATGAGACTTTCGTTCTTAAGTTTGGCACACCAATGTATATTGTAAGTATGAGGAGGCGATTCTCGCGCATCTTGAACGCTAGTTTGAGATGGTAACGTCGATGTTATCGAGCTGCCGGCCGCGGTGGTCTAGCGGTTCTAGGCGCGTAGTCCGGAACCGCGCGACTGCTACGGTCGCAGGTTCGAATCCTGCCCCGGGCATGGATGTGTGTGATGTCCTTAGGTTAGTTAGGTTTAAGTAGTTCTAAGTTCTAGGGGACTGATGACCACAGTAGTTAAGTCCCATAGTGCTCAGAGCCATTTGTTATCGAGCTGTTGGTTTTGTACACTGCAGGGGTCGTTCTCCAATATCGTCGGCAGTCCACTCCAATCTTATCTCCAGTGTCCACGTATCTTCAGTAAGCTGTTTTTTCGCTGTATGCCGTCTGTAATTAATCGGTTTCAGCCCACCCTCCCCTCCACCCCTGTTCGGTTAACTGTGTCCTGCCTTGCAGCATGTCTATGTACATGTTTAAACATTCCTTCGTACTCTGTGACGGTCTTTACGTCTCCCTTGATCACACCATTGGAGTTATTTTCTATGAAACATACAAAAATGGTTCAAATGGCTCTGAGCACTATGGGACTCAACTGCTGTGGTCATAAGTTCCCTAGAACTTAGAACTACTTAAACCTAACTAACCTAAGAACATCACACACATCCATGCCCGAGGCAGGATTCGAACCTACGACCGTAGCAGCAGCGCGGCTCCAGACTGGAGCGCCTAGAACCGCACGGCCACCGCGGCCGGCGAAACATACCATAGTCTTGAAAAATTATGTTATTGTTCAATTTGAATTTTGGTACATGTTCAGACACAATTCCTAATAATGCAATCTGACTCTTAAGTTTTAATGACAGCGGTACTGCTTTTGCAAGCGCACCGAGAGTATCATTGAAAATTTCTGAAGGAAACAGGTTAACGAGTTTTACATGGGAATGCCTTTTCATTAACTAACCGACGAGTAATGAGCTTAGACGAAAGTAGAACAAGAGCAATATGTTTGCCATTTGTGCTGTCTGAAACTAAGCATCCAGGACAAGAATTTTCAAATAGTAACGAACAATTTACGTTGAGAAATTGATGTCACGATGTAACCGCTCCGAACTGCATGCATTAGCGAACTGTCAAACGTCGACTTACGTGTTAGCTGTAAATGTTACGAAAGACAGCAGAGGAGTACGTGGCTACGTACGGCCACGGCATTTCTTATTGGAGAAGAACCGTTAACAGGGGCCAGATACTATGGGCATATCCAGTCCTGACGCAGTAAAAATAAATCCGAATTGTTCTAAGTTCACAAAGACGAACGTAAATCGTGCTAGGGAGGATAAACAATCCCATGTTGGCTATTAAACTTCGTCTCAAATACCGGACTATAATCATTAGTGACGAAGTTATTCAACAAGACCAAAACACTGTAGAATGAAAGCGTTCTTCCTACGTTTGGAGAGATAGAGAGATAGATAGAGAGAGAGAGGGAGGGGGGGGGGTTGAAATGCACTGTTATTCGTGTATGTGTTAATCACAACTGGACATTACCATCCGTTACAGCCATTTAAAAAATATTACTTGTGTAGTTGTGAGAAATCCACATGCTTTTTAGATTTTCTTTGCGTAGCTGTTAGTTGAATAAGCAGGTACGCAGGTCAGATAAACATGCAAGTATATTACCTACCATAGTACTATGTATGGTGGCCTTTATTTTTTCACATTACTGACGAACAGAAGAGTCGCGGAGCTCTATTCACTTGGAAAAGAACAGGAGGGAAAGAATATAAGGGATAGAGGCGGAGCGCAGACTGTTATAGGGAAACTGTAGAGAGAGAAATCGACTGTGCCCTGGTACCTTCGCCAGTATGATGACTGTAAGAATAGGCTATCCGAAACAGTGTTATTGCTGTTGAGCTATACACGCATTTTCACGTATACTTATTTTATTATTTGAATCGTTCAATTATTTATTATGCCATTTATTCAGTGCATACCAGTGCTTCATGTTTCTTCAACATTCTTTTTCTAGCTGTTCATCACGTACAACTATGTGAAATTAAATATTTATCCAATTTCGCTTTATTATATGATGTATTGAAGTATGGCTTTTTGAGGCAAAAAATAAAGAACCTCAGAATGTCCTATAGGAACTTGTCATATTTGGTATCAGTATAAAAAGTACTTGTCTGATGCAGATGGTTATTTACATACGTATTTCTATTATGAAACTCTTTTATTGTTGTTTTGTGTCTGTACTGAGGTAGTATCAAGCAGATGCCCTTCATATTGCGAGCGAAACAGAATATGCCTCTGATGATGTTGTGGAGAATTGAGTGGATGGGTGGTTCTCTCCTGGAGGTGCATGGAGGCAGCCAAATGTTGTCACAGATCTTTATTGCTAAAGAGACGTAGTGCAGCGTGCCTCCTGGAGTAAACAGAAGCGGCAGGCGTTGAACCCTGCCCTCGGGCGTGCTGGTATGGGCCCACTACAGCAAGCACTTCTCGGTGGGGCAGCATGTGCTAATAGTGATTTTCTAGCAAGTTGTTGTCGCTGGGTGAGGATGGAGTGACAGTGTCACGGCTCGGGTGCCTGGGGCAAAGCAGGCTGGTGGATGGCCCGGCCGGCCGCTGTGGCCGAGCGGTTCGAGGCCCTTCAGTCCGGAACCGCGCTGCTGCTACGTTCGCGGGATCAACTCCTGCCTCGGGCATGGATGTGTGTGGTTAGGTTTAAGTAGTTCTAAGTCTAGGGGACTGATGACGTCCGATGTTATCCCATAGTGCTTAGAGCCATTTGAACCATTTTTGGCCGGCCCAGTGAGAGACAGTGGTGATGTCCGGGTGACGAACCCTGGACGATGGCTGGAATGCAGCGTCCAACGGCGTCATACCCCAGCGGCCTGCAGCTGGGAGGACATCAGTTCTTACTGGGAACCACGAGGTGGCGCTAGGATCGCAGCCAGCGCTCTCGTGAGACGGCTCCTGCATACTTGATTGCTGCTCATTGCCCAGAGAACTGGGTCGCTGTTGAGGAGGCGGTCGCTATGACAAAATGCTGCATCAGCAGACTGCAACCTGCGCTCTGAATACTGCAGAGGGTTCCTGTCTGGGCCCATAGCATTATACAGCTTTCGAGCATGTCCAACAGAGTACCTCTTCCACCGAATGATATGGCACCGAGGTTACAACAGTGGACGGTTCTTTCGTTTCACATCCATCGTGCAGATAAAGGCTTTCCGTTGTCTCTCGAAATCTGTTGACGAAGGTGTGCTCGATCTGTAATGTCTTCATAATTCGTAAGACGTTAATGCCTAATGGTCCTAAGCGATTAGTCGTAGAAGTATCTTTATTAAGGGAATAGAATGGGACCACTGTGTTAAATGGTATACTTCTATAGGTAATAATTGAAAGTACTCTAATAGCAAGCAGTGAGACAGCATTCTTCTGTTCTGCATTCAACATATACGAGCCTGTACGCGCTTATTCTGCATATGGTACACGCCGTATCCCAGTGCAGAGAGCACACTTGCATTTACTAGTCAACAATTGCACTTCGATAAACTCCAACAGACTTTCCATCAGTGTGAATACTAACTAGAATTTAAGCCCGAGACATGATAACATCTCATATTTGTACCCAAAGACAGAATACATTGCCCAAGATTTATGTTCTGAGAAGGTAACACACGCGTAGGTAGTGATCACCTTACGCACACTGAGGTGACGGAAGTCGTGACACAGCGATACGCTCATGTAGAGACGGCGGTAATATCGAGTACACAAGATATAAAAGGTGATTAATGTGAAAAAGTTTCCGACGTGATTTTGGCCGCACGATGGCAGTTAATAGACTTTGGACGCGGAATGGTATTGGAGCTCGACACATGGGACATTCCATTTCGGAAATCGTACTGGAATTCAATATCCCGAGATCTGCAGCGTCAAGAGGGTGCCGAGCATACCAATCAGGCATTATTACTCCTAACCGCAGACAACGCTGTGACCTATGGTCTTCACTTAACGACCGAGTGCAGCAGTGCTAACAGACAAGCAACACCGCGTGAAATAGCCACAGGAATCAACATGCGACGTACGACGAACGTATACTTTAGGACAGTGCGGAGAAATTTGACGGCTGGGCTCGTGACCACATCGTTTGGACCCTAGGTCACTGCAAAACCGAGGCCTGGTCGGATGAGTCCTAGTTTTTGTTCGTAAGAGCTGAAGGTAGTGCTAGAGTGTGGCGCAGACCCCACGACGCCGTGGATACAAGTTGACAACAAGGCACTGTGCAAGCTGGTGGCGGCTCCATAATGGTCTGGTCTGTGTTTTACATGGAATGGTGTAGGTCCTCTGGCACAACTGAACATATCATTCACTGGAAATGGTTATGTTCGGCTACTTGGAGACCAAACAACGATGGAATTTTCATGGATGACAGTGCAACTGTTACTGCGGCGCAGTTGTTCGCGATTTGTTTGCAAAACATTCTGGACGATTCGAGACAACGGTTTGGCTACCCAGATCTTTCGACACAAATCCCGTCGAACATTTTGGGACATAATCGGTATATCAGTTGGTGCACAAAATTCTGCACACTTCCGCAATTACGGACTACTATAAAGACAGCATGGCTCAATATTTCTGAAAGGGGTTCCAACGATTTGTTGAGTCCACGCACATCGAATTACTGCACTACACCGTGCAAAAGGAAGTCCGACGATATTAGGAGGTATGCCATACTTTGTCACCTCCGCGTATTTTAAAAATTCACCTATTGCCAAACGGAAGTACGCGACCTTGGTAAATGTTAATACAATAATTTGTTAGGTTACGATTACTTAAATGTATATAAAATATTGACATTACCGATTTCGCAAAATAACTGTCATCTTCAGATGTGATAAAATCCACTGCAAAGCTTCGTATCAGCGCATATAAAACAGGGGGTTCGAACCATGAAATCAACTGACGTATTTAGATGAATGTACGTCATATCGTCACACAGTGAAAAAAAGTCCTTGCTATTTGACAATATGATGTACATTCCCTGAAATATTTTACCTGATTTCATGATATTCGAAGCGCGTACCTACATTTTTAAATATTCATACGAATCATTGTAGTCGATTTTATATCATCTATAGACAGCTATTTACTTGACCGGTAGTGCGAATATCTGATATTTAAAGCGTATTGTAATAAATTCTTATACAAAGCTTAAGTGCCGACCGGAGTGGCCGAGCGGTTCTAGGCGCTACAGTCTGGAACCGCGAGACCGCTGCGGTCGCGGGTTCGAATCCTGCCTCGGGCATGGACGTATGTGATGTCCCTAGGTTAGTTAGGTTTAAGTAGTTCTATGTTTTAGGGGACTGATGACCTCAGAAGTTGAGTCCCATAGTGCTCAGAGCCATTTGAACCATTTGAAAGCTTAAGTATTTCTCTTTACTGTCGAAAACTGAAATTTTCAGACCGGCGCTTGCATTTAGATTACAATTGTTGTTGTTCACGTTAGTTGTCAACTGATTTTGTCCTCGTGGCCCAGTGCCTTGGGGTGGGGGTGCCTTCGAAATTCCTGCGTCATATGTTTCATTGTTGACTGCTTGTGTTTACGAAACAGTAAAAAATATATAAAAACCCCTTTGATTTATAAATACGTGAGTAATTTAATTTACATAGTTTCTGATCAAAAGTATCCGCACACCAGTTAGTGGCGTTTCTCAACCATGCGCCTCTCTGACCCCTTTAACTCTGCTGGGGACTCTTTCACTGGGTTGTATGACTGTACGTTGCGGAATGGTAGCCCATTCATCGTCAGGAGCCTAAATCACAGAAGGTAGTAATTGACCGCTGGGATCTGAAGCGGTCAAGGTTCAGACTGATCCCAAAGGTGTTCGATTGGGTTCAGGTCAGGACTGACTCCGAGCAGTCCAGTCTGTTTCAGGAATGGTATTGTTCACAAGTCATTGCCTCACAGACGTTGATTCCTGATAGTGTGCTTCATCATACAGTTACCGTTTCCGAACTTTTCCTCTATTGTACGTGGTGTGGCGTTTATGTCACATCAGAGCCTACGTTTATTACATTTCTGTCGCTATGTCTTAATGCACAGTATAGATTTTATTATGGGAGGCTAGCGAGTAGGTAGAATCGCAAGGCCACCTCATCGGACGACGCGCCAGGTGGCCACATAGCGTGAGAAAGGTCGGGCGAGTAAGAGCCGTGTCGTACTGGAACTGGGAGAGACGTTGGTGATTGATCTACCACTTTGGGCACCAAGAAACGAGTCGTTTGTTATTTATGTTTACTGTTCCAATATTAATCTACAGCTCGAACTTTGCTGATGACGTTACTTGTACTGAGAAATTTTTAATAATAATTTCAGTATCACTCAATTCATTAGGAACTGCTAATCACAGATGTTAGCTTCTGTCATTGCTTATTGATGGAAAGGATGGACCAATCACAAGTGTGCCCTGAAAGGGCAGGCGCCAAACTGTTAAGATAGCTCAATAGGCGGTCTGCGATTGGATTTCGAGGTGGCAACAGGAGCACCAGTGTCTGAAGTGCAGCTCCACGTAAACCCGGATTCAGTTGTTACATTTGCCTCGAAAAGCATATTTGTGTGATCTGTTGATTCTAATGTCATGTGAAGCATTGTCGTGGCTTTTGCGGAGCTCGGGAACTAATGATTAATGACCAGGAATCTCGTTATGAATATTAGACTGGCTCCAAGAATCTTCTTGATTTTTTGTTAACTTCTATAAATAGAAGAATAATAGTAGCATCCCAGTACTCCATAATTTTAATCTTAACAGCACTGAATTATTTCCAATCTGCCACTTCGTTATGCACTGTTTACTGCATGCATGTCAGAGCCTGTTGCCAAAAGAGATGAAACCAGCTTGGCCGACAGTTACATCTTTACAAAACAATAAGCAAGTTACCTTCAGTTATGCTAGGGACAGCGAGCGCTGACATTATTTATTTAAATCCACCGTGTTTGTTAATCCTGCCACATCATTTTCGTGGGAAGTACTCAGGAACCCACTGTGTTGTATTTGAAGGTAACACTTTGCATCTTTTGCGAGTTATACTTGACATACCTCATGAATATCTTACAGCAGTCCAAACTGCTTCAAGACGTGTCCATATCCTTAGGAATTTAGAGTTTTCTTACGGTGTGTGAGGGGACCACATCGCACTCACGAAAAAGATTCCAATACTGTAATACCAAGGATACTGTATGTCACTCTTGACACTACACATGATGGCAGGTAACGTTCTACGAGCATTCACCAATTGACCCTTGCTGTATCTAGATTGAGCCTTTGCATTTCCCTTTTCAGATTTTCTAGTTTCCTTACCACGTTAAAGCTTCTGGCATTCCCCGCCCCGAGTCGTACAACGTTGTCCTTTCGTAGATTATTCAATCTTTTTCTCATGGTAAACTCCTCCTTGGAGGTTCCCTCCCGTAGATCCGAATGGAGGCAGTGGAGAGATCATCATGACACTTCTTCAATTACAGCCCACATGTCCTGTGGATACATATTACGTGTCTTTAATACAGTCGTTTCCATTGCTTTCTGCGTCCTCATGCCGTTGATCATTGGTGATTCGTCCGCCTTTAGGGGCAGTTTCCCACCCCTAGGACAAGAGAGTGCCCTGAACCTCTGTCCGCTCCTCCGCCCTCTTTGACAAGGCCGTTGGCAGAATGAGGGTGACTCCTTATGCCGGAAGTCTTCGGCCGCCAGTGCTGATTATTAATCAAAATTTAAGCAGCGGCGGGATACGAACCCGAGGCCGAAGACCTTTTGATTATGAATCAAAGAGCTACCATAGACCACGGATGTTAACAGTAGCCGGCCGAAGTGGCCGTGCGGTTAAAGGCGCTGCAGTCTGGAACCGCAAGACCGCTACGGTCGCAGGTTCGAATCTTGCCTCGGGCATGGATGTTTGTGATGTCTTTAGGTTAGTTAGGTTTAACTAGTTATAAGTTCTAGGGAACTAATGACCTCAGCAGTTGAGTCCCATAGTGCTCAGAGCCATTTGAACCATTTTTTTGTTAACAGTAAAAAAAAGGGGGAAAAAACAGGCTGCAGAATGTGACTTGTCGTCACGAAGAAACGAACTGCTCTGAACCAACCTGTTTAACGAAAGTATGGACAGCACATACGACCTCTTGGTCGATTATCAACAGTCACTGTAGAAGTATCATACGATAAGAATTTGATGCGATTTTTCGCTGTTTGTCGCTAATTAAAAAGCGTGGATTGAAGTAACAGTGAAGGATCGTGAAGGTTCTGTCGCACGCTTTCAAACTTTGTCACGTGCTTGTAACGCTATCTCACATAAGTAGGCGGTATCTTCATGCCCTTCACAGTGGTCACTCAACGTGTGATACCACTGACGCTCTATCCTATCAGGCCTGGTAACAACACTAAACACAAACGACAATATTTAATCTGGTGGCTGCTGCACCTATATCAGAAAATTAACTCCAATCATTTACTTACGCACCGGTAGCGTATAGCTGTACGAAGTTACATTGATATCCGACAATATCTGTTGGATGCTTCACTTTTTTTGGCAAGCAGTGTGTATTACAATGAACTGGCTCGGCGGTGGTGGTTAGTGCCTCCCGTAACTGGGTAGAGCCTCCACTCACTCAGCCCGTGGCTCTGCACTAGCGGCAGCCCCGGGGGAGGAGAAGATTCTGACAAGTATGTATAACTATATATACTATGCTGAAGAGCGAATAAACTTGGTCGTCCTCATCGCTGCCCAGAAGGGATACAATAATAACACACTGTGACCTCTCTGACGGGAAATCGCGACTCCAGTCACATAACAGACGATATTCCATAAGCAAGCAATTTCACTGCAAATCGCTTGGGAGGTACAGTGTCCAAAGGCTTAGGAACATATATAAATACGAAATCAGTTTGAAATCCTTTATCAACAGCATTCGACACTTCGTGTGAGTAAAGAGCTAGTTGTGTTTCACAAGAACGATGTTTTCTAAATCCGTGTTGACAATGTGTCAATAGACCGCTCTCTTCGAAGTAGTTCATAATGTTCAAACACACATACATGATTAAGAGTCTCAATAAGCGGAAATTGTGATACATTCCAACTATTGGCCACCGAATTCAATAGTTATATCGTCACAGTGGCAGCGAACAATGCGGCCGTTGGCAAGTAACCAAATACAGATGCATCGCTTTCGAGAATACAGCAACGAAGGTGATTACAAAGTTCATCAGGTCACCAATATGGATCTGTTTCCAGTGGGTTATTACAATTCTTTGCCTATATGATAGCACTACCCTTAAACTATATATGCAATAATCAGTCACGAGCCGGCCATAGTGGCCGTGCGGTTCTAGGCGCTTCAGTATGGAACCGCGAGACCGCTACGGTCGCAGGTTCGAATCCTGCCTCGGGCATGGATGTGTGTGATGTCCTTAGGTTAGTTAGGTTTAACTAGTTCTAAGTTCTAGGGGACTAATGACCTCAGAAGTTGAGTCCCATAGTGCTCAGAACCATTTTTTTAATCAGTCACGCATGGCACATATCCTGACAAATTTACATATGCTCTAGAATAATTGAAGCAAGGCAGACTTTCTCACATGACATGCTCTTTTAGCTCCTTCCAGTTTTTTCAAAATGTTTTGAGAAGGTGACCTTTGGTAAGGGATAGACTCATTTAACACAGAACCTTGTTAAATTCCTTTCATTTTGGCTTTTATTAAGGTTCAGCAACAAAGAAAGGAATACAACACCCCAAAAACGAAGTCCTGGAAGAGCTACACAATAAGAGTTATCCTGTTGGTATCCTCCTTAGCCTTGGATCACAACCGACGGGAGTGGCCGAGGGGCTCTAGGCGCTACAGTCTGGAACCGAGCAACCGCTACGGTCGCAGGTTCGAATCCTGCCTCGGGCATGGATGTGTGTGATGTCCTTAGGTTAGTTAGGTTTAAGTAGTTCTAAGTTATAGGGGACTGATGACCTCAGCAATTAAGTCCCATAATGCTCAGAGCCATTTGAACCTTGGATGACAAAATTCGGTTTCGCAGAATAGTGTGATGACATTTATGCCATCCTTCCTGCACCGATGGAGCCTTACCTTCTTGACAGAAGGCAGAGACATTGCCAGTCTATGGACACATGTATTAAACCAATCTCAGAATTGGAGACTATAGCATATCAGGTCTCACCTCGATAGGGAGCGGGTCTGCTCTTGTTCTAAACTACATAATTGCTCTTCTAACGATTTTAAAAGATAGATCAAAAGCTATTATGTTTGCTGAAGATACAAGCATACTAGTTAAGGTTCAAAAACTCAGCCTTACGAGACGCAGTCCACAAGATAGCTGAGCAGACTTGGCAGTGGTTCACAGCAAACAGATTAACTCTTAATCCCAAAATGACTTGTGTAACAAGATTTCAAAGAAGAGAAACAGAACTGCTAAGACTAAATTCAGACAATGACCATAATCTAAATTAAATGTTGCCTGCGGACATCTCTGAGGTCCAGTGGGATAACACTGGATGGATACAATTCACAAGAAGTTTAGGCCAGCATGATTTGGTCGTAAAAGTATTTCTCAGCGTGTTGGTCTTAAGACATGAAGCTTGGCTAATTTATAATGTTCTGCCTATTTTCAGTCTATTTTCATAAGGAATTATCTCATAGGGAAGTGCAGCTATAAGTAAGTGCAGCCATAAGTAAGTGCAGTTATAAGTAAATGCAGCGTAAAGTAAATAACGGATATCTGCAGTACAACTGACCACGTTATGAATACTAAGGAAAGTAGATAAGTGCGTAGAAAATAATCTTGATCATGACGAGTACGACAGCTGGCTTGTAGTTTTATTGACAGAATACCATAACCACCAGGTTTGTTGAATTAGCTCTGTGACATTTTAAAAGTCAATGCAGTTTTTGCAGTAATGCTAGTAATGGCTTATGATCATTCTGTGAGATAGTAATTACCGTTTGTAATATATTTGACATAATTATTTTGCAACTGTACTTGAAACCTATTCGCTTACTGTCATAGCTGTTGATAATTGGACTCGACAGAAGTCAAGTCAATGTTTACATGTTGACCTCTGTCGGAGAATGGACCGGTCTGGGAAGACTGCTGTATGTAGAATGTGTTGCGTGCTCGCCATACGTCCGCCAGGCAGTCGGCAGAATGTCTGTGAGCTTTGTTTTTAGATTTATTCTTTAACATTACATTCGACAACCAGACCATTTATGTCATGACTTCAGCACAGCTCCGAGGATTTAGTATAAAGCTGTGCTCAGTGCGAGCTGCTTATTTTATACGTTAAGATGCTGTTGCTTTAGCATAACTGAGCCGATGCGGCTTATATCGATACGCCACGTGTTAGTCTCTGTGATATGAATGCGTCGGGGTTGTTTTGTCGTACATGTCCGAAAGAACAGACACGACCCGGATTCCGCAGCTGTGATACATTATATGTAAATTGTAGGTGGAGGGGGGGGGGGGGGGGCGGGGGGAAGGAAAAGAAAGGGAAGAGACTACTGGTGTCAGCTGTATCGGAACGTTATCCAAAGTCAGTGGCGACAGTAAAAATGCGTGCCGGACAGGGATTGTAACTGGGGACCTCCTGCTTACGAGGCAGGTGCGTTTACCACGGCTCCATCCGGGACACAGTGTTGATCGCAACTACGCGGCCTACCTCGTCACGCCTCTCAGCCGGCCCACATTTCCACCCAGCGCCACCCATCCAGTCCCTGTCCATTTTCTCCAGGGGTGGTGGAGTGGATGACGCAGCTGCCTAGTGAGCAGGAGATCCCAGGTTCGAATCCCAGTCTGGCACCCATTTTTACTCGATGATTCTGCATAAAATCCCGATGCGGCTGACATCAATAGTCCGTTTCATTTCCATTCCTTTGTTCATCCTCCGTCATAAATTTACATACAATCTCTGTGACTCTGAACGTAGCTGGAGCACTTGGCACAATGCGTGCTCTCAGAGCAGTGGAGCCGCGCCAGATGAAGTCAGTCTGTGTTTTGGCAGCGGACAGGGAGCTTCTCGAAATCTTGGTGTGCCAGTTCCGAGTTCGTGTCGGGGGCGGTGGTGGGAGGGGGGGGGGGGGCGATGCCTGCAGAGTGACTCTTCTCAGAGCCTTACCAGGATACTATGGAGCTGCCTCAGTACATTTGGATTTAGTGAACACGTTCGGAACGTCCGTATCGTGGAGCATGAGTGTCATCGATTCGCTCTGCTAGCTAGAAGAGTTCCCGTTGGTTTGTCCACAGTCGGTAGTGACGTGCATCTAATTGCGTACTTAAACTGATTTTTAGTTTGGAAAGTCCATGCAGATTACCTGCTCTAGTTTAACTTTAGAGGCACAGGAAATTAAGGTTATAAAGTACATTGGAGTATATATTTCTGTTAAGGAAATAAACATGTGTGTTCATTGCGGTGGCACAACTGGTTGGTCGTGACTAAGACAGATGTGCACTGTTGGTGACTAACAAACATTTGCGAGATCGAATTTAGTTTTTCGTGTTGCCATTTTAATTTTGTTTCTTGCAAAAGTGTCAGCCAGTCTCTGTTCTAGTTTAAAAATTAAGTTGTTTTTCCAGGCGTATGATCGCAGAAACTTTAATAAAAAGTGTTTAATGATTGTGTTTGGCGCTATGGGCTCCTTTTACTCTTAGAATGGTTCGATGATTACTATCAGGTTGTCATAAGATTTTGTTCCTGCAGATTAATGCATTAAGTCTCTTGCGACAAAGGATTGTTTTCAATGATTAATTGTATCCATGATGATCTTCTACAGTTTTCTGTATCCATATACACTGGAGTAATGTCGTATCATGAACATCACTGTAAATGTGTTCATAGGGGTTGCGAACACGTTGCTTAAAGGCTTTGTAATTCCCTTCGTTTTTATTGTTGATTTTTATTACGATTCTTAAAGAGTTTACCTGTGTGTTAGAGAAGTGGCTACTTCGCTAAACTGGTCAGCCACGTGTTAACATAGTGTCCAGTGACTGAAAATACTGGACTGGTTTGAGTATTGCTCTATTTATTATATTGTCATTCAACTCACCTCGACTTTTCGTCACGTTTAATTGTATTAACCAAGTTAATATTTGAACACATACATAATTTTTTAAAATTTATCTTTAGTAAAATTATTTTTCTTAGACCTACGAGTGATGATTTGGGGCTAGCCCTTCCACTTTCTCAGAACTCAACTTACGTCTCACGTTTCACTGATTTCCTGTTTTGTTTACGTGTAGCCAGCCTGAAGATGTCCAGCGTACGAAACGGGTTGTAACACAATATACAGTAACACATAGTTCAGATGGTTTTCATTTATCATTATCTCAAGTGCATAGCTTGTAGGATTCTCTTTAAAAAGCACTGCGTCTTCAGGCCACGAGTGACCTATTGGGACCATCCGACCGCCGTGTCATCCTCGGTGGAGGATGCGGGTGGGGTCAGCACACCGCACTCCCGGCCGTAAGATGGTATTCTTGACCGAAGACGCTACTATTCGGTCGAGTAGCTCCTCAATTGGCATCACGTGGCTGAGTGCACCCCGAAAAATGGCAACAGCGCATGGGCGACCTGGATGGTCACCCATCCAAGCGCCGGCCACGCCCGACAGCGCTTAACTTAGGTGATCTCACGGGAACATGTGCATCCACTGCGGAAAGGCCGTTGCTTCAGGATTCTCTTTAAGTACCTTCGAATTATTAGAGTCACTTTCAAGAACATTTATTCCCCAATGTTTTTTAAGGCTGATAATAAAAACCAGTTCTACCTGAACTGTAATCTGCTCACTCACAATACAAGACACAAAAAGAACGTTCACGTAGACTCTTTCTCCTTGTCTAGTGTGCAGAGTGACGTTGCGTATTTTTTTAAAAGGTAGTCAACCAGATCCACTCACAACAAAGCAAGAAATTGCGAATCTCTATGAGTTCAAAAGAAAATTAGACACACATTCTCTCTCCTTCTGCAAATCATGTTACTATCTAGGTTCAAGGATTGATGTTTACTGACGAACGGGACACGTGAGCACATGTGCTGTATCAGAGATGTTTGTTGACAAACATTGATGTGGGACACTCCGGTATACAGGTCACTAAAATGCACCACAGTTCAGTAGGTTATGGCTTAATATAGAACCTTCTGCCAACATGTTTTGCATAGGGTACTTTGATTTTGATTGACGGTTTCATTGATGAATTGCAACTATATGTCCGCTTGCAGTATAAATTTAATGGATTCTGTGGTCCACCTTCACGTGGGGTCATCGTAAATTGAGCTTCCGACTTAAATTTTCCCTGAGTCGACATGTAAATGAGTGTGATGTACTTCTACATCTACATCTATATTTATACTCCGCAAGCCACTCAACGGTGTGTGGCGGAGGGCACTTTACGCGCCACGGTCATTACCTCCCTTTTCTGTTCCAGTCGCGTATGGTTCGCGGGAAGAACGACTGTCTGAAATCTCTCTAATTTTACATTCGTGATCTCCTCGGGAGGTATAAGTAGGGGGAAGCAATATATTCGATACCTCATCCAGAAACGCACCCTCTCGAAACCTGGCGAGCAAGCTACACCGCGATGCAGAGCGCCTCTCTTGCAGAGTCTGCCACTTGAGTTTACTAAACATTTCCGTAACGCTATCACGGTTACCAAATAACCCTGTGACGAAACGCGCCGCTCTTCTTTGGATCTTCTCTATCTCCTCCGTCAACCCGATCTGGTACGGATCCCACACTGATGAGCAATACTCAAGTATAGGTCGAACGAGTGTTTCGTAAGCCACCTCCTTTGTTGATGGACTACATTTTCTAAGGACTCTCCAATGAATCTGAACCTGGCACCCGCCTTACCAACAATTAATTTTATATGATCATTCCACTTCAAATCGTTCCGCACGCATACTCCCAGACATTTTACAGAAGTAACTGCTACCAGTGTTTGTTCCGCTATCATATAATCATACAATAAAGGATTCTTCTTTCTATGTATTCGCAATACATTACATTTGTGTATGTTAAGGGTAAGTTGCCACTCCATGCACCAAGTGCCTATCCGCTGCAGATCTTCGTGCATTTCGCTACAATTTTCTAATGCTGCAACTTCTCTGTATACTACAGCATCATCCGCGAAAAGCCGCATGGAACTTCCGACACTATCTACTAGGTCATTTATATATATTGTGAAAAGCAATGGTCCCATAACGCTCCCCTGTGGCACGCCAGAGGTTACTTTAACGTCTGTAGACGTCTCCCCATTGATAACAACATGCTGTGTTCTGTTTGCTAAAAACTATTCAATCCAGCCACACAGCTGGTCTGATATTCCGTAGGCTCTTACTTTGTTTATCAGGCGACAGTGCGGAACTGTATCGAACGCCTTCCGCAAGTCAAGGAAAGTAGCATCTACCTGGGAGCCTGTATCTAATATTTTCTGGGTCTCATGAACAAATAAAGTGAGTTGGGTCTCACACGATCGCTGTTTCCGGAATCCATGTTGATTCCTACAGAGTAGATTCTGGGTTTCCAAAAACGACATGATACACGACCAAAAAACATATTCTAAAATTCTACAACAGATCGACGTCAGAGATAGAGGTCTATAGTTTTGCGCATCTGCTCGACGACCCTTCTTGAAGACTGGGACTACCTGTGCTCTTTTCCCATCATTTGGAAACTTCCGTTCCTCTAGAGACTTGCGGTACACGGCTGTTAGAAGGGGGGCAAGTTCTTTCGCGTACTCTGTGTAGAATCGAATTGGTATCCCGTCAGGTCCAGTGGACTTTCCTCTGTTGAGTGATTCCAGTTGCTTTTCTATTCCTTTGACACTTATTTCGATGTCAGCCATTTTTTCGTTTGACCGAGGATTTAGAGAAGGAACTGCAGTGCGGTCTTCCTCTGTGAAACAGCTTTGGAGAAAGGTGTATAGTATTTCAGCTTTACGCGTGTCATCCTCTGTTTCAGTGCCATCATCATCCCGGAGTGTCTGAATATGCTGTTTCGATCCACTTACTGATTTAACGTAAGACCAGAACTTCCTAGGATTTTCTGTCAAGTCGGTACATATAATTTTACTTTCGAATTCACTGATCGCTTCACGCATAGCCCTCCTTACGCTAACTTTAACATCGTTTAGCTTCTGTTTGTCTGAGAGGTTTTGGCTGCGTTTACACTTGGAGTGAAGCTCTCTTTGCTTTCGCAGTAGTTTCCTAACTTTGTTGTTGAACCACGGTGGGTTTTTCCCGTCCCTCACAGTTTTACTCGGCACGTACCTGTCTAAAACGCATTTTACGATTACCTTGAACTTTTTCCATGAACACTCAACATTGTCAGTGTCGGAACAGAAATTTTCGTTTTCATCTGTTAGGTAGTCTGAAATCTGCCTTCTATTACTCTTACTAAACAGATAAACCTTCCTCCCTTTTTTTTATATTCCTATTAACTTCCATATTCAGGGATGCTGCAACTAAGCTGAAGCTTAGAGCTTTTTCGATTATATCAAGTACCGTTGTAAAGAGCACCACTGAAAGCACTTCACTGAAATCATTAGTGACGCAAAAGTTCACACTAAAATTGATTTTCCTTGATTACCTCCATACAGACGACTGCAGTGGAGACGTCCCCATGCTGACGAACAGTCGTCAATATTTTTTTCTTTTATCGTGTACTGATCTGCTAAGGGAGGATACAGTAATAGGGCCACGGTCTGAACGCGACTTACTGAAGTCCTGAATAATGTTGCAAGCCTTATAAATATAATTCCAGATATCTACACGAGTTTTATTGAAATAATTAAATAACAGATGTCTAAGAAAGTTCGTATAGGATTTTGTTCAAGCAGGAGGATGAAAGAATGAGTCACGATGGGTGATTAGATTTTAGAAAACGCCCTGTACTTTTTCAAGAGTCACACTCACAGCACATAACAGCTTCAAACTTCTGAATAATGTATATATTGGTTAACGGGTTTAATAACTGGTTATATACCTGACGTTAAGCATATAAAACCTTTATGTCTGAAGACACAAAACCCTGATTATGTCGGTTTTATTACTTTCAGATTATTCATCCACAGACTAATGATAAAGTCAAAACGAAAACTGGTAAACCAAAATGTGGTAACCGCTTTTTGTGGTTATGTAAAATGTTTTTGGGAAATGGTGCACAGTGTGAAACCACTTATTTCAGGCTTGGTCTTGGAAAAAGTAAGTTACAAAAGCTAACTCCTAAACTGCGTTGTTTTCGGGCATATATTAAAGTGTCAATTTTGTGATTTACATGATGAATATGTTAGAAATATACGTAACTGTACTTTGAATATAGGAGTAGTAAACAAACAAAAATTATAAAGGGCCAAATTATACGTCTAGGAACTAAAAATATCCTTAGTGCATTTCACATAAAATTTCTGGCAGTACAAATAAAAGCGAGTGGATAAAGGAACTATTGTTTCATTTCTAAAATGTTTAACGAGAAGCTTTCTAAGATTTGTTTTAACAGTAACTATATATATCCAACAAACAAATTATCAAAGATTTGTCTGTACATATTATTTACTGTCAAATAAGTATCAGTTTCTTGAACCAGCATGTCATACAATGTAATTTTGTAGGTTCTTCAGTGATCAAACTGTTCAAATGTGTGTGAAGTACTAAGGGACCAAACTGCTGAAGTCATCGGTCCCTCGACTTACACACTACTTAAACTAACTTATGCTAAGAACAAGACACACAACCGTGTCCGAGGGAGGACTCGAACCTGCTGCGGGAGAGGCGGCGCATTCCGTGACTTGGCGCCTCAAACCCGCGGCCACTCCGCCTGGCTGTCTTCAGTGACATATGTGGATATTGTTCGCAAAAAAAGGTTACCGAACATAGCAGTGAAGTAGTAATCAATGAAAACTTCATGCCTAATGCTGAAGGTTTACTGCATGAACAGTAAAAATGTTGTAACAGATGAACTTTTTTTCCTTTCTTTATTTTGTACGGATTTTGAGGGATACACTGTTTCTAAGAGGTTTGAGATTATGCGTAAAGCATCTTGGAGTTCGCTAAGTTCTCTCAACCTCAAATACTGAATGAATATGGTCTCGGTAATTTGTGCACCGTGAGTTTCATTGCCTTAAGGCATACACAGTTTCTAACACTCTTGCCTCATTGTGTTAAACATCTGTTGTAATATTATACTTTTTAATGAATAGGCAGCATTTTAATTTTTGAAATTTGGTCAGTAGATACAACAAATACTGAAAATAAAATTTTTGTGTCTCCAGGTAGCCGTCTGATAGTAACCTGCAACTATGACCGGTTGACGAAGTGAGTTTTAGCGATTTACTGACATAGATTAGTTTTACTACCTGAAATCGGACAGCAGATGAATATGACAACACAGCAGCCAAACTACATGTTTTATTTTGTTCTTTTTTTGTTGCTGTAATCATCTTTTCTCTTTGTCTGACTTGAGCTGATCTCTTTCTGTTTATGTCACTAATGCACATGCTACCCTCTGTAATCCGTTTCACACATTCTATTCGTGACTCAGGAAGTCGGGATGAGGGGTACACTTAGCATGGAAGGTCAAGGCCTCTATAATGTCACTCCTTAAACACAACAACTACAAAAACAATAAATTAAAAATTTATTCAAGACAATATTCATAAAACAGCTAAGAGACAATCAACACACGGCCATCTTTAAGACAATACCAAAATATCACATTTCTTAAACAAGGCAGCAAATTATAATTACCAAGACTAACTTAAAGAGATGAGCCACAAAGATTTCAATAGTTAAAGGAACAATAAATTAGAATCTGGAGGTGATTGAAAAGTTACCGATTAATACAATTCATTCCCAATCAGATTAAAGAAACCTCTTTTTTAAATATACATGAAACACGTTAAAGGTTTTCCAAACGGGCAGTGACGCCAGGCTGCCCTGGGCCAAAGGTGACTTATCTTAAAATGCCTGAAGCAGCAGACCAGCCGTCCAAAACAACACCTAAACGCAGGAGCGCAACCTGGAGTCACTTCCCATTAGACGGCACGTCCACCGAAGCGAAATGTGGCGCCGCTCCCACACACCCCAACTCGCGGAAAACTGGAACACAAACAGACCGCAGAAGACATGGCAAACACCAACCAAACGTCAATTAATGTAAGTTAAAAGATCAATAAACAACAATATAAATGAAGAAGCAATTGCTCTAATACTGGGTTCTTTCAAATAAATGCAGTTATGTAAAGGAACTACGTATAAATGACTAGCTTTACAAAATCGGAGTCTTTACTACTAACTGAGTGAGTGCTTTCACATAAATGCACGTATATAAGTGACCCAAATTTTACAGCGATATACAAGGGATGTCGACTTGATGGCAATCAAAATTCACTGAAAATCTCATACAGACAATTTATAAACTTCTGGAAACTGTCCCAAAAAGCCAAAATAATATATCACACACCTTCGTGCTAATCATCTTCCTAATAGTAATGCAAAAAGCGGATTTTTAATAGGAATTATTAACTGCTGGTCTCCATGCGGTCACACACTTTGCCGGCTGCTCTAACTTCAACAACGCGTACATTAGGGCAACCAAGCAACAAGTACACTCGCTGGAACGCAAATGGTTCAACGAAACGAAGGCACCAAAATCACTTACATCTTCGATGGAGAGCACTGTTAGAGATGGTCTCCAGAGATGGGTCTCTCCGAGAAAACTGGCATCAAGGCAATACGACGAACAGCGCCCGGAGTTGACATCAGGCAGGTCCACCAGAAACTCACGACAGCCTTATGAGGTAGGCCCGGCGTGTCGCTGCTGGCCGAGCCCAAGTGTTTTCCTCTTTCGTCTACCCAAGCACGTTGTCGCGCCCCGTATCGAGTCCAACACCAATTGCCTCGAGCGCGAAACACCCGCGAGATCATAAAAGGGGCAAAGATCCTAGTCCAGAAAGGTAATCGATAGTGTCGTGCCAAAGAGTTGGTGTCCAGAAAAGGCGCACCACGGCTCACTAGTATTTGTTGCCACTGCTGTTCTCTCCCCCCCCCCCCCCCCCCCACCACACTGCCAATGCTACCACTAACTGAATCCTTCTTTGATGTTGTACTAGAAGTACCACTAACCTGTCGTCTCTTGCGTATCTCACCTAATCTATTTAATACTTCATTTTGTACTTTGTCTTTAACACGTTTCAATATGACACCTTTCAGTTGCTTCTAGCTTCTTCTTTGCTTTCACTGATCCATTTCTATTCGATACGGTGTTACAAATTTACACATTCAATAACTTCATCCCCAAATAAATCAGCTATATTATCAGTATCAGCCTCCCCCCATGAACCATGGACCTTGCCGTCGGTGGGGAGGCTTGCGTGCCTCAGCGATACAGATAGCCGTACCGTAGGTGCAACCACAACGGAGGGGTATCTGTTGAGAGGCCAGACAAACGTGTGGTCCCTGAAGAGGGGCAGCAGCCTTTTCAATAGTTGCAGGGGCAACAGTCTGGATGATTGATTGATCTGGCCTTGTAACACTAATCAAAACGGCCTTGCTGTGCTGGTACTGCGAACGGCTGAAAGCAAAGGGAAACTACAGCCGTAATTTTTTCCGAGGGCATGAAGCTTTACTGTATGGTTAAATGATGATGGCGTCCTCTTGGGTAAAATATTCCGGAGGTAAAATAGTCCCCCATTCGGACCTCCGGGCGGGGACTACTCAGGAGGACGTCGTTATCAGGAGAAAGAAAACTGTTCTACGGATCGGAGCGTGAAATGTCAGATCACTAAATGGGCCAGGTAGGTTAGAAAATTTAAAAAGGGAAATGGATAGGTTAAAGTTAGATATAGTGGGAATTAGTGAAGTTCGGTGGCAGGAGGAACAAGACTTTTGGTCAGGCGAATACAGGGTTATAAATACAAAATCAAATAGGGGTAATGCAGGAGTAGGTTTAATAATGAATAAAAAAATAGGAGTGCGGGTAAGCTACTACAAACAGCATAGTGAACGCATTATTGTGGCCAAGATAGACACGAACCCCACGCCTACCAAAGTAGTACAAGTTTATATGCCAACTAGCTCTGCAGATGACGAAGAAATTGAAGAAATGTATGATGAAATAAAAGAAATTATTCAGATAGTGAAGGGAGACGAAAATTTAATAGTCATGGGTGACTGGAATTCGGTAGTAGGAAAAGGGAGAGAAGGAAACATAGTAGGTGAATATGGATTGGGGGGAAGAAATGAAAGAGGGAACCGCCTGGTAGAGTTTTGCACAGAGCATAACTTAATCATAGCTAACACTTGGTTCAAGAATCATAAGAGAAGGTTGTATACATGGAAGAAGCCTGGGGATACTGACAGGTTTCAGATAGATTATATAATGGTAAGACAGAGATTTAGGATCCAGGTTTTAAATTGTAAGACATTTCCAGGGGCAGATGTGGACTCTGACCACAATGTAGATTAAAACTGAAGAAACTGCAAAAAGGTGGGAATTTAAGGAGATGGGACCTGGATAAACTTGCTAAACCAGAGGTTGTACAGAGTTTCAAGGAGAGCATAAGGGAACAATTGACAGGAATGGGGGAAAGAAATACAGTAGAAGAAGAATGAATAGCTTTGAGGGATGAAGTAGTGAAAGCAGTAGAGGATAAAGTAGGTAAAAAGACGAGGGCTAGTAGAAATCGTTGGGTAACAGAAGAGATAATGAATTTAATTGATGAAAGGAGAAAATATAAAAATGCAGTAAATGAAGCAGGCAAAAAAGAATATAACCGTCTCAAAAATGAGATCGACAGGAAGTGCAAAATGGCTAAGCAGGGATGGCTACAGGACAAATGTAAGGATGTAGAGGCTTATCTCACGAGGGGTAAGATAGATACTGCATACAGGAAAATTAATGAGACCTTTGAAGAAAAGACAACCACTTGTATGAATATCAAGAGCTCAGATGGAAACCCAGTTCTAAGCAAACAAGTGAAAGCAGAAAGGTGGAAGGAGTATATAGAGGGTCTATACAAGGGCAATGTACTTGAAGACAATATTATGGAAATGGAAGAGGACGTAGATGAAGATGAAATGGGAGATATAATACTGCGTGAAGAGTTTTTCAGAGCACTGAAAGACCTAAGTCGACACAAGGCCCCGGGAGTAGACAACATTCCATTAGAACTACTGTCAGCCTTGGGAGCCAGTCCTGACAAAACTCTACCATCTGGTGAGCAAGATATATGACACAGGCGAAATACCCTCAGACTTCAAGAAGAATATAATAATTCCAATCCCAAAGAAAGCAGCTGTTGACAGATGTGAAAATTACCGAACTATCAGTTTAATAAGTCACGGCTGCAAAATACTAACGCGAATTCTTTACAGACGAATGGAAAAACTGGTAGAAGCCGACCTCCGGGAAGATCAGTTTGGACTCCGTAGAAATATTGGAACACGTGAAGCAATACTGACCCTACGACTTATCTTAGAAGCTAGATTAAGGGAAGGCAAACCTACGATTCTAGCATTTGTAGACTTAGAGAAAGCTTTTGACAATGTTGACTGGAATACTCTCAAATTCTGAAGGTAGCAGGGGTAAAATACAGGGAGCGAAAGGCTATTTACAATTTGAACAGAAACCAGATGGCAGTTATAAGAGTCGAGGGGCATCAAAGGGAAGCAGTGGTTGGGAAGGGAGTGAGACAGGGTTGTAGCCTCTCCCCGATGTTATGCAATCTCTATATTGAGCAAGCAGTGAAGGAATCAAAGAAAAATTCGGAGTAGGTATTAAAATCCATGGAGAAGTAATAAAAACTTCGAGTAATTCTGTCAGAGACAGCAAAGGACTTGGAAGAGCTGCTGAACGGAATGGACAGTGTCTTGAAAGGAGGGTATAAGATGAACATCAACAAAAGCAAAACGAGGATAATGGAATGCAGTCGAATTAAGTCGGGTGATGCTGAGGGAATTAGATTAGTAAATGAGACACTTAAAGTAGTAAAGGAGTTTTGCTATTTGGGGAGCAAAATAACTGATGTTCGAAGTAGAGAGGAGACTGGCAATGGCAAGGAAAGCATTTCTGAAGAAGAGAAATTTGTTAACATCGGGTGTAGATTTAAGTGTCAGGAAGTCGTTTCTGAAAGTATTTGTATGGAGTGTAGCCATGTATGGAAGTGAAACATGGATGATAAATAGTTTAGACAAGAAGAGAATAGAAGCTTTCGAAATGTGGTGCTACAGAAGAATGCTGAAGATTTGATGGTTAGATCACATAACTAATGAGGAAGTACGGAATAGGATTGGGGAGAAGAGAAGTTTGTGACACAACTTGACTAGAAGAAGAGATCGGTTGGTAGGACATGTTCTGAGGCATCAAGGGATCACCAATTTGGTATTGGAGGGCAGCGTGGAGGGTAAAAATCGTAGAGGGAGACCAAGAGATGAATACACCAAACAGATACAGAAGGATGTAGGTTGCAGTAGTTACTGGGAGATGAATAAGCTTGCACAGGATAGAGTAGCATGGAGAGCTGCATCAAACCAGTCTCAGGACTGAAGACCACATCAACAACAACATCAGTATCAGATAATGAAAAAGGAAGGAAGATTAGATTTTTAATGTCCTAGCGACAGCGCAGTCATTAGAGATGGAGCACAAGCTCCGATTACGAAAGGACGGGGAAGGAAATCGGCCGTGTCCTTTTCGAGGGACCATTCCGACTTCAGTCTGGAGCGATTTAGGGAAATAACGAAAAACATAAAGCTGGGTGGCCGGACGGAGATCTGTACCGTTGTCCTTCCGAGGAAGCAAGGAAGATAGGAAGGAAGGACCATCGACATCGAGTTCATTAGAGAAGGAGCTCAAACTCTGAACATTTCAAAGATTGGGAAGGAAATCGGCCGTGCGCTTGGAAAGGAACCATTCCAGCATTTGTCTGGAGCGGCTTAGGGACATCACAGAAAATCTAAATCTGGATGGTCCGATTTGAACTGTCGTCCTCTAGGATAGGGGCCCAGTGTGCTAAGTACCGCGTTACCTCGCTTGGTATCTGATAATACAGCTCATCTATTAAAGCAAGCTTTCGTTGCCATTGTCGATCTGCCTCTGACATTTACGTAAATTATAAAATAGTAAAGATCAAAACCCAAGGTGTCACAGTGGAAGTGAAACTTTAGAACTGAAAACCGAAAAGTAAGTTACAAGTTAGGCAATCCTTGTTTTTAGAAGAAATGAGAATAGGAATTCAGTGATAAAACTGTTCATCAAAGACGAATGAAAGCTGCCTAGCCTTCAATGTTAGTAACAACAGTACCGATACATGTATTCCACTGTCAGAGTTATCGGAACGATTTTAGCTTATAACTTTCGACTCTGACGTTTCCGGACCAGCGTCCCTTATCTAAGATTGATTCATTTACCACCGAGCGCGGTGGCGTAGTGGTTACCACACTGGACTCGCGTTCGGGAGGACGACGGTTCAAACCCGCGTCCGGCCATCCGGATTCTCCGCGTTCCTCCACCATATTGGGATTCCCAGTTTGGTACCCTTTTCCACCATATTTGAAAGTTTGCAACTTGATCACAGAATCACCCTGTATAAGGCAAAATAATGTACATACAGAAACATTTCAGTGATGAAAGACAAGCAAGTGTAAAGTCAAAAATAAAATACAAGCGGTAAATTATGCATTAATATGTAATTATTTACTCCACTCTATAGCGACTGCGGATACAATTTCACTCTGACAGACTCGTTTTTGGCACTCTTGAGCAGTGTCAGATTGTGCGGCGATTAAATAGTAAATCCGCACTTCTACCTATGTCTGTTCGTTTTCTGTTAGCAGTCTGCCAGACTTTACGCAGCAACTGAAAGTGGCTGCTTTTGATAGCTACGTTAATGTGGCTGGTAACCGGTACTGGAACTGCGTTGCTCCAAACATATGCCCATTCACGTTACACGTTAAAATTGGCAGAGTGCAAATCATTAGCTATCCTGACTGTACGGTGGTGAAACCTCACTCTTGCTGAGGTTGCAGTGACAATGTCTTCGTCGGTGGGCAGGAGCCGGTGACTGCAGAGTTGCGGTTGACTTGTTCAGTCAGCTCTATATGGTTATGCCTGGGTGCAATTGCAGTGTCTTCTCCATGCGCAAATGTTCTGGACACTGTTTCCAGAGTATCATCTACATATGGGTGGGAGAAAGCTGGGGCCAATAATGAGCCTTGAAGCAATCCATTATTCAGAAACTTTGGCAAGCTTTTATTTTGTCCCAGAATTACTTGGAAGGATCATCTATCAAGTACACTGTTCAGGAGCCTGGCTGCTGGTCTATATCGGATAAACGAGGGAGTTACACAGTAAACATTCTTTCCTCAGGGTGTCATAGGCTGCAGTGAGGTCTGTAGATATGGTTGATGTTTTTTTGTCGTTGCTGAAAACCAACTTCAGTATGTGTCGTTAGGCTTAGTACCTGCGCGTACAGTTGTAAGTAGGCTGTTTATGTTTTCTTATTGGCAACGTTACGTAGCTGTACTGCGTGCAGTCTGTGGCTAGTTTGCATTGTTGTCTGCCATTGTAGTGTTGGGCAGCGGCAGCTGGCTGTTAACAGCGCGTAGCGTTGCGCAGTTGGAGGTGAGCCGCCAGCAGTGGTGGATGTGGGGAGAGAAATGGCGGAGTTTTGAAATTTGTAAGACTGGATGTCATGAACTGCTATAAGTATTATGACTTTTGATGACTATTAAGGTAATTACATTGTTTGTTCTCTATTAAAATCTTTCATTTGCTAACTATGCCTGTCAGTAGTTAGTGCCTTCCGTAGTTTCAATCTTTTATTTAGCTGACAGTAGTGGCGCTCGCTGTATTGCAGTAGTTCGAGTAACCAAGATTTTTGTGGGGTAAGTGATTCATGAAAGGTATAGGTTATTGTTAGTCACGGCCATTCTTTTGTAGGGATTATTGAAAGTCAGATTGCGTTGCGCTAAAAATATTGTGTGTCAGTTTAAGGACAGTCATGTATAATTGTTCTAAGGGGACGTTTCACAGTTTCGGCCTGTCTGAATCCAGCATCTTCGCTTCCACCGATATCCAGTGTTATTTTATTTTGGTGAGTATCGATCTGTCTAGCACTTTGTAAGAGGAGCTTAGGAGGGCTGTGTGGTGTCACCGCCAGACACCACACTTGCTAGGTGGTAGCCTTTAAATCGGCCGCGGTCCGTTAGTATACGTCGGACCCGCGTGTCGCCACTATCAGTGATTGCAGACCGAGCGCCGCCACACGGCAGGTCTAGAAACACTTCCTAGCACTCGCCCCAGTTGTACAACCGACTTTGCTAGCGATGGTTTACTGACGAAATACGTCCTCATTTGCCGAGACGATAGATTAGCATAGCCTTCAGCTACGTCATTTGCTACGACCTAGCAAGGCGCCATTACCAGTTACTATTGATCTTGTGAATCATGTACCGTCAGACCGACGTTCACCATTAATGGATTAAAGTTAAGTATTCCACCAGCTACGTCCGTTTTTCTAAATTCTAGTTTCCTTGTCCTGTTCCAGACCTCAGGCCAGCCTGCGTGAGCTAAAGCGCGTGCCTTTCGGCCTCCTCTAGTAACCCGGTGTTGGCTCTCCGGCCAACCAAAACAGGCTGCACCTGGAAATGTACGGCGTCATCAATGTCGAATGTTGCAGCGATAGTGAGCACATAATCGCCACAACCTCTAGGTAGTTATAAGCACGTTCGTCTACGTTCATCAAATGCCATTTGACATTAGGCCTCGTCTATGACAGTGTTTCGAAAGACTGTCAGCTGCGCCATCCACTTGTTCAGGCGAAACTTCAGCCAAATACTAACCATCTTTAGTCTGCATTTCTATAGTTTTCTTCAACAGACCCACATATATATCTGGATGACACGGTTTACAGCCTAAAGTAAGAAGATTTTCTTTGCTTCTTGTAACAAGAGTACACGTATTTGTGTAACAAATAGTGAATACATGGAAGAAGCGTTTAACGCTGCACTCAGGTTTGCTTCTAGACAGTGGCTATAGTTTTGAAATACAACAAAGACGTGCTTCTCTTATTATAATTATATTATACAGACTGACTTCCCGGTGTGTACGGGAAACAAAATACTGGATACACTATGCTGAATGGAATTAAATGTTATCAAATGTTACTAAACAGGTAAACAGGTAACCCAACCGTAGTACCATATGGAACATCTAGGGGCTTCAAGCGACAAGAAAAAAAATATTTTTAGTACTTTGGCCGAATTTAAAAACTTTAAATTTTTGTCGTAATCTATTTATTAAGAGCTGTAATCTTGCTTAATAGGTTAAACAAAATAAGTAAGGCATGGAAGCCAGACACTTAATAGAGCTCTTCAGGCAGCGCAGCTCGCAGTGGGCAATTTTCAGACTATATATATTTAGTATTGGAGAATTAGAGCACATAATTTCAAAACTTTTAGACGCAGTTTCTCGCTGACAACCCATACAAAATAATGAAAGGAAAAAACTTCATCGCTTACTATACTTTTACCGTCCGTGCAGTAAAACTTTAGCATCAGGCACGACGTTTTCATTTATTACTTCTTTGCTGCAACGTTCGGCAACCATTAACCAGATAGTACCCACATATACCACTGAAGACAATTACAAAATTATATCATTGTACGAAATTCTGATTCAAGGAACCGATACTTCTTCCATAAAAACTATTATATACGGTGAAACCGTAGATAATTTGTTTGTAGGACATACATAGTTGCTATTAAAACAATTCTCAAAAAAAGGTTAAGGACAATCTTTTTCCAAGTCTAATAATAGTTCTTTTACACAATTGCTTTTATTACCACCGTCAGAAACTTTACATGAATGATGTTAAGGATATTTTTAGTTCCCAAACATACGATTTGGTCTATTATAGTACTATTCGTTTATTTACTTACATTAAAAGTGCAATTAAGTAGCTTTGTATTTTTAATATACCCAACACGTAAATTACAAAGCTGATACTGTAATATATGCACAAAAGGAATGCAGTTTAATGATTTTGCTTTTATAACTTACTCTTATGAAATGCCTAAAATATACCGTTAGTTACTTTGCACTATTTCCCAGAAATATTATATATGGACACAAGAAAGGGCTATCACTTTTCGGTTTACAAGTTAAGTTTGTTCTTTTTCACTGTGTAACCACTCTTTTATTTTCATGGAAGATGTAGTTCCACTCTCTGCTATTAAGTTCTTCGACAGCGAAGCATCGGCTCTCTTTTTGTTATCTTCGTGTATTGTGATGAGAGAAAAACATAACTGTTTTAAGGAAAAGGTTACTTTCTACGTTCATTTATCAAATAAGTCAAAAAGAAGTTTGCTGTATGATCAAAGTTAACTGCTTATGCGAGCAACAGTTAATAACTCTGGTTGCGATTACGAGCTAGCCGGCAATTTTCATTATAAATACTGACTTTTACGGAATTCCCGTTTAACTTGTGGGAAACTAATGTACTCACAATTACGAAAGTGCGTTTTAATTTGAAAGACTCAAAAATAATAGCAAATATTTTAAAAACTAATTCTGATTTCGGTACAGCTTATATCGTAGAATGGGTTACGTGTGTTTCATAGCGAATGCACGCAGGCTACAGAACTTTACTTTCCTGTGCCAGATTCATTTAAAGAGCTGAATAATAGAAGACTATTCCATTCTTGTGCTGTTCTCCTTACAACAACGAAGGGAAGGGGACAATTAGTCAACGGACGAATAACCGGAAACTAATGAAACCAACACCATTAGGGATTTGCGTCTTTAGACATAAAGGTTTTACATGCTTAATGTCAATTATTTAACAATGTAACTAATTTGTACGTTATTTAGACGCTTGAGAGTTCGAGACCTTAATGAAAGGGGTTGTTGACCCAACTGTCACCAAACAAAACAAACAAAAAGTTGATAGGAATTTTCGCCTATCTGCATGCGACGTTTCTGTACGCGTCGAAAAGTCATCTTTATTAGCAGACTGGGCAGACGTCTTAAGTTGTTTAGATCACGGACAACAATGAAAAATTGTAGTGGTCGATTTTTCCACAGAAGTAATGCGGCACACAAGCCAGTGAAGGCCGCCACCCAGATACGTGCTGCCGTGGTGGGATAGTGCAGCGGACGAGCGAGGATATTGAACGGCGCCTGGGAGGAATGAAGATTAATGGCGGTCGGCTTTGCAGGCGCGACGTGTGACGAAGGCTGCAAGTGACTGGAGCCGTCGCTGTCTGTTGTGACGCAGACCACTGGGCCGTGCGAACACTTCGCATGCCGACGCGTAGGTTAATGCGTGCCGCAACGGACCCTGCTCCGAGAGATTGAAAAGTGTTTGTCTTTGACATAACATGTAATTAACAGCTCACTGAGGGTCGGTGACGAGCAGTCAACACTCGCAATTCAGCACATCAACTACTATATTGCTACTATCTACACATCACATAACGTGACTTGTTCAGCAGATTCCCGTACGACCCACTAAGGTAAACCAAAGAGCTCTCCTCATTCTTCACACTGCCCAGTGAGAACCTTCATTTTGCCTTTTTATCGATCCTTTATGGATTGATTTCTTTTGCTGTGAAATGTTTTTTTCGGCATGTTGCCACAAACACAATGACGACACCATTGTCTTTGGAAATAGAGCCCATAGAATATGCTGAACACTTAACGCAGAGTGCCGCAAGTGAGAGACACAATAGAAAAGACACAAATAAATCCGTTTCTGCTCTTGATTATAATTCGCCAAGCAATGTCATATGTTGCATTCATTTCATACTCCGGAAGCCTGTCGTTAAGACGTTACGTTTCAGCGAAACTTAGGCGTAGATACCTTGATGAACAAACTTGCACTCCCTGGGCCAATGAGCAGAGGAGGAGAGAGCTGAACTCATCAGCTCAAGCCACATGCGGAAACTACGTCCAGAAATAATTCACTTGAAAATTGACACTATAAAATTTTTAAAAGAAATATGATTTGAAAGATTACGAATCTGGCAAATAAAAAGACTGTTGACGCCCATTGTTTAGGGCGACGCTTCAAATCCCCGCTCGGCCATCTAGGTTTATGTTATCCCTGGTTTTTCTAAATCGCTCCAGGCAAATGCCGGGATAGTTCCTTTCAAAAGGTCACGGCCGATCTCCTTCCCCACCCTTTCGTAATCGGAGCTTGTGATGCGTCTCTAAAGACTTCACTGTCGACGGGACGTTAAACTGTAATCTGCCTTCCTTCCTTCCTTCTGAAATTCATGTAAGTGTTCTAATTAATCGACTATGGACCAGGTGAGCAAATCAAGTTGCATGCATACAGAAGGTCTCTTCTGCAAGGTAATTTCAGAAGCATTTAAGCTAGGAACTTACGACGCCCTACACTGAGGAGACAAAAGTCACGGGTTACTTCCTAATATCATGTGGGACCTCATTTTGCCCCGTGTAGTGCAGAAACTCGATGTGTCAAGGATTCGAAAAGTCGTTTGGATACTGCAGAAATACTGACCCATGCTGCCTCTGCCTTGTTTTTGGGGGAAAGGGGGGGGAGGTCATCAGTCTTCTGACTGGTTTGATGCGGCCTGCCAATATTTCCTCTCCTGTGCCAACCTCTTCATCTCAGTGTAGCACTTGCAACCTACGTCCTCAATTATCTGCCACATGTACTTCACTGTCTGTCTCCATCTACAGTTTTTGCTCTCTACAGCTCCCTCTAGCACCATCGAAGTCATTCCCTGATGTAACAACCGTCCTATCATCCTGTCCCTTCTCCTTGTCAGTGTTTTCCACATATTCCTCTCCTCTCCGATTCTGCGCAGAACCTCCTCATTTCTTACCTTATCAGTCCACCTAATTTTCAACATTTGTCAGTAGCACCACATCTCAAATGCTTCAATTCTCCTCTGTTCCGGTTTTCCCACAGTCCATGTTTCTCTACCATACAATGCTGTACTCCAGACGTACATCCTCAGAAATTTCTTCCTCAAATTAAGGCCGGTATTTGATATTAGTAGACTTCTCTTGGCCACAAATGCCTTTTTTGCCATAGCGAGTCTGCTTTTGATGTCCTCCTTGCTCCGTCCGTCATTGGTTATTTTACTGCCTAGGTAGCAGAATTCCTTAACTTCATCCTGATGTTACGTTTCTCGCTGTTCTCATTTCCGCTGCTTCCATTAATTTCGTCTTTCTTCTAATTACTCGTAATCCATATTTTATACTCATTTGATTGTTCATTCCATTCAGCATATCATGTAATTGTTCTTCACTTTCACTCAAGATAGCAATGTCATCAGCGAATTGTATGATATCTTTTCACCTTGAATTTTAATTCCACTCCTGAACCTTTCTTCTAATTCCATCATTGTTTTTTCGATGTACAGATTGAACAGTATGGGGGAAAAACTACATGCCAGTCTTACACCCTTGGTCGTGCACTTTTATTATTTCCTCTTGCTCTTGTGCATATTGTATATTACGCGTCTCTCCCTATAGCTTACCCCTATTTTTCTCAGAATTTTGAACATCTTACACCATTTTACCTTATCGAAGGCTTTTACCTGGTCAACAAATTCTATGAACGTGTCTGTATTTTTCTTTAGTCTTGCTTCCATTATCAACCGCAACGTCAGAATTGCCTCTCTCGTGTCTTTACCTTTCCTAAAGTCAGACTGGTCGTCATCTAGCACAATCTGAATTTTCTTTTCTATTCTTCTGTATATTATCTTTGTCAGCAACTTGGATGCATCAGCTGTTAACCTGATTGCTGACAGTTCTCGCACTTGTCAGCTCCTGCAGCCTTCGGAATTGTGAAGATGGTATTTTTCTGAAAGTCAGATGATATGTCGTCAGACTAATACATCCCACACAGTAACGTGAACAGCAATTTTGTTGCCACTTGTCAAAATGATTTTAGAAATTCTGATGGAATGTTATCTATCCTTTCTGCCTTATTCGATCTTAAGTCCTCCAAAGCTATCTTAAATTCTGATTCTGATTCTGTATCCCTTATTTCTTCTAATTTGACTCCGGTTTCTTCTTCTATCACATCACAGAAATCGTCCTCTTATAGAGGCCTTCATATTCTCTTTCCACCTATCCGCTCTCTCCTCTGCATTTATCAATGGAATTTCACCCTTGCTTCCAATTTCACCAAATTTTGTTTTGACTTTCCTTTATGCGGAGTCAGTCTTTCTGACAATCATTTCTTTCTCGATTTCTTCACATTTTTCATACAGCCGTTTCTTCTTAGCTTTCCCGTACTTCCTGTTTATTTCATTTCTCGGTGACTTGTATTTCCGTATTCCTGAATTTACCTGAACATTTTTGTACTTTCTCCTTTCATCGACCAACTGAAGTATTTGTCTGTTACCCATGGTTTCTTTGCAATTACCCTCTTTGTACCTATGTTTTTCTTTCCAACTTCTGTGATTGCCCTTTTTAGAGATGTCCATTCCTCTTCAGCTGTACTGCCTACTGAGCTGTTCGTTCACAAGCTGCGCCATGGTCGCGAATAAAACGGTGACCCGAATATAGAATCAATTTCCTTTCCTTTACGTGATGCGGTTCTAGGCGCTGTAGTACGGAACCGCGCGACTGCTACGGTCGCAGGTTCGAATCCTGCCTCGGGCATGGATGTGTGTGATGTCCTTAGGTTAGTTAGGTTTAAGTAGTTCTAAGTTCTAGAGGACTGATGACCTCAAATGTTAAGTCCCATAGTGCTCAGAGCCATTTCAATATTCTTTTGTGATCTGACTACCGGTGTCGGTCTATAATGACCAGATCTGTTTTAAAAAAAACATGCCATAGTGGCATCGTCAAATGTTAAACACAAAATCAGCACCAGCGTAGTTAAATATACATAAATAAAAGCACAAGCAAGGTTCATCAAGCAAAGGAGATTTGAGCTATTCCTTATTGCCGTATCTACAGCCTTAGAGAACTTGAAGGATTTCTCGTCGTTCCTCAGTACTTCCGTGTCCCACTTCTTTGTGTATTGATTCTAGCTGACTAATCTCTTTAACTTTGGTTTACTCTTCATCACTACTACATTGTGATGTGAGTCTACATCGGCTCCAGGGTACGCCTTACTTTCCAGTATCTGATTTCAGAATCTCTGTCTGACCATGAAGTAATCTGACAGAAATCTTCCCGTACCATCTGGTCTTTCCCAAGTATACCTCCTTCTCTTGTATTTGTTGAACAGAGTATTCGCTGTTACTGGCTGAAATTTATTACAGAACACAATTAACCTTTGTCCTCTCTCAGTTCTTGTCCCAAATCGTCTGAGAAAATGTTGCGCAAGTGTTGCCGGTGCAGGATTTAGTGCTGGAAAGAATCTCTCGAAATTCCGTTGGACCATAGGACCCAATCCACTCCATGTAAACAGAACCCATACCATTATGGAGCCACCAGCAGCTTGCACAGTGCCTTATTGACAACCTGTGTCCCTGGCTTCGTGGGGTCTGCACTACACTCGAACACTACCTTCAGCTCTTACTAACTGAAATCGGTACTCATCTGTCCAGGCCACGGTTTTCCAGTCGTCTAGGGTCTACCAAATATGGTTACAAGAGAGGCGCCATAGGCAATGTTCTTCTGTTACCAAAGACACACTCCTCGGCCGTGTGCTCCCATAGCCTATTAACGCCCAATTTCTCCGCACTGACCTAAAGGATACGTTCGTCGCCAGTCCCACATTGTTTTCTGCCATTATTTCACACAGTATTGGTTGTTCGTTGGCACTACGCAAACGCCCCTGCTCTCTCTCGTCATATGGAGGTCGTCGGCCACTGCGTTGTCCATGGCAAGAGATAATGTCTGAAATTTGATATTCTTTATACCTTGGATCTCGGAATGTTGAATTCCCTAACGTTTATCGAAATGGAATATCCGAAGCATCTAGCTCCAGCTAGCAGTGTTCAAAGTCTATTAATTGCCGTCGTGCGGCTGTAACCGCGTCGGAAACCATTTTACGTAAGTCAGCTGAGTACACGTAACAGATCCGGCAATGCTCTTCCCATTTATACATTGTGAAACGAAACTGCTGCCATATGTAATGCGCACACAGATATCCCATGACTATGACATCTCCGTGTTACTGTCATACTTAATCGAATATGGACCAGGCGAGCAAATCAGACTGCAAGCTCGTAGAAGGACTCTTACGCAAAGCAATTTAGATGCAAAATTTTGGTGTTTAGAGGAGATGAAACGGGACACGTTTTTCGTAACACAAAAAAAAATAAAAATAAAAAAAATAAAAAACAGGCCTTTTACCATTCTATGAGTCGACGAAGGTTTTGGTGCTAGTGCGTTTCAGATACGGTGTTCACATTGCCTTGTGGTGAATGTTGTTCTAGACGTATTGCTGAAAATGTCGTCCGTTTATTTTAATGCAAAATTGCCATTTTCGTGTTAACTATCATGTAACAAGCTCAAAACAACCAGGCATTTCACGAATAACGGCTGCAGCCTCAGCTGAATGGATATCCAGCGCTACTGAAGTATCCATCGGTGTCTCTCACACCAAACGCTTCATCTGCTCTCACATAAGAAATCCATAGGTCTGCAACATCTTTAAAACACTATTCATCAGACGGCAGTTTGAATAGCGTCTCTGAGCATCACTAGCGTTAAAGCCTTCGTGGACTACTAGAGGGGAAAAGGTGCACCCATAGCAATTTTGTCGAGTAACGGAAAGTGTCCCTTTTCATCTCATCTAAACACAAATATTTTGTATACATAGTTTTTTTACATCCTATACATATAATTCCCTGATGACCTCAAAACCGGTTGAAATTTTTTGGCTCCTTGTCGATTATAAATTGATTTCCTTGCTGTACTTCATGGTGCACTGATTTGATCATCTGTTAGATAGTTAGATGGTGAAACAGCTCAATCGTGTGTTGTGGCTGCTGAAATTTAAAATGGATTTTTTTCATCAGTTGGTGTTCTTTTTTGTCGAAGAATTTTATTTTTTATTTTTCCATTTTTAAAAATAATGTGCGTAAACACAGAGAAAGGACGTGACACTTTTAGGCTGCCTTTCAGGATACAACCACATCGCTACTGAAGTACTTTGGCAATAATCGTTAGAAACTAAAACCATAGTCGTATACGTTCTGAATGTCTGAATGAGTAACTTGTCTGCGGAGCAGAGACAGAAGTTCTTCAGGAGGACATACATTATAAAAACCCGAGCCATACTTCTTACGTGCTTCCTGGTACAGTAGACGGAGTAGTGGTTAGTAGTGCTTTATCTTCTTACTGTTTGCTCAAGTTCCACGTATTATGTCGATGAAATCCTTTTCGAAGGCAGCTAGAAAGAATTTGTCGCTGGAAGGACAGTTTCAGGATATAGAAAAGTCAAATTGGTTCTGGTGCAATTAAAAGCAGTTGTGTCAACATTGAAATTGCAGAGGACACACACACACACACACACACACACACACACACACACACACAGAGAGAGAGAGAGAGAGACTGGCTAGATGGAAAGAGTACCCTGAAGACCTCTACGAGACCGAGATATTCTCTGTTCTCGCGATAGAAGAAGTTATGGATGTCAGTTTGGAAGAAATTAGTAAATCCACATTAAAATTCAGAGCAAGATAAAGGCAAAAATGGGTAGTACATAATGCGTACATGAACTAAGAAGGAAATAATAAGAGTGGAACACCAAGAGAAAGGTGCTTGAATCCATTGTGATGGAATTCTTCTGCTCTGCTGTTCACTACGAACATCGAAGAAGGAATGAAGGAAATAAAATGAAGGTGGGATTAAAATTCATTATAGAGTACATTTTAATGAAAACCAACTGAACAAGAATCATACATATCAAATAAATCAGTGTTGTAAGACGTTTCAGGGGCACATGTGGCCGTAATGTATTGATATTAAAAATCAATAAACTGTTAAAATATTGGAAATTGAGGAGAACCAGCGGTTGATGAGAGTTTGAAAGGGAACGTTACGCAACGTTGGTATCCAACAGGGAAAGGTGTACAGTAGAAGATGAATGTATAGCTTTGAGGAACGAAACAGGACGGCAACAGAGGATTACATAACTTAAAAAAAGAAGCCTGGATAATACAGATCTGAGCACATATTGAACTTAGTTGCCGAAAGATGAGAACAAAAAATCCAGCAAATGCAGCCTACGAAAGTCAATGCTGATGTCTAAAACCGAGACTGACAAAGTATGAAATGGTTAAACAGGAATGGTTAGAGGAGAAATCCACGGTTTTAGAAGCACGCGTAACTAGAGAAAGATAGATGGTGCCTATAAGAAAATTAAGGCATCTTTGGAAAAAATAAAAACATCTGTAAATAAAAACATCAAGAGCACAAACGACAAGCAGTTACATAATATAAAGAAGGGAAAGTTGAAACGTGGATGGAATAAATAGAGGGTTTGTATAAAAAAAGAACCTCGACGACAATATTATAGAAAGAGAAGGGGAAGTAGAGGAAGATGAAGTAGGGTACGTGGCAGAGAGACAGGAGGGGCCGAAGGGTCGACCTCCATAGGGGCCGGGGCACCCGACGGGCGAAGACGCCATATGGTCCGGAGCGGGCAAGAGTTCCATGGCGGAGGACAACCGGTCACGGGAAGCGAGCAGCGGCGCGTGACTCAGGGGGGCAGGCGCCTGGCGGTTGCAGCGTCGCGCCCACTGCGGGCGTCGCTGGCGGGAGAACGGGCGGCGGCGGCGGCGGCGCGTCGCCATGGGGCAAAATGGAAGGCAGCGTCGGTAACACCTGGGCCTGAGGCGAGCCAGTAGATGGGTCCCCAGGCCGCTGACCGGACGGCACCGTCGCTGAAAGCAGACGGGGAGCGGCAGAACCCAGGCGACGACAGAGGCGCAGCTGATTGAGATGCCGACGCACCTCACCAGAGGCCCCCAAAACCAGATACATAGCGCGGCCGAGGCAGCGAAGAATGTGCCCTTCGAGCCAACGCCGTGAACCTCGATAGTTACGATAGTAGACAACGTCGCCCGGAGCAAAAGCAGGTGTCTGCCGCTGCACAGAAACCTGATACGGCGGATATAGCAAAGACATCAAGGTTCGATGAGGACGACCGTGGAGCAACTCAGCCGGCGAGCGACCATCTCGGGGCTGAGGGCGATACGAGGACAAAAAGAGCAATAACGCGTCCTCCCGAGAATGCGACTCTTTTAACTTCAACATCTGTGACTTGAAAGTCCGGACCAATCGTTCAGCGGCACCGTCTGACTGAGGCGAAAACGGCGCGGATGTCAGATGTTGGATACCATTGGCCTTGCAGAATGACTGAAATTCTGCGGACATGAATTGTGGGCCATTGTCGGAAACAATAGTCTGTGGCAGATCTTGAATGCAAAAGATAGCAGATAACGCTTGGATGGTGGCAGATGACGTAGTGGAAGAAATCCGGACAACAAAAGGAAAATTACTGAATGAACCTACCACAACCAACCATCGAGCATTCCAGAATGGACCAGCAAAATCGATGTGTAAGCGTTGCCAAGGGGAAGTGGCTTTCGGCCATGCAAAGAATTTCCGCGGTGGTGCGGATTCTCGTTCGGCACACGCCATGCAAGAAGAGCACATATTCGTAATAGCGGCATCGATTCCGAACCAAGTACAGTGCTGACGAGCAAGTTGTTTCGTTCGCACTATACATCAATGTCCTTGGTGGAGAAGCCATAAGACAGAGGACTGTAACGAACGTGGGACCACGACCCTGGACTGATCATTATCAGAACGCAACAGCAAAACACCACGTCGTACAAAAAGTCTCCCCTTGCGAGCAAAAAATCGGCGAACCAACGGATCCTCGATCCGTGACTTTGACAAGGGCCATTGCGTGGCAACAAAACGCAGAACGGTAGCAAGGACAGGGTCAGCTTTAGCTACACGACGAAAATCAATCGGAAACGTTTCGACCACGTCATCGGTTTCCGCATCAATGAACATGCAAGCAGGTTCGGAGGAATCGAATGCTCTATCCTCAACAACAGGCAAACGGGACAACGCATCGGCGTTTCCGTGCTTAGCAGTGGACCGATACAAGATATCGTAGCGGTACAGCGAGAGGAAAATAGACCAGCGAATGAATTTCTGCCCTGTACGTGGAGGTACAGGCTTGTTCGGATGAAGAAGTGATGTCAAAGGTTTATGGTCTGTGATGATGGTAAAGTGACGACCATACAAGAAATCATGAAACTTTGTAACACCAAAGACGAGAGCCAATGCTTCTTTCTCTATCTGTGGATAATTTCTTTGCACAGACGAGAGTAATTTGGACGCAAAGGCAATAGGGCGATCATGCGATCCGTGTGCGCAAGCACAGAACCGATCCCGAAATCCGATGCATCCACCATCAACAAAAGGGGTTTCTGGGGTTCGAATGGCGTAAGGCAAGTATTCGAAAGCAACGCCGATTTCAACTGGCGAAAGGCGCGTTCGCATTCCGTCGTCCACACGAACGGAACACCTTTACGGCGTAAGCGATGAAGCGGAGCTGAAATGGAAGAGGCATGTGGGATATAACGGTGATAATAATTAATTTTTCCCAGCACAGTCTGTAGCTGCTTCAAATTCTGCGGCGAAGGCAAGTCTTGTATGGCTCGGAGGTGCTCGGGACTGGGATGTATGCCTTGGGCATTGAGTACATGTCTCAAATATGGTAAGTCACGAGCAAAAAACACACATTTTTCCTTCCGCAAGCGAAGACCATTTTGTCGCAAAACCTGAAATAATGTTCTGAGATTGGCTAAATGTTCTTCTTCCGTTTTCCCGGAGATCACAATATCATCCAGATAGTTTGCTGCAGTAGGGACCGACGCACAAACAGTTTGGAGATATTGCTGAAACATTGCTGGGGCAGATACACACCCGAATGGCAGTCGTTTGACGCGATACAAACCAAGATGCGTGTTAACCACCAAAACGCGCTGGGATTCTTCGTCCACCGGTATTTGCAAGTATGCATCTGCTAGGTCCAACTTCGAAAAATATTTACCCGGGCACAGTTTTTCAAAAAGATCTTCCGCGCGGGGTAAAGGAAAAGTTACTAGTTGTGGATTCACTGTTGCCTTGAAGTCCACACAAAGTCTCAATTTCCAAGAAGGTTTTGGTAAAATTACTAAGGGTGATGCCCAGAGAGAAGCCTGCACACATTCAATTACACCTTGTGATTCCAAATCGTGTAATGTTTTTGCGACCTCAGCACGCAATGCGTGGGGAACATTGCGTGCTCTGAAAAATTTCGGTTGCGCATTTACTTTTAGTTCCAAATGTGCTTTATAGTTCATAGCGCAACCAAGGCCCAGTGCAAAAATGTTTTCAGATTCTTCACATAGATGAGAAACACTGTCTGAAGGCACAGTCTGGTTCACTGATAGGACCTGATTGACTATAGACAAGTTAAACAACTGAAATAAATCGAAACCAAACAAGTTCACTGCAGAAGAAGAAAGAAGGACGTACAATGACACAAGTTTTGTTTGTCCCTTGTATGTTGCAAGAAGGCTGCACTGTCCTAACACAGGGAGCCCGTGACCTGAATATGCAGTTAGCTTAACATTTGCGGCATGCAACGGATGAGTACCCAGCTGTTTGTACGTGTCTTGATTGATCAGTGAAACTGCAGCTCCGGTATCGAGCTGGAATGGTATCACTTTGCCGTTAATGTCCAAGTCCACAAAAAGTTTATTGTCCTGCTGACGACAAGAGCGACTGTCTCGTGCAACGTGAACTGACACTGGTACAGAAGCACTTGCGACTTGACGCGATTTCTGGCGATGTCGACGCACACTATTTGTGGGACGAACACAGTTACTGGTAGAGAGAGTGGCACTGGGCGGAGTGGAATTAACTACATGAATTTCCATGGGCGAAGTCACGAGCCGGAGTATCCTTGGTTCGATTCCGATTCCAGCGCGAAGTAAAGGGCCTGGAATGGTTGTGAGTGTCCGATCTGAGCTATTTCTGGCAAACACTTTGAACATGTCCTATTTTATTACAGAAAAAGCAAATAGCTTGGCGTGACGGGCAGTTCTCACGCGAATGTCTAGTAGCACATCGTGGGCATGATTTTAGCACTGCATTTGCTTGCCTGCGCGGCACATGTGGTTGAGAGCAAGGCCACGCCGGGCGCGAGGGGTGTTTACTGCTCCGTGCAGCTCTACCGGCGGGCTAGTTAACGTGACACACGGCTGGGGAAGTTTCAAATGATTTCTGAGCAAAGTCAAGTGTGTCCTGCCGATCCAATATGTCCATCACTTGTTCAAGGGAGGGATTGACTAGTTTCAAAATTTTTTCACTTATACGAACATCAGAAATGTTCTGTGCAATTGCATCACGGACCATAGTATCTGAATAAGGGAGTCCACATTGACACTCAAGGTTGCAACCCACTCCTGATTAGTTTGACCGGCCGTACGCTGTGTACGAAAGAAGGTATACCTTTTTGCAACTACATTGATTGATTCTTTGAAATATGCATCTAATGCAGACAAAATTTCGTCGTAGAACAGAGTTGCTATTTCGCGTCGGGGTATAATTTCACTATCACATGGTACGTTTGGACGCCTACGGAGGAAAGGAGAAAAGGCTGCCGCTCATTACCTTGAATTCTGTTGGCGGCGAAATGGAATCTAAATTGGCGTGACTACTCCGTCCAGCTTTCCCGTGCAGCATCACAAGGACGAAAAGTTGGTGCAACAGCGTGTTGTGGCTGCGGTAGCGGTGGAGCGGCGGCTGCTGCATCGTTTTGCATTGCACGTTGACCTTGGACGAGCTGTCCAAGGGCATCCAGCAAGGCCTGCGTCTGCTGATTCTGTAAGCGATAAAATTCGGACAGTACATCTGGAGATTGTGGCGAAGCCATTACACAAGTAAATCAGGGCAGTATAGTTACGAACGCGGTGTTGCCTCGTCGCCAAAATGTTGTGGATTGGCAAGAGGGCCAACCCACTAATGTAAGAGGAAGCCGAAAGGCACGTGTTTAAGTTCACGCAGGCTGGCGTGAGGTCTGGAACAGGACAAGGGAATTAAAACTTAGAAAAACGGACGCAGATGGTGGAATACTTAACTTTAATCCATTAATGTTGAACGTAGCTCTTGTCTGTACATTCTTTACAATATCAATAGCAACTGATAATGGCGTCTTGCTAGGTCGTAGCAAATGATGTAGCTGAAGGCTATGCTAACTATCGTCTCGGCAAATGAGAGCTTATTTTGTCAGTGAACCATCGCTAGCAAAGTCGGCTGTACAACTGGGGCGAGTGCTAGGAAGTCTCTCTAGACCTACCGTGTGGCGGCGCTCGGTCTGCAATCACTAATAGTGGCGACATGTGGGTCCGACGTATACTAACGGACCGCGGCCGATTTAAAGGCTACCACCTAGCAAGTGTGGTGTCTGGCGGTGACACCACAGTGGCGATCCTGTTTTCGATTTTTCCTTTCATCGTTATTTCTATTTCGTTGTTCCTGTTTCGATGCGACTGTTAATGCGGCGTACTTGTACCTTGTTTAACTGTGAGGAAACTTCTAACTTCTCCGTGTTCAATAAGTTGCAGTTTTTTAGTAACAATTAGCATCAATACCTCGTCTTTGACGCCATTGTAATGTTTCAATAGTAATTTGAGTATTTATGTATGTACTTCAGTGTAATACCATGACTTTTCGCATACTACGCCAATGTTAACATCTTATGTTTTACATCTTATTTCGTCTCTTGAGAATAAAATCTTCCCCATGAACCATGGACCTTGCCGTTGGTGGGGAGGCTTGCGTGCCTCAACGATACAGATAGCCACACCGTAGGTGCAACCACAACGTAGGGGTATCTGTTGAGAGGCCAGACAAACGTATGGTTCCTGAAGAGGGGCAGCAGCCTTTTCAGTAGTTGCAGGGGCAACAGTCTGGATGATTGACTGATCTGACCCTGTAACGTGTGTAAACTTTTAGATGGCAGACCTCTCCCTAGTCCTGAATCGGTAGAAGTCGGTAAACGTCGGGAGGCATCGGTAGGCACACAGTTTCGACTGCTACCAACATTACGTAGCTGACTGTGTTGTACAAGGTAGCCATTGTCGTCTGCTTCGTTATTGTTTTGCGCTGTACTTTTCTGTGGGTTTTTATTGTGCAGTTGTGCTAAACATTATCAAAATGAGTGGATAGGCAGTTGCTGGCCCATCTCGGGAGTCGCTAAGAACCCCTACCGGTAAGCCTACGGTTAGAAGGAAACCAATACTACGTAGCGATGCTCGCATAATTATATTGCGTGTGACCGAATGCTGCAAAAGGGAAAGGGAGCTGAAAAAATTGCTTCACCCCATTTACAAATCTTCAGTGAGAGATGCTACATACACAGGACAAAGCATGCGTAGCATTGGAAGATTCAAACAGTTTTCCAAGAATCATCCTGGCGTATCACCACAAACGCCTGGCAAGAAAAGGTGAGTTACCATTTCAGATATTTTGTTCGCGATCACTTTGAAGGAGCCCCCTATTTCGTCCGAATTACGTTATATTTCATTTTTCCTTGCTGCTGTATTGCTTTGTATGGGAACCCCAGTGGTTACTGTATTATTTCGAAACACATTCATATTACAGTACATTTCCAAATACAAAAAAATACATGCAGTGCAGAAGGCATTTTCTCATAAATATTTCTCTCTCTTTCGACTTAGGAAAAGAAGTGGAGAAATCTAAGTAATGATCGATGATTTCAATCAGCGTGTCATTCGCGACACGTAGCGGAATTTTATTCAGTGCGGAAGATTGTGCCGAGCCTGCGAACACTGCCTCCAGTTTTGCACGACAAAATAGGCTGGAAGTAGAGTATTGACTCGTTGTGAAAAGTACTTTTGTCTATGGGATTCATATGGCGTAAAGTGGAAAACAAGAGGAATGTGTTGTTAGAACGTCCAGACATTGTGCACTGTCGATCTCGTTTCATTGTTGACATGAAGAACTTCAGGGAAGCAGGCAGAGAAATATTTTATCTCGATGCATCGTGGATCGATAATAACCTAACGTTTAATAAATGTTGGCAGAGGAAAGGTGACTTACGTGAAGAGAGTGTCGTTGGTGTCACTACATGGGGGAGCGCATAGTAGACAAACATACATACATTCATTATTATATATAAGGATTTTAATGTACATGACGATTTCAGTTTCGTTTACAATCAACATTTAAAGCGACTTTTAGTTCCAAGCCTTTGGTCTGCTTTCGTGTAAGCATGACGCGCAATTTGTAGTGCCAGCACTGCAACTGGTAGGCCTGCCTTGTCCCCTCCTCAACGGCTCCTCTCCCCTCGCCAGCCAATGCTTGCTTCCTCCTCACCTTGCACTCCCCTCACAACTCTGCCGTCTTACAGTTAACACACTGTAACACCAACCAAAATGGCCTTGCTGTTGTGGTACTGCGAACGGCGGAAAGCAAGGGGAAACTACAGCCATAATTTTTACCGAGGGCATGCAGCTTTACTGTATGGTTAAATCATGATGGCATCCTCTCGGGAAAAATATTTCTGAGGTAAAATAGTCCCTCATTCGGATCTCTGGGCGGGGACTACTCAAGAGGACGTCGTTATTAGGAGAAAGAAAACTGGCGTTCTACGGATCGGAGCGTGGAATGTCAGATCCCTTAATCGGGCAGGTGGGTTAGAAAACTTAAAAAGGGAAATGGATAGGTTAAAGTTAGATATAGTGGGAATTAGTGAAGTTTGGTGGCAGGAGGAACAAGACTTCTGGTCAGGTGACTACAGGGTTATAAACACAAAATCAAATAGGGGTAATGCAGGAGTAGGTTTAATAATGAATAGGAAATAGGAAATAGGAATGCGGGTAAGCTACTACAAACAGCATAGTGAACGCATTATTGTGGCCAAGATAGACACGAACCCCACGCCCACTACAGTAGTACAAGTTTATATGCCAACTAGCTCTGCAGATGATGAAGAAATTGATGAAATGTATGATGAGATAAAAGAAATTATTCAGATAGTGAAGGGAAACGAAAATTTAATAGTCATGGGTGACTGGAATTCGACAGTAGGAACAGGAAGAGAAGGAAACGTAGTAGGTGAATATGGATTGGGGCTAAAAAATGAAAGAGGAAGCCGCCTGGTAGAATTTGCACAGAGCATAACTTACTCATAGCTAACACATGGTTGAAGAATCATGAAAGAAGGTTGTATACATGGAAGAGCCATGGAGATACTAGAAGGTTTCAGATAGATTATATAAGGGTAAGACAGAGATTCAGGAACCAGATTTTAAATTCTAAGACAATTCCAGGGGCAGATGTGGACTCTGACCACAATATATTGGTTATGAACTGTAGATTAAAACTAAAGAAACTGCAAAAATGTGGGAATTTAAGGAGATGAGACCTGGATAAACTGAAATAACCAGAGGTTGTACAGAGTTTCAGGGAGAGCATAATGGAACAATTTGTAGGGAAGCAGCCTACTCACGCTGTATAAAATTCACATCAGTCTTCCCATTGTGTGCCAGCCTAGCTCTGACGTCATAAATGTTGCGCAATACTTTAAAAATCAAGTAAATAACATGAAACGTTTCTAGCATGTCAGGAGTAATACTAAATCAATATGTGTTGAATATCAGTTCAATAACTTTAACCATTTTCGAAATTTGGATGTTTTTCTGTAAAAGTCATTGGCGCAACATAAAAGAGCTAGAGACTTAAAAATTTGTATTTAGATTCCTTTCTCATAATAATTTAGTAGAAACAGTATTTTGGAGCTCACAAATTAAAATCTTAGTTGAAATTCATGATTTTCTGGTTTTTGTCTTAAAAATTAAGGAAGCAAGATTGATTAAGTAGGCGAGTAAATAAGGCTAGGATGTTTAAATTTAAGTAGAAGGGAGATCCGCTATAATCATAAAGTTGTGAGAAGTTTCAATTGAATAACTATAAAACTATAGCGATAGCGTATCTCCAAAGGGCAAGTTCAGAGCTCGTCTACTGCGTGTAGTGTAATTAAATTAATTCTCTCGCCCAAAATATTTGACTTAGCCACGTCAGACTTTTATTATTATTACTTACCTGTGTGCTGATTGCACATTTAAATTGTGAGCTTCATCGGCCATCAGCAAAGGAAGCGTTGATTTATTCGATAACTTAAAGCGGTGCATTACTAGCCCAGCGGCTAGTCGGGAGAGCCGATTTGATCAGGCGTTCCCTTAGCCATCTGCACCACAGCTTTATAAATAAGAACGCTGCACGAGGAAAAAACGCCCCAATTCTCTTCAGACGCTGAATAGCACACCACCTGTGCCGGGAGTCGCGTCGCGTCGGTATCATTGCTATAAACAGCCTCGAATGCCGTATTAAGTTACTCGGGATACGCGTAACCATGAAATAATTTTCGAGTGAAGTGTTAATTCTGGGATGACTTTAATGATCTATCTTCAGTTCGCGTATGTCGTATTTTCGCGTGCCGCCGCGGGACATACATTCTACCATTATATTGCGTGGCGTTTGATGAACATTGTCATCAAATTATGGCGAGCATTCACTTAAACATTTAATTTGGACAGTTATAGTTGCATCAGCGCATTAGACTCTGAACTGCTCTGGTAGTTAGATTGTGTGGATTCTTTTGTTTTTGTTCTGTGACTTTCAGAATATACCGAACGTTTTTACGGGATTGTTTTTGATTATGAATCCCAGACAATCTCCTAATTCCTCAGAGCTATAAGCTGTAGCTATAAGTGTATCTCTCAGATGAAGTGGGCACTAGGAATTCTAATTACAGGCTTCACGTTTTGCTAATCATTTTCTGGTTGCCATTATTGTAGTTAGAGAGCCAGTGTTGAGAACGGCAAAAGACAGCATAAATAATAGGAACAGTTATATGACAATTAATTCCACCCGCCGCCCAACATATGGTTAATCGGCCGGGAAATGCATCTTTTCTACATTATATATAAACAATCATACCACCAGCCACCCCACAAGTGGTGTAGCGGCCGGGAAACAAACTGAGTAAAAGTGAAAGTAATTTTTAAATATTCGGATTCGGGAGTGAAATGCGACACGCAACTGAGTAATAGAACAGTGATAGTGTTACGTGTGCATGTGGACGACGCAATTGGATTAACAACGCATCTGGATTGATGGAGCTAGCACTGAGTCTAGCATCACTGCCGGCATCGAGAGAAGCCAGTTTCGCCTCACCGCAGTCGTCCGCTGGAGCAACCGGAGCCGCGCCTACAGTTGTGGGCCACGCTAACACACAGCAGCCGTAGAAGTGCCGTCTGCAGTTCAACGCGCCGTGTCGCATCAGTAATCCTGGTTCGCCGTGGAGGCAACGCCATACGTCATGCAGAAGGAACTAAGTTAATTGAAAAGCTGTTAAAAATTTTACTATCCTGCACTAAAAGGCTGTCGGCGATGGAACAGCCAGAAGAAACCAAGGTTAAACTTAAATCAGAACCTATATCCGTTGAGGGAACTGTAAATCCAGACAACGATTCAAGTGTAAATATGCATGGAAATATTAATGTTAAGGTGAAATATGAAGCATTGTCTCCTGACAGTAGTATGAAAAGGGGCAATGATTCAACAATAGAGACCCCTGTAGTAAAGCAGAAATCAGAAATTGTTAATTTATTGGATGATAGTTTCTCTGATGAGTTAAAAATGAAACAGTCATCAGAGATGGTAGAGTTTAAGAAGGAGAAGTTAGATATGACTGATCAATCAGATGTTTCATTTAGTTTTGATGAGTCTGGTATTGGAGGTAGTTTCTCATCACCTGAATGTGATAAAACGCCAGCTAGTGAGCAACCCAAAGATACTGGGGCTATTGATTTAAATGTTATATTACAAGCAATAGCTACCAGTAATGCTAAAATGACAGCTGAATTAAAGTCTGAAATAACTGAGGTCAAAAGCAGTAATGCAAAAATTTCAGCCGGTAATGCTAGAATGACAGCTGAGTTAAAATATGATATAATTGAGGTAAATAACAGAATTATGGCCAGCCAAACTAATTTTACTAAACGATTGGAGGAAATGGACAATACCTTCAAGGCTGGTTGCAATAAGTTGAAAGAGGATCTGGACAGTTTAAATTGTAAAATTGATTACAACCATGAGGATATTAAGAAAAAGGTTGCTCAACAATTTTCTGAAATGTATAAAACAGTAAAATCCGAAGTTGCTGAGGTTCGCAAAGACTTCCAAATGGAAGATGCGAAGCTGGAGCACAAGTTAACAGAAAAGATCGAGGCAGAATCTGAACTGTGCTCAGATAGGTTCAAAGATGTTAATATAAAAGTAAACATATGTCAAGCAGAAGTAGATGCAATCAAAACTGATACTACTCATATTGTGCAAAGAGTAGATAATGTTGAAATAAGAGTAGAAAATATGAGTACTAACATTGCTAACATTGAGAACAAAGTAGCTTCAGTAACTTCTGGTAATGGTAATATGCAACAAGTTGTAGCTGCAAACGCCGCTTTTATCGGGTGTCGGCAGTTCTTGCGGTTCGATCCAGATAAAAATATCCACCCGCTACATTTATGGAACGATTTTGAAGATGTGATTCCACCAACTTGGTCTGAACGAGAGAAAATCTCATTTATTAGAAGCCATTTAGCAGGTGACGCCATGCGTTGGTCAGCTGATGTTATGTTGAAGTGTAAAACATTAGCGGAATTTAAAACAGCTTTCATTAATGAATATTTGTCTAGTAATAAGCAAAATGAAGTGTTCAGAGAATTTTGGAGTGGAAAACGCTTCAATGTAGGCAAGGAATCTATTAAAGAGTTTGCTAGGTCATGGATCTCAGGTTTGTCATATTTGGCCGAAAAGCTAAAACCTGAAATGATAATACTAGGTCTTGAAGCCAAACTGCCATGGTATTGGCAAACTAGAATTATATCTGCCCCTAGGGACAATGTGGATCGTTTTATTATTTGGAACGTGTAGAACGTGTTGCTGCCAATGAGGAGCAAGCACGTAATAACAGAAATGCTAATAACACTAGTAGTAATTTTAAGAACGAGCAGAATGGCAATGTAAACATCAGAACAGTAGGTGTTCGTAATCCTAAGAGAGGTAGGAATTGGAGAAATAATTATCAGAACCAACAATGGCATCCAAATGATAGTAATTTTGTTCCGAACAAAATTATGCAGGTAAACAACAGTGCGGAAAGCAATGCTGTGCCAGTTAACTATAATGGAAATAAAGGAAACAATAGTTGGCAGAGGCAGGAAAACTAGTTCCCGTCTATGAGGACACTGGCGCTCACCAGGCGGTTACTTTCCCTAAGCCAGTAATTACAATAATTGCTACGACAGATCAGAATACTCAAACTGAACATGTGGATGAAGGGTCGGTAGCATCTAAGGATACAGCAGAAGTATTAGATCACTGACAGTATTTGATAGATACCGTGTTAGAGACGCTTTCTAAGTGGGAAGAGAAAGAGAAGGCGCAGCAGTGTAACGGTAGGGAGGAGCTACAAAACACTGAATTGTCAGGTGAAGAAGCAGAAGAAATTCATGCTTATATTTACGATGAGGATGATGTGCTCTTATCTAAAGTGCCTGTGCAGGATGTTGATAATGTACTAATAGATTTAGGACAGGAGATAAGTGAGAATGTAGAGGGTAGGCTGTTGAGGGTCGATGAACCCAGTAGCTGTGACCAGTTGTCACTTGAGAAGGAAACCGACGATAATGGTAAAAGTGGTTTAGCTGTAACTAGTGTTATGCCCGGTCTGGAGGCGCAGAATCGCTCAGACTACAGTAATTTGGGTCATGTTCAGCAAACTAAATGTAATGAAGTCGTGCGGTGTTTCGATTTAAAATTAATAGACCGACTGGAAAAGGCAGCTGAAAATGTAATTCAGGAAACCCCTACACACTGTGACCTAAATGTAATGAAGACAGATGTCGATCACTTTAGTTGGAGACAAATCCAAAAGGAATAATTGGATGAGTTTGAGGAATCACCTGTACAACCTAGAATAAGCCACCCTATAATAATAGTGAATATCTTGGGTATCAATGTACGTTGTCTCTTAGACAGTGGAAGTGAGGTGAGTGCGATATCTCAGTCCTTCCTTGATGCATTACCTGGTAAAGACAAGCTTACAGTAATGAGGGTATCAGGACTAAGAATAATTGGTGCTACTGGCAAGGTGTCAAAAACGGTAAAGCAAGAAGCTTTGTTGCTCTTTAACATTAATGGTAATTTAATTGATCATCCATGCTTAATTGTAAACAATCTCAGTATTGAGGTTTTAATTGGCATAGATTTCTTGTCGAAATATCAGAGTGTTGTTGACTTTGAAAGAAGCCAGTTAAAAATGGTCTTGCCGATAACCAGAGTAATTACGGTACCTTTTATTGATAAACATGTAGTCACTAATGATGAAACTTGGGAGCTGCCTATACGAGTTCTGAAAAATAGGAGATATTGGGACGAAGGTGTTAATTTTAGTAAAAGTAAGCTAAACACAGAAGAAGAAGAAAGGAAGAAGCATCATGACGCAAAAGCTATACCCACCAGTTTTGAAATAGGTCAGTTAGTCCTTGTCAAAACCAATGAAAAATCAAAGATAATGAATGCAGAAACAAAGAAATTCATGTTCGTATACCAAGGACCTTTCAGGATCATAGGAAAACCACGTGCCAATGCATATAGGCTAGAGTACCCTAGGAGTAAAAAGATATTAGGTCTCAGGAACGTGATCGACCTAAAGCAGTTCATAGGTAGTGAATGAATTCTGTAGGGAGGAGGTTGTTCTGTAACCTCTACACAGTGTGGCAGCTGTGCAGTCCCAGCTGTGTGAGATCTTCTTTCCATTTCAGGTCTCACTCACTCTTCATCTTTCCTATCCACAAAAATTTCGACCCCTTCTTTCCAATATGAAAATTTTCTGAAACCAATGAATTCTGTAGGGAGGAGGTTGTTCCGTAACCTCTACACAGTGTGGCAGCTGCGCAGTCCCAGCTGTGTGAGATCTTTTACCCATTTCAGGTCTCACTCATTCTTCATCTTTCCTATCCACAAAAATTTCGACTCCTTCTTTCCAATACGAAAATTTTAACAAACTAATGAATTCTGAAGGGAGGAGGTTGTTCTGTAACCTCTACACAGTGTGGCAGCTGTGCGGTCCCAGCTGTGTGAGATCCTCTTTCCATTTCAGGTCTCACTCACTCTTCATCTTTCCTATTCACCAAAGTTTCGACATCTTCTTTGCAATACAAAAATTTTCCGTCATGGCTATCAAGCCATGAGTTCTGTAACCATTCTATCCACCGATTAGTGAAGAAAATACCTAATGTGACAAACCTAACAGTGACGTAAGCAACAGAGAAGTATGACGTAATTAAGATACAAATGTATTTCAGTAACAATTATGTATAGAACCCTGGTAATATTGTAAGTACAAAGTGTTGTTTTATTTGAAATGGTCCACAAACAGTAATTTAAAAAGATATACGAATTCGTGTACAAGCAGGATCTGAAGTGGCAGTGAAACCTATTGTATGCTTTAGAGCTAACTAATTAATAGTAAAAGAGATTGCTTAGTGTTACGAAAATATGCAGATAAGTTGTAAAAATGAACTCACCTTGTGTATCAAGGAATGGCAGTGTAATAGAATTGAACAGTGTTTGTGGTTGAGACGAGAAGGGCACGTCCTTGAAGTGTTTATAAGGTAGGAGCTGGCCATTATTTTGGTGTTGGGTGTACAGTGACACACCTACAGGTATTGAGGTTATGAGTTGGAGGCGTGAATGCGACCATAGGTACCATTATGTTAGATGAGACAGAGCAGCTCATGGTGTCCTATAGGTTTAAGGAATTTAGCATTACGCTCGTCCATAATTACTTAATGCACTTTAGTGGTAGGTCGAGAGAGACTACCTGTGGTTTCAGCGTCCGATCGAGTGGAAATGGATTGCCACGTGAGCAAACTGATCAGCTGCGATACACTATAGATATGAAATAAATGTGCTATCCTATGCGTTAAATGTTAATAGAATGAGTGTTAAATAAGTACATACACTAGCAACATAATTGAGTAACATAATGGCAGAAGTGAAACATTATTTATAGCTCAGCATAAATACACTTCGATGAAGTAAGTACATAATTGCAGATGTGGAACTGACACAGCAGCAGAGGACCAATAAGTGGATTTAGTAGTCAACCAAACGTAGTGTGTTTTGAACACTCAGAACTGTACTATTACCACAAGTTACTCACATGTACAAAGAAGCTGAGAAGACAACTACTAATCAAATATACTCATACTATCTCTAGGAATAAGGTAATCGAAGATGAGTCAGCTAAGTAAATAAAATACAGGTTTGTCAGGAATGTACCGAGCATTGGTTCAGTGTTCCGGCCCACAAATAATAAATTGAAATTAAATAGGATTTATGATTGTATGCCTTGAGCATAAATTTTCTCTAGTACGTGACTAACGGCGTTTTGAGCCATTTGTTTACCGATTTTATGACAGTTAAGTAACAACGAGAGTAAAATTAAAAAAATTCTGGTAACTTTGTTCCAGTAACATATTGAAAGGTAAAATGTATATATCCCCATTTCATTGTGACCCACCCTTAGATATTAAGTGAACAGAATCTGAGGCACTCTTTTTGTTTGTTCTACAGGACAAACCAGCGTGAAAGCGTGGAGTGACTTGGACACAACTCACAGTGAACCCTCCCCTTTCCGCATGTAATTTAGAGTGAACGTGAAGGACGCACTCCATAGCAACTTCCCCTCCTCTACCCTTGTGAATGGAAGTGTAGAACGCCAGCCAAAGCGGCTACAACCACGTGTGTAAAAATGAAATTGTCATGATTTGTGAAATTTTCTTTCAGGTTTAGAAAAGACTGCTAAGATATAATTATCTGTTTATGTATCATGAATAACTGTGTTGTTTTCTTTGAATTTGTGTATGTAAAAATGTATTTAATGGATTTAAGATTTTCATAATTTTACATATTTTATATGTTTTTCTGTCTAAGGCAATATGTATACCAAAGTGTTTCACTGATTTTGCTTAAATTTTGAGTGATAATGTTGCTTAAGAGGCAGTGAACATGCCAGCAATTTAAATAATTCAAGTAGGTAATCAGTTTTCTTTTAATATTTCTATATGTTTACATTTCAATTTTAAATTTTCATAGGGAGTTAAGCTGTACTCTTGCTTCCCTTTTTGTAATTAAATTTTTTTTCGTTCATTAACATTAAAAAAAATTAAGTAGAGGGTGATGTAGGGAAGCAGCCTACTCACGCTGTATAAAATTCACATCAGTCTTCCCATTGTGTGCCAGCCTAGCTCTGACGCCATAAATGTTGTGCAATACTTTAAAAATCAAGTAAATAACCTGAAACGTTTCTAGCATGTCAGGAGTAATACTAAATCAATATGTGTTGAATATCAGTTCAATAACTTTAACCATTTTCGAAACTTGGACGTTTTTCTGTAAAAGTCATTGGCGCAACATAAAAGAGCTAGAGACTTAAAAATTTGTATTTAGATTCCTTTCTCATAATAATTTAGTAGAAACAGTATTTTGGATCTCACAAATTAAAATCTTAGTTGAAATTCATGATTTTCTGGTTTTTGTCTTAAAAATTAAGGAAGCAAGATTGATTAAGTAGGCGAGTAAATAAGGCTAGGATGTTTAAATTCAAGTAGAAGGGAGATCCGCTATAATCATAAAGATGTGAGAAGTTTCAATTGAATAACTATAAAACTATAGCGATAGCGTATCTCCAAAGGGCAAGTTCAGAGCTCGTCTACTGCGTGTAGTGTAATTAAATTAATTCTCTCGCCCAAAATATTTGACTTAGCCACGTCAGACTTTTATTATTGTTACTTACCTGTGTGCTGATTGCACATTTAAATTGTGAGCTTCATCGGCCATCAGCAAAGGAAGCGATGATTTATTCGATAACTTAAAGCGGTGCATTACTAGCCCAGCGGCTAGTCGGGAGAGCCGATTTGATCAGGCGTTCCCTTAGCCATCTGCACCACGGCTTTATAAATAAGAACGCTGCACGAGGAAAAAACGCCCCAATTCTCTTCAGACGCTGAACAGCACACCACCTGTGCCGGGAGTCGCGTCGCGTCGGTATCATTGCTATAAACAGCCTCGGATGCCGTATTAAGTTACTCGGGATACGCGTAACCATGAAATGATTTTCGAGTGAAGTGTTAATTCTGGGATGACTTTAATGATCTATCTTCAGTCTGCGTATGTCGTATTTCCGCGTGCCGCCGCGGGACAGACATTCTACCATTATATTGCGTGGCGTTTGATGAACATTGTCATCAAATTATGGCGAGCATTCACTAAAACATTTAATTTGGACAGTTATAGTTGCATCAGCGCATTAGACTCTGAACTGTTCTGGTAGTTAGATTGTGTGGATTCTTTTGTTTTTGTTCTGTGACTTTCAGAATATAGCGAACGTTTTTACAGGATCGTTTTTGGTTATGAATCCCAGACAATCTCCTAATTCCTCAGAGCTATAAGCTGTAGCTATAAGTGTATCTCTCAGATGAAGTGGGCACTAGGAATTCTAATTACAGGCTTCACGTTTTGCTAATCATTTTCTGGTTGCCAATATTGTAGTTAGAGAGCCAGTGTTGAGAACGGCAAAAGACAGCATAAATAATAGGAACATTTATATAACAATTAATTCCACCTGCCGCCCCACATATGGTTAATCGGCCGGGAAATGCATCTTTTCTGCTTCTACAGTACAAACCAAATATTATTAACAAGTATTAATTCCACCAGCCGCCCCACATATGGTGCATTGGCCGGGAAATGTTTCTACATTTCTGCATTTTAAATAACAACAATTAATTTCCACCTGCCGCCCCACAAATTGTCATGAATGGAGGAAAGAAGTACAGTAGAAGAAGAATGGGTAGCTTTGAGGAATGAAATAGTGAAGGCAGCAGAGGATCAAGTAGGTGAAAAGACGAGGGCTAATAGAAATCCTTGGGTAACAGAAGAGATACTGAGTTTAATTGATGAAAAAAGAAAATACAAAAATGCAACAAGTGAAGCAGGCAAACAGGAATACAAACGTCTCAAAAATGAGATCGACAGGAGGTGCAAAATGGCTAAGCAGGGATGGCTAGAGGACTAATGTAAGGATGTAGTGGCTTATCTCACGAGGGGTAAGATAGATACTGCCTACAGGAAAATTAAAGAGACCTTTGGAGAAAAGAGAACCACTTGCATGAACCTACGTCGAAACAAGGCCCCGGGAGTAGACAAAATCCCATTAGAACTACTGACGGCCTTGGGAGAGCCAGTCCTGACAAAACTCTACTATGTAGTGAGCAAGATGTATGAGACAGGCGAAATTCCCTCAGACTTCAGGAAGAATATAATAATTCCAATCCCAAAGAAAGCAGCTGTTGACAGATGTGAAAATTACCGAACTATCAGTTTAATAAGTCACTGCTGCAAAATACTAACGCGAATTCTTTGCAGAAGAATGGAAAGACTGGCAGAAGCCGACCTCGGGGAAGATCAGTTTGGATTCCGTAGAAATGTTGGAACACGTGAGGCAATACCGATCCTACTACTTATGTTAGAACAAAAATTAAGGAATGTCAAACCGACGTTTCTAGCATTTGTAGACTTAGAGAAAGCTTTTGACAATATTGACTTGAATACCCTCTTTCAAATTCTGAAGGTTGCAGGGGTTAAATACAGGGAGCGAAAGGCTATTTACAATTTGTACAGAAAGTAGATGGCAATTATAAGAGTCGAGGGATATGAAGGGGAAGCAGTGGTTGGGAAGGACGTGAGACAGGGTTGTAGCCTCTCCCCGATTCTATTCAATCTGTATATAGAGCAAGCAGTAAAGGAAACAAAAGAAAAGTTCGGAGTTGGTATTAAAATCCATGGAGAAGTAATAAAAACTTTGAGGTTCGCCGATGACATTGTAATTCTGTCAGAGACAGCAAAGGACTTGGAAGAGCAGTTGAACAGAATGGACAGTGTCTTGAAACGAGGATATAAGATGAACATCAACACAAGCAGAACGAGGATAATGAAATGTAGTCGAATTAAGTCGAATGATGCTGACGGAATTAGATTAGGAAATGAGACACTTAAAGTAGTAAAGGAGTTTTGCTATTTGGGGAGCAAAATAACTGATGATGGTCGAAGTAGAGAGGATATAACATGTAGACTGGCAATGGCAAGGAAAGCGTTTCTGAAGAAGAGAAATTTGTTAACATCGAGTATTGATTTAAGTGTCAGGAAGTGGTTTCTGAAAGTATTTGTATGGAGTGTAGCCATGTATGGAAGTGAAACATGGACGATACATAGTTTAGACAAGAAGAGAATAGAAGCTTTCGAAATGTGGTGCTACAGAAGAATGCTGAAGATTAGATGGGTAGATCACATAACTAATGAGGAGGTATTGAATAGAATTGGGGAGAAGAGGAGTCTGTGGTGCAACTTGACTAGAAGAAGGGATCGGTTGGTAGGACATGTTCTGAGGCATCTAGGGATCACCAATTTAGTACTGGAGGGCAGCGTGGAGGGTAAAAATTGTAGAGGGAGACCAAGAGATGAATACACTAAGCAGATTCAGGTGGATGTAGGCTGCAATAGGTACTGGGAGATGAAGAAGCTTGCACAGGATAGAATAGCATAGAGAGCTGCATCAAACCAGTCTAAGGACTGAAGACCACAACAACAACAACGAGAATAAAATTTGTTGTTTCCGTTGGTTGGTTTGGGCGAGGGGACCAAACAGCGACCTCATCCCATCGGATAAGTGAAGGATGGGGAAGGAAGCCGGCAAAGCTCTTTCAAAGGAATCATCCCGGCATTTACCTGAAGCGATTTAGGGAAATCACGGGAAACCTAAATCAGGACGGCCGGTAGCGGATTTGAACAGTCGTCCTCCCTAATGCGAGACCACTGCGCTACCTCACTCGGTAAATGAGTCAGTGGATAACGAGGCTTTCAGCAAATCGCTTATCTCACTTCTGTGGCTCACGTTTCACATAAATGATGTAGGTACTTTGTTTTGGGAATGTGTGCTTAAAGTGCATTATCACAGGCAACAGCATGAGTGCTTTAGTATCCTTTGCACTTATGCCATTATCTAAACGATCGTTCGACATGGGAACAATGTAACCGTGTCTAGTAGTATTCTATCAGTGTTTTCTGCATTCAGTTTCTTTGTAATGAATCTTTGAGTGTTGTTTTCACGCTCTGAAACTGTTTGGCGTATTTAATCTATTTCAGTTCTAACTTCATCACACTGGTTTTGAATACCGGTAGTCAGCTTAGCGAACCTGTCTTTGTTACAGCTACAACTGTTTGCAATTTCGTTCACTAATTTTATCACTTGATTTCTGTGATTTTTTTAGTCTGTTTGGAAACAGATGTTTTAATTATTTGAATCTAATTTATAAGCCTTTTAATCTTATCCTGATATTGAGGAGTTCGTTATACTTTTGAGCGAATTCCACAGCAAGTGCCTTTTCTGCATCACATTAGCATGCCACAGTTTCTGACGACATTCTTGAATTTTACTGTATTCAGTTCTCTTATGGCTATTTTCAGTTTGATAACGGCTTTCCATAATTCTATGATGGTTCTCTTTAACTTCGTATAAAATTAAAAATATCATATCGTCCCAAGTATCGTTCCTTATCAGATCCATAGAGACTAAAACTGGAGTTGTTGAGCTATGTTCGCGATTGTTGTGTTCTTCAAATCCGTGACTAATGCCAACTTAGAAATTAGTTAACTGTTATAAACTAACAGAAGTATGGAGCCCCGTTTCGATCATTACTAGTCACCACAGTAATGCTTATGACAGGCTCACGAACGTATCTTATAAATCTTTCATACGTTCCATGATCTCAAACAAAATCACTTCATAGTCTATTTACTGTTCTTCTCTAAGGAATATTACATCCACCTCTTCACGAAATATGGCTGTGAAGATAGCTGTTACACATACTGTATTGTTGAAGCCCTGTTGAGCATCTCAACGTCCTGGAGCATAGTACAGTACCCAGTTGTAGCGTGGCCAGTCCCACTTCCTTTTCTACATTCTCCAAATAAAGTTAACATATAAATTCACGGTCAAAATTGCGCAGAGTAGATGACATAGAAGCGTTCTCTTCACATACGGAGGCTTTGATTCAATTTAATTTCTTTAACAACTGGTTTTCAGTATCCTATGTTGAAATTCACTACGAAAGTCAGTTGAAATTATTTTAACATACGGCAACTTGAAAAAGAGAGGTTGAGAGTGAGGTGATATATACGTGCGTATGAAGCCATTCCCTCGAAAATATTCCTCTTCTTCATACCTCCTCTGTGTTACACAGATGACGTCACTGATCTCATTTGAACTAAGATTGCAGTACACGCGAGGTGCCTATTTCTTCCACCGTCCTGAGTGGAATGTGTAATCTAATAAATGTTCACCAACCTGCAGTCTTCTGCAGTTGTTGTCCCCTGCGCAGAAAACAGCACTTAAGTCGTGAATCCGTAATCTTGAGGCTGTAAGAAACTCTTAGCGAGGAACTGTTATTTTAGAAATGATTTTCCAGTCAGTTTGTTTATACTGGAGGCGACTCGTTTTTTATTGGCAGAACACGAGAAACCGCACAATTACATTCCTTTTTAAGTCACAAATGATTTCTATTCTTCAACAAATTAATGAACTGCACATTTCTGTAATTAGTACCACACTGTTCTCAACTATATGTCCAAAAAACCACACATTTCTAATAAAATCTTAACTAACACCAACCGCGAGCTATCCCTCACATTTACACACTAGACGCTGAAAATTAAGTCTTAACTGATGCCGCGGCGGACAGCATGTCCGTCCTCATGCACTGCCTAACCAGCTCTGATCTTACAGCAGAACAACTTTGCCCGCTATCCAGGATAGGCGCGATACGAATTTGACCGAAGTGCTACGTCCGCATTTTCGTTGTTTATTATTCTGCTAGTTATTAATATTTATGAAAAAATGGAATGTGAGATGCTTGAAATATGGCATGCAAGTAAATACACTCTTTAGCTTGTCTAATATTAATAGCAGAAAATTGTCATTTTGGAGCGCAACTCGCGAATGCAGCAGCCAATAGCGGGGAAGGACCACGATTTAGGGCGGCTTTTCTCACAATACCCGTACCTAACAAACCATCTGTCATCGGTACCTCATATCACATTACATCTTGCCACAGTTGCCTTCTCAACTGTTATAATGAGAGCTTCTTGTACCTGAATATGATGGCTCCAAAGCCAGAAATATTACAAACCTTGTCAGCTTTAACTTGTTCTGAGCAGCATGTGACATAGAGCAAGACATTTAATTCGCATATAGCGTTGTACGCTTGACCACTGTTAACTATCACTGTTTTACACTATCATCGTAAGTCAAAGTCCATTTAGGTTACTGTTATTGTATACATGATATTTTTTTAGAAAATAACAGAAAAATGGTGATAAGTAACCATTTTGATGTTTGGTTCTAAGCAGTGATGGTATACTTTCGAATACAGTACCCTTACAGTTAAGTATAGGACGTTTATTTATTTATTCATGTAGAAACCAGCATTAGACGTACTGAATGCATTGACGTAACGCTCCAGTTTCTTAAACAACAGTGTGATCGAAGATGGCACTGTTAGCTACTTGAAATTGAATACACCGTCTCAAGTTATAGAATTATCCAGTAACCCCCACCACCATAGTCTTTAAAGAACGCAACCCCTTTCCAGAAAAGTTAGTTTTTCACGCACCTCCTTGTTTATGGCGACATATCTCTTGAGCTATGCTATACAGTGACATAATGTAGCAGGTACATTCAATTGTATATGTGGATAATGTGTACAAAATGTAATTAAATTTTCTCATTTTGAGAGAACTGAAGGGCAAGTGTTTAATTGTTAAAAACGGATCAAATACCAAGATCGTAAAACATATATGTATTTTTTAATTTAAGACAATCGGTTTCAACAGCTATTCTGTCATTTTCAGGTCTTAAAAGCTTTATGTTGTGAAACATGCTCATTTTACGCTGCCCTCAAATGTATTGCCAATAGAGTTAGTAGTTAACAAGTAATACACTACTGGCCATTAAAATTGCTACACTACGAAGATGACGTGCTACAGACGCGAAATTTAATTCAGAGGAAGAAGATGCTGTGATATACAAATGATGAGCTTTTCAGAGCATTCACACAAGGTTGGCGCCGGTGGCGACACCTACAACGTGCTGACGTGAGGAAAGTATCCAACCGATTTCTCATACACAAACAGCAGTTGACCATCGTTGGCTGGTGAAACGTTTTTGTGATGCATCGTGTAAGGAGGAGAAATGCGTACCATCACATTTCCGATTTTGATAAAGGTCGGATTGTAGCCTATCGCGATTGCGGTTTATCGTATCGCGACGGTGCTGCTCGTGTTGGTCGAGATCCAATGACTGTTAGCAGAATATGGAATCGGTGGGTTCAGGAGGGTAATACGGAACGCCGTGCTGGATCCCAACGGCCTCGTATCACTAGCAGTCGAGATGACAGGAATCTTATCCACATGGCTGTAACAGATCGTGCAGCCACGTCTCGATCCCTGAGTCTACAAGTGGGAACATTTGCAAGACAACAACCATCTGCACGAACAGTTCGACGACGTTTGCAGCAGCATGAACTATCAGCTCGGAGACCATGGCTGCGGTTACCCTTGACGCTGCATCACAGACAGGAACGGCTGCAATGGTGTACTCAACGACGAACCCAGGTGCACGAATGGCAAAACGTATTTTTTTCGGATAAAACCAGGTTGTGTTTACAGCATCATGATGATCGCATCCGTGTTTGGCTACATCGCGGTGAACGCACATTGGAAGCGTGTTTTCTTCATCGCCATACTGACATATCACCCGGTATGATGGTATGGGGTGCCATAGGTTACACGTCTCGGTCACTTCTTCTTCGTATTGACAGCACTTTGAACAGTGGACGTTACATTTCAGATGTGTTACGACCCGTGGCTCTACGCTTAATTCGATCCCTGCGAAACCCTACATTTCGCCGGCCTGGGTGGCCGAGCGGTTCTAGGCACTTCAGTCGGGAACCACGCGACCGCTACGGTCGCAGGTTCGAATCCTGTGTGTGTTGTCCTTAGGTTAGTTAGGTTTAAGTAGTTCTCAATTCTAGGGGACTGATGACCTCAGAAGTTAAGTCCCATAGCGCTCAGAGCTATTTGAACCATTTAAACCCTACATTTCAGCAGGATGATGCACGACCGCATGTTGCAGGGCCTGTACGGGCCTTTCTGGATGCAGAAAATGTTCGACTGCTGGCCTTGCCAGCACATTGTCCAGATTTCTCATCAACTGAAAACGTCTGGTCAATGGTGGCCGATCAACTGGCTCGTCACAATACGCCGGTCACTACTCTTGTACCTGTACACGCCATCCAAGCTCTGTTTGACTCAATGACTAGGAGTATCAAGGCCGTTATTACGGTTGGAGGTGGTTGTTCTGGATACTGATTTCTCAGGATCTATGCACCCAAATTGCGTGAAAATGTAATCACATGTCAGTTCTAGTATGATATATTTGTCCACTGAATACCCATTTATCATCTGCATTTTTTCTTGGTGTAGCAATTTTAATGGCCAGTAGTGTATATTAAAACGTCATCCCTGTTATTTAATTTTTACTGCATGAACAGCGAAAATTTATTAAGTGATAATCTTTCATTTTTTTCGTTATTTTGTGGGGGGTAACAGCGAGAAAAGGTTCTAAACGGTTTTAAATTTTTTGTAACGTTTATTAGAAGTCGCTAGCTGTTCTCAGTCTCAACTACTGTGTGAATATAGTCTGGTAATTTCCGGGCCGTGAGTTATGCTGGCTTGAGAGATATACACAGTTTCTAACTGTAAAGCTTGTGTCACTTTTAAAGTTAGTTACACATCCCAAACAGTAGATTATCAGATAATTTTAAATTTTTAATTTCTGCCAATAATTATATGGACTATGGAAAATCAGGTTTTGTTGCCCCTGGTAGCTCTTAGATAGGCACCTTGCAACTGACGAAGCGATGGAGCGACTCCCCTCTACTTAGGCCGTCAAGACTCACAAAAAGAAAAAAGAAACGCGTAAAGAAGTCAGCTCATACCCCATGCGCCACCAACATCTGCGGATGCTCCTGCGTGCTCTCCGTCCGCAAAGTGGGAAATAATGTGAGCTCAAGTTTCGCAACTGGTTGCCTTGGGAGTCGCCATATTCATGAATATTTACTGGACGGCGCATTCATAATATCCGCCAAGGCGGCCACCGGGGAATACGCAGCCGTCGTAACGTCAGACCGGGAGGAGAAATGCAGTGGCCTCTGGGTATCACTGGGCTCATGGCGGTACGCGTCACATTGCGGTTAGTTGACTGCACGACAAAGGTCGACATTGCCTCTCTCCTTTAAGGGACAAGAGTGACTTATCTATGGTTAGAGTTATTTTTGGGACAGCCAAAAGGTAAACCCACGTCTTCAAACAATAATGTCGGTATCACTGACTAATAGTGCTGTGTGAACCAATATATTTTGTGCAGGTGGAGCTCCACAGATCGTAAATATTTAAAGAAAGTCATATTTATGTAGCAGCAGGAGCTACTGACAAAATAAACTTCTACTGTCTACCAGTTTAGACATCACTTCGCAACATAACATTCCTACAGGAGTGTAAAACGAGGTAGCCTTATGTAACAATTTTACGTTTACTGATAATGATCGTTTAGTAGACGCTGATAGCGAATGAATGTTTTTTTTTTTTTTTTTTTTTTTTTTACCAGTGGCTCTTGATGGTAAAGACGTTCTTCTGTTACTTATGGTTTACCCCGTCGAGCATATGCTCCGATGGAAATGCGGTGTTGCTAGGGCCTCCCGTCGGGTAGACCGTTCCCCTGGTGCAAGTCTTTCGAGTTGACGCCACTTCGGCCACTTGCGTGACGATGGGGATGAAATGACGATGATAAGGACAGCACAACACCCAGTCCCTGAGCGGAGAATATCTCCGACCCAGCCGGGAATCGAACCAGGGCCGGTATGTAGGACTTTCCGTCGCGCTGACTACTCAGCCACAGGGGCGGACATATGCTCCGCTGTACTCAAGTTTTGTCAATTTTATTTTACTTTATTTAACTTTGTGGTTAGATGCCCTTCCTGTCACCACAGTCGTCAGCCATACTAAGTCAGGGCAGGCATCATCCGTCTGTTAAAGGTGCAGTCTTTGTTCCGTGTATTGTCGTATTCTGTCACATTATGTATCTATTCTCCAGGGTGGAAACTGGAGAACAGCCCAGCATTTGCCTAAACGAGCATAGGAAACTGCCTAATAACCACGTTTAGCCTCACTGTAGCACCAGCCATGGGCGATATCGAGCCCCGCGAATTCTATCCGGGGGTGGGTGGCTTCCCTCTCTCTAAAGCTAGCGCGCTGCGTGTTGCGCTACACGAGCAGGCCTTGCTGATAGAAACATTACTGGTGATTACAGTTGTAAGACCAAAAGCGAAAACACATGACGACGTTTTGCTCACTGCCTGTACAGGGTGAATCACATGAAACTTCCGCCACAAATACTGCGGAAACAGAGAAGTGCTATTGATGTGAGATTTTCACAGAACGGGTTGGTAGTCAGGGACTCATATTGTTAACCTATAAAGACATTGTAACAATATCTAGAAAGTGTGTTTTTTTGTTCAAACACACAGGTTTTTGAAGGGTACAATACCTATTCCCATTAACTAACTGAATTAGTGAAAATTAGAATGTCAACGGTGTTTGTTGCATGATTCTAGTTCGAGTCGTTCAACAGATATCGCGTTTTGAAAAGTTGCCAGCTTCGATGTTGCTATACTTGCTTACAGTGTGCTCATGTATTCCTCGAATGCACTGCGACCTGTTAGTGTGTGACTGTCCAAGCAGCAGATCGTGAGTGCAGAATGGCATTTACCCATTAAGGAAAAGCCGACATGCTCATGGAGAATGGAAAGTGCAGGGCGAAGTCATTTGGTTCTTGCACGGAGTATGTGGGAAGATAACCCAATAAACGTCAACCATCCCGCAAATTATGCGTCAACCTCTTCACCCAGTTACATGAAAGTGGCAATGTAACACCGAGACAACGTAACAGAAGGAAAGAACTGACAACAGAAGAGGGGAAAATTAATGTTCTTGCTGCTGCACATAAGCTCTCGTGCAATCGTACGAGGAAGTGACATGAGTCAGGTAAGTGTCCTACGCATTCTCCATCTACATCTACGTATATACTCCGCTAGCCACCAAGCGGTGTGTGGCGGAGGGCACAATTCCCGCCAGAGTCATATTTCCCCCCCTCTGTTCCACTCGCGGATCGCGCGGGGGAAAAACGACTGTCTGAACGCCTCAGTACGAGCTCCAATTTCCCTTATCTTTTAATGGTGATTATTGCACGATTTGAAAGTTGGTGGTAATAATACACTCCTGGAAATGGAAAAAAGAACACATTGACACCGGTGTGTCAGACCCACCATACTTGCTCCGGACACTGCGAGAGGGCTGTACAAGCTATGATCACACGCACGGCACAGCGGACACACCAGGAACCGCGGTGTTGGCCGTCGAATGGCGCTAGCTGCGCAGCATTTGTGCACCGCCGCCGTCAGTGTCAGCCAGTTTGCCGTGGCATACGGAGCTCCATGGCAGTCTTTAACACTGGTAGCATGCCGCGACAGCGTGGACGTGAACCGTATGTGCAGTTGACGGACTTTGAGCGAGGGCGTATAGTGGGCATGCGGGAGGCCGGGTGGACGTACCGCCGAATTGCTCAACACGTGGGGCGTGAGGTCTCCACAGTACATCGATGTTGTCGCCAGTGGTCGGCGGAAGGTGCACGTGCCCGTCGACCTGGGACCGGACCGCAGCGACGCACGGATGCACGCCAAGACCGTAGGATCCTACGCAGTGCCGTAGGGGACCGCACCGCCACTTCCCAGCAAATTAGGGACACTGTTGCTCCTGTGGTATCGGCGAGGACCATTCGCAACCGTCTCCATGAAGCTGGGCTACGGTCCCGCACACCGTTAGGCCGTCTTCCGCTCACGCCCCAACATCGTGCAGCCCGCCTCCAGTGGTGTCGCGACAGGCGTGAATGGAGGGACGAATGGAGACGTGTGGTCTTCAGCGATGAGAGTCGCTTCTGCCTTGGTGCCAATGATGGTCGTATGCGTGTTTGGCGCCGTGCAGGTGAGCGCCACAATCAGGACTGCATACGACCGAGGCACACAGGGCCAACACCCGGCATCATGGTGTCGGGAGCGATCTCCTACACTGGCCTACACTGGTGATCGTCGAGGGGACACTGAATAGTGCACGGTACATCCAAACCGTCATCGAACCCATCGTTCTACCATTCCTAGACCGGCAAGGGAACTTGCTGTTCCAACAGGACAATGCACGTCCGCATGTATCCCGTGCCACCCAACGTGCTCTAGAAGGTGTAAGTCAACTACCCTGGCCAGCAAGATCTCCGGATATGTCCCCCATTGAGCATGTTTGGGACTGGATGAAGCGTCGTCTCACGCGGTCTGCACGTCCAGCACGAACGCTGGTCCAACTGAGGCGCCAGGTGGAAATGGCATGGCAAGCCGTTCCACAGGACTACATCCAGCATCTCTACGATCGTCTCCATGGGAGAATAGCAGCCTTCATTGCTGCGAAAGGTGGATATACACTGTATTAGTGCCGACATTGTGCATGCTCTGTTGCCTGTGTCTATGTGCCTGTGGTTCTGTCAGTGTGATCATGTGATGTATCTGACCCCAGGAATGTGTCAATAATGTTTCCCCTTCCTGGGACAATGAATTCACGGTGTTCTTATTTCAATTTCCAGGAGTGTATATGCTTTACATCCTCGGTGAAGATCGTATTTCGGAATTTAGTGAGCATCTGCTGCTATTTAGAGCGCCGTCTATCTCCACGTGTGTCCCACTTCGAACTCTCTATGAGATTTGTAACGCTCTCGCGATGGCTAAATGTACCAGTCACGAATCTTGCCGCTCTTCTTTGGACCTTCTCAATCTCTTGAATCAGACCCAACTGGTAAGGGTCCCATACGGACGAACGGTACTCTAAGACTGGACGAACTAACGTATTGTGAGCTATTTCCTTTGGCGAAGGACTGCATCGCTTCAGGATTCTACCAATAAACCGTAATGTATTGTTTGCCTTACCCGTTACTTGCGTAATCTGATCATTCCATTTGAGATCATTTCGAATAGTTCAAAAAATGGTTCAAATGGCTCTGAGCACTATGGGACTTAACATCTCTGGTCATCAGTCCCCTAGAACTTAGAACTAATTAAACCTAACTAACCTAAGGACATCACACACATGCATGCCCGAGGCAGGATTCGAACCTGCGACCGTAGCGGTCGCGCGGTTCCAGACTAAAGCACCTAGAACTGCTCGGCCACCAGCGGCCGGAATTTCGAATAGTCACACCCAGATACTTGACGGATGTTACCGCTTCCAAAGACTCGGCATTTATTTTGTACTCGTACATTACGGGATTTGCGTCTTGTTATATACAGTAGGTTACAAATACTAATATTGAGAGATAACTGCCAGTCCTTACACCTCGCATTAATATTCTGCAAATCCTCATTGATTTGTTCACAACTTTCGTGTGATACTACTTACCTGTAGACTACAGCATCATCGGCAGTCTAATGCCGCTGTCAATACCATCAACCAGATCGTTTATGTAAATCGTAAAAAGCAGCGGACCTATTATGCTGTCCTGGGGCACACTTGAAGTTACGCTTGTTTCTGTTGAAGTCGCCCCGTTCAGGACGACATACTGCTCCCTGTCTGCTAGAAAACTTTCTGTCCAACCGCATATGTCATTGGATAGACCGTAAGCGCTCACTTCTTGGAGCAAGTGACAGTGCGGAACTGAGTCGAACGCCTTTCGAAAATCAAGAAAAATAGCATGAACCTGGGAGCCGGTATCTAGAGCCTGTTGTATATCATGCACAATGAGGGCCAGCTGTGTCTCGGATGACCGCTATTTCCTCAAACCGTGCTGGTTTCTGAAAAAAAGCTTCTCAGAGTCTCCATCGACATACGTTCTAGTCGCATTACATCTCTCTCCATCAAGATCTGTATGGAAACGATTGCGGGAATCGTTCTTGGTTGGTTTGTTTTTGGAGAGGACACCAAACAGCGAGGTCACCGGTCACATCGAATTAAGGAAAGATGGGGAAGGAATTCGATCGTCCCCTTTGAAAGGTACCATCCAGGTATAGGCCTGAAGCTATTTAGGGAAATCACAGAAAACCTGCATCACGATGGCCGGACACAGATTTGAAGCGTCGTCGTCCCGAATGAGAGTCCAATATGCCAACCACTGCACCATCTCGCTCGGTCGAGAATCGTGTTAATTGTGTTAAATTTTCCAAAATTTTGTTAATTTCATAAATGTTTAGTATCTTTTATCTATCCATCTGAAATGTAGGAATCTTGTTTGTTTTGGAAAAAAACACCGAATTCATTATACGTCTGAATGTTATGATATGTCATAACCTCTTCTCTGTCTTCGTAAATTCAATAGTTAATTCTAAGATTTTCGTTTCTTAATTACTTTTAAGTTTATAACTATTTAAAGCTTCAATACTGTTAATTCTTTTTAAAAATAAGAAATAAGTATCATATTCTGTACATGTACAATTTCGTATTGTGAACGTACGACCTGTCTTAGTAACAAGGTGGCAGGCCATTTGAATTTGGCAGAAAATAAATAAATAAAGGCCATAAAGACAGAATAATCCAGCTGTATCATGTATAGTGATGAAGCCACATTTACCAGTCATGGCCAGGTAAATCACCGAAACATACACTACTGCTCTGTTGATAATCCCTGTTTACTTCGAGTGAAACGTCTGCGCCCATGGAGTGTAAAGATGTGGGACAGTGAACCATCAGCTCATAGGCCCCTTTTTGGTAGACTGGACACCTGAACGCGCACAAGTACCGCAGCTTCCTAACAGGCCATCTTTCACGAATGCTATAAGACGTTCCTCTGCAGACTAGGACTGCTGTCCAGCCCATAGTGCATGAAGTACTACAGCATGTCTTCACGAATTTTTTCCAAATCGTTGTATTGGACGCCGAGAACCTGTACCTTGGCCGGCCCGTTACCCTCACTTCTCCCCTGTAGACTTTTTTCTGTGGAGAAAGCTGAAAGATGTTGACTACAAGGACATACCAACATAGTTTCAGTTTCTTAATGTCAGTAGACACTGTTGCATTTAAAAGGTGAGTATCTGCACAAACACTTTCTAATTATTATTAAGATGTCTTGATTGGCGACATGCACGTTACTGAACATCCCTACGAGATCAAGTCGTTGCTTTTGTTATACAACGTGACTGTATCATCCACATAGCGGTAACAGTATTTTATGATCTAGTTCAATTCTCGATGTTGTTTAAAAATGATTTCTTCGATGAAATTCAGAAAGCTATCCACTAATATGCCAGATAAACACGAGCCCATGACCAAACCATATGGCTGTTGATACATCTCGCCATTGAATCTGAAGTAATGATACAGCTCTATAAGTTCTAAAAACTCTTCCAGAACCTCTACTGACAGGCGTTTATGTAAAGAATTTATACAGTAATTTTTCAACTAAAGAGTATATTGATACCATTACAGTGATTTTCTCATCACTGTAGTGGTATCAATATACTCTTTAGTTGAAAAATTACTGTATAAATTCTTTACATCTAGTGACATCTATTTGTACCTATCCGGGATGCTAATGTTTTCTGTTTTGGAAACCAATTCATACGTATTCCTTATCAAAAGTTATCTATTGCAAACGTAATTCTTAACCAATGTCTCGTTGACTTCATGGCATAGTTTGTACGATGAGTACCCTATGCAGTTAAACACTGGTCTCATCGGTCTATCCAATTTATCTACCTTTGGCTGAGTCCTCAGATGCGGGGTGTGTGGTTTCATAACCTCAATGGTTTTAGCTGCTTTCTCATCGGATAAAAAGAAGCTATTTTTCAAACAGTTTCTAATTTGTTTTGCAAAATTCTTTGTTGAATCCTGTCTGATTTTGACAATTCCATTCACTGCACAAAACTAATTTACTTTGGTTATATATTCACTTGCATGAAATGCTGCTTGAGTATTTCTTTTATCCGTCTTTAATATAATAGCATCATTACTTTTATCATTTATACCACGTACAAATGATTCTTCGTTAGTTATCCTATTTGTCTATTTTTACCTTTCTTGTTATTTTTGAACAGTGTAATTGCTCCAGCAAAATCACTGCCAAGAATTAGCTGTTTAGATCTATCAACTTTACGCGCATTGAATGCTGTCATAACATGTACAGCTTTTATGTCATTGCTGTGTAGAGATCTATCTATTGCACATTTATAACCATTCTTCAAAAGTGTTCTCGCTAAAGTTAGCAAAGTTGTCACAGGATTTATGGGCACAAGATTTATGGGACAACATTTATCTTAAAGTTTGCCTACCACGATTTTTCTGCTGGAATATGCGAGATGTTTGCCAGTTACAACTGAGCAGCTGGCATACAGAAATAATTATACAATGGAGTGACCTTACAAACAAAGCATTATGCGTTGCTATCGCCAATTTATGGCCACTGGTTGTCTCTGTGAGGAGAAAAGTATCGGCCGAGCAAGTGTACCAGATGCAAGCGTGGAGAGAGCGAGGGAAAGTTTCCTACGCAGTCCAAAAATATCAACTGTCTCTGCAAACAGTGAACTTGCAATACCGCAGCAAACTGTGGATGATTTTGCTAGGGAGGTTACATTTCGAAACGTACCGTCCGCAGACCGTACAACGATTAAAAAGATAACGGCGAGTACCTTCAGTTTTCCACCACGATGCAGGAAACACAGTAAAATGAATATATCACCTCACAGCTGATATTCAGCGAAGGAGCAACCTTCCTTTTATCCGGAAAGATTAACAGCCACAATGTGAGTGTGGAGCACGCGAACATCTTCATGAAATTGTTGCACACTTACTAATTAGCCCAAGGTCAACGTTTTCTATGTAGTGTTCTCATAGATGAAGCTTTACGGGCCCTATTTCTGCTGTGAGAAGACCGTGACGGGCACCTTTTACCTTGACATGTTGCTGATGCCGTCATTTCCACAACTGACTGCAGATTCTGAGAATTTCACCTTCCAAGAAGAGGGTGCATCCTCTCACTGGAGTACTGACTTTCGCCGCTATTTAAACGACAGACTGCCGCATCACTGGATTAGACGTAGTGGTGAAGATGATGCGGCTCCGTTCCCTTGGCTACCCAAGTCGCTTGAGCTAACGACTTGTTATTTTTCCTTTAGGGGTACATTAACGACCGTGCTTGTGTACCCCAACTGACACAAATACTGAAACAGTTCAGAGGACGCATTAGTGCTACTGTTATGACCACTGACAGGATATCAGTGCTACGTAAAGTGTGGAACGTGCTTTACTACCGCTTGGACTGTGTCGTGTGATCACACGGGCACTCACACAACATTCGTGGATTGCAATATGCAAACCTGCTGAGCTTTCCGTTCTATACATGCATCAGTCATATTTGTACAAGTGATACGTTGAAAAATATAGAGTGCTGATAACGAACAAATCATTTGTAGTAACCAGTAGTTTCATAATTTGAGAAAATTTTAGTCTGCTGCAATGAATGGCAACTATTTCTAAATACAGATCGTTGTGCACAGCACATCATAAACTGTGACTAACGAATTGACAAGTTACAAGAGGAATAAAGGAAGTTACAGAAATACTTGATTATAGCAGTCAGGTAATATATGTTACTGTCATACAGATTTTATTCATGGCTAATGAAGTGAAATTTTTGGGTAGTTTGATGAAGACTGGATCGACGGCCTTAGTGTAATTATTGAAAGAAGTCATTCCGCATACGATTGTTAAAAATATCAGTTTTGATTGCAGTTTAGACATGGTCAGCCGGCCGGAGTAGCCTTGCGGTTCTAGGCGCTACAGTCTGGAACCGTGCGACCGCTGCGGTCGCAGGTTCGAATCCTGCCTCGGGCATGGATGTGCGTGATGTCCTTAGGTTAGTTAGGTTTAAGTAGTTCTAAGTTCTAGGGGACTGATTACCTCCAATGTTAAGTCCCATAGTGCTCTGAATCATTTGATTATAGCTGCCAAATAGTTTTGTAAAAACATTTATTAGCAGATTCTTCCACGGTTTCTTTTGAAATCGACGGCAATATGAATTTCGCCGGCCTGGGTGGGCGAGCGGTTCTTGTCACTTCAGTCGGGAACCACGCGACCGCTACGGTCGCAAGTTCGAATCCTGTGTGTGTTGTCCTTAGGTTAGTTAGGTTTAAGTAGTTCTCATTTCTAGGAGACTGATGACCTCAGAAGCTAAGTCCCATAGTGCTCAGAGCCATTTGAACCATTTTTGACATGGTCATTGTCAAGAAATGTGGGATGCAGAAATACGCTCTACAGCGCGATATGTAGTGAAACGGAGTAACTTAGTCCCTAGCAGTTTGAAACTAAATACATTTGGTGGTAATCGTATGAGCCTAAAACTGCTCGACACACCATGTGGGCACAGTCCGTGTAGCTAGTACAAAAACGGCTAACAACCAACAGAAACCAGATCCTCTTATGTCTACAAATCAGCACGGTCTTAGAAAAGATCGCTCCTGTGTAACGCAGATTTCCCTTTTCTCACATGGAAAACGGAAATGAGCGTTTGGCGTCATTGGCCGAGAGGCCCCGTGCGAGGCAGGTCCGGCTGCAGTGGTGCAGGTCTTACTACATTCGACGCCACATTGGGCGACCTGCGCACCGGATGGGGATGAAATAATGATGAAGACAACACAACACCCAGTCCCTGAGCGGAGAAAATACCCGACCCAGCGGGAAACGAACCTGGGCCTGTAGGACGGCAATTCGTCACGCTGAACACTCAGCTATCGGTGCGGACCTTTTCTCATATGACATGCCGCGATGTGTGGATGAATGGCAACAGGCAGAGTCCTTATTTCTAGATTTCGGAAAAACATTTGCGTGGTACCCCACTGCAGACTATTAACGAACCTGTAGCGTATGCAATAGGTTCCCAGGTATGTGAGTGGTCGAAGACTTCTTAAGTATTAAAACCAAATATGTTGTCCTCGACGGCCAATGTTCGTCAGAGAAAAGGATATCTTCACAAGTGCCCCAAAGATGTGTGATAGGATCGTTATTATTTTCTGTTTACATAAGTGATCTGGCGAACAGGATGGGCAACAAACTACTGTTGTTAGCTGAAGATGCCGTGGTATTCTGGAAGGTGAGTGACTGTAACATGATACAAGATAACTTGGATGAAATTTCTACTTCATGTGATGAATGGCAGCTGGCTCTAAGTGTAGAACAATGTAAGTAAATGCAGATGAGTAGGAAAAACAAACCAGTCATGTTGGGATACATCATTAGTTGTGTCCTGCTTGACAGAGTCACGCCTTTAAATTATCTAGGCGTGCCAATGCAAAGCGATATGAAGTGGAATGGGCACGTGAGGATTACGGTAGCGAAGGCGAGTGGTCGTATTCGGTTTATTGGGAGAAATTTAGGAAAGTGTGATTCATCTGTAAAGGAGACCACATGTAGGACGTTGATGCGATCTCTTCTTGAGTACTGCTGGAGTGTTTGGAATCGGCACCCGGTCGGTTTAGAGGAAGGCATCGAAGCAATTCGGAGGCGGGCTGCTAGATTTGTAACCGGCAGGTTCGAACAGTATTACAGAGATGTTTCGAGAGCTCAAATAGGAATCCCTGGAGATAAGGCGACATTCATTCAGAGTAAAATTATTAAGAAAATGTAGAGAAATGGTATTTGAAGCTGACCATAGAAGGAGCCTTCTGCCACCAACATAAATTTCGCCTAGGGACCATGAAGGTAAGATTCGAAAAATCAGGACTCATATGGAGGCATATAGATAGTCGTTTTTCCACTCCACTGGAACAGGAAAGGAAACGAGTAGTAGAGGTACAGGGTAACCCCTGCCACTCGCCATACGATGGTTTGGGCAGTATGTGCGTAGATATAGACGTAGGTCCACAATATATACCAAAGTATAGCGTCGTGTACTCAACTTTGTGTCTGGATTGCGCTTGGGCCGTAGATCGTTATATATGGTGGATGTGGTTTCTGCTAACTTATAGCTGCTAGCTTACATGGTGTGTTCTCACACGGTATGTGGGACAGCGGGTAGACGTGTATCGCCACGTGTATTTGTATTCCGACTGCTGGGTTCCATGTTACAGCATGTCACTACACAATGTTGTAGAATGTGCTTTTAAACCCCAGAAAGCCTGACATTCACTGTCGGTGGATTGATACTCATATACTATTTTTATACAAAGAAGACAATGAAATGTGTATACGACATGTAGAACAGAGTGTTGTACCTTCGATCACTTTTCAGGCATTCGCCACTACCCAATCCTGTACAGAACTTTAATATATTTTCTTATTAGTTTTTAATGATAGCATTCCTTTCCGCACTGAAATCCTTTTTCTGAAATTACATAAATTACTCTGGAGAAACAAAGTTTTTCCAAATGTGAAAAACTGTTCCAAGCTGCAAAATGTACGTAGGAGTAAATATTGCACTCAAATTTAAAAGTGTCACAGTCGATAAAATGTTGTCACTAATTTATTTGATAGCGTAACTGTCACATTATTACTGTACTGGAAACCAGTAACCAGCAAGAGAAATAAAATTAAGAAGTATTATGGTCAAAAACCAAATACAAATTAAAAGCATTTTGAAATAGAAGCTATTGGCAACTAATACAAATTTTCTTTTTCAAGGCCGGTAAAAGTGGTTAGGATATGAAACAAACTCAAATCATTTGCAAATATCAGGTGCCCCATGGTAGAAGACCTTCTTCCTTTCCAAGTTAAAGGATGGTGGATGATTGACAAAGTATGCCTCAATGGCCCCCACGTTGTCTAACTAGCTTTGAAAATCAACAGAATTTTTCTCACTAATAAACTCTGAAACTGAAGAATTCATGCACTGAAATGTGTAGGAATAAAAATATTCACGGGTGCTGGAAAAAACACAACCTCTTGTCTCACAACAACAAAAAATATAAAAAATGGCGAAATTTCATATGGCGGTCTCTAGTCAGAGTCCCAAAATCCCCTACTAGATACTTTTTGTGTGTGTCCTCGATGTCTAAATGGATTAAAAAGGAAACAATCCTACAGAAAGGCGGTGTATGTAAGAGGTCATATTTCTTACGATGACGAAGAAAGTCAAGCCACAACGCTCTTTAAATATAATTTTACACGCTGACAAAACAGACTAAATATGAGCGGTTGAGAAGCGTGTTTCAGCCTTTCAAGTGTTGAGCCCCAGGACCAAGTAACTTTACTTCTTGAGCAAAACAGAATGGTATATAGTTTCGATGCTCAACGCCTGCGGTTGCGACTGGAACAGTAACCTGTGGTACAAAAGGGAAGCGCCTCCTGCATTGCATCTGAGGGTGATTTGCAAAGTTTACAGTTTACGAGCGCCTGTGAGCGCTGCTTGAACGCACGCCTCAGCGCAATCAGGTCCTCACCCCTGAACTACGCAACGCTGTGTAAGGCGGACAGGGCAGGTGTTTCTCCGGTAAGTCTGAAGAGGAGCTGGAGGGCGCCCTGAGCCTCTTCCACTACTGCTTTGATCACCAAGTTGAGGCCGCGCGCTCTGAGCCGGTGCCGGGGGCGGCGTCTGCCCCCCACCCTTCTGCAGTATTACGAGAGCCTACCAGTACCCACCGCCTGAGGGCGGAGTTTGTGCAGGCGGCTCTCACGGCAGGTGAAGGCTGAGCCCCTGCCGGCGACGTTTCGTGGCCTGCTGCTCTGCCAACGCCTTCCAAAGCCGTCACATTCATCCGTGCAGGTACTAAATATTTATCGCTGTCACACTATTCATGACATCAGTAAAAATATGATTGTCATCAGATTACTTTTTTTTCGTGACTATTCTGTCGAAGTAAACGTAACTTTACTTAGCAGAGATCAGTACGCCGTTAGCGAAGAGAGGTCATAAAGGTCACTCTAAGGTTTTGCGGTCCTTCTTAGATAAGTTACAACAGATCTATAAATTCCAAAATAGCAGCAAGTCCAGTCTGTGCTCCTTCCTGTCTGAATTTTTCAAATCTCTTTGGACAAAAAGAAAACACATAAATAATCAGCGTCGTGTAATACACTTTTTGTTAAGGTAAGCAGTTGGTGTTGATCAAAATGCCATTTTGAAATAAGAAATTACATGTTTGGCGACAGCACTGATCACTCGTTCGTAAGACTCAGACTGCCACAGGTGACCCAAGTTTGTTAGCTGTTCTTGTGAGCGTGTACTACATACATTCTTCTGTTTTATTCGTACCTCTTAATTTTTCTTCGACTGAGGTATATATTTCAGATAAAAATTCAGTCGTCAGTCCACAATTAGGACAAGTTTGTAAAAGTTTGGATTACATACGTAAGTTATATATGATTTTATCATAGTAGTTATTTTTCCAGGAACTGTGGTATATTTTTCAAAATAAAATGCAGTGGTCAGGTGCAAAATCTGTTAATTAGGATTAAGCAACTGACCACCACTAAATTTTAGTCTCTTAACTTGGGCACTGAATCACTGAATGTAGAAATAATCAAAATAATTCAAAGGACTTTACAATTTGACACTATGCAGTCTGGAGCCCATTTGACAATAAACTTTAAGAAATCACCAACACTTTCATGAGTATGACACATTTCTCCAGAAAGAGACGAAACTATGCAGCTGTGGTATTATCCAGGAAAAAAAGAAAACAAATTCATACCAGTCTTATAACTACAGTAATGCAGTTTTAGGGTAAAATTCTATGTAATGATCAAAATTATGAATATTTAGAAGTTACAAAAGTAACAGAAATTCCAAGTTAGTGAACCCATATTAAGGCAACGGCGGTGGCCTAGCGGTTCTAGGCGCTTCAGTCTGGAACCGCGCGACTGCTACGGTCGCAGGTTCGAATCTTGCCTCGGGCATGGATGTGTGTGATGTCCTTAGGTTAGTTAGGTTTGAGTAGTTCTAAGTTCTAGGGGACTGATTACCTCCAATGTTAAGTCCATAGTGCTCTGAACCATTTGATTACAGCTGCCAAATAGTTTTGTAAAAACATTTATTAGCAGATTCTTCCACGGTTTCTTTTGAAATCGACGGCAATATGAATTATTGGACGTTTAGTTACTCCTTCACCCACATTCTGGCCATGAATAGCTCTATCCGATATTCTTTCAAACCTGCCGTATTTGGTTTCCCACATTTAGTTATAGAAATTAATTTTATTAGACATTAGCCAGCGTCACGAACTCAGGTCTGAAACAGACCAAATAAGGCATAAGTGAGAGGGGAAAATAACTGGAAAGGTATGTGGAGCTAAATTTAAGCTGACATCTTGCATCGTGATTTCAAGTCCAGCCTTCTTCGTCCCACTAGCCTGGCTCTTCATGGAGAGTGAAACCATTTCACTGCAATATTAGGTTTCCACCGAATGCAATGGAGAACTCGACTGCGCCACACATACTTTAAGCAGTAGTTTCTTTACTTCTTGTCCCAGATCCCATTTTCCTTTTGTTGACTTCGATAGGAAGGGTAGCATCACTATTCGAAGTGAGGAAAGAAATTCATCACTGTTAGATCTCTCACACAGCTTGCGTTAGTAATTACTGAATTCAGTCGATGAGTGAAACAGCGAACGAACATTACTGTAGAAAATCTATTTATCACTCTTGAATGCAGTCCATTCAAATGAACAGCCAACTGTAGTTCCGTCGTAACTCCGTCGTAATGTTAATGAGTTTTAGAAGCCTTTTGTGCCATGTACTGACAGCTGTGACATAACGAAATACTGACGAACCCTACGAGATATTACCCACATCAGTTGCTTCATCCAGAATAAATAAGGCAAAATTTACCATTTTATTTGTGAGTGTTTTTGAAGCTGAAGCAGTCGAGTTAGTCTATATCAGATTTGACATTCCTGTAAACACAGAAGAATGTACCAAATATTATTTAAGCTTTTTGACGTAATCTGTCAGAAGATAAATGAGTTCAATGTAACCGTGCTTAGGATCCTGACAGCCTCTCGTTGCTGTGGTAAAGTTGCATATGGAAACACCGCATGTAGGATTTCTAGTTATGCTGCATGATTCAGTTGTAGGTCTCCCTAGTCATTCTCTTCCTCCTGGAAACTACGGACAACAAATTTGTGCAGCAGAGTCCCACATACACACTGAAACCGACGTGCTTGGATTTCCATGATTTCGCCGCTCAGCTGTACGACCGCACGGCGTTGGTTACTTACCTTCCCACCAACAGCAGCTTTCCAGTGAGATGGTTATTATATACTGTTACGTTTGTTCATAGCGTTGAGATAATACAAAGCTACACTGCCAGAAAAAATTAGTACGTCCTTTTAGAGGTTTCCGGCAACGGCCTTGCCGCTGTGGATACACCGTTTCCCGTGAGATCACCGAAGTTAAGCGCTGTTGGGCGTGGCCGGCACTTGGATGGGTGACCACCCGAGCCGCCATGCGTTGTTGCCATTTTTCAGGGTGCACTCAGCCTCGTGATGCCAATTGAGGAGCTACTCGACCGAATAGTAGCGGCTCCGGTCAAAGAAAACCATCACAACGACCGGGAGAGCGGTGTGCTGGCCACACGCCCCTCCTATCCGCATCCTCAACTGAGGATGACACGGCGGTCGGATGGTCCCGATGGGCCACTTGTGGCCTGAAGACGGAGTGATTTTTTTTTAGAGGTTTCCAATTCATTCAAGACTTGCTGTTGCAACAATACACATGGAGCACACGAAATGATTAGATTTACGGATCAATACTGCAAGTTGTTCTCAGGTACCATGTATCGACCCAAACTGAAATACAGGGTGATTATAGTTAAAGTTAAACTTTCAAAACACTGTAGAAATAACACCACCGGTCAGAATGAAGCCAAATTTCAACGGAATATTATCGAAGAAGGGGGAAAACGTGCGGTAGAAAAATAAATAGCTACAAAATGTAGCAATAGACGATGCTATAAGAACCATAATTTAATAGTGGTCGACTACAAATGACATATGAATCATACAAGAATGCCTAAGGTGTACGTTTGACGTTAAACAAACTGTACTACTCAGTGTCCATGGGTGTATAGGTGTGGTACTGTTAATTACGTAAGCCCATGCACCACGGTAAGGTCATATAACATCGGATGGGAAAAATCGGTTTTTAGTTGTCCTGAAGCCAAAAACCGCACAAAAAGCATCAATCAAAATCAAATCTGATTATTAATTTCTGTATGGCTGGCGCAAAACATATTCAATATGCTGTACACCGTTTTCTGCAACAAGTTGAAATCGAGAAACAGCATGTTCCACAACTGATTGAAGTGTTTCCGGGGTCACGTTCAGAATGTGTTGTGCAATGCCTGCCTTCAATCCAGCTAAGTTTGCAATAGGACCACTGACTACAACATCTTTCAGCCACAAGTCATACGGATTAAGATCAGGTGATCGGGAGGACCAGGCTATAGGGATCTCTAGCATTTACGAAATGCCGCTTCAGCAGCTACTTAACTAGATTTAGAATGTGCAGAGGTGCGCCATCTGGCATAAAAATGAACCCATCCACACATTCACGCTGTTGAAGACCTGGAATGACGTGGTTGGCCAAAAGAGACTCAAAGCGCTTATCGGTGACGGTACAGGTAACAGGCCCTATGATAAATGATGGCATAAACCCGCACTACCCAGAGACTTTTTCAGGATGAAGGGGTACTGGTAGATTTACGTATGGATTTTCCGTTGTCCACATTCGACAATTCTGTGTACTGACATGTCCTGTCAGATGGAAGTGGGCTTCGTTTGTCCACAAAATCTTCCATGGCCAGTCATTGTCCACTTCCATGGAAGCAAGAAATTCTAAAGCATTGGTCTCTCTTGATGGCAGGCCAACAGGAAGCAAATCGTGTGCATTGGTAATTTTGAATGGATAGCAAAAAAGACTGTTTGAAGGATTTTACGCACAGTGGTCACGGGTATGTCCAACGTTCAGGCAATACTCCGTGCACTACACGTTTGCACACCAGCACTCGTCTCCTCCTGCATTGCTGTGGCCATTACTTCCACTGACGCCGAATCAAATGGTTCAAATGGCTCTGAGCACTATGGGACTTAACTTCTGAGGTCATCAGTCCCCTATAAGTTAGAACTACTTAAACCCAACTAACCTAAGGAAATCACACACATCCATGCCCGAGGCAGGATTCAAACCTGCGACCGTAGGGGTAGCGTGGTTCCAGACTGAAGCGCCTAGAACCGCTCGGCCACACCGGCCGGCGAGGGTAGCAAAGATGGAGGCATGGGTGTCAGAGGGAAGCCAAAGATACACTCCTGGAAATTGAAATAAGAACACCGTGAATTCATTGTCCCAGGAAGGGGAAACTTTATTGTCACATTCCTGGGGTCAGATACATCACATGATCACACTGACAGAACCACAGGCACATAGACACAGGCAACAGAGCATGCACAATGTCGGCACTAGTACAGTGTATATCCACCTTTCGCAGCAATGCAGGCTGCTATTCTCCCATGGAGACGATCGTAGAGATGTTGGAATGTAGTCCTGTGGAACGGCTTGCCATGCCATTTCCACCTGGCGCCTCAGTTGGACCAGCGTTCGTGCTGGACGTGCAGACCGCGTGAGACGACGCTTCATCCAGTCCCAAACATGCTCAAGGGGGGACATATCCGGAGATCTTGCTGGCCAGGGTAGTTGACTTACACCTTCTAGAGCACGTTGGGTGGCACGGGATACATGCGGACGTGCATTGTCCTGTTGGAACAGCAAGTTCCCTTGCCGGTCTAGGAATGGCAGAGCGATGGGTTCGATGACGGTTTGGATGTACCGTGCACTATTCAGTGTCCCCTCGACGATCACCAGTGGTGTACGGCGAGTGTAGGAGATCGCTCCCCACACCATGATGCCGGGTGTTGGCCCTGTGTGCCTCGGTCGTATGCAGTCCTGATTGTGGCGCTCACCTGCACGGCGCCAAACACGCATACGACCATCATTGGCACCAAGGCAGAAGCGACTCTCATCGCTGAAGACGACACGTCTCCATTCGTCCCTCCATTCACGCCTGTCGCGACACCACTGGAGGCGGGCTGCACGATTTTGGGGCGTGAGCGGAAGACGGCCTAACGGTGTGCGGGACCGTAGCCCAGCTTCATGGAGACGGTTGCGAATGGTCCTCGCCGATACCCCAGGAGCAACAGTGTCCCTAATTTGCTGGGAAGTGGCGGTGCGGTCCCCTACGGCACTGCGTAGGATCCTACGGTCTTGGCGTGCATCCGTGCGTCGCTGCGGTCCGGTCCCAGGTCGACGGGCACGTGCACCTTCCGCCGACCACTGGCGACAACATCGATGTACTGTGGAGTCCTCACGCCCCACGTGTTGAGCAATTCGGCGGTACGTCCACCAGGCCTCCCGCATGCCCACTATACGCTCTCGCTCAAAGTCCGTCAACTGCACATACGGTTCACGTCCACGCTGTCGCGGCATGCTACCAGTGTTAAAGACTGCGTTGGAGCTCCGTATGCCACGGCAAACTGGCTGACACTGACGGCGGCGGTGCACAAATGCTGCGCAGCTAGCGCCATTCGACGGCCAACACCGCGGTTCCTGGTGTGTCCGCTGTGCCGTGCGTGTGATCATTGCTTGTACAGCCCTCTCGCAGTGTCCGGAGCAAGTATGGTGGGTCTGACGCACCGGTGTCAATGTGTTCTTTTTTCCATTTCCAGGAGTGTATTCTACTGTAAGTACTGAGCCAGCTTCAAACCAAAGAGGATGCATACATAATTAAAGAGGTGTATAGTATAAAGATAAACACAACTATGTACGATGAAAAGATGTGTGAATGGCTAAAGAGGAAAGACAAAGAGGAGAGGACTGAAGAGTAAATGGGAGTGAGGTTGGTTAACGTAGGTTCAGTCCAGGGGCATGGCGGGATGACAGGATGTGTTGGAGTGCAAGTTCCCATCTCCGCAGTTCCGAGGGACTGGTGTTGGGTGGGAGAAGCCAAATGGCATGTACGGTGTAGCAGGTTCCTAGGTCCCTAGAATTATGCTGGAGGGCATGCTCTGCTATTGGGTACTGGACATCTCATAAGTGGACAGTTCGTCTGTGCCCGTTCATGCACTCAGCCAGTTTAGTTGTCGTCATGCCAATGTGAAAGGCTGTGCATTGCAGGCATGTCAGCTGATAAAAGACATGTGTTGTTCCACATGTGGCCCTGCCTTGAATTGTGTATGTTTTACCAGTAGTGGGGCTGGAGTAGGTGGTTGTGGGGGGATGCATGGGGCAGGTTTTGCAGCGGGGTCGGTTACAGGGGTAGGACCTGTTGGGTAGAGAAGGTGGTCTGGGAATATTATAGGATGTTACAGAGGTTAGGGGAGCGACGAAAGGCTACACTGGGTGGTGTGGGGAGAATATTGTCAAGGGTTGATCTCATTTCAGGGCTTGACTTGAGAAAGTCATATCCCTGGTGGAGTAATTTGTTGATGTATTCGAGGCCAGGATAATATTGGGTGACAAGGGGGATGCTTCTTTGTGATCTGGGGGTAGGAACACTGTTGTTGGATGGGGCAGAATGTATTGCTTGGGAGATCTGTTTGTGGACAAGGTCTGCAGGATAGTTGCGGGCGAGGAAAGCTCTGGTCAGGTTATTGGTATAATTGTTGAGGGATTCGTCACTGGAGCAGATATGTTTGCCATGAATACCTAGGTTGTAGGGAAGGGAGCTTTTGATGTGGAATGGATGGCAGCTATCAAAGTGAAGGTCCTGTTGTTTGTTTGTGGGGTTTGATGTGGACAGAGGTGTGGATGTGAGCTTCAACAAGGTGAAGGTCAACATCCAGGAAGGTGGCTTGGGTTTTGGAGAAGGACCAGGTGAAATTCAGATTCGAAAAGGAATTGAGGTTATGGAGGAAATTAAGGAGTGTTTCTTCACCGTGAGTACAGACCACAAAGATGCCATCTATAAACCTATACCAGGCCAGGGGTAACAGCTGTTGGGTCTTCAGGAAAGCCTCTTCCATGCGGCCCATGAAGATGTTGGCATAGGACGGAGCCACCCTGGTTCCCATGGCCGTTCCCCTGATTTGTTTGTTGGTGTGGCCTTCAAAAGAGAAGTAATTATGGACGAGGATGAAGTTGGTAAGGGTGATAAGGAACGAGGTTTTTGGAAGATCTTCAGGTGGGAGAGGTAGTGTTCAAGGGTAGAGTGACCACGGGTATGTGGGATGTTTGTGTAAAGGGATGTAGCATCTATGGTGACAAGAAAGGTTTGAGGTGGGAGGGGAGTGGGAATGGATTTTAGGCGTTCTAGGAAGTGGTTTGTGTCTTTGATGTCGGATGGTAGTCTGCGGGTGATAGGATGGGGGTGTTGGTCTACCAGAGCTTTTGGGGCTTTGAAGCCCGCCACAATGGGATGGCCAGGATGGTTCTCTTTGTGGATTTTGGATAATAGGTAGAAGGTAGGGGTACGTGGCTCAGGTGCAGTGAGTAGGTCTATGGAAGGCCTTGTGAGGGACCTTGGATTTTTAGGATTTTCAGCAGCTCAGTCTAGATGGAGGGAATGAGATCCTGGGTAACAGCTTTGTAGATTGAGGTGTTGGAGAGTTGACTCAGTCCTTCTGCGACATACTCCACATGGTCAAGTACCACAGTTGTGGAGCCTTTATCCACTGGGAGGATGACAACAGAGTGGTCTGTTTTCAGCTCCTTAATGGCACGGGTGATGCTGGGGGTTGTTGGGATGTTCTTCAAGAAGGAGTGGGAGGCAACACTGGATGTGAGAAATGTCTGCAAGGGATGGTTTTGGGGGAGGGGAGGAGGATCCCTTTCAGAAGGCGGTCGGAACTGTTCTAGACAGGGTTCAACACTGGGTCTAGTATCTGGGGGCTGTGTTTGGGTGGTGAAGTGGTATTTCCAGTTGAGGTTCTGGGTGAATGAGAGAAGATCTTTAACCAGGGCAGTGTGGTTGAATTTAGGCGTAGGGCAAAAGGTTAAGCCTTTTGATAGAACAGATGTCTCTGGAGGAGAGGGGGATCTGGATGAGATGTTTAGAACTGAATTGGGACTAGTGATATGTGGCATTTGACTGTCGTTATAGTTGAGATTTGGTCTGTGTGGGGTATGTGCTGGGATTGGGATATTGAGTGGTGAGTGCAGATGATGTGTAGGATGTAGCAAAGTATGATCCAGTGAGTGGTGAAGTGTTTGCATGAGCAAAGTGGCCGCTTTGAACATCTTCTCTGAAGTGAACGTTGCTCGAACGTGTACGTACCGGCTCTGTGAAGATAAGGCTGGACATCAAATACACGGGATGGAATTATTGTCCATAGCACGGTGTGCAATCTAGTATAGGTTACTTATTTTGGCCCTGCCGGTGTGGCCGAGCGGTTCTAGGCGCTACAGTCTGGAGTCGCGTGACCGCTACGGTTGCAGGATCGAATCCTGCCTCGGGCATGGATGTGTGTGATATCCTTAGGTTAGTTAGGTTTAAGTAGTTCAAGTTCTAGGGGACTGATCACCTCAGAAGTTAAGTCCCATAGTGCTCAGAGTCATTTGAACCATTTGAACTTATTGTGTTCTTTTTACCTCATTGGATTGAGATGATGTTACTGTATCCAGTTTTATCTTTTATTAGTTTTATTTTTGTTACGGACGGAACGAAGTGGTCATTTGCGACTGTAAGATGTTCATGTTATGTCTTAATATATAAGAAAAGGTTCCAATAACAGAAAGAAATACACAATATATCGCACTGTGGATGTGTATATTGGGTAAAATCTAATGCTTTAACCGAAGCAAAAAAAAATTTGGTATGAACAGGGCTGGAACATCTGCCAGTCTGTATATTTTTTGTTGACTAGGGGTGGACTGGTGGGGACTCAGGGGTCGAAAACCGAGGCCTGTACACAGTGTTCTCCATACCGCCCTCGGGTCTGTGGAGCAGATGAAAGTGGGAGCCACAGGAATTAACAGATGTAGAAGGCTTTAATGTTTATTTATTTTCATTATCTGTTGTTTTAATTTTCACTGTTATTATGAAAGTATGTGGAATATAAGTCATCTACCTGTAAAAAACAAAGACTGGGTAAAGGAAAAGAAAAACAACAAAAATAAAATCCGCACATTTACGCTCACTGTCCCATCGGAGGAGAATGGAGGTAGAATCGATCACAGGCGGCTTAAACTTAGACACAGCCGGAGGGGGGGTAGGTGCCCTCAGCTCCAGGCACCCCCTCCCCCCCCCAACTTAGTAGAGGTGTAACAAAGAGCCGTCGAAGATAGTAGGCGATCAATGTCCGGTAACGTGGTGTATGTTCGAGCACTGAATGGGCTGTTCATAAATAGGTTCAGAAGTCGAGGAGGGATTTAGGTCCCTCACGGAATAGCTAACTGACCTCCCACCCGTTGACCATGTAATGGCATGATATTTGGCGGCGGGAAAAATGTTTGTCCTGTCTGTCCTCCAGGTACAGAAACATGTCTGGTGACACTCAGAGATAGCATGCAATGATTTGCTGGATGAATCACCAGACGTCTTGCGAAGAGGCGCATGTCAGATGGTGATCATCAGTGTCGAGTTGCTGGAAAAGGAGACAAAGACAGGAATCCGACAAACCAATATTGTTTTGTGGCACATTTCCTGTTGACCTTGTAATACCACATTGCCTGGACATCTGTAGGGAGGAAGTGCAGGTGGATGTTATTCCACAATATGGGCCCCTAGATGAAGGGATATTTGGTCTCCATCACATTTAGGGGAACACGGCGCAACAATAGGCTGTAAAAGTCTTTAGTCCTCTGCGGACGGGTACCTGAGACAAAGGTAGGAATGTGAGACAAACGAGGCATGAAGTGGCCAACAGGCACCATTGGTAAGGTGGATGCAGGCTGGAGGACCTGAAGCAAGCTGCATGTTAGAGATGTGCTCCATCCAGTCCACTGTCTTCTCATGGTACTCATACATAAGACCGCAGCTCACATACGAACGTTGACGTGTCCGAGGCCACCATGTAGTGGATGCAGGATAAGTGTCTCATAACATTGTTTAAGCATCGAAGCAGCTGTAAGATAATAGCCAAGGGCCGCCTGAAGGTTGCGCCCAGTCGCAATCGGCAGAGGGAGAATCCGCGCGGTGTGGACCAATTTTGATGCCACAAAACGATTAAGAAACTCAACACTATGAAGTGTGTCCTGGCGGAGCAGGAGGTTCTGGCGTACGTGGTGTAACAGTTGACGGAAATTAGTTGCCGCTGTGTCTGTGACAGTGGGAATAAATTAAATGCCCAGATACCGGAATGTCTGCATGAGTTTCAGGGGTGGAACTTCACTTTCCTGGAGGCCTCGTCCAATGTGCATTGCAGGTGATTTGGCGACATTAGTGGCACTGTCAGTGGTAGCCCACAACTTGTAATCAATTCGAGGACTGCTCGAATCTCAGAGCCGGAGCGGTTGAGAGGGAGGAGGTCATCAGCATATTATCGACAGCGAAAAGTTCATTGGCGAAGGGTGAGGCCAGAGAGCCTCGTCGTCAGGCCCCCCAAAGAGAGGGCAACAGCATAGAGGAGGGTAGAGACGGTGCACCCTTTGCGAACAGAACGGCAGTTGGTTACCGGCACTGCTGAATGGCCATTGACTTGGACTCATGATCTAGCACTGCTGTCGCCAGAGGGGGCGATGCCCTTAGGGGCTATCACCATAAGCAAGAAACAGTGGAGCACTTTATCGAAGGCGCTATCGAAATCTATAGCGATGACCGCTGCACGAAGTCTGCAGGGCGCCACCATTTCAATTAAGTTGTGGCATTCCTCTGTGGCAATCTGTATGTTGACCTGTCCCACGTACGTCGTTTGCTCTGGGTAGAGGACACGAATAAGTATTTTCTGGAGACACATCGCCAGTAAGCGGGCGGAAATCTTGTAATCGATGTTGAGTAGGGTAAGCAGTCTATATTCCATGACCATTGAACCATGGGCTGGTTTGTGGACCAGAATGGTGATGGCCTCAACAAAGACGGATGGGATTGCTTGGTCATTAGTTCTGGAAATATAATCGTCCACCACGTAGCCATGAGTCCCCAGAAGGCTCAGTGAAACTCAATTGGCAAGCCATCAATACGGGGCTATCTTTTGTGGCGGCGTTCGTAACGACAAGCAATTCGCTGTAGAAACGGCTTACGAAGTCACCGCCACCCTTTTAATAGCGGGCCGACCGGTCCGCTGGAACAGTGAACAGAAAGATGAAAACCCAAACACTCTGATTAAATAAAAGTCGGTACTTATCTTTATTAACGAAGATACAGAAACACAGTAGTGAACTCCGTGTCTACAGAAATCTGTCTAGTTCGAATCGGAGCGGCTAGGTCAGCGTCGGCTGACGACAAACAACAACTCTGCTGCGATGAACACACAACTGACTAGCAAGTACACAATTCGGTGGCGAGTATACAACTGAGCGGCGAATACAGAACTGTCCTAGCGCTCGCGACTCCAGCGCTTAAGAAGCCAGAAGCTAGCGGTGGCGCGCGCAGACTTGCGGCGATTTCCTGTCTCGCTGGCGCTGCTTATGCGGACGGCGTCCGGACTTTGATGCTGCCAACCTTTTGGCAGCGGGCTCGGGTGACATTACTGGCTAGGATATAACACTCCTCCCCCCCAAATCGCCGCACCGTCGTTGAATAATAACGTGGCGAGCGTCGACGGCGGGGGAGGGGTCTGGCCGCAGGCGTAGCAGAAGAGACCGGGGCGGAGACTGTTGTCGGTGGCAGTCCCCGGTCCGCACTCCAGCATTGGCTGCGCGGGGCCTCGGGAAACACCGACTGAAAACCGAGGTCAGGGTGCACGCCTGTGACCACGGGCGCAGCTTCTGGTACTGGACGCGACGGGGCGTCGGGACCCACGAAGAGAGGCAGCGTCTCCTGACGCTGCGTCGACGGCTGCTGAGTGGGCGCCGGACAAGGCGTTGCGGTGTCAGACTCCTTGGGGGAGCCCAAGGAAAGCGGCTGCAGGACAGGCTGCACAGCCACCGCTTGGGAAGGCGGCCCGGCTGAGGGGTCGACGTGCATCAGCTCCGAAGGCGGTGGCGACTGAAGAGGGACCGCAGACGCCGGAGCGACCACCTGGGGCGCTCCCGGATGAAGCTGCGCGGGAGGCATCAACGGGACGGGCTGTCGGCGTGGTAGCGGCGACGGCTGCTGCTGCTGCCCTGGTGGCGGCAGCGAAGTCGGAAGGCGCGGCTGGAACCCGCCGCGGACCAAATCTGTGGACAAAGAACGAGCGGCAGAATCCGGGCGGCCAGCGCGGCGCAACTGGTTCTGATGCCTCCTGTGCACCCCAGTAGCACCTTGAACAGTATAAAAACCGCGACCCTGGACACGTATCACGGTACCACGTTCGCAACGACGGCGACCGTGATAAACTCTGAAAAAAACGGCGTCGTTGCGCTGAAAACGCGTGCGATGCTCAGAAGCGGCGGGTCGATCCGGGGGGTGCAACAACCGTAGTAGGGTGCGATGACGACGGCCGTGGAGAAGCTCCGCAGGCGAAGGGCCGTCGCGTGGCGTGGTCCGGTACGACGACAGGAACGTGATGAGGGCCTGCTGACGAGAGTGCGTAGCACGAAGGCCGTCCATATGATCCTTGAATGTGCGTACAAAACGTTCCGCTGCACCATTCGATTGAGGGTGGAACGGCAGAGTAAGAACATGGCGAATGCCATTGGCAGAACAAAAACTTTCAAATTCAGCAGAGGTAAATTGTGGACCATTGTCAGACACTAAAACTTCTGGAAGACCCTCAATACAAATAATTGAAGTCAACGCCTGTATAGTTTGTGCAGACGTTGTAGACTGCATGGGCACAACAAACGGAAAATTACTAAATGCATCTATCACGATGAGCCAACGAGAATTCCAATATGGACCAGCGAAATCAATATGTACTCTCTGCCAGGGACCGGCAGGGCGTGCCCACTCAAAATAGCGTTGAGGCGGAGCAGCTTGGTGTTCGGCACACGTCGAACAATCTGTAGACATCTGCGTAATCTGCTTATCAATGCCGATCCATGTACAATGACGGCGGGCAAGCTGCTTGGTGCGGACCACTCCCCAATGACCTTGATGCAACAAGTCGAGGACCTTGGATTGGAGCACTTGGGGAACCACTACACGAAGCTGGTCATTCTCGGTGCGTAACAGCAAAACTCCGTGCGAAACAGACAACAGATGACGTTGCGGATAATAGCGACGAACCACAGGATCCGATATGTCCTTTGCCTTGGACGGCCAACCACGTTGAACAAAACGTAATAGTAAACTCAGATGAGGATCCGTAGCTGTCTCACGTGCCACCTGACGATAATCAATCGGAAAATCCCGGAGGGATTGATGCTCATCGGCGTCAATCTGATGACAAGAGTCGTCCGAGGAATCGAAGACATCATCCGCAGCAATCGGCAATCTAGAAAGTGCGTCAGCGTTTGCATGCTGAGCTGTAGGGCGATACAGTATCTCATACTGGTATTGTGATAACAAAAGAGCCCAACGTTGTAGTCTCTGAGCTGTCCGCTGAGGAACGGGTTTAGACGGATGAAACAGTGACGTCAGGGGCTTGTGATCTGTTACTAAATAGAATGGTCTACCATAGAGGTAGTGATGGAATTTTGTGACACCGAACACAATAGCCAACGCTTCCTTGTCCAATTGGCTATAATTACTCTGAGCTTTGTTTAGCAATTTACATGCGAACGCAATAGGACGTTCGGTGTTACCGACTCGGTGAGACAACATCGCACCGAGGCCGAAAGAAGAGGCATCACAAGCTAACACCAGAGGCTTGTTAGGGTCGTAATGGACCAGACAACGATCATTCAATAAAGCCTCTTTAAGCTGCTGAAAGGCTGATTGGCAATCAGCTGACCACACAAACGGAACATTCTTACGGCGGAGACGATGCAACGGAGCAGCAATCTGTGATGCATTAGGTATAAACCTAGTATAATATGTCAATTTGCCAAGAACTGCTTGCAATTCATGCAGATTGCGAGGGGCGGGCAAATCACGAATAGCTGCTAAATGTGACTGGGAGGGATGAATGCCTTGAGCATTAATAACATGTCCCAGATACTCCAGCTCCGTAAGGAAAAATGAACATTTATCGATGTTGCAACGTAGGCCTGCCTGAGACAACACTTTAAACAAACACTCCAAATTACGGAAATGTTCAGCAGGCGTCCGACCGGACACAACAATATCGTCTAAATAGTTGCAACACGATGGCACATTAGCCAGAAGTTGTGACAAAAAACGCTGAAAAACAGCTGGAGCTGACGCACAACCAAAAGGCAAACGCAGAAAACGGAACAACCCCAGCGACGTGTTTATGACAAAATACTGTTGTGATTGCTCGTCGAGGGGCAATTGCAAATATGCTTCAAGGAGATCAATTTTGGAAAAGAAACGAGCTTCCCCTAACTTATCCATCAGCTCGTCCGGTCTAGGCAAAGGAAAAGAATCAATGACAGTCTGAGGATTAACTGTCGACTTAAAATCAGCACACAAACGTAACTTGCCAGACGGTTTCTTTATAATAACTAAGGGAGAAGCCCACTGGCTCGCTGAAACGGGTTGAATAACACCGTTGTTTTGCCAACGACGAAGTTCATCTTCTACAGGTGCCCGGAAGGCGTGAGGCACTGGACGAGCACGACAAAATCGAGGCTGAGCATTATCTTTTAACGTAATATGAGCGGCAAAGTTCGCAGCACAACCTAGTTCGTCTTTAAATATGTCACTGTATCGTTTACACAACTCGGTTATGCTGTCTTGAGGAACAACAACAGAATTAATTTGCAACACATTGTCTTGGATAGACAGGCCAAACAAGTCAAAACAGTCTAATCCGAAAATGTTTACACTGTCTGTAGCGCGGAGCACTGTGAATGAAACTGTTTTTGTATTGCCACGGAATGTGGCTGGCACGCTACATACACCTAACACAGGAATTTGTTCTCCACTATAAGTAGCCAAAGAATGTTTTGCCGCTGAAAGTTTAGGGCGGCCGATAGCCGCATACGTAGCACTATTGATGAGAGTCACAGACGCACCAGTGTCTAATTGAAAATTGAAGGTCTTATCCTGGATGCGTAGCTTCACAAATAGTTTATTACACTGTCTCTGGATCGGTGCAGTGGAGGCGGAAGACACAAAATCAGCGCGTTTAGCGCGTGTTCGCTGCTTACGACAACTCGTGGGTTGGGCGGGTGGAACAACAACTCCCGCTTCACTTGCAGTCTGTACATTACGTTTTACAGCGTTTGAATTACGCTTGGGTCGCATAGCAGAGGGCTGGGTGGGTGGCTTATTGCGAACAAGTTTATTACCCACACGAACCGTGGAAGAGTCTTTAAACGCGACCTTCTGGGCGGGCTGGCTTTGAAGAACATGAATATCCATGGGCTGGGCAGCACTAGAATTGTTCTTGCGTTTACGCAAACAAACAGTCTGGATGTGTCCTTTCCTTTGACAAAAGTGACAAACCGCGTTTCTCAACGGGCAACGTTCACGAGGATGAGCAAGAACACACTTAGGGCAAGACTTAACTCTATCATTTTGCACACGCAGCTGACGAATGTGTTTAACATGACGCGGCCGGCTAGTGTTTACAGTCTGATTCTGCCGGTGGGGCCGCGGGCGTGACATAACTTGCTTAGCACAGGCAATTTGAGAAATACATGGCTGATCTAACTCACACTCAGCATAGTCAAAAGTATCTTGGGCTTCAATGATGTTCATCACAGTCTCTAATGACGGGTCAGGCAACTTTAAGATAGCAGCACGAATACGAGAATCCGCAATGTTTTGAGTAATAGCGTCTCGTAACATGACATCACTGTAGGAAGCTCCACACACACAATTAAATCGGCACTGACGGGTGAGGCCCCGTAAATCTGTTAACCGCTGTTTATTAGATTGATGTGGCAGTTTCTTTAATCTGAAGAACTTGAATCTGGCTGCTGCCACATGAACTCGCGACTCGAAATACTCAGTAAGCTTGTTAACAACAACGTCATAGTCTAAAGCTTCAGGCTTGGATTCCGGGAACAACTTACAAAGTAGTCGATAGACTTCCACGCCTGCAGTGGAAATTAAATAAAGCTGCCGCTCAGTACCCGTGATTTTGTAGACTGTCATGTGCGCCTGCAACTGCGCGAAATATTCTCGCCATTCTTCTCTTGATGCATCAAAAGCACGGAAAGGTGGTGCTGCCTGTGCTTGTTCCTTTTGTGTTGGAGGATTAGCCGCTTGTTTGGCGATTGCTTCCACCAAACTTTGTATTTGCTGACTCTGTAACAAGATCAGCTGTTGTAATTCGTCAGACATACTGAACACAAATTAAACCAGCCCCCAAAATTTTATCGCTATAATTAGTATAACCAGAAACAAGTTGAACCAGCCCTGCACACGAGTTCGGAAGTCCTCGTCGCCAGTTTTGTGGCGGCGTTCGTAGCGACAAGCAATTCGCTGTAGAAACGGCTTACGAAGTCACCGCCACCCTTTTAATAGCGGGCCGACCGGTCCGCTGGAACAGTGAACAGAAAGACGAAAACCCACACTCTGATTAAATAAAAGTCGGTACTTATCTTTATTAACGAAGATACAGAAACACAGTAGTGAACTCCGTGTCTACAGAAATCTGTCTAGTTCGAGTCGGAGCGGCTAGGTCAGCGTCGGCTGACGACAAACAACAACTCTGCTGCGATGAACACACAACTGACTAGCAAGTACACAATTCGGTGGCGAGTATACAACTGAGCGGCGAATACAGAACTGTCCTAGCGCTCGCGACTCCAGCGCTTAAGAAGCCAGAAGCCAGCGGTGGCGCGCGCAGACTTGTGGCGATTTCCTGTCTCGCTGGCGCTGCTTATGCGGACGGCGTCCGGACTTTGATGCTGCCAACCTTTTGGCAGCGGGCTCGGGTGACATTACTGGCTAGGATATAACACTATCTGTTGACAATACCCTTATCGAGTGCATTGTCGACTTCGTCCCTTGTGACCACCACTGTCAAAGTATCCGCCTCTGTGTGGGGGAGTTTTCGAGTGACGTAATGCAAAATGGTCTATTTGAGTACCGGCATCGTCCTCCATGTAAGTACGATGGTAATGTTCAACGAATGCGTAAACGATGTCATTCTGCGCGCCATGAGGCTTGACGAGACGGTCGACAAGCTGGCGACGACGCCGTTGTTCTGCAGACACTATATGATGCATGGATGAAATTTCCAAGTCCACATGATCGTGCCGCCACGTCCGTTTCACCACACCCTGTAATTTGCGGCGTGCCAGCGCAATTATCCTCGCCTTAGTTCTTTGCCGTTCCAAATGGTTTTCTCGGATTGGCGGCTGAGTACCCAAATCTCGGAGAATCACAAAGTATAAGTCGACCGTGTTGCCATGGCCAAGTCCTTACCGTATCTCATCACTGTTCTCCGGATCGCTGGTTTGGCGCATTCTATCCACCACGTCAGTGTCGAGTGGTAGCTGGGAAGGCGTTGTTTGCAGGCTGGCCATGTCTTGGTAACTTGCTGGCGACAAGTCAGGTCCTGCAACTATTAAGTTCCCATGAGCACGGTTGAGGACCATGCAGGTGTAAGCACAGTGGTCGGAAAAGGCCAGTGGCCAGTATTGGACGCCCCGTATCGCAGATCCTGAATTCTGCGAGGCATATATCCTGTCTAGACGGCTTGTGCCATGACTGGTAAGCAAGGTATGGACAGAACAGTCGCCATGAGCACGAAGTCCCACACCATTATACACAGTTCCTGCATTGTAGTATAGTGTGGAACCTGATATTTTGGGTGCAGAACACAATTAAAATCGGCTCCGTAGGTAGTGGTCATGTCGCCCTAGAACAGGGGGGGGGGGGGGGGGGGAGGTGATGTCCTCAAACTGGACCTGTTCATGTCAGGCCGTCCGCGGTGGTCTAGCGGTTCTAGGCGCGCAGTCCGGAACCGCGCGACTGCTACGGTCGCAGGTTCGAATCCTGCCTCGGGCATGGATGTGTGTGGTGTCCTTAGGTTAGTTAGGTTTAAGTAGTTCTAAGTTATAGGGGAATGATGACCACAGATGTTAAGTCCCGTAGTGCTCAGAGCCATTTGAACCATTTTTTTGTTCGTGTCAGTGGCCGGCGCCCAAAGGGGTGTAGACATTAATGACCCGAGATGATGAAAGGAAGGGTACACAGTGACAGAAATCCCATCGCGGATGTAGATGGCCACTCCACGGCCCATGGGATAACACATTGGCTGTATAGCCACTGATATCTGGGAGACATGTCAAGTGAACTTCCTGTAGGAGGGTGAAATCAATATCAATATCAGACCATCTCCTGCATAAGGCTGATTTTCACCCTGGAACGGATGTTATTAATGTTAATGGCTGCTTTCCGATGCGCCTGATGCGGACTGCTGGAGGCTGGTGCACTCTGGCGTCAGAGTAAGAGCATGGGTGTCGCAGTAGAAAGTCATACCGCTCGCTCCCTGAAAGTTCCGGGAGCGTACGATCGCGGAGCGGCGCAGGGTCCCGTAACGGGCTGTGCTACGTCCATTAAACAGTTCAGAGATCTCACGGCGCGTTGGGGGGACATGCGCAGACTCACCGGTAGATGTCGCTGCGCTCACATCGTCTCCTTCGGCAGTGGCGGATTCGGCGGCGTCGTTCGGGTCGACGGTGACCTCGTCCTCGATTTGCAACGTCTCCTCTTGGGCGGAAACGGTGCAGAGCTTTCTCTTGAGATGTTTCGGCGAACGCTGTTTCCTTATGCGGCCTTCCGTGTCCGACGACGCAAGAGAGTCGCTTCGCTCTGGCAAGAAGGCCGCCGAAGGGATGATGAGCGAGACGATCTCCATCTTGTAGCCGTGGGTTGGGTCAGCGGTCGGTCGCGTCGGCACCGTCAGAGAGCGTTCGTTGTCGGACAAGCCGTTGGGCCATCCGAGACGCCCTGCATTAGGTTATGGTCAGGCTCATTTGAGGCATCTGGGCAGCTTTGCGAGGCGGTAGAAGCTAGAGCAGTGTCATAGACCACCGGTAGCACTGCAGCGTTGCAACGCTTATGGTCCTTCGCCGGCTGGAAGTTGCGTAATTCGCCGTTGTGGGCTTTCGGATCTAAGATGGCCTTCTTTGCAACACCCGGAACAGATCTCATGCTGGCCGTTGTATATAATGATTGCACTGCGTCCGCCGATCTGTAAGTAGGACGGGATGTGGCTTCGCAGAGACAATGGTTGGACGCCATTTAGGACAGTATATGTCCGAAAATTTGTCGACTTCCCCGCAGTATGACCGTGGAGTGCGCCGTATAGTTGGAGCGCCGTGACGATTTCCTCTGCAGGCAGTTAGAATGGCAATTAGAAAACGCGTATCGTACACATACCTAAGCCCACGTGGTCGACGGTTAACGCCGCGACATTGCCATCAGTATTGCAGAAGGGGAGCCCCTGGTTGTTCTCGCGTAGGATGCGTTCGCACTCCGCGTCGTGGATGATGTTAACAGAGACCGTGTTGCTCAGGATCGACAAATGTATTCCGATAATTACGGTCACCGGAATTTTCACTTCCTCTCGCAGAAAACGCTTCGCCTCGAGTGTACTGAGTCGGACATAATCGCTGGGGAAAGTAAACCGGAGTGTGGATTTACGGTAACGGTTCGCCATGTACCGTAGACGCTAAGCCGACACGTAACCGACGGCCGTCAGATCGTAAACAAGGCGCTCGGGCTCCGCACATGGAAACACTGGCGTGTTCACTCTGTTGCCCTTCCAAAGGCAGACTGTTACCTGTTCCAGGGCAGGCTGCTAGCAGTTACAGTATTGCCAGAGCCTCGTTCTTTAACTCGCGTATCTATTAGACCTATTGGTGGGATTATGTTTTGCCAGATACGTTTTTTCTTGAAATGGGATGAGAACTAACCTGCCGACTGCCAAGTATGGTGCTTTTTCTTCACTCTGAGTACTGAGAATTATTTCAACTTACTTCCACTTAAGTAACGCAAACATCTGAGATAAAAAGAAAAGTTTCTACACAGCGATTCGCTCCCACAATCCTCTGATTACCGTTCTGTGTTCTGTATGTTACGCCCAACGTACTCACATAAATGGCTTTTCGCTTGCCTGATTCGCGTCTAAAATGGTATTTTTTTTAAATGCTTGGAGATCTGGATCCCTCACTTCCGTCACTTTCATTTCTGACCGATCCCTGTATGTGGCATACATATGGTCGAACTCTGGAATGCAGAGTAAGCGCGGTCCTCTTGTAAGTAACCAAGCTTTCAATGCAGTGTCATCAGAAAAACCAGCATGTTGTGTATGTTTATAGGAATCACGCGAAGTGAGGGATAATCCTACACCAGAAGGTATAAAGTCTATACAAACTGTGCCTCCGAGGCAAAGCGACATCCTAGCTTCTTTAAATGATGATCTGTAACGGAGGATATTTCGAGTGATGGGTCATGTAGCTGCCGTACCATTGCAGCTCTGTATGGACTTCCAAATTCAAATGTCCGAAATGTCCTCACTGGTCATTATACCCGCTCTTCCCCTCTATAACAGTCTGGAACCGCGTGACCGCTACGGTCGCAGGTTCGAATCCTGCCTCGGGCATGGATGTGTGTGATGTCCTTAGGTTAGTTAGGTTTAAGTAGTTATAAGTTCTAGGGGACTGATGACCACAGATGTTAAGTCCCATAGTCCTCAGAGTCATTTGAACCATTAGAACAACCGTTGTGTTGCCCTTCCCTATCCTCCTTTCGCTATCAGGTACAATTCTCAGTTCCAACATAACTGCAGTTTCCTATATAAGAAGCAACTACACGCTGTTTCACAATCATACCAATCCTCCTATGCCACGCCTTTTATATCAACGGTGACACATCGCGTGGACAGGGCCGGTGAGTGTATATTTTCCCCAATATGTGTTACCACTGAAGGGATTACAGATGCTAGTAACTAATAAAAGTAATGCAAGAGACACAAACGGAAAAAATCTGCGTACACTGCTCTGCATACTAGACGCGAAGTTGATTCTACGCTATTCGTTCCACCCAGTACGGCAGTTGCGGCATTCTTTCGCGAAAGCAACTTCGTCCACCAGCATTACTCGCTCTTCAGTTTCCAGACATACTGTAGCTCCCTCCACAGCATCTCCCCTGTAGTTCTCTTGTGTGATTATACAACAACGTCGCTGTGTTCATTTTTATGTAGTGGAGTTACTTTTAGTTTATTTACTGAGTATTTCTTTGCTGCTACAAACTGAGTTTTTACGTCACATACACTGGTGTATGTGTGTATGTCCAGAATCACTGCTCCGACTGAATCTGCTCCCGTCCAAGAATAACACGCGACACAAATTCTGCTGTTCCGGTTCCCACGTTCTTCGCACCATTGGGAACTATGCGGTCGATATGGGGCATTCAACGGAACACAACGTACTGGCCGTTGGGTAAGGAGACCACCTCCACAAAATCGCCGTGGCACGGTGTAGCGTGACTTGAAGTCCTGTTAGATGTAGTTGTAATTTTACCCTCTGTTTAGCGTGGAGGTCTTCTTGTCTGTTGCACAGTGTACGGCCATCTGTTCCTGTAGCTGACCGTGATCGATCTCCTCCCCTCCTCCTGGCAGCAGTGCCTGTGGTTCCAAACGCTCCACCTGCACGTCAAACTGTGCTGTGAGCAACACCAAACGGCCGGGCTGCATTTGTCATACTTCGTCCTTCTTCCAGCTTCATGATGCCTCGTCCCCGTTTAAACTGATCAAAATAAGGTTCCAAAGTAATATTAAAGCAATAACAGCAGTGGGTCGCAAAAATTAAGTCTTTTGACCTGGTTTCGGCACTACTATGAGTGCCTTCATCAGAAGTAAAACATTCAAACTGGCCTGTAACACAAGTACAAAAATTATGGGAAAATGGTTTTATACACACATCAAAGAAAGGTTTGCATCACCCCAGTTCCCAGAACTCCTGAAGATAGACACTGACTGTGGATACTGTATCACAGACACAGTCCCTTTGACTGTTCAGAGATGTCACTAAACCCACCCAAAGATGTAAACAACCATGCATGATGTACACGGCTCGTGTTGTTTCTAGTTCAACCATGCATAGACGTTCTACATCCCGGTTCGACCTCGTCCGCATTGTTACTTTTTGCCAGGAAGGCCTCTCAACAAGGGAAGTGTCCAGGCGTCTCGTAGTGACCCAAAGCGATGTTTTTCGGATATGGAGGAGATACAGAAGTCAGGAACTGTGGATGACATGCCTCGCTCGAGTCGCCCAAGGGCTACTACTGCAGTGGATGACCGCTACCTACGGATTATGGCTCGGAAGAACCCTGACAACAACGCCACAATATTCAATAATGCTTTTCTTGCAGCCACAGGACGTCGTGTTACGACTCAAACTGTGCGCAATAGGCTGCACGATGCGTAACTTCACTCCCGACGTCCATGGCAAGGTCCATCTTCGCAATCACTACACCACGCAGCGCGGTACAGTTGGGTCCAACAACATGCCAAATGGACCGCTCAGGATTGGCATCATGTTCTCGTCACCAATGAGTATCGCATATTCCTTTAACCAATCGTTGTGTTTGGAGGCAACCCTGTCAGGCTGAACCCCTTAGGCACACTGTCCAACAAGTGCAGCAAGGTGCAGGTTCCTGATGTTTTGGGGTGGCATTACGCGAGGTCGACGCACGCCTCTGGTGGTCACTGAAGACGCCGTAACGTCTGTACGATACGTGAATGCCATCCTCAGAGAGATAGTGCAACCACATCGGCAGCATTTGGCGAGGCATTCGTCGTCGTGGGCGACAATTCACGCCCCCATCGTGCACACTTTGTGAATGACTTCCTTCAGGATAGCGACATCGCTCGACTAGAGTGGCCAGCAGGTTCTCCAGAAATGAACCCTATCGAACATACCTGAGATTGACTGAAGAGAACTGTTTATTGACGACGTGATCCATCAACCACTTTGGGGGATCGACGCCGAATCGACGATGAGGAATGGGACAATCTGGACCAACAGTGCCTTGATGAACTTGTGGATAGTATGCCATGACGAATAAAGGCGTGCATGGATGAAAGAGGACGTGCTACTGGGTATTAGAGGTACCTGTGTGTACAGTAATCTCGACCACCACGTCTGAAGGTCTCGCTGTATGGTGGTACAGTATGCAATGTGTAGTTTTCATGACCAATAAAAAAGGGCGGAAATGATATTTATGTTGATCCCTACTCCAATTCTTTTGTACAAGTTCCGGAACTCTGGGAGCCGAGGGGATCCAAAACTTTTTTGATGTGTGTATAAGAGTAAGTACTGAATAACAGTACAAGGAAGAAACAGTACTAACATGACAAGTATAAAATAAATACCAAGTGATAAAGCTTTAGTCACAAAATTTTAAAGTGGAATACGTGGAAGGCAAGCCGCTACGGGCTGATCACATGTCGAGCTGCAGGTAGGAACAGACTGAGGCGCCATCGTAGACAACTGCGGGCAGGTGAACATTACACCAAGAGTGCTATCTAGTAGCCGCAAATACAAACTGGTTACTTAAGATTCAAAATATAGATAGACGAACATTATGATGAACATTAATTGGTACGTGAGGTGAAAGGCAATATTTTGTTTGACAGCAGCAGAGAAGGTAACATTTTGTTTACATAAGAGCTTAGAAGTACAGATTAAAGGCTGAAAACGCCATTATAGAATTATAAAGTGGGCTGAATGACACAGCATGTAGAAAACCATATAAGCCAATATAAACTATTTAAAAACAAAAAACTATCAGTCGACTTAGATAGTAAAACATTTTGGTAACTGCACGAGGGAACACGAAATCAGATGTCAAGTAACGGCTTTATGCCGTTGAAGATGTTTTTATTACGTAATTGTAGCTGCTTATTAAGAATGAGGCCATCATTTGGAGAAAGATGTTTAAAACTTTCTAATTCTTCGAGAATATTTAATCTACGCCCTTTCTTCTCGGTGTGCAAAATGTGGCTATCGTGAACAGGTTTAGGCGCATGACCTGTAGTCAAACGGACGTCAGCAAAAGACGAATTTTGGGTGCTGGTGCCATTTTTTCTTAAAAGATGTTCTTAGTATCTGATTTTAAAGGCACGTCCTGTTAGTCCTATGTAGTAAGAAGAGCAGGAGTCACAGAAAATCTTATAGAAGCCAGAATTTTCCAAAGGGTAACGAGTCGATTTTAAATTAGGAATAATTTTTTTTCAAACTATATTTCGTTGAAAAGGCGAAATTATAGTTGTATTTATTACGAAGGCGTTGAATCTGATAAGAGATGGGCCCCAAGAAAGGAATAGAAAAAAACACTTTTTTGGGCTGGATTCATTGATAGAGGTGACTATTTTAACAGTTTTCTTTTTAAGGATAACATCCACCACACCAGGTTAACTGCTATCGTTTTGATTAAAATGATTTCTTCATCGAATTTTTCTTTTGAGTGTGGACTAGAAGTAGCTCTATGAATAGCAGAGAGAAAGAAAGGGTTTTTATGAGATTGTGGATGCATGGAAGACGCAGGTACGATGTGATAAGTATATGTTTACTTACGAAAAACATTGAATGAGATTTTATTTTCTTCTACTGTAAGGGTCAAGTCAAGAAAGTTTAACTGACGAATATGTGTGAGCCACCCATAGCGGCTTTCCTTGCATGTATTCTTTTCTAAAAATTTTGTGACAAGAGCTCTATCGCTTGATGTTTGTTTTATACGTGACATGTACTGTTTCTTTCTTGTGCTGTTAGTGAGTAGTTGCACTTATATAAAACAAATTTCCCATAATTTTTGTACTTATGTTAGAGGCCAGTTTGACTGTTTTACTTCTGACAAAGGCACTCAGTAGTGCCGAAACCACGTCAAAAGTCTTAATTTTGCGACCGAGGACTGTTATTGATTTAATTTTAGTAATGAAAATGTTGTCTACGGGCCATATTGTTGTGAAGAACACTATCTGAGTGCATCGTACCGCTCGCTGATCGGCACACACTGTTTATTCAACCGCCTCGTGTTGCGAGCACTATGGGAGCACTATAGGACTTAACATCTGTGGTCATCAGTCCCCCAGAACTTAGAACTACTTAAACCTAAGTAACCTAAGGACATCACACACATCCATGCCCGAGGCAGGATTCGAACCTGCGACCGTAGCAGTCGCGCGGTTCCGGAATGAGCGCCTAGAACCGCTAGACCACCGCGGCCGGCGTTGCGGGGATTGCCCCATTTGGCGCTGTAGTCCCGCTAATCTCACGCCATGTGACATTCAGCTTTAGGTGCACTAAGGGAGACCTGAGGTAACACTTCTCGCACTTTCACTGACCCATCGACTTGTGAATATTTTAAGTTACTTTCTCTATCTCGTTCATTGGTTTTGCAGAGCAATGTAGCTTCCTATAGACAAAGGCTGGGAAGAGTTTAATTTGTGAGTGTGATAATGTTGGTGACCTATGTAACGTTGTTGCGAAAGCGATATGTCGATTGGCAAAATCAATTTGTTTGACAAAGCATGAGAAAGCTGAATGCTTCAAGAACAAAGAATACAGTATTGCTTATGCAGCCTACAGAAAGGGTCCCCAAGAGAATTTTGACTCTAAAGATTGGGGGTGGCCAAAATTTTGGTCTTTACGGGTAACAGAATATCAGAGAATGAGTTTTTGTCACAGGAGACTGTGTCTTAGTAGAGGAAAATTGCTGATGTGATCAGATGAAATAAAGGTAATATGAAGTAAGTAAAGGATTTATACGGAGTTGTAAACGCAAAGAAATCTAATCGAAAATCAGAGGAGTAAATAAGAGGTAAACTGATGTTAGGCAGAGGACATGTTCGCAGGGGAAAATGAGAAATAGCACACAGGTGGACAGGGTGAAGAGGCAGTTAACGCGGCATTAACGGAATAGAGAGGTGATACAAAATGCTGCATGCCAAGGGGCATGTGAGAACACGTTATTCGTCGCATTCCAGTTTTCACCTACAGGATGTGTGGAATAGCAGGCAAGTGATATACGCATTCTAAGATCATTCTGAGATTCGTTCAGCTTATTCTTCGTGTCCATATCAATTAATGGAGTATGTAGATTCGTCCAAATCTCATGTTTATCATGCTATCAGATTTCAGAAGGATGTCATCGGATCAACAAATATCCGCTTTACAAAAAGGCTGCATTTTGTCAAACACGTCAATAATCCGTTATACTATTTAATGAACAACACAGCGTAGGTCACATTTTGTAGTCTGTAATGGCACTCATCGGCTAACACCAATGATACCAAAAATATTTCAGTGTTAAAACAGAAAATGGTCTAACTCAGCCGGAACTGGTAATAAAAATTCTAAAAGACATTTTATCAGGCGAATATCCGCAATTGAGGAACATATATATTAATAAAATAAAAATTACGCTTCACTTGCTAGTAATTTATTATTTATTGCGCAACCGGTTTAGAAGTAAAGCTTCATTTTTAGGTGCCACCAAGTACAGGGTTATTACAAATGATTGAAGCGATTCCACAGCTCTACAATAACTTTATTATTTGAGATATTTTCACAATGCTTTGTACACACATACAAAAACTCGAAAAGTTTTTTTAGGCATTCACAAATGTTCGATATATGCCCCTTTAGTGATTCGTCAGACATCAAGCCGATGATCAAGTTCCTCCCACACTCGGCGCAACTTGTCCCCATCAATGAGTTCGAAAGCATCGTTGATGCGAGCTCGCAGTTCTGGCACGTTTCTTGGTAGAGGAGGTTTAAACACTGAATCTTTCACATAACCCCACAGAAAGAAATCGCATGGGGTTAAGTCGGGAGAGCGTGGAGGCCATGACATGAATTGCTGATCATGATCCCCACCACGACCGATCCATCGGTTTTCCAATCTCCTGTTTAAGAAATGCCGAACATTATGATGGAAGTGCGGTGGAACACCATCCTGTTGAAAGATGAAGTCGGCGCTGTCGGTCTCCAGTTGTGGCATGAGCCAATTTTCCAGCATGTCCAGATACACGTGTCCTGTAACGTTTTTTTCGCAGAAGAAAAAGGGGCCCTAAACTTTACCCCTGAGATTGCACAAAACACATTAACTTTTGGTGAATTGCGAATTTGCTGCACGAATGCGTGAGGATTCTCTACCGCCCAGATTCGCGCATTGTGTCTGTTCACTTCACCATTAAGAAAAAATGTTGCTTCATCACTGAAAACAATTTTCGCACTGAACGCATCCTCTTCCATGAGCTGTTGCAACCGCGCCGAAAATTCAAAGCGTTTGACTTTGTCATCGGGTGTAAGGGCTTGTAGCAATTGTAGACGGTAAGGCTTCTGCTTTAGCCTTTTCAGTAAGATTTTCCAAACCGTCGGCTGTGGTACGTTTAGCTCCCTGCTTGCTTTATTCGTCGACTTCCGCGGGCTACGCGTGAAACTTGCCCGCACGCGTTCAACCGTTTCTTCGCTCACTGCAGGCCGACCCGCTGATTTCCCCTTACAGAGGCATCCAGAAGCTTTAAACTGCACATACCATCGCCGAATGGAGTTAGCAGTTGGTGGATCTTTGTTGATCTTCGTCCTGAAGTGTCGTTGCACTGTTATGACTGACTGATGTGAGTGCATTTCAAACACGACATACGCTTTCTCGGCTCCTGTCGCCATTTTGTCTCACTGCGCTCTCGAGCGCTCTGGCGGCAAAAACCTGAAGTGCGGCTTCAGCCGAACAAAACTTTATGAGTTTTTCTACGTATCTGTAGTGTGTCGTGACCATATGTCAATGAATGGAGCTACAGTGAATTTATGAAATCGCTTCAATCATTTGTAATAGCCCTGTAGTTATAGAAACATGAACGTGTGGCGGTCGGGCCAATCAGTGATGGGGAGTCACACCAACGCCAAAGAACCGAGTGGGAGCCCGTAGGACCAGCAACTACAGCACAACACTGAAGTGAGGTAGTGATTGGATTGTTGATTAATTAATTAATTTTTTCCTTTGCCTTCTAAATTGGGACACCGCAATACTGTGTCCAGAAGGGAATAGATTGGAAATATTAGCGAGGCAGTGGGCTGTCTGTCAACTAGGGCCCTTTGTTATCTGTGTTTATTTCAGTTGTTAATACTAAATTTTGTAAGGGATAAAATCTAACCTTGACACTAAGTTCTGCGATTTTTGTTGCTTTTATGTTTATGTAACATTTGGGAAGGTGATAACTTCCCGTTAATAATACTCATTATATTTACATTCATTTATATTAGTAAAGCGCTCATCACATGCCAGTTGCAGGCTGCATATCTAAGGGCTTCAAGGGGGAAACACAAGTTCTATTTTTAGTATCTGATATAATTATTTGCCGTATATAAACACTGAAAATGCTGTCATAATCTAGTCATTAAGTAGTGTGGTCCCGGCGGAGTTTCGAGTCCTCCCTCGGGCATGTGTGTGTGTGTGTGTGTGTGTGTGTGTGTGTGTGTGTGTGTGTTTGTCCTTAGGATAATTTAGGTTAAGTAGAGTGTAAGCTTAGGGACTGATGACCTTAGCAGTTAAGTCCCATAGGATTTCACACACATTTGAACATTTGAAGTAGTATGATATTACGTTTATGCATTAACACTGTAAGACAAGTATTAAAGTTATAAAATATCTGTACGTCTTGAGGCAGTCTAATTCACGGCGCGCAAATAATCCAGACTATTTTCATCCTTTAATTGAGAATGGAAGCACATTGCAACTTTCAACACACTTTCGACATAATATCAAACCTCTTCGAAACGTTTTGTAACTGACGCCCACCACAAAAGAACAAAAAGGAAAAAAAATGATCGCTTACTACATTTTCGATATTCACGCAGTAAGGCTTCAGCATCAGGCATGATGAGAGCTATGAACACTTGTTCATCTTTGCTACTTTGCAACACAATCTTCTAATGATTAAGTGCTCGTATCTTGAAAGGTACGCGTTTTAGAGCACAAGTTAGCTGGACATTTTTTTCTTATTGTGGTCCCAAAATATGGAAAGCAAAGAACTTGCAGTAGAAGGGATTTGCTTCACAGTATCGAAGATGCAAAATTGCTCGTAGTTCTTGAGGTGTGCATTTTAGACTATGTTTACTGAGACTTTTTTGCTTCTAGTGTCGTGTACTTTAAACTGTATGCGTTTTCGCCATTAATTATGATACACCCTGAATACGTAAATAATATGGCAGAAAAGGTGGGCAGCAATTTGCGGCAGTTCGCTGATTATGCTGTGGTGTACAGCAGGGTCTCCAAGACTGTAGGTTGATCGAAGATGAACTAGACAAAATTTCTAGTTGGTGTGATGAATGGCAGCAGGGTCTTAATGTAGAAAAATGTAATTTAATGCGGATGAGTTGGAGAAACAAACCTTTAATGTTAGGATACAGCGTTAGCAGTGTCCTTCTTGACCCGTGAGGATTGTGGTAGGGAAGGCGAATGGTCGACTTAGGTTTATAGGGAGATTCAAGGAAAGAGTGGTTTGTACGCAAAAGGGACCGCATATAGGACGCTGGTGCCACCTATTGTTCAGTACTGCTCGAGTGTTTGGGATCCGCACCAGATCGGATTGAAAGAAGACTTCTAAGCAGTTCAAAGGCGGGTTGCTACAGTTTTTACTGCTGGGTTCGATCAGCATGCAGGTGTTACGGGAGCTCAAGTGGAAACCCCAGGAGGGAGGAAGACATTCATTTCGAAGAACACTACTGAGGAAGTTCAGAGAACCGTCATTTGAAGCTGACTGTAGAACGATCCTACTGCCGCCCACAAACATTTCGATTAGTGACCACAAAGATAAGACACGAGAAAATTAGGGCTCATACAGAGGCATATAAACAGTAATTTGTCCCTCGCCCTATCTGAGAGTGGAACAGAAAAGGAAACGACAAGTTGTGGCTTGAGGAGTATGTGTGTGGCTGTGGACGTAGATGATGAGAAGCGTTTGAAGTTCACTAAAGATGTGGACACAGCGATAAGGAATACCACAGGAGACAGTTGAGTTGTAGTGGAGTGGACATCTCTAAAAATAGCAGTTACAGATATCGGGGAGGCAAATACAGGTACAAGGGAGATAATGGTGAAGGAACTTGGGTCACAGGAGAAATACTGTAACTGATCTATGAAAGAAGGAAATACAAAAATCTTCATAATGCACAAGAATACAGAAATAAAAAATCACTTAATATTTAAATAAATAACAAGTACGGGGAAGCCAAGGCGAAATGGTTGCAGGAATAGTGTGAAGAAATCGGAAAAGAAGTTACCGTAGGAGGGGCTGATTCAGCATATAGAAAAGTCAAAACAACCATAGGTGAACTGAAAGGCAAGGGTAGCAACATCAAGAGTGTAGTGGTAGACCTACTGTTTAACAAAGAAGATAGACCGGATAGGTGGAAAGAGCAGTGGTGGATTTAAAAATTTTGCGCCCCTATGCACACCATGTTATATGCGTCCCTCCCCCCCTCTCTCCACCCAAGAAAACTTGTTTTAAATAATAACTATTACTCGATTACTTCATAGTTGCCGTTTTGGGTGGTAGTGCTGTGAGCTGTTTCCGTACTCTGCTATTCATTGTTCTGAAGAACGCGTCAGCGGTCTACTCGCGCTCAATCAAAATGTAATATGGTTCCTCAACTGTACTTGGTGTACGGCAGCGGATAAAACAAACTTAAAACTGCATTGTGTTAACGCATTCATCTATCGAAAGACAACAGAAAAGAACACAAAGAAAATAACTTTTGTTTTATGGCCTAAAAACTCAACAGAGAGTGTAGGAGACAACGGATTTTTGTTATACATTCAGTTTTAATATGTTCTTTTACACGAAACGATTCAAAATGAAAATAAAATAGTTGTGTTACGATCTAAAAATTGATGCGAACATGTCATACATTAGAAATTAATACGTACTTTTACAAAATTATAATTAAACTGTCGTTTTACGATCTAATAACGAATGTGTAGCAGATAAAAAAAAACACGTTCGTATTAATACGTGAAACTATAGGAAAGTGTAAGAAATGAAACTGAATTATAGATTTCGGTGTACGCACTAATAACTAAATACATACGAAGAAGCACAGAACTGGATTTGCTATTACATAATTTTACAGGCTAGTGTGGAAAAATCAAATTTGTTTTGTAATATAACAGTTAACATGTAAAGCATTAGGGTCTGTGTAGCTAGATGCTGCATAATAAGTGTACACAATACCTTTAATCCATGTAAGGGCAGAACAGTTTTGTATTGCAGGTACTGCTCTAACGGTTTTAGCAAAGCTTTCGCGTATTTATCGACAGAACTGATCTACGATATTTATTAGCACTTTTTCATCTGAGCCTATTTACCGATAACGTATATTTCCGCGATAACTATACATTTCAACAGACGCCAAGAATACGCATCAGTTGTAATATACTACAGTGTCAGTATGACTTGACTGTAGAGCGCCGAGCGGCCTGGGTCATTCGGGTATTGTTTAGTATTGTCGGGCGCCTTCGGTCACGTCTGCAGGTAAACAAGGTTTAATTCCGCATTCTGCCATTGGCAATTGTAAAATAAGCAGGTAATACGTAGTTTGTAAAGCCAGTGAGTGTGCTCTAAGTTATAACAAAAATCACATTATAATCTTAAATTTTTTAAACTAATATCTTCATAGTTCAGACTGTTATCAGTTAGGAGGTCGGCTTCGAAGTGAGGAACGGACAAGGCGTTCAATCTCTCCTCAGGCAATGTAGAAAGTAGGTACGATTTCGGTCTTTTAAGAGCCGAAAATGAGCGTTCTGTTGAACAATTTGTAAGTGCCATTACAGAAATATTCTAAGAGCAATGACAACATTCGGAAACACGGACTCTAACCTCTCTTTTCGTAAAAATTTACTCATTTCGACTGGTATATCACTAATCTCAGAAGATTTCAAAAGTTCTGCGAAATGTACACATTCACTAGGGAAGAAAGGCTCTAAATCTGTGTCATATGAACCTTAGAGTTTTGCTGCACGTTCAGCAATATCGTCAGGTGAACTGTTCTTAAGGTTACTGAAAACTGTGAAGGAGTCCAACAGTGTTCTATGGCTTTCCTTCCTCCTCACTAATTCGGTGTACAAGTTATCGAATGCACTCAGAAAAACTTCTTCGGAGTCCGCTTCTTCGTTATCATGAAGTTTGCGTTTTCGTGATCTTTTATAGGTTCATTCATAGTCAATATCAGTCTCAATCTCCATGGATTCATCTTCGTAATAGTCGAACATCCCACAAATAGATGCAACAAATCCTACAAGTGATTCACATAATTCATGCACTATTTCAGCATCAATATTTACTCTTTGCAATTTCAGATTTACACTTTTAAATCTCTGGAGTATGTCCTTCGAATCAATCATCATGAATAATGTTTCTAGTCTGATGTGTTGATTCAATAAAGCTGAGGCCTCATTTTGCACAAGTGGTTTTTCAAACGTAATATTTGAAATATGTGTGCATTGATAACGCCCTCCTAATTTTCATATAGACATACACACGCTTCCTCTCTTGCTGACCAACGTGTTTGTGATAAACTTTTTAGCGTTTTGCTTCCTGGTTTCATGAAAGAAAGTTTATCCCAGCGCTGTGTAAAAGAAGAGAAAAAAATTATAAAAGTTTTGCACGACATCGAAAAATGAACATGCTTCCCGACAACAGCTTGCAACACTTGCTTCGACTAAATTCAAAGAATGTGCTGCACAAGACACATAACGTCGTTTCAGATTTCGTTCTTTAAATCGTGCCAACAAACCATTGTAGGTTCCTGACATAATGCTTGCGTTGTCATATGACTGGCCTCTACAGTCAGTAATATTAACGTAATTTGTAGACAGGACTTTTAGTACAGCCTCAGCTAAGTTTTTGGACTTGTGTCCCGGGTTTGGTAAAAACAAAAGGAAACGTCTAACAGGTTCACCATTCTCGTTTACATATCTTAATATGAAAGATAATTGATCAATATGTGAAATGTCCGCAGCTGAATCTACTATTATAGAGAAATATTTGGCCTTTTTTTCACTTACGATAATTCTTTTTATTCCTTCAGAAAGAAGCTCTATTATTGCATCACATATTGTTGAAGAAAGATAACTTGTAGGTCCCTGCCCCGGATTTCTATATCATTCAATGTGCCCTGCGAGAAAAGGATCATACTCGGCTATAAGTTCAAGAGATCATAAATTGACCATTATGTAACGAATGGAATCTTTCAACGTGTCCATGTAGGGGAAATCCACGACTTGTTAGCTTCTTCACTACTGCAAACACCCTTTTCAACACACTGCGCCAGTACATTTTTTCTATCTCAACATATGAATCGAAATGATTATATATTTTTCCAAGGGACTCTTTTCTTGTTAAGAGTGATAACTCAGAAGTTTTGTGTTCCAGTGAATTCTCATGACGAGATAAAATATAATAAATATTTTTCCAATCTGTAGTACCGTTAGTAGCAATCGTGGCCTTACCTCCGAATGATTTACATGGTACATAAAAAATAGCACCGGTGCTACAGGAGTATAACAGAAAATGAGGCAAAGTTGAATAACCATTTAAAAGTTTACAATAAAAAACATTTTTGTTCAAATATCTGGTTTTATCGCCTATTGATCGTCATGAATTAGAAATATCACCGTTCAATTTTGATTAATGCCACGTTCTAAGAGAATGTCGATTGTTGATTCAATGACACATCATTATGCAGGATCATCACTAAGGCGGTTATTTCTTTTTGTAATGTCTGACTCGAACCTTAGTTCTTCGTGAAACTCGAAATCAGGAACAATTTGCTTTTCTTCATTTTTAACTTTTGTTTCGTCTGTATTTAATTCTTTTACATCAGTTGCAATGCCAGAAATATCATCTGTACTACTTGAACTCGAAGTCGAATCAGAAACATTTTTTGCGAAAAATTTTTAATTTTGCACATTTGCTTTTTTCACTGTTATTCGTGTTAAGGCACTTACAAAATTGTTAACCAATAGTCAAAACAAAAGAAAAAATTGTTAAAGGAAAGAAAGAAAGGCTGTATCCAGTTCCAATTGTACTACACCTCACATGAACTCAAAGCTTTCTACTTTAAACACGGCACACGAGCACAAAGATTTTTCCTTTAAACACGGAGCGATGAACTGGCCAACTCGGATTACTCGACGTAACTGTGCTATGAAAGAACGACAATGCAGAATAATTTAATTTCATTGTCGCCTGTTTCTCTGTTGTCAGTGAACAGTAGAAGCACACCTGCCGGCTAGAATTCGCCTCGTAAAGAAAACAGGACAATCCCTTTTTTGGCTTCTGTTTCCTGTGTCGCTGGAATTTTAGCTGGGACGCAAATGTGTTCTGAATATTCTTGGCAACGTCTTTCTAATTGAAAAAGGAAATAATTTTTGCGATTTCTTGCAGTGAGGTGTGCTGGATCAATCCTTATCCCACTTATTCTTATAACATTTTAGCGGTTTCTGGGGGCAGAGAAGACAGACTACAAAGTTTAAGTAGTGTTAAAAGTTCCTGGCAGATTAAAACTGTGTGCCGGACCGAGACTCGAACTCGGGACCTTTGCCTTTCGCGGGCAAGCGCTCTAGTGTTGTTGGTAGTTGATGTGGGGTGTTGTCATTTGTGTGAACAGTGCTGTTATGTCTACACGCAAAGGCACCTTTTCTCCCAACATAAAAATAACCTTTTCTCGAAGAAAGAAGCTCAGTTAAGACGTTTAATATAAAATTTGCAATGCCACGTAGTATTCGATTGCACAGAGTTGGGACTTTGATATCGTGCAGGCTGCAGCACAGTAAATGAGACAAACGAAAGTTGCTTTCTTCTCCTATTTTCGCCAAAAAAGTAATTACGTAAATAAATAAATAAAATTTTTAAACTGTTGCGAAGTGTATTTCACCCATTGTTAGATATCTTGCTTATGTTCTTTTCGCATAAACATGTGTTTAAAAATGTAAAACATTTCCAGTATCAACATGTTTGTTAAACGGGTGTCATTAAATCAGAGCTCAGATATTGAAGACCACAGATCTTCCACGTTAATTACAGTAATGGAGGGTTGACTTGATACTTCTCCGTAATTCCTACAATAAATGTAAATAGAGACGGGTTTTACATACTGAGGCCCACACATGTTACAGTATTTAAGAAACTGCTGATCAGTTTATCACAGTTTTTCAGGAGTCCCGATATTTTCACGGGGAATATATGGTGGGGTTAAGTATAAGCCGACAATATTCTCGGAATAATAACGTTTCAAACATTGTGTTGTAGATTGCCATCCTAACAGCTTACTTCAAATATTTTGAACACTTATGAAGATGATACCAGACAGAAACCCAATGTTAAATTTCCACTCAGTCATCAAGTAAACTATGTATATTTCCAAGCTTGTATTGTCGAATTTCGTCCTTAAGGCTTATTTAAACTAGCAAGTTGTTTAACAATATTAAAAAATTTTGTCATTTGTAAACGCAGTTACTTTAAAACGTAAAAGTTTAAAATGGCCACAAAGCAAAAAATGCAGGCCCCCTTAAGGTGCCGCGCCTAGGCCCGTGCCTATTGGGCCAATACGTAAATTCGCCACTGGGAAAGAGTGCATTGAAGACCTATGTGAGAGTGGGGAATGCTGTGATGAAGTGATAGAAGAAGAAATTGCAGTTGAGATGGAAAAGACAGGGGATCCATTATTAGAGTCAAAATTTAAAAGAGCTGTGTATGATTTGAGATCAAGAAGGAGGAAGGAACAATAACATTAGACCGACACTGCACTGACTGCTTGGATACGTGTGGAAAAGAAAAGGTTGAGTGAGGAGCTAAATACTTATGTACATTTCGATTTAGTGGTTTGTGACTGTGACCCACTAAAATAGCCCAGAAATGTAATTTAAATATTCAGCTAATACCTTTACACTGTCGGAGCTGGTTTGGTGAATTGTGCAAAATTATTTGTGACGAACAACGCTAATTTTTGGCTCGGTTTACACCAAGAGTCGGCACGGCATTGCCTGGTACCTGGGGGAACCTAATCATGTATCCATACATCATTTACTCAGGGGACTGGACTCGCCACAGTAATAAATCACTCTGGGAGGCCAGTGTGTCGGACAGCCAGTCAGGTCATATTTCACCAGCGTGTCACTGCCGCCGCCGCCACCGACAGCCAGCAACAGGCTACTGGCCTCCTCATGTTAACAGACCCTACAGTGCTCCAGAGTAGACGTACGGTGCAGCAGCGGACGAAGTTTGCTTTGAGTGACCTGTGTATTCTCTTCCAAAACATGTACATCTATATGACTACTATGTAATTCATTCTTAAGTGCTCGGCACAGGGTTCATCTTCGTACTATTTCTGTACCGTTCCACCCTCTAAAAGTCCGCTGGAAAAAAAGCGTTTAGATCTTTCTGTGCCAGCCCAAATTTGTTTTGTTTTATGACGACAATCATTAATCCTATAAATTTTGACGACAAAAAATATTTTCGCATTTGGAAATCTGCTGTTTGAAATTTTGTGAGAAGATGTCGCCACAAGAGAAACGCCTTAGCTTTTCATTGGGACCCCAAATTACCTATCATGTCCGAGACTCTCTTTCCACTATTCCGCAACAGCACAAAACCAGCTTCCTTTTTTGAAATTTTTCGATGTCCTCGTTAATCCTATCTGATAAGGACCCATACCAAGCACGAACCTTCAAAAGAGCGTGGACAACTGTAGCATACGCACTGAAAGTATTCACTTTCCACTCTGTGTATATTCATTAGATATAACTAGCGAGTAATTGCGTTATTCCTGGTTTGGTATCGCCTTACAGTTCTGTTATTACCAGCAGATCGCAGATCATTTGATTAAAGACAGGCCGCTACTGTTGCTGATATTTTCTTTACGTAAGTCTATGACTTCACATCCACGACATTTTCAAGCGGATCTGAAACTACTGTTGATAATGTATAATATAAGAGGCAGTCACATTACAACGATACTGTTGAAAGATAGTAAGTGAACTGTTTATTATTTACAAACTAATCGCCATAACAGTTAATAAATTTATGGGTCAAATGGTTCTAAGCACTATGGGACTTAACATCTGAGGTCATCGGTCCCCTAGAAATTAGAGCGACTTAAACCCAACTAACCTAAGGATATCACACACATCCATGCCGGAGGCAGGATTCGAATCTGCAACCGTAGCGGTCGCGCGGTTCCAGACTGAAGCACCTGGAACCGCTCGGTCACAACGGCCGGCCTAATAAATTTATCCCACTGTGAGCCACGAGGTTCAATGACTTAATGAAAAAACGTTTACAGTTCCCTACTGTACCATGACTGTACCCAGTCGTGCACCATTTCGTCCTAAGAGAATAGAAGACCCGTCCTAAGAGAATAGACGACCATTAATATCTTTGTTCAGGGGTCAAAAAATGAGGACGTCGTCTAGGGATAGAGGGAGGCTGTATGGAGGATGTGTAAAGGCCTCCCAGTGAAACTTCTGCAGCATAGTCGAAACACATCCTCCAAGGAGCCACCATCCCTCCTACGCAAAGACATGCAGTGCCTTCCATTTGCTTCAGGCCAAAAAAGTACAAGTTTGAGTAAAGTCTTGTTTTCTGTAGACAACCGCAAACATTTTCCAAAAAAAATGGCTCTGAGCACTATGGGACTTAACATCTATGGTCATCAGTCCCCTAGAACTTAGAACTAGTTAAACCTAACTAACCTAAGGACAGCACACAACACCCAGCCATCACGAGGCAGAGAAAATCCCTGACCCCGCCGGGAATCGAACCCGGGAACCCGAAAACATTTTCCAATGAAGGCATTGTCCGTCTTGTCTCACAGTGGGATACAAAGTATTAACAGTCACGGCGATTAATTCTGAAATTTCGATTAATTTTGGAATAAAGCACCTGGGGTGAGAGAGGTCGGTATGGTGTAGGAGTGTTGGTGTGGCGGCTTGTGGAGACAGTGGTGCTGGCCGGGGTTGGGTAGGAAAACTCCGATGAAAGATATAACACCTTTTATTTAGTGCTGTGGCGCCCCCAGGCACGTCCTCTTAATGCGCGTGGTCTACCGGCAATGCAGTTGAGGCCGGAAGTCACGGTGGCGGGGTGGTCATTTGACATGCGAGTCCTGCTTAGCTGACATTGTTTACGCCACACAGCAGTACATGTCTGAGGCCTGAGTGAGTAGTGCCAGCGACGCAAACGTCCACTGAATTCTGGTAGGCATGCACCGCTCCTGTGTTAGAACCTCGCCCTGATGCAAATGGATGGCAGCAGCATCACTCCGGCTGCGAACTGTTGCACTTCAGGGCAGGTGTTCGGTTGCTACCGTGGAACTGGGGGACAGCTCATCGATGGATTTGTTCTAAGTCGTCAGGTACCGACTTAGAACCGTCAATTGGTTTGGTGGAGACGGCTGTTCGTATCACCGTCGGCTGCTGATTGGCGCATATCGTGATGGAGACTTACGTGGATCCGATTTTGGGACGGGTGCTGCCAGACTGCTCATAACTATGATACAAACAGAGGGTATTTATAGTGAGTAACAACACGCTTGTTGCGTCGATACATTGGTTCCAGGTCGACGCATTTGCGTCTCCATCGTGTGGAGGTCTTCCCAGCTATGTCACAGTCCGTCTCGTTAATTACCATCCTACTTCCACGCAGTTTCAAACGCTTAGCTCACGCAGTACTACCTTGCTCGTAGCATTTCGATATTACAACATCGGTAATGTTTACAGAATAAAATCAGTGCGGACTCCCTTGCTGGAAATAGGGTCACGGCTCCAGGAAGTCACGGGACAGTCCTGACCTTTTGCGTCACCTAAGTACTCTTGCATTTCGCAAATGTCGGCACTGGTATGCATTACCCGGATCGGAAGATGAGAGTGTTCAAGTTCAGTTAGGGATGTCACCGCGTGATCTACTGCAATCAGCCGTACCTCCTTTACCTTTACTTCGACAGACTTCCCCATTTTAACTAGTTTGCATGTGTGGTGTAACACTGGAATAGGGCTTGCTCATTGATATTTGGAAAACGGATGATATATACAGTCGTGCTACATCTGTCCTAATCTCAACCGCTGCTAGGTGGTAACACAGATGGTATATTTGAGTTGTCTGGTTCAGCTACCAGTTCTATTTCCAGCGGCCTCTTCTTCAGCACTACCCGCAGGCCTACAGAGAAAGATTTGATCCGGCATTAACAGAGCACGACTCAGCTGCCCTTGTGATGCGAGTGAGACTGTATTCTACAACTCCGTTACCTCTTTTGCTAACATTGTTCAATACCCCTTTTTCCAAACTGGTTGACTATATAGTATGTCATTCCGTGGAGGCTTTATTCCTCCCTGCAAAACCACTCACTCTCTTAATCGTACCGTTAAGTTCCCGGGGTCAGAGGCATTTGCGGTCCCGAAAAACATTCTGCCCCTGCACCTAACCAACTTTGATTATGTCGTTGTACAGTTCGTGGCACTACCACTATCTACTCGAGATGCCCTCGCAATTGTTCGTTTGACGTGTAACTCCTCACTTGTTCTAGCGCGTCCTTTTCTTCTGTCTCCCGCCGTAACTCTATAAGCACATGTTCTGAGCCGTCTCACCTCATTATGCATTTCCCAAGCCTCCAGGGCCTGCTTCAGTATCCAACGCTGATTGTGAGTACTATATCCTCTTGCCTTGTGACAAGTACTCCAGTTTCCAATGGTAATACCCGCAGTGCCCCTTTTCCATTCTAGGCGAAGAGGGTAAACACTACTAAGATAAAGACTCCCTCATCTTCCACTTCAACCCACGGAAACTTGAGCACAGGGAACTCTCAGTAGTCCCCACTCCTTTCTCAAAGATTTGCCGTCTCGTAAAATACAAAAAGGAAACTTGAATCTAATATACCCAGCTTACATACAAAATAACTTAGAAGTATAACATTACATGTAACACGAAAAAAATTCTTCTCGCCTATCCCCACCCTCAGCTGATACGCTATTCACTTATGCATCTAAATAACAGGACACTCAACTATACTTTCAACATTATACACTCTAACACATACGTTAACTACTTTCTTGACCTTAACCTATACGTAATCTCCCTCACAGGTCGTGCAAGGTTTCCTGCGATTCCCCTTCGTCATACAACCCACAACTTTAATGGATGGCGACACATGCGTCAACGCATCTGGAGCACAAAGAAACGGCTTTAGACGACCAACATGAGCAATAGTTGTAGGAGTCGGAAATTGAAACTTGGCATTTATCGGCGATGTTGTTTCAGCTACCTGATATAGCCCCTGATAACGAGCTACAAATTTCTTTGTACTACCTTTCGAAACGCAAGGGATCATTAACATTACCAAATGTCTGATTTTACATTGTGGTAATCTGCCCAAGCGATTTCCCAATCGCTCTTGGCGTGCCAGGGTACTGGTGTTTGCTGCATGAGAACGATTCTGAATTTAAATAACTGTTTTAGCAAATTCCTTGGTGGACTCCCACCACCTGCCAACTCTTGGCCTCATTTTGTCGAACGGCGACGGCATGTCACCTCCGTAAATTGCTCCATAGGGTGATAGCCCTGTAGCACAATGGAATTTTCAATTGCATTCGCTTACAACAAAATATAAATACTCGTTTCATTCGATACCTGGCGTGTGTTCACGTAATGATCCAACGTGTGATGTGCCCTCTTCAACCTACCATTAGCTTGAGGGTGCAGTGGACTTCTTAACTTTCTAATCTTTAGGAAATTACTCACCTGCTTTAACGACTTCCACATAACGTTTGTCCCCTGATCTGTAATCATAGTTTAAGACACTCCAGATCTGACCACCCACCTGCGACCAATGCTTGTGCTAACGTTGCTGACTGTTAGTTAGGGATTACAACCATTTACACATATCTAGAAAAATATTTGATAATATTTATAACGAATCCATCCCATGTTGGAGTCTTTTTGAATGGCCTGAGGTAATGAAACCCAATCATTTTAAATGGTTCTGTCCGTTGTGGTAACATTTGGAAAGGTGTTAAGTTAGGGCTCATGTCTGTCATTGTGCACAACTTCTCACATAGCGACCCACATGTTATTTCCCTGACTTCCACCATTAGTGTTCCACTACTTGCCTATTTGTTTTTCTACAACCCCCATATCCTGACAAAACATGGTCATGCACTTCTTTCAACACTTCTTCTTCTTGTTCCGCTGCCACTACTACCCACGGCCCCAAACTCACTGTCTTACGCAACAACCCGTCTCACAGTGAATTGTGGCTTACATTCAGTGCCATTGTGCACTCTGTTCAACTGCCTGGAGGCATACACAGCTGCTTAATCCGCTCCATGTACTGCCTGACTGAGATTACAGCCAACAGCTTGATTGGAAGCGTCAGTTGGCAAGATAATCTCTTTCTTGTAGTCGAGAAAAATTATTACTGGACTTGATGTCAAAGCCCTAATTCATCGAAAGTGTCATGGCGACCCTCAAATTCAAACAATAATTTCTCCGAAAATTACTAGCAGATTAAAATCGTACTCCATACCGATACTCAAACTCGGGATCTTTGCCGTTTGCAAGCAAGTGCTCTACCGACTGAGCTACCCAAGCACAACTCACGGTCGTTCTTCTCAGCTTTAAATCCTCCAGTACCTTATCTCGAGCCTTCCTAGCCCCACAGAAGATCTACCACTCCTGGAGGAAGGATATTACAGGGACACGGCAAAGGCACACCGTTGGGAATGTTTTAAGAATGAGATTTTCACTTTGCAGAGGAGTATGCACTAATATGAAACTTACTGGCAGATTAAAACTATGCGCCAGACCGAAACTTGAACTCAGGATCTTTGCCTTCCGCGGGCAAGTGCCTTAACGACTGAGCTGCCTTAAGCAGCTGTCCACGAATGGCAAAATCCTGAGTTCGAGTCTTGGTAGGTCACACAGTTTTAATATGCCAGGAAATTTCAGTGTACACTCCATTAAAGAGTGACAAACTCATTCTGGAATAATTGTTGCATTGCCAATATAGCCATACCTTTACACACTGCTCTGGAGCACACTGAGTCTACACCCACATCATCCAGGACTACCACATTAGCTGCCAACATTCTTCTGGTGAGCTCTACTACATCGCTGCCAATATTGTCTAGATTCATGGGCACTAGTTTCCTATCCAGTTCCTCCTATACGCATGCAACGCTTCTCCTTACAAAGCAGCATAATGTGTCTAATACGTCATTTTCTGCCCGTGGCTGTACCAAGCGCAAAACATTGAAGGGCCATTCTACTCCCACATTTACCCACACCAACTTCCTGGTGTCTTGTGGCTCAATAACATGTGAACTGTTCTTGACTGAAGTTCAGGCGTATCATCCATTAAGACTGATGCAAGCTGCAAATGTACCTGACTGGCGAATGTTGTCCGACTAACTTCGGATGCATGTAACGTTTAGTCAGTTTTGGCATGCTGTGTTGTCAGAAATTCTAATACTAAGATCATGGAGTAAATTTGTGTACGACATCTAAACTTTGCTTTGAACGCGCCCTAAGCTGAAAAACTACCATTACTGAACACAAAGATTCCACATCACCACATCAAGCTGCACATAAATTACAGCGTGGAAGGTTCAATCGCTTCCGTTCCACGGGAACCATATTTGTCACAGACACATGCACCCTGTGTCCAATAAAAACTTTTGCTTTCCACCCCTCACTATTCCAGTATTCTACAGTTCACCTCTGCATCCGTGCGGCGTACCCGGAGTCCCCTTTTGCATTTAAAATCTGCCTCTGTTGCCCTGAGGTCGGAAGGTCGCAGTGGCACGATGGCCGTTTGATGTCTGCCACCAGCTTTGCTGACTGTTTACCCGACTCGGCAGTGCATGCCTAAGTTAGTACGATGTGGCCGTGAGTGAGCAGCGCCAGTGAGGCGAACGTCCGCTAAATTCTTACGTACATCCATTGATACCGCTTCAGAAGCTCGCCTTGATGCGAATGAATGGCGGCAGTGGTGCCTGGCTGCGAACCGTTGCTCTCCGAGGCAGGAGTTTCGTTGTTGGCGTGGACCTTGGGAACGAATCATCTGTCGTGTCGTTCTAAGTCCACAGGTGTGGACTTAGAACCGTGAACTAGTCTGGTGGAGATGGCTGCCCAGACCGCCGTCAGCTCCTTAGTGGTTCATAATGTGATGGGGACTTGCGTGGATCCGATGTTGGTACGGGTGTTACCTGGTGTACAACTGCACTAGAATCAGAGGGTATGTGTTGTGATCAATAGCACCCTTTTTGTGTCGATACACTGGTTTCAGACACCCACAGATCAACACCTTCGTGTCTCAATGGTGTGAAAATCCTCTGCAGGCCAGATCGTAGCTGCATGGCCTTTCTACAATGTTACTACGATTATAAAGCTCGAGCCAGCCGCCTTGTGATGTAGAAACTGGCTCGATAGCGAAATCACGTATCAGCGTCTCTGCTTTCACATTCTTGCCATCCATACAGCGCAATGGAAGCGCTTCTCAACCACTAACATCCAAAATTAGCGAGACGTTACAGAAATAATCAACAGTTTACTTACTTTTTCCATCTGACTTGATTTCATTTGCCTGTCCCTTATGTAATGGACACCAAATTATTGTGCTAACAGAACGTCAAAATCTAAAATATAAAATAAAAGTGCAGAAAAATATGTGTCTTTCATTGTGATCTTGTGAAGCATCATCAAATTATACAATTATACAGAAAGCAATAGCCAGGTGGATTTAAACGCTAAATGCGTAAGATACAGTGAGAAAAATGGATTTGTTATGACTATAAAAACTTTACAATTCAGAACATTAAAAGTATTAGCAAGCTTTAGCTCTCCTTCGACCGAACAACTTTGAGAGGACTAACGGTAGGAAACATAGTGGGTGAATATGGATTGGGGGAGAGAAATGAAAGAGGAAGCCGTCTGGTAGAATTTTGCACAGAGCATAACTTAATCATAGCTAACACTTGGTTCAAGAATCATAAAAGAAGGTTGTATACATGGAAGAATCCTGGAGATACTAGAAGGTATCAGACAGAGATTTAGGAACCAGGTTTTAAACTGTAATACATTTCCAGGGGCAGATGTGGACTCTGACCACAATCTATTGGTTATGAACTGTAGATTAAAACTGAAGAAACTGCAAAAAGGTGTGAATTAAAGGAGATGGAACCTGGATAAACTGACTAAACCAGAGGTTGTACAGAGTTTCAGGGAGAGCATAAAGGAACAATTGACAGGAATGGGGGTAATAAATACAGTAGAAGAAGAATGGGTAGCTCTGAGGAATGAAGTAGTGAAGGCGGCAGAGGATCAAGTAGGTAAAAAGAAAAAGACTAGTAGTAATCCTTAGGTAACAGAAGAAACATTGAATTTAATTGATGAAAGGCGAAAATATAAAAACGCAGTAAATGAAGCAGGCAAACAGGAATACAAACGTCACAAAAATGAGATTGACAGGAAGTGCAAAATGGCTAAGGATGTAGAGGCTTATCTCACTAGGGGTAAGATAGATACTGCCTACAGGAAAATTAAAGAGACCTTTGGAGAAAAGAGAGCCACTTGTATGAATATCAAGAGCTCAGATGGAAACCCAGTTCTAAGCAAAGAAGGGAAAGCAAAGGTGGAAGAAGTATATAGAGGGTCTATACAAGGGCGATGTACTTGAGGACAATATTATGGAAATTGAAGAGGATGTAGATGAAAATGAAATGGGAGACACGATACTGCGTGAAGAGTTTGACAAAGCACTGAAAGACCTAAGTCGAAACAAGGTCCCGGGAGTAGACAACATTCCATTGGAACTACTGACGACCTTGGGAGAGCCAGTCCTGACAAAACTCTACCATCTGGTGAACAAGATGTATGAGACAGGTGAAATACCCTCAGACTTCAAGAAGAATATAATAATTCCAATCCCAAAGAAAGCAGGTGTTGACAGATGTGAAAATTACCGAACTATCAGTTTAATAAGTCACAGCTGCAAAATACTAACGCGAATTCTTTACAGACGAATGGAAAAACTGGTAGAAGCGGACCTCGGGGAAGATCAGTTTGGATTCCGTAGAAATGTTGGAACACGTGAGGCAATACTACCCTTACGACTTATCTTAGAAGAAAGATTAAGAAAAGGCAAACCTACGTTTCTAGCATTTGTAGACTTAGAGAAAGCTTTCGACAACGTTGACTGGAATACTCTCTTTAAATTCTAAAGATGACAGGGGTAAAATACAGGGAGCGAAGGGCTATCTACAATTTGTACAGTAACCAGATGGCAGTTATAGGAGTTGAGGGGCATGAAAGGGAGGCAGCGGTTGGGAAGGGAGTGAGACAGGGTTGTAACCTGTCCCCGATGTTATTCAATCTGTATATTGTGCAAGCAGTAAAGGAAAAAAAAGAAAAATTCGGAGTAGGTATTAAAATCCATGGAGAAGAAATAAAAATGTTGAGGTTCGCCGATGGCATTGTAATTCTATTAGAGACAGGAAAGGACTTGGAAGAGCAATTGAACGGAATGGACAGTGTCTTGAAAGGAGGATATAAGATGAACATCAACAAAAGAAAAACGAGGATAGTGGGATGTAGTCGAATTAAGTCGGGTGATGCGGAGGGAATTAGATTAGGAAATGGGACACTTAAAGTAGTAAAGGAATTTTGCTATTTGGGGAGCAAAATAACTGATGATGGTCGAAGTAGAGAGGATATAAAATGTAGACTGGCAATGGCAAGGAAAGCGTTTCTGAAGAAGAGAAATTTGTTAACATCGAGTATAGATTGAAGGGTCATGAAGTCGTTTCTGAAAGTATTTGTATGGAGTGTAGCCATGTGTGGAAGTGAAACATGGACGATAAATAGTTTGGACAAGAAAAGAATAGAAGCTTTCGAAATGTGGTGCTACAGAAGAATGCTGAAGATTATATCGGTAGATCACGTAACTAATGAGGAGGTATTGAATAGAATTGGGGAGAAGAGGAGTTTGTGGCACAACTTGACTAGAAGAAGGGATCGGTTGGTAGGACATCTGAGGCATCAAGGGATCACAAGTTTAGCATTGGAGGGCAGCGTGGAGGGTAAAAATCATAGAGGGAGACCAAGAGATGAATACACTAAGCAGATTCAGAAGGATGTAGGTTGCAGTAAGTTCTGGGAGATGAAGACGCTTGCACAGGATAGAGTAGCATGGAGAGCTGCATCAAACCAGTCTCAGGACTGAAGACAACAACAACAACAAACGGTACCACCCGACCGCAGCACCATCCTCACCGTCGACCGCTTTCAAGAGAATGCTTAGTAGCATTTAAATGATGCTATAATACGAAATTATGGAGTATCTTGCATTGACCATGTTTTCCGTGTTGCAGCACCAAAGATTTGATAATAGATACAAACCTGAACATTTGTCTCCTAAATATGGAAAGAATCTCTAAAAAGTGAATGTGAATATCTTTCACGTCTATGTTGTGAGAACAATGTGGACGTAATTGCTCCGCAGGAAATACACGGAAGAGATGACAAAGATCTCTAAAGCAGATGAATAATGCCCGCAAATAGGCTATTACGTACTCTTCACGTTGAACATTACGTGTAGGGAATATGGTTCAAATCGCTCTGAGCACAATGGGACTTAACATCGGACGTCATGTGTCCCCTAGAACTTAGAACTACTTAAACCTAACTAACCTAAGGATATCACGCACATCCATGCCCGAGGCAGGATTCGAACCTGCGACCGTAGCGGTCGCGGTCTGGTACTGGACTGGTCAACACCTCTCAGATATTTCACTGACTAGCCTTCTGTGTTGGAGAGTTTATTAGCCACCACCACGCTTGGCGAAGTGACGACAAAGACATAAAGGCTGCTTCTATTTCAATACACAGTATCTGGCTCCTACCTTAAAGGAAAAAAGGAACATTCTCCTAAGACAGTGAGACATAACCAGACCCCCACTTAATCACTGACAGTCATGTTAATGGAAATGAACTGGCAAGTAAATGAACTGTAGAGTAATGTTGTTTTCCCGCAGCCAGCATAAGCTCATTATTATAGAGTATAGAATCCAGATATCGCTAGTAAGATCAACTGCCAAAGCGCGTTTTAATTTTAAAAAAGCGAACAGGCAACAACATGCTGTTACTCTCAGAGAGACGGCGAATTGGTTCTTGTGCGTCGCTATTAAATACTAAAGGATCCATGTCAACTTCTCAACGCGGCTACTGCCAACATATTGATTTTCTGTAGTCAGTCAAGTATTTTTTGCCGATGCACCACTGCCAGTATACTGTATCCCTCGCACCCTCACATTGACGATTTAACACAAACTGCATCGCTCCTAAATACTAAAGGTTCCATGCCAACTTCTCCTCAAGCTAGTAATGCCGTTACAGTCAACGTATGTATCTTCACCTTTGGGTCCAGTATGTTTTTTCCGATGCAACCCTGCCAGTTTACTGTAACCCTTGTACCCTCACATTGCAGAATTAACACAGAAATAGCGTCGCTGTAAATACTAAACGATCCATGCCGACATCCGATATGCGAGAAACGTGGCTACAGTCACAGTAGGAACCTTCTCTCACAATTGCTAGTTTACTGTAAAACTCGCACCTTCACATTGACGATTTAACGCAGAAATTTAATCGCTATTAAATACTAAAGGATCCATACCGACTTCCCCCCAAGCGAGTAACGCGGCTACGGTCAACGTATGGACCTACTCTGGCCAGTCAAGTATCTTCTTTCCGATGCACCACTGCTAGTTTACTGTATCCCCCGTGCTCTCACATTGACGATTTAAAACCGAAATTACACTGCTATTAAATACTAAAGGATCCATGTCGGCTTCTCCCCAAACGAGTAATGTGGATATGGGCAACGTATGGATTTTCTCCTGGGAGTCCAGTAACACTTTTCATGTGCACCAATGCTGGTTTACTGTAACCCTCGCACCCTAACACTGACGAATTAAAACAGAAATTGCGTCGCTACTAAATATTAAACGATCTATGCTGACTTCCCACAAGCGAGTAATGCAGCTACGGTCAACATATGGATCCTCTCCTGGGAGTCAAGTATCTTTTACCAAAACACCACTGCCAGTTTAAGTATCCATACCTACTTCCCCACATGCGAGTAACGTTGCTATGGCCACTGTATCGATTTTCTCGTGGGAGTCAAGTAACTTTTTTCTGATACAACACTGCCAGTTTACTGTAACCCTCGCACATTGACACTGATGATTAAACACTTAAATGACGTCGCTATTAAATACCAAAGGATCCATGCCGACATTTCGGCAAGCGAGTAACATGGCTACGGTCAATCTTCTCCTGGGAGACAAGTACCTTTTTTTCCGATGTTCCACTGCTAGTGTACTATAACCCTCGCAACCTCACAATTAAGATTTAACACAGGAATTTTGTCGCTATTAAATACTAAAGGATTCATGCTGAGATCTCTCTAAGTGAGTAAGGTGGCTACGACCAACATACGGATTCTCTCCTTGGAGTCAAGCAACACTTTTCCGATGCACCACTGCACGTTTCTATCATAACTTGCACACTTCTTTACGATTTAACACAGAAATGTCGTCGCTATTGAATAATAAATGACCCATGCCGACTTCTCCAGAAGAGAGTAATGTAGCCACGATCAAAGTACGGATTTACTCCTGGGAGTCAAGTAACACTTTTGCGTTGCACCACTGCTCTGACATTGACGAATTAATACAGAAATTGCGTCGCTATTAAATATTAAACTATACATGCCGACCTCTCCCAAACGAGTAACGCGCGACGGTTAAGGTGTGGATCTTCTCCTGGCAGTCAAGTATCTTTTTTCCCATGTATCACGGAAAGTTTACTGTAACTATTGCACCCTCTCACTGATGAATTAACACAGAAATTTCGTCGCTTTTAAATAATAAAGGATTCATGAAAACTTCTCACCAAGCGACTACCGTGGCTACGGTCAACGTATAGATCATCTCCTGCGAGTCAAGTATCTTTTTTTTTTTTCATCTTACCCTGCTAGTTTACTGTATCCCTCCGACATTCAGATTGACGAATTGACACCTAAATTGTGTCGTATTAAATACTAAGTGATCCATCCCGACATCTCCGCAACCGCGGAACGTGGCTGGCTATGGTCATCGAATGCATCTTGCCCTTGTAGTCAAGCACCTCCTTTCCGATGCACTGTATCCCTCACATTAAGGATTTAACACAGAATTTACGTCGCTATTAAATAGTAAAGGATCCATGCCGACTACACCCCTAGCGAGTAATGCGGCTGTGGTCAGCATATGGATCTTCTCCTGAGAGCCAAATATCTTTCGATGCACCACTGCTAGTTTACAGTAATCCTCGCACACACACACTGACGATGAAACACAGAAAATGCGTCGCTAATAATACCAAAGGTTCCAAGGCCGATTTTTCCCCAAGCGAATAACACAGCTACGGTCAACGTATGTATCTTCTCCTGGGAGTTAAGTAACTTTTACCAGTGCACCACTGATAGTTTACTGTAACCCTCGCAACCTCACAACTACGATTTAACACAGGAGTTGCGTCGCTATTAAATAATAAAGCATCGATGCCGACTTCTCATCAAGGTAGTAATGCCGCTTTCGTCAACGTATTGATGTCTTCATGGGAGTCAAGTATGTTTTTTCCGATGCACCACTGCCAGTTTTCTGTATTCCTTGCACCCACTTATTCATTAATTAACACAGAAATTGCGTCGCTATTAATTACTTCAGCATCCATGCCGAAATGTCCCCTTAGCTACGGTCAATGTATGGATCTTCTACATGGAGTGAAGTATCATTATTCCTACGCAACACTGCAAGTTTACTGTAACCCTCGTAACCACACAAATACGATTTAATGCGTCGCTATTAAATACTGTAGGATCCATACCTATTTCTCCCCAAGTGAGTAACACGGCTATGGTCGATGTGTGGATCTACTTCTGGGAGGCTACTATCTTTTTACCAATGCACCACCGCCAGTTCACTGTTTCCCTCGCACCCTCATATTGACGAATCAACACAGAAATTGCATCGCTATTAAATACTATTCATGGCAACATGTCGCCTAATCGATCCATGCTGACCTCACCCCAAGCGACTAAAGCGCCTAATGTCAATGCGTGGATTATCACCTGGGAGTTTAATTTCTTTCTTCCGATGCACCACTGCCAGTTTATTATATACCTGGCACACTCCCATTGAGGAATTAACACAGAAATTGAATAGCTATTAAATACTAGAAGATCCATGGCGACATCTCCCCAAGCAAGTAACACAGCTACTGTCATTATATGGATCTTCTCCTGAGAGTCAAGTATCTCTATTGCGATGCACAGTTGTGAGGTTACTATATCCCTCGTACCTTCCCATTGACGAATTGACACATAAATTGCGTCTCTATAACATATAAAAAGATTCATGCCGACTGAACCCCAAGCGAGTAACGGTACTACGGTCAATGTATGGACCTTTGCCTGGAAGTCAAGTATCTTTTTTCCGGTACAACACTGCGAGTTTACTGTAACCCTCGCACCTCATATAACGATTTAACACAGGCGTTGCGTCGCTATTTAATACTAATCGATCGATGTTGACTTCACCCCAAGTGAGTAACGTGGCTACTGTCATTGTATGGACCTTCTCCTAGGAGTCATGTACCTTTTTCCCGATGCACTACTACTAGTTTACTCTAACCCACACATCCTCACAATTACAATTTTAAATACTAAAGTATCCATGTCGACTTCTCCCTAACTCAGTAACGTGGCTACGATGAACCTATGGATCTTCTCCTAAGGGTCAAGTACTATTTTTTCCAGTGTACCACTGCTAGTTTAGTGTATCGCCTGCCCTCTCACGCTGAGGACTGAACACCGAAATTATGTAATGTATACCTCGCACCCTCACATTGACGATTTAACAGAAATTGCGTTCCTATTAAAGAATCCATGCCGACTTCACCCCAAGCGCGTAACGCAGCTGCGTTCATTGTAAGTTTCGATCCTGGGGGTCAAATATTTCTTCCTGATGCACCACTGCTACTTTACTGTAACACGTGCACCCACACAATTATGATTTAACACAGGAATAGTGTCAATTTTAATACTAACTGATCCATGCCAACGTCTCCCCAAGTGAATAATGCGGCTATGGTAAACATATGGATCTTCTCCTGAGAGGCAAGTATCTTCCTTTCGATGCACCACTGCTAGTTTACTGTCACACTCGCTCCCTCATACTGACGATTAAACACAGAAATATCGTTTCTGTCGCACTCGCTCCCTTGTACTGACGATTAAACACAGAAATATCGTCGCTATTAATTACCAAAAAATCCATGTCGACTTCTCTTCAAGCATGTAACTCGGCGACGGTGAGCGTATGGATCTTTTCCTGGGAGTTAAGTATCTTTTTTCCGATGCACCAGTGCCAGTTTACTGTAACCCTCGCAACCTCACAATTACGGTTTAATATAGTAATTGCGTTGCTATTAAATACTAAAGGATCCTTGCCGATTTCTCACCAAGCGGGTAACGCGGCTACGGTCAGCGTATGAATATTCTCCCCGGAGTCACTGTAACACTGGCACCCTCACCCTGACGATTAAACACAGATATATCGTTGCTATTAAATACTAAATGATCGATGCAACTTCTCCCCAAGACAGTATCGTTCGTATGGTGAAGCTATGGGTCTTCTTGCGGAAGTCAAGTATCTTGTTTCCGATGATCTATTCCCAGTTTACTGTACCCCACGCACCCTCTCATTGACGAATTAACACAGAAATTGCGTCACCTTTGAATACTGGAGGATCCATGCCCTCATTTCTCCAAGCGAGTAACACGGCTCCGGTGAATGTATGGATCGTGTCCTGGGAGTCAAGTATCTCTTTTCCGAAGCACCACTGCATTTTACTCGCACCCTCACATTGATATATTGACACATAAATTCTGTAACTGTTAAATACTTAAGAATTCATGCTTACTTCTCCCCATGCGAGTAATGAGGCTATGATCAACGCATGTATGTTCCCCTGGGAGGCAAGTACCTTTTTTCCGATGCATCACTGCCAGTTTACTATATCACTTGCAGAGTCTCACTGACTATTTAACACCGAAATTATGTCGCTATTAAATAATAAAATCTGCATGCTGACTTATCGCAAGGGAGTAACGCAGCTACGGACAACGTACGGATCTTTTCCGGAGATTCTAGTATCTTTCGATGGAGGGTGCGAGCTATACAGTTTACTGGCACTAGTGCATCGGAAAAAGGATACTTTACTTCCAATAGAAGATCCATTGCTTGAACGTGGCCGTGATCCTCGCTTGGGGAGAAGTCGGCATGAATCCTATAGTATTTAATAGCGATGCAATTCCTGTGTAGAGTCGTCAATGTGAAGGTGCAAGGGTTACAGTAAACTGGCAGCAGTGCAGCGGGAAATGATACTTGACTCCCAGGAGAAGATCCATACGTTGACGGTAGCTGCTGTACTCGCTTGGAAAGAAGTCGGCATGGATCCTTTAGAATTTAAGAGCGAAGCAATTTCTGTGTTAATTCGACTATAAGAGTGTGCAAGGGATATAGTAAACTGACAGCGGTGCATCAGAAAAGGTTCGTTGAACCGAGGAGAAGATACAAGCGTTGAACAAAGCTGCGATATTCGCTTGGTGATCAATTGGTGAGAAGTTTGCATGAATCCTTTAGTATTTAATAGCGACGCTATTTCTGTATTAATTCGTCAATGTGAGGGTCCAAGAGTTACAGTAAACTGGAAGTTGTGCATCCGAAAAAAATACATAACTCCAAGGAGAAGATCCATACGTTGACTGTAGCCTCGTTCTCACTCGGGGAGCAGTGGAAATGGATTCTTTAGTATTCATTAGCTACGCAATTTCTATGTTAAATCGTTAATTTGAGGTTTCGAGGGACTGGTGGATCGGAAAAATGATACTTGACTCCCAGGAGACAATCCATACAATGACCGTAGCCTCATTACTTGCTTGGGGAAAAATCGGATTGGCCCCTTTAATATTTAGTAGTGATGCAGTTTCTGTGTTCAGTCATCTACGTGGGTAGGCGAGGAATACGGCAAACTTGCAGGGGTGTATCGGAAAGTGTTCTTGAATCTAAGCAGAAGATCCATACGCTGACCTCAGCCCCGTTAGTAACTTGGGAGAAGTCGGCATGGATCGTTAGGCATTTAATAGCGCGAAATTTCTGTGTCAATTCGTCAACGTGAGGATGCGAGCGACACAGTAATGTGTCACTTGTGCAACGGAAAATAATACATTACTAATAGGAGAAAATCCATACTCAGTTATAGAGAAGTCAACATTGACCTTTTAGTATTCATTAGCGACGCAGTTTCTGTTTTTAATTGTTAATGTGAGGGAGCTTAAGATACAATAAACTGGCATTGGTGCATAGGAAAAATGATAGTTGACTCCCAGCAGAAAATTTGTACATTTACCATAGCAGCGTTGCATGCTTGGGGGGGGGGGGGGGGGTTGGCATGGACGATTTAGTATTTAGTAGTGACGCAATTTCTAAGTTCAATCCTAAATGTGAGGGTTCGAAGGATACAGTAAACTTGAAGAGGTGCAAAGGAAAGAAGGTACTTGCCTCTCAGGAGTAGATCCATATGCTGAACGTAGCCCTGTTACTCACTTGGGGGAAGTCGGCATGGACTCTTTGGTATTCAATAGCTATGAAATATATGTGTTAATTCGTCAATAAGACAGTGCGAGGGTTACAGTAAATTGGCAGTTTGTAACTGAATTTCACTGTCTAGAGAAGATCCATATAGTGACTCTAGCCTCGTAGTCATTTGGGGAAGAAGTCGACATGGATCCTTTAGTACTCACTAGCGACGCAGTTTCTGTGTTAAATCGTTAATGTGAGGGTGCGAGGGACACAGTAAGTTGGCAGTGGTCCATCGGAAAAGAAACACATGACTTCCAGGAGAAGATACATTCGTCGATATTCTCAGTGTTACTATCTGGGGGAGAATTCTGTATGGATCCTATAGTAACTAATTGCGATGAAATTTCTGGGATAAATCGTCAATATGGGGGTGCGAGGTATAAAATAAACCTGAAGTTGTGAATCGGAAAAGAGTCACATTAATTCCAGGAGGAGCTACATTCGTAGACTGTACCAGCGGTACTCACTTTTGTAGAGTTTGGCTTAGACCCTTTAATATTTACTAGCGATGCAATTTCTGGATAAATCGTCAAACGTGAGGGTGCGAGGGACACAGTGAACTAGCTGTTGGGCATCGGAATACAGACACTTGACATCCAGGAGGAGTTACATTCAGTGACTGATTTAACATTACTCGCATGGTGGGAAGTTGGCATGCATCTTAAGTATTTATAGCGATGCAATTTCTGGGTTAATTCGTTAATGTGAGGGTGCGTTTGACTCAGTAAGATGGCAGTGGGGCAGAATCTGGGGGAGAATTCGGTATGAATCCTATAGTAAAAAATTGCGATGAAATTTCTGTGATAAATGGTCAATGTGAAGGTACGAGGAATACAATAAACCGTAAGTGGAGCATCGGAAACGAGGCACTTTAATTCCAGTGGGAGATACATTCGTCGACTGTAGCATTGATACTCGCTTTTGGAGATTTTTGCTTCGACCCTTTAATATTTCCTACTAATATGTAATTTTTGGATTAAATCGTCAGTGTCAAGGTGCGAGGGACAAAGTGATGTATCAGTTGGGCAAAAAAAAAAAAAAAAAAGTCCGCATGCATCATTAACATCTAATAGCGATGCAATTTCGTGGTTAATTCGTTAATGTGAGGATGCGTCGGACACAGTAAGAGGGCAGTGGTGCATCAGAAAAGAAACACATAACTTTCTGGAGAAGATACATTCGTCGATATACTCAGTGTTACTATCTGGGGGAAAATTCACTTTGGATCCTATAGTAATTAATTGTGAGGCAACTTCTGGGATAAATCGACAATGTGAGGGTGCGAGGTATACAATAAAGCTGAAGTGGTGCATCGGAAAAGAGACACATTAATTCCAGGAGGAGATACATTCGTCGACTGTAGCAGCGATACTCGCTCTAGGAGAGATCGTCTTAGACCCTATAATATTTACTAGCGATGCAATTTCTGGATTGAATCGTCAATGTCAGGGTGTGAGGGACACAGTAAACTAACAGTAGGTCATCGAAATAGGGACGCTTGACATCCAGGAGGAGATACATTCGTCGATATTAGCAGTCTTATTACCTTTATGAAAATTCGCCATGGATCCATTAGTAATTAATTGCGAAGCAATTTCTGGGATAAATCATCAGTGTGATGGTGCGAGGTACACAATAAACCTGAAGTGGGGAATCGGAAAAGAGACACATTAATTACAGAAGGAGATACATTCGTCGACTGTAGCAGCTACACGCTCTTGGAGAGATCGGCTTAGCACCTTTAATATTTACTAGCGATGCAACTTCTGGATTAAATCGTCATTGTCAGGGTGCGAAGGACACAGTACACTAGCAGTAGAGCATCGAAATAGAGACACTTGACATCCAGGATGAGATACATTCGTCGACTTTAGCAGTGTTACTATCTTGCGGAAAGTTCGCCATGGTTCCTTTAGTGATTAACTGCGATGCAATATCTGGGATAAATTGTCAATGTGTGGGAGCGAGGTATACAATAAACCTCAAGTGGTGCATCGGAAAGAGACACATTAATTCCAGGAGGAGATACATTCGTCGTCTGTATCAACGACGCTCGCTCTTGGAGAGTTGGTCTTAGACCGTTTAATATTTACTAGCGTTGCAATTTCCGGGTAAATCGTCTATGTCAGGGTGCGAGGGAAACAGTAAACTAGCAGTTGGGCATCAGAATAGAGACACTTGACATCCAGGAGGAGCTACATTCGTCGATATTAGCTGTGTTACTATCTTGGCGAAAATTCTCCCTGGATCCTTTAGTAACTAATTCGATGCAATTTCTCGGATAAACCTTCAATGTGAGGGTGCGAGGTATTCAATAAACCTCAAGTGGTGCATCGGGAAAGAAATAAATGACTCCTGGGAGAAATTACATTCGTCGATATTCTCAGTGTTACTATTTGGTTGAGATTTCGGTATGGAACCTATAGTAATTAATTGCGATGCAATTTATGAGATGAATCGTCAATGTGAGAGTGTGAGGTGTACAATAATCGTGAAGCGGTGTATCGGAAATGAGACACATTAAGTCCAGGAGGAGATACAGTGGTCGACTGAAACAGCGATACTCGGTCGTGGAGACTTCAGCTTAGACCCTTCAATATTTACTAGCGATGCAATTTCCTGGTTAAATCGTCAATGTCAGTGTGCGAGGGACACCGTAAATTAGCAGTTGAATATCGTAGTACAGACAGTTGACATCCATTAGGAGATATATTCGTCTACACTACTATTATTACTTTCTTAAGGAAAATTAGCCATGGATTTTTTTTGTAAGTAAGTGCGAAGCAATTTCCGCGGTAAATCGTCAATATGAGGGTGCAAGGTATACAGGAAAACCTGAAGTGGTAGGTCGGGAAAGAAATACATGACTCCTAAGAGAAGTTACATTCAACGATATTCTCAGTGTTACAATCTGGGGGAGATTTCGGTATGGATCCTATAGTAACTAATTGCGATGCAATTTCTGGGATAAATTGTCAACGAGAGGGTGCGAGGTATACAATAAACCTGAAGTGGTGCATCGAAAAAGAGACACATTAATTCCAGCAGGAGCTACATTCGTCGACTGTAGCAGCGATACTCGTTCTTGTAGAGTTCGGATTGGACCCATTGATATTTACTAGAGATGCATTTTCTGGGTTAAATCGTCAATGTCAGGGTTTGAGGGACACAGAAAAGTAGCAGTTGGTCATCGGAATAGAGATACATTCGTCGATCTCTACTATCTTGGGGAAAGTTCGCCATGGATACTTTAGTAACTAATTGCGATGCAATTTATGGGATTAATCGTCAATGTGAGGGTGCGTGGTATACAATAAAGCTTGAATGGTGCATCGGAAAAGTGACACCTTAATCCAGGAGTAGATACAATCGTCGACTGTTGCATTGATACACGCCCTTGCGGTGTTCGGCTAAGACCCTTTGATATTTACTAGTGATGCAATTTCTGGGTTAAATTCTTAATGTCAGGGGGCAAGGCACACAGTAAACTAGCAGTTGTGCATCTTCATAGAGACACTTGACATCCAGGGAGAGATACATACGTCGAAGTTGGCGTTGTTACTATCTTGGGGATGATTCGCCATGGACCATTTAGTAATTAATTGCGATGAATTTCTGGGGTAAATTGTCAATGTGAGGGTGCGGGGTATACAATAAACCTGAAGTGGTGCATCGGAAAAGAGACACATTAATTCCCGGGGGAGATACATTCGGCGACAGTATCAGCAATACTCGCTCTTGGAGAGTTCGTCGTAGAGCCTTTAATATTTACTAGCGATGCAATTTCTTTGTTAAATCGTCTATGTCAGGGTGCGAGGGACACACTAAACTAGCAGTTGGGCATCGGAATAGAGACACTTGACATCCAGGAGGAGATATCTTCGTCGATAATAGCGGTGTTACTATATTGTGGAAAATTCACCAAGGATCCTTTAGTAATTAGTTGGGATGCAATTTCTGGGATAAATCGTCAATTTGAGGGTGCGAGGTATACAATAAACCTGAATTGGTGCATCGGAAAAGGGACATATTAATTGCAGGAGGAGATACATTCGTCGACTGTGGCAGTGATACTCGCTGTTGGAGAGTTTGGTTTGACCCTGTAATATTTACTAGCGATGCAATTTCTGGGTTAAATCGTCAATGTCAGGGTGCGAGGCACTCAGTAATCTAGCAGTTGTGCATGGGAATAGAGACACTTTACATCCAGGACGAGATACATTCGTCGATATTGGCTTTGTTAGTATCTTGGGGTAAATTCGCCACGGACCCTTTAGTAATTAATGGCGATGCAATTTCTGGGATAAATCGTCAATATGAGGGTGCGAGGTATACAATAAATCTGAAGTGGTGCATGGGGAAAGAAACACATGACTGCCATGAGAAGATACATTCGTCGATATTCTCTGTGTTAATATCTGGGGGACAATTCTGTATGGATTTTGTAGTTATTAATTGTAATGGGCCCCCCTGTGGGTTCAGGGGTAAGAATAGGCCCGCGGTATTCCTGCCAGTCGTAAGAGGGGACTCAACTGGAAGAAATTTGATCCAATATCGTTTTCTACCCTGGTCACTCCATGGAAGGAACGTGTGGCTAAAGAAGGCAGTGCAGGTTATTCACTCCATTACCTAGTGTGTACCCGAATTGATGGTGAATCATTTATGTCAACCAAGCCCCAGTTTTTTGTGGAGCATATAGATGACAAGTTCGGGGAGGTGGAGGGCTTGTCCAAAATGCGGTCAGGGTCGGTTTTAATCAAAACAGCATTCTCTGCCCAATCACGAGCCTTGCTCGATTGTACGAACCTGGGGGATGTTTCTGTAGTTATCACCCCACATAAAAGTTTAAATATGGTCCAGGGCATTATTTTCCACAGAGATCTTCTATTACAGTCCGATGAGGAGCTGCGCTCCAACTTAGAGCGACGAGGTGTCCATTTCGTCCGTCGCATCCACTGGAGTCCGAGGGATCATCAAGTTGCCACCGGTGCCTTCATCTTGGCCTTCGATTGTGACACATTACCTGGGAAGGTCAAGGTGAAGGTCTACCATTGTGATGTCAAGCCCTATATCCCTCCCCCGATGCTGTGCTATGTGTTGTAAATTCGGCCATATGTCTTCTCGCTATGCTTCGAGCCTCATATGTCGCGATTGTGGTCGAGCATCTCATCCTGATACTCCATGCGCTCCGCCTCCCATCTGTGTCAACTGCGGGGAGCACCATCCCCCTTTCTCGCCGGACTGTAAGATTCTACAGAAGGAACGGAAAATAATGGAATACAAGACCCTGGATAGACTGACCTACACTGTGGCTAAGCATAAGTTTGAACGACTACATCCAGTACGCATGACGTCCTCTTATGCCGCCACTGTCACTCCTTCTACAGTTCCCATAGCTGCACCACACACCATCAGCTCTCAGAGGATCACCCTGCCCCCTTGATGGTTTGAGGCACTTCACGCCCTGTTGCTCCTGCTCCATCTACTTCAGGAGTAACACCCCCCCCCCCCCCCCTCCCAACCATCGGGGACATCAGTTCCCAGCCGGAGAAGCGTAAGACTTCTTTGGCTCCTCTCGCCAGGAAGGGGTTCCTCGGGAACCTCACTTCGCAAGTTCTGACCGGTTTAAAAGTGGACACCGGCAAGTGGCTCAAACAACCACCGTTCGCTGGCCGTAGGGCCTCACGGTCATCGTCCGTTCCTGAGACTGACCAAGTGAAGCTCTCCCAGTTTGAACCACTGAAGGCACAGCGCGAGAAGCTGAAAAAGAAAAAGGTTCCCAAGAATCCCGACATTGCGGTGGCACCCGTCCCACCGTTCCCTACAAGCTCAGCGTCTGTGGACGAGGTCGAGATTCTGGCGTCTGCTGAAGACCTGGATCTCCTGGACCCTCAGACGCCATGGACGTCACTCGCGCTGGTACTGAATCGGTGGCAGCGAGTGAACAAGCGGCGTAAACTGCCTTCCCAGTCCCTTCACGCCTTTCTGAGCCCTGGACAATATCATCCTCCAGTGGAACTGCAGCGGCTTCTTCCATCATCTAGCTGAGCTCTGACAGCTTATCAGCCTTCACCCTTTCCTCTGTATTGCTCTACAAGAAACTTGATTTCCGGCAATGCGAACCCCCACCTTCCGTGGCTATCGGGGTTATTATAGGAGCCAGGCCGCTTATGAAAGAGTTTCTGGTGGCGTCTGCATCTATGTTCTCCACTCCCTTCACAGCGAGTCTGTCCCTCTGCAAACACCTTTAGAGGCTTTCGCTGTTCGGGTGTGGACGCCACAGGCTGTTACCGTCTGCAGTCTTTATCTTCCACTCTATGGTGATGTCCCGCAGCGTGTCTGGCTGCGCTGATAGCGCAACTGCCGGCGCCTTTCCTGTTACTGGGCGACTTCAACGCCCATAACCCTCTGTGGGGTGGGTCAGTGGCAACAGGTCGAGGCGCCACCGTTGACAATGTATTAACACAGCTAGACCTCTCGATTTTAAATGATGGGGCCTTCACACATTTCAGTGTGGCATACGGCACGTACTCCGCCATCGACTTTTCGATCTGCAGCCCTAGCCTCTTACCTTCTGTCCAATGGAGTGTGCATGACGACCTGTGTGGTAGTGATCACTTTCCGATCTTTCTGTCACTGCCACAGCGTCACTCTTCTGGGCGCCCTTGCCGATGGGCTATGAATAAGGCTGACTGGGACATGTTTTCCTCCACTGCCGCTACTGAACCTGTTTCTCATGAAGCCATTGATACAGTGGTTCACTCAGTCACCACCAGCATCGTTACTGCCGCGGAACCTGCCATTCCCCGTTCTTCTGGGTCCCCTCTGCGTAGGACTGTGCCTTGGTGGTCGCCTGAGATCGCTGAAGCGATTAAAGATCGCCAGCTGGCGCTCCAGCGTCACAAGCGACATCCCTCCATAGAACATTTCATCGCCTTCAAATGGCTGCGTGCGCGGGCCTGCCGCCTTATCGGCCAATGTCCGCCAATGCAAACAGGAGTGGTGGGAGCGGTATGTCTCCACCATTGGTTTCCATGTGTCTCCATTGCAGGTCTGGGCCAAGATTAGATGCCTCTATGGCTATCGGACCCCTGTCAGCATCCCTCCGCTCTCACTCAATCGAGCAGTTTGTACAGACTCCGACGTAATTGCCAACCGCTTGGCGGAGCATTTTGCTCTGAGTTCCGCTTCTGCGAATTACTCTTTTGTGGCGGTGTTCGTAGCGACAAACACTTGGCTGTAGAAATGGCTTACGAAGTCACCGCCACAGTTTTAATAGCGGGCCGACCGGTTCGCTGGAACAGTAAACAGAAAGATGAAACCCCAAACACTCTGATTAAATAAGTCGGTACTTATCTTTATTCATGAAGATACAGAAACACAGTAGTGAACTCGGTGTCTACAGAAATCTGTCTAGTTCGAGTCGGTGCGGCTAGGTCAGCGTCGGCTGACGACAAACAACAACTCTGCTGCGATGAACACACAACTGACTAGCAAGTACACAAATCGGTGGCGAGTATACAACTGAGCGGCGAATACAGAACTGTCCTCGCGCTCGCGACTCCAGCGCTTAAGAAGCCAGAAGCCAGCGGTGGCGCGCGCAGACTTGCGGCGATTTCCTCTCTCGCTGGCGCTGCTTATGCGGACGGCGTCCGAACTTTGATGCTGCCAACCTTTTGGCAGCGGGCTCGGGTGGCATTACTGGCTAGGACATAACACTCCTCCCCCCCAAATCGCCGCACCATCGTTGAATAATGACGTGGCGAGCGTCGACGGCGGGGGAGGGGTCTGGCCGCAGGCGTAGCAGAAGAGACTGGGGCGGAGACTGTTGTCGGTGGCAGTCCCCGGTCCGCACCCCAGCATTGGCTGCGCGGGGCCTCGGGAAACACCGACTGAAAACCGAGGTCAGGGTGCACACCTGTGACCACGGGCGCAGCTTCTGGTACTGGACGCGACGGGGCGTCGGGACCCACGAAGAGAGGCAGCGTCTCCTGACGCTGCGTCGACGGCTGCTGAGTGGGCGCCGGACAAGGCGCTGCGGTGTCAGACTCCTTGGGGGTGCCCAAGGAAAGCGGCTGCAGGACATGCTGCTCAGCCACCGCTTGGGAAGGCGGCCCGGCTGAGGGGTCGACGTCCATCAGCTCCGAAGGCGGTGGCGACTGAAGAGGGACCGCAGGCGCCGGAGCGACCACCTGGGGCGCTCCCGGATGAAGCTGCGCGGGAGGCATCAACGGGACGGGCTGTCGGCGTTGTAGCGGCGACGGCTGCTGCTGCTGCCCTGGGGGCGGCAGCGAAGTCGGAAGGCGCGGCTGGAACCCGCCGCGGACCAAATCTGTGGACAAAGAACGAGCGGCAGAATCCGGGCGGCCAGCGCGGCGCAACTGGTTCTGATGCCTCCTGTGCACCCCAGTAGCACCTTGAACAGTATAAAAACCGCGACCCTGGACACGTACCATGGTACCACGTTCCCAACGACGGCGACCGTGATAAACTCTGAAAAAAACGGCGTCGTTGCGCTGAAAACGCGTGCGATGCTCAGAAGCGGCGGGTCGATCCGGGGGGGTGCAACAACCGTAGTAGGGTGCGATGACGACGGCCGTGGAGAAGCTCCGCAGGCGAAGGGCCGTCGCGTGGCGTGGTCCGGTACGACGACAGGAACGTGATGAGGGCCTGCTGACGAGAGTGCGTAGCACGAAGGCGGTCCATATGATCCTTGAATGTACGTACAAAACGTTCCGCTGCGCCATTCGATTGAGGGTGGAACGGCGGAGTAAGAACATGGCGAATGCCATTGGCAGAACAAAAACTTTCAAATTCAGCAGAGGTAAATTGTGGACCATTGTCAGACACTAAAACTTCTGGAAGACCCTCAATACAAAAAATTGAAGTCAACGCCTGTATAGTTTGTGCAGACGTTGTAGACTGCATGGGCACAACAAACGGAAAATTACTAAATGCATCTATCACGATGAGCCAACGAGAATTCCAATATGGACCAGCGAAATCAATATGTACTCGCTGCCAGGGACCGGCAGGGCGTGCCCACTCAAAATAGCGTTGAGGCGGAGCAGCTTGGTGTTCGGCACACGTCGAACAATCTGTAGACATCTGCGTAATCTGCTTATCAATGCCGATCCATGTACAATGACGGCGGGCAAGCTGCTTGGTGCGGACCACTCCCCAATGACCTTGATGCAACAAGTCGAGGACCTTGGATTGGAGCACTTGGGGAACCACTACACGAAGCTGGTCATTCTCGGTGCGTAACAGCAAAACTCCGTGCGAAACAGACAACAGATGACGTTGCGGATAATAGCGACGAACCACAGGATCCGATATGTCCTTTGCCTTGGACGGCCAACCACGTTGAACAAAACGTAATAGTAAACTCAGATGAGGATCCGTAGCTGTCTCACGTGCCACCTGACGATAATCAATCGGAAAATCCCGGAGGGATTGATGCTCATCGGCGTCAATCTGATGGCAAGAGTCGTCAGAGGAATCGAAGACATCACCCGCAGCAATCGGCACTCTAGAAAGCGCGTCAGCGTTTGCATGCTGAGCTGTAGGGCGATACAGTATCTCATACTGGTATTGTGATAACAAAAGAGCCCAACGTTGTAGTCTCTGAGCTGTCCGCTGAGGAACGGGTTTAGACGGATGAAACAGTGACGTCAGGGGCTTGTGATCTGTTACTAAATAGAATGGTCTACCATAGAGGTAGTGATGGAATTTTGTGACACCGAACACAATAGCCAACGCTTCCTTGTCCAGTTGGCTATAATTACACTGAGCTTTGTTTAGCAATTTAGATGCGAACGCAATAGGACGTTCGGTGTTACCGACTCGGTGAGACAACACAGCACCGAGGCCGAAAGAAGAGGCGCCACAACCTAACACCAGAGGCTTGTTAGGGTCGTAATGGACCAGACAACGATCATTCAATAAAGCCTCTTTAAGCTGCTGAAAGGCTGACTGGCAATCAGCTGACCACACAAACGGAACATTCTTACGGCGGAGACGATGCAACGGTGCACCAATCTGTGACGCATTAGGTATAAACCTAATATAATACGTCAATTTGCCAAGAACTGCTTGCAATTCATGCAGATTGCGAGGGGCGGGCAAATCACGAATAGCTGCTAAATGTGACTGGGAGGGATGAATGCCTTGAGCATTAATAACATGTCCCAGATACTCCAGCTCCGTAAGGAAAAATGAACATTTATCGATGTTGCAACGTAGGCCTGCCTGAGACAACACTTTAAACAAACACTCCAAATTACGGAAATGTTCAGCAGGCGTCCGACCGGACACAACAATATCGTCTAAATAGTTGCAACACGATGGCACATTAGCCAGAAGTTGAGGCAAAAAACGCTGAAAAACAGCTGGAGCTGACGCACAACCAAAAGGCAAACGCAGAAAACGGAACAACCCCAGCGACGTGTTTATGACAAAATACTGTTGTGATTGCTCGTCGAGGGGCAATTGCAAATATGCTTCACGGAGATCAATTTTGGAAAAGAAACGAGCTTCCCCTAACTTATCCATCAGCTCGTCCGGTCTAGGCAAAGGAAAAGAATCAATGACAGTCTGAGGATTAACTGTCGACTTAAAATCAGCACACAAACGTAACTTGCCAGACGGTTTCTTTATAATAACTAAGGGAGAAGCCCACTGGCTCGCTGAAACAGGTTGAATAACACCGTTGTTTTGCCAACGACGAAGTTCATCTTCTACAGGTGCCCGGAGGGCGTGAGGCACTGGACGAGCACGACAAAATCGAGGCTGAGCATTATCTTTTAACGTAATATGAGCGGCAAAGTTCGCAGCACAACCTAGTTCGTCTTTAAATATGTCACTGTATCGTTTACACAACTCGGTTATGCTGTCTTGAGGAACAACAACAGAATTAATTTGCAACACATTGTCTTGGATAGACAGGCCAAACAAGTCAAAACAGTCTAATCCGAAAATGTTTACACTGTCTGTAGCGCGGAGCACTGTGAATGAAACTGTTTTTGTATTGCCACGGAATGTGGCTGACACGCTACATACACCTAACACAGGAATTCGTTCCCCACTATAAGTAGCCAAAGAACGTTTTGCCGCTGAAAGTTTAGGGCGGCCGATAGCCGCATACGTAGCACTATTGATGAGAGTCACAGACGCACCAGTGTCTAATTGAAAATTGAAGGTCTTATCCTGGATGCGTAGCTTCACAAATAGTTTATTACACTGTCTCTGGATCGGCGCAGTGGAGGCGGAAGACGCAAAATCAGCGCGTTTAGCGCGTGTTCGCTGCTTACTACAACTCGTGAGTTGGGCGGGTGGAACAACAACTCCCGCTGCACTTGCAGTCTGTACATTACTTTTTACAGCGTTTGAATTACGCTGGGGTCGCATAGCAGAGGGCTGGGTGGGTGGCTTATTGCGAACAAGTTTATTACCCACACGAACCGTGGAAGAGTCTTTAAACGCGACCTTCTGGGCGGGCTGGCTTTGAAGAACATGAATATCCATGGGCTGGGCAGCACTAGAATTGTTCTTGCGTTTACGCAAACAAACAGCCTGGATGTGTCCTTTCCTTCGACAAAAGTGACAAACCGCGTTTCTGAACGGGCAACGTTCACGAGGATGAGCAAGAACACACTTAGGGCAAGACTTAACTCTATCATTTTGCACACGCGGCTGACGAATGTGTTTAACATGACGCGGCCGGCTAGTGTTTACAGTCTGACTCTGCCGGTGGGGCCGCGGGCGTGACATAACTTGCTTAGCACAGGCAATTTGAGAAATACATGGCTGATCTAACTCACACTCAGCATAGTCAAAAGTATCTTGGGCTTCAATGATGTTCATCACAGTCTCTAATGACGGGTCAGGCAACTTTAAGATAGCAGCACGAATACGAGAATCTGCAATGTTTTGCGTAATAGCGTCTCGTAGCATGACATCACTGTAGGAAGCTCCACACACACAATTAAATCGGCACTGACGGGTGAGGCCCCGTAAATCTGTTAACCACTATTTATTAGATTGATGTGGCAGTTTCTTTAATCTGAAGAACTTGAATCTGGCTGCTGCCACATGAACTCGCGACTCGAAATACTCAGCAAGCTTGTTAACAACAACGTCATAGTCTAAAGCTTCTGGCTGGGATTCCGGGAACAACTTACAAAGTAGTCGATAGACTTCCACGCCTGCAGTGGAAATTAAATAAAGCTGCCGCTCAGTACCTGTGATTTTGTAGACTGTCATGTGCGCCTGCAACTGCGCGAAATACTCTCGCCATTCTTCTCTGGATGCATTAAATGCACGGAACTGTGGTGCTGCCTGTGCTTGTTCCTTTTGTGTTGGAGGATTAGCCGCTTGTTTGGCGATTGCTTCCACCAGACTTTGTATTTGCTGACTCTGTAACAAGATCAACTGTTGTAATTCGGCAGACATAGTGAACACAAATTAAACCAGCCCCCAAAATTTTATCTCTATAATTAGTATAACAAGAACAAGTTGAACCAGCCCTGCACACGAGTTCGGAAGACCTCGTCGCCAGTTTTGTGGCGGTGTTCGTAGCGACAAACACTTGGCTGTAGAAATGGCTTACGAAGTCACCGTCACAGTTTTAATAGCGGGCCGACCGGTCCGCTGGAACAGTAAACAGAAAGATGAAACCCCAAACACTCTGATTAAATAAGTCGGTACTTATCTTTGTTCATGAAGATACAGAAACACAGTGGTGAACTCGGTGTCTACAGAAATCTGTCTAGTTCGAGTCGGAGCGGCTAGGTCTGCGTCGGCTGACGACAAACAACAACTCTGCTGCGATGAACACACAACTGACTAGCAAGTACACAAATCGGTGGCGAGTATACAACTGAGCGGCGAATACAGAACTGTCCTCGCGCTCGCGACTCCAGCGCTTAAGAAGCCAGAAGCCAGCGGTGGCGCGCGCAGACTTGCGGCGATTTCCTCTCTCGCTGGCGCTGCTTATGCGGACGGCGTCCGAACTTTGATGCTGCCAACCTTTTGGCAGCGGGCTCGGGTGGCATTACTGGCTAGGACATAGCATACTCACTGGCCTTCCGCTCCATTAAAGATCGGATGGAACGTCGGAGCGTTTCATTTCGCACCCACCATGCTGAATCCTAAAATGTTCCATTCAGTGAGTGGGAATTTCAGTGCCCTAGCTGCTTGCCCTGCTACAGCTCTGGGCCAGATCGCATCCACTGTCAGATGCTGAAACACCTTTCAGTGGACTGCCAGCGACGCCTCCTCGACCTTTACAACCGTATTTGGGTCGAGGGTGAGTTTCCGTCGCAATGGCGGGAAAGCATTGTTATCCCCATTTTGAAACCTGGCAAGAACCCTTTGGAGGTGGACAGCTACCGCCCCATACAGTCTCACCAACGTTCTTTGCAAGTTGCTTGAACGGATGGTGAGCCTGTGGTTGTGTTGGGTACTCGAGTCTCGGGGCCTTCTGGCTCCATCTCAGGTTGGATTCCGTAAAGGCGGCTCTGCCGCCGACAATCTGGTGAGCCTGGAGTAAGCCATCCGTAAGGCCTTCGCCCGCCGTCAGCACCTGGTCGCTGTCTTTTTAGACATGCAGAAAGTGTACGATACGACATGGCGCCATCACATCCTCTCTACACTTCATGGTTGGGGTCTTCGGGGTCCACTGCCCATTTTCATCAGAATTTTTCTTTCGCATCGAACCTTCCGCGTGCAAGTCGCGGCCTCCCATATTTCCTCCCGAGTTCAGGAGAACAGGGTGCCACAGGGATCTGTTTTAAGTGGCTGCCTGTTTTTAATCGTAATGAACGGGCTCGCTGCGGCGGTGGGAACGTCTGTCTCAGCGTCCTTGTATGCTGACGACTTCTGCCTTTACTACAGCTCTACTAGCATTGCAGCTGTTGAAAGTCAGCTACAGGGCGCAATCTGCAAGGCGCAGTCTTGGGCTGTAGCGCATGGTTTTCAGTTTTCGGCTGCCAAGACCCGCGTTATGCATTTCTGCCGGCGCCGAACGGTCCATCCTGAGCCGTCGCTTTATCTTGACGGAGAACTTCTCGCTGTGGTGGACACCCACAGGTTTTGGGTGTACTTATTTGATGCCCAGTTGACTTGGCTGCCTCATATTCAGCAGCTTAAACAGGCGTGTTGGCGGCACCTAAATGCTCTGCAATGCTTGATCCACACCAGCTGGGGCGCCGACTGATCTATGCTGTTACAGTTCTATCAGGCATTAATCCAGTTTCGTCAGGATTATGGGAGCCTGGCTTATGGTTCAGCATCCCCGTCTGCGTTGCGGGTGCTGAACCCAATCTTACACAGCGGAATACGACTTGCCACTGGTGCCTTCTGGACCAGCCCTGTGGACAGCATACTAGTGGAGGCAGGAGTCCCTCCCCTGCGGTTACGGCGCCATCGTTTGCTGGCCGCTTATGCAGCCCATGTTTCCAGCTTGCCCGGGCATCCAAACTATTGTCTCCTGTTCCCGCACTTGGTCGTCCATCTGCCAGAATGTCGGCCCCGGTCAGGTGGTACGATCGCGGTCCGCGTCAATGAGCTTCTCTCCGGGTTTAGGGTTTTCACCGTTCCACCTCCTTTCCGGGCCACTTTGCGTACACCCCCATGGTGTGTTCCTCGCCCCTGCCTTTGGCTCGACTTGGCACAGGGCCCGAAGGACTCAGTCACTCCAGAGGCCTTCCGCCGGCGCTTTCATTCCATCCTGGCCACATATCAGGGCTCTGGCGTTGTATACACTGACGGTTCGATGGTTGCTGGTCGCCTCAGTTATGCGCTCAATCTAGAGGACCATTCCGAACAACGTTCCTTGCCAGACGGCTGCAGCCACTGCTGAGCTGGTCGCCATCTTTCGTGCCCTAGAATAAATCCATTCCTGCTCAGGTGAGTCCTTCGTGAGCTGTAGCGATTCCCTGAGCGGTTTACGAGCTCTCGACCAGTGTTTCCCTCGTTCTCTTCTGGTGATGGCTATCCATGAGTCCCTGCATACTCTTGCCCATTGGGGCCACTCTGTAGTCTTTGTGTGGACCCCCGGTCATGTCAGTATCTCAGGCAATGAACAAGTTGACTGCCTGTCGAAAGAAGCCACCAGTAAACCATCTCTGGAGATTGGCCTCCCGGCGACTGATTTGCGGGCACTATTACGCCGCAAGGTTTTCGATTTATTGGACACTGATTGGCGCAACCTGCCCGTGCCAAAGAAACTGCGTCGTATCAAGGAGACGACGACTGTATGGCGGGCATCCATGCGAGCCAACCGAAGGGACTCAGTCGTCCATTGTCGGTTCCGCAGTGGCTACACCCGACTGACGCACATTTATTTACTGTGTCGTGCGGATCCACCTCTTTGTCGTTGTGGAGCGTCCTTGACGGTGGCTCATATTCTGTTGGAGTGCGCCATTTTAACTGTGCTCAGGCAGACTTTTGTGTTGCCTGATACGTTCCCTGCGCTTTTAACTGACGACTCTGCGATAGCGGACTTAGTTTTGCGATTTATTCGGGCAGGGGGATTTTTTCACTCAATATAAGTGTTTGTCCTACTGTCTTGATTCTGGTCTTTGGCCAACGATTTTAATCTGAGTTTTTAGTGTGTTTTTTCTTTCGGTGGTTCGCTTTTCCTTTTTTGTCTCTATGCTCGGACAACCACTGTCACACTCTGTGTGATTTTAATTCGTTTTGTCTGTTCTCTGTCTCAGTCATTATTGTCCTGTGTCGTCTGTTGCCTCTATTATTCGTTTTTACACTGTGTGAATGATTTTAAGTTTTGGAACAAGGGACCGATGATTTTAGCAGTCTGCTCGCTTAAATCCTACAAATAAAACCAACCAACAATTGTGATGTGATTTCTGGGATCGACTGTCAATGTGAGGGTGCGAGGTATACAATAAACCTGAAGTGGTGCATCGATTAGAGACACATTAATCACTGGAGGAGCTGCATTCGTCGACTGTAGGAGCCATACTCGCTCTTGAAGAGTTCGGCTTAGGCCCTATAATATTTACTAGCGATGCAATTTCTGTGTTAAATCGTGAATGTCAGGGTGCGAAGGACACAGTAAACTAGCAGTTGAGCATCGGAAAAGAGACACTTGACATCCAGGAGAAGATGCATTCGTCGATATTGGAAGTATTACTATCTTGGGGAAAATTCGCCATTCATTGTTTAGCAAGTGGTTCAAATGGGTCTGAGCACTATGGGACTTAACAGATGTGGTCATCAGTCCCCAAGAACTTAGAACTACTTAAACCTAACTAACCTAAGGACATCACACACATCCATGCCCGAGGCAGGATTCGAACCTGCGACCGTGGCAGTCGCGCGGTTCCGGACTAAGCGCCTAGAACCGCTAGACCACCGCGTTTAGCAAATAATTGCGATGCAATTTATGGGATAAATCGTCCATGTGAGAGTGTGACGTATACAACAAATCTAATGTGGTGCATCGGAAAAGAAACACATTAATTCCCGGAGGAGATACATTCTTCGACTGTTGCAGCGATACTCGCTCTTGGAGAGTTCGTCTTACTCCCTTTAATATTTACTACCGACGAAAATTCTGTGCTAAAATGTCAATATCAGGGAGCGAGTGACACAGCAAACTCGCAGCTGGGCATCGGAATAGAGACACTTGACATCCAGGAGGATATACATTAGTCGATATTAGCAGTGTTTCCATCTCGGTGAAAATTCCCCATGGATCATTTAGTAAGTAACTGCGATGCAATTTCTGTGCTAAATCGTCAATGTGAGGGTGCCAGGTATATAATAAGCCTAAAGTGGTGCATCGGAAAAAGAGACACATTAATTGCAGTAGTAGATAAATTAGTCGAGTGTAGCAGTTTTACAGTCCCCGTGGTCTAGGGGTAGCGTCTTTGATTCATAATCAAAACGTCTTCTGTCCCGTGTTCGATCCCCGCTACTGCCTAAATTTTGATAAATAATCAGCATTGGCGGCCGAAGACTTCCGGCATAAGAAGTCTGTATCATTCTGCCAACGGCCTTGTCAAAGAGGGCGGAGGAGCGGATAGAGGTTCAGGGCACTCTCTTGTCCTTGGGGTGGGAAATTGCCCCTAAAGGCGGAAGAATCAGCAATGATCAACGACATGAGGATGCAGAAGGCAATGGAAACCACTGCATTAAAGACACGTAACGTGTATCCACAGGACATGTGGCCTGTAATTGAATAAGTGTCATTATGATCTCTCCGTTGGCAAAAGATTCCAGAATAGTCCCCCATTCGGATCTCCGGGAGGGGACTGCCAAGGGGGAGGTTACCATGAGAAAAAGATTGAATAATCAACGCAAGGATAACGTTCTACGAGTCGGTTCGTGGAATGTCAGGAGCTTGAACGTGGTAGGGAAACTAGAAAATCTGAAAAGGGAAATGCAAAGGCTCAATCTAGATATAGTAGGGGTCAGTGAAGTGAAGTGGAAGGAAGACAAGGCTTTCTGGTCAGATGAGTATCGGGTAATATCATTAGCAGCAGAAAATGGTATAACAGGTGTAGGATTCGTTATGAATAGGAAGGTACGGCAGAGGGTGTGTTACTGTGAACAGTTCAATGACCGGGTTGTTCTAATCAGAATCGACAGCAGACCAACACCGACAACGATAGTTCAGGTATACATGCCGATGTCGCAAGCTGAAGATGAACAGATAGAGAAAGTGTATGAGGTTATCGAAAGGGTAATGCAGTATGTAAAGGGGGTCGAAAATCTAATAGTCATGGGCGACTGGAATGCAGTTGTAGGGGAAGGGGCAGAAGAAAAGGTTACAGGAGAATATGGGCTTGGGACAAGGAATGAAAGAGGAGAAAGACTAATTGAGTTCTGTAACAAGTTTCAGCTAGTAATAGCGAATACCCTGTTCAAGAATCACAAGAGGAAGAGGTATACTTGGAGAAGGCCGGGAGATACGGGAAGATTTCAATTAGATTACATCATGGTCAGACAGAGATCCCGAAATCAGATACTGGATTGTAAGGCGTACCCAGGAGCAGATATAGACTCAGATCACAATATAGTAGTGATAAAGAGTAGGCTGAAGTTCAAGACATTAGTCAGGAAGAATCAATACACAAAGAAGTGGGATACGGAAGTACTAAGGCATGACGAGATACGTTTGAAGTTCTGTAACGCTATAGATACAGCAATAAGGAATAGCGCAGTAGGCAGTACAGTTGAAGAGGAATGGACATCTCTAAAAATTGCCATCACAGAAGTTAGGAAGGAAAACATAGGTACAAAAAAGGTAGCTGCGAAGAAACCATGGGTAAAAGAAGAAATACTTCAGTTGATAGACGAAAGGAGGAAGTACAAACATGTTCCGGGAAAATCAGGAATACAGAAATACAAGTCGCTGAGGAATGAAATAAATTGGAAGTGCAGGGAAGCTAAGATGAAATGGCTGCAGGAAAAATGTGAAGACATCGAAAAAGATATGATTATCGGAAGGACAGACTCAGCATACAGGAAAGTCAAAACAACCTTTGGTGACATTAAAAGCAACGGTGGTAACATTAAGAGTGCATCGGGAATTCCACTGTTAAATGCAGAGGAGAGAGCAGATAGGTGGAAAGAATACATTGAAAGCCTCTATGAGGGTGAAGATTTGTCTGATGTGATAGAAGAAGAAACAGGAGTCGATTTAGAAGAGATAGGGGATCCAGTATTAGAATCGGAATTTAAAAGGGCTTTGGAGGACTTACGATTAAATAAGGCAGAAGGGATAGATAAAATTCCATCAGAATTTCTAAAATAGTTGGGGGAAGTGGCAACAAAACGACTATTCACGTTGGTGTGTAGAATATATGAGTCTGGCGACATACCATCTGACTTTCGGAAAAGCATCATCCACACAATTCCGAAGACGGCAAGAGCTGACATGTGCGAGAATTATCGCACAATCAGCTTAACAGCTCATGCATTGAAGCTGCTTACAAGAATAATATACAGAAGAATGGAAAGGAAAATTGAGAATGCGTTAGGTGTCGATCAGTTTGGCTTTAGGAAAAGTAAAGGGACGAGAGAGGCAATTGTGACGTTACGGCTAATAATGGAAGCAAGGCTAAAGAAAAATCAAGACACTTTCATAGGATTTGTCGACCTGGAAAAAGCGTTCGACAATATAAAATGGTGCAAGGTGTTCGAGATTCTGAAAAAAGTAGGGGTAAGCTATAGGGAGAGACGGGTCATATACAGTATGTACAACAACCAGGAGGGAATAATAAGAGTGGACGATCAAGAACGAAGTGCTCGTATTAAGAAGGGTGTAAGACAAGGCTGTAGCAAGGCGAAATGCCCCTACTCTTTAATCTGTACATCGAGGAAGCAATGATGGAAATAAAAGAAAGGTTCAGGAGTGGAATAAAAATACAAGGTGAAAGGATATCAATGATACGATTCGCTGATGACATTGCTATCCTGAGTGAAAGTGAAGAGGAATTAAAAGATCTGCTGAAAGGAATGAACAGTCTAATCAGTACACAGTATGGTTTGAGAGTAAACCGGAGAAAGACGAAGGTACTGAGAAGTAGTAGAAATGAGAACAGCGAGAAACTTAACATCAGGATTGATGGTCACGAAGTCAATGAAGTTAAGGAATTCTGCTACCTAGGCAGTAAAATAACCAATGACGGACAGAGCAAGGACGACATCAAAAGCAGACTCACTATGGCAAAAAAGGCATTTCTGGCCAAGAGAAGTCTACTAATATCAAATACCGGCCTTAATTTGAGGAAGAAATTTCTGAGGATGTACGCCTGGGGTACAGCATTGTATGGTAGTGAAACATGGACTGTGGGAAAACCGGAACAGAAGAGATTCGAAGCGTTTGAGATGTGGTGCTATAGACGAATGTTGAAAGTTAGGTGGACTGATAAGGTAAGGAATGAGGAGGTTCTACGCAGCAACGGAGAGGAAAGGAATATGTGGAAAACACTGATAAGGAGAAGGAACAGGATGATAGGGCATCAGCTAAGACATGAGGGAATGACTTCCATGGTACTAGAGGGAGCTGTAGAGGGCAAAAACTGTAGAGGAAGACAGAGATAGGAATACGTCAAGCAAATAATTGAGGACGTAGGTTGCAAGTGCTACTCTGAGACGAAGAGGTTAGCACAGGAAAAGAATTCGTGGCGGGCCGCATCAAACCAGTCAGTAGAGTGATGACCAAAAAGAAAAGCAGTGTTACACGCACTTGGAAAGTTCGGCTTATTCCCTTAATTATACACTACCGACGAAATTTCTGGGTTGTGATGTCAATGTCAGGGTGCAAGGGAACAAGTATCAGGGTGCGACGGACACATTACGCTCGCAGCTGGGCGTCGGTATAGAGACACTTCACATCCAGAACTAGATATATTCGTCGATATTAGCACTGTTACTATCTTGGGGAAAATTCGCCATGGATCATTTAGTAAATAATTGCGATGCAACGTCTGTGATAAATCGTCAATGTGAGGGTGGATTGTATATAATAAGCCTGCAGTGATGCATCGGGAAAGAGACACATTAATTGCAGGAGGAGATACAATCGTCGACTCTAGCAGCGATACTCACTCTTGGAGAGGTCGGCTTAGGCCCTTTAATATTTACTACCGACGCAATTTCTGGGTTAAAATGTCAATGTCAGGGTGCAAGGGGACAAGTAAACTCGCAGCTGAGCATCGGAATAGAGACTTTTGACATCCAGGAGGAGTTACATTCGTCGATATTAGCGGTGTTACTATCTTTGAGAAAATTCGCCATGGATCTTTTAGTAAGAAATAGCTATGCAATTTTTGTGATAAATCGTCAATGTGAGGGTACCAGGTATATAAAAAGCCTAAAGTGGTGCACCGGAAAACAGACACATTAATTGCAGGAGGAGATATATTCGTCGACTGTATAAGCGATACTCGCCCTTGGAAAGAACGGCTTAGTCCCTTTAATATTTACTACCGACGAAATTTCTCGGTGAAAATGTCAATATCAGGGTGCGAGGGACACAGAACACTCGCAGCTGATCATCGGAATAGAGACACTTCACAACTAGGAGGAGATACATTCGTCGATAGTAGCAGTATTACTATCTCTGTGAATATTCGCCATTGATCTTTAGTAAATATTTGCGATGCAATTTCTGTGACAAATCGTAAAAGTGAGGGTGCCAGGTATATAATAAGCCTGAAGTGGTGCATCGGGAAAGAGACACATAAATTGCTAGGGGAGATACATTCGTCGACATTAGCAGTCTTACTGTCATGGTGAAAATCGGCCATGGATCATTTAGTAAACAATTGCGATGCAATTTCTGTGATAAACCTTTAATGTGAGTGTGCCAGGTAGATATGCCTGGAGTGGTGCATCGAATAAGAGACACATTAAATACAGGAGGAGGTACATTCGTCGACTGTAGCAGCGATAATCGCTCGTGGATATTCCGGCTTAGTCACTTTAATATTTACTACGAACGAAGTTTCTGGGTTAAAATGTCACTCTCAGGGTCCCAGAGACACATTATCTCGCAGTTGGGCGTCGGAATAGATACACTTGACATCCAGGAGGAGATACATTGGTCGATTTTAACAGTGTTACTATCTTTTGTAAATTCGCCATATTTCTTTTAGTAAATAATTACGATGCAATTACTGTGATAGATCCTCAATATGAGGGTGCCACGTATATAATAAACCTGGAGCGTTGGATCGAAAATGTGACATATTAACTGCAGGAGTAGATACTTTCGTCGACTGTAGCAGCGATACTCGCTTTTGGAGAGTTCGGCTTAGTCCCTTTAATATTTACTACCGACGAAATATCTGCGTTAAAATGTCAATATGAGGGTGCGACGGACACAGTAAACTCGCAGCTGGGCATCGGAATAGAGACACTTGACATCCAGGAGGAGATACATACGTCGATATTAGCAGTGTTACTATTACAGTGAAAATTCACCACGGATCTTTTAGTAAATAATTGCGATGCAATTTCTGTGATAAATCGACAATGTGAGGGTTGACGGAATATAATAAGTCTGAAGTGTTGCATCGGATTGAGACACATAAATTGCAGGAGGAGATACAATTGTCGACTGTAGCACCGCTACTCGCTCTTGGAGAGCTCGGTTGAGTCGCTTTAAAATTTACTACCGACGAAATTTCGGGGTTCAAATGTCAATATCAGGGTGCGAGGGAGACAGTGAACTCGCAGCTGGGCATAGGAATAGAGTCACATGACATCCAGGAGGAGATACATTCGTCGATATTAGCACTGTTACTATCTTGGTGAAAATTCGCTATGGAACTTTTAGTAAATAATTGCGATGCAATTCCTGTGATAAATCGTCAAAGTGAGGGTGCCAGGTATATAATAAGGCTAAAGTGGTGCATCGGGAAAGAGACACATTAATTGCAGGATGAGATACATTAGTCGACTGTAACAGTGATACTCGCTCTAGGATAGTTTGGCTTAGTTACTTTATTATTTCCTACAGACGAATTTTCTAGCTTAAAATGTCAATATCCGGGAGCGTGGGACACACTATACTCGCAGATGGGCATCGGAATAGAGACACCTGACAACATTAATTGCAGGAGGAGAAATATTCGTCGACTGTAGCAGCTATACTCGCTCTTGGAGAGTTCGGCTTTGTCATTTCAATATATACTACAGACGAAATGTCAATATCAAGGAGAGAGGGACACAGTAAACTCGTAGCTGGGCATTGGAATAGAGGCACTTGACTTCCAGGGCTAGATATATTCATCGATATTAGCAGTGTCACTAGGTGGCTGAATATTCGCCAAGGATCCTCTAGTAAATAATTGCGATTCAATTTCTGTGATAAATCGTCAATGTGAGGGTTGAAGGTATATAATGAGCCTGAAGTGTTGCATCGGAAATGAGACACATTAATTGCAGGAGGAGATACATTCGTCGACTGTAGCAGCGATACTCGCACTTGGAGAATTAGGCTTAGTACCTTTCATTTTTACTGCCGACAATGTTTCTGGGTTAAAATGTCAGTATCAGGGTGCGAGGGACACAGTAAACTCGCAGCTGGGCATCGGAATAGAGACACTTGACATCCAGAAGGAGATACATTCGTCGATATTAGCAGTGTTACTATCTTGGTGATAATTCGCCATGGATCATTTAGTAAACAACTGCGATGCAATTTCTGAGATAAAACGTCAATGTGAGCGTGCCAGGTGTATAAATTGCCTGAAGTGGTGCATCGGAAATGAGATTTAGTAATTACAGGAGGAGATACATTGGTCGACTGTAGCAGCGTTACTCGCTCTTGGATAGTTCGGCTCAGTCCCTCTAATATTTACCACCGACAAAGGTTTTGAGTTAAAATGTCAATATCAGGGTGCGAGGGACACAGTAAACTCGCAGCTGGGCATCGGAATAGAGACACTTTACATCCAGGAGGAGATACATATGTCGATATTAGCAATGTTACTACCTTGGTGATAATTCGCCATGGATCATTTAGTACACAATTGCGATGCAATTTCTGAGATAAAACGTCAATGCGAGCGTGCCAGGTGTATAAATTGCCTGAAGTGGTGCATCGGAAATGAGATTTAGTAATTACAGGAGGAGATACATTGGTCGACTGTAGCAGCGTTACTCGCTCTTGGATAGTTCGGCTCAGTCCCTTTAATATTTACCACCGACAAAGGTTTTGAGTTAAAATGTCAATATCAGGGTGCGAGGGACACAGTAAACTCGCAGCTGGGCATCGGAATAGAGACACTTTACATCCAGGAGGAGATACATATGTCGATATTAGCAATGTTACTACCTTGGTGATAATTCGCCATGGATCAATTAGTAAACAATTGCGATGCAATTTCTGAGATAAAACGTCAATGTGAGCGTGCCAGGTGTATAAATTGCCTGAAGTGGTGCATCGGAAATGAGATTTAGTAATTACAGGAGGAGATACATTGGTCGACTGTAGCAGCGATACTCGCACTTGGAGAGTTAGGCTTAGTCCCTTTCATTTTTACTGCCGACAAAGTTTCTGGGTTAAAATGTCAGTATCAGGGTGCGAGGGACACAGTAAACACGCAGCTGGGCATCGGAATAGAGACACTTGACATCCAGAAGGAGATACATTCGTCGATATTAGCAGTGTTACTATCTTGGTGATAATTCGCCATGGATCATTTAGTAAACAATTGCGATGCAATTTCTGAGTTAAACGTCAATGTGAGCGTGCCAGGTGTATAAATTGCCTGAAGTGGTGCATCGGAAATGAGATATATTAATTACAGGAGGAGATACATTCGTCGACTGTAGCAGCGTTACTCGCTCTAGTATAGTTCGGCTCAGTCCCTTTAATATTTACTACCGACGAAGCTTCTGGGTTAAAATGTCAGTATCAGGGTGTGAGGGACACAGTAAACTCGCAGCTGGGCATCGGAATAGAGACATTTAACATCCAGGAGGAGATACATACGTCGATATTAGCAGTGTTACTATCTTGGTGATAATTCGCCGTGGATCATTTAGTAAACAATTGCGATGCAATTTCTGAGATAAAACGTCAATGCGAGCGTGCGAGGTGTATAAATTGCCTGAAGTGGTGCATCGGAAATGAGATATATTAATTACAGGAGGAGGTAAATTCGTCGACTGTAGCAGCGTTACTTGCTCTCGTATAGTTCGGCTCTGTCATTTTAATATTTACTACCGACGAAGCTTCTGGGTTAAAATGTCAGTATCAGGGTGTGAGGCACACAGTAAACTCACAGCTGGGCATCGGAATAGAGACACTTGACATCCAGAAGGAGATAAATATGTCGATATTAGCAGTGTTACTATCTTGGTGATAATTCGCCATGGATCATTTAGTAAACAATTGCGATGCAATTTCTGAGATAAAACGTCAATGTGAGCGTGGCAGGTGTATAAATTGCCTGAAGTGGTGCATCGGAAATGAGATATATTAATTACAGGGGGAGATACATTCGTCGACTGTAGCAGCGTTACTCGCTCTCGTATAGTTCGGCTCAGTCCCTTTAATATTTACTACCGACGAAGCTTCTGGGTTAAAATGTCAGTATCAGGTTGTGAGGGACACAGTAAACTCGCAGCTTTGCATCGGAATAAAGACACTTGACATCCAGAAGGAGATGCATATGTCGATATTAGCAGTGTTACTATCTTGGTGATAATTCGCCATGGATCATTTAGTAAACAATTGCGATGCAATTTCTGAGATAAAACATCAATGTGAGCGTGCCAGGTGTATAAATTGCCTGAAGTGGTGCATCGGAAATGAGATATATTAATTACAGAGGGAGATACATTCGTCGACTGTAAGAGCGTTACTCGCTCTCGTATAGTTCTGCTCAGTCCCTTTAATATTAACTACCGACGAAGCTTCTGAGTTAAAATGTCAATATCAGGGTGTGAGGCACACAGTAAACTCGCAGCTGGGCATCGGAATAGAGACACTTAACATCCAGGAGGAGATACATTCGTCGATATTAGCAGTGTTACTATCTTGGTGATAAATCGCCGTGGACCTTTTAGTAAACAATTGCGATGCAATTTCTGAGATAAAACGTCAATGTGAGCGTGCCAGGTGTATAAATTGCCTGAAGTGGTGCATCGGAAATGAGATATATTAATTACAGGAGGAGATACATTCGTCGACTGTAAGAGCGTTACTCGCTCTCGTATAGTTCTGCTCAGTCCCTTTAATATTTACTACTGACGAAGCTTCTGGGTTGAAATGTCAGTATCAGGGTGTGAGGCACACAGTAAACTCGCAACTGGGCATCGGAATAGAGACACTTAACATCCAGGAGGAGATACATTCGTCGATATTAGCAGTGTTACTATCTTGGTGATAAATCGCCGTGGACCATTTAGTAAACAATTGCGATGCTATTTCTGAGATAAAACGTCAGTGTGAGCGTGCCAGGTGTATAAATTGCCTGAAGTGGTGCATCGGAAATGAGATATATTAATTACAGGAGGAGATACATTCGTCGACTGTAAGAGCGTTACTCGCTCTCGTATAGTTCTGCTCAGTCCCTTTAATATTTACTACCGACGAAGCTTCTGGGTTAAAATGTCAGTATCAGGGTGCGAGGCACACAGGAAACTCGCAGCTGGGCATCGGAATAGAGACACTTGACATCCAGAAGGAGAAACATAAGTCGATATTAGCAGTGTTACTATCTTGGTGATAATTCGCCATGGATCATTTAGTAAACAATTGCGATGCAATTTCTGAGATAAAACGTCAATGTGAGCGTGCCAGGTGTATAAATTGCCTGAAGTGGTGCATCGGAAATGAGATTTAGTAATTACAGGAGGAGATACATTGGTCGACTGTAGCAGCGTTACTCGCTCTTGGATAGTTCGGCTCAGTCCCTTTAATATTTACCACCGAAAAAGGTTCTGAGTTAAAATGTCAATATCAGGGTGCGAGGTACACAGTAAACTCGCAGCTGGGCATCGGAATAGAGACACTTGACATCCAGAAGGAGATGCATATGTCGATATTAGCAGTGTTACTATCTTGGTGATAATTCGCCATGGATCATTTAGTAAACAACTGCGATGCAATTTCTGAGATAAAACGTCAATGTGAGCGTGCCAGGTGTATAAATTGCCTGAAGTGGTGCATCGGAAATGAGATTTAGTAATTACAGGAGGAGATACATTGGTCGACTGTAGCAGCGTTACTCGCTCTTGGATAGTTCGGCTCAGTCCCTTTAATATTTACCACCGACAAAGATTCTGAGTTAAAATGTCAATATCAGCGTGCGAGGGACACAGTAAATTCGGAGCTGGGCATCGGAATAGGGACCCTTGACATGCAGAAGGAGATACAAATGTCGATATTAGCAGTGTTACTATTTTGGTGTTAATTCGCCATGGATCGTTTAGTAAACAAATGCGATGCAATTTCTGAGATAAAACGTCAATGTGAGCGTGCCAGGTGTATAAATTGCCTGAAGTGGTGCATCGGAAATGAGATATATTAATTACAGGAGGAGATACATTCGTCGACTGTAGCAGCGTTACTCGCTCTCGTATCGTTCGGCTCAGTCCCTTTAATATTTACTACCGACAAAGCTTCTGGGTTAAAATGTCAGAATCAGGGTGTGAGGCACACAGGAAACTCGCAGCTGGGCATCGGAATAGAGACACTTGACATCCAGAAGAAGATACATTCGTCGATATTAGCAGTGTTACTATCTTGGTGATAATTCGCCATGTATCATTTAGTAAACAATTGCGATGTAATTTCTGAGATAAAACGTCAATGTGAGCGTGCCAGGTGTATAAATTGCCTGAAGTGGTGCATCGGAAATGAGATATATTAATTACAGAGGGAGATACATTCGTCGACTGTAGCAGCGTTACTCGCTCTCGGATAGTTCGGCTCAGTCCCTTTAATATTTACTACCGACGAAGCTTCTGGGTTAAAATGTCAGTATCAGGTTGTGAGGGACACAGTAAACTCGCAGCTGGGCATCGGAATAGAGACACTTGACATCCAGAAGGAGATGCATATGTCGATATTAGCAGTGTTACTATCTTGGTGATAATTCGCCATGGATCATTTAGTAAACAATTGCGATGCAATTTCTGAGATAAAACATCAATGTGAGCGTGCCAGGTGTATAAATTGCCTGAAGTGGTGCATCGGAAATGAGATATATTAATTACAGGAGGAGATACATTCGTCGACTGTAAGAGCGTTACCCGCTCTCGTATAGTTCTGCTAAGTCCCTTTAATATTTACTACCGACGAGGCTTCTGGGTTAAAATGTCAGTATCAGGGTGTGAGGCACACAGTAAACTCGCAGCTGGGCATCGGAATAGAGACACTTAACATCCAGGAGGAGATACATTCGTCGATATTAGCAGTGTTACTATCTTGGTGATAATTCGCCATGGATCATTTAGTAAACAACTGCGATGCAATTTCTGAGATAAAACGTCAATGTGAGCGTGCCAGGTGTATAAATTGCCTGAAGTGGTGCATCGGAAATGAGATTTAGTAATTACAGGAGGAAATACATTGGTCGACTGTAGCAGCGTTACTCGCTCTTGGATAGTTCGGCTCAGTCCCTTTAATATTTACCACCGACAAAGATTCTGAGTTAAAATGTCAATATCAGCGTGCGAGGGACACAGTAAATTCGCAGCTGGGCATCGGAATAGAGACCCTTGACATCCAGAAGGAGATACATATGTCGATATTAGCAGTGTTACTATTTTGGTGTTAATTGGCCATGGATCATTTAGTAAACAAATGCGATGCAATTTCTGAGATAAAACGTCAATGTGAGCGTGCCAGGAGTATAAATTGCCTGAAGTGGTGCATCGGAAATGAGATTTAGTAATTACAGGAGGAGATACATTTGTCGACTGTAGCAGCGTTACTCGCTCTTGGATAGTTCGGCTCAGTCCCTTTAATATTTACCACCGACAATGCTTCTGGGTTAAAATGTCAGTATCAGGGTGTGAGGCACACAGGAAACTCGCAGCTGGGCGTCGGAATAGAGACACTTGACATCCAGGAGGAGATACATTCGTCGATATTAGCAGTGTTACTATCTTGGTGATAATTCGCCATGGATCATTCAGTAAACAATTGCGATGCAATTTCTGAGATAAAACATCAATGTGAGCGTGCCAGGTGTATAAATTGCCTGAAGTGGTGCATCGGAAATGAGATATATTAATTACAGGAGGAGATACATTCGTCGACTGTAAGAGCGTTACTCGCTCTCGTATAGTTCTGCTCAGTCCCTTTAATATTTACTACCGACGAAGCTTCTGGGTTGAAATGTCAGTATCAGGGTGTGAGGCACACAGTAAACTCGCAACTGGGCATCGGAATAGAGACACTTAACATCCAGGAGGAGATACATTCGTCGATATTATCAGTGTTACTATCTTGGTGATAAATCGCCGTGGACCATTTAGTAAACAATTGCGATGCAATTTCTGAGATAAAACGTCAGTGTGAGCGTGCCAGGTGTATAAATTGCCTGAAGTGGTGCATCGGAAATGAGATATATTAATTACAGGAGGAGATACATTCGTCGACTGTAAGAGCGTTACTCGCTCTCGTATAGTTCTGCTCAGTCCCTTTAATATTTACTACCGACGAAGCTTCTGGGTTAAAATGTCAGTATCAGGGTGCGAGGCACACAGGAAACTCGCAGCTGGGCATCGGAATAGAGACACTTAACATCCAGGAGGAGATACATTCGTCGATTTTAGCAGTGTTACTATCTTGGTGATAATTCGCCATGGATCATTTAGTAAACAACTGCGATGCAATTTCTGAGATAAAACGTCAATGTGAGCGTGCCAGGTGTATAAATTGCCTGAAGTGGTGCATCGGAAATGAGATTTAGTAATTACAGGAGGAGATACATTGGTCGACTGTAGCAGCGTTACTCGCTCTTGGATAGTTCGGCTCAGTCCCTTTAATATTTACCACCGACAAAGATTCTGAGTTAAAATGTCAATATCAGCGTGCGAGGGACACAGTAAATTCGGAGCTGGGCATCGGAATAAGGACCCTTGACATGCAGAAGGAGATACAAATGTCGATATTAGCAGTGTTACTATTTTGGTGTTAATTCGCCATGGATCGTTTAGTAAACAAATGCGATGCAATTTCTGAGATAAAACGTCAATGTGAGCGTGCCAGGTGTATAAATTGCCTGAAGTGGAGCATCGGAAATGAGATATATTAATTACAGGAGGAGATACATTCGTCGAGTGTAGAAGCGTTACTCGCTCTCGTATACTTCGGCTCAGTCCCTTTAATATTTACCACCGACGAAGCTTCTGGGTTAAAATGTCAGTATCATGGTGTGAGGCACACAGTAAACTCGCAGCTGGGCATCGGAATAGAGACACTTGACATCCAGAAGGAGATACATATGTCGATATTAGCAGTGTAACTATCTTGGTGATAATTCGCCATGGATCATTTAGTAAACAATTGCGATGCAATTTCTGAGATAAAACGTCAATGTGAGCGTGCCAGGTGTATAAATTGCCTGAAGTGGTGCATCGGAAATGAGATATATTAATTACAGGAGGAGATACATTCGTCGACTGTAGCAGCGTTACTCGCTCTCGTATCGTTCGGCTCAGTCCCTTTAATATTTACTACCGACAAAGCTTCTGGGTTAAAATGTCAGAATCAGGGTGTGAGGCACACAGGAAACTCGCAGCTGGGCATCGGAATAGAGACACTTGACATCCAGAAGAAGATACATTCGTCGATATTAGCAGTGTTACTATCTTGGTGATAATTCGCCATGTATCATTTAGTAAACAATTGCGATGTAATTTCTGAGATAAAACGTCAATGTGAGCGTGCCAGGTGTATAAATTGCCTGAAGTGGTGCATCGGAAATGAGATATATTAATTACAGGAGGAGGTAAATTCATCGAATGTAGCAGCGTTACTCGCTCTTGGATAGTTCGGCTCAGTCCCTTTAATATTTACCACCAACAAAGGTTCTGAGTTGAAATGTCAATATCAGGGTGCGAGGGACACAGTAAACTCGCAGCTGGGCATGGGAATAGAGACAATTGACATCCAGAAGGAGATACATAAGTCGCTCTCGTATAGTTCGGCTCAGTCCCTTTAATATTTACTACCGACGAAGCTTCTGGGTTAAAATGTCAGTATCAGGGTGGGAGGGACACAGTAAACTTGCAGCTGGGCATCGGAATAGAGACACTTAACATCCAGGAGGAGATACATTCGTCGATATTAGCAGTGTTACTATCTTGGTGATAATTCACCATGGATCATTTAGTAAACAATTGCGATCCAATTTCTGAGATAAAACGTCAATGTGAGCGTGCCAAGTGTATAAATTGCCTGAAGCGGTGCATCGGAAATGTGATTTAGTAATTACAGGAGGAGATACATTGGTCGACTGTAGCAGCGTTACTCGCTCTTGGATAGTTCGGCTCAGTCCCTTTAATATTTACCACCGAAAAAGGTTCTGAGTTAAAATGTCAATATCAGGGTGCGAGGTACACAGTAAACTCGCAGCTGGGCATCGGAATAGAGACACTTGACATCCAGGAGGAGATGCATATGTCGATATTAGCAGTGTTACTATCTTGGTGATAATTCGCCATGGATCATTCAGTAAACAATTGCGATGCAATTTCTGAGATAAAACATCAATGTGAGCGTGCCAGGTGTATAAATTGCCTGAAGTGGTGCATCGGAAATGAGATATATTAATTACAGGAGGAGATACATTCGTCGACTGTAAAAGCGTTACTCGCTCTCGTATAGTTCTGCTCAGTCCCTTTAATATTTACTACCGACGAAGCTTCTGGGTTCAAATGTCAGTATCAGGGTGTGAGGGACACAGTAAACTCCCAGCTGGGCATCGGAATAGAGACACTTAACATCCAGGAGGAGATACATTCGTCGATATTAGCAGTGTTACTATCTTGGTGATAATTCGCCATGGATCATTTAGTAAACAATTGCGATGCAATTTCTGAGATAAAACGTCAATGTGAGCGTGCCAGGTGTATAAATTGCCTGAAGTGGTGCATCGGAAATGAGATTTAGTAATTACAGGAGGAGATACATTGGTCGACTGTAGCAGCGTTACTCGCTCTCGTATAGTTCGGCTCAGTCCCTTTAATATTTACTACCGACTAAGCTTCTGGGTTAAAATGTCAGTATCAGGGTGTGAGGCACACAGGAAACTCGCAGCTGAGCATCGGAATAGAGACACTTGACATCCAGAAGGAGATACATATGTCGATATTAGCAGTGTAACTATCTTGGTGATAATTCGCCATGGATCATTTAGTAAACAATTGCGATGCAATTTCTGAGATAAAACGTCAATGTGAGCGTGCCAGGTGTATTAATTGCCTGAAGTGGTGCATCGGAAATGAGATATATTAATTACAGGAGGAGATACATTCGTCGCGTGTAGAAGCGTTACTCGCTCTCGTATAGTTCGGCTCAGTCACTTTAATATTTACTACCGACGAAGCTTCTGGGTTAAAATGTCAGTATCAGGGTGTGAGGGACACAGTAAACTCGCAGCTGGGCATCGGAATAGAGACACTTAACATCCAGGAGGAGATACATTCGTCGATATTAGCAGTGTTACTATCTTGGTGATAATTCGCCATGGATCATTTAGTAAACAATTGCGATGCAATTTCTGAGATAAAACGTCAATGTGAGCGTGCCAGGTGTATAAATTGCCTGAAGTGGTGCATCGGAAATGAGATATATTAATTACAGGAGGAGATACATTCGTCGACTGTAGCAGCGTTACTCGCTCTCGTATAGTTCGGCTCAGTCCCTCTAATATTTACTACCGACGAAGCTTCTGAGTTAAAATGTCAGTATCAGGGTGTGAGGGACACAGTAAACTCGCAGCTGGGCATCGGAATAGAGACACTTAACATCCAGGAGGAGATACATTCGTCGATATTAGCAGTGTTACTATCTTGGTGATAATTCGCCATGGATCATTTAGTAAACAATTGCGATGCAATTTCTGAGATAAAACGTCAATGTGAGCGTGCCAGGTGTATAAATTGCGTGAAGTGGTGCATCGGAAATGAGATATATTAATTACTGGAGGAGATACATTCGTCGACTGTAGCAGGGTTACTCGCTCTCGTATAGTTCGGCTCAGTCCCTTTAATATTTACTACCGACTAAGCTTCTGGGTTAAAATGTCAGTATCAGGGTGTGAGGCACACAGGAAACTCGCAGCTGGGCATCGGAATAGAGACACTTGACATCCAGAAGGAGATACATATGTCGATATTAGCAGTGTAACTATCTTGGTGATAATTCGCCATGGATCATTTAGTAAACAATTGCGATGCAATTTCTGAAATAAAACGTCAATGTGAGCGTGCCAGGTGTATAAACTGCGTGAAGTGGTGCATCGGAAATGAGATATATTAATTACAGGAGGAGATACATTCGTCGAGTGTAGAAGCGTTACTCGCTCTCGCATAGTTCGGCTCAGTCACTTTAATATTTACTACCGACGAAGCTTCTGGGTTAAAATGTCAGTATCAGGGTGTGAGGGACACAGTAAACTCGCAGCTGGGCATCGGAATAGAGACACTTAACATCCAGGAGGAGATACATTCGTCGATATTAGCAGTGTTACTATCTTGGTGATAATTCGCCATGGTTCATTTAGTAAACAATTGCGATGCAATTTCTGAGATAAAACGTCAATGTGCGGGTGCCAGGAGTATAAATTGCCTGAAGTGGCGCATCGGAAATGAGATATATTAATTACAGGAGGAGATACATTCGTCGACTGTAGCAGCGTTACTCGCTCTCGTATCGTTCGGCTCAGTCCCTTTAATATTTACTACCGACAAAGCTTCTGGGTTAAAATGTCAATATCAGGGTGCGAGGGACGCAGTAAACTCGTAGCTGGGCATCGGAATAGAGACACTTAACATCCAGGAGGAGATACGTTCGTCGATATTAGCAGTGTTACTATCTTGGTGATAATTCGCCATGGATCATTTAGTAAACAATTGCGAAGCAATTTCTGAGATAAAACGTCAACGTAAACGTGCCAGGTGTATAAATTGCCTGAAGTGGTGCATCGGAAATGAGATATATTAATTACAGGAGGAGATACATTCGTCGACTGTAGCAGCGTTACTCGCTATCGTATCGTTCGGCTCAGTCCCTTTAATATTTACTACCGACAAAGCTTCTGGTTTAAAATGTCAGTATCAGGGTGTGAGGCACACAGTAAACTCGCAGCTGGGCATCGGAATAGAGACACTTGACATCCAGAAGGAGATACATATGTCGATATTAGCAGTGTAACTATCTTGGTGATAATTCGCCATGGATCATTTAATAAACAATTGCGATGCAATTTCTGAGATAAAACGTCAATGTGAGCGTGCCAGGTGTAAAAATTGCCTGAAGTGGTGCATCGGAAATGAGATTTAGTAATTACAGGAGGAGATACATTGGTCGACTGTAGCAGCGTTACTCGCTCTTGGATAGTTCGGCTCAGTCCCTTTAATATTTACCACCGACAAAGCTTCTGGGTTAAAATGTCAGTATCAGGGTGTGAGGGACACAGTAAACTCGCAGCTCGGCATCGGAATAGAGACACTTGACATCCAGAAGGAGAAACATAAGTTGATATTAGCAGTGTTACTATCTTGGTGATAATTCGCCATGGATCATTTAGTAAACAATTGCGATGCAATTTCTGAGATAAAACGTCAATGTGAGCGTGCGAGGTGTATAAATTGCCTGAAGTGGTGCATCGGAAATGAGATATATTAATTACAGGAGGAGGTAAATTCGTCGACTGTAGCAGCGTTACTCGCTCTCGTATAGTTCGGCTCAGTCCCTTTAATATTTACTACCGACAAAGCTTCTGGGTTAAAATGTCAGTATCAGGGTGTGAGGCACACAGGAAACTCGCAGCTGGGCATCGGAATAGAGACACTTGACATCCAGAAGGAGATACATATGTCGATATTAGCAGTGTAACTATCTTGGTGATAATTCGCCATGGATCATTTAGTAAACAATTGCGATGCAATTTCTGAGATAAAACGTCAATGTGAGCGTGCCAGGTGTATAAATTGCCTGAAGTGGTGCATCGGAAATGAGATATATTAATTACAGGAGGAGATACATTCGTCGACTGTAGCAGCGTTACTCGCTCTCGTATAGTTCGGCTCAGTCCCTTTAATATTTACTACCGACGAAGCTTCTGGGTTAAAATGTCAATATCAGGTTGCGAGGGACACAGTAAACTCAAGCTGGGCATCGGAATAGAGACACTTAACATCCAGGAGGAGATACATTCGTCGATATTAGCAGTGTTACTATCTTGGTGATAATTCGCCATGGATCATTTAGTAAACAATTGCGATGCAATTTCTGAGATAAAACGTCAATGTGAGCGTGCCAGGTGTAAAAATTGCCTGAAGTGGTGCATCGGAAATGAGATATATTAATTACAGGAGGAGATACATTCGTCGAGTGTAGAAGCGTTACTCGCTCTCGTATAGTTCGGCTCAGTCCCTTTAATATTTAATACCGACGAAGCTTCTGGGTTAAAATGTCAGTATCAGGGTGTGAGGGACACAGTAAACTCGAAGCTGGGCATCGGAATAGAGACACTTAACATCCAGGAGGAGATACATTCGTCGATATTAGCAGTGTTACTACCTTGGTGATAATTCGCCATGGATCATTTAGTAAACAATTGCGATGCAATTTCTGAGATAAAACGTCAATGTGAGCGTGCCAGGTGTATAAATTGCGTGAAGTGGTGCATCGGAAATGAGATATATTAATTACAGGAGGAGATACATTCGTCGACTGTAAAAGCTTTACTCGCTCTCGTATAGTTCGGCTCAGTCCCTTTAATATTTACTACCGACGAAGCTTCTGGGTTAAAATGTCAATATCAGGTTGCGAGGGACACAGTAAACTCAAGCTGGGCATCGGAATAGAGACACTTAACATCCAGGAGGAGATACATTCGTCGATATTAGCAGTGTTACTATCTTGGTGATAATTCGCCATGGATCATTTAGTAAACAATTGCGATGCAATTTCTGAGATAAAACGTCAATGTGAGCGTGCCAGGTGTAAAAATTGCCTGAAGTGGTGCATCGGAAATGAGATATACTAATTACAGGAGGAGATACATTCGTCGAGTGTAGAAGCGTTACTCGCTCTCGTATAGTTCGGCTCAATCCCTTTAATATTTACTACCGACGAAGCTTCTGGGTTAAAATGTCAATATCAGGTTCCGAGGGACACAGTAAACTCAAGCTGGGCATCGGAATAGAGACACTTGACATCCAGAAGGAGATACATATGTCGATATTAGTATTGATACTATCTTGGTGATAATTCGCCATGGATCATTTAGTAAACAAATGCGATGCAATTTCTGAGATAAAACGTCAATGTGAGTGTGCCAGGAGTATAAATTGCCTGAAGTGGTGCATCGGAAATGAGATTTAGTAATTACAGGAGGAGATACATTGGACGACTCCAGCAGCGTTACTCGCTCTTGGATAGTTCGGCTCAGTCCCTTTAATATTTACCACCGACAAAGATTCTGAGTTAAAATGTCAATATCAGGGTGCGAGAGACACAGTAAACTCGCAGCTGGGCATCGGAATAGAGACCCTTGTTATCCAGAAGGAGATACATATGTCGATATTAGCATTGTTGCTATCTTGGTGATAATTCGCCATGGATCATTTAGTAAACGAATGCGATGCAATTTCTGAGATAAAACGTCAATGTGAGGGTGCCAGGAGTATAAATTGCCTGAAGTGGTGCATTGGAAATGAGATTTAGTAATTACAGGAGGAGATACATTGGTCGACTGTAGCAGCGTTACTCGCTCTTGGGTAGTCGGCTCAGTCCCATTAATATTTACCACCGACAAAGCTTCTGGGTTAAAATGTCAGTGTCAGGGTGTGACGGACACAGTAAACTCGTAGCTGGGCATCGGAATAGAGACACTTGACATCCAGAAGGAGATACATTCGTCGATATTAGCAGTGTTACTATCTTGGTGATAATTCGCCATGGATCATTTAGTAAACAATTGCGATGCAATTTCTAAGATAAAACGTCAATGTGAGCGTGCCAGGCGTATAAATTGCCTGAAGTGGTGCATCGGAAATGAGATATATTAATTACAGGAGGAGGTAAATTCGTCGACTGTAGCAGCGTTACTCGCTCTCGTATAGTTCGGCACAGTCCCTTTAATATTTACTACCGACGAAGCTTCTGGGCTAAAATGTCAGTATCATGGTGTGAGGCACACAGTAAACTCCCAGCTGGGCATCGGAATAGAGACACTTGACATCCAGAAGGAGATACATATGTCGATATTAGCAGTGTAACTATCTTGGTGATAATTCGCCATGGATCATTTAGTAAACAATTGCGATGCAATTTCTGAGATAAAACGTCAATGTGAGCGTGCCAGGTGTATAAATTGCCTGAAGTGGTGCATCGGAAATGAGATATATTAATTACAGGAGGAGATACATTCGTCGACTGTAGCAGCGTTACTCACTCTCGTATAGTTCGGCTCAGTCCCTATAATATTTACTACCGACGAAGCTTCTGGTTTAAAATGTCAATATCTGGGTGCGAGGGACACAGTAAACTCGCTGCTGGGCATCGGAATGGAGACACTTAACATCCAGGAGGAGATACATTCGTCGATATTAGCAGTGTTACTATATGGTGATAATTCGCCATGGATCATTTAGTAAACAATTGCGATGCAATTTCTGAGATAAAACGTCAATGTGAGGGTGCCAGGAGTATAAATTGCCTGAAGTGATGCATCGGAAATGAGATATATTAATTACAGGAGGAGGTAAATTCGTGGACTGTAGCAGCGTTACTCGCTCTTGGATAGTTCGGCTCAGTCCCTTTAATATTTACCACCGACAAAGCTTCTGGGTTATAATGTCAGTACCAGGGTGTGAGGGACACAGTAAACTCGTAGCTGGGCATCGGAATAGAGACACTTGACATCCAGAAGGAGATACATATGTCGATATTAGCAGTGTTACTATCTTGGTGATAAATCGCCGTGGACCATTTAGTAAACAATTGCGATGCAATTTCTGAGATAAAACGTCAATGTGAGCGTGCCAGGAGTATAAACTGCCTGAAGTGGTGCATCGGAAATGAGATTTAGTAATTACAGGAGGAGATACATTGGTCGACTGTAGCAGCGTTACTCGCTCTTGGATAGTTCGGCTCAGTCCCTTTAATATTCACCACCGACAAAGCTTCTGGGTTAAAATGTCAGTACCAGGGTGTGAGGGACACAGTAAACTCGTAGCTGGGCATCGGAATAGAGACACTTGACATCCAGAAGGAGAAACATAAGTCGATATTAGCAGTGTTACTATCTTGGTGATAATTCGCCATGGATCATTTAGTAATCAATTGCGATGCAATTTCTCAGATAAAACGTCAATGTGAGCGTGCGAGGTGTATAAATTGCCTGAAGTGGTGCATCGGAAATGAGATATATTAATTACAGGAGGAGGTAAAGTCGTCGACTGTAGCAGCGTTACTCGCTCTCGTATAGTTCGGCTCAGTCCCTTTAATATTTACTACCGACAAAGCTTCTGGGTTAAAATGTCAGTATCAGGGTGTGAGGCACACAGTAAACTCGCAGCTGGGCATCGGAATAGAGACACTTGACATCCAGAAGGAGATACATAAGTCGATATTAGCAGTGTAACTATCTTGGTGATAATTCGCCATGGATCATTTAGTAAACAATTGCGATGCAATTTCTGAGATAAAACGTCAATGTGAGCGTGCCAGGTGTATAAATTGCCTGAAGTGGTGAATCGGAAATGAGATATATTAATTACAGGAGGAGATACATCCGTCGACTGTAGCAGCGTTACTCGCTCTCGTATAGTTCGGCTCGGTCCCTTTAATACTTACTACCGAAGAAGCTTCTGGGTTAAAATGTCAGTATCAGGGTGTGAGGGACACAGTAAACTCGTAGCTGGGCATCGGAATAGAGACACTTTACATCCAGAAGGAGATACATTCGTCGATATTAGCAGTGTTACTATCTTGGTGGTAATTCGCCATGGATCATTTAGTAAACAATTGCGATGCAATTTCTGAGATAAAACGTCAATGTGCGGGTGCCAGGAGTATAAATTGCCTGAAGTGGCGCATCGGAAATGAGATATATTAATTACAGGAGTAGGTAAATTCGTGGACTGTATCAGCGTTACTCGCTCTTGGATAGTTCGGCTCAGTCCCTTTAATATTTACCACCGACAAAGCTTCTGGGTTAAAATGTCAGTATCAGGGTGTGAGAGACACAGTAAACTCGCAGCTGGGCATCAGAATAGAGACACTTGACATCCAGAAGGAGAAACATAAGTCAATATTAGCAGTGTTACTATCTTGGTGATAATTCGCCATGGATCATTTAGTAATAAATTGCGATGCAATTTCTGAGATAAAACGTCAATGTGAGCGTGCGAGGTGTATAAATTGCCTGAAGTGGTGCATCGGAAATGAGATATATTAATTGCAGGAGGAGGTAAATTCGTCGACTGTAGCAGCGTTACTCGCTCTCGTATAGTTCGGCTCAGTCCCTTTAATATTTACTACCGACAAAGCTTCTGGGTTAAAATGTCAGTATCAGGGTGTGAGGCACACAGTAAACTCGCAGCTGGGCATCGGAATAGAGACACTTGACATCCAGAAGGAGATACATAAGTCGATATTAGCAGTGTAACTATCTTGGTGATAATTCGCCATGGATCATTTGGTAAACAATTGCGATGCAATTTCTGAGATAAAACGTCAATGTGAGCGTGCCAGGTGTATAAATTGCCTGAAGTGGTGAATCGGAAATGAGATATATTAATTACAGGAGGAGATACATCCGTCGACTGTAGCAGCGTTACTCGCTCTCGTATAGTTCGGCTCGGTCCCTTTAATACTTACTACCGACGAAGCTTCTGGGTTAAAATGTCAGTATCAGGGTGTGAGGGACACAGTAAACTCGTAGCTGGGCATCGGAATAGAGACACTTTACATCCAAAAGGAGATACATTCGTCGATATTAGCAGTGTTACTATCTTGGTGGTAATTCGCCATGGATCATTTAGTAAACAATTGCGATGCAATTTCTGAGATAAAACGTCAATGTGCTGGTGCCAGGAGTATAAATTGCCTGAAGTGGCGCATCGGAAATGAGATATATTAATTACAGGAGGAGGTAAATTCGTGGACTGTAGCAGCGTTACTCGCTCTTGGATAGTTCGGCTCAGTCCCTTTAATATTTACCACCGACAAAGCTTCTGGGTTAAAATGTCAGTATCAGGGTGTGAGGGACACAGTAAACTCGCAGCTGGGCATCGGAATAGAGACACTTGACATCCAGAAGGAGATACATTCGTCGATATTAGCAGTGTTACTATCTTGGTGATAATTCGCCATGGATCATTTAGTAAACAATTGCGATGCAATTTCTGAGATAAAACGTCAATGTGAGCGTGCCAGGTGTATAAATTGCCTGAAGTGGTGTATCGGAAATGAGATATATTAATTACTGGGGGAGGTAAATTCGTGGACTGAAGCAGCGTTACTCGCTCTCGTATAGTTCGGCTAAGTCCCTTTAATATTTACTACCGACAAAGCTTCTGGGTTAAAATGTCAGTATCAGGGTGTGAGGGACACAGTAAACTCGTAGCTGGGCATCGGAATAGAGACACTTTACATCCAAAAGGAGATACATTCGTCGATATTAGCAGTGTTACTATGTTGGTGGTAATTCGCCATGGATCATTTAGTAAACAATTGCGATGCAATTTCTGAGATAAAACGTCAATGTGCTGGTGCCAGGAGTATAAATTGCCTGAAGTGGTGCATCGGAAATGAGATATATTAATTACAGGAGGAGGTAAATTCGTGGACTGTAGCAGCGTTACTCGCTCTTGGATAGTTCGGCTCAGTCCCTTTAATATTTACCACCGACAAAGCTTCTGGGTTAAAATGTCAGTATCAGGGTGTGAGGGACACAGTAAACTCGTAGCTGGGCATCGGAATAGAGACACTTTACATCCAAAAGGAGATACATTCGTCGATATTAGCAGTGTTACTATCTTGGTGGTAATTCGCCATGGATCATTTAGTAAACAATTGCGATGCAATTTCTGAGATAAAACGTCAATGTGAGCGTGCCAGGTGTATAAATAGCCTGAAGTGGTGCATCGGAAATGAGATATATTAATTACAGGTGGAGATACATTCGTCGACTGTAGCAGCTTTACTCGCTCTCGTATAGTTCGGCTCAGTCCCTTTAATATTTACTACCGACGAAGCTTCTGGGTTAAAATGTCAATATCAGGGTGTGAGGGACACAGTAAACTCGCAGCTGGGCATCGGAATAGAGACACTTAACATCCAGGAGGAGATACATTCGTCGATATTAGCAGTGTTACTATTTTGGTGGTAATTCGCCATGGATCATTTAGTAAACAATTGCGATGCACTTTCTGAGCTAAAACGACAATGTGAGGGTGCCAGGAGTATAAATTGCCTGAAGTGGTGCATCGGAAATGAGATATATTAATTAATGGGGGAGGAAAATTCGTGGACTGTAGCAGCGTTACTCGCTCTCGTATAGTTCGGCTCAGTCCCTTTAATATTTACTACCGACGAAGCTTCTGGGTTAAAATGACAATATCAGGGTGTGAGGGGCACAGTAAAGTCGTAGCTGGGCATCGGAATAGAGACACTTAACATCCAGGAGGAGAAACATTCGTCGATATTAGCAGTGTAACTATCTTGGTGGTAATTCGCCATGGATCATTTAGTAAACAATTGCGATGCAATTTCTGAGATAAAACGTCAATGTGAGCGTGCCAGGAGTATAAATTGCCTGAAGTGGTGCATCGGAAATGAGATATATTAATTACTGGGGGAGGTAAATTCGTGGACTGTAGCAGCGTTACTCGCTCTTGGATAGTTCGGCCCAGTCCCTTTAATATTTTCCTACCGACGAAGCTTCTGGGTTAAAATGTCAGTATCAGGGTGTGAAGGACACAGTAAACTCTTAGCTGGGCATCGGAATAGAGCCACTTGACATCCAGAAGGAGATACATTCGTCGATATTAGCAGTGTTACTATCTTGGTGGTAATTCGCCATGGATCATTTAGTAAACAATTGCGTTGCAATTTCTGAGATAAAACATCAATGTGAGGGTGCCACAAGTATAAATTGCCTGAAATGGTGCATCGGAAATGAGATATATTAATTACAGGAGGAGATAAATTCGTGGACTGTAGCAGCGTTACTCGCTCTCTTAGTTCGGCTCAGTCCCTTTAATATTTACCACCGACAAAGCTTCTGGGTTAAAATGTCAGTATCAGGGTGTGAGGGACACAGTAAACTCGCAGCTGGGCATCGGAATAGAGACACTTGACATCCAGAAGGAGATACATATGTCGATATTAGCAGTGTAACTATCTTGGTGAAAATTCGCCATGGATCATTTAGTAAACAATTGCGATGCAATTTCTGAGATAAAACGTCAATGTGAGCGTGCCAGGTGTATACATTGCCTGAGGTGGTGCATCGGAAATGAGATTTAGTAATTACAGGAGGAGATATATTGGTCGACTGTAGCAGCGTTACTCGCTCTTGGATAGTTCGGCTCAGTCCCTTTAATATTTACCACCGACAAAGCTTCTGGGTTGAAATGTCAGTATAGGGTGTGAGGGACACAGTAAACTCCCAGCTGGGCATCGGAATAGAGACACTTGACATCCAGAAGGAGATACATAAGTCGATATTAGCAGTGTTACTTTCTTGGTGATAATTCGCCATGGATCATTTAGTAAACAATTGCGATGCAATTTCTGAGATAAAACGTCAATGTGAGCGTGCCAGGTGTGTAAATTTCCTGAAGTGGTGCATCGGAAATGAGATTTAGTAATTACAGGAGGAGATACATTGGTCGACTGTAGCAGCTTTACTCGCTCTCGTATAGTTCGGCTCAGTCCCTTTAATATTTACTACCGACGAAGCTTCTGGGTTAAAATGTCAATATCAGGGTGTGAGGGACACAGTAAACTCGCAGCTGGGCATCGGAATAGAGACACTTAACATCCAGGAGGAGATACATTCGTCGATATTAGCAGTGTTACTATCTTGGTGGTAATTCGCCATGGATCATTTAGTAAACAATTGCGATGCAATTTCTGAGATAAAACGTCAATGTGAGGGTGCCAGGAGTATAAATTGCCTGAAGTGGTGCATTGGAAATGAGATTTAGTAATTACAGGAGGAGATATATTGGTCGACTGTAGCAGCGTTACTCGCTCTTGGATAGTTCGGCTCAGTCCCTTTAATATTTACCACCGACAAAGCTTCTGGGTTGAAATGTCAGTATAGGGTGTGAGGGACACGGTAAACTCCCAGCTGGGCATCGGAATAGAGACACTTGACATCCAGAAGGAGATACATAAGTCGATATTAGCAGTGTTACTATCTTGGTGATAATTCGCCATGGATCATTTAGTAAACAATTGCGATGCAATTTCTGAGATAAAACGTCAATGTGAGCGTGCCAGGAGTATAAATTGCCTGAAGTGGTGCATTGGAAATGAGATTTAGTAATTACAGGAGGAGATACATTGGTCGACTGTAGCAGCTTTACTCGCTCTCGTATAGTTCGGCTCAGTCCCTTTAATATTTACTACCGACGAAGCTTCTGGGTTAAAATGTCAATACCAGGGTGTGAGGGACACAGTAAACTCGCAGCTGGGCATCGGAATAGAGACACTTAACATCCAGGAGGAGATACATTCGTCGATATTAGCAGTGTTACTATTTTGGTGGTAATTCGCCATGGATCATTTAGTAAACAATTGCGATGCAATTTCTGAGATAAAACGTCAATGTGAGGGTGCCAGGAGTATAAATTGCCTGAAGTGGTGCATCGGAAATGAGATATATTAATTACTGGGGGAGGTAAATTCGTGGACTGTAGCAGCGTTACTCGTTCTTGGATAGTTCGGCTCAGTCCCTTTAAAATTTACCACCGACAAAGCTTCTGGGTTAAAATGTCAGTATCAGGGTGTGAGGGACACAATAAACTCGCAGCTGGGCATCGGAATACAGACACTTAACATCCAGGAGGAGATACATTCGTCGATATTAGCAGTGTTACTATCTTGGTGGTAATTCGCCATGGATCATTTAGTAAACAATTGCGTTGCAATTTCTGAGATAAAACGTCAATGTGAGGGTGCCACAAGTATAAATTGCCTGAAATGGTGCATCGGAAATGAGATATATTAATTACCGGAGGAGATAAATTCGTGGACTGTAGCAGCGTTACTCGCTCTCTTAGTTCGGCTCAGTCCCTTTAATATTTACCACCGACAAAGCTTCTGGGTTAAAATGTCAGTATCAGGGTGTGAGGGACACAGTAAACTCGCAGCTGGGCATCGGAATAGAGACACTTGACATCCAGAAGGAGATACATATGTCGATATTAGCAGTGTAACTATCTTGGTGAAAATTCGCCATGGATCATTTAGTAAACAATTGCGATGCAATTTCTGAGATAAAACGTCAATGTGAGCGTGCCAGGTGTATACATTGCCTGAGGTGGTGCATCGGAAATGAGATATATTAATTACAGGGGGAGATACATTCGTCGAGTGTAGAAGCGTTACTCGCTCTCGTATAGTTCGGCTCAGTCCCTTTAATATTTACTACCGACGAAGCTTCTGGGTTAAAATGTCAATATCAGGGTGTGAGCGACACAGTAAACTCGCAGCTGGGCATCGGAATAGAGACACTTAACATCCAGGAGGAGATACATTCGTCGATATTAGCAGTGTTACTATTTTGGTGGTAATTCGCCATGGATCATTTAGTAAACAATTGCGATGCAATTTCTGAGATAAAACGTCAATGTGAGGGTGCCACAAGTATAAATTGCCTGAAATGGTGCATCGGAAATGAGATATATTAATTACCGGAGGAGATAAATTCGTGGACTGTAGCAGCGTTACTCGCTCTCTTAGTTCGGCTCAGTCCCTTTAATATTTACCACCGACAAAGCTTCTGGGTTAAAATGTCAGTATCAGGGTGTGAGGGACACAGTAAACTCGCAGCTGGGCATCGGAATAGAGACACTTGACATCCAGAAGGAGATACATATGTCGATATTAGCAGTGTAACTATCTTGGTGAAAATTCGCCATGGATCATTTAGTAAACAATTGCGATGCAATTTCTGAGATAAAACGTCAATGTGAGCGTGCCAGGTGTATACATTGCCTGAGGTGGTGCATCGGAAATGAGATATATTAATTACAGGGGGAGATACATTCGTCGAGTGTAGAAGCGTTACTCGCTCTCGTATAGTTCGGCTCAGTCCCTTTAATATTTACTACCGACGAAGCTTCTGGGTTAAAATGTCAATACCAGGGTGTGAGGGACACAGTAAACTCGCAGCTGGGCATCGGAATAGAGACACTTAACATCCAGGAGGAGATACATTCGTTGATATTAGCAGTGTTACTATTTTGGTGGTAATTCGCCATGGATCATTTAGTAAACAATTGCGATGCAATTTCTGAGATAAAACGTCAATGTGAGGGTGCCAGGAGTATAAATTGCCTGAAGTGGTGCATCGGAAATGAGATATATTAATTACTGGGGGAGGTAAATTCGTGGACTGTAGCAGCGTTACTCGTTCTTGGATAGTTCGGCTCAGTCCCTTTAAAATTTACCACCGACAAAGCTTCTGGGTTAAAATGTCAGTATCAGGGTGTGAGGGACACAATAAACTCGCAGCTGGGCATCGGAATACAGACACTTAACATCCAGGAGGAGATACATTCGTCGATATTAGCAGTGTTACTATCTTGGTGGTAATTCGCCATGGATCATTTAGTAAACAATTGCGTTGCAATTTCTGAGATAAAACGTCAAAGTGAGGGTGCCAGGAGTATAAATTGCCTGAAGTGGTGCATCGGAAATGAGATTTAGTAATTACAGGAGGAGATACATTGGTCCACTGTAGCAGCGTTACTCGCTCTTGGATAGTTCGGCTCAGTCCCTTTAATATTTACCACCGACAAAGCTTCTGGGTTAAAATGTCAGTATCAGGGTGTGAGGGACACAGTAAACTCCCAGCTGGGCATCGGAATAGAGACACTTGACATCCAGAAGGAGATACATAAGTCGATATTAGCAGTGTTACTATCTTGGCGATAATTCGCCATGGATCTTTTAGTAAACAATTGCGATGCAATTTCTGAGATAAAACGTCAATGTGAGCATGCCAGGTGTGTAAATTTCCTGAAGTGGTGCATCGGAAATGAGATATATTAATTACAGGTGGAGATACATTCGTCGACTGTAGCAGCGTTACTCGCTCTCGTATAGTTCGGCTCAATCCCTTTAATATTTACTACCGACGAAGCTTCTGGGTTAAAATGTCAGTATCAGGGTGTGAGGGACACAGTAAACTCGTAGCTGGGCATCGGAATAGAGACACTTGACATCCAGAAGGAGATACATTCGTCGATATTAGCAGTGTTACTATCTTGGTGATAATACGCCATGGATCATTTAGTAAACAATTGCGATGCAATTTCTAAGATAAAACGTCAATTTGAGCGTGCCAGGAGTATAAATTGCCTGAAGTGGTGCATTGGAAATGAGATTTAGTAATTACAGGAGGAGATATATTGGTCGACTGTAGCAGCGTTACTCGCTCTTGGATAGTTCGGCTCAGTCCCTTTAATATTTACCACCTACAAAGCTTCTGGGTTGAAATGTCAGTATAGGGTGTGAGGGACACAGTAAACTCCCAGCTGGGCATCGGAATAGAGACACTTGACATCCAGAAGGAGATACATAAGTCGATATTAGCAGTGTTACTATCTTGGTGATAATTCGCCATGGATCATTTAGTACACAATTGCGATGCAATTTCTGAGATAAAACGTCAATGTGAGCGTGCCAGGTGTATAAATAGCCTGAAGTGGTGCATCGGAAATGAGATATATTAATTACAGGTGGAGATACATTCGTCGACTGTAGCAGCTTTACTCGCTCTCGTATAGTTCGGCTCAGTCCCTTTAATATTTACTACCGACGAAGCTTCTGGGTTAAAATGTCAATATCAGGGTGTGAGGGACACAGTAAACTCGCAGCTGGGCATCGGAATAGAGACACTTAACATCCAGGAGGAGATACATTCGTCGATATTAGCAGTGTTACTATTTTGGTGGTAATTCGCCATGGATCATTTAGTAAACAATTGCGATGCACTTTCTGAGCTAAAACGACAATGTGAGGGTGCCAGGAGTATAAATTGCCTGAAGTGGTGCATCGGAAATGAGATATATTAATTAATGGGGGAGGAAAATTCGTGGACTGTAGCAGCGTTACTCGCTCTCGTATAGTTCGGCTCAGTCCCTTTAATATTTACTACCGACGAAGCTTCTGGGTTAAAATGACAATATCAGGGTGTGAGGGGCACAGTAAAGTCGTAGCTGGGCATCGGAATAGAGACACTTAACATCCAGGAGGAGAAACATTCGTCGATATTAGCAGTGTAACTATCTTGGTGGTAATTCGCCATGGATCATTTAGTAAACAATTGCGATGCAATTTCTGAGATAAAACGTCAATGTGAGCGTGCCAGGAGTATAAATTGCCTGAAGTGGTGCATCGGAAATGAGATATATTAATTACTGGGGGAGGTAAATTCGTGGACTGTAGCAGCGTTACTCGCTCTTGGATAGTTCGGCCCAGTCCCTTTAATATTTTCCTACCGACGAAGCTTCTGGGTTAAAATGTCAGTATCAGGGTGTGAAGGACACAGTAAACTCTTAGCTGGGCATCGGAATAGAGCCACTTGACATCCAGAAGGAGATACATTCGTCGATATTAGCAGTGTTACTATCTTGGTGGTAATTCGCCATGGATCATTTAGTAAACAATTGCGTTGCAATTTCTGAGATAAAACATCAATGTGAGGGTGCCACAAGTATAAATTGCCTGAAATGGTGCATCGGAAATGAGATATATTAATTACAGGAGGAGATAAATTCGTGGACTGTAGCAGCGTTACTCGCTCTCTTAGTTCGGCTCAGTCCCTTTAATATTTACCACCGACAAAGCTTCTGGGTTAAAATGTCAGTATCAGGGTGTGAGGGACACAGTAAACTCGCAGCTGGGCATCGGAATAGAGACACTTGACATCCAGAAGGAGATACATATGTCGATATTAGCAGTGTAACTATCTTGGTGAAAATTCGCCATGGATCATTTAGTAAACAATTGCGATGCAATTTCTGAGATAAAACGTCAATGTGAGCGTGCCAGGTGTATACATTGCCTGAGGTGGTGCATCGGAAATGAGATTTAGTAATTACAGGAGGAGATATATTGGTCGACTGTAGCAGCGTTACTCGCTCTTGGATAGTTCGGCTCAGTCCCTTTAATATTTACCACCGACAAAGCTTCTGGGTTGAAATGTCAGTATAGGGTGTGAGGGACACAGTAAACTCCCAGCTGGGCATCGGAATAGAGACACTTGACATCCAGAAGGAGATACATAAGTCGATATTAGCAGTGTTACTTTCTTGGTGATAATTCGCCATGGATCATTTAGTAAACAATTGCGATGCAATTTCTGAGATAAAACGTCAATGTGAGCGTGCCAGGTGTGTAAATTTCCTGAAGTGGTGCATCGGAAATGAGATTTAGTAATTACAGGAGGAGATACATTGGTCGACTGTAGCAGCTTTACTCGCTCTCGTATAGTTCGGCTCAGTCCCTTTAATATTTACTACCGACGAAGCTTCTGGGTTAAAATGTCAATATCAGGGTGTGAGGGACACAGTAAACTCGCAGCTGGGCATCGGAATAGAGTCACTTAACATCCAGGAGGAGATACATTCGTCGATATTAGCAGTGTTACTATCTTGGTGGTAATTCGCCATGGATCATTTAGTAAACAATTGCGATGCAATTTCTGAGATAAAACGTCAATGTGAGGGTGCCAGGAGTATAAATTGCCTGAAGTGGTGCATTGGAAATGAGATTTAGTAATTACAGGAGGAGATATATTGGTCGACTGTAGCAGCGTTACTCGCTCTTGGATAGTTCGGCTCAGTCCCTTTAATATTTACCACCGACAAAGCTTCTGGGTTGAAATGTCAGTATAGGGTGTGAGGGACACGGTAAACTCCCAGCTGGGCATCGGAATAGAGACACTTGACATCCAGAAGGAGATACATAAGTCGATATTAGCAGTGTTACTATCTTGGTGATAATTCGCCATGGATCATTTAGTAAACAATTGCGATGCAATTTCTGAGATAAAACGTCAATGTGAGCGTGCCAGGAGTATAAATTGCCTGAAGTGGTGCATTGGAAATGAGATTTAGTAATTACAGGAGGAGATGCATTGGTCGACTGTAGCAGCTTTACTCGCTCTCGTATAGTTCGGCTCAGTCCCTTTAATATTTACTACCGACGAAGCTTCTGGGTTAAAATGTCAATACCAGGGTGTGAGGGACACAGTAAACTCGCAGCTGGGCATCGGAATAGAGACACTTAACATCCAGGAGGAGATACATTCGTCGATATTAGCAGTGTTACTATTTTGGTGGTAATTCGCCATGGATCATTTAGTAAACAATTGCGATGCAATTTCTGAGATAAAACGTCAATGTGAGGGTGCCAGGAGTATAAATTGCCTGAAGTGGTGCATCGGAAATGAGATATATTAATTACTGGGGGAGGTAAATTCGTGGACTGTAGCAGCGTTACTCGTTCTTGGATAGTTCGGCTCAGTCCCTTTAAAATTTACCACCGACAAAGCTTCTGGGTTAAAATGTCAGTATCAGGGTGTGAGGGACACAATAAACTCGCAGCTGGGCATCGGAATACAGACACTTAACATCCAGGAGGAGATACATTCGTCGATATTAGCAGTGTTACTATCTTGGTGGTAATTCGCCATGGATCATTTAGTAAACAATTGCGTTGCAATTTCTGAGATAAAACGTCAATGTGAGGGTGCCACAAGTATAAATTGCCTGAAATGGTGCATCGGAAATGAGATATATTAATTACCGGAGGAGATAAATTCGTGGACTGTAGCAGCGTTACTCGCTCTCTTAGTTCGGCTCAGTCCCTTTAATATTTACCACCGACAAAGCTTCTGGGTTAAAATGTCAGTATCAGGGTGTGAGGGACACAGTAAACTCGCAGCTGGGCATCGGAATAGAGACACTTGACATCCAGAAGGAGATACATATGTCGATATTAGCAGTGTAACTATCTTGGTGAAAATTCGCCATGGATCATTTAGTAAACAATTGCGATGCAATTTCTGAGATAAAACGTCAATGTGAGCGTGCCAGGTGTATACATTGCCTGAGGTGGTGCATCGGAAATGAGATATATTAATTACAGGGGGAGATACATTCGTCGAGTGTAGAAGCGTTACTCGCTCTCGTATAGTTCGGCTCAGTCCCTTTAATATTTACTACCGACGAAGCTTCTGGGTTAAAATGTCAATATCAGGGTGTGAGCGACACAGTAAACTCGCAGCTGGGCATCGGAATAGAGACACTTAACATCCAGGAGGAGATACATTCGTCGATATTAGCAGTGTTACTATCTTGGTGGTAATTCGCCATGGATCATTTAGTAAACAATTGCGATGCAATTTCTGAGATAAAACGTCAATGTGAGGGTGCCACAAGTATAAATTGCCTGAAATGGTGCATCGGAAATGAGATATATTAATTACCGGAGGAGATAAATTCGTGGACTGTAGCAGCGTTACTCGCTCTCTTAGTTCGGCTCAGTCCCTTTAATATTTACCACCGACAAAGCTTCTGGGTTAAAATGTCAGTATCAGGGTGTGAGGGACACAGTAAACTCGCAGCTGGGCATCGGAATAGAGACACTTGACATCCAGAAGGAGATACATATGTCGATATTAGCAGTGTAACTATCTTGGTGAAAATTCGCCATGGATCATTTAGTAAACAATTGCGATGCAATTTCTGAGATAAAACGTCAATGTGAGCGTGCCAGGTGTATACATTGCCTGAGGTGGTGCATCGGAAATGAGATATATTAATTACAGGGGGAGATACATTCGTCGAGTGTAGAAGCGTTACTCGCTCTCGTATAGTTCGGCTCAGTCCCTTTAATATTTACTACCGACGAAGCTTCTGGGTTAAAATGTCAATACCAGGGTGTGAGGGACACAGTAAACTCGCAGCTGGGCATCGGAATAGAGACACTTAACATCCAGGAGGAGATACATTCGTTGATATTAGCAGTGTTACTATTTTGGTGGTAATTCGCCATGGATCATTTAGTAAACAATTGCGATGCAATTTCTGAGATAAAACGTCAATGTGAGGGTGCCAGGAGTATAAATTGCCTGAAGTGGTGCATCGGAAATGAGATATATTAATTACTGGGGGAGGTAAATTCGTGGACTGTAGCAGCGTTACTCGTTCTTGGATAGTTCGGCTCAGTCCCTTTAAAATTTACCACCGACAAAGCTTCTGGGTTAAAATGTCAGTATCAGGGTGTGAGGGACACAATAAACTCGCAGCTGGGCATCGGAATACAGACACTTAACATCCAGGAGGAGATACATTCGTCGATATTAGCAGTGTTACTATCTTGGTGGTAATTCGCCATGGATCATTTAGTAAACAATTGCGTTGCAATTTCTGAGATAAAACGTCAAAGTGAGGGTGCCAGGAGTATAAATTGCCTGAAGTGGTGCATCGGAAATGAGATTTAGTAATTACAGGAGGAGATACATTGGTCCACTGTAGCAGCGTTACTCGCTCTTGGATAGTTCGGCTCAGTCCCTTTAATATTTACCACCGACAAAGCTTCTGGGTTAAAATGTCAGTATCAGGGTGTGAGGGACACAGTAAACTCCCAGCTGGGCATCGGAATAGAGACACTTGACATCCAGAAGGAGATACATAAGTCGATATTAGCAGTGTTACTATCTTGGCGATAATTCGCCATGGATCTTTTAGTAAACAATTGCGATGCAATTTCTGAGATAAAACGTCAATGTGAGCATGCCAGGTGTGTAAATTTCCTGAAGTGGTGCATCGGAAATGAGATATATTAATTACAGGTGGAGATACATTCGTCGACTGTAGCAGCGTTACTCGCTCTCGTATAGTTCGGCTCAATCCCTTTAATATTTACTACCGACGAAGCTTCTGGGTTAAAATGTCAGTATCAGGGTGTGAGGGACACAGTAAACTCGTAGCTGGGCATCGGAATAGAGACACTTGACATCCAGAAGGAGATACATTCGTCGATATTAGCAGTGTTACTATCTTGGTGATAATACGCCATGGATCATTTAGTAAACAATTGCGATGCAATTTCTAAGATAAAACGTCAATTTGAGCGTGCCAGGAGTATAAATTGCCTGAAGTGGTGCATTGGAAATGAGATTTAGTAATTACAGGAGGAGATATATTGGTCGACTGTAGCAGCGTTACTCGCTCTTGGATAGTTCGGCTCAGTCCCTTTAATATTTACCACCTACAAAGCTTCTGGGTTGAAATGTCAGTATAGGGTGTGAGGGACACAGTAAACTCCCAGCTGGGCATCGGAATAGAGACACTTGACATCCAGAAGGAGATACATAAGTCGATATTAGCAGTGTTACTATCTTGGTGATAATTCGCCATGGATCATTTAGTACACAATTGCGATGCAATTTCTGAGATAAAACGTCAATGTGAGCGTGCCAGGAGTACAAATTGCCTGAAGTGGTGCATCGGAAATGAGATATATTAATTACTGGGGGAGGTAAATTCGTGGACTGTAGCAGCGTTACTCGTTCTTGGATAGTTCGGCTCAGTCCCTTTAAAATTTACCACCGACAAAGCTTCTGGGTTAAAATGTCAGTATCAGGGTGTGAGGGACACAGTAAACTCCCAGCTGGGCATCGGAATAGAGACACTTGACATCCAGAAGGAGATACATAAGTCGATATTAGCAGTGTTACTATCTTGGTGATAATTCGCCATGGATCATTTAGTAAACAATTGCGATGCAATTTCTGAGATAAAACGTCAATGTGAGCGTGCCAGGAGTATAAATTGCCTGAAGTGGTGCATCGGAAATGAGATTTAGTAATTACAGGAGGAGATACATTGGTCCACTGTAGCAGCGTTACTCGCTCTTGGATAGTTCGGCTCAGTCCCTTTAATATTTACCACCGACAAAGCTTCTGGGTTAAAATGTCAGTATCAGGGTGTGAGGGACACAGTAAACTCCCAGCTGGGCATCGGAATAGAGACACTTGACATCCAGAAGGAGATACATAAGTCGATATTAGCAGTGTTACTATCTTGGCGATAATTCGCCATGGATCTTTTAGTAAACAATTGCGATGCAATTTCTGAGATAAAACGTCAATGTGAGCATGCCAGGTGTGTAAATTTCCTGAAGTGGTGCATCGGAAATGAGATATATTAATTACAGGTGGAGATACATTCGTCGACTGTAGCAGCGTTACTCGTTCTTGGATAGTTCGGCTCAGTCCCTTTAATATTTACCACCTACAAAGCTTCTGGGTTGAAATGTCAGTATAGGGTGTGAGGGACACAGTAAACTCCCAGCTGGGCATCGGAATAGAGACACTTGACATCCAGAAGGAGATACATAAGTCGATATTAGCAGTGTTACTATCTTGGTGATAATTCGCCATGGATCATTTAGTAAACAATTGCGATGCAATTTCTGAGATAAAACGTCAATGTGATCGTGCCAGGTGTATATATTGTCGAAGTGGTGCATCGGAAATGAGATGTATTAATTACAGGAGGAGGTAAATTCGTCGACTGTAGCAGCGTTACTCGCTCTCGTATAGTTCGGCTCAGTCCCTCTAATATTTACTACCGACAAAGCTTCTGGGTTAAAATGTCAGTATCAGGGTGTGAGGCACACAGTAAACTCGCAGCTGGGCATCGGAATAGAGACACTTGACATCCAGAAGGAGATACATATGTCGATATTAGCAGTGTAACTATCTTGGTGATAATTCGCCATGGGTCATTTAGTAAACAATTGCGATGCAATTTCTGAGATAAAACGTCAATGTGAGGGTGCCAGCAGTATAAATTGCCTGAAGTGGTGCATCGGAAATGAGATATATTAATTACTGGGGGAGGTAAATTCGTGGACGGTAGCAGCGTTACTCGCTCTTGGATAGTTCGGCTCATCCCTTTAAAATTTACCACCGACAAAGCTTCTGGGTTAAAATGTCAGTATCAGGGTGTGAGGGACACAGTAAACTCCCAGCTGGGCATCGGAATAGAGACACTTGACATCCAGAAGGAGATACATAAGTCGATATTAGCAGTGTTACTATCTTGGTGATAATTCGCCATGGATCATTTAGTAAACAATTGCGATGCAATTTCTGAGATAAAACGTCAATGTGAGCGTGCCAGGAGTATAAATTGCCTGAAGTGGTGCATCGGAAATGAGATTCAGTAATTACAGGAGGAGATACATTGGTCGACTGTAGCAGCGTAACTCGCTCTCGTATAGTTCGGCTCAGTCCCTTTAATATTTACTACCGACGAAGCTTTTGGGTTAAAATGTCAATATCAGGGTGCGAGGGACACAGTAAACTCGCAGCTGGGCATCGGAATAGAGACACTTAACATCCAGAAGGAGATACATAAGTCGATATTAGCAGTGTTACTATCTTGGTGATAATTCGCCATGGATCATTTAGTAAACAATTGCGATGCAATTTCTGAGATAAAACGTCAATGTGAGCGTGCCAGGAGTATAAATTGCCTGAAGTGGTGCATCGGAAATGAGATTCAGTAATTACAGGAGGAGATACATTGGTCGACTGTAGCAGCGTTACTCGCTTTTGGATAGTTCGGCTCAGTCCCTTTAATATTTACCACCGACAAAGCTTCTGGGTTAAAATGTCAGTATCAGGGTGTGAGGGACACAGTAAACTCCCAGCTGGGCATCGGAATAGGGACACTTGACATCCAGAAGGAGATACATAAGTCGATATTAGCAGTGTTACTATCTTGGTGATAATTCGCCATGGATCATTTAGTAAACAATTGCGATGCAATTTCTGAGATAAAACGTCAATGTGAGCGTGCCAGGAGTATAAATTGCCTGAAGTGGTGCATCGGAAATGAGATTCAGTAATTACAGGAGGAGATACATTGGTCGACTGTAGCAGCGTTACTCGCTCTCGTATAGTTCGGCTCAGTCCCTTTAATATTTACTACCGACGAAGCTTTTGGGTTAAAATGTCAATATCAGGGTGCGAGGGACACAGGAAACTTGCAGCTGGGCATCGGAATAGAGACACTTAACATCCAGAAGGAGATACATAAGTCGATATTAGCAGTGTTACTATCTTGGTGATAATTCGCCATGGATCATTTAGTAAACAATTGCGATGCAATTTCTGAGATAAAACGTCAATGTGAGCGTGCCAGGAGTATAAATTGCCTGAAGTGGTGCATCGGAAATGAGATTCAGTAATTACAGGAGGAGATACATTGGTCGACTGTAGCAGCGTTACTCGCTTTTGGATAGTTCGGCTCAGTCCATTTAATATTTACCACCGACAAAGCTTCTGGGTTAAAATGTCAGTATCAGGGTGTGAGGGACACAGTAAACTCCCAGCTGGGCATCGGAATAGGGACACTTGACATCCAGAAGGAGATACATAAGTCGATATTAGCAGTGTTACTATCTTGGTGATAATTCGCCATGGATCATTTAGTAAACAATTGCGATGCAATTTCTGAGATAAAACGTCAATGTGAGCGTGCCAGGAGTATAAATTGCCTGAAGTGGTGCATCGGAAATGAGATTCAGTAATTACAGGAGGAGATACATTGGTCGACTGTAGCAGCGTTACTCGCTTTTGGATAGTTCGGCTCAGTCCCTTTAATATTTACCACCGACAAAGCTTCTGGGTTAAAATGTCAGTATCAGGGTGTGAGGGACACAGTAAACTCCCAGCTGGGCATCGGAATAGGGACACTTGACATCCAGAAGGAGATACATAAGTCGATATTAGCAGTGTTACTATCTTGGTGGTAATTCGCCATGGATCATTTAGTAAACAATTGCGTTGCAATTTCTGAGATAAAACGTCAATGTGAGGGTGCCACTAGTATAAATTGCCTGAAGTGGTGCATCGGAAATGAGATATATTAATTACCGGAGGAGGTAAATTCGTGGACTGTAGCAGCGTTACTCGCTCTTGGATAGTTCGGCTCAGTCCCTTTAAAATTTACCACCGACAAAGCTACTGGGTTAAAATGTCAGTATCAGGGTGTGAGGGACAGAGTAAACTCGTAGCTGGGCATCGGAATAGAGACACTTGACATCCAGGAGGAGATACATTCGTCGATATTAGCAGTGTTACTATTTTGGTGATAATTCGCCATGGGTCATTTAGTAAACAATTGCGATGCAATTTCTGAGATAAAACGTCAATGTGAGCGTGCCAGGTGTATAAATTGCCTGAAGTGGTGCATCGGAAATGAGATATATTAATTACAGGAGGAGATACATGGGTCGACTGTAGCAGCGTTACTCGCTCTCTTAGTTCGGCTCAGTCCCTTTAATATTTACTACCGACGAAGCTTCTGGGTTAAAATGTCAGTATCAGGGTGTGAGGGACACAGTAAACTCTTAGCTGGGCATCGGAATAGAGACACTTGACATCCAGAAGGAGATACATAAGTCGATATTAGCAGTGTTACTATCTTGGTGATATTTCGCCATGGATCATTTAGTAAACAATTGCGATGCAATTTCTGTGATAAAACGTCAATGTGAGCGTGCCAGGAGTATAAATTGACTGAAGTGGTGCATCGGAAATGAGATTTAGTAATTACAGGAGGAGATACATTGGTCGACTGTAGCAGCGTTACTCGCTTTTGGATAGTTCGGCTCAGTCCCTTTAATATTTACCACCGACAAAGCTTCTGGGTTAAAATGTCAGTATCAGGGTGTGAGAGACACAGTAAACTCCCAGCTGGGCATCGGGATAGAGACACTTGACATCCAGAAGGAGATACATAAGTCGATATTAGCAGTGTTACTATCTTGGTGATAATTCGCCATGGATCATTTAGTAAACAATTGCGATGCAATTTCTGAGATAAAACGTCAATGTGAGCGTGCCAGGTGTGTAAATTTCCTGAAGTGGTGCATCGGAAATGAGATATATTAATTACAGGTGGAGATACATTCGTCGACTGTAGCAGCGTTACTCGCTCTCGTATAGTTCGGCTCAGTCCCTTTAATATTTACTACCGACGAAGCTTTTGGGTTAAAATGTCAATATCAGGGTACGAGGGACACAGTAAACTCGCAGCTGGGCATCGGAATAGAGACACTTAACATCCAGGAGGAGATACATTCGTCGATAATAGCAGTGTTACTATCTTGGTGGTAATTCGCCATGGATCATTTAGTAAACAATTGCGTTGCAATTTCTGAGATAAAACGTCAATGTGAGGGTGCCACTAGTATAAATTGCCTGAAGTGGTGCATCGGAAATGAGATATATTAATTACAGGAGGAGGTAAATTCGTCGACTGTAGCAGCGTTACTCGCTCTTGGATAGTTCGGCTCAGTCCCTTTAATATTTACCACCGACAAAGGTTCTGGGTTAAAATGTCAGTATCAAGGTGTGAGGGACACAGTAAACTCGCAGCTGGGCATCGGAATAGAGACACTTGACATCCAGAAGGAGTTACATTCGTCGATATTAGCAGTGTTACTATCTTGGTGATAATTCGCCATGGATCATTTAGTAAACAATTGCGATGCAATTTCTGAGATAAAACGTCAATGTGAGCGTGCCAGGTGTATAAATTGCCTGAAGTGGTGCATCGAAAATGAGATATATTAATTACAGGAGGAGATACATGGGTCGACTGTAGCAGCGTTACTCGCTCTCTTAGTTCGGCTCAGTCCCTTTAATATTTACTACCGACGAAGCTTCTGGGTTAAAATGTCAATATCAGGGTGCGAGGGACACAGTAAACTCTTAGCTGGGCATCGGAATAGAGACACTTAACATCCAGGAGGAGATACATTCGTCGATATTAGCAGTGTTACTATCTTGTTGGTAATTTGCCATGGATCATTTAGTAAGCAATTTCTGAGATAAAACGTCAATGAGAGCGTGCCAGGTGTATAAATTGCCTGAAGTGGTGTATCGGAAATGAGACATATTAATTACAGGAGGAGGTAAATTCGTCGACTGTAGCAGCGTTACTCGCTCTTGGATAGTTCGGCTCAGTCCCTTTAATATTTACCACCGACAAAGCTTCTGGGTTAAAACGTCAGTATCAGGGAGTGAGGCACACACTAAACTCGCAGCTGGGCATCGGAATAGAGACACTTGACATCCAGAAGGAGATACATATGTTGATATTAGCTGTGTAACTATCTTGGTGATAATTCGCCATGGATCATTTAGTAAACAATTGCGATGCAATTTCTGAGATAAAACGTCAATGTGAGCGTGCCAGGAGTATAAACTGCCTGAAGTGGTGCATCGGAAATGAGATTTAGTAATTACAGGAGGAGATACATTGGTCGACTGTAGCAGCGTTACTCGCTCTTGGATAGTTCGGCTCAGTCCCTTTAATATTTACCACCGACAAAGCTTCTGGGTTAAAATGTCAGTATCAGGGTGTGAGGGGGCACAGTAAACTCCAGCTGGGCATCGGAATAGAGACACTTGACATCCAGAAGGAGATACATTCGTCGATATTAGCAGTGTTACTATCTTGGTGATAATTCGCCATGGATCATTTAGTAAACAATTGCGATGCAATTTCTGAGATAAAACGTCAAAGTGAGCGTGCCAGGTATATATATTGCCTGAAGTGGTGCATCGGAAAAGAGATATATTAATTACAGGAGGAGGTAAATTCGTCGACTGTAGCAGCGTTACTCGCTCTCGTATAGTTCGGCTCAGTCCCTTTAATATACTCTACCGACAAAGTTTCTGGTTAAAATGTCAGTATCAGGGTGCGAGGGGACACAGTAAACTCGCAGCTGGGCATCAGAATAGAGACACTTTACATCCAGGAGAGATACATTCGTCGATATTAGCAGTGTTACTATCTTGGTGATAATTCGCCATGGATCATTTAGTAAACAATTGCGATGCAATTTCTGAGATAAAACGTCAAAGTGAGCGTGCCAGGTATATATATTGCCTGAAGTGGTGCATCGGAAATGAGATATATTAATTACAGGAGGAGGTAAATTCGTCGACTGTAGCAGCGTTACTCGCTCTCGTATAGTTCGGCTCAGTCCCTTTAATATACTATACCGACAAAGTTTCTGGGTTAAAATGTCAGTATCAGGGTGCGAGGGACACAGTAAACTCGCAGCTGGGCATCAGAATAGAGACACTTTACATCCAGGAGGAGATACATTCGTCGATATTAGCAGTGTTACTATCTTGGTGATAATTCGCCATGGATCATTTAGTAAACAATTGCGATGCAATTTCTGAGATAAAACGTCAATGTGAGCGTGCCAGGTGTGTAAATTTCCTGAAGTGGGTGCATCGAAATGAGATATATTAATTACAGGAGGGAAGTAAAGTCCGTCGACTGTAGCAGCGTTACTCGCTCTCGTATAGTTCGGCTCAGTCCCTTTAATATTTACTACCGACGAAGCTTCTGGGTTAAAATATCAGTATCAGGGTGTGAGGGGACACAGTTAACTCGTAGCTGGGCATCGGAATAGAGACACTTGACATCCAGAAGGAGATACATATGTCGATATTAGCAGTGTTACTATCTTGGTGATAAATCGCCGTGGACATTTAGTAAACAATTGCGATGCAATTTTCTGAGATAAAACGTCAATGTGAGCGTGCCAGGAGTATAAACTGCCTGAAGTGGTGCATCGGAAATGAGATTTAGTAATTACAGGAGGAGATACATTGGTCGACTGTAGCAGAGCGTTACTCGCTCTTGGATAGTTCGGCTCAGTCCCTTTAATATTTACTACCGACGAAGCTTCTGGGTTAAAATGTCAATATCATGGTGCGAGGGACACAGTAAACTCGCAGCTGGGCATCGGAATAGAGACACTTAACATCCAGGAGGATATACATTCGTCGATAATAGCAGTGTTACTATCTTGGTGGTAATTCGCCATGGATCATTTAGTAAACAATTGCGTTGCAATTTCTGAGATAAAACGTCTATGTGAGGGTGCCACTAGTATAAATTGCCTGAAGTGGTGCATCTGAAATGAGATATATTAATTACCGGGGGAGGTAAATTCGTGGACTGTAGCAGCGTTACTCGCTCTTGGATAGTTCGGCTCAGTCCCTTTAATATTTACCACCGACAAAGCTTCTGGGTTAAAATGTCAGTATCAGGGTGTGAGGGGCACAGTAAACTCCCAGCTGGGCATCGGAATAGAGACACTTGACATCCAGAAGGAGATACATTCGTCGATATTAGCAGTGTTACTATCTTGGTGATAATTCGCCATGGATCATTTAGTAAACAATTGCGATGCAATTTCTGAGATAAAACGTCAAAGTGAGCGTGCCAGGTATATATATTGCCTGAAGTGGTGCATCGGAAATGAGATATATTAATTACAGGAGGAGGTAAATTCGTCGACTGTAGCAGCGTTACTCGCTCTCGTATAGTTCGGCTCAGTCCCTTTAATATACTCTACCGACAAAGTTTCTGGGTTAAAATGTCAGTATCAGGGTGCGAGGGACACAGTAAACTCGCAGCTGGGCATCAGAATAGAGACACTTTACATCCAGGAGGAGATACATTCGTCGATATTAGCAGTGTTACTATCTTGGTGATAATTCGCCATGGATCATTTAGTAAAGAATTGCGATGCAATTTCTGAGATAAAACGTCAATGTGAGCGTGCCAGGTGTATAAATTGCCTGAAGTGGTGCATCGGAAATGAGACATATTAATTACAGGAGGAGGTAAATTCGTCGACTGTACCAGCGTTACTTGCTCTTGGATAGTTCGGCTCAGTCCCTTTAATATTTACCACCGACAAAGGTTCTGGGTTAAAATGTCAATATCAGGGTGCGAGGGACACAGTAAACTCGCAGCTGGGCATCGGAATAGAGACACTTTACATCAAGGAGGAGATACTTTCGTCGATATTAGCAGTGTTACTATCTTGGTGATAATTCGCCATGGATCATTTAGTAAACAATTGCGATGCAATTTCTGAGATTAAACGTCAATGTGAGGGTGCCAGGAGTATAAATTGCCTGAAGTGGTGCATCGGAAATGAGATATATTAATTACAGGAGGAGGTAAATTCGTCGAGTGTAGCAGCGTTACTCGCTCTCGTATAGTTCGTCTCAGTCCCTTTAATATTTACTACCCACGAAGCTTCTGGGCTAAAATGTCAGTATCAAGGTGTGAGGGACACAGTAAACTCGTAGCTGGGCATCGGTATAGAGACACTTTACATCCAGAAGGAGTTACATTCGTCGATATTAGCAGTGTTACTATCTTGGTGATAATTCGCCATGGATCATTTAGTAAACAATTGCGATGCAATTTGTGAGATAAAACGTCAATGTGAGCGTGCCAGGTGTATAAATTGCCTGAAGTGGTGCATCGAAAATGAGATATATTAATTACAGGAGGAGATACATTGGTCGACTGTAGCAGCGTTACTCGCTCTCTTAGTTCGGCTCAGTCCCTTTAATATTTACTACCGACGAAGCTTCTGGGTTAAAATGTCAATATCAGGGTGCGAGGGACACAGTAAACTCGCAGCTGGGCATCGGAATAGAGACACTTTACATCAAGGAGGAGATACTTTCGTCGATATTAGCAGTGTTACTATCTTGGTGATAATTCGCCATGGATCATTTAGTAAACAATTGCGATGCAATTTCTGAGATAAAACGTCAATGTGAGGGTGCCAGGAGTATAAATTGCCTGAAGTGGTGCATCGGAAATGAGATATATTAATTACAGGAGGAGGTAAATTCGTCGAGTGTAGCAGCGTTACTCGCTCTCGTATAGTTCGTCTCAGTCCCTTTAATATTTACTACCCACGAAGCTTCTGGGCTAAAATGTCAGTATCAAGGTGTGAGGGACACAGTAAACTCGTAGCTGGGCATCGGTATAGAGACACTTTACATCCAGAAGGAGTTACATTCGTCGATATTAGCAGTGTTACTATCTTGGTGATAATTCGCCATGGATCATTTAGTAAACAATTGCGATGCAATTTCTGAGATGAAACGTCAATGTGAGCGTGCCAGGAGTATAAACTGCCTGAAGTGGTGCATCGGAAATGAGATTTAGTAATTACAGGAGGAGATACATTGGTCGACTGTAGCAGCGTTACTCGCTCTTGGATAGTTCGGCTCAGTCCCTTTAATATTTACCACCGACAAAGCTTCTGGGTTAAAATGTCAGTACCAGGGTGTGAGGGACACAGTAAACTCGTAGCTGGGCATCGGAATAGAGACACTCGACATCCAGAAGGAGAAACATAAGTCGATATTAGCAGTGTTACTATCTTGGTGATAATTCGCCATGGATCATTTAGTAATCAATTGCGATGCAATTTCTCAGATAAAACGTCAATGTGAGCGTGCGAGGTGTATAAATTGCCTGAAGTGGTGCATCGGAAATGAGATATATTAATTACAGGAGGAGGTAAAGTTGTCGACTGTAGCAGCGTTACTCGCTCTCGTATAGTTCGGCTCAGTCCTTTTAATATTTACTACCGACGAAGCTTCTGGGTTAAAATGTCAATATCATGGTGCGAGGGACACAGTAAACTCGCAGCTGGGCATCGGAATAGAGACACTTAACATCCAGGAGGATATACATTCGTCGATAATAGCAGTGTTACTATCTTGGTGGTAATTCGCCATGGATCATTTAGTAAACAATTGCGTTGCAATTTCTGAGATAAAACGTCTATGTGAGGGTGCCACTAGTATAAATTGCCTGAAGTGGTGCATCTGAAATGAGATATATTAATTACCGGGGGAGGTAAATTCGTGGACTGTAGCAGCGTTACTCGCTCTTGGATAGTTCGGCTCAGTCCCTTTAATATTTACCACCGACAAAGCTTCTGGGTTAAAATGTCAGTATCAGGGTGTGAGGGGCACAGTAAACTCCCAGCTGGGCATCGGAATAGAGACACTTGACATCCAGAAGGAGATACATTCGTCGATATTAGCAGTGTTACTATCTTGGTGATAATTCGCCATGGATCATTTAGTAAACAATTGCGATGCAATTTCTGAGATAAAACGTCAAAGTGAGCGTGCCAGGTATATATATTGCCTGAAGTGGTGCATCGGACATGAGATATATTAATTACAGGAGGAGGTAAATTCGTCGACTGTAGCAGCGTTACTCGCTCTCGTATAGTTCGGCTCAGTCCCTTTAATATACTCTACCGACAAAGTTTCTGGGTTAAAATGTCAGTATCAGGGTGCGAGGGACACAGTAAACTCGCAGCTGGGCATCAGAATAGAGACACTTTACATCCAGGAGGAGATACATTCGTCGATATTAGCAGTGTTACTATCTTGGTGATAATTCGCCATGGATCATTTAGTAAAGAATTGCGATGCAATTTCTGAGATAAAACGTCAATGTGAGCGTGCCAGGTGTATAAATTGCCTGAAGTGGTGCATCGGAAATGAGACATATTAATTACAGGAGGAGGTAAATTCGTCGACTGTACCAGCGTTACTTGCTCTTGGATAGTTCGGCTCAGTCCCTTTAATATTTACCACCGACAAAGGTTCTGGGTTAAAATGTCAATATCAGGGTGCGAGGGACACAGTAAACTCGCAGCTGGGCATCGGAATAGAGACACTTTACATCAAGGAGGAGATACTTTCGTCGATATTAGCAGTGTTACTATCTTGGTGATAATTCGCCATGGATCATTTAGTAAACAATTGCGATGCAATTTCTGAGATAAAACGTCAATGTGAGGGTGCCAGGAGTATAAATTGCCTGAAGTGGTGCATCGGAAATGAGATATATTAATTACAGGAGGAGGTAAATTCGTCGAGTGTAGCAGCGTTACTCGCTCTCGTATAGTTCGTCTCAGTCCCTTTAATATTTACTACCCACGAAGCTTCTGGGCTAAAATGTCAGTATCAAGGTGTGAGGGACACAGTAAACTCGTAGCTGGGCATCGGTATAGAGACACTTTACATCCAGAAGGAGTTACATTCGTCGATATTAGCAGTGTTACTATCTTGGTGATAATTCGCCATGGATCATTTAGTAAACAATTGCGATGCAATTTGTGAGATAAAACGTCAATGTGAGCGTGCCAGGTGTATAAATTGCCTGAAGTGGTGCATCGAAAATGAGATATATTAATTACAGGAGGAGATACATTTATCGACTGTAGCAGCGTTACTCGCTCTCTTAGTTCGGCTCAGTCCCTTTAATATTTACTACCGACGAAGCTTCTGGGTTAAAATGTCAATATCAGGGTGCGAGGGACACAGTAAACTCGCAGCTGGGCATCGGAATAGAGACACTTTACATCAAGGAGGAGATACTTTCGTCGATATTAGCAGTGTTACTATCTTGGTGATAATTCGCCATGGATCATTTAGTAAACAATTGCGATGCAATTTCTGAGATAAAACGTCAATGTGAGGGTGCCAGGAGTATAAATTGCCTGAAGTGGTGCATCGGAAATGAGATATATTAATTACAGGAGGAGGTAAATTCGTCGAGTGTAGCAGCGTTACTCGCTCTCGTATAGTTCGTCTCAGTCCCTTTAATATTTACTACCCACGAAGCTTCTGGGCTAAAATGTCAGTATCAAGGTGTGAGGGACACAGTAAACTCGTAGCTGGGCATCGGTATAGAGACACTTTACATCCAGAAGGAGTTACATTCGTCGATATTAGCAGTGTTACTATCTTGGTGATAATTCGCCATGGATCATTTAGTAAAGAATTGCGATGCAATTTCTGAGATAAAACGTCAATGTGAGCGTGCCAGGTGTATAAATTGCCTGAAGTGGTGCATCGAAAATGAGATATATTAATTACAGGAGGAGATACATTGGTCGACTGTAGCAGCGTTACTCGCTCTCTTAGTTCGGCTCAGTCCCTTTAATATTTACTACCGACGAAGCTTCTGGGTTAAAATGTCAATATCAGGGTGCGAGGGACACAGTAAACTCTTAGCTGGGCATCGGAATAGAGACACTTAACATCCAGGAGGAGATACATTCGTCGATATTAGCAGTGTTACTATCTTGTTGGTAATTTGCCATGGATCATTTAGTAAGCAATTTCTGAGATAAAACGTCAATGAGAGCGTGCCAGGTGTATAAATTGCCTGAAGTGGTGTATCGGAAATGAGACATATTAATTACAGGAGGAGGTAAATTCGTCGACTGTAGCAGCGTTACTCGCTCTTGGATAGTTCGGCTCAGTCCCTTTAATATTTACCACCGACAAAGCTTCTGGGTTAAAACGTCAGTATCAGGGAGTGAGGCACACACTAAACTCGCAGCTGGGCATCGGAATAGAGACACTTGACATCCAGAAGGAGATACATATGTTGATATTAGCTGTGTAACTATCTTGGTGATAATTCGCCATGGATCATTTAGTAAACAATTGCGATGCAATTTCTGAGATAAAACGTCAATGTGAGCGTGCCAGGAGTATAAACTGCCTGAAGTGGTGCATCGGAAATGAGATTTAGTAATTACAGGAGGAGATACATTGGTCGACTGTAGCAGCGTTACTCGCTCTTGGATAGTTCGGCTCAGTCCCTTTAATATTTACCACCGACAAAGCTTCTGGGTTAAAATGTCAGTATCAGGGTGTGAGGGGCACAGTAAACTCCCAGCTGGGCATCGGAATAGAGACACTTGACATCCAGAAGGAGATACATTCGTCGATATTAGCAGTGTTACTATCTTGGTGATAATTCGCCATGGATCATTTAGTAATCAATTGCGATGCAATTTCTCAGATAAAACGTCAATGTGAGCGTGCGAGGTGTATAAATTGCCTGAAGTGGTGCATCGGAAATGAGATATATTAATTACAGGAGGAGGTAAAGTCGTCGACTGTAGCAGCGTTACTCGCTCTCGTATAGTTCGGCTCAGTCCTTTTAACATTTACTACCGACTAAGCTTCTGGGTTAAAATGTCAATATCATGGTGCGAGGGACACAGTAAACTCGCAGCTGGGCATCGGAATAGAGACACTTAACATCCAGGAGGATATACATTCGTCGGTTAAAGCAGTGTTACTATCTTGGTGGTAATTCGCCATGGATCATTTAGTAAACAATTGCGTTGCAATTTCTGAGATAAAACGTCTATGTGAGGGTGCCACTAGTATAAATTGCCTGAAGTGGTGCATCTGAAATGAGATATATTAATTACCGGAAAAGGTAAATTCGTGGACTGTAGCAGCGTTACTCGCTCTTGGATAGTTCGGCTCAGTCCCTTTAATATTTACCACCGACAAAGCTTCTGGGTTAAAATGTCAGTATCAGGGTGTGAGGGGCACAGTAAACTCCCAGCTGGGCATCGGAATAGAGACACTTGACATCCAGAAGGAGATACATTCGTCGATAATAGCAGTGTTACTATCTTGGTGATAATTCGCCATGGATCATTTAGTAAACAATTGCGATGCAATTTCTGAGATAAAACGTCAATGTGAGCGTGCGAGTATATAAATTGCCTGAAGTGGTGCATCGGAAATGAGATATATTAATTACAGGAGGAGGTAAATTCGTCGAGTGTAGCAGCGTTACTCGCTCTCGTATAGTTCGTCTCAGTCCCTTTAATATTTACTACCCACGAAGCTTCTGGGCTAAAATGTCAGTATCAGGGTGTGAGGGACACAGTAAACTCGTAGCTGGGCATCGGAATAGAGACACTTTACATCCAGAAGGAGTTACATTCGTCGATATTAGCAGTGTTACTATCTTGGTGATAATTCGCCATGGATCATTTAGTAAACAATTGCGATGCAATTTCTGAGATAAAACGTCAATGTGAGCGTGCCAGGTGTATAAATTGGCTGAAGTGGTGCATCGAAAATGAGATATATTAATTACAGGAGGAGATACATGGGTCGACTGTAGCAGCGTTACTCGCTCTCTTAGTTCGGCTCAGTCCCTTTAATATTTACTACCGACGAAGCTTCTGGGTTAAAATGTCAATATCAGGGTGCGAGGGACACAGTAAACTCGCAGCTGGGCATCGGAATAGAGACACTTAACATCCAGGAGGAGATACATTCGTCGATATTAGCAGTGTTACTATCTTGTTGGTAATTTGCCATGGATCATTTAGTAAGCAATTTCTGAGATAAAACGTCAATGTGAGGGTACCAGGTGTATAAATTGCCTGAAGTGGCGCATCGAAAATGAGATATATTAATTACCGGAGGAGGTAAATTCGTGGACTGTAGCAGCGTTACTCGCTCTTGGATAGTTCGGCTCAGTCCCTTTAATATTTACTACCGACAAAGCTTCTGGGTTAAAACGTCGGTATCAGGGTGTGAGGGACACAGTAAACTCACAGCTGGGTATCGGAATGGAGACACTTGACATCCAGGAGGAGATACATTCTTCGATATTAGCAGTGTTACTATTTTGGTGATAATTCGCCATGGGTCATTTAGTAAACAATTGCGATGCAATTTCTGAGATAAACCTCAATGTGAGCGTGCCAGGTGTATAAATTGCCTGAAGTGGTGCATCGGAAATGAGATGTATTAATTACAGGTGGAGATACATTCGTCGACTGTAGCAGCGTTACTCGCTCTCGTATAGTTCGGCTCAGTCTCTTTAATATTTACTACCGACAAAGCTTCAGTGTTAAAATGTCGGTATCAGGGTGTGAGGGACACAGTAAACTCACAGCTGGGTATCGGAATAGAGACACTTGACATCCAGGAGGAGATACATTCTTCGATATTAGCAGTGTTACTATTTTGGTGATAATACGCCATGGGTCATTTAGTAAACAATTGCGATGCAATTTCTGAGATAAAACGTCAATGTGAGCGTGCCAGGTGTAAAAATTGCCTGAAGTGGTGCATCGGAAATGAGACATATTAATTACAGGAGGAGGTAAATTCGTCGACTGTAGCTGCGTTACTCGCTCTTGGATAGTTCGGCTCAGTCCCTTTAATATTTACCACCGACAAAGGTTCTGGGTTAAAATGTCAGTATCAAGGTGTGAGGGACACAGTAAACTCGCAGCTGGGCATCAGAATAGAGACACTTGACATCCAGAAGGAGAAACATAAGTCGATATTAGCAGTGTTACTATCTTGGTGATAATTCGCCATGGATCATTTAGTAAACAATTGCGATGCAATTTCTGAGATAAAACGTCAATGTGAGCGTGCGAGGTATATAAATTGCCTGAAGTGGTGCATCGGAAATGAGATATATTAATTACAGGAGGAGGTAAATTCGTCGAGTGTAGCAGCGTTACTCGCTCTCGTATAGTTCGTCTCAGTCCCTTTAATATTTACTACCCACGAAGCTTCTGGGCTAAAATGTCAGTATCAGGGTGTGAGGGACACAGTAAACTCGTAGCTGGGCATCGGAATAGAGACACTTTACATCCAGAAGGAGTTACATTCGTCGATATTAGCAGTGTTACTATCTTGGTGATAATTCGCCATGGATCATTTAGTAAACAATTGCGATGCAATTTCTGAGATAAAACGTCAATGTGAGCGTGCCAGGTGTATAAATTGCCTGAAGTGGTGCATCGAAAATGAGATATATTAATTACAGGAGGAGATACATGGGTCGACTGTAGCAGCGTTACTCGCTGTCTTAGTTCGGCTCAGTCCCTTTAATATTTACTACCGACGAAGCTTCTGGGTTAAAATGTCAATATCAGGGTGCGAGGGACACAGTAAACTCGCAGCTGGGCATCGGAATAGAGACACTTAACATCCAGGAGGAGATACATTCGTCGATATTAGCAGTGTTACTATCTTGTTGGTAATTTGCCATGGATCATTTAGTAAGCAATTTCTGAGATAAAACGTCAATGTGAGGGTACCAGGTGTATAAATTGCCTGAAGTGGCGCATCGGAAATGAGATATATTAATTACCGGAGGAGGTAAATTCGTGGACTGTAGCAGCGTTACTCGCTCTTGGATAGTTCGGCTCAGTCCCTTTAATATTTACTACCGACAAAGCTTCTGGGTTAAAACGTCAGTATCAGGGAGTGAGGCACACACTAAACTCGCAGCTGGGCATGGGAATAGAGACACTTGACATCCAGAAGGAGATACATATGTTGATATTAGCTGTGTAACTATCTTGGTGATAATTCGCCATGGATCATTTAGTAAACAATTGCGATGCAATTTCTGAGATAAAACGTCAAAGTGAGCGTGCCAGGTATATATATTGCCTGAAGTGGTGCATCGGAAATGAGATATATTAATTACAGGAGGAGGTAAAGTCGTTGACTGTAGCAGCGTTACTCGCTCTCGTATAGTTCGGCTCAGTCCTTTTAATATTTACTACCGACGAAGCTTCTGGGTTAAAATGTCAATATCATGGTGCGAGGGACACAGTAAACTCGCAGCTGGGCATCGGAATAGAGACACTTAACATCCAGGAGGATATACATTCGTCGATAATAGCAGTGTTACTATCTTGGTGGTAATTCGCCATGGATCATTTAGTAAACAATTGCGTTGCAATTTCTGAGATAAAACGTCTATGTGAGGGTGCCACTAGTATAAATTGCCTGAAGTGGTGCATCTGAAATGAGATATATTAATTACCGGAGGAGGTAAATTCGTGGACTGTAGCAGCGTTACTCGCTCTCGTATAGTTCGGCTCAGTCCCTTTAATATTTACTACCGACGAAGCTTCTGTGTTAAAATGTCGGTATCAGGGTGTGAGGGACACAGTAAACTCACAGCTGGGTATCGGAATAGAGACACTTGACATCCAGGAGGAGATACATTCGTCGATATTAGCAGTGTTACTATTTTGGTGATAATTCGCCATGGGTCATTTAGTAAAATATTGCGATGCAATTTCTGAGATAAAACGTCAATGTGAGCGTGCCAGGTGTATAAATTGCCTGAAGTGGTGCATCGGAAATGAGATTTAGTAATTACAGGATGAGATACATTCGTCGACTGTAGCAGCGTTACTCGCTCTCGTATAGTTCGGCTCAGTCTATTTAATATTTACTACCGACAAAGTTTCTGGGTTAAAATGTCAGTATCAGGGTGCGAGGGACACAGTAAACTCGAAGCTGGGCATCGGAATAGAGACACTTTACATCCAGGAGGAGATACTTTCGTCGATATTAGCAGTGTTACTATCTTGGTGGTAATTCGCCATGGATCATTTAGTAAACAATTGCGATGCAATTTCTGAGATAAAACGTCAAAGTGAGGGTGCCAGGAGTATAAATTGCCTGAAGTGGTGCATCGGAAATGAGATATATTAACTACCGGAGGAGGTAAATTCGTGGACTGTAGCAGCGTTACTCGCTCTTGGATAGTTCGGCTCAGTCCCTTTAATATTTACCACCGACAAAGGTTCTGGGTTAAAATGTCAGTATCAGGGTGTGAGGGACATAGTAAACTCGCAGCTGGGCATCGGAATAGAGACACTTGACATCCAGAAGGAGAAACATAAGTCGATATTAGCAGTGTTACTATCTTGGTGATAATTCGCCATGGATCATTTAGTAAACAATTGCGATGCAATTTCTGAGATAAAACTTCAATGTGAGCGTGCCAGGTGTATAAATTGCCTGAAGTGGTGCATCGGAAATGAGATATATTAATTACAGGAGGAGGTAAATTCGTCGACTGTAGCAGCGTTACTCGCTCTCGTATAGTTCGTCTCAGTCCCTTTAATATTTACTACCCACGAAGCTTCTGGGCTAAAATGTCAGTATCAAGGTGTGAGGGACACAGTAAACTCGTAGCTGGGCATCGGTATAGAGACACTTTACATCCAGAAGGAGTTACATTCGTCGATATTAGCAGTGTTACCATCTTGGTGATAATTCGCCATGGATCATTTAGTAAACAATTGCGATGCAATTTCTGAGATAAAACGTCAATGTGAGCGTGCCAGGTGTATAAATTGCCTGAAGTGGTGCATCGAAAATGAGATATATTAATTACAGGAGGAGATACATTGGTCGACTGTAGCAGCGTTACTCGCTCTCTTAGTTCGGCTCGGTCCCTTTAATATTTACTACCGACGAAGCTTCTGGGTTAAAATGTCAATATCAGGGTGCGAGGGACACAGTAAACTCGCAGCTGGGCATCGGAATAGAGACACTTAACATCCAGGAGGAGATACATTCGTCGATATTTGCAGTGTTACTATCTTGGTGGTAATTCGCCATGGATCATTTAGTAAACAATTGCGATGCAATTTCTGAGATAAAACGTCAATGTGAAGGTGCCAGATGTATAAATTGCCTGAAGTGGTGCATCGGAAATGAGATATATTAATTACCGGAGGAGGTAAATTCGTGGACTGTAGCAGCGTTACTCACTCTTGGATAGTTCGGCTCAGTCCCTTTAATAATTACTACCGACAAAGCTTCTGGGTTAAAATGTCAGTATCAGGGAGTGAGGCACACAGTAAACTCGCAGCTGGGCATCGGAATAGAGACACTTGACATCCAGAAGGAGATACATATGTTGATATTAGCAGTGTAACTATTTTGGTGATAATTCGCCATGGATCATTTAGTAAACAATTGCGATGCAATTTCTGAGATAAACCTCAATGTGAGCGTGCCAGGTGTATAAATTGCCTGAAGTGGTGCATCGGAAATGAGATATATTAATTACAGGAGGAGATACATTCGTCGAGTGTAGAAGCGTTACTGGCCCTCGTATAGATCGGCTCAGTCCCTTTAATATTTACTACCGACGAAGCTTCTGTGTTAAAATGTCAGTATCAGGGTGTGAGGGACACAGTAAACTCGCAGCTGGGCATCGGAATAGAGACATTTAACATCCAGGAGGAGATTCATTCGTCGATATTAGCAGTGGTACTATCTTGGTGGTAATTCGCCATGGATCATTTAGTAAACAATTGCGATGCAATTTCTGTGATAAAACGTCAATGTGAGGGTGCCAGCAGTATAAATTGCCTGAAGTGGTGCATCGGAAATGAGATATATTAATTACCGGAGGAGGTAAATTCGTGGACTGTAGCAGCGTTACTCGCTCGTGGATAGTTCGGCTCAGTCCCTTTAATATTTACCACCGACAAAGCTTCTGGGTTAAAATGTCAGTATCAGGGAGTGAGGGACACAGTAAACTCGTAGGTGGGCATCGGTATAGAGACTCTTGACATCCAGAAGGAGATACATAAGTCGATATTAGCAGTGTTACTATCTTGGTGATAATTCGCCATGGATCATTTAGTAAACAATTGCGATGCAATTTCTGAAATAAAACGTCAATGTGAGCGTGCCAGGTGTGTAAATTTCCTGAAGTAGTGCATCGGAAATGAGATATATTAATTACAGGTGGAGATGCATTCGTCGACTGTAGCAGCGTTACTCGCTCTCGTATAGTTCGGCTCAGTCCCTTTAATATTTACTACCGACGAAGCTTCTAGGTTAAAATGTCAGTATCAGGGTGTGAGGGACACAGTAAACTCGCAGCTGGGCATCGGAATAGAGACACTTAACATCCAGGAGGAGATACATTCGTCGATATTAGCAGTGCTACTATCTTGGTGATAATTCGGCATGGATCATTTAGTAAACAGTTGCGATGCAATTTCTGAGATAAAACGTCAATGTGAGCGTGCCAGGTGTATATATTGCCTGAAGTGGTGCATCGGAAATGAGATATATTAATTACAGGAGGATGTAAATTCGTCGACTGTAGCAGCGTTACTCGCTCTCGTATAGTTCGGCTCAGTCCCTTTAATATTTACTACCGACAAAGTTTCTGGGTTAAAATGTCAGTATCAGGGTGCGAGGGACACAGTAAACTCGCAGCTGGGCATCGGAATAGAGACACTTTACATCCAGGAGGAGATACATTCGTCGATATTAGCAGTGTTACTATCTTCTTGATAATTTGCCATGGATCATTTAGTAAACAATTGCGATGCAATTTCTGTGATAAAACGTCAATGTGAGCGTGCCAGGTGTATAAATTGCCTGAAGTGGTACATCGGAAATGAGATATATTAATTACAGGAGGAGGTAAATTCGTGGACTGTATGAGCGTTACTCGCTCTTGGATAGTTCGGCTCAGTCCCTTTAATATTTACCACCGACAAAGGCTCTGGGTTAAAATGTCAATATCAGGGTGCGAGGGGACACAGTAAACTCGCAGCTGGGCATCGGAATAGAGACACTTAACATCCAGGAGGTGATACATTCGTCGATTTTAGCAGTGTTACTATCTTGGTGATAATTCACCATGGATCATTTAGTAAATAATTGCGATGCATTTCTGAGATAAAACATCAATGTGAGCGTGCCAGGTGTATAAATTGCCGGAAGTGGTGCATCTGAAATGAGATATATTAATTACAGGATGAGGTAAATTCGTCGACTGTAGCAGCGTTACTCGCTCTTGGATAGTTCGGCTCAGTCCCTTTAATATTTACCACCGACAAAGGTTCTGGGTTAAAATGTCAATATCAGGGTGCGAGGGACACAGTAAACTCGCAGCTGGGCATCGGAATAGAGACACTTAACATCCAGGAGGTGATACATTCGTCGATATTAGCAGTGTTACTATCTTGGTGATAATTCACCATGGATCATTTAGTAAATAATTGCGATGCAATTTCTGAGATAAAACATCAATGTGAGCGTGCCAGGTGTATAAATTGCCGGAAGTGGTGCATCTGAAATGAGATATATTAATTACAGGATGAGGTAAATTCGTCGACTGTAGCAGCGTTACTCGCTCTTGGATAGTTCGGCTCAGTCCCTTTAATATTTACCACCGACAAAGGTTCTGGGTTAAAATGTCATTATCAGGGTGCGAGGGACACAGTAAACTCGCAGCTGGGCATCGGAATAGAGACACTTAACATCTAGGAGGTGATACATTCGTCGATATTAGCAGTGTTACTATCTTGGTGATAATTCACCATGGATCATTTAGTAAATAATTGCGATGCAATTTCTGAGATAAAACATCAATGTGAGCGTGCCAGGTGTATAAATTGCCGGAAGTGGTGCATCTGAAATGAGATATATTAATTACAGGATGAGGTAAATTCGTCGACTGTAGCAGCGTTACTCGCTCTCGTATAGTTCGTCTCAGTCCCTTTAATATTTACTACCCACGAAGCTTCTGGGCTAAAATGTCAGTATCAAGGTGTGAGGGACACAGTAAACTCGTAGCTGGGCATCGGTATAGAGACACTTTACATCCAGAAGGAGTTACATTCGTCGATATTAGCAGTGTTACTATCTTGGTGATAATTCGCCATGGATCATTTAGTAAACAATTGCGATGCAATTTCTGAGATAAAACGTCAATGTGAGCGTGCCAGGTGTATAAATTGCCTGAAGTGGTGCATCGAAAATGAGATATATTAATTACAGGAGGAGATACATTGGTCGACTGTAGCAGCGTTACTCGCTCTCTTAGTTCGGCTCGGTCCCTTTAATATTTACTACCGACGAAGCTTCTGGGTTAAAATGTCAATATCAGGGTGCGAGGGACACAGTAAACTCGCAGCTGGGCATCGGAATAGAGACACTTAACATCCAGGAGGAGATACATTCGTCGATATTTGCAGTGTTACTATCTTGGTGGTAATTCGCCATGGATCATTTAGTAAACAATTGCGATGCAATTTCTGAGATAAAACGTCAATGTGAAGGTGCCAGATGTATAAATTGCCTGAAGTGGTGCATCGGAAATGAGATATATTAATTACCGGAGGAGGTAAATTCGTGGACTGTGGCAGCGTTACTCACTCTTGGATAGTTCGGCTCAGTCCCTTTAATAATTACTACCGACAAAGCTTCTGGGTTAAAATGTCAGTATCAGGGAGTGAGGCACACACTAAACTCGCAGCTGGGCATCGGAATAGAGACACTTGACATCCAGAAGGAGATACATATGTTGATATTAGCAGTGTAACTATTTTGGTGATAATTCGCCATGGATCATTTAGTAAACAATTGCGATGCAATTTCTGAGATAAACCTCAATGTGAGCGTGCCAGGTGTATAAATTGCCTGAAGTGGTGCATCGGAAATGAGATATATTAATTACAGGAGGAGATACATTCGTCGAGTGTAGAAGCGTTACTCGCCCTCGTATAGATCGGCTCAGTCCCTTTAATATTTACTACCGACGAAGCTTCTGTGTTAAAATGTCAGTATCAGGGTGTGAGGGACACAGTAAACTCGCAGCTGGGCATCGGAATAGAGACATTTAACATCCAGGAGGAGATTCATTCGTCGATATTAGCAGTGGTACTATCTTGGTGGTAATTCGCCATGGATCATTTAGTAAACAATTGCGATGCAATTTCTGTGATAAAACGTCAATGTGAGGGTGCCAGCAGTATAAATTGCCTGAAGTGGTGCATCGGAAATGAGATATATTAATTACCGGAGGAGGTAAATTCGTGGACTGTAGCAGCGTTACTCGCTCTTGGATAGTTCGGCTCAGTCCCTTTAATATTTACCACCGACAAAGCTTCTGGGTTAAAATGTCAGTATCAGGGAGTGAGGGACACAGTAAACTCGTAGGTGGGCATCGGTATAGAGACTCTTGACATCCAGAAGGAGATACATAAGTCGATATTAGCAGTGTTACTATCTTGGTGATAATTCGCCATGGATCATTTAGTAAACAATTGCGATGCAATTTCTGAAATAAAACGTCAATGTGAGCGTGCCAGGTGTGTAAATATCCTGAAGTAGTGCATCGGAAATGAGATATATTAATTACAGGTGGAGATGCATTCGTCGACTGTAGCAGCGTTACTCGCTCTCGTATAGTTCGGCTCAGTCCCTTTAATATTTACTACCGACGAAGCTTCTGGGTTAAAATGTCAGTATCAGGGTGTGAGGGACACAGTAAACCCGCAGCTGGGCATCGGAATAGAGACACTTAACATCCAGGAGGAGATACATTCGTCGATATTAGCAGTGCTACTATCTTGGTGATAATTCGGCATGGATCATTTAGTAAACAGTTGCGATGCAATTTCTGAGATAAAACGTCAATGTGAGCGTGCCAGGTGTATAAATTGCCTGAAGTGGTGCATCAGAAATGAGATATATTAATTACAGGAGGATGTAAATTCGTCGACTGTAGCAGCGTTACTCGCTCTCGTATAGTTCGGCTCAGTCCCTTTAATATTTACTACCGACAAAGTTTCTGGGTTAAAATGTCAGTATCAGGGTGCGAGGGACACAGTAAACTCGCAGCTGGGCATCGGAATAGAGACACTTTACATCCAGGAGGAGATACATTCGTCGATATTAGCAGTGTTACTATCTTCTTGATAATTTGCCATGGATCATTTAGTAAACAATTGCGATGCAATTTCTGTGATAAAACGTCAATGTGAGCGTGCCAGGTGTATAAATTGCCTGAAGTGGTACATCGGAAATGAGATATATTAATTACAGGAGGAGGTAAATTCGTGGACTGTATCAGCGTTACTCGCTCTTGGATAGTTCGGCTCAGTCCCTTTAATATTTACCACCGACAAAGGCTCTGGGTTAAAATGTCAATATCAGGGTGCGAGGGACACAGTAAACTCGCAGCTGGGCATCGGAATAGAGACACTTAACATCCAGGAGGTGATACATTCGTCGATTTTAGCAGTGTTACTATCTTGGTGATAATTCACCATGGATCATTTAGTAAATAATTGCGATGCAATTTCTGAGATAAAACATCAATGTGAGCGTGCCAGGTGTATAAATTGCCGGAAGTGGTGCATCTGAAATGAGATATATTAATTACAGGATGAGGTAAATTCGTCGACTGTAGCAGCGTTACTCGCTCTTGGATAGTTCGGCTCAGTCCCTTTAATATTTACCACCGACAAAGGTTCTGGGTTAAAATGTCAATATCAGGGTGCGAGGGACACAGTAAACTCGCAGCTGGGCATCGGAATAGAGACACTTTACATCCAGGAGGAGATACATTCGTCGATATTAGCAGTGTTACTATCTTGGTGATAATTCGCCATGGATCATTTAGTAAACAATTGCGATGCAATTTCTGTGATCAAACGTCAATGTGAGCGTGCCAGGTGTATAAATTGCCTGAAGTGGTACATCGGAAATGAGATATATTAATTACAGGAGGAGGTAAATTGGTGGACTGTATCAGCGTTACTCGCTCTTGGATAGTTCGGCTCAGTCCCTTTAATATTTACCACCGACAAAGGTTCTGGGTTAAAATGTCAATATCAGGGTGCGAGGGACACAGTAAACTCGCAGCTGGGCATCGGAATAGAGACACTTAACATCCAGGAGGAGATACATTCGTCGATATTAGCAGTGTTACTATCTTGGTGATAATTCACCATGGATCATTTAGTAAGCAATTGCGATGCAATTTCAGTGATAAAACGTCAATGTGAGCGTGCCAGGTGTATAAATTGCCGGAAGTGGTGCATCTGAAATGAGATATATTAATTACAGGATGAGGTAAATTCGTCGACTGTAGCAGCGTTACTCGCTCTTGGATAGTTCGGCTTAGTCCCTTTAATATTTACCACCGACAAAGGTTCTGGGTTAAAATGTCATTATCAGGGTGCGAGGGACACAGTAAACTCGCAGCTGGGCATCGGAATAGAGACACTTAACATCCAGGAGGTGATACATTCGTCGATATTAGCAGTGTTACTATCTTGGTGATAATTCACCATGGATCATTTAGTAAATAATTGCGATGCAATTTCTGAGATAAAACATCAATGTGAGCGTGCCAGGTGTATAAATTGCCGGAAGTGGTGCATCTGAAATGAGATATGTTAATTACAGGATGAGGTAAATTCGTCGACTGTAGCAGCGTTACTCGCTCTTGGATAGTTCGGCTCAGTCCCTTTAATATTTACCACCGACAAAGGTTCTGGGTTAAAATGTCAATATCAGGGTGCGAGGGACACAGTAAACTCGCAGCGGGGCATCGGAATAGAGACACTTGACATCCAGGAGGTGATACATTCGTCGATATTAGCAGTGTTACTATCTTGGTGCTAATTCACCATGGATCATTTAGTAAATAATTGCGATGCAATTTCTGAGATAAAACATCAATGTGAGCGTGCCAGGTGTATAAATTGCCTGAAGTGATACATCGGAAATGAGATATATTAGTTACAGGAACAGGTAAATTCGTGGACTGTATCAGCGTTACTCGCTCTTGGATAGTTCGGCTCAGTCCCTTTAATATTTACCACCGACAAAGGTTCTGGGTTAATATGTCAATATCAGGGTGCGAGGGACACAGTAAACTCGCAGCTGGGCATCGGAATAGAGACACTTAACATCCAGGAGGAGATACATTCGTCGATATTAGCAGTGTTACTATCTTGGTGATAATTCACCACGGATCATTTAGTAAACAATTGCGATGCAATTTCTGTGATAAAACGTCAATGTGAGCGTGCCAGGTGTATAAATTGCCTGAAGTGATACATCGGAAATGAGATATATTAATTACAGGAGGAGGTAAATTCGTGGACTGTATCAGCGTTACTCGCTCATGGATAGTTCGGCTCAGTCCCTTTAATATTTACCACCGACAAAGGTTCTGGGTTAAAATGTCAATATCAGGTTGCGAGGGACACAGTAAACTCGCAGCTGGGCATCGGAATAGAGACACTTAACATCCAGGAGGAGATACATTCGTCGATATTAGCAGTGTTACTATCTTGGTGATAATTCACCACGGATCATTTAGTAAACAATTGCGATGCAAATTCTGTGATAAAACGTCAATGTGAGCGTGCCAGGTGTATAAATTGCCTGAAGTGGTACATCGGAAATGAGATATATTAATTACAGGAGGAGGTAAATTCGTGGACTGTATCAGCGTTACTCGCTCTTGGATAGTTCGGCTGAGTCCCTTTAATATTTACCACCGACAAAGGTTCTGGGTTAAAATGTCAATATCAGGGTGCGAGGGACACAGTAAACTCGCAGCTGGGCATCGGAATAGAGACACTTGAGATCCAGGAGGTGATACATTCGTCGATATTAGCAGTGTTACTATCTTGGTGATAATTCACCATGGATCATTTAGTAAATAATTGCGATGCAATTTCTGAGATAAAACATCAATGTGAGCGTGCCAGGTGTATAAATTGCCTGAAGTGGTACATCGGAAATGAGATATATTAATTACAGGAGGAGGTAAATTCGTGGACTGTAGCAGCGTTACTCGCTCTAGGATAGTTCGGCTCAGTCCCTTTAATATTTACCACCGACAAAGGTTCTGGGTTAAAATGTCAATATCAGGGTACGAGGGACACAGTAAACTCGCAGCTGGGCATCGGAATAGAGACACTTAACATCCAGGAGGAGATACATTCGTCGATATTGGCAGTGTTACTATCTTGGTGATAATTCACCATGGATCATTTAGTAAACAACTGCGATGCAATTTCTGTGATAAAACGTCAATGTGAGCGTGCCAGGTGTATAAATTGCCTGAAGCGGTACATCGGAAATGAGATATATTAATTACAGGAGGAGGTAAATTCGTGGACTGTATCAGCGTTACTCGCTCTTGGATAGTTCGGCTCAGTCCCTTTAATATTTACCACCGACAAAGGTTCTGGGTTAAAATGTCAATATCAGGGTGCGAGGGACACAGTAAACTCGCAGCTGGGCATCGGAATAGAGACACTTAACATCCAGGAGTTGATACATTCGTCGATATTAGCAGTGTTACTATCTTGGTGATAATTCACCATGGATCATTTAGTAAATAATTGCGATGCAATTTCTGAGATAAAACATCAATGTGAGCGTGCCAGGTGTATAAATTGCCGCAAGTGGTGCATCTGAAATGAGATATATTAATTACAGAATGAGGTAAATTCGTCGACTGTAGCAGCGTTACTCGCTCTTGGATAGTTCGGCTCAGTCCCTTTAATATTTACCACCGACAAAGGTTATGGGTTAAAATGTCAATATCAGGGTGCGAGGGACACAGTAAACTCGCAGCTGGGCATCGGAATAGAGACACTTAACATCCAGGAGGAGATACATTCGTCGATATTAGCAGTGTTACTATCTTGGTGATAATTCACCATGGATCATTTAGTAAACAATTGCGATGCAATTTCTGTGATAAAACGTCAATGTAAGCGTGCCAGCTGTATAAATTGCCTGAAGTGGTACATCGGAAATGAGATATATTAATTACAGGAGGAGGTAAATTCGTGGACTGTATCAGCGTTACTCGCTCTTGGATAGTTCGGCTCAGTCCCTTTAATATTTACCACCGACAAAGGTTCTGGGTTAAAATGTCAATATCAGGGTGCGAGGGACACAGTAAACTCGCAGCTGGGCATCGGAATAGAGACACTTGACATCCAGGAGGAGATACATTCGTCGATATTAGCAGTGTTACTATCTTGGTGATAATTCACCATGGATCATTTAGTAAATAATTGCGATGCAATTTCTGAGATAAAACATCAATGTGAGCGTGCCAGGTGTATAAATTGCCTGAAGTGGTACATCGGAAATGAGATATATTAATTACAGGAGGAGGTAAATTCGTGGACTGTATCAGCGTTACTCGCTCTTGTATAGTTCGGCTCAGTCCCTTTAATATTTACCACCGACAAAGGTCCTGGGTTAAAATGTCAATATCAGGGTGCGAGGGACACAGTAAACTTGCAGCTGGGCATCGGAATAGAGACACTTAACATCTAGGAGGAGATACATTCGTCGATATTAGCAGTGCTACTATCTTGGTGATAATTCACCATGGATCATTTAGTAAATAATTGCGATGCAATTTCTGAGATAAAACATCAATGTGAGCGTGCCAGGAGTATAAATTGCCTGAAGTGGTACATCGGAAATGAGATATATTAATTACAGGAGGAGGTCAATTCGTGGACTGTATCAGCGTTACTCGCTCTTGGATAGTTCGGCTCAGTCCCTTTAATATTTACCACCGACAAAGGTTATGGGTTAAAATGTCAATATCAGGGTGCGAGGGACACAGTAAACTCGCAGCTGGGCATCGGAATAGAGACACTTAATATCCAGGAGGAGATACATTCGTCGATATTAGCAGTGTTACTATCTTGGTGATAATTCACCATGGATCATTTAGTAAACAATTCCGATGCAATTTCTGTGATAAAACGTCAATGTGAGCGTGCCAGCTGTATAAATTGCCTGAAGTGGTACATCGGAAATGAGATATATTAATTACAGGAGGAGGTAAATTCGTGGACTGTATCAGCGTTACTCGCTCTTGGATAGTTCGGCTCAGTCCCTTTAATATTTACCACCGACAAAGGTTCTGGGTTAAAATGCCAATATCAAGGTGCGAGGGACACAGTAAACTCGCAGCTGGGCATCGGAATAGAGACACTTGACATCCAGGAGGAGATACATTCGTCGATATTAGCAGTGTTACTATCTTGGTGATAATTCACCATGGATCATTTAGTAAATAATTGCGATGCAATTTCTGAGATAAAACATCAATGTGAGCGTGCCAGGTGTATAAATTGCCTGAAGTGGTACATCGGAAATGAGATATATTAATTACAGGAGGAGGTAAATTCGTGGACTGTATCAGCGTTACTCGCTCTTGTATAGTTCGGCTCAGTCCCTTTAATATTTACCACCGACAAAGGTTCTGGGTTAAAATGTCAATATCAGGGTGCGAGGGACACAGTAAACTTGCAGCTGGGCATCGGAATAGAGACACTTAACATCCAGGAGGAGATACATTCGTCGATATTAGCAGTGCTACTATCTTGGTGATAATTCACCATGGATCATTTAGTAAATAATTGCGATGCAATTTCTGAGATAAAACATCAATGTGAGCGTGCCAGGTGTATAAATTGCCTGAAGTGGTACATCGGAAATGAGATATATTAATTACAGGAGGAGGTCAATTCGTGGACTGTATCAGCGTTACTCGCTCTTGGATAGTTCGGCTCAGTCCCTTTAATATTTACCACCGACAAAGGTTCTGGGTTAAAATGTCAATATCAGGGTGCGAGGGACACAGTAAACTCGCAGCTGGGCATCGGAATAGAGACACTTGACATCCAGGAGGTGATACATTCGTCGATATTAGCAGTGTTACTATCTTGGTGATAATTCACCATGGATCATTTAGTAAATAATTGCGATGCAATTTCTGAGATAAAACATCAATGTGAGCGTGCCAGGTGTATAAATTGCCTGAAGTGATACATCGGAAATGAGATATATTAATTACAGGAACAGGTAAATTCGTGGACTGTATCAGCGTTACTCGCTCTTGGATAGTTCGGCTCAGTCCCTTTAATATTTACCACCGACAAAGGTTCTGGGTTAATATGTCAATATCAGGGTGCGAGGGACACAGTAAACTCGCAGCTGGGCATCGGAATAGAGACACTTAACATCCAGGAGGAGATACATTCGTCGATATTAGCAGTGTTACTATCTTGGTGATAATTCACCACGGATCATTTAGTAAACAATTGCGATGCAATTTCTGTGATATAACGTCAATGTGAGCGTGCCAGGTGTATAAATTGCCTGAAGTGATACATCGGAAATGAGATATATTAATTACAGGAGGAGGTAAATTCGTGGACTGTATCAGCGTTACTCGCTCATGGATAGTTCGGCTCAGTCCCTTTAATATTTACCACCGACAAAGGTTCTGGGTTAAAATGTCAATATCAGGTTGCGAGGGACACAGTAAACTCGCAGCTGGGCATCGGAATAGAGACACTTAACATCCAGGAGGAGATACATTCGTCGATATTAGCAGTGTTACTATCTTGGTGATAATTCACCACGGATCATTTAGTAAACAATTGCGATGCAAATTCTGTGATAAAACGTCAATGTGAGCGTGCCAGGTGTATAAATTGCCTGAAGTGGTACATCGGAAATGAGATATATTAATTACAGGAGGAGGTAAATTCGTGGACTGTATCAGCGTTACTCGCTCTTGGATAGTTCTGCTGAGTCCCTTTAATATTTACCACCGACAAAGGTTCTGGGTTAAAATGTCAATATCAGGGTGCGAGGGACACAGTAAACTCGCAGCTGGGCATCGGAATAGAGACACTTGAGATCCAGGAGGTGATACATTCGTCGATATTAGCAGTGTTACTATCTTGGTGATAATTCACCATGGATCATTTAGTAAATAATTGCGATGCAATTTCTGAGATAAAACATCAATGTGAGCGTGCCAGGTGTATAAATTGCCTGAAGTGGTACATCGGAAATGAGATATATTAATTACAGGAGGAGGTAAATTCGTGGACTGTAGCAGCGTTACTCGCTCTAGGATAGTTCGGCTCAGTCCCTTTAATATTTACCACCGACAAAGGTTCTGGGTTAAAATGTCAATATCAGGGTGCGAGGGACACAGTAAACTCGCAGCTGGGCATCGGAATAGAGACACTTAACATCCAGGAGGAGATACATTCGTCGATATTGGCAGTGTTACTATCTTGGTGATAATTCACCATGGATCATTTAGTAAACAACTGCGATGCAATTTCTGTGATAAAACGTCAATGTGAGCGTGCCAGGTGTATAAATTGCCTGAAGCGGTACATCGGAAATGAGATATATTAATTACAGGAGGAGGTAAATTCGTGGACTGTATCAGCGTTACTCGCTCTTGGATAGTTCGGCTCAGTCCCTTTAATATTTACCACCGACAAAGGTTCTGGGTTAAAATGTCAATATCAGGGTGCGAGGGACACAGTAAACTCGCAGCTGGGCATCGGAATAGAGACACTTAACATCCAGGAGTTGATACATTCGTCGATATTAGCAGTGTTACTATCTTGGTGATAATTCACCATGGATCATTTAGTAAATAATTGCGATGCAATTTCTGAGATAAAACATCAATGTGAGCGTGCCAGGTGTATAAATTGCCGCAAGTGGTGCATCTGAAATGAGATATATTAATTACAGAATGAGGTAAATTCGTCGACTGTAGCAGCGTTACTCGCTCTTGGATAGTTCGGCTCAGTCCCTTTAATATTTACCACCGACAAAGGTTATGGGTTAAAATGTCAATATCAGGGTGCGAGGGACACAGTAAACTCGCAGCTGGGCATCGGAATAGAGACACTTAACATCCAGGAGGAGATACATTCGTCGATATTAGCAGTGTTACTATCTTGGTGATAATTCACCATGGATCATTTAGTAAACAATTGCGATGCAATTTCTGTGATAAAACGTCAATGTAAGCGTGCCAGCTGTATAAATTGCCTGAAGTGGTACATCGGAAATGAGATATATTAATTACAGGAGGAGGTAAATTCGTGGACTGTATCAGCGTTACTCGCTCTTGGATAGTTCGGCTCAGTCCCTTTAATATTTACCACCGACAAAGGTTCTGGGTTAAAATGTCAATATCAGGGTGCGAGGGACACAGTAAACTCGCAGCTGGGCATCGGAATAGAGACACTTGACATCCAGGAGGAGATACATTCGTCGATATTAGCAGTGTTACTATCTTGGTGATAATTCACCAT